>NC_134574.1:44783532-47183532 GCF_050947875.1 Dermacentor variabilis
TTCATCTGAAAAAGCTCAGTTGTAATCTGTGACTTATTAAACATCCCGCGCATAAGGTCACTGTAAATGTGCTTGCCTGTGTATTTTTTATGTCTATGCATTTTTTGTTCATAATTAGCTGGTTTATACATGCTCATATGTTTGCTGTCAGACACAAAATTCGTTTTAATGTTGGCATGAGGCCACAGAAAAAGTACCACTATACGTACGGCAACTATCTATTATGAACTTACGTTCTTCTCATCATGGTGTCCTTGCGAAAGAGAAGCCGCACGAAAAACATCCATTGTTTGTCCTCGCCGAGGCTGCCGTCTGCGGGCGCGCCGCTGTTTGGCTCATTGCGACCTTTCAGCACACGGCGGAAAGTATCCCGCAAGCACTTCCACCGAGCTTTCACGTCAGAAACTGCGTATAAAAAAATGAATATACAGCACCCACTGCAGTTCGCGCACATGCCATGATGAATGCAGCATTTGCTCTATACATGCATGCCTGCGGTTGTCACATGCAATTTCAATGCGCAATGGATCTCACTGTTTTTTTTAGCAATAACAGGGCCGCAATTTTGCAGTGGTGCTTTTTCCGGCGCTATTCTTTTTCGCGCTTGGTCAAAAGTAGTGATCAAGCAGCGCTTCACCCGCGTTTTATGAAAGGGCCAAATCAGCAGCATAGAATGCAGCAGAAGGCTTAGTAAAATTCGAAGCCAAGCACACAACGTAAACAGCGACAAAGCACAACTTACCGGTCACTCCGAGTTCTGCTGCTACACGTCGCCACGCTGCCTTGCATACGACACGGGACTTTTGATCTTTTTGCTGCAGATCCCACAGGCAGCGCTCTCGCTCAACTGCGTCTTGAGACGCTCACTGAATGCGTTCTTGTCCGCGTTCGCCATGCTCAACGTCAATGCTGCAGTACCCTCGGCCCAGGGCGGCTGTCTGCTCAGCTCAGCCCGTTTTGTATACTGAGGAGCGCGCACGTGCACAAACCGGTAGTACGTCCTTGATGTACATCCCGTTCCGGCTGCCTACTGATGGCTAGTGTAAGGATGGGGAAGTCAATCCCACCGTTCGTAACCAGTTGTCAAGATTGGGGTCGGGCATGAACTTGACGGTAGCTGGCCCATTCTGTCATCGAACTTATCCACGCTGAGGACGTTGATGAAGGGAAGAACTGCTTCTCATCGAGAACGAGGAATATGGGTTTAATTACAGAATCTACATAAGGACGTTGCAGTACATCAGTCTAGCATCGACTACGAGAAAAGGTACACTGAGCAGCCACAACACAGCGGTTTATAAACACTCGGTCCCCCCTCGATCCCAAGGTGAGGGAAACGTTCGACCAGGCACCGTAGACGAGCCGCTTCTTTGCGCGACGGCTTACACACACACACTTCCGCACAGGTTCACGGTCCCCAACCGAGGTCAGACGGTCTTCGCAGAACTCGGGGCTGACGTGAGGAACGGTGCGTGGGAAGAGGCCTCGAACTACGTTCCCTCGGGGACTCCCTTGCTCACAGCAGACCGGGTCGGCGGTGGCGTGTTCCGTCACAAAGCCTGGTTCGTCGAACTCATCTCTGCAAACCCGCGACGCAGAGTGGCCGACGCGACGTATTGTCCTTGGTACACAGTAGACTTAGTGACGCCGTTTGGCTTTGCAGAAAAAGTCGACGCCGCTGTCGCACCGGGTTGGCAAAACTTGCACCTCAGCGGGCCGTTCTTAACAGCGCCTCCATGGCCCGGAAAATCTCGACTGTCCAGCGCTGACAATCGCTGGGCAGGAAGAGAACGGCTGGTGGCCAGGGGATGATGCCTTGGCTCGCAGCGCTCAGTTGCGTAATGATGTCACCGCCGCAAAACATCCAACAAGGACAGGCAACTGCAAAACGAGCCCCACAACACGGCTCTGCGCCGAGATGACGTACCTTGGATCTCACTTTAGACCCGCTAGACTTAAAAGAAAGATAAGTGCAGAAACAAAAAATGCAGCATTTCGATATGCGAATTCTTGAAGCAATTTTGTGCTGACAAATTCAGCAATCATGGAGAGAATCCTGCTAAATGAGAGTGGATCTTCCTGGCTTAACAAAATTAACAATAGTAACCCAAAAATTTAGGCGGGACCCTTACAGGCAGAATTCAAATTAACCTGCTCAAACCATCCGCATTGCTTTGCAACTTTCCCTTCTTATATCTAACGGAGAAGTTGTACTCTTGGAGAGTGAGGCTCAATCGGAGCAAGCGGCCATTACTGTGTGACATTTGATTGAGCCACGTCAGAGGACAGTGGTCGGTCTTGAAGATGAACCTCGCTCCGTGCAAATAACACGACAACTTCTGGACGGTCCAAACTGAACGAGCGCATTCCTTCTTTGAAGCGCTGTATGCTTCCTCTCTTACAGTTAGTTTACGGCTGGCATAGAGGATAGGCTGCTCCTGGTTATCTTCGCCGACCTAAGTACCACGCCCATACCTCTGTCGCTTGGCATTGAACTATGAATTCCTTTGTGTAGTTTGGCGTGCGAAGCACAGGACGAGAAACCAATAGCGCTTTCAAACTTTCGAAAGCGTCCTCTTTGTCCTTATCTCAGTGTACGCTACTCGGTGCTTGCTCCCTTTCGGAGGGCGTCCGTTAATGGGCTTGCCATTTGCGAGTAATTCTGAATGTAATGTTGATAGTACCGCACAAGTCCCAAAAATGAACGAAGGTCTGTTTTCGTGCGCGGCTGAGAGAATTCTCCAATCGTAGCTATTTTCAGCTCGGCCGGCCGTCTCGCGCCCTGGCCGACAACATGGCCCAGATAAGTAACCTGTGGACAACCAAACCTACACTTTTCCGATTCCATCGTTAAGCCGGCTTCCCTCAACCGTGAGAACACCTGTTTGAGGTGCGATATGCGTTGTTCCCAGCTGTTCGAAAAAATTCCTACATCATCAAGATATGGCAAGGCAAACTCATGCAAGTCTGCTAGGACAATATCCATTATTTAGAGAATAAAACGGCGCGTTCTTCAGCCCGAAGCTGAGTGCGAGAGCACGAAAAGTGCCTACAGGTGAGATGAATGTGGCATAGCGGCTGGCACTTTCTGAAAGGGGAACTTGCCAGTACCCCCGCTCGAAATCTATAGTTGGAACGTACTTAGCAGCGCTAACTCTTTCAATTCGTTCCTCAATGTTGGGTATCGGGTACAGCTGATCCCTAGTGATGGCATTTAACTTCCTGTAGTCAACACACGGACGAGGGTCCGTGTTAGGGGTTTCTACCAGTATTAGCGGTGATATGTAGTCAGTCTCAGTGGGCTCAATAACTCCCAACTCTAGCATGCACTGTATCTCTGCCTTCATAATTTCTCTCTGTCTTGGAGACACCCTGTAGGGCTTTGAACTTACGGGTTCAGTTGATGTCAGCTCTATTTCATGCGTTATTAGTTCGGTTCTACCTGGCCGATCGCTGAATCTGTCGAGATATTCCCCTAACACCCCTTTTAGCTAATTTAGCTGCTCGGGTTTAAGAGCGTGCGAGCTTGCCGAATGTTTTACTACTTCTTCTAGGCCGATTTCAGAGTTGGCGGTCGCCCTATTCTCCTTAAACTTGGTACTAGTGCCATCCTGCTCTTCGATAGAACAGTTAACGACTCCGCTCCTCTATATATACGGCTTTATCAAATTGCAGTGATATATCCTCACCTCCTTCCTGCGACCGGGCCTTTTCAGAGCATAGTTAGTATTTGAAAGTTTGCGCAACACTTTAACGGGCTCGTCTCAGTGAACTTCAAGCTTGTTCTTTCTTGAAGGTTTGAGGATCATTACCTGGTCTCCGGCGTTAAACGTACGAAGCCTTACATTCTTGTCGTAATAGAATTTGGCGTTCTTTTGAGCTACTCCCATGTTCTTTTCGACTAGTTCTCAGGTGGCGCTTAGCCGTTCCAGCAGATCTAGCACGTATTCAACCACTGATGGACTCTCACCTCTTTCCTCCCACACCTCTCTTAGCATTCTCAGTGGAGAACGGATTGTCCTCCCATACACTAGTTCTGTCGAGAACCCTGTAGCCTCATGTGGAACCGTTCGCAAAGCAAACAAAGTTGCCGGCAGACAGTTCTCGCAGTCCTCCTTGTGCTCGTAACAGAGCGCACGCAAAACTCGCTTAAGCAGTGAATGCCATCTCTCTACACTCTTTGACTGACGTTGATAGACGGAACTGTGTATCAACTTTACCCCACACTTTTGCAAGAATGTGGAAGCCAGTGTGCTGTGAATACTGACCCTTGATCCGCCTTAATTTCGGCTGGAAACCCAACTCGTGCAAATACTTCAAAAGCGCGTCTACTACTTCAGTGGAGATGAGCTCTTTCAGAGGGATTGCTTCTGGAAACTTTGTAGCCGGACACAGCATGGTAAACAAGTACCTGTAACCCAATTTTGTTTTTGGTAGAGGCCCTACCGTGTCTATCACAAGTCGTCTGAAAGGTTCTCTTGTTAAGCGCACTACCTTTAGCGGAGCTTTCCATGTCTCTGCTGATTTACCCGAGCGCTGGCAGGCGTCGCATGATCTTAAAGTTTTCTACGTCTTTGAGACAGCCAGGCCAGTAGTATTCCATAAGCAATTTTCCTTTGATTTGTTTATGCCTAGATGGCCGGACCACCCATTTCCATGACAGAGACTCAAAAGGTCCTCCCTGTGCTTAGTAGGTACGACTAACTGATCTAGAATCCTACCATTTCGATCTCTGTAGTGCCGATACAACAATCCTCCTCTCTCTTGTATTGTCACGTTGCGCCTAGCAATGCCTTCTTTAGCTGTGTGGTGTAATTTAGCTAAGCTGTCATCATTCTTTTGCTCGGCTGCCAGTGACTCTCTGTCCACATGTAAGAGCTAATCAACGTTCCTTGAGGCCGGTGATAGTAACGAACCTGTTTCGCTTGCGAATGCATCAGCTGGCTCTTCCTGCCGGCATGAACTTTGACAGCTTAGTGATACGCTCTCATTGAGCTGGTTAGCTGACAGGGTTTCCTCAATCGTTTTTTCATCCCTCGAACCTAGCTCGGATTCAGTTACTGAAGTTACCTCTTTTGCTACTTCCGCTGGAGCAGCTTTTGCATTTTCAGCCGAAAGCGACGCGATTTTACGAGCTTGGCATTGCATCAATGCCTGTACTACGCCCTCTCCCAGTTTAGCCCTTTGTCACGCAGTAACTGATCAGACCGATTCGCAAAAATGTATGGGTACTGCAGTGGCAAAAATTTGGAAACGGCAGCCTAAGTCACTAGCTCCCCGAATGGTCCACTGATCTTGACTTTGTCCATGGGCAGACACACGCTGTGTTCTTCTACAACCTGTTTGATCCATGCTACTTCTCCAGTGAAGTCATCTACCGTCACGTAAGACGGATGGACAATGTCCATCGTGGCGGCACTGTCTCTTAGAACCCTGCATGGTTTGCCACTAACTTGCAGGTCGTGAAGATATGGGCTTAAAAGTTCCATATTCTCGTTTTTCATCTACGTAGGGAAAAACTACGCTAGGCTTTCCGCAGTTCACAGCGATATGACCCAGTTTGTGGCACTTATAGCAGTGGATCGGTCTAAAAGATTCGAATTTTCTTTTCTGCTCTTTTTGTACGGTTTCCCTGTTAGGTTTCTCCTCGCTCTTTTCTGAGGGTTTTTCCTCCACGTCTATAGGCTCCGATCGTCTAGCCTGCGAACCCCTTTTAAACGGAAATGGTTTCCGCGGTCCATTTCGACCGTCCCAATTACCGTCCTCGGCGTTCAGCTTTCTACGCGTTGCATACTCTTCGGCTAATTCCGCCTCCCTTTCCAGTGTTCACATTTCCTCTGTCTTGCACCCACAGCTTCACACACGGTGAAATGCTTTTGTAAAACTGCTCCAGACACATGCATTCAATGATCCTGTCTCTGCTCTCGTACGCTTCCGCCCTTTCCAGCCACTCGACTAGGTTTGCCTTTAAGCCATATGCAAACGCAGGATACCCCTCGCTATCTTTCTTGCCTGTGCGCCTAAACCTTAGCCGAAAAGCTTCGGCTGAAAGGGGGTATTTCTGCAGGAGACGCCTTAACTTTCGCATAATCATCTGCATCCTGTGCACTGAGTCAGGCGATTACTTCTGCAGCCTCGCACGGCAACATAGACAGCAACCGCTGTGGCCATGTACTCGGACCGAAGTTCATGTTCTCGCAAGTCCTTTCAATATTGCTTAGGAATAAGCCTATGGCGGTCTCGACCTCTAATGGCTTTAGTAGCCTGTCCATGCGGTATGATTCTGCCTCACTTGATCGTCCCAAAGCACCTTCACTTCCTTGAGACAACTACAAACATTTGCTTTCAAGTTGAAGTTGCATTTTTCTTAACTCGCGATCTTTATCGCGTTGCTCTCTCTCTTGTTCCTCTCTCTCCCGTTTCTCTCTTTTTTTTTCAGAAGTTCCAACCCCATTTTAATTTCTTCCTCACTGGCATGTTCGGAAATTAGCTGCAATAGTTCCGATTTTAGCATTTCCTTGCGTACATCTAGGCCCAGTTCCTAACCAACAATCAACAATTCGTCTCTCAGCAGTCTCCTTAACTCCGTGATTGCTGCTTTACTGCCTTCGTCCTGTTCGCTAAATCTACCTAGGAAAACACAGCCTAGTTAACAATCAACAATCTAGTTTCCCTACAGTTCTAGACAGAACAACCACAAAATGAAGCCTAGAGAGTTAAAGCAAGAACCAAGCACTCACCGCAGACACAGCACCACGTCCCAAAGTCCGTCTTACCGTTGTCAGCCAGTTGTGAGGACTGGTAGGTCAATCCCACCGCTCGTAACCAGTTGCCAAGATTGGAGTCGGGCATGAATTAGATGGTAGTTGGCTCATGCCGTCATCCAACTCATCCACGCTGAGGACGTTGTTGAAGGGAAGGACTGCTCCTCATCGAGAACGAGGAATATGGGTTTATTTACAGTATCTACATAAGGACGTTGCAGTTCATCAGTATAGCATGACTGCGAGAGAAAGTACACTGAGCAGCCGCACAACAGCGGTTTATAAACACTCGGTCCTCCCTCAATCCCAAGGTGAGGGAAACGTTCGACCAGGCACCGTAGACGGGCCGCCTCTTTGCGCGAGGGCTTACACACACACACTTTCGCACAGGTTCACGGTTCCCAACCGAGGTCAGGCGGTCTTCGCAGAACTCGGGGCTGACGTCAGGAACGGTGCGTGGGAAGAGGCCTCGAACTACGTTTTCTCGGGGACTCCCTTGCTCGCAGCAGACCGGATCGGCGGTGGCGTGTTCCGGAACACGCCACCGCCGATGCTTTCGGAACACGCCACCGCCGAGGCTTTGTGACGGCCGTCACAAAGCCTGGGTCGTCGGACTCATCTCTGCAATCCCGCGACACAGAGTGGCGGGCGGGACGTATTGTCCTGGGTACACAGTAGACTTAGTGACGCCGTTTGGCTTTTCAAGAAAAATCGACGCCGCTGTCGCACCTGGCTGGCAAAACTTGCAGCTCAGCAGGCCGTTCTTAACACTAGTCGCTCGTAGCACTTCCGGGCGACGAGCGACGAATTCTAGATTTGCAAAACCGAGCGATCGCGCGACAAGACCGAGCGATCTGTTCAAGCGACGGCCCGATCCGTAGCTCGAAGCGACCGCTCGTTGCTGTTGCGTACAAAATCGCGCTCATAGGGTTTAAGCTTGAGCCGTTTTACCCATCTCTATGAACAACACTTTGTAATGTGGTGAACGCCGTTTAAATCACGGATGTGGGACGTCAAAGAGGTACAAGGCAATGCTATAAAGCACTTTCCTCGTATTTGCAATTAAATCCCCACTGACCACTTTTTTCCTTCCATATCTCAATGCGATGTCTTTAACTTGCGAAGCTAGTTTGTTAAATGTCCCCAAATTGAGCGTGTTAGTACATTCTAGGTAACGCAGGAACTGCGCTTACCTACGACGCAAGAAAGGCAACGTATGGGCGCAGACCAACCCCATCTACCTGCGTCCATGGCGTCTCTTGTGCCGTCGTTTCGCGCACTTCCCAAGCGGAAGAAGACAATAAACTTTAATAAAAATATTGGTCTGGAAGTTTTTGTTGTGGTGACCTCAGGTGGGCGGCTCGAAGTCCTTTGACTCGGGCGGCATCTTCGGCTTTGCGGACGGCCCAGAGCTGGTCTTCCAGCTCCCAACTTTCTAGAGCCGCCTCCCAGCTGCGGCGACGCCGATGGAGATGGTACCCGGCGGCCCCTGCAACCGGGACGGCGTCGGGAAGCAGGGAGCCCAAGGCTTCCTGTAGGCTGGCAACGGCCGCCGTTATGGAACGTATCGCGAACGGCGGCGGTTTCAGCACCATTGTTGCTGGCACATTCCCAGAGCATGTCTCGCAGCTTTGCTTTGTGTCCCCACGCATTCCACGTATCAGTCGGGTATAATTCTGGCTAACAGTGCTGTAAGACGGCCGCGCTAGGGTAGGTGTAAGTTTGCACGTTCCTGTTTAATTTATCATGCGCTGGCGGGAATGTGCGTCTATCTGTAGTGTTGAGTGAGGTCTCTGAACGTGGACAGGCGATCGCGCCACGCCCATTGTGATACTTGTTGCTGCGTTTCTGTCGTAGTGTTCGGGCCGGCAGATCCGACGGCCCGCTCTTGGGGGCGGAGGCGTCGGCCAAATAATCTTCTGAGGCTCGGCGTGTGAGACCTCGAGCTGTGGCGTGGGCCGCCTCGTTGCCCGCGAGCGGAACGTCGGTGTGTGCCGGGGTCCAGAGGAGGAAGACAGTAGAATTCTGGCGTTACGATGGCGATGTCGAGTCGCCGTCGTCACAAATTTGGAGTGTGCGGGCTGCTTCCCACGAGACGCGGCTGCGCGCGCAGCCGCGGATTGCCGCCTGCGAGTCGCTGATAACGATCGCAGAGTTCGGCACCGCTGCAAGTGCCGCACCTGCCGCGGTGCCGCGGCTATCGCGGCTTCTTTGGCCACCTCCGTGTGTCCCGCGGTCACGTTGGCGCTCCCTAGGCGGTTACCCGTGCTGTCTACAACCACGATCGCATGTGCGCTTCTCCCTTCTCCATACCGCGCGCCGTGTACGTACACCGCATCGCTGCTGTTACCAAACTTGTTTTGCAAATCGCTTGCTCGTTTGTTGCGTCTCCGACGTGGTGCGTCGGGTGCGTCTTCTTGAGAAGAAGCGGGATGATCAGGCGGCCGCGGACCGAGGCCGCAACCGCCGTCTTTTCTCCATGCTGAGTGTGGTACGTGATGCCGAGCGGCTCGAGGATGCGTCGACCTGTTTTTGACTTGGATAATCGCTTGTATTGCGCAGCGTCGTGCGCCTCGATTAACTTGTCAAGTGAGCTGTGAAGTCCGAGCTCTACAAACTTGTGCTCGCGTTGAGTGGAACGCCGACCGTCCTCTTGAAAGCCTTTTTTATCATGCACTCGACCTTGTCTTTTTCCGACTCTATCCACTTCAGGCAGTGGGCAAAATACGTTATATGGCTTATCGCGTTCGCCTGCGCGAGACGGATCACGCAGTGTTCGCGCATACCGTTGCGTCTATTCGGGATACGACGCAAGATTCGAATCCTGTTGTCTACCGAACGACGGAGTCTTCGCACCGTCTCTCCGTTATGATCATTTGCCCAGGATTTTAATTTTGTCTATGTACGGTATCGGAGTACCGTCTGCCGATATGTTGCGTGTTTTTTAGCATTCCCGTTCCACGTCGCGCAGGGTTTTACGACCTCTCCTCATGGGTGCGAAACTGCGACTTTTTTAAGAGGAAGCTTTAGCTCAAGTGCTCCTATCTAAATACATGTAAAAGGAGAATTCGTTTTTCTCGGCAACTACTGCACCAAATTTGACGAGGTTTGTTGCATTTAAAAGACAAACTTAAAATCTAGTGACTGTTCGTTTCGAATTTTTGAGTTAGATCAATTTTTTATTAAGAATTGGCAAAAATCGGAAATTTTCAAAAAACGAAACCATCAAGTTTACAACTCTGTAACTTAACCACTAAAAATGATAATACAATTCTGTGAATTGCATCTAATAGTACATCTAAAGCGGACAAAATTGATATGTTACACATGAATATAAAAAAAATTTAATCATAGAGAAATACAACTTTTGCAAACCGTTAAATTCACGTAAGATGTAAAATGACATATTGAATTTGTCCGCTTTGAATGATCTAATGGATGCCGTTTACAGAACCGCGATATCGGTTCTTGATGCAGAGCTATGAATTTATAAACTTCGTGCTTCTATTTTTTTCAAACGGTCAAATATTTGAAAATCGTTTTAAGAGAATTCAAGCCCTAAATCGAAATTCCGCTTCCAACAGTCACTAGAATTTAACTTTCTCTTTCAAATGCGTCAAATTTCGTCAAAATCGGTCCAGGGGTTATCTCATAAAAACGTTCTTGCGTTTTACATGTATTTGAATAGGCCGCGTCGGAGTTGGGCCCGAGCTAAAGCTTCCTCTTAATAGCACACGCCTTTGCAAGGCCCCGTCAAGCAACAATTACTCAATACCTTACAAAACAGTGCATACATAAATCACTGCTTTGTGTCACGGAAACCCAACAAATGTTTCTTCTTGCGTCTGCTGAATAGTTAATGCTGTTTAATTTATCAGTTTGTGTTACTGAGATTTATGTTTGTAGAATAGCAGATTTTGAATTTTGCGGGCGAATCACTTTCGATAAAACGGAGAAATTTTCACTGTCTCTTGCAGTTCATCTTAACGGGAGTCTAGTACACTTGATGTCATGTAGGTAGAATGTGCACATCGTACAGTTCAACAAGTTTATCTACCTTCGATTCATTCATGGTGGCGGTGACAATTAAAAATTTGACGCCTGTAATCAGCATCATTACGCTGTTGGGTTCTGGTTCTGGGGTTCCTAGTTCGGACTAGGACGTCTCCCAGGGGGTCCCTTGTGCCTGTGGCCTCAGGTCCGAGTCATTGGCCACATTTTAGACGCCACCAGAGTGTCTAAAATTTGGTAGCTTGCCCGCGCATACCTGGGCGGCGCACCAAGCCGGCTAGGAGGATGCACGCCATCGTCAGCCTAAGTCACCGAGATTTACTTGTTGTAAGGAGATGAGGTGGGGAAGTTCAAGGAAACGCATTGGCTCATTTGACATATTCACACCTCGCGACTGACTGCACGAATACAGGCGCACACTCCATATTGGAGCAATTAGATGTCTGAGTGCCTGAGCACATTACATGTCAGCACGCACACAGTGACCAAGATCCGCTTTTAAGCCCTCAGTTTTTCCTGGGTTACAAAACAGTGGAATGTAATGACCTCAATCCGACCGATCGGAATTGTCGAACTGTTCGCAGCACTCCGACTATGGTACCATCACCTTGCTGGACTCGGCCTCTGGTGTTCCCCCATCGCTCCCGCATACATACGGCGTAACCGCGAGACAATTGGGAACATAGAGTCAACGCTATTCACACGGAAGACGTCGACACTGGCGCCTTGCCTCAATTTAGTGGCCTCTCCGCGACAGTAAGCTTGCAGCAGTTTGAGGAGCCTGGTGATGACGGTCGTCACCGCTTCCATAGAATGCGGCGGTTGCTACTACTTCGAAGGAAGATTCTTAGTTTACCCGTTAACAAGCAGCGCCGGACCCGTCGTCGTCTATGCGGGCGCTGCAGAAGGGGTCGCGTCCTCGGAAGCACACCAAGAATGCCTTTGCCATTCAGAGACGCTCAGAAAATACTGGGGCCTGTTTCAAGCCTTTCGAAAGTCAGTTACACTCACGAACCACACAGCTAGCTCGAGTGATTGGAAAAAAAGCAGCAGAAATAGAATGAAAAGAAAATGTTTATTACACCTGCGGGACCTGTTATACGTCATCGGGGAATATCAATGTCCTTCCACAAGTCCATGACGTCACTCCCGGCAGTCTTGATTCTGATGAGCTCCACCATGCGCTGCACCTGCACCGGGGAGAAGTGTCCTTTCCAGTCGCCTACGGTGCCCTTGCGGACAAACTCGCCGGTCATCGGCCTACGGACCAGTTCTTCCACGCTCGTGCTATTCGCTGCCACTTGGGATTCTTGGGATTTGACGCTTGCCGATTTGACCTAAAAGATGAAATATAAAGGTAATAAAACGCCCGTTCCGTTTTTTTATATTCTAATCTATCTAGAAACTTTCGTTGTGCGACTTATCATACCGATCGGCAAGAGTCGAAACTCGATATAAGTTGTACACGGATATAGCAATGTATGCGACATAACGAAGTAAGTCTAGACTCTTTCTTCATGGAAGAA
This sequence comes from Dermacentor variabilis, assembly GCF_050947875.1. Classification (NCBI taxonomy): domain Eukaryota; kingdom Metazoa; phylum Arthropoda; class Arachnida; order Ixodida; family Ixodidae; genus Dermacentor; species Dermacentor variabilis. The sequence goes on from NC_134574.1 coordinate 44,795,834, forward strand.
ATATATGCTTATTACGGATATTGGGTACCGAAGGAATTTTATACCGTGAACTTCCTGCTCTGATCTAGAGCAGTTATAAAAAAAAAAGAAACTCAAGTTGCCCTCTCATGTCCTAAACTGCGAAAATCTGATACAACAGAACTTCGATATAAACGAGTACCGACCACCGCGGATTTGAGCTTAGCGAGACAAACGACCGCGTCAGCTGTCAGCCTCTAGCACCGCTAGGCGCGAGCTCAGGCCGCAAGGGGCTACCAAGCGACGCACGCAAGAACACACTATTGTCCTGAGTTAGCGTAAACAGTTTATTGTAGCCGACGGCACCCGACACTGCACAAACGCCCGGTCCCGCGCCGGCGGGGAACCAAAGAGACCCCGCACTAAGCGCGAAAAATACAGTCAGGGGCGCCTGTAGCACGTCGCTGCGAGAGCACAGGCTCAGGCTGCGACACGCCGTTAGGAAAAATCCCCGCGGCTATGTTACTTGCTCTCGCGATAACCAATGGGCCAATTCGCGAGAGCTCGGGCATTCTCTTTCGGCTTGGGCCTTCAATAAGTGTGGCTGGGCGTGGTACGACCTCGCGCGAGCACTGGGCACCCGTTCTTCGGCTTAGCGTCGGAACAGGGTTACACGCGAGGTACGCGCTTCCCGCACGGGCAAAGGCACCGTGCGTGAGCTCAAGTCCTAGTCACGAAGGTGTCGGCGGACGAGAGGAAACAGGTACGCACCCGGCACAGTCCCAAGAAAGAAGAGACACGCTAACGCCACGAGAGTAGCCACCAGGGGCCGCTTCGTGGCGTCGTAGCTCCGCCCTCGCCACGAACTATCGCGAGTGGAGCGCCACCGCTGACGACTGGTTCGGAGCAAGGAGGGAGTGAGGCGTAGGGATCGTAGACACAGATGAAATGCGCCCGCGCAATGGCGCGTCGAGTTCCCCAAATCCCAACAAAATTTAACACGGATATAAAGAATTATTCGGTACAGCAAATGTTTCTCGCCGATATCATCCCGTAACATATATGTGCTTATTACGAATATCGGGTATAAGGAAGATATTGCATGGAACGCGATTTTTTATAGCAAGTTTCGCCTGTATCGACAAAGTTGAATCTATGTATGGCTGAAAACCGTGCACCTGAAGTATTGTCGCTACGAAAAGGATTTTTCACCTAGTTCGCATGTTTTCCACCTTCAGCTTTCAACTGTCTATTCATCACCACGTCGAGCCTTTAAAGCTTCTTGTTATAATCAACTACTTCCCAACTTTCTCTACTCAGCAAGTACATCACACCTGGTAGACTGACTATACATCCGCTGGACGCAATAATGCGTAATATACACGTTGTCCCACATAATTTGAGCCAGTTTTTTTAAATGAAAGGCACTCTGGACGCGAGTTGAACCGACTCTATAATGTTCGCACTGGCCTAGAGTTACTCAGGCCATTTTTATTTTGCCCTTAACTAACAGAATTGTTATGTTTAAGTCATGAACTATTTAAGTGTTGGCTGAAGACCCCAAGTGTGATAGGCAATAAATTCTCATTTTATTGCCTCAAGAAGCTCTCAAGAAACCTCTCAATAAATTGTTTCCAACATGTAATATCTCGCGTGGCGCTTTCTTCCGCGTTCCAAAGAAATCCCGCGAAATATGAAAAAATACCATCTGACGGAGCGATTCCGTACTGTTATTTTGCATGCGATGTATGAATAAGGTCGGCTGCAACGAGACTAGCGCGCGACAGGGCGTTGTCTCTGGTGTAGGTATCTGGGCGCGCGGCTTTTATCGCATGACTGCGCAAATGCGCGCTGCTGGCCGAGCGGTGCCGAAGCGATAAAGCGTCTAAAGAAACGAAACAGAACTAGAGCATAACTTTATTTTTTTCATGCTTGAAATGGGCAAGAGCTGGCAGCCTTCCAACAGAGTGTAATGGGGTTGGATGGGGAGGCGGTGTTAGGGCCCTAATGATTTTCCAGTGACCTTCAATCCGAAAAGCGCACTTTGAATGTAATGCGTGTTCGAAGAGGTCTGCTGCTATGCACATTTGGTATCTCATAGGCACATTTCCCGAGGCGTTTTTGATCATGGTATCAGGTATGGAGTAGCAGATTTGCGTTATTTTTTCTTTTAGGTTCTCTGATGTTGTGATTGGTGTCCAGTATACTTAATCCTTGACGTAGTCCCAGTGCAAGAAATCGAGAAGAGTTAAATCTCGCCACCGTGCCGGCAAAGCAATGGGCCCATGCCATCCAATACACTGCGGCGAGAATAGTTCATGCAGCCATCTCCAAACTTTGCTGTGGCCGTGCGCAGAAGCATCATCATACTGATACCAAATATCCTTGATCCTAGCCAATGGAACTTCGCACAGAAAATCCTCAAGGTACTCAAAGCGCCATCAAGTATGTCGCTGATGTATCTTTCGCCTGTAAGCGTGTTACAAAAAAACACGAGTTCTATTATAGTGCCACCATTAATTCGACACCACACATTAACCGACCCCTGAGTGAGCGTTGTGGATGTCCCCGTGGGCATCAGGTGAGAAGGTGGCTTCATCGGTCCACAGTATTTTGTTGATAAAGTCTGGGTCCTCTTCCGTCTTGATTGTAATCCAGTTTCCAAACTCCGTTCGATTTTGGAAATCGCGGGGCTCCAACATCTGGTGCAGCTGCACGTGGTACGGATGAAGTTGCCTCTTCTTAAGTACTCTCCTCACTGAGGACTTTGACACTCCAGCGTCAGCACCCACACTACGAACACTTGCTTGTGGATCTGAAGAAAACTGACAGAATATCTGTCTCCATGTCCTCGCCCAGGATTGAAGATTTATGTCGTTTCTTTGTAGAAGTCCCCGTCTGTCTCAGCGTTTGATATGCAGGCACAATCGTCATTGATCTCGGACGCGTACCTGGATGCCAGCGTTGAAATTGCTGAACTGCGCGCCTTCTGCATCCACTTGACGCACCTAGAGCCAAAACCATATCCGCTTTTTCCTCATTGCATTAAGCCATATTTGCTAGTCAACGTTGGTCCCAGCCAAATAGTATTGCTGTGGAGAACACGCGGCGGGCGCTTGAGGAGCACTTAATATATTGAAGTTCGCTGGTATTGCTTCAACCGAGGAACATAAGGTGTGATCTACAACCGGTAAACTGGAACAGCCTGCGGGCGTACTCTCTCAGGGGCTGACGCGCCCGTCACGGTGCATAAGTGTGAAGTCAGACGCGTCCACCCGATACTGCGACCACGAAGCGATGCGCATGTGCGACGTGCGAGATCAAAAAAGAACGTCTGGTGGACTGTAAGTGTGAGAAGAAGAGCAGGCAGGGCCAGTACAAAAAGAGTCATCGTCTAAAGAAGACACGCATATTCTTCCTTGAATATAGCCAAGGTTTTGTTTTATTTTACCATTACTTAGTTTTGCCCCGTGTAATTTATCCGCTGTTATTTGAGCCCTAACGTTTAAAGTTGTAGCATCATCGTTCAATTCGAAAACTACTACAAGGTCATTTGTGTAAAAAGGCACTATTGTAGTAGCCGTCATCACCTTCCATCGTTCCCACGCGCTTCGTTCTTTCCTTCTTTCTAACAGAATCAAAATGCTGCTGTCGTCTTTCCTTTTTCGTGGCTTTAGACGCTTTATTGCTTCGACAACGCTTGGTCAGCCTCATGCATTCGCACGGTCATACCATAAGAGCCGCATACCCAGATACCTACGCCAGGCAAAGCGCCCTGTTGTGTGCCAGTCTCGCTGCAGCCGACCTTGTTCATAACATCGCACGTTTGAGAGCAGCGCAATAACAATGCGCAAGCGCCCCGTCACGTGGTATTTTTTCATATTATGCAGGCTTTCTTTGGAACGCGGAAAACAGGACCACGTGAGATATATCGTGTTGTAAACAATTTATTGAGAGGTTTCTCAAGGTGCTCTACAACTTTGCGTATCACACTTGGGGTCTGCAGCCAATGCTTAAAAAGTTTATTAAATAAACATAACTAAACCCTTAGTTAACGGGAAACTAAAGATAGCCTGAGTAACTGCAGTAACTAACTCGTGCAGTGCCAACATGCATTCGCTTCAACTCGCGTCCGGAGTGCCTTTCATTTTTAATACTTTCGCTCAAATTATGTGGGGCAACCTGTATATATTTGCTGCATTGCCGCAGAGAAATGTTTAAATAATTATTGGCGTCTGTACTTATGCTTTTCTCGGATACTGCATTTCAGCCACATCACACACCAAAAAGCGCCTGCCGCACAAAACGCGCCTGCGTGGTTGGGACTTATTGGAATGTTATAGCAATCCAATCCATTGTGTGTTGTCACCGAAGCTTGTGTAGTCTGATTATATGCGTGACAAGAAATGGGTAATACGTTCTGGGAGACACGCAGGCACCAGCGATTACTTAGGAAGCTTCGATGACTCATGTATAAAAGCCGACGCGCTTCACCAGCAGATAAGATTTTCGGCGATCTTCGACAGTGTTCGCCGCTATCGTAGTGCTTTTTCCGGGCACAGGTTCGCCGAATAAAGAGTTAGTTTTGCTATTTACACTTTTGCGACACAGTTCTTCACCATCCCTACCGGGTGATATCTGGTGGAGGTGCTTTGCGTTCATGTGCCGGACGCTCCCGACAAGCCGTGATCCAAGCCTGGACCACGAAAACAACACCAACGTCATCCAGATCGAACCATCGAGTAAGCCGCAGGTTACAACACCTGATCCCGGAACGCGGACTTCTACCTGAGACAACCAAGAAGATCGTGCCCAGTCAATTACCCCAACAGCCGCAGCACCATCATGCTGCAAGAGCCCAAGGAACCACCCACTTTCCGTGGATCATTATTTCCCGGATAAGTGGCTGGAAAAACATGAAAGGGCAATTGAAACTCTAACGCTAAGCTGCGAAAAGTGTTCTTCACCTTATAAGACGGCGCCAGGACGTGGTTTTGAGAACCGGGAATCGACTCCAACCACATGGGACCTGTTCCGCAACGGTTTCCTGCCGACGTTCACGAGCATCCTGCGCCAAGAGCGAGCCCAAGCTTTGCGAAACCCGCACGCAGCTGCCGAAAGAGAACATCGCGATCTTTACGAAGGACATGGCTCGCCTCTTCCGACACGCCGGCCCCGACATGTCAGAGCAGAAAAAAAAAGTTCGCCTCCTTCAACAGGTTTGTAGCAAGAGCTTCTCGCCGGAGTGATACGTAATCCGCTTAAGACCGTTGCTGAATTTATTTCCGAGACAACTATTGAGAAGACGCTCGATATGCGGGAAAGGCACTATAATCACTGACCGCTGACCGCAAGCTACACCGGCGTTCAAGCACTCGGCAGCAACGACCTACGGGAGACAATCAGAGCGGTCGTTCGCGAGGGACTGCAGAAGCTCTTTCCGAGGTCACAGCTTCAAGTGGCCTCGCAGGCCGACATCGTGAAAGAAGATTTTCAGCGATCACTTGGAGTTCCTGAGGTCCAACCGCAATCCCCGCAGGCCCAGCCGGAAGTGATAACCTATACCTCGCCGTCGCCCGCCGCCAAGATCCCCCTCCACGACCGCGCCAGGGCCCCGTAAAGCCACAATGCCCTCACCTACCGTCGCCCTGCGCAGTTATCCGAGGAAGAGGGATATTCGGTGCGCCCCCTGCCACCGCCCGCTCTGCTATCACTGCGGCCATGGAGGAAAGAAGCAAAATAGCAGAGGCCCTGCCGCAAATGCGGCCATGTCGGTGTACCATCTGCCTTTGCGCCTCCAATCAGCTTGCCGAAGCAGATAGGCACGAGTTTTGAACTTGCATTGCTACGAGCCGCCGGAAGTGTTTGCTGCCGACGCACGTAAGAAGAAAGCTCCGAAACTTCCATATCAGTTTTAGCGAAGCAGACATGCCATTGTGCTTTTCCGTGGCACGTTGAAGAAGGCGACGATGACCCGCGCCGTCATTACTTGGGTGTGTCCGTTGCTGGCTGACACTCGCATTCATACACAATAAACACTGATCAAGCATACACACCACACTCCAAAGTCAGCTGATTTGGTGAGTAGATGCGCTGCGAGGCAGACATGGGCCGAAAGAAACTTATCTCACTTTTCAGCGGCCTAGAGCAGCAGCGAGAGCTTCAGGAGCGTGGTTGCTATGGCAACATTGACGTTTGGGGTTCCAGTCCCAGTGCTCATTTACGGAAAACAGCACGTGACTTGTTCCACACTTTCTTCAACAGGTCCGTGCTAGCCGGAGTCTCTCCTACGCTTTCCCTCTTTCATGACTGCGGCGAATCCGGCCATATCTACCGCCGATGCTCATACCGGGACTTGAGACTGCGAGGGTTCGCCGTCAATGCAACGCGCCCACAACAAGGTGAACGGTCATGTGATATTGCCGACTACATTGTCGTAACGCAGTGGAGTCCTACATGTCCATCCCGTTCGCTGTCACCAGGACGATACCTTTCGTCAAAGCGCCGAGCATACACTGCAACAGCCCGCGGGGCCAATCCGTCAGCGCACATCCGGAAAACTAAAAGCAGCAACCGATGGAGCTGCAGTTGCTGTTCGTCGAATTGACGACGATCCTCCGCCGCCGACGAAGACGCCAAATAAACTACCTAGACGAGATTTAAACGAGACGCCGCCACCCCCACAAAGCCTAGAAGCAACGAATACGTCGACGAAAGAAACCTGACAACACAAGTTTCCAATCGCAGATCGGCTCGACGCAGCCATTATCCGACGCCACGAACAAACTCCAACGCGCAAACAACCACCGACCTCGCCGTGCTTCTCAACGGCCACGCAGTCACCGCCTTAGTGGACAGAGGAACCGAATACTCCGTCATGACTGGACCCATCGCCGACCAGCTGAGGAAAGTCAAGACTGCATCGGAAGGCCCTCAAATTCGGAGCGCTAGAGGACACCTAATAATGCCGACTGGTATCTGCACGGCAAGAATTACCGTTCATGACCAGACCTACTCTGCCACCTTCGTTATCCTCCAACACTGTTGACGAGACGTCATTCTCGGCATGGACTCCCTGAACCAACACGGCGCAATCATCGACCTGAAGTCAAAATCTATAACGCTGTCCTAAGGTCAAAAGATACCATCACAAAGTCCTCGCAGTCACTATGCCTTGTGTAAGCTCGAATATCAAGTCAGCATCCCGCCTCGCTCCAGCATTGTCATTTCCGTCGGCACCGGAACACCGCCAGACAAAGAAGGCGTCACTGAGTCCCACGAAGGTCTAGTGCTCGATCGTAAAATCTGCGTCGCACGACGGATCACTTGACTGCACGAAGGAAAAACGAAAGTGATGCTGAAAAACTTCAGCTAGGAGTTCAAGCACATCAACAAGGGCACAACAATCGCGTACATTGAGTAAACTGTGGAAACCAGCAATGCGTTTGTCCTCTCAGATTCTGTCGCATCTACCTCGACGACTGTATTTCCCGAACAGGGCTTGGACATGAATTCAAACCTCCCCATAGCAAGCATTAATAGCTCAGCGGTCTTCTCCGACGATACAAAGGCTGCTTTTCGACGTCATTGAGGATTCGACAAACACCAGTTGCAAAGCATCGCATAGTAACCGAAGAGTGCGCTCGATCACTTCACCAGAGCGCGCACCGAGTGTGGACGCAAGAACGCGAAGCTGTAAGGCACCCAGTCGACGAAATACTGCGCGACGACATGGTTCAGCCGTCGAGAAGCCCGCGGGCATCTCCTGTAGTTTTGGTGAATAAACAGGATGGAACCCTACATTTCTGCCTCGATTATCGTCGACAGATCACGAAGAAGGACGCATACCCCCCTCATACATATAGTCGACGCATAGGATCAGCTCTGTAACGCCCAATAATTATCTTCAATGGATCTCAAGAATGGCTACTGGCAAACAGAAGTCCATGAAAAAGAACGCAAGACCGCCTTCATCACGCCATACGGCCTGTACGAGTTCAAGGTCATGCCATTCGGCTGTGCTCGGCGTCTGCCAGGTTCCAGCGCGCGACGGAAACGACATTAGTAGCATTGAAGTCGGAAACCTGTCTTGTTTACTTAGATGACATCGTCGTCTTCGCCGGGAATTTCAACGATCGCCTAAGGCAGCTTGAAACAGTTTAGAGGCCATCAAGTCATCCGGGCTGACCCTGAAGCTGGAAAAGTGCCGTTTCCCTTACGAAGAAGTTCTGTTCCTAGGGCACGTAATCAGCAAGTCTGGAGTCCCTCCCGACGCACAGAATACAAGTGCCATCACTAAGTTCCCGTGGGTGGTAGACAAGAAGGCAGTGCGTATATTCCTTGGCCTATGCGCCTATTACAGGCGCTTCATAGAGGCTTTCCAAGGATTGTGGTGCCATTAACCCATCTCAGAAAATATGACGTCGACTTTACATGAGAAACACAGCAGGAAGGCACATTTCAGGAGCTGAAACTACGGCTGCTGTCACCACCAGTGCTTTCACACTTCGACGAAGAAGCCGAGATGGAAATCCACGCCGACGCAACTATCGCTGGCTTCGGTGCCCTGCTTGTTTAAAGGAAGGGTGGTATTGAAAGCGTAATAGCTTACGCTAGCCGGTCCCTGTCGAAAGCGGAAAGGAACAATTTTACGACGGAGAAAGAAAGCCCCATTATTATTTGGGCTACGGCGTAATTTTGACCTTACATACAGGGTGTCCCAGCTAATTTTACCCCGAATTTAATAATATTCCAATGGCACGTAGCTGTACAGAACCAAGGTAATGTTGTTTGCCATCGCTTGGAGATACTCAAATTGTTTTTTCATTCCATACCTCAGCCAGGTAAGGCGCCGAGCATCGACAATCTAAGGCCAATCTCCCTGACGTCGTGTGTTGGGAAGATGGCCGAGCACGCCATGCTTAACCGCCTCACTGACCATCTCGAGTCTAACGAATGCTATACACACAACATGATTGGCTTTCGGTCGGGGCTTTCGACTCAGGAGGCCATGAGACTGATCAAGCACCAGATCATTAATTCTAACTCCGCCGACACTAAGGCGATTCTCGGCTTGGATCTGGAAAAGTCTTTTGACAACATATCGCACGCCTTTATTCTCAAGAGCCTGACAGAGTGTAACGTCGGCAAACGGGCGTACAATTTCGTGCGCTCCTTCCTTTCCTCGAGGGGCACTAGACTCAAGATTGACGAGTTTTTGACCCACGAAATTCAGCTTGGGCCAAAGGGAACACCTCAGGGTGTGGTGATCTCCCCGACGCTGTTCAACATCTCCGTCATCAACCTGTCGAGGGCCTTGAACAAAATCCCGAACATTAACAACACGATCTACGCGGATGACATCACCATCTGGTGCTCCAGCGGATGTGAGGGTCAGGTCGAGGGTGCTTTGCAAGAGGCCATCGATGTGACGGAGCGGTAGCTTATCCCCACCGGGCTAAGGTGCTCACCCGCTAAATCCGAGTTCTTGCTCTACAAGAAGAGGCCCAGAGGCGGTTCTCACCGGTCCTGGAAGCCAGCAACAGAGAGCCAGATTACGTTATTCACCGGTAAGGGCTCCCCAGTACTGCCGGTAGGCACTATCAGGGTCCTAGGAATGTTTATCGAGTCGAACAGGGCCAATGGAGCCGCCCTCAAACGAATTTATTCCAAGACCGAAAGCAACCTCGGCCTGATCCGAAGAATCGCCAACAGGTACCGCGGAATCAGGGAAGACAATCTGATCCGGATTATCCACGTCTTCGTGCCTTATTCAGGGGCTATGCACAACTGGCTCGTATCGGAGCGCAACAAGATCAATGCCCTAATCAGAAGAGTCTTCAAGCTTGCCCTCGGCCTTCCCACCCGAACGCACACAAAAGACCTCCTCAATTTGGGAATTCACAACACGTTCGAAGAAATCGTTGAAGCCCAAGAATTTTCCCAGTTTATCAGAATCTCCGGTACCCCAGCGGGCCGAGCCATACTCGGCAAGCTGGGACGTAACCCCACGGTCGTCAGTCTCGATGCTGTGAAGCTGCCCAACGACGTAAGATCCAAGATTTACATACACCGGATGCCACGCAATATGCATCCCACCTACAACGATGGACGACGACGAGCCAGGGGTAAAGCTCTGCTCGCCAGTGCCCGCTTGAACAAGGACCAAACATGCTTCGTAGACGCTGCTTCGTACGTTCAAGAAAAGGCCTTCTCCTCAGAGGTTATCGACTGTGATTCTAAAATCCTTAGCTGCGCTATCATCCACACTTCTAATTCCAGCGTTGCAGAGCAGGTTGCTGTTGAATTGACGGCCAGTGTACATGACACGATTTATTTCGATTCCAAGGCCGCTGCTAGGGCCTTCCAGGTGGGAATGGTGGCTCCACAGGGCCTACGCATTATCCAAAGTGCTAAAGACATGAACCATCACTCTTTGGCCTGGTTCCCTGCGCACCTTGGAACCATTGAGGGTGCCTCGATCAACCCCAAAGAGGAGGCGCACTCGGCTCCTCCTTGCCGGCCGTTTCAGGAAATAGGAATGGATCTTTTGGGACCCTTTCCGACGTCAACATCCGGGAAGAAGTGGATCACCGTGGCAACGAGATCGAAAAGGGAAACGAAAGCTCTGCCGAAGGGTAATGCAGCCAAAGTGGCGAAATTCTTCGCCGATAGTATCCTGCTGAGGCATGGTGCCCCGGAAGTCCTCATCACCGGCAGGGGAATGGTCTTTACTGTAGAGCTGACCTAAGCCATTAAGAGACTCAGAACGGCTAGTTGGTTAATGGCTTAATGGAGCACGGTTATAACGTCGTTTTTTGAGTACAGTACACATGAAGAATGCAGAGACGACGGTTGAAGTTAGGCGGCTATCTTCTGCGATTTCTTTCTGTGTCCTGTCCTCAAAACGCGTCTTTATAACCATTTTACCCAAGCCATTCTGCAGTAAAGCCAGACAAGCCACAGGAGGACAACTGCATACCGACTCCAGACGAACGGTCTTATGGAGCGGCTTGACGAGACCCTAGCCGAGATGTTTGCAATGTACGTCGACGTCGAGCACCAGAAGGGGGATGCTGTCCTGCTCTACGCAACCTTCGCTTATAACACAGCAGTGCATGAAACAACGCAAATCACGCGGTTCAAGCTGGCTTACGGCAGTTACCCGACGACGACTCTCAGCGCCATGCTTCCACACGTCACGGACGAAGACAATCTCCACGTCGCCGCCCATCTCTTGCGCGCCGAAGCAGCGCGACAACTCGCCCCGCATGCGTATCAAGAACCAGTACAAGACCGACAGCCGGCAGTACAATCTTCGACAACGCGAGGTGGAATACCAGCTCTGCGACCGTGTATGGGCCTAGACTCCAATACGCCGACGACGACTTAGGGAGAAACTGTTACGATGTTATTTCGGACCCTACAATATCATCCGACTTATTGGCGCGCTGGACTATGTGTTTCTGCCAGGCGGCATTTCACAATCACAGTGGCGCAGCGCACGAACTGAAATCTTGCACATGGTCCGCCTTAAGCCTTTCTACGCCCGCTGACGAACTTACGGACTTTGCTTCTTTGTTGTTGTTCTTTTCTCTTGTATTCGTGACTGTTTCTTCCGCTTTGGTGTTTGCAGCATCGGGACGACGTTTTTTGAGAGGGACACATCGACACGTGTACTTGAAGTGAAGTGAAAAAACTGTATACATTTCTCAGGGACTTCATTTCACCCACATCACACACCTTCAACTTATCGCTAGGCGCAAGACGCGCCTGCATAGACGGACCTTCCTGGAATGTTATCAATGGTTCTATACGTTGTCTGTTGTCACCGAAGCTTGCGTAATCTGATTATATTGTAGCGGTACAACGTAGACAGAACACAGGGAGCCGTTCTTCAAGAATAACAGGACAACCTGCTCAAAAACCAACAGAGCAGAGACACGTCTTCTTCGTCATTGCCCAATCTCACTGATCCACTAGACGGAGTCCGTAAATTCCCCCATCGTCGTCATCGTCGTCGTCTGCATAGAATACACTCGTCATTTGTCCCTCCCTACGAGAGCATCGCACCAAGGCTAGACCAGAAATGTCACTTGCAGAAGTAAAGGCCGCTAGCATAGTTATTCGCTCACGCCCGGCTTCATGCAGACAACGTGCACAAGTTCAGGACGGTGTGTGCAGCGCCGTGTACAGTTGGGACTATCGGGAACGACCTCGTATGTGACATCACTGAGTAGCCGCAACACTCTATATGATCTGAAGTATCGCCTCAACAGTTTCTCGGAGATGCCTCGTTTCCGTATGGTGTCCAAACCCAAACTCTGTCGCCGGCTTCATAAGTCACTATTCTACGGTGAAGATCATAACGGCCTGCGTCGTAGTCTTGCTGCTGGCAGATCCGCAAGCGCGCGAGCTGCCGAGCCTCTTCTGCGCGCTGCGTAAACACATCAGTGTCCGTATCAGTATTGTCAAAGTCGTGTGGAAGCATCGCATCCATCAACGTTCGTACATACCGTCCGTGAACGAGGGCGAACGGAGTCATGTGCGTCGTCTCTTGTTTCGCCGTGTTATAGGCAAAAGTGAAATAAGGTAGGATATCATCCCGAATTTTATGCTCAACATCCACGTACATTGATAGCATGTCTTCAATGGTTTTATTTAGGCGCTCTGTTAATCCATTGGTTTGTGCATGGTAGGCGATTAACTTCCGGTGAGCCGTTCCACTTAGTAGCAAGACATGATCTAAAAGTGCTGCCATGAATGCGGTTCCTCGGTCTGTTATTACGACGGTTGGTGCGCCGTGTCGTAACACGACATGCTTAATGCAAAAGCGCGCCACCTCGGGTTCTGTGCTTCTCTGGATTGCCTTTGTTTCAGCGTAACGTGTGAGATAGTCGGTTGCTACGATAACAAAGCGATTGCCTGCAGTAGAAGTAGGAAGTGGGCCCACAGTATTCATTCCGATTTGATCAAATAGTCTTCGAGAAACCTGGACCGGTTGTATGAGGCCGGCTGGTTTCGTCGGAGCCGACTTGCGCCTCTGGCAGTCGAGACAAGTGTAAACGTGATGTTTCACGGCGGTGGTAAGTCTCGGCCAGCGGTACCTTCGCTGCACTATGGCGAATGTTCGCGTGTAGCCTAAGTGGCCAGACATCACCTCGTTCTGGCAGGCTTGAAGTACTTCCGTACGAAGAGCTGCAGGAATCACGAGCAGATAGGGGGACCCGGTCGAAAAGAAACAGACAAAAGTTCTTTACAAAAGAAAAGTTTCTTTTGTAAAGAACTTTGGCCCCTAAACAAAGCGATAACAGCCCACTTGCGAAAACTAAGCGGTTTCGCCGATCTTCCCTCTAAGTAATCGATTAGTTCAAGCAGCTCAGGGCCGTCCCATTGTTGCGCGATTGCGGATGTGTCCAGAAGAAAAAGAAATCCTGAGTCTTTTACGGGCGGCGCAGGCGACTCTATCGGCGATCGAGTCAGGCAGTCAGCATCCGTATGTCATTTACCCGACTTGTACATGACAGTCATGTCAAACTCTTGCAGCCTTAGGCTCCAACGCGCCAGTCGTCCAGAATTATCTTTAAGGTTTGTCAACCAACATAGTGAATGGTGGTCGCTGATAACTTTCAAGTGGCGGCCATACAAATATGGGCGAAATTCATAACCGCCCATACCACGGCGCGGCATTCTTTCTCAGTTGTGGAGTAACTAAGTTAGCCTCTGTGCGTGAGAGTGTTCTACTTGGATAGGCAAGCACTCTTTCTGTGTCCTCCGGCCTCTGCACAAAAAAAACCAGCTCCCAAGCCAACATTGCTTGCATCAGTGTAGAGCAATGTAGAAGCGGTCTGACCAAGTGAGCAATCACTGGAGGCGTCTGGAGACGTTGCCGCAAGTCGTTGAATGCACCTTGCTCTTCGTTGCTCCGTAGAAATACAACGTCATCTCTCGCTAGGCGAGTTAACGACGACGCAGTGGGAGCAAACTCTGCAATAAACCACCGGTAATAAGCACAGAGGCTGAGGAAGCGCCGGACAGCCTTCATTTCGAATGGTGCGGGAAACTGTGCGACGGCGGCAATTTTTTCAGGATCCGGGCGAGCAACTGCGCGGCTGACGACGTGACCGAGAAACTTTAGTTCCACGAAGCCAAAATGGCACTTCTCCAGCTTCAGGGTGAGCCCGGCGGACCGTATGGACTGCAGAACCGCTTCAAGCCGTTCTAGATGTTCTTCAAACATTGCGGAGAACACAATGACGTCGTCGAGATGCACTAAGCATGTTTTCCACTTCAGACCCGAAAGCACAGTATGCATGAGGCGTTGGAACGTAGCAGGAGCAGAACACAAGTCGAAAGGCAAAACCTTAAATTAGTAGAGTCGGTCTGGCATTACGAAAGTAGTTTTTTCACGGTCTCTCGGGTCTAATTCGATTTGCCAATAGACGCTTTTTAAGTCTATTGAAGAGAAGCAACGTGCGTGTCGAAGCTTTTCGAGCGAATCAGCAGCACGGGGAAGCGTCTACACGTCTTTCTTTGTCACCTGATTTAATTTTCGGTAGTCCACACAGAAACGCAAGCTGCCGTCTCTTTTCTTGACTAGGACTACAGGACATGCCCAGGGACTTGTTTATTGTTGCATCACGTCGTCTTCAAGCATTTTTGTCACTTGTTGTATGGCTTCACGTTCTCTGGAGCCACACGATAAGGATTTTGGTGAATCGGTGTTGCCGTATTCTCTGTCATTATTCGGTACTTTGTTAGAGGAGTCCGATCGACACTTGACGTCGACGCAAAGCAGTCGGTAAACTTGGCCAATAGCGTAAGAAGCCGTTCTCGTTCGTGCTGCGACAAAGCAGTGCTGACGTCAAGTAAAGGATCTGGGCCTTTCGTAACCGCTTCTTCGAATAGGGAACAGCAGCCGCAAACATCCGCAACGCCGTCAAAATAAGCCAAAGCCGTGGCCTTGGGAAGGTGCCGTCGTTCTGTACTAAAATTTGTTAGCAACAGGCTCGTGCGCCCATCGGTGACATTTACGATTCAACGTGCGACCGAGATACAGTGAGTAAACAAGAACGTGCTTGTTTGGTCAGCAGCTCCTTCGCAACGAAACGGTACGTCACATGCTACCAAAACAAGAGTAAATGATCGAGGTGAGATGATCGAGGTGAGATCGAGGTGAGGCGTCGTCTTCTGTTAGACGAAATGAGTTGTGTTGAGGCGATAAGCAATGGAATAAACCACGGGTCTTATAAAACGTAATCATGGCGTCCGGGATGTTAATTACGGCGCCAGTTTCTTTCCGAAAATCCATTCCAATAATCAGATCTTTACAGCACACAGGCAGAACGATTAAAGCGGCCACGAAAGAAGAATCCCCGATATCAATTCTAGAAGTACATCTTCCAGTAGGCATTAGTAATTTACCGCCTGCCGTCCTTATGTGAGGTCCCGTCCATGGCGTCTTTACTTTCTTCAGTCGGAGGACGAGTTCCTGACTCATTATAGAGAAGTCGGCATCAGTGTCGACTAACGCTGCCACCGGCCGCCCATCCACGAATACATCAATGTCGGCGCTCACAATTTATTCAGTGTTTATCGGCTTCACGTCGTTCTGCAGCGAGAGTGTTATGGGATTTTTATTGTCTTGCGGCGGGCCTGCAACCTTACCGCCAGAGGTCGCCGCCTTCAGTTTTCCCGATGGGGTCTCGGTGACCATCGTCCTCGGAGGTCAGCAAAAGTACGTCCAGTAGTTGATTCCATCTGACATGCAGGGGTTGGAGAGAGCGACCGACGGCCGAAATCTTACCAATCATTGAGCACGGATTCGTCATTCGGTGGCGCCACTGGAGGTCCGTGAAAAGCAGCATCGTCGCAGCGTAGCATGGCGTTGTCGTTTGCACGCCTACCACAGGATCACGGACGAAGAGGTCGAAATGATGTGTCACGACGCCAGCAATGACGCGAAATGTGTCCGGCGAATCCGCCACCAGAGTGGGCGCCTATCAACAGTGCGCCATACGTCGGTTCTCCGAAGTTGTGGCTGTCCCGTAGTGTCGTTTTGCGGTGTCGACCAAGGCGCGGCGAACGACGGCCGGCGGTATGAGTGCAGCGGCATAACGGCTGCGCGCCTCGAAGCCTCCTTTTGCGGCGGCGACCAAAGAGAGGCGGTGGGAGGCTGTTGGTACGGTGGCGTGGATGTAATGGGGGGTGGACATCGGACAGTGGCGGCGTAACTCAGGGGTCACTGGTGGTCTTGACCGGGAACGCCTGCCTGATTTCGTCACACACCACTTCGGCGATTAATACTCCGGGTCTGTCTAGTGTCGGTGTCAGAATCGTTTGAATTTCCTCTCTGATGAGCTCTCTGATCAACTCACGCAAGGGTTTCCGATACTCGGCAGTCACTGCGGCGGCATTGATTGTAGTGCTGGTGGACAGTCGATCATACTGCCTGCATCGTTGATGAAGGGCCCGCTCACTAGCCGTAGCCTCTTTGATAAAGTCAGCGATGGTGACTGGTGGATTCCGCACAAGCCCCGCGAGCAACTACTCTTTTACACCTCGCATGAGGTAGCGCAACTTCCTTTCTTCGGTCATTTGCGGGTGGCTCTACGAAAGAGGCGGGTCATGTACTCGGCGAACATTGTGACCGACTCATTAGGTTGTTGCACCGGTAGCTCCATCACCTGTTGGGCGCGGTCGTGTTGGTCGGCACTCGCAAAAGTATCCGTGATCTTCTGCCCGAAGTCATTCCATGCCGTGAGGCTACCTTCGCGGTTCTCGACACAAGTACGGTCACTGTCGTCAAGGGCGAAATAAACGTGGGAGAGCTTTTGCTGCTCAGTCCACTGGCTAATCTGTGCGACACGTTCGTACTTGTCAAGCCAGTCTTCAATGTCTTCAAAGACTGCACCGCGATAGAGATCGGGAACCAGCGGATGCAGAATGGTTACCTGTTGTGGACTGGGAAACCGGCTGCTTTGGGGTGCTTGCGGTGGGCTGGTTTCGGCCATTGCGAGATGTGTGCAACTCCTGGAGAGAGGTGGTTGAAGAGCGGAGAACTCCGGGGCAAGGCCTAGCAGTCGACGACTAAAGCGATGCACGGGTGTTGTAACTGCTGACAACCCGTTCGGGCTACATGAATGACTCCAAGAAGGACGCCGGCGCATCAGACGCGGTCAGTGCCCAGCACCTCCACCATTGTCACGGTACAACGTGGACAGAACCCGGGGAGAAGTTCTCCAAGGGCAATAGGACAACCTGCTCAAAAACCAACAGAGCAGAGGCACGTCTTCTTCGTCATCGCCCAATCTCACTGACCCAATAGACGGAGTCCGGCCGTTAATACCCCCATCGTCGTTGTCGTCTGCACAGAATACACGCGTCAATATGCGCGACGCGAACTGTGTAGTACTGTCTGGAAGACACACGGGCACCAGCGATTATTCTGGAAACTTCGATGACTCATGTATAAAAGCCGATGTGCCTGGCCGGCAGATCAGATTTTCGACGATCAGCAACTCTGTTCGCCGTTACCGTTATGCTTTGAGAATGTAGCCTGTTTTTCTGGGCACACTTTCAGCCAATAAAGAGTCAGTATCTTCATTTGTATTTTTGCTACTGTGTTCTTGACCATCTCTATCACGTGATGGTCAATGTCAACGCTCAATGTCCGAACGTAACATAGAAATGTTTAGGCTAGCCGTGTACAAGGTTTAACGCCTTTCATGCATCGTCACCAGTGCTTTTGCTTGTATGGGCTCCTCGCTACTGCGATAGCCTTTTGCCGTGTGTTGAAATAAAAAAAATGAAGTACGTCAGTTAAAATAACACAGAGGCATAACAACAAAGTAACTCTCTGTTCTGGTACCCTGTTTGCAGGGAGGCAGAGACGTGGCGCGTACACAAGTAGAGCACAGCGGCCCAACCATGCAAGAAATAGCTTAGAACTCACAAGCGCGCGCGCAAGCACGCATATTACTGCAGGGTCAAATAAACGTTTTAGCAATCCAATCCAATTAGAACTGGCGATGTCACATTGACGTACACCCGGGTTCAGAGTTTGAAAACGCGTTATGAGCCTGAATAAATTTAATGTTTCTCTTTTAGCGACCCTTTGAGCGGCTACATTGTCATGTTTCAGTGCCGGGGAAGAATAGAACTGTCGGAAACACTAGCTGAGGATGTACCTTTTTACTGGGCGAAGTTCTGTCCTGAAAAGAACACACAAAGCACAACGATAGCGGTGAGCACAGTCGTAAATGCTAGAAAGGTAATCTACATTTCAAGAGCTTCGGCTCTTTGTCTATGACCCATCGTACATTCCAACGTAATCGATTGGGCTTGCGTACGTCCCCGAATGTACACCACTATTTGCGTCGTGCACGCAATCTGATTAGAAAAGATTTTTCCGCTTTTGAATTGGCGACAACACTCGAGAAACTTCCCATAAAAACATGACACTCGGCGAGCGTGTTGCGCCGAGCAATAACACCTAATTGTTAGCCCGTGAAAAACGGTCACCGGAAAGAGATTAGCAGTGTGCGCGGGTCAATATACGTGCCAACACTAGACCACGTTCAGGTGAAGCCTGACGGCGAGCGCGCACAACAAACCTGCACCGGTACCTCGTCCTTGACGGCGAAGTCGCACGAGTTGAAGATTTTCTTCATGTTGCCCAGCGCCGCGGCCTGGAGGATGCGTTCGACCAGCGCCGGCTCGTCGCGCAGCCTCGCGGCGTACTGGTCGCCGAGGAACCCGGCCATCTTAACCACGGCGGCCGCGGTGTCCCTCTGGAGTTCCTCGTAGGTCAGGAACAGGACGTTGGGATCCGACCGGTGGGCGTACCACGACAGCAGGTGGTCGAAGTAGTCGCCGAACTCGATGTCGCCCGTGATGAACAGCTCGAAGAACTCGTCGAAGGTGCCCTTTTCGAAGCAGTAGCCCGGCAGGTGCTTGGTGTGGTAGTAGTAGGAGACGCAGCAGTCAAACGGATTCCGCGTGATGTACAGGTACCTGCGCCAGTTGTATATGTACAGGCATACGTTCAGTCGGCGTCAAGCGCTTTCGGACCACTCGTATCGGAGATAACGTTCATGTGCAGTCTGGTATTATAGCTATATAGCTAGCAACACAATGCAACACTGCGCTATATGCACTACACACGGCTGGAAAACTGAATGCCAGGCTGCATGGCCTGGGCTGCATGGCCTGGGCTGCGGAAATTCGCTGCTTTTTCGCAGGTTTCGTGATCCGTAAACTATGGGTACCGACTACACTTGCTATACGATCACAGCACGCGTGCCAGCGGTATAAATAGGAATATAAGGCATGCGGATGACCGCGAACGCATATAAATCGTTATCACTGCATATAGATCACTTGTACAAAAGCTTTTAAAATTTTGCGGTATAGCATATATACGGCGGCAACAGTTATCGCTGTTGCCACGTATTTTATCAAAGCGGTAATATCAAGCGCACTAACTGAACTTCAGGGCATGAATACACTAGAAGAATGCAATGCGATTCTATCGCGCAGGGTAAAGGTGAGAAGACTGAGAAATTATAATACGGCACAAACCAAGTCATTGACGTAAAGCTGGTGGACGGAGCTCTCGCGACTACAAACTCGCAGTGACTGGCTGAAGGGAAAATATTAAAAGCGTTCAATACGGCGTCCTGTATGGTATTTGCCACAACTGCGAAGAGAACGTGGTTAGCCAGCAGACTACTACATTCTGTCACATAGATATATGTCTCGCATCATATCCCGGATCTATATGTCGCAACCACAGCGTATGCACGGTCGCAACCTTCTTGCGCATTCTCAGCAACTCTACCAGCGTCGCAGTTACGTGCGACGGCTACGTACTTAGCCTGAGGCGAGTAGGGCTGCCTGTCGAAGGGCAAATGCGTCTTGATGGCACCCGGCTTTCTCCTCAGGATCGATCGCTCTGCGCCGCGCATCTCCAGGAAGGGCGTGCTGTCCCAGAACTCCTCGCGGTTCCGGGGAGGAACTGCGCCGCTGGGAAAGCAGTACATTGCACTCGCTGTTAGCCGTGTACTATGGTTGAAGACCGGCCCACTCTGAATAGCAACTAGCATAGAAAGTGCATAGACAACAGCATAGACACTGTTAGAGGCCGCGTGCGCCCTCTAACAGTGTCTGCACCGCCAGCGTTTGGTTGGGGAGCGCATGCTTAGCCAAAGCGTCTATTAGCTCTAGAAGCAAACCCCTACGCACTTATCTTCTTTCTTTTATGTCCAACATATGTTATTTCCTTTAAGTGCGCGCATAGCACGAATCTCGACAGGCACATTACCGGCACCATCTCTCCACTGTAGCAGCGCGCATCCGTCACCAGCGGAATCTTTAAGGCAGAAATCGTCATCCACCTCACAGTATCACAAAGGCACAAAACTTGCTTTGTATAAGTTCGTTGTGATCTGAGATGGACGAAAACCTTTATGGTTGCTAATTGCATGTCCTTTGAAACAGGATGGCGACAAATAGTCAGCTAGTCTGCATGAGGTGATCAGGTGCTGCAAAAACCGGCAGTAAAAAATAAAATTTAATTCGAATTCTGAGGTTTCACGTGCCTGAAGTACAGTATGACTAAAGGCAAAAAGTAGTGGGGAACACCGCTTTAATTTTCACCACCTGGTGCTCTTTAACGTGCGCCTGAGTCTAAATACACGAGTCTTGCACTTAGCCTCCCATCGAAAAGCACCGGCACCGCGGGCAATGAACCCGTCACGTCGAGCTCAGCCGGCCAACACGACAGCTACTGAGCGGTGGGTGCTGGCGACAAAAGTGGTCAACATTTCTAATATCATCAAATAAACCAATCAAACAGGCGGTGGTCTCTCCGGTTATCTCGGAGCCCGCAGCGGTGCCTCTCGTGGTACTGCAGCACTCATACAATCGACACTTAAAGCCTATGGCCTCGATAAAAGCCCGAAGGCCAATTTATATTAGTGATTTCAACACCTTGATAAAAGCAGCTCACAAGAAGCACGCGCTGCGCCGTAGCTGGGCGAGATAAACTCGCGTAGGGATGGCCCACCGTTCCTTAGAGACAAAGTATTCTCTATCGATAAAACCGCAGGAATAGCTCTGCTAATCCAAGACGTCCGGAGAAGCTTCTAAGGACTGTCGTCCGGTAATTTTTCAGGTTTGCAAGCCTCTCTCACTGTAAATGCGAACTTTACGGCATTTCATAACTGCACCTTACTAAGATAACTTCAGCTAATCTTGGTCTTTAATATCCTACAGTCACAGAGCACTGTCTTCCTGTCACAGTTCGTCAAAGAGCGAGCGTGTACAATAACAGAACACAAGAACATTTGCAGACATGTACAATTTCTCACAAAAATATAACCAAAACACAAGTGGAGTCGCGTTTCCAGAATTAGGTTTTCGCAAGCATAAAACACTAGCAATAACACCCCAATGTTTAAGCAGAATTGTACAAAAAGGCAAAATTCTAGATAAGGAATTCACTGACCGTTACGATACTCCCTAATGCAAAACTTGAGCACAGCTCTATAGGTGTGTTCATTGCGCCAAATATCGGCGCGACTGCCTCGCTAATCGGGAAATCGCAAGAGGCAGCGCGTGGGAGACGCGTGGGCGTGATTCACAGCAGCCGCCGCAGATAGACCTTCGCTTATGCAGCGCTTTGTTTACATACAAATGACACATGCTACTCTGGCACCATCTCGTAGCGTTGTCGCCGCAAAGCCCGTCTTCTGCTATACCACGCTTTTCTCACGCTTTCTCCATAACCTGCGCCTGCGCTTTCCACCTCATGGTTGCGCTGCACCCTCCTCCTCCGCTCCCCTCCTCACGCTCTCGTCGTTATCGCCGTCCTTCATCTCCCGCTGCGCTCCGCGTTCGCTTTCATCCTTCGCTGTGCTCCTTCGCTCGGTTACGAGGGATAATGCCGACACTCGCCACACGAACACGCACCTAAGTGTTGCGCTCTAAAATAGTGCTTACAAGTATGCGCATGAGTATAATAGCGCTGTAGCCTACATATGTTATTACTAATAGACCGCACAGAGCAAACTGAAGCACGCGGAAGACATATATAAACAACTCGCACTTAATAAGCTGCTGTATTCAAGACATATAGCAAGACATAAGAGGGATGCAACCGCAGTGGGACACGTGAGACGTCTTGTCCCTACTGCAAAGGGTGTGTGGGTACTTCAGGTGTAGAAATGCATTAGCTAACATTACTTATTAATTACATTATAACTGTTACGTTTTGCGCCAGGCGTGTCGAAAAGGATCAGACAAGTTCCGGGTGAACGACGTTTATTATCCCATGCTTGTGGGTTGAGGCTCGACAAGAAAGAGAGGGCCGCTAGCAAGGGGCACTCTGCTTTTAACATTTAGTGGCGCATGCGCACTTCGCAGAGTGCTCTTATCACGATGAGCGCCAGCCGACACAACACCACCTCCCCTTTTAATGGAGCACACAGTCACTCAGAGTCCAGCTTAGAATCTATCCGGCGGGGACGATTTCGCATGGGGTAGCGTCTTGCCTCGGCGGGTGCTGGTGATGCCTGTTGCGCAACCGGAGTTACCATGGGCGGTTGTGGACTGGAAGGCACTGGTGCGCCGGCAGTCTCGGGATAAAACAGGAACTCGCTGGTCGTAACTTCGCCAGCTGTTCCATGCCTAGGGGTAACGTCCTCTGCAGGCCTCTGTAGCAGCTGATCCTGGTGACGACGCCAGGTGAAGGTGCCCCTCGGGGTGGTTGCACGTACTTGGAAAGAGAGAGGTCCTGTTTGAGCAACAATCGCAGCGGGAGCCCACTTTGGTTTTCCAGAATAATTACGTGCTAACACGCTGTCGCCTACCAAGAAGTGACGTTCGCGACACGGACGACTTAATGCCTGAGTGCACTGTCTGTGTGCTACTCTTTCCCCAACGGAAGGCTTTACGGCATCTAGCCGACTGCGTAAGCGTCGTCCTAGGAGCAACGCCGCTGGTGATTCACGAGTCGTCGCATGTGGTGTGTTGCGATACGACAGCAAAAATTTATGCAGCTTTACCTGCAATGTTCCTCCTGTGCCGTCTTTGCGCAGTGCATTCTTTAAGGTCTGGATGAAACGCTCTGCCAACCCATTGGAGCTGGGGTGGTAGGGAGCCGTGAGGACGTGGCGCGCTCCCATTGCCTGCACGAAGTGCTTGAACTCCTGCGAAACAAACTGAGGTCCATTATCGGAAACAATTGTTTCAGGGTAACCAAAACGTGCGAAGAGCTCAGTCAAACAACCAATCGTGCTTTCTGTAATTGTCGATCTCATTTCGAAAACCTCTGGCCATTTAGAATGTGCGTCGACCACCACTAAAAGCATGGTATTCTGAAAAGGTCCCGCAAAGTCTACGTGAACACGCTGCCACGGTGAAGTCGGCCATGACCACGGGTGAAGAGGTGCGTTGATTGGAGCGTTACGTTGCTCTTGACAACTAGCGCAGCTTTTGATACGAAGTTCGAGGTCCGCCTCAAGAGTTGGCCACCACACGTAGCTGCGTGCTAGTTCTTTGCTGCGCACGATGACCGTGATGGCCGTCATGGAGTTCGTCCAGAACGAACCCTTGCAGCTTTGCAGGCACGACTACTCTTGCGCCCAGCATGACGCATCCCTGATGCACCGTCAGTTCGTTGCATCTGCGAAAAAAAGGCTTCAACTGTTCATCCTTGATCGACGCGGGCCATCCCACATTTGTGAATTCCTTCACTTGACAAAGAATTCGGTCTTTACATGTGGCAGCCGCGATATCTCGACTAGAAACAGGCAACGAGTTCAATCGCAACGAATAACATGTTTCTTCTGTTTCTTTGGTTTCCGCTTCAAGATCTGGCAGCGGCAGACGCGAGCAGAAATCGGCTTCCGCGTTCTCGCTCGATTTCTTGAAGATAAGATTGTAAGAGTAGGCTGCCAATGTAACGGCCCAGCGTTGCAAACGAGCAGCTGCGATGGTGGGAATACCGGTTGTCGGGCCCAATATTGTTTGAAGAGGCTTATGGTCTGTGACCAAGGTGAATGAGCGCCCATAAAGGTAGAAGTGGAACTTCTTTACACCGAAAATGATGGCTAACGCTTCTTTCTCCAGTTGACTGATTCCGCTTCAGATAGCGTTCGTGAAGCGTAAGCAATGGGCCGCGCCCTTCCGTCATCGTAGACATGAAATAGGACTGCTCCTACACCATACTGAGACGCGTCGCATGACAGCCTAAGTTGTCTTTCAGGGTCATAGTGTGCGAGCGTAGGTGGTTGTGCCAATAGCGCTTTCACTTGGTTGAACGCTTTTCCAGCATGCTCGTCCCAGTGCCACGCTACCTTTTTTTGCAGAAGTCTGAAAAATGGTTGAGCTATCGTTGCTAGCTGGGGCACGAACTTGCTGTAATAGTTGACAACGCCCAACAAAGACTGAAGCTGCTTTTTTGATTTCGGCTCTGGTGCCTGGATAAGTGCGTCAACTTTTTCTGACAATGGGCAAATGCCTTCAGCGCTGATTTTGTGCCCAAGGTAGTGAAGTTCGCTTTGAAAAAACGAGCACTTCTCTTTCTTTACCCTGGCACCTCGGCTTTGAAGACGCTCCAGCAGCGCTTCGAGATTAGCTAAGTGGTCTTCTAGTGTTTTCCCAGTTACCAAAATATCATCTAGGTAGCAGCAAACACCCTTGAGGTCCTTCAACATCGTGTCCATTATCTTTTGGAATATCCCCGGCACGGAAGCGATTCCAAAAGGTAATCGGTTGACGACAAACAATCCCTTGTGGGTGTTCAAGGTTAGGTATTGCTTTGAGGCATCAGACATGACCACTTGCTGATAAGCGCGGTTCAGGTCAATCTTTGAAAAATGTGTGCCTCCAGACAGAGCCGCGAATAAGTCATCGACCCTCGGCAACGGGTAGCGCGTGACGTCAAGGCACGGATTCACTGTCACCTTATAATCGCCACAGAGGCGTATGCCACCGTCTTTCTTGATAACGGGTACCACTGGCGTTGCGTAATCTGATGTGGCAACGGCCGTTATGATGCCCATTTTTTCCATCTTCGAAAGTTCAAGCTCAACCGCCTTTTGCAGTGCGAACGGCACGTTTCTTGCTTTGAGAAACTTCGGTGCCTGATTAGGCTTGAAATACAGCTCGGCCCTTTCTTCTGTAATCATGCCTAACTCATCTTTAAAGAGAGAGTCGTACTTTGCGATCAAGGCATGCAGCCTTTCCTCTAAACGACAAGAAAAAGGCAGCTCTGACCTTGGCAGATGGTGGACGTTCCAGATTTTGTTCCACTCCAGCCTAATTGCCTGAAGCCATTCCCGACCCAGCAACGGTGGCCCCTCCTGGTCGACGACGTATAGAGGAAGGCTCGCCGTGTTGCCACCGTGCTGCACCTTGACTTGCAGGACGCCTTTTGGGATCACCAGGACTCCTGTATAGGTGCGGAGCTTCACTTCTGTCGGGTTGAGCCAGGCTGATGAAAGAAATTGGCGTTTTGTTTGAAAGGCATGACTGTGACGGCGGCACCTGTATCTAGCTCCATAGGGACTGTCACATCATTTACTTTCATCGGTACCATGATGGGCTCAATACTGGGAGCAGCTACGCCCCTTACGGCTACCACTTCCGAGCGGGATACCACCGATAGCGTTTTTACAGTGTCCTTGATGGGGCGTTTCCCCTGCGACTGGCCGGAGGGGCTACGGCAAACTCTTTGCAGGTGTCCCCTTTTGTTGCACTTAAAGCATTTGTCATTTACGTGGGGACATGCTTTGCCGGAATGTTTCGGCGACCCGCAGCGAAAACATGCGTGCGACTTGACACTCGAAGTCGCCTGTACCTTATGCATGGGGTTGGCTGTAGACACACCTGTACGGGCTTCCGCAGTGCTTTTTGTTGCCGCCTCCATAGCCACAGCGCGCTCTACCGCTCTCTGAAACGTAAGCTTGCTATCCTCGGTGAACAGCACTCGCTGTATTCCTCTCTTAACAGGCCGCAGACGAAGCGATCCCGGAGGGATTCATCTAAAGCGCTTCCAAAATCACAGGTTCGTGCTAGCTTCCGTAGCTCGGCAACGTAATCAGAAATGGACTCGCCTTCGACTTGCTGCCTCCTGTGGAACTTCGCTCGCTCGCCAATGACCGATGGTTTCGGCGACAGATGGTCCCCCAGCGTCTTCGTTAGTACCTCGAAGCTCTTGGCAGAAGGCAGCTCCGGGGCAACCAGTGATTTCAGAAGGCTATAGGTACTGGGGCCTATGATGCTCAGGAATGCATGTACTCTGTCACCTTCGGGAACGCGGTTGACGATAAGAAACGACGTCAGCCGTTCATCGTACGACGCCCAGTCATTCGTGGAAACGTCGAATGGTTCCATCTGGGCCAGTTGAGCAGCAAACTGCGTCGAACCTGCACTGGCTTCTTCGTTCATGATATCAGTCAGCGAAGAAAAGAAAAAGCAGCACTCTTCAATCGTCGATACTGAACAGAGGCTGAATGCCGAGAACACTTGCCTTCCTTGACGCTGCGCAACTCTTCAAAATCCCATCTTCGTCGCCACGTGTTACGTTTTGCGCCAGGCGTGTCGAAAAGGATCAGACAAGTTCCGGGTGAACGACGTTTATTATCCCATGCTTGTGGGTTGAGGCTCGACAAGAAAGAGAGGGCCGCTAGCAAGGGGCACTCTGCTTTTAACATTTAGTGGCGCATGCGCACTTCGCAGAGTGCTCTTATCACGATGAGCGCCAGCCGACACAACAATAACATTACATATTGCACCATTACAACATTAATAACATTACAAACATTAATTTATTCACGTATTGTGTGCAAGTAAAATTGGAGACACAGGGGGTATGAATGCGACGGTCTGTATAGGCATAAAAGCCGATGGCCTAGCTATCCCACCCCCCCCCCCCCCCGCCAACAAAGCGGCGGAACTCATCTCAAGAAGACTGCCAACGGTAATGCGTTCACCATTGAATCGATATAGCGACATAACGTATTGCCACCGTCGAAACGAGTTAGGCACAGGGCATGTACTGCAGTGGCAATAATCTTTCGCGCTTCAAAATGGTAACCACTCGGCGCCATCTAGCACCACTGCCACGAAGCCTGCGAATGGCCGCCGAATTTCATGGCGCACCGGTGCATGCGAACGCTCAGAAACGCGCCATGCGGCAACGAGGCTCCTCGCTCGTGCATCTTTCTGGACACGCCGCGCCATCTAGTGGCACTACCGAGCAGTCTGCACGTGGCCGCCGAGACGAGAAGCCTGAAGCGCCGGGCCAGTGAACGCTGACAATTGTTTCGTCGCTTGCCGCACACTTAATGGCACTTACTCGGCGACCGAATTTGGCGAGAGGTTCGTTTAAGAACGGCACATATCCAGTGCATTCATGACGCACCCTGCTAAAGCGCTGTTATGAAATGCACTGATCGAAACCTGCAAATACTCAGTGCATTTGTGGCGCAGCCTGCTAATGTGCCCGATTGTTGTCCTTGAGGGACCCTTGTATCGTAGGTTCGATTCTGCTCAGCACCGCAGAAATTTAGGCAATTTTTTGCGTGATTGTAGAGCGGCACATTCCTAATGACACGCACATAGCTATCCACGCTGGCGTGAAAGAGGTTCTTTGAAGAGCGGCACATACCTACTCGCACTACTGGCACATACCAAGTGCCCTAAGTGGGTGTCAAAGAGTTCTTCGGGAACCAAGGGGTCGCACCAGAACGAGAGGACCAACGTAGCAGGCTTCTAGAACAGAATTGCCCGTGCCCTGCTTGCGCATCGAGCATGCACTGCCCTTCTTTATTTTCCTCCTCTTTTGCTGCAGACGCAAAGGCACCGGCTTGAGCGCCGACCCTAGCGTCCCTGCGTTGCAGCTTCGGTGCACGCTTCAAGTTTCTTCGAACAGCAGTACGTGCCCAGTCCCGCATCTACAGTGACCCATGTCGGCGTGAAGGAGGTTCGTTGAAAAGTGGCACGTTTGTACACGTTCCCACATACTCATTGGCCCAAGTAGGTTTGACGGTTGGTTTCGAACCCTCTTAGCTCAACACAGCAGCCCATGCGGTAACCAATCGCCCACGGACTACCCAGTGACCCAGGTAAGCAGGGAAACGGTGACACACACACACACACAAGCATACATTGCCCCGGCAATTATGCGAAGTACCCTAAGAATGCCAACGCATTAACACATTTTTACAAGCTCTCTTTTTTGTGAGATTTTCTTGGCCATTGTCGAACTGTTTCCTTGATAAGAAGTCTGCAACGACCTTATGTTCATCAACTCGGCGTCAACAAGGAACGCAATAAACAAGCGTAGAACTCTATTCGTGGCTGGTTCGCAGGCCCTTCCGGGAACACTACGTCTTTAAAGCCCACCTTTGGAAGATCCCGTTTCTGCAGACTATGAACTAACTCCTTTCTTTCCTGATCGAACTGCGGGCACAACCACACGAAGTGTTTCACATCGCCAATCTCACCACGAGTTCGGCAAAACAATCGTGCTGATTGCCTTAAGAGATGCTCAAGCGGAACAACTGCTGGACATGCACACCAGGATAATCACACCTGTTGTAACACCAAGGAATTAATGATCGCCAAGGAATTAAGAATAAAAATTCCCCGACGGTTACGATACTTCCTAATGCGAAATTTGAGCGCAGCTCTGTAAGTGTTTCCATTTCGCAATATGTTGGCTGGCGCGGAAAATCTGTCTCGTGCAGCCCGCTGCAAACGAAGCGAAGTGTGGCGTGACCGCCTCCCTAATCTGGAAATCGCGAGAGGCAGCGCGTGGATGACGCGTGGCCGCGATTCACAGCAGCAGCCACTGCAGACGGACCTCCCGGACGACTGGTGCGGTATGAATATGGGTGTCGTATGGGTGTGGTATATAAAGTCCCCTTTAGCTGTGGCCGATTTTCCGTAGGGCAAACGAGACGGTGTATCAGTCAGAGGCTAATTAAACATAAAAGGTCGCTAACCAGTGGATCGCCTTCTAATCTTTCCTTAGGTTGCCAAGACTACCAAGACTATAACTGCAAGCCTGAGTTAGATGAATGCGCTATATTGTACAGACATACGAATGAAGACACGCGTCTTATGGTCGAGGCATGGCATATCAATAATGGCGGAAGTGCGTGCGTGAGTCAGCCTTCGATTACCATACATAAGAAACAAATCAAATACCTTAACAGTTACCTCTCAAGCAGAGCGGCACGTGTACCCGATTGACACGTGGTGCCACCTTTCCAGGGCATGCGCAGATGAGCTTTGCGTCTTTCTTTTTTCGCCTCAGTGCTTCCTTCAGTTGATAGTCGGCGTTCGTGTTGTCCACTGCTCTTGTGTGCGTGTCCACACGCCTTATCCGTTCTTTGCATTACGAAACAATAGAAGCGCGGGCGTCAATACCCGCGCTTGCCTTATTTTGGTCATGTGAGCTTAGCCACTTATCCGCGATCAAAAAAAAAGTTACCAGCCACTGAAGCTTTAATCGGTTAATCGGAACGCTAATTTATCATTCGCCCAGCCCTAGTAAACATAAAATGCGATTCAGCTTAAGGACACAAAGCAGATTACAGTTATTCAGGTGCCAAAAATGTACGTAGTAGGTAAACAGTAAACCGACCTGAGTGTCATAATGTTGCCTAAAAGTCGATGTACAATGTTTGCATTGATAAACCTTCGGACGCACAGTCTAGACAAATAAACAAGATCTACTGGTGACGGGCGGAGTACGGCGACGGTATATCATCGCGAAATGCGCGGGCGCGAAGTCGGAGACAGCTTGTCGAATGATTCCGCAACGCCACACTGTTTCTACAGTGTCTTCACGGAATCTTGGTTACCGCCGATACTATTCACTTGCGCAAACATCGCCAATGTCCCGCGTAATTAGTTTGGCCTTTCTTACATATGTGCGGAGGTTGGCATAGTGATGCGTTCAAGAAATAAAAGAGAACACTGAACACTCACTTTCAAGCGCTGTTATTAGAACAGTAATCCGCGAAGCCACCAACGACACAAGGCCCCCGTTATGAACGCATTCATAAATTCATCAGGCATTGCAGATTATTTATCGGGTTTAAGAAAAACGCAACTGCGGTGCAATAAATTAAAGATTAACTTATTAAGATGTAGCCTGTATTAATATGTGGCTTTGCCTTCAAAGAAAACTGGTGTTTTTTATGATTATTTACTAACCCTCTCTTTATAGACGTTGAACGTGAGCATCGAACATGCAATTATGCATACAACAAGAGTTCTTATCGTGATACCTTCATTCATAAGATAACGAGGATGCTGCACGGTGCACAACGACACAAGCTAGCACATGAGATTTTCGTGCTTTCACGTGCCAGCTGCATGTACTTCTTGCATGCTCCCGCACGTATTTCCGATTTAAAAACACTACGTACACACACACACACATACACACACACACACATCATGTGAACAATGCCGAAATCTATCCGACGACTCTGGCCTCAATGTTTCTCATGTGTACCTGTATATGTTGTAGACGAGGTACTGCAGCCAGGTCGTTCCGCACTTTGGGTAGCTGACGATGAACACGTCGTCTGGAAGAGGCTGGTAGGCAAGCGCCGAGCGGACGCACTGCTCGGGGAAGTAGTAGCTCCAGAGCATGCCCTCTATCACCCGGGTCAGCGGGCGCGTTGCCATCTGCACACAAAGGGAGAACTCCATGTTGCAGCAGAAGTTGAGCAATATTCAATTGAAATTTCGCGGTTTCCTGAGCTAAAACCACGTGCTGATTATGAAGCACACCGTAGCAGAGGATTCCGGATTAATTTTTCACTATCTTTATTGTCCGTCCAATACACGGTACACGAGCATTCTCTAGCGACGCATTCTTTGCCTAGTCTAGGCACTTTGAGTCGTCCTACATACCCATTTATCTAATTGCCCACCTACGTTATCATGATGCCGTCGTGCTAGTTCAACTGGCTATATATCAGGATATGCATGATACCACATGCGTGGCATAACATGGTTGGCACTACAGGAAGTGAATGACATATGTGATGTATGACATTGTTGGCAGCTCAGTTTAGCGGAGGCAAGGAATACACGTTTGGATATCTTGAGAACGGTGCGTCAAATGGCTCTTATTCGAAAGTACAAGCAGGTTTGCCGAGTGGCTGTGGTGGCGTCCTAGTCGAGGAGCTGCCTCGATTCCAAAAAAGGACAGGGGATAATGACCCCCCCCCCCCCCAGGGCGAGGGAAACCGGCTTTCCGAGAAGTGGGGACAACGCCGGTTGCTATCATCTAAATGTAGTGGCATGTATGTCATCACCTGACCATTTAGATCTTCGTGATGCCATCGCAGTCGTTTCTTTACCTGGTTAAATGTTAAAATGTCATGCATGACATGAATAACAGGTCGATATGATGATACGGGTGACATGGAATGCAACACATGTCATGACTTCCACACGTGGCATGAATGAGATGACATGCACGATGTGGCGTAAATGTCTTGATGTCATTTTCTAACGCACGAGATGGCAGGATATGGCATGCAATGGTATGTATGACATGCATTACATGATGTCTTGCTTCCGTGGTCACACGGAAGGCTCCTGCAACGCACACAAACAACTACTTACCTTTAGCAAACACTCCTGCCCATCTGGTAATTCTGAAGAGGTCCCAGCAATGCTGGAAAGCCAGGCAAATCCAGGTACTAAAAAATCCAGGTCAAATACACCTAACGTGGTGTATTACATACATGTACTTAGGAATGGCCAGTGAATGCTACGCGAAAACTAATGCTGACATGCCGTTCGATTTGACAAGCTGATATTGATGGTTGTATTAGAACTGATAGACAATGGGTCAATGCCTATAGTATTGAACGGACGTTTTTAACCAATGCTTAAAGACGTACAGCCAATGACGACATCCTAACAACAAAGCATGCCCGTAATAAGCATTTGGGTCGCCCGACTTAGGCAATTAAGTGCATCGCCCGGCAATGCAGGGCCAGCGATAGATGTATGATACAGTGGCTTTGCCAGCACTGGCATTACGGAGGCAACGAGGGTCTTCGCAGGCCTGGCTGGTGCCGGCTCAAAACCAACATCGGCCCTAGCTGGCACCATGCAATGTGCTGCCTGGGATGAGGCGGAAAGTACCCGCCGTGGTTGCTCAAAAAATTAAATTATTGGTTTTTACGTGCCAAAACCACTTTCTGTTTATGCGGCACGCCGTAGTGGGAGACTCCGGAAATTTGGCCACCTGGGGTTCTTTAACGTGCCCCTAAATCTAAGTACACGGGTGTTTTCGCATTTCGCCCCCATCGAAATGCGGCCGCCGTGGCCGGGATTTGATCCCGCGACCTCGTGCTCAGCAGCCTAACACCATAGCCACTGAGCAAGCACGGCGGGTGTGGTTGCTGAGTGGCTATGGTGTTAGGTTTCGCACTTCGCCCCCATCGAAATGCATTTCGATGGGGGCGAAGTGCGAAAACACCCGCGTACTTAGATTCAGGTGCACGTTAAAGAACCCCAGGTGGTCCAAATTTCCGGAGTCCTTCACTACGGCGTGCCTCATAATCAGAAAGTGGTTTTGGCACGTAAAACCCCATAACTTAAACTTAGGCGGAAAGTTGAGGAGGAGGGTATGGCGAAAGCGTGAGAAGAAAAGCGTAGTGCCGCTCTGCGGCAACGGTGGCTACTAGTAGCGCGCGTCGTCTGATCACTGATGGCATGCGGCGAGCGCGTCTAGCGAAACCGTATATATGAAAACAAAGCGCTGCATTAGCGGAGGTCTGTTTGCGGCGGCTGCTGTGAATCGCGGCCTGTCGCCTTCTCCCGATTAGCGAGGTCGTCGCGCCACACCTCGCTCTGTCTGCAACGCGCCGCACGAGACAGATTGTGAAACCAAAACACGTATAGAGCTGCGCACAAATTTCGTCTCAGAAAGTATCGTAATCCTCGGTGAATTTTGTGTTCTAAGACAAGTACACTATTAAACAAAGGATTATACATTTTTATAGATGTATGTTCGTTGAAGCGGGCTAGGTGGAATACTACAGTACCATACATTGTTTAAAATTAATCCAAACATGGCGCGGTTGGCCGAATTGCTTTGATTAAATGAAGACAAGTTCCTAGGCTGCCAAAAAGCGAGGTATTCTACAGAACGACTGCCGCACAGTGGCTATACCTGCTCCATGCAATTGCTCAAGAAATGCACGATGGCTGTGCGCAACAGCCTGGGTTATCCTACAGCATAATCAGTCGCAACTCACAACTACAAGTAGCGAGAGATATTATTTAGTAGAAAAGCAGAAAGGTCGGCCTTAGCTAGCCTGTTTTGGCCTGCTACTCTGCACAGGTATATAAAGAGAGTGATAAAAGTTGGTGATGAGGACAGGAAGAAGGTAAGTGGTTTCCTTAAAGCCTTGATGATGGTGATTTGGGATTTTTATGGCGCAGCAGTCGTGCAGACTATAATGCGCCAAGCACATGTTTTTCAGATTAGCTTATTTGTTCAAATGCGGTAAAATGGTGTAAATGCCCAAGTACAAATATAAAACATGAAATGTGCTACAGTTCTTGTAGGATTCCTGTGGCTTTTAAAAAGGTAAAAGTATCTTCATATAGTACGAGCGGTTCATCGCTCAATAAGAACATGGGATGGATAGGGATTCTTTTTTCGTAAAAAATCTTAAAATATATTTCCCTCCATTTTTCTAAGCCAGGACGTGTTATTAAAATGTGCAGCACGTTTAAATTTTCACCGCCGTGTTTACATGTTGGTTGTGGTTGGTTATTAATTATCTATGTGTCAGCCTTGTGTGACCAATTCTTAAGCGGCATAAAATAACCTCGTAAAATCTTTGTGGCGACAACTCCGCCATTCTCGTAAACTAGATTTTATGCAATGAAGCTTGTTAAGTTTTTCATGATCCCACACTCTCTGC
Organism: Dermacentor variabilis; assembly: GCF_050947875.1. NCBI lineage: Eukaryota > Metazoa > Arthropoda > Arachnida > Ixodida > Ixodidae > Dermacentor > Dermacentor variabilis. The sequence goes on from NC_134574.1 coordinate 44,829,775, forward strand.
CAGTGTTTCTCAACTGCTATTCTTAAAGTGGCTTTATAATCTTGCCAAGGTAGGCCAACATCATGTAGCTCCAAATCTTCGGTACGGGCTGCCATAATATCTGCTCTTTCATTCCCGCGAATTCTTACATAACTAGGAATCCAGCAGAAAGTGACATTTAAAGCTCTCTTGTGACATTAGGTGCATTGATTTCGTATTTCCTTTAGTAGATTATTTCAGATGGCAATCTAGATGCGAGAGCTTGAAGAGAGCTCAAGGAGTGGCTAAATTTAACAGATTGATTATTTCCTCTTTTCAGGATGTCTTCAAGAGTTAACGAAATGGCATGGAGTTCTGCAGTAAAGACAGTAGCCTGACTTGAAAGTCTCATTTGTTTTTCAAATTGATTTGATGTGACTGCAGCGCCTACATTGTCATTGGTTTTTGATCCACCTGTAATGTATGTCATGCAGAAATTATATTCCGATTCTATTTCTAAATAATCACTTAGTAACGCCTCTCTTGGTGTAGATTGCTTTCTGTTTTTTGTTAACCTAAAGTCGCATTGCGCATGTTCCATCTCCCAAGGAGCAAAACAAGGTTCATCTTGCAAGAATATTTTTTCTCACGTCGTAACACAGGTCCGTATTCAGCTTTTGGTACCTGATAAAAAAGGAAGGAATGATTGCCGGTTTGTTGCTAAAATGTATTTCAAAGCACGGCCTTGTAAATAGTAGTCTACAAGGATGCGCTGAACAGGACAGTACTCTCATTATGTACATGTTTCCAAGAAAAAGTCTTCTGTGTTCAAAAGACAGCTGGTTGGTTTCCGCATAGAAGTTCTGTATGGGAGACGTACGAAACGCGCCGGAACACAGACGTACTCCAAGATGATGCACCGGATCAAGAACCTCTAATGCCGACTTTCGAGCTGAGCCGTACACAAAACATCCGTAGTCTAATTGTGACCGGACAACTGCATTGCATATGCGAAGCAGACATATTCTATTTGAACCCCATGATCGATTGGATAGGATCTTTATTAAATTTGTGGATTTTAGAGATTTCTGTTTTGCATACGCGATGTGCGCGTTGAAGTTGAGTTTCTTGTCAAAGATTATACCAAGAAATTTGTGTTCATTCTTTACTGTGATTTGCTCTCCTTTAATATGTAATTTTGGGTGAGGTGTGAGCTTTAGGTATTGACTGAAAGTTAGGCATATTGTTTTTTCTGCGCGAAATTTAAAACCATTTTCGTTTGCCCGTCGCACTATAGAGTTTACACCCAACTGGAGTTGGCGTTCGCAAGTAGCCATATTACCAGAGGAGAAACAAAGTTGAATGTCATCGACATATAAACAATGCATTAAGGAAGAAGGAATAACTGTAGTTATCGAATTGAGCTTCACTAAAAATAGTGTAACGCTCAATATTCCACCTTGCGGCACTCCATTCTTCTGTATAAAAGAGTTGGAGAAAATTGCTCCAAACATCACCTGAAAAGTTCGGTCCTCCAGATAGCTTTTGATTATACCAAGCATGTGCCCCTTTATTCCGTATCTGTGCAAGTCCATTAAAATTCCATGTCTCCACGCCGTATCATACGCTTTTGATAAGTCAAAGAAAACAGAGTCGCACTGTTGCCTTTGGACGAAAGATTCACGGATTTTTGTTTTTAACCGGACTAATTGGTCGATTGTACTGCGATTGACTCTAAAGCCGCACTGGTACTGATCAATAATAATTTTTAATATTTGGGGTTTTACGTGCCAAAACCACTTCCTGATTATGAGGCACGCCGTAGTGGAGGACTCCGGAAATATTTGACCACCTGGGGTTCTTTAACGTGCACCTAAATCTAAGCACACGGGTGTTTTCGCATTTCGCCCCCATCGAAATGCGGCCGCCGTGGCCGGGATTCGATCCCACGACCTCGTGCTCAGCAGCCCAACACCATAGCCACTGAGCAACCACGGCGGGTGGTACTGATCAAGTAACTCGTTACTTTCCAAAAGGTGCACAAGGCGTTTGTTAACCATTCTTTCGAATGCTTTTTCGAAACAACTGGTTAAGCCAATGGGGCGATAACTGTTAGGGTCAGAGCGTGCCTTTCCAGGTTTTAGAAGTGGTTCCATGCCTTTGGAAAATAGCCTTCCGCCCACAACCTGTTGAAGAGGTGAAGGATTCTGTCGTACGTGTTCATGTGTAGGTGTCGCAGCATATTGTAGTGTATGTTGTCCGGACCTGCTGAATGGCTCTTCCCTAAATACATCGCATCAAAGAGTTCAGTGTTTGAAAAAGCTTGGACAGTTATATGGCTCAGTACTATTCATTGATATCCGAAGATCTTTCTTTTCTGCAGTGGTTTTTATATTAAGAAACTCGGGAGTGTAGTGAGCGTCATTCGAAATTCTAGCAAAGTGCTCGCCAAGTATATTTGCTTGCCCTTAAGATCCGTTCCCTCGTCAAATATAGGGAGCGTGTATTCTGTATGAAAACCAACTTTTCTCACTTTCTCCCAGACTAATTTACTTGTTGTGTGACTGTTATCGAGCTCACATATTTCAGCCATGATGGTCTTCTTGCTATCCGTCTTTCCCTTCTAGCCTCACTGCGCTTTTGTTTAAAAAACAATAAATTTTCGAAAGTTGGGTACCTGCTTAGTCGAGACCATGCACAGTTTTGTTTCCTACGAGCTTTATCACACGCATCATTCCACGACGGTTTTGGCCTACGTGGCAGCTTCCCTTGTGAAAGTGGTATGGAGTTTTCAGCTGCATGTAATATTTGTTTCGTTATCGCATCACATAAGTCGTCAATATTGAGTGCGATGACATCATCAATTCTCATTTCAGGCCTTTCCAGAGATGAGACGAGTCTACTTTACCCAGCTTCCATCTGTGTCTTCGTGCTGGCATTGTTGGAGGCGCGTTGACCGGCTTGAGTATTATAGGGTAGTGATCGCTGCCACGTTGGTTTTCCCTCACGTCCCAAGTAAAAAACCTAGCAAGTGACGGCGTGCCACAGGAGAGGTCAATGCTTGAAGTAGATTGTGATTTCCCAATAAAATATGTTGGCTTTCCATCATTAAAAACGTACACATTGCAGATGTCTAAAAATTCTTCTACCATTTTCCCCCTCGCTTCAGTATGGCTACAGCCCCAGATGTTATGAGCATTAAAATCATCCAATAAAAGGAAAGGTTCTGGAAGTTCTTTTACCAAATTTTCTAATTATTTTCTTGTGATATTCTTACCTGGTGTTAAGTATAGGGCCCATACCGTTACTGTTTTTTTTTCTATTTGAACCTTTACTGCAACAGCTTCTAAGTTGGTGTTAAGCTTCACTTTACGTACCGGCACTCCTTGAGCAGCCGCTATAGCGACTCCTCCGGATGCGACTGAAGACTGTTCCCTATCTTTGCGAAAGATGCTGTATCGACGCAAAGGTTTTTTATGGCAACCTTTCAAACGAGTTTCTTGCAAACACATAACAGAAGCCTCAGTATCCTCGAAAAGATCGTAAATGTCATCAATATTAGTTCCTAAACCACGGGAGTTCCACTGCACAATAGTAGCCATATTTGATGATATGGATTATCAGGTACTTCACGAAAAAATTCTATGTAAAAGGTCACAAAGATGACATATGTAAATGAGCAAGAAGCTTGCTGAAATTCTTTTTAGGTGACGTCTCCTTGGCAGGGGCAATGACCGTAAGTCTACCTCCTTTCTGTTTTCCAGGGGGAATACCCGACTTTTTGGTTTGCCTACCAGGTGTAGGCTCTTGTTTGATTCGTGTCCGGCGGACACACTTCCATCATATCATCGCACTTTGGCCGTTCATCTTTGATGGTGCTCGGTGAAGGTGCCGACTTCTTGGAAAGAAAGCAGTCCTTCGGCACCGATGTTGAGACCTTCGTGACCTCTACCGCGTGCTGACTGACGTCAGCCCCAGCATAAGCCTCTGGGCCTCTTGGGAGAGGGTTGCGACGAGCGTCTATTTTTTCACTGAATGAAGAGGGCCGGAGCGCTGACACTTTGTCCCAGCAGCTCCACCTGGGTTCCAACTGATACCATCGGCGGCGCACGCCCTCTATGTACAGCCTGTGCGTCAGTACCTCTATCGGCAAACGCGACTCTCTTTTTGGCTTCAATGTATGATATGTTCTCTCTTACCTTCAATGCAATCACTTCTTTTTCTTTTTTCTACTCAGGACAAGGTCTGGAAAATGCCGCGTGCTGACCCGCGCAGTTTGCACAGCACAGCTCTTTTGTGCACGTTTCATCACCATGGTCTGGTTGACCGCATTTAGCACAGGTTGCTCTTCCGCGACATGACTGGGATCCGTGCCCATATTTCTGACACCGAAAGCACCGGCGGGGATTGGGCAAATATTGTCTTACTCTAAGGTACAGGTAAGCGGCTTTAACAGCACTTGGAAGCGTTATGCAGTTGAAGGTCAGCACAATGTGTTTGGTCTGACTTTCACTCTCATTTTTTCTAAATTTTATTCGTCTTGCAGATAGAAAACCCTGATCTCTCAAGGCTTCTACGATTTCCTCGTCTGTGCACTTTAGAAGTTTTGTACCTGAAATCACACCCTTCGCGTAGTTCAGTGTACGATATGGTGAGACAGACACACTGTTCTCACCGATCTTCTCAAGTTTCTTAATCTGCCTGCTATGCTCACCCGTCATAACTTCGAGCAAGAGGTCTCCAGAATTCATTTTCTTTGCAGGTCTCACCAATACACTGATTAAGTGCTTTGGCGATGAGGAAAGGGGACATGTCTTGAATTTTTTGCTCAGTTTCAGACGTGATGACAACACATTTTGTAAAGCTATCACTAGGTTTACTGAAGTTCATTACCTCTGTCCGGTGCCTTTTCGGCCTCCGATCAGGTTTTGCTGAAGAGGGGGTTCTATCCATGAAATTACATACACGTTCGGCAGCTAAGCTGGCCGCCCATAATGGAGCCCAACGCGGGAGTGTTTTAAAAACCACTAGCCATACATAACTGCTATAACCATATAACCATGACCAAGGAAGGCCACGCCCACATGGTTAGCCCTAGCCGTCCGGAAACTTGGAAATGAAGTGAATGGGAGACAGGAAAGATAAAACAGTTAAATGAAGACATAAAGATCGAAGGGGGGGACAGGGAAAGGCGACTGCCGATTTCCCCCAGGTGGGTCAGTCCGGGGGTGCTGTCTATGTGAAGCAGAGGCCAAAGACGAGTGCTGCCTCCGCCGGGGGGCCTTAAAGGTCCAAACACCCAGCATCGTCTCAACCTCCTGGATCCCCCTTTCCCCAGACACGGCTAAGCAGCGCACGGCTACACGCGGGAGGGAACAACCTTCGTGTGCTCGGGTACGTGGTGTCGCAACACACCAAACACATGCTGACGCAGACGCCCCTACGGGGAACGCATGCAGTCGCCACCGGTACTTGCGCACTTCGACGAGTACGCCGATACAGAAATCCATACTGACGCCAGTAGCCTAGGCCTCGGTGCCGTTCTAGGCAGGAGGAGAAACGGAGGCGAACAGGTGATAGCTTACGCTACTCAGCCGCTGTCAAAAGCGGAAGGCAACTAGTCTACGACCGAAAAGGAATGCCTCGCCATCGTTTGGGCTACAGCTAAATTTCGCCCTCATCTATATGGCAGGCCATTCAAAGTCGTCGGTGACCATCACGCGTTGTGTTGGCTAGCGAATATAAAGGATCTTTCAGGACGACCGGCACGGTGGAGCCTCAGACTACAAGAATACGACCTCACTGTAACCTACAAATCCGGACGAAAACACTGATGCCAATTGGCTATCACGCGCCCCCATTGACCCGCCGCCGCAAGATGACGAGAACGACGACGCCTTCCTTGGAATAATAAGTGCAGAAGACTTCGCTGAACAGCAACAGGCAGACCCGGAACTAAAAGGGGTCGTCGAGTATTTGGAAGGACACACCGACGTTGTCGCTAGGGCATTTAAGCGCGGATTACCTTCGTTCACCCTCCAAACAATCTACTCGTGAAGAACTTCTCACCAGTCCGCGCCAACTACCTTCTTGTTCTTCCGTCGCCGCTGCGTCCAGAAGTACTGCGCGCCCTACATGACGATCCGACCGTCGGGCAGCTCGGTTTCTCCCGGACGCTAACGAGGATACAGGAAAGGTATTACTGGCCGCGCCTAACCGCCGACGTCGCCCGTTACGCCAAGACATGCCGAGACTGTCAGCGACGCAAGACACCACCCACAAGGCCAGCGGGATTACTACAGCCGATCAAGCCTCCTTGCCGACCTTTTCAGCAGATCGGGATGGACTTGTTGGGACCGTTTCCGATGTCAACATCTGGAAATAAGTGGATCGTCGTGGCGACGGACTATCTCACCCTCTTCGCTGAAACTAAAGATCTGCCTAAAGATAGCGGAGCCGAAGTGGCGAAATTTTTCGTCGAAAGCATCCTGCTACGACATGGCGCCCCAGAAGTCCTCATCATCGACAGGGGAACGGCCTTTACAGTGGAGCTCACCCAAGCCATTCTGCAGTACAGTCAGACAAGGAGGACAACTGCCTATCACCCACAGACGTATGGTCTTACGGGGCGCCTGAATAAAACCCTCGCCGACATGCTAACAATGTACGTCGCCGTCGGACACAAGACCTGGGATGCCGTCCTGCCGTACGTAACCTTCGCTTACAACACGGCGGTGCAAGCAACAACACAGATCACGCCGTTTAAGCTGGTTTAAGGCAGGAAGCCGACGACGACGCTCGACGCCATGCTGCCGCACGTCACTGACGAGGAGAATCTTGACGTCGCTACCTATCTCCAGCGCGCCGAAGAAGCCCGACAGCTCGCCCGCCTGCGGATTAAGAACCAGCAGCGTACCGACAGCCGATAGTACAACCTCCGACGACGCTTCGTCGAGTACCAGCCCACCCTCCGCGTTTGGGTATGGACCCCGATACGCCGACGAGGACTGAGTGAGAAACTATTGCGACGCTATTTCGGACCTTACAAGGTCATCCAACGTATTGGCGCACTGGACTATGAGGTCGTGCCAGACGGCATTTCGAATTCACAGCGGTGCCGCGCAAGATCTGAAGTTATCCACGTGGTGCGTCTTAAGGCCTTTTACGGACGCTGACGAACTTTCCTTGTTTTGTTGTTTTCTTTGCTACGAGTGCTTTTATTTATTACTTTCGTTTGTTTGCAGCATCGCGTTGATGCTTATTAAGAGGGGGTATTTTTTTAAATGCGAGGATAAATGCCTCAGGGCATACAAGGGTATGGGATGGGGGTAAATAAGGATGACTAAATGAATGAAAATAGATTTGCTGACCTAATGAACTCCAAGAGGGATCGATAATGCGGTCCCTGCGTCCAAGCAGTGTTAATCGCTCAGATTATGCGGCGAGAGTCCCGCTGCTGCGAGGTGCGGGAGCCTCGTCGGTTTCAGTGCAGGGCAAACCCACAGCAGGTGGTGGATGTCGGCTTCAACATTTCGCGACTTGCAGAGCGGACACTCAGGACGAGGATATAGCGGGCGAAAGTGCGGCCACTTCCTAGTCACGGCAGGAGTGAGGGCTACCCCGACCCGGATCCTCCGAAGCGCGACCTCCTCTGCACGGTTAAGACCGCGGGGGAGGTTTACCGCACACGGAGGTATGAGAGCACGTGTGCGTCGCCGGAGGTGCTCCTTTCTTGTTAAAAGGAGGGTGGCATCATCTAGGTGAAAGAGTTGAGGCAGTGACGATGGAGAGGTCACTAGACGGGTCGCAGAATCCGCACGGCTTTGGAAGCTTAGAAGGTCGCGTGGGATCCACTCGACATATATTGACTGCGGGATGAGTGCCGCCAGAAGATGGATCTGTTGGAATATGTCAGGGCTGCGACTGACGCGTCGCAGAAGCCGCGTCGCCTGGAGGGCATCAGTTCGGATGACGATGCGGGCCGTGGGGACCATGGGAAAGGCGGCCACAGAGCACAACGCTTCTCGGACAGCAAGGACCTCAGCACAAAAGGAGGAAGGAGGTTCTTGGACTTGAAACCGGGTCGTCTTATTAAGGGCAGGTGCGCATGGGCAATAAATTGCAGTGGTTGTTTCACAGCCCTTAATGCTTGCATCAACGTAAAGGACGATGGAGCCAAGCGGCAGGTGGGCATCTTGATCTACAATTCGGTCACGAAGCGACGCCGCCGCGTGAGTTGATGTCGGGCGATGTATATCAGTTGGCTTGTTATCACTCAGCTGTACAAAACTCCAGGGAGGAAGAACTGGCGATGGTGGTGGTAGAAGCGAGTTCGAGAAAGCGTAAGCCCTGAGAGCACACGTTGCGTGTGAAAGGCTGGCCTTAAGCCTGCGAGCATCACGTCGCTGCTGCACCAGCTCATCTAGTGTGTTGAGCTGCGCATTTTCTTGGAAAGCCACAATCGGGGTGATGCGGGGAAGGCAAGTGATGACCCTCATTGCCTCGCGATTAACAGCCTCAAGGCGATCCCATTGTGCCCTCGTCAAATGCTGGAATTGGGCTTGATAAATAAGGCGTGGTTGCACTACCGCCTTCACCAATTGTCGCTCAAGATATGAGCTGGCGCCGCCCATTTTAGGAGCAATGCGCCTAATCAGACCCAACGTTTGAATTGCCTGCTTTTTAGCGCTGGAGAGCCAAGCAGTTCCGGTTCCCGACTCGTGTACCATCACATACCCAGAATTTTTATAGTTCAACATTGTTGAAGAGGGGTTCCGGATAGATGAAGACGAATGGGTGTTGCAGAGAGTTTACGCCGGCCCCAGCGAGTGGCGACTGACATGTAAGCAGATTTGCTGACGGAAAGCCTAAGGCCGACCGAAGAAGCGTAAGTCGCCGGGATATCTAAAGCTGATTGAAGGGCAGCGGCTTGAGTCTGCAGGTCGTGATGAGTGCTCCATACCGTGATGTCATCAGCGTACAAGAACTTTATGTCGGGTACATCGTGTAAGCGCCATGCAAGCGGGATGAAAGCAATATTGAATAATGTGGGTGATAATACAGATCCCTGGGGTACGCCACGAAGAGGGACAAATGAGCCGACGGCGTCACCACTGAGGCGAATTGCGAAATGTCGGTCTTCAAGGAAAGATTTGACAGAATTCCGTACTCTAGGGGGAAAATGCAGCATGTCAATTCAAGCCAAGATAGCAGCATGACTGATGTTATCATACGCCTTTTCGACGTCCATAGCAAGGACAGTACGGACACTGTGGCTACGAGTTGACGATAAAACCGAGGATGCCAAGACAGCCAGCCCATCTTCAGTACCTATGGATGGACGGAAGCCAATTTGAGCAGGGTGGTAGAAACCGTGGTGCTCTAGCCACCACGACATTCGTGTGGCTAGCATTTTCTCAGCAAGCTTGCACAAAGTTGACGTTAGGGAAATGGGTCGGAAGTTGCCAAGGTCAGTCGCCGGCTTGCTTGGTTTCGGAATCGGGATCACAATAGCTGACTTCCAGCCTGGAGGGACAACGCCATCTAGCCATACCTTGTTAATGGTGTCGAGGAGTTCAGGCAGCACAGCGGAACTCAGGTTCTTGTAGGCATCATAAGTAATAGAGTCTGGACCTGGTGCTGTCTTGCGACTGGTACCATCTATCGCTGCAAGCAACTCAGGCATGGTGAAAGAGCTTGCAATCCGCTCGGAGTGTGCTGTAGATGGTAACCTGTCGATATGTGTCGGAACGCCTGCCAAGGAAGCACCATTGGCTGTTTGAGGCAACACGTCGTACTGCGGGAAAAACTTCCGGGCTGCTTCTCTGGCGAAATCATCCGGCGACAAGCCAGCAGCGAAGCAGGCTGCGGCTGCCGCGTCTGGACGGCTGCCACCGTGTTCCATGGCACGGAAGGTTCGCCAGAGAGAAGCATTCGATGTCGCGTTCATATCTGCGGGCCTTAGCAGTAGGGAAATTCAGTCTTGTACGTGTTTGTGCAGAAGTGGGGTCTCGGGATGCTGCCAGCTCAGCTTGTCTGCGAGCAGCCCACAAGTTGAGCAGGCCGATATCCGGTGCCGGTCGATCGACGTCTACCCAGCTGATGGTTGTAGCTTCATTGAGCGCGCTTTGTATGCGGTCAACAAGAAGTGGTGACGAGTCCACAGAGGTATCTTGGAGAACGGCGCGAAATTTGTCCCAGTTGACCACACAACACTTGCGGCGCAATCGGCGGGCCTGCGACGGATGAAGGCCGATGATGATAGGGTGGTGGTCACTACCCCAGCAGTCGGGCTCCAGGTGGCAAGTAAGAGTGCCGGGACCCGACCACCACGTAAGATCCGGTGCGTATGTTGTACGTCGAGCTTGAGGCACAGCTCGCGTTGCTGAATCGGGATGGTTCAGTAGTACAAACAACGCCTCCGCGAAGGCGTCCCGCACGCGCCTACCTCGAGGGCTAGAAGTAGGGTACCCCCAATCTGGGTGAGGGGCGTTGAAATCACCACCAACTAAAATAGGACACGCTGGGTATTGGCGACGGACATTCACTAACCAGTCCAGATTAATTATTGAAGAAGAGCCACCGGCTGGTCTTATGTAGTATAACACTACCACAACAGTTGCCTTGGGTAACTTCACAGCTACTGCCACGACCTCCTGATATGAGTTACACCAGTTTTCAAGAGAAAGGCAGACCTGAGGATAGCGCGTATCAACATACACTGCCGCCTTTCCTGGAGGGGCAGCTGTGTGCACGCGACGGTCACTGATTGAAGGAGACACGTATCGACTGAAGCCCGGAATGGCAGGCAAGGCGTTGGTCTCCTGTAGTAACAGGGCCCACACCTGCAGCTTGTTCATACGTAGACTGGATTTAAGCTCCCCCACTTTCGTGGGGAGCCCTCTACAGTTCCACTGAAGCACGCCACAAACACCTGTGCCCGCCATTTTGATTACGAGTCCAGGCGTTGTAAAATCACAGATGTCAGGTTGGATAACTGGCTGACCATGAACCGCAAAAGGGATGTTGTAGAGTTATCCGGCAACGGAGCTGAAGATCTGGTAGATTCTGCGACCGATACAGAAGGACGTGACAGAGACGATGATGCAGCGGAATCGATATTTGTAGTGGTGTGAGATTCCACTGCACGTCGCCGACGCGCAAGTAGTTCACAGTGCTGTCGGAGCTTGGATAACTCCGCTAAAAGGCGGGCAATTTGATTGTCAACTGCTGCCATATCATCACGCGGATGTTCCGGCCCGCTCTGCTTCTGTATAACCAGCGGGCGACGGCGGTCTTTGCAAACTTTGTCACTGTAAGTCTGTTGGGAATGAGGTGCAGGCGGGTCGGGCTCGGAAAGCTCTGGCCAGTCGTCGTCATCCCACTGGAGCGCCGCAAACCTGTTTGATGTCGGCACTGGTTGTGTTGCAGCATGCTGAGGCCATTGCTTAGGAATCCCGCCACGAACCTTCTGAGTGGCCTTTTGCTTTGTGGGACAAGTTGTAGAAGTGATCTCGTGGTCGTCGGTCTTGCAGAATCCACATCGACAGGACACTGCGCCAACTAATACAGCTTCATCTGGCGCTGTAAATGGACAGGATCGGCGCATGTGGCCCGGTCGGAAACAGTTGTAACAATAGACGACACTGGGTTTATATGGCCGAGGTCGTAGAAAGCAACCATAGTAGTACAGGCGAGCTGGGGGAGTTGGTGGGCCCTGCAAGGTGACGATGCAAGAGCGCCCCTTTCCCATGTAACGCGCTTGAATGACACGGTGAGTAGGAGAGTAGAGCTCACGCTGGAGAGCAGTCTGGTCCTCGCCAACGTCAGCGTTGTAAACGACACAGCGATGTAGATCCGAGCCCTCTACCAGGTACACCTGGACCAGCACGGTGACCTCGCTCGTTATCGAGAGACGTTGAAGCGTTTGCAAACGCTCGACAGCAGCCAATGTCGGGAGCCACACAGCGATGGTATTTGACTTCTTCCGGGCCGTGAAGCCGCGGAAGCCTGTGGTGCCAAGACAAGCGTCTAGGTTCGCCTGAATAATCCTGTTCGGAATCTCCGTGAGGCTTGTGGGGGCCAGAGCTTTAATGGTTGCTTTATAGTAAACCGAGCCCGGTGTCGACACAACTGGGTGGTCAGTCGTTAAACAGGAACGCTTCCCTTGGGAGCCGCTGTTGGCCGAACACGAATCTGGTGCAGATTGCTCCGAAGGACGCTTCTGAGAACCACGGGGCGCCGACGGCACAGATGGTAGCGCAGAAGACGAGTCCATAGGGGTACTCGGTTCGTAATGCACAACAACTGTAGCCCCATTCCCGATCGGTGTCTGGGAAGCCATCGCAGGGCTCCGCCCTGAGGGCAGATCACTCACGGTCTGATGTGCATTTTGGGAAGGCGATGGGTGGGCTGTAGCCGAAGGAGTTGGAGCAGGAACCAGGAGCTGGGATCCAGGCTCAGGTGTCAATTGTGCGGCCGGTAACGCCGTCGTGACGAGCGGCGCCGGCGAATCTACCGCCGCCAGCGCGTCACCGGAGGCACTAGGCCTAGTCCCGGTGTACAATACAGCTGCAGGGCCGATGGAGTGACATTCGCTGAATGTCAGAAAACCAGACTGCGCATGAGCGTCCGGGGCCTCCTCAGATGTCTTGGGGTCCAATCTCTTGATGTCAGTCAGTCAACAAACTTTATTGAGGTCCTAAGGAACTACTAAGTGGTAGTTGCGGGCCGCTCCCACGTTGGGACCGGAAGACCATGGTCCTCCGCCCGTTCGCGGGCCCTTTGGACAGCCCTTAGTTGGTCCTGGGGATCGCCGCTTTTAATGGCCTCTTCCCAGTCCTCTTGTTTATTAAGAGATGCGTTTTGTAACGCAGAGCATTGCCAGAGCATATGTGCTAACGAGCAATACTCTTCATTGCACTCGGGGCAGCGTGAGTCGATGTCCGGAGCAAAGCGGCTAAACTTTCCTCTCGAAGGAAAAGATCCCGTTTGTAACATTCTCAATGTGGAAGATTGAGGTCTAGTTAGCTGTGGGTGTGGCAGCGGGAATTTCCTGCGCCCAAGCTGATAGTGTTTAACTATTTCATTAAAAGAGAGTAGAGGATCAGAGTTATGCTCACAATCCCGACTGCTTAGCGTATCAGGACCATTGCGGAATGTTAGACCTCGCGCCTGGTCATGAACTAGCTCATTCGGGTTTGGTTTGCTGGGATGTACATTGGTTCCCATGTGCGCCGGGAACCATGCGATAGTGTGAACAGCATTAGGTGGTCTTTGCTTGATTATAGCCGCCGCCTCTTTCGAGATTAGGCCAGATAGAAAGGCTCGTATGGCTGATCTCGAGTCAGTGTAGATGTAAGGCCGCGAGGGGTCATTCATAGCTAGCGCGATGGCAGCCTGTTCAGCCGCCGCTACCGTGGTGTGTCTTACCGAAGCTGCATTGAGAATTTTCCCGTGAGGATCAGCTGCAGCAGCTACAAATGAATCTGTGCGCCCATACTGGGCAGCATCTACATAGGTAGTTAATTGCAGGCTTTTGTGCGTAAAGTCAATGAGAGAGCGGGCTCGTGCCTTGCGTCTAGCTGCATTATATTGGGGGTGTACATTACGAGGGAAAGGGCTAACTTGAAAGGCTGCCCTAACGGTGTGAGAGAGCATGATGGCATTCTCGTCGGCCGCCAAGGAGGCTAGACCTGCGGACATTAATATGCTTCTGCCTGCCTTCGAAGACGAGATGCGGACGGTTTGTGCCGTTCTTTGTGCCTCGATTACCTCCGTCAGGGTATTGTGAACCCCTAGTTGTAGGAGATTCTCTGTGCTGGTGCTAGTGAGAATTACCAGTATGTGTTTAATGCTTTTTCTCATCAGCGCATCAATTTTGGCCTCCTCCGAGCGGGACCAGTTGAGCGCCGAGGCTACGTAGTTTATGTGACTCATGAGGAACGCATGATACAGCCTAAGGAGATTGCTCTCACTGAGGCCGCCTCTGCGGTTCGAGACTCTTGTGATTAATCGGAGCATGTTTTCCGTTTTTGTCTTGACGCGGACAATAGTTTGATTGTTGCTCCCCTTTGCATTTAGGGTCAGACCTAGAATCCTGACCGATTCGACTCGAGGGATCATCTGACCAGATTCAGCGTATAGGTTAATAGGAATTTGTTCGAGAGGAGTAGAGGGCCTCTTACCCCTGCGATCCGGTCTATAAAGCAGTAGTTCTGACTTTGAGGGTGATAGACAGAGTCCCGTCCCTTTTAAGTACTCTTCCGTAATATCCAAGGCCTCCTGAAGGGCACGCTCCACGGCCCCCTCGGACCCCCCACCGCTCCAAACAGTGATGTCGTCCGCATAGAGCGCATGATTCGCGCCCTCGACCCTAGCCAGTTTTTCCGAGAGGCCTTTCATCGCTATATTGAAAAGAAGGGGTGATATTACTGCACCCTGCGGAGTGCCCTTAGCCCCTAACTTGAACTCGTCGGACCTTAGTTGACCGATTTTAATAGTGGCTTTACGGTCCCTTAAGAAAGAGCTGACGTAAGCGTGAAAGCGTTTCCCTAAGTTTAGGTGCGAGATGGATTCCAAAATGAATCTGTGTGTGATGGTGTCAAAAGCTGTGGCGAGATCTAACGCTAAAATGCCTCTGACATCCCTGGTGTTCACGTCGATTATCTGCCTTTTGATGAGAAGCATGATATCTTGCGCGGATAGAGAGGGCCTGAAGCCTACCATGTTATACGGGAACAATTCTCGTTCCTCGATGTATCTCATTACTCTCTCATGGACGACGTGCTCAGCCACTTTGCCCACGGAGGACGTGAGCGAGATTGGTCTAAGATTCTCCGGTGTGAGTGTTTTACCTGATTTCGGGATAAGGACAACAGAGGCCGTTTTCCAGTCCTCTGGGACCCAGCCAGTTTCCCACGTGCGGTTGATCTGTTGCGTAAGCTTCTCAATTGATTTCTCATCTAGGTTACGCAGGAGTCTGTTGGAAATGCCATCCGGCCCGGGGGCTGAGCGGCCGTTTAGCTCGTGTAGCACCTTTCTGACGTCCGCTTTAGTCACCGGAGCATCAAGCTCCTCCATGGTTTCGCCTGTACACTCTGGGTAGTCCTCGTTCCCCGTGGGGCCTACGGGGAGATACCTGTCTGCTAGGCTCTGAAGTATGTCTACATCTGTTAGCCCCTTTCCTTTAAGATCATGAATTATGCTATCAATAGCTAGACCCTGATTGCTTTTGGATTGTGAGTCATTTAATAGTTGCTTCAGGAGGTTCCATTTGCCTCCCGTACGCATCTGTCCGTCAACTGCCGAGCAAACCTCGTTCCATTGCTGCTTGCTCAACTCTTGGCAATACGCTTCGATTTCACGATTTAACATCGCTACTTTCTTACGCAGCCTTCTATTGAGCCTCTGCATTTGCCATCTGCCGAGTAAGGAGTTTTTAGCCTCTACCAGGTGCGCCAAGTGAGCATCCATCCTGTTTACTTTTAAGTCAGTTTCGACTCTTTTAGTAACAGCCTTGACGTCCTCTTTGATCCTCCTTAAGAGGTCTTCGAAGGACGCGTACTCCTCCAAGTCCTCTCCCCGGCGTTTACGGAAGGCGTCCCAGTCTACTACGGTGAACGCCCTAAGGGGGGCTGTGGCAACTTCCAGAGAAATCTCCACAATAAAATGGTCACTTCCCAGGTTTTCTTGCTTATTGTGCCAATTAACAGAGGTGGCATTCTTAACGAAGGCCAGATCCGGCGTGGTGTCCCGCGAGACTGAATTACCGATGCGCGTGGGAAACTGTGGGTCCGTAACTAGCTCTAATGAGCAGTTTGTAACCGCTTGAAGTAGATTTCTTCCTTTAGGGGAGTGTCTCACATAACCCCATGTCTGATGCGCCGCGTTAAAGTCTCCAGCTACCACAAGTGGAGCATCCCTTGCTTTCGCCGCCGCCTTGGCTATAATCGACAAGAATGCCTGGTGACGGCCTCTCGGGGAACTGTAAATGTTTAAAATGAAAACGCTGTTTTTAAGCCAGCTGCTGCGAATGATTTCGATAAGCATTACCTCCGCCCTAGTGTTGCCCAACTGCCATTTGTGCTCTTGAGAGGAACACTTCTTTGCAACTAGGACCGCCAGGCCGAGTTTGCCCTCTCCGGTTGCCGAGATAGCTCGGTAACCTGGAAATGACTTCATTTCAGTTCTAGTTTCCTGTAGTAAGATAACATGCGGTTTGTTCGACTTTGTCGCGATAAATTGCTGCAGTGGGGCCTTTCGCCTCTGAAAACTGGCGCAGTTCCACTGCCGTATGATAAATTCTTTAGTGTGGCCCGCCATTGTTAAGACTTGAGAGGGCCTCTAGGACGCTACCTGTAGCTTCTCTAGCTGCCGCTGGAACGACTTCCATACGCACTGGTTCAGCACGCTTAGTTTGCACGTTTTCTAGAACTTGGACTCTAAAGAGCAGCATTTGATTGCCCTTGATCAATTCATTCACGGATTTTTGTAAACGGTCCAGTGAGCGTTGCATCGCTGCCTCCACCGTGACAGTTTCTTCGGCTGCCTCCTGCGAGGAAGTGGCCCTACGTTTAGCGGTACGCGCCTGCGCTTCTCCGTTTGCCGAAGAGGACTCTTGCCTTTGTTGTAAGTTTGCTTGCCGAAAGGCATCAAAATCGGCCTTCATTTTTTGGATTTCTGCCTTAAGGTTAGCGTTTTCTTGCAAGAGCTGTGTTACTCGGGAGTCTCCCCTATGCTCTGGCAATGTTATCTGCGTTACCTTTTTTGGCGCCTTGTCAGTCTTGGGCTTGACTCGGTCCGCCCATGAGGGTCCAGGTCCTTCCTGGATGCGCGCCCGGGATTGGGAACGGCCCTTGGAGCGGGAAAGCCCTCTGGAGTGGGAGCGGTCCCTGGAGCGAGACCGGGGGCGCCCTCTGGAGAGGCTGCGTTGACGGTCCGCTGGCGTCAGCGAACGCGCACGTCCAGGCGCGCTTGTGAGACTGGCGTCACGTGAACGAACTTCATGGGCCGCCTGTGACATCTTGGCGCACCTGCGCCGTCGTCGTCTTTGTCGTACTATGTAGAGCAGCTGGAATCGCTGCTTGCACTTGCGGTCCGCAGTGAGGTGAGGACCCCCGCAGATGGAACACTTTGGCGTGCACTGATGATCTTCGGCTGGGGAGGCTACACCGCATCCCCTGCATTTCTTGCTGCTTGGGTTAGGGCACACATCAGCTCGATGTCCCAAATCGCCACAGTTGTAACACACTTCCACTTGTCTTCTGTATAGCATGCAGGGCAGCATGCCCGTGCCACACATGAGTTTGGCACTCGCATACCTTCGAAGAGCACCACCACCGTCGTAGTAGTCTTGATGCGTCTCACCTCGAGCGCTTTCGGGTTCCGTTGGTTGACAATCATTGTCCGCAGCTGCGCATCGCTGAAGACGGCGTCGACCCCGCGAACGACTCCCTTGCATGTGTTGTCCGAGGCGGCTAAATAAGCTGCCACATCGTACTTGCCTTCCCTGAGGTGTATCTGCTGAACGTACGCGTAGGTACACGCGTTCTTCCTCACTGGCGTAGAAACGACCAGAATGTTCTGAGCAGCGTTGGGGCATATAATGTCTTCACCAACTTCGTCCGGAGCTAAGGCCGCCGCCATGGCCAAAGCTTGGGCTAATCGAATGGTACTCACTTTCTTAACGTCGAGGCCTCCTCTTGGTCTGATGATGATGCATATATGGCCCCGAGGCATTTTCGGGAGTCTTGAGGCGTTCACGAGCTGCTTCATCGCGCTCTGTCGGGTGGCCGTGCGGCGGCCACCTTTCCCGCCATTGTGCGTGTCCGTGCTGGCCGTCGACTTCGGCGTCTCCGGTCGAGCCTTGTTTCTGCATACTGCTGTGGTCCAGCCCGGGCAATCTGCTTCGGCGGGGTCGATCTCGACCCCTTCCACCATCTCAACTTCAGGCATTTCGCCCCACAACGCCGAGTAGGCCGTGGCTTACCACGGACGCCGCGCCGACGCTAGGCTGCGTCCGGTAGGGTGAGCCGACGAACACCTTGGTCGGTAGTTCAAAGTCTCTCAAATTGTCGAAGAGCTCACGTATCGACAAGAGTCCGGTATGGGCTGGTTCCTTGCTACATACTGCGTCGAATGATGCACAACTTTCCAGGATTTGGCAAAAAAAAATTACCAAGATCATTTGAAAAAGCAGGAGCCGATGTTTGCGCGTCCGCACTATTCGGCGCCCCCTGGCGTCTCCCTCTTGATGTATGGAACGTATTTACGCGGAAGGCGAGATTTTTCACAGGAGCGGTGAGCAGCCACCTTAGCAGGGAAACTTCGTCGTCGTCCAGGGGGGTATTGAAACGTGTACAGTCGTGAGCACGCTTAGCGTAAACACGGGAGCGCGTGCCGCACGGTGCTATCAGCGACGCCTACCGATGCAAACGCTAAGTTCTGCACATGCGCAGTACTTTTGCGGCGTGGCTATTTTGCCATCGCGCACATTGCGTCATCGGAGCGCACCGTCGTCGTCTGCTATGTTTTGCCTCAGCTGCTATCGTCGGACTTGCAGCGATCTGCCAGTTAGTATCAATGAAACAAGAGCTGGCTAGGTCTGTGCGCCAGTACCGGCCTTCGATTTACTTTTAGCTTAGACTTTGCGTGTCTGCAATACCAAATGAACGCCCACTGAATGACGTTTTAAAACAATATTACTACGTTACTGCGTCTCTTGCCTGCTTCTGAAGACACTACCGTTCTTTCTTGTTCACTTTGTCCTTATTTCGGAGGGTTTGCTTGGGTTCCAGCTTTCGCCCTGCTTTGCGCAACGATTACTAACAACAAAACATGTAAATAGTAAAATATAGTCAGTACTCTAGTCTTCCAAATTACGTATAGTGTTATCGGATGTGACCGAAATATAATGCAAGAGAAACTAGCCTTTCCATGTAAAAATTATAAAACGTTTATTTGCTTCAAGCGCGCACGAGGAATTGCATGTCTCAACAACGCCTCAAAAACACAATAAATAGTAAGTAAAGAAAGAGGAAACAGCAGCAGCACTTGAGTTTAGTAGCGACTCATTTCGCCATTCCCAGCAACGACAGCTGCCATTCGAGATGGTAGTGAGGCATACAGGGCTGGCACAAGTGATTGGTCAGCACGAAGGCACTCCCACTGCTGTCGAACTTCTTCCCATAAGACGTCTGCAGTTGTGGCGTAAAGCAGTTTCTTCGCAATGGCAGCTTTCATACGACCCCATACATTTTCTATTATATTCAGGTCGGCACCTTTCGGACACCACTCTAGCACGGGGATCTGCTTCTCTGAGATATGTTTCACAATCCTGCCCGTGTGAACGGGTGCCTGGTCGTGCTGGAACAGAAAATTCCGGTCAGGAAACAAGTTTTCAATGTAAGGCAACAATACACCATCCAGACTACGACAATACTTCGCCGAGGTCAAAGTGCCGCGGATACGTTGCAATGGGCCCAGGCCAGGTCGGGATATGAAGCCCCATACATTCACGCTTGTTCTTCCACTGGACAACACACTTCGCACGTTTTCAGCATCGTATCTGTAACACAATGTCTTGTGAAAATTTACCTGGTAGATCATGAACAAACGTGCAAGTAAATCAGCCTTACCGGGTGCCTGAGAGTCGCCAAACACGCGCCCTCTGGTCCTGTCGCGTGGAAAAGGTAGACTCATCAGAAAAGATGACGTGACTCCAGTCCTCGCTTGTCCATGGAGCAAGCTGCAAAGCAAACTGCAGCCTTGCGTTCTTGTTCGCCGCTGTCAGTAATGGTTTCCGTGCTGCCACGCAACTGCGAAACCCTGCATCCTTCAGTCGACGGCGAACTGTAGAATCTGAAGCGTCTAGGTCTAAGGCTTCACGAATTGCTCTAGCGGGAAGGAAAGGATCCTGGACCACGGCTGCGATGATTAACGCATCTTCATCCTCCGTCGTAAATCTTGGTGGTGGCGCCCGGGGGGCATCACGGATGCGTCCTTCATGCTTAAAAGCCTGAATTATTCTGTTCACGGTCTTCAATGGCCTGTTAACCAATACTCCGATTTGACGTTGGGTATACCCCTTATATGCAAGATGCACAATTTCACGCCTCTGCTCCTCGGGAACCCTAGCCATGGCAGTATGCCGTCACCTGTGGGACGTTCAGAAACAGCGTCTCTATTTATATATTTGCTCATGGTATGCTGGGTGGTGGCGTGATCTTTATCATAAAACGTGCGGCAGCCGGCGCGCAACATAGCAGACGATGAAGGCGCTTTCCGGTGACGCGATGCGCGCGGTGGTAAAATATTCAAGCCGCAAACGCACTGCGCATGTGCAGAACTTCGCGTTCGCACCGGCAGGATCGCTGATAGCACAGTGCGGCACGCGCTCCCGTGGTTACGCTAAGCGTGCTCACGACTGTACTTGTCTTTATCGGGTGACACGTTTCATTCACCGCCTAACAAATGTTATCGAACAGCGCAGGACTTGCCTGCATGTATCGGAAGTTTCTGGGAGATTATCGATGGTTCCATCCGCTGTCTGTGACCGAACCTTGTGTAATCTGATTGCATGTGTGCGCGACGTGAATAATGTAGAACTTTGTGGAAGGCACGCGGGTCCCAGCGATTACTCTGGAACATTCGACGACTGATGTATAAAAGCCGACGCGCTTGACCCGCTCATCAGATTTTCGACGACAATCGCCGAGTGTATTCGCCGCTATCGTTTTTTGAATGTAGCCTGCTTTTGAGGGCACAGGTTCGCCCAATAAAACGTTAGTTTCGTTAATCAAACTTTTCCTGCCTTCTTCACCGTCACTACCACGTGACATCATTCACCACTTTCGTCGGTTTTTTTTTCGCTCTCTGCCGTAAACACTGTTACCTGTTATACCGTAACAGAACCAAATATGCAACATTTCGAATATTCGCACGTCTCTATAGTCGCTACGAGCACTTACATAAAGAACATAAAAGAAGCAACTCAGCAGACGGGCGGAGGCGACAGGGGCTACAAGCTGCAGTTATGTGTAACGTAAATCAGTCACACGCATACACGCGCCGAAAGAATTAGATACGTTTAGTATTACAAGAATCCCAGTGGCAATATTTCAGTGGCAATAAAGGTCAATTATTTGCTAGTATAAGCGTACTAGCATATCAAAAACGTAATATTAACGAATTATATAAGAGCTCACAAGAGAGAACGGGTGGGGCGGCCGCGGTACACCTGCGCTTTCGTTGCGCGCATTTACACCGCGCGACGGCGTTATACACCGACACAGAGTAGTCCACGCAGTGCTGCAGATTGTATCATATACGAACGACCTGGGTTTTCAAGATAATTACTTTCCGAAAGTGCGTCACGACACGTGATCTATCCACTCAGCTTCGCCACAAGCATTGCAAGCCGGCGCTCGCTGATGAGCGAGGGTGCATAAAGAAATACGATTATGCGCCGTCGCCTTTGTCCCACTTTCACTTCAGTCGGCAATACACGCGTCTGCGGTTACGCCTCGTTCTGTGGTTTGAATATCAATGAACACAAACTTTCTCAACTCGTGATTGTGCTGCAGCATTACGCTTTTGGGAAGGTGCTTCGTCGCTGCAATTTTTTTTTTTTTTGCAAGACAATGACCTTCATTTACGCTCCAAAGCTGCCATCCAAATGGAATAGAGAAATGTATCCGGTTGGGCTATGAAAAAAATTATTCGAGGTGTTGCGGCGCGGAAATAATGGGGGCAAAGCACAAGCGCCGACACACCAACTAAACTGTTTTTATTCGAAGAACACGAGCTTATATAAAATTTCCGTTGGAATCCGCGCGTGTCCTTCAATCCCCTTAGTTCCGCGCGACACCTCGCCTCATTAAATACGAACTGGCTGAATCCTCGTTCTTAGGAATTAAAAGAAAATATATAGTGGACCTGTATATGGGCCACGCGTGTACATACATTCTGAAAGTTGCCGTGGTATAAAGGGGTGAAGGATATTACGGGATAAACAAGTTATTTGCGAACTGTAAGAACAACTGCTGAGGAGGTAAACATGTTGGTATTAGTTAATTATTGCAGCAGCGTAGAAACCAGAGAAGTAGGTAATCGAATCGAATAGGAATAAGCGAGAAAAATGGCCCGCGAATACCGAATGAAATATGGAATATGTTCACTTTATAAACAAATTAAATAAGAAGTTTGCTGGAGTCCCTTTGGCACAAAGAAGACAGAAAAAAAAAGAGGCATGATCACGTTGACTTATATTATGCCGGTAATTAAATGTCAGGTCCCACTCAGAAGCTTGGAAATAAGAAACAACTGGAGGGTGATCGTATGTGGTGTACAATGTCAATGACTAATAAAACGAAGGAACACTTGTACTTGTACAGAGTACTTGTTGAAGTAGTGAAGTACGAGACCGAATCAGAAAGTCTTGTCCCCTATTTTTTTTTTAGCCAAATTACTGCTGTAAATGCGAAGTCAACATATCCATTCGCCGCTGTGGACCTTTGTTGGACCAGCCCGGCCTTACTTGCCGGTAGCTCCGCGGCAAGGCGCTGCTGTCCGTTGCTGAAGATGGCGGTTGTGCTTCACACGTCCACGGGGCACGAGCAACGAAGCGTGATTCGTTTTCTTTGGAGCAAGGGGCGAACGCCCATCTATGTACGCAGGGAAATACAGCCCACGTATGGGGAAAGACGTCTCGCTTTCAGAAGTGTGAAGTGGTGGTGTTCTGAGTTCGCAAAAGGCCGTGAAAACTTGCATGACAATGAGCGTTCGGGGAGACCGCGTGCTTCGCTGTCTGACATTTCCCAAATTTAGTGCTGCGGTGGGAAAAATGTCTGAACCGATGTGGGGACTATGTGGCAAAATAGTGTATTTATTGTGCACGCATATTTGTAGTTACCTGTGCGTACCATATCTTGGCTAATAAAAAAATAGAGGCAAGTGCTTTCTGATTCGCCCTCCTGTAGTGCTACAGCACCGTACATCTGTTTCGAGGAATCCACACGCGAGGAAATTGGCCAAATAATAAATTCACTTGCGCAAATCGAGGCACCAATTTCGTAGATTTATTAAGACACGGCATGGTTATTCAATGAATGTAAGCTGTTCTGGCGAAGTCCTCTCTTCCACGCACTTTATCAAAAAGTGGCGCATCTTTGCAACAAGCGCGGTTCTCCTGCAGGCTGAATCATTCGGAATGGCTTAACTTTCACTCGGTATTGCTCAATGTAGACTGCAATTGCAGTCGTTATCCGTTTAGGCATTCGACCACAAACGAATATCGAACATCGCACAGCTATTTCTCGAATCGAATGCAAGACTATTTCTTTCCTACACAAAACATCGAATAAACGCCTCTACAAACAACAAAAATAGAAGTATGCAAGGACTAAATGAGAAATTGTACCTTCTATTCGTTTTGTGCGCTAGTTAATCATAAACTGAACTGTTTTAATGAAAAGATCTAGACAAAAACACACTGACAAAGTGTGCCTAAGAGGAGGAGGAGGAGGAAATAACTTTAATGTGTCCTGAGGAACCCCTCCCCACCCACTCTTGCTTTAGTGGGCGGCAGGGGTCGCGGGCCGCACCCACGTTGGGACGGGAAGCCCGTGAGCCTCCGCCCTTTCGTGAGCCCTCTGGACGGCCCGGAGCTGGGTCTGGTGGTCGTCGCTTTGCAGGGCGTCCACCCAGTCTTCTTCTTTAGTGAACACGGTGCCGCTTAACGCGGAGCATTGCCAGAGCATGTGCGCTAGCGAGCAGTAAGATTCGCCACAATCCGGACATTGCGGCTCTACTTCTGGTGAATAACGGCTCAGTCTGCCTCTCGAGGGGAACGACCCTGTCTAAAGCATTCTGAATATCGATGACTGTGGTCTAGTGAGTTTAGCGTGGGGGAGTGGGAAGGTCCTCCTCGATAGCTGATAGTGTGTTGTTATTTCGTTAAAGGTGAGCAGCGGGTCTCGGTGCTCCCCTCTGTTTGGATCCCACCGATGGCATCGGTTGTTGGGAACTCGGCGCTGACGCCCGTGGTTGTACCTGGGTCGCAAGCCCTAAGGGTAGCGTTGGCCTGGCGGCCTGGGGTACAACTGGAAGCATCCGAAGGTCCCGGCAAAGCATGAGTCGACTGGTAACAACAAAACAACTTGTTTATTTTAACATCGCAAAGAGTTGGCGGTCAGGTTGACCGAAGTAGAGAGACGGGAGAGCACTTTACTCAACAGAAGAAATCGGAGCCCTCCTTTTGGCGTCCGGGGGCAGCTGTTTTTATACTCTCGCAGTTGAGGGCAAGAAGGAACCCCTCAATAGACGAGCACGTGATTGTACAATGGGCTAAGGTGACGCACACTGCCGCCGGTCGGGCACAATGACTGGAAGGAGAGGGTGACCCCTGCTGTCGCATCGCCTGGTTCGGGCACAATGACTGGAAGGAGAGGGTGACCCCTGCTGTCGCATCGCCTGGTTCGGGCACAATGGCACATACACTCACACACGCACATGAAGACACGTGGCATCGGAACATGCCTGGAAACGCCTGGAAACGCCTGGCGGGGAGCGTTGCGGCGACGCCGAACGGGCCAAAATGTCTGCCGCCCCGCCGCAGTCGCGCCGGCAAAACCGCGTGTCGCAGGCGAAACGCAACAGACCGCCCCGCCGGGGGAAGGAGATCCCGATGGACAGGGGACTGCATCCGCTGTCCGGAGGGATGTCGCTCGATGATGCTCATAACCGAAGTCGGGCGTCCCTCGACGTTTCTTGAGCGCAGCGCACAGAGAAGGCCTCGTTCTCTCGTTCAGGTTCGCACGGGACACTGCAAAGTGACTTCGGGAGAGTTCACATTTTTGTTCTCGTTCCCGGCAAGCGTTAGAACTACGCTGAAACTCAACCGCTCAGTCAGCAAGCACGGCACAACCCTCACTAAGCCCTGCCAGGCTCTTTCCCCTTCTTATACAACTGCCTAGTTCCTTACAGTAGTCTAGCATCACTCAGAACGCGTCCACAAATTGGAAAATTGCACTAGAAAGCATATCATCACTTTGAAACACTAAACAAAAGCAATATGTTAAAAAAAATCCTGCCTCAGGAAGAAAAACATCAGTAACCAACAATTTTGAGGCTGATTCCTACGTTAGGGGCTTCGACTTAAGCCATCGGCGTTACCGTTGAGACTCCCCTTTTTGTAACGCACCTCAAAGGAATATTGTTGTAAAGCGAGGCTCCAGCGCAGGAGGCGGCCATTTTTGGGAGAGATGGTCTGCAGCCATTGGAGAGGGCAGTGATCCGTCTCAATGATAAACCTCGAGCCGGCTAGATAGCATGACAATTTCTGAACGGCCCACACGAGACATGCACACTCTTTCTCGGTGGCGCTATACGCCTGCTCACGACTGGTCAGCTTACGACTAGCATACAGGACGGGGTGTTCTACTTCTCCCTTTTCCCGTTGGCACAGTACAACGCCCATGCCTCGCTCACTAGCATCGCACTGAACAATGAACCCTTTTGTATAGTCTGGCGATCGTAGCACAGGCTGGTTTGTTAGGGCACTCTTTAGGGCGCTAAAAGCTCTTTCCTTTGTCTCGTCCCAGACGACTGTTTGAGGCTCTGTTTTTCTTAGAGCATCCGTCAGGGGAGCCGCGATATCAGAGTACCTGGGGATGTACCTCTGATAGTAGCCGGCGACACCTAAGAACGACCGAATATCGGTCTTCGTGCGCGGTTGCGGAAAGTCTCGCACAGCGGCCACTTTTATTTCAGAGGGGCGGCGACGACCCTGACCAATCACGTGACCGAGGTAGACAACCTCGGCCTGTGCTAACTGGCACTTAGGAGCCTTGACTGTCAAGCCCGCTTCGCGCAGGCGGGTTAGCACTGCCCGCAAGTGTGCCATATGCTCAGACCAGGATGCGGAGAATATCGCTACGTCGTCTAGATACGGTAAAGCGAATTCTTGCTGTCCCCGCAACACTTTATCCATGAGGCTTGAAAAACAGTATGGCGCGTTCTTCAAACCAAAACTCAACACTTTAGGACGGAATGTTCCCATTGGGGAAATGAACGCCGCATACCTACTAGCCTCTTCTGTAAGTGGAACCTGCCAATAACCCCTGACAAGATCTAGGGTGGAAATAAACTGAGCGCTACTAACTTTCTCAAGGCGCTCCTCGATGTTAGGGATCGGATAAATTTGATCCTTAGTGATGGAATTAAGCCTGCGGTAGTCGACGCAAGGACGAGGTTCCTTGCCCGGTACCTCAACTAAAATCAAAGGGGAGGTATAATCACTCTCACCTGCCTCAATAACACCGAGCTGTAGCATTTTCTTTACCTCAGCCTCCATAATATCGCTCTGGCGGGGTGACACCCGATACGCCTTGGATCGTACTGGCTCTGGGGAGGTAAGTTCTATATCATGAGTAAGTACAGAAGTCCTACCAGGCCTCTCAGAGAACAGACCTTGAAACTCTTGTAAGAGCTGGTGTAGTTCGGTTTTCTGCTCAGGCGACAGCGGTGCTTTACTGATAAGGTCACTAATGACTTGACCGGTGTCTTCCCTGTTCGTCACTGAGCCTAGTCCCGGAAGCTCGACCGGAAGCTCTTCAGGAACGTTTACCATCATGCACACCACTGCTTCCCTTTGTCTATAAGGTTTGAGCAGATTACAGTGGTAAACTTGCTGTGCTTTCCGCTTTCCTGGCAGACTTACCACGTAGTTAACGTCCGACAGTTTCTGAACAATTCGTGCTGGGCCCTCCCACTGCACGTCTAGTTTGTTGTTTAGCGATGTGCGCAATATCATGACCTCATCGCCCACCTCAAAACGACGGGCCCTGGCGGTCCGATCATAATAAACCTTGGCCCTCTGCTGGGCCTTTGCCATTGCTTCACCTGACAACTCCTGTGCCCTTCTTAAGCGTTCGAGGAGCTTAAGCACGTATTCCACCACGACTGGGTCGTCGCCCCTGCCTTCCCATGATTCTCGAAGCATGCGAAGCGGAGACCGAAGCGAGCGACCGTACACCAGTTCAGCTGGCGAAAACCCCGTAGCCGCATGCGGCGGGGTCCTTAAAGCAAACATCACCCCAGGCAGACACAGCTCCCAGTCAGTTCGATGTTCAAAACACAACGCTCTCAACACGCGCTTCATGACGGAGTGGAGCTTCTCAACGGAATTCGACTGTGGGTGGTACACTGAGCTGTGTAGCAGCTTTACCCCACACCTTTCGAGAAAAGTTGTCGTCAAAGCGCTAGTAAACACTGTGCCCTGATCTGATTGGATTTCCGCAGGAAAACCAACTCGCGCAAATATGGACAGTAGTGCATTAACTATCTCAACTGAGCTGAGTTCTTTAAGCGGCACTGCTTCAGGGAACTTTGTCGCTGGGCAGATCACAGTCAAAATGTGTCTGTACCCCGTGGCTGTTACCGGCAGAGGTCCCACTGTATCAATAACGAGCCGTCTAAAAGGCTCCGTAATGATAGGTACCAATTTCAACGGCGCCCTCGATTTGTCCCCTGGTTTGCCCACCCGCTGACAGGTGTCACATGACCTCACGAAGTGGTCTGCGTCCCGAAAACACCCTGGCCAATAGTACTCTTGCAAGAGACGGTCCTTAGTTTTCTTAACTCCTAGGTGTCCGGACCACGAACCCCCGTGTGACAAGCGCAACAGATCCTGACGATAGCATTGAGGCACGATCAGCTGATCGAACTCCACTCCTCGGCGGTCTAGATACTTCCGGTACAGGACTCCACCTCTTTCCACAAAACGCGCATTTTTCCTGGCGATACCTTCCTTGACATTGCAGCGTATGTTTTCTAGGCTACCATCCTTCCTTTGCTCGGCTATCAAAGCCGACCGGCTGACTTTTAGCAACCTATCAAGTCCGTCTGACGTAGGCGCGATGAGCAAATCAGTAGATAGCTCTTCTAACTTTCCCGTGTCGGGCGTTTCCTCTCCAGTATCTGGCGCCTTTACCGTTACAGACTCAAGTTTATTCAGTTCGGGCGTGCTCTGAATACCAGCTTGCTGCGCCTCTGACCCTTTTTCGTTGTTTGATAACGTCGGCCCCGCAACTACCGCCTTTGCAGCGAGCTCCCGAACCTTCGATCTGGTTAAGGCCTGAACACTAGCTTCACCAAACAAAAGCCCCTTCTCGCGCAGGAGGTGATCGGACCTGTTTGAAAATAGGTACGGGTACTGGGGGGGCAGCATAGATGACACTGCCGCCTCCGTCTCAAGCGCTCCGAAAGGTCCTTCAATAAGCACCTTTGCTACTGGCAGACACACGCTATGAGCTTCCACGGCTTGCTTGATCCATGCGCACTCGCCCGTGAACATATCGGGTTCTACGTAGGAGGGGTGAACTACATCCATCGTAGCTGCGGAATCGCGAAGCACTCGGCACTCTTTCCCGTTCACGAGGAGGTCTCGCATGTAAGGCTCGAGAAGCTTCATGTTCTCGTCAGTGCTGCCTATTGAAAAAAACACAACTTTTGGTGTTGTTTCCGGACACTGCGCCGAAAAGTGACCCGGCTTCTGGCACGTATAACAAACGCGCGCTTGCCTCATCTCGAACCGCTTTCTGCGTTCGGCTTCGGCTGCCGCCGTCTCCTTAGGTTCCGTCGCACTGCTTCCACTCGCATCCGCACTACGCGTGTTCCCCTTTGCTCTCATGGGTGTGAACTTCGGCCTCTCAAACTTCGAGCCAAATTCACCCTTTTGACCGTCCTTAGCTCCGCGAGCCCGACGCGTCCCAAACTCCTCGGCTAGCTCAGCGGCTTTAGCCACCGTACAAACGTCTGGCCTATCCAAGACCCAGTACCGCACGTTCTCCGGTAACCGACTATAAAACTGTTCTAGCCCGAAACACTGCAGAACTTTATCGTGGTCACCAAACGCTTTCTCTTCTTTGAGCCACTCCTGCATGTTTGACATAAGCTTGTACGCAAACTCTGTGTATGACTCACTTCTGCTTTTCTCATTTTCCCGAAACTTCCGACGGAACGCCTCCGCAGACAGCCGGTACTTTTTTAGCAGACTCGATTTTACTTTGTCGAAATCCTCTGCCTCCTCTCTATCCAAGCGAGCGACTACGTCGGCCGCCTCGCCGGGTAACAAAGTGAGCAAGCGCTGTGGCCACGTTTCCCGAGAGAACCCCTGCTTCTCGCACGTTCGCTCAAAGTTAACCAGGAACAAACCAATGTCCTCTCCAAGCTTAAACGGCCGCATCAGGTCAGTCATTTTGAACAATACGCGTTCTCCTGCACCGTGTGCCTGACTTCCATTACGAGCGCGTTCTATCTCTATCTCGAGACGCTTCATTTCCAAAGCGTGTTGACGGTCGCGCTCTTCTTTTTCTTTCTCTTTTTGTTCTTTAAGTTCGCGCTCCTGTCTTTTTGCAGTCTCCCTCTCTTCAATGGTCTCAAGGCATTCCGACAGCTCGTCATCCTCAGCTTCTAACTCAAGAATAGCCTTTAGCAGTTCAGGTTTTCTTAGTTTGTCTGAGACATCCAGACCCAACTCTCTTGCAAGCTCCAACAATTTCGGTTTGCGCAACGACTTCAAATCCATGGCTGCTCTGAATGCTGCTTTCTCTACTGCTTACTATTGTCTTGCCGCAAACTAACCCGGCAGCAACGACAACCACAATTACCAGCTCTGTTTCTGACACTAACAAAAGCCTGGCAAAGCTCAGAAGAAGAAAGTCCCGCACTCACCAAACCTCGCAGTCAAGAGTTCAGCGCAGTCGTTCCGCTGCAGGCAACCAGTCATCACACAGGGCTCGTTGCACTGCTCCCGGATCGTCGTTGAGCTGCTCAGCATACAGTCAACTGCATATCTTCGCTGCTGGCCTCCGTTGTCGCGATCTCACCGCTGGCAGACAGTTGTTTGAAGTCGGAGGCGATCTCACCGCTGCCAACCAGATGTTTGGGTTCCACCGATGGCATCGGTTGTTGGGAACTCGGCGCTGACGCCCGTGGTTGTACCTGGGTCGCAAGCCCCAAGGGTAGCGTTGGCCTGGCGGCCTGGGGTACAACTGGAAGCATCCGAAGGTCCCGGCAAAGCATGAGTCGACTGGTAACAACAAAACAACTTGTTTATTTTAACATCGCAAAGAGTTGGCGGTCAGGTTGACCGAAGTAGAGAGACGGGAGAGCACTTTACTCAACAGAAGAAATCGGAGCCCTCCTTTTGGCGTCCGGGGGCAGCTGTTTTTATACTCTCGCAGTTGAGGGCAAGAAGGAACCCCTCAATAGACGAGCACGTGATTGTACAATGGGCTAAGGTGACGCACACTGCCGCCGGTCGGGCACAATGACTGGAAGGAGAGGGTGACCCCTGCTGTCGCATCGCCTGGTTCGGGCACAATGACTGGAAGGAGAGGGTGACCCCTGCTGTCGCATCGCCTGGTTCGGGCACAATGGCACATACACTCACACACGCACATGAAGACACGTGGCATCGGAACATGCCTGGAAACGCCTGGAAACGCCTGGCGGGGAGCGTTGCGGCGACGCCGAACGGGCCAAAATGTCTGCCGCCCCGCCGCAGTCGCGCCGGCAAAACCGCGTGTCGCAGGCGAAACGCAACACCTCCCTCCCCGCCACCTCGCTCGCCACGATCGCCGCGGTGCGTGAGTCCTCGCGCGCGTCCGTGCGCCAGCTCGTTGGCGTTGGGAAATTCGGGGTGCACGTCGGCCGCCATGTGGGCCGGAAACCATTTGACGATGTGCTGACCCGCGGCTCCCTCGCTGCCGAGGACGGCCGCCGCTTCCCGGGATATCGAGCCCGAGGCGAATGCTCTTGCCGCCGATCGCGAATCTGTGTAGACGTAAGGACGTTCGGGGTCTCATTGCCATGGCTATTGCTACCTGTTCGGCCACTTCGGACGTTATCCCCTTGACCGATGCTGCGTTAACTATCGTGCCATCCCAGCGTACCGAGACGGCCGCGTACCGGTCGCTGCGCCCATACTGGGCCGCGTCTACAAATGCCGCCAGGCCCGGGCAGTTGGCGGTCGATTTCAGTAGTGCTCGGGCCCTCTCCTTTCGGCGCCCCGCGTTGAATTGCGGGTGGACGTTTCTCGGAAGCGGTTCTACCTTGAAAGTGCCCCTTACCGCCGCGCCGAGCGCAATCTTGTGTGCGTTGCACTCTGCCCCGGCATTTATCCCTGCTTCTTCTAGGATGCGCCTGCCGGCCCTGGTGGTCGACAGCCGCACGACCTGTGCCTTGGTCTGCGCTTCGATGATTTCTGATAGTGAATTGTGGACCCCTAACCGATCGAGCTGCTCAGTGCTTGTAGTGATCGGAAGACCTAGCACCCTTTTGACGCTCTTGCGCATCAGTGTCTCTATTTTGGCCGCGTCTCTCTTGGTCCATTTTAGCGCCGAGGCTACGTAATTTACGTGACTCATGAGGAAGGCGTGGTAAAGTCTGATGAGATTGCTCTCGCTGAGCCCTCCTCTGCGGTTCGTCACCCTGAGGATCAGCCGGAGCATGTTCTCCGTTTTGGACGTGAGTTTCATGACAGTTTGTGTGTTACCACCTTTCGCCTCAATTAGAAGCTCCAGGATTCTTATAGTGTCCACTCTGGGAATCGGCTGGCCGGCATTCGTA
The DNA here is from genome assembly GCF_050947875.1 of Dermacentor variabilis. NCBI lineage: Eukaryota > Metazoa > Arthropoda > Arachnida > Ixodida > Ixodidae > Dermacentor > Dermacentor variabilis. The sequence goes on from NC_134574.1 coordinate 44,861,365, forward strand.
TGTAATTTGATCGGTATTTGATCGATCGGCGTCAAATTCCTCATGCCTTGTTTTGAGGGTCTGTACAGCAACAGTTCCGATTCGCTGGGTGACAGACGGAGTCCCGCTTCCTTCAGGTACTCTTCCGTTGTGTCCAGCGCCTCTTGAAGAGCCTTCTAAAAAGACTGTCTAGATCAGCGTATTCGTTTGTGTCTTCCTTCCTTATTTTGCGGAAGGCGTCCCAGTCGGTGACCTTAAATTCGTATGTGCAATGTTCGGCTCCCGCTTCTGTGCTCGTTTTCGGACGGATTTCTGTGATTTCTAGCAACGAAATGTGCACTATTCGACGCAGTTTCTTCTAAGGAACACGCCGATGTCCGATTTTTTTTCCCGTCAGTGAACTCTTTTCCATTTCCGAGGCTTTTTAGTTCGGACCACGCCGCGGCTCAGCTAGCCTTACCCGACTAGGCCTATCGTCGGGGGCGAGGAGCGAGCAGGCCCAGGCCTCGCTCGTACGTGTGCGCGGCCGTATGCCCGCTATGGAGACCGTTGTGGAGGGAGAGGACATCTCCCAAGGAGAAGCGAATCGCCCAGGCTGGACGACGGCCATGGGCAGAAAAAAGAAGGCCACACCGGGACCGACCGTTCCGGACCGAGGCAACGAGGGACGAGCAGAGACGAAGGGCGGCCGCGGCACGGCCGGCCCGCAGAGCGCGGTCAAGCGCCTCGTCGCCGCATCGAGGCTGCCCCGGCTACCGAGGGACCACATTCGCATCATAGTGAGGCCGAGAGACGGCCTCGACGTAAAAAAAGTGAGTCAGATTCGTCTGGCGCAAGCGCTAGCAATGGCGGCCTCACTCCCGCCGAACGAGACCGAGGAAGACATCGTTTGTCCGAACGGAACCCAGAACATTCTCGTCGTGTCCACGCCAACCGAGAAGAAAGCGTTTAACAGTAAACCTATAAAAATGCCCCTTTTTTCACATTTTAAAGGATGGCAACGTGAACGTTAATGCGTACAGACGCACAAGCTTCGACATCTTGGTTATTTTTCAGCATTTTGCGACCGCGCGCAAAGGGAAGTGACTTCGACGTGACCCGGCGCGCGCGGTGGCTGCGCCACGTTACGCCAGGTCGGCTACGCCGCGTCAGGCGTAAATCCGTCCCCCTACAGTACAACCACAGAACACCTATACGTACAACGCCGCGCACCTGCCCCAACTGGAGTAGCGCATGCGCAGAACACCGCGCCGCTCCGTGCGGCCTGTCGTGGAACATCGAAACAAATCTTTTGGCGCGCTTTCTCTGTCGGTAGCGATTGCCACCGCGGACCGGACTGTTGCTCGGCGATGGCACGGACCCAAACACACTCCGCAAGACGAAACATTATTCTTGCTTTGTTGGTGCGTCGTCTGCGTCGCAAGAGGAGCAGGTCTCTCTGCATAACACAGACACGTAGCCGCTGCCACTCCTTTTCGTCACTTTAATAGCTTTCAGTTCACGAGTATAGCGGTCCCTCGTCCGCTTCCATAGTTTCAGGCACTCTTCGACTGAAACAGGGAAAACAAGACAAACAAACAGGCGCTGAGTGCATAGCATGTCCGGAGACGTATACACACACGTGCGTAGCATTGACGCTCCTGTTGAGAGGCTGGAGTACACGCGTATCTGCTCCCACGCATTGTTCTTCCGCTCCGCATCCCGGTATAGTCCATTCTTTTGGTGTCGTAGACACAAGGGTGTTGCGGGACGGCGTCCAGAAACCTGTCGATTTCGGAGCCGCACAGGTTGGGCACGCTTTCTTGCGAAGAAGCCATGGTGGAAGGAAACTGAGGAGAGGCCCTACCCGCTCCGCGCGCTAGGAGAAAAGTGTGGAGGAAATGACGTAGTAGGTTCTCCTTTTTTTGGCTGATATTTTATTTATTTGCAGTAGCGGCCACGCCTTTCGGGCCACAATGGCGGCTTTGGTATTGTTCTGTGCGCACACACGTGTTGCTCCGTAGGTTTCGTACCGTGGCAAAGGCGCCGTGCGGGCAGGTTTGCGTTGGTCTGCGTGTTTTGTTGCGCTGCGTTATGTGGACCGTGCTCTGCCGGATGTTGCTGTGGCCAGGTGGGACAGGAGGAACTAAAGTTCGTGAAATGAATGCGCATGCACCGCTGTACGCAATGTACCGCGCCATGGTAACGGCAACGGACGAAGGAATATCCGCGGGAAATTTTGCCCTCTTTGGCGGAATCATGCTAACGTGCTAACGATTGTTTAGTATTGCTGCGGAGCGCGCGCGGCCGAGCAGTACGGTTGCGCGCAGCGCGGCGTGGTTTCGTGAGGGGCCCTGACGTCACCCTTTGGGATGCTAATGCCATCTTCGGCTGGTCGCTCCTGAGCGCTCTGGAGCGCTCTCGCGAGCGGCGTTGTCTTCGGCTGGTCGAAAGAGGGTGCGCGCCCTGCGTTCGGCCGGTTCTTTTCGATAGCTCTACTCCATCTTCGAGCGCTCTAAGGCGCTCCGGGCCCTGTTGTCAGAGCAGGCGTCGAGATTGAAACGTCATCGCAGCGCCGCGTCGCTGCTGTTGGCGACGGCCCACCGTAACCTAGGCAACCTAGGCCAGTGCATGCTGGCGTCTCGACGAACGCTCGTCCCGCCGGCGCGTCCGCCGGATTTCCCGGCAGCGCCGGGAGCTTTGCGTAGGTGAAACATTGGACGTTGGCAGTAGTCATGTGGTTTCGCACACGCCATTTCCTCCTCCGAGAGCGAGTCGCACGTTCGGCTTACGCGTTTGTCCTCTACCTCTGAGCTCGGAGAACGCCGGATCTGCCCGACTCTGCTTCGGGGAATGTAGGCGACCAGTCGAAGATACCATAAGTGCCGCCGGAAGTCGGCGTTACTTCGCAGTCGTGTTGGGCCAACGCCACCTAGATAGCAAAATGCCTGTTTACTACGTCATACTATTGGTCCAGAATTTTCATCCCTAAGGCTGGCGTGACAAAAACGGTGGCGTCAACATCACTGTTGCCTATTCGGGAGCAGCCCGAATAGGCAACAGTGATGTTGCTATTCAATTGCTAAAGGTATTCGGCTTTGTAAAGGAAATAGCTTATACGTGTTTTTCACTGCAAAAACACATAAGGAACGAATCCCGTTCAGATGTATCGTGAGTGAAAGAGGGGCTTGGCAGAGCCATGTTAGTGGTTTCCTGCTAAGGCAACTTAATGGGTTAGATGACGAAGACCCATTTTCTTGCAGGAACTCTCTTGATGTTGTTAAATTTTTGAATGCCAATAAGTCTTCAGGTTATATGTTTTCCATTGACGTTGTTGACTTGTTCTATTCTATCCCACAGACTGAGTTGTTAGCCGCTGTACACTCGTGCATTGAAAAGAATGGGGCGATTTCCTTCCAGAACTCTGCCGGTGTTTCTGTTGCGAATTTCTTGGCATTGTTAGAGTATTATTTGTCTTGCACGGTGGTATTATTTGAAGATCAGCTGTTTGTTCAGAAAAAAGGAATTTGCATTGGTTCCTGCGTCGCTCCAGTGCTGTGTAACATCTTTCTCGCGCAGATGGACAGGTCACTGGCGGATACTTTCGACGAAGCCAAAGTGCTGAAAACTTTTAGATACGTTGACGATTTTTTAATTATTTTAAAGAAACAGGTTTCCTCATCTTACCCACAAATAGTGGAAGAAGTTTTATCTGGTTTTAAACTACTTGGAAAAGGTTTAGACTTCACCCATGAGCTTGCCCAAGGCAACAGATTGCAGTTTTTAGACATTGACATCACCCTTAATGACCAAAGCTTTTGCTGGATGTATCGCCCTCGCGCACAAAAAGAACTAATGCCTTATGATTCATCCCATTCAAAGACAGTAAAGCGCGCCATTGCTCAGATGTGCCTGGAAGCGTCGCTGAAGAAATCTTGTTGCCATAAGGCAGAGGAAAGCTTTAACACCCAGATTCGGAAGTTGGAAAAAGCAGGCTTTCCAACCTCGATTTTAACCGGAGTAGCGGAAGCCTTGCTGAAGAAATTGAAAAAAGAAAGTACAAAGAAGGGCGACCAAGATGAGCTCCCCAAAAGAAAAAGCAGACCGGTTGTCATCCCGTACACCCATAAGGTAGCACACAATTTGAAGCATGTAGCGACAAAATATAAGGTTCCTGTGGTTTTTTCCGCCCCAAAAAAACTGGCTGGCTTGTGCGTTAAAACTGATCCCAACAAGGTAAACAAAACTGACTGTAAAAAGAGACATGCAGCTCCGCTTGTTAAATGTGCCGTGGGTGTCGTATATCAGATACCTCTCACATGTGGAAAGAAGTACATCGGACAAACCGGCCGTTGTATTAATGACCGATTAGCGGAACATAATCGCGACTTAAAGAATGGTACTGGTTCTCATCTGCCGCATCATTGTAAAGCCTGCGGAGAAGAAAGGAAGATTAAGTGTGTGGCAAGGCTGAAAGAAACAAAGGTTTTAAACAGAAGTAAGGACCAGACAGCCCGTGAACTGTTGGAGGCCTACTATATTGAAAGAAACTGTAGCGATTGTGTTAGCGCCCCATCTATCTCCATTTATAAGAATGAAACTGCTTTTTTAGATACACGGGCGTGAGATACGTGTGTACTTCACCTATCTTTATCCGCTTTTTGTAAAAACCTCGTGCGCATGTGTGGTTCTTGCTATCCATCTTTGTTTGACCTCATATTCATTCGCATACGCGGTGAATAAACAGTTGGAAGTTGCGCCTGTCCCGTCTCGCTTGCTGTGTGTTGTGTTTTTTCGGCGCTATAACCCTCTTCTGGAAACATGCACCAACTAGCCCCCCAACAAGTATTACTCAGCCCCATTAGATTGTATGGCAGTAGGGCCAGTAGCATGACGTCGAGGATCGGAGTGAAGAGGTCTCGTACTATCAGGACGGTGTTGGTCCATTGCATCCCATGCCGCCGGCGCCGCGAGCATGGGACGCAACCACAGCCACATGGCTGCAATGTTTGTCGCCGATGTGCGCGCACCCGCACTCGCATGTCCGCGCTCTCGACCACGCGCCAACTGGCACAGCGCTACACGAATGGCGCCTCCTCTACTTGCTCCACTCGCAGGTGATCACCGCTTTCCTGCGTCCACCACGGACTGCGCCCAGACACTCATGAGCCACTAAAGGCTTACGCCTTAAAAAAAAAGGGGGGGGGGGGTGGAAATGGCGAAAAATAGAAAATGCCACTTTTTCATTTTTTCTCCCAGCGCGCGCAGGGGGTATGGCCTCTCAGTTCCTTTACGTGATAGCGTTAAGGAGCCCGTGCCGCAGAAAATCCGGAGGTCAGGGTGCGTCGTCGGACGTCGTTACGGCAAAAAGATTTTCGAACCACCAATACCCAGGCCCTCCATGTGGCGCAAAAAAATTTACTGAAATAATTGAATTCCTGAAGCTAAACTGCGTCGAAACATCGTAAACTATGAATTAGACGCAACCTACAGACATGATAGCTCAGGTACTGTAATTTGACTATACGAGAAAACATAATTCTGTTACGCGAAAATTCAAAGAAACCCCTTTTCCAGCGTTTCTACCATTCACAAACCGGCAGCGGCCTCCGCCATTTGCGCGCGCCGGCGCGCGGGTGTAGAGCGGCGCGCCCAGTTTCTTGCAATACCTCCAGCTGGCGCTCCCCTCCGTCACATCTAAAGTCCCTTAATAATTTGAAAGTACCGCCACTCTTTGAACTCTGCCGCCACCGCGCGACCTCCTTGCCCCTTGGGCGTCCCCTCCCCTACGCAAGAAGCGGTCTTGCCGCCATTTTTCTGCACGACGATTGGCCTCCCTGCCGTTGCCCTTGGAAACGCGCGGATCCTACGTTTCCCTTGTGTTTTTCTTTTCTTTTTCGTCCGCGCCATTTTTCTCCTCAGGTCGGCTGGCTCGGCGCTTAAGCTCGGCGTAGCAAACGTTGTACGCTGTGTTTCTTGCTCTCTGTGCTAGCGCATGTGCCGTGCTGTAGCGCATAACTGCAGCAAGAAGCCTGACGATGGTTATGCAGTATTTGTGATACCACAAGCCAAGCGTGACGGCTTACGCAGGAAGCAGTGGCTGCATAACATTGGCCAAAAGAACATTGTTTCCACAAAGAACAATGTAGTTTGCGAGGTGAGGCGTCTTTCTTATTGCTCGTATCAAAACATCCCCTAATGCTGCATCTTTTTTATTCTTCCGGCATGCTCACCAGCATTTTTGCTGCGGCCATTTGTACGTTGCATAAAAATTGGGATCTCCTCGGTATGCTTACGGTTCTGGTGGGACTCCATTACCTCGCACGTCGCCAACTGTTATTTACTCGGAAATGAAGCACTATAGTTTCTGCTTTCCGCTGTGTACATTTATCTGCAAAGATATAGCCTCTCAATCGCACTTTTCGTTATTGTTAGGATACGTTGCCTGTTTTACTGAAAATCGAAATAGTGGCTTGTAGAGGAGCTATTATTTTCACCTTACGGCAATGTGTGCGTCAGTCATAGCATGAATGCAGGCCCTGAAAAAATTAGTGGCAAGTATACCCATGGTGTTGCAGGTGATTAGCGCTAGCTGGTCCACATTACGTTTTCTAAGTTTTAAGGCGAAAGCCTTTAGATCACTGTTTCAAGGTCGCGTTGGGAACAGAAAATATCACGCGACTCAAGAATACCAGAAACGACCCAAAGCATGTCCAGCCGTGCATAAGATATTAATGAATGGCTAAGGTGATTAATGATTAATTAGTGATGGAATTAAGGTGGATTAAGGTGCATGAACGATGATTAAGAAAAAATTAAATTATGGGGTTTTACGTGCCAAAACCACTTTCTGATTATGAGGCACGCCGTAGTGGGAGACTCCGGAAATTTTGACCAACTGCGGTTCTTTAACGTGCACCTAAATCTAAGTACACGAGTGTTTTCGCATTTTGCCCCACCTAAATGTGGCCGCCGTTGCCGGGATTCAATCGCGCGACCTCGTGCTCAGCAGCCCAACACCATAGCTACTGAGCAACCACAGCGGGTCTAAACTAGGAAAAAGGTGAATGAAGGAAGATTAGGGTGAATTACTGTGGATTAAAAGGATTAAAGTGTATAGAGGAGGACTAATTCCCATGAACAATTAATGCGTATTAAAGAGAACTGGGGTGGATTAAGGTTGGGGAAAGAGTATTATAGTCGATTAGGGTTGATTAAGGTGGATTAGGGTTTATGAAGGAGTAATAAGACCGATAAGAGCTTATTAATGAGGGTTAATCTGGAGTCGGGTGGATGAAGGTTTCGAGGTTGATTAAGGTGAACTACAGTAGGCTTTACAAGGCTTTCGCATTCGCGCCTCTTCGGCGATACCTAAGTTCACCTTAGATTTTTGAAATTTCAGTTGAACTGTACTTACATGCACGCATGAGTGGGCGACAATTATTGTTTGGTTTTCTCACGGATACAGGCAATGTGCAGGAGTTGCTCATGTAATCGCGCACGCTTGCTGTTGATACCTACATCTAGGCGGAAGCCGGGAATCTTCGATTTAATAGCGAATGTTTTAAAACCACCTTTCTGCAGGTTTATTCTGTGCGGACACTTTTTTCCATTGATTTAACACGACCCGAAATCATTGCATCAATGTGCTTTGATTACAAAGATCGAGCAATCAATCATGATTGTGGTCTTGATGCAGTAATGCAAGAAATATTCTTCAGCCAATAATGTTTACCACTGCAACGTATTTCGTCCTAATCCAACCTCACTATCACCTTAGTTCACCTTAACACGCCTTATTCCTCCTTAATACACCTTAATCCTTTTAATACAATCAGCAATAAATAATTAATTAACTCTGCTAATCAGTAATCATATCTTATACACGACTGGACATGCTTTGGTTCGCTTCCGGCCTTCCTTGGGTCACGTGATATTTTCTACACCTCACAACGCGACCTTCAAACAGAGATCTAAGGCTTTCTCTTAATAAGCCACACGCAGAGGGATGTGCCACAAGCAATACTATAGTTCAGACGCAAAAAGTAAAGCATCTAATCACGTGGCAGAAAAATTGTCTGCAGTATCGAGCTCGCCTCAAAGCTCCTTTTACATCAGTATACCCCGTTTGTACGGCGTTACGAAAAAAAAACCAACCTCCTCATAAACGTTTCCTTCGGCATGGTCGATACGGTTACAGGCATTTCTCAAAGTTTTCAACACCACTGGGGCGTGCAACTGGCCCAAAATAACGCACCACCAGAGAATGTTGCGGGCCGTCCACGGGAGCCGAGGAGAAAAGGCGAAGAGGATCGAGGAGGAAAGCGCCGCGGGTAGGCGAGTGTCGCTACTTTCAAATTGTCAAGGGGTTTTAGTCGCATCGTAAAACCCCTCAATCTCCATAAGTAACGCCAACCACTTCCCCTCCTCCTCCGCTCGGCGCGTTCTCGACGCTGGCGGCGCCCAAGCTGCCCCCGCCGTAGCTGACGACGGCTTATACGCTACCGGAGGAAATCTGCGGAAAAGTTCGGTCGAGCCCTGCGGAGCAGTTTTTCAATCGAGATCTTGCTTCGTCAGTCGGTAACTGGGTAGCTGGCCTTAAGAATGTCGTATTGGAATTGCGGAAAAAATAGAGAAAAGCACCATTATTTAAGGCGTAAAGCATACGCAGGCTAAGAGTTCGTGTTGCTGAAACACGACGCATGCACGCGGTGTGCTCAAACACGCACGTAATTACCAGAGTTTCAGGTTTTGACAGCGTGAAATTATGTGTACGTGGTTTCGTGTGTTCACGTGCAGTGCATATGACGCATGCGATACCCATTTACTTAATCGGACGCATAAAAATGTTAACGTTAACCAGTAAAAAATTTTAATCCTTATCAGCGGGCCTGCGGTCCTTTGCGGCCTTTCTCGGCCATTGTAATCCTGCATACCATTCACGTACCCAAGGGGGGGCCCGGGGGGGGGCCCGGCGCCCCCCCGAAATTACGACGCATAGCCCCCCCCCCCACCCCACCCCACCCACGCCACCACTTCTCACACACATTCCTAAAGCGCTGCCAAATCAATGTTGAGACGTGACAGCTATTCGGCGGTCAATATTTTGTTGCCTTTTTCACTCCTTTTGGATGGCGGTAGTTGTCGGCGTCTCCTGGGATGTGAAGGCCAGTTTCCTCATCAATTCGGTGCCCACGCGATTAACTCGAGATGCATTCAGTTGTCACCATCTATTCAACGGTCACGCGCATCGTTGTTGCTTCGTTAGTTCAACCTTCGTCTAGACTGATCCAGGGACGGGGAAAGGGATTCAGTTCGTGGTCAGCTGGTCTGTATGCACGTGGAACGAGTTGCGGCCACATAAAATGGCAACTGCGTTTAACTTTTCATGTTTCATTTTTTCCTCGAGTGACGGCTCGCCGCGACGCTCACAGATCCTCGGAACCATATACCCGTGATATGGGTTACATAAGGTGGAAAATAAAATAATGTGAGAGAGCTTCCATCATCAGTCCCTGCAATAGCCTTGAAACTCATAGGCAATATGACTGTCACCCGTTAACTCGTCTGGCTTTTGCCTAAGTGTGCAGCATTTTTCGTGCAAAATTGGCAACTGGAAACAAGACTCTCAAGGAGTTAAGCGATCTACTAAGGGAGAGGGCCGAGACAACAGCCAAACAGAAAGGAAAAGCGAAAATTAACAAATTTAGCCATTGTTTATGAAACTGTTTATGGACCAAGATCTCTTTATTTAAAAATGAACAGAGAAAACGCCGCCGTAAGTGGAGGACAATTCCGTGTGTTCTGAATGACGCTTCTACAGTTATCATTAGAGCCGCCTAACGTAACTACGTCTCTGCTGTGCTTATGTATGGGTGTTTCTATAACCTTCCGCGGTGGGCGCAGTACGTCTAGAATCGCAGCTTACTGCGCCATACGCGGTCGTACGCGACTTGCGGTCACGCATCGTCACGTAACTTCCCTAATAACAATACGAGTTGGTTGTAGCACTTGTTACAGCAGTAAACGAGGGATTCAAGAGAACTGTGATTTTTCAGCAAATCTATGTTTCTGCATAATTCTTCCAGAGCTAATTCAAAAAGCGCTAATATAGTCGGATACAACTTCAGTATGCAATGAATCTCCGCCCACGCCCTCACACCGCCAGCCACTGTTCCTCCGCGAGGCTGCAAATAATTCGTACTTCAAACTTTTTCTGTTACCCAAATAAGGCGGTAACCACAAAAATAAAATTATTAGCGTGCAATTTTATACCTTTTCCCTCGCCTGTATGGTGGAATGGAGAACACCTAATTCTTTATTGAACTGAAATAACACGCTTGGCTTCGCTACAACTATTTGTTGTGAAGTTTCACTTCAGTTGGCAGTGAAGTTTCATGAGTAAAATTAAGTTTCATGATTAAATGAAATGAAGTTTCCTGAGCAGTGAAATGAACCGCACCGCGGACTTTTGAAGACTCCATACATTTTGTCAATGTCTGTTGCACACATCATTATTTCTGCCGATGCAAAGACTCTTCAAGAAGAGCAGACGCTCCGGAGGTATAAAGTACAACGCCATATTGAAATGGCCGCATTACGAGGATTTTGTTTGCTTCTATGATTGGCTGGCGGAGTAACCTAACTCCGCGCGGTCCGTGTGCCTTTGTTGCCAACTGCTGTTCTTTTTAAGTTCTGTTCTACTAAAGTAATCTTTATTTTACACTTTTGCTTCTTTACTGGTTCTTGGCAGTGCCCTTTCGGCGTTTCTTTCCTGCGTGAGTCCATTTGACGTGATTTTTTGTTTGCCAAGTAAAGCAGAGGTGTATCGGACAGGCGTACGTGTAAAATACACCTTGTTTCATTTCTCTTCTGTGCGTTTGCGCGTTTTTATGGTGAATGGTGGGCGTTATTCCCATTTGTATGAGAAGAGGTACCCCCCTCATTTGCATAAAAAGGTTACCTTGGGATGCCACCCCCCCCCCCCCGAAAAAAAATCCTGGGTACGTGCCTGCTGCACACAAAACGTGCGAGCAGCTCATGCCTCCGACATTGAGGACGCCTCCGGCAGCAGCCGGTATGGAGGCAAGAGGCCCGTGGACAGATTCCTCGTTGGTGTTCCGTAATTCTGCTCGCGCATGCGGGGTACCTTGCAGCAGTCGCGGGGCGCTTTTTTCATTGCGGGGTGCTTTGGTAACCGCGACGATAGATTGTTATTTTTTTAACAAGGACTGCTCCAGGAGGGCACATGTAACGGCTAACAGAGGCCTCTGGAGAGCACGCGACATTACAAGTGTTCCCATTGCCGCTTTGGTGCCCTGGAGAGGGCGCCAAAGCACCATTATTCCATCAATAAGACAAAATAATGACACGTTGTTGTAACAATGTAGTAAATAAAATCTAATAACGAAATACAATCACGTCAAGGCGCTAATTTCTGGCGCAGCGCTACCACGCCCACGCGAGAATTACGAAACGCCAACGAGGAATTCAACGGCCCACGTACAACTACGGTCAAGGTGCACGTTAAACATCCCCAGGCGGCCTAAGTTATTCGGAGCCATCCACTACGAACTCCTTCATAGATTTAGTCGCTTCGGGAGCTTGAAAACGTTAATTACCACAAACCAAATTATCCAACCAACCAAATTAGCCGAACCAAACCAAACCGAACCAACCAAACCAACCAAATTAGCCGTACATTCGAAGCTAAACGACTGCATCCGTAAGTCATAGCGAGCCTTGCAAAAGCGTCGAGAATGTAGTAACTTCTGGTGGAACTCAATACATAGCATGAATAAAGTCGCTTTTATGTCACAGGCCAGCTGCAGATGCGTACACTTTCGCCGCAAGACGAAACTACATGAAACAAAGAGAGCACATTCGAAAAACAGTCAACTTAAACGCGCTAAAAGCACGCACTGCATGAACACATACACTTTTCCGAAGCGGCAGGAGTGAACTAGGCTCAAAAGGAGAGGTTGTGAGGAACCGTGGTACTTCACAAAGCCGTGCGTTTTTTGCCACTTCTTCGAAGTCAGCCCGCCCGATCCTATGTATCCACATAATAAAATATAACGAAGCCAAATAAACGGATACACACAAAAGAGCACGGGACAGGATGTGTGTCCGTTTATTTGGCGTCTTTACATATTATAATGAACAGCTACCAACTAGCCCAACAAGATGTGCTTTTAAGCTATGTATCCACACTTTTCTTTTTTGTGCGTTGCGCTCGCCAGATGATAAAAAAAGAAGCTTTTTGCCATCGCTGTGACGGTTGTGGCAAACGAAGGCGCAGCAGCACGGCGTCAGAATTAAGTTCTCGTCCATAACACACTCGATTTGTTCCGCTAACGCACACGATCAGTACTCGAGCGTACTCACGTCGCGCAGGGCCAACAATGGCGGTCGGTGCGCGCTGGAAAGAAAAAAAATATACAGAAGCGCGGCGCCTGCGCCCACGTGACGCAGATTGACCGATGGGGGAGCGGAGGAGGCTGGGGCGACAGGAGGCGTGGAGGATGAAACGTCGGGCACAGCGGGGTGGCGGAAAGATCTAATAATGGCGCCACTTTTGGAAAATTGAGAGGTTTTATCGCTTCGCGGCCCACGCAAGAGGCCGCGTTTCTACCACAAAGCCTGCCTTCGTGCATAGCGTTCGCGGTCAGCGTTTCCCAGTAAACACTACGCTTACATAAGCTCCAGTTGCCGGGAAGCGTGAGGAGCAGCCAGGGCCCTTTGAATGCTATCGCGTTCCACTCTTAGAGGCGAAGCTTAACTCTCGTTACCATGCCTATTCGAATCGATCACCGGTGAACGATGCTTTAAATCACTAATTTCGACCTGTCCGAGCCGTTTCTTATCCACATAAGGCCATCCAGTAGTTAGTACAGGCACTCACTTTGAGAATCAGTTTAAATTTTCGCACTCCGGCGATGTCGTCATTTTTGACGAACCTTTTCGCGAACTAATGTGCGTATGCTGTAGCGAAAATAGGCGTGGCTGTCACCTTCAGTCGCACTCGAGAAAAAAGCATGCCGCTTACGATTACGCCACGTGAGCATCAAAATTTTGTTATCGAATAAATCACAGCACGTCACTAATTAAATTATATCACCAGCTTTGCCATTTATCAGTGCTGAGAGGTGATAATTAACCGAAATGACACCACTTATTCACTACAGTCAGTTTTGGTTTAGAGTCCAAGTCGTTTTATTCCACTAAAGCGTATTTCTGAAGGTCCGCCGCATGTCGAACATGTGGTCCCGGCTTTTGCAACCAGTTTTCAAGAGTTTCGGTAGCGCTTCTCTCGTAAAGTCCCGGCAAGGGGCGCTGCCGGTGTCACTGCTCAGTTATCGAAAGTCGCTCCCATGGCGTCGTCCAGCGCGGCTTCGTCGCGAAAAAGGCGTCCTGCTCGAAACTATGCTGCACTCGCACTTGAATTTTGTGATGAGGACTCGAGTGACGATTCCGAAGGTGACAGTAAGGCAGATTCGAGCTCTGACGGTGACGATCTTTTGAGTCAACATGGGACATGCGCAGCTGTCCACCGGCGAGTTTCCTCTACGGCCTTGAGCGGTCTCCTTCCTTGTGCGCGCTTATCTGCCAATCCTTTTTTCACGACCTGAGGACTCTGCTGATTATCTTAAGGGGGCCCACTTCGCTTGGTTATGATGTGCCACCATCGACAGCAAAGAAACTTCCGTTCACGCCAAGAAGGCCGCCCGTAGCACACCTCGGCCCAGCACTACGGATCGGCACAAGACAGCTTACAACGACGTGGGATTTCTTTCTACTGTTCTTCTCTGCAAAGGTGATAAAGACAATGTGGAAAAATGCGCACAGATATGCTTTCATGCATAATCTTGTAGTTGTCTAGCTACGCTGAAAGCGATCGGTTCTGGAAAACGTGCATGACTCTAGACGAACTTGTGAAGTCCGTTCCTTGGACTTCTCATCGGACCATCCTTAGAAGATGCCGAAAAGGCGAAACTTCGGAATGTGTTACGAGGACTACAAAGTTGAACAAAAACCATACGTATTGTGGCAAAATTGTGCAGTGCACCTATGCTTCACAAAATCGAGGAACTGCTTCACCGCATGGCTTGAGCGATAAACTGGTCTTAGTTTCTTTTTTGTATCCGAACAACGGCGGTATACTGATTATTTTTTCAGACACTATTCCTGGGTGAAATAATATTTATCTTTGAACTGCATATTCTGAGTTTTTGTTGATATTAATATTTTTGTAGATATGTTCTTATTGTTTTTATCAACTGGCAGCAAAAATGACGCTTTCTAAAATTTTTGTTTTATCTAATAATTTATTTTTGTTTGGCAACGTATATTTTTGGAAAGAGAATTTTATTATGCACAATATGCTATGCTGCAATGTGTGCTGAAATATTACTTGTAGTGGTAAATAACTTTCTTGTGAGACCTATAAAAAACGACCAGTTTCTCGCGGCAACGAAAGAGTTAAAGGGACACTAAAGAGAAAAATAATTTCTTCTGCCTCAGTAAATTACCTCTCTAGGACACCAAAAATATCACTCTTACTACGATAAGGCGCTTGGTTAGCCAGAAAAAGCGCAAGAACGAAAGGAGCGTGGCGACGCCTCGTTGAAGTTCCCGTACCTAGTCGTTGTGACGCCATGGATGTTGATGACATCTTCTAGGGCCTACTTAATTATACAGCGGTACAGACTGACAACATTCTGTTCTAAAGGAACCAAATATTAAGCATGGCAAGTTTCGGGAACCTTTATTCAGCCAACGTGGCCCAAATGCGAAAACATAATTCGGAATCCCTGACGTCACACTGACGTACCGGCGTCGGGGTTTCGGCGCGAAATTCAAATACTGATACTTCGACCTTCATTTTCTCATCTAATAATCAAACTATTATTTTGAAATGACTGCCTTAGTGTTCTCAAACAATGCTTTATTAATCTAAACTGACTTGTTGTTGCGCTTTTGTCCCTTTAAGCGTGCTCCCAATTTTATTTTCCTTCCTCCATGATAACGGCTCGGTCTCGCGTGCCATATATGTAGGAAAATGGGGAGGCAGCGCCGGAGGGAGGGGGGGGGACGCCTTCGACTCCGCCAACAAGTACGTACTTTGCGCGGCCGCGTGTGATCGCGCGCGCGTCGTATTCTGAAAGATTCGCAGAGGGTTCATACTTCTGTGGGCGCTGTTTTCTCGCACGCTTGCGTTGAAGCCCTAGACCCCAAGAAGGTCACTTCACTCGCTGCTGCTGCCGCGCTTGCTCACACCAGTGTTTTGACAGGCAGTGTCCGCGCTTATCGAGTGCGCTGCGTTCATGCGTGTCTGTGTACGCTGACACCAGGCTTGTTAATTCAGGTAGTAAGCGAAAGTTTCCAAGCTTTACGGCCGCCAAAAGCACTATCCTTACTTCGTATACCTGTCTATTAATTTCCTATTGCAATCGATGCTTCGCTTTTCGGGCGAAACTGACCGTCTTTATAGGTAAATGACGGTTACACTGCGTTCTAAAGAAATCAAAGATTAAACCTGTGTCAAGCCTCGATACATTTTTCTGTGCCAAAAAGGCCATATGCGAGAAAATTCTGGAAAACCCATGACGTCACACTGGCGTAAAGGCAATGAGGTTTCGGCGCTAAATTCGAAAAAGCGAAGCATGAATTTTATTTCTTCTAGTTATCGTCGACATTTTACCGCCGAAGAAACAGAAAGAGTTCTTAAACAAAAGCTCATATGTGTAAACCTATTTAGCGTTGCAAATACATTTCATTATGTAAAGGTTGGATCTGAGGCCAGGAAGGAGAGACAGTTTTTGTGATAAAGGGGGATTGCCATTTTAAAACCCCGTCTGAGGTTAGGGGTCATCGTTTAGACGCTGTGGATGTTACCGGTCTGTGAACATTGCGGGGTCCCAAGCGTTCCTTCCTACAAAGGATCGACAATGCCGTAGTGCAAGCAATGACAACGGCATTTAGTACAGTTTTCTCACATCAATTCCAACTAGCCTCATTACTACCTACAGAACGTGCCGCCAGGCGCTGATGAATCGAGGAAGTCTGACTAACCACGTCAGAATATCAAGCGGATATGCTTTGCCCCCGTGCTGGACATCAAGGCCTAATCGTTCACGCGTACAGTCACGCGAAGGGTGGCGCGTTCGAACGATTGTGTTCGTCCATCCCAGTGCCGCACTCCGAAGCCGTCCTAGGGCGGTCCCGTGAAGCGTGCCCGCGGGCGCGCGAAACATCCGCGCACGCGTACGGCCGACCACAAGCCAAAGAGAAAGCGGCTACTCCGTTTCTGCGCCCGAGTAACCCCGCTGTTAGGTGGCGCCAGCAGCGCAACACTCGAGCCACCTCTCGCACTATTCTGCAACCACCGTCGGCGCCCCGCTACGCGGGGAAGCCGGATTACAAGAGACGCGAGAGCCATGCGGGGAAAACAGCATTAGAGGACGCGTGAGAATCGAGCATCCACGCAATATACAGAAGCCGCCAGTACAAACAACTCATGATTCTCACGGTGGATGAAAAATTGCAGCATCAGATTTCCATCGATTCACCTTAGCATGAAATTACCGTACAAGCAAGCCCCGTAGCAGGCGAACAGACACCCGTAATACGGAGTAGAATGAAGGGGCAGAAAATGTGACGGTGCGGTAGGTGGTTGAGTCGAACAGCAAAGCTGCCATGTGCCCGTAAATCACCGTACATTTCAGGTAATTCGACCGGACTGTTGCAGACACCACTGCAAGGTTAGTGGCAAAAGGACTGGCCGATCGGTAATCAGAATCTGATACAGCAAGCACCTCTTGCGCCGGGGCATAAACGTAATCGCATCTACCGAAGCAGCAGCACGTCAAATACGGGAAACATGTGGACCACGTGGCATTATCATCAGCAGAATGGGGCTGTATTTGCTATAGACGCTTGCTCCGCCGTACTATGACTTGCTTAATACTGAAAAACTTCCAACATCCTTTCAAACAAAGAATAAAAAAATAGAGGGTGTGAAAGGTATTAAATTCAACATGACGCTATTTTATAGGGAAAAAAACGAAACTGATGCTGCCCGTTTTGCGGGTTCCCGGGAAGTAATGTCTAATGTCTGCACCTGCGTGAGTGAGTCAGGCGCAAGCAAGGGAATACGCGCGTGCGTCATCTTCTTGCGTGATTAAAGCTTACTAAGGCTTGAAAAAAAAAACACAAAACTTCCCTGGCCTACTTGTTTTCGGTATGCACCACTGTACCTATCGCGACTCTTTCGTGAATAAGCGGGTTATGAATTTATGTATCCTTTCTCAAGCCCAGGTAAAACGAGAGAACGACAGTTTATAGTGGCGCAGCACTGCCTAATGCCCTCTTGTATTCGATCTTCCAGACAAAAAAAATGGATAACTAGAAAAAATGAGCCACACATTCCTCAAATGATCACTTTGCGCCAGTTACCATTGGCTACGACGTTTGTCGCCTACCCGAAGTGCGCTATTGAAGCATCCACCATTGGCACACAGCCGCTGAGCTCAACGGACCCGATTGCCATCGATTCCAGATGCCAGTACGATCATCCCGCACCAGTACATTTACATCGGGGCAGTCGACAACGCCAACTTTTGTAACGCCGTACACAAATAAGGAAACACGCGAAATATCGCACCACAAAAAAATACAATTAGATTTCGGGGTTTTAGGCGCCAATATTACGATCCGATTATGTGGCATCCGCAGTGGGGGGACTGCAGATTAATTTTGACCATTCTGGGTTCAAATGACGGGTGCTAGCTATCACAGGTACGCTGCCACGCTGACATAGATGCACCAATGTGATGAGTTATAGGGTGCCTTTTAAGGAGCCCTTTTGTATGACGCTAAACCACGCCCACGATCTTGTGGTGGGTTTACCTTGCCGCTAAGGCCAAGCTGGCCTCCTTTACGTAACAATAATTTGCGCCGCATCTCACTTTCTATGCTCCGGTTGAGATATCAGCTGCAACGTACGCAAGTCACTCGGTCACGAAAATTCATCATTCCACGCGTTCTGTCAATGCTCGCTGGGCACCAACGGCGTTTCCTCGCGCGTGCACACAGGTGAGGCATCCGCGTCGGGATGCAAAATAAAAAATCCGAAAATAAAAACTACGAAGAGGAAATTGATCTGAAACAACGCATTTGCCGCTATATACCAAAGCTGTTTTGTCTCTAAGGATGAAGGCTTTCTTTCATTCAATACTGAGCCTATGTAAAGAACAGCATCGCCCAAAAGACATCCAACTATATATGCAAGTGCCAAGGCAGCCACTACAAGAAGTATCTGAAGCTTCCACAGCATTGCGCCTGATGTATGAAGCGGTGTACTGTACTTCTGACATTTATCCGGCTGTCAGCAGACAAGCGGCGTGGCCTCTTACAATAAAGCAAATGATACACGGGCAATAAAACGCGCACGCAGCGCCTAAAGTTGGCAGACAATTCGATTAGAACAAGGATCACTGCGCAGTGCGTTAACGTTTCACAGTAAAAGGTAATGAAGATGTTCATCAACACCGCAATCAAAAAGCCGCCAGATCCCACGGCCTGTGGGAATCGATGTTATCCGAAGCAGTGTACGAGGAGTCCACCAAGTTAACGAAACGACCATTAGAGCCCCAATACGAAGGCGGCTGTTTGGTGACCTACATAATACATGTCGTGATATTCACGTCATAACCAATCATTTATATTCGCCATACACTCTTGTCATACTACGCCAGTTTTGGTACCTACCAAGTTAACGGAATTACCAGGAGAGCACCAACACGTAGGCGGCTAGATAGATACTGTCAAAGTGGCAAATATTCGCCAAGAAATGCTTCGCATTCAGAACACGCGTACAACGCGGTAAATAACCCCACCACAGGCTTGAAGCAGACGACGCAGCCCTAAAGCAAGCAGGCCAACTTACGGCTGCAGCAGTTGGCGTCGTACACCTTTCTCCAGCGCCTTTCGATAAACGTGCGGAGCAATCGGGGACGCCGCAAGCAACCGCGTCCTTCTTTCGCAAGCTCGGCAAGCAGTAATTCTGCACCAAGAAACGAGCGCCCAGATAAACGTATGCCGCAGGGGGCGAACGGAACGTCGACCGAAGGAAGCCGGTCGCAGCCGGCGCGCCCGTCTCGTATGCTCTCGGAAAAGCGCCGCTGTCCTCCTCAGTATCCGTTTTAGATTGAACACGTGACCGACCCCGCGGGAGACGAAAAATAAAGGCGGCGGCGCACTAGTGCCGGAGGCACGGAAGCCGCTGCCCCTGGAATCAATCCAAATTGTGCCTGCCGAGACCATGACTTCCGAGATCACCAGCGCCTACGCTCTGAGGCCACACACGGAATTTCCATACGCCGGCAGAAGGCACCGCAAACGCTGGCCGGCTGAGGCACTAAAAATAATTTCGAGGGAAGTTCAAGCTGCGAACTTTTCCAAGCCGTATGTAATGCAAATGTTTTAAAAAAAGGTGACTGCCACTATTGAGTAATATGGAATATTTTCGTGATTGGCAAATGGTTAGAAAAAATGAAAAGAACGGCGTCAGAAATAGAGAAAACTGAACTTATCTAACCCCTGCAATATGCTTTAGGCTAATTGAAAATCAGTTAGGCTGTACATGCTGTAAATTCAGGAAGAGTGTGGTCATCGCGGCTTGCTGTACATGGTTCATTTTTTTTAGAAAACAACTTACGGTACTTCACCACCTTATCTCTGCCAGTTTTGTTGTTCTTGGCCCTGGCGTAAGGTGAACAAAATTCTTTGACAGGTACGTTCGGGGTCCCATAATTGTAACACGGCGATGATGCCCGATGCTTGTGTAGGTCAGTCTATTTATGTAGGCGCGTCTAGTTTACCAGACGCCAGATGTGCCCAAAATAGCATTTTTTACTGAACCTGCAAAACGGGCAGTAGTATATAGGGTCTATTGTAATTGATTATATATATATATATATATGTGTGTGTGTGTGTGTGTGTGTGTGTGTGTGTGTGTGTGTGTGTGTGTGTGTGTGTGTGTGTGTGTGTGGACCAGGGGCGTAGCCATGGGGGGGGGGGGCTTATGGTGCTTCAGCCCCCCCCCTCCCCAAATTTTTTCGTGCTGTCATGCGGCGCCGACCAAAACGAACCCCGGCGCCGGAAATCATTATCGATTTTGTCTGAAATGTTCTTTTCACGCTCGAAAAGACGCTTGAGCGCGAACATTGCGAAATCAGGCTGGATTTCGCAGCAACGCCCATGCACCGGGAGTCAGATATCGTAACGCGAAGGAGCACAAAGCACAAAGTTTCAAAGGCGTTTGGATGGCGAACGGGCTCGTCGCTGCACCTCGTGGAGGCCGCGGAATCTAGGGAGCGCTTGGATTGCAATTCTGAAACTTTATGGGTATAAAGTTCTCAAACTTTTGATGCGAAACGGGCATTGACATTTCGAAAGTCGTGCATTAGATTTTCAATTCCGGAACTATGTAAGCTTAAGGTGGTGAAGAAAATTGACGCCAAAGGTGTAGTGACTTTTCTAATGTCGTACATCGGACCATACGAAAAGACAAGCCAAATCAACACACGGTCAGACAAGTTGACAAAGCACGCAGCGAGGTCCGATGAGACGAAGCGTTGTGGTGGTTCATTTGTGCGGTCATGTCACAGAAACGAATATCAACTTTTTCTTTCACCTGCGCCAAACCATCCATGTCAAGACACTAAAGCCAGCAAAGGTAACTACGTTCTTATTTGTTGTTCTACTTGGGCTTCTATTCGCGAGGCCACATTGTGCCTCTTCCTTCTCTTTTTTTGTTCTCGGTGCACGCGGGCTGCCGAACCAGCCAGAGCGCATGCGCTTTTCTCGTGCCGCATCGACCACCGCGCGGCGCACTTGTTTGCGCGTTCGTTTTTCTCTGGTCGAGTGGATTTTCGCCTGGCAGAGTTGTGGCCGCTTTCTGGCTAGCAGACGAGAAAATGAAAAAATGCATGGTCGTTCGGCGCCATCACTACGGGGACTCGACGGATTGCAACGCGTTCACTTGACGCAACTTCTCTGGAAAATTTTGCCTCCCCGGTGTAGAATACCGAGCAGTATGCCTATGTTTCTCTGTGGACCGTGCGTTTCACGTCTTCTTCGATATTCCTTCGCTAGCCATACTAGGCGCCCAAAGTAGGCATTCGACTGCAGTCAACATGCTTTCCTTTGAGTTATTTCATCTTCAGCGCCCACCGCTCAACAAAAGAAAAAAAAAGACATTGTTGCGGCGCAGTGAATTGTCGCATGGTGAAAGTTCGATTTTATTACTTCTTTTTAGCGGAAAGTAATGCGCCACGAGAAGCTTCAGTTGCCGGATACTCTTATTATATTGTTGAGATAGAAGTTACATGGACACTCCAGGCTCATTTTTGCCGTCGCTGTCGCCCTCATGTTCCGTATAAAGTCCAGGGGCGGTAAGATTTCGACCGCGCGCAGCATGCTGTATGTACAAGTGAAACCATAAGGGGGGGGGGGGGACATGGGTAAGCCGACGATGGAGGCCCAGTCTTGTGCGCGCAAGGGAGAAAAGCGGGGAGGAAGCGCGCCACCTTTCGTCGCGCGCGATACATCTGGGGAATGGAGGGAGTGGGGGCTGTGATCTGTGAATATGTGGTTGCGCTACATGTTTATTTGCGTCGTTTGACGTATCATATATAGCGACTTTTTCTTAGATACGTAAATTTATTGGAGACTTATACGTATATTTAAATATCTTGTTGCGAAGTTTTGTGTATATGTGCAGTGAACTTTGTTTCCAGTGACACTCTTTTGCCCTTTATCAAGCTGTATCTTCGCATTTGTACATTTTATTGTATCTTCGCATTTCTAATGTACGAAGGCGAGTCAAATTAAACTGAGCCAACAAACCATGCGCAATAATGGTTCTGTTCATTATCTGCGAGGCTTGCACGTGGCACAGAGGCATCTCTTATATGCAAAAGTGACACGCAGGTGTGAGGATCAAGGTTGTTTAATGCTCTCACACACTGAGGTGAACATGGTTGTGTGACATAATGGACATTCCAAAAGTTTAACAGCGTGGTGTCGTGAGGTTTTTGACAGATGTTTCCCAAAAAAGAAATAAGTCGCCGTATGGCTGCCGTGTACGCTGAACATTGCATTTCATTGGCCACTGTGAAGTGTTGGAGCAAACGGCTCAAAGAAGGACGTGAAAGTTACAAAGACGATCCAAGACCAGGCCAGTCACCCCAACACAATTCCAAAGGCAGGTTAGACAAGAACGAAGAATAAGCATCGATGAATTGGCAGGGCATGTGAACATGGGTCACGGTTCGGGCCACACCATAATTCATGAGCATCTCGCTTATTGGCTCTTGTGTGCGCAATGGGTGCATAACATTTCAAACCGCCGCCAGAAGACGGAGAGTTTCGGCGCTGCCTTGACTAATCTAATCCGGTATCACAATGAAGGTGACGGGTACGAATCATGGTGCCACTACTACGAGCCTGAAACACGACGGCAAAGCTTACAGTGGAAACACTTGAATTCACCACCACCAAGAAAAGCAAAGGCCGTCAGTTCTGCCGGAAAGGTGTTTACTTTGTTTTTCGATCGTCAGGTGCCATTATTGATCGAATTTGCTAAACCTAGAGAGACTACCAATCGTTTCCGATAGTGTGAAACGTCGGATCGGCTGCGTGTCGCAATCAAGAACAAACGACGTCAAAAGTTCAGGAATGGGGTCATCTTGCTGCACGACCATGCCCGTCCCCACGTCGCTGATGTGGTTAACACAAAACTAACAAAGTTCAAGTGGGAAATGCTGCAACATCCGCCATACAGCTCAGACCTGTCGCGTTGCGACTTCCACATTTTGGAGCACTTGAAGAAACACCTCAAGGAAACCAGATTCGTTTCGGACGATGACGTGAAAGAGTCAGTTACAGACTTTTTGAAGCAGCAACCCAAGGAGTTTTATGAGACGGGAATCACGCGACTCGCTAGTAAGTGGGACAAATGTCTAAATGCTCATGGAGACTACTTTTAAATAAAGTACCCCGTTTGTCATATATTCGCATTAGCTCACTTTCATTTGACTCGCCCTTGTATATTTTGCAGAGCTCGTGTTTTTTATATGTGCTTTCTATTGCAACTACAATTTCGAAGCAATTACTCCCAATACACGACCGGTGACAGCTGCCCCTGGGCGACACATCCTAACAAAGGACGGCGTCATTGAGATTTTTCTCTGGTCGTTCCATATGTACAAAACTGTACGCAAGGTTCTTCAATGACAGAGAGAGAGAGAGAGAGAGAGAGAGAGAGATGCAAATTAGAGAAAGGCAGGGAGACTAACAAAGTTTTAATAAAATATTTGTCCTCAACTTGTTCATTTCATGGCCTTTACATTTTACATATAAGCCACATGCACTTCTTTGCTGGTTTCAAACTGATATAGTTCTAAAGTTCGTGTGATATTTCCTTTACTTGTTAAATATACAGAAGACATGGAAGCATTGATATGAGTTATTTTGGGCACAATTTCTGAGACATAAGAGTATATTCTTTTATTTAAAAATATAAATTTTCTTGTCTTGGCAGTGCGTAGCGTTCAAGAATTTGTTCAGCATCTTTGGCAATGACAGCGCAGGAATTATTAATGTTTCATGTATTTTCTCCCTCGAAAAATCCCATAAAGAGGAGGCCGAGCTACAAAGGAAGCCCCCTCCCCCCCGAACAAAATTTCTGGATACGCCACCGAAATATATATATATATATATATATATATATATATATATATATATATATATATATATATATATATATATATATATATATATATATACATTAGGAAGGGCATTTAGTAAGCACACTTTCTTTGCCCGTACTTTGCGAACCTGTCAAGACTACCGAACACCGTGCATCACAATCACGATGTGAACACTGCAGCTACGTGAAGGCAACCATTGCTTCATCATTGTTACAGAGCCCACGCGACGCGTATAAACAGTTAAGGAATTACAATGCCACTTATGCGAATTAAAAGGCGCGCCCTCGAAAGCCGACCTTGGAGCAATTTTCGTAACATCAATGTCGCTGAAGTGTCCCTAATTTTTTCTGTCATGTCGCTCACAGAAAGTGGCCAGCCGCTAAAAGGATAAATTCGCCGTTAACGAGACATAGAAGTCTCTAAATCTTCCGACAATATCGCTAAAATTAAAATACTGCGGCCACAATCAGGATGACTTATGTTCAATTATACGTCTATTTTGAGAACGTTAATTAAACACGTTCTTCCTTTTTTAATCACGCCATAGATTTAGATGGGAAAAAGATGTGATTGCCTCTTAAAGCCACCGACTCAATAATTTTTATCACGCTATCTCATGTGTAATTATCTTTCCGGCGCTAATTCCCTTGTGCCAAATGCGAATGCGAAAAGTGCTGTGTGATTGTGCGCTCGCCCGCCGCGACGCCAGCGGTCCGAAAAGAAATTTGAAGGAACTGACTGTGCTCATTGCTTGACCTCGGCTGCCGTCTGAAAGTGGCAGGCTGTCGGTGTTGGCTTCCGCTTATTGCGAGGTGTTTGTTCCACGTGACGTTCACAGCCTGCACGCAATGACCAGGAAACGTACCATTAAAAGAACGTGCAGAAATCATCGAAGATGGCTGTTAAAGTGAGCGAACAGCTTCTTCAGACCGCAGGACTGAAATGGACACGGCGACATCCTTTCCAATGCATGGTGGTGAAGTATATACACGTGACCGATGACGGCGGTACAAATTCTCATTGACGTGTTTTGGTGGATGGCACGAAAGCGTGACGACAACGGCAGCAGAATGAAAACACAGTCAATGATGGCTGCGCAACTGCGCTTTCATCGCCGCTCGTTTGTTGCACTAGAGCCAGATCCGAGCGTTGGCTTCATAATCATGAAGATTGCGCGCACTATTAATTGCGGAAGTCGATCTAAGCGAAGCTGTTGTGAGCCGATAATAGATAGCTTACACTGAAGTCAACCTAGGCGCCATGTTGGTGAAGCATCACGGTCAGCAGCTGCGTCCCTTGGCGTCTCACGCGGCTCCGACACTCTCCAACACAGCCGGTAGGGCAGGGGCCTCTCTTAACCTTCCCTTTCATCATGAAAGCACGCTGCAGCGGATATGACACATTTGAGGGTCACCTCGGTGAGAAGCTGCGTCCGTGACGTCACGGCGCACCTCGACAAGAGCCACGCAGAGCACTTCGGCTCTGTTAAGTGTTTCGCAAGGTTTTGTTTGTTTTTGACGAGATACCGACCCCTGTTTACCGACAGCTCCTGACATAATAACACAACGTGACCGCGATACAAGAAAGGTATGAATGTTTAGAAGTAAACAAACAGGTGGCTCGACACCCGGATGTTTTGGTGACCGCTCGCATATCCTGCTTGCTAAGACGTTTCGTCTGAATGGCAGAGAGCATGGAAAGGTTGCAGCTTGGGGCCAGTTAGGGCTAGCTTGTAATGCACTCTTGAAACACTGAAAGCAATTTAAACGACGAACTTCCTCCTTCTCGGCAACTTGCAAAAGTCTGTGATGACCTTTTTCGGGATCACAATTTCTCGATGGACGTCGAGCAGTGCCATTCCGGTCAATCGGTCAAGAAGACGACGAGCGATAGGCTCGCTTCCGAACGCCCGTCTGTAATTTTAAGCCTTTTTTAGCAAGTGTAGAGTTCATTTTTGCTTTTTGTGCCTCTCTCTCACCGAACGCCGGTCTGGGGGTCACCGTCCTGCGAGAGAAGCACATAAGCTGCTCCCGAAGCGCACCTGGCCGAAACAGCGCGGCTAGCCTCCGCCATCACCCGCCTTTCGTGATGCTCTGATGGCATCCATCGCAAGCAATCAGCAATCAGGTCAGCATGTTCTTTCTGTAGACCACACAGAAGATGAGCAAGCAAGAAAAAGGCTACGTGACGATAATATCGAGACAAGGGAATCTACAGGAGACAACGAAGAAATGGACCAGACAGCCTTCACTGTTGTCTCTTACAAAAAGAAAAGAGCCGCAGGTGTTCCTGTTATATTCAAGCCAACTCAGCCTGACAGCAGCTCATGGAAAGTAAACCCAAATCTTGTGGCTTCTGCGGTCGTGACAACAGCCCAAGAAAAGATACTCAGCCACCGTCTCAACAAGGATGGCAGCCTCATGGTGACACGTGTCTACACTTCCTGCAACTAATCGCCTCCTCACAGCGACAGATCTATCGGGTATTCCTGTAGAAGCTCGAGTTCCATACTTCTACTCTGCCACGTACTGGATGATACAGGACGTACCTGCTGAGTACTCAGATGACGACCTCAAAGAGAACAAGGAGTCATATCTGCTAAACGGCAAGTTTTGTAGGTCCCTAACGAAGGTGGCGCAGTAACGGAAACCCGAAGACGCTCGGTCATCCTGGAATTCCCTAAGGACGCCCCTTTACCAAACCGAGTGTCGATTGGATTGTGCAGTTATCCCGCGACGGAATACATGGGGTCCGCTACTCAATGCTTTAGATGTCAAAGACATGGGCATATAGCGAAATATTGCAAAGACCCCATCCGCTGCAAGATATGCGCTGGTGCGCATAAGCATAAGGACTGTACGTCACGTTCCCAGCCTCGATGTGCCAACTGTGGAGCTGAGCATGCTGCATCATACGGAGGGTGTCCCAAAAAGAAATCAGGCACTCTTGCACGGACTATAAAACAAATCCAGGGAAAAGTGCGGAAACGACAAGAACCACCACCGAATCCGGATGTGACATATAGATCTACAAACCAAAAGCAACACTACACGGTGCAGCGCAGCGACACGGCTTCGAAAAAGTCCTTCGACTCAGTCGTGAGAGAAAACCAGCAAAGGCCTTCATCTGCAAAGAGTCAATCAAAGCACTCATGTGATGTAGCCACAAGCCCACAAGAACAAGTGTCCCCAAGGACTGAGCAGAAGAACAGGTAGAACCAAGAAAAGCTGTTGGATGGTAGCGTTGTAAATGAGATATCAAGTGTGCTGATTCCCATGATGTTCGCAGCAATCAAGGCTATTCTCCATGCCAGTCTATCGTTTAAAAGCATCCCTGAGGTAGAGGCCATCCTGGCTTTGGAACCGCTGCTGTCGTCTTCTTTCACTGCGCAACACCGTCATTCTCCGGAGTAGCGACGATGGCTTCGCTAGCAATCGTCTCACAAGCGGTGTCCACCAAAAAACACTTCCGCACATGTGCTGTATTCCAGTGGAACGCTCGCGGCTTGCGCTCGAAGTTAGCAGACTGAGTATCTTGCGCGAGTGTACCCGATTCCCTTTTATGGACATTTCCGAGTCTCGCGTGGACGATCAGATTAGGATAAAGGATTGTTATTTTCATCACTCAAGGCGACAAAACGGAATTAGCCGAATGCCCGTTGGATTTCGCAGTGACGTGCCGGCCTCTGCTATTGACGTAGCACCACATGACAAGAATGAATATATTTGTATGAATATATTGCATCTAAAGTGTTTACCCTGATCGGCGTCTAGTTGGAACCAGGATCACCTTTCGATGTGACAAGATTGGAAAACTTGTTGACCAGCACTCAATCTCCACATGTTATTTGTGGCGATTTTAACGCGCATAACGAGATCTGGGGCAGCTCACATACACGTGCTCGGGGTGCTAAGCTGGCGAAGCTTCTTGCAAGATACAAATAGAGCCCTTGAACGATGGCAGCATAACATATTTGAAAAATCCGAAGACTGTTAGCTGCATTGACGTCACATTCGCATCACGTCAAGTTGCTCCTATGTTCGGATGGTGTACAGATTTCGAGACTCGAGGTAGGGATCACTACCCGATCCTAATCTCTGCCCTTCATGTTCGGACGCCGCCCAGAAAAGTTAAACTGAAGTCGGTACACTGGGAAGCTTACACAGCAGCCGTAGACAAAGGGATCACAGCCTCGACTACGAATGCAGAATTAATACTGACAATAGCTCATTGCCTCAAACAAAATACCCGCTCTGCCACTAAGCATTGTAATGTACCTAATAACGACGAGGAATTCGAAAGGTTATGTGCCATTTGAAGGCGTGCCGAAAGGTAGGCTCTACGTACTAAGAATATCGAAGGCCTCAAAACTTGTCGACAGGCAGAAACAGCGTTACCTCCTCAAACTGAACCGAAAAAGATGGAGGGACTTTTGTGGGACACTGGACATACGACAATCGCTGAGCAAAATTTGGCGAGTCGTCAGAGGCATTCACAAAGAGCCACAACAGCTTTATCCTTTTATCGCCGTCTCATTACATGAGCGCGCATGCCCGAAAGATGTGACAGAGCAGCATTGTAGGCTCCTTTCCAGCGGGGTACAACCTTCACGGCAAATTGCAAGTCATCAGCCTAGTCCACCTCGAGCGACCCTTCCTGACTTAGAATTACTATTTACAATTGAAGAGCTCACGGCAGCAATCGGCGACGCAAACAAGCGATCATCACCTGGCCATGACGGCATGAGTTATGAAGCGCTCGCAAATATATGCAACACATCTCACCTACGCCTTCTGGAGCACTAGAACGCCTCATGGATAACTGGGGAGGTTCCTACGGAATGGAAGCTTGCGAAAGTTATGCCTATATTGAAACCAGGGAAGCAGCCAACAAATTACGCCTCCTTCAGACCCATATCTCTGCTTAGCTGCGTAGGGAAGCTATTCGAAAAAAAAATGAATCACAAATGACTAAATTGGTTCCTGGAAACTACAAAAGTTTACCCGGAGGAAATTATTGGCTTCCGGCAAAATAGGTCCGCAATTGATAATGTCATTGTCTTGGTCTTATCAATTGAAGAGGAATTGGTCTGTGGAAACACAACTACTGCATTATTTTTTACATTAAGGCAGCATATGATTCGGTCTATCATAAAGCAATACTTGACACTTTGGAAACCCTTGGTCTTGGAGGACGGCTGTGCGCATGGATTGAAGACTATCTTCAAGGACGCCAACTTTTCATGTGTACCCCGCATGGTCCTACGGCGCTTTATGCCGTAAAGAGAGGAGTGCCCAGTATTATTTTAGACCTCATCCATCTGAGAAGAAACCTGCCCTGTGGCATCAGAATCACACTGTATGCGGACGACATCTGCATTTGGAGCGCGGCGCGTTCCCGCAGTACCACCCAAGAACGTCTCCAGATAGCGCTGGCAAATATATCGGCCTACCTAAATCTAAGGGGTCTAAAATTGTATCCCGACAAAAGCATTGCTATGGCTTCCTCTCTGAGGTGTATGGAAAAATACCTACTAGTGTTGGGTGGTCGTACCCTTCCATACGTCAAGACGCAAAATTTCTTAAAGTGACGATCGATAGGAACCTCACATGGTCGCCTCAAGTGAAAAAACTGAGAATATTTCCTCGGCGTCGCACGTATTCCGATTTTTAGCCGGATCACAGTGGGGCAGCAACTGTCGATCAATGGTGCTCCTCCATAAGACCTACGTCGACGGAACACTACGATATTATCTCCCGATCCTGCACAAAATATCTCCCACAAGCAAGAGAAAACTTGAGGCAGCATGGAACAACTGCCTTCGCGTGTGTCTTGGCCTTCCGAAGGGGTCGTCCCGCTCAGGAACTGTAGCAGAAGCTGGATGCCTGCCTCTTGAAGCACAATCTTCGCAGGAGACACTTCAAATTCACCTCCGGCACGTCATTCATATAAAGACCCACTTTTTAAAGGATACTTCTAGAACCCATGCTACATCTAGCTTTGGACAGGCCGTCGGAAGCATATCTATTTCGATTCCTGCTCAGGCGTCACAAATTATGCCACGAAACATTTCACCATGGACACTGTCCCCACTGGAAATCGTGCCATATATCCTTGGAATCAGTGCAAAAAAGAAAATGCTTCAAGCAGCGACTTATCAGATAGCTTTGGAATATATGCACAAAGAATACGCAGCCGCAACGAACATTTTCACAGATGGCTCTGCAACTCCACATCGCTCATCGTGCGGACTTTTTGTTCCCTCTACAGGGCAACGATTCTCGTTTCGTCTTGAGCGAGTGACATCATCTACTTAAGCGGAGCTATATGGCATTAAGGAGGCCCTAGTGTATGTAGTACTTCGACAGCAGCCGCCAAAGATATGGGTGATTTTCACAGATTCAGAAGCAGCCCTACAAAGTATGTGGAACAGGCACAAGCGTTGTAAAATCAACCTGCAGCATTTGACATTACCTATCTTTACCACAAGGCTAAGATTGCTCGGCATTGCATCAAGTTTCAGTGGATACCTGGCCATGCCGGTATTTCGGGAAATGAAAAAGCGGATGAAGCTGCCCGAAATGGACTCCAATACTGCAATTTTAAAAGAACATTTCTTTTACAAAAGCCGACGCTTCAAACATGGCAAAAAAAATGTGCCTATCAAGAAAAACACCGCATCTGGAATCTGTCACTTCACCAAGATAACTTCCTGAGTTACATTGACCCAGAAATGAGACCGAAAATTCCGCGACCGCTTCCTCGACACTTAGAGAATTGTACCATCGTCTTCGACTGAACGTGGCATAGTCGAACACTTATCTGTACGGCATAGGGCTTACCACTAACCCATACTGTGATAACTGTCGCAACTTAGAGACAATGAAGCACACATTACTAGACTGTCCCACGTACCGCGACGACAGACAATTTTTTGAGCACCAAATGGACATGATTTACCACAATCCGTTAACATTACCCAGTATCTTAGGTCCAATGCCCGGCCCTTCAAAATAGCGGCGGGTTTTGGATTTATTGTGACAATACCTGTCAAAAATTGGTCTAACAGGAAAGCTTTAAAGATTAAACATTTCATATACAAATGCCTAAATTTACCCACCATGTCACCTGTAAGTATTACCTGTAAGTATTACCTGTCACCCGTAGTATGTCGTTCCCTTGTCCCAAGAATACGGGTGAGACCACCCACAGGGCATTTAACGGATCTCTTCATTTCTTTTCAAAGTCCGTCAGGAAAGGAAAATACACATTCCTGCAATAGTGTACTTCGGGAGTAGCAGAAGGTACACTACTTCTTTGCATCTGCCTTCCGATAATACTTGGTAGGACCATCTCAATATCCGTGATTTAGAGCAAAGAGAGCGACTTCTGAAAAATCATATTGAATTCTGTTTCTGCAGTCGCCCTTTTTATGTGAAGAACGTATATAACATTCTTTACTTGAACTCACGCTTTACACAAGTCGCAGTCAAGTTTTTGCAGAAACTTGTAAAGTGGCAGTGTCAAAGAGGTCACGACAGATCTGAAGCGAAACGACAAACTCGAGCTTCGTGATGGCACTGAGAAGTTGAGAAACCTTTGAAGTATCAGAAAACACGCCCTTTTCTTCCATATATACGAGAAATTGGACAATTAACGTGTACAGCTCAAGAAAACGCTGAAGTGCATCAGTTGCGGATACAGTTTCCGAAAAATTGCAAATGCTGGGGAGTTTGCATACACGAAGCAGAGCAAGGTTTAACGAATGGGCGCCACAATGCACGTACAAATCACAATGTTTTGGGCGTGGTTTGACGAATGAAGGCTTGAACACTGTTTAGGTGGCCGCTCATTTGACGCTGCACCTTCGTATCCTTGCCAGAAAAGTAGGTGTAGGTCAAAGCCGTGACGCGTAAGGCTTTTCAAGATTGTGCTCGCCACCGCTTTGCCAGTGAAATCGTTCACGGGGAACGAAATCTACTTAATCTCCTTTAAGTATGGGCAGCTCCAAAACGTCGTGTTCGACGTACTCGCACATAACGACATGTGGGCAGTGCGAGATACATCAGTGGCCTCGTCAGCTAGAACTGATGATAATGAACCTGAGTTGACGTTGTCAACTGTCTTTCCTTGCATGATTTTACCACAGAAGGTGAGCAACTCATTTTGAATTTTTGGGTTCGTGTACAGGGCATTCGCCGGAGATTTTCAATATGAGCTCTCAAGCCGGCCTCTCCACATTTGGCTTTCATCCTAAGCAATGCGCGGAAATATCCGTCGTTTGTCCATGGGAACACTTGATACATATTTATTAGAGCAAAGTCGTCTGTGCTGCGAAGCGGTACTTCTTGCCTGCCGCAGAAAGGAATTGTCTCTATGTTTGGCAGGTTACGTAATTTATATTATTGGTGGGTATATAATGGAAGCAATTCTTCGTCTGCTTTTTAAGACAGTGGTCAAGTTGTTTCAAGATGTCATGCTGAGCGGAACCGGACGGCTAGAAAGTTCTCAGATAGCGCTGTTGACATGATGTGGTAACTACTGGATGCGTGGCCCTTGAAGGCGTGCAGAGCTTTCTTATAGTTGGTAAACGCCTGAGTTACAAAGCAGCCAAAGCACTGGTGCTCCCCTTTTCCTGTACACTCGCCTGTGAAGAATACGCAATATTTACATAACGCTCGTTGAAGGTTTTCTGAATAAACCAGCCATGGCTAACGATCTACCCAGTGAGGGTGAAACTTCATGTTTCCTTTCTCTGTGGCTGGATAATCATAACCGCGGAAGGGCCGGGATCAATCAGCAGCCTCTCCGTCGTCTCTGGATCAAGTACGTGTTCAGACTAAGACAAAAAGTCCCAAGTCATACATATATGCGCTCATCGCACCGATAGCAGGCGAACCAGGGTGCGTATAGTGTCATGCCAGTCATCTTGCTTGGGTATTGCTCCTTGGTGAAGGCTTCACTTTGCACGGCGCTAACTGTGGAGCGAAGGTCACTCGGAGCTGCACGGCGGCCGCCATAATTTCCTGGTGGCACATGGGTGTCAAGCTTGTTCTTCAAGGCCTGCTGCTATTCCTTCTCGGGTGATTCACAAACGCCTGCGCATTTTCCCGAGTCGCTACATATGTCCCGAAGCGGTTTACTTTCAGGCTGGGCAGAGAAAGGGGCAGTTTTGTCCATTGGCGGAGTTAGGTCTTCTCCGCCTGTTTCATCCGTTCGGAATTTCTTGAAGTAAAACGCGAGTTTCGTTTGCTTGGTTGTTGCAGCGTGTCCTTTCATTTTGCTACCGCAATCCTGTGCACGCAAACAGGAGTGGCCAGCGACACCAAAGAGACGCGTTTGCGTATTACAGGTGAATACGTCGGACGAACGGAGAGAGAATGAACGCGCGAAGAATCTGCCCTAATACCCTCACCTGCTCCGCCCTGCTATTACGCTTAAAACGGCACAATATCATTGAGCTCCGCATTTTACACGTATTTCTTTTTTTATTGATAATTCAGCAAGAAATGAAATATCGGTTTCACTACAGCAACTTTTTTGGTTGTTTTCTTTCTCTTATCTGTTCTTTTTCTAATATGGAAAGCAAGGAAAAGCCACCTTCCTTCTTTTTTCTCCTACCATGTCACACTGCGGGTTTTCTTTTTGTTTTCAGCATGTTCCCCATACGGACAGAGCTGCTAGCTTGCTATCGACAGGCTGGCAATGTCCGACGCGTGCCAGTGGTTGGGGCATTAGGCACCCGTTCCAGCGGCGAGCGTCGGCGTCGTCCCTAGGCGTCCTTGTAACTGAGCGAACGAGCACAGCAAAAGAATGAAAGTGCGAACGCTGATCAAAGAGAGCGATAGCGAAGAGAGCGCGAGGAGGAAAGTGGGGGAGGAGGGTATTAAGCAGAGGTCTGCCGCTGGCAGCTGTTGCGAATCGTGCCCACCCATCACGATTAGCGAGGCCATCGCGCTACAGTTCACTCCCCTTGCAACGTGCCGCACGAGAGAGATTGTCCACAGCAGACAATATTGGGGGCAAGCTCCACCACTGGAAAAGCTGGCGCCACCGTCGGCGTGACATAGCATGAGGGATCACGTGGACACAGCAGCCGCGTCGGCTGCTTCGGAAGCGCCGAAGCGAGCTGAAAACGAACGTTTAAAGTGCCATCTGCGCTGCGGTTCTGATTAAGTGGTGAGGCTTTACCGCCGCGGGTGTCTGCTTGACAACATTTCAAAGTACTTTAATAGGTAGTGGCTGCCTTTGGAGGCGTGCAGCATGGTAGCTAGGTTACTGCTCAATGCCGCAGTGCCGGACGTACGCAACGGAGCCTTGCGTCAGCCTTATTCACACGTAGCCGCAGGACAAGTAGCTGAATGAAGCTTGGCTCGCGAAACAGAGAACCGGCAGACAGCCATCGGCTACAACTCGGGTATGCAGCAAGCACAGACGCGAGGAAGATTTCTGCTACGGCGCCGGCACTGCGATGTTCGGTGAATAGCAGAAAACACGCACTGAGACGCTCGCCCGCGCCCGCTACCCGGCTGATGTCATGACGGTTTGGTCTATGAACTTTTTGATGCTAGATACTGGCAAGTTCACTGGAACGGAAAGGGAGCGCTAAGACGCACATTAAAAAAAGGCACGGCATATGGTCATGTTTGTTTTATGAATTAATGCACTGGATTACGAAAAACAAGCAGAGGGAAATCGCACGCTGGGAAGACAGATAAGGATACATGCGACGCAACTTGAGAAATAATATTGAAATGTCCAAGAATTTAGAAGACAAAAAAGATTCAATCGTCGCGACGATACATCAGTCGCTGTAGGCGTCGAAGTCTGTATAACGAAATTATTTTTGAACAGTTCTGATAGAGTCTACGCAACATAGGTTGCTAGTGTACTGTCAAATGCTAATATTATGCGGCCTAAAGCTAACGGCACAAGGCGAAGACACGCTCGCAGCGAAAGCAAAACATTGTGCGCGGACATGCATGCAAACGCGCAGTCGGTCGCTGCGAACCCGTTCGATCGCTGCATTGAAGCTTCATTCTGTTATGCTCCATTCGGTTGTATAGAGACAGCTAGCCTACTCTAAGAACATATTAACGCGACAGCGTTAAGGAGCTCGTGTCGCAGAAAAGCCGGTGTCGTCGGCGTCGGTGTCGGCGGCGTTGGCCGTGAGCGATAAATCCCAGCAGGCACTTCATGGTTAAAAAATTGGAGGACGCTTAAGCTTCGCCTTCAAGAGTGGAACGCGACAGCGTTCCCGTCGACCCGCCAAGGGGTGTAAGACAATGGGCTACGGCGCAGCGACTACGCGCCCCGCATCGGACGCGGTGAGCGTGGAGCAACGCAGCGTTCCGCGCGACAACGAAATGTGCGCCTGAGCAAGCGACGCACGCCTGAGCCTTAGAAACAGCTCGTTTCTAAGGCAACACCGCGTTCACTAGAGGCGCTTTTGTACCGCTTTGAAGCATCGAACTCATGGCTCAGTGGTAACGTCTCCGTCTCACACTCCGGAGACCCTGGTTCGATTCCCACCCAGCCCATCTTGGAAGTTGCTTTTTATTTATGAAGTGCCTGCCGTGATTTATCGCTCACGGCCAACGCCGCGGACGCCGACACCAACGACACCGGCTTTTCTGCGACACGAGCTCCTTAATGCTATCGCGTCAAAAACAACTTGCAAGATAGGCTGGGTGGGAATCGAACCAGGGTCTCCGGAGTGTGAGACGGAGACGTTACCACTGAGCCACGAGTTCTTTTTTTTTCTTTATGATGCTTCAAAGCGGTACAAAAGCGCCTCTAGTGAACGCGGTGTTGCCATAGAAACGAGCTGTTTCTGAGGCTCAGGCGTGCGTCGCTTGCTCAGGCGCACATTTCGTTGTCGCGCCGAACGCTGCGTTGCTCGACGCTCACCGCGTCCGATGCGGGGCGCGTAGTTGCTGCGCCGTACATTGTCTTACACCCCTTGGCGGGTCGACGGGAACGCTGTCGCGTTCCACTCTTGAAGGCGAAGCTTAAGCGTCCTCCAATTTTTTTACATAGTTTACTCTCAGCGTTTGCCTAGCTTTCACGCAAGAAGCCGGTTCGGGAGACTCCATCGCGGCAACCGCGCGCTGTGGCGTTCACTGTACGTATTCGGTAAAGAGATAGCGTCTGTAAACGATTGC
The DNA here is from genome assembly GCF_050947875.1 of Dermacentor variabilis. Lineage (NCBI taxonomy): Eukaryota > Metazoa > Arthropoda > Arachnida > Ixodida > Ixodidae > Dermacentor > Dermacentor variabilis. The sequence goes on from NC_134574.1 coordinate 44,897,264, forward strand.
GTGCTTTCAGTTTGCCCAAGATTATTCTGACAGTCAAAAATTTCCCTCGTTTTGAGAGTACTTACATAAATGTCCAGGAGGGCTGCCGCGTGGTGTTTTTATTTAGCACCGTAAGCGAAACATGCGAGGAGGGCGCCGCGTAATCCCTCATACTACGCAAGGGAGGCGCTTCCGAGAGGTGGCGACTCCGTAAGTCCTCGCCCCTAATATCGCGAAATAAAAACGAGTATAGAGCTGCGCTCAAATTTCCCATTAGGGAGTATCGTAATCGTCGGTGAGCTTTTTTTTTTTCACTGTGTATCTATGCATGCATTCCCGGAGGCAGCAATATTCCTTTGACGGCGTGCGTTCGCTGCCACGTGGAAATGCTTGGAATGCCTTCCTCTCACCCCCATCGCGGCTGTCCTATAATGTTGGCTTAATTTTTTTTTCTGTGGTAGCGCACCGGCAACGGGAAGGAGTGACATGTGTCGCTGTGTCACTGCTCCGCAAATTACTGCAGTCGGCTCACCGCTGCCCATTGAAAGAGACGCACGCGTTTTTCACAGGGACTCGAAGCCGACAAGCGCAGTCCGCACAGGAGAACTTGTCGAGCGGGAAGGGAAAGCATCGGGAACCAATCAAGGAGCCGCCATGGGTGAAATACGAAAAAAAGAAAAGACAGGCGCGAAGAAACGGGAGGGTAAATTACAAGGCCATGCAGGGCTGATGTGCGGGATAGGGAGCACTGACCCCGAAAGCCAGATACATCCATTAGATGTGCATAATATGGTACCCCTTGGACATTCAGTACGTCCATTAGATATCCAGATTTATGCAGAACAAGTTGTATGGATGTAATATCGATCATCACAAATGCATCCAGAACATGTAAGTGGTACGTTGTGGGGCTGTCAGGGCTGGATAGATGTAACAACATCCTGTAGGTATTATTACATCTAATAGATATAAACATCTAATATATATGTACACCTAACAGATATCCACAACATCAGGTAGATATTTACTGCATCTGATATCCATATTAACCACACTTACGTCCAGAGAACATCCATTGTACTGAACATACATTGAGGCGCTATTACGGCCAGCGAGCGTTGGCGTATGCAGCTTCTTGGACAGTCTTGGACAGTTTAGGACAACAAATCAAAGACGTGTCACTGTTACTAAGCCATGAAAAACTCAAGTTCTAACCACCAGCATCTTTATTGTGAAACCTCTTATTGGTATCAACCGTTTCACAAGTAGGTAATGATGTGCACAATATATGCAGTGAAATACAATGGCAGACTGCAGACATTACAGGCAAACTAAATTGCTGCACATAATGAAAAACTGCTTGTCTCATGAAAATAAAGTGGACACTAAAAATACAACATAATGCAATCTCTTGGTTTCTGAAAGGCACAATGAGTGCTTAACGCCCAAACCTTATACAAAAATATCAGATACGCATAACAGCTAAGCATAAACATACTACAGAACAAATAGAATAAGACATTACAAGCAACGCTTGAAAAGGAACCCCCAGAAGGACCTCAACAAGAGACACCGAAACCACCGAGAAGGTGAGCTGGGCAGATGCGGTCACGGGAAAACGAGCACCAACCGCGAAGGCTGGCGACAAAGCAACCGCTAAAACAGAGACGGGGGTAACTAAATTAACACAGGCGATACAAGCGCTGCAGAAGCAAATAGAACACATGCAGAAACAGATTCGCGCAAAAGACGACCTCATACAACAACTCCAGCATGCCGTGAAGAGCGGTACCGATACAGAGGCCATGCATGAAACTCACGAACAACCCATCGAGGACGACGAAGTCGTATACCCCGACACTAAACGCAGACCCACTACCTCACAGACCACTCAGGCCACGCAGGGAACGGAAGAGGAACCCATAGAGGACGACGAGGTCGATTTCCCCGATACCAAACGAAGACCCACTCCCGCCCTTACAGAGGCAACACGACCCAAGCGCAAGCACGCAGCGATACGCGACGCGCGAATAGATGCACTCGAGGCTCGCTTCAGCACTCTCGAGGAAACTATCATCGTGCCCATCACGCGTACTATCCAGCGGAGCCTGGAGAGTGTTCACCTCAGACTGTCGAGATTAGAAGCCGCAAACAGCACGATTGTACCGTCGCATAGGGAAGCGGTGCAACACATGTAACAAGATATAAACATGGCCCGACACTCATCGAAACAAAAACACACGATATGGCAGTGGAACTGCAGAAGTTACCAAAACAAACGAGCGCACTTACAACAATACCTGAAAACGATCCCCGAACGCCCAGTCGTCATCATACTCCAGGAAACGAATGGTCCCGCCAAACTCGCGGGGTACCAGTCTATAACAGGCAAGGCGGAGAAACCAAACGTCACCACACTGGTCAAGCGAGCGCACACAGCTATCGAACACGACACCAAAATCAGAGACATCGAAAACGTTCTCGTAGAATTAATTCCACCACGCAAGACCCGCAACAGCATCTTCGTACTCAACGTCTACAGCAGTCCCAGATGCCGCCAGCACCGCTTCCATGTCCTCTTCAAACGGGCAATCGACCTCGCCAAGGGGCAACAGCTGTTCATTGGGGGGGACTTTAACGCGGCGCACACGGCGTGGGGTTACAAGCACGATCACCCCAAAGGCACCCATCTATGGTCAACGGCGCAATACGTCGGACTCGAGCTAGTCACCGACCCCGCGGCACCAACAAGGCAGGGCAACAGCGTAAGCACTGACACGACGCCTGACCTTACTTTCACGTGCAACACACGCAAAGTCATTTGGACAAACACCATGCAAGACTTGGGGAGCGATCACCACATTATTTCCATAGAAGCAGAAGGCGGTCCGCAGGAACACAATACCGGTCGTCAAATGAAGATCACCAACTGGAATCGGCTACGCAAGCATCGTGATGAGCAACAGATGGAAGACATCAAAGATATAGAACAATGGACCGACCAACTGCGGTGGGATATCGGGCGCATGACGCAAACGATCCCGTCGACAGCTGGGCTCGAGACAATAGACTCCCGGTTGCTGCACATGCGGGAAGCCAAAACTCACCTGCAGCACCGATGGAAACAACAGAGACACAGTTGGAGACTGCGTAAACGGATAGCACAGCTCAACAAAGAAATAGAAAAGCACGCGCTTAACCTGCAACATCAACAATGGGAAGAGAAATGCGCGGAGATGGATGGTCAACTCACCACGCGTTGCACGTTTCAGATACTGCGGTACCTGATCGATCCCGCCAACACCAAGACCACACACATGCAAGGCATATACAAAATCATACACGCTTACGGGGGAACGGAAGAACAGTTCCTACGGGATGCGGAACGTCTTTACATATCCCAAACGCCACCGCAAATATATCCAGACTACTCAGGAGAAAGCAACGCCACCCTAGACGAGGAATTCTCCGTTGCCGAAATCCAGGCGGCCCTCGTAAAGCTGAACACCAAGTCGGCCCCTGGCCCCGATCGAATACCCAATAGGGCACTACGCAATCTCGATTACGGGTCGATCGAGAAACTAACAAAATACATTAACGAGTGTTGGGCGCACGGCAAGCTACCCCGGCAATGGAAAGAAGCAAATATCACACTGATACCGAAACCCGGCAAGAAATTACAGCTGGAGAACCTGCGCCCCATCTCCCTCACATCCTGCGTGGGCAAGTTAATGGAGCACGCGTTTCTCAATAGACTCACGGATTACCTCGAGGACAATGACTTATTTCCACACACCATGATTGGGTTCAGAAGACATCTCTCCACGCAAGACGCCCTTCTGCAACTAAAACACCAAATCATAGACAGTCCGGGGCGTTCGACAAGAGCCATCCTCGGGCTGGACCTGAAGAGGGCCTTCGATAACATTCGCCACGATGCCATATTGCGACAAATAGACAAGCTAAATCTCGGCCTGCGCACGTACAACTACGTCCGAGACTTCCTCACGGGAAGAACCGCTCGCATGCGAGTGGGGCAACTGCAGTCAGAGCAAATCAACATCGGCAGCTCGGGCACCCCGCAGGGCTCCGTGATCTCGCCAATGCTCTTCAACCTCGTCCTGCTGGGGTTGCCCGACCGATTGTTTCAAATCGAACGACTGCATCACACGCTATACGCGGATGATATTACGATCTGGACGACAACGGGCAGCGACGGAGCGATCGAGCAACGTTTACAACAGGCCATCCAGTGCATAGAAAACTACCTCGTGGGCACGGAACTCGCCTGCTTGGCCGAAAAATCCGAACTGCTGCTATATAGACCAGTCAGAAAGGGGCGCCCACCTAAGTGTTACACCCCCCTGGAAAAGCAAAAGATCCAATTAACGGCATCAAATGGCCTACCCATCCCGATAGTAGAGAAAATCCGGGTACTAGGAATGATGATAGAGCATAAGGGTGGCAATGGCGAAGCACTTCGCAAGATAACCGCAAAGGCCACCAGCACGATGCAGCTCATTCGACGCATCACCAACAAACACGCGGGCATGCGCGAAGGCAGCGTCATCCGACTCATACAAGCCTTCGTCATTTCTCAGATAAGGTACACGGCAGCGTTTCACAACTGGACGGTTGCGGAAAAAAAAAACAAGCTCAACGCGCTCATACGCAAGGCGTACAAATGTGCGTTGGGACTTGCGCCTGGAGTTAGCACCACCAAGCTCTTGGAACTAGGCCTACACAATACGCTCGAAGAACTCGTGGAGGCGCAACAAGGGTCCCAACTTGAACGCCTATCCAAGACCCGCCCGGGCAGACACGTACTTGAAAATCTCGGCATCACATACCACTCGCAACACGGCGTCAAAGTAGACATTCCAAGACCCATACGCGAGCAACTATACGTACCCCCATTGCGTATTTGGCACAACAAATGAACAAAAGTTACTCTAACGACAAGGAGGCGGTCTTCACCGACGCAACCCGCTATCGAGACAGGAAGAGTTTCGTGGCGGCAGTTACTAGCCACCGAGGCAACCACCTCACGAGCGTCACCGTGAACACGCCACATGCCGAAGCGGCAGAGGAAGTGGCCATAGCACTGGCCCTCACACAAATCACAGCTACTTACGTTATCTGCGACTCGCAAACGGCAATTCGCAATTTTGCAAATGGGCGCATCTCGCAAGAGGCGTATCAGATACTCCAGCGACATCCCATACACCAGGGAGAGGCCGACGTTGGTAACCGAAGGCATTTGCTATGGATCCCGGCACACACTGGAATGAGCACCCCCAACGAAGCGGCTCACGGCGTTGCTCGAGGCCTGACTCACCGAGCAGCATCGGAGGAAGAGCCCCCACGGAGTACTGCAAACGTCTGGGCATGGGAGGATCGTATGACCAGTTTTCACGACATCATGGCACACTACCAATTACAAAGACGCATATACTCATTCCCTCACGTTAGGTTAGACAGGACGCAAGCAGTACACTTCAGACAATTACAAACAGACTCTTACAGAAACCCTAGACTCATGCACGCCATGTATCCAGACATGTACACTACAAACAGATGCACATCGTGTGGCGAGGTTGCCACACTAAATCATATGCTATGGGAGTGTCGGGACCTAACAAACAAGTCGGGCAGTGCTGACCCCTCCGTCTCTTCCACCGCCAGCCTCCAGTCACGCTGGATGACCGCACTGCTCAGCTCTGACCCGACAGCACAACTCTGGGCCGTCCAGCGAGCCGAGGAAGCCGCTTCGAGACAAGGTCTCGGAACCGCGTCCGCGGCGGGTGCCCAGACCCACTAAAAAGACGCCGGACTCAAATCTTGTTGATTTGAAATAAAAGTTTACGCTCCTCTCATAAAAAACGAGACAAGTTCTTAGGTGAGCAGCACCGCAGTGTTAGCTGCACTCACTCCAGTAAAATAAAACACAAAGGGCACATTATCAGACTTAATTCTCAAGAACAAAAACAAAAGCAAAATTCACATCAGGAAACTTCAAAGCACTATTTGACTAGCCTTGTATTCAGCAAAAAAAGCTAACAAACAAAGAAAGAGAAATAATAGAAATAACGTAGTGTAACATAAAGGAGAGCAACAACTGAAGGCCAAAAACAGCAATATCCTATAATAAAAACAACCTGAAAACCACCAAGAAGTTAGTACAATGATAAATTGTGTAAGAGAAGCAGGCGACCCCCTGCAGCAAAAGAGTGCCAAATTAGCTTCTCCAAAAAGGAGAAAAATTCGGAACACAGCTGCTGCATACAAAATAGTTTAACATACCGTTCTCTCTTACAAATGAAGATTCTTGCAAATGGCACAAAGCTGTTATAATTAGGAATAATCTTAATTTTTGCCTTATTTTCTCATAATAAGCAACCATACTGTCCAAGTACAACGATGGTGTGCTCTATAAATTATTCGAGTAGAATAACTATACCATATTTCCATGCGAGCGAGACTACAGCAAATTTGTGTGCAGATTCATGGTTCATAAGGAATGTCAATTTAATTGCAGTTAGTGGTTACCTGGTACCACAGCACACTTGGCATGCACGTCGATCAAGTGCAGTTGCATGAGGCCACACAATGCTGTTGATAGTGCTGAGCAACTCGTAGCAGTATCAAATCAGCCCTTTCCTTTTAAACCACATGAATGATTTCCATACACTCAGTCTGACACCAGGACACAGGATTCTACATTTGTCACATTTTTGAAAACATACAGCACTCCTTATAATGCAATCAGGCACCACAAAAGGCTAAAGCATTGATTCAGGTGATAATGGAGACGAGCTGCTACATCTACATCTCCATAGCGTTATCTGATTGGTATTCATACACTGGTTTCAACATAGCAGCAGCGGTTAATTGCATGGCCCCTGCCGCAGTACTACGAAGGAAGCATGTTGCAGTGATTGCTCATTTTAAAGTTGCCGCTTCAAAGGGATTTTCTTTTTTGCGCACTGAAAACAGTGAGGTTTAGCCTTGCAGTCATTACCGTGATTGCAAGTTGGGGCGTTACCTGTTTCAGAAGAGGAAGACAATTTGTCGGCACTCATAAAACCATATGTGGCTGCTATGTGGTGCTGGAGGGCAATCGTACTTGGAAGATGACTCTCTTGTTGGCTGGCTTGAGCATCCTAAACCTGAAAAAGAGGACAGAATCTTAACAACTATGCGAACGCATCGCTTATTACTTACCCCGCATGCATGCAGAAATGCGCCCTTACTTGAATCCCATGCTTCACTTTGTCACTATAACGACAGGCGCGAACGTACCCAAGGCACTCATTGCCTTTCTTTGGACGCATTCGCGCCGGAATTTATCTTGACCAAATCAAGCACGGGCTTCAAGGTAAGGCCCTTTTCGGAATGCGGGGGTAAGACATATAAATTAGCTTAAGACGCCAAAAGTAACCGGCTTTCAGCTTCCCTAAATTTAGTGATTAGGCTAAAATCCCAGAGTAGAAATCCACAGCTATAGCATCTCCTTTATCGTGGAAGCAGATCCAAGGCATGTGCTTAAATAGTAGCACTGATAATGAAATTTGTCCTTGAAAGCGGTATAGCACATAATGTGCAAAAAGATTGGGTGTTCAAGAACACGTGAAAGCACATGGCTTGTGCCTACAAGAAGTTTATTGACTAGAAAAGGCAGAGAGGTCGGCCGGAAAGTGGAGTATCTGGCCTGCTACTCTGCATTGGGCCTACAAATGATACAAGCAGGTAATACTGCACGCTATATATAGAAGCTATGTAAACGTACAGCGGAGCAACAAAGCGCACGAAAGATCACTTAGCTCTACAGACAGCCTTTATTACAACCGAGCAAACCACAAATATTCATTGGACGTACCACAAAACACCAAATATTCAATACATTTCCCGACGTCCAGTTCACATCTATATTTTCCAATAGTACATCACAGTCACTCAAGGGTCATCCAAAGGAAATCGAATGTCTTTGTGATTTGGACATCTCTTGCACACCTAAAGCTTCCACTCATTGATTATACATTGTGCTTTGTGACTAGATAAACGCACCATGCCGCAGAAATACAAGCAAATTGTCTCTGATGCCCAACAACGAGATCCTGGGAAAGGAGAAATCGTACTGTTGCCTGTTCCAGCACTGTGGCCAGGCATTTACTTTGTTTTCCCCATCATGTGCATGTTCGAGAACCCTACGAGATATGCTCCTGAATTGCGAAATATCCATCTGTTCATTTTGAAAAGATTCAAGTTGTAATATTCAAGACCAGAATTTCACTCATGGCCGCATTTGATTTTTGTAACGTGGTTATCAGTATTAATTTTGCACAACTTTTGCACGCACTGCTGGAAACCGCGTCAAAAGCCCCCTTCAAGTGTCAGAGACATTTCTCATTTTCCATGCTTATCTCGATATCTATAGCAGCATGATACTGTTGGCATTTTCGTGGTGTGAGAAGCTGCATGAGCAAATTGCTTATCAAGATGAACATTTCATCTCAGGATTCTGCTTCTGTGGGTTTTCTTCTAGTATATATTTTTAAAAATAGCTAGAAGGTACTGGCTTTCTATCTTGAATCTCGTGGACCCAGAAGCAGGTGCTGTCATGCAGGCCATAACCTTTTGGTCATTTATTAGTATGTGATATTATCACCTCCTACTAATCAGTTTTAATCATTTAAACATAACTTTGGCATTGTGACAGCTCCTTTTCTGAGTGTTAGCACCCTTTTCTCATTACTTTTGTTTTACAAGTTGAATTTTCAATAACTTTTTATTGAAGTTCTTTACGGTTTTTTTTTAGTATCCACGTTTAACCTCTTTGTATACAGCTACAATTAGCAATGCATATTTTCATACATGTGCCTGTCTGGGGACCAATGATTTTTGCAATAAAGCTTTATCAATAGTATTAAAAAAGTAAAGTTGATATGACATTGTGAGTCTCACTTGGGTGCTTTACCAAGTGCTTACTGAACTCAATTTTTTCATGTAGCCATTGCAGGATTTGTAATAATTCAGAAGGATTAAAATACAGATCTATTATTTTGTGAGCCCAGTTATCACACTTTGATGAGTGCAGGGCTATACATAAAAGTTTACAGCCACTTTAGCATACGCTAAGAAGGATTAAGGTGAAAGCCTGGGCGCTCATGAGACATCCATTAAATTATTTGTCATTCACATTCAAATGCATTTCCTAGTGTTTTCTCCCACCAAAAGTGGTGGGTTCGAGTGCCTTAATTACATGCGCCTTCATTAACTTTGGCCCTAACACCAACGGTCGTGGATTCGACTTTAAACAAAGGTCGAGGGTTCGAGTGCCGTAATTCACTGTACCTTAATTAGCAGTGCCATAATTAACACCAAATGTGAGTACGCCTCCCGCCAAGGGCTCGAGTGCCTTAACTCTACCTTAATTAACTTCGCCCAATTAACACTGAATGTCATGGGAACTCTACCTTAATTACCTCTGCCTTAATTTGTCCTAATTAACACCAACGGCCGTGGGTTTGACTTTCACCAAAGGTAGAGGGTTCGAGTGCCGTAATTCACTATACCTTAACTGTACCCTAATTAACACCAAATGTGGGTTCGAATGACTTAATTACATATATTTGAATTAACATCAAAGGTAATGGGTACGGCTCTCGACCTTTACCATGACAATTGAAATCCAACTTGGAGATATGGCTGGTCCGCCCACATGTCCATGTTGGGTCGTGGGTTGGAGTGCGTTAACTTTGCCTTAATTAACACCAAAAGTCGTGTGTTCGACTCACACCAAAGGTCGTGGGTCCCAATTTCGACCTTCACGATGCCAATTGGAATCCTACTTTGATATATGGCTGGTTCGCCCCTATATCCAACGGGGTTCGACTCCCACCATAGGTCTTGAGTTAGAGTGCCCTAATTAACTCTGTCTTAATTCACTTCGCCCTATTTGACACCAAAGTTTGAGGGTTCGAGCCTCAATTTTAGTGCCATTGAATTTTGGTGCCATAACGCCGGAATTTTGGTGCCATAACGCCGTTCACGTAGCAGCGCGGCCTCCTCCATATCGAATTTGTTGAGGGACATGAATAATAACTGCATTGCCATTGCCAAAGATGCTGCAAACGAATTCTTGAACGCCACGTAATGTCAAGAAAAAATGCTTATTTTTTCATTAAAAATATATTCCTGTGTCCCAAAAATATTGTGCCAGAAATAACTGATGTGAATGCTTCCACTTTTTTTGTCTATTTAATAAGTGTTGAAAATATCACACGATCTCTAGAGCTGTCAGTTCGACACCAGCAAGGCAGTGCATGCCGCTGATATGAAAAACGTGAAGGCCTTGAAATGAACAAGTTGAGGACTAATATTTTAGTGAAACTTTGTCATTCAAGAACCTCGTTTACATTTTTGTACATATGCAACGGCCAGGGAAAAATCTCAATGACGATGTTCTTCGTTCGAGCAGCTGTCACCAGTCGTGTATTGGTGTAATTGCACCGAAATTATAGTCGCAACAGAGAGCACATATAAAAAGCAGGAGTTCTGCAATATATACCTTACAAATACGAATATACAATGGAGTATAGAAATGCGAAGATACATCTTGATAAAGGGCAAAAAAGTGTCTCTGGAAACAAAGTTCACTGCAAAGTTCACACAAAACCTTGCAACGAGCTATTTAAATATACGTGTGAGTCTAATAAATCTGCGTATCTAAGCAAAAGTCATTGTACATAATGCGTCAAACAAGGCAAATAAACATATTGCGAAATCAGATTCACAGATCACAAAATGCTAAGGGCCCACCCTCTACTCGCCCCAATGAATCGCGCGCGACGGAATCGCGCTTCCTCCCACTTTTTTCCCTTGTGCACACAAGGCTGAGCCACCATTCGTCGGCTCACCCATCCCCCCCCCCCCCCCTCTTCTACGCTTTCACTCGCGTATACAGCATGCGGAGGGCGGTGACGATGATATCACTTTTGGACTGTATACGAAGCATGACGGCGACGGCAGGAATGCGCCTGGAGTGTTCATACACGGCCGCTCGATGCAAAGCAAGGTGCGGCCAGCTACGTCGCGCCGCGGACAATAGGCGGGCGCGTCTCGGCAGAGTTTACAGTTGCGACCGCTTTTCTTGGTGAGGGCGCCACTGCTCGGTGATGCTTTCGCGACTTCGGGCCGGGGCTATGCGGGCGTTGGTTCTCGCGCCAGAACGTGTTTGCCTCGTGCTCTATGCATTCATCTCGTGCTTTTTCGCGTGCGTGTGTGTGAGCAAGTTGGTTCGCGTCAGATGTTTGCCTCGTGCAATATGCACTCATCTCTTGCTTTTTCGCGTGCGTGTGCGTGAGCACGTTTGCCTGTGCTTGTTGTGTTTTGTTAAGGCTCTTCGGTGTGAGTGTGTGCCGTAGCCAGCCTCGTTCATGCGGCGCGATGCCACGCAAATGTTGTGTGCCACTCTGCGACACAAATGCCAAAAAGGACCCGACTGTGAAATATCACGAGTTCCCCTGCGACTTGGAGTGTCGAGAAGCGTGGCTCAAGATATCTCTCGCCAAGGAGTGTCGGGAAAAGGAAGCAAGTGGGAACCGAGTGGCAGGTGTCTGGTATGTTCCCTGCACTTTACAGAAAGTGACTATAAAAGGAACACGATAGGCTCCTACTTCCGAATGCGGCACCGACCGTGTTTTGCAAATATCCACAGTACCTGCAAAAAGAGAATGTGCAGCCCAAAAAACGCCATCGAAGAAACTTTACTGATCCCACAGTACTTGAGGCAAGCGATAATTGCGGCAGCTCAGGAGAAAGCCCCAACATCGAAAGTGCCTCGCAGTTTCTCAGCGACGAGGTGGAAGCTCTAATTCCAGAGACTGCCTTAGAATCATGCTCTAAACGTAGCTTTTCTGTTGACGAGGCCTGCCAAACTACATTAGATATTGTGGACGTCTTGGAACAGTCAAAGAAAGCAGTCAAGAGATTGAAAAAAAAAATAGTTACCAGTAAGGAGAAGAGTTGAAAAAATTGCAGTTCAAACGGGACGCAGTGAAAAACCGCCTCTTAGTTTATGAACACAACAACGAAATTCAGTTCAAGTATTACAAAGAGCGGAAAAAGGACACAAAGCGTTTTTATTTCATCTAAGTTAGCTTGCATTACTTGGGAAACTCGGTACAAGTTCTCCCTATGTAATGTTTTTACTTTGCGTACGTGTTCCCGAGAAGTGAATAAAAGCACTGATAGATTGCTTCAAGCAGAACCTCTCGATGGAAGTGCATCATCCGGTCGTGCATCGTACGGGCTACCGTCACGGATAGCGTTCAGGCGTATTCTAGAATAAATTTCCACCCCTGTGACAATCTGTTCGCGTTTGTGGCGTAATCAGCACTTCCAATGATGACTTAAAATATTTTATCTGCAATTTCCAATATAAAACACATTATTTACGCCTTAACTGGAGTGGAGATCGCGCGTGCCGAGGCAGCTGGGAAGGCGCTCTCTATCAGCAGCCATCCCCGAGCAGTGGCGCCGCAGCGGGCACACGGAGAACTAGGCCCGAGACGCCGTTCTGGCGCGACGCGGCGGGCCGCACCTTGTGCTTTTGGATCGAGCGGCCGTGGTCCATATAACTGCTGTCGCAATAATAGAGAATTTTAGTGCGTCCAGTATTCCGGTAAGCGCGGGCGGTTTGCCGGGTGAGCGGGGGCGTAAATGTGAGCGGCCTAAAACCCCTTAAACTTCGTAAAGTAGTGATACTCTCCTCCTCCGCCTTCACTTCTCTCTTCTCGTCTCTTTCAAGCTCCCTTCTCGACCGTGGCGCCGCCTACGATGCTCGAGCGCAGCAGACGACCTTTCGGAGAGTGAATGTACGCATAGCCAGGCAGTGCTCTTTGGGCGTTCACGTTGCCTTTCCAGCTCCGCGTAACATCGTGTACAGCATAGAATTTCCAGTCGGATGGTTATACAAATTCAGTAACGGCAGCTTTGTTTTCATTTTTTGATAACTATTTCTTTAAGAAAGCATCTCAAGGATTGTGAACGCTGTGAGTGGACGACTGCGAATGTATCGCGCGCCCTACAATTAGTACGCAACATTTGTCAAGGGTGTGTCGCAAGATCTTGTTGCGAATGGTTTTAAATAACAGGTTTACGATCGAATGACATCTTGACTTCCAGCAAGCCCTCAGCCTAAAGAATCTGCACCGCCCTTACCATGTGAATTCGCGGCGCGTATCAGCTATGGCGTACAAAGGCTGACGGAGATCACTGCTCTGAAGGTTCGAAAGTGTATTACAAGCTACAGTGCCGCCAACGTGCGTGCTTGCCAATCTAAGCGCGCGCAAAGGCTCAGAGGTGGGCGCTGGTGTTGTTATGGTTCTCGTGTCTCAACGTCGACAGAAATACCGCGGCCGATCATCGAGTCTGGAATCTGCGTACACAAGAAAATAAAACAAGTTTTTAGCATTCGTGCGCGAAGCGGGAGAGCGATCACAATGCTTGACTAAATCTCAAACAAGACCACTGTGGGCTTCAATAATTGTTTTCAGGTTAATGACTTCACGAATAACACTTCATCGTGCGTTGGTTCGTCCGTTTACTAAGTGACGTACTTGTCGCGAACCGAGCTGCACTGAGGTGCATGCATTGAGGACGGTTGCACTCCCTCCGAAGTAACATTTGCGAGACATGACTTTATTAGTGAAGTCATGGTCGCGCAAAGAATCCCCCCCGCCATGACGCGGCCGAAATTGCGGCAAGTGCAACGATGTTTTATAAAACATCAACATGGTATGAAACGGCATTCGAGTTGCAAGTTAAGTTTATTTTCAGTATATATGCATTACAGATTTGCCTTTGCAGTCACAAAAGACGTGTGCACCATTTATTGTCTCATTGCGTAAATAAACGCACCAGTCTAAGAGTCCTACAGCAAGCACGTCTCAATTAGGCAGAGTGACTGTGGAAACTAATAATGGAATGAACGAGCAAGCGAACGACTATACGAGCGCGCGAACTAAACGAACGAGCAAACGACAAAGCACGAACGACGACTAAACCAGCCAGCGAACGGGCGGGCGACCGCACGTTTTCTTTGCATGTGTTCCACCGCCGCATCTTAAACTTCGCACACATTAAAGCTCACTCGAATTAGCACATACGTCTCAATTACCTATGATGCTGACGCTCGGCGACGAACGCACCGTGTAACACGGTTTCGGGAGAGCACGCACGCTTTTCATCGGTGCCTCTGTATCGCAAATCCACCGGGCGACCGCCAACGGGAACACGAACAAATGAGGCAAACAAAGATATTCTATCTAAAGAAGGCTAGTAAGTAACCGCAAAAGGCAGAGAGCTGCTCTCCTGAGGCGCTTTCATGATCGAGACTGAAATTTTGTCAAAAGAACTGCGCTGAAACTTAAAAATTTTGTAATCATGTTATTGCACGCAACCTTGCGTGCCCGCGAACTCAAGCCGGTTGGCGTACCAAATAAATTAAGCGCACCAAATACGACTAACACGACCACGTAGTGCGTATATAAACCAAGATGTTGCGTAAAAATCGTGTTAAAGCATGCGTACAAATTACAACATGCACAGTGAACTGTGCAATATCTACTACGTTATTGCCCGCAGCACAATACGCAAGCCTGGCACATGCTATATACTCCGAGAGACTCACAACTTACCTCGCATAGTCGCGCGGAGAAAGTTGGTCGGAAGTTCTCCCTCCCGATTCGGTGAAGCCATGTCTTTCTTCTTAACCCGTCGCACTTAGGTACCGGACGGTATCGCGAACAGATTCTTGCCTTCGCTAAAACTATATTGGCATCCGTACGCGCAGCAGGTCATGGTCACAGAAAATGACGTGAAGCGACGTCGCACTTGCCACAAAACATCCTCCAAGGCGTTCGCAAAATCAAAACAACACAAAACAGGAACGGAAGGAATGGTGCCAACAAGCGCCGCTTCTCAAGCAAAAATGGCACTGAAGCGTGAATGTAAACAAACGAAGCCGGCGCAAGGGGCCACGTAATGCAATTAGGCCAATAGCGACTCCGCATTGGCTTCGGCCAGAGCGCTGGAGGGGGAGGCGGCATTCTTCAAAGCGTGGCACTACTTTACGAAGTTTAAGGGGCTTTAAGCGGCCAGATTGGTAGCGCCAACTGTTGGTGCAAAGCTCAACCACACAAACACGGAGCTAATTACTATATTCTGCTTAGCTGCTGGTGCAAATTTTCGACAGTGGCGTAATCCGTGTGGACAATTACGCCGCTGCCGAAAACTTGCACCAGCAGCGAAGCAGTATATAGTAGCTTACTGCAATTTTAGCTGTGTCTGTCTGGTTGAGCTCTACGCCACCAGGCGGCTGAACCGCTCTGGCCGCTCACGTTTATGCCCCAGCCCATCCGGCAATCCACCCAAACCACCCCTTCAACGCTACATAGCTTGCGATATTCAAGCCGCAAATTTTCTCAAATCATGCGCTTTTGATGAAGGAACTGTGGTTCAGGCGTGGCAGCACAAAGAAGCCGACATATCTTTCAGTAAGTACGGCTCGAGCCTCCCATACCCCAAGCATACACGAAGGGAACGAACGCGTGCGGCAGTCGAGCCACACACCTATACAAGCGAGCTGGAGCGAGCGCTGTCCTGGCGGTGACGTCACTCGCGATGGCACCACTCCAAAATTCTCGCCGCTAATAGGGCCTAGCATACTGTAGAATACATGGACGGTGCCTACCATTTGCCAGCATAATTAGGTCTACATGCTGTAGCTGTGATAGAAAACGTGCGAGGGCAAGGCGATCGCAAAGAAGGATGGCTTTGAGCGGTGCCTTTCCGCGCGCGCAATGTACGTGTTCCCAATACATGTTCCCAATTCGGAGCTGTTGCGGGTCTGCTGCGGGTTTGTTGTTTACGGCAATACCTGCCATAAACGACAATTTTGTGCGGCATGTAGCACAATTTCCTTCACGGCGCGGTTCGGCGCAATTGGCGCAGCACTTCCATCAGTGGCCCGGTAGTAATATCAGGCAACCCAGACAACACAAAACATCCTCAGGATGTCCTCATCCCGTAGCAGACGAACTGAGGACATCCCTAGCACGACCTGGTATCTTGTTCCAGAAAATGTACCTTATAGAACACTAACTTAAGTTAGTGTACGAAAAAGTTTGGCAACTAGTGGTCACTGTGAAAACAATGTTTTAGTGGCTCTCAAAAAGTTAAAGCACGACTTCGCGCTGGCGGGGGGGGGGGTCAGGATTCCCTAAACTCCGCCCCCTCCACCCAGTTATGGCCCTACTTCTTTTAGGCCATTCGTATACTGATGCCATCCGCATAGGTGACGAAACGCAGCGGCGTAGCAACGAGGGGGGGGGGTCATATACGTCCGAAGACACCCGAAAATTGTTGATATCCGCACCTTCCTCGACTACACCTGGGGGGGGGGGGGTGACAGAAGAGCTAAGGGCCCCGGGTGCCAGACGACCTACCTACGCCACTGGCGAAACGTCCAGGTTCTGTTTTGATGTTTTGTTGAGTAACGCCAATGCAGGAACAATTATCGCTGCCCAAAAGGGGATAGGTTATAAAAAAAAGCATTACTTACGACGCCACTTATGTATTACGATGAAAACTTGGCCCCAGCTGCTGTTGTTCTGGATCTGCCACATGTAATTTGAACTGCCAAAATTACGTGTCCTTGGCTAAATTAGCTGCATCTGTATACATTGCGTCTTGATTACTGCTAAAGGTGCACTGCTACAGCAGAAGCAGCGGCGAACACCCTCGCTATCACATACAAGGAAAAGCAAAACAGCTCAGCTTTAATAATGTCCGACTCGCAAGTGGCATGCAGAATATATCTACAAGGCAACATACCAGAAGTCGCCCTTAAAATCATAGGCGACACAATGAAAGAAGTTCATGCAATTTTATGGTGTCCTGGCCACGAGGGCATTTCTGGTAGCGAGTAGGCACACACTCTAGCTCGAGGCTTTACTAACTGAGCTGGAGATACGCACAAGAATGAAAAAGACGATCCCCTACTCGTCCGCGATATACTGTAGCACCAGCGAAGAACCCGACAACAGTAGGCCCCGCCATACAAACTACTCAATGTGGAGGAGCCGCAGGAACATAGAAGAATAAAGACGCATACCTACCCACATTTCGGTAGATACCATAAGCTAAACCCAACCTTGTAAAATAACCCTTGCCCGTGGTGCGGGCCCTCGCTTTCATTGCCTCACGTAACATGGGAGTGTGCCAAAAGACCTCATACTATTCATTCACCTTTGTTACTCACCTTAATAAGGGAGCCCTGGGAGGTCATCCTCGCTCTTGCTGACCTCGAGGCCCAGAAGGGCCTCCTGGATCAATCAAGCTGGGCGAGTCGCAGTGGCCGTTGGAGTCTTGGAACAGGGACCCACCCTGCACCGCTCCCTTCCCCATTTTTTTTTTTCTCGTCAATAAATGTTTATTCCTCCTCCTCCTCTGCATCTGCCAGCGCACAGCCGAACTTGCCCGCTTTCGTCAGCGGGCAAGCCTTCTTCGTCAGCGTGTTGACGTGCGTGTGCAGGTGTGTGTGTTTACGGTGTTGGTTCGTTGCGATGAGTTCCGCTGTGAGGAAACGCAAAGTTTTGTCGCTTGAAGATAAGCTCTCAATTTTGAATGCGGTTACCACCGGTGAAAAAAAGCATGTCGCTGCCCGCTTCAATATACCAGCCAGCCCCCTGTCAACCATTCTTGCTGCAGAAGAAAGCATCCACACTGTGATGGAATTGGGCACAAGTGCCAAGAAGAAAAAAATGAAGATGCCGACATATGCTGATGTGGACAACGCCGTGTTTGCATGGTTTTTGGATAGACGAGCACAGGACGTGCGCCTAAGTGGCGCGATTTTGCAGCGGAACGCCATAGATTTTGCTTGCATCCTGGGCCACGACGACTTCAAAGCGAGTAAGGGCTGGCTACATGGATTTAAAAGCCGGCACGGTGTCGTCAGAAAGGTGATATCTGGCAATTCTGCCTCCATGCTGTTGCCTCGTGGGTGGCCGAGAAGCTTCCCGGCATTTTCAGCCGCTACGAAGCTGCCAACATTTATAATGCTGATGAGACGGCCCTGTTTTATCAAATGTTGCCGATCCGCACGTTGTCACTAAAGGGAGAAGACTGCCGCGGTGAAAAGCAAAGTAAACTCCGTGTGACGGTTTTGCTTTGCGCCAACACTGATGGCAGCGACAAGCGAATCCCATTGATTATTGGCCGCAATGCCGAGCCCAGATGTCTTAAAGGAACAAGGCGGATCCCAGTAAAATATGTGGCAAACTCCAAAGCGTGGATGTCATGGGCAATTTTTTCCGACTGGCTGAAGGCACTCAACCAAGACGTCGAGTGACAAGGCCCCAGCATTTGTTTGCTGCTTGACAACTGCTCCTCGCACCATGTGGAAGGCCTACAGCTTTCGAACGTCGAGCTGCAGTACTTGCCACCTAACTGCACTTCTGTCATACAACCCTTAGACAAAGGGGCTATTAACAGCTTTAAATGCTGTTACCGCTGTCGATTGATATAAAAGTTGCTCCTGGACATCCGCCTTGAACGGCCGACGAAAGCAGGTATCTACCAAGCCATCGAAATGATTGCTGCGTCATGGCAAGAGGTCGGATCACAAGTGATCACCAATTGCTTCGCCACGGCTCAGGTAAGTCAGGCCATTCAAGCTACAGTCCCTGAAGACGAACCTTCAAGCCCAACAGAGGTCGCACAAGCGTTGGATGACCTACACATGAACCGTGGGGTGCCCCATGGTGTCGAACTGTGCGACTTCTTGTTTGCGGACAATGGCGGCGTGCCTGCGAAAGAGATGACTGATGCAGCACTTGTGGAAACCGTTAAAGATAGTCTTGAAGGTGACGGTTCGTCAGAGCCTGATACGTTTTGTGTGGTGCCTACCACGAGGGAATTGATGGATGCGGTGGACGTACTGCGCCGTTTCATCGGCTAGCAGGACAACGAACCAACCCTGGATGCCTTAGTTTCCTTGGAGCGCCGAGTAGTGGCTTCGATCGGGCAAAAACAGCAAGCGAAAATTATGCAGTTCTTCCCTATTAAATAAATTCTTTGAATGGCGAGTTCACTTCAGTTGATATCTGTCGCATTTTTATTTCATTTTGGCATGATCCTTACCAGTCTTAACCTGAAACTGCATGTAACAAAAACCTGGATATAACGAAAAATTTCGAGCTTTTTTTCAATTTTTTTATATCCAGGTTTGACTGTATACAGGATGTCCTAACACTAGTCTTCTAATATACAGGGTGTCCCAACTGCCACGCAACTGGCTGCTCGAGGCACTTTGCATATACTCACGAGCTCCTTTCATGCTCGGAAAAACACTTTTATGTAGCACTTATTGAGCAACAGAAAGATGTGTGGGAAGTTTTTCATGTTGCTCTACAATTTTATCATTGACACTTTTAATCTAATTGTAATATTTGAGAAGTTGATTAATTAATCAAGAGTAATATGTAAATAGGTGCAACACAAAAAAGTAATCTGAGTATCTCCAAGTGACAGCAAACAACTTTGCCTTAGTTCTGTCCAGCTACATGGCATTTGCATATGTTTAAATTTTGGTGCATGCTACTTGGGACACTGTATACTGTGCTATCATGCCCAGACATCGTAAGTAGCAATGCATAAGAGCATATTCAGTGTATATTCAGCAGTGTAACCAAGCTTAAGTCGTACAGTTTACGAATCTCCATAAAACAGACAACAAGACAATGAGCGATCCTTCGAACGCATCTTTGGCTACTTTATTATTGCTTTTCTACAAAATAAAAAAAAAATAAGAACTGTAGGGAATGGGGGAATATGGGAGGCATTTTTATCTGACATTCTTAATGGGCAAACAGCAGCAAAAAAAAAAAGAAAATGTAGATGACCCTACAAATGTCACACATAACCTGCGCTGTAAAAACAAACTCATAAAATTCGCGGATAAAAGAGACTGAGGTATTGTACAAGTATATTTATGAAGGGATGTAGTTAAATGAGGCCCTGAAGCGCAACACAACAAAATGTTTAAACCTGCAAAGGCAATGCCTCCATCTTGAAGTGAACTGAAAAGAGTTCAAGCACACACAGCAATTGTCAGCAAATGCAGTACTCCTTAAGTCTTGCTAACAGCACAGCGATTGCACATGTCAAAACAGGCTGCTGTTCATCTTGAAACCTTCGTAACATCATGCTCAACCAACACCAGCAACAAGCTTTCCTGTTTTGTGCATGCAGGAAGACACCAAGTGATACAGTAAAAGCAGTGGGCGCGAGTAATCAAGACTTGTGTGATGATGAGGCAAATGTGACGCTACTGCGGCGCCTGCATCTCAAACAAGAAAATCTTGGTGGGCAAAGTAGGCTAGCACGGGAAGCACTTTTTCCGGAAGCGGATTAACGGTCTTGGCATTTTTGGCAGCTACAAGCGCGAGTTTGGTACAGAGGCCTACAGAGGATGAGACGCTTGGGCTCTATCCAACTAAAACAATGCACAGCAATTTGGTAACGTACAGCATGGTTTCACTGTAGCTGTAAGGAGTCCTTACAGACAGATATCAAACACAGAGTCACACTCTAAATATGCACGGCGCCACAACACGTAGCATCACAGGACAACACTGGAATCCAACGCACCAGTGGCCAATTTGATCAAGTAGTTGCCAGATAGCTAAACAGCGGCTAGGCAAGCAACCAGAAAGCCATATGTGCAACACCTGTGGGAAATTTATAAAACAGATTGTCATTTCTGACCAAATAGTTCCATCCCATAAAGAGTATTACTATCAGTGCAACAGGGACGCATAAAAACAGTACCGTTTTCTTGACGTTAGGAGTCGTACTCTCGTTGCCTCAATGGGGATGCATAAAAACACACCATTTCCTCAATGTCTAGTAAATGAATTCCAAAACTGTGGTGAAAATTGCGGCGACAGACCTGCGATGGTGGCATGAAGTATGTTGTCCATATAGGGCTACATCAAAAAGTATGTCAGGACAGAACACTGCTGCCAAGAGCAAAGGACAAGCAGGAAAAAGTGAGTAATAGTCACGGGTGCAGCCACCACAAAGAAAGTCAGTTTTGCTTCTTCCACGGTTGTGGGGTACCAGTTACAAAGGACGGCAAAATGACCACACTGTTTCAATGTCTCACACTGGGCACGGAAAACTGGCAACTAACGCAGAGAGCACAGATATGGAAAGTGGCAACAGAAACCTTGAGCCTGTGCGGTTCTCCTTTTGTCTTGAAATGACGAACCTATGCGACAGCTAAGGAATGAGCGCACTGCCAATGAGCCTGCGTGTGTGAAGGAATGAAGGAGTCGCACAAAACCGATGGCGATTTCTCCCACGTACACGCACATGCATATACTACGCCACGTGCAGTTCGATAAACAGGTGCGAGTAAACAGCCGAGCTAGAGAAACGAGAAGAGGAATCCCTGACCACAACACAGTTGCTTTCGGTCAGAGTGTGGACGCGCTAAGTCAACTACTACAACTGCAAAATTCATTAAATGCACCTTTGCTGGCTAGGTAACATCTTCAAGCAAAAGCCTTGCACCATTCAAAATGCCCTTTAACGTTTTGGGAAACTCGTTGCGATGGCTCTGGGAGGAAAAAAACAAAACAAATCTAACACAGTTGAAACAGATCACAGATTTTCCAGTCACCTGACACAAGGCAGAAGGAATGCACCGTCAATGTTACAGAACGAAGGGGCTTCCAGTAAGGCTCAGAACCAATTCTCTCCACTTCTTCAGACACCAGAAATGGAAGATGACATTGAAAAGCATTGTGCTCTGCTCCCAAAACACCAAAACTCTTTGCTACAGATTCACGCACGAAGAACACGAAAAGTCAAGTGAAATCCAAACAAGGGAACATACAACTCCCTTTAGTAAAGCCCAGTAGAAGCAAGTCTAGAAGAGCTGGAGTCCTACGACGTTAAGAACTTGTTTTAAGGAACTGCAAGTTATGTGAAAAAGAGACAACACCTATCTAAATAGTAGTAGACACTGTGGCAACTAGATGAGAACTGCTTGCTAAAGGTTTACACAGAAAAACATGTGAAGCAGAATTGAAACAGAAGGACATTATACAACTGTGCTTACTACCATATTTGCATAAACGTAATATTTTTTAAAATCTTGTGTAATTAGAGCAAGATAAATGAGAAAGCACTTCATATCGTGTTTAAAACAGCACCCTGAGCAAATGAGAAATTCCATCCCACCACACCCTGCCCGACTTTGGGCTTAAAGAAAGAAGCGGCCTCAGGCGTTGGCGAACAGAGCCTTGCTGGAAAGTCAACCTTTTCATATCATACCATAACCACAGTCATTGCCCAAGAGCTAGGCTAGCAACTCATTAATTCTAATGGCAATACTAGGTTTTGAAGAGCACCCCTTGATGTGATACTCATGCAAATAACGTAGTAACTAACTAATAATGTAATAATAATGTAGTAATGTCTCCTGGAGTCACAATTTTTTTTTAGGCACCTGTGGCTAGTGTTAATGGGCTGGGACTTAGACAGTGGGCCATGGGCTCAGAACAAAAATGACCATAAGCCAGACCTCCAACACCTGGTTTCTAAATCCTTTAGCAATTTGAATTTCCAAATGCCCTTGCATTCAAAAACCCATGCATCAAAAGCAATGTTTCTTGTGTTTTACCTTCGCCACTGACATAAGAAGTAGGCTACCACAAATGCTGCAATTCTAGTTCACCCATTGTTGCTGCAACAATTACGTCAAAAGAAAAAATAACAGTAATGCGGAATAAAAATATGCCATAAAAATGCAATAGATAAATGGTTTCGGTGCTGGACGCAATACTATGATACACAGGAAATGTAGGGACAATGTCCAGAAAATTCTTTAAAAGTTAAACATTATAATGAGTTCCAAAGGCGTCCCTCATTCGAGACAGTTGTTAGACACACATTAGTACATCTAAGGTACACCAGATGAGCAAAGAGCAACATTCAGGAGCATTGTGGACAGTCTTGGTGGTTCAAGATTCAATGCTGCAGCGCTTTCATTGGCACATTTGATTCCATGGAATGTTGAATAAAAAATCAGACAATAGTTCTAGGTCTGAAATTTTACAGATTGCTACCATAGAGTAAAAAAATTTAATTCAGTACTAAATGTTGTGCAGTCTCATAAGTGAACCTACTACTATATCAGCATTGCACAATATACGCAAATGGCACCATTTGGAGAGTAAACCATTCTTTAAACTTATTCTTACTCAAAATTAGAAGGCCTTCTTTAGGATGCAGAAGTGTCTGAAATCAGACTTGTCCTTCTATCTAATCAACAAAGACTGATGTCTTTTCTTTATGAAGAGAATTTTGGATGGCCTCTGCCATGTCCTATCTGAAAAACGAAATGAGAAAATGAGTCTTTCATAACATCACACCAATAAACATAGTCCTTACACTTGCCACACACTGTGCTCTGTAAATGCCAACGCACATTTACCAGATGTAATGAATAAGTTATAATGACAAGTCTTCAACGGCTTTCAACGCCATCAGCCTAGATCTCCGTGTGCCGCGGGCGGCTGGCTCAAATGCTGCTAAAAGTTTGGCTTTGGCTAACTTGAGAACATAAGGCCATTGTAACTGCGCTGGAAGTTGGGCGACAAGTAACGAACTTGCTAAATGTGTCCATCAAAGCTCTCTGCAGCTGCCACATTTAGGCAACATGATGAAACAAGCTGCATGCAGATGCATGATGGAAGATCAGCACATAGCATTCCTATCTTGAGAGACACAGCACAGCTGCCTGCAAGCAAAGGTGGGCTGAGTACGCACAATGATGATTTACCCAGTCCTCTTGCGGTAGGCATGTTGAACATATGACACGAACACACATAAAACATCTACTACAAGAATACGAACAACAATTACATGGTGAGTTGCAGTTTTGACGTAAGGTACAGTTGAGTTTGAGCTGTACATCCCAGCTCTAGCCACTGGTCACACGTCAACCGGGGCTGAAAAAAGTGTTCACGGTGCAGAATGCCAGTTCACTGGACTGTGTCCTCAAAGTCGCTAGAATTTTGGGCAACTCCTCCAGTTCCCAGAGTCTGAGGCAGACACCAACCACGGTCACACACATTTGCAGTTCACTTCTCGAGGTTACAGATGCTTGCCGGAACGGATACATTTAAAAGCCAGTTATACCCAAGCCGGCAAAAGTCGGGCCAAAAGCGCTGAGACGTAATGATACAGATGGATTTCGGAGTTACACAGCCACAGCAATCCATTCATCCGAGCTTCAGCATTTGATGTTAGCCGGGTATTGGCAAATGGTTGAGCTCTTTTCAATGCCCGATGCTTCAGGTGTAGAAACACTGCAGCAAACACTTCACTGCACTTTGTCCTTGCACTCGCTCTGCAATGCCAAAAATTGAGTCCCGCCGTAGTCAGTCTTGGCCTATTGCCTTGACAGCAACCAAAGCAAACTTTGGGCAACTTTCTTTCTGACACACAAGCTAAGAACAGCAGCTTGCAAGCAGTTTTGAAGTCGCTGAGAAGTTGTACGAGGAGCACATAACGATTTTGTGTGGCAAGAAAGCAGTGGGAATGGTGTCATATCACCACAACCCCTTGGGTGCACAGCATTCTCACTCAATTTTTCACAGATGAACTATCACACATTTAGCGGCCAGCAGATGACTTTGTTTGTCCTGTGCCTATCTTGGAGGAGCAGAAGGTTTAAAGGATGCAGCAGACGAAACAACTTGCTGAACCACTGACCAATGTACTAGTTGGGTTTCCAAAGAGCTTGAGTTTTGGTCATGCAGACAACAAGCACCACGTTCAGCAGACAACGATATTGTTGTCTTCCATCCATCGTGGAGAAGCAGGCAGACTGAGAAATGTGAAAGTTCCGGGCAGCTTGCCAACTAAGTATCTGAGGGTCCAAAAAACCAGTCTGCAAAACGGCGGAGTTGGGCACTCGCGGTCTCGGACTGCTCGTGCAGACGATGGTTCTCCTGCTGCAACTGCCGGACCTGGTGTTCAAGGTTTGCCTTCCTGTGCTGCTCCTGTGGGGGTTCACAGGCAAAACAAAGAATTGCAAAGATATTTGACTGGCTAGCTTTCGGAGCTTATATTTTAGTATACACCAACTGTTGCACTGACATGGCAATCACTTGTGTATGTTCGCTAAATAGGATTTGCTGCACAATTGGACATCCCACATATAATATAAACCTGAATGATAAATATCACGTGCAATTTTGAAGCTGCAAAATACAGAAACAGACATATATTATATGCATAAGATATGACTAAGAAACAATTTGCTTTGTGTCACACAAGACTAAGACACTTAAGCTTCTGAAAACTCTGATGCTTGAATATTAGTGCAACGAAAATTCCGCAAACCAAAGTACGGAACCAAATTATGTCTTCTAGTAGTTGCGTATTGACTTTGTGTGCTATGCAAGAGGGAGTGTTGCTGGGCAAACGGCTGTTCAATTAAAAGTCATCCTAGGCTGCGCAGAAAGTTGACCATAGTTACACACAAATATAATGCAGGCAAATGCATAGTGTTTATGCACCTGTTGTCGTCCTTTTGCACAGCCAACAAATGTTTTCTTTTATACTGTCATTGTAATTATGTCACAAAATCTATCACAGAACAGTTACTGCAGAAGTATGATATCACAAATGCTCCTGTTTTAGTAGTTGCATTGTTGGTAAATCTGGAAATATGTTCCCAAACGACAAGGTCATGAAAAAGATTTGTACACGTCTGCATGCATTGCTAAAGTAATATTTGCCTTGCTGTAGCAAGTCATGTTCCATTCTTAGTCCGTTGATCATTGTATGTCATCACATGGCTTATGCTAGTGTGAAATCTGATCCAATACACCAAAATTACATGATCATAAAAAAAAAAAAAAGGAACCCAAGTCAACTGGGAGAGACAAACATAAAACTAGACACTTTCTTATTTGTAGCATTATTTGCATATCTTTTACATGACTATGCCGACATGTCAAATTGTGGTTGTCATCTCAGATGCTCACTTATTTGTATTGACATTAACTCGATTCCTTGTCCATTTCA
The DNA here is from genome assembly GCF_050947875.1 of Dermacentor variabilis. Taxonomy (NCBI): domain Eukaryota; kingdom Metazoa; phylum Arthropoda; class Arachnida; order Ixodida; family Ixodidae; genus Dermacentor; species Dermacentor variabilis. The sequence goes on from NC_134574.1 coordinate 44,923,418, forward strand.
TTGTAGACTGTACTGCCTAATGCTCTATCTAATGTGTCTGAAATGAGTTTTTTTTTAGAAGGCTGCGAGATGAGTTTAGAAAGAATGCCTGTTAGCATGTCCAACAAGATAGGCTTGCTGCCTGTCTTGTTCACACAGAAGCACAGCTGGCATGACTGTAAGGTTTAGCTATTCTTCCTCAGTCAGCAACTTCCAAACTATCGCATTCAAATTATTCCAATACTACTGCTATTTGCTTCATACCAAACAATTTATAATCACACAAGCCTAAGATGCAATACTTCACCGGCTGACTAACAGTCATGGAATTTCGTGAACTGACTACCCTTGCTATAATTGGTACTCACATTGTTAAAGATGTAGTACCTCACAAGTGAACCACCATTACACGTTGTTACCGCTCAGTTCGGACACACCAGTATTGCTTCAAATGTCACGTAAACAAACAAGTTTATTACGAGAATTAGCTGATCTCAATAGATAGCGTGCACGTAACATCATGGACTCGGCTTCTCAACCAAGTTGGTCCTCTAACACGGCACCTAGGATGACGTGAGTGTATCACATTCGCTGCCATGAGCAGCCTGGTTCAATGTCACAGAGACGTGGTCAGAACACTGACGGCATGTGTGCAAAAACCACGGCAGAACCACCACTACAAGGCACCCAAAAGATGCAGCTTCTGACCATGCTGGCACTCCAACATGGCGGCTAAGGTGAGGTCAGTGCAAGCCCTCTGTATGCATGATGAAAGCCAATTACTGCTTTTGCAAATTGCTAATCTTAGAAATATAGCTCGAACGTCGTCTTCTGCAAGTTTGTAGCTCTGGCGCAGCACCAAATAACAGCCCATATAAGGGTGCATTTATTTGTCAAGTGACATTAACACACGCAACTCCACCAACTGCACCTCTCGAGCCTAGGCAAGCTCCTCCCATGTTTTGTCTCGTAAATTTTGAGCAGAAAGAAGACAAAAAAAAGGGGTGGAGGTTATCAGCTTAGATGCGAGTCATTGCAGTACGAAATTTTCATAGCTATGTACTACCAAAATAGGATATCAAGACGTCAAACCAAGAGCTTTCACTCAATGAATACGAGAGCTGGACTCACAATTAATCCATCCAAGATTCAACTTTGTCAGCAGTTGAAAAATAAAAAGCGGGACCAGTTAGACATTAATGTAGTGAACTACTACTTAATTCTGATTACACACTTCCATATATTGTATCTAACAGTGTATCATATTTCATTTATTCACAATGCAAAAATCCCAAGGTGAAAAGCGATGAAATGCTGTTGGTCTAATGCCACCTACGATCAAGGTGAAGAAGCCTTGAAATGTATTCCTCTGAGAAAAAGTGCGCCAGCCAAAGGATTGCTTAAAAAAAAACTGCATTTATTCATAATTCAGGCACACAAACTGAAATTGACAAATACACTGGAAAGTTTGCAAGACCAAGTTTAGACTGGAGCACTCAATTTGAAGTTACATTCATTGACGGAGAAAAAAAAAAGAGCTTTATCATGGAATTCCTGATCCACTCAGGGGAGTATGTAGTCATACAGTCTGTGGATCTAAGTTTATGTTTTAGTACACTGTGTGAATCCACCTTATTAAGCAGTACTAGGCGTCAGTCGCAGCATCTGGATTAAAATTAAATGCTGGGATTTCACGCGCCACAACCACAATTCTGATTATTAGGCATGCCGTAGTGGGCGATTCCCAACGAATGTTCACCAGCTGGGGTTCTTTTATGTGCCTCGAGTGCAGGGAAACGGGCGTATTTGCATTGCGGCTGCTGCAGCCGGGATATGATCCCGCAAACTCGAGATTAGCAGTGCAACAACATAGCCGTTACGCCACCGCAGCGGGTGTCAGCATCTGGATGGTGCTGCAGATATGGTGAACTTGGGCAACTCAATACTAAATGCAGAGTGAGTGAAACCTCGATATAACAAATTATTGAATACAATGAATTAAATATAAAACGCTTCTCATATTAGCATGCAGTGAGGTCCAATTGTAAATTAGGTACATGCCCAAGTAATTAAATTTAACTCCATCAAGCCCAAGCTAACTGTCCCACGTAAGCGTCTAGAGCACTTGCCTGTGCTAGAGTTTCCTGGAGCTTCACCACCTTGTCTTCAAGGGCTTGCAGTCTCTGTTCCGGCTGCTTGAGATTGCCGCTGCTACTGGTGCTGGAAGTATCCAGGAGAAAAAGAAATGCAGATCCCACACACTGTGCAAATCGGCGTAAGTGAAGCTTTCTGTGCTGTTTGCTTTGACTGACAATAATTAGCGATGATGTTGACGGAGAATGTTTGATTTCTTCAACATTTGGTACAACACCAGAGTGGTGAGTTGATGTTAAACGTCACCTTGCGTGCACCCCTGCTGTTTGTCTGCGTAATACACAAAACACAAAGGGAGAGGTGTTTGCTTGAGGCGTTTTGCGCCATATTTCATAACCTCTGAAAGGGTTCAACGTTGTCTCTGCCTCACATGGCACATCGCGTCGTGGCAGAACCATTAAGCTTGAATTGGATTATGGGGCTGTAATTGCCAAAACCACAATCGGATTATGAGGCAGGCCGTAGTGGCACACTCCGGATTAATTTTGGCACCGTGGTGTTCTTAAACGTGTCTCGAAATCAAAGTGCGTGAGCGTTTCTTATTTCACCCTCGCCGAAATGCGACTGCTTCGGTCAAATCTGTGACCTCGAGCAATGCCCTAGCCGCAAAGCTGTTGCGGCAGGCACAGAAGTGTTGATTTCACGTACGACCGCTTATGTTGTGTCGCCTAGACTCTGTGGTGCGCTTTAATTTTATTTATTTATTTATTTATTTGATACTGTCAACCCCGTTGTTGGGGTCATTACAGGGAGGGTGATGTGTCAAGAATACATGATACATAATTTTCTTTCTATGTAACATACAAATGCACTGGCGCTCTTGGAAGTTAACAAAAGCAAATAACAGTAGTTATACAAAGAAAAGTCAACGAAAGTGCTCGCAGCAACAATTTAGTATACATTCTCGTAAAAGAAAGTATCCAACGCATTTTCAAATTCGGCAGAGCCCTCGTTGCTCACAACTGCATCAGGCAATCTGTTCCACATTTCAATTGTGTCAGGAAAAACGGAGAAACGAAAAGCATCAGTACGTGTTAAATAAGGTTGAATAGCTCTGCTATTGTTTAGACGATCGCATCTCCGTCCTGGGGGTTGTAGATATAGATCCTTGTTTATTTTCGTTCGCCCACTCATGATTTTAAAAAGAAACTTTAGCCTATGCTTACTTCTGCGTTCCTCCAGAGGCTCTAGTTCACACGATTTTAACAAGGCTGTAACAGACTCCATGCGTCGGTATTTACCGCATATGAAACGGACTGCCAATCTTTGTATTCTTTCTATTTTTGCTTTCAGGACTTTCTGATGAGGGGACCACACAACACAAGCGTACTCCAAGACTGGTCGTACAAAAGTTTTGTAGGCTGTTAATTTCACGTCCTGTGTAGCGCATTCCAGTTTTTTCTTTAAAAAGTATAGTTTTTGCTTTGCCTTAGAACATATATTATCAACGTGTGAGTGCCATTGCAATGTGTGCATAATACTGACTCCTAAGTATTTGAAAGAAGCTGCATTATTCAGAGGATGGTTTCCGATGTGGTATATGAAGGAAAATTTGCTCCTGCTTGAGCGAATATGCGTAAATGTTGTTTTGCTATAGTTTATTTCCATGTCCCATGTTAAACACCACTCGTCTAATGCCTGTAAGCATTTATTTAGATTAATTTGGTCATCTTCGCAACCTATTGGCGAATAAATCAAACAATCATCAGCAAAAAGTTTCATTTTAACAGGCGGTTCGACTAGTGCACCGATATCATTTACAAACAACAAAAAAAGTATTGGTCCCAAAACGGAACCTTGGGGAACCCCAGAGTACACACGCAATGGATTTGAAATGCAATCCTCAATCCTTACGGACTGTTGACGCATAGATAAATAGGCCTCTATCCATTGTATTACTTCTTTACCTATTCCTATTTTATCGAGCTTAAAAAGTAATTTACGGTGAGAAACCTTATCGAAAGATTTCCTAAAATCAACGCTTATTACGTCTGTTTGTAGGTGTGCATCCATGTTCAGGTAGAAATCATGGAGTGTTTCTGTTAACTGTGTCACCGTAGAAAGACCGCTCCTAAATCCATGCTGAATTGTGGAAAGTAACTCGTTAGTGTCAAGAAAACTAATAATACCGTATTTATTCGCGTATAACCCGCACCAAAATGTGAAAAAACGCGTTTAAAAAGTGGGGGTGCGGGTTATCTGCGAATTTTTTCCTTGGGAGGGGGGGGGGGGGGGGTCGGCTTCACCGCAATGTGCGGCGGCCTCCCCGTGTAGTCCGCCATCCCCATCGTAATCGACGCTTGTCAAGCCGATGAAGGGCCAACGAAAGGCCAGCATTGTTGAGCCTCGCGTTAGGCGCTGTTTAGTGTACTTACCCCAGTTTGCACTGTTTGCCTGCTTTGTTTTGGCATCATGAGTGCGACTCGACGGCAGTGTTTCACAGCGAAAGAGAAGATAAAGATTATAGCCGCTGCCGAAGAAATCGGCAACAGAGCTGCTGCAAGACAGCATGACGTCGACGAGTCGTGCATTCGCGACTGGAGGAAGAAAAAAGAGAGTCTCGAAGCAACGAACCGGAACAGGCGAGCGTTTCGGGGTCCGAAGACTGGCGCGTACCCCCACCTCGAGACGCAGCTTGCGAAGTTCATTGAGGAGCAGAGAAGTCGTGGCCACGCTGTTTCGACTGAGATGGCGCAAATGGAAGCCCTGAAGTTGGCCCGGGAATTGAACATTCCACGTGAGTTTCGTGCAAGCCGTGGATGGCTTCAGCGCTTCATGCGAAGACATGGATTTTCTATGCGGCGGCGAACAACCATGTGCCAGCGGCTTCCTGAAGCCTACGAGGAAAAGTTGTTGAACTTTCAACGATATGTGATCGCACTTCGGAAGGAGCACAGCTATTTGCTGTCTCAGGTGGGAAATGCTGATCAAACACCTGTGTACTTTGAGATGCCGATGGACACGACCATGGAAAAAAAGGGCTCCAAATCAGTCAGCATGCTGACCGGCGGAAATGCCAAGCTGCGCTGCACAGTCATGCTATGCGCTTTGGCTGACGGCACGAAACTGCGCCCGTATGTGATTTTCAAACGCAAGACGCTACCTAGCATTCCACTGCCCCCAGGAATCGTTGTGCGTGCGGAAGAAAATTCGTGGATGAACAGTGGCCTAGTCGGTGACTGGCTTCGAGTAATCTGGGAGCGAAGACCAGGTGCCTTGCTGGCACGCCGGTCGATGCTCGTACTAGATTCCTTCAGAGGCCACTGCACTGATGCGGTGAAGGCTCGCCTTGCCGAGACCAGCACCGACCTCGTCATAATACCTGGCGGCATGACGTCCATGCTACAGCCACTCGACGTGTGCCTGAACAAGCCGTTCAAGGCACACGTGAAGCGGCTGTATGCCCAGTGGATGGCCGACGGCATGTACGCCCTCACACCGACGGCACGCGTGCGAAGGCCTGATATTCCATTGCTGTGCCAGTGGATCGTGGATGCGTGGAAAGCGATACCGGCCGATTTGGTGCGCAAAAGCTTTAAAAAATGTGCGATCAGTAATAGTCTGGATGGTTCCGAGGACGACTACGTCTTTGAGAGTGGCGATGAAGCCTCGGATGGCAGTAGTGAGAGCGGCGTCGATTAAGAATCGGATAACCAGTGACGTGGTGGCGGTCGTTTGAATAAATGTTCTGAAAACGAAATGATCACTGAGTGTGAGTTGCATCTTTCTAGCGCTCATTTTTTTTTTTTTCAGGTAAACGTGCGGGTTATACGCGAGCTTTTTTTTTTTTTTTCCGCCGAGTTCAAAAATAGGGGTGCGGGTTATACGCAGGGGCGGGTTATACGCGGGTAAATACGGTATGCTTTGCAATAACGTGTTCTAGAGCCTTGCAGCAGACTGACGTCAGGGATATGGGTCGGTAATTGTTTACTTGCATACGGTTGCCGCCTTTAAAAACAGGGATTACTATTGCATTGCGCCAATCTTGTGGAAGTGAACGAGTTTCAATTGACTTCGCATATATTATCTCTAAGTAAAAGGAAACCCATTCGGCATATCGTTTCAAAAATTCAGTTGGTAGACCATCCGGTCCGCTTGCCTTCTTCGCGTCTACTTCAAGAAGCAATTGTAAAACACCTTCACGGCTGACAATAACTGATTCCATTGCGGTCCTCATGTTGCCGTTCATGTATTCGCCTATCTTATCACCTTTGTCTGTCGTATAAACAGATTGAAAGAAGCGATTGAAAACATCAGCTAAGTCTTCAACTCGTGTCAGAACTTTCCCTTCATGTTCGATCTGTTCAACTTTTTCCTTTCTTTCACTGAAGTACCGCCAAAATTTGTGTGGTGAACTTTTAAGAAAGTTGGCAAGCGTGTGATCAAAGAACTGTTTTTTTGATTTCACAAGAGCTTCTTTCATCTCAATTTTTATAGCTGCAACTTCCATCGCTCTCACTTTCTGTTTTCGTAGTCTTTTAATTTTCCGTTTCATATGGATAATGCTGCGTGTTATCCAGGGGTTTCGTTTGCGCGTTTTCTTAATACGAGTTGGAACGAAGTGCTCGACGCAAGCTATGATGCTACTTTTAAATCTTTGCCACAGTTGTTCCACAGACTCGCTCTTCGATGCCTGCTCGAAGTAACTAAACTGTAATTCTAATTAATGCGGCTCTGCTTCTGCACGCCCTGCGTGCAGAAGCAGAGCAGAGACAACTCGCACTTCAGAACTCAGAAGTGCTCTGCAGCTAAAACGTTCTGTTAAGGGCACTGCAGAATCACCATTTCTATTGCAAGTTCCCAATGCGGCCGTTAAACCAGCTTGCTACTGTTGGGAGCTCGGTTTGGCAGAGGCAAGGAATACACGTTTTGACAGCTTGAGAACGGAGAGTCGGCTGGCTTTATCCAAAAACAAGATCGGGTTTGCCGAGCGGCAGTGGTAGTGCCCCTGTCGGGCAGCCGCTCTTCAGTTCCAAGAAAGAGGGGAATGCTGGCAAGTGTGGTACTAAATATACCACAATGTCAATAAAGATCGCCATTGTGCAACAAGTCCTGAGCGACCGGTCTCAAAGCGGAGTTGCTCGAGAATTTAATATTTCGAAGCAGGCGGCCTCAGATTACTTGAGAAACAAGACGAAGATTGTCAGCGAAGCAACAAAGTCTTCCTCCAGCTTGGAAAGGAAAAATTTTAGAGACGGCAGCCACCTGAAGCTTGAAGAAGCCGTCCACATGTGGCTGTGTGCTACGGTTGCCAAGCGGATTCCTGTGCCTGGAGACCTTCTGAAGCAGAACGCAGAGACGTTCACTCTCCGGATGAACATCGAGGGCTTTATGTTGAGTGACGGATGGCTCCGTAACTTCAAAAAAGGTACGACCTCGCTTTCAAGAGGATGTGTGGCGAGAGTGGTGCCGTCGACCAGACCCTTGTTGCAAATTATCGCTTGGAGACTCTGGAGTCGCTGTTGTCCCAGTTTTCGCCAGATGACATTTTTAACTGTGATGAAACAGCTCTATTCTATAAGATGCTGCCTGATAAGACCCTTTCTGTGTCTGGCGATCCCTGCCACTGCGGGAAGTATAGTAAAGAGCGCGTCACCATAATGGTAGGCAGCAACATGTCGGGGACAGAGAAGCTTCCGCTTCTTGTGACTGGTAAATCAAAAAAGCCCGAGGTGCTTCAAGGAAGCGAAGTCGCTGCCCGTGTGGTATGAGGCCAACACAAAAGCATAGATCACGCAGCAGCTCTTCAACGACTACATCCGCAAACTCGACAGGAAGTTCAAGTCGCAAAACCGGAAGGTACTGCTTTTTGTGGATAACTGTGGTGCACATGGTCACATCCATGATCTCGAGTCCTTCCGCTTGGAATTCCTGCCGCCCAACACCATGAGTGTCCTCCAGCCCATGGACCAGGGCATTATAAAAAATTTGAAGGTCCTCTACAGAGCACGCCTCTTGAACTGCATGGTCATCTGCATCGACGCCGGCAAGCAGTACACTGTTAGCCTTCTGTCGGCAATAAACATGTTTGCAGTTGCCTGGAAGGCGGTGGCCCCTGCCACTCTACAGAACTGCTTTCAGCATGCCGGATTTGTTATAACCGATGAAGTGAGTGCCATGGAGGCCCCAGACCTGTCGCCTTCCGATGTGCTCCCTACTGAAGCCGAAAATGTTCGAGATTTGCACAGTGGTGGCATTGCGATTCCGGACACTATCTCATTTGACAGTTTTACAGATGCTGACAGTGCTGTGTTGACGTGCGCAGAACTTGATGACGACGAGAGCATTCAGGTTTCTGCTGCCCCGCCGGATGATGACTCTGAGTCGGAGGATGACGCACCATGGGTGCCGCTGCCATCGCATGCGGCGCTTGTACAAGCAGTGACTGTGCTTTCAGCCACCTACAGTGACCGCACGACCCTCTCCGAGATTCAGGCTGATCTGATTACGCGTAAACGGAACAGTGTGCAATGGCGCATTCAAGATTTCTTTGCGCCTGCTGCCGCGCCTGAATAAGGGCGTGGAAATAAAGCATTTTTTTCTCAATCTGTTTTTTCGGACACCTGTTTATTCGGACATTTCCGCGGTCCCCGTGAGGTCCAAATAAACAGTCGGCGACTGTACCTGAAACCTTGGCAGAGCAGAAGAGGACCCATCATGTCTAAATGCACGTGAACAAAACAGCTCTCTGGTGGTTGAAACGGCTGCACCACTGAACGAGTGTGTCGGGGCACTTTCACGGCTTGACAGGCTTGGCAGCTTCCTGTCCAGCTTCGAACATCTTTGCTGATCGCCGGCAAGACAAAGCAGTCTGTGATAAGCCTCTGTTTCGCTCTGATGCCAGGTTGGCTTAGCCCGTGCAGTGAATTGAATATTGGGCGCCAAAACTGATGGGGCACGAATGGGCGAGCAACTGCCTGCAATGTGTAGCATGTGACCAACGTTGTTGCATAGGGAAGCGGCACCTCCTTGAGCTGGAGCGATGAGCCTTTCTCCTGCAATTGGCGCAGCTCAGGGTCACTTTACTGGGCGGATAAAAGAGCCTGGAAATCCACAGGGCCAGCAGGCACAGCGCCAATCCATGACAGTGTGCCAGCTGCCTGATTTTTGGTCCCAGAGGCATGGCGGATGTCCGCAGAAAATTTGGAGATAAAGGAAATTTGCCGAAAGATCACGTTCTGAGTACGAGGAACTGTTGTTCTTGACAACGGAGGTTAATGGCTTGTGGTCGGTCAGAATGTAAAAGCTATAGCCTTCAAGAAAAAAATGAAAAGGCTTGACAGCGCAGTAGATAGCCAACATCACCCTTCCGAAGGTGCTGTAGCGAACTTCTGCGGGGTTTAGGCGCTTTGAGAAAAAGCCCAGTAGCCTCCAGTTTGTGTCATGTGCTGCTGTAGTACTGCATCCACTGCCGTGGTCGATGCGTCTAACATAAGGCGAGTTGGGGTGTCGGGCAATGGTTGAATCGGCAATGCTGCAGTAGCCAAGAGCGTTTTGGCTTCCTGGAAGGAGTGCTCGTGCTCCGAGGACCAGAGGAAGGTACGCAGTTTTTCGGAGTCGTGACACAGCAGGTTGGTAAGCGGCTGAAGAACTTGCGCACAGGATGGTATGAAGCGCCTATGAAAATTTACGAGCCCCAGAAACTCTCGAAACCTTCGGAAGCAGGTTGGAGAGAGGAAGTCCTCAATTGCCCGCACTTGTGATTCCAGTGGCTTGATGCTTTGGGGTGAAAGGCGATGGCCGATAAAATCCAGGGCTTCAACTCCGAAAATGCATTTCCAGGGCTTTAGGACCAGGCCGTGCTTATACAGTCGCTCAAATAGAAGGCAAAGGTGCTTTTTGTGCTCTTCGTCTGTGTGACTTGCAACGAGAATGTCGTCAAGGTAGACAAAAAAGAATGGGAGTCCGCACGTAACCCCGTTCATGAATATTTAAAAAGTTTTCGCCACATTCTTCAAACTGTAAGGCATACGGAGAAACTCAGGCCAAATGAATTAGTGATTGCTGTTTTCGGAGTGTCGCTGGGTTCGAGAGGAAGTTGATGGTATGCGCTCGTCAAGTCAATCTTGCTGTTACAACAGGAGTGTTCACCTAGCAGCACTAGTTCTAGATTTTCAGCGGTAGGCCGAAACAAGTCGGTGCTATAGTGAAACGGGCAAACAAGCGCTTCTTGCTGTCTTCTTTTCACCAGCCTCATGCCCACTGCCCAGTGCCTTCAGCACACTGTATATTTTGGTTCCTGTGAGACGAGCACGGAAGTCATGCATGTGGGGAAGGGGATATTGATCCAGAGTAGTGACGGCACTCAAAACTCCGTAATCGCCACCAGTTGCCACTCTCCTGCTTTGTAACCGGATGGAGAGGTGAAGACCAACAGCTGAAGGAAGGATGAATTGTGCTGAGCTGAAGCATGTGTTCGAACTCACAGCGGGCGACTTCCAACCTCCGTCCAGCGAGCCTCCGCACGGCGGTATGGTGGTGGTATGGTGTGTCCGCCTTGTGTTTCATGAGCAGCGCTTCGTTTCAGGGCTTAGCAAACTACAGGCACTCAGCAAGTATCTTGTCGTATGTTGACACCACTGACTGCTATTTATAGTTTGATAGAGATGAGAAAGAAGCTGTTATGTAAGACAGACAGAAGAAAAGAAAAGTCAAAATGAGGTCGCACCTTGCGCTGTCAGCCACATTGTTAGCACTCGCATCCACAGCTCCAGCAGAAGGTGAGAGATCACAGCAGGCGATCACTTGTGCTGGCTGCGCAGTAGTGAGGATGACGTCTTCTGCGGCCGAAGGACAGGACGAGTGGCAACGTAGCGCCAGTCCCTGTCGCCTTCCAGCACGCTCCAACGAGGACGACGGTGTTTCGGGGCCCGACCGCGGACGCTCCGACGGCCCAAGGGGGCACCACGTGGGTTCCTGGATCAATCAATGCACAACCCACACTGACTTCACTTGATTTCATCTATACGGGCAGAGTTTTGGGGATTACAAAACAGCTTACGAAAAAAAAAGGACTAACCAGAACAAGCAACACTGGCAACTGTAGGGAGATTCCTTTAGAAATACACAGCATGGTGCCACACGTGAGATGCATGCTCATCCTTAAATTATGGCGTTTTACATGCCAAAACCATGATCTGATTGTGAGGCACACCGTAGTGGGGGACTCCGGAAATTTGGACCACCTGGGGTTCTTCAATGCGCGCCTAAATTTAAGTACACAGGTACTTTTGCATTTGGCCCCCATCGAAATGTGGCTGCTGTGGCTAAGATTCGATCCTGCAACCTCGTGCTTACTAGCCCAACATGGTCACCGTATGAAAGGAGCCATTAGGAAGGACATTATGTGCTAACCACAAGATTGAGGCTAAAAACACGAAGTAGCGGAATTAAAAAATGGCAGTCGAAGCATTTTATATATATAAAAATTGGGACAACTTTGTACCAGAGGCACTTTTCTCACTCGGGGCAAGCGGTCATGCTCAATTTCTTCAACTTTCCTGCCACACAGCTACAAGCGCTATAGGAGATTCACTTTTTCCCTACCGTAGGAAAAAGGTTTTTTTGTGGGTTACGCCAGATTTTCTTTTTCTGAAGAAACTACTGCACTCAATATTTTATGTAATAGATAAACAAAAAGTAGAATGACTGCACTTTTCACGCATAAAAGTATTATTAACGAGATGTATGTCATAAAAAAGATATAAATTGCCATAATCAAGATTGTGGGATAAAACTGAACAAAGTTTGTAAAGACACTCTTATACCTACTAAGAAAAATCATCATCATCATCATGATTATCATCATCATCAGCCTGTTTTATGTCTATTGCAGGACGAAGGCCTCTCCTTGCGATCTCCAATTACCCCTGCCCTGCGCCAACCAACTCCAACTAGAGCCTGCAAATTTCCTAATTTCATCGCACCAATTAGTCTTCTTCCGTCCTCTACTGTGCTTCCCTTCTCTTGGTGCCCATTCTGTAGCCCTAATGGTCCAACGGTTATCTAACCTGTGCATTACATGACCTGCTCAGTGTAATTTTTTTCTCTTAATGTCAATTAGAATATCAGCTATACCCATTTGCTCTCTGATCCAAACCGCTCTCTTTCTGTCTCTTAAAGTTATGCCTAGCATTCTTCTTTACATCGCTCTTTGCGCGGTCCTTAACTTGTTCTCAAGCTTCATGTCTGATAGCGCAGTGTTTCTGTGAGCAGTGCAGTAGGTCTCAAAAGTGGCATTTCAAATCACTGTCAGTAGTATTGGCCCTGGACATGAGAGTGTTGGTGGAAAGGGCCGCTTGACAGCAGACTTGATCTCCAAGTTAACCTCATACTACGGATGGGCTCTGAAGGCCCACAAAGGAGATGTAGATGCCACTCAAAATGCAGTGATGGCCACATATCACCGCATTGCATCAAACAATGATATGGCTAATCACACTCTTTGTTCATCAGGCCCAAACTCCTGGTGCAAGCAAAATGCTGCAGTGGCCAAGGGTGAGCTGGTTCCAACACATCCTCAAAAGGTTCCTCCTCGTGTGTCAGGCTTTACGTCCCGTATATGAACGGCTCTCGGACAAGAAACTGCTGCAACGTTGCCAGCGTGGTAAAATGCAAAATAACAACGAAAGCCTGCATTCGATGATCTGGAAAAGTCCCTGAAAAAGCAGCACACAGGCGGTGGGATTCAGCAGGACTACATGCCTGGTGCCTACTGAGCTGTTCCAGCTGTAAATTTGTAAATAAAATAGGATTTTGCATGTTTTCTCACTTTTCTCAAAACATGTTTTTGGGTCACTTGACCAGACTGCTGGAGTGATATCTCACGATCTAGAAGAGCTAGAGCAGTAATTCTTTCTTTAGCAGAAAGCCTAATCTGCATATTACAAACCGGTGAGAGCAGAATTTCAAATTTGTGCATATGAATATTTCCATTTCATGAATTTTCTTTTGGTGTGGTAGCCTTAGGACAAGGAAAGAATTTTGATCACCTGCAGAATGGCTAATTAGAAGTACATTTGAAAACTTTTTGCAGCATTGCAGTTACTGCATATTATAGTATCTAGCTATGAAATAATATTTACTTTTTTCCATTGTCTCCGAAAACAATAGAGTAGCAGCACTGTCAATCTCCTGAACTAATGGACCTACGGAATTTTCATTTGGCTACTGAATATTTGAAATGAGCACGAAAAACTAAGCAAGCTTGTCTATTTTCATCAGATTTGGCCATAAGATGCAGGAAATAATCTCCGCAACCAATGTCACCCCTTACCTGCTTCCTGGGCGCTCCGATCGCATGCAACAACCGCGGCTGTCGGCGTTAAAGAATGGCACTGCTATAACAACTGCAAAGAGGGGTCACGGGTGGCAAGTGATATGCAAGCACCGCCGAGGCATCGCATTGGTGCCCCCAAAAGAGGCCTTTTAAGAATTCCAAGAAGGCTGCCACGGCAGCCTGTCACCTTGAGAAATACAGAAGAAACGCTGAGGCGAGATCGCCACAAGCATCTCGCCACATATTTCTCACGAGCTTGCACGAGAAAACCTTATGTTTGTCAGCCTTGCGTGCTTTATGCAAAGCTTGTCGACATCATTCTCCAAGGCATCCAGGTGCTCCACATACTGCAGCGGAAGGTTTCTCGCGATAACGAAGTCCCGGAGAGACAGGCTCATCTGTTGGACCTCCTGTGAGGAAAACGCTGAGGCAGTCTGTCCTACCGCGTTGTCGCTGCAGTCGCTATCTGAAGCAAGCGCATTCGCGACGCTCGCATTGTCGGATAAAAGCGCTTAGTTTCCGAATCTACAGCCGTGTGCTTTCTTTTCACCGGCAACGTTGTGCATTGTCGATGATTGGTGGGCGGATCAGCCATCTTCCGTTTTGGCGGTGAGAAACCGTGTGGCCAGAAATGATTTCGACGCAAACAACGAAGACCAAGGCGAGCAATTAAGCTGTTTGCAGAACTGCACTGAATGAGGAGCAAGCGAGCAACCTGCGGGCAGCGCAGCTGGCATAGGTTTCAAATTTCTCGTTTTATTTTATGTTTAATTTTTTCAAGGATTTTGCATTTATTTACCTTTCGGCTCGGACACCCAGAAGCCAAACTTCATTGTTATGACCGATAATTCATCATCAGAGCACTGTAGTAAGCGAGTTATTTGACCATGGAAAACATACAAAAGTTGACGGTTGACGGCAGCATCCCAGTGTTATAACTGATCTGTTGTTAAAACCGGTATCATTATGAGTGGGTTCGACTGTATTGCCATAGACGATGCACACTTTCGATTCACTGAGGATGAAACAGGTAGGTAACACACTGGTGCAACCTTAAGTTGAAATTTCTGTGAAATGCCACATCTTGGACGCATGCATCGGCGGAACCGAGTGCTGCTAAGTGTAAATGAAAGTGACTACGAGTGTGAGTGCGCATGAGTGCGAGTGAGCACAGAACCTGCAGAAATATTGATGAGCCAGTATGAGCGAGTGCCCGCTTAATCTGCCAACAGTAATCTCACACTTTTGGAACACTCGGTACAAAATGATTTGGTCAAGCCCGAAAGGAAGTTTGGCGCACTGTTCTTGCCTCCGAATCACTGTCCAGGTAGTCTGGTCCAATGAGTCGAAGTAGGTCCTCCTGGAAGGTAGAGCCTCCACCTGCGCTGCCTGCGCTGCTTCCGGCACTGCTTCCACCGCCCTTGACGGACGAGGGTGACCACGACGGACCGGCTGACGACAGTGGGTGGGCGGCGCTGGCCGATCGTGGTGTGGAGGGGACAGCATGGCGAAGACTGGCCAGGGGACTGCGCATCACCTCCTCACCGGTGGTGGTGGTGGTGGTGCCGCTACTGCTCACAATGCGGCAGCTGCATCCAAAGAAAACACACTCGGTCCTGATCCCTTTTCATGTTAACAGGCAAGCTGCTGAGCAGAACGACACAGCGGTGTTGACATCAGGTTTCAATTAGGCTGGAGGGATGGCCTTGATTGAGTGACATGTCCCATTCTACTGCCTGTCTTTGTGGTTCTGCAATACTTAAGGGAGATTTTGTGGCTAAATAAGAAAAAAAATGTCATTTCATTTCACTTACGTCAATGTGTGGTATACATCTGAAAACCTGGAGTGTGGTAATGGCTGTCTGTAAACTTGTCCAGTAAACTAATGCTGATTCGAATCGGGTAATTAAATTTTTTTTTTGTGAAAGCAATAACAGTTAAACCTCTATATAATGAAGTTGGTAAAATCTGCAATTTGCTTTGTTATATCAAAATTTCGTTGCGTTGAAATTTGCCCTTTTGTCGATTTTTCTTAGACAGAAAGGGGCTGCAGAATGAGAAAACAATTCATTTTGATAAATTTGGGAGTCGGAGACGAATGATACAGTTTCATGCAACGTGTGTTGATGATATCTTCACATCAGAGGTACGAATTAATGGTGCATCCAGACGAAGGACCGAATCCGGATGTGCAAGGCCGGACGGCGTGTCACGTGACCTCACATCAGCGAAGTGCTTCGTCCGCGCCTCTTCCGTGAGCCGCGCGGACGGATAACGCCAACCCGTTTTTCACATCCAGATTCTGGCGGGGTAAAGCTGCAGCTTTAACTGGCCAGGAGAAAAGTGTCTGGCAACCAGTACACTTCTCTCCTGCTCGAGGACAGCCGCATTGCAGTAAGCATCAGTCCGTTTGCTGGCGCACGATTTCAGTGGTTCGTAGCTCCTGGTGTCGTTCACGTCTATTGAACAATGAACTTGTGCGATGACGCCGCCTTTTATTTCACATATTTCCATTCCTCCTCCGTGCGGGGTGTTCTTATAATGTTGCTTCCCAGTTCCTCGTAAATGGCAGTACATGTTTCATGTATAATGTCATTCACACTTGAATGACCGAGCCTAAACTGTCGGCTCAGGGAATAGTGACTCTCTCCTGTAATAATAAAAAAAAGAAAAGAAATCTCAGTGAACTGCTCGCGAGCAGACTACAAAAAAAGTAGGAAGTGTACAACAAATACATCTGATATCTGGCTGTTTCAGAGCAGTAAATGAATACAGTATCAGCGAAAAGCAATCGCGCTCACTGGCGTAGTCAAGTGTAAACAGATCAATATTATCTCATGCATGTTTATGCAAAAAGTCGGTGCGGACAGCATGGCCGTACAAAACTTGTGTTTACTCGTGATAACCCTTCCACGCGAACACTCTGGATCTGCATTGAATATTTCGGGTGCGATTGAGCTCGTACGCTACCACACGAGCGCGCTTCAACACACTTGTGTAGCGGCCTTCGATCAACACCAAGCTCAGTAATAACTTGGAAACGTGTGACACTTACCTGAAGCAAGGTACCGCAGTGTCACCTGCAGCCGTATTGCCGCCGATATAGAACGGCGCATAACGGTATCCTCCCTTCGTATGTGGGGCCCCACGTGTAACAGCAGTTGCAGAAACTGCTCTGTGCTTACACGAAGTAGCCTCCGATATTCGTCGAGGTCAGTCTTCAGGAGCTCTTCGTAGAGCAGGTTCTGGATCCCCAATTCTTTCCTTCCCATCCAGTCTTTCCGCCAACGACGCCGTTTTTGTGGAAGCAAATAAAAGTCCTCGTCAATCTCTGACAGAACAACAGCCATCGCGGCCAAACGTTGCTTTCTGCCGGCCTCCATTTTGTTGAACACTTACAATTCGCGGAAGAAACTCTCAGACCAGACTGCAGCTAGCCTGCGCAGAGGCTGCGGTCGAGAGTAATCCGGCTCTGTGGCCTTCGTCTGCTAGGGCCTCGTCCGCCGTGTGGATGCGCTTGCATCCGGATGGTCCTTGGCATAGTCGTCCGCGTCCGCTAAAAATCCGGATTCGGTCCTTCGTCTGGATGCACCATAAAGGCCGCCCCACATTCAGCGTTTCTACCGGCGTTTTCTGGCGTTGCGTCTCCCGGCGTGGTCGCATGAACGGCGCCAGAGAGGGCGTCCAGCCACACGAGCGGCACGCGGACCAGCGCCAGCGCAGCGTCGCACAATGTGACCAGATTTATTTTACCAGATACCTCCTAAGCTAATTGTGTAATATCAATGAAAAGAGCTGTCATAAGTATTCTTCAATGCAATACTTATGCCCTTTGCATAGTTTTACGCTAAATAAAATATTCAGGGCTGTGTAGAAAAATTACACAAGGCTAAGCTTCAGAAAACTGGCAGCAATATCGGTGTGAACATCACGAGCTGTCGGCGCGTCGGCGTGCGAAGCTGAGCATCGAGGGTTCTTTATTCTATGAAAGAGGGGGAAGTAGGTGCTTTTTATTGCTAGACGCCATGCGCCACATCATGGAAAGAAGGCAGCAGCTTTTGCTGCTAAAAAAGAAGCTCCTGCTTCTCATTTGGTACACCCGGCAGGACGATGGCGGCGACTTCAATACACAAAAAGTTTTTTTTAACACGATTCTTGTGTTCCTTGTGTTTGGTCTGCCACAATATCGGCCTTGCTTCTACAATGGCTATAAGGAGCTCGTTATCGATGTTCGCCGGTAGCATGATTGAAGCAACCAAACAAACAGCAATGGCGGCGCGAACTGCGAATCTGCGGAAGTTTCTTGCAAGAGTTGCCAGCAGCGCGGCCACGCCCTGCCACGCGCTGATTGGTCGGCGCTGTCGAGCCGCTTCCGACGGCGGCGGCGAGATCTGGTGTCCCTTGAGCACGACGTTTTGGCTTGGCGCCAGCCTCAGCGTCGACGCCGAGCGACGCCGGGTGACAAAACGCCAGAAAACGCCGGGAAAACGCTGAATGTGGGGCGGCCTTAAGCGAAGCCAGCCACGCTTTTGCGTGCACTGCACCACCGCGGCTGATGGCGTCGCTTGCACTGGGACGACTCTATCAGGTAAAGTGCCAGCAGCGGGGAGCGAATGTTTTATCTGGCTTTCACACCAATGGGTCACTGAAACTCAAGATTATGCAACCTCCAATACTTAACGCGTGGGAAGACAGCTTACATGGTACCACACTGTCTCGGCATGCCAACTCTTTGCACACGTGGCCGATTACCTCTAAAAAGGGTGCGTGGCTGCGTATGAGCTCAGACGCTTACAGCCATGCTCAGCCTTGGCCGAGATGCACGCCTGAAATCGAGACATGCACCAACTTATCTCAAACACCGCCCGTCCCGTCGCATGCGCTTGATCGTGTTTCCACAAGCTCGCACCCCTCCCTCTCTTCCCCTTTGCTCATGCAGAAAGGCGTCCCTTGTGAACCCCCATCTTTCTAGTCTCACCCGTGCACACTTTCACTCGCACCTAAAGCATACAGTGCGTGGGGCATGTGATGATCTTATCGCACTAGGACTTCATACGGAACATGATGCGCCTCCACTTCGGTGGTCACTCTAGTCGCGCAGTGTGCGATTTAAGAGGTGCATTTGCAAGCAGCCGGTTGTAAATCAATCATTTGACCATATATGTCCATGGAAGTTTCTATTTATTGTCTCGGCATTCCTTTTCAGCATCAGTTAAATTTCGTTACATTGAAATCGTTGAAATAGCATACAAACACACTTTGTTATACATATTGAGGTTTTAAATACATGGCATTGTATGATCAAGAGGTTATGATACATTGTTATATTGAGAATTTCGTTACGTTGAAGTTCATTATACCGAGGCTTAACTGTATATGGACACTCAAGGCATGTTCTTGTCGTCAGAACCCGCCTTGAATATCATCACGCTCTCATGGTATCGACAGCACATGAAAGGTTGTTTTGCAGGGTGGGTTAGAATATCTCTAGAAATATCTATTGAGGTTTTAAATACATGGCATTGTATGATCAAGAGGTTATGATACATTGTTATATTGAGAATTTCGTTACGTTGAAGTTCATTATACCGAGGCTTAACTGTATATGGACACTCAAGGCATGTTCTTGTCGTCAGAACCCGCCTTGAATATCATCACGCTCTCATGGTATCGACAGCACATGAAAGGTTGTTTTGCAGGGTGGGTTAGAATATCTCTAGAAATATCTGATTCACTTGGAGGATGTGACCGTTCCAACACACACAGAAGCACGCACACTCATACATAAAGACAGACTGTCTCACCCTAGCCGGACCTTGGGACTGTGGTTTGGGGCCCGCTCTTGTAGTCCACGGCGCGGAAGTGGGCTTCCAAGATGACTGCTGCCGCAAGTCGACAGCTCATCTGTGGAAAAGCAAACGGCATTGGCACAAACACTACAGGAAAACGAACATGCAAACAGCAGATAAATTGATAAATTAAGTGTATTCTGCAGAACTACTACAACGAGTTGTACATCACAGATTTATTCAACTAACGCTTGAGAGATTGCCCAAAAATGCCGGGCACTTCTGTGCACACCATGTTATTTTCCAAGCATGTTGCGTCACCAATGATGATGACAATTTAATCACATCACCTTTGGAACTGGGCGGTAACACATATCCACCTTGCCTGCTTTAGTTAATCAGGTGTGTTACACATACTTTTTGTTCTAGCATTTCTCTGTCCATCTCCTTAACATTTTTTCTCTTCCTCAAAACTTCTTTACCTACCTTGTACCGCTACCTAGGCCTGTAATGGAGCTGGTCGCATGAATCTCTTCCCTGCCTTTCTTCCACCAGTACTCTAAACATCTCTTGCTTACGTCGACTGCTGACCCTTTGATGCTTTCGTCCACTTAAAGTCCAAGCGCTTCTGGATGGTGTTCGTTACATATGGTTCTCACTGGTTCAATCACTTCGCATTCCATTAGGATGTGCCAAGCGGTCTCCGGATTTTTGCTGCAGCATACACACGCCTCATCTTGGTGCGAATATTTGCTCCAGTACACTTTCGTCCTTAGGCAACCAGCTTCAGCCTCAAATAGTAAGGCTCTGTGTTATCCTGCAGATTTTCCCTTCTAATTTCTTCCCATTCTTGTAAGTCTCCATGGTCTTTTTTGTTTCCATTCTTTGCATCCTATTCCCTGTCTCTGTTTCTCTTGCTTTCTTTCCGCTGACTCCCGATTGTCTACTTACACCTTCAATTACCCTGTACTTGTTTGCCAACTTTCATAACCTCTTCCTCCATTCTATATGCACGATTTTCAGGTACAGATAGTTGTCCACTTTAGCCATCTATTTATTTTTGTTCATGCTCCCGAGTTTTTCATCAAAACTAATTTTGCTCTGCACTTCTCTGACTAAAAAAGAAAAGCCCAACCCATGTCAGCAAGCAATGCCTCATTTGTGGTTTTACTGCCGGCTCTCAAAGCCATCCGGCCCACAAATCTTTGTCTGCTCCTTTAAATATCACGATTACTTTTGACATCTGCATTTTTTGGGGAAAAAAGGCTGTACTGAGCGCAAGGTTATAAATATGGCAGAGATGTGGTAAACCAATGTTGACTGCATATTTCACTGGTTTTATCTGTATTCCATCTATGCCACATGCCACACTGTTACTAAACAAATCAGATACACCCAGGATTTCGTTATCATTCGGAGACTGTTATCATGTTATCACTAAATTATTTAAGAAGTCATTAAATGTCTTAATGAGTTCAAAACCCTTAACAGGTACGTTGCATAGGATCAGTTCTTTAACAGTCTCTGCAGAATGTGAGCGACCCAACAATTTGTTTATCCTCTTCCACATAACATCTGGCTTGGTCTTATGATCCCGTTGAAACACAAAACAAAAATATGTGCGCTTTATTTTTCACGAATTAGCATTGGTTTTACATATTCCAATTTCGTTTAATATACCCAAATCCTCTGAGCGGCACAAAGTTAAAAACCTGTGGAAGTGTTTATTCTTTCTTTTTATCATATTTAATGCACTCTTTAGTCATCCACGGCTCACACGAGTTACTCGCCTTTTTCATTTATTTCATAGGACGTGACTGAGCATAAGATTTTATGAACAGACGAATAAAACTATTATATGCCTCATCCGACGTCTTGCTTGTGTTACGACATAGCAATTTGTCAGCAATAATCTTCATCAAAAGTCATCTAAAGTGTATTGATTAATGTGCTGGATTGTTCTAAAGTTGTGTGAACCATAATTGATGCCACATTTGTGAGGCTTAATGAAAAAAATATATACATAGGAAGATACATAATTCACATCGGAGACAATAACGCCCAATATTACTATGTCGTGGGTTGGTTAGTTATAAACAGGTCAATCAGAGTATCCGTCGATTGTGTGGTGTGTGTGGCGCCGCCAATAATGTTAACAAATCTGTCACTGCAGCAGTGTTTGAAAGTTGTGTGCTGTACCCAAAGACTGCGACATATAAGGTCGTTTCATCACGCAATTCACACTCAATATTTTCTTTTAGATACATTAAAAGACCACCATGACATTTGTTTGTTCTCTTTAAATATAATGCGTTGTAATTTGCACATTTGACGACGTCACTGTCCGACAAGTACCGCATCTCTGTTAGTGTTAATAAATCAAAACAAAAGTTAAATTGTCGGAAAAAGCACAGAAGTTATCTGCTTTATTTTTGGCTGACCATGTGTTGAAATGAAAACACATCAAGCCTTTTACATCGTTTGAACTTAAAATGGTTGGGCAGTATCGCCATAACAAAAAAAAGAAAAAAAAAAGTGCAGGATAACACACCTGCCAAGTTGCACAATCTGACCAATGTTGCGGTCGCTTTGCACATTGTTCACATTGGACTGCTCCTCTTTCCTTGCAAATATTATGCCATCGGTCGTTCACTCAAACTTCCAGTTTCGTGCCTTCTTCTTTTTTTGATGGCCATACCTAGCAGTCTCTTTTGCATTGGGTAAAGGTGCTAATTAATATATATGGAAGATGTAGATGTGTGACTGAGATCTGACATTTCATAAGAAGCCAACAAAGACACGAAGAACAGCACAGGGGAAATTACTTGTACTTACTAATTGAAATAAAGAAATTATAGAATAATGGAACTGAAAGTGGATGAACAAACAACTTGCCGCAGCTGGGGACTGATCCCACATCTTCGCATTACGCATGCGATACTCTACCAATTGAGCTACCACGATTTCCCATCCACTTTCTGGGGTACTTATTCGTTATTACTAGTTCTTATTTACTTATTTGTACTTATTATTCACTGTACTTATTTGCATAAAAGGTCGAGTTTCAATACAATGAAATTTCGATATAATGAAGCAAATTTTCGATTTTATTGACTTTGTTATGACGAGGTTTAACTGTACGTCCCTATGTCATCTATGCATTCGTGCTTAAGAATATCTCACAACAACTCCCTGTCTACGCTGCTGTAGGCTCCTGTAATGTCTAAAAATGCTACGCAAAAGGGTCAATTCTGAGCTAGTGAAATCTCTGTGCACAGAGTCAGTACAAATATATTATCCTCTAAGCATCTGCCTGGTCTGAACCCATTGTGTAGTTCTCAGAGTACATCATTTTTCTCAACCAACTGTGAGAGTTCTAATTTTATAGATTGCATTGCCATTCTATACAGCACCGACATTACTGTAACTGGCCTGTACGAGCTCGTCGTATCCTTATCAGAGGAGGTTCATATTCCTTTCACGCCATCTAAAAGAATTTTCTTTATTCTAATCACTTGCTCTATGACATTATTCAGCATTGCCTTGCTCTTCAGACTGACGTTTTTGATTAGCTGCATTGAGATATCATTGGGACCTGCAGCCATGTTATTCGGGACATTTCTTCTGCATTTTTCCAATAACAGCATTCTATGCTAACTTTGATCCCTCAGGCATCACGTTGTTGCTGGATCGGTTAGAGTCCGAACCATGCTTTCTTTCGTGCTGACGTTATCCCTAATAACTCTGTGATGTACTGCAGTGCATCGTCTCCTTACGTTACCATCTTCACAGCCATTTGCCAATTTTCAGTTGGAGCTGCGAGTGCTCTTACATGGTTCCAGAATCGTTTTGGTGTGGTTTTGCCTCATTTGCAAATGATACGCGCCCAACATTTACTTGTGCATTTAATTTCCTTTTGCATGAGCTGTCTCTACCCTTTTTCTTTTTCTTGGTATTTCTTCCATCTAAGGAGCACCTCTCTTCATTTAATGCCAACTTCTTGGCTTCTCGATGATCTCTAAATGCCTGCTTACGCTCTTCTATAACTTGCTTTATTCCCGTTCCACCACTCACGTGGTATCCTCTTTCCAATCAGCAATGTTTTTTTTTTTTTTTTTCGCCGTGTCGTGGTTTTATCTCCTGCTGCATAACGTCTACCAGTTCCTTATATTCTCAGACTATTGTAGAAAACGCCTCCATTTTCTTTCCTATGTTTCTTGCAATCTCTGCTATTTGCTTTTCATTCATTTTTAATCCTTCCACTGCTACTGGTTCGTGTTTCGCATTAGTATCTCTTCCAAATTTTAAGGCAAGACATTTATGATAGCTGCCCAGGTTATTTTTTCCATGTTTGTCTATTATCATTTGGTCTAGTTGTTCATAACCCATTTCTGAGACTAAGGCAAAATCGACACCTGACTGCCTATTTCTGCATTGCCACGTTACCTTTCCATGACACTTATTCTCGCTGTTAACAACTATAATGTTCTGTTCATCGCACAGATCCAGCGCAAGAGAACCGTTGCAATCAGTATATTCGTCTAAATCCTCCATGTGCACATTCATATATCCCACAAATATCACCTGGCCTGATTTTTTGAACTCACTAATATAGCTTCCAATGCAATTAGTCAAACCTTTATTTTTATCTCTGCTACCACTACTTGACCCTCGGTAAGCTACTTCAAGCCACATCTTCCGGCCTACCCATGTGCTGCCAACCCACAAATACTCCTTAAATGTCTCTTTCACTGTTCGAACATCATACCTCGCGTAGTTAGCATGCCTATGTCTCTGCCTTTCCTTGACCGAGTCATTCTGTGGCACCTCTCCCATACAAAATTGTCAATAACAGGCTGCTGCTCCAAATCATGCACATGCATTTTGGTCACGGTGTGCACGCTAATTGTTTTGTTTTTCAGCTGAGTTTCAATCCAGCCATTTTTCCTGCTTGCGGCCACTCTGCATGTTTATGTAAGAAATTTTAGTCTATTCTTATATTAGGTGCATCTTTTCTTCCCGCTTTTTTGCTCATATAGCCTATGCCGATATTTCAAAACATTTAGCAGTAACTGTGGGTGCAGATTACATGTGAATTTCACCGTGAAGTGTGGCTTCATGGCAGCGTGAGACGCGCTACCATGAAGCCACATCTCAAGTCAAGGTTCTTGGCCATTCAAGGTTCCGTTATCTCCTAGGGAACCCCACCTCCTCCTCACTCCTGCATGCTGAAGCTCCCTTCTCCCCACTTTCACGGTCGCCCATTCTCCTTTGATTTATAGGTCACCATTTTGCCTTTAGTAGTAGTGAATAGCACACATGGCACCGGCAAACTCATGTGTCACCCATTCCTGCGACGCTCCCTCAGTCTACGCGAAGTGCTTCCTGATACAGCGGTGAGCCAAATCACCATTGGGATGTCGAGCTCGGTCGCGTTTGCTCCGCTGCCGCTGCCGGTGCGGGGGCTTCTCCGTCCGCATCCGCTGTCGTGTGAGCGCTAGCTGTAAAGTGATCGCATTCGCGTCTGATATCATGTGACTGATTCGTCCGCAATAACGTCTGGCATGTGAATCCAGCTTTGTAAGCACTGCCAAAGATACAACGTAGATGAGTCGTGCATCCGTGAATGGAGACTGTTTTTTCAAAGGTTTGAGCAGTGTTGTATGCGGTGGTTACTTCTGCGGATTACATGCAGGGATATTTTTTTTTCTTTCCGGGCTGTTGTAATTGGGGGCGCAGATTATATGTGGTGGCACGTTATACGTGCAAAAATATGGCAACTCCTTGTGGTCTAATTCTGCCCCTTGCTGTTGTGTCACTACATTTAATCACTACAAGGAAGCCAGCAAAAAGGGATACAATGACAGTTCAAAAAATAAATCTCCTGAAGCCAACAAATATCATTCATGATCTTGAAATATCATAGCAGAGAATCAGATATAGGCATTAAAAGTAAGGGACTGACTTAGAACGACAGAAAGCTGAGCTAGTTGCGGCGTTCGTGTTGTCCCCTTCTCTACTCCTGTGTCCTGTCTGCACGCCTCACTTCTATTTTGCATAATAAGGGACTGACATTGTCTGAAATGCGTCTTAAGATTACAGTGCCAACAGAAAGACCATGCCTCGCAATGGAAGGAATGAGCATACTTTACTCTCTTAAAGGGACTGACAACCAATTTTCATGGTACCCATATTTTTAGGGCAAGAGAAAGCTCATCGGTCAGAGTGTATAATCACAAAATGGTAACTGGAAAAGCGCTGTGCAACTATTTTTGTCAGAATTTTTTTATCTGCAGTGATGATGTAGTCGTTCAATGGAAGCATGCTGAAAATGGCGATAGGCGAGCACGATAACGACTATACGCTGGCATTAGCGAGACAGATGACAAGAGCGGCCATGACCGTGAGAAAGTATTATTTTGTTTATCAAGTTGATATTCCATAGAGCCCAACTGCTTCAGTATTTAACCAGTCAAATCGAGACCAATCGGATCGAAAATGAAACGACGCTTTTACACGTGATACGCAGTTCAGTGTTTTGTGTTAGCCATACGTGCCATTTTTATTTCTGAAGCACAGAACAAAGCACGAGTGTCTAATAATATACCGTATTTACTCGATTCTAAAGCGCCCTCAATTGTGTTGTGCACCTGTTTTGTGCGACCAAAAAAATGTGGGAAAAAGAAACCACCATCAATTGTAACATGCACCCGCTTGCTGTGACCTAAAAGAAGAAAATTCCTTTATAGTACCGCGCATTTCATTTTTTCATACAAAAATACAACTTTTCTCATTTGGAAAAACAAAGATTTACTCCCAATACACTAAAGTTGCAATAAATAGAAAAAGCCACAGTTCTGCCTTAAAGGCGAAGCATCGATTGCGATATCAAATTAGTAGACAGCTATATGAATGTAAGGATAGTAGTTTTATCAGCCATAAATATGTTTACGGCTAAACTAACTAACTAAATTAACAAGCATGGCGTCATGCACAAGCAAACATGAACACGTATCACTCAGTAACCGCGGAAACTCTTTTTAAAACACTTGAGTGACGAAGTGCTGTAGCAGGGGCGAGCGAATAGACCTTTGTGTGGCCTCTCACTTCAACACGAACTAAGCGATGAGAACACGGCGTGGTGTGCCTAGATGGGTAGACTCTGTCCCCACTGCACATCGGTTTCAAGGTAGGGGTCGCGTGGCCGTTCCATACGCAGCAGCCACCGAAGTAGAACGCCGCTTCCGTTTGTGCCACTCCCGCAGGCAAGTTTCGGCAACTCCGAACACCCATGATGCATCCCCGATTTCCATCCGCCTCCGCACACGTGATCGCTTTCCTTTTAATTACGGCATCGCGCGACTTCGCAGTCGGCACTTCCATGCTGACAGAGCAAATGCAGAAAATGGGAGGACGGACTGTGTACTAACCTAAGCATGCATACTATAGCACAGGGAGAAAGCTACGGCAGCTAGGCTCGAAGCGTGCACAAAGTGGCCATTTTCAAATGGCGATGGCAATGTGGCAAAGCTTTAGTTTCGTACTCAATAATAATGTGCGCACAATTTTTGGACCGGTTCTATTGGAAAAAAGGTTCGCGTTAGATTCGAGTAAGTACAGTAGCAACTGCAACATTAAGCAGCAGTTGTGTTGTACTTAATAACAGCAGACTTACGTACAGTAATCACGTAGACTTTGTCCGAAGAACCAAGATTTCATCGCCAGACCTCACCACTTACTGGTTTGCGAGACGTTCTTTGCCAATTTAAAATTATAATTTCTGCTTCGCAAACAGCATGCTGGATTCTTATCACTATAAATAATGGTCATTTCATTTCCATCGACGTCTCACAACACATTCTGGCCAGTTGCCAGTCCCTTTGAAGGGCCCCTACCAACCAGGCCACATGGCAAATTTTGGTTCTATGCTGTAACTTGTTACGTGCCCTCTAGGGAGCAATCTTTCGCAATTACCGTATTTACTCGCATAATGATTGCATTTTTTGTAAAAAAAAATTAACACAAATTCAGCGGTGCGATCATTACGCAGGTTAAATTTCCCGCAAAAAGAAGAATTTGTTTTTCATTTACCGTTTGCTGGGGGATGACAACAGGTCAACAAATAGGTAGGCGGCTGCCCCTGTATGTAGTGTGGGACACCAAAACAAAGATGACGGCTGGCGGAGCAAGCCGAACGTGCCGAACACGATTTTTTTTTTCTTCTTGTGAGTACATTACGTGCACTGAAACAGTTTCTTCCGTATCAGTAATGAATAATATCATTAATGTCGGCAAGTTTGCGGCAATAATGTAGCCATGTCCACTTTGAGGGGACAGAAACAGATGGGCGCGCTTAGCTGCGGAAACTACGGCACTTGTCTTCACTGCTATCCTAATACGGCACGTTTCCGCTAAGGGTGGGTGAGTATTTTAGCCGTGTTACAAGCGTCGGCGTATGAATAGGGTACACTTCTAACGTACAAGTGTAAACGTCACTGCTATCGTTGCCACTCGTGATTTGTTGCGTGCTCACAAGGGCAGACGAGAATCGAAAGGCGCTTTTTTTTGTTATTGTTGTTGTTGACCACAGCCATTTTTATATAAAGCCTACACATAATAAAGGCGAGTTTGCTTGTAGCCTTCTTTTTTTTTTATTGTCATGGAAGTGCGGAAAGCGATGAACGGAATGGAATGGGGCACCTGCTTGAGAATGGTTGGTGCGTGCAGACCGCTTGGTTTGTCTTGAAGAGTCGTTCGCATAGCAGTCGACAGATAGCACGATCATTATTAGCTAGACTTGGCACATGACATATCACTGCGGTAAGTTCGGGGTGCAATCATTACGTGGGAAATAAGAAAGAACGAATTTTGACGACAAAATTCAGGAGTGCGTTCATTACGCGAATGCGACCATTATGCGAGTAAATATGGTATTTTTCAAAGTGGCTCATCAATAGCTGAGATAGAAATATTTCAAGTGCCGCGAACCCATGATTTCAGGAGACGAGCGTCACCGCCCAACATACTCTCTCTCTCCACTTGCCCTCATCTAGTCTTCGCAAGTGAAATTCCTTCCCTATGCTCTCCCATACCAGTTGAAGGATTGCATGATGCATACGTTACAGGCCCCGCCTTCTTTTCTCTTGCATTTTTGCTGCACGGCGCACCTCCGGTGATGATTTAACGTGCAAACTGTTGCATTTGTTGCATTTTGGGCAGCGCACGATTTTGCGTGCTCTGAACAGGAACACCTGATTAGCAGCTAAGTCAGTGCCACAATCACGAACACTGAGGCAGACAAAAATGTGTCAACAGAGTATGATCGTGTGCTGAAACGCAGTTGAAAATGGCAGTTTCATTCTCTGCATGCATGACTGCATGACGTGGAAACAAGCAGATGAAACGTAGGTACATCTCTCTTGCTACAGTACGAAGTAAAAGAAGACACATAGATATCCGGTTCGTAGGTTTTACTATTTCTCTAAACTTTCATTTGCCTATTAAAGCAACAGATAAAACAACTAATTGCTGTTTCCTTGAATAGTTCTCAAAGTCTCGTGCCACTGTGAGTGATGTCTCAGCACGGCAAGCCACGCAGGTGCATTTGCGCAACTGACATAGACTCTTCAACTGGGAGAGTTGCGCCTATGAGAAGGGTGGTTTGAAATTTGAGCTATTCTCGTGGCACGTAGCGGCGTAATACTTTGTAGGCATGATCGTTAGCGCACATTGTATGCACAGCGCTTGTCCGTTCGAAATTGCCAGACCTGGTGAGAGGCCCTTTAAATGAGAAATGATATTTATAAATCGGTGCTGAAATACATGCAATAATGACGCGGGGGGGGGGGGGGGTGTCAAGCATTGTCATTATTAGTTTGGAAACCGTGTCCAACTCTGTACCAATGTAATGAACTTGGTTCATTTCAAATGCGATTTTTATAAATTCAAAAAATATTTCCTGATATTCTTAAATTTATCAATTTATTGTGTATTTGTAATTTGTAAAAGTGGTAATGTTAAACCTCGATATAATGAAGTCAGTAAAATCGGTAATTTGCTTCGTTTTATAGAAATTTTAGCAATTAGACCTTTTTTTTTATTCAATTTATTCCCATAAGTATGAAGGAAGGCCGAAACAAAAATTGAAAATTTTTTCACACGACAGATTCGAGCCCCCCGTACACCAAATTTTCCTAACTATTGGGCGATCGGAAAAAGCACATCTGAATGAGAAAAAATTTCCTTTTGTTGAATTGGAGAGTTGGTGACAAAAGATAAGGTTCCATGCAGTGCCGGCGATATTTCACAACGGCAGTTCAAAGCGAGGCCAGTCACGCCTAAGCGTCCACTCTGCCCTTGCGGCTGATGGTACCACTCGCAGTGGGACGATGCTATCACGAAAAGTGGCGGCAGCAATGTGCAAATGCTTAGCCAGCCTCCCACTTCAACGCGTCTCCGAAACTCAAGATTAAGCAACCTTAGGTATTAAATGCACGTCGGGACAGCACAACCATCGAGGCACTCCCTCGCTTTGTACAGGGCGCGAGGGCTGCGTATGAACACAGCTCCGGTGACGGCCATGTATGTGCAGCTATGGCAGTGCTAGCAAAAGAGATGACATAAAGCGTGCGCCGACACAGCGTTTTCCTGCACATTCTGAAGGTCCCAGTTCCTATCTGCAGGGTGTGAACATCCCTCAGTCAGAATCATTTGCCGGTGGCCATACAAGGAGCCGTGTTTCGCCTGGAAAGATGGCTGGGAGTTGACCTTGGCATCATGCTAGGGCTAGTACTTTTTATTGTTAACACTTTATATTTTGAGAAACTGTTTCTATCGAATGATGATCTTTGCTGAACTATTGCACAGGCATGTTGTGATGAAAATGTATTTTCTAAAATTTTTTATAGGTTTTCCCATGCAAAGCAACAATAGTGTTTTTATATCACTATTCTTGTACGAAATTTTGCGTTAGATACAGTTTTACGATTATTTTTAATGAACTTGTTTCTTAGCGCTCAAGCCTTCGCTCCTTGACAAGTAGTCCTCTCCATTTTCTGTCTGTATCCACTCCTGCATGAGCCCGAAGAGGGTCTGCAGAATATATAAATAAGATAAATGGGTAAACCTACTGGATCCCTAAAAAAACATTGCTTTAATTAAAAAAGCATGATAACATTAAGGAGCTCTTAGCAGCACCAACAAAACAAGGAGTCTCAAATTTTGCAATTTTGCAAAATTTTGCAAATTTTGCAGCAAAAGGGGTTCAGTTTTAGCACGGAACACTCACCTGCACTGCTGCCTGCCCCCAACTGCCACTCGCTGGAGCTGTCGGACTGGTAGTCCGAGCCCAGGTGCTGCGGCACTGGCTGCATGAGTGGGCCACAATGGTCGAGACCGGCGAACGACGACGACCCGAGACTGCTGAGGTCACCCTGGCTCCTGTGGTGGTGCTGTACGAGTGAAAAGAATACAAAGAGCTGCTGAAGAGAGTGTTCCCATTAACAAAGTGCCGGGCACATGAACAA
This sequence comes from Dermacentor variabilis, assembly GCF_050947875.1. Taxonomy (NCBI): domain Eukaryota; kingdom Metazoa; phylum Arthropoda; class Arachnida; order Ixodida; family Ixodidae; genus Dermacentor; species Dermacentor variabilis. The sequence continues at coordinate 44,954,143 of NC_134574.1, forward strand.
AGTCCCTCTTCGTACCAGCACTAATGATAGTCTCCCACAGAACGCACAGGCCACAAATCGTGCCGTCATGCATACGTGGAAATGTATGGCTTCATACTCATTAACCAGGGTGTCTACCAAGTTGACATTTCCAAATTCCCCGAGTTTTCCAGGTTTTCCGTGAGCGCCTTCGTGGAATTCCCAGAGTGACACATAACTGTTTTATGTCAAGACAAGCTGACACCATGTTGCCCAGTGCTGTCACTCTCTCTAAGCAAATTAAAAAACACAAAGAAGACTCAATCCACTTTGAATAGGAATTAGTATTTATATTATTGAAATATAAAACAGAAGGGAGTGGTTAGTAAAATGCACAGTGAATAAAATATATTCAAGAAAAATGATAAAGCCCATTGAAAATTGAGTCTAACATTTTCAAATACGAATTAAAAGAGATGCATACATTCGATAGGAGCTATTTCTATGAACTGATAGCAAGCTCGTTGGTATGAAGCCCGAACTTTGTTGTCACAAGTGAGATCCTCTCTCAGCAGCTAGAAAGTCAACTTCAACTGTCCTGACATACTCTCAGCGCGCGCACAATGCCTCAGTGTTGTGTGTTTGACTGCTTTGAAGAGTTCATATTGGTTTGGACGATGAGGGACACCTGCATCTCGGCGTCAGCCGACAGTTTGTTTTTTGAGCTCAAGCTCCTTCGAAGAAGCGGCAGCACACTTTCTTCTCCGTTCATTCCTCAATGTGTAAGTTGTTTGTGTTCTTGTCCTCCTTCCACCACGTGTTTGCCCTATGGACCATTTGAAACATCTCTTAGTTAATCGTGCAGTCAACTTTTGATACCCTAGGGGCCACTAAAACGCCCGCAAAATCGGGCAGTCCAAAAAATGAATGCTCGTCTTTTACAGCCCTTAAGAACTCAACTCGCCACAGGCACGTCCGAAAAATTTCTGACGGTCTGCCAGTACACTTATACACTTATTAGGCATATCTGTGCTTGCACTGTGACAGGATGACAGGAGACGGCGGGTGCACGCATGTATAATTAAGGAATATATACCGTGTCCCGTGACAATTGCGCCTTCCCACTCTTGATATGCTTCACCGCAATACTTCGCATATGCTTGGCCGCATAACATTGCTGTATTGAGGCGCAGCTGACTTTCGGGAACCGGCATTATGTGTTGCATCATGCTTTCCGAGCTTCGAAGTCATTGGCGAGAATTACAAAGGCAAAGTCGGTGCCATTGCTAACAGCAGCAAGTTGTTTTAATGAAAAGCACCGAACAGCAGGAAGCTTAAGAAGCTTAAGAAGCAGCTAGGTCTAGCCTTGCCACACTGGTGGCTACGGCTACCAGCAGATCTGTGTGCTAGCGCGCCGGTTCGAGGCGGCGGTGGTGGCTTTGATAAATGCCCTTTCAAACCTGCGGTCACGGCAAAATGTCCAGAAAATCAGACAGGGAAGGGTTCTTGCATCCAAAATTTCAGGCATTCCTATACATTGGCTCTATGGGGTATGTAGTGGTGCCACAAAGCCATTTGAATTATCGGGCATGTCCCAAAATATCAGGTGTCCGGAAAATCGGTCGTTGACTGTACACTGCCAAATCTTCCGGCCGACGACAGGGCGTCAAAGACTATTCATTACGATTCCTGTCTGTTACTCGAGCCAGCGTTACGGCGACTTTCAACCCTTTCAATAAATTGACAGCTAACTTTCCCTGATATAGGCACAAATTCCCTGAGTTTTCCCTGAGTTTTTCCAGACTACTCAAAATCCCTGAGAATTCCCGGTTTGTAGACACCCGGTTGCTCCTCCATAAGAGCGCGTTGCATCAGGATCACCAACGCGGCATGGCGGCTTTCTGTTTTGTTTACGTCGTGTCATGGCCCGAGCAGCTACACTTTGTGTGTATTTCTTCCTCTATCAAGGTCGATGGTTTGTCAAGGCATGAAAAACAGTTTTAGGGGTTTCGATGAGCTACAGTTTCAATAATTTAAAGAAAAACTTTGTTGAAGTGAAAATGTGTCCGCAAAGTAGTTCGGTTTGGAGGGAATTTCGATGCATTATGTTCTGTGAAGCATTGATGGGGAATGAAAAAATCTTCATTGGGGCAAAAATTTCGTTGAAGAGGATTTCGTTGTGCCGGGATTCAACTGTATTACTGTGCAGTCAGTAAGTGCTGCTCAAAAGTGAAGCAAGACACAAAACCAACAGCAACCATTTGAGCTCACCTTCCCATGGACGGTACAACATGCACAGTATATTGCAAACATTTTTGTTTGGGTAAGCAAGGAACCTAATTTTGTAAACAATTAAATAAAATTTTGTAGGCACATGAGAACAAAGACATGTGCCTGGGCCCAAAGCAGAGATGAAATTGCAAATGAGCTAGAACAATTCACGTCGTCAGGCAGGAGACAAAAAGTGATGGCAAACGTCTTATGTGCATTCCAAATGACAGATGTGCTTTGATATGCTTTACCACACAAGAAAAAATGTGTATTACGCCCCATAACAACGCAAGAAGCTTGACAAGAGACTGCGTCTATGAACGGTGCCAAGATGTGATGCCTTCGTACAGTGTGGCGCAAAGATGGTGATGGTAGTGGAGACCAACGTTCGTAACATCCCATACACTCGCTTTCGTTGCGAGGCGGTTTGTCGGCTTCCCACATGTCATGTCGTCTCTGCAAATAGACGCAAGTCTATTCGGCATAAAACCATAACTTTTGTTGCCAATACCCGACGGACCTTTACAAACACAGCCTTTTATTGCCCCCAAGGGCTGACACTGCCAAAGGCACGTCCGAAATAGCTCTGAAGGCCTGCCAGTACAATTATGAGGCGTATCGGTGCTCGTACTGTTACATGCGTGCATAATAAAGAACAGATACTGTGTCCCGTGACGATTGCCTCTTTCCATTCATGGCATGCTACACCACGTAACATTGTGGTATTGAGGCAAAGTTAACCTTTAGGAACTGAAATTCTGCAATGTGTCGTACTTTCCGAGCTTCAAAGCATTTGGCAAGGATTACAAAGGCGGAGTCTGCATCATAGGTAACAGTGGAGAATTGTTTAATGTAAAACACGGCACAAAACAGCAAGAAGCTTGGTAGCGAGCAAGAAGCTTGGTAGTGGCTACGGCTGCCAGTAAATGTGCTTGTGAGAGTGACTGTTTGAGGTGGCGAGATAATCGGAATGGCAGCAGTGGTGGCTTCAATCAATGCCATTTCGGACCTGCGGTCATAGCAGAAAGGCCGGAAAAGGCCAGAAAATTGGACAGTGAAGGGTTTTTTTGTATCCGAAATTTCAGACATTCATGTACATTGAGTCTATGGGGTACCGTGGTGGTGCCGCGAAGGCATGCGAATCATCGGGTTTGTCCGAAAAGTTGGGCATGTGGGAAATCAGTCGTTGACTATAGTTGCATAACACTACTGAAAACATTGCAATACTGTGAAAATACGTGAATACGGCACGTTTGAGCAGATGGTGCAAATTGCACTTCAGTGGGCGCAGCCAGGAGCAGGCAAGTTAAATTGTAGCAAAACGGCGCAAATGGTGTAGTTGGGCCCCCACTGCGAACTGCATATAGGCCAGCATGGCGTTGGTCAGCCAAGTTAGCGTGCGGTGCACCCTGCTCCAGTGGCTCCGGCTATGGTGGAACAAGTTCTATTCCCACACCAGCAACGCTCGACTGTAGACGGTCCAATTTTCACCGACGTAGCATAATTACACTGTGTATGCATTGCATCTGCATTATGCCAAACTACAGTTAAACCTCGATATAACTAAGTAGGTAAAATTGGCAATTTGCGTCGTTATACTGAAATTTCGTTGTATTGAACTTCGACCTTTTATGCAAACAAGTACAGTCATTGATCGGTTTTTATTCCACAGAAAGGGGCTGCAGAATTTTGTGAATTATCAGGCAATCGAAAAAAGCAAATCTGAATGAGAAAACAATCCATTTTGATGAATTTGGGAGTTGGTGACGAATGATACGGTTTCACGTCATGTCGACGATATTTTCACATCGGCAGTACGAAATAAGCGAAGCCAGCCCCGCTTTCATGCGCATTCCGCCCCCACGGACGATAGTGTCACCCGTACAGGGACGACGCTATCAGGAAAAGTGCTGGCAGCAGGCAGCGAATGCTTTGTCTGCCTCTCACTCCAACGGGTCACCGAAACTCGAGATTATGCAACCCCCAATACTAAACGCGCAGGAAGACAGCTTACATGATGCCACGCCGCCTTGGTATGCCCACTCTGCACACGCAGCAGACTATCTTTAAAGCAGAGTCACCCCCCCCCCCACCTCCTGCACGTCGCACGCGCTTGATCGTGTTACCGTGAGATCGCTCACCTCTTCCTCATTCCCTTTGCTTATGCAAGAAGGTGGCACTCATGAAGCCACCATCTTTCTTGTCTCACCCTTGCACACTTTCACTCACCCCTAAAGAGCAAAGTGCGTGGGGCATGATAGGATCTTATCGCACTTGGACTTTATATGGTACATGACGTGGTTCCACTTCAGTGGTCGCTCTTGTCACGCTGGCACAAATTGAGAGGTGCATTTGAAAGCGGACACTTGAGATTCAAACATTTGACCATCTGCGCCCGTGGAAGTTTCCATTTATTGTCTCCACATTGCTTTGCTGTAGAACAGAAATTCCATTATACTGAAATCGCACTTCACACACTTCGTCATATTGAGGTGCTAAATACATGGTATTCTAAGGACAAGAGGTAATGAAAAGTTAAAAACTTTGTAATATTGAGAATTTCGTTATATTAAAATTAGTTATATCGAGGTTTAACTGTACAAGCAAGGAAAGCAGACGACGCAGCCTCCAGCTCTCTACAGTCTGAATCGTACATCACATCCGGTGACTGGTAACGGAGGCGTTTTTTGCAGTTTCGGTATGAGAAACATGTTTTTGTGAGCGTTTTGTGAAGCACCCACTCGTATTTCAAGTGCAAAATTTTCTACAAAGGCTACTGTATGTCTAAAATTATCTTATCTGGAACGGGCTTTTTACACGGTCCAGAATTTTGTTGCAGTTGGCCTTTAAGAAAAAAATTGAGCTTGGCGAGCCACGTAATTCGTAGAGCAGACAACCAGTGGCCTATTAGATAAAGAGTGGGTGTCAAGGGAAAGGAAGTGCAAACAAAGATGGCAGAGAATAAGGTGGTGCGATGAAATAAGGAAATTTCCAGGCATAAAATGGGCTCAGCTGGCACAAGACAGAGGTAATTGGAGATCGCTGAGAGAGGCCTCTGCCTGTTGACATAAATTAGGCTGATGATGATGACATTTTTCACATTACATGTAATTATGGAACCCGCCGTGGTTGCTCAGTGGCTATGGTGTTGGGCTGCTTAGCAAGAGGTCGCAGGATCGAATCCCGGCCAAGGTGGCCACATTTCGATGGGGGCGAAATGCGGTGCCCCCCATCGAAATTTTTTTTTTACATGTAATTATTGAGAGGGATCATTTTGTTTTGCGAAATGACAATGAAATATCACAGCATATGCTCCAATCTATGCAGCCTGCCAGCACAATTCTCACCTGGGTATCCCTGCCAGCGGCCGAGGAAGGGTCGAGAGGGCTGTGCTGTCGTGACTGCCTCGAAGATGACGACGATGACGGGTGTCCTGTGCCTCCCGCTCCGCCACTGCCAGTGCGCATTTGACGTTGCTCGTGTGATGACAGCTGGGCCAGGCTGAGTTCGCTCCGAGACACCACCAAAGGACCGGGGAGGGGCTCCAGCAGCATCAAGGACGCCAGGGACGGACTGCTGCCGCCACTCCCGCTGCGGGGTGTCACTGCAGGGTGCACAACAGCAGCCGCAGAGTTAGCAAAGCCAGCGTAACTGAAGTGTGTTAGCAAAACTAGTTAAACTGGTTAGCATAACCTAAAGCCCCTCCATTTACGTTTCCGCCAGCCAGGTTAAATAGCGTTAACGCACCCCCTGCTTCCCTAACACATTCCCTCAGCTTTTGGCGTCAAAGCAACTTACACAGTCCCAGCTTGTGGTTATGAGTGCAACCAATGTCAGTGTGGTCTGCTACTGCTGCGTAGAGGTGCAAGCATGCAACAACTGAAAATTTAGGAAGCGGAAATCTTGGAGGCAGAACTACTAGAAACGGAAACCCCAAAAGCAGAAATTGCGAAAGTGGAACTGGTGTGAGCAACGAATCGGGAAACACTGACGCACATCAAAGGTTTAGCAAAAGCGGTAGTGGCGCACATATGGAGGGCGTTCAGTATAACTAACTCTGGAGGAAAACATTCCCCATAGCGCCTATGCATAGATTTGGCAACGGCAAGGGCGCGGCAACAATACACAGATTTTACGTTTGCCAGCTGCTTAGACGAACGCCTAACGTAAGCTCAAAGAAGAATTACAGCACACATGAGTGGATGATTGAGGTAGAACAAGAAAGATCTATGGTGTTCAACAAAGCTGCCTTGGTCTCGTTCAGTATGCATACAGTTGAGTTGTCAGTACGAGTGAACAGCAAGTGCAGAGGACCGTATGCAATTCTGACGAGATTCACGTTCCCGAGTGTCGGTGAGTCCGTGGTGCCATCTGGTAAAGGCACCTGCAATGCGCCTTCTCACGTACAGCAAATTTTACATAACCATCAAATTTTTCTCGATAACAAGCAGAATGAACTCTACAACAGTGCCTACATACAGGCTACGTGTAGATGTAGTTTCGTATAATGCTTCATGTATATTTAGCACTACAAGATTAATTTTACCTATTGTGAATATAACTGCACCGGTGACAATGAAAATTGCATCATGGTGACATCCTTGCGGTTGGCAGTTCTCTGCCCCGTTTTTACTCTGGAGTCAGTAATACCAACTCGATAAGGGCAATGTTTCCCCTTAGGTGGCTTGTAATCGTTCTTGGGCACGTTTCTGCTTTTACTGCATGCATGGTGCGTGGCTGATGTGTTCCACATTCTTTTTCAGCCAATACTGTTGCTCGTTGCTTTTGCTTGAGTAACTGCTCCACGTGCTCAGACTGGCCTGTGGCTAACTAGCACGCATGGCAGCAGCACACATAAACTGTTTCTTGTAAAATAATTGCAGCGAACAACTAAAAAAAAAAAAACTTAAGTGCAACCTTGAACAGCGCAGCCGGTCTAGTGAAATAAGGGAGAAGATGATAGTGATGGATCGCAAAATAAAAGATGTCAAAAACCCGTTCAAGGTGCTCGAGCACTACGCTAAACCGTGAAAATTAAATTCTGGGGTTTTTATGTGCCATTTCACTATCAGCGGGACACGAGAGGATTCTGAATACGACAGCAAAGCGTTCTAGTTGGGTGGAAACTGCTGCTTTCACTGTCACGGCTGCAGTATTAGCCACACATGCCCCCAAGAGCTCCAACGTCAATTTTTCTATGTTGCTGCGGCCGAAAAAGTATGAAGTTCGAAAGTAGATAGCACTTGAAGAGATCTCGCGACGATCTCGCCACTGAACATCCATTTTTCCTTTTTTTTTGAAGAGGCTGAAACGATGTGAGACATGAACATACAGCAGTGTGCCCGGTACGAGGCAAAGAATGCTTTGCATTAAATTTAGCCTGCTGAGGCTGCTAGGTCTGCCAAAAAAATTCACGAGGCAAACATTATGCGAAGTGCAGCGTAAATGCAGCACTGTAAATGGAGCACTCTCTGTAACCTTAGGTGTCCCTTTTTTCTTTTAATTCACAAATTCTCCAGTTTGCTTACAGTAAACCAGAAGGTTCAGGATTAAAGGCGCTAGCATCCACCTGACAGGCCCTGACCCCTGTACAATCTGCACTCCAGCAAAGCAATCAGGACAGCGTAAGACTGAGGAGAACACTAAAAAAAGAAGTGGGGGGGTGAACAATTAATGAGGCAAATTAGAGAAAAAAAAGTTATACACTGCAAGCTAAGAAAAACAAGCACATGATGTGCAACCACAAAAACAGCATGGGCCACATAGTTTGGGCAAATAACAAAAAATGTAATTAACCATATTTGTACCGACTAGCCCATCAATGCGTTCTTTTGGGACAAACGCGCCAGCTATCCTGCTGACAGCTAAAGCAGGCGGGTGGAAACTTCGTACACATTGCCACTTGAGCGGCAGCCGACCAGACTTGCCTGACTGACCCGAAGCCGTGGAGGAGGGTGGCGGTGCCACCACCAGGGGCGGGAGGGAGTTGCAGGCCGCTCGTCGGGCCAGCCGCTCGTTTGGCGAACTGCCACCCCTTCCCGGTGGGCTGCGTGCCATTCGTGCCGGAACCGGCGGGGGCACTGGTGACCGGGGCCGTTCCTGGGGACAAGGGCAACAGTGAGGTGGTGCATCAAATGTGGAAGTGGATTAGATGCATCAGCTGGAGGTACTTCAGGAAGAATGGAAACGCTTACGTCAGCAGGAGGAGCCTCGCAGGGCCGCTGCGGTTGGCTGGCGCATCGGAACTGCATGTCACTCCTGAAAGGCGGTGCAAGTGACACAGAGTTATATACTTACCAACCTGTGCGATTTGAAATTGGAGAAAAAGAAGAACGGAAAACATGCCATCTCAGCTTAGTGGTTATGGCATTGCACTGCTGAGCTAAATGGCCACTGGTTTATACCTGGCTGCAGTGACTGTATTTCAATGGGGGCGAAATCCAAAGACACTCGTGTAGTTAGGTCAGGTCTCGGTGTTCAAAACTAATCCGGAGACTCCCACTACGGTGGGCACCGTAAATAAGGTTGTGGTTTTGCCACAAAAAACCCCTGAATTTCTTGAAATTCCTAAATCCACTGCAGACAATGACAACGAAGTGTAGGTGGGAATAGAACGCATTTCTTTAAGGTTTACACTGAGCCCACAGCTTTTGTGGGATACATGTGCGCTATAGCAAAGGATGATACACCTTTAGATGAAGCATACAATCAGCACGATAACTTGGAACAGAAAGCAATGACGAGGAACACATTTTTAGATTTTAGAACCTGCTCAAATGTAGTACTCCTCTATATGGCACCTTCGACTACCACACAAGTAAAATTACGATTTCTTCTTTTTACTTTCTTGCATGCATTTTTACAAACTTCTGCTGCCGCATTTTTCAACGCCTTTAGAAATCTTCCATACGGAATTTACATTACGTAATAATAAGACGCAACACAGGAAATTTGTAGAATGAGCCCAAGTTCATAAACTTTAAGAAAAATTCAGGGGGCTAGGCAGGCATGTGCAATGGAATGTGCAGGCAAAACACCAGTCATAGTTTGCATGCTCAATTCTTTCTAGAAAGGGTAACAAGTTTGCAAACATCCAGAATTGGGTTCTAATACAGTCAAATTCAGCTTAGCATCAACTGAGTTAAACATTTACAATTTCTCTACAAATATGCCATTTTTTTACTCAGTGAAGCAATCTGGCACGGTAGTTTCGATTTAACGAAGCCTTGACACGTTGGATAGGTCCTTTGACAGCCCCTAGGAGAGAGACCTATGAGACAGCAGCTGGCAAAACACATCGCTATGCCATTTGCCGACCTGGAAGTTGGGCTTCGTGGCAGTTAACACAGCTTTATTAAGTAGTGCCATGCTTCAAAAAATATTGCAGCAATGGCTGAAAACAAAGCAAGAACTGTTTCTTGAACTTTGGCTTGTGCCAGAAATCGTAAGATGCTGTTTCTGTGCCCCCCAAAAACGATACTCCCAAGCCCACATGCTTCGCACGAGCAGCTGCAATGTCATAGCATTACGAGATCTTATTGTCTGATGATTCTCAATCAATATCTGCATGACTCCAACCTCAGGCCATCTGCGAGTTATGACCTTATCTACACTTCCTGTCCCCAAGACCATGATCACAGTTATGGTCAACCACTCGATGACTGCAAGACACATAATGCTCCTGATTGAACATCAACCTCTATATAACAAACGCTGGCATAATGAATTATCAGATATAACGATCTACAACCTAAAATATTTCTGGCAGATATCAGCATGCAGCAAACACAGTAAAACCTCAGTAATTTCGACTCAGTTAATTGGAAATCGCAGATAATTTGTAGAAAGTCCGTGGTTTTAAAATGTTGTGTAAGTTTAACTGGACAATTCCAGCAGCGAGCATGCTGCTTCTTTGTCAATTTGCCAACTTTGCCTACTAATATACCCTGACATACTCTGCAGGGCTAACTACTAACATACTCTGCAGGGCTTGGAAACCCAAATTACCAAAAAAGTAAATGTGATAAAAATTAATGCTCCAGTGCAGGTACCAATCATGCTTTATTCAAACGAACCTTTACGGCACTCCACTGCCCACTGCCGTGATTCCCGCCAGCCGGCGCAAACTTTCAAAAAAGTCGATAAGTTTCTTTCAGACCTTGTTTGATCCGCGAACCAAGAGCTTTCGCTCGAGTTGGGCAACGTCCAAAAGGAAGTCCTCTGTGGCGTCGCATGAACAGACACCGTCTATGTGCCGTAGCACCTCGGCGTCGTCATTGTCCTCGTCTGATGTCGCAGCGGTGTCGGCACTAGGCAAAGCCTCCTCGATGGTGTCATCCAGCGACACCTCGCCGCAGCTCGCAACGTTGTCGTCGGCCTCCATGTACTCGGCGAAGGTTGTGGTGAGGTTTAAACCCTTGAAATCGTTGGCGGCGAAGCCTGCATCAGCCTTGAGTGGCATCGAGGTTGTTGCGTCCCCAGCAGAGGAGGCAGTCTCTCGCTTAAAGCCACAGTGCTTGAACGAGTTAGCGATTGTGCTTCGCGACAGTGCGTTCCACGAACTGGCAACAAAATGCATGGCGTTGAGCACAGTGATCTTTCTTTCTGACTTGCGGCACTCCATGGCCACCAGCCGACGCTGCACTAACCGCTTCCAGTACCCTTGCTTGACGCACTTAATGATGCCGGCATCCAGCGGCTGCAGCCGGCTTGTGCAGTTGGGCGGGAAAAAAACAACCTTCATGTTCCTCAGGATGGACGTATTTGGTGGGTGGCACAGTGCGTTGTCCACGAAAAGCGATATTTTCCTCGCCTTAGCAGCCATTTTGTTATCCAGCTGCTGCAAAAAATTGCTGAAAAGCGAAGACGTCATCCACGCCTGTTTGTTGAAGTTGTAGCTGCACGGCAGCATCTTCAAGTTCTTAAAGCACTGTGGCTTTGCAAACTTTCCAACAACGAGCACGGGTAGCCTCTCCGAACCGGCCTCGTTAGCACAGAATGGTGCCGTCACAAGCTCTTTACTACTCTTGCCACCATGACAGCTATCCCCCTTAAACGCGAGGGTTTGCTCGGGCTGCATATGGTAAAAAATAGCGCTCTCATCGGCGTTGAAAATGTCGCAGGGTTTGTATGCAGCAATCATCTCCGGCAGCGATTCCATCTACTCGTTCACCGTCTAAACGTCCCCGAAAGTGCTTTCTCCGAAGGAGCGGCTGTACACAATCCTGTTTCATTTTTTAAAGCGATCCAGCCACCTATTCGATGGCTGAAAGTCGTCAATGCCCAGACGCAATGCCACAAGGTCCGCCTTTTCTTTCAGAATGGCACAGTCAATGTTGATTGCAGAGTTCCGTGCTTGATGCAGCCACTTGACGAGAACTTTTTCTAACTTCTCATGCTGTCCTTCTTTTGCTGCTTTCCGCTTGAGCCCGAACTTGTTGGCATTCTGCAACATCACCGCTTTGTTTTCCAGGATCGTCTTAAGCGAAGATTCGGGTATCTTAAGGTCCCAGGCAATGCTGCCTTTCATGTCTCCATGCCGCTTTTCCGCTTCCTCGATAATATTCAGCTTATCGCCAAGTGACAGAACTGTCCGCTTTCAGGACATTGTGCGTCGCATTGCTCCCCACCACTCAAAACCTCCACTGAGCGCTGGTCGCTAGGATTACGACCAAGAACACATGCGATAAACCTAGGCCCCTCCGCGCTACCTTGTCGGCGATCTGCTGCTGGGAAACCGGAAGGAGAGAAATGCTTCCCCAGCACAACGAGAGGCAACGCCGCCAATAAGAGAGGGAGCAAGTGACTGTGGAGAGATGGAGCGGAGAGACGGAGCGAGGAAAGAGACCTGCGGCACTTTTCTTTCGTCCGCCGTCCCGTCCCGCGTTTCGCGAGGGTCGTCATATAATGCGGGTCAGGTGTAAAATTGCGTCGGATAACCGGGCTTTTTAATGCACTGCTTCTGTGGGGACTCCAGCGGGACTGAGCTAATCCATCGTAAAACACAGGTCATTGCAAAACCGGGGAACGTATAATGGGGGTTCCACTGTATACTGGGAGAAAAAAATCTATGATTCAAATACTGGTGCAAGCAAAATTAAAAGCTGAAAGTGATCGTTGGGGAAAAGGCCACACCTAGAATATTTTGGAACTACATAAAATTATTAGGCAGAAAGTTTGGAACAATACAACATATCCCAGATTAAGATGGAAACAAACTGGACGGGGACGTGGCAAATTACAGCCCAATCTTTCCAAAGCAACAACGAAGTTGTACTTGAGGGAAAAAGGGGGCATGAAAGAGAACCAGATGGAAAAGGAGCTGATGTGACAAATTTCAACTAAAAGAAAGCCGAAGAGTAAATTGCAAAGCACATAGCCACAGGGCTAGACGAGGTTCCCGTTAGGCTAATTAATGAACTAGGACCAAAAAGTAAGGAAGCTTTTTTGAAAGCCGTAGAAAAAAGTCTAAAAGACAGACGAATACCAGACAGTTGGCGACAAAGTAGAATCAATTTAATTTATAAAGGTAAGGGGGAGAAAGATAGAATTCACTCGTATAGACCGTTAACTATTACATCGGTAATATATAGGCTAGCAATGCAGGCAATCAAACATAAGATTCAAGCATGGGCAGAGAATAATGGCACTTTGGGAGAACTTCAGAATGGCTTCAGAATAGGTAGGCATTCAGATGATAACTTACTTGTTCTTACTCAGTGCATTGAAATATCAAAAGTAGAAAGCAGACCATTATATGTGGCCTTTTTAGACATTACAGGAGCCTATGCCAGCGTAGCCCGCAACATTTTGTGGAATATGATCGATGATGATCATATTCAGATCATATTTCAGATCAAATATGATCATCTGATCATATTTGATCAGATGATCGCCTGCCTAGGCAAGACTAACCTGACATAAGACGGTGATACGTAAACAAAGGCGCTCACGTCAAGGCGACCACAGCTGCTGTCCTTTGTGGAAGCAACCACTCTGTCGGAGCCTGACCCTGACAAGCAGACCATCACAAATGGCCCACTAATCGATCGAAGGAACCAACGTCGAGGACTTCCATGGGAACAACTCCGACATCAAGTTCCCAGCTTGCCACGTCGTTGCCTCGTATGACGGGGCGAACGTGCAACATTGGAGGTGGAGCCTGGCAGCACGGTGCGACGTCATGGGCGGGATTTTGCCAACGGTTCAACCATTGTGGTTGCCCAAGAAGAAAAACAGTGAATTTCCCCCATCGAGAGAAAGGGAAAGAAAGAAGCACATAAAAAGTGGATCTTGAGTACTATGGGAGCGTGCTCCGACTCTCACTAGTACTATTAGTCGTACAGGTGCTCCGACACGTATGTGTGTTCCTACTCATGCTTGTGCTGCTAGTACATGTAAACTCTCACCACGTAAATTTGTAAATAAACCATTTTTCTCATTGCTTGCACATTGCCCTCTACTCCTCAATCGCCTGGCACCTGGTACATCCCCAGCCATGGCACCGTAACGGCCACTAGGACATAAAGTCGCAACAACTGTATGACACCGATGGGATATGCTACCCTGAGTCCCAATACTACGCAAGCAGCGTAGACGTGTTTATGCAAGGCCACGTCTGCAGTGTCGGCTCCGTTGACAGCCACCAATGACTAGGAGACGGCAGGCCTAGCTCGCTGGGCCATTGAATCGAAGACCGGTGGCGCTTGCAATACGACCGCATGCAGCTCGTAATAAAGCTCCTATGTTGGTCAGCACAATGTGTACACAATTATGTCGCTCTTAAATTGCAATACATTTGGTTTTATCGACGCAGACAGAAGCAAACGAGCAAGCCAAGCCAGCTTGCGATTGGTGGAAGACGGTATAGGCCTAAACGCACCGTGGTTGCTCAGTGGCTATGGTGCTGGGCTGCTGAGCACGAGGTCGCGGGATCGAATCCCGGCCACGGCGGCCGCATTTCGATGAGGGCAAAATGCGAAAACACCCGTGTACTTAGATTTAGGCGCCCGTTAAAGAACCCCAGGTGATCAAAATTTTTGGGGTCCTCCACTACGGCATGCCTCATAATCAGAAAGTAGTTTTGCCACGTAAAACCGCACAATTTAATTTAATTTTTTTCTATCGCTATAGGCCTAGCTCACTGGCCACCAGATTTGGGGCCAACAGCCCTTGAATTTCGGTCCGCGACTGAGCACCACCTGCCAACGTTTCTGAGATTATCTTTCACCATAGGGGAGGCAAACTGGACAAACGGACTAGGTGCGACACTGGATTGCAGAGCTGCTAACGAACCAAGCGAAATCATGCAGAGCAGAGTGTATGCTCGATTTGTGTACTGTGCGGTGAAGCAGAAAACCTTCCCCACCGAGTGCCGGTGTGCTACCAAATATGGAGATTTCCACTGCGCAAAGCAGTGTGTGTGCCGCGCACCCAAGTAACCACTGCCACTCCTCCCGTGATGTGCCTTTCTTTGTCTTACCGATCCGCTGCTGCTCCTGCCTGTTGCTCTACCTCTGGCAGTTGCTGTGATAATGAGAGACATCTCGCTGCACTGCAGAACGCCGTGCTTTCATCTGCACAATGCTACTGCAATCAAAGCACTAAACGCTTGTACGTTGGCTGTTCCTGCCGTTCCTTTCGGAGAGGTCTTTCCACACGACACCCACTATAAAGGGCAACCAGCGCTTATCGTTTGTTACTCTGAATGTGTCAAATGCTAATTGTTTATTACTTCTTGCGATTCAAATTTATACACCTTTCGGCATGCTGGTCAGCCACATAATAATTGTCATTGTTGGCCCCTTATGGTTAAACCTCTTTATAAGAAAGTTGCATCCTACAGAAATATAGCTACGCCACGTTCAGCATTCAATATTAGCATTCATTACACGTTAGTATATATTATAAACATTTCAGATTTTCATTATGTAATAACTGATTATATCCATGTTCAGTTATAACAATGCTTGACTGCATACATTTCCTTTTTTTAGTGCTGTGTATCTGGTACTTTGCTGTCAGGAATGCCATGGGATGATTATGCATGCATTACACCCTAAATGATGTAACCAAAGAGCTCTGAATGTGACTGCTTTGAATTTTTTTCAGCTGGCCTTTGTGCTGCTTGAGAAGTTGAGCTGCAAGTGCTGGCATTCAAAGCCCAGCAGGCATGTGAACGTGCATTGCTCACCTTGCTCGGGCCTTGGCGTATGACGGCACCTGTTGGCCGACAGCCGGTGCTGGTCCCCCCCTTAGAAGCCCTGCACTGGTGCTGCCCCCAGGTGACCCCAGGTCAGACCCTGTGCTGCTGTCGTAGTCGGGGCCAAAGTAGCTGCAGTTTTGCAGGGGGCAACCCCTGTGTAACAGGCAGAAGACAGTTGTGACAATTAAAAGTTGAACGCATCCATTAAACAAAAATGTATGTGAGTGAATAAACTATTTCATAAACTAAGCTGTTAATGCACGGAGTCTGAAGAAAAATTTTCAGTCAAGCTTCAGTCAAACCCAGTTATCATGACTAAAAATTAGGGGTGTGCGAATACCGTATACGGTCGCTGACCGATTTTCCAGACCTTGCGGGGACTGAAAAATAGTCCAAAAAAGTCGTTCAGCCAAAAAAATAAAACTTACCAGGCTTAAAGCAGCTTAAATATATCTCTAATAATGCCCTTCCTCATACTATGCTTGGAGGCAATCAGACTTGCTTGGATTTGTGCAAAAGTGACACCGTCTCCGTATACAGTTGACAAAAGTGTCATCGGTTAGGCAATCTCCTCCAACGGAGTTCGCCATGGAGATCGAAGAAGCGAACCACATTTCTTCGCACCACTTGGCTCTAGCAAAGGCACAGGAGGTGGTGCTGATAACACAAATGCAAAGTCTCACAAACACACACAATGATGCAACGTCTCCGCAAGACATGCTTGCTCAGTGGACACACCACGTGCAAAATAGCAATTGAAACTACAGAAAAAAGAAGAAAAAAAATCCCGCATTAAGTGATTGGACGATAGTGCTGACCAAGAAATGAAATGGAAAAAGTCCCATCCCCTGGAGCATGTTATCCAAAGAAGAGCGCGCATGGCCTCTGAGACACAAGGATGGCATGCGCTCCTTACTGATAGCGTGTGCCTCCCAATCTTGGAGGCTATACATTGGGCCGCTGGAAGCCAAGCCTGGCCGAGCCAGCGGAAAATCCAACATGGCAGCCTTCAAAATCGGGTAGTGTGGCTTGGAATGAGCGATTTATTCCGGTAAATCAAACTTGGGGGCCTAAATTCGCCTGAAAAATAGGCCGCAAAAATGCATTAGCTCTATGGAAACCCTGACAGTGCATTTATGAAGTCTGGAATATTCATCAAGTCCAAATTTTGGAGTCTGAAAAGTCCGCAGGCTACTGTAGTATATTTCGAATTGAATATCAAATTGAATAAAGAATAAAAAGACAAATAACGAATACCAGAAAATTTTCAGGATATTCAATGCTTATAAATATTGGGCAAGACAATACAGGATACCTGTGCCCAGGAGTCTCCTAGCATTGCATAACAAGAATGTAGCAAGCTATCAGCAAAATAGTTTCAGCCCTCGGGTCTGCGATCGGGGCTACGAATGCAATGCTGTCGATGGAACACTTGATCATACGGTGGTATTTGCATCCATTTCTTGTCCTGTACCAAAAGCCCGACATGTTTATTCCACTTTTCACGCTATAATCCATGGTGATGATGTTAGTAGAATCAATGCACTTAAGCTTATTTTAGTAAATTTGAAGTGATTAGTCTTTCCGATGATGTCCATGCTCTAACCAAATTTTCAGTGATTTGTTAAAATGTTCATTATGTATTCTGTCCCATTAAAAACAAAAACAAAAAAAAAAAGATAAATACAAAGCAGCCTTGGATTACTCTGGAAATTTTGCATCTTTTACGCCGACATGGCCACTTACGGTGTGCAAAACGTGCCAGTGATACTGTTCGCACTGCTCAGTTTCTTGCTCTAAAGGAGGAACTTTGAAGTAAACCTAATGCAGCACATGATTTTTATTTCCAAGTAACCACTTCCGGATTTAGTAAAAAAATAACCCTCAAAAGTTCTGGACTGCTGTTATGCCTAAAGAATGTACCACTGATTCCTTTGGAATAAATGACACAGCTGCAAGTGATACTCTCATTATTGCTAATGCATTTAATACTCACTTTAAATCTGTTCTTACCCATGACAACTTTGTAATTCCTCTATTTAGTGAACAGCTGCAAAGTTCTACTAATTATGTTGTTGTTTCTAACCAGGATGTGTTAAACTTGACTTTAAATGCAGATTCCAAAAAGAAAGGTAGTCCTGACAACATAGATGTGACACAGGCAGGAGGTTGTGGAAGCAGACAAGCATGGTCGCCCGAACACTGCCTTCCTCTCCTTTCACCTACGATCTATCTGTACACCGTTGCACATTCCCCCTCCCACCAGGGAGCACTGCAAACAACATGAGAGGTAGCAAGGAAAGATGGATGAATAAAAAGAATAAGAATGTGCAGTCAATCCAATGTTCCAAGATGGCTCTGTCACCCTTGACAAGTTCATAAAAGAGTGCAGTTTTCCGGTGATGTGTCACGTATCTCTGGTGGGCGAGGCTAGTTGTGCTTTGGACAACATCTACCTGCGCCGAAGCATGTGAACACTGATTGTAGTACATGTTGCGCTCTTGATACAACTGAGTAAGATTCAAGTGCCTTGCAGGAGCGGGAACTGTGATTGCACTTGAAGCTAGCGCATGTGTGTCGAAGAATGCGTGTTGTGAATGAACTTCAGCTGATTGCTACCGCGGGAGAGCTACCGTCGACACGAGGTCGGCTTGCTTCTGGTGGTTGGACGTGTCTGAAACGAGTGCACGTTGCACAAAGTTTTTCAGGTGATATTTCAGTTGCTTTAGCATGCCAGAAGGTCGCACCTGTCC
The DNA here is from genome assembly GCF_050947875.1 of Dermacentor variabilis. Classification (NCBI taxonomy): domain Eukaryota; kingdom Metazoa; phylum Arthropoda; class Arachnida; order Ixodida; family Ixodidae; genus Dermacentor; species Dermacentor variabilis. The sequence goes on from NC_134574.1 coordinate 44,972,329, forward strand.
TTTTGGTCGTTGCTTGCACTGTTTTGCATTTGTCGTATTAGGTGCTGTTTTGATTGCTGGCGTTGAAAATGTCCTTGACGGTGTTCACTCATAGGAAAACGACATACCGGCCGAGTTGCTTGTCGGTTCAGTTGATTAGGGCTTAGACGTCTTTCTTGGTATTGCATCTGCTCTTTTGAAGGCACTCTTTTTCAGCGGCGTCCGTGTCCTCGCACATGGGAACTTTCGTTTCCTTTCAATAAAGTTACAGCTAATTTTCCCTGATAGAAGCACGAATTCCCTGAGTATTTCCAGACTGTTCAAATTCCCTGAGAATTCCTGGCTCCCGGGAACGCCTTCAGCAAAGAAACATATCACGCTCTGGTGCTTACTACGAAGTCAAATGTGCAATGCATATGCTGTCTCTCGACAGCACAACAGTTCAAGATTGTGCTAACGCGAAAAATGTCTAGCAATCTAATCAAATCAATGTTTGGGTTTCTGCCCCGAAGTGCTGGATGCAATGATGCACTGGATGTGAAAAGTGCATTGTATGGAGTTGAAAAGATGCTAAAAAGTGGGATTGTTGCTGCATCTGAAGGAAGTAACGTCCGAAGTTCTTTCTCTTCAGTGCAACTTGTCACAACTCAACAGGACACCCGCAAAGTCTTGGGCTCTGCTGAGAAATTCTTGGAACTCGCAGAAGAGCGATTTAAAGAAGACTGCCTTACGACAAGGCCATGCTTACCTACACCTGATGTAGCCAGTGTCGCTCTGGTCAGAGGCTACCTTTTCAGGGCAGCTACACAGTCTCTCTCCTGTGCAAAATGCATTGAACTTACAGAAGGAGTCAAAGCACAAACGCCACTTCAAGGACTGATGGCTCACCAAGACCGGGGTGGGCTGCGCTACCCTAGTCAGGAGCTCGTGAAGCTTTCAGCAGCGCTGAAAAGTTTCGCCGAGATGGTACTTTTACACAAAAAGACCATCCCAAAGCCTTTGAAACTTTGTGTGGAGAGAAGCGTCAGCACACTCATGGATGTGCCTATCCTCACATGCGGCAGCGAGGACATGAGTCACTGCCAGCAGCTGCTCCAACTAGTGAAAAAAAGATAATTTATGAAGCTGTTATTCACAAATTATGCTTTGGGAGTAACTGGCAGAAACCTTGTTGCGAAGAATTTTGAGAAAGAAACCCTGTCCCGCAAGGTGCTCAGGCTGTAAGCATCTGGCAATAAATTTGTACCATGAGATGATACTAACTTTGTGTTTTTCATAAGTTATCCTTGCTGTCAATTCTCACACAAAAAATCAAGTCAATTTGAATAACAAAAGGCACAGCAAATATTAACTGCAAATGTTTTATGGTGACGGATTATGCAAGGCACACCAATACAAATGTCATGCGTATTGGCAATGCCGCTTTCAGCGTTAATTGTTGCAAGAAGCATGCATAAAAGCGAGTAGCCGTGCCGAGCGCCGGGCAAGATAATGTCGGAGGGTGGCATCAACGCGTGTGGCCAAAGCTTGCAACAGCACGGCCGACCGGTGACAATGGGCGAGCGTGACACCTGCCTGGCATCTTCCTAGAGGAGGCGCTGGTGGTGGCTACGGCTACTAGCGGATCTGCGTGCAAGAGCGCCGGTTCAAGGCGGCAAAATAACCAAAATGACGGTGGCGGTGGCTTTGATTAATGCCATTTCAGACCTCCTGTTATGGCAAAAAAGTCCAGAAAATCAGACGTTGAAGGGTTCTTGCGTCCGAAATTTCAGACGTTTCTATAAATTGACTCTATGGGGTACGTGGTGGTGCCACGAAGCCGTCTGTATTATCGGGCATGTCCCAAAAATCGGGCATCCGGAAGATCTGTCGTCGACTGTTCACTGGCAACTCCTCCAGCTGACGACACGGCATCAAAGACGATTCGTGACGATCCCTCTCTGTTACTCGAAGCCAGCATTAGCGACTTTCGTTCCCGTTCAATAAAATTACACCTAATTTTCCCTCATAGAAGCGCAAATTCCCTTAGATTTCCCCGAGTATTTCCAGACTATTCAACATCCCTGAGAATTCCCGGTTTTCCCAGTTGTTAGACACCCTGAGCACAGTATGTTTGAATTAACCGCCGCAAATGCTTGCATCTTCAAATTACTGGCCGTTTTTGCCCATTAGAATACACTTAACTTTGATGGGATCACGGCGTTTGTTCGAATAAACCAGAAGTTCAAATTAAGCGTGTTCGAATTAACGAGATTCAACTGTATATTGTTGACCACTGCTATTATTGCATCTTGCTTTATTTTTTTCCTATTTTGTCATCTTTGTATTTTCTGCCCCCCACTCCTGCGATAGCCTTTTGGGTCTGCAGTATGTTGAAATAAATGAATAGGTAGATAGAAATCAAGATATACAGTACGGTCCACTCTTATTAAAGGGAATGGCAAATTAGTATGCCAGAACTGATTATGACTCATTCCCAGTATTTGAAGGTCTGGAAAATATTTTTATCGATACAGTGAAATCGCCATATCACGAACCTCAGGGGACCGCGGCAAAGTGTTGGTTATTCCGAAAGGTTGTTATAGTGAAAGCTCCAAAATTAATCATTCCACCTATCAAACCATCAGCTCATCTGTATTCACTGTATGAGCTATCTACGAAAATGTAGCTGTTGGCTCTCGGACCAGGCTGTTGCTATTTTTCATAGATTCCAGTGCCACAGACCACCGAAGCACCGTACCGTAAGAATGGCATGCACAAAAAAAGACGCCGACGCCGAGAAAACCACTGACAAAGAAGAAGCTCCATGTCGCTTCCAAAGTGCGATGCTTTTTTGTTTGTTTGTTTTTCAAATTCCTTGCCGTGGACACTGCAAGCGCCTCACCCGAGGTGGACTATTTGAAAGTGCAAGCACATGTAAAACAAAGCGGCTGGAAAGTTCGACTGTATGGCATCTGCGCAAGCATGGAGGCTACATTTCTCATTGTGCATAGCTAGTGTGGCCACAGAAAGAAGCACTAAAAAAGAAAGAGAAGTCTATAGTGCTAAAATATTTCTACATTGAAGCTTTACGCAGTTACCAAGAGATCTTCTGAAAAGTCAGTTAATGTGGTGTTCAAGAATTCACTACAGAATCAAGGGCTTTCTTCTCTCTGAAACTACTGAATTAGTGATGTTCCGTTGTACTGAATACCAGTGAGGTTCTCAGTTTAATAGCGGGCCTGTGCTTTGCGGCAATCTTTTATTTATGGCAAAGAAAACTTTTCTTTCCAGTTTTTCTCCAAAATACAGAAGGGCCATCCCAACTTTACGGCAGGTGGGTTATTGCAAGACCAATCTGCGTGACAAACGAAAGGACCGCACATCACGACTCGATCACCACTCCATACATAGTCGGCGTTGACAGTAAAAAGCAGGCGCCATCTGTGCTGTTTCATTGTCAGGTCCGGCCTGCTTTCCCACCTGTCGAACATTCTGATATCTGCACGGTCACTTGTTCACACCAATGTATGCAATCTGGTCACGTTAGTTTTGCGCCAGCCGTGCGATACTTTCGTGCCAGCTCCTTGGCACCGAAAATGAAGTGAAACGATCGCTTGGGTGGCATCGAACACGAGGCTCTCGCGGCACATGTGACATATGGCACACTGCACAGGTCTCTACAAGAAATATATTGAATGTTCAAAAAATCTAATTGTTGCTATTCGATTATCGAATTATTCGAATGTTCACCATTCAATTCTATTCGGTGACATTAGAGTATTTGCACACCCCTAGCTTCAAGTTAAAAGTATGGTCTTAAATTATTTAGGTGGTTTCCTCCATGTTACTTTCCCAGCTCTTACGCTTTGTTTTCTGTCATCATTTGGAAAACTTATAGATAGGGTTCTGTTGTATTAGCCAAGGACATAAATTGCGTATTAATAGCATTCATAAGGTTTTCTGACCCTGCATGCAGACTGAGAACAGAAGTTTTGGTTTTCATTTCAAGACTGATCTGCCAAGAGGAAGACACAAAAAATAATGGTGCAGTCCTGAAAAAGCACCAAAGATGAAGAGGCTAGCACTCCCCCCTCATCCACCAGAGGTCGCCCCTGCGCATATGTATACAGAGTAAAACCTTGTTAATTCGGATTTCAAGGGACCGAAAAAAATGGCCGAATTAACCTGATGTCGAATTATCGAGGGTTTCAAGAAAACAACAAAGAAATGCTTACTACGGCAACATGCTTTTATTTACTGAATGAATCGGCAAGTCCTGTTTCTATATATTGCAGAAGAGCAGTGAAGAAGCTGGAGTTCCCATCATCTCGCGACTGATTACGAGAACTGATGACGAGCAACGAAGGCCTCCGTGATTTCCTTCACAATGTGCCTGTGGAACGTGTCTTAATCTTTCACTGCTGTGCAGGCATCCCCCTCATTTTTTCGCCAGGTTGCCACCCTTCACAATGTAGACTTCATCTTTGACAGCTTCGCATTGAGTAAAAACAAAACTGCTGTTTTCCGCAACCACTGCAGACGAAACCGGGGCCGGCCACTGTCGACGCGAACATGGACGGCGACCTTGCACTTCTGAAGGCGCGCAGACGATGCATGCACCGAGTCAAAACTAAACCACCGTTTGCTGCAACTGCGGGCGAAATTGCGGTCGCCTTTGACACGATCATGGATAGCGACTACACAGCCATGAAGGCACACAGCAAACGCAGTGCTATGCATGGCGGTAAACGCAAGAATAAAGGCTTGGAAGGCATAAACAGGCACGAAGTGTTCTGGCATTGCTGTCATTCACGTACGATTTCCACTGATGAATATGACAACACAAACTCCGCTGCTTCATTTCGATGGACGCCAACGCTGTTTTTGCTCTTTTGCATCACACACTTGCAGCGCTCTGCACTTGCCAAGCTCCGAAAGTTGTCCGAATGAATCTATGTGTGGCCAAATATGTCTGAATTAACGAGAGTTCCATTGCATTAAATAATGCATATACCTGTCGGGCAAATTATCCGATTTTCCGAATTAACAAGGTTTTAATGTATACTCAAAGCACCAAGGCTAACAAGATTTGTCACCAAAACATTGCTTTTCTTCAGCTTTCATCAACTTCATCTACATGTAATATGCCTGCACAATCCTTTTCAACTATACCTTTTTCTTCTCCCTCTGTTGCAGAACAATGGTGAGGTGGAGTAGTAAGCTTCAACTTATCAAGAGTACTAATGCCAAGCACAAAGACAGTGGCAAACACAGAGACAGGACAAGTGCTCATCCTGTGGCTGTCACTGCGGTCTGGTCACTCGGTTGCACTTCGAAGTAGCCTTTGCAACGTGGTGCCCTAAATGGCCGGTTGTGACCTACCTTCGAGGGCTGCCATCCTTGTGCGGAGGCACGACCGTGACGCTGACCATCACAGACGTCTTGAGCAGGTCCACCATCTGGTCGTAGCTAAGCGTTGCCACGGCCACCTTGCAGATCTGCATTTCGAGAAAACTGATTACGTATAGGCGTGCGAATAATTTTTGAAACTGAATCGAATACAAATCAAAAAGTCCCTGAAGTGAAAGAATTGCATGTCGAACGCTTTAAGGGGGGATATGGATTTCGCATTGAAAAACAAAAATGACCAAAATATTGGTTTCTTGAAAATCACGTTTTCAGCTTGTATAACACTTTTTCTATCCGATTCCGAAATACTGAAAGCAACACACAACTGCTCTAAAAAATGTGTTCCATAAGCCTTGGTAGTGAAAAGCTTTGAGGAAATCATGAAAAAAATGGCTTTTTCAAGTCACAATATCTCCGGAATGGTGCGACCGAGTGCCATCTTCATCTCATTAGAAAGATTGTTTCTCGATCTTCAAATCTGCCACTTCAGCTTTCTCCTCTGCACAGAAAAAAGCACAGAAAAAAACGAATGATTGAAGGTCATTGTGAAGCCTGCAATTGGTTGTGCCCGCCATGTGACTCCAGTTCTTTTCATCATGGTCTGGCACTCACTCCGCAGGGGTGTCGTCTGATCCTTGCACCTTGTGCACTTAAGACGTCTCGACCACCATGTTCTCGATGAATGTCAAAACGGGCACAACTCGGACATCACAGAAGAGCGCCAGATCCCTTCATGTCTTGGTGGTGCCGCGAAGGTGTCCGAATTATCGGGCATCTGGAAAGCCGATTGTTGACTGTACACTGGCAACTCCTCGAGCCGACGACACGGTGTCAAAGTAGATTCTTCACGTTTTCTCTCTGTTACTCGAGCCAGCAATACCGCGACTTTCGTTCTCTTTCAAAAAAGATTACACTGAATTTTGCCTGATATAAGCACTAACTCCCGGAGTTTTCCCGAGTATTTCCCAGACTATTCAAAATCCCTGAGAATTCCCGGTTTTCCCGGTTGGTAGACACCCTGAATCCTAATGAACGAGGTTTTACTGTAGTTACTATTCTGTTTGAATGCCAAATGAAACATGACAATATTAGATTAAGTTATTTGAAAGTTTTGAATATGTGAAAAAGGGAAGCACCGAGAAGACTGCCAAGACAGCAGTGTACCAAAATAAGTGCACTGATGGTGCTAATGCAGTGAAAACTCGCGTCAGGCCCACATTTTTGCCAAGCACGAGGACCAGCTTCAGCGGGAAATGCTGGAGGCATTGGCAATACGTGAAAATGGTGACACAGGCATTGGTGCCCCACCCTTGACATTACAAGAGAAGAAGACGCAATTGTTTAAGTGACAAACCTACCACCTCACTGCAAACCTTACAGTGATAACCATCACACATGCATTTCAGCTTTATTTTTTCACAGATTATTACTTCTGCAGGCGGCTTGTCACGATAAACCTTAGTTCTTAGTCACACTTGTGCAACCTTTGTCTTGTTTGTGATGTACTTGCATTGTACTGTTTGAATTTGGTCACTATAAAACAATTAGGTTAGAATTGACTGCTCTTGCAGTAAAGCGAGCACAATTTTGTTCGCAGAATTGTCTCCTGCTACGAGTGTCCCACTCGCCTCAAGCAGACGACATCCTCGTCGGAGTCCGGCTTCCCAGGCAAGGCCGTGAGGCTCGACCTCGGTGACGAGCCCCTCGGACTGGACGTGGAAGCCTAGCTGACCGACAGCGTTGCGGCACAGCATCAGCTCCTGGGTCTGAAGAACACACAGAAAACAACCCACATAAGCACTCAGTGCTAGTTTCTTGCCTCTAACACTGAACACTTTATGACCACAAAATGATGAGACTAGGGGTGTGTGAATAACAAATATCACTGAATCGATTTGAATAGCGGACGTTTGAATAATTCGATTCGCAAGTCAAATATATATGCTATTCGATTTTTCAACATGCTTGAGGTAGAAACCCATGCAGTGCTACATGTCGCATGTTCTGCAGAGCCCCTCGTGCCCAACGCCACCCAAGTGGGCATTTCACTTGGTTTGCAGCGCAAAAGGAGCACCGAGCACGCCGTGGATAGGCCAACCTGGCTGATGCGGTAGTGGACTTCGTCACCATGAGTTCTCCCCGAGGTCAGCCCGATGCAGAGATCGCACACAGCGCCTGGCGCCGCCATTCACAAAACAGTGCCTCACCAGTCGGGGCCGCCTCTGTCGGTACAAGGTTCGTCCGGGTCGACACGACCAATCGAGATGATAATGTGACGCAGATAGAGTGAACTGTGAACTGCTCATACGGAAGACACAAGATTACACAAGGTTACGCCGCCATAAGCGTCTTGCTTCTGGGGCAGCGAGGCCTAGTCTGCTTGACAAGAAGCCCGAGGTTTGTGGGGTTTGTACCATCGTGTGGTGGTGCTGTCTGGAGTATGCTCACGTAACATCCTCCTGCGGTTCAAATTTGCCGTTACAGACATGAAGTCATTGAACTTCTTCGGCAGAGTGGTGACCTGTCTTGGACTCACTAAAGCTGATGCTGGGTCTGCCTGCTGTTGCAACTTGTGCGTTCCCATAAGCGCTGTTGTCACCTTAGTAGCTTGCTCCACGCAATCTCTCGCCTTGGGTGGTTCAGGTGTCTCGGGCTGTTGACTGTGGTTGTGTGGGCTAGCAGGTGCACTACCACGAAGGCACGGTTGAGGCACTTCCTGAATGTGCACTCCGTTGCGTCTTAAGAGTGCTGTCGCCTACTTACACCTTGTATGATCGAGTACCACACTGTTGCATCATGGTACCCTTTGACCATGTTCTATTGGCATGGGGAGAGACTGTGACATGTTGTCCTTTTCTCAATGGGTGGACATCTTTTGTATACTTGTCACGGTGGAGTGTCATGGTGCATTTTTTGCAATCCAAGACAGGCTTTGCATTTATAACCTTTGGCTCTAGCAGTGGGGCTGTCGTGGAAAGGAGTGTCCATGTTCTTCTGCCCATGTGGAGTTGCGCCGGACTGGCATTCATATGCTGCAGGGTTGTGTTGCGGTGGTTGAGAAATGCAAGCTCCACGTCACCGCCACTCTCCTCAGCCTTCTTGAGAAGGGTCCCAACAGTCTTCACCGCTGATTCAGCCGTGCTGTTTGGTCCTGGGTAGCCTAGACTTGATGTCGAGTGTTCAAAGCTCCACTTTGTGACAAAGTTACTGAAGGCTTCACAGGAGAACCGAGGGCCATTGTCCGTGACAAGAACTGCTGGCACACCGTGCCTCACAAAATGTGCCTCCAACTTGTGGATAACACAGGCAGCTGTCAAGGAGTTCAGCTGGCCAACCTCCCAGAAGTTGCTATCACCGGAAAGTTCTTGCCCTTGTGCTCCATTATGTCACAACTCATGTGCTCCCAGGAGAAATACGGTTGTGGATGAAGCTTTAGTGACTACCTTTGTTGTGGCGGTGCATGCTTTTGACACACTTCAAATGACTCAACATGATCTTTGATTTCAGCATGCATACCAGGCCAGTATATGCACTCTCGTGCACATCAGTGTCCTCTTAGTGCCCATGTGCGTTGCATGTAGCTTCTTCTTCACATCAGGTCGGAGAGCTTTGGGGATCACCAGATGTTGCCCTTTGTATATGAGGCTGTCGTGCACTACACACTTATCTCTGAAGGGAAACTAGCCTTTGGCTTCCAAATGCACTTGATGTTTGGTTTGCGGCCATCCTGATAGGATAACAGTCCTAAGTTTCGGCAGAGAGTCATCTATCAGAGTTGCAGCACGTATCCTTTCAACTACATCTTTACGTACTGGTAAGCTCTGCATAACATTCATGTCCTCCGCTTGTACTTGGCATTGTTCATTTGGCAGGAATGCTCGAGACACGGTGTCGGTCAGAAGAAGCTTCATGCCCGGTCAATACTGTATGTCAAAGTGGTAACGTTGCGTTTGCAAAGTCATCCCTTGTAACCTTTTTGGCACTTGATCAAGCTGTTTCCTCATGAGTATTTGCAGTGGCTTGGGGTCGGTAAGCACGGTTGTGTCCCCCCCAAAAGTATACTGATGGAATTTGCACAGTGAGAATGCAAGTGCAGGTATCTCTTTTTCTATCTGTGCATATCGCACTTCAGTAAGAGTGCAGCTCCTAAACCGTGTTCACTGGCACTGCAATGCACTACAAGTTATTTCTGGGGGATTATTGGGGGCGAACTCCATTACTGGGAAAGCTGGTGCCACCGTTGGTGTGACGTGGCATGAGGGATCACGTGGACACAGCGGCCGCGTCGGCTGCATCAGAAGTGCAGAAGCGAACTGAAAATGAAAATTTCAAGTCCCACCTGCGCTGCGGTTCTGATTAGGTGGCGAGGTTTTCCCGCCTTGGGTATCTGCATGACAGCATTTGAAAGCACTATAATAGGTACTGGCTGCTTATGGAGGCATGCAGCATGGCAGGCTACTGCACGGTGCCGCAGTGCCGGACGTACGCAATGGTGCCTGGTGTCAGCCTTATTCACACGTAGCCGCAGGACAAGAAGCTGCGTGAAGCTCGGCACGCGAAACTTAGAACTAGCAAACAGCCATCGGCTACAAATGCGAGGAAGATTTCTGATATGGCGTCAGGACTGCGATGTTCAGTGAGTAGCAGAAAACGTGCACTGAGACGCTCGCCCGCACCCGCTGCCCGGCTAGTGTCATGACACTTTATTTGGTCTATGAACTTGTTTATGCTAGACACTGGCAAGTTCACTGGAATGGAAAGGGAGCGGTAAGAAGCACATAAAAAAAGGCACGGCACATGGTCATGTTTGTGTTATGAATTAATGTACTGGATTACGAAAACAAAGCAGCGGGAAATTGCACGCAGTGGAGACCGATAAACATACAGTGTGGTGCAACTTGAGAAATAATGATATTGAAAAGCATTGTTAAAACATATAAGAATTTAGAAGAAAAAAAAGATTGAATCATTGCAACGGCACATTACAAATTTATTTTTGAACAGCTCTGATAGCGTCCACGCAACGATGGTTGCTAGTGTACTGTCATATGCTCATATGCTGCAGCCTAAAGCTCACGGCACGGTGCGAAAACGCACTCGCAGCGAAAGCGAAACATTGTATGCGGACATGCATGCAGACATGCAGTCGGTCGCTGCGAACACCTGCGATCGCTGCATTGATGCTTCATTCTGTTATGCTCCATTCGGTTATACAGACAGCCCACTAAAAGAACATATTTCACATAGTTTACTCTCAGCGTTTGCCTACCTTTTACGCAAGAGGCCGGTTCGAGAGACTCCATCGCGGCAACCGCGCTCTGTGGCGTTCACTGTACATATTCGGTAAAGAGATAGCGTCTTTAAACAATTCTGTGCTTCCAGTTTGCCCAAGATTATTATATCGACAGTAAAAAAATTCCCTCGGTTTGAGAGTTCTTACAGAAATCTCCAAGAGGGCTGCCACGTGGTGTTATTATTGGGCACCGTAAGCGAAACCTATAAGGAGCGCGCCGCATTATCCCTCATACTACTGATGATGATGATGATATGTAGTGTTTAATGGCGCAAGGGCCAGGCCTGGCCAAAGAGCGCCATGACAAGTGGTGATGTTGACGATGTATTATGGAGATGTGACTTGGCTGTAAAGTGGCCTAAAAATTGTCGCTGTAAAGTGCGTAAAATCTACGTGCTATAAAATTATGGCGATGACTAATGACGATTACTATGAACATTAAAATCCATCGTAGAAGAATGATGCAAAATCAAAAATATGTAGGATGTTAAAATTACTTGGAGCACTGCTGCCTCGCCAGAGCCCTTGAAAGACAAGCGCCTAGAGGCATGTGCTATACTAAAGAGATATCGCAGCGGCATCCTCTGAAGAGAGGACCCGCTACGAACATGTGGGGCTAAAAACATGCAGGACGACATCTTTCAGGAAATTTAGTACTGTGTTGGTGTCAAATAAAGGTTCTGGGCCGAGTAGCATTATGGGATGTAGGGGGATGTGCTGCCGGTATGCTAGGGAAAAATGTTTCCTTCTTTCAGATTCGGCTGCCCGACACTCCAGGAGGACGTGGAGGACGGTCAGCCTCTCCCCGCATCTACCGCAGGTTGGAGGATCATTTTCAGTGAGTAAAAAGTTATGTGTGCCAAATGTGTGTCCTATTCTGAGGCGACAGAATAGGACATCTGTCCGGCGTGATTTTGCTACAGGAGGCCAGAAACCTAATTGTGGCTTTATTAAATGCAACTTATTACTTGTTTCCAGGTCCCACAATCGTTGCCAGTAGTTTCGCAGTTTCCTTCTTACGAAGGGTTTCAGGTCTGTGACAGGGACTGCAGCAGTAGAATTAACAGTGTGTGATGCAATTGATGTGGCCATCTGGTCCGCTAGAACGTTACCCTGGATGCCCCTATGGCCAGGCACCCAGCATATAACCACATCCTGGTTAGATACATATGCTTTGCATAAGACGGAATAGAGTTCAATTATTATAGGATTTTTGTGCTTACAGAACGACATCAAAGACTTCACAACACTAAGGGAGTCCGTATATATAACTGACTTTTTGAGTTTTGATTTCCTTATATGCTTCACGGTCGACAATATTGCGTAGGCCTCAGCCGTGAAGATACTAGTTTCCGGATGCAGTAAATCGGATTCCGAGAAGGATGGACCGACGGCTGCATATGACACCCCCTCGCGTGACTTCGATGCGTCTGTGTAAAACTCCGTGCAGGAGTGTTTGTATTGCAGTTCCTGGAAATGCATCTGGATTTCAATCTCTGGAGCGTGTTTTGTAACCTGCATGAAAGATATGTCGCAGTGTATCATCTGCCACTCCCAAGGAGGTAAGAGCTTGGTTAGGTGCATTAAGCGATGCTCGATGAGTGGGACATGCATTTCATCGCTAAGCTCCTTCACACGCAGCGAGAAAGGCTGTCTTATGGAGGGACGATTGCTGAAAAGTGTAGCGCACGTCATATCAGTAACGGTATCAAAACATGGATGTTCAGGATTAGAGCGTACTTTAAGGAAATATGTATAGCTAATGTATGATCTCTGTAGGTGGAGAGACCATTCATTTGATTCTACATATAGACTTTGTATGGGACTCGTTCTGAAAGCGCCAGTGGCCAATCGGATTCCTAGATGGTGGACAGGATCTAGGATCTTTAGTGCGCTCGGGGCGGCAGAGCTATATACTACAGCACCATAATCCAATCGAGACCGAATTAGGCTCTTGTATAGGTTCATTAAGCACTTCCTATCACTACCCCATGTAGTCTGGGATAGGAGTTTCATTAGGTTCATTGTTTTTAGACATTTTTCTTTCAGATATTTAATGTGTGGAATGAAAGTGAGTCTGTAGTCAAGTATGATACCTAAGAATTTGTGCTGTTTGCTGATAGGTATTCGTTGTCCACACAGTTCTAAGGAAGGATCCGGAACCAGGCCTCTCTTTCTTGTAAAAAGAACACAAGAGCTTTTGTTAGGATTGATCTTAAATCCATTCTTGTCTGCCCACATTGAGACTTTGTTCAGGCCGTGCTGTACCTGTCTCTCGCACACTGCGAGGTTACAGGATTTGAAAGCTATTTGTATGTCGTCCACGTAGACAGAATAAAAGATTGCCGGTGGTAATGAAGCGCGAAGCGTGTTCATCTTCACGATGAAGAGTGTGCAGCTGAGCACGCCTCCTTGCGGTACACCAGTTTCTTGCGTAAAAGGACGCGAAAGTACATTTCCTACTTTTACCCGGAAGGTACGACTGGACAGATAGCTTTCTATTAGGTTAAGCATATTTCCATGGATACCCATTTCTAACAAGTCTCTTAGGATTCCGTAACGCCACGTCGTATCGTACGCCTTCTCCATATCGAGGAATATGGATAAGAAGAATTGTTTGTGTACAAATGCGTCCCGGATATTTGCTTCTACACGTACAAGATGGTCAGTTGTGGAGCGCCCTTCTCGGAAGCCGCACTGATAGGGATCAAGGATTTTGCTCAGTTCAAGGAAATGGATCAGTCGCCGATTAATCATTTTTTCAAACACCTTACAGATGCAACTTGTGAGGGCTATCGGGCGGTAACTTGCCACTGAGGAAGGGTCCTTGCCTTGTTTCAAAACAGGGACCACAATGGCTTCCTTCCATGCGGTTGGAAGGTACCCTGCATCCCAAATGGTGTTGAAAAGTGTGAGTAGTGTAACCTGCGTGTCATTATGTAAGTTTTTGAGCATTTCATACATGATTCTATCAGATCCTGGTGCGGAGCTGTTGCATACGCTCATGGCAGCTCTTAATTCAGCAATACAAAAAGGACGGTTGTAAGGCTCATTCTCTCGACCTTTTCTTCTTAATGGCTTACGTTCTTCTGTTTCTTTGTATTTGAGGAAGGACTGTGTATAATTTGTTGGACTTGACACGCTCTCAAAATATTCCCCAAGTGAGTCTGCCTGGTCTTGCAGTGTATCGCCCTGTGTGTTCACCAGGGGGAGTGAATGTGTTTGCCGCCCTCTAATCCTATTAACTCTGTTCCAGGCTTTGGCCTCATCCCTAAACGAGTTTATACTCGATAAAAACCTGTGCCAGCTCTCTCTTCTGGCCTGTCGGCGGGTTCTCCTACCTTGGGATTTTATTTTTTTAAACTTGACAAGATTCTCAGCGGTGGGAGAAGCTCGCAGCAACCCCCACGCCTTGTTCTGATTCTTACGGGCGATCCTACATTCACTATTCCACCACGGTACACGTCGTTTGCATGCCAGACCACTCGCTTCGGATATGCATTTTGATGCGGCATCCATCATGAATGATGTAAGATACTCTACAGCAGCATCAATTTCTAGAGAAGACATGTCGGCCCATGAGATGTTAGTGAGAGTTCGAAATTTCTCCCAGTCGGCTGTGTCTATCTTCCACCTAGGAGCTTGTGGAGGACATTCGTTTTCTTTAGATGTTCTTATCAGTATCGGGAAGTGGTCGCTCCCGTAAGGATTGTTCATAACTTCCCATTCGAGTTCAGGCAGTATACACGTGGAAACTAGGCTGAGGTCAATTGATGAAAATGTTCTGTTGGCGAGAGAATAATATGTGGGTGCCTTCTTATTCAGCAGGCATGCACCAGAAGAGAAGAGGAACTGTTCAACAAGACGACCTCGCGCATCTAAACGAGAGTCGCCCCACAGGGAGCTGTGCGCATTGAAGTCGCCAAGAACAACATAGGGTTCTGGCAGTTCATCTATAAAGGACTGAAATTCATGTTTAGTTAATTTGTAATGTGGGGGTATATAAAGCGAGCAAATAGTGATGAGTTTGTTTAGCAGAACGACTCGCACCGCCACTGCTTCAAGGGGCGTTCGAAGCTGTAAAGGTTGACATGCTATACTTTTATGTGTGAGAATCGCAACACCACCCGATGATGCGATGGCATCATCGCGATCTTTAAGAAACGTAACATACGTAAGGAGAAAGTTTGCGTGTCTGGATTTTAAATGTGTTTCCTGTAAACACAGCACTTTCGGATTATGTTTGTGGATGAGTTCTTGCAAATCATCAAGGTTTGTAAGGAGACCTCTAATGTTCCATTGAATGATTTGTGTATCCATATTTAAAATAAATTGGTGCTGTGTTTACGGAAACGGACGGGATGCCTTAGATTACAGAACCCTTTCGAGGCCCTGTAATAGGGGTTTTGTTCTTTCTGGAGCGTTCGAGGGAGCCTCGCCGCTCCTTAGGCGCTTGGTGCGCCTTGAGGATGGGTGTAGTGTCCATTGCCTCTTGTGAGGCGCCGGACATGTGCTCTTGCGAGCGGGAAGATTTCAGAGGGAGTCCCGCCTTGGAGGGCAAGACCCCTGCGCCCACCAGCCCGGAGGTCGATGGGGCTCCCAGAGGGACTTGGCTACGCCGGCCGTTGCCAGCGCATGAAGGAACCTCGGAAGTTGAGGCAGCCTCGGCTGCGCCCTCCTTCGGGGTCGATGGTTCCTTCTCCTCGGTTGACGGAGCAGCGCTAGCTGCAACCGTCGCGGGGGCAGATGGCGTGACTGCCGACTCACTGCTTGTGGGTCGGACAGCCGCCGGAGGCCGTTGTGACGCTGCCCCCTGACGCGCCACTTCGGCAAAGCTTTTCTTTGGCAGGTATGCAACCCGCCTGCGTGCCTCCTTAAATGAGATATTTTCTTTCACTTTGATCGTTACGATTTCTTTTTCTTTCTTCCAGGATGGGCACGACCGTGAGTACGCGGCGTGATCCCCATCACAGTTTACACAGTGTAGAGAGTTCTTACATTCTTCAGTTGCGTGTTCAAGGGCACTGCATTTGGCGCATGTTTGGCGGCCTCGGCAGCTCTGCGAGCTGTGGCCAAAACGTTGGCATTTGAAACATCTCAAGGGATTTGGCACATACGGGCGTACACGAAGCTTGATGTACCCGGCCTCGATTGACTCGGGCAGGACACTTGAATTGAAGGTGAGTATTAGGTGTTTAGTCGGAATTTCTATACCGTCTCGCCTTATCTTGATCCTTTTGACATTTATGACATTCTGTTCGCTGAAGCCCTCCAAGAGCTCAGCCTCAGAGAGCTCCAGCAAATCATCGTCCGAGACAACGCCGCGGGAAGTATTCATCGTGCGGTGCGGGGTTACTACTACTTGGGTCTCCCCAAATGATACTAGCTGAGGCAGTTTTTCAAATTGCTTCTGATTGCGGAGCTCCAGGAGGAGGTCTCCGCTAGCCATCCTCGACACCTTATATCCTGGACCAAAAACTTCGGTAAGAGACTTAGATACAAGGAACGGGGAGATTGTTCGCACTTGTTTAGCTGGTTTTTCAGAGTGGATCACGTGAAAACGAGGGAAGGATTCTTTTTGTCGACCAAAAAACTGGAATAAATCATCGGTGCGCCCTCTTTTCTGAGGGCGATCAGGAAGTGGAGGGAAGGATGTTGCCATAAAGGAATTGAATTTTCGGCAATAACGCCAGCCACCCACCATGGAGTCCTACAAGGGGACGCTACAGAGACTGTAAGAACAGGTCCTGTAAACGCCAGCTGTACGTCATCACTATAACCAAATATGAAATAACCTAGGTTGGTTAATCACACAAGGTTAACCCTTGCTGCCTGGAAACTATGGAAGTAAGCGGAAGGAAGGAGAAGACAGGAAAGATGAAAAGTGAGAGAAAGACGAAGGCTGGAGGGAGAGAGAGACAGGAAAAGGCAACTACCGATTTCCCCCGGGTGGGTCAGTCCGGAGGGGCCGTCTATGTGAAGCAGAGGCCAAAGGGGTGTGTTGCGTCCGCCGGGGGGCCTTAAAGGTCCAGACACCCAGCATCGGCTCAACCCCCAGGATCCCCCTTTCCCCAGACACGGCTAAGCCGCGCACGGCTACACGCGGGAGGGTCCAACCCTCGTGTGCTCGGGTACGTGGTGTCGCAACACACCAAACGCCTGCTGACGCAGACGCCCCTGCGGGGCCCTCATACTACTCCGACAGATGGCGACTCCATAAGTCCTCGCCCCCAGTATAAAATTTGGTATGCCTTTAAGTTGTTCATGCTGTAGTGGCTGCGAATAATTTATTCGTGAGGCACGCTAATGGCCTACAAAGCAACGCAGCAATAAATGAAGAGCTGTGCAAAAATAATTTTGTTATACGGTAAAACCTTGTTACACCGTACCCACTTCGACGGTAGTTTCGTTTTAAAAGTAGTAAAGTCAAATCCCCGACTCAGTGGCCATTGAACCTAAAGTGTTTTGTATCCGCATAAACTGCACCCGCTTATTATGTACACATCGGTTAAAATGTAACGTTTCTACTTTTCGTTGCGCAAACACGGCGGAGCATTGTCTCCATCGCGCTGCCCGACAGAACAACAAGCCTCAGAGATCGAAACAACGGCCTCCAAGCGCCCTGAGCATTTGCGTGTGAAGCCACATCAACATCAACATCATTTCGGTGCTGTGCCAGAGAGCGTTGTGGCGTCGTGCAAGTGAGGACTCGCGTCATGCCGAAGCTCGGATAAAAAAGACGCCGGGTGCTCAGCATAGAAGAAAAATTAGACATCGTCCATGCTATCAAATGTGACACGAAGAAGTCAGCACTGGCACGCGACAGGGATCTGCTGTTGACTACGGTGTGTAGCATTTGGAATGCGAAGTTGCTCGGCAGCGCTGCTGCGACTGCAAAGAGATGTTGGCTACGAGGTTCGACTTTTCGCCATCATTGCCTCTGTTGTTGCCGAAGTGTCAGCTAGCGACAGTGATGAGGACGACACGGAAAGCGACAGCACGAGCGATTAAGGCCCGACAGTGGCAGAAGCTGCATGTTACGTCAGCCTCGTGAATGCAATCGTCGCAACAAGAACAGGGCGCGATAACGTAACTATTTCAAACGAAAAGTATTCCGAACGCCGGTACCCGGCAATGAAAAAGGCGCCCCGGGACTTCTGCAGCACTACTGTGCACTTGCATGGAGAATACGTAACGCCAACGAGGAATCTGCCATGCGAGTGTTTGCCGAGAAGAAGGGGCTGGCTGAAAAGCTGGCACGCAGCTTTAGTAAGTTTGAGGCCACTGTCGTGTTGCTAGGCCGCTGCAGCATCCAACGAAAATAACACTTTTGTCATGCAAAGTGAATAAATACTGCATGTTTTTTTACCCCTTTCATCGCACTCTCTTTGAGTTCCGTATTTCGTTTTCGACAGGTAAATGGGCGATCTCATGCTATTTCGGTTAAACAGTACTAGCGTTTAGTAATTACTTTTTCCGAGCTCCGGCCAAATACGGTTTAACAAGGTTTCACTGTAGAGACTTCGACGCCTACGGCGACTGTGATATGCCATCGCAACGATTCAATCTTTTATTCTTCTAAATTCTTGGACGTTTCAATATTATTTCTCAAGTTGTGTAGCACTGCATGTTTATCTATCTTCTCAGCGTGCGATTTCCTGCTGCTTCTTTTTTGTAATCCAGTACATTAATTCATAACACAAACATATGACCAAGTGCCATATGCCTTTTTTTAATGTGATTCTTACCACTCCCTTTCCATATTGATGAACTTGATGATGTGTGGTGTTTTATGGCGCAAGGGCCAGGTTTGGCCAAAGAGCGCCATGAAAAGTGGTAATGTTGACGATGTATTATGGAAGATGTGACTTGGCTGTAAAGTGGCCTAAAAATAGTCGCTGTAAAGTGCGTAAAATCTACGTGCTCTAAAATTATGGCGATGACTAATGATGAATACTATGAACATTAAAATCCATCGTAGAGGAATGATGCAAAATAGAAAATATATAAGATGGTAAAATTACTTGGAGCACTGCTGCCTCGCCAGAGCCCTTGAAACACAAGAGCCTAGAGGCATGTGCTGTACGAAAGAGCTATCACAGCGGCATCCTCTGAAGAGAGGACCCGCTACGAACATGTGGGGCTAACAACATGCAAGACAACATCTTTCAGAAAACTTAGGACTGTGTTGGTGTCAAATAAAGGTTCTGGACCGAGTAGCATTACGGGATGTAGGGGGATGTGCTGCTGGTATGCTAGAGAAAAATGTTTCCTTCTCTTAGATTCGGCTGCCCGACACTCCAGGAGGACGTGGGAGGACGGTCAGCCTCTCCCCGCATCTACCGCAGGTTGGAGGATCATTTTCAGTGAGAAGAAAGTTATGCGTGCCAAACGTGCGTCCTATTCTGAGGCGACAGAATAGGACATCTGTTTGCTGTGATTTTGTTACGGAGGGCCAAGAACCTAACTGTGGCTTTATCACGTGCAGTTTATTATTTACTTCTGCGTCCCACGTACGTTGCCAGTGGTTTCGCAGTTTTCTTCTTAAGAAAGGCTTCAGGTCTGTGAAAGGGACCGAAGCAGTAGGACTAACTACATGCAATGAAATGGATGTGGCCATCTGGTCCGCTAGTACGTTTCCCTCAATGCCCCTATGTCCAGGCACCCAACATATAATCACATGTTGGTTAGATATATATGCTTTACACAGTACGGAGTAGAGTTCATTAATTACCGGATTTTTGTGGCTACAGAAAGACATCAAGGCCTTCACAACACTAAGGGAGCCCGTATATATAACTGATTTCTGGAGTTTTAATTTATTTATATGCTTTACGACCGACAGCAGTGCGTAAGCCTCAGCCGTAAAGATACTAGTTTCCGGA
The DNA here is from genome assembly GCF_050947875.1 of Dermacentor variabilis. Lineage (NCBI taxonomy): Eukaryota > Metazoa > Arthropoda > Arachnida > Ixodida > Ixodidae > Dermacentor > Dermacentor variabilis. The sequence continues at coordinate 44,991,877 of NC_134574.1, forward strand.
TGCAGTACGTCGGTTTCCGAGAAGGATGGACCGACGGCTGCATAGGACACCCCGTCGTGTGACTTCGATGCGTCTGTGTAGAACTCCGTGCAGAAGTATTTGTGCTGGAGTTCCCGGAAATGTATTTGGATTTCAATCTCTGGAGCGTGTTTTGTAACTTGCATGAAGGATATATCGCATTTTATCAGCTGCCACTCCCAAGGAGGTAGCAGCTTGGCTGGATGCATTGGGCGAAGCTCGAGGATTGAGACATGCATTTCATCACTAAGCTCCCTCACACGCAGCGAGAAAGGCTGTCTTACGGAGGGACGATTATGAAAGAGTGTAGCATATGTCATATCGTTAATGGTATTAAAACACGGAGTTGAGGATTAGAGTGGACTTTCAAAAAATATGTTTGGCTGATGTATGTTCTCTGCAGATGAAGTGACCACTCATTTGATTCTGCATATAAGCTTTCAATAGGACTTGTTCTGAAAGCTCCAGTGGCCAGTCGGATTCCTAGATGGTGGACCGGATCTAGCATCTTTAGCGCGCTCGGGGCTGCAGAATGGTAGATCACGGCACCGTAATCCAACCGTGATCGGATGAGGCTCTTGTAAAGATTCATTAAACATTTCCTGTCGCTGCCCCACGTTGTGTGGGATAACACTTTAAGTAAGTTCATTGTTTTTAAGCATTTGACCTTGAGGTACTTTATGTGTGGAATAAAAGTTAATTTCGAATCAAGTATGATGCCTAAGAACTTGTGTTCTTTGTTCACAGGAATTCGCTGACCATACATTTCGATACTGGGTTCTGCAATGAGGCCTCTCTTTCTTGTGAAAAGCACACAAGAACTTTTGTTGGAGTTAACTTTAAATCCATTTTCTTCTGCCCATTTGGACACTTTGTTCAAGCCCTGTTGAACTTGCCTCTCACATACTGTAAGGTTGCAGGATTTGAAACTTATCTGTATGTCGTCTAGGTAAACAGAATAAAAAATGGCTGGCGGTAATGAAGCACGAAGGGTGTTCATTTTCACGATGAAGAGCATGCAGCTAAGTACACCTCCTTGAGGTACACCAGTTTCCTGTATAAAAGGTCGCGACAATACATTGCCGACTTTCACGCGGAATGCACGGTTGGACAAATAGCTTTCTATTAGGACGAGCATATTGCCACGGATGCCAATTCCCGACAAGTCTCTCCAGATTCCATAGCACCACGTTGTGTCGTACGCCTTCTCCATATCGAGGAATACGGATAGGAAATATTGTTTATGTAGAAAGGCGTCGCGAATGCTTCCCTCAATGCGCACAAGTTGATCGGTTGTGGACCGCCCTTCTCTGAAGCCACACTGAAAGGGATAGAGGATATTGTTGAGTTCAAGGAAATGTACAAGTCTGCGGTTAACCATTTTTTCAAAAAGCTTACAAAGACAATTTGTAAGAGCTATGGGACGGTAACTTGCCGCCAAGGAAGGGTCTTTACCCTGCTTAAGAACAGGGACCACAATCGCTTCTTTCCATGTGGATGGGAGGTATCCGGTAGCCCAAATAGCGTTGAAAAGCGTGAGTAGTGTAAGTTTGGTGCCAGTGTGTAAGTTTCTGATCATTTCGTACATGACTCTATCAGGTCCCGGTGCAGAGCTTTTGCATGTGGTCAAGGCAGCTCTCAACTCAGCAATACTGAACAGCCGGTTATAAGGTTCATTCTGTCTGGATTTCCGTATTATTGGCTTACATTCTTCTATTTGCTTGTATTTCAAAAAGGATTGCGAATAATGGTTTGAACTTGACACGCTCTCGAAGTGTTCTCCAAGTGAGTCTGCCTGATCTTTCAGTGTTTCACCTTGTGTGTTCACCAAAGGAAGTGAATATGTTTGTCGCCCTTTTATACTATTAACCCTGTTCCACACTTTGGCCTCATCTGTATAGGAGTTGATACCAGATAAAAACTCTCTCTTCTGACCTGTCGGCGGGTTCGCCTTAATTGGGATTTTACTTTTTTTAAATTGATAAGATTCTCCGCAGTGGGGGAGGCGCGTAGCAACCCCCACGCTTTGTTTTGTTTCTAACGAGCGATCCTACAATCGTCATTCCACCACGGGACAAGCCGTTTGCATGCCAATCCATTTACTTGTGATATACATTTAGTTGCGGCATCTATTATGAAGGCTGTAAAATATTCCACAGCAGCATCAATTCCTAACGAGGACATGTCATCCCATGATATACTCGTTAAGTTTCGGAATTTCTCCCAGTCTGCTGTCTCAATCTTCCACCTAGGAGCCTGTGGTGGATAATCGTCTTCTTTAAGTGTTCTTAATAGTAAGGGGAAATGGTCGCTTCCGTAAGGATTGTTCGTAACTTCCCATTCGAGTTCAGGCAGTATGGACGCGGAAACTATGCTCAGATCAATTGAAGAAAAGGTATTGTTTGCAAGACAGTAATATGTGGGTTTCTTCTTATTCAGAAGGCACACACCAGAAGAAAAAAGGAACTGTTGAACAAGACGACCTCGCGCATCTATACGAGAGTCGCCCCACACGGAGCTGTGCACATTGAGATCGCCAAGAACAACATAAGGTTCTGGCAATTGATCTATAAAGGATTGGAATTCATGTTTCGTGAGTTTGTAGTGTGGGGGTACGTAAAGGGAGCAAATGGTGACGAGTTTATTTAGAAGAACAGCTCGAACCGCCACTGCTTCGAGGGGCGTTTGTAGCTGTAAATGCTGACAGGAGATACTTTTATGAATTAAAATGGCAACACCGCCTGATGATACGACAGCATCATCGCGATCTTTGCGAAAAGTAACATACTGTCGAAGAAAGTTTGTGTGTTTGGATTTTAAGTGTGTTTCCTGTAAACACAGCACTTTTGGATTGTGTTTTTGGATAAGCTCTTGTACGTCATCAAGGTTCCTAAGAAGACCTCTGACATTCCATTGAATTATTTGTGTATCCATATTGAAAGTAAATAAGTGCTGTGTGTATGGAAACGGAGGTGACGCCTTAGGTTACAGAGCTCTTTCGAGGACCTGTAACGGGGGTTCTGCCCTTTCTGGAGCGTTCGAGGGAGCCTCGCCGCTCCTTAGGCGTTTGGTGCGCCTTGAGGACAGGTGTAGTGTCCATTGCCTCCTGTGAGGCGCCGGACACGTGCTCTTGCAAGCGAGCAGTTACAAGGGAGAGTCCTGCCTTGGAGGGCAAGACCCCTGCGCCCACCAGCTCGGAGGTCAATGGGGATCGCCCTCTTTTCTGAGGGCGATCAGGTAGTGGAGGGAAGGAAGTAGCCATGTGTGGATGTGTAGTTTTCGGCAGCAACGCCAGCCACCCACCATGGAGTCCAACAAGGGGACGCTGCAGGACCTGAAAAACAGGGCCTGCAAACGCCAGCTGTACGTTGCCACTATAACCCAATATGACATAACCAAGGTTGGCTACTCACACAAGGTTAACCCTTGCTGCCAGGAAGGTCGGAAGTAATAAAGAAATGAGAAGGAGACAGGAAAGGTGGAAAGTAAGGAAAAGACGAAGGTTGTAGGGAGAGAGAGACAGGAAAAGGCAACTACCGATTTCCCCCGGGTGGGTCAGTCCGGGGGTGCCGTCTACGTGAAGCAGAGGCCAAAGAGGTGTGTTGCCTCCGCCGAGGGGCCTTAACGGTCCGAACACCCGGCATTGGCTGAACCCCCAGGATCCTCCTTTCCCCGGACACGGCTAAGCCGCGCACGGCCACATGCGGGAGGGTCCAACCCTCGTGTGCTCGGGTACGTGGTGTCGATTTTGGTGAACTTGCCAGAATCAAGAAGTGCATAGACCAAATAAAGTGTCATAACATTAGCCGGGCAGCGGGTGCGGGCAAGCGTCTCAGTGCACGTTTTCTGCTACTCACCGAACATCGCAGTCCCGACGCCGTATCAGAAATCTTCCTCGCATCTGTGCTTGCTGCATACCCGAGTTGTAGCCGATGGCTGTTTGCCAGTTCTAAGTTTCGCGAGCCGAGCTTCACACAGCTTCTTGTCCTGCAGCTACGTGTGAATAAGGCTGACACCAGGCACCGTTGCGTACGTCCGGCACTGTGGCACCGTGCAGTAGCCTACCATGCTGCACGCCTCCATAAGCAGCCAGTACCTATTATAGTGCTTTCAAATGCTGTCACGCAGATACCTAAGGCGGGAAAGCCTCAACATTTAACCAGAACAGCAGCGCAGGTGGGACTTGAAATTTTCGTTTTCAGTTTGCTTCTGCACTTCTGAAACAGCCGACGCGGCCGCTGTGTCCGCGTGATCCCTCATGCCGCGTCACACCAACGGTGGCGCCAGCTTTTCCATTGGTGGAGCTTACCCCCAATAAGGCCTTTCAATAAATTTTAATGACGCAAATTTTGTACTCGTCCTATCACCAGTTCATGTTGTTTTCGTTTTGTTCATAGTTTTGGATACAGTGAGTTTTACAAAGCAACCTCTTCCCCTCTCCTTTTTGGCTATGTCAATTTTTTTCTAAATAAGGATGGCAACCTTGCATATGAAGCATGTCAAATGTGTTGAGAGTTTTCGAGAGAGGGTAAAGAAAGGGAAAGACATGAAGGGGAGAGCTGAATGGTGGGAAGCAAAGCCAAAGAAAAATGAAATTAAAAAAAGTTGCTTTTTTTCATGTGACAGCTACCCCTGTCATTAGGATCCTGTGCTCATGACGCCAGGATTCTGGTGCTCCTGGCCCACGCGAGCTCGTGTTGTTCAAGAGTGCAACAAAGTGACAGTTTCCTCACCTCGCATCCATCGGTGACGCAGGCCAGCCTGGTCACAATCTCCTGTGCCTCGTCAGCATCCGAGTCACGCGCCCGAAGCACCACACACTCCCCCTGGTGGTAGAAGAGCTTCAGACTGCAACCGAGAGCGACATCACAGGGTGGGTGTCAAAGTAACGACCATGGACTAATCCGTAACTTCGTGCAGGAAGAAGGCGTCCGGTTTTCAAATATTCTACTAAGTACCGTATATTGCGGAATATAGGTCGAGGTTTTTTCAAAAAAATATTACTAAAAGTTCACCCCTCGACTACCGGCCCTTGGCACAACATGAATAGTCGCCTGGCAACATGTAGGAGCGCAGGCCTTTCGGCATCCGCATCGTTATCGCCCCCTTGCTGACCAACGCGGCCCAACTTGCGGGCGCCGCGTGGTTCTTTATTCTATGGCGCGGTGCACCCGGAGCTCAAAGACAGGGTGAATATTTCGTCCGCGAGCATCGTGCCAGATCTTTGCCAGTGACAGCATAACTCATCCGCATCAAAGCTATTGGGATCGCCCGAGAATCTGGACTGCCCAAGGAACAATTCAAGGGCTCCATTTATTGGGTTCGCCGCTGCATGCGACGCAAGGGATTCGCACTTCGACGGCACACATCAATCTGCCAGAAGCTGCCAGAGCCATACGAGGACAAGCTGGTCGAATTCCAGCGCTATGTTATCCGTCTCCGGCAGCAGCATGGCTACATGTTGGGACAAATCGGCAACGCGGATGAAATGCCGGTGTGGTTCGACATGCCGTCGCCCACCACAGTGTGCGAACGCGGCGCAAAAGAAGTCAAGCTTCTTTCTACGGGGAACGAGCATTCACGCTTCATGGTGATGCTCACATGTACTGCAGACGGCAGAAAGCTGCCCCCATACATAATATTCAAGAGGAAGACGCTGCCGAAAGAGGCTTTCCCGCGGGATGTCGTTCATGTGAATGCAAAGGGCTATATGGACGAGGCCCTCATTCTCAATTGGATTAAGACCGTCTGGAATCGGCGACCCGGCGCACTCCTGCGGTGTCCGAGCATGCTCGTCTTGGATGCCTTTCGTGGGCACTTGACCGCCGGTTTGAAGCAGGCACTCGCGACGGGAGGACGGAACTCGCCGTCATTCCGGGAGGCATGACGTCAACACTTCAGCCATTGGGCATTGTGCTCAACAAGCCCTTTAAAGACCGTGTATGTGAACAATATAATCATTGGATGGCCGGCGACAACCCGATGACCCCAACCGGCCGGCTGCGCAGGCCGCCTCTCGTCACTGTTGCCACATGGGTGTCGCAGGCTTGGCGCTCGCTGCCCGACGATATGGTGGTGCGGGCATTCAAGAAGTGTTGCATTAGCAACTCCTTGGACGGCACCAAGGATGACATGTTGTGGGACGCAACCAGTGAAAAGCAGTCGTCTTCGGACGAGAGTTCAGACAGCTCAAACGAATGAGCAGGTGACAAGTCTGGCGGCACCACTAAATAAAACGAAGTTTTGTGCCTTATAATTTGATGTTGACTTCTTTGCTTCAATGTAAGGGGGTCGACCTATATTCCGCTTCGACCTATATGCCGCATTATACGGTAGCTGCTCAAAAAGTGGAGTTTGGAAAAGTTAAATATTAAGTAACAAGAAGAATAATGACACCTTAGGGACTCAATTTCCAGTCAAGTAACGATCCTATGAAGCCTACGAACAATAACGTTAAGAGGATAGGAGAAATTAAAGCCTTCCTTTTAAATAGAAAATGAAAGCAGCTCCCAAAATGAAAAATGAGGGTTGTGTTTGCAACAACCTTAATATTTGCAATAGCAAAATAAGAATTAAGGTGGAACAAAAACGCAACCTTGTTGCCTGCACTTGCTATAAGAAACAGCCATTTTTTTTTCTTTCAGAGTAACCGAGTTTTATTCTCGGGAGCGAGGAAAAACCAGTTCTCATGCACTTACAGAACACACAAGGCATTCTCTTAACATTAACACCCTCTGAAATAGGTGGCAGTCCCCGAGACTTGGTACTTTGCTGAAGGAACGACACAAATTTCCTTCTTCAACCTGCCATGCCCAATACCAAGTTCACAGTTCGCCAAAGATATCCCAGTGGTAGAGTGCCCTTTCGATGCGCATCGGCACTGCAACCAAGCAGCTTCTCAATGCAAAGAGTTCTGCCGGCGCCATCAATGCATCACCTGCTGCTGTGCGAGGACCACCCGAGCACCGCAGCAGTCGCACAGCCAAAAACTGGCTCGCCAGTCCCGTCGTCCAGCAGCACGAGTGAGCTGGCCGAGATGCCAAGGGTGCAGTCACACACGCAGCCTTGGCCTTGGTCTTCCACCTGCAGTGATTGGTCGGGTGACACAGTTACACCACGCGCTTGCAACATCCAAGCAGGCACCACACACGGAACTGGGAAAATAACTGTCTGCCTATATAATACATTCAATTTCACATGGCACAGTGAAGCACAAACAGTTGTCATAAAATCTAAGCAGTCACACACGTCACACACGTGATCGAAGCCCCTAAAACTGAACTGCTGTACTGAGGGGATACAAGATGAGGCGGCTGAAGTGGGGCTCTGTAAGCGCCCATTAAGTTTTATATACACGGAGTTGTTATGGGTGTCAGTCTTGTCATTCGTTTCCCCGAGGGCTAATACCAGCGATAATGGTGGCACTACTTCGTTCGAGCCGATAATGAAAGGTGACAAGAATTGAAAACAAAATGCATCCTAACATACGGTCCCGAGATATGAGAAACCCTTTGCCAGCCCACCTAATCCAGACAGTTTATTTTGGCTGTCGTTAACAAAAATCTGAGCCTGAAACACTCTGTGCATCACGTTTTCTGTAACTACTGTCAAACTGACTGCAGCAAATGAGGTAGTAGATGTGTGGCCACGGTTTTACTCACCTGAACTGACCACGAGATGGCGCCACGCACGAAGGCATCCGGCACGAACCTTGGCCGTGGTTTCTCCTTTTTGCGAGATCCAAAGCTCAAAAGGGCTGTAAAGATTGCACAAGGAACTTCATAATTTAAACTACACGTGCCCCTGTTTGAGAAATAATATATGCTCTAGCAGCAGAGAATATGAGGGAGCCCCGACTGATTGAATTGTGGGGTTAAAAAGTAACACCGGAGCTTTGAGAGATGCCGTAATTTTTACCACCTAGAGTTCCTTAATATGCACATGAATCGAAGTACAGTGCAGTCCACTGTTAAAGAGAATGTTAAAGCGTGGCGCCTACTTTGTTGGCCCTCCAGCTACAAGTGCCAGCTTAAGCTTTGTAAATGCGCTGCGGAGGTGTGCAGAAAGGTGCCTGCGCCACAAATCGAAAGTCTGCTGCAAATTCATGTGATCCCACACTTGCGAGAAAACAAATTTCCCCCATGATTCTGCAAATGTGCATTCCTCTTAAATGCCACTGCACTGCACATGAGCATTTTTGCATTTCACTCAAGTCAAAACACAGCTGCTGCACTTAGGAATCGAACCCACTGCCTCATGCTCCAGAGGAACCCTGTAATACCATATAAACGAGAATACGGGACAGGTCGACCCCTTACCTTGAATTTAAAAAAGAATCACCGAAACACATTTTCACAACGGGGCACGTCACCAGTTGTGAGTTCGTCCTCTGCACAAAGCTTGCAAGAGTGTCCTCAGGCTGTCGAGGCATGGTATGATGCCAACAAAATTATATTTAAATGGGTTGCATGGTGATAGTTTTTCCTTCTTGTGCCCACCAAAAACGCTTCAGTGGTGCTGAGTGGCCATGTTGCCATTCGCTTAGGCAAAGCCTGCAACTTTAACCTTAAGTGCCATTTAAAACTACCTCTACATGCTGCTACTCAATGCCCACCAGACAAAAAACAAAAAGCAAATCACGAAGTTGATCGGAAGAATTCACACAAGACACAGTGGGCAGGTTAAGTTAAAGAGCTGGATATAACTTAATAAATAAACTTCACAGCCAAAAGGGACTTCCGGTGCACGACAAGGGAGCGCGCTCTAAGCACTCTAACCTGGGAGAAGGTGTGTGGGAGCTCGTGCCTGCTTTGGCTCGAGTGCTCTGGCAAAGCCATGTATTTGAGCATGTGGCTTTGCTGTTCTGAGTGCAGTAACTGAATGCACCCAGAGACAAGAAAAAAAAATGCCCACCATCACATTTGGATGTTGGTAACGCTATGGCTATGCATTTGCCAACATGCACACTGTAGGTGCCCAGACAAGGACTAAAATTCTCCTAAAGACCGCCATATAAGAAGAGGGCTGACTTTAGCATGCTTTCTTAAAGAAAATATCTCGATTTGTATTTCGGTATTTATGGCATCTTCTTTGTCGCTGTTGTATTAACCTTGACCAACACGGGTCAATGAAACAGAGGGCTAACCTGTACCCACAACTCAAGGGCACTCCCTAGCATAGCAGGACTAGCTGCTTGTAGTGCAATGAATGCTGCCTGCTGTTCTTGAACTACGCCATATGGTGAGATACGGTGTTCAAAGTGAAGAGGGTGCTACTTGACTGTGGCCAAGTTGCCATGGCAATATGTCTTTCCGCTTAAAGGGAGAGTCTACTCTGTTTCAAGGGCCTACTACTTGGTAGCGCAATAGAACGCCTTCCACTTGAAGTTTCTAAACATGCAGTTGTTCCTTTGGAAAGCAAGTAGAAATTTTTAAAACAGAATTTTTCAATCCATGTAGTCTCTGCTTAAAACTGTGTACGGTCGTCTGCAACGCCGGTCACTGAACGTGATGGCAATGCCATGCCGGTAAAAGTGAGAAAGTGGAAATGTTTACACAGGAATGGTTGCTTTGTGTTATACAGTCGACTTTCGTTAATTTGACCCTAACAGTACTGATGAAGTTGATTGAATTATCCAGAAGGTCAAATTAAACAAGATGCAGAAAAATGCAAAAAGAACACTGCCAATTCGTTTGGTACAGCAGTAAATGAGAGCCACCGACAGGCCCCTTTCATGTCAAATTTCAATAATGCTATCCTCTCCAGCTGCAGTACTAGACGACTGTTGCTGGAGGAAGCTTTCGGGAAATTAAACCCATCTAAACATGAATCATCACGATGTGTTTTTAGAAGAGGTGGACAAATACCGAATAGTAGATTTCAAACCAAATATCGAATCAAATCAAGAAAGAAAAGCCAAATATCAAATCCAATATCAGAAAATACTACACAAACTTTCCCCCTTACAATTTTCGGGCAAAAGACAAGCAGCTGCACATGCTCAAGAGGATTCCCACATTTCTTCCCGCTAATGTCGAAGGAATAGCAAATTTGCCTTAAGTACCAATGAGGTTCTCAGTTTAATAATAAGCTGTACTTTACTTAATGGTAATCTATTTGTGACTCGATCACCAATCTGCGTGTCACCTTCATTGACAGTAAAGAGCAGGTGCCGTCTACGCTGTTCTCATCGTCACGTTTGGCGTGATTTATGACCTGTCAAAGATTCTGAAATGTGGAAGGCTAGGGCAAGTTTGCATGACGCGCACGCGCGCAAATTTGCTGCAGACTCCAATTAATTAAACACGTGTGCACCTGTAGTTCCCTGTCACAGTCCATAAAGGCTTCCACTGGGGCTATTTTGCATGCATCATTCAGTTTACTGCGCTATATGTTGCACAAAGGATGCATTGTCTTTTGTGTAACAATAGAGTGCAGTAAACAGAATGATGCTGTCACCGTATGAGCACCGAGATGCCTAGAGCGTTGCACAATGCGGGTTCCCAAAAGTCAGCTTCGCCGCATACAGCGGTGTTACGCGGTCAAGCATGTGCAATGTAGTGCACAGAAGCACAAGAATGCAAAGGGGCCACTCCGACAGGACATAAAATGTGGTGCTTAATTATACATGTGCACACCCGCCATCTCCTGTTACAGTACGGGCACCAAGATGCCCAATAATTGTACTGTCAAGGCTTCGAAGCTATTTTGAAAGTGACTGTGGTGATTTAAGCTTTGAGAGCACTTAAAGGCGTGCATGCGTTTTCGACTGCCCAATTTTTCTGGCGTTCTTGCATTCCCTAGCGAGTCTGAAAAATCAGACGCTGACTCTGTATTGGTTTAATGCTAAACGCATTATTGTAAACAGCCATCGTGAGACAGGTTCTGTCAAATTTATTAAGACATAAGAATGACTTGAGTGAATTTTATTTACAACTGTAAAAAATTTGTTATGCTAGTTGACCCACATATTCAAAAACAAATTATGTACAGTTAAACCTCAACATAATGAACTTGAATATAATGAAATCCTCAATATAAGAGTACCCAACTTATCATAACTTCTTGCCCAAGAACATCATGTATTCAGAAACTCAATATAACGAATTGCATTTATACACCACTTCAATATAACAAAATTTCCCTGCCACTGCAAAGCAATACTGAGACAATAAATGGAAACTTCTGCGGACGCAGATGGTCAAATGGCTGAATCACAAAAGGCTGTTTGCGAATGCACCTCTCAAATCGTGTTCCGCGCGACCGTGAATGACCACCGAAGCGGAGCCGCATCAGGTTTCTTATAAACTAGAGGTGTGAGAATACTCGAATGTTCGATTTCAAATTAAATAGCGAACGTTCGAATAGTTCAATTCGCGAACCAAATGTCTAATATTAGATTCCTTGAACATTCGGTTTTTTGGCTACTATTCCGTATGTTCTATAAATGACCCAGCGCTGGTCGGTGCCTTTACACGCACAGCGGTCCCACGGCACGCATAGATAAAAGGTCCGACCAGGTCGATCAGACCAAACAAAATCATGAACGCTACGCAGACAGAGGGAACAACAAAAACAGTGTGTAGAATGGGCCGTTTCATTACCGGAAGGCACGCTGATCATATCGAATACGCATGTTCAGTGTTCAGTTCAGAGCTTTCTTGCCACATGCGAGCACATGTACGAACTTGGCATGCATGCTCTCAGTAGTTGCGGGACCGCGTACTGGGATGCGTTCTAAAGGCCGTCAATATGACCCATACACGCGATCTTGCGACTGGTCCCTGATGGGCCACCCATAGGAACATATTAGTGACAAGCTTTATGGAATCGTGATTAGTGACAAGCCAGTTATGCCATAAGCCAGCAGCGAATTTTCGTCATGGCCCCACCACTAGCCCACTGTCTAGCCAGTCGGTGTGGATGACTGAAGTTAGCTTCGTGCTGAATCAACACAGATCTACTCCCAGCCCTCATAAAGCTGACTAACTGCCTTGCCAATGAAAGCGAGTGTACGGCATGACCCTTGTTAACAGTCGCTATGTTTGCGAAACAAATGGCGTTCTCATTGCAGACGCCGTTCCCAGGCACACAACGGTCTCTTCTTGTTGATTTGAGCGACCGATCGCGAGACTCTCTTTGAATTCACATGGTGGATTTGAAAATATGCCATGTTACTATTGTGCAATCACCCCCAACTCGAGATGCATTTACCGTATTTACTCAATTCTAACGCGCCCTCGATTGTAACTCACACCCTTTTTCTGCGACCAAAAAAGAAGAAAAAAGGAAATGCTCTCTAACGTAACGCGCACCTGTTTGCCGTGACATAAAAAAAGAAAAGTCCTTTACAGTACCGCGCACCTCATTCTTCCATACAGAAATACAACTTTTTCTCATTTGGAAAAAAACAGATTTACTACCAATGCACTAAAGTTGCGACAAATAAAAAAAGTTGCAGTTTCATCCAAAAGGCGAAGCGTCAATTACGATAGCAAATTAGTAGACAGCTATACAAAAAGTAAGGATAGTAGTTATATTAACCATATGAACTTTTAAACATTCGCTTACTAGCTAAATTAACAAGCATGGTGTCACGCGCACACAAGCAAACGTGAACACATCTCCCTCAATGACCACAGAAACTCTATATTAAAACGCTGGAGCAAGGAAGTACGGTAGCAGGAGCGAGGGAATTAACCTTTGTGCAGCCTCTCGCTTCAACGCATCTAAGCGACGAGAACACAGCACGGTGCGCCTAGATGCATAGACTCTTGTCTCCACTGCAGATCGCTGCTACGTGCGGCCATGCCATACGTAGCAGCCACCTGTGTAGAACGCCTCTCCTGTTTGCGTCAGTCCTGCACACAACTTTCAGGAACTTTCAGTTCCATCCATCTCCGCACACGTGATCGCTTTCCTTTCAATTGCGCCATCGTGATGAACTCTGCATGTCTTTGGAGTCGGCACTTCCATGCTGATAGAGCAAACGCAAAAAATGGGCAACGGTCGGTACACTAACCTAAGCCAAAGGAAGCATTGCCTAAGCACATGTACTGCAACACAAGGAGGAAGCTACAGCAGCTAGGCTCGAAGCGCGTACGAGGCGGCCAGTTTGCAATGCCGATGGCGATAAGGTAACGCAGATTTAGGGTCGTACTCGATTCTACTGCGCACTCAATTTTTAGACCCATTTTATCAGAAAAAAGTCCATGTTAGCTTCGAGTAAATACAGTATATGAACGGCAAATGGGCACGGAAAAAAAAATGTAATAGGGGAGGGGTTCTGCACGAACATGCTTTTGGCCTCCCAATTTGAGAACGGTTTACCGTGGGCACAGGCCGTGGTCGACCCATGCGGCACTGATGCCTGCGTGGAGCAGTGCCGATTGTCACGTGATACACATTTCCCGGTTTTGTCCATCATGAAGATTAGCCTTAATGAGCTGACAACTTACAGAAACCACTTGCCATGAAGATGAAAACACTCGTTTCCTGGAAGGAAACTGGAAAGCAAAACTTACTATGCAAGAGAAGACTGCCATTAAGCACAGTATGGCCAACTATTAAACTGAAAACCTCATTGGTATTTAGGACAACTGTGCTATTTCTTCAGCTTCACAGGGAAAAAAAGCACTTGATTCTATTTGACAGACGTTCTATCTATAAAAAATATTTTCCAGACCATCGTATAGAAACCGAGTTGCTATCTGTGGTGGAATACTCATTTGGCAATTTAATTAAATAAGAATAGAGCATACTATACATTTTGGTTCTTAGGTATGTAAGTTAGTGATAGCTAGTAATATTCTTGTTACATAATTTGAGGAGCCTCCCAAGCCCATGCAGCACTGTATTTTCCTGCCCTAAATTTGTAAGCATTGAATTTTGTGATAGATTTTCTGATATTTGATATTGAGTTCAACATTTGGGTTTTATTTCTTGATTCGATTCAATATCTGATTCAAAATCTGCTATTTGGTATTTGAACACTCCAAGCGTAAAGTCCAAATGCGATAAGACCCCATCACGCCCTGCACGCCTCGTATTTTGGGTGTGAGTGACTTGACGGTGGCTTGACGAGTACCGTCTCCCTGTGTGAGCAAGAGGAAAAGGGGGGGGGGGAGCGAGCTTTCGGCAACGCGATAAAGAGTGCACTAGGGGGGATGAGTAGGGAGGCAGGTCGGTGCACGTCTTTTTTAGTGCAGTCATGGCTGCGCATGGCACGGCTGAGCAATCATGCAGCCCTTGTACCGTTTCAGAGGTAATCTGCCACGTGCACAAAGAGTGGGCGTGCCAAGATGCTTCTGCGGCATCAAGCCTTCCCGCACGTTTAGTTCTGGAGGTTGCATGACTTCGAATTAATCTCGAAGTGAGAGGCAGACGAAGCATTTGCATTCCGCTGCTGAGGTTTTCCATGAGATAGTATTGTATTGGTGTGGGGGGACATTATCGGCCGCATACGCGAAAGCGTGGCTGGCTTCATTTAATGGATACTGCCGATGTGAAGATACTGTGAACACGGCGTGAAACCGTATCTTTCGTCGCCGACTTCCAAATCCATCAAAATTAACTATTGCTTTTTTTTTAATGCCTGATAATTGGGGTAGTTTTGTAGCTGCTTCCATGTAAAAAAATATATATATATATATTGCTGAATGCACTTATTTGCATAAAACTTGAATTTCAATACAACGAAATTTCTATAAAACGAAGCAATCTGCCAGTTTTACCGACTTTGTTATATCGAGGTTTAACTGTATATGACATTGCACACAAAGAAAAGTTGTGTTGCTATGATGCCACCAAAAATAATTTGCATGTTCTTTCTCCAAAATAAGCCACTAGGAAGAATCTAAGCCTGCAATTAAAGAAAGCGTGACCCTCATGGTTAGGAATGAAGTTTTGCAAACACAGGTCCTGCCACTTGTGATGCTAACAGAATGCTTGCATATGTTGAAGATGTTGTCAACACAGCGCTAACGGGAAAGCAAGCTTGCAGAACAAGCAAAAGGAAAATTAACAACAATGAAGATTACGAAGGACACTGTTGATCAACAAATTGTCAAGTGTAACCGTGAGCACTTGTGACCATCATAAACACACCAGGAAATCGGGCGGCAACTTACAAAATTTGGGCCCCGAGTCAAGTGTGGTGTTGGTAGAGTAGTTGGCTGCGAGGTCCTTGAGGTACTCCTGCCGCGTTCGCTGTGCCATGGTAGCAAACTTTTCAGATCGATGGGCAGCATTCTCTGCATTGATCACTGAAAGGCAATGGTGACGGAACGAGGACCGATGAGCTCCTTTCTTGGAGTCATGTAACACAGGCTCCATTTCACAATATGCGCTACACTGGCACATTACAATGTAAGCTACAAAACGTACGCTACATGTAACCTAAGTGCCACATCTCGGCAGTTCTCGAACGTCTAGCCATTACGGACACCTTAATGTGCCCTTCCTTTCTTCCTTTCTTCCTTTCTCCATTTCGAAAAGAAAAAAAAAAGGAAACAAAAACAATAGAGGTTCCAAGCCTAGCTGAGTATCAGCATTTATTGCATGAAATGAGGACATTCTACTTTTACAAAACATAAACTTAGGGCATCATCTAAAGATGAGCAAGAACTTGTCTCATGCAGCCATGATACAGCCAAATTTCGTTAATTCAAACATGCTTAATTTGAACTTCTGGTTTATTTGAACAGACGCTGTGGTCCCGTCAAAGTTATGTGTATTCCAATGGGCGAAACTGCCCGGTAATTCAAACATGCAAGCATTTGTGATGATTAATTCGAAGATACTGCACTCTGGCAATGCTCTCAGCAGTGCACCAAATAACGCAGCGGTGCCTCTGACCAGCATTCCTCTGATCCCGCCGCAGAGGAAAAGCTTAGGAGAGACCCCTCAACGTTGCACACAAGGGAAAAAAAAAAAAAAGAACCTTTAGCGGAAATTTGTACGAAGGCGTGTGCAGGTGCGCATCAACTTCTGTTAGTGATGGGTGTCCTGAACAGTCAACGACCGATTTTCCGGACCCCCAATTTTTCGAACATGCCCGATAATTTGGATGCCTTCGGGGCACCCCATAGAATCAATGTGTAAGAACATCTTAAATTTCGGACACAAAAAGCTTCGCTATACAATTTTCCGGACTTTTTGCCATGCCCTCAGGTCCGAAACAGCAGTAATTGAAGCCACCACAACTGCCATTTTGATTGTCACGCCACCTCGAGCTGGCGCTCTGGCATGCAGATCTGCTGGCAGCCGGAGCCACACAGTAGCAACGCTAGGCCTAGCTATTTCGACGTTCACTACCACGCTCCTTGCTATTCGGCACTTTTCATTGAAACAATTTGCCGCTGTTAGCAGTGGCACCGGCTCCATCTTTGTAATCCTTATCGATGGCTTCAGAGCACGGAAACATTTCTTGCACATTTTGTATGACGTACTGCATAAACAAAGCAATAAAATTGAAACTTGAAAGCATGGCGCATTGCATTATGCCGGTTCCCGAAAGTCAGCTTCGCCCCAGTACAGAAGTGATATGCGATGAAGCATACCGAAAGTTCGAAGGGGCAATTGTCGCGAGACATATGTTTTCTTAAATTATACACGCGTGAACCTGCCATCTTTTATCACGCCTAATTACTGACTGTAATTTGAAATACTTGTGAATAAATCTTCTGGAACTTTCCACTCATGTGTCAGCTTAGTGCACTGCAGGTAATTCCTCCATTCATTAGCTTCCTTTATATTAATTTGAACAAATTTTCAGGCCCCTTCAAGTGTGATTTATCAAGATTCGACTGTACGATGAGAAACCACGAGTATGGGCGCCTCCCATTTTCCAGTTAGGTGCACTACAACTTTTCAAGTAAGGAGGGTAATTAATAGCCGTGACCTAATCTAACCATCTAGTTCAAGCGAACACATTACTGAACTTACAATTTTACCAACTGGACTGACCATTTCTTATACACAGGTGCCTGGTTGAGGTAGTTACAGCAATGCTTCACTAGGCAGTCACATTCAGCCTTTTGGACACAGAGAAAAGGTGCTTGGCAAGCCAAGGGCTTCAACAGAGCAGGGCACACGATACCTTTGGCAAGAATGAAGTCGGTGAACTTCTTGGACTTTGGAAATGTGGCACCGTCGGGAATTGGAGGACCAAACACGGGGACCTCCTTGGATCGACTCACGGCAACACTGTAATGATGTTAAAATGAAAGGCAGCTTCCACGTTATTCCTTGCAAATAGTTGACTGGTTAAGTTCATAACAGATGATCAAACTCCTGAACAGGCCAATCGCAGCTTGCATGAGACTGTCAGCTAAGAGCAAACATTTCTGCATTAGCAAGCACAATTCGTGCTGGCTATTATTAAAGTGCAATCCCCACTGGGGTCACCATTGTCTAATGCTGAATGAAAACCTCTTGTCCGCTTGCTTTGTGGCCAATATGTGGAAGTCAGTCACTGAAAGTACCACAGTTCAAGCAAGGAAACATGCTCGAAACCTGCAAATGTGCTGAAACTTTGTCCATAATTTGTGTGTCTCTTCAAAGCAAAGAAAAAACTCTGTAAGGTATGGGTTCTCAAAGTGGACTCTGCGGAACCCAGGGCTTCCGCAGGCTCCTCCTTGGTGTTCCGCGAACATCTGATAAGTTTTCCCTGGTTTCATGCTCGCCAAATTGCTAAGGTGGCAAACACGAGGGGCGCTCAATCCAAGGAACTTCCATTACACGTGCCCGAGTGTCAAAAAGCACATCACAGTGCGTAAAAGGAACATACGAGCTGCGCAATAATTCCATCAGCAGCTTGTAGCCATCCAGCCTCCAAAAACAGCCAGCGTGCCTAAGTTTTTGCACTTAAATCTCGGAGGCTGTAACTTACCCTTATGCACATTGCTCCTATTTGTAGATAGGTGCCTCTAGCGGGTGCGCTGATGTATACGTCGGAGGATTAAAAAAAAAATGCATGGAGCAGTGCAACACAGTTGGTTCTAGTACGGTAGCTCAGTAAGTGCGGAGCACTGCAAATGTGCGACGCAAGAGCAAAAATGGCGCAAGCTTCCAACCGAAACGAAGCAGCACAGCCTGCATTGTCATAGTCATCTGCAGAAATCGTGCCGGACACGTGACTTACAGCAATGCTGAAACGCTTGGTGCCTAATTGTGCCATTAAAAAGCCGCTATTCCTGCATTTACCACCACACACAACACCACGCAGGTGGCTGGCCACATGCCTTCATAACGAAGTAGTCGCCATCCATAACTGTCGATCATGGAGAGATCATGGATGAATCACGGATCGTGCCACCAGTTTGATCCACAGCAGTTCCGGCAAACAGTTTCGTTTTGACTTGATGTGCGCATCAGCCACTAGCCTTCAAAACTGAGTAGTCGCCATCCATGATTGTGTTTATAGTGACCACGGTTTTGTCCACAATTGTTGCAACGAACGGTAGTTTAATTTTGACTTGTTACATGCATCAGCCGCTTGCCTTCAGAACTGCAAGGTTGCCCTCCATGACTGCATCAGTAGTGGCCATGGTGTTTTACCTGCAGCGTTTGTAATGAACAGTAGTTTCGTTCTAACTTGGTGCAATGCTGCCAAGGATCAAGAGTACCGGCTACATCGAGATGAACGGACAATCTGTTGGTGACCAGCTCGCTGGCGAAAAAATAACCAGGATGTGTACACGGTAGTGAAAAGCGTGTCTCAGAAGAAGATGCGCGCCGTGGCTGCACAAAGAAGGAAGTCGCGAGGCCTCTGCCGCTGTGAGCACTGATCAGTCACAAGATGACGAGAATTGCAGCTCCTGCACCGCTTTCCTGCAAAATAGAAGCAGGATTTGCCGATTCATTCAGTAAATAAAAGCGTGCTGGTGTAGTAAGCTGTTTATTGTTTTCTTGATACCCTCGATAATTCGACATTCGGATAATTCGGACACTTTTTTCGGTCCCATCAAATCCAAATTAACGAGGTTTTACTGCACTCAAAGTAGAGTCAACACTAATCCTAAGACCTTTTCTCATGAAATGTTATAAGTGTTCCTGTGTGTAAGCACTGAAAACTGTCATTCTTTCTGGCATGCCCGGACGCGATGCTGTCTTGTCTTGGCTCATGACGACTGCACCCGGTTTGTACCATTTGGGTTGCATGTCTCTATCAAAATAACCTACCCACCACCACCGTTGGCCCCTAACATGCTGTGTTACACCTAACCTTTCTACTAGGGAAGGGGTGGTTCCTTGGCACTTCATGGAGCTTAGCAGGGCTCCCTGGGACCAACATGTTTGAGAACCCTGAATTTGAGGGCTCGAGAACATGAAAACGACTGCACTGTGTGTTTCTGAATAATGAGCATCTTCATTTACTAGAGCCACTGTATGACCTTACATATTTGCGCAACTGATATTTAATAATTAGGCTAGAGGTAACATTCGGGCTAGCTGGTTATTCATGATTGTCAGATACCAGCGCTGTGTATGTCTCTTTGCATTTTTCCCTCGTTGTTTATATTCTGGTATTTGATGACAGTAATTAGGCAACTAAGTGCACTGCAAAAGTACAATACAGTAGTTCAATATGACTGAACGACATGCTGGAGGTCCCTATCATCAATGACGCAGAACCTTTTTTTTTTTGGTTCAAGTTAAGTTCACAGCATGTGAAACGCCCTGCACGTGCAGGTGAACATTCCTAAACAGTGGCACAAGCTGATACATTTTGGAGCAAGCAAGAACTTAGTATATAGGCAATAATTTGCAAGTAATATTTCCTATACCTTTTATAGCTAGCATAAAGCAGCAAAAATATTAACGCAATAATCGAGATTTTTTAAGTTCCAGTGGAGGTTTTAATGTTTCAGCAGTAAACATTACTTCACAGGTTCTCGGAACAGCCACTATGGACCGCATCCCCTCAGTAAGCGTTTAAGTACGGCATCCTGAAGACTCCCGACTAATAATCACGGGGTAAAAAGCACTGGTGCAGGCAGTAAGCATCATGCGAAGAGCAAAGCTTCGGCTCAGACCCCGTCTACTGCTAGCGACCGCCATCAAGCAACAGCAGGCAAACAACGCTTACCCTTATCACAGCCTGCTGGTGCTAGGTGGCCATTTTGTTTTTATTTACAACACTGCAGCAGCCTTCGAGGTGAGGATTGCAGCAACATTTGTGATAACAACATGGTACGAAAGCACGACGACAAGGCACTCTCTTATCATCGCCAAGGCAACGGTGAGATCACCTCTGGCCGGCATTTTCCTGTTCCAACTGTCCACTGGCGCGTTTGGGGAACTCGTCCACAAGACAGCAAGCGCAAATGCAGTATGTCCTGTACAGAAAACTACAACACGTGTAGCCGAGCAACTGACCTGTACCGCGTCTTGGAAGTGCAGGGTTCGATGGCGCGCACGATGATGAAGACATGCTGGAAGTGTGACCGGATGTTTTTGGGCGTGAAGGGCAGAGCTCGGGGCTCTTGGAACACGAGGGTGACGATGTCGTTGCCGATGTGACGCTTGCGCAACAGCTGCACATAAAACGCCCAGGTCACTTAATTATTCAATTCAATACACCTTGCAGCACCAAAGCAGTAGTTCGTAAATGATGGCAGCATACAAGGGCCACATTCCACATTCCACACAAGGACCACGTCCGCGGAAAAGAAAAGTTTGTGCAGTTAATGTTGACGTTTCAAGTTGTGCTGGCAGGAACACTAAGCTCCAAGCTTGGCTTGAGCAGTCAGACAAAACAGAAAATTGTCTTTCGAGAGTTTTAGCTTATGCGTAAACATGCCGTGTTGATTCATGAATGCTATCATCGAAGAAAAATTGTAAAAGGACTGCACGTTAAGACTATGTCACTAGTGACACTTTGCACGAACAGTTAGCATTGCAGTACTAGCTTGGCATGTTCTGTGGTCAAATTCCGTGTCACACGATATCGCGACATGCGTTGTTGCTGCCAAACACCTCTCAGGTAACCTGGTATTCCCCGAATGATAATGCCTTTACGAACAAGCTAAAGCTCGCTATTAAAATTAAACAAGTTCATCACCAATGTCTGATTGATGACTGCCCATGTCAAGTGATAACTACCTAATAGCTTTGCCTAGAAGCGAAGCTGGGACACTTACTGGTTGGCTCTGCTAGTTGATCTACATGGCTTATGCTTACTGTAACGTATGCACTTGTTAAAATGCACTCAGCAGCTACTCTTTCATCTACAGCTTGACCAAGCCGCAAGATGAGAAACACTGACACATTCGTTTTCCCTGCACCTACGTTTATGCAGTCGAAACCCACGAAAACGAAATTCCGCGACAATGAAATTTTCACGACAACAAAATATTTTCGTATTCCCGGTGAAAACCCACACGATTTAATGCATTTTGTGCCTCGCGACAACAAAATGTCGCCGTACTACAATTCAGCATCAACGAAACTTGCCGGAACGTAACCCTGCATATTACCTACTCGTGCAAGGCTAGCAGGCTCCAAAATATGCTTGAATGCAATTGTCTTGCACTAAAATTGTGTAAAATACCACCACACTACACTTGTGTGGGTGCCGCCATATTTGTTTACAATAAGAATCAAGTGCCGGGAGTGATTGCGTGCACTGGAAACACGTCACGGCCGCCATCTTGTTGATTGCCTGTTTGAAGCAGCACGCACGTTGCTACCGACATGTGATGACGGCTTCGCACACAGTGCAGTGCGTAATTTGCGCCTCGGTGAGAAAAAATGCACCAAAATCAAGAAAATCCTTGTCCCACGAATCCGAAATTGCAAATGGCGTTTGAGATGGCGGTCGCAGCATGGGGTGCCTCGCATCTGGCCGTGATTGAGTGATCATCCGAGAACACACTAGAATGCTCGTTTTGATGCCACCCGACAGGCATCGCATGCGGATTCGGCGCCGAACGTAGACTTGCACAAAGGAGCTATAATCTCCACTGATTGCTTTCAGGTTATGAGATACGATCCCTTTCGCGCTCGGTGTTCAGTAGACGAATGCTGTGTGGTGTGCATGGAATCTTAGTTCTGTAGTGTATCTCCCTGCCCAAAGTGGGCTTTGGGTGGACACAACACGACGCCAATGGAGGAAGTGTGGCCGGAGTGTCTGTGTAATTGCTATCACAGTAAAGGAATGAAAGGCTGTATGTTCCCAATTTAATCCACAAACATCATGGATAAAACAGCGCAGACGATGGCACAAGTGAAACAAACAACATACATAATGTGTTTGTCTTGCCTGCTTTACTGGTTCTGCTTTCTGTGCTGTTTCGCCATAATGAATGTAAACCTACTAGCCAAGCTCAGAACCTGTGTAAATCCATGAAACTGCAACTGGTTGAAAGCTAGCTGGAACTTCACTACTGTTCAACTCTGCTTTCAGCTGAGCTCTCTACCTAAAGAGAATGCACTGCTCTAGACCACTGAATCATTATTCAGTGTTTGCCTTTTCCCCTGCACATTGCAACAGCAATCCAGTTGTAATTAGAATAGTGCATTTCTAACGAAGACTGAGTTGGTGGTGTTCAAAACACTACTGTGCCTCACACAATACTGTTTTTTAGATCTTATCACAAAAAGACAAGGTAGGGATAAATTATAAAGGACTGCAAAATAAGAACTTCAGTGCTGACTAGCACTGAAGAACTGACAGAACTGACAGCCCTAGCTGTACCTTTACTCAGCTTCTGCAAGTTGTTTTCATGGGTCAGTTCTATGATCTGCACACTACAATTACTATGTTGCTATCAACCTTTCGCACGGTAGTACTTCAGATGAAGAAATGGCTTCTGCTGTTAACAGTGGCACTTAAGCCACTTAAGAGGAAGCTTTAGCTTGGGCCCAAGTCCGACGTGGCCTATCTAAATACAGTCACCAACTGATTTTCCAGACTCCAAAAATTCGAACATGCTCGATTATTCAGTCTGCTTCGCGGCACCGCCATTCTCCCCATAGACCATAATGTATAACAACTGCCGAAAGTTCGGACACCTTGCAACCTCTCGTCGGATTTTTCGGACACTCCTTGAGCCAACTCGATCGAGAGCATCATGCACCGACTCTGATCGGCGCATGGTTTGACTTGCTGAACGCCATTTTTGTTTTGAACGGAGCCTCCTTGCTGCCCCACGAAGTGGCGCTACTGGAAATCCCTGCTCATCATCATCGTTTCTGCCTGGTTCGATAGAGTGGCCCTACAGCAGTTCCGGTCTCAGCTTAGTAAGCCATGTCAAGACAATCCAGCAGTTGATTTGTTTGTTTCTTCATGCACGACGCTGAGAGTAGGCCACGTTTTTCGTTTGAGTGACTGGTGTCGGCGTGACTGCGTGGTGGTGTTTGCTTTGTGCGCTGTGTCGAAGTTGCGATGATCCAACGCAGCGTACGGAAACATTGCGTCAAATGTCTAATGGTGCCGACAGTGCCCGCGCAGACTGCGCTGGGGCATGCCGGCAAGCGGGTGCCGGGAGGCCTAGAATTTGTCGCCTTCTGATGTGCTCCCCACTGACGCCGAAAATGTTCTGCGGAGACCTGCGCAGCGGTTGCACTGCCATTCTGGTCTCATTTGACAGTTTCACAGGTGCTGACACTGCTGTACCGACATGCGCAGAACTTGACAACAGCGAGATCATTCGTCAGGTTTCTGCTGCATCGCCGGGCGATGACTCCGAGTCGGAAGATGACGCACCATGTGCTATGATGCCATCGCATGCAGAGCGTGTACAAGCAGTGACTGTGCGTTCAGCAGCCTATAGTGACCTTACGACCCTCTCCGAGATTCAGGCTTATCTGATTGCGTGTAAACAGAACTGCGTGCAATGGCGCATTCACGATTTCTTCAAGCCTACTGCCAAGCACGAATAAGTGCGTGGAAATAAAGGAATTCTTTCTTTTTATTCTCTTAACCTTTTGAGGGTCGAATTATTTTGAAAAAAACTTTCCTAGGTGGTTATTGCGGATCTTGAATGTACAAAATGTATAAAGTCAGGAATAAATAGTAAAAAATAATTAGGAACAGTATTTTGGTGTCGGCATCACTCAGAACTGCAAAATGTTCAATAGTATTTCCGAGCGCGGTACTCCTTGAAACACGGGTCTACGGACAGCGCCTTATCGCAATCTGCACACCTAAAATGCGTGTCTGTTCTCTTGGAGCGAGGATTTGTGTTGGTGCACACGACATCTCTGCATGCGGCTGCCTTGGGCAGAGGTCTGAGGCACCCTCTCGCATAAGCGCGTTGCCGCAGAGAGCGAGAATACCTCGTGAGCGGTGGTGATAAACAAGCTAAGAGCAGTGCCAATCAAGATAGAAATCAATTTCCGCCGCCCCTGCGACAGCGTGCCGACAAAGAGAAAAACCACGTTTCGTGCGCCTCCGTTGCGATCACGCGCCAGAACCGAAACCACGACAGTGCGTTGCCACTGAGAGCGAGAATACCTCGCGAACGGTGCTGATGAATAAGCTAAGAGCAGCGCCAATCAGGATAGAAAACTTTTACCGCCCTGCAAGAGAGTGCCGACAAAGAAAAAATTGACGCGGCGAAACCGAAATCGCAAAGGGGCGTTGCCACAGTCTGAGCGACGCCCTGAAGCTAGCAATCAGTTCTGTTTATCTCCCCAAGAAGGCAGCACCAATTTCAAACGCATCTTGGAGGTGCTAAGAGGTGGCAGCACCTCCCGGTTAGCATACATCGTCATTATGGCGCGAAATTTCAAACAGAGGGTCGGAACCGTACCCGTACGGCAAAGACCTTGCGGGACAGAAAACCGCTGCCGTACATATACGGCAAAAACCTTCAAAGAATTAATCTGCTTTTTCGGACACCTGTTTATTCGAACATCTCCGCAGTCCCCGTGAGGTCCGAATAAACAATCGGCGACTGTACATGTAAAATGCAGAAACACTTTTCTGAGATAACCCGGGGACCGATCTTAATGAAATGTGTTGCATTTGAGAGAGAAAGTCAAATTCTAGTAACTGTTGGAAGCAGAATTTTGATTTAGGGCCTTAATTCTGTTAAAGATATCTTCAAAAATTTGAAAGTTAAAAAAATAATAGAAGCACGAAGTTTACAAATTAATAGCTCTGCATCAAAAACAGATATCACCATTCTGTAACAGGCATCTATTAGAACATTCAGAGCGGAAAAGTTCGATATGTCACTTTATATTGTCACGTGGTCGTGACGTCAAAGAACACAGTAGCAATACTGTGAAAGGCAAAACTAGCTTTTATTGGGCGAACCTGTGCCCACAAAACAGGCTACACTTAAAGCACAACGAGAGCGGCGAACACAGTCGGCGATCATCGAAAATCTGATCAGCGGGTCAAGCGCGCCGGCTTTTATACAGCAGTCGTCGAATGTTCCAGACTAATCGTTGGGACTTGCGTGCCTTCCACAAAGTTCTACACCATTCGCGTCACGCGATGAAATCAGATAACATAAGGTTCGGCGACAACAGACAGCCGGGTAGAAGCATCCATAACTTTCCAGAAACTTCGGATACATACAGGCGCGTCCCGCGCTGTGCGATAACATTTGTTGGGCGGCGAAACGCGGTCGCCCGATAAAGATAGGTACACGTGTCAATATCTTACATGAATTCGTTACGTTGTGTACAAGGGTTCTGTAAAAGGTGCATTTCCATATTACTAAATTTCTTGACATTCATGTGTAACACATCAATTTTGTCCGCTTTAGATGTGCCATTAGGTGCAATTCACAGAATTGTGATATCATCTTTCCTTGTTGAGTTACAGAGCTGTAAACTTGATAGCTTCAATTTCTGAAAATTTACGATCTCTGCCAATTTTTAATGAAAGACTGACGACCTAAATGAAAAATTCGAAACTAACAGTCACTAGAATTTAACTTTTTCTTATGCAACAAACCTGGTCAAATTTGGTGCAGTGGCTGCCGAGAAAAACGAATTCTCCTTTTACATGTATTTAGATAGGAGCACCCGAGCTAAAGCTTGTCCTTAAGTACTGCTTCAGTGAATCTTCATCATTAATTTTTTTTTATAGATGGGCTTTGAACAATGTTATGCATACAGTGTAGTTACTGTCATCTGATCACACTGTTTACAATATGGCCATTTATACATGCTTGCATTAATCGAAATAACTTTTGGATCACATTGGCTTGGCTATGTATAGGCACGAAAATTATGACCCACACGAACTGCTCTTGTGTGTGTTGGTCCGTATGTGTCGTCATTTTCGCACTTGATAGTACATCAATATCCAAAACCAACATGCCTAAATCTCCATGCTAACCATTCGCTTGGCGTTGGAAGGAACATACGGAAATGGGACATGAGATCGCAACCAACCTGCTGCTTGTTGCTGGGTGTGTATGGAAGCATGGTGGAGACATGGAACATAATCTCACAGTCCTCATAGGTTGAGTACACTGAATAGAGGCCGGTGGTGTCCGCTGCAAAGCAAGAAATAAACAGCACAGCTTGTCATATCACTGTCACAATAAATGAAAAAAAAAAAAAAAAACTATTATATAGAAAGAAAATCAGGCATCAATCGATCAGGCATTGGAGTGCGATATATCGCACTCCAACCTCTCACCCAACCCTGAAACCATTCATGGAGTCACCAGCTTTGTTATATCAGTTGAAGCTTATGAGCAGTTGAAATAAAAATTCGGGCTAGAACTGTTTCACAGTTAATCTAGAGCTAAATAAATAAATAAATAACCTCACCTGGTGCAGGACTTGCTGATCTTTAAAGTCACAATACATTTTTCTTAGTTGGGTCAAGTTACTTAAAAGGCAGGCAGAATTCAGACAACGACGTCTACAGTTCTTTGTGGCTCAAATTTAAGGCACAGCTTGTAACTCGTTTTTGCTGTCATTGCATTCAATTCACTGGCTCTTCATTTATATTCTTTCTGGTAATCATGCGTGATCTTTGAAATTGCCTATTATTGTGTACTTCCCCAAATGTCAGAAAGTGGTGCTGGTGTTGCAACTGGTGGGGTTCAACAGAAATAGCGACAGTTCAAGCAATGACAAGACAATCTCTGCATGCACGCCAAGTTCCAGCTTTAAGAATTTCACTTGCACTCACTCTTGTTGTCGAGGCCTGCCCGATAGTTCTGAAAGCCCTTGAGCCGAACTTTGTGGCCCAGCATCTCGAGGAACTCCTCGAAAGCCGGACCCGTCGTTTCTGCAACCAACAAAACAAAAAACACACATCTTGTCCAGCGATTCCCTTTGATGCTGAAAACATGAAATTGTGATTTAGCTGTGTTTTCTACACCCCCAGCTGCCTAGCTTATTAGTGGTGCTGCCTTAGCCATGAGTAATTTGTTCTAAAACTTGCAGAAGTCCAGAGCCAGTGGAAATACGGACAGACAGAGGGGCATTTTGTAGAGCAGACGAGAGCTTTTGAAGAATGCTTCTACCGTGTTTTTGCTGAGAATTCCACACAAGCACTTGGCAGACGTAGAAAAAGAAAATTTAATTGTGAGGTTTAGTGTCCCGCATGATACCTCCAATAGGCCAGCAAAAATTTCCGGACATCAATGGCCTGTCGGCAGCTTGTCACGACGCCAAGCAGCATGTGGAATAACGCTAATTTAGAAAAATGCATTGCGCTGTCGTAAACAAGCACCCAAGCAATAAGGGGGATCACACAGCATCGGAACGTTGGCTTGCCACCTGTGGTCCAACAAAGTCAAGCCACTGGCCAAAACAGGCGTGTGTGTCCAGCATTGACCTTTTCGATTTGTTCTTCCCAAGTTTCTAACATTTTTGCTACCAGAACACAATATTTTAGCAGCTCAGCAAACGAATATTTGCTTTCCTGTGACTGATACTGTCTCGGATCTTGCATTTTTGGTTTCGTTATAGCAGTAGAAAACTTGGATTTATAAAGCAGGGTCAAACAAATCTTCAATTTAATTCATGACATCAATTAGTTCTTATAGCCATATTCATTGCAATATGGAGGTCCAACTGTATCTCATGAAAGTAAAAGCAAACAATGATTCAATTAACAATGTTACGCCAACTGTTCATAAATACACCAACATTTGTTATAGACCAGGCAAAGTCTGGCTTGGTTGAAGAAAAAACTGCGACTGAAGGCATAGCACAATTATTCTGCAATGCATGTTCTCTAATGCATGCAATGATTTAATCTGTTTAACGTACTGTCCAGAGCTCTCGTCAGGAAATATACAAGGAGCGTGTGTACTAAGAATCGTTGACTGCTGGGCCAGTTGACAGGGTAGCACGCCAAAAAGTGTTGCGCTAATACCTACAAACCTCAATATAACAAACATGAATAGAGTAAACTTCCGTTAATCCAGCCCCGGTTAATTCGGTTTTTCGGCTTATTCGATCCTGACCTGGTGACCTCCTGGTGGGCTCGGCGACTGCGCATTTACACAGATTGCTAAACCTTTCGCTCTAGCAATGCAGATCATCACCTTTGCCACTGTGCATTTCCTGATGCCTGCAATAACCGGTACTGCTCTGTCCGCTTCGTCGAGGTACACGGTCAACTGCCGAGGAAACGAGCCAGGCTACATCCAAGTTTTCACTACCAGCAATGCACCATACCCGGACATCCTACAGAAGAAGTGGCGGTCTATGGTTCTCAGTCGGGAATGGCAATCCCCATCGTCATCAACGGCAACGCAGTCACCAGATATAAACTGAAGGCGGCTGTCGACACAGCTTTGTGGGCTCGGCGACTGCGCATCTGCACAGCTCGCTAAACCTTTTGCTCTTACAATGCAGGTTAGTCAACCATACACTCTCTTTGCTAAAGAAATCGAGCAATCATTTCCTGATGCAGTTGCCGAACCCACAATGCTGTGCCGCCATTGCTGTCGAATGTGCTCATATTATTCATGCCTTGCTGATTTTAGCTGGTGATGTGGAAACAAACCCGGACCCTGGCATTCCTGAAAGCCTACTAACCGAATTGCGAAAACTAACTGCCGCTCAGAACCAGCTGATCACTGAAATTCAGGGTCTTAAGTCTGAACTGACTTCTACGGACAAAGCAATTACTGACCTAAGCAAACGAATGAACAACCTTGAAGGTTGCAACCAGATGCTTTTGACCATTCAAAACGAAGCGGATGCACCGCGCACCGCGGCTGAGCATGCTACTTATCATATTTCTGAGCTCGAAGCATGTATCGACGATGCCGAAAATCATTCACGGCGGGATCACTTAATTTTTTACGGCATTCCTGATCCTGTCAGCTTGGCAATCGCTGCTGGCTCAGAAAGATTGATCATGAATCTGTGCCGCTATAGGTTGCAATTGATGGCTGCCATTGTGCAACTCATATTGCACCCTCGCCCATTTTGGTGCAAAAGCGTCAAATGGCTCATTGCGCAAAAAAGCCAGCATCCCATGTCTGTAGCAGCACCTAGATTCCCATTGGCTGTGACGCTATGTCACGAGCGCACCTTGACGGAGCAGTGCAGGCGAGAGGGTACACCTGCTGCCTCGGTAGCATGCACGTATTGCGTGAGGGGAGAAGGCATTGCCACGACGGCAAGTCACCCTCTTTCTCTCTCTCTCTCTCGGAAGCCTGTGTTATCTGCACGTTTCTTGTCTATGCAAGCTCTCCCCTGCGTTCTAACTGCACCTTAGTAAGACCAAATTAAAATGTGCTAAGCGTTTCAACATCCTCGCATGCCTACGAGTTCACAACTCGAAGGTACGCTCAGCGGTGTTCAATTGGACATTAATGCTTTCACATTCACAACTCATAAGAAATGCTTAGGTCACCTTGGATTTTTTTCTTGCTAGAATATCAGCTGTGTGTGTTCCATTTCTACTTTGTTTAGAAGCTTTAATGTAATATCTACTATAGCTTTCTACTTTGGATACACAGGATGTGGGCACAAGGGTGCTAGGTTCAGGGGCGTGTTAGAATCAGGCAAATACTGCCAATCGACTCAGCCATGTGTTTTAGCATTCTTCCTGCACCTTGTTTAATTCAACCCGCCAGATAATTCAATCAATTTTGTCAGTCTTGTCTGAGTCAAATTAACGCAAGTCGACTGGATATCAGCTGGTCGATCATTTGAATGAACAGTTGACAAGGGGCGCAGAATTGTATGTATCCTACTTCAGCACGCACTGTGTCACGATAGCTGTCTTGGGCACAACAAATGAAGCGAACAATGATGCAATGGCAATTGAATGATGTGTGTGTGTGTGTGTCGTGTGAATGCTCTTGCATAACTAGACAATCATCGTAGATCAGTTCTGTGGGAAATTTTTTATGTAACAGAAGAAATCTCAACAGTAGTAGCCACAGCCACTGTGAGGTATACGCAGCCCCAAACGCTTCCCTCCAATAGATCACCACTTACCGTTGTTGTACATTTCTTCCTCGGTAGCCTGTCCTGCCCGACAGTACATGACCCCAACCTTGTACGATTTCATCAGCTGCAATAAAAGAAAAGGCAGGAAGCTTGCATCATTAAGGCGAGAGCAGTTGAACAGCAACAGTGTGAACTCTTGAGGAAACTATCTGAAACAAACTGTCTGTCTGATAGTACTGTTAGGCCAAGACCCTTCACTAACAACACAACATTCCCAATTGACTGCTACAAACTTGCCAACACTAACCTTCATCCACTGTAGAAATTACATTGCAAAACAGCAGTAAATGGTGCCGTTTGTGTCCCACAGCAACACCTGGTGCGGCTCGCATGACGCATAATCTTACTTGCAGGGAAATTGCACATTGTTACAAAACAGACCAAATGCAACGGTAAGCTGCTAAACAGTAGGGTACTGGTTTAGGACAGCTGCTAGCATTCCATGACGGTAGGCTTTTGTGCACAAGCTAGAAGATGATGACAGGTGGCTAGACTAACACAACAAGCAAAAGTAAGCAAGCAAGTAAGTAATACTAAACAGTAAGTTGCAGAGTCATAAAACATTTCAACTTTGTGACCACAGTGAAACCTAATTAAACTGTAGTTGGCTCAAGCTCGGAAAAGTACGTACTAAATGGTAGTACTGCTATGTACTAAACGGTAGTACCGAAATAGCGCAAGATCGCCCACTTATCTGTCAAAAACGGAATTACGAAAGACTGCAATGAAAAGGCAGAAATCATGCAGTATTTATTCACTTCGCACGACAAAAGCATGTTATTTTCATCTGATGCTGCAGCGAGCTAGCAGCGATGATGACGGCCTCAAACTCGCTCAAGCTACGAGCCAGCTTTTTCGCCAGCCCCCTCTTCTCAGCAAACACCCGCATGAGGCTGACGTAACGCGCAACATCTGCCACTGCCGAGCCTGAATCACCCATGCTGTCGCTTTCCATGTCGTCCTCACCACTGTCGTTAGGCGACACTTTGGCAGTAACAGAGGCAACGATGGCAAAAAGTCAAACCTCCAAAAGTCGAACCTCGTAGCCGACATATTTTCACAGCTGCAGCAGCATTGCCTACCAACTTCTTGGCGTTTCCAAATGCCACACACCATAGTCAACGGTAGATCCCTCTCCCGTGCCAGCACCCACTTGTTCGTGCCATGTTCGACAGCCCAAACAATGTCCAATTTTTCTTCTATGCTAAGCGTGAGGTTTGTGTCCTAGCTTGCTCAACACCACAACACAGGCCACAACGCTCCAACTCTGGCACGGCACTGAAGTGATGTTGACGATATGGCTTCACCCTTCCAAGCGCCTTCTGTGTTTGCGCTTGGAGGGCAGTCTGATCTCCAAGGCTCATTCTGCCGGGCTGACATACCGCCATGATTTCGGCGACGAAAAGTCGGAACACTACGTGCTAACCGATACATACGCAATAAGCTGGTATGGTTTATGCGGAGACAAAATGCATTATGTTCAATGGCTACTGAGTCAGGGATTTTACTTTACTACTTTTGAAACGAAACTACTGTTTAAGCGGGTACAGTTTAACAAGGTTTTACTGCAATGGCAACTTCCTTCAATGCAGCCTAATGTCACTTCTGCAAAGGTTTTAGGCACTGGTACATTTCCCCACGGGTAAAATCAGTTGTGCAAGTCTTCCCAGATATAGCTATGGGATTTTTAATGTTACGGGTCATGTTTTGCAACGGTGCGAAATGTTCAAGCACAATAGAGGACACGGACGGAGTTAGTGAAAGATGTGCATAAGCATTTGTGTGTGTATGTACCATAGGTTGGCGTACTCACTCATTTCACAGTCGTGAGTGCCGAGCATGAGAGTCATGATGGGGGAGAGTGTACGCAAGTACAAGTGTGAGTGAGTGTCGGTGAGAGTGAGTGTGTTGGTGCGAGTGAACATGAGTGCGAGCAAATGCACATCTGAAAGAAAAGATATCGATGAGGAAGTGTCAGTGAGTTTCCACTTACTCTGCCAGACTGGCTGCTTCATTTATCTCCTCTATAATGCATCAAGATCGCAAGTTGGGCCGATTGATTGGGATTCATAGTAAGGCTCGTTATAGCGCAACACAAGACACGGACAAAAGAGGGTATAAGCGTCGTGTCGTCGTTTTATACCTTCTTTTATCAGTGTCTTGTGTTGCACTGTAACGAATCGTTTATAAGGCTTGAACACTCTAGGAAATTTCTTACAAGCAACCTTTCTATGCTTGCCAGATTTCACAAGTTCTTGTTTTCTTTTGCTGCGAAGAGTAGGAGTTGGGCCGATGACTCATATATAAAATTGACTTTCAGTAGAAGCTCGTTAATTCGAATTTCATGGGCATGCTCGTTGAATTAGAATTAAAATGAAATTCGGACTAACGGATGCGTCACATTGGCCGCGTGCTCCACTACCGATGAAACTAACCATCTGCAAATATAAACGCAAGAACATGGCAACCATGACGTGCTTCCGGCTCCTTCAATCTCTTCTGGTGCATGCAGTCCACAAAAGCATATCCTCTGAGATCTGAGGGTGCTGTCGCTGGGATGTGGATCGATGACGATGGTGACAAGCACTTTGTGTGTGCCACCTGTCGCTTCGCTGGGTAGTGAGCCCCAGCGTAAGACCCAGGAGTCAGCCATGGTGCTGCGCAGTTCAAATTATCCAAGGCGAACCCGGTTTTCGTGTGAATTAACAAACTTTTTATTATATGGTGTTCTACGGAGCTCTTTCTTTATTTTTCAGAATCAAAATTTATTATTAGACGTTGGGTCATATTAGAAGTACTTAGTATACTCGGACCGTAGTACTCGGACCGGACCGTGCCAGTTAGTTTTAGTTATCCTACATTTTTAGCAGGGAGCAAATGTTCGAAAACTTCAAACCTTCAATATGAATCGGTTAGTGTTTTATTGAATTCGAAGGGAACTTTTACTATTCGAAATATTCAAACCTCCAAAAATTGCTGCTGTCAATTTTTTTAAAGTCAGCTTTGCCGCAGTACAACACTGCTATGCGGCGAAACAATGTATTGCAGTGAAGCATATTTACCGTGCTATGATGCATATCAAAAGTAAGAAGGGGGCACTGTAACTGCTTCACCTATTAGTTTTACAGCATGTAGTGCATAGAGCCATTGGTGGCGTGCTACCATTCCCTGCTAGCGCTTGGCTACCTGACACTATCAGCTCAAGCACCCACACTGGGCTGCCTCTTCATGCATCTGAACAACACCAGCCACGAGGTTCAGACCTCTGTGTCTGCTGCTACTCTGGCTAAGTGCCTAAAATTATGGTTTCCAAACTACAAATTTGGCAATGTTCTTGAATGCAGCTCCTAGGTGTCCGTTCCTGCGGCTAGCGTCAGTGTTGGCCTCGGCGCAACTGAGCAAACACGCAGAGTTAAGGATGAAGGGGAACGCAGAGTGCAGCAGGAGGACAAAATGCGCGAGGACGAAAGCGGAGAGAATTGTGCAGCGTAACCAGGAGGCGGAAAGTGGAGGAGGGTATGGTGAAAACGGTGAGGAGTAAAGCGGAGTCCCGGCATGACCGGGCATGTGGCCAATGCAGAAACAAAGCACTGGTGTGGGCTTCGGGGCCAGGGGACATGTCCTACATTGCCTGCGGCGCACTTGCCGCTAAAGAATGCACTCTGCACGAGCCACACATTCCCACATTCGCGCAGCCTTCCTGAACTATGAGCAAACCAACCGGTGCACATGCTTCGTCTGCTGCTAGTGCTAAAGAAGCTGCCGGAGCGGGGGCTCAGCGCGGCCACCTAGAGCACCTTGCCCTTCAGAATCGCACTTTTTGCCATAATATATCGCGAACTCAGAACACCTAAACAGCCGTGCTCAAAATTTGCATTAGGGGGTATTGTAGTTGCCGGTGAAATTTTTTTCAGACCCTCGCTCAAAAGTAGCCGAGTACCACCATGATGCTTCAATTGCAAAGTGAATTAAAAACCTGGTTTTACCAAAAGGAAATAAAATTTAAACACCTACAAACCCACATAGGTCCTTAAGAATGAAAGCTTCTGAAGACGCTAAATGGACATCAGCACTTTAGAAAGACTTGGATAAGCTCATCAACCAATGGCAATTTTCGCTTGCTTGTGGTAACAATTTTCTTTGTTAGATACAGTACAACAGTACAAAGACACAGTAGCACCTCGTTCATAAGCTTTGGAAGAAAACTGCAAGAAAAAACTTTCTAACCGGGAAAATGTACGATCTAAAGTAGAAAAAAATGTGACACACTCCCCTATTGTTGACATCTACGTAGTGCAGAGCGACGCAAGAGGCCATGTGCATCGAGCTGGTGGCGCTCGAGGCGGCCCGAGACGCGTTTTGTTATTTTCCTAATGGGTGGTGTTTTAAGAGCACGATGGGAAACAAATAAAATTGACCTGGTGGCGCCCGGCCGGCGCGAGACGCATTTTGTTTTATTTTCCTATAGCGTGGGGTTTCAAGAGGACGACAGGAAACCGAAATGAAATCGAGCTGGTGGGCAACACTGGACGACACCAAAGCAAAACGTGATGGCCACATCGCATCCCCTGCAGCAGGGAACGCCGGCACACTTGGATTATCGCCTAATAAAAGCATGTAGCACGCCACCAATGGCTCTATGCACTACATGCTGTAAAACTAATAGGTGAAGATGCTTATCACAATAGGTTTGGCAGCGATAGCTGTGAATGCGGCGTGCAACGACCTGGGTGGAGATTTGCTGGTACCGGAACAAGAAACTGTGCATGGGAGACGGGCAGCCATATGCTGCTCTTGATCACGTGTGCCTCACGCGTTTTCCTGTTCACATCGGATCTAGCAGCCGGAAAACTTATACGATCTCAGTCTGCAGCAGGGAACGGCGGTGTATTCTCGCTGTCGCCTATTAAAAGCGTATGCTACGCTTCTGACGGCACCATGCGCTGTGAAACAGACAGCCAAAGGTGCTTATCGCAATAGGATTGGCGGCGACAGCTGTGAATGCCGTGTGCGATGACCCTGGAGAAGATTTTCTGGTACAGAAGTGAGAAACTGAGGGCGCACCAGCGTTTTCACAAGAGAAGACCGGGTGGGCATTGTGGCGAGACTGCTGCTGTAAGCATCTAGATACTGTTCTCGATCGCGCGCAACTTCCGCATTTCCTTGTTTACATGGCATCTAGCAGCCAGAAAACGTATCATACAACTGCATTTTGGCAACGTAATGAACATTGGTGCCGAAAAATTTTGTTTTCCGGGAATGTAGGAACTGGTGAAAAATGAGCGTAACTGTTGGGTAATTTTTTGTGTTCTCGATTGCGAACGTTGGCACCGAGAAAATGTATGTAACGGGAATATATCAATGAGATTCTACTGTACATGCATGATGGAATTTGGGGCCAAGAAGAATATCCGTGTGAGTAGTGGTGTAAGCATGGGGCCCACTCTAGGCTCGTCTTGCGAAGAGATACCATCCGATACCAGACACTAGTGGGTCGAGCGAGCAGCTCTTTTCGGTGTCTGAAGGAATTGAGGCATGCAGGAGGATGTCACCGCTCCCCAAACATGTCCATCCTTCAAGACAACAACAAATAACTGCAGTTATGATACTGCCTAGCAAAAGTGTTGTACTAGAGAATTTTGTTGACCCCGAAGCATCATTTTCCTGTACATCATTTGCTATGCAATAAATTTTTTCTTTCCCCGCCTCTGGTCGGTCATAAAAAAGTGCACTTGCACAAAGCAAATAGTACAGTGGAGCCTCGTTGACGCAATCTTCATGGGTACCAGAAAATAAAATGTACCATTCAAAAATTGTGTTATCCAATGTGCACTCAGAAAAGTAAGAAAATAAGTGTAATCAGTGACAGAGTGAAGAGCAAAGGTTCGTGCGGAGCTGAGCGATACTGCTCCACATAACGTGTTATGCGGAGCAGCATCACTTGACGCCACATGAACGGCAGCCAACACACTTTTATTTAGCAATGTTGACAAAGCTTTCTTCTTTTCAAAGTCCGTAAGAAAGTACTTCTGAAGTTAAAAAAAAGGAAACTGCCGTTCCCTCACCTAACTGAGCCACAGCGCACCGCCAGTCGGTGTGGCCACACTGCCTCAGCAACGTTTTAGCACCGGCAGCACGCCACGTGCGTTATTCCTCCAGTGCGCCCGATGCATAACACATTGTTCGTTGGTATGCTATTTAAATTGGTACACTGGAATATGAAGCTATCAGCTTTAGAAATATCAGTGAAAGCCCGTTTCTCCAGTTGTATTCAATTTCAGGTGAAAACGCGATCGCAATAACTACATGAAAATACACTGCTCCTATGGGACATTGTATGGGGAAAAGTAAGATAAGCATATTATCTCGAAAAACATACTGTGCAGAACTTTATGAATGAGACTCCACTGTATTAGCATTTAAGAAATACTTGATTCAATTCTCACTCGGCCTTTACAATTTGAATTCACTTCGAAAACTGATACTTGCGAACCGCTCAAAATTTCAAATTAATAAATAAGATATGAATTAACTAGCTTTTAATAAAGGGATAATGAGACATCTACCCAAACGTAGCTAATTGCTACAAAGGAAACCCACACGGATTCCTCGAAGGAAGAGTCCCAGACCAGGATGAATTTTTTTTCAACTGCAAGGCTTTTCTTTCGAGGAACCCGTATGGGTTTCCTTTGTAGCAATTAGCTAAGTTTGGGTGGATGTCCTATTATACCTTTACTAATTAGTTCTCTCCACCTTGCGGGATTCCGCAGAACTATTACATCTAACTAGCTTTTACTGTATATACACTCCTGCATGGCTATTACTAGTCCCCGATATATGCCCAAGCCATTTGAGAGTGGCATTTGCAGGGACCTTGCCTCACACTAAAGGACAAACTGCAATGAAATTTCAGTGTGTGCAAAAAGCTGCACTTCAGATAGTGTAGATGTGAAGCAGCCCCATGCAAAACTTTACATTTGAAATACCAGAGGCTGTTTTCAGAAGCGCTAGCTGAAACACAGCTTTAATAGCAAAACCAGCAAAGACACCCACTAATGCTCGCCATAATGATTAAGAACCCAGAATGTTAAGAGCCCATACAATGCCTCAGCGTGACCTCCGAGACTGGTGGGCTATTGGGAATTGGGAAGGCAATGTGCCTGGAATTTATGTCATATCCTCTAACTGTCCGGTGCACCTGTCACCTGCTTAAATACTATTAAAGGGCCCCTAAACCATCCAGAGGTAGAAATTTAGTTGTGGTGTTGCAGTTATGCACGAGTCTGCAACAAACACGTAGCTGCGACAATTTTTCAAAACCACTATTGTGCGCCGTAATAGCGGAGCTACACGTATTTCGCAAACTAAACGCAGACCTTGATAGTTTTGCTCTTTCCTTCGCTATGCCTATGTTCAACAGCTGGTCTCTCCTCCTCGCCGAGTCCTCCTCCAAATGTCACGTGACATACGTCGTCGCCAACACGCTTTTCAAAACACTGTCCACTTCTGGCTACCGCAACTACATGCTTCTGAGATACCCGCTATTGCTGTCATGCCGGCCCATGCTCTTGTAAAGATGCTATGGACACTTTGTTGTGCGCCACGCATTGCGCAAGGCATCATCGTGAGGCAGCCGGTGCCGCGTCGTTTTGTTTTTAAGGCGAAGCTTTCTTCGCCTATTCCTTCGACTTTCCCACTGCTGCTCCTGCTGCTGCTGCTGCTGCTGTCAGGCACACCGCGTCAGGGGGGAGTCAGCGTGTGCATAAATGACAGGAAAGAGTCAAAGAGGAAAGGTGACACTAGAAACTCGTTTCCACCCTACCGTGTCGAATGTGCACA
Source organism: Dermacentor variabilis (assembly GCF_050947875.1). Classification (NCBI taxonomy): domain Eukaryota; kingdom Metazoa; phylum Arthropoda; class Arachnida; order Ixodida; family Ixodidae; genus Dermacentor; species Dermacentor variabilis. Next base: position 45,030,133 of record NC_134574.1, read on the forward strand.
ATGCCCTCTGGAGCTCCATGGCCGTCGCCACATTAGCCGCTTGACAGCTGCAATTATTCGTGACTCCCCTCAGAAGCATTGCAGAAGTTGCGAAGCTTCCCTTTTTACTAAGGTGCGAGTCCAGAGTGGACCTAGATAGAACTGTAGGGAGGAGGGACGAGAAGAGGCAGTTCTCGTACAAGAGAGCGGAGTGGGGGAGGCGGCGTGAGAAGGCTAGCAAACTCCACTACTATGCAACGGCGGCTGCAGGGAAACTGGATAAGCTTAAGTTCAAGGTACGGTACAGTACATTGCTGCCATTTCTGAAAAATAAACATCATGCAAATATGTCAAGCGGACAAACTATGCAGAGCGTGCAGAAGCAGAGATGCATCAATTAAAGCCCACTGCAGGGTCCAGGTAATACTACAAAAGCGGTCGACCCTCAAATACAACACATCTGTGCACGCCGTAGTAGCTTTGCAGCTATGCAGGGGCGTAGCCAGGGGGGGGGGGCTTATGGGGCTTCAGGCTCCCCCCGCCCCGAAATTTTTTCGTGCTGTTCATGCATCACCGATCAAAGCAGCCCCCAGCGCCGGAAATGATTCTGGATTTTGTGTAGAATGTTTTATTTTCACGCTTAAAAAGACATTTCAGCGCAAAAATTGCGAATTCGGGATGGGTTTCGTGGCAACGCCCATGCACCGGAAGTCACATAACGCAAGCAGCCCCATCCTAGCACAAAGTTTCAAGGGTGTTTTGATGGCGAACGGGCTCGCCGCGACATCTCACGGAGGCCGCGGAATCTACAGAGCATGTGGATGTCAATTCCGAAACTTTATGGGTATAAAGTTCTTATAAACTTTTGATGCGAAAGCTGCACTGACATTTCCAAACGTGTGCTTTAAATTTTCAATTGCTAAACTTTGTGGGTTTAATGTTCCTATAAATATTTGACACCAAAGGTGCATTGACTTTTCTAAAGTCTTCCGTCGGAACATACGAGACAAGCCAAATCAACACACTATCAGACAAGTTGACAATGCACGCAGCAAGGTCCCATGAGACGAAGTGTTATGGCGGTTCATTCGCGCCGTCATGTCACATAAAAACATAGCAACATTTTTTTTTCACCTGCGCCAAAGCAACCATTTCAAGACACTACTTTGACTTTTATTCGAGAGGACACATTGAGCCTCTTCTATTTTTTCTAGTCGCTACTCACAGGCTGCCAGAGCCAGCCAGAGTGCATGCATTTTTCTCGTGTTGCCCTCACCACTGCGCGGCGCCACTTTGGTGCGCATTCGGTTTTCTCTGGTCCAATGCATTTTTGCCTAGCAGAGTTTTGGACACTTTCTGGCTAGCAGACGAGAAAAAGAAACAATGGTCGCTCGCCGCCATCACTGTGGGGACTCGATGGATGGCACCGCGTTGGCTTGAGTGCAACCTCTCCAGAAAGTCTTGTCTCGCCGGTTTAGGATACCAAGCAGTATACACATGTTTTTCGGTGGACCAAGCGTCTCGCGTTTTCTTCGATATTCCTTTGGTATCCACAATAGGTGCCCAAAGTAGGCATTCCATTGTGGCCAACATACTTTCCTTTGCGTTTTTATTTCGGTGCCCCCGCCCCACAGAAGGAAAAAAGAAGAAAAACATTGTTGCGGTGCAGCGAATTGTCGCATGGTGAAAGTTCGATTTTGTTACTCCTTTTGCGCAAAGTAATGGGCCATAGGATGCTTCAGTTGCCGGATACTCTTATTATATTATTTCGATAGAAATTACATGGGCACTCAGGCGCATTCCTGTCGTCGTCGTCGCCCTCATGTTTCGTATAAAGTCCAAGGGCGATAACATTGTGACCGCGCGCCGCATGCTGTATGTGCGAGTGAAAGTGTAAGGGGGCGGGGGTGGCATGGGTGAGCCGACGATGGTGGCTCAGTCTTGTGTGCGCAAAGCAGAAAAGCGGGGAGGAAGCGCGCCGCCTTCCGTCGCGCGCGATACATTGGGGGGAGTGGACAGAATGTGGGCGGGATCTAGGATTCTGTGAATCTGTGATTTCACATGTTTATTGGCCTTGTTTGACACATTGTATGCAGTGTCTTTTTCTTAGATACGTAGATTTATTGGAGACTTCTATATATATTTAAATATCTTGTTGCGAGATATTGTGTATACGTGCAGTGAACTTTGTTTCACAGAGACACTTTATTGCCCTTTATCAAGTTGTATCTTCGCATCTGTATATTCTATTGTATCTTCGCGTTTCTAATGTACAAGGGCGAGTCAAATGAAAGTGAGCCTACCCACTCCGCGCAAAAATGGTTCAGTTCATTATCTGCGAGGCATGCGCGTAGCAGACAGGCATCTCTCATTTACAAAGTGACGTGTAGGTGGGAGGATAAATGTTCTTTAATGCGCTCATACACTGGGTTGAACATGGTTGCGTGACGTAATAGACATTCTAGAAGTTGAGCAGCGCGGTACCGTTAGGTTTTTGACAGCTGAAGGTGGTTTCCCAAAAAAAGAAATTAGTCGCCATGTGGCTGCCGTGTACATTGAACATTGCATTTCATTGGCCAATGTGAAGCGCTGCAGCAAACGGTTCAAAGAAGGACGTGAAAGTTGCAAAGACGATCCAAGACCGGGTCAAAGTCGCCGTGCAATCACCACGAACAAAATTGCAAAGGTTGGTGAGCTGATCACACAAGAACGGAGGATAAGCTTCGCTGAACTGGCAGATCGTGTGAACATCAATCACAGTTTGGTTCACCGTCACCGTTCATGCCATAATTCATGAACATCTCGGTTATTGGCTCTTGTGTGCACAATGGATGCCCAAGATTTTGAACCACCGCCAGAATACGGAGTTCGGCGCTGCCTTTACTCATCTGATCCGGTATCACAATAAGGGTGACAATTTTTTGTCTGCAATTGTGATCGGGGACAAACCATGGTGCCACTACTATGAGCCCGAAACAAGACGGCAAAGCTTACAGTGTAAACATTTGAATTCATCACCGCCAAAGGAAGCAAAGGCTGTCATTTCCGCCAGAATGGTGTCGTTGACATTTTTTTTCGATCGTCAGGAGCCATTACTGATAGAATTTGATAAACCTGAAGAGACTATAAACCATTTCCGATATTGCAATACGCTGGACCAGCTGCGTGTCGCAATCAAGAACAAACTATGTGGAAAATTGACAAATGGGGTCATCTTGTTCCACGACACTGCTCGTCCCCAGGTCGTTGATGTGGTTAACACAAAACTGGCAAAGTTCAAGTGGGAAACGCTGCAACATCCACCATACAGTTGAGACCTCTTGCCTTGCGACTTCCACATTTTAGGACCAATGAAAAAACAGCTCAAGTGATATAGATTTGTGTCGGACGATGACGTGAAAGAGTCAGTTGCAGATTTGTTGAAGCAGTAACCTAAGAAGTTTCATGAGACTGGAATCACGTGACTCCTTAGTCAATGGGACAAATGTCTAAATGCTCATGGAGACTACTCTTAAATAAAGTACTCCGTTTGTCATATATTCGCATTAGCTCACTTTCATTTGACTCGCCCTTGTATATTTTGCAGAACGGCTTTATATATGTGCTCTCTGTTGGGACAATAATTTCGGTGCAATTACTCACGATACACAAACGGTGACAGCTGCTCCTGCGTAATACATTGGAATAAGTGACAGCGTCATTGAGATTTTTCACTGGCCATTGCATATGTACAAAAATTTAAACAAGGATCTTGAATGACAAAGTTTCATTAACATATTCATCCTCAACTTGTTCATTTCATGGCCGTTACATTTTTCTTATCAGCGGCATGCACCGCTTTGCTGATTTAGAACTGATATAGTTCTAAAGTTCATGTGATATCTTCTTTAGTTATTAAATAGACAAAAAACATGGAAGCATTGATATCAGTTATTGTATGTATGATGTATGTATGTATGTATGTATGTATGTATGTATGTATGTATGTATGTATGTATGTATGTATAATAATAATATTTGGGGTTTTACGTGCCAAAACCACTTTCTGATTATGAGGCACGCCGTAGTGGAGGACTCCGGAAATTTTGACCACCTGGGGTTCTTTAACGTGCACCTAAATCTAAGCACACGGGTGTTTTCACATTTCGCCCCCATCGAAATGCGGCCGCCGTGGCCGGGATTCGATCCCGCGACCTTGTGCTCAGCAGCCCAACATCATAGCCACTGAGCAACCACGGCGGGTTGTATGTATGTATGCATGTATGTATGTATGTATGTATGTATGTATGTATGTATGTATGTATGTATGTATGTTGTAAATATGTATGAAAATATACATATTTTACCTGTATTGACAGTGCGTAGTGTTCAAGAATTCGTTTGCAGCATCTCTGGCAATGGCAATGCAGTTATTATTCATGTATTTGATCCCTAGACAGACTGTTTAAGAGGACTGTTTAAGTCCTGTTTAAGACTGGACTGTTTAAGACTGTTTAAGAGAATACATGCATGCATGCATGCATGTATGTATGTATGTATGTATGTATGTATGTATGTATGTATGTACCGTATTTACCCGCGTATAACCCGCCCCTGCGTATAACCCGCACCCCTAACTTTGAACTCGGCGGAAAAAAAAAGAAAAAACTCGCGTATAACCCGCACGTTTACCTGAAAAAAAAGAAAATGAGCGCTAGAAAGATGCAACTCACACTCAGTGATCATTTCGTTTTTAGAACATTTATTCAAACGACCGCCACCACGTCACTGGTTATCCGATTCTTAATCGTCGCCGCTCTCACTACTGCCATCCGAGGCTTCATCGCCACTCTCAAAGACGTAGTCGTCCTCGGAACCATCCAGACTATTACTGATCGCACATTTTTTAAAGCTTTTGCGCACCAAATCGGCCGGTATCGCTTTCCACGCATCCACGATCCACTGGCACAGCAATGGAATATCAGGCCTTCGCACGCGTCCCGTCGGTGTGAGGGCGTACATGCCGTCGGCCATCCACTGGGCATACAGCCGCTTCACGTGTGCCTTGAACGGCTTGTTCAGGCACATGTCGAGTGGCTGTAGCATGGACGTCATGCCGCCAGGTATTATGACGAGGTCGGTGCTGGTCTCGGCAAGGCGAGCCTTCACCGCATCAGTGCAGTGGCCTCTGAAGGAATCTAGTACGAGCATCGACCGGCGTGCCAGCAAGGCACCTGGTCTTCGCTCCCAGATTACTCGAAGCCAGTCACCGACTAGGCCACTGTTCATCCAAGAATTTTCTTCCGCACGCACAACGATTCCTGGGGGCAGTGGAATGCTAGGTAGCGTCTTGCGTTTGAAAATCACATACGGGCGCAGTTTCGTGCCGTCAGCCAAAGCGCATAGCATGACTGTGCAGCGCAGCTTGGCATTACCGCCGGTCAGCACGCTGACTGATTTGGAGCCCTTTTTTTCCATGGTCGTGTCCATCGGCATCTCAAAGTACACAGGTGTTTGATCAGCATTTCCCACCTGAGACAGCAATAGCTGTGCTCCTTCCGAAGTGCGATCACATATCGTTGAAAGTTCAACAACTTTTCCTCGTAGGCTTCAGGAAGCCGCTGGCACATGGTTGTTCGCCGCCGCATAGAAAATCCATGTCTTCGCATGAAGCGCTGAAGCCATCCACGGCTTGCACGAAACTCACGTGGAATGTTCAATTCCCGGGCCAACTTCAGGGCTTCCATTTGCGCCATCTCAGTCGAAACAGCGTGGCCACGACTTCTCTGCTCCTCAATGAACTTCGCAAGCTGCGTCTCGAGGTGGGGGTACGCGCCAGTCTTCGGACCCCGAAACGCTCGCCTGTTCCGGTTCGTTGCTTCGAGACTCTCTTTTTTCTTCCTCCAGTCGCGAATGCACGACTCGTCGACGTCATGCTGTCTTGCAGCAGCTCTGTTGCCGATTTCTTCGGCAGCGGCTATAATCTTTAGCTTCTCTTTCGCTGTGAAACACTGCCGTCGAGTCGCACTCATGATGCCAAAACAAAGCAGGCAAACAGTGCAAACTGGGGTAAGTACACTAAACAGCGCCTAACGCGAGGCTCAACAGCTGGCCTTTCGTTGGCCCTTCATCGGCTTGACAAGCGTCGATGACGATGGGGATGGCGGACTACACGGGGAGGCTGCCGCACATTGCGGTGAAGCCGACCCCCCCCCCTCCCAAGGAAAAAATTCGCAGATAACCCGCACCCCCACTTTTTAAACGCGTTTTTTCACATTTTGGTGCGGGTTATACGCGAATAAATACGGTATGTATGTATGTATGTATGTATGTATGTATGTATGTATGTATGTATGTTGTAAATATGTATGAAAATATACATATTTTACCTGTATTGACAGTGCGTAGTGTTCAAGAATTCGTTTGCAGCATCTCTGGCAATGGCAATGCAGTTATTATTCATGTATTTGATCCCTAGACAGACTGTTTAAGAGGAAGCTTTAGCTCGGGCCCAACTCCGATGCGCCTATTCAAATACATGTAAAAGGCAGAAACGCTTTTCTGAGATAACCCCTGGATCGCTTTAATGAAATTTGTTGCATTTGAGAAAGAAAGTTAAAATATAGTGCCTGTTGGAAGCAGAATTTCGATTTAGGGCCTGAACTTTGTTTTAAATATTTTGAAAAATTCGAAAGTTCATAAAAATAGAAGCACGAAGTTTACAAATTAATAGCTCTGCAACAAGAATAGATATTGCGGTTCTGTAAACGGCATCTATTTATAGACCATTCAAAGCGGACAAATTCAATATGTCAATTTGTATCTTACGTGAATTGGTTACGTTATGTACAAGGGTTGTGCAAAAGCCGTATTTCCATAATACTTTATTTTTTTTAGGTTTATGTGTAACATATCATTTTGCCCGTTGTAGATGTGCTGTGATATGCAATTCACAGAATTGTGATATAATTTATCGTTGTTGAGTTACCGAGTTTTAATCTTGATAGTATCATTTTCTGAAAACTTGCGATTTTGGTGAATCTTTAATAAAGAAGTGACAACCTAACTGAAAAATTGAAACCAACAGCCACTAGAATTTATGTTTTTCTTTTAAATGCAACAAACCTCGTAAAATTTGGTGCAGTGGTTGCCAAGACAAACGAATTCTCTTTCTACACATATTTACTAGATAGGAGCACCTGAGCTAAGGTTTCCTCTTAAGGAGGAGGCCGAGCTGCAACGTGAGCCGCCGCCCCCCCTCCCCCCCCCCTAATGAAATTTCTGGCTACGCCACTGCAGCTATGGTTGCTAGAGGCCGTGGATTTGATCCCAACCACTGCAGCCGCATTTCGACGGGGGTGAAATAGAAAATGCACATGCGCTTAGATTTTGGGACACATTAAAGAACATCACGGTGTCAAAATTAATCCGCAGTTGTCCACTATGGCGTGCCTCATAATCCATTTGTGGTTTTGGCACATACAGCCCCATAATCCAAGTTTAATACTTCTGCCACAATGCAATGTACCATGTGAGGCAATGACTATGCTCAACCCTCTCAGAGGTTATGAAATAGGGCACACAACAACGCCTCAAGCAAACACCTCTCCCTGTTTGTTCTGTGTACTACGCAGACAAACAGCAGTGGTGCCTGCAAGGTAACATTTACAGGGTGTCTACCAAGTTGACATTTCCGAATTCCCTGAGTGTTCCGGTTTTCCCTGAGTGCTTCTACAAAATTCCCTGAGTATAACAGAACTTTGCTTTGTGTCTAGACAGGCTCACACCATGTTTACCAATGCTATTCCTCTCTAGTAAGCATGTTAAAAAATAAAAATGACTTAATCCAATTTGAATAGTAAGGAGTAGCGCTTATTTTATTCAAAAAAGAAAACAGAAGGAAAGGGTTAGTAAACTGCACAGTGAATAAAATACCTTCGAAAAGAATGGTAAAAAACACTGCAAATTGAGTTGAACATTCTCAAATACGAATAAGAAGGGGATGCATAACGAATGAAATATTTACGAATATGAACTATTTCTATCGACTGATAGCAAGCTCATTGGTACGAAGCCCGAACTCTGTCACAAATGCGATTCTTTCTCAACAGCTAGTAATAAAGTCAACCTCAACTGTCCTGACATACTCTATGCCCCTGCACAATGCCTCAGTGTTGCATTTCACTGATTTAAAGATTTTATTTTGGCTTGGATGAGGGAAACCTGCAACTCAGTGTCAGCCAACACTTTTTTTTTTTTTTTTTCTGAGCTCAAGCTCCTTCAAAGAAGTGGCGGCACACTTCCTTTCCCGTTCATTCCTCAATGTGTAGGTCCTTTTTGTTCTTGCTGTCCTTCCGTCGCGCGTTTGCTACACGGACCATTTCAAGCATCCTCTTGGTTATTTGTACAGCCAACGTCCAATTTTTCGCCCTCCCTAGGGGCCGCGAAAACGTCCGAAAAACCGGGCATTTCGAAAAAGGGAGGATGACAAAAAATTGAATGCATGTCTTTTACTGATCATGAGGGCTCAAAATTGCTACAGACACATCCAAAAAAGCACTGAAGGACTGCCAGTACGCTTATTAGGCATATCGGTGCTCGTACTGTGACATGAGATGGCAGGTGTACGCGTGTATAATTAAGCAATACGTACTGTGTCCCGTGACAAATGCCCTTTCCCATGCTTGTTATGCTTTGCCGCGTAACATTTCTGTAATGAGGCAAAGCTAACTTTCGGGACCCGGCATTCTGCAACACGCCGTGCTTTCCGACCTCCGAAGCCGATCGCCAGGACCAAAAAGGCGGAGTCGGTGCCATTGCTGACAGTGGCGAATCCTTTCAATAAAGAACAAGGCACCAAAGGGCAAGAAGCTTAATAGCGAACGTCGAAGCAGCTACGCCTGGCGTTTCTGCGGTGATGGCTACGGCTGCGAGCGGATCTGCGTGAGAGTGCCGGTTCGAGGCGGCGAGATACTCAAAATCGAAGGTGGTGGCTTTGACTAACGCCGTTTCGGACCTGCGGCCATGGCAAAAAGTCCCGAAAATCGGACACCGAGAGGTTCTTGCGTCCGAAATTTCAGATGTTCTCATACATTGATCCTATGGTATACGTGGTGGTGCCGCGAAGCCGTCGGACGTCCGGAAGTCGGCCATTGACTGTACAATGGCAACTCCTCCAGCCGTCGACACGGGGCCAACGACGATTCGTTACGATTCCTCTCTGTTTTACTCGAGCCAGCTAGCGTTATCGTGGCCTTCGTTCCCTTTCGATAAAATTACAGCAAATTTTCCCTGATAGAAGCGAAAATTCCCCGAGATTTCCCTGAGTATTTCCAGACTATTCAAAATCCCTGAGAATTCCTGGTTTTCCCGGTTGGTAGACACCCTGCATTTAACATCAACTCACCACTCTCGTGTTAGACTAAACGTTGAAGAAATTCTAGCCATCGCAAAACACTGTCCGACTCTATTCACGCAGCCAATCAGACCGCTAAGCACGAATGCATCGGAACGCAAGCGATTTGGCACTTGCACTGCGGGCTGTAGTTGCCAATTTGCGAGTGCGCACAAGCAAGCAACACGACGAACAAGAGCAGGGTGCATGTGCACCAGCTAGCAAATTAACCGGAAATCAACAGCGTCTGCTCCTGATGACATCACCAGATGCACCCCGGTGACGTCAAAACGAGCACTAGGGATACCAGAAAGGCCCGGAGGGGAGCATGGGATTGTTTATTTATTTTGTGGTGCACCTGGAGTGTGTACCGCATCTGGCATCGTTGACTGTGAGAGCATTCGGAATTCGATGCGCGTGTTTACTCAAAATGTTTAAAAATATTGGAGGTGGTTTGGGGCCCTTTAAAGGGACACTAAAGGTTACTATGAAGTCAAGTTAAAGTGATAAAGCAATGCTTTAGAACGTCTAAGGCATCAATACAATCACGAACAGAGCTTTAGTAACCGAGAAATTGAGGTAAATGCATGACACGATTTGAGAGCCCCCAGCGACATTCCAGTACTAGCCTGATGACGAAGGCACTCCTCATCATGATTTATGTCACTAGTACTCAACTACTCGTATTGAAAAGATAACTTCATCAGGTTATAAGACAGAAGAAAATGCTACTTGTCTACTTCTATTCGATTCTAAGAAAAATAACATTTTGTCGTTACCCTTCAGTAGCGTCGAAAAGTTTCATTTTCGCTCGACTCTGCGCCGCGCGCGCTTTGGAGTTTCAGTTGTTTCGTTACTGCGTCGTGCTCTACTGCTTCTGCTGGCTCGCGAAACTTGCATTTGGTACAAGCAGCGAGAATGCCACGTCCATGTGATGTCGCAAGATGCGCGAACGGTCCGCGGAACTTGGCCGAGGGCAGTTGCAGTGGCAAATCCAACGTTACTTATCATTGTGAGCCAACGAGTGAACCTCTACATTCGAAGTGGTCAAATGCCGTACCTCTGCCACAGCGAGTTGGCAAAGAGCCGAAAAATCGCATAGTGTGCTCGCTGCACTTTTGTCCAGAGGATTGCAAGTTCAACGCCTACTTACTGAAGTCGTGTGGAGTGCCTTTCAAAGCAATGCTTTCCCATAGCGCTTTTGCGTCGGTCTTGCCTGCATTCTCCGAAGCGCAAGAACCACTGCAGGTCGAAGACGGGGCGGTGAGTGCGGCATTTGGTTTTCACGAAGGAAAAGCTACAAATGTGCGAATATGTACAGCCATGACATACAGTTGCCGTCGTAGTAGTATGCAACAACACCGGCAGCGCGAGCCCTCAGCAGCAGGTCGCATTCATCAGTGCTTATACAGTAAAAGCTCGTTAATTCGAACTTCAGTAATTCGAATTTCGGGATAATTCGAACCGTACTACTTGGTCCGGCCTAGCTCCATAGAAGTCCATGTATAAAAAAGCCCGTTAATTCGAACGTGAGTTGGTTCTGCCACGGTTAATTCGAACTACGCGCCGCCGCGCCTGGGCGGCGTGCCGCCTGGCACATGGCCAGAGCAGGCCTTGAGTTGCCTCCAAAATGGGGAGAGAAGGAAAAAGCGGGTAAAACCGGTGCCAGCACCCGGCGCAGAGGCTGGAGGGCAAGGGGTGACAGCTGTGGCAACAGCTACGCCCTCTCTCTACCTCCGAGAACTGCGGTTTCCGGTTTTGAGCCGCCGATCTCAGAGGCCTAAGAATCTTGTCGTATAGCTGCAGTTGTTAACCGATGGATGGCGCAACCAGCACAAAAAATACAGCGAATCCAGTACATCGCAGCGCCGCTAGCGCTCGAGAATTGAACGAATAGGAGGAGCCTTCGTCAACGTCTTTGTCCTGAACTCGCGGTGGTCTCGGCCGCTTTCGGCAGCCTCGAGTTTTCTAGTTTTCGGCGCGCTTACGACCTTTGTTGTGCGGATCGCTTGAAAAGTTAGGCCTCGGTGGTGTGCTTCGCCGTGCTGACGTGCGGTTTCAGAATGGCGTGCGCCCGCGGTAAATACTACTGCGCCAAAACACTGAAGGATAAATGCGACATCTTACGGGAAGTGGACGCCGGAGTCTTGTCGAAACAAGAAATCGCCAAGAAGCACGGCACCTGCGCACGGAGACTGCGTCACTAGCGTCACCGCTCCCATGTCGGACGTTCTGAAAGACGTTTCCTTTGCCGACTACGTAGACGTGGATGCGAGCGCAGTTGTCTGTGGTGTGACCACAGACGAGGACATCATTTCCCAAGTTAAAAACATAGAGCCTGTCGCTGCCAGTGACGACGACGAGGAAGACGACGAGGCACCGGTGCGGCCCTCCGCTGCGGAAGTCATGGCCGGACTTAATGCCGCCCGCCTGTTCTTCAGTTTTGAAGAAAGCGAAGAGGAAGCCTTCCGCAACATTCGCTCTTTAGAGCAGAAAGTGCTTGCTGTTGCCTTCAAAGAAAAAAAGCAGACCACAATTACGGATTTTTTCAAACATTAAATTGAACTGGCGCCATGCCCTGCTGCTTCCTGGTCGCGGTGTCCTGTTTTTCTTCATTGCTTTCGTTAGTTCGAACTTCGTTTAATTCGAACTGAGATGGCGTCCCCTTGCGGTTCGAATTAACGAGCTTTTACTGTATTGCTGAAGTCGAGCCCAGCATCACGAGCCAATGTGTTGTTGCCAGGGTCGTCCATTACAACGAGCATCAAAGTTGGCATCATAAAACAAAGAACCAGCTTATCGTCGCGCGCTTTCCCTTCCGCTAGCCACCATAGTTCCGCTTTCGCACTGCTGGCGGCTCTGTCTTGACTCTGTTTCTGGCCACGTGTTTGCGTTTTGCGCAGAAAAGCCATAGTGCCGTCTGTGGGCACCGTTTTACTCACCGACGGCGCAACGTCACTACGAGACCATGACCTCACCATTCCTCGATCACAGGGCAGGCGATTTAAACTGCGCTAGAGGTATGCGGATGCTTCAGAACGCATTTTCTCTTAAAGTAAGTCTCTTCTTCACATGAAACGATTTTTTCGAGCTTTCTGGGATGGTATTTCAACAGTCCATGTTGACTTAACATTAAGCTTTAGTGTCCCTTTAAAGACTTTATAAAAAATTGCTTTGCCAAGAGTGCTTCAATCTAGCCAACTTAGCCAAAGTGAAACAGTTAGCCTACAAATGACGGTCACTGACCCCTTGCTCGTCGAGCTTGAGCAGTTGCTGCTCCGTTGCTGGTCCGGGCACGGCCAGTCGCAGGCAGGTGGTCTGCAGCTCGGGTGCAGCCAGCTCCAGCAGCTCGCGGACAGGCAGGGAGTTGGCCCCGCTGCTGCTGCCGCTCAGCCGACCGTTCACCGAGCTGCCCAGGGACTCCTCGGCCAAGCTGCAACGCAGCACCGCCAGCTGCAAAACAAAGGGAGCGGCAACGGTCAGTGCGCATATTAAGCCGGACACTACAGAGAAAGCCCAAATCAGTTAACACTGATGTGTCCTTTAAAGACGCCATTTTCACTGTTATCACGGCAATAAATCAATTATTTGAAGAGAACGTTAAGGTCCAAGTAAAATTGTTTTTAATTTTGCCCCAAAGGCCCAGCATCAGTATCTCGTTATGATGGCAAGAGTTTCAAAGTATTCTTTCATATTTTGGAGATTGTGGCCGAGTAAAAGTTCTTGGAACTTGCCAGGTTCATTCTTTGGCTCATTTAGAATATAATGTGGTTCATTTTTATCAACAAATATTTAACTATGGCCGAGCAGACGCCATCAAAAACCATGAATTCGCAGCTACCTAATTTAGGGACTACTCGTAATGCTGCCTTGAGTTTTGCAATGCTTGTCCTACCTTCATTGTTTTTGTCTTTTTTGTCTTACCAAGCTTTTCCTCACAGCAGCCAGCTACAGTCTAATGAATAATATATTAAGTAATAAATTCAAGACTAAATATTTGGGCGTGATGCTGTCGGGCGACTGCTCTTGGCAGGCACACGTGGACTATGTATAGTTGGCAAAGCGGCAGTTGCTTTGAATTACATTCAAAGAAACTTAAGATGCGCAAATTCTAACCTTAGAAGCACGGCGTACGTAACTTGTATACTACCTATTTTGGAATATGCTTGTACCCTATGGGACCCGTCACAGATATGTCTTATAAACAAATTAGAAAAAATACAAAATAGAGCAGCCAGGTTCGTCTCGGGTAAGTACGGGAGGAAGTACAGTTGCACAGCAATGAAAACAGAGCTCAACTGGGAGTCCCTGTCGTCTCGCCGAAAGAAGCTGCGGCTAAAGATTCTGTATGAAATCTATCACAACAAAACTGGAATTGATAGGAACTGTACATAAAACCACCAAACTATATATCGGCACGCACTGACCACCAGTGCAAAATTAGAGAATACCGGGCTTGGACGGGCCTGTATGCCAATTCATTTTTTGTAAAAACTATCGTGCAGTGGAACAGACTGTCATGTGAACAGGTGTGCAGTAAGAATCAAGATGCATTCTTTTCATGCTTGTAACCCCCCTGCTGTAACGCTTTCAGGCTAAGCAGGGATATGTCTGAATAAAGAATAAAGAATAAAGAATCTACTTTGGTATTGTAGAAGGGCAATTTACTAACACAGCTTAGTTTACTTTTCTCTTTAGTGTTCCTTCAATCAGTTACTAAATGGCTAGATAAGTTTAGAGGTGTAATGCATACCTTCAAAAGAATTGTATTAATAATTGCATAAGCCCAGCCCTAATGTAATGTACAGCAATTTTTGAGCACCAAAATTTAAAAATATTTCCCAAATCATATCCACATGCGTGGCCTTGAAGATAGCATCAGTGCACTGTTGCAGCATGCTAATTGGTTTCAGGAAGCCTAGTGGATGGCAGTAATTAATGTCCTGCCTCCAATGCCTTCCTCACTGTCGCTGTATCCCGCCAGATCATGAGCCCACATCACACGGCCGACACACTAAAGCTTTCAGCATCTAGCGTGCTTCAACGGCTTCAGCTGGGTCGAGGTGTGTTGTGTAGCAGCTTTAGCTGTACCGTGCTTTTGGGCACATCAAGAGGAAACTACTGCATAAAGCATGCCTGTGGATTTTGAACGTGGTGTGTTGTTTTGTTCTATGTCATATGTAAGAAGCATGTGGCGCAGAAAGGAAGAGGACGATGTGCACGTATCAGTCCAAACAGCACGAGCCCTCGAGGCGCGTGACCCGAGCTTTGATCGAGCGAGAAGCGGCACCGAGCTGGCATTATCGACGTGGCTCTGGGCCAAGAAGGTTGTAGCGTCAGCATTGCACTGGCGGTCCAGGGTGTGGCCGTCAACCTCAGCGACGTTTGAGCGAGGCTCTTGGACCTGCTGCACGGCAGTGCCGAGCACTCCAGGAAGGATCACCCTTCAGAGGCAGACCAGCATGTACGATAGTCCCTGTGGAGTCTTGTCGGCACTCAAAGAAGTAGCGGCGGAACCTGGAGTTAGGCATAACCGGTGAGCGCGGAGTGCCACGTCACTAACAGAGTTCAGGACACCGGCATTAGAGACGGACGAGTTGACTGGCCAACAGCAAGGCAGCAATGTCTACAGAGTTGGCGAGAACAACGACTATGATGAAGATCCGACATGCACCAGACTCGGAAGAAACGTGCCCCGACACAAGTCTGTACGAACACTCCTTTCTCATAGCATCGCAGCCATAGGCTAGGGTTGCCTGACTTTCACATAGAAAACACCTAGGACTATCATAGACAGTGATAAGGACACGTTTAGGTTCCATAAGTGTTACCATTCCTTCATCGAGGTTTATTTTGAGTCAATTGAGTTTTGAGTGTACCGTATTTACACGGTTTTAAGTGGACTTGAATGTAAGCCGACACCCCATATCGCATGTGACAGGGAAGAAAAGAAAAGAAGAGCATACCCGAGGGCGCATTCGATAACGAAATTTTATTGGTAGCTGGCCTGGTCACTGCACTAATCTTCACTTGTGCCATCATCTTCACTAGTTCTGCCATCGTCATCGCTGCTACGGTCCCACAGCATGTCGTCCTCCAGGGATATTCCCCATTTGGCAAACGACTGCATCAAGACATCTTGTGGAACAGCAGCCCATACCGAATGCACCTAACTACACACAACTGTCAGGGACGCTCTTTTGACAGGGCCGGCTGGTGTAAGTTCACCATCTTCTGCTGCCAGCCACTCGTACTCATGGTGCAGCAGGTCCTTAAAAGGCGAAGATTGTGGGGATCGAGGTGCCTTCCCACGCCTCGTCCCACAGCTCGCGCATTGTGCTTGGCTTGATTTCCGGAAACCGCCGCCGTAACGGCAACATGGCGGACACGGCTAGCGCGTCGAAGCTAACTTCCCACGCAAACCGTGCTTCTCCCTCCCCCGGCTCGATTCACCGCACGAGCATGCGTCACCGGGACACGCCCTGATTGGCCTCCCGAGTGGCGGCCCCCAGGCGCCCTCTCTACCGGAGCTCTCTTCTGCTGAGCACTTCCTCGGTGCAGCAGATGCTCACAGGCCTGCAACGAATTCAGTACTTGGGACCTTTGCTCTCATGACTCCCCGTTCTCACACTTGGTGGACCGCTTACCGGTTAGCCCTAGCGCAGCGGGTGCACCTTTGTGTGTTGCAAAGTAGAGGAGTGTCGTGCCCTTTCCTGACCGTGTCGCTCATAGGGTAAGCCTTGTGCAAACCCATCTCCACAAGATCCAGGCTTGTTGCATGACCATGTCGCACTTCACTGGCAGGGACCAATCACGCATTTCAGAGACATACGCTGCAAGCTTGGCCTACAGCTCCGGAACGCATCCAGACTTTGGCCCGTGGGAAATTCTTACCTTGCCGTCCCAGGTGAAAATTTTGCTTCACTGCAGTCGCTACTCTCGCACCACCCATTCAGAAACATTGAACTTGCGGCCTGCTGTGCAGCGATTTGTTTCTTCAGCGTAAAGGCTGGCAGCCCTCTTGAATGCTGCTGTGAGCGAGTGCCGAATGTTTAGTGGGCCTGGAGTACTCATGACTACTGAGGAAACATGGAACTAGCACGTAGCCGGTGGTCAAGTCGAACACATCAAATCAAGAGCTACAGGGAAAGCGAAACATGTGAGCGGTGTCTGCTTTTCCATGAACTATCGATACTCCCCGCAAGCACCATTTTTCTGAGGGTGCCGCCGCGAATGGAACAGCTGCACTTCCATCAAATATCGATACCCCCCATGAGTGTTGTGAGCACTGTAAAACTCTCAAAAATGTTGAAAAATCCTTCCGAATAGCGAACAAGCTCACAGGACAGCGAAGAGCTACGGGTAGAGCCATAGAGCAAACATAAAATTGTAACTACGCTGTAGCTCCCCTGATATCTCGTTGGTCTAACTTTATTGGCGGTGCCATGTTTTGGTTTCAATTGTAAGTTGGACCCCCCCCACTTCAGATTTTCAAATTTTAAAAAATAGGTCGACTTGCAATCATGTAAATATGGTAATTAAAATCTGTTTGCTGTGCTGCTTTGCGTCCCCCAACCCCATCTCTCCTAACATCCGCACGCCCTGAGATCAGTGACACATGACAGACTCATCAAAAGTTTCAAGGTGACGAGAATCTCAAACAATTATGGACTGCACAGTGAACGACCAGCTTTGTAGTAGAGCAGCTAGATGGGGCAAGTTCATCAAACAACGAGGACAACTGAATAAAACTGTTTACAGTCTGCTGCTAGTGGCTGCATTATTCTGCATAGCAGAGTGAGTGCCGTTTAAGACATCAGTTTAAGGACTGTGTAAGGCCCACTGTAAGCCCACCATCACGAACTGCAGTAAAACAAAGCAAAAAGCGCGGCGTGGGCATTCTGGTGGGCATTCTGGGCAAGGGGGTTTGCATCTCGACGAGCTTGTTGCAAACCGACACCACTTGGGTAATGGCCGTCAACAGTTGACACAGAGTGGGATACTGCACATAAGCAAAGTAAACAGTCTGCCAGCACTCCTAACTATTGCAGAGCTTGGGGAGTGGAGAAAACCACCAGCGCCACAGTAGCATTCACACTTGACAGTGGCAAGGGGCCTCGAACCACCTTTGCGGTGCGCCTCCTTGGAACCGCCTCAGACGTTCTCCTTGCGTGCGTGCGGCTAGCGGGTGGGTGTGAACAGATTCACAAGTTGAAATTCCCCTAAAGGGCAACAAATGACAATATTGTGTGTCTGACTTCCGCAGCGGGGCTAAAAGAATTTTTTTTTTAATTATGGGGCTTTACGTGCTGAAACCATCATCTGATTATGAGGCACGCCATAGTGGGGGGGGGGGGGCGGGCGCTCAGGAAATCTGGACCACCTGGGGTTCTTTAACGTGCATCTAAATCTAAGTACATGGGTGTTTTCACATTTCGTCCTCAACGAAACGCGGCCACCGTGGCCAGAATTCGATCCCGCAACCTCGTGCTTGGCAGCCCAAAACCACAGCCACTAAGCAACCACGGCAGGTTCTACAGCGGTGCTTTGGCGGTGGACTATGGCTTGGAGTATGCGTGGTTTGGATGTGGACACGGTGTTATAATATGTGCTATGCGGGAGTGCAAAACAAACATACGGTGCGCCGTGCGGGGGCGAAGAGGACGAATCTTGGCAAATACCCGCAAGAGAGTCATCATCATCATCGATGCCGATTCGGGAGCGTCGGCAGTGGCGCCTCAAAAAAGCGTGGCGCGAGAGTGTGGCCCGTGGCGTGAGCAGTGCGCGAGGTTCGGCGGTCGACGGAAAACAGCTTCCTCGCTGGGCGTCTGGCCCAGAGGAGCTATCGCCGCCCGCGCCAATACGCCACACCCGAAGCAACACGGTGACTGCTGGGAGGTTACCTCGCCCCGCTCTTCCGCTGGGCACTGGTCCAAAAGGCTGGCGGTCCTGAACCGGGGCGGTCGAGCGTTCGGGTGAGCGGCCACAGGGCTACCCCGCCAGCTGTGGACGCGACCCGGTGACTGCGGCCGGCTACCTGAGCCCCGCGACGCGGTCCGACCCGGCCGTCCAACCCGGCTGTCCGACCCAGCCGTCCGTCCCGGCAGTCCGACCCAGCTGTCCGACCCAGGTGTCCGACCCGGACGTCCTACACGGCTGTCCGACCCGCCGGCCGACACTGCTGTCCGACCCCGCTGGCCAGCATCAGTCTCAGACAAGGCGACACACGCTTGCGCCGGAACTGTAGGCCAATCATAATCCACCCATCCATGGAGATAGCGCATGTCGCGTATGAGGCATTTTGGGAAATTGTCACGTGTGTGTGCTGTTATCTGTGTCGTGTACGTCAATACAAGTCCGATGTGTGTTTGTGCTTTCGCGTGCTGCTACTCCCTTTTTCTGGAGTGATCCGGCCCCAATAACATCACAAACTGGCGAGCCTGCCAGGATTCACTCGTAAATACAGTGAAAGGGGCAGTTTCGCTTGAGCGCAGACACACATTAGTAGACGGCACCATGGATTTAGAGAAAATCACGGCTATAGGACTCCAAATAGGATTGTCAGGCGCAGAACTTCGCAGATGGATTGAGGCCGAACAGGAAAAACAAAGGGACGAGAGAGCTGCGGAGCGAGAGGCAACCAAGGAAGCTGCTGAATTAGCGCGCTTAGCTGACGAGAGGCAGCGTGAGATCCTCCAGCTAAAGCTGCAGCTTCAGGAAGGAGCTCGGAATGTGCCGGTAGCGGCTTCTGAAATTTTAACAGCGCCCAGCACGTCCTCGTCATCCCTCAATCCACAGAAGTTACTTCCTTTGTTCGACGAGAAACGCAATGACTTACACGCGTATTTACAGCGATTTGAGCGCGTAGCAACAGGACAGGACTGGCCACAAGAAAAATGGGCTCTTGCTGTGAGCATGTGTCTAACTGGTGAAGCGTTAACTGTGATCGGTCGGATGACTGCCGCCGATTCATTAGATTACCCGAAGGTAAAGAAAGCTTTGCTACAGAGGTTTCAATTCACGGCTCAAGGCTACCAAGAGAAGTTTCGGAAAACACGAGCAGTAGAGGGCGAAACTGGAAGACAGTTAGCAGCAAGAATTGCAGCATATTTCGACCATTGGATTGAGATGGCTAATGTGCCTAAAACATATGAAGGTCTACGAGATCACATGATCTCTGAACAGTTTCTGCGTTGTTGTGAGCCAAAGCTAGTCATTTTCTTGAAGGAGCGAGAGTGCAAATCCCTTGACGAACTTGCTAGCTTGACGGATCGCTTTCTTGACGCGCAGAACTGGACAAACTTAGGAAAAGGTACCGACAACACAAAGGATTTTGGTGGGAAAAACATTGAAGCTCCCAGGAAACCGCAACTTATGTGCACCCTCTGTCACCGGTTTGGACATTTGGCTCCTGACTGCCGTGCCCCGCCTAAGCGTATGCTGAAGTGTGAGTTGTGCGACAGAACGGGACATACAGCTGAAAATTGCCGAACTCGGTACGGGGACAACAAACCAAGTTCTGCGTGTACACTCACCGAATCTCACCCAGTCCGGACTCGTCCAGTGAAAGAATCGAAGCGTCCAGGAAAGAAGACTCGCCGATCAAGTGACAGCGACGACAAGAACCCTGGGAATGCTGTAACTTTCCTCATCGACGGGATGCCAGTGGTTGAAGGCCGGCTGCTGGGAAAAAGTGTTCGTGTGCTACGAGACACCGGTTGTAATACCGCAATTG
Source organism: Dermacentor variabilis (assembly GCF_050947875.1). Taxonomy (NCBI): domain Eukaryota; kingdom Metazoa; phylum Arthropoda; class Arachnida; order Ixodida; family Ixodidae; genus Dermacentor; species Dermacentor variabilis. The sequence continues at coordinate 45,050,220 of NC_134574.1, forward strand.
TCAGACGAGAACTCGTTCCAGACATGTATATGACGGGAAGAACGAGCAACGTCGTTCTTCTGGACGGCTCAACAAGTTACCTGCCTGAAGCTGTCGTGCAAGTTAACACGCCGTATTTTACAGGCAAGTTAGCAGTGGCATGTATGGACGAGCCCCTCTACGACCTTGTTCTGGGAAATCTTCCAGGCGTCAGAGGGCCATACGATCCGGATTCTGACTGGAAGCGCCCCGCTGCTCCCAACGCTGAGTCGTCGCCGATAGAAATGAAGCTGAATAAGGCGCCTAGGAAGCCTCAGCATGTATCGAGCGTGGCTGAAGCCAGAACTGAAGAACAAGGCAAGATTCTTCCCTTGTGCGTTCCGACAAACGTCCTACGTGACGTGACAAAAGGACAACTCATTAAGGAACAGCGGAAAGACCCCACGCTGAAACATAGTTGTGCCAAAGTGAGCAAGTCGTTTAACTCGGAAAAGGGTCACAGTTACGAATTCGTTCAAGAAAAAGGATTGTTGTATCGCCTTTACCACCAGGCCACTGGCAGAACCTTTAAGCAGGTGGTCATACCAAAAGCATTTAGACATGGCGTATTAGAAGTGGCTCATAAAAACATCATGGCAGGACATAAAGGTATCAGGAGAACAACCGATCGTGTCCTACAAGAATTTTATTGGCCAGGTGTGCACAGAGACGTAAAACGCTTCGTGAAGTCGTGCGACAAGTGCCAAAAGACAACCGCTAAAGGGAAAGTACAGGCCGCTCCACTTCCTCGTCAGTGTGTGCTTGTGTGTGCGTGCAAGACATCAAGTTCGTTCGGTCCTGAAGTCTTAGAAGCGCCGACACAAGACCCTCCGAAGTCGAGAAAGCGCCGGGGACCATGCCAGCGGAAACAAGCCCACAGAGGAGCGCGCCAGGCACGTCAACAGAGTGTTGCGTTGGAGTCTCCATTTGCAGGAGTATTCTTTTACTATTAACTATATGAAAGATTGTGACAATGTCGGAGCTGACAACTTGAGTCGCGCGTAATCACATGCTCATTTAGCAAAATGCGATTGGACAATGCGACCACTCAAGTATTTAATCCTTATTTGAAAGCGAATAGACTTGTGCATTAGTACTTTAACTGGGCGCAACGCCCTGTGAACAATATGTGTCGAGTGCGTACATGAACAAGTGGACAAACGTACAAGACAATTTTCCTTTTTCTCTTTTTTTTCCATCCCGCGTCCTTGTCTTAGAATAGTTGTGAACAACTTTCTCGAAAAGGGGGGTATTGTTATAATATGTGCTATGCGGGAGTGCAAAACAAACATACGGTGCGCCGTGCGGGGGCGAAGAGGACGAATCTTGGCAAATACCCGCAAGAGAGTCATCATCATCATCAACGCCGATTCGGGAGCGTCGGCAGTGGCGCCTCAAAAAAGCGTGGCGCGAGAGTGTGGCCCGTGGCGTGAGCAGTGCGCGAGGTTCGGCGGTCGACGGAAAACAGCTTCCTCGCTGGGCGTCTGGCCCAGAGGAGCTATCGCCGCCCGCGCCAATACGCCACACCCGAAGCAACACGGTGACTGCTGGGAGGTTACCTCGCCCCGCTCTTCCGCTGGGCACTGGTCCAGGAGGCTGGCGGTCCTGAACCGGGGCGGTCGAGCGTTCGGGTGAGCGGCCACAGGGCTACCCCGCCAGCTGTGGACGCGACCCGGTGACTGCGGCCGGCTACCTGAGCCCCGCGACGCGGTCCGACCCGGCCGTCCAACCCGGCTGTCCGACCCAGCCGTCCGTCCCGGCAGTCCGACCTAGCTGTCCGACCCAGGTGTCCGACCCGGACGTCCTACACGGCTGTCCGACCCGCCGGCCGACACTGCTGTCCGACCCCGCTGGCCAGCATCAGTCTCAGACAAGGCGACACACGCTTGCGCCGGAACTGTAGGCCAATCATAATCCACCCATCCATGGAGATAGTGCATGTCGCGTATGAGGCATTTTGGGAAATTGTCACGTGTGTGTGCCGTTATCTGTGTCGTGTACGTCAATACAAGTCCGATGTGTGTTTGTGCTTTCGCGTGCTGCTTCTCCCTTTTTCTGGAGTGATCCGGCCCCAATAACATCACACACGGGCAGTGTGGATCGGATGATGCCGACCAGATGCACGACCACCATTACTTTTTATGGTTTTTACGGCGCTGACCGGTGTGTGGATTCTTAGAGCCACATGGGAGCCTACAGTTTTGTCTCGGATCTGAGGCATCGAAAGAATGTTTTCTTTGTCTTGCAGTCCAGACACAGGGCTGACGTTGCCTGGTGGACAGTTATCCCGTGCTCCTCACTGGCAGTTTAACTCGCAAACAAGTGGTTGTTAAAGGTGCCACATGGCCTTCGGCCCCCGGGGAATCTGGTTGCATTGCGCACGTGTCTTAGGACTGGCAGCACGATCCCGACGCTTCTTAGAGTTAAGGTTTTACGCATGTGTTTTGCTTGTTGGCACTCTATTACACCAGCTGCACTGACGTGCCATTTCTCGGAACTTCCAACATATATTGATAGCATGACCCTTACGCTTTCGTTGCTGTATGCTGCGTATTTTGGGTCAGGATTCTATGCTGTGAACTCTACTAAAAAAGTGTTCCGAGATGGTTGGTTGTTCGACTGGCCAATCAGGCATGGAAGTCCTAACAAAAGCAAGGATTGGTGAACGGATTGTCCAGTTGGAAAGCAAACCATCAGTAATTCGCCAGTAAACATTTCGGGGTGCAGCGTTGGGTCCACAAAATGGGGCCGCAGCACTCTGATCGGTTGTAGACCGTACTTCGGTGCTAAGCACCATCGGCTCGGCCAAATAGGGTCGGCCTATGCGGTCCAAACCAGTGTAACTCTTTGTAACCGATGTACTGTCGAAACCATGCAATCTTGTAACTGAACTTTGCAAATTATTTGTTAATACAAGTTTTGTTCATTCATACATCAGCGTCTGCGTCCTTTGAGCCTAAATCACCTGTTGAGCCACCTGTGCAGACCGTCTCTGACGCCAAGGGGGTAGGGGTGAATCACAACCAATCAGATTTTACTCCCACACCCTGTAAAAAATCTGAAAAAGAAAAGCATGAACCTTGCACGAATAAATATGGTAGTTAATTTATTTGGCCTGCAAAGGTACCCTACTAGTGGATCAAATGAAAGGCACTCTTCCATTTCATGCGTGTCATGCCAAAACTATAGTGCTAGGATGTAAGTGCAACGTCATGGATATTAAAGTGTTTTCTTGCATTCGAGCAATTGCTGAACAGAGGGTTACGAAAGTTCACGGGCCAAATCTTTTGTTCAATCAAAATACAACACAATTCTCCTGAAGGATAGTTTGCTGGGAGAGTTTGTATTATATTCTTGATGCAAGCAGCACAAAAAAAACTTGATATGACAGACAGGTTATATTTAAGGGCTGTGTTCATCTTTGTTTTTGTCGTGTCTAGTTTCTTTCTTTTTTTTCACACTGATTGCCTCAGGAATGCAAATCTCCTCTACTGCTAAACGATTAACCAGCCCAAAGCAGACACTGAAAATCTCCGATGTGATGAGGAGCTGGTGGAGGAAGTTCCCAGTGGTATTGCCACCCATGGTTTGTCCTTTTCCTCTTTACGAGTTTTACGAATTTACAAATCCATCCTAACATAATACAGCATAACCTCATTCACACAATGTGGAAAAGACGTAAGTAAAAAAACATGCTAACCGGAAAACGTATGATCCGAAGTCACTAAAAAATTTGACAGACCAAACTGTAGTTGACATCTACCTAAAGCAAAGTGTGCAAATCGGTGCAGCACGAGACACACACTGTTGTGGCAGAAGATACCAACGCAAATTAAGCTGTGAAGCCCGAGTAACCCAAGAAGCATGTTGTCGCTTTACCGAAACGAAATCGAGTTGGTTGGCTGGAACATGGTGCCTACAGAGAGAAACAACACTCACTTCACACAGCCTGCAGCAGGGGACGGCAGTGCGTGTGGGCACCGTGATGCAGATAGGTGAACGTGCTTACTGCAATAGGGCCGACAGTGATAGCTGTGAATGGAGTGTGCTACAACCCCGGAGGAGATTTGCTGGTACCGGAACAGGAAATTGAGTGCACGCCGCATCTTCGCACGAGACGGGTGGGCAAGTATTGAGGGAAAGCTGCTGCAGCGGGTGGTTACTGCTCTCGATTGCATGCGCCTCGCGCCTTTCCTTGTTTGCATGGGATCTAGCAGCGTAAAAACATACGATACTATCGCAGTCTGGCAACGTACTGAATGCTGCTGCTGAAAGATTGTGTTTCCCAGAAAATCGTACCCCAGGACCGTAACAACGAGGTTCTGCTGTATTTACCATCAGTGTCCTGTGAGCCGTTTACAATGAGCTCACTTTTCATTACTTCTCATAACTTTCAAGATTCATAATGAGTCAATGTTGTAACATAAATATTGAAGATTGGGTAAGTTGGTATAGCACGCTTGCACTTTCTGTCAGTGGTTACTGAACTGTCTATTGGCAAGCTTGTTTCGTACTCTCTTGGCATATTTCCATAGGAAGCAAGACCAAACAAGGCAGTTTTAGTTTTTTACACCATGCACAGTCAGGTGTGCAGGCAAGCACTACCTTACTTACTAGTTGGCAAGAATGTGGCACGATCCAGAGAACAGCAGGGTAGAAGTCAAGAAGGCTAATCAGGGTTCAGTAAGACATTATGAAAATAATTTTGGGACAGTTGGTCGCAGCCTAAAAGCAGCACCAATTTGAGAGGTCACAGAAACATATCCGTTGAACTGCGACCATTACAACTCGTCCTGCAGGCATAAGGAGAGGAACAGCGTGCATGCTTTTTTTTTCTTATTTTGCATGGAGCACGCACCTTTCATGGGATACATACGCACTTTATTAACAATGATCTACTTTCAGACACAGCGTGCAAGCAGCACCAAACTTGGAACAGTAGAAATTGACAAAAAACACGTAGTTTTTAAATCACAATACCTTCTTCAGTGACACTGCTGTTGCAGATTTCAATTTGTGCTTCAGCAACATGGTTTAATAAACTTGCTTGAAGCAAGTAGCCCTCTGGCATACAGCGTCTTATGCTGCCACACTGCAGGTACCATTACAATTTCTTTTCTGTATGCACCTTTCACGAATTTGCATCTTTCAATGCTTTTAAACCTCTTTTTGCAAATGGAATTTCTCTTTCATAAAACTTGGTGCAACCCCCATGCGACATCAATATAATCGTAGAACGAGCCCAAAGTTGCAAACATGACAAAAAAAAAATTGGGAGAATTGGCAGGTATGCATGGAGGACAGACCAGGTGCTTGTGCTCCTTCCACACGAACAGTACTTGCCTCGCTCGTTCGGACGATGATCCTGTAGAGTGTCTGTGGTGCTCCACCAGGTGACGGTCTAGCGGAATTTGGCACATCAAGGCGGTCCTTGCGCAGACTAACTGCAACTGGTCCTAGCCGTTCGTCAATGCCAAACCAGTTTTGGTGACCTGCACGAAAATGGTCGGGAGGGTTTGGCCAAAACAAGTGAGGCCTCGGTATAAAACAAATACTAGTGGGATGCTTATGAGATGGCAATCTAACAATCTACATGGATTCAATGTTTGCCTTTAGTTACTCTTTTAAGTGACAGCTGCAGTGAACGACAGCTGATCGGAACTTTCACAGCAATGTCAAGTGACACTGACATCTCAATGACAGTCCATTTTGAAGGAGGCTGGCAGTCTGAGCCAAATGTCCAACTGGTGAAATGTCGGCTGCCCCCCGTCAAGAGTACCTCGGTATCCCGAGTGACAGATTTGGCAAGGAGCTTTGTCAGGATGCAGGTAATGACAGACAAGTTCTTACACAGAGTGCAGGATATTTTTAGGAAAAGGGAACAAAGACAAACACATACAAATTACCTGCACAACAAAAGCCAGAAGAATGATGACACAGTAACATAGTACAGTCGAACCCAGATATATCGAACCCGCATATTTCGAATTATTGGCTATATCGAACACTTAGATTACCCCCTTCAAAATACTATGTAAAAGTATAGGACAATTGCGTAGTATATCGAATTCCATTTTTGTCGGACATTCGATATATTGAACGCCGCGCCGTGCCCCTGGAAGGTGCGCTTTTCCCAAAGACATTCATGTCCTGTCCTCAGGGGCATAAATTTTCCTACAAAAATTACTAGAGGGAACTCTGGTGCTAGTGTCTACGGGAGCTACAATGGGAGCGTTTGTCCGAGCATGGGGATTATGGGAAGTACATGGATTTGCCTAAACTTCGTCTTTTTGGCTTCGAACGGCTTTCTGACTTTGTAAACTCGTCATTTTCAACAGTGTATTGCGTAATAAATTATTAAATAAACATTAAAATTGCCCAATGGCAGGATTCGAACGCAGGTACTCTAGCACAGAAGCCTGATATTGAAACCATTAAGCCAGGGACGCACGTATTGACAAGCGTATGAAACGCCCTTATGAATTTATCGCGGGCATGCCAGTGCCTTGAGACGCTTGGCGCGTTTCAATTTGGCCACCTGTACAAGCTCCATCGTTGCAATTCATAGCAATTGTACGCGTTCCCGGCGTCTTCTGCACTTTGAAGAATATAGATTGCGCCGAAATATACGACAATAAGATCTATATAGCGTAATATACAAAGCCACAAGAACGTCTGAATCCACAAGCACGAAGATCAGACAAATCCATGTACTTCCCATCATTCCCATGGTAGGACAACGACTGCAGTGCCAGAGTTCCCTCTAGTAATTTTTGTAGGAAACTCTATGCTCAGGGGAAGACATTTCCGCAGAGTCCGTCAGCAGGCTCCTCCTCTGCGCATGCGCGGCCGTCGCCTAGCGACGGAGATGCCGAGCCTTTCCCCCGTTCTTGCGCCCCACCGGCGCGAGCTCTCGCTCCTCCTCTACCGCCGGCGTGTGCATTGGGCAAGGGCATTGGAGCTCAGCGAAGAGAGTGCGCGGCATGGAGACGTGGCAACGTTTCCAAGCCACGCTTTCTGGGAAAAGGGAGAGAGAGAGAGAGTGGGGGGTCGGCACGGTCGCTCGTGGCCCAGGGGAGACAAGAGAGCCAGAGAGGGCTCAAAACACGAACACAGCGCCTTCGATGGCATATTCCGCCAATCTTTTTCCCTGCTCTCTTCTTTCTTTTCCCTTTGTCGTTCCTTCGCAGCCCCGTTGACTGCCGCTCGAACAGGCTTCGCTCGGACTGCTCCATCTGCGCATTGCGCGTTTTGTTGTGCATACCTCTGTTTCAACGTGCCGTGTGTAGTGTGTGTGATTGCAGTCATCTGGTGAGCTATGGCATCCGCGGACATAAAAAAGAGGAAGAATCTGGACTTTGCAAGAAAGCTTGAAGTAATCCGGCGTGTCGAGAATGGAGAAAGGAAGTCCTCTGTGGCAGACGCATTCGACATTCTGCGGAGTACTTTAAGTACTGTACATTGTTAAAAAACAAGCAGGACATCAAGCTTAAAGCAGGTAAGGAAAGTCGCTCGGGAGCATGTCGTGTGCGCCCTGCTGCTTTTGACAAAGTGGAGAAGGCACTCTATCCGTGGTTTCTTGAAATCCGAGCGAAAAATATTCCCGAGGATGGCCCGATGTTAATCGAAAAGGCCAAATGGTTTGCTACGGCTCTTGGGGAAGAGAACTTTTGCAGTGGCACTGGATGGCTCCAACGGTTTAAAAACCGCCACGGCATTATAGGAAAGGCCATTTCAGGCAAAAGTGGGGCTGTCAGCAGCCAGGAGATGCAGCAGTGGCTTTCTGAGGAGTGGCCGAAGATCACTGAGAAGTTTTCGCCTGCAGAAATCTTCAATGCAGACGAAACTGGTCTCTTTTGGCAAATGTTGCCGAATAAGACACTCACTCTTCGCAGAACCTCATGCCACGGCGGTAAAATGAGCAAAGTGCATGTGTCGGTGCTGCTTGCAGCCAAAATGGACGGCTCGTGCAAGCTACGGCCATTCGTGATCGGGAAGAGCAAGTCACCGCGCTGCTTCAAGAACTGTAAACAGCTTCCCCTCCACTACGGCTGTAATAGGAAGGCCTGGATGACACGTCAACTTTTTGTTGAATGGCTGCAGGCTTGGGACGCTGAGTTGGGCAAGTCGGGCTGCCGAGTTTTCCTTCTGGTAGACAAATGTTCGGCCCATCAAACGACTTGCAAGCTGCAGCACATCAAATTGAAGTTTCTCCCGCCGAACACCACAGCGAGACTACAGCCCCTCGACCAGGGTATCATAAAGGCATTCAAGGTAGGCTATCGGAAGCGACTTATTCAACAGCTCCTCATAAACCTCCGCACGGGAACCGATCTCAAGATTGACCTGCTCAGCGCGATCCAGATGATTACCGGCGCTTGGGGCGACGTGAAGCAGGCCACAGTAGCCAACTATTTCGGCAAGGCAGGCCTTGAAGTGGCCGGAGATGAATGTTCGGAAGCTTTAGATGACGATGAGTGCTTGGAGGACGCATTCCGCGACTTGTCCAATTTTCCCGGCGCTGTCCCATCCGAAGTTACTGTTGATGACTTCATTAACGCTGACAGCGAAGTTCAAGAGGTAGCCGACCTCGCTGACGAGGACATTGTGGCCGGAATAGCTGGCGTTCAAGACGGCGATTCCAGCGACGACGAGGGCAACTGTGTTTTCCAAGACACGCGTCCGTGCACAGCCACTGTACTGGCATCAGCGTTCAGCCTGATTCGGCACTGTTGCGGCGAAATGGAAGGCACTGGGCTTTCGCACCTGGACAGTCTCGAGAAGATTGAGACTAGTGTTTTAAACTTCATTTTCCAGAGGAAAAAGCAGCCCAAAATTAGTGATTTTTTTTCCGTGAAATAAAGCGCTTTCATAGTGTGTGCACATGCTATGTGATTCACGGCTGTTCCAATCGGTAAGCCAGAATTTTTTATGATTGTGAGTGCTTTTTTGGCCTACATCTGTATATCGAATTTTCGCTATGTCAAACTATTTTCCGATCCCTGTCAAATTCGATATATCTGGGTTCGACTGTATTCAAACAACCTCTTAATGAGGTGCCCAGCTATAAGTTCAACCTCATCTCACCAACCTCCTGTACAGCTGTAAATAAAGGGAACTCGCTACGTTAGAGGGTGAAATGAAAAAGAAAAAAAAAAGAAATGAAAATTATGACTAATCATATTTTTGTTCACTGCTACACAACCTGTTCAGCTCAGTCATGTGTTCTTTAGGTTGAGGCTGAAAAGCCTTGCAAGCCTAGTCAATTCAAGTGTAATCCGCTTCAAGGCCAGTTGAAAATTTCAATGCCTGTTGTTTTCAATAGTTGTCAGTGGTGACCGTGCAAGGCGAGTTTAACGCTACACTTTAAGACGAAGCCCCCAAAATTATGTCCATACCTTTTCCGTGGAAGTGGGTCCTGTAGTAGAGGGCGCCCCTGTCCACTCCGTCAAGCAGTGTCGCTGGCCGCTGGTAGGGACATGCCCCGTCGTCCAGTCCAGGCCTCTCCAGGATGGCAAGTCCGCTTAGACACGTTGGTCGATGCCAGGGGCCGTTGTTTCCATTGTTGCGGGCAGACCCACCACGACCCGATCGAAGGGCCCTGCACCACACATGCACACATGACAGAAGTCCTCGTTATGTGAGCGGTATTAAAAGAATGAAAGGCCAAGTATCACTTGGAGCAGTGGCAGACTAAGGCCGCAAGAAAGCAGCGAGAATGTACTGTTGGCTCGAAAAGTTGCTCCTTCGAAATTTACAACACATGAACTACCTGCAACTGTTTAGTGTTATAAAGAGGGGCATCCAAAAATGCCAGTGATTGTTCATGAGCTCTTTCAACTGTCAGTGGGCTATTTCCCACTAGCATCCCTCATGCATCAGCTTTTGCACAATAAGATTCAGTGGTTTATTGCTCTGCAAGCATCTAAAGCAGATAAATGCAAAACTTGAGCAAATTATAATAAGCACACAAAGCAGGATCGTATATTGCGCATAATTTCTTGCTTCAGATTAAGCTGAGAGTGGTGACATAAATTTGGCACTGACAATGTGGACAAAAGTGTTGGCAATGTCCCACTTTTTTTGGTGTGTCACCTATGTAGTTGTTTTCCACCCAAGTGTGGTTTCAATAAAGGTACTGAAACAGAATTTAGCGTGGCAGACCTTGCTGCTACAAAGGGGCACTGAAAGGAGAAGTGTTACGTTCGCAAGATGCACATGGTGTGTTGCGAAAGAAATCCGAAGACGACGAATGCACGAGTATGATCACACAGAAGAAGTCACAGAAGAGAAAGAAGAATCACTGGAGAGCCTCGTGCCGTGAGCGAGAAACATGGTAGCAGGGCCATTGTGAGAGGAGAAGCGAAGAGAAGAAGGCAGCAGCGACGGAAGACTTGCAGAGCTCCGGTTTGTAGGTTTTATTATTCCTCTAAAGCTTAAATCATCTAGTGAAGCAACAGATCAAACAAATAATTGCTGTAGCATTACAGAGTTCTCGAAGGCATGTGACACAGTACGGCGCTTCAGTAAGGCGCATTATGTAAGAGCACTTGTGCGTCTGACCTAGACTTCCCGGCTGGGAGCGGGGCTCCCTTGAGAAGGGTGGCAGCTTTCAGTTGGAAATTTCAGCTGTTTACGTAGCATGCATCAGCACAACGCTTTGCAGACACAACACACATTGCATGCACTGAGCTTGTCTGTTTAAAATGGCCAAACCCGGTGAAGGACCCTTTAAAGCACACAGAAATTGGTACAAACAGCTCAACAATTGGTTGCGTAAAAAAGAAAAAAGAAGTTTTTTTTAAAAGGCATTTAAGTGACAAAGACACCAGGAAACAAACGTGTTATTGCGAAACGTTTTCTCATCATCAACAGTTCATCATCATCAACAGTTCATCATCATCATCACAGCCTACAGTCAATCTTTCAGCAAGGGGACTCCCGATCGTCAGGACAAGAAGTGCTTTGCTCGGCAGTGCTTACGTAGCTCACTCTCGCCCACTGCCGATGGGGGAGGAGAATGAGCAGGTGCAAAGAGAAGGATGAGGGAAGTCCAACTGTTAAAAAAAAAGAAAGGTGCTCAATAGAGATGGCAACAGAACATGGGGGCGAAGGTTGTGCTGCAAATTTAGCAGGGTAAAGTTGTAGGCCAGTTGGTGAGACATTGTAAATAAAACTGCTACAGAAGCGGGACGGAAGGAGACGACAACACAGGGCGGTCACAGGGCAGTCACACAGGACTGCCCTGTATTGTTGTCATACTCCGTCCCGTGTCTGTAGCGGTTTTATTCACATTGTGCTGCAAGTTCTAGCAAAAAGTAGGGGCTTCCCTCCTACTTGTGAGAACTGGCAGCACAACCCCTTTTCCATGAGCAACAGCTCTGGTGCGACCTCTACTGAGAGGTTTCGATTGCGACACAGCTAGTCATACATATGCCCATGGTGAGGTCATACAGCTAAGATGGATGGTTACCAGGAAGATGGAGATGAAGTGACCAAGGAATATGCATGATCAAGGGATGTCCGATGGCTGGATCTCAACATCACTACTGAATGCCCCTCTTTTCATACATAAAAAATCTTGTTTTTGCATGCCAAAACCAGACAGGCCGTAGCGGGAGACTCCGGATTAATTTTGACGACTTAGGGTTGTTTAATGTGCACCTAAATCTAATGTGCACGAGCATTTTTGAATATTGCCCCCACTAAAAGGTGGCCATCACAGCTGGGAATTGAACTTCTGACCTCAAGCTCAGCAGTGCATTAGTACCACACCCACTAAGATACAGCGGCGGGTTTCTTACTACTTACCCTTCCCTCATTCTTCTCTACACAACTGCCTTATTCCTCCAGTGAGCTACACAAACGTTGCCAAAGAAAGCAACTGTTGGCCTGACAAAGACAACTGTAAGCATAATGTAAGGATTTCTTTCATTCGACTTTATTCTTTCCATCTACCATTCAGAGCTAGGCAATACCAGTCATAGCACAGTTGGAGCACTGCTTGGACAAACTCTGAGATAGGACGAAAAGGAATAGCATCGGAATAGAATCGTTACACTTTACCGGCCAAGTCCTCTTGCTGATGCTGAAGTGTTGGCTCCAGCCTGAGACATACACATCCTCCGTTCAACCAATGCTGATCACTACCAAGTCTCCATCCGCCTGTGAATTATCCTTGTTTGGATGAGCTCCTTCACAGGCATAAGACAGGCGGTGTCCTGTTCGCATTTTCATAGCAGTGGCTAGATGAGTGCAACAGAAGTCAATTGCACATACTATGTGAAGGAATGGAAACTTAATGCAGGGGAAGCTCTTGCTTACAAAGGTGCATTCGCGGTGGCAAAAAATGCCACTAAGTGGCACATAAGCACTCTGCATTTTATTAATCTTTGCCTATCTTCACAGCAATGCACTGGTGCCAAAGCATGGCGCACCACAATCTTGGTAGGCATGCTTTCAGGTGACGGCAGTCACCCGAAACGTGTGTTGTGCCCGACATGCAATGCACAGCACATAGCAGAGTTCATTCTACTCCAGTGAAATCATAATGTACTATCGGCCAAAAAAGTAAACGAACCACGGCTTAGGTGGCCGGAGCGGCTGCGGGGCTACGCCGAGGCACTGCTATCCCGCTCAGCCTGCTGATGAGAGTGCCCCGAGTGACGTCAACTTCGCCCTCACTCATATGTGGGGCCTCATTACACTTGATCAATTTCTAGTGTACCGTTCGGTTGCTCTGCTGCTGACGGTCGTGACGAAGGGGACCATGCATCGCCGGTAGTCCAGCACATGGCGCTGTTGTGCATTAGCAGGCGGCCACAGGGCATCAAACCGCGGTGAGAAGGAACGAAGACCCACTCTGATTGTTGTTTCGCTTATATTCACCTTATCTTTCATATTAGTGTCGCCGGTGCCCATCGCTGCTCGATTTTAGGCAACATTGTGCAAGTAGCTGCAACGGCGGCTATGGTGACGCGCGCTCTTTCATGTCAGCACGATAAGTGAGAGTGAAAAGCGCTGCGCGGATGTTTAAAGCTACAGCGACCGCACTCTACGACTCGATGCCAAGACGAGTACGCCAATCATCGCGGTCAACGGCAACTTTTCATCGCACTAAGGACCCCTTCAAGCCACGGAATGCTTCTGTGAATAAACTTCCACGACTGACCAGTTATTCCAATTCGTCTTCCCCATTATATTTTCCTGGCCGTACTTTTGTAAAGTTTCATAATGGCCTGCGCATTATAGTAGCAAATTAAAGCAGTTTTCAGAGGCCCTACCGATATAAATGTTAAACCGACTGCTGGAGACAATGCCGGAAAAGCAATCTCGACAGAAAAGCCGTGCCCTCAGTAAAGCTTAGTACCTGTAACTTATTGCGCCAGCGTGAAAGACCACACGTCACCGTAGCCACCGTTGCAGCTACTTGAGTTACGTTGCCTAAAATCGAGCAACGCTGGTCGCCTGCGACAAGCAATGAAAGATAAGGTGAATATAAGCAAAAACAACTATCAGAACGGGTTTACGTTCCTTCTCAGTGCCGTGGTTTGATGCCCTGCTGGCGTCCACTACTGTGCATCAGCGCCATGTGCTAGACTAGTGGCAATGCATGATCCCCTTCATTGCAGCCGTCAGCACCAGAGCAATGGAACGGCGCAAGAAATTTATAAAGCCCGACAAGGCCCCGCGGGAGAGTGAGGGCGATGTCTGCCGTCACTTGGGGCACTCTTACCATCAGCGCGTGGAGCGAGATAGTAGCGCCCCGGTGTGGCCCCGCAGCCGCCCCAGGCACCTAAGCCATGGTCCGATTACTTTTTTGGCCGGCAGTACATATGAAACAGCTATGCAGTTTGGAAATGGCCAAATGGCCAAATGGTGTTTGGAAATGGCCAACAAGTTGCATGATACTGTACAAAGCAATAGCTTTTTTTCTTTCTTTTCTTTGGGGGGGTGACTGCCACTAAAATTATGTTTGTCTCTGCAAAACTTCTATCAACAAGGACAACAAGTTTGTCAATCTTTAGATCATTGCCTTGCACAATGTACCTAACGATGTCTGAAACTTTTCATACATTTTTATGCAAGATACTATGCTGAACATTGCTGTTTCATTTACAGTGTGCCACAGTATGACAACAAGAGAAATGAAACCTTAGATTATCTCCACCACAGCTGACGAAATGCCATGACCATATCTATTACTAAGAACTGTAGACATTGGAAGTTAGCTGACCCACCTGGACGTTGCCCTGGTAAGGCCCAGCTGCCTCTGCGGTTCTCCTCCGACCTCGTTCCGGAAGAATGGACAGCTCAGGAGCAGTGCACTCTGCCGGCCATCCCCTGAATCCGGCACACCTTCCACTCCGTCCTCACTGAGCCCACCTCCAGCTCCCGCTCGCTGGAGCATGGAGGCAGCAGACGCACCCGTCGTGGTATTCCTCCGCCTCCCAAGTATAGACGCCAGACGACCCGATGCACGACTCAGGTTGGCTCCAAGGCTCTGGCAGTCGAAGTGGGCCAGTGCTCGCCTCCGCAGCCGTTCCTCAGCCGGATCCGGTAGCGACGGCTCAAGGCTTCGAGCGTCTGCGGACTCGCTTCGGCCACCTGGCTTCCACTTCCGAAACAGCGAGCTCTCCTGGTTTGCACTACCACTTGCGCTGCCAGCGGTCGCACTTGCACTGCCGCCTGTTGCTCCGCTAGCATTGGGCAGTCGACTCCAGCCCTTGCCACGGTCCCTGAGCTCCAGAAGGCGCTGGAACTTAGTTTTGAGGCGTGGACTCGATCCTTCTTCGAGCGCTCCATGTGCCAGGGTGTTTGAGGCATTCTGGACTGCCGGGGCAGGATCAAGACGGCCCCGCAGAAATTCTTGGATGTTGGCTGGACCAGGGCTGTGTGTAAAGCATCAAAATGCTGTTAAACTGACCTATTCTAGTTGAGAGAGAGAAAGAAAGTGAAGTCGAACGGATTGTGCAAAACAGATAAACAAGTGGATAAACGGATGTTCTATCCACTGGATGTGATAGAATGGATGTGAGCAAAAGAATACTATTGCAGTTGAGGGTGGCATAGGGTTAATGAAGTGATGAATTTAGGAACCTTATGGGTGTTCTGGGTGCACAAGCAGTAACCGCCAATTGCTGAGATAAGCTTTTGTTCTACATCAGACTTAAAGTAAGTTTACGGTAATGATAATGATGATAAAGGTAACCCAGCCAGTCCACAAGTAATGAAAACAAAGAGCACACACTAAGACTTAAGGAGCTCCAGGGTTTGTAATTTGTAACAATTATTTTCCTCATATTTTAAGAGGTTGGGCTAAAAAAAAACATAACTGGAAACCTTCCAATGGGTTGGTGACCTGTAGTGCAAACCTCACGTACAAAAAACTGATCTGAAGCTTTGACAAACTGACAGAATCAGGGCAGCTGCAACTCATACCTATGTTCCAAGGGCCATGAGTACAGTAAACGTAAAAGTGTGCGATTGTGCTTCAGGAAATGTAGCAGGATCAGCCTGAAATTCTTGGCAAAACTGAAGAAATGCTGAAGTGCATTTGTGAAACTACTGCAGGACGCGCATGGTATCAGAATGTGGTGCAATGTGTACGTTTCCAAGCGCACAAATTCTGGGGGCATGGGACGTGACACTGAAGACAACAGAAAACCAAAAAGAACATAAGAAGGCAAGATGGCATGAGTCTTCAGAATTGAATTGTGCAAGCAGAGAAAAAATATAGAGGAAGGAT
Source organism: Dermacentor variabilis (assembly GCF_050947875.1). Lineage (NCBI taxonomy): Eukaryota > Metazoa > Arthropoda > Arachnida > Ixodida > Ixodidae > Dermacentor > Dermacentor variabilis. The sequence goes on from NC_134574.1 coordinate 45,065,986, forward strand.
GCACACGTTAGACACAGCACCTTACACGCGCCATACTCTGTTTCACGCAGGCCACGCCACTACAGATGCTACGCAAGTAATGCGGCCACAGAAGCCTCACTCCGTGAGTTTTGCAGCGCTGCAGTTGTCTTCGGTCTGCGACCCTTTCTATGAAATAGCTACTACATGTATAACAACTACAACTTGTGAGCATAAGATTACGTTGAATCGTGGATTACTTGTACACCTTCGTGCTTCCAGTGTACGACATACTATGTTTTTTTTTTCTAGAGCAAGCGGCATGCGCTGTGCCCGCTGGTCACCCATATGTGTCACTCTGCTCATTCAGGTGGTAAATAGACTTAGACCTGTGACATGTAATATTTTATGTCATATTTTACAACACAAAAGTTTTAAACGTCATGTTATCTCTAATTATATGTGGCGTACTCTTACCTTGCATATGTGAGGCCCTATTTTTTGGTTGCAGTGCAAGCAGCGAGAAAAGTCTCTGGAGCCTTCATAACGCTGCCTGCTACATATAAAACGGGAGTAAAAGGACACTAGGAATGAGCCCAAGTTTGAACAGTCAGTTCTTTTTCCACTAGAGGGCTCCAAGTTAACTGGTACGAAGCCCAAGTGCATGATTAATGAAGATCCTTTTGGTACCGTGCTAATTTTAGGTAATTATGTTCAGCAAGCACTTTGTGTTTCTTTAATTTCGGGTTTGTTTAATATTTTAGCTAAGTGTGCAATGCCCATTTAGGCTCTGAGAAGCATAATTATTGTACTGTCAGACGCCATGCTAAATATTTTGACAATCTGAGCATTTGCTGCACTTTTTGTGAAGAACAGAACTGCTGTTTCATTTATTCCAAGAACACCACATAAGGACCTAAGCATGCTGACTGCCTACATCGCATCCATGAATGATGGGTTATAGTAATTAGAGAGTACTGCTTGTCACAGTTTTTATCTGTTTCCTTTTTGCAGCTGTAAATTAGTTTTTCTTGTATTGCTGTATCTCTGGGCCAAAGCAGCATCTCCATACATTTCCACTACTACTGCTACTACTACTACTACTACTACTACTACTACTACTAGTCATAATAACAGAAGCAACACCAAAAACACACCTTCGTTGATCTTCTCTTCGCTGACCACCAGCTCGGTACTCCCGCAGCATGGCAAAGAAGCTGCTGTCGCCTCCAGACGAAGCAGCCAGAAGGTCCAGCGATGATGCCGAGCCATAATCCCTCCGCGATGGGCCTCCGCGGAGTGTCTCACCAGCTGCACCCCCATTGTTGTGGTCGAGGTCCAGACTACTGTTGCTCCGGTACAGGCTCATTCGGGATGTGCGCTGGGAACGCTCGCTGTGCGTCCGCTGAGGTCGTGCGGGCCCCACTGACGTTGGGCTGCTCATGCTGACTGCCGTCTGGTGATGGACCATCGATGCGGCTGCCGTGTGCATCTGTGGTGACGACTGCGGCTGCGCATGATGGCCGTTGAGCTGATTTGCGCTGCCGCTTCTGTGGAGGGCATCGCCAGGAGGCAGGCAGGCATTGTAGTACTGGGCCGAGCAGGCCCGCAGGACGCTCGAGCTCATCGGGTCCCGGTCATCGCGACTGCCGTTCGCTGTCCTGCTTGCACCTCTTCGGCTTCTCCTGTCGCCGGCGTTCCTGGCGACTTGTGCCGCAGCTCGGCCTCGATGGCTTGGCCATGCCCAGGGGTCCACCTGCAGATGAGTGTGACATCACTGCTTAGAGGAAACAACTGTGAACTAGCAGTACGATTTATAGGGGCCACAACATCAAATTTTCAAGCTTGCATTATACTTTGCGTGTAAAACCATGCACATCCCATGGTAAGTTGCCAAAATTTGAGCCAATTTAATGCACTAGAGAATTTGTATGAATACCTTTATATCGTAGTTGAACTGTGCTAATCTGGCAACACTGATGGGTTGTGAAATGAAGTGTGTTTTGCATGGCCAAAGCGCGCGGTATACATGTGTTTTCATTTTCACACGTCTGTTTCAACAGTCAGCCCGAGATAGTTTCTGCAAGTGTCCTCTGTTTTGTGCTGTTTTATTGTACAAGTTAACATGGTGCATGCACTGGTCAGAGCAGGATGGACACCAAGCGTTAGGCAAAATCCTTCGAATCCTTTCACTGGGTGCTGACAAACACTGAATGTTTTCTATTGGTCTGACCTCGTGCACCACCAAGATGCAATGCCAGTAACATCACTGTCAGCATTCATAGTCCCGCCAGCATTGCGACAAGCCTGGTATCAGATGACACTGTTCCGGCTCCCCAGCAGCAATCGCTCATGTGCTGTAACGTGTCATGTCGCCTCCACATATTGTTAGAACACTGTGCTAGGTGCTCTAGCACGATGCTAAACCTTGCTATAAGTTTCAATGCCTTGCCTTTGGACAAAACAGCCAATCTTTTTGTATGTGCATATCCATATTGGCCCCTTTGCTCTTAGTTACAATGACAAATTGAAAATAGTTGTATGACCACATCGTGACCCTGTTAAAGCCCGCTATACCAAGCAGAAGCAGCACTCGATCTCTTCTGCTCTTTAATTACCTACCTCCCAGTGTGGTAGCGCCTATTAACCAAAACAAATGCAAAGATTCTCTGCTCTGTGTGTGCGAGAAAACAAGCATCAGGTGGGCCATAAATGCTTCAAATATTTTATTGCATCTTCATTTCAGTTAGCTGATCATATATACAGTGCCTTTTTTTCTCACCTTTTCTTTCTCCCTTTGCGAGGAGAAAAACTCCGCAACTGAAAGCTGACTAGTATAATGATGATAACCAGAGCAGGGATGGTTACCGTGATGAACCACTGTACCAATAACTGCATGGCCAAAGACATGTTCCAAGACATTATCCTCCTTTAAATTTGTTTGGCAATGTCACTGATGCAACAGCCATTTGATCTTCTGGTGCAGGTCCTGGCGCAGCAAAAGTTTGATGTGGAGCAGCGACAAGCACTTTTGCTGCACAGTACAACATGCACCTATTGTACCAGATATGGTCTCTATTTTAAATGAAATAGCCACTAAATAAAGGAAAGCCGGCCTTATCCGAATCAATAAGGTATTCAAATTAAGGATGACCAAACTAGTTTCATTCATTTTTAATAGAATGTCGTTTTTTGTGAGCATACTACAGTATAAAACTGCTTCTACCGTTTAGGCTTGCAACGGGCACTGCGTGTTCAGCATGCTTCAGCATGTAACTAGAGCATATCAACAAGACCACACCTTAGGATGTGCATGAATAAGCTTAAGTTACAGTGAGGATGTCCACAGGTCTAACGTGCACAATCTCTTCCACATAACTGTGCCATGGAAAATGTGAAAGCTGATTAAATTACAACCACAGAATCAACTCTTTTGATCTTGTGCAATTGCGAGAAAGGTCCCCACCTATAAGCAAATTATATGTCAATGGTTGAGTAGATGAGAGAAGAAGGGGAACCGAGGGCCTCAATTTTGTTATTCAGGACACGTATTGCAAGATATTTTTAAGGTGGCACCACCAACAACTGCACTAAATATTGTGCAACTGGAATTTATCTGAGGCTTGTTTTTGATCAGACACCCTGCTTGAGTAAGCTTTGTGTGATGCTGGCAGGACAAGGAATGCCAAACTACAGTCACAAACGGCGCTAGATTTAAACATCCGTCCGAGAAAAACGCAACAAAATCGTGAAAACAGCAAATGCAGAACCGATGGCATAGTCACATTTATTTCTTTGTGTCATTGTACAGTATGCAACTAGTTCCCCTCTAACCTACTCCATCTTCTCTCCTGGTCCCCTTCCCCTCCTCAACCCCACCCCCACTACTGACCGCTGTTCAGGTGTGAGCAGATGAAGCTATAGAGTGCAGTCGGCGGTAAGTTTCTTAATCTCCTTTTGTTCATGTTATGCAAAAATGAACAACCAATTACTGCTACCGAAAGCATCAGCTATATCCATGGCTGTGGCTGCTCCACAGACCTCCAGGATGATGATGGTGGCAGCTTTAGACCTTAGAATGCCTTAGGTTATGGTTTGTCGTACTGCTGAAGCAGCACCAACAAAAGGAGGCTCTTGTCCTTCTGCTTCATTTGGTGCAGGCTCAACGCAGTTTGCCGCTAAAATACCATTTGGGAGCAGGATGGCTGCTGTTCCACCACTGCGATGTACATCTCTTACGAAAGATCTCAAAGCCACTGTCTCAGTTGCAAGGTCTGTCACCAAGCCCCTGGGAAATAATTCTGTGGCACACTGGAAGCTTAAAGGGGTCCTGAACCACTTAATATTGAAGTAGAGAAAGGCATTTGAAATTAAAATAGGCTATTTCAGAAATACTTTGTCATAAAAAGTACTTCAATGCGTTTAGAAGAAGTGGAGTTATTGGCAATCAGACACAGCCTCTACTGTGCTCCTGCTCCTTCTTCAAAGCCTTACACTGTGAAGGATACGGCGCCGTGGGGCATGCCAGCAATGCTCCGCCTTCTATGTCACCATGGCCGTGCAGTTCAAATTTCATTTCGTATGTTAACATAGGTGCCACAACTCCTGCCTTTGGTGCCTACGACGCACCAAACATGAGCGAAATGCAGTTGTCCTCGGTGAGCTGCAGTGCGCTTAGCCAATGGGCTCGTGGTGGCCGCCGCGGTATCTAAACCATGTAGCCAACCGCAGCTTCGTGTCACCTATCAGCCAATAGTAGCCACCTAAGGGCATGATGAAATAAAGCATCCAAAAGATAATGAGGACAAGGCCTTCTGTTGAAAAGAGAGCGTTTGAAAGAAAGGTGACTTCACAATCAGCTGGCTCCACACACTGCATGCGACAGCAGAACGGCTGAGATGTTCACATCAGCGTTTGCTACCTGTGGACAATGTTACTCCACCAAGCTCAAGGGGTGGTTCAGGGCCCCCTCAAGAAGAGGGAGGAAAGCTGTCACTCTGAATCTCTACAGCTTTGTGAGCCGAAGGTTCGACACAAGTTCTGTACTGTGGAATTCAAAATGTGAGCCTGGTGTGGTTGAAATTCTGAAATTTCTGATTGTTTTTTTCGACTCCTTTTGTCTCATCGTACATGTACAGGTCCTAAAATTTTTTCAAGATATCTCTGCACAACTTGGGGTCTCTTTTCATAACACTTTTGTTAAAATAAATTTCTTTCTATAGCAAGATGTTATGTAGGCAGAGGATGAGGGGAAGCAGTAAACACTATTTTTGATAACGGCTGATTAGAAAAGTGTGAGAAGCCCATGCACCTCATTGTCTTCTTTAAACAGGAGGTAGCATGCAATGTGAAAGCCCATAATCTTGTGCGAGTATTCGCAGCACATTGGTCATACTACCCACCGCATTGCGCTAAACTGCAGTGTCGCTGTACAAAGGTCATAAAAGTGGACTTGCAACAAACACAAGTTCACTGAACATTTCTATGTGCTTTTACTTTTTTTGTTAGGTTTTGACTACTTGTCTACCAATACTCAGCAGTCAAGAGAAAAGTACAAACTAGCCATGGAATGCGTTCTACTTGGACATGTGCTCTCTTCTGTGCAAGCCATTGCCATCCCATCTCTTAATGAAGCCATTAGTAAAGGTCAAATGCAGTGAACATGCTGTTTGTGTGACTTTTTGTATATTTTATTTTGTACAGTTCAAATTTGATATTTTTTTGGTTTGCAAAACACAGCCCTACATCTTGCACAGACATATGTGCCTGTGTGAGCTCATCATTCTACGCGTAAAATGTCAGGTTCTTTCCTGTAATTTTAATTGTGCGATTATATTCTGTTCCAGTGAATTGATTTGCCCTTATTAAAGCCATATTTGCTGCTTTGAGTGTGGAATCTGGGAGCACTTGAGGCAGTAAAAATGAGATATTGCAAAAGCAGCTGATGCTATGGCCACCAAAAAGGCAACAGTGTTAGACTCCCGTCCATAGAAAAGCTGCCAAAACCCATGTGGGGAGATGTTGGTGTTGTATTCAGATAGACCAACATGGGCCACCATAATGGCAAACCAGTTCTGCAGAAGCCTGCCAAGTGGAGGAAGGTTTATGAAAGGAAAAGTTTGTTATTCAACTGAATGTACCATGAAGCTACGAAGAAAACTCATATGGGCTACTCAGAAAGAAAGCTTTGTCGTTGAAAAAAATCAGAGCAGAACTAATCTCACAATGACTGTCAACGGTAATGCAAATAGCATTCGAGCAATATAACGACACACCATTTTCTTGAAGTGCATTTCCGGTGCAATCACTATTTTCTTCTGATGGAGGGGTAGTGCATGGGCTAACACTAATTTTTTCATGCTTGGGGCAATGACTAGATCGGGCAAAACAAATTGTGTGTGTGAACGGAACTTGAGTGCGCTTTGAGTGCTGCCCGATCGATCCGTGTTCACGTCATTCACGCCCTGCAGACAATACCTTCGTGTTAGCGAAGCATTAAGCCTTGTACACTTATCACTTTAATCTGAAATACTGAATTTACTTTGTGCTTAGAGTTTTACTCATTCCACTATGAACAAAAAGTTATGGAAGGCAGAAGAATGCCGTCACCTAAGCTGGGACCGCCGGCTGCGGTGCCATCAGAGCTACCAGGTGCGCCCGGGTGTTGCCGAACGTACTATGGACGCTCGGGCGCGCGCAGTGTCAACACCTCAATATTTTTACACCGTGCTTCGGCTATATACCACATACTCCGATATCGTCCCACTTTGCTATGGCACTCACTCGGCAAGATCACCCATGAGCACAACGACATAACAACTGTAGGACGCTGACTAGTGACGAGGAAATGACGAAGAAGGAATGATACCGATGGGATGACAAAGGCAGTATAATGATAACAGTGCCACAATGAGAAGTTGATATTTAAATTATGACGATTGTATAACAACAGCAGTGTGACGATAAGGAAATGAGGACAATGAGATGACAACAATGGCACGCTGACAACCAGATGAAGAAGCCGGAATGACAGTTATGACACGACCCCAGCAGCATGACGACGACAGTATGACAACGAATGCATGATAGCATTCAACAACATCACTGTCATGTCAACAGTGACATAATAATGACTGAATGATGACAACATGATTACGATAGAATGCTGGACAAGGAATAATGGCGACTGATCATCTAACGGGTGTGACGACAATGGTATGACATTACTAAAGCAATGACAATGATAAAATGACTGGGTGACAACGACATGATGACTGTATGGTGATGATGATGGTGTGGTGATGACGCATGACGAGAGTCGGATCACAAAGCTGGAATAACGACAGCTGAAACAGCTGAAGTAGGCAAAGAATGCTATTCAAATTTAAAAAATTGGTTCTGGTCTATGGACCGAACCTAGAATCAATGCCCTTCCAGGGCAGTCACTCTACCTTATGAGCTAACCAGAAGACTAGCAGGCATAGCTTTATTTTGTAGCTTCGTGCTACAGTTGAGTGGGTGACATTCCTCCCTTTCATGTGTCATTATGAGAGCAGAATGACCTCAATGTGTGTTGGGGAGACTTCAAGCAGTGCTCAAGAAAATGATGTGTCAAGAACATTTCAGGGACAGTGGATAAAATGCATACAAAGGCAAGGCGACAAGTTGTTGACAAAAGCAGCAAATGTTTAGGATATACAGTTAAGAAATGTTAAGTTAAGTTAAGGAATGTTAAGAAATGCCGCACAAACTATGGCAAACAAATGTTGCAGCATACCTTACCGACACTTCTGAACCATTTGTACTGCTACGAGAATATTGATTTATCTAATATTTCTCTGAAAGAATTGCCCCAAATGTTCGTGTAGTTTTGTACTGTACAAGTACAATGTACTGCGTACTGAACGTGCATGTCTCATTCTCTGTACCGAACGTACATGTTTTTTTTATTTTATTTTTTTTCTCCTCACGTTTTGTTTGTTGTTGTACTCCGCCGCCGTCAATGCTGCACTGTAAGAGGAAGCCAGGACCTCTCAAGCTGTCTATACAGCTTTTTCCCTGGCTGTCCTCGCAACACCAGTTGCGGTAATAAACCTTCAAACCTTCAAACCTTCAAACCTTCAAACCTTCAAACCTTAAAGCTTGATATAATCAAGGTGGTAAGATCACCAGTTTGCTTTGTTATAGTGAAATTTCATTATATTAAAATTCAATCTTTTATGCAAATAAGTGTAGCCACCAATAGATTTTTCTTAAATGGAAGAGGCTACAAAATTTTCCCAATTATCGAGTGATTGGAAAAGGCACGTTTGAATGAAAAAATAAAATCCTTTTGTTGAATTAGGGTGGCTAGAATGGGCAGGTGCGAAGACCAACCAGTGTCTGCAGGCTGGCCCAAAAACGCGTTCCTGCCATGTGACGGCGCTGCCGGCAGGGGTGCCGTAGTTTCTCGTGGCGTCTTCATACCTTCGGGCGGGCAACTGATGTTGGTCGGGCTTAGTTTTTCCACTCAAATTCTTTCGATGCAGAAAATTATTTCTTTTCCAGCATTGTAGATGCTGAGAGAATTTAATGACATGCTTCACTGCTCTCATTCTACGTAGAAACTGCGAGCACCGATCACACAGCCAATACAGTAAGGGTTTTTTCATCCACCTCTTGCAGAGGTTGGCGCACTCATGCCTTGCCGAAAGTGCAGTTCATATGAACCACCATGGAAGGCCAGCATGTTGGAACAACTTTGAAGGTCTCGCCCACACATTAGTCACATATTCGTGATTGTAATAGTACTTTAAAAGGAGGAAGTTAATGCAGTATATCAGCAATGTGGTAAAAGAATTATAAAAAGTACAAAATACTGATGACTTGATACGAGTTTATTCCAGCAATGTGGTAAAAGAATTATAAAAAGTACAAAATACTGATGACTTGATACGAGTTTATTCAAAATAGCACAGTCATTGCAGAGCATCACATTTTTCCAAAACACGGCTTAACTCTCTTGACTTTGTTGGTTTAATCATTTGAGCAAGAAGCCAACACGTGTGATGCAGTAGAACCTAGCCACCGATCCTGTTAGAGCAGTGGAATGCTCTTTGCAGCCAATTTGGGCCACATTGGCTGCTAGAAGCAAGAAATCCTTCATTAATTTTGAGTGTGCAGTCATGTAGTGCTAAATGCACAAGTGAGGCTGTTCTCGAGAGTCTGAATGAGGTTGTACAGACTGATGGGTACAGAAAACCCCCCCTTAAGCTTCTACTGGAAAGTGGTGTGGTACACTTTCTCTTGTCACAAGGCAGGCATCCCTGCATGCTCAGCAGTCAGTTAAAATGATGCTTTCCTGGCAACGTAGCCCGCAATGTAATAAACCAGGCATGCATCACTGTGCTTCTCCACATAGCCCACATGGTTTAAGGCAACTTCTGCTGCTTTGGGAGTTAGTGCAGGGTCGTCCAAGGCTGTTTCTTCATTTCTGGGAGCAGCTGCTCCTACGACAGCAAGGACTCCAAAAGTCCAGGGGGCACATTTCCTCCCTTGGGGCTCTTTGCCAAGCTGTAAAAGCTTACTCACTACTATAAAAGCTTAACAGAACTGCACTACATAAACCACGAGAGCTACCTTTCACAGCGCCGCGGCCCCCGAGAGAGAGGCTGACGCCGCCGCCAACAGAAGTGCCGAATGTTCCCCAACTGGAAGGGATGTACAGCATGGGCCTTGCTAAGCAATGGTGGCGGCGCTGCAGTCTTCACACCTCCCAATTCCAGCCACCCTAATTGAAGGGGCTTCAAAAGATACAGGTTCATGCTGATGTAGGCAATATCGTCCTATTGGCAGTACAAAGCAAAGCCAGCCACTCTTACATGTCTACTCTGCCCCTGTGGCTGTTAGTGTCCTTCCTCTCCCCCGTGGAACAATGCTATCATGAAAAGTGCCAGCAGCGGGGAGTAAATGCTTTGTCTGACTCTCACTTGAACGTGTCACCAAACCTTGAGATTACGCAATCTCCAGCACTAAAAGTGCGGGAAAACTGCACACGATGCCACGCTCTCTCAGCTCGCCCAGTCTTTGCACACACGAAAGATTACCTCTAAAACGGGGTGCACAGGCTGCGTGTACACCCAGCCATGCGTGACCACGGCCGCGCTAGAAAAGGAGACACGCGTCAACCTCTTGTTCGCACGATTTGAGACGTGAATCCACAAGCAGTCGCATGCAATTCAACAATTTGAGTGTCTGCATTTGGAGGAGTTTCTATTTGTCTTGGTATTTCTTCGCGGTGGCAGTGAAGTTTCATTATATTGAAATCATGTACAAACAAACTTTGTTATAATGAGGTTCAAAATAGATTGTGTTATATAGTCAAAAAGTGTTCAAGAGGTATATACTTTGCTATATCAAGAATTTCGTTATAGTGAAGTTCGATGCAGGAGGTATAACTGCACCAAGTCTTCTTTTTCTTATGTGGAATACTTCAAAACAACGGAGTATGTAGGCGTCAGCCATTTTTGCTGACAGCTATGTGACTAGGCCACCATAACCAGCACAAAAATTTTCAGTGATAATTTTGCAAATTAACTAAAATGTTATAGTAATTACTATCTACTATTTAATTACTAACTTTGGGGCACATGTAATTGTGAAATTGATATCAAGAAGTACAGTACTGCTTTTGAGATTATAAATTTAATTGAATTATGGGGTTTTACATGCCAAAACCACTTCCTGATTATGAGGCACGCCGTAGTGGAGGACTCCGGAAATTTGGACCACCAGGGGTTCTTTAACGTGCACCTAAATTTTAAGTACACGGGTGTTTTCGCATTTCGCCCCCATCAAACTTTTGAGATCAATCACCTTAAAATGTGCTCCGAAATACATTGGTTCTAGTTAACAGCTTCCCAAAAGCATGCCTTTAACAATTTGGGATGATTTTAACTGAAACGCTGAGGCATTTCTTTAGATTATGTGGATGGATATGGACTTCTTGCGATAGTCTCAAAATTTCTGCTAAGCAGACATGACCTTACTACTCCTCAGCTTCAATGTCACATATATATGAGCCATAAAGTTAGTAATTAGAACTTAGCATATTTATATTTATCTAGTGAAATTATTTACAATATTTTTGTTGCTGCTAATGTACGCCTAGCAACATAGCCTATCAGCAAAAATGGCAGAAGCCTAGTTACAAGGTTTTCATTAAGTGCTTTGCACAAAAACAAACACCTGACATATAATGGTTTCCCTGAAAGGGAACACAGTCTTCCCACTGTTTTCTGGAGCTGTAAAGTTCCAACATGGTCAATCTTCATCAAAGCTGCACCGTTTCTGCAGCAGCAGTGACTGGCACATCACCAGATGGAAGTTGTCCCCTTCACAAGTGCTTACTTCAGTTTAGAGAAAAAGGCAACTTATTTTCCTCAGGCAAGTCAATGAACTGAATGCACATAGATGACTTGCATGGTCAGGCATTTACTTCTGCTAGCTTTGTTCTTTCTTTGCCTTCAGAAGCAATCCGACTTTCATCCACATTTCAATATTATTGTACGGCAACAAATGTGCTGCTAGGCCGACAGCGTGGCCACGTGTTTGTGCAGTTATTGTGTATGTGTACTGATGATGTCAAGCATCAGATGAACATTCACAAAACTTCATTTAGTTTGGGCTTTTGTTTTCTTTGTATGATACACAATTTCAAATAACTAAAGCTGTTCTGTGCAGGTGTCTGTCTTATTAGTGCGTAACTTCTGCTTTAGTAAACTTGTGTTGACTTTATTTGGCTATTACCAACAATAAATTGAGCCCCCTGGTTCCTCTGATCCCTCGCAATCATAAACTCATGTAGGCGTTCAAACCAGCAAAGACAGCATTATCTTCAAAGAAATGAGTCTTTCGCAAGACAAGTCATACAAAAGTTTAGAAGCACTACAGAGCTTACAGCCACTAGCCTGCATCAGTGGCTTCATTCAGCAGAGACATTTTCAATGGTATATCGGCCAGTGCTTGACGCTACAGAACACACATTCCAATATGACAAAGATCACTTGCTTAAATTAATTATGCGGGGGACTAGATTAGTTTGAATGCACAGAATGCGTATGATTCCTTACATCGTTAAGCAGATCACCACAGTAACACAGGAAATGAAAGGTAATACCAATGAACCCATTTAACTGCACCACTGATTATCAGAAGTGAATGAATATATGTACTGAACTCGGAACTCACCCTCGTAATATTTATCTATGTAAAGTTCCCTAGCACATAGCATACAAGCCATTTTGACTTCACAGAATCGGAAACAAGACTGCAGACATCACCTTTCGCGTGGTGCCATGAGGTCACAATCATTGTTTTGGTAATGTTCAAAATTATGAACTTTCACATATGCCATGGCTTGCAGTCGAGCAGCAAACGAGTCACCCCTACCCGTTTTTCTTTCTGTAAACAATATTTGAGAAGATTTAACATCTGGCATTGTTTCTTTGATACGGGACTATAGACTTGCCAAAAATCAAACCCAATACATTTGGCAGGATGACATTGGTTCAGTTTTTCCAGGAGTAACTGTTGTATACCACCGCAAACCTATGAAACCTGACGGTGCACAAGGAACCTCAAAATGTTTAGGGAAATGACGCTAGCCTGTGGAAAGCATCACCTCACTGGCTCCACAGCACGCAGAATGCTATATGAGGCATTCGGAGCAAAGTTAAAGTTCTTAAAAATATTCGCAATGGCCACTGCACCTAACAGTTTGCATCCAACACTTCCTATATAGTATGCATAAGTTGCCCCCATCTAGAATTTTTACATTCGTTCTGTATGTAAAATTAGCATATAAAGATTTGTTTATGAAGAAGGCACAGATGGTAATAACTGATTTTACAGCTTGATTGCACAAAAGATCTTTAGCTCCACAATGATGATGCCCTGCGTATGTCAACAGCCAAGCTACACGTGACAAAAGAAATGAATGTGTTGTTTACTGTAAACATAAAAAAAGCATTTTTAGTGAAAGTGTGACTTAGTATGCAAGTCAGAGGGGAAAAAGCATAGTTAATTTAATGACAAGCATTAGAGACAGCATTCAGGCAAACTGTTTTTCCCCAGGCAACTAAATCTCCTAGTGATTCACTGTTGCCTTTGCAAGTGCCTAATTTTGTTTCCTCAAAATGACGCACAGCTGGAATTCCAAACAATTACCTCCCATCAGGTAATAGCTCACTGCATAACCCAATAGTTCTGTTGTAATCATTATGTAAGTTGGCCAAAAAGAAATTATTGCGACTCATGACAGCCTTTAAGGACAGTTGTCTCTGCAGAATGGAATATGAGTAGAGCACATAGCATAGGTAGATGCATAAGCTATTAGAAGGTCCTCTTTCCGAAACTGCCGTCTTCAGTACACAGCAAAGCAGCGGTGTTTTGCCTTATTCTATCCTGTATACTTGTATTGAAGCAGGTGTGAATACAAAGGTACCGAATATTGAAAGTGAAAAGCAAGCTAATTTGTACATTTAAAGGGGCCCTGAAACACTTTTCTAACTAATCATAGAATGGCCTCCCTATTAAAGGACGTCATCTCACGAATCTCATGCTACAAAAATGTTTAGAATCCTCCAAATCTAAGTGGAGTTACCACATTGATACACGGCTTTTTCTCTCTTTTCATCGCCACTAGTACACTAAAAGATACATAGTGGAGAAGCCAAGAGGGCAGAGCCCCACCCAAAAGTGTCACAGCGGTGAAAGGGCTCATCACAGAACCCCGTGGAGGCAGCGATAGACTACACTACGTAGTATGCCGCGACCACCTGGACGACTACGCACAGCTGATGCAGCTACCTAGGTACATGCAGTGCAAAGATGAAATTATTTTAAGGTTGAATATGGCTTATGGGCCGAAAAATTCGTTGTCCAGCGTTTTATAGAAAAATCGATTGTCAGGCGTTGTGGCACCAAAATTTATGGTGCTCCCCACGACCATTGGTGGGAGTCGAACCCGTGACCATTGGCGTTAATTAAGGCACAGCAAAGCAAGATAGACTTAATTAAGGCACTTGCACCTACGACCTTTGGTGGGAGTCACACCCACGACCTTTGGTAGGACCGAAATTCAATGGCACCAAAATTGATGAGCAGCAGTTCGGCGGCGGTTCACAACTAAGCAACAGCTCAAAATTCTGCGCTTACTTTTCCACAGTTCTACTGACCATGCGCGGCTCTAGCATCGCTCGGTGGTCTACAAAACTGCGAGGCAAGGCAAGATTTCCTGTGTCACTGCTGATCACACGTGGTTGCGTATTGCCGCTAGGAAACGACGAAGCAACATCCACTACGCAAAAAATAGGTCAGGGCCAAAACTACATAAAGAGACCGGCAGAGTGGGCGTTCAACAGCAATGCGAAACTGAGCAAGAGCCAAACATTCTGCACTTACTTTTCCAGGTGAGCAGACTTTCTTTACTACAAGAGTACCTATAGCACCCAGTGCAAAAGCCTGCGCACTGCTGCCAAGCCACCACAGCGTATCTTGCACTTGCTTTGTGACAAGTATTCTACTTCCTTGATTGTTATTTCTGTTGCCATGTCTAAAGATATGCGTGACATATCCAAGGCCTTTGATGATTTAAACACAAACTCAGGTAGGAAATGACGGGCTTGAAAGAAATATTTGAAGGAATTACGCAATTCAAAGAGCAGACCAATGAAGTACTGGAGGAAAACCAAGAACTTTGTATGCAGAATGTTAAGCTTACTCAGAAGCTAGAGGAGTTGGAGCAATACCAACGTGCGAATAATTTCAAGGTTAAGGGCATTCCTCTTGATGTCAAAGCGTCAGCCATAATGAAACAGATCGGTGTAATCATTCAAGAGGAAGTAACTGTAGCAGATATTGACATCTGCCACCATGTGCCTACTGATCGGCACGATGAATCCAATATAATTGGTTGGCTCGTACGAAAAACAAAGAGTAATGCCTTTATTAGCAGGGCAAGGAAGGCGAGAATGGACACAGAAACAATGGGTTTCCAGTCTTCGTCAGGGGTCTATGTAAACGACCACTTAACTAGATATAGAAAGCAACCACTTGGGGCCGCAGTGCAGAAAAAGAAGGAACTGCGCTGGAGATTTGTGTGGAACTCTGGAGGCAAGGCATTTGCCAGGAGGGTCGACAACTCACCGATACTCAGAATTTTGTGCTGGAATGATGTTGGCAAGGTGAGGGACCAAGGGCACTAGGCGGTTGCTTTGGTTTTAGTTCCTTTCTTCTTTTTTTTATAGTACTAGTGTAACATGGTAGTTATCATGATGTCCAATCATTTATGAAATAATCTCCGTGTACATGTAACCAATTTAAGATCCTTCATCTGAACACACGAAGTATCAGAAATAACGATAAAAAAATTAATGATTTGCTTGCAGCCGTCTTTTTAGAGTTTTGATGTTTTAATGTACTCGGAAACTTGGCTCACGGTAAGCGATAATCACCCATACTTTGAGAACTACTCATACAATGGCCTCGTGCAGCAAAAGGGCAAAAGTGGTAGGGTCGCTGCTTTTTGTCAGGAAATCACTACGGCTCGAACTTCTCCCAGACAGTTCTTAGTTATGAACAACAGCACTGAATGTCTCATGGTGCATTTAGAGCAAGCTACAGCTGTAGTTATGTACCAACCTTCAATGGGAAACAAATTAGAATTTTTTTACTTCTTAGAGCGTGTTCTCCAGTTTGTAAGCAGTTCACATATGCCTTTCATTGTAATGAGTGACGTCATTATCAATATACTATCATGCGACATGTCAGTCAGAAAGTTCACAGAAATTGTCAACTCTTTTGCTTGTATAAACCTGATCACTCATGCCACAAGAATAACAGACAAAACAGCTAGCTTGCTTGATGTATGCATTACCAATGTATACTCAACTGACTATATTGCTGAGATTTTATCTGTTGAGATAAGTTATCACCTTCTGATTTTTTTCTGCATTCCTTGTTTGCTGACAAAACATGTGACAAAAAAAGAGCAGCCTTATTTCAAAGTATTAATGCCATATCCTTGAAAAATTTTGCGTCGCTGTACAGTCAATGAACTGGACATGTGTATTTAAACATGACAACTCAAGTGTAGCATACGATGCATTTGTATATAAATTTATGGCATGTTACAATCAGGCATTTTTTCTCAAGCCTTGTAAACCCAATGCAAAGAGAGCAAGGCAGACATAGGTTGATGCCAGACTTCTTAAGCTGATCGAAAGATAAAATGGAATGCATCATCGTTTGGTAAGTACAAGTATAGAAATGCTGTCTACGAAAAGGAATATATAAATAAAGTAAATGCTGAGTTAGAATTTGCGAAGAGTGTGTACTATGAAATACTGTTTTCCAAGATAAAAAAAAATGATGCCAGGAAGGTATGGGAAGAAGCAAAAAATTTAATATTGTAGAAACACCAGGTCTCACAGCAGCGCATAGCAACACGTGAAGGTGATGTAACAGGTTGCCAAACAGCAGCCGAACTGAATGAGTATGTTATTGACGATAATTAACACATCAGTGCCTGCGTGTGTCCTAAAAGATTTCAGCCTCGTCAATTCTGTTGCACTGACACCAGTCTTTCCAGACGAAGTGCAAATATCAAGAATAATGCAGCAGCTAGCTTAGATGATATCAAACCAACACTAATAAAATGCATAGGTGACATAATAGCTCCAATCTTAGTGCGTATTATTAACCGAATGTTTGAAAGTGGTGTCTGTTGCTACCGTTGCTAGTCTGCGCTCATCCATGCTTGTTTTGACCATTCTCCCTTGAGCATGTTATTTTTGGCTGTTTCTGACAAGCAATTGTAAATTTACTGTATAAGTGCTGCTTGCTGAGCCAGATGGTTCATACTGCTCCTTGAGAAAACTCAACTGTAAATTCCCTACTGCATGCAATGCAGCAATATTTGTCTCACATGTTCACAGCAGCCTTTACGACAGACCGGTAATGTTTTCTAAGTTCAAAAAGTGTTTCAGAGCCCCTTTTAAAAGTGTACCGACATATATTTTCACATTACAGAAACTCTACTACACACTTCTTGCCTGCAAAAGGATGGCATTTAGAAGGTATGAACACTGGTGAACATTTCTATTTTAATTTGATACTAAAGTTCCTTTCGAAATGTCACCCATGCATCCTCAACATTATTATGATGTCATGAAACTGAACAAGATTTACTGACTTTGTGTAGTAATAAGGCTATGTGTCATGGCATTCCTCATAAAATACAGACAACAGTACTGCTCGCATGGCCTCTAGCAGTGCTTATGTGCTGTAGCTACCGTGCCATCATGACACATCCACCTCCTACGTAACGAAATTGATTTACAGGAACAAGAACTCTAGAAGTAAACTGTTTGGGGCTTTCCAACACTTGCAGACATTTTTCCCCAATATTTAGAAGGTTTATACCTTAATTTGACACATACTTGTCTAGAATTAGTGGCCACTTCTTCTCACGTTTCAAACAAGCATACTGTCTCCAAAAAAAAGACTAAGCATTGCAAAACTATTTGATGAATGCCATTTTGTACAGGCTATCACAATCGTCTTGTGTGCAAATTAGTTGAGGCCGAAAAAAACAGTCCAACGATGGGACGCATGTGACAGCAACCCTCCCATAGCCCTCACTAAAAGCTCGACTATCTACAAAAGACATGCCGATAGCCGTGTCCTTCATTTGTTGCTTTTCATCCCATTTCATTATTAGATGCCAAGCACATGTGTGATGGCTGGAACAATGATGGCATATGGTGTAGATGTGTGTACCCCTTCTTTTTTTTTCCACATCAGTTTGCAGGGAGTAGAGCGCCATGGTCTCTGCATTGTTCTCGCACTCTTGGTTACAGCAATGCTATACCAACAAGCCCAAGCATCCACTCTTGCGAACTTCATTGCAACACCAAATGTGACTATCACAAAGCCATCTTTGTAGCAATAAATAATGAGCAATCATATTTATCACGATCTCATTAAAGATTTTGACTATCTTTAAGTTAAAGCTAACTGAGAAACACATTCCTAACTGCACTATCATCCTCAACCCACAAGCACCATTGTACTGTGGTAATATAAAGTGCTTCTCCCCTTCTAATTCCCATTGGGCAGCCTACAAATCCCCATCTGGTATTTAAATAGCAGCACTAAGAAGAACTAAATGTAACTTCTTGACAATCATGCTACTTGAAATACTAAAACAATTATTTAAAAAGTTTTCGCAAATACCAATAACTATCCTAATAGCTAACAATTTTATTACTTCGGAAGATTAACTACGAAGTACTGTTTCAAACAACATGTACGCAACAAATAATGACTTATTTGCTTGTCGGTTTTCCCATATTTTCAATATTAAGCTTATGCATACCAATTTGAATAATAGTGGTTTATCGTGTTAAGGACAAAAACAGTACCTCGAATTTAAAGTGTAGATGCCTTCCCATGTCATCATTTTCTGGCTACATCTACATTTACAGAAAGTTTCTTAAATGCACTAGCATACTTAGTTACATGATATAACTAAAATCTTTCAACACTCCCTGCATAAATGCATGCTTCAAAGCCATGGAAAATTGGGAAGGCGGCTGAAATCTATAATGCAGCCTCAGAAATTCTCCCGTTAATTACCAACCTGCATTCCTTCAAGTAGTTGTTGTAAACTATTACAATATGTCATATTTACAAATCTTGCTGACTTTTTAAGAGTAAAACTCATACTTCAAAAATAATATTCCTGCGAAACTTGTATTTTCACTCATTGCTTGCATCACATCTCAATCATCCTGAGCTGACAGTTTTTTTTTTAATTTTAGTAAGGCATTTGACAAGGTAAGCCATAAAATACTTTGTTTTAAACTAAGCTTGCTAGATATTGACCCTGACCTTTCGAAATCAAATAACATTTTCTTGCTTATTGCGTTCAATTAGTTATTGCTAACAGTCATAGCTCTCCACACACGAGTTGAATGAGGTGTGCCACAAGGGTCTGTGCTGTGACCCCTATTATTTCTGATTTACCTTGATAACCTTACTGCTACGATATCCTTTAACATACACTAGTTCACAGACGAATGTTATTTTCTATAAAATTGTTAACGCTGACGATACTTGCCTAATTTTATCTGATTTGAATAGTATAGTTCATTGGTGCTGGCAGTGGCTAACAAAATTAAATTTTAACAAATGAGAAGTAATGCATAGACTTTGAAATAATTCTAATCTATGCATTTACCAGCTTAACACTTTGCCCCTAGTTTTTCTTGTGTCAATTATCTCCCTGAGCACATCACAACCAATTTAACTTGGACCATTCATGCTTAACAATGCTAGTTGCGTGCTTGGATAATTACAATAAAACTTTTCGAAAGCAATGTCTACTTTAAATCTGCTGCTCCATAAGACATAAAAGAATTGTGTAGGAACCATTGACAATTGTTAATCTAAGTGAATAGCCCAAACGAACGAAAGAGAACAAGTGAGACAACATAAGAACAAAAGAGTGAATGCATTCCTAGCAAAGTCTAAACACTGACCATGGACCATCCAACGGACCACCGACCAACAGGAAAACGGCGAAGAGCCAAACAGAACTATTTGCTTTAATACGCTCCGAACTTCAGTATGTGCCTGCAATATGGCATCCTAGTCATGTTTGCCTTATTACTTCACTTGAATTAGTACAAAATAATTTCATACTTTCATCTTTTCGAACTATAATAGTACCATGTAAATAACCACAATGAAAGCTAACTAAGCACTTGTTTCACTAGCAAACTGCAGCGATGCTGCCTGTCTTTTGCAGTTTCATAAAATTTTCCACCATACCACACTTCTCCACGACCTCATTCTGTGACCAAGTGCATTCCAAACCACGTCAAACACTATAATATGGGTTGGTAAGAAAGCAAAAGCAACATGGACAAGAGGAAGAAAAATACGACAAACTGCACCATGCTGTCGTGCATTCCTTCCTTCCTTTTGTGTTTTTGCACTTTTACCAAAAGTCCAACAAGTCCTAACCAAACTGCCCACCTTGCCATCCTGCTCCACTCTAAGGCAGAAAGTGACTCAAGTTACACGAAGTCTTTCTTTTAGTTCCTCCCCATATTTCCCAGGAATGGAAACACCTTTGCACAAGTGTTGTGGCCATCACCAGTAACAAACGTTTTCGCTAAACAATGGCTGAGGTTGCATAAACAGGAGGATCTTTACATTATCAGAACTCACTGTACTTTTTTAAAATTTTTAGTTCTTTGTAACCACTCCCAATTTAGCTGCATATGGCCCTGAATCTATCACACATTTTTGAAAGTGAGGTCAGAAATGTCATTTGAGTACTACTTTAAACTTTGATATAGTGAACTTCAATGTAACTTTAAAGGCCTTGATGCAACAAGTTGCTTTACTTTTCGTAGCTTGATGCCCACAGAGCACCATGCATTTTTATCAACATAACAAAGCATGCTTATCCGCAGTTTCAATATAATGAACTTACCACTGCTATAAAGGAAGAGTGAGGCATTAAATGGAAAGCGTACTACCAAAGATTCAAGTGGCTAAATGGTTGAATTATGTGCGGTTGTTCGTGAATGCACCACAATGGCACTACACGGCAGAGCCGTCCTCAAACATGTACTTCGATGTTCTGCTGTAATGAGGTTGCGTGACGGAAAGCTACCAGGGTTTTTATGTGATACACGAAAGAAATGTTTTACTTTCGCGCTTCAACAAGTATGTGAAACAAAACTTCACCTAAGGTTGCAATATTAATAGTAATTGATGGGTCTTCGCATCTCAAAGCAAGCAGTTTGGCCATGAAGAACACTTAAGAGGAGGCTCAAGCTCGGGCCCAACTCCGATGCGGCCTATTCAAGAACATGTAGAATGCAAAAACGCTTTTCTGGGATAACCTCAGGACCAATTTTAATGAAATTCATTGCATTTGAGAGGGAAAGTTAAATTCTAGTGTCTGTCGAAGCGGAATTTCAATTTAGGGCCAGCATTTTGTTACAAGAATTTTAAAGAATTTGCAAGTTATAAAAAACTAGACGCACAAAGTCTAAAAACTAACAGCTCTGCATCAAGAGCAGATATCGCAGTGCTGTAAACTGCATCCATTAGATCATTCAAAGCAGGCAAATTCTATATGTCAATTTATATCTTACATACATTAGCTACACTGTGTACAAGGGTTCTGCAAAAGCTGTATTTTCACATTGCTGAATTTTTTCAGATTCATGTGTAACATATCAATTTTGTCCGCCTTAGATATATTATCAGATGCAATTCACAGAATTGCAGTATCATTTTTTTCTTGCTGAGTTCCAGAGTAGTGAACTTTATGGTTTCATTTTCTGAAAATTTTCTACTTTTGCCAATATTTAATAAAAGAGTCACGACTTAAATCAAAAATTCGAAACCAACAGTCACGTGACTAAGTTTTTCCTTTAAATGCAACAAACTTCACCAAATTTGATGCAGTGGTTACCGAGAAAAATGAATTAGCCTTTTACATGTATCTATTTAGAGCACCCGAGCTAAAGATTCCTCTTAAGCCCAGAGCTCTGGATTAATTTTGAAAACCCATGGCTTGTTAATGTGCTCTTAAAGCTAAATAAATAAGCAATTCTGCACTCCTCAAAAGTGGAATGTGGATTCGGAATCTGGAAATGAGACCTGCAATCTCGTGTCCCAAACCCAGTCCGATAACCTGTATTGGCTATCAGATTATGAAATAGACCCCATACACTGATAAAACAGATAGCCAGTATCGGTCTATGATACAACGGACCTGATACACAGAGAGCCTGTGTTGGTCTGTTAGCTTACAAGTGTATTGGTGTAAGTAGGACCACTGTGTACCAAAGTGGTTTGTTCTACAAAGGTGCATTAATTGTTTATTTTGTCTTGTCTTGCAATGTGCACACAATGATTAGGTTTCGCACTGCTTTCATTGATATAGTCAACTTGCACGCAGTGACATCCACTAATGCACACTGCAACATGAACAAACACTGATCTGCATTGTGCAAGATCTGCCTGTTTTGCTTGTTGCACTCTACGTTTTGCCCGTCTTTTTTTTTTTACTCCCCCAATGAATTTTGTAAACCTTTTACTGCGAAATTGCCTGACCTCGCCATGAAATGACTACAAGGTTTATAGGCCTTGTCAAACTTGTCCTGGTGCATCTTTTCTCACAGCCCTCCCATCTGTAGTGTGTACAAGGTGGTAAATAAATAATGAACGAATGGCCCTCAATTCCATTAGCATAAATGAGGAAGAAATAAAGTAATTCTTAGATCTCTGTTTTGCCAAACCATAAGTTGGAATATACAGAATGAAACATCAGGCTCAGATCTAAGTTGTTGGATGGCTGCTATGATTTAACAGCTGAATGCCTTTCTGCACAAATAAAACATTTTACAATTTGTTTCATTTCAGGTTATGTGCATAATACCATAAAAAGCTATAATTGTACTATGTTTACACAAGAAAGTCCTGAAAGGTTTCTAGAATTTTTGTGGTAAACAACAGGGTTTGCCATTGCAACATAAATACGTAATGCAAATTGTCTACACTTTTTTTACAAACACAACACATCAAATACCAGCAGTCAGTATTTCCTATACAGAAAAATTGCTGAAGTATACAGCATACAAATGACCAAAGTCCTCTTTTATTGAATAGTTATGCAGAAAATACAGTCTACCCCAGATATATCGAACCCACATATGAGGAATTATTGTATATATCGAACAGCTGTAAAATTCCCTTGAAAATCCCATGCAAATGTATAGGGCTGGTGCATGCGTATATGGAATTCTCGTTCACGAGCATATTCAATATATTGAACGCAACAGCATGCCGGAGACCTCAAAGTGCACAAAGTCTTCTGGTACCAGGAGGTGCAAAAAAGAATCACACGGGGGGAAAGCGTAGAAAAACACGCTTTTTCCAGTGACTCTAAAGCGCATGGGAAAGCAACGCCACCTAGAGGAAAGCCTAGGTGGCGTTGAGCGAAGGGGGGAAGGAGGTGAAGCGTCACAGTGACCGATGGGCTTGTGCCTCACCCGTGTTCACGAAGTGGAACATCACTGTAACCTTTTTTTTTTCTTTCACGCTTCTTGCACGCCTCATGTATGCAGCCAGCTGAGCCCCATAAAGCTGTTCTGCTAGCCCGCATGCTACCTCGAACGTCCACATTCCTTCTTTCCGATTTTCGCGGAGTCATTATGCAGCAGTATGGAAAGCACAGGGCTTTCGCACCTCAACAGTCTTGACAAGCTCGAGATGAGCATCTTCAACTTTATTTCAAGGAAACAAATCAGGATCAACATTTTTTTTTTGCACAAAAATAAAGCGTGCTTGCTTTTTTTTTTTTCCAGAGTTGCGTGCAGTAACTTTGCAGCCTTTGGATACACCAATCTGTAAGCCACTATTTGTCTCAGGGCCTATTATTTTATATATAAAATTACCTACATATCGAACGTTTTTGTAATCCCTTTCAGATTCGATATATCCGGGTTGAACTGTATTGGCTTTTGTATGCACTGAGCAAAAGTCACTTATAATAAATGTTTACGTCCTTGCATACTTGTCTAACTATATATACTGATTTTAGAAATTTTGCATATATTCATGTTACCGTGCATTTCGTACTAGACAATCAGAATTAGTCTTGTCAAGTATCGAATGTGCACAATGTATATCTAGTAGTATGCCTCATACAGTCAACTCTAGTCAATTCAAACACACTGGAAAGCCCCAGCAAAAATCTATACATTGCTATGAAAGGAAAACTGGTTTAGTTTGAATTCAAGAGCATGTTGCGTTGGTCACGGAGTAAGACATATAGGAGGTGAAACTCCTGTCAGCGCGAGCGAGCGCAGGTGACCAGATAAAGTCACAATTGTTGCATGCGTCGACGCTACCGTATACAGTGGCGGCACGACGCGGCGCGTCGTAGAAGCCGCAGCGGAAAAAAAAAAAAAAAAAAAAGCAGCGCCCGGCAGGCGGCTCGGCGGCTCCGTCAGCTCCGGCCACTCCGTGGTAGAAGTCAGGCGCGCGCGACCGAACGGGAGCAACACGCTCAACCGGTTGCCCTGGCAACCGAAACGGCGGTAATTTCTTCCCATGCCGCCAGGAGCCGCCAGCATGAAAACATATCCACGGGCTTGTGACCTTTACTGGTCGCCGCAAACAGCGGAGTTTCCACTCCTAAATATTTCTTGCTCCGTGGCGTTGGTTAACTGGAGCCCCACCAGCACACATTCATTTGCATAGAGGTTACTAACAGCTCGAAAACAAAAGAAATCCACAAGATTGTGCTTTTGCTTCCCTAGCCATGAAGTTGTTTAATTCAAATTAATTTTTATCTTTCAGTAACCGACGCTCCTTCTGCCCATGAAGGCATCCGTTCCTGCTTATTTCACGCCATGTCACGCGGAGGCGGCTTCAAGAGCAAGAAAGAAAAAGATATTACAGACTACATCAAACTAAAAAGATTTAGGTTCATTAATTTGGTGCCATTTCTTAATCTGACCACATCATCCAATTGTGCAATGGCCAAATTAATGAGACAACTGTGCGCATTTCTTTGTATGTATGCGCAATTTGTGTCGCTGAAATGCTACATGGAGCAAGAGCACTTCTAAACAGCATGTCTTCAGCTGTTTGCTTTAATCTGTCTTGTACACAGGAGAAAGAATAAGCTTCTATTTGAAAAGAAAAACAGAGAAGCCATAATGCATAAGCCAACATAGGCAGCGTTGCAATTAAAACCCAGACAACATTTCGTTTTTTGGTTTCTGGAGGTCTCTGCATTCCCTTTTCATCATCACTGATGTTCAGCAGAACAACAAAAAGCATAAGGTAGGTTTGTCGGCCATACTTGAGCTCCGAGTCATTCACTTCATTTTTCGTGGTGCCATTTTTGAAGAGTGGAACAGAATGCTGCTGACATAAGTACATTGTTTATATTCTTCTAGCGACTGCCTTTTCACCATCTAACCGCTGTTACAAGGTCATTGCTCGGTGCAAAGCATGCATAAATGCATCGAAGCTTTCCAGAAAATGTCACCATGTTCTCTGGTCGTGAGAGTTTATCTGTTTTCATCGCCTTCTGCATGCTATCTGTCTTAAGTTTTCACTTCTGTGTGACGTGTGAGCAGCACTCACTTGTTATTACAGCTAGCACAACAGGCCCACTGTTATCAGGTTATTGCATGGATAAGGCAATTTACCAAATTACCACGACAACTACTGTCCATGTCACCAATACCTCCACTACTGCAGGTATATTGCGCATCCTTTAAAGCACAAAAGTATGCCAGAGCAAATTCGCTTTCTCTTTCAAGCATCGCCGTCCATTGACACCTACCTACATGCCTTTAATGGCATGTCACAATGTAATCATAAGTCTAACTTTATTCACAGTAACATACCAATTACTATGAATTAATTTGACTGCTTGAAATTTTGTGGTTTTGGTCCAATCTGAAGCTTTGGAATAATTCAATGGAAGGGCATGAAATTTCACAAAACAGAGGCAAACGCAATACCGCTGCATCCAGCATGGCGCACAATGGGAACAACTCATAGCACAAACTTCTACTTAATTGTTGATGGTAAGAAATTTCTTAAAGTTAGATTTATACGGTCCATAGCATTTGCACTGCAATATGAAACTGTTCTCGTTAAGCCGTAATGTTTATTCTACACTTCAATATGGTCACACCAATACCAACAGTACATGGGAAGCTCTAGAACACAGCTTCGTACCTTTAATGAATTCACTAGCAAAGCTGCCAGACGTGCTGCTTGAAAGTCAAACTACGGTACAGAAAGTGCCATTAGTAGAGGGCTTTGGGTTAATTTTGACCACCTGGGGTTCTTTTAACGTGTAACTAAGCCTAAGTACATGAGCATTATTGTTATTTCGATAGCAATTATAGGGACACTAAAGGCCCGTTTACACCATTGGCACCGCCACCGTCGTGCTCTCCAGGTACCAATGGTACCCAAAAGGTACTCAGAAGTGGAATACCACAGCCCAAGCAGCTGAAGTGGGTCCAGCTGCTTCAAATTGTCACGGGTATAAAACTATTTACACAATGTATTTATAAGAGATACATAAACAGCAGCTGAGAATCCCGAGAGGCTGTTCACCGTCGTGGACACTGTCCTCTTTTCCCACCGTAACACGACCCCCGGCAAAAAAAAAAGCACCGTCCCAGTGCTTCAGATGGGGCCATCAGTAAGGGCATAGTAAGCCTTAAGCCGAGAGACGTGTATGACGTCGCATGATGTGGAACCAGGTGCCATGACAGAGGTTACGGAGATTATCTTGTAAGCGACATTGGTCCCTTGATGTAGAGCGCGATAAGGGCCTTTGTAGCATGGAAGCAGTCTCTCGGAGAGGCCCACTCGGCAGCAAGGGGACCAAAGTAGTACGGGAGAGCCTGGAGAAAAGTATGTTTCAGGATGACGGCGATTGTAAGCGTGCCATTGAGTTTCCTGCTATGCCAACAAACGAGTACGGGCAAGCTGGCATGCATGGTCAGTGTGGGCGATAGCATCGCGGGCGTACTCGGTCCTCGAATCCCGTACCAAGGGGAGGGAAGTGTCGAATGCTAATACAGGGTCACGATCGAAGAGAAAGTAAAAGGGGCAATACCCAAGAGTATAGTGGTGTGACGAATTATAGGCGAACCTGACATAAGGCTGCACCACATCCCAGTCCATGTGGTTGTGTGAAATGTATTTCGATGACGACGAAGTGGCAACAATATGAAGAAACCAAAATATTTAAGCCAGCAAAACACTGGCCTATGAGAAGGTTCGAGATTTCAAGACTGCTTTCCTTATTTTTATTCTTTATTTTGTAAATTTCAACAACTTCCCAAAATATGGCGCTAGCTGTCCATTTCTGCATGAGAATATTTAACTGACATCATTGTAAATGTATGATGGGAGCATGAAGCATCACGTTAGCTAGTCATCTCTGAAGCCTGTATGAGTGGAAGGAATTGCAGATTTTTTTTTTTTTTTTCAAAAGTCAAGACAACATGAAACGTGGTCGACATTTCGCCAATTCTAAACCAATGTAAGAAGAGGGGAAGTCCTGAGGCATCTCTGATAAAAAACAATTTACAAAGCAACCCTTGTGGGTCAATGCTTCAGTGCTACAAAATTTTCGCACCCAAAAAGCTTCTCATGTGATCAAAGTGTACCAAAACATAAACTGAAGAAAAGGTCTTCTATTTGTCAATATGCACAAAAGTCATGCTGTTGCAATTTATTTATCTTCAAAAAGAAAAAGTTGTATTTCGATGGCACAGTCTCACACCTTGTGCTCTTCGCAACAAGCGCACAGTACACAAGGCACTTTCTATGGGTGCGGAATGCACTAGCGAATGGATAATTGCTCAACCAAGATAAATTGGATTAAGAACCCCAACATTCATAACAGTCGTTCTCTGAGTGTACCTAGATAAAAGTTCAGTGAACATACGAAATCTAAAGATGGGAAAGGAACCTATAAATACTCAGATTGATACAATTGTATGTGGAAGAAAAACCTGAAGGAAAGAAATCTCGCCCAGCTCTTAGGACTTGGAAACAAAATAGCGGTGAATCGGAGAATTCAGGGCCCCGAGTCTTAGTTTGACCACTATCTCATTGATTTACAATGACCACAACTTAACATCTTACTCACCCTGAACGCACTTTAAAGCGAACTGCAACAAAATTTCCCTCTGGTTAAATTTGTTACAAGTAGCGCATACTATTGAAACAAGTTCATACGTAAATTCAACGACACCTAAGCACTATATGCGTGCACCTTGTGGCTAGCGAATGCGATGCAAATCCCAGCATGTTGTAGCCTCCAAGATTTTTCTATGCACTGCAAGCGCCAAATAATCTCAGAGATCACACTGAGGAATAGCACTGGTTCATAAAATTCTGGGTTCTGAGTCACTTCAGGCAAGTACTAATGGTGGCATTTTTTTTTTTCACTTTTGGTATTAAAAAGATCTATTTTTGCTAACTTTCTGTGATGCAACCTGTCATATTCAAACATAACATTTTGTATGAAGACTGCTCTATATCTTCATTATCTGAAACTAGGGTTCTTATGCATTCAGAAAATTTCATTGCAGCTGGCCTTTAGTATCCAATGTATTACAACACCAAGTGGTACTGAAGCTAATGTACTGCCCCCTGAATGCAAGGTAGCCTGTATTCTTGTGCAAGCCGTGCAATCTGGAGCACAAGGCCTCACACACTGCTGTTTTTGAATAGTACAAGATTGAAAAAAAAAATAATGTTTTGCTTCATCCCTGTCCTTTAACAGCACGTCTAAAATCTCTGCCAGAAACTGTAGTTGGCCACGAGCAATCCAAACAAATGTGCCTTGCCCTCTCTTTATCTCATCGTAAGGTGCAAAAACGCTCTCCTCGCAAGCAGTGTTGTCGCTGATAAGCGGAGTCTCTGGAGACTTGCTGACAGTGGCCCTTGCAGCTCTACTTGGCACCAACACTTCCCATTTATCAGTGAAAAGCGAGACACCCAGAAAAAGAAACTTGCAGTCAGAAGCTGCTTGTTGTGCTATCATTGCACATCATATATCTGCACGGAGATAAGTAAGCAAGTTTTGTCCTTTCATCTTGTAACAGTAAGAAGAGGGAAGCGCAGTCAGTCTATGGCCAAGAAAGCGCCAATACAGCTTCAAAGACGCTACTCTTGCAGATCAACAACCTAACTGCTGTGTTGTTTATGTGGGGGAACTGAAGAAACTATACTCCATTTCAAGCTAAGCAGGCAACAATGTGGAAATTGCACAAGTAGTCCAATCATAGAAGTCTGACCATGCATTTTATAGTACAGTAGTTTTCAATCTCTGACACTTTCTACAGAAGAGCTACTTAAGGTTACATGAAATCATACACTACTATTTGTGCACCTTCGTACTTCCAGTATGCAACACGCTATATTTGCAGTCAACGTGCAAGTTCTGTGTAGAGCGGTGTTTCTGTAACCAGCCATGCTGGTTGAAGGAATGTGTCACACTGTTCGTTCAATGATAAACAGGTTCATATCTGTCATGCCTACCACATAATCATGTTCATATTGACACGTGTACTTCTTTATCTTTATACCTAACAAATGTCATCGCACAGTGCAGGACGTGCCTGCATGTAAAAGAAATTTCTGGAATGTTATTGATGGTTCCATCCGCTGTCTTTCTCCGCAACTTGTGTAATCTGATTGCATGTACACGCGACGTGAATAGTGTAGAACTTTGTGGAAGACGCGGACCCCAGCGGTTACTCTCGAACATTTGACGACCAATCTCTAAAAGCCGACACGCTTGACCCGCTGATCAGATTTTCGATGATCGCCGACTGTGTTCGCTGCTATCGTTGTGCTTTAAGTGTAGCCTGTCTTTGTGGGCACAGGTACGCCCAATAAAAGCTAGTTTTGTTTTTCACAGTATTGCTACTGTGTTTTTTAACGTCACTAACACATGACAAATATAATAATAATAACTACATTAAAGTATGAGATTTAATGTTACATTGAATTACGTGACACACACCTTTACTTTCCTTTCATATATGATACGTTATTTTTTAATCATGAATGCGAGCAGGGATAGCAGTCTTTCTAGCCTACATAGCTTTGCCTGCTGTGTATGAAACAAATGATAGGTGAGCCTTAAGTGTTAATGCAAGATTTATGTCCTTGTATATGAGATGTTCTGCCAGTAACAATCTTCTGCAATATATTTGCCTCAGTCCATAATGGAATACCTTAAATATCACCCGATACATTGCGAGAGCCACTAGAAAGTGAAACAATGCATGATCTCATATGCAAAAGCATAGACTGTCCCCAGAAAAATGTTGAAGGTAGAAAGGCACTGCCTCTGGTTGAACAGCATGACATTTCTGTGCACACTGCTCAAGGTGCATCAAATCTTGCTATTCTTGAAGAATATCCAATGAGGAATAATCGCATGCACCACCAACCTGTCCTTCCTTCATCAACAGTGTGTTAATTATCAATTATGACTGAAAATACATTTTACACAGTCCCTTTGGATTATGGATTTTCTCATCAAATTGCAATTTCTGTAAAATTGAAAAGCACAGGTGTGGAGTTACACGAAGACTTATTACCTTTAAAGATGGTCAAATTCCATACTCGCAGAGTGGAAATCGTCAGAAAGCTATGGAGGCAGAGCGAGTGCAAGCACGTAACGCTTCCAAAGAAAATTGCCACATTCTCCTCCCCGTTCGTTTAAGCTGGGCAAGAGAAAACATAACGATTTTCTTTACTACAGCAAACTAAGGCAACATACACCACTGGGTGCTAAATTTCACCTATTTTCCTGCTTTTCACTTCAGTGTTATGGAAATTGCGAAATTTTCTCATGTGGAAACTGAACTGAATCAGTATCTGTTCCAAGAAAGTGAAAATGCTATCAGACTACTAGACGCAGTAACACGAGGGCAGAAGCTTTGCCTCTGTATTCTTCTCTTCAGTGCCACATAAAGATGTCGGCAAGTAAGTTCGATTAGAAGTTACGCCTTTTTCGTCCATCATCAATCCACTCAATGCCTCCATAGTTCCTTCATGCATGCAAGCAGGGCACCTCAATATGCTAGTAGCATGCTTCGCTTTAATAAGCCTTGACAAAGGCTATTTTAAACAGTCTGCACATTTCTTCACTGGAAATTATCCTACTTTCATTTTAAACAAAACAAAGCAGGCAGAGCCTTTCCAACAAAAGAAACTGTCAACATGTCACTTTGTGGTTGAAACATAATTATTTTCAATTGCGAGAGCCTCGGGTATGTGAACGCTTAGCAAACTTTATTATTTATCTAAGTTGGTAGAATATGACGAGCTAAGGTATGCAGAAACAACGTATTCAATGTGTTGACAATTTGAAAGGGGTCGTTATGTTCAGTCCAAGAAGGTTAAAGGAAGGTGAAAACTCTCTGTGGCATCTGCGAGAGATAAACACTGATAGGCAGATAACTTTTATAGTATATTCCTTCCTGGAAGTTAATCTGGTTATCTTCACAAAATTAAACCACCACATGAGCTTGCACAGGTAGAAATACATGACGGCAGCACGTGCAATATGCAACAGCAGTGAACTTTCTCCACTGCTCAACTAAGCCTTTTTGCTATTTTATCCTCCTCAGGTATTGGGTGTGGCTGTTACATAGGCCTAATACCTCTGTCACAAGGCACGTGCAATGTCATTCACAGTAAATGACATTCATACCGAATGTCATTGCAGTCTTGCATTCCCTGTCTATACGGGTATAGAAAATAGCATTCACAATTGATGGCGATGTTTATCGGCACCTTGTGCACGCAGGCACTTGGTAATCGACATGTATACTTTCAGGTTGCGCTTCGCCCTGCACAAATCGGTGAGGTGGTCTTCCCACACTTTCAGCAGCATGCGCGTCTCATCGTCGGTCTGGTGCACTTTCTGCTTCTCATTCTCTGCTGACGAAGCTGCAGAGTTGGCTTCTGTGGTTGGTGGATAGGCTTTAGCGCGGCACCACTTTGAAAACAATATGCAGAAATGTAAAAAAAACAGACGAGCGTTTCTAAACATGGTCAACATGAGGTGTTAGTGGGTGCTAGTATGGCACTCACTAGTGTGTTGTCCAGCGGCGAAAACGTGCCTCTTTTTGCGATGACAGCGGGGGCTGCTGGAGCATGCCGGTCTATTTAAGCGCTATCTGTTGCTGCAGCCTGGAGTCATTGATGGCAAGAGGAAAAACAAGGTGCTACACAGGGCCTCCAGGATTAGCCGTTACGGTTGTCGCGGAGTTGTCATGCATGTACTCGCGGACCTCGCTGATTCCTTGGTGTGGTTTTTCATGCCGCATTCGCACATTCTTTATGTGCGCGGCAAGCTATGAGTTTGTAGATGTTGTGTGTGCGTGTGTGCGTGTGTGTGTGTGTGTGCGTGCACGCGCGCACGCGCGCGCGCGTGCGTGCATGTGCACATTGAGTTCCTGCATAACGATCAGAACAACTCCAGGCTGCTTCAGATCACGCACATTGAGAAGATTGGTTGTATTCTTGCCCTTCGGCACCCTTTTGTGGAACGAAATATGTAAACGATGGTGGCTGCATTCGTCACAGAGCACTGTCTTTTTTTTCTTTGTCATTGAAACCTGGCGACTGCTTTTCTGGCTGATGCAACATGAAAGGAATCCCGTACAACCCACTAGGCCCAGTGCAGGTGCTCCTCCCAGCCTTCTCATCCTCATGCGTTTCGAAATACTAAAAACATACATATGCATGCTTACCAAACAGAAGGAGCAGACGAGCATTTATTTGTCTTCTGCAACTGAAACACTGAGCAGACGATGAGGAGCACTGCATGATCTGTGGTTGGAAACATGCAAGCTCATATGGCGTTATTGATTTATCCTAACAGTTTGTATTATGTATCTTTTGCAAAATATAATAATTTCAATTGTGTTTTGAGAGCGGTTTAGTTTATAAATGCAGACAGTTTTGCACAACATGTTTAAGTTTCGTGCGCTTGGGGCACGACAGTCTATCGCAGCGCCGACCTGGTGGCGTAATCGCAGAGGCGTCTCTGGTTCTCCTATTGTTTTGCTATATGGACGACACACTGCCCCATTCCAGTACACCCTAGTGCTAGCGTCCAGTCGGAGACTGGGAACAAGAATATAGCTGCACATACCCCTTCAAAAATCATGCTGCACGTCATGAAAATACTGAAAAGTTCATAACAGCTATAATGACAACCTTCACACTGATTACATTTCGTTTTAACTTATCAGTTTCGTAATTTTTTGCCAAGCCCCTGTTGTGGAGATTACACAAGTCTCACTTGCACAAGTTCGGGAAACTCATTCAACGTGTGAATGCCATTAGCTGTGAATGTCATTCCCTATGCCCATGTAGAAGCAACAAAAATGGCATTAAGATGTAGCCTCATTCACTGCGAATGACATTACAGGTGCTGTATGACAGGGGTATAACACAGTATACTGATGCAAGAGCAAAACATGCTTTTCTACAAGATAGCGCGATGGAACTTACACGAAGATAGCACTACATTTTCTTTTCGTCTGTAAGTGCAAATAAGAAAACTCCTGCCCCAATAGTGATACCAAAGGTACTTAATTAACCATGCCTATTGTTAGCAGGAGAGATAATGAGAGAACAAAGCTTCAGCGGTGATTAGCAATAAAATGCAGCTACAGCTTTGACCTCTTTTATGCAATGAGATATAGGCAGCACAAGAAGCCCAAAATCCGCAACAGGGGCCTGAGAATGTGCCTACTGGCAATATACTTGTTTGTATCTAAACAGGCTGCAGGTCATATTAAAAACTGCAAGTACTATTTCCTATACTGCACCCATACAGGCAGGAAGGAATTGAACGTAATGAGAGATGGAATGGTAAATAATAGGCGCAAGCTGAAGAAACAAACATGATAGTATGAATTACAGAGTAAGCACAGGTAAGGGATATTCTTGATGGAATGAAGATGAAGAAATGCTGTTGTTCAGGTTGCATTACACACAATCAATGGCCTATAAGAGAAATGGGTGCCAGGGAGAGGATATGAAATCAATCCATTCTATTATCTCAATAGACCAATTCTTATTTGCTTTACACAATATATGACTTGCCTCAACTACACTTCCTGTTAATCTCAACTAGAACATCATCTGCCTGTGTTGGCAATGACTGCATAGTTCCCTTTTCAGGAATAATGGTATGCTACTGTTCACAACCTTACAGTGCCCGTTATACATGCTCCAACCAATTTTTATTTGAATTATTTTTTTTGTCATGATTTGAATCCTCTGCAATGACTTCACCTAGGTAGATGCACTGCAGCACAAATTTGAGAGACATAACGACAGCGCGTTAGGTACGGCAGCTCAGAGGGAAGAAGCATGCAGAGCAAGTATTGCTTCAAGACACTCGCAACCGGTCACAAGCTCTAGCTCCCGTGCCAGGCCAATCAAGATAGCCTCACAAACTTTCCCTAACATATAAGCCTTGCAATTCTTCTACAGTATCCCTTTGTGACCAATGGTTGCGACACCAGCTGAGACCCGTTGCAAGTTGCAGCTTAGATCAAAATGAATCTTCATGCCATGGCAGATCTCATGAGAGAAGTGTACACTTCTAGTGTGTTAAGCGTGAAGTTCAGTAAAAAAAGACGAGATGGGCAGTAATTCTGTATGAGCTACCATCTCTTGCAGTGACTACATAGTCGCACTTTGTCTCTATGAGGCTACATGCCATCTTGCAGCAGTCACAGCAGGTCTCGGACACACAATAATGCAAGCATATTACAGATTACCTAAACTTAGTTGGGAAGAGTTAAGATAACAATGGTAGGAAGCACAACGAGCTAACAGCTACTGATGACCGTCATTTGTGCATTTTGCAAAAATGCACTCGCAGAATCCAATGTGTGACGTTATACAAGCATCAATTTCAAATGGAAAGTTCGTCCACTTCACGTCCAGAAATCCACTTCTCCAGAAAAGCCACGTGAACTTTTTATCCTGTTTTCACAGGCCTTCCTGTGCCATGCTTTAACTTTGAATCACACTCCAAGTATGTGCTTAATTATTACCAGATACGACAATCGTCTTTCACGGCTGTCTGCGTGGAAAGCTGCCACTTGGAATGGACGGGCCCATGTGTTTCCAGTGACAGCTACTGCAGCAATGATTACGGACAGCACCTTCTACTTAAGTTCGGTCCGATATCGAGCCATCCCGTGGGCACGGCGAGGTCTCCAGAATGAAACTGCCTGAACTTTTTATCATGTTTTCATAGGTTAGTAAGCATGGCAAAAGCATTAGGAGTGTTCATCATTTTTGCTGTGCCCTGCAGTGTGTGCTAATTTAGTGCTGGAGTGTCATTTCATTGTTGTTATTGATGCTTGCCAGGGATTTTGAGCCAAACCCTGGGCCTGAAACTGTTGAGCAAATGTTTATTCAACTTATGAAAGGGCAGGAAGCACTAATGGAAGATAACAGGCAAGTTAAAGAAAATCGGTGTTCTCTTTCTAAACAGCTGGAAAAAGTCATTGAAAAGATGCAACAACTAGAGAACACTTTAACGAATATGCACAAAAATGAAGAACGAATGGACACATTGGTGCAGGAAATGGGGGCACTATGCGCTCACAGCAAAATAATATAATAGAGTTGGAAGATCGGAGCCACTGAAGTAATCTTCTTGTATTCGGAATGCCCGAAACTGTTAGTGAAACAACTCATGATCTCCAGAAATCTCCAGTGCTCCAGAAATGGACAGACACACAATTCAAATATGTTAAAGAACATTTACCTTGAAGAAAAAAAAGTAATGAAAGAAAACAAACAGCAAACTACCCTGACACACTATAAACACTATACACACACGAGACACTCCAAAAACTAGCTATATACATAAAAAACAAACAAGCCCTCAACTATGTATTATTCCTCTGCTCGACTAACCAATGCGACGTCACAAGCAAACGAACATTCTGACCGTCGCCAGTCGTGTCGGACTCCGGCCCAGTGTGGCTAAGGATTTTGGCAAAGGATTTGGGAGCGATGAAGTGAGACCTGCGTGGCACCGGACGCAGTCTGGGCCATTGTAGGCCACTGTGCCACTGACGTGGCCAGTAGATTGCTTTCGTGGCATGAGACAGCAACTGGTTACGGCAGCGTGGGGTTGGACCGGGGCCGCAGAACACAGCCACGGCGACACAGTCGAGGCTCAGAAGCTGGAGTTGTCGCTGGCCAACTCACAAACGTCCCCCTCTAGTCCGTGGTCCCCGAAGCTGCTGCCTCCCATCTCCAGAGCACAGCTGGGGATGCCACTGTCTTGTTTCTCGACCACGTCAGCAATGCCAGCTCATCTCCGCCTGCCATCGCCTTTTTCTTAATTTCTTCTTCTTTCGCGCTTCACATGCTTCTCGCCTGCGGGTACCTTCTCCGTTTCGTTGACTGGCGTCTTCGTCTTTTTCACAGTCATACAGGTCTTGATGATGACTCATGACAATCACAAGAAAGAAGTGCTGACAATCACAAAAAGAAAGCACATACTTGGAGTGTGATCCAAAGTTAAAGCATGGCACAGGAAGGCCTGTGAAAACAGGATAAAAAGTTCACGTGGCTTTTCTGGAGACTTCGCGTGCAACCTCACATTGTTGTCATACCACCATCGTCACTGTGTCGTCATCATGCATCTGTTGTCATACTGTCAACGTGATGTTGCTTCCTTTCATAGTCATTATACAAACATTATTTATTTATTTATTTATTTATTTGGTCATACTGTTAACCCTTCAATGAGGGTCGTAACAGGGAGGGAAGAAGAACATATACATTTCATGAGTACTTCAATGAGCAATCATGAATCAGAATTCAAAATTTGTACACCAGTTCTCAAAAACATATTGACACCCAGCTCAAATTGTTGCACGTCCGCACTCTCCATAACATCACTTGGCAGTTTGTTCCATAGTTCAATTACATCAGGAAAAAAGGAATACCGATATACATCCGTACGTGTGTTAATAGGTTGTAGTACCCTGCTATGGTTTTTTTGTGAACCACGTTTTAGAGGCGCTTTCACATATTTTTCTTTATTTATTTTTAATGCCCCTTGCATTATCTGGATAAAAAGTTTGAGTCGATGTCTTATTCTTCTCATTTCCAGCATTTCTAATTCACATTGCTGTATCATCTCTGTAACCGAGTCAGTATGGCGATACTTCGAGGATATAAAGCTTGCTGAAATCCGCTGAATCCTTTCCACCTTCTTTTTTAAGCATTTTTGGTGAGGGCTCCACACAGCATTCGCATATTCCAGAACTGGTCGTATAAACGTTTTGTAGACGACCAATTTAATTTCTTTAGTCGCATCTGGAAGCTTTCTCCTAAGAAAGAAGAGCTTTTGGTAAGCCTTCGAACAGATATTCTCAGTGTGAATACGCCAGTCTAGATTATGCGTCACTGTCACCCCTAAATATCGGAAACTCTGTGCCTCGACCAAGGCATTTTCTCCTATATTATATTCAAATCTGATAATGTTCTGTTTTTTACTTACGTGAGTGTATGTAGACTTTTTATAATTAATCACCATGCCCCAACTTTGGCCCCACGAGTTTAATGATTGTAGGCATCTGTTTAGCTTAATCTGATCTTCCGCGCAGGTTACACGGGTGTAAACTAAACAATCATCGGCAAATAGTTTAATTTTTACAGGCAGATCAACATTAGAAGGAATATCATTAATATACAATAAAAACAATAGCGGACCTAAAACAGACCCCTGCGGCACTCCAGACACAACTTCACACTTCCCCGATTCTGACCCTTTGATAACGATTTCTTGAATATGCCTGAATCCACAATACTACATTTTCACTAATTCCTAGGCTTCTCAATTTGGAAAGCAGTTTATGATGTGCAACTTTATCAAATGCCTTCGCAAAATCTATACATACAACTTCTATCTGTTGGCATTCATCTATAGCTTTACAAAGGTCATGTACAGTTTCGATTAACTGTGTCACTGTCAAAAAGCCAGATCGGAAACCATGCTGAACTGGGCATAATAAATCGTTTTTTTCTAAAAAAATACAGAATATGTCTAGCTATTGCATGCTCTAGGACTTTACAGCACACAGAAGTGAGCGAGACTGGTCTATAGTTGTTTGCACATAGCCTACTGCCACCTTTAAATATCGGAACGACGGTGGCATCGCGTCAGTCCTGAGGTACTGAATGATCCCGCAAAGATTTTTTGAATAAAAGGTGCAAATAATACGACATCCATTCAGCGTACCGTTGAAGAAATTCCGTCAATATTTCATCTGGGCCACACGATTTTTTTGCATCCAACGTAAGCAAATGTTGGAACACGCCCTCCCTTGTAATGCGTAGGTCTTCCATTGGGCATTGTATTGCGCAGACTAAAGGATCATTTTCACTATCACATCTATCCTTGGTGAAAACTGATTGGAAGAACTGATTAAGTACGTTTGCAATATCTTTCTTTTCTGGCACGACTACGTCGCCATCCTCTATCTGTTCTATTTCATCCTTTCTATCTTTGAAATATCGCCAAAACTTTTGTGCGGAGCATTTGAGGAACTTTGTAAGCGTTTTATTGAAGAATGTTTTCTTAGACTCCACCAATGCAGATTTCAGCATTTGTTTGGTTATTGAAAGTTCTGTTGCACTGCTTTTTTTTCTTCCTTAATCTTTTTATCTTAAGCATAAGATGTATGATGTTCCTAGTAATCCATGGATTTCTTTGCTTTGATTTCTTTATACGTGTGGGGACAAAATGATCTATGCAGTATTTGATTGTGCCTTTAAGTCGGTCCCATAGTTCTTCCACACTTTCCCGGTTGGATGCTATTTCAAATTCATTAAACTTTTCTTCCAAAACGTCTAGGATAGACGTGTCATTTGCACGGCCATAATCCTTAACATACATCACGACATATGCTTGCTTACAGATTCTTGTGTGCAGCGGTACATTCAAGCAAACCATCTTATGATCTGACAAACCATTCTCAACTGATACAGTATAGTCAGGTATTCTATTGGATATGAAAACCACGTCCAACAATGACTGGGACTTTGATGTAACTCTTGTGAAGTCTTTAACTAATTGCTTTAACTAATCACTCAACTTTAAC
This sequence comes from Dermacentor variabilis, assembly GCF_050947875.1. Lineage (NCBI taxonomy): Eukaryota > Metazoa > Arthropoda > Arachnida > Ixodida > Ixodidae > Dermacentor > Dermacentor variabilis. The sequence continues at coordinate 45,104,742 of NC_134574.1, forward strand.
TAATCATTCAACTTTCGTCATGCTGACCTCACCATACTGCCTTCATTGTTCCTATTGATGTCAATCCTTCCTCATTCCATCATAACTTTGCTGTCGTCATTGAATCGTGATTATGTTACTCTTGTCATACCATCGTCGTCAGACAGTCGCAATCATGCGCCCGTTGTTGTCGTGGTCATGTGATTGTGTCACCCCAGCTTCCAAATTAGACTCTCGTCATGCCATTGTCGGCGTACAGTCTTCGTGATAGAGTCATTAATTACAAATTACTTTTGTGGGCTTTACATGCCACAACCATAATCAAATTAGGAGGCAAATTGCAGTGGGGTACCGTGGATTAATTTCAACCACCTGAGCTTCTTTAATGCACACCCTATGCATGATACACGGACATTTTTACATTTCGGCGCCGTGCAAATGTAGCCATCATGGCTGGTATTTGATCCTGCCACCACATGCTTAGCAGCGCTAGATTGAAACTGCTAAGCAACCATGGCGGGTCATACAGCCGTCATCGCGCCGTAGTCGTCATACACTCATGATCAACCCAGTATCTTCATACTGTTATCACCATTATGTCATCATGCATTGGTCATTATACCAATGATGCTCGTCATGATGCCATCCCAATGGTTCTATTGTCGTAATTCTTACTTCAACATTCGACTTTCGCTATGCCACCGTTGTCACACAGGCTTCATTACACCATTTTCGTCCTTGTCCCACTGTTGTTTTACCATCGTCATCACTTCAGTAATGTCATCCCAATGTCATCATACTGCCTTCATGGATCCACCAGCATTTCTTCTTTGTCATTCTATTGTGATCATGCTGTTATCATTGTTATTATAATGCCGTTATGTCAGCGTCGTCAGACAGTCAATATTGTCGCGAGAGGAAAAGGCCAGCTGTCAGTTCCAAGCGAACGGTCGTTTACTGTTCGATTCTGCAGCAGCTACCACACACACTTCTTCATCATCGGCTTCCAGCATTACTAGCGCGTGGCATTAACCCTCCCTCCCCAAAAAAGAAAAGAGACTACTTCTCGATGATACTACACAAAAGTTTGGCCAAAGCACATGGTAGAGTTTCGGCAACTTCGAAAATACATTTGGATGGGGAAAATGCACATAAGACGAGGAGTAAGAAAGATGGACAACATGCAACATTTCGTAGTCCTTGTCTTAAGTGCTGTTTCCCCTTCCAAATGAAATGCAAGCAATCCTTTAAGTGCCAATCTGACCTTTGAGCAAAGAGTGTCTAGTACAGACTAGCTGAAGTTGGAGTACACACACAATTCTGCAAGTGAGGCAAAAGCCACAAGTCAGGCACGAGTGACAGCTGCACTTATGTGCGGAGGAAATGGTAAACAACAGTGCTCTTCTGTCAGGTTAGGCCGCAGTTTTATGTGGGGAGCTGTTTTTGAAGAGTGTCTTCCACTTGGCCCTGTCAATCAACCACATTCTTCTAAAGTTGTGGCGCAGAGACTTTCCTTGACATCTTGCCACCCCTTGATTGATTAATGGGATTTAGTCTCAAATGAGAGACAGGCACTCCAATAGTACCCGTAGCTTGAGATAAATTTCAACGCCTAGGTTTCTTAAAAGTGCACCTCATGGGTATTCTTGCATTCTGCCTCCACTCATTTGCGGCCACCAAAGCCAAGAATTTAACTCATGACCTAGAGCGTGTTGGAAATAAAGGAGCCATTGGATTCGTAAAAGTGCGCAAAACACCGAAGATGTGGAAAATTACAGTGCACTCCTTATCAGCACTGGTTTGTAGCAAAGATGATGAAAGTCAATCAAAAGCCGGCATAATATTAGCCTTAGTGAAGCACCTGACTAACACATGGCATTCCTTGTGAACACATGCTTTGTGATCGTACAACACACGATTCTTTAAGTAGCGGTCTACACCTGTGATTCCCTTTAGATTTTGAGCTTGCAAAAAGCACCGTCACTCTCTTAAGTAGATGTGCATTCAAACGGCATATACAAAGCATGGCTTGCATCTCATCAAGAGGGTCTCACCTGCTCACACCTGTGGCCATTTTCGTTTCAACTAATTAAGACAGAGGCTACACATACGTTGTTATGATGTATTCCTTGCAAAAGCTCAATTTGCAATCAATGGCCATAACTAGCTTGACCGTTTCTTTTTTTTTAAGCTATTAATAACAAATGAGTCAACTCTGAAAGTATGAATCAAGACACTACACCGATTGCATATTTTATTTGAGCATGCTGAATTAGGATCTATATGAAATATTTTGCTTGTTTTGAGGTTATGTGCCTGTTCAACAGGTTTCAGCTTGTGACCCAGCTTTTGATGTTCTTGAATGAAACTCAGTAAACATCCATAAATAGAAAAGAAACTTGGGCTCAGTCAGTGCAAGGTTTTATTTAACAAAACTGCTAAATCTGAGAAGCACTAAGTACCTTACTTAGTGTTTCTGATTTAGCACTGTCTTGTAAAATAAGGAAAGAAGCGAAATAAGTTCAGTTGGATGACAATACAGATTGCAATATTACACACGAAACTTTCATAGCTGACAACCCCATGCAACTTGCACACTGCGAGTTTCCAATGGCACACCAAATCCAGCACTCGATCCTTAGCTCAACCAAAGGTTGGTTACCGCAGGTTTTATTACTTGAAGTATTTCAAAGGCATGGTTCACTGGATGGGCCTTGATCATGCATGTAACCTGCGGCACTGCACTTGTAACAGTTGTGGTGGACCTACACATGCAGCATAAGAAGCCTATTTGCATTGGGGAGCTTCCCAAGTGTCTTAATTGTTTAGGATGACTGCACCAACACAGACAGTTGCAGCCACCTTGCTTGCACTTTTCTTGCATGATGACATTACTCGTCAACAAGGGGAAAGTAGGCAGCATAGCGAATAACAACTTGACGAGCTTCACCCGAATGCCCCCTACTGACAGGAATCAGAATCTAAGTGCCACGAAAAGCATTCACCGCGGAAAGGTGCTTAATTGACAGGACGAAAAAAACAAACGAATAAAGGGAAAGTGGAGGCCTCTACGCGAGGTACGACCATTCGCTAATGCGGGCATTTGCAGGGCTCCGCAAATGTGTCCAATACGTGGCTTTGTATGGCTCAACGGCGGTCACGAAGAGCACTAAGCGCGTTTTTCCCGCGCAGCTTATCCCGTGCGGCATTCATTAAATGCCCGCATTCATACATGCAGCGAAGGGGGGCAGGGGGAATCAGCCGAGAGCCGCAACGTTTACCGCATACCATACATACGCCGAGCGCTACGCTCAATGAAACATTCGCGCTAGCAGGAAGAAAAACAGCAGCCAACCGCGCTGGCGGCTCAAGGCGACGCACGGGAAGGCGTCCGAATGACATAGTGACCTTAGGTTGCATACGAATGGACTGCATTAACAGTTTCAGGGAACCTGCATACGGGCACGTGACCAGACATACTTCGCTGGCTGCGTCCGCACGACTGGCTGACCGCACCGGACCGGTGTCATCACTACGATGTCGAGAAAACGACCGGGCTCACGCTCGGATTATACTGCATCTGTACTGGGGTGCTTGAAACCTTGAGCGGTGTCCCGCGCGGGCATCGGTTAGGTGTTCCCCATTTTGTATTTGTAAGCTGCAAAATCCGAAACAAGCGCCCACGCGCAATAGCATCCAGCGTCGCCGAGCTCCGACACCCGTTTGGCGCCCGCTTGACATAGTTCCGAAATATATGAGTGGACTGGAGGTAGCTAGGTTCGTACCCCAGATTCATTCTTTGCATCTGTGTGGCCACATATTCTAGCTTTAGCGGCGAAAAAAAACTTGGACCGCTTAGAAAAAATTGGAGGACGCTTAAGCTTCGCCTTCAAGAGTGGAACGCGACAGCGTTCCCGTCGACCCGCCAAGGGGTGTAAGACAATGGGCTACGGCGCCCCGACTACGCGCCCCGCATCGGACGCGGTGAGCGTCGAGCAACGCAGCGTTCGGCGCGACAACGAAATGTGCGCCTGAGCAAGCGACGGACGCCTGAGCCTTAGAAACAGCTCGTATCTAAGGCAACACCGCGTTCACTAGAGGCGCTTTTGTACCGCTTTGAAGCATCGAACTCGTGGCTCAGTGGTAACGTCTCCGTCTCACACTCCGGAGACCCTGGTTCGATTCCCACCCAGCCCGTCTTGGAAGTTCGTTTTTATTTATGAAGTGCCTGCCGTGATTTATCGCTCACGGCCAACGCCGCGGACGCCGACACCGACACCGACGCCGACGACACCGGCTTTTCTGCGACACGAGCTCCTTAACGCTATCGCGTTAAAAAGCGCTACGTTACAGCCCGATTATGTGCCTGGGATCACATAAATCGCGCGACCCCACACAACGCATTTTACCCAGACGACTCCTGGGCGGTGCTGTCAGCGGCACGCGTGCACGATTATGAAACAACCGAGGCAGCAGCCAGGCACCACTGCAGTCAAAAACGCGCCTGGCCACCGCGGCAAGCAACGGCGAGGTGGTGGGATCATGACCACCTTCGAGGGAAGGAAGAAAGAAAAACGGGCACGCACGCGCTTCAAAGAAAAGCGTGCCTTTCGAAACTCGCCGCCGGGGCATGGGTGCGAGCGAGCGAGAAAGCGTGCGAACTGCCTGGGCGGTGGTGGTCGTTGCAAACGTGTGAGCGCGGGCGACTATGCACAGTGCGCGCACAACACGCACGCATGCAGATTCACCGACCCGCAGGAGGGTTCGCCCACACATCGCAGCAACTTTCTCCGAGCGGGAAACACAACGAGACGTTCTGTGCCACAACGGCTGCAGTGTTTGACTCCGCGCGGCACTGGCTTCTTTTCGTTTGCGAAAGGCGCGTCACACAGACCCGCCGGCTTCGACATTCCGCGCCGGCCCACGTAGTATACGCGCGCCAACGAACACGCCTAGCCTGTCTCTCGCCGTTCGCGAACGAAAACTCGCTGCGACAAAGAAAAGACAATTTGCGGCGAGTGTTCAAGCACGTGTAGCGGCCTAAGAATGAACGAATGCTGCTACGTACGTCTCGACCATCAAAGCTAGGAATGCGTCCTTGGTTCCGTAAAAACGAAACGCGCGGCTCCCAAGCACTCCTCCCAGCGCGACATAATGGACCAACGGCGAGGACGGAGGTGATGGCGGGGGGGGGGGGGGGGGGGACGTCAGCTCTTTTGTCGTCGTACACTGCCGTGCTACGTTATTTCTTTATTTTTCTCGCTCTTTCAAGATGGACACAAAAAGAAGTCTCTCCCACCGCTCCAGAGCAGTATATAGTGGGAAGAGCGGCGGAGGGGGCCGCAAAGTAATAAAAGAAGGAAAGCAAAGTAAAAAGGAACCAGCGGGACCGGAAATACCAGGCAGGCTCGTGAAGCGTACAGCAGCGGCCTGCGCGAGGCGATGGACAGGCACATATCACGCGCTGCCACAGCGGCGACGCTTGTGTGCGAGCAGCAGCCAACGCGACGGCACACGCACACGTTTCCGATAAACAGCACGCGAACAGCGTAAAGGCAGACATAATTAACAAATAAATAAAAGCGGAGAAGCCGAAAGGTGAGAAGTCCTCCGGGCGGGCGCGAGTGACTCACGTACGATGCGGCGACTTTCGCCGCGGGGCAAGAGCGCGTTGAGAGGTCGCGCTGCAGCGACGGCTTGTTCTAACACGCGCGTGCTTGCAGATTCGCAAGGCACGTAGCGGGGTACTAACTGCACTGCAAAATCCTGCAAGCGCCCGCCGCCGCAGGCTCACGAAGAGGCGCGGCCCCGCGCTAGAAAACTCACCGTGTCGATTCCTCCCGGGCAGTCGCCGCTAGTTGATCGAGAAGAACAAATAAACTTGAGATGATGCAGAGCACAACGCACCACTACGCACAGTGATCACAGAGCACCGCCTTTGTTGACGCGTCGTCGCGGCTCCACCGGGAGAACACATGCGCGCTCACTACTTGGCTTCACTTGGCAAGAGCCGTCCCACGAACACCGCTACCAGTCAACGCCGGCCGCGCACTTTCACCGAACCAACCACGCTCGGTAGTTACCGGCGATGTCGAAGGCGGCGACGGGCGCGTCGTCCGCGGCTGCTCAGCGCCCGAAAGAGGCAAAATCCACGTTTCCGACGAAGCGACGACACTGGCGAGTCCATCTGTGGGTCGCCATCACGGACGAACGCGCTGGCTGGCCTGTGCTGTTCTGCTATTTTGATTCTTTCCCTCCTCTCTCTTCCTTCGTTCACTCCGACCGCTGCCTGTATTTAGAGGTTTTCTTTTCGCTCGTCCTCTCCACTCGGCTGCTGGAGCACAGGCTGGGCTTCAATGCACTTGCTTCAATGAGTTGCGGCGGCAGCGGCACCCATCGGCGGTCACGTGAAACTCTCTCTCCCGCTCATTTTCCTGGGTTGGCCCGGTTTGTTTTGCTCCACTGCCTGCGATCGCCGAACAGCGTGACAGCAGCAACTGCAGCATAGTGCAGTCAGTAGTGCTGCGTGTGCTTACAGTGCAAGTGAGCGCATTACAGACAAAAAGCCCCTTCAGCGTAACGCTGTTTCGAAAACGCACCGTACCCAGCCTGCGGTGGCGGTGTTTTTCGCTAAAACAGCAACAAATTACGGAGCGAAAAGGTCACGCACATGGAACCGCTTCTGCGTATTTCTGCGGCGGCAGTGGCGCCGCCGTTTGGTACTGTGCGCAAACGCTTTGTGGATGATTCCAGGTCAACAGGTGGCGCTTGAATAGCGGGAAGTTCGAAAGACGGGAGTTCCAACGCGGCTGCCCCTGCCGGGGCCATAGCTGCCTTGGCGTGTTTTCTACACCATAAACCAAGAGCGCCAAGCGACCAGCTCTTCCGAGGCCCATGTTCTAAATGGGCGTGCCAAGGGCCTTCGGCCAATTCACCGCTCTGTTTTGATGGAGCATTTATCTACCGCAACGTCATTTTTTAACGAGCAGAAGACGCAATCGGCGACGGAGAACGCCGCCGCGCGTTCCTCAAGAACAACAAAGACGCCCGAGGTGGATACCGCGGGAGTGGCCGCCGATCCCATCGTCGCCAATTTTCCCTCCCAACAGCGAGAGGTGGACACTCCGACCGGGGAAAGGATGGAGGAAGATGCTGCCCCGAACATTTCCGAGGACAAAACTGACAACGACACAGGTGGCTGTTGGAAGACAGTCATACATAAGCGACGCATCCGTCAAACGCGCGCTAAGACGCAACAAGACAGTCATACATAAGCGACGCATCCGTCAAACGCGCGCTAAGACGCAACTCTCCGAGAACATCTTGGGCATTCCGGACGCCTCCCAGCCTACCGTACGCAAGCGCATTCGGAATCAGAACCTGCCTCAACTTCCTTTGCACGATGAAAAGATAATTCTGCGGCCTCACGGAGGACTTTGTCTCGATAAGTGGACGCGCCCAGAACTCGCCAGTGCTCTATGGAGTGCAGCCGGCTTGACCACCGAGGATCGTCAGAACATCATATTCCGACTGCGACCTCAGCAGAACTTGGCAATCATCAGCACACCCCAGTCACACGTAGCCGACGCATTCTACAAGGTGAGGGAGCTGAACCTTGGGTCAGCGGGTCTATCCCATCACGACATATTTTGCGGCCCCAGACAGCTCATGCAAGGGAATTGTTCCTGGCCTTTTGCCCGGTGCACCGTCTTCCAGGCTAGTGAATGAGCTTGTGGCTCCTGGAACTCAAATAGTTCAAGCACGAATGATGGGTCAAACCAACGTTGCGTTGGTAACATTTGAAGGACTTAAGGTGCCTGGCTACGTGCGTTTCTATGGTGCAGAACTCCGCTGCTACCCCCATCGACCCCGCCAACTGGTTTGCAAGATATGTCACAAGCTCGGCCATTGGGCTGATTACTGTCCTACGCCGCATGATGTCATTTGCGCGACGTGCGGGACTGACAACCCCACCCCGTCACATCCGTGCACCCCACACTGCAGATCCTGTGACGGGACCCACCCTACAACGGATCCAAACTACCCGCGGCGAGCAAGGCAGACAATGAACAAAGTTTGGGTGCGGAAAGCTCTCGAGAAACAGCAGCGTGAACTCCAACCCTCCAGCGACCCGACCACTACCACAGATACGGCGGAGACCCGAACGTCGCGCGCCTCAACGAAGGAAACCAGAAAAGTCCGGTCGGAGACCCGTTCGAGATCCCGTCGCTAGTTCTGGACCCGCTGCAAGTCTCGGTCCCGATCCCGCGAGGCATCGGTGCGCCTCCCAGAGAAGCGCCCTCCTTCCCCATCTTCCCGACAACCCTACAAGAAGGCCCTGCAGACAAACGCCCCAGCCAAGGTGACCCTGGTCCCTTCAGGGGTGCAGCGGACCCCGGAGAAGAAAACAGCAATGGAGGCGCCTCGGGAGGTAGGTCGGGCGAAGGGTACCCCACAGCTCGCTCCGCCCAGTAAATCTCTCCCTACCCCTTCCCCTATTACCAATTCGTTACCAAATCCCGATCCTCTAATAGAAATAGCCCGCCTACGTCGTGACATGGAGGCGCGCTGTGAGCGCCTACAAAAACAAATGGACGCGCTGGTGGCAGACATGAGCACTAGTATGCAGGCGGCTCTGGACAGGATAGAACGCCAAATGGAGGCCCTATAAATAGGGATTACGGAGCAAGTGAAATCATGTATAGAGTGCACTTTCGCATGCATGGAAGTTCCTGAGCTTAGCGGTAACAACGAAAGCGCGCTTTCCGACCAAGGCTCTCGGCCGCAACCTTCAAATGTGGGCACCCGGCGCCCGCATCCCTATGCACGACCGCCTGCTTCCTCTCGCGATGATGATGACGCCGCGTAACGCGGAGCAACTAGTGGTGTGGCAGTGGAATTGTAGGGGATTCCGCCGAAAACGATGTTCCCTACAGCAGTATATCGTCACATCCACGAACCCTCCCGATGTCATCCTCTTACAGGAAGTCAATTGCACCCCTTCTTTATCCGGCTACAGCACGCTCTCGGGTGTCTCTCCTCTTGTGGGAGCCTTAGTTTCGAAACATGTTACTTGTCGCATGCATACCACTAACATTGACGTTCCTCACCAAATATTGGAAATAATTACGCAAGGTAAACGCAGCGAGAATCTGTTTATACTCAATGCATACAGTCCCCCCCGTTCGCGAACGCACTGTTTTCAGCACCTACTAACAGAATTTGGTAGGTTTGGACGGGTTTGTGTGGTGGCCGGCGACTTTAACGCTCCGCATACTGCATGGGGTTACGTTAAATCGCAGGCTAAAGGGACCCGCTTATGGAATGCCATCTGTAGCATGAGATACACACTCCTTACCGACCCAGAGCACTCCACTCTGATGGGCAACAGCGTATCTCGTGACACCTGCCCTGACCTTACCTTCGTGCGCAATAGTGGCCCAGTTGTTGCGCACGGGCCTTTAGAGGAGCACCTTGGTAGTGACCACTACATTGTGGCGACCACCTTGTCATTACGGGGTGCGCGCAGGCCCGAGCGAAATGTGCCTATAACGGATTGGGCGAAATTCAGGGAACGTCGCCAGGACCCACCTGAGCGCCAAGGGTACGAACGCTGGCTTGACTCTCTCGCACAAGATCTAGAGGCCACCACGAGCACACTGCGCACCACAACCGAGACACCAGACATAGACCCGCATTTACTTCATCTTTGGAACGCCAGCAGAGGGTTGACACGACGATGGAAACGACAACGCCTCAACCGCAAACTTAGGAAACGTGTAGATCAATTTACACGGGAATCTCAGGAGTATGCTGAGATCCTTACGAGGAATGACTGGCGAGGATTTTGCGATCGCCTCTCAGGCACATTGAGCACAGCAAAAACGTGGTCGATTCTTCGCTCACTCACAGATCCCACCACAACAAAGGGAAAAACATTTCAACAGCCTCACATCCTAATGCACGAGTACAGGGATGATGTCTCGACACTCCTCAGAGAGCTAGAGAAGCATTTCATACCCACAGGCCCGCCGCCGCAGTACCCTGACTATCCTTATGTAGGCGAGGCGAACGAATTGCTCGATGCAGACATCACATCTGACGAGGTGCGGGTGTTCCTACAAGACCTACGCCGCAACACGGCACCGGGAGCCGACCACATCCGATTCGCCACCCTTCGTAACCTCAGTGACGCGGATATTAACCACCTCACCCATATCTTCAATGATTGCTGGCGCAAGGGCATGCTTCCCCAAGCATGGCGACACGCCGACATCACACTGATCCCCAAACCGGGCAAGCCTGTTAAGGTTGAAAACTTACGACCCATCTCCCTAACATCCTGCATTGGTAAGCTCATGGAGCATGTACTCTTGCGGCGTCTGCAGCCCTTCCTCGAAGAAAAATCATTCTTTTCTAACTCTCAATTCTGATATCGGGCTCAGCTGTCTGCCAGAGATGTGCTTTTACAATTGCGGGAGGAATTCATAGGGCCTTCGTCGTCCGCCCAAACGAGAGCACTCATCGCCTTAGACCTAATAAGGGCATTCGATAATGTTGAACATGACCTCATCCTTCGCAACGTTGCACATTCACACTGTGGAATTCGCATGTACAACTATATTCGCGCATTTCTTCGAGATCGCACAGCCACCGAAGGAATGGGACCGCATCGATCCGGTACGATTCGCCTTGTAGTACGTGGGACAGCCCAGGGCTCAGTTCTTTCCCCTACTCTATTCAATATCGCGCTCGCAGGGCTCCCCCGGCTACTCGACCAGATCCCTGATGTCGCCCACGCTATACATGCAGACGACATTACTATCTGGTCGACACGGTGTTCCGATGGAGCCATCCAGGACCGACTGCACCAAGCAGTCGATACAGTTTCCGAGTACACGAGAAAATGCGGCTTAAGATGTGCTCCGGAAAAGTCGGAGCTCATAATCATTCGCCCCCGGAGTCGTTCCTCTACTCCCCCTATCACTGTGCACGTGGATGGCACACCGATACCGCAGGTTAATCGTGCTCGTATCCTCGGCCTACACGTCCAAGCGGATGGCAGGTCAAACTACACTGTTTCCCTTCTATCCAGACAGATTGAGCAAATTCTGGCCATGATCCGGAGGGTATCCAACAGGCGCTCGGGCCTTCGAGAAGAGGACCTGCTGCGCTTGGTGGAGGCATGCGTGATCAGCCGCCTTACATACCATCTCCCATTTCAGCGGTTGACCCATGCGCAACAACTTCGCATAGACGCAATGATTCGCAAAACGACGAAGCTGGCCCATGGCCTCCCGAACTATACTTCCACACACCGTCTCCTTAACTTAGGGACACATAACACAGGCGAGCTGCTAGAGGCACATTGGGTCGGCCATCGCCAGCGCCTCCTACTCACTCCTACTGGCCGCCATCTTCATACACGGCTAGGATACTCTGTCCCACCCCTTGAGTCTGAAACCCGTCCAACGATCTTGTTGTCAGCGATACACCAAGCACTAAGTATTCATCCATTGCCAGGTAATATGCACCCCGAGCATGACAAAGGGCGGCGCAAAGCCCGTGTACGATACATTGGCCGCATGCTTGCAAACATCCCGGAAACACATACTTTCTACACGGACACATCACGCACTCAAGAGGGCTATACCTCGGTAGTTTTGGATGGCACCGAATCCCTGAGAGACTCTGCTGCAATGCGCGGAACAAATGCCGCTTACGGAGAAATTCTCGGTGTTGCTCTTGCAATTCGATACGTCATCCGTGTTCCTGAGGCAGTGTATATATTGACGGACTCGCAACAGGCATGCCGGGCGTTCCTATCAGGACATGGCATCCCGACAGCGGCGCACCAAATTCTCAAACAGATCCCGCAAAATACACCAACCACACCTCCCCGCATCCACTTACTCTGGACCCCTGGTCACACCTCGCTGCCGGGTAACGAACGCGCACGTACGGTTGCCCGAGAAATTTCCCTCAGGGCGACTCGGCGTGGTGAGGCGACTAGATCAGAGCGGGGGGATCCCTTGTTCCGTTACAAAGACATACTCCGTCATTATACACGCATTCGTCGCACCCACGTCGCACCACCGCCGTACTTCTCGCGGGAGGAAGCAATGGCATTACGCCAGTTACAAACCGCAACTTTTCCAAATCTTGTCTCTCTCAATAAATTCTACCCACACTGTTATGCAGATCGTTGCCCTGGCTGTGGCAGCTCGCCCACAATCTTCCACGTCACGATTGAGTGCACTGCAAACTCTTTCCTCCCTTGCCAACTCTCCTTTACCCCCTACGCAACAAAGAGCTGTGGGACGATGTCCTCCGCGACGGACCTCCCGAGGTCCTCCGAGCTGTGATACAACGGGCTCGAAACATCGCCGGAATCATCGTAGGGACCCTGGACTGAGGGTTCCTGCCACACTGCTCTCGCCATTCAAATATTATTAATAAAGATGCTTTACGCTCCCTAGAAAGACGGATACGCCAGTCGTTTAGTGAGGATTGCATACTTGTGTCGGATGATGCCGATATCCATTTTAGGACTCCCGATTGGACGGACACCAAACTTTTAACTCTCACTTTCCCAGACTGAACTAGATGCATAATGTTGTCAGCGTTCCCGAAGCCTCTGCTCGCACAATTCATCATCGAGGTTGCCACAGAAAAATAGAGTATGTCCAAGCGATGAACCAATAGTAATTTTACCAGAATCCTACAAAGTGAAATGCCTCTTTATGAACCAAACCACGTGTGTTAATTGGCTCTAATTGTTTACTATTTCAAATCTGGTTTTACTGGAAAATTCTTCAGTGGATGCAGGTACCGTCATTGATATCATACAGATGTTTTGAAGCAGTTCAATATGAAAGCAACAAACTTAAAATTTGGTAGGCCATTCATATGTAGATCTTTGGGTCTATACTCCATCTCACAAGCTGATTGCAGCACTGTGGAGGCTACGCGAATTCATAGCCAATAGGAAGGCCGAATGCCCCTCGAAATGTGCTCATCCGCGCCGCATCGTCTGCTCAGCGTCTGCTTGCTATCCTGTTACGGGCTCCATGATTGGTGTATTGACGCAAAAAAAAAAATGTTTTGACGTAGTTTTGGCACCGTAACTGTAAGCTGCGTTTAATGCATGCGACAGCAGAGCTTCACTTTACCTGTACGCTTTCCCTGCAGTTTTACCTTGCACCCTCCTTGGCAAGAAGTGAGGGCAAACGCCTTCATAAATGTTCACCTGCGGCGCGACGTCTGCTCGGCGTCTGTGTACTTGGCATTTGCTCGCTACCGTCATCACGTACCATACTAGAGCGGAGTAGTGAATTAAGGTTGCAACGGACAAACAGACTTTTATAGCGTTCCACCTCGTCAACGCATCACCAATGCTAATGCTATGGTAACATCTGCTAACTAGAAATCAAACCAGTTTTACGGCTCGGTGTCGTGTCTGTAGTCCTAACAGCTTGAAAATAAACAGCCGATCTCAATAATTACGACAAAACATGCCCAATTATTTGACCTAAGCTTGAGATGGGACGTGCCGATGACAGACTTTGTCGCTCGTTTCTTGCTGACACGTCGGAGAGCCAGTAACAAGCGCGCATTGCCATCGAAGCGGGTGTACGTGAGCGCTGTATAGGTAAAGTGTACTAGAACGAGTGGCGCGACCGAAGCCGGCGCGCCTTGCCATAGCCTCTTATGTAGCCTCTGTGCCTGCCGGATCATCGGCGAATGAATGGGAAGCGACCGTCGTTTGAACCAACGTTCATTTGAACTATGGCGCTGGCGCCACTAACATAGGGTTGTGTACTAGACATTAAAGAGCTTTAGAATAGGGGCGCCAAACAGTTTGGGGCCCCATAGAAATAGCGTCGAAGCCACTGCGCATGCGCGAGACGCAAACTGCGTTTGGGTTTTGCGTTGGGCCCGCTATTTCACTGATTTAGCGGGAGCCCCAAAAGAGTGCTCAAAAGTTGTCCCAAAAGATTTTCGTAAACAAACATGGCGGCGTCCATCGAAGGGACGGCCGGCTCTAACCTAGCACCAACCTGGGTTCGATTCGTGACAACACGTGAAGTTCGCAACCAAAGAGAAGTGTTTGCGGTTATCGTTTTCTTTCAACTAGCGTGTGTTATGAAGATTTATTCATTAGACGCTGCTCATTCCGAATTCGAATGTGGATTTCATAGAGCTAATATAACCAACCCTGGAGGAAAAGCTGGCCCGAAAACGTGGGAACCGCTAGGGTACAGTGAACTAGAAAAAGTATTCTAGTACACTCTAGCTAGGTCGCCGCCCTGTTGCTACTGGTCAATGTGGCCGGCGCAGTTACTATTGAAACGGATGCAAACAAGTACAGGTCACCTTATGCTTTGTCATTTAAAAACGCATACCTGATGGCTTTATGAAGGTGATGCGTTAATATTAAGTTTAAAGAAAGTGGTCGCTAAGTGCGTGACTTACGTAAATCACGATGAACGCATTCATGAAATAAAGGATGACGCGAATTTCGGTTTCGAATCTCTGTTTTTTGGACACGTGGTACTTTCGTACAGTTTAGGTTTAACATGCGATCGCGCGTCAACATCGGACGCTACGGCACATGCGCGCCTTTTGTGCCACCTAAGCCCCGAAGTACTCTGGCATACCTTCACATATAAGTAAACGAGTGTATCTTCTTGTTCAGAACAACACGCGAGTAGACAACTCTTGTGAGTGACAGTAGAGCATTTTTTTTTTTTACTATCGGAGCGGTGTTTTTATTTGCATGTTTCCCTTCAGTAAGAAACTGCTGGACAGGCGGACCAGCGCACCGGAATTGTACTGGCGAATCCACAAGCAAGTCATAAAACCTGTTTAATTCTTGCACTTCGAACAATCATGCTACTACAAAGGCCACATCAGAAAAACAGCCTGATGCCGAATTTCTTTGCCTCGAAGCACTCAAGAGGCAAGTGCCTAATACGGACGAAATCGAGTGCATGAACCAACATATTATTAGCGTAGGCGTTTTATTAACTGTGCAATATTTTCAACACTTCCTTGCACGCCATTTTATGTGACATATCTTTTCTGGTCGCAAATGTATGCAGCGTTTCTAAGTGCATGATCGACTCCGGGCCTGTGGGACCGTTCACTTGCACTTGATGCTGAGTCTTTTACATGTATCCAGAAAATTCAGACATGCAGATCAGATCCCTACGAGCATTTTCAAAAGTCGACTATTTTAGGCCGCACGCACATATGCAATATTGACATATTCTCAAATACCACTAAGCAGCTGGGACACATTTTTGTTGATTATACTCGCAGGTAAAATAAGTAGATCATCTGGACAGCTCCAGCTCATTTTCCTTAAATCAGTGTGTGCAAAAGTAATTTTTTTTTCTCGCGCACCGATCATTTTGCTGTATAAGCAAGAGAACCCACCATTTTAGTGTAACACATGTTGTACATCACACTAATATGTGCTTTAATTTACCAAGCGAGATGAGTTACTCTTATGGCTCATTCAGTCAAATCACACTGCAAGCTGCATTCATCAATTTTCTACTGGATTTTGCAAATGCTTAAGGAAACATGTTTCCCTGTTATGCAGATATGCAATGGCAAGCCCTTCTGCGTGTTCCAAAGGTAAAATTTCAGCTCTAAATTAAGGAAGACATTTCTAGTCAGAAACAACAAGCAATAATAGTGAAAGCATAGTATTATAATCCCAAGGTACAGAAATTATGAGGAGTGTCGAATGATTTTAAGGAAATAATGGTATTTGAAAATGCAAGATATTTTAGTGGAGGTCAAACAAGTCAATATAGGTAGAATACTCTGCAAAATTATGGGAGTCATGGGATAGCAAACAGTCGGTCAGGAAATGCTTCGTTTTTCTGCAAAACAAAAGCTGATGATTGTCATTACATGAGTCACTTTAGCATCATGAGACTGCTGCTTGATAAATTCAGAAAGAAACCAAAAAAAGAAGCCTCGCAGAAATTAAAAAAATTAATGATGCTCTCTCCGCCGTGGGATAAATAAAAAGAAAGGGATCACATCTAATGTGGACATATCAGAAACCGTATGAAGCACGAAAGAAAAAATTCAGTTTCGAGCTATGGAACTTGCCGCATAGATGTGGGGGCCTTGCACCAATAGTGATAGTTACCAATGCATCTAGAAATTGAAAGCATTCATGCAGACAAGGATGATTCTTTATATTTTTGGCTACCACTTCAAATGCCTCCACCAAGTGTTACAATACTGCAGGCTGCCATACTAAGAATCTCATAGCAACACCTGCAGGTAAAAAGCAAAAGCAGTCAAAGCGCTGGAGTATTCTGGACACTACCTTTGAAAACTGTTAGTGCAAGAAGCAGACATAAGAACTGCATTTATTTCTGTAATTCCCCATTTGGAATGGCCTTTTCTTTTTGCTTAGACAATGCCTACGCCAAGTCGCAGCAGCTCCCCCATGTAGACTCCGCAAGCCAAGTGGCTGGGGAGGAAAATGCAGGTAAGAGGCAAGAAGCAATAGCATTGGTATTGACATTCATCTAATATTTTTTTTCTTACATTTAGGCAGTCAGCACACCTCGAACAACCACCTTGACTGCGGGTATGTCACCCTAGTCGGCAAAGGAGCATTGGAGGGAAAGCGACAGGCAACGTGAACAGCCCCTTCTCCATGCAGACGGTGCTCTTTCTCTCGGTTGACTCCTACGGCTCGCCACGCCAGCTTACCTGTGCAGACTCCACAACAAAGATGCCGCGGAGGCACGTGCAGGTCAGAGGCAAGAAGCAGTGGCACTGGTGTTGACATTCACCCGATTTCTTTCTTTTTCTTACGCTGAGGCAGCCAGCACACCTCGAACAGCCACCTTGACTGCGCGTGTGTCAGCAGATTCCTGTTGTACATATGGTCATAATAAACTTCAGTAAATTTGAACTTGATAATAAACTTGAAGAGAAATGGGACATTGATGCATTGCTTTAATGAACATGTAGTGTACACATACAATATATGCTATACTTTGCACAACAGATATCCTCTGGTGCACCAGAGCATATTTTGAAGCTTCCCTCTATATTTTTCACCTTTAATTACGTATCTGTTGTGTGGCCCTTAATGTTGCAGTTCATGTTGTACCAGCTGCTCTGTCTGTATTGCACACTGGTAAAGCTTGTGATATCCACATGTGCAAAAGGCCTGTACTTTTCTAACTTATACAAAATAAGGTTCTATGTGCTACAATAAAAATAAAAGTGAACAATCCCATCGTGGAATTGTGTTTATTACAGTAATTCGTATGACAGTTATTGACAAGTTGACAACTTCAACTTGTCAAACTGCCATGGGAAGGAATTTTATGCATACATACAGGGGAAAAACGGGCATGTGTGTGTGTTTGTATGGGGGGATATATGATTAGAGCGATACGAAAAGACGTATCAACACCGTCCTCTAGACCCATTCCTTTAAGGTGCTGTAACAAAGCGTATTATGCATAAAGTCCATAAACTAACTCTGATATTACTACATACGCCAGGCGACGCGAGCTACATATGCCATGACTCGCATTCGCGACTGCACCGGATGCCCTCCATATTATTCTGATTAATCGGGTTCACTGTACCGAGGCAAAACAAAGCTCATGGGCGCAGGTGCCTTCAAAGTATCTCGACCTTGCGAAGCACCGCTGCGCGTGCCAGGGGAACTGTCCGTGCGAACACTCCCTGGCACACTTCTGCCTCGGCGGCCCCAACCTACGTACCGTTCTGCTTCGAGCTTTCATCCCCTCACTGTCCCTTGGGCACCCTGGAATTCCTGCGCCGCCTAATTTATTATAATCTCAAGTGCTCTCCTGAGACTTCCGTTTGTCGGTTACACGTGCCCTACAGCTGGATCAGTACTTGTAAACACACACACACACACACACACACACACACACACACACACACACACACACACACACACACACACACACACACACACACACACACACACACACACACACACACACACACACACACACACACACACACACACACACACACACACACACACACACACACACACACACACACACACACACACACACACACACACACACACACACACACACACACACACACACACACACACACACACACACACACACACACACACACACACACACACACACACACACACACACACACACACACACACACACACACACACACACACACACACACACACACACACACACACACACACACACACACACACACACACACACACACACACACACACACACACACACACACACACACACACACACACACACACACACACACACACACACACACACACACACACACACACACACACACACACACACACACACACACACACACACACACACACACACACACACACACACACACACACACACACACACACACACACACACACACACACACACACACACACACACACACACACACACACACACACACACACACACACACACACACACACACACACACACACACACACACACACACACACACACACACACACACACACACACACACACACACACACACACACACACACACACACACACACACACACACACACACACACACACCACGAGAAAAGCACCCCGCAACGAAAAAAGCGCCCAGCGGCTTCTGCAACATACCGCGCCCGTGCGATGAGAATTACGGAACGCCAACGAGGAATCTGACCACAGCTTCGAGCTCCTAACTCGTAACCTCGTCGAGTGGCACTCCTGCAACAGGCGGGACCGCTGAAAACCGCATACCGCCGGAAACAACAACAGGATCATCCTTCGGTTCCATAACTGCCACCTGCGCGGTCGACATGAACCACATCCACGCCCTCCCGCAACACAGAATAAAGAGCCAACTTATAAAGCCGAAACACACGGGTCACGCACACCACATCACCACGCTACAAGCGAGGAGACACCATGCTGCTACGCTGCTACGGTTGCTACCTGACTACAGTCACCAAGTTTAGCAAGCGTCTCAGGAGCTGGCAACCTCGGCGTGTAGCAACAAGGCGGGGGCGGTCTTGCGGCTCTTGATTTCAATGGATGTGCCCTATGGGTAGCTTGCAGTGACGTAGCTAGGTCGTCTGGCACCCAGGGCCCATAGGTCTTCTGTCACCCCCCCCCCCCCGGATGTAGTCGAGGAAAGCGAGGATATCGACAATTTCCGGGTTTCAGCACCAGTACAGCCGCCTTCGAAACCGCGCACGTCCCCCTGGTCCCCCTCTCCTTCGCTTTCTTTCTCAGAGATCGCGAATGCAGCAGGTATACACGCTGTTTTTTCGGCGCCAAATAACACAGGGTGTCGCACTGATAACTTGGGATACGCGCATCTGTGCACATCATCTGTCAGACTGTAAGGCTTGGCAGCCAATACAAATGCGGCATCGTGGAAAATATGGCTCACGTCACGAGTAACAAAAAATATCTTTATAAAGATTTAATTGCCAATTTTAGCGGCAATATTGCATTTGCGAAATTAAAGCTCGACATTCATATCTTGCCCAACAACAACTTCACGAAAATCGTCGTAGGTACTATGGCGCGCAGCATTTTGGCTGTGGACAGCCCTGAACGAAAACAAAAATTAAATTGTTTGTCAGTGACGCTGATCTCCCCACCCTATTAGATAACGCCACCTGCCTCCCGACTGCGCGGGCGCCAATGCTATGACAATTGCGAGTTCTCTTCATTCTGATCAATAAAGCCTTGTTTTTATTTGCTGCTATACGGACAAACGTGATTATCCGAGCTGCGGTACCACCACAACATTGGAAACAGAATAGAGCACGCTTCGCGTCGATTCTTGACGTCACCAAAAAAAAAAAAGAAAGTCCGATGAAGCCCGTGCCAGCGAAAACTTGCACTACTGTTGGTCAGCACTCGCAATGGAGTGGATTGAGGGATCGACGTCACTGGTCCACTATTTCATATTTCTTTCGCTGCTGTCATACTGGGCGCCACCCGCAGTGCCAAAGTACTGTAGGCTGTAGTTTTGCAGGCTGTACTGCTTGGCTATTGTAGCACCCAAAACGACTGTAGTACCGAAAGCGCACCCCACATGAAACGTTCCGCTAAGGCGTGTAATTGAGCGACCATTTTGCGAATTAAATTTTTTAGCCCGCACATTCATGCAATTATTTCGTGGTGTGTTGATAGAGCTGCAGCCGACAATTCTGCGGCGCAACGCATCGGGTACATGAGCTCGCGGGCCATTGGATACTGGAGCATTCTTCGCCATCTGCGCCCAGTCAAGCCGGCGGAAAGAGGGGCGTCTTCAGACGTATATGACACCCTCCGCCCCCCTCCACTGGCCCCTTGCACCCGGGGCTCACGCCCCCCCCCCCCCTGTTTCTACGCCACTGGTAGCTTGACCTCTAGAGTCAGTCTAATAACTTTATGCATCCGGCCAACACAGAAGTTACATAGGCTATTATCAAAACCCCTTGCACCCGGGGCTCACGCCCCCCCCCCTGTTTCTACGCCACTGGTAGCTTGACCTCTAGAGTCAGTCTAATAACTTTATGCATCCGGCCAACACAGAAGTTACATAGGCTATTATCAAAACCCCTTGCACCCGGGGCTCACGCCCCCCCCCCCCCCTGTTTCTACGCCACTGGTAGCTTGACCTCTAGAGTCAGTCTAATAACTTTATGCATCCGGCCAACACAGAAGTTACATAGGCTATTATCAAAACGAGAAGAAGGTAAAAGCTGGAGCTACCGCTTTTCCATTGTTCTCGTTTAGCTCATCGTCTTATAGATTTCCATCTCCCGCCTTCAGCGTGTTTTCATAGGAGGCCATGGCCTTACATACCAGGCAGAAAGTAGCGGTGGCGCTGGCGTCCCAGACTCTTGAACCAAGTTGGCGTGTTGCGACCTCATGCGTGTGTGTGGGAGCATCTGCTGCACATTTGCGACTGAAATGAAAAAATCACTGCTATGGCGCCCGGGCGTAAGACTGCGTACGCTCGCTCGGACTAAGGCCGCAAGGTGTCGCTTTTTGAAGCTCCAAGAGATGAAGAGCGACGACTTGTGTGGGAGAGAAATCTGTGCAGACTCGATAAGTCCCTCAACACGGATTACGCTGCGTGCGAGTTTCACGTTGAGCAGCATTTCATCGCGGGAGACTATGTGCACATAATTAACGGAACAGGAGTTCGAGTGCCAGGAGGGAAACCAACTCTTCGACCTGACGCGGTGCTGACCATTTAAAACTGACAAGTTTAAACATTGTGTCTGCCTTGTTTCAAATTTAGAGCAAAGGAAAAGCAGGCATATTTAAATATATTTGTGAAGCTGGCCACTATATTTGTAGAGATTATTTAGATGTCGGACCAAATTAAGTTTAGGGCGAGGTTACAGATATATTTCATCAGGTTCCTCATGTAATTCATTAAGGAAGTGCGAATATTCCATGGTAAAAATGCAAATGCAAACTGGCAGAGGCGTGGCAACGTGGAATGTTGAACGCACGTTATCTGTCTTTAAGAGGCAACATTACCTTAGGGCTTACTCCGATTCTCTGTTCGAATATACACGAAACACATAAGTGCTATATTGAAAGAACTGCTGGACTGATTTGAAGGGAATTCGTTGCACTTGAATGAGAATGTTGAATTATAGCAACTGTGTACAGCGGGATGTTTCAGACGGTGTACTCACCACAGAAACCCACGAGATTGAGCGCGAGATTGAGCCCAAGAAAAAAAATTGAACAAAGATTATGTCTGTAAATCGGCCTTCAAGACAGGTAGATATCGCACTTTGGCAAATTGCATATGTTAGAACATCTCGAGCGGACAAATGTGATGCAAATAATGCGGAACTCTTTTTTTTTCTTTTTATAAATGCAGCAAACCCCATCAAAACTGTACAGTGGATGCCGAGGAAACTGATCTTTCCTTTCACATGCATTTAGGTATAGGAGGTAAGTGTAAGCTTCTTACAGTTCGAGTAAGGATTCTGATAGCACACAATATCCACCAATAGCCTTCTAGAGAATTAAATTAAAAATTTTGATGCAGTATTGCAGTGAACTGCTCACATGCTCTGCTCAGCTCGTTAGAACGCGTTTTGTAGAGCAAATGGGATAATAAACAGGCAATAAAATGAATGACGGGCATCGATCATTGATGAGGAACGTTAGATTCAACTCACAAACAGCAGATTAATAATACAGTTTTCTAGAATAACGTTATTGTCGCGCTTCACCACGGCCAGTCATGTCCGAACCATGTTGCGCGTCATAAAATGACTTCTCTGAGCCTGCCAGGTGCCCGCCCGGCTCAGATTAGTTGTAGATAGGACGGTAATGTAGTTCAGTTGCGATGAAGCATTCATGCACGCATGCACCGGCAAGCACCGACCTGCGATGCCGGGTGGTGCATCCAAGAGCATTCAACGCCTCCGTTACTTTTCTACACGGAAAGGCCCCCTCCATGGTAAAGCCCCTTAAACTTTCTAAAGTAGTGCCACTCTTTGAAGAATGCCGCCTCCTCCTCGCGCGCTCTGTCCGAGGACGACGCCGCGTCGCTGGCCTAATAGCATCACGCGGGCCCTCACGCCGTGCACAAGCGCCATTTTTTGCTCGAGGAGGGTTCACCGAGCGGCGAGGAGCGCATGTTGGCGCCTTTGCTACGCTCGAGCAGTGTAGGCGGCGCCACGGTCGAAGAGGGAGCGTGAAAGAGAGGAGAAACGAGTGTCGATACTTTACGAAGTTTAAGGGGTTTTACTCCACGGCGGCCTGTTGTGCTACTCAGGAGTATTCTAGCACACTCTAGTAAGGGCGCTACCCTGTTATCACGGTTAGGGCTGCTATTACGGTTACCGGTGATAACTGCCACTGTAATTCTCGGTATACGACGTGCACGCGTGAAGGTCCTAACATGTCATGTATCGCTGTACCACATCATGAAGCGAGCAAAAATAAAACACTGAAGTGTATCCAATATTCAGCCAGTTAAGCGCGGAACTATATATACGGCAGCGCAAGGATATTGCCTGCGTATGCCTGTGCCTGCGTACGCCTCGGCAGTGCTGCAATGAGCTTGCGAGTTGGAGTATATATGTTCGAGTTACTTTTGTGTGTTGTTTGCAAATTTTCGGCAGCATGATTACACCACTGCTGTTGATTTACACCACCAGAGAAGTAGAATACGCTTGGTTACTGCAGTATTAACTCTGCTTTTGTCGTGTGGAACTCTGAGCCACCAGGTGGCTGTACCGTCCAGGCCGACTTAAAGCCCCTTAATATTCGTGTAGTACCACGCTTTGAAGAATGCCGCCTCCTCCTCGCGTGCTCTTGGCCTAATAGCATCACGTGGGCCCTCGCGCCTTGCTTCAGCGCCATTTTTGCTCGAGAAGCGTCTACGGAGTGGCGAGGAGCTCATGTTGGCAACGTTGCTACGCTCGAGCAGTGTAGGCGGCGCCACGGTCGAGGAGGGAGAGTGAAAGAAGAGAAACGCGGAGGAGTGAAGGCGGATGAGGAGGATATCGCTACTTTAGGAAGTTTAAGGGGTTTTAGGCCGACTCACGTTTGCGTCTCCGCCCATGCGGTAAAACGCCCACTCCGCTCGTGTTTACCAGAATGCCAGGCACGCTAAAACTCTAACACACAACGCTCATGCCAGAAGCGGAAGTCAGAAGGCAGGGCCGTTTGAAAGGAGCGTCACAGTGCGTCAGCTGGGCTTCGTCGCTTTTGCAACCAAACTCAATGCCCAACTCTATAGCCCTTTTAGCCCGCCGCGGGTACGCTGCACATGCACTGTTGATACCGTGACAGCCGGATTGGGCCCCCCCATGGCAAAAATATACAGAAAAAAATCATGAGCCATTCCGCTCTGTGGTGGTGCATGACATGCGAAGCTGTTTAGCACACGACACAGAGGTGACATCGAATTTTCAACAATGGTACAAATTTATTTACCATGAGTTTTGTATACATGCGCGCGGACGACGGTACCGCCGCCCCAAGGAGCCGGAAGAGAATAGACACGCGTGACGTTTCGATGGGACCGCCACCACGGGAGCACAGTGTGACGGGAGAGCGAAAGGAAAGTAGGTACGCAAGCGCTTGGAACGTCGACAAAGAAAGGTTGGTGCGAACGTAAACATGGCCGACGTTGGTCAAAATGTAACATCTCTTCTTGTCAGCTTAATATATGATACGGGTTCCATTTGGACCCAAGATATTAAACTTATTTTTGCGAGTGGACGGAGTGTTTGAAGCCTGCTTCACCTCCGCCGCGAGTTGGCCCGGCCTGGTATAGCCCCGTCTCCGGGATCGGCAAACGTTATTGCACACGCAGGACAAAAGTGCACGAAATCCCAGCCACAAACGACTTCACTGTGAAACCTCGACCCGACTTCCCGCTGGCGTGCCACGGTCACGGCGGCCACGCCAACGGCGGCCATATTTCGATGGGGGCGAAATGCGAAAACACCCGTGTACTTTGATTTAGGTGCACGTCAAAGAACCCCAGGTGGGCAAAATTTCCGGAGTCGTCCACTACGGCGTGCCTCATAATCAGAAACTGGTCTTGGCACGTAAAACCCCACAATAATATTTTTTAATGTGCATTTTAATAAAGCGCTATTGAAATTCTCGCGTCCATCCATTTCTAACGCCTTTTTTTTTTCTTGCGTACGCGTCCTAGTGTATTCGCTGGTACCGCCTT
This sequence comes from Dermacentor variabilis, assembly GCF_050947875.1. Lineage (NCBI taxonomy): Eukaryota > Metazoa > Arthropoda > Arachnida > Ixodida > Ixodidae > Dermacentor > Dermacentor variabilis. Next base: position 45,129,462 of record NC_134574.1, read on the forward strand.
TTCAAATTCGTCATGCAACAACTGGCCCAAGAACTTGCGCTAATGAACCAGTGTAATTTCCAATGTTCTTATGCACATAAATGGAGAGACAGGTATAGGATACGAATAAATTTTTCGAAAGCAGCTCTTATTTTTTAAATCGCACATATTCCGTACCTTCCTTTCATCCCTATAAAACCATCTAGTCAAGTCGCATGTGAATAGGAGTTCTTGATGTATACGAAGCTGGAATATTAGGAAAATACGTTCCTTTTGTTTGCTTTACGGGGTTACGCAGTTACGAGCTGGGAATCGGAATATCCCAGTAAGATCGCGGCTCCTTGTAACATCACGCTCGAATCCTCGGTAATGAAAATAAAGCTTATAGATGAACGTCCCCTGTTGTAGGGGCACAAAGTGACAATAGTGTACAGTGGTGTCCAAGTGAAAATCAATCTTCACATTGCTTATGCAAGCCTTTGTTAGGTTTTATGTATTTTTTAAAACTTAGCTCGGAATTCCAAGACAAGGCTGCTGCTGCAATCACCTGTAATTTCACGGAGGTGAAAAATATTCAAGCAGCCACGCTCTGCGAGGACGCCGGCCTCGAGAGACCAGCGTCATCAGTGAAGAATTGCGTAGAGCACATGACTCTCTCTTTCCTTCTCTGCGAAGACGCACAAGGCCCAGTGCCCATTTCGTGTCACTGCGAGAGAAAGCGGTACATGACAGCTATTGGATTTCGTCAGAAGTCCTTGTCGGTTCTGAATATGGAAGACCATTGCCTGCTTCGCAAGCCTGAAGTGCTGTCCGAGGTACCGGAACGTGAGTGCCCGCGGCACATTGTGGCATGTTCCGTAGACGTAAAGGACTTGCCTTATTCGCTATCTTGCAACCTAATCTGAAGAAACCAGGCAAAGCGAAGTTCCTGAACTCGTGTGGCGTGTCCGAGAATCACTTGTTTGAACAACTCTCGGTGCGGTCACTGATTAACCGAGTGTCTGCTCTTCACCGCTTTCGTTCTCCGCGCTGGCCGGACCGGCAGGCCTTGCGCACTTTTCCGGCTGATGCGCCTTTTATGGCGTCACACGATGTTCAGTCAACTGCTCGGTCAGGTTTCGGTATCGCGCTTTTTTGGTTATTTAAAATTATTTTCGAATTCTACCATCAGAAGCCTGACAGGGGCGTCTCGAGAACATAAATATGCCACTACCTTGGCATGGTCAAAACATCGCCGGAGCTATCCTTACCACAGGCAACGCGAATGTGGAAACTCGTCTAAGGGAGCGCCTGTACACCCCCTTGTTTAGCCTTGTGGACACGTTGTTGCGACGCCTGTTTCTCGAAGCTCGACCGGCGTTACTATTGGGTAGCGTGGCGTTGTCGGGGGGCTACGGGCATTCGGTAGACCATGGCGATCAGGCAGAGACGAGACGCAGAAGGATAGAAAGTTGGACAAGTTCGTACGGTAACATGATCTTGGATTGTAGCGCGAAGTGAACGAGGACACAGAAAGGAGCAGGCAGGACGAGCGCTCGTCCTGTCTGCTCCTTTCTGTGTCCGTGTTCACTTCACGCTACAATCAAAGAGACGAGACAATTTCTAATGCGAAACTTGCACTGTATATTGAATGGATGGCTAAGGATAAGAAGAAGAAAATGAATTAATTTAAAAAGTACATTGCGGGGCCCCTTAAATAGGCCCACTAAAATTGTAGGCGGGATCTTGCTGACGTCAACGTTACGTGACATGCACTGAGTCTGGTCGGGGATAGGCGGCGGATCCCTTCTCCCAGATGAGTTTGCACGGTCTTGCCTCCTCTGGCGGCAACCCACGGAGTCTGTTTGGTTCGCGGAAAGGGTTCTTCCCTTTGTCGCACATACTAAGGGGCCTGTCATCCCTGCGGGGCGCCTGCCAGACCGGCAACCACTCGAGACAACCATAGCAAATTAGGAATCTAGCCTTCCTTCTGATTAGGCATGGTCTTTGAGCATCCCTTTTGCTCGAGGTGTTACACGTCAACCGTAACAGTATCTCCGGTGGTTGAGGAAGATCCCGACGCGCAGGAGCAGCAGCCAGTCCGCGAGGGAGCGGCGTTTCAGCAGCAGAATTTCCCTCAGGGGTGGCGAACCATTGTTCGTAGCTGGTAGATTCCTGGGAGTCATTCATCAGTCCTCATGGCGCTTTTGTGCCTTTTATCCCTTGTCCGGTCCGGTGAAACTGGACTTGCAAACCGGTCTCGCCACTTTTCGTCTCCTGTTTGACCAAGCAATCACTCCAGAACAGTGCCTTTCCCGCAACCAGAAAGTAAGCGAGCACAAGGCCACCCTCCCCCAAGACACACCAGGCTTTACAAAAAAAAAAAAAATGAAACCCGCTACTTCTCTCCCATCCCTTTCGCACGGCCCCCCCCCCCCTAAACACTAAAAACAGCCATTTCTTGAAAGCGTTAAGACGAGGTTACTAAAATCAGCTAACAATCAGCTACAACTTCGCGATAATAAAGAAATGTAACAAAAATATGAACGTAAAAATACCATGGAAACCAGAGTGGACATGAGGCTTTCGCTACTCTAGGGACAACGACTCAGACCATAGGTATTGCCGTTAAGTTTACCCTTCTTGTAGCCAATATCGAAGGTGTACTGTTGAAGAGTCAAGCTCCAGTGCCAAAGACGGCCGTTTTTCGTAGACGTGGACGGTAGCCATGTGAGGGGACAGTGGTCAGTCTCTATGGTGAACCTTGAACCAGCGATATAGCAAGCTAGCTTCTGCACCGCCCATACCACGCAGGCGCATTCCTTTTCTTATGCACTGAATGCTTCCTCGCGAACTGAAAGCTTTCTACTGGCGTACAATACGGGGTGTTCATTTTTGTCATCTCTCTTTTGACAAAGCACCACCCATATACCCTAGTCGCTGACATCACACTGAAGAATAAATGGCTTAGAGTAGTCGGGCGCGTTGAACACTGGCTGACTCAGTAGTGCTTTCTTCAGCATACTAAAAGCCTTTTCTTTTGCGTCATCCAACTTTAGCGGCTGTGGTTCTGTTTTTCTGAGATCATGTGTTAAAGAACTTGCAATCTCGGAATAGCGCGGAATATACCTTTGGTAATAAACTGCCAAACCAAGGAACGACCTGATGGCCCGCTTAGTGCGTGGTTGCGGGAAGTTGTCTATTGCGGTCAATTTAACTTTGGAAGGCCGACGATGGCCTTGCCCTATTACATGACCTAGATAAGCTACCTCCACGCGCCCCAATAGGCATTTGGGAGCCTTCACAGTTAAGTTGGCCTCTTGTAGATGACACAACATGGTTCGCAGGTGTGGCATATGGTCCACCCATGACGAAGAAATGATTGCTATGTCATCGAGACACGGAAGTACAAAGTCCTCCATTCCCCGTAGCACCCGGTCCATAAGGCCAGGGAAATAGTAGGGTTCATTCTTCAATCCAAAGCTCAGGACTTTCGGCCGAAAGGTTCCCATCGGGGAAATAAACGCCGCAAGCCTGCTTGCCCTCTCTGTCAACAGAACCTGCCAGTACCCTCTGACTAAATCGAGCGTAGAGAGGAAATTAGCACGGCTCACTTTCTCAAGTCTTTCCTCGATATGTGGTATTGAGTAGGTCTGGTCCTTCGCGATTAAGTTGAGCCGGAGGTAGTCGATACACGGTCGTGGCTCCTTTTCTTGGAATTCAACTAATATAAGAGGCGAGTTATAATCACTCTCTCCTGGCTCGGTTACACGTAGCTCTAACATCTTGTTTAATTCAACGGCCATGACTTGACGTTGACGAAGTGAAACATGATAAGCTTTCGAACGAACTGGGTCCGATGAGGTTAACTCGATATCGTGAACGATCGCAGTGGTCCTGCCAGGTGTGTGTGAAAATATGTCTTTAAATTCAAACACGAGTTCCCTCAGTTCGGCCCTTTGATTGGGATTCAACTCTGCCTGCTCTACTAGCTTGTCAATGGTCTCGTGAATGTCTTTGGCCCCCGTTATTGATGTTAACTCCGGAAAGTCGACAGACATCTCCTCAGGTTGGTTAAGGGACATACTCACAATGGCTTCCCTCTGCCGGTAGGGTTTAAGTAGATTGCTGTGGTACACTTGTGTCCTTCGTTCTCCCGGTATCGTGATTACGTAGTTTGGTTCACAGAATTTCTGAATTATGTGAACCGGTCCTTCTCATTGAACCTGTAGTTTGTTTTTCAATGAGGGTTTCAGGCTCATTACCTTTTCCCCAACTTGAAAGCGTCGCGTTCGAGCCCCCTCTCTCATAGTGTCGCTTAGCATTGCTTTGGGCCCTGCGCATTTCCTGCCCTGCTAATTCTTGAGATGTGTGCAGTCGGTCTAATAGCTCTAGCACGTAAGCCGCAACCGAAGGGTCATCCGCCTGGCCTTCCCAGGATTCTCGAACAAGGCAAAGAGGGGACCTAAGGCAGCGACCGTAAACGAGCTCTGAAGTTGAAAATCCTGTTGACTCGTGCGGTGCACTTCGAAGCAAGAAGATTGCTGCAGGCAAGCAAACCTCCCAATATGATTTGTGCTCATAGCAAAGGGCTCGCAAATCCCGTTTCATGACTGAGTGGACTTTCTCTACCGCATTTGACTGCGGGTCGTACACTGAGCTATGAATAATTTGAATACCGCACGTTTCCAGAAACGTCGAGGTCGGTGCACTCGTAAAGACTGATCCTTGATCTGACTGTATTCCTGCGGGAAACCCCACTCGCGCGAATATAGGCAAAAGCTCGTTCACGATCTCCCCCGAGCTTAGTTCATTGAGGGGCACCACCTCTGGGAATTTCATTGCGGGGCATAGTACAGTGATAATATGCCGATAGTCAGACTGCGTTGCAGGAAATGGTCCCACTGTGTCTATTACGAGCCGGCGAAACGGCTCCGTGATAATGGGAACAAGCTTCATTGGCGCTTTAGCCTTATCTCCGGGTTCGCCTATGTGATGACATGTGTCGCAGCTTCTCACGAGTGCTTCCACTTCCTGAAAACAGCTGGGCCAGTAAAATTCCTGCATTAAGCAGTCCTTTGCTTTCCGAATGCCCAGGCGCCCTGTCCAAACGCCCCCGTGGACCAGGTGCAGGAGCTGCTCACGATAGGGATGCGGCAACACGAGTTTGTCGAATTGCACTCCCTTTCGACTGGCGTACTTTCTATAGAAAACGCCTGCCCTCTTGAGGAACTTTACGTTCTGTTTGGCCACACCTTCTTTTGCGTCTAGCCTTAGGTTAGGCAGGGTGGACTATTTTTCCTGCTCAGCAATCAATTTCTCAGGGCTTACATCCAATAACTTTCTTCTGTATTGTGGCTCTCGAGGCATTTCGGGCTCCGGGACTTTCCTGTCCTCTTCATTAGCTAGTGTACTTTCCGCAATACCCCCTATAGGGCTGTCCTGTTTGGTGCTGGTTGACGAATCCTCCGTCAAACTTGTTTCCTCCACTACTGGACATTCGTACACTGCCTTTGCCGCGAGCTCCCTTGCCTTGGAACGAGTTAGGGCTTGCACTATTCCCTCACTAAACCCGTTTCCCCTGCGTCGCAGCAAATCCTCAGATTTGTTCGATAACAAATATGGATACTATGGCGGGAGATGTGCCGAGATGGTGTCGAGTACTCCAAAAGGGCCTTCGATACGAACCTTTGCCACTGGAAGACAAACACTGGAGGTCTCTACGGCTTGCCTTATCCAAGCACATTCTCCCGTGAACTGGTCTTACTCTACGTACGACGGGTACACCACGTCCATTGTGGCTGCTGAGTCGCGAAGCACCCGACACGGTTTGCCGTTTACCACGAGGTCTCGAATGCACGGTTCTAACAATTACGGATTTTCTTCGTTGCTAGTTAGTGACATCAACACTAGTTTGAGATTTTCGCACCCCACGGAGATATGCCCCGTTTGCTGGCAGTTATAGCAAACTACTGGTTTCTCTGCCTCGAAAACTTTTTTCTTTTGCTTTTCTGCCCTCTGTTCGGGTGGCTTCTCTTTCCATTGCAGTTCTCGTGACTAAATTTCACCGAATCTGACCTTTGCTTGGATTTATACTGACTCAAATTTGACCATCGATCTGGCTTGCCGGGTCTGTATTTGTTCATCAACTTAGGAGCTTCGTTGCCTTCGAACGCACGGCGAGTTACGCACTCCTCAGCGAGATCGGCTGCTCTCGTGATAGTGTCGATGCCTGGCCTATCCTAAACCCAATACTTGATGTTTTCTGCCAGCCGGCGATAAAACTGTTCTAAAGCAATTCACTGCATTGTCTTTTCAGCGTCGCCGAGTGCACCCTCTTCTCTGAGCCATTATTTCAGGTTTACCACCAAGCTGTATGCGAAATCTTAGTATGACTCACTTTTGGACTTCTCTACCTCCCTGAATTTCCGCCTGAATTATTCTGCTGATAATCTATACTTTTTAAGCAGACTCGCTTTGACTTTATCGAAGCCCTCTGCTTCTTCTTTCCCGATGCGGGCAATGATATCAGCTACCGCACGTGGCAGCAACGTAAGCAAGCGTTGCGGCCACGTGTTTCTCGAAAATTTTACCCTCTCACACGTTCGCTCAAACTGAACCAGAAAAAGACCTATGTCCCCTCCTACTGCTTAGGGTGCCATCAAGTCTGTCATTCTGCGCTCGCTTTCTGGTGCCTGTAGTAGTCTTTCAGTATTTTGAGCTTTCAGAAACTCGATGTCTAGGCGCCTCATTTCGAGGTCGCGCTCTTTTTCCTCACGTGCTGTCTGATCGCGCTCTTCTTTTTCTTCTAGGCGCTTACACTCTTCGTTTTCTTCAAGGTGCTTGCGCTCTTTCTTTTCTTCAAGGTGCTTGCGCTCTTCCTCCTTATCCGCAATGCTCTCTAGCATTCCTTCAGTTCAGCGTCGTCTGCCCCACTCGCTTCGATCGCCTCGATGATCTCCGGCTTTCTCTTTGATTGGGCATTTTGGAGGCCCAATTATCTGGCCAAGCTAAACAATTCCAGCTTCTTTAGTGCCTTCAAGTTCATGGCTGCCCTTAGTGTTGCTAACCCTTCACTCTGTAACAACCTCGACGTACTCAAAACTTCCGTCCTCGGTTAAAGAAAAATCACTGCCCTTTCTCCAAAAATACGTAAAGCCAAGTGATATCTTAGTGAAGAAAAGCCGTGCACTCACCATATGCAGTCATGAATCCTGACATCTTCCTTCCGAACGTTGTCACCAGAACGAAGAGGAGACGATCTCTTAGATGTCTCAGAAAGGCAAGTTGGGTCAGTTGGTTGGGATTCATGGTAAGGTGCGTAACAGCGCACCCAAGACAAGGACAACAGAAGGAATAAAACGACGACACGGCGCTGACTCTCAACTGATATTTTTGGAAGATATGTCTAACATATATACAGGTGCCATTTGATAAACATGCCATGCACAAGATACAGAGATGCGTCGAGGCAACTGTGAAAAACTGACGCATAATGAAAATTGACACAGGTAACGCAGTTTCATGTCATTAAGAGTAATACACAGTTCACTGATACACGCTTCGTCCCTAATCTTTATATTGCGAGCTTCGGCGATTTCCCTTGTCAATTAGCTTACGTGTTTAAAAATTACACAAGCTTCTTTTAAATTCAGGGCGACAACCGCACGACTCGCAATGCTCCGGGAGATGAAGTGGCGCAACCCCTTGAATAGATAGCTCATGCTCCCGAAGTCGAACATTCACACATCGCTTCGTTTGTCCCACGTACTCTCGACCACAAGATAATGGAATGACATACACAACCTGCTTAGCACAAGTGATGTACCTGTTCACATATATGACAGTGCATTTTCCCTTCACTTGCTTTTCATTCAGCAAATTATCAAGTAACAGGCATATGCGACCTATCTTATGTTTCGCAGAAAAACGAACATCAATGTTGTACCTTGAACCAACGTTCTTAAGCCCATGCGCCAGCTTGTGTACATACGGTACGACTGCGTTTTTTTTTCTTTTTTCTCGTAATTTAGTTTGAATACTTCGGTCATTTATGCTCTTGACGCCGCGAACCATACTTTCACTCAAAGATGAAATGATCGCTTCCGGGTAACCAGCGTCCAGTAAACGATTTACCTGATCAGAAAAAGCAGGCTTCGTCATACGAAAACACGACTTTTTTAATACAGCATTTAGAATAGTCTTCGCTATTGCACGTTTCACTACTTTAGAATGACCGGATTTATAGTTCGAAATGGGCTTAACCGATCTGGGACCATATTTCCAGCACACATGATTTTTACCAAAAATTATTCTTAGGTCAAGAAACTGCAGTTGATGGTCCTTAGGGACTTCGAAAGTAAAATAAAGGCCCATGCCGTGCTGCCTGAATAACGCTAAAATTTCATCCACACCTGCGGCGGGAATGTCACTGGTAAAAAATATAATGAAATCATGAACATAGCGAAAAACCCTATTGGAAAGTTTAGCGAGGTGGCCCTCTAATTGCCTATCAATATAACCAAGAAAAATGTTACTAATGATAGGAGCTACGCATGAGCCAATGCATACCCCCGAGTAGCCCATTTGCATGCCCCTGAGTTTAAGCCCATACAAAACTATAAATCCGGTCATTCTAAAGTAGTGAAACGAGCTATAGCGAAGACTATCCTAAATGCTGCATTAAAAAAGTCGCGTTTTCATATGACGAAGGCTGCTTTTTCTGATGTTGTGTGGTGTTATATGGCGCAAGGGCCAGGTATGTCCAAAGAGCGCCATGTCAAGTGGCAATGTTAACGATGCATTGTGAATGGCGTGGACAATGAATTGCTCATGGTAGATGTGACATGGCTGTAGAAAGACCTAAAACCTGTCACTGTAAATGGCGTAAAATATATAGGTGCTAAAATAATGACACTAAGTGGGGCTGTGGGCTATGGCAATGGGGTTTCGTTAAAAGCATCATGCAACAAAATGTAACAATGACAGTATAGCTTTAAAAAAGCCCTTGAGCATAAGGGCAGCTATGCGTGCGCTAAAAATTCCCTGGCCAAATGATTTTCAGAGTGCCTGTTTCAGCTAAAAACTGTAAGACTAATTTCAGATAAAAAGGTGGTTCATTGCTAAGGAAAAATTTCGGGTGAAGAGGTATATTTTCGCGATATGCAGAAATGAAATACTTTTTCCTCCATGCTTCTATTGCAGGGCATTGAATAAGGACGTGCACGACTGTGAGATTTTGGCCGCACTTACTACGATTCGGAGGATACCCCCCAGTAAAGAGGTAAGAGTGAGTGCCGTAAGTGTGTCTTATTCCTAATCGGCAAAGGACCACTTCGTTATATCGTGATGTTCACTCCGATACCCAATACGCTAATTTGGGTTTGATCAAGTGCAGTTTATTTGATATCTGAGCATTCCACTGTTTCTGCCAGTGTATTTTCAGTTTGTGACGCAAGTACAGTTTAAGATCCGTGGCGGGGATGGGTATGTTTATGTCCGTGTCGCTAAAAGCTACTGAGGCAGCTTTCTCGTCAGCAGCTTCATTGCCTTTTATGCCACAGTGGCCAGGTACTCGGCATAGGATAATCATTTGTTTAGCACTATAAGCTGAGCATAGCAATGTATAGAGTTCATTAAAGACAGTGTCTTTATGTTTACGTAGATTCATTATTGCTCGGACTACGCTCAATGAGTCTGTGAACGCAATAGCCTTAGTCAGATTCGTTTGCTTGATGTGCTTCACTCCAGAGAGTATTGCATACGCTTCCGCTGTAAAAATTCATGTATGTGGGTTCAATGTTCCGGATATTAAAAATACTGGTCCTAGTGCTGCGTAAGCAACACCAGAAGGAGACTTATAGGCATCTGTGTAAAATTCAGCACAAGAGTACTTCTCCTGAAGCCCAATAAAATGCGAACGTATGTGTGTCTAAGTTGTTCGTTTTGATATTTCTGCAAACGAAACGTCAGACTCGATAGTCCGCCACTCCCAAGGTGGTGGAAGCCGCGTAGTTGCCATTATGACATTCTCTAAAATCGACGCGCCCGTTTCTTCGGACAATGCTTCCAACCGAAGGGACAGAGAAGGTCTAGTGCCCGGGCAGTTACGGAAAAGCCTGGCCGTAGACAGGTCGTGAATAATTGAATGGCATGGATGATCGAAATCTGATTTCACCTTCAGGGCCTAAGAGAAAATTAAATATGTTCTTTGAAGATGTGGAGACCATTCGTGGATTCTACGGGGCTTTCTACGGGGCTAGTCCTGAACGCATTAGTAGCAAGACGAATGCCCATGTGGTGGACAGAATCGAGCATCTTCAAAGCACTAGGCGTGGCAGAGTTATATACAATGGCTCCATAGTCAAGGCGTGACCGTATAAGACTTCTGTACAAGCTCAACAGGCATCTTCTGTCACTTCCCCTGTATGTGCGGGGCAAGAGCTTCAGTAGATTCATTGTCCTCAAGCACTGCAGTTTCAAATATTTTAAGTGTGGGATAAAAGTTAGGTTGGAATTTAAAATGAGGCCTCGAAATGTATATTCATGACTCACAGATAGCCGTTCTCTATTAAGATCAATAACAGGCTCCAGTGTTACACCTCTCTTATTGGAGAAGAGAATGCACGTACTTTTTTTAGGGTTTAGTTTAAAACCGCTCTCGTTTGCCCACTAAGACAATTTATTCAGGCCAAGCTGCACTTGTCGCTCGCAGATACTAAGATTACATGACTTGTAACCTATTTGGATATCATCCACGTATACGGAATAAAACGTTGTACGTGCTATGATAGTATGGAGCGAATTCATTTTTACAAGAAATAAAGTACAGCCCAGAACTCCACCTTGTGGCACACCAGTCTCCTGAGTAAATAGACGAAACAGGACGTTACCAATCCTAACATGAAATGTGCAGTTGGACAGATAAATTTGAATCACGTTTAGCAAATTGCCTCGGATGCCCATTCCAGCTAGATCATGAAGGATTCCGAAACACCAAGTAGTATCATATGCTTTCTCCATCTCTAAATATACTGACAAAAAGACTGTTTGTGCACAGAGGCATCCAGGATATCGGTCTCGATGCGGACAAGTTGATTTGTTGTGGATCTATGATCCCTGAAGCCGCACTGCAAGGGATCTATTATCTCGTTGCTTTCAAAAAAGTGGACCAGGCGTCGGTTAGTAATTTTATCGAAAAGCTTACATAGGCAGCTTATTAGAGCTATAGGCCTACAGCTGCTGGCCAAAGACGGGTCCTTGCGCTCTTTCAGAATAGCGATTACTGCTTGCTTCCAGGTGTACGGGATGCAGCTGGCAGAGAATATGGCGTTAAAAAGAGAGAGGAGTGTTTTGTGTGCTTCAGGGTGTAGGTGTTCGATCATCTCGTAAACTATTTGATCGTTTCCAGGGGCCGATTTATTAGAGCTATGTAGTGCAGCCTGAAATTCCGCCATACTAAAAGGGCGGTTGCAGGATTCATTGCTCTTGGCTTTTAGATCCAGAGGCAGTCACTCGGCTTGTTCTTGGTGCCTAAGGAATGAGTCTGAGTAATGCAATGAGCTAGCAAATCTTTTCAAAATGTGCCCCTAGAGAGTCAGCTTGGTCCTGAAGAGTATATCCTTGCGTGTTTACTAATGTTAGAGGATGAGTTTGCCGACCTTTGATTTTATTCACTCTGTTCCAGGCTTTTCTTTCGTCAGTGCAAGAGTTTATGCTAGAAATATATTTTTGCCAGCTTTCCCTTTCGGCACGGCGCCACGTTCTTCTACCCTCAGACTTTATTTTTTTGAAAATTATCAAATTCTCCGTGGTTGGAGAGTCTCGAAGGTTGTTCCAAGCATTATTTTGATTTCTACGCGCTTTCTTGCAGTTGTCATTCCACCATGGTACACGTCACTTACAGGGCGATCCATTTGTTATGGGGATACATATTGACGCCACATCAACTATAAACGCCGTGAAATATACCACTGCATCATCTATAGAATGATTACAGATGTCATTCGAACTCAAACGTGTCAGCTCCCTATATAGTGTCCAGTCGGAACAATGGACTTTCCCCCGGGCTACATCTGGAAAGCACTCATCACCTTTTGTTAGTTTTATGGCAATGGGGAAATGGTCGCTCCCGTACGGATTCTTAATCACGTTCCCCTCCAGATGCGGCAAGAGCGAACTCGATGCGATGCTTAAATCGATAGATGAAAATGTTTTGTTTGCGACACTGTAGAATGTAGGATGTTTCCCATTTAGCAACTAAGCATCTGCAGTGAAGAGAAAGCTTTCGACAAAGCGTCCTCTGGCATCACAAAGGGTGTTGTGTGCATTAAAATCTCCAACGACAATGTAAGGTTCGGGCAGTTCATTGATAAAGGTGTGATATTCTGTTTTTGAAAGTTGGTAGTTCGAGGGGGGGGATATATGCAGAGGTAATTGTGATCAGCTTATTAAACAGTACCGCACGGACTGCAACTGCCTCTAGGGGTGTTTTAAGATGTACTTGCCGGCAAGCAAGACCCTTACCTACAATTATTGCCACACCGCCAGGCAAGGGCGTCGTTGTGGTCTTTTCTGTAAATGGCATACTACCGGCGAAAGTTTTTCTGTGAAGGTTTCAGATGTGTTTCTTGGGCACACAGCACCTTTGGAGTGTACCTATGGAAAAGTTCCTTAATGTCGTCTAGGTCATGGAGCAAACCCCTGACATTCCACTGTAATATCTGTGTGTCCATGTTATATGTGTTTTGTGCTGAGCTCACGAGACCTGTCCAGGCCCCGTGATACGATCTCTTTTTCTTCCTGGCGCGTTCGAGGGAGCTGCGCCGTTCCTTGGGCCTCTAAGACCCCGGAGTTGTGCTCGTATCCATCACCTCGTCTCAGGCGATGGATACTGCCCGCGCGGCGAGCACTTTCGCGGGAATGTTGGGCCGATCTGCACGGGCAGTGGCCCTTGGTCCAACAGGCCCGAGGGTCTGCTGGTCCTCCTTTGCGGGGGCGGGAACAGCGCTGGCTGTTCCAGCCGGGGGGCTGATGGCGTGACCACTGTCACACTCCGTGTGACTTGGGCGGCCGCCGAATGATGTAGCGCCGCCCCCCGGCGCGCCACATCGGTGTAGGAAGGACTTGACTGATTGTGTAGCGCGAAACGCTTACGTGCCTCTGGAAAAGATAGGTTCAGTTTTACTTTCAGTTCTATAATCTGCTTCTTTTTTTCCACGAGGGGCACGATCGCGAGTAGGCGGGGTGATCTCCTTCACAATTGGCACAGTGGTTTGTTGAAGTACAGATGTCAGAATCGTGTTCAGAAGAACTACACTTAGCACAAGTAGCACGTCCTCTACAGTTCTGCGGCCCATGCCCAAAGCGCTGACACTTGAAGCATCGACGCGGATTTGGGATGTATGGTCTAACACGAAGCTTGCAATAGCTGGTTTCTATTGTTTCAGGCAGGTTGCTGGTTCCGAAAGTAATGATTATGTGTTTGGTCGGTATTTGCTTGTCATCTCGCCTTAAAGTTATTCTTTGCACTTTTACTACGTTCTGGTCTTGCTATCCTTCTAGTAGTTCGCTTTCACTCAGTTCGAGAAGGTCATCTCCTGAGACGACTCCGCGCACTGACTTCATGGATCTGTGTGGGCCCACTGAGACTGGAATTTCCCTAAATACTACAAGTTTCGAGAGTTTGTCATATTGTGCTTTGTCGCAAAGTTCGAGAAGAAGATCTCCACTTCCCATCTTCGTTACTTTATAGCTTGGGCCAATTACTTCCGTGAGACATTTCGCTACAACAAATGGCGAGATCATTCTGACTGTTTTCGTATCGTGCTGACTGTGTACAAGGTGATACTTGGGAAGAGATTGCTTTGATTTCATGAAAAACGTGAAAGTTTCTTCGGAGCGCCCCCTCTTGAGGGAGGGATGAGCTAATGGGGGAAAGTTGCTTGCCATAGAGCGTTGGAAATTTCGGCGGCGATGGTGGCCACCCACCACCGACCCCAACAAGGGGACGCTACAAGGTCGGAAGAATACCTGCAAACGCCAGCCATGCATCGCCGCTATAACCCAATATAAAATACCCAAGGTTGGATAATTACACCAGGTTAACCCTTGCCGCCCATTAAACGGAAGTGAGAAGAAGTGATAAGGTGACAAGAAAGAAGAAACAGTGAGAGAGAAAGCAAAAGAATGAAGAGGGGGACAGGAAAGGGCGACTGCCGATTTCCTCCAGGTGGGTCAGTTTGGAGGTGCCATCTACGTGAAGCAGAGGCCAAAGAGGTGTGTTGCCTCCGCCGGGGGGCCTTAAAGGTCCGAACACCCGGCATCGGCTCAACCCCCAAGATCCCCCTTTCCCCTGACACGGCTAAGCCGCGCCCAGCTACACGCGGGAGGGTCTAACCGTCGTGTGCTCGGGTATGTGGTGTCGCAACACACCAAACGCCTGCTTACGCAGATGCCCCTGCGGGGGATGCTTTTTCTGATCAGGTAAATCGTTTACTGCAGGCTGGTTACCCCGAAGCGATCATTTCTTCTGTGAGTGAAAGTATGGTTCGCGGCGTCGAGAACATAAATGACCAAGGTATTCAAACTAAATTAGAAAAAAAGAAAAAAAAACGCAGTTCTACCGTATGTACACAAGCTGGCGCCTGGGCTTATGAACGTTGGTTCAAGGATGTTCGTTTTTCTGCGAAACATAAGATAGGTCGCATATGCCCGTTACTTGATAATTTGCTGAATGAAAAGCAAGTGAAGGGAAAATGCACTGTCAAATATGTGAACAGGTACATCACTTGTGCTAAGCAGGTTGTGTATGTCATTCCATTATCTTGTGGTCGGGAGTACGTGGGACAAACGAAGCGATGTGTGAATGTTCGACTTCGGGAGCATGAGCTATCTCTTCAAGGGGCTGTGCCCCTTCATCTCCCGGAGCATTGCAAGTCGTGCGGTTGTCGCCCTGAATTTTAAAAAAATCTTCTGTAATTTTTAAACACGTAAGCCAATTGACAAGGGAAATCGCCGAAGCTCACAATATAAAGATTAGGGACGAAGCGTGTATCAGTGAACCGTGTATCACTCTTCATGACATGGAACTGCGTTACCTGTGTCAATTTTGATTATGCTTCAGTTTGTTAGAGTTGCCTCGACGCATCTCTGTGTCTTGTGCATGGCATGTTTATCAAATGGCACCTGTATATATGTTCGACATATCTTAAAAAAATATCAGTTGGGAGTCAACGCCGTGTCGTCGTTTTATTCCTTCTGTTGTCCTTGTGTTGCGTGCGCTGTTACAAACCTTACCTCTTAGATGTCGTCCAAATTTGGGGTCTCTAGGCTAGCGTATCCCACCGCTGCCAACCAGTTATTCCGACGCCTGTTTCTCGAAGCTCGACCGGCGTTGCTATAGGGTAGCGTGGCGCTGTCGGCGAGCTGGAGGCGTCCGGTAGACTATAGCGACCAGGCAGGGACGAGACGATTTCTAGTGCGAAACTTGCACTGTTTTTGTTCAATGGACGGTGAAGGATAAGAAGAGAATGAACGAATTGAAAAAGTACATTGCGGGACCCCTTAAATAGGCCCACTAGAATTGTAGATGGGATCATGGTCACGTCAACGTCACGTGACATGCACTGAGTCTGGTCCTTCCCTTCTCCCTTCTCCCAGGTGAGTTTGCACGGGCTTGCCTCCTCTGGCGGCAATCCACGTAGTCTGTTTGGTTCGCGGAAAGGGTTCTCCCCTTAGTCGCACACACAAAGGGACCTGTCCACTCGAGACAACCGTAGCAAATTAGCAATCCATCGTCCGTTTTGATTAGGCATGATCTTTGAGCATCCCTTTTGCGCGGAGTGTTACACGTCAACCGTAACAACGTGTAAATGATCTGCTAACTTTGCCAAATGCATCACCTTGAAAACATACCGAGAACACAAAGAATGCGTGAAGTTTCTGACGCGTTTGCTGTCCACAAGCATGGTGCATGCCTGCGTCAGCGAACGCTCGAGATCTATACATCTTTACTCGGGAATGAGTTGTCCTACCTCGATTGCAAAATGCTAGCGCTACATGCCCTTGTGCACAGGCTGACTTCCGAATGTAGGCGGCCTTTCACCATACGAATAAACTCGAAGTCAGCGGTCATGTCTGTCATCTCTGCCTCTGCCCCGTTCAAAAGCGCTGTTTCTTCGCTGAAGTATAACTGAGGTCGCAGGGGCACATTTGAACGGGTACATATTTGAATGAATCTAGTTACGGCTGTCATCGACTCAGAGCTGTTGTGTCAGTACTTATTTTTGCGGTCAAGAGCTTTGAAGAACTAGTATCGTCGCGTATGATTGATTTCACATCGTACACCGCAAGACAGACAGACAGACAAATAACTTTAATTACAAGGTCCTGAGAAGCTTTGCCCTAGGGCAGAGCTGCGGGCCACTCCCATGTGGGGACGGGTAGGCCGAGCCTAACCGCCGCATCGTGGGCTCTCTGGACAGCCCAGGTTTGACGTGAAAGTTCTGAGCTCTGGATGGCAGAGCTCCATTCTTCTTCTGTGATGCGATTGGGTCCCTGTAACGAGGGGCATCGCCAGAGCATGTGTGCGAGATTGCTAACAGCCCCACAGTCAGGGAAAGTAGAGCTAAAAGCCTCTGGAGTGATCGTGTGGAAAAGGGCCAGGTTTGGATAGCACTTAGTCTGAAGCATGCGTGAAGTGGACGCCAGAGGTCTAGCCAGTTTGCTGTGAGGGGGAGGATAAGTCCTCCTACCCAGGTGATAGTGCGTAGTAATTTCGCTGAAAGCAGTGGGAGTGTCCCGAAACTCGAGAACCCCGGTGTCTGAGCTCGATCCTGCTCCCACGCGGTAGGTTAGTGTGCGCGCTTGGGAGTGGGCGATGTCATTGAGATTTGGAAACGAGTCAAGCTGGGGGTTCGAGGTGAGCCGGAAACCACGTGATGGTGTGCGGAGAGATGATCTTGTTCTTGAGAATCTTGTGAGCCTCCTCAGCGATGGATCCTGAAGCGAAAGCCCTGACCGCCGATCTCGAATCAGTGAAGATTTGTGATCTGCTGTTGTCTAGGAGTGCTATAGCAACTGCCACCTGCTCCGCTCTAGTTGGTGTTGAACGCTTCAGGGAAGCCGCATTCACTATCTGTCCGTTGTGGTCAACGAGGGCAATGGCGAAGTTAGACGACTGTCCATATTGGGCGGCGTCGACAAAACATGCCGAGTAGGGATCGTCCTTGGTACGCTTAAGGAGGGCGAGGGCTCTTGCCCTGCGTCTGCCTACGATGTGTTGAGGATTAACGTTACGGGGAAACGGTGCAACTCGTATGTTGTTCCTTTGATCTTCGGAAATTTCATATTTCCGCTCTTCCATGAGGATAGGGTTGATCCCAAGAACCGCCAGGATCTTCTTTCCAGCCGGGGTACAGGATAGACGGGCCAGTTGGGCCGACTCCTGGGCCTCGATTATCTCGTCCAATGTGTTGTGCACTCCTAGTTGCATAAGGAGATCCGTACTCGCCCGTAACGGAATGCCTAGTACTCTTTTAATACTTTTTCTGATGAGCGTGTTTAATTGTTTCTTCTCGGAGTTATACCAGTTGGGCATGGCTGCCACATAAACTATATGACTCATGAGGAAGGCTTGGAACAACCTGAGGAGGTTGTCTTCCTTTATGCCTCCACTCCTATTCGAGACTGTTGATAAGTCTGATCACGTTCTCAGTCTTGGCTGTGAGCTTGTTGAGCGTCGTATTGTTACTGCCATTGGATTCGATGAACATGCCAAGCACCCGAATGGTGTCTACTCTGGGGATGGTACAGCCGCTTTTAGTGTGGAGTTTGATGTTTATTTCTGACAACGGTTTCCAGCCTCGAGGTTTGGGACCTCTCCTGACTGGCCTGTAGAGGAGGAGCTCAGACTTGCTCGGGGAGCATCTAAGCCCCGTATTTTCCAGGTACATCTCTGTTTGATCTACAGCTTCCTGTAAGCCTAATTCAACAGCTCTTTCGCTTCCTCCGGTGCACTAGATTGTGATATCATCAGCGTAGAGCGTATGATTGATCCCTTCTATGTTAGAGAGCCTTTGCGATAGTTTCTTCATGGCGATGTTAAGAAGCAGTGGTGAGACTACCGCTCCTTGTGGCGTGCCTTTGGGGGCCCAAACTGAAATTGTCGGACTTGAGGTCACCGATTTTGAGCGTGGCCTTGCGATCCCGTAGGAACGAGCTTATGTATCTGTGGAAGGCGTCTCCCAAATTGAGCTCCGAGATGGAGTTGAGAATGTGAGCATGGGATACATTGTCAAAGGCCTTCTCCAGGTCCAAGCCTAAGATGTCTCTTACATCTCTTGTGGTGTTGTCAATGATTTGACACTTGATAAGCTTCATCACGTCTTGCGTTGACAGGGCCGGACGAAAGCCAATCATGTTGTACGGAAACAATCCTTGTTTCTCGATGTGCTCGGAAATTCGATTGTGTATAACATGTTCCGCTACTTTCCCCACGCAGGGCGTGAGGGAAACGGGTCTGAGGTTTGAGAGACTCAGGGGTCTTCCAGGCTTAGGAATGAGGATGACCGAGGCCATTTTCCAGTACTCCGGAACAAGCCCTCGTTCCCATATCCCATTAATCTCCTCTGTCAACCATTCTATAGAGCAGTCGTCCAGGTTTCTGAGGGCCCGGTTGGGGATGCCATCAGGACCAGGGGCCGACCTGCCATTTAGATTCTGGAGAGCTTCCCTTACTTCGCATGCCTTGAAGGGGTTATGTAGCTCGGGGCAAGATGAACCTTTGTAGGGGGGATAGTCTTCATCACTTGAGTTGCCCAGTGACAGATATTTGCGAGCGAGTCTGTCGAGTACGGTCTGCAATGTCTATGATTGAGATGCCTGGTGTAGAACCTTCGCTATCACTTCTCTTTTGTTTGACTTGATGTTTCCACTCTCATCTGGCCATCCACAGAATTACAGACCTCATCCCACTGTTGTCTGCTCAAGGTTTGGCAGTGATCTTCTATAGTTTTGTTGAGCTCCGCGATCTTTTTTCGGAGCCTTCGGTTGAGTTTCTGCCCTTTCCATCTGTTCAACAGTGACGTTTTAGCGTCTAGAAGGTGCACGTAAAATATGAAAATGTTTGCCCGAACAGTTCAACATGTCAACCGCGTAAGTGTCGTGCATACAGTCGCAAGTCTGACTATCGTGAACACGGGAGCGCGTGCCGCTCGGTGCAGGCAGAGCACTCTGGTGAGCGACAAGCGCAATCTCGCGGAAGGTTTAGCGGATGCACTAGCTGATCGCTCTCGCGCATCGTCTGCTATACAGCCTACTGTAAGTCTACCGTAGTCCACAGGCAGACGGTAAGCTAATGAGCATGCGCATGAGTCTGCCTGGTTTATCACTTCCAGAAGTCGCGTGGCAGTGACGGCAGCAGACGACAGGCGAGCGGGAGTGAATCCACTGAACTTGCAATCTGCGAGAGCGCGTCAACAGCTCGGCAGAGTGCTTGCTACGCCTACATGGAGTGTCATGGGCTCCCGTGTTCGCTTTCTTGAAGCTGATGACTGCGCGCGTCAACAGCGGTAACGGAAATCACGGTATTTTTGCGTTTTGCCGCGGAATAGTGCACTAAGAACTAACAGGAAGGTGTGCCGACGCATTTTCGAAGAGACAGAAGCTTTATACGAGCATCTGGCGGTTCTGTTTCATATTTAGGAACACAGACGCTGTTACACGTTCACACAAGTTAAAATTAAGTTATTGAAATGAATGTCCCGGAATCGCACAACGGGTTATTACTACTTTTGAGGAACGCCGTTGGAGGGCTTCGGACACCTGGGCTTTATTACTTGGCACCCAAAGCACGGTACATGAGCGTTTTTTCCTTTCCATCATCAATTGGAAGGCGGTCGGGTGCTGAACCGGCAACCTCAGCCGCCGAACGTTATAACCACCGATACATCACGGAAGATTTATGTGTTAAAGTTTGCAGCATACACCATAGATAGTGCCGATAATAAAATGAAGGAACTGTGTAGCGACAAAACCTAAAACTTACCCTGAAATTAGGTATAGCGACATCGTACTGCAAGGAAATATACACAGAAAGAAGATGGTTTTGCTTTCTTTAAGCTTCATAATAATCACCATCACCAACTACGTATATATGTAACTGCCAGAAGTCAGTGAGCGCGGCAGCAAGTGATCCTAATATCGCTCAACGCCCCCAAGCCACGACAGCCCATTTTCGGGGTTCCGTCAAAGCTATATAAGCTCCGAAATGCGTGCAGAGTAAGCACGCGCCGTATTGTTTATAAAGCTACACTTACCAGACCTTCGTTTCGCCGTGATTCGTCGAAGCAGCAACGGAAGAGCGTAGCAATTCTTTCGAAAGCACGCGCGGTCATGGTCACTCCCGTCCAGGCGAGGTTCGACAACGTCTTGGTTTTCCGTTTCGAGCAAATGATTCTCACTACTGCGCATACAGAGTACTCGGCACCGTTAGCTATGCAACCGATTCAGTAGCGTGCGTGATTTTTCCATAGCCACGAGAAGGACGCGAGTTGCGGATGAAAAAGCCTTACCGCAGCTACTAATACAGTGTTCCAGAAGGAATCTATGCGCACGAGCGGCTTGATTCCATTCGAAATGCAATATCAAAACGCTATCATGAGTTCGTGACACTTTCCTGTATGTTTGGCGACGCAAGGTGGCGGCAAGTGTGATGGTCCCGCCATGGGGGTGCTTTATTTTTCTTTTTTGTTTTGCAGAATATAGGCCACGTATATAAAATTTTGCATTGCAATTTAACTATATACCGTAGACGCTGAATTTTATGGATCCTCATTTAATGCGTGCTATGTGCGCCTTTTATTTTTTTGGCTTTCCATTTCCTTCTGTTTATCTTTGTATACCCCAGTGCCCAATTGCACGGCAACCAACATGGCACCAGCCGTGCCGGTCGTTCATTCCATTCTTTCTGATCTTCTGCATTATTATGTTTACTGTTAGTGATTCACGGTGGTTCAGCGTGCATGTAACACATTCTACTGCGCCAAAGGCTACGTAGGCCACGAACCACGAACATAGGACATCTTCCCGCGGAACGTTAATAAGCGCTGGTTGAGACACGCCAGCGCTTATTATTACGCATTGCGCGAGAAGATGCTCCATAAAGGCGTCCAAGCGCGAGTAGGCACTCGATTAAAATCCTTTGATAATTTGAAAGTACCGCCCCTCTTTGAACTATGCCGCCGCCGCGCGATCTCTTCGCCTCCTCCTCGCCCCTTGCGTGTCTCCCCTATGGGAAGCGGTCTTGCGCCCGTTTTTCTGCACGTCGATTGGTCTCCCAGCCGTTGCCCTTGGAAACGCGCGAACCTTGCGTTTTGCTTGTGTCCACACCATATTTCTCCTCAGCTCGTTTGGTTCAGCGCTTTAGCTCGGCGTAGCGAACGTTGTACACTTAAAGTCCCTCAATAATTTCAAAGTACCGCAAGGCTTTGATCCAGCCGACGACGCCAGCGATAGGCTGATCGGTGACATGTGACCTTGCTCCGCCCCTTTGCCGCCATGAAAGTTCCTGCACGCCGGGCGAAGTGCGCGCGTTTCGCCTGTTCTGCTATGCACATTGCTGCGATAATTTCGTTCCAGGAGGGCCGAAATCCCTTGTTGCTGTGCGGTTGGGTGCCGAGACAGGACGAAGCATGGCAAGAAGTTATTTTTCATCACGCGCGGCAAGCAGAACCTAACCAGAAGAAAAGTATGATTGCACAGAATTGAACGGAAGGACTTTGAACCGTCGGTAACTGCACGACTATGCGAGGCAAGTAACATACAACGATACAAAGGTGCGATAGAAAGTATACATGTGCGTGTGTCTAGTTGTGATAGTATTTCACTCGCGCGCATGGATGTTGAAGGCCGAAGATTGTGGATATTATTTATTTTAGTTCGTTATGGAGCCCGCTGAATAGCTCAGTATGACCTAGGATGCGAAGAACCGAAATGCCTTGTTGCTGTGCGGGTAGGGGTCGAGATCAGACGGAGGACGGCAAGAAGTTATCTTGCATCCCGCGCGGCAAACAAAACCTAACCAGAAGATAAATGTGGTCGCACAGAATTGGACGGAATGACAGAACCGCCGGTAACTGCACGACTATGCGAGGAAAGTAACGTAGAGCGATACGAAGGTGCGAGAGAAAGTATACACGTGTGTTTGCAGAGCTGTAATACTATTTCATTCGCGCGCATGAATGTTGACGGCCGAAATTTGTGGAGATTATTGATTTTAGCGCATTGTGAGCCCGTTGACTTAGCAAGTGCGGTATGACCTAGCATGCAAGTAAATAGTGGGGCAGAAGCGCGTTAACTCGCTGACAAATATCCGCATTGCGTTACGTGCGATAAAAGATAACAAATTTCTGCAGCAAATTCTACTTTTACACTTCCCTGTGTTTGTGCGCGCGTTGGTAATTGCGCTTTACAATATGTCCTAAATGTAATTTCCAACTCTGCAAATCCTAATCGTATTTTTAGTGCATTTCATATGTGAATAAATATATTCCTAAGTGCCTGCATTACTCTCCTTTTAAAAACAAATACTGCATAGCCACTGCTACTGGCCATCAAATATTAAAGTATAATACAATATGTCAAAGTACATTACATACAGCTACGAGCTCGTTCCTTCCAAGTTCCCTTACACTCGAAGATGTTTCAGTAATCGGCGATGCCATTTTACTCATGAAAAACACACAATTGCAAACTAACAACGAACGATAACAACGAACGATATGTAAACATGCGGAATCGAGGCGATCAAGCACTCATTCAGCTCTCTTGAGCGTTTTTCTTTCAGCGCTCATTTGAAATTGAGGGACTAGATTTAGCAGTTCGGGCCCTTTCGTTTTTCACCACAGTCAGGCACCAGTAGGTTTTATTTCCGCGCGTGTGCAGATATTTTTTCACCTCACGAATGCTGCGGCGCCGCGGTTTAGCGTGGGCGCCGTCTGCTACAGGAACTTCCTAGGTTGCGCGCGCGGCAGATGTCGCTACCTTGAAAATTATAGAGGGACCTTATGTACGCTGTGTTACTGCTCTCTGTGCTAGCGCTAAGCCGTGCTGTTGCGCATATAACTGCAGCAGCTGAAGATGGTTATGCCGTTTTTACGATACCACAAGGAAAACGTGACGGCTTGCGCAGGAAGCAGTGGCTGCATAACATAGGCAGAAAGAACTTTGTTCCGACAAAGAACGGTGTTGTTTGCGAGGTAAGGCGTCTTTCTTATTACTCGTAGCAAAGCATCCCCTAATGCTGCATTTTTCTTTTTGTTCTACCGGCCTGCTCACCCGCGTTTTTGCTGCGGCAATTTGTACGTTGCTTAAAAATGGGTTTGTCCTCAGTATGCTTAATATTCTGCTGGGAATCCATGACCTCGTACGTCGCCAACTGTTGTTACCGTATTCAGTCGGAAATGCAGCACTATACATTCTGCTTTCCGCTGTGAACACTCTCGATCGCACTTTCGCGATTGTTAGGATCCGTTGCCTGTTTTAGTGAAAATTGAAATAGCGGCTTGTAGAGGAGCTATTATTTTCAGCTTACGTCGATGTGTGCTTCAGTCATAGAATGAATACAGGCCATGAAGAAAATTAGTGGCAATTATACCCGTAGTTTTGCAGGTGATGATCGCTTGCTAGACCACACTGCGTTTTTTTTTTTGAAGTTTTACGGTCAAAGCCTTTATATCTGTTTCAAGGTTGCTTTGTGAACACAAAATATCACGTGACCCAAGAAGACCAGAAGCGACCCAAAGCATGTGAAGCCTTGTATAAGAGATTAATGATTAGCCAAGTTCATGAATGATTCATTAGTGATTGAATTAAGGTGAATTATGGCGGATTAAAGTTATTTAGGGGTATTAAGTTGGAGTAGGGTGTATGAAGGAGGATTAAGGTGTATTAAGGTCGATTAAGGGGCGTGAACAAGGATTGAGGTGTATTAGGGAGGATTAGGGTAAATTAAGGCGGATGAAGGAAGGTTCAGGTGGATTAGGGTGCATTACGGAGGATTAGAGTTGATTAGGGTTGATGGAGGTGAATTACAGTAGGTATTACGATGCTTTCGCATTCGCGTCTATTAGGCGATATCAAAGACATATTGGATTTTTGGAATTTGCATTGAACTGCACTTCCACGCACGCATGAGTGGGCGGCGATTATTATTTGGTTTTGTCACGGATACAGGCAATATGCAGGGGGTGTTCGCATGATCGCGCACGCGTGCTCTTGATATCTACATCTAGGCGAGGACTGGGAATCTTTGCTTTAATAGCGAATGTTTTAAAACTACCTTTTTGGGGTTTTGTTCTATGAGGAAACTTTTTCATTGGTTTAACACTAGCCGAGATGATTGCATCAATACACTTTGATTACGAAGGTTGAGCAATCAATCATGATTGTGGTCATGATGTAGTAATGCAGAGAATATTCTGCAGGCAGTAATGTTTAGCACTGCGATATACTTCACCCTAATCCATCTTCATCCTCCTTCATCGCCCTTAATCCTCTTTAATTCCCCATAATCCTCCAGCGACCTTAATTCTTCTTAGTCCACCAGAATCCTCCTTCATCCACCATAATCCTCCTTAATGCACCATCATCTACCCTAATCTACCTTTTTCGACCTCAATGCACCTTAATGCTCCTTAATACACCTTAATCCTTCTTAATACAATCACTAATGAATCGTTAATGAATACTGCTAATTAGTAATAATCTTTTAAACACGGCTGGACATGCTTCAGTTCGCTTGCGACCTTCCTTGGGTCACGTCATATTTTCTATACCTCAGAACGCGACCTTGAAATGGCCATCTAAGGCTTTCGCTTAAGAGGAAGCTTTAGCTCGAGTGCTCCTATCTAAATACGTGTAAAAGGAGAATTCGTTTTTCTCGGCAACCACTGCACCAAATTTGACGAGGTTTGTTGCATTTAAAATACAAACTTAAAATCTAGTGACTGTTGGTTTCGAATTTTTGAGTTAGGTTGTGAATTTTTTAATAAAAATTGCGAAAAATCGAAAATTTTCAATAAACGAGACTATCAAGTTTACAACTCTGTAACTCAACCACTAAAAATGATAATACAATTCTGTGAATTGCATCTAATAGTACATCTAAAGCGGACAAAATTGATAAGTTTCACATGAATATAAAAAAAATTAATCATAGGGAAATGCAACTTTTGCAAAACCGTTGTAACCAACGTAACAAATTCACGTACGATGTAAAATGACATATTGAATTTGTCCGCTTTGAATGATCTAATGGATGCCGTTTACAGAACCGCGATATAAATTTTTGATGCAGAGCTATGAACTTGTAAACTTCGTGCTTCCATTTTTTTCAAACGCTCAAATATTTGAAAATCAATTTAAGAAAATTCAAGCCCTAAATCGAAATTCCGCTTCAAACAGTCACTAGAATTTACCTTTCTCTTTCAAATGCAACAAATTTCATCAAAATTGGGCCAGGGGTTATCTCATAAAAACGTTTTTGCGTTTTACATGTATTTGAATAGGCCGCGTCGAAGTTGGGCCCGAGCTAAAGCTTCCTCTTAATAAGCCACACGTAGAGGGATGTGCCCCGAGCAATACTAGATCAGACGCACAAAGTAAAGCATCTCATCATGTGGCAGACAAATTGTTTGGAGTATAGAACTCGCCTCAAAGCTCCTTTTACGTCAGTATACCCCGTTCATACGGCTTTAAAAAAAGCTTCATCATAAACGTTGCCTTCGCCATTATCGATGCTGTTATCAGAATTTCTCAAAATTTCCAACACCGCTGGGGTACGCAACTGCCCAAAATAACGCGCCTCATGGAATTCTGCGCCCCGTTCGCGAGAGCCCAGGAGAAAAAGCAAGCCGTGCGCGGCCGGCGGGCGAGGAGAATCGAGGAGGAAAGCACCGTGGGGAAGAGAGTGTCGCTACTTTGAAATTATCAATTTTACACGCGATGTCACATGCGTGCTACGTAGTGTCCATGCGTGCACATTTTGCATTGCAGTTCCAATTAAACCATGTAGCAGATGACATGTAGCGGTACAAGGCACTTGAAGAAGGTTTCGGGAAGAAAAGGAAGTTTACGGAGATCTATACAAGAATGCTGGAAAATATATTATGCACCTGACTAAATCAAACTGGCTCGGTGGCCGTGTCACCGCCGCGTTTCAAAGGGGAAGCCAATAAATCATCATCATCCTTATCATCGCATTGTGCCACTTGCATTGCGATGTGAGATGCGCGCATACAAGGCGTCTGTCATAGATTTACTATACTGACTCTAGAGGACAAGATACCCATAGGGCCCATGCATTCGAATCGGGAACCGCAAGAGCGCCGCCCTGTTGCTACACGCCGAGGTTGCCAGCTCCTAAGACGCTTGCTAGACTGGCAACAGTCAGTTTTAATCTGGCAACCGTAGCAGCGTAGCAGCATGACGTCTCGCTTGTAGTGATGTGATGTGGTGTGCGTGCAGCCGTGTGTGTGTGGGCTTCATAAGTTCGTTCTTTATACTAGGGCTTTATTCTATGGTGTCTAATGAATACATTGTTGCACCAAAAAAAGGAAAATAAGGACTTGGGAGGGAGAGTACGAAACGACAGATTGAGCGCTGATCGTTTCTTACTCTCCCTCCCAAGTGTTTATTTCCGTTTTTGCCGCAACAATGTATTCATTAGATCCCAACCAACTCGCCCAGCAACAAGTTCTCTTCTATGGCGTGGGTTGGGTTGATGTTGGCATGGATGTTGGCTGTGCAGGAGTCACTTATGTAACCGAAGGATGATCCTGTTAACGTTTCCGGCAGTATGCGGTATTCAGTGGTCACGAACTGTTTGCTGTTGCGAGTGTCATTCGACGAGGTTATCAGTTAAGAGCTCGAAGCTGTGGTAGGAAGATTCCTCGTTGGGCGTTCCGTAATTTTCCTCGCACGGGCGGGGTATGTTGCAGAAGCCGCGGGGCGCTTTTTTCGTTGCGACGATAGATTTTTTTTATACAAGTACTGATCCAGCAGGACGGCACATGTAACCGACAAACGGAGGTCTGAGGAGAGCACCTGAGATTATAATAAAACAGGTGGCGCAGGATGTAGCCAGGGCACTCAAGGGGCAGTGGGGGGATCAAAGCTCGAGTCAGGGTGGTCCGTAGGTTAGGGCCGCCGAAGCAGGAGTGTGCCAGGGAATGTTCACACGGACAAGGGCGCAGACACCACTGCGCCCCTGGCACGCGCAGCGGTGCCTCGCAAGGTCGAGATACTTTAAAGGCACCTGCGCCCACGATTTTTCGTTTGCCTCGGTGCAGTGAGCACGATTGACTAGAATAATATGGAGGGCATCCGGTACAGTCACGAATGCCACTCATGGAATATGTAGCTCCTGTCGCCGGGCGTATATAGTGATATCAGAGTTAGTTGTATGAAGTTTATGCATAATGCGCTTTGCTACGGTACCTTAAAGTAATGGCTCTAGAGGACGGTAGTGGTACGTTTTTTCATACCGCCCTAATCCTATCTCCCCCCCCCCTTACTAACACACACATATACCCCTTTTTTTCTACATTTATACATACAATTCCTTCCCATGACATATTGACCAGTTCAAATTGTGAACTTGTCAATAACTGTCATAGGAATTACAGCAGTAAAGACAATTCCACGATGGGATTGTTTACTTTTATTTTTTATTGAAGAACTGAGAACTACATAGAACCTTATTTTCTATATGTGAGAGAAGTATAGGCCTTTTGCAGATGTGGATATCACAAGCTTAATCCAGTGTGCAATACGCTGACAAAGCATCTGCTACAACATAAACTGCAGCATTAAGGGCCACACAACACATACGTAATTAAAGATGAAAAATATACAGGCAAGCTTCAAAATACGCTCTGTAGCACTGCAAAGTATAAAATATATTGTATGTGTACACTAAATCTTCAAAAAAGCAATGCATGAATGTCCCATTTGCCTTCAAGTTCATTATCAAGTTCAAGTTTACTGAAGTTTATTAGGAGCATATGTACAACAGGAATCTGCTGACACACCCGCAGTCAAGGTGGATGTTGCGGCGTGTGCTGGCTGCCTCAGCGCAAGAAAAGGAAAGAAGTCGGGTGAATGTCAACACCAGTGCCACTGATTCTTGCCTCTGACCTGCACGTGCTTCCGCGGCATCTTAATTGGTGGAATGTGCGCAGGTAAGCTGGCGTGGCGAGTCGTAGAGTCATCTGAGAGAAAGAATATCGCTTACATGGAGAACTGGCTGTTTACATTGCCTGTCGCTTTCCCTGAAATGCTTCCTTGGCGACAAAGGTGACACACACGCAGTCAAGGTGGCTGTTTGAGGTGTGCTGGCTGCCTAAACGTAAGAAAAATGAAGAAATTGGATGAATGTCAATACCAGTGCTATTGATTCTTGCCTCTTACCTGCATTTGCCTCCACGGCGTCTTGGCTTGCGGAGTCTGCATGAGGGAGCGGCTGTGACTCGGCGTAGGCATTGTCTAAGCAAAAAGAAAAGGCCATTCAAATGGGGAACTACGGAAATAAATGCAGTTCTTATGTCTGCTTCTTGCACTGTCTTTGCCTAAAAGTTCCCAAAGATAGCGTCCAGAATACTCCTGCACTTTGACTGCTTTTGCTTTTTACCTGCAGGTGTTGCTGTGAGATCCTTAGTATGGCTGGGTGCAGCATTGTAACACTTGGTGGAGGCATTTTAAAGGGTCCCTCACCAGGTATGGCCATTTTGAGCTGACAAGCGCAGAGCGCACAATGTGCGCCAACAATCGTGTTTGCAAAGAATTACATCGCTACCCACCGTGGAAAAGCCTGAAATTTCAGTCCGAACGCCGTTTCCTCTTCACTCACGGCGAATCCGCCCGGAGAGGGACGGTGACGTAGTCGGCCTGCGACTACGTATTCGTGTCCGCAGTGTGACATCGCTCGTGGTGACACGTGACTTTGAGAATTATTCAAGACATTTGTTATCTCTGCGATCTGTTGCTTGAATTGACGAATTAAAGTTTAGAGAAATAATAAAACACACAAACGGAATGTCTGCGTGTATTTTGTTTTACTTCGTGTAGTAGCGTGCGGCAACCGGGAAGCCGTACTCCAGAAAACGACAGTGGCCGTTGCAGAACAAGGAATCAGCGTTTATTCTTTTGCACACGCTTTTTATAGGCAGCGCTTACTTATCCGCTGCTGATATCAGTGCCTGTGAGGACGAAGTGGGACGGCATGCAGTTGGCGTTACGTCATCACGTTCCTCCCCCCCAAGATCGCCGTCGTCATTACTATCTTCAGTGGCGGAGATCGTGAGACCCATATCGGTCTGATGGTTTCCTGGCACGCTGACTTCGGCGCAGCACTGGTGGAGGGTCGGAAGGCGCTTCGGCTTGCGTCTGAGGATGGTCATTGTGAGGAGCAGACAGTGGCAATTCCTGCCCGTCTGGTGGTGGTGGTTCCGGCGTTACTGCATCCTCTGGGGGAGGTGCTGCCGTGTCCGCTTCATGATACGCCTGCTGGGGCATGGTTGGGGCCTCCCGCTGACGCACAACGTCCTCAGTGCCATGTCTTCTCGGGGCCTCTGCACCAACGTTTGATCCTGCATGCTGGAAACTGCGCGAGCGTAAATGGTCAACATGAATGTGGCGGACTGTGTTCTGTGTTTTTACGAGATAGGTCACAGGGCTAAGTGGCCGCACCACACACCCTTCAGTCCACGACACTTTCTCTTGCCTGACAGTCTTTACGTATACGCAGTCCCCTGCCCTGAATTAACGGAAAATTGATCTTCGTTTGTCATGCTGCCGCTTCACCGCTTCTTGCTTGCTCTGCATGCATGTCGTCTCAAAATGAGGGCTTAGCAAGGACAGTCTCGTGCGCGGCATTCGTTCAAGAAACAGTTCGGCTGGACACTTGCCTCTTACTGTGCTAGGTGTTGTCCGATATGCCAGCAAGAAGTCGTCCAGCCTCTCCCGCAGCGGTCTGCCGTTTCCTCCCTTGTCGTGCAACAGCTGCTTGCGGAGGCTCCTCTTAACGGTTTGCACCGTCCTCTCAGCAGCTCCATTGAATTCCGGATGGTATGGCGGGCTGTACGTGCGCCGGATGCCACAGGCATCGAGGAAGTCCTGGAACTCCCACGATGAAAACTGTGGACCATTATCAGAAATGACTTGTTCGGGGAAACCGTAAGAAGCAAATAGACTCCGCAAACGCTCGATAGTCTGCGCGTCTGTAGTTGAGCTCATAGGGAACACCTCAATCCATTTTGTAAACGAGTCAACACACAAAAGGAATGTCGTTTTTTCAAATTCAAAAAAATCCAAATGCACTCGCTGCCAGCATCGGGCGGGAAATGGCCATGGCTCGAGCGGTGCACGAGGAGCACTGTTTTGCATCGCTTGGCAGATGCTGCACCATTTTACCACTCCTATGTCTGCATCTAGCCCTGTTCACCGTAGCAGGCTACGAGCGAGCATCTTCATGCGTGATGCCCCGGGGTGTTCTGCGTGCAACAGTCCCAGCACGTCGTCTTGCAACGTTGTTGGCACAATAACACGACTTCCCCACGTGACGCATCCCGATTCTAACGATAGCTCCGCGCGTCTGCTATAGTACGGTACCGGTTCAGCGTCTTTGACTTGTGCTGGTCATCCTTCCAGTGTATATCGGTAAACCTTGCTTAGCGAGCCGTCATACTTGGTCGCTTTAGCAACATCCATAGCCGTCAGTGGCATAGTTTCAAAAACAGCGAGGGTATCTGTCTCCTCTATACCGGTTCCACTTAAAACAGGTAGTCTGGACAGTGCATCTGCAACTTGCATTTGAGATCCTTTCCTGTATTTCAAGTCGTAGCGATAAGAAGCCAAGATTAAAGCCCATCGTTGCATGCGAGCGGCTGCCAAAGATGGAACCTGCTTCCGTGGCCCTAAGATGCTTATCAGCGGTTGATGGTCCGTGAACAACGTGAATGTCCGCCCATACAGATAGCGATGAAATTTCTTGAGGGCAAAGATTATCGCCAACGCTTCTCGCTCGATCTGGGCATAGCTACGCTCAGTTTGCGATAGGGTCCTGGACGCAAAAGCAATGGGTTTTTCTATACCATTTGGAAGTATATGAAAAAGAACCGCGCCGAGCCCATACTGCGACGCATCACAGCTCAGCGCCAAGGGTTGCTTTGGATCATAGTAAGCAAGTACCGGACTGGTCGTGAGCAAGTTCTTCGTTTCTCGAAACGCGAGAGCGCATTTACTTGTCCAATTCCAACGCTTGCCCTTCTTTAACAGCTCGTAGAGCGGCGCAGCTGCGGTTGCCGAGTCCGATAGGAACTTAGCGTAGAATGTTACCATTCCAAGAAAAGACTTAAGTTCTGTACCATTCATGGGCTCGGGTGCATCCTTTATCGCCCTTACTTTCGATTACAATGGCTTGATTCCCGCTGCTGAAATTCTGTGGCCCAGGTAGCAAACTTCGCTGCAAAAGAGCTTGCATTTTTCCCATGCGCAGCGTCACATTGTGATCCTGTAATCGTGTTAACACCTCTTCCAGCTCTTGCCGACAGTCATCAGCACTCGTACCCCCAATTATGACATCATCAATGTAACACCCTACTTGAGGGACGCCTTTGAGAATCCTGTCCATGAGCGACTGGAATATGGCAGGAGCACTTGCAATGCCATAAGGGAGACGCTGGTATTGGTAAAGACCTTGGTGTGTGTTCACAGTTAAAATCGCCTTCGCAGCTTCGTCAAGTTCTACTTGCTGGTAAGCGGTAGCAAGGTCAAGCACACAGAATACCCTTGAACCTGCTAACGTTGCGAACAAGTCTTCTGGCAACGGAAGAGGGTAATGCTCAGTCAGAAGCGCAGGGTTCACCGTGACCTTGTAGTCGCCACAGAGCCGCACTTTTGATCTCCCATCCTTGTGTACTACCACTAACGGGGTTACCCAATCGCTTCTGGTGACTTTTTTCAATACCCCAGTCCGTTCTAAGGTATCAAGTTCTTCAGACACAGCTTGCTTCAATGCAAAAGGCACAGGACAGGCCTTGCAAAATACTGGCGTGCTATTTGGCTTCAAATGAACTTGTGCTTTGTAACCCGTTATGAACCCTATCTGCGGTGAAAACCCTGCCTCAAATTTCTTCTTTAGCTCATCCACGGCATCGTCTTGCTCTACAGCTCGAAGTTCTTGTCAGTTTAAGCTTTGTCAACCGGTTGCGACCAAGCAGACATGGCAGCCTTCTTCCCCCGTCATCTACTATCAGCACAGGTAAAATATCAGTTTGATCGCCGCGCTCGACTCGCACGTTCACTGATCCTACAACTGGCACCAGCTCACCCGTATATGTCCTTAAATGAACAGTCGCTTTCTTGATAGTCAGTTCATAGAGAAAGAAATTCAACAAGAGGGGACACTCTTCAAAAACTGGCAACAGGAAACACGTCACGCCTAGTTTCAACAACATCCGTTAGTTGACGCGAGCATCAGAAAAAAAAAAAGAATGTGAAATAAACTTCCAGACAACGTTTTAATTTTTTTATTCTTTCCCACTAAAAGTGAAAAAGTTTTGCGTGTAAATGAACTTACACTTTGCAACTTTTTGTTGCGTTGCCTAGCAACAAGCTAGCGGCACGCCAGACGCGCGTGCATACGTCATGCGCCAGACAAGCCGCAGGAGTGAGCGAGGCCAGCCGTACGTGCGAAGCTCGCGTGCTCGGCGACCCGTTTGTTTTGGATATAGCCCATGTTTTTGGGCTCCCGGCCTTCTCTATGCTTTTCTTGCGTATCGTCTGCATTTCGACACGGCACCACTGCACTACTGGACTACGGCAAGGTGAGAAATTGTGTTTGACAGTGTGCGGCGCATTTTAAGCACATTTAGGCTTAGTTCGAGTGGCGCAGTTAGCGAAAAACAGCTCCGCCGTCCTGGCGCAGTTAATTTGAGTTAATGCCTCGTCCTGGGAGATGTTTGCGACGCTTTCTATGAGCCCCAACATTACTGTAACTTATTTCGGTAGGTTTTGGGCACGCTTGCCGCGCCCGGCTTATTGACGCAGTAAGCGAACACCGGCTCGGCCGTGTGAGGCATTTGCGCGTGTATGTACACCCGTGAGCAAAAGTATACGGACCACGGGAGCGCGTGCAAAACTGCATCGACGCGCCGTCTACCGATGGGGTGCCTGCTGTCGAGAGGGCCGCTAGAGCAGCGGTGCGCATGCGCGTCCCATCATATCTGCTGGCCTGACATGTAGCCTTGGCTGACGTGGCTACGGTGCTCGTAGACTAAACGTCCACTGGGCGTCGTTTTCTCTGCTCCGTCGCGTCTGGGCCATTGTTTTACGCAGCGGCTGGGCTGGCACGCGCGTCCGCCGCGCTTCGTTTTCATTCTTTTTTGGGGGTGATTATCGCGCGCCGCACTGCCTTCCCTGACGCCTTCAGATGACTCGCGCAAAATGCCTTTCTGCGGTGTTGTATTATCTCGAACTGTTCCAATGTTTGCTGTCGGGATCTCCTCACGGCATCGCGTTACGAGAGGATACCACGGGACCTCCGAGGCGTCATCACCGCCTATGGAAAATTAACAGCGCATAGTGCACTCATGCATACAGTAGTGAAAATTATAATCTCCGAAAATAACAGCAGCACGTTGGCTTGTTCTAAGTTCCCTCAAGACCGGAGTCTGTCGGTGGTCACCCCGACCAGTGATTCAGGTCGGTCACCCCGACCCGATTCCCAAGGGGGCAACTGTAATTGGAACTTCACAGCTGCGTGCACCACACAGCTGCACCTGATTTTATATTCTCGCGAATGTGTCAGCGTTGCCGCAGCTGTCTGTAGTGGCACCCTCGCGTGCATTTCTTGTTCAAGTCTTGTTGAAGGGTTTGAAGAAATAAAGGCAGTACGGTGCCGCTAATTTCTCGTTTTAGCACCTTACTGCTTGCGGAGCATAGTAGCGTCAGCAACTCAGTACTACTTCTTAACGCGACGGCGGACACCGATTGCAAAACCTTGCTTCTACCTGCGGCAGCAATCATTGGAACAGTTCGAGATAATACAACGCCGCAGAAAGACATTTTGCGCTAGTCATCTAAAGACGTCAGAGAAGGCAGTGCGGCGCGCGATAATCCCCCCAAAGAAAGAATGAAAACGAAGCGCGGCGGACGCGCGTGCCAGTCTAGCCGCTGCGTAAAACAACGGCCCAGACGCGACGGAACAGAGAAAACGACGCCCAGTGGACGTTTAGTCTACGAGCACCGCAGCTATAGTGTACTAGAATAATGTCCTAGTGACAAGACCGGAAAGGGGCGCGCGTGCCTCTTTCCGTTGACGCCACCAGGTGTCGCCACTGCGACCTTTTCTAGCAGACCGGCTGCTCTCATATTCGTTGCTTTTGAGGCGGTCCGTGTTATTAAGGGTTTTTTACGGACATGGTTCTTTCATTATAACAGAACAGGATTGTATTTAACAAAGTAGTGTGTAAAGGAAGATCTTGAAGGCCACATCGAGACCATAGTGTCGACAATGCCGTCTGCTAGCGTATTCTCGCACAGTCCGGCGCTTTCATTACGCTCGTCGTATCGCATGTGCCAGCTGGCAATTCACTGAGCTTCTTGTTACTCATCTACTGCTCGAAAGCCAATATATCTGGGCCTGCCTTGCTTCTGTGGAGCGATATTTACCACCCCATTTAAATCGCGTGCTTATCGCAAATGACAGGAAAGTTCGTAGCGACTTCGGCGTTGCGCTCCTAACCCCGAGGGCGTAGGATTAAATAATGGACTCGTTGGCTGCACTTTCATAGCGGGAAAATGCAAACATGTCCGTGTTGCCGGTTATAAAACCCCAGTTGGTCAAAATTATTCATGTGCCCCTCCCCCCCCCCCTCTTTACTGCGTGCCTAATAATTAGATCTTAGTGTGTTTTACACATTAAACCCCGGAATGAATTCATTTTTGACTATGCAATTGCGCACATACAAACTCACAATTTTTCCCGAAATTCTAGCTCCTAAGAAATCCGCCGCATCTTCAGCACATACTGTCAGAGTGACGCTCGAAAGAAATCCAGGTTAGTATTTTTTTACTTATTCACAATGAAAATAGCACAGCTATAATGGAACCCTAAAGTGTACCTTCCCTAGACACCGAGCATCAAATCCCATTATAAGTAACTATTACTGTTAAAACACATGACCAAAAAACACCTTGTAGCATGGAGTTCTAGGAACATCAACTGAGCTTAATATATTTTGATGCCTGCAGGGCGCCTTCTTTCATTATACTTCTTCACGCTTTTTGTGAAGAAATGTAGCCTGGTTGTGATGTAGAAAGCAGTGAGTTCTGCTGTGATGGATTCGAAGTGTACAGGGCAGCCAAGTTGATGCTGCAGCCTGGCTTTAACAACACCTAGCTAAAACATCTAAAACACTGTCTGCGTGCAACTCAAGAAGACTAAAACAAACTATGAAGTCTTTGTCCAAGTTGATCATAAACTTGTATATAGGGGAGGCAGGATATGACAAACCACCGTTGTCTTTCATATGGCAAACTCTGCAAGCCTCAAATTTCCTGCTGCCCATTTTGTGATAAATAGTAAGTTCAGGCAGGCTTCACAGCCTGTCTTTAAAATGCACTTTCTCGCCACAACCAGCGATATAGAAAATTAGACGGCTGTCACTGGATGCTGTAGTCCCAAATACCACAGCAGCAGGCTGCAACCTCGAGTACACGTGAAAGGTCATGAAAGTCACTTTCAGGCATTATTCCTTGGCAGATGATGCGGCTCTCAAGTCCTTGTCCTTGTTACTTTGTGGTTGCACGTGTTTGCGTTGTTACATTTTTTTATGTTTTTTATGTTTATGTAGCAAATGGTTCGCAGCGGCAAGGGAGCGTACAACTATGTCTTGGCACAGCCCACCTCTAAAGTACAGTTGAGCAGACACTTCGTCTTCATGCCCACTGAAATGCAGAACTTTCTCATGCAATATCTCGAGCCTTTCTTGCTTTTGTACCTACGTTGTCGCGAAAACTACGGTTGAGTCGTTGCCACAGTTAAAGTGGCACCAGAGCTTGAGGGAACATTCACTACTTGGAGCGAGTTAATTGCGAATGGTTCATTCTCCGCAAACTGTCCGTTTTCATCTTACGCAGACTCGACCAGGATCTCGCGAAGTGGTTGGCGGAGCTGACAATCTCCCGCTCTTTCTTCATTTTGTGCGGTCCGTGCGCTCTTACGTGGCTTCGTGCTTACCATCAGTGCACTTTCTACGGCTGGCCTCTTCCTTTCTAGCATCTCTTCAACAGGTGCGACAGAAAGGTAGGACGTACAGTCGGGCAGAAGGGTAGGCACCGCGCCAGGCGCCAGCGACAGCTTCCCACGTGGAAGTTGCATTTCGGTGCTATTGATGATGCCGACGTAATCCCTCCAAATGTATTCGAGGCTCAAAATGGCGCTCACATACCACTGAACATAAAAAATTGTAACAACGCAAACATATGCAGCCACAAAGTAACCAGGACGAGACACAAGCACGGAATTCTTATGTCAAGTATGAACCAACTCGCCCAGAAAGAAGTTTTAATGAAATACCGCTGAAGATTCCGTGAGATGCTTGTCTGCTGTTCGCAGATTGCGCTCTCCCATTTCTTCCCAAGTTCATTTTCCGTTGGTGCGGCGAACAATGACGCTTTAGGAGCGCCCTGATAATCGCTGCGGCAGCCCGGAGCGTATAAATGGGTGTCCGTCTTTCTTTTTGGCATCGAACCTCCTGTGCTGCAGTAGATGCAGGGATACGCCTTCTTTTTTCAAATCATCCACTGTTTTTCACAAGCATGGCTACGTTGAACGTAACACGGCTCGGAAAACACACGGAGCAAACAGCCGCAGAGCGCGTCTGAGCCGCCTCGACCGCGCGCCAGCAGCTAGAAAAAAGCACAGCAGCGCCACCGACGGCGGCTACTGGCATTTGCTTCAGCCGGCGCATTGTCCCTCCCTCTTGCTCGCGCCACTAGGACATTATTCTAGTACACTATAACCGCAGCCACGTCAGGCAAGGCTACATGTCAGGCCAGCAGATATGATGGGACGCGCATGCGCACCGCTGCTCTAACGGCCCTCTCGACAGCAGGCACCGCGTCGGTAGACGGCGCGTCAATGCAGTTTGGCACGCGCTCCCGTGGTCCGTATACTTTTGCTCACGGGTGTACGTACATGCGTGTACTGCGTCGTAGCGCCTAAGACAGACAAGTTTTCGCGCATTCTGTGGCCCCCAACATTATTGTAACTAGCGTCGTTATATTTGGGGTAGTTTAGAAGCACGGTTGCCGCGCCCGGCTTATTGACGCAGTTAGCGAAAAGCAGCTCGGCTGTGTGCCGCAGTTAGTTTCGCGTGTACTGGATCTTACTGGGAGAAGTTCGTGACGCATTCTCTGACGCGAAAAAGTATTGTAATTTATCTGGTAACTTTTTGGGATATCTTAAGGCTTGCTC
This sequence comes from Dermacentor variabilis, assembly GCF_050947875.1. Lineage (NCBI taxonomy): Eukaryota > Metazoa > Arthropoda > Arachnida > Ixodida > Ixodidae > Dermacentor > Dermacentor variabilis. The sequence goes on from NC_134574.1 coordinate 45,166,960, forward strand.
GCCGCGCCTGGGGTTGTGAAGGTGTTAGCAAAAAAGCAAGCCGGCCATAGTGAGTTCGTTTTGCGTGTACTGAATTTTAGTGGGACAAGTTTGTGACGCATTTTATAGCCCTGCAACAACATATACCTTATTTCGGTACTCACGCTTCTCGAAAACGCGACGAGCGATTGCCGAGAGTGATAACACGGGAGTGTTGCATGCGCCGGCAGGACGCGTAAAAGATAACACGGAGGAGCTCAAGAACATGACATTTACGTATTATGAGCGACTGAAAACAGGCTTTGCACCCACGAGTCTGACTTGAGTGCGATTAGAAGGCATTCTGCGAGCGTGTAACATGGTCTGGCTGAGCCTGTGTGTGTACTTCGCCTACCATCGTGTCGACTGAGGCCAAGTTGTTTTGGAAACGCGCAGTCACCCGTGTATTTGTGCACTTAAAGTGCAGGAAATAATGCCAGGGAAAGGAGGGGTGCTTGAAAATCGGATGTTCAGATTTTATGGCATTGTTTCGGAGGAGTCTTTGCTGCGAAATGTACGTAAAAGTGAATTTATCTGTAATGCCGCTCATTCACCACTTACGCACGTTTCGCCTCTACACGAAATACTGCTGTTAGGTCAACATGCCAAAATGATACATGCTTGTAATTTACTTTCAGCTGATGGGATCCGGTGGAGCATCGTACGGCAACGACTGCTGCTTACCTGGTGCCACAACTTTTGATGAATGCAGAAGCCCGGAACGAGCATTTATATAGAGCAAAATAAACATTTCATCATTTCAGAAGACGTCTTTCGTTTTCTTTATGAAATTGCACCTGACAGATTCGGTGCAGTCTTGTAAAGGTCAATCGCAATCATTTCTACGTAATAATGAAACGATTCCACGCCAAGGCCACGCGAGGTTCAGCAGAAGCGAAAAAAAAAAAAATGCCGCGCCGAGCAGCGGAGCCGGCGCGGCGTGTACCAACTGGTGTTCAAAACGCGCGCGCCGGAAACCGGAAGGAGTCTACAACATCCGCTTGGTGTGCTACAGTCAATTCGGCCGCTGGGCTCTATGGGAGTGTCCGCTCTTGTTGAAATTTGTTTCTCTATGGTCAGTTGTGGAAACTTGTGCGGAAAAACCGACTTAGGCATGACGGTGACGGAAGCCCCTGTGTCTATCTGCATCTTTATGGTTTGTGCTTCCATCCGAACAGTGACAAGTACGCTGAATTATTATTTGTCATACTGTATATTTCTTGCTCTTCGTCCGAATCGTCTTCGGGGCTATCGATTGCATTCAGAGCCTTTGTTCTGCCCGGGCGCTGTCTGCACATTGTTCTCAAGTAACCTTGCTCACCGCAGTTATGGCACTTAAATTTGCGGTACCGGCAGCTTTCCGCCGTGTGACGTTTACCGCAGCGGAAACACTCTAGGCACTCATTCTTGACTCGATAGCGGTCCCTAGCTTGACTGCCATGCTTTAGAACATCAACTTCTAATCTGGAATGCCTTTGTTAACTGCATTTGTGCTCTTCTAATGCCATTTGCCGCGTCTGTGTGGATGCTAGTTCACGGTTTAACGCGATTTTGCAAGCTTGTTCGAATGTCAGCTCTTCAGCTGTAAACAGCTCACGTTGTGTACCGGCGCATCGTAGTCCGGCAACTAGTCGGTCTCTAAGTGCTTCGTCTAGAAATTTCCCAAACTCGCAACTTCTGGCCAGGTGCTTCAGCTGAACCACAAATTCGGCTACAGTCTCTTGCTCAAGTAGCATCGTTCGGTTAAATAGGCACCTTTCTGCTATCACGGCCTTTCTGGGACTGTAGTGACTTTTTAGCAGAGCCGTTACCTCGTTATACGTTTGGCTTGACGGGGCAAATGGAGATAGCGTCTTGCTTGGCAGTGGAGCCCGCCTGCTGAAATCACGGGTTCGCAGCACTGAAATATTTCTACCTTGGCTGTTATTGAGCCAATTAAAAAAATTTTGCGGCAGAACGCTCCCTAGAGGACACGTAACAACTTCCAGCGTATAACAGAAATTTCCCATGGGGCCTGGTTAAGGGCCCTTTAAGTGGTAGGCAAAAATATAAAGAATCACCTTTGCCTGCATGAATGCTTTCAATTTCTAAATGCAGTGGTAACTATCACTATTGGTGCAAGCCCTCACCCCCCCCCCCCCCCTCTCTATGCAGCAAGTGCCATAGCTCGAAATTGAATATTTCTTTTAGTGTTTCGCAAGGTGTCTGATATGTCCACGTTAGATGTGATCCGTTTCTTTTTGTTTATCTCAGTGTGGAGAGAGCATCATTAAACTTTTTATTTTTGCGTGGCTTGTTCTTTAGTTTGTTTCTGAATTTATCAAGCAACAGTGTCATGCTGCTAAAGTGACTCATGTAATGACAATCATCAGCTTTTGTTTTGCAGAAAAACAACGCATTTCCTGTCCCATTGTTTGCTATCCCATTACTCGCATAACTTTGCAAAGTATTCTACCTATATTGACTTGCTTGATCTCCACAAAAAAGTGTCTTGCATTTTGAAATACCATTCTTTCCTTAAAATCATTCGACACTTCTCATAATTTCTGTACCTTGGGCTTCTGATACTATGCATTCACTATTTTTGCTTGTTGTTTCCGACTAGAAATGTCTTCCTTAATTTAGAGCTAAAGTTTTACCTTAGGAACACGCAGAAGGGCTTGCCATTGCATATCTGCATAACAGGAAAGCATGCTTCCTTAAACATTTGCAAAACCCAGTAGAAAATTGATGAATGCAGCTTGCAATGGTGATTTGACTGCATGAGCCATAAAAGTAACTCAGCTCACTTGGTAAATTAAAGCACATATTAGTGTGATGTACAACATGTGTTACACTAACGTGGTGGGTTCTCTTGCTTATACAGCAAAATGATCGGTGCGCGAGAAAAAAATTACTTTTGCACACACTGATTTAAGGAAAATGAGCTGGAGCTGTCCAGATGATCTACTTATTTTACCTGCGAGTATAATCAACAAAAATGTGTCCCAGCTGCTTAGTGGTATCTGAGAATATGTCAGTATTGCATATGTGCGTGCGGGCTAAAATAATTGAATTTTGAAAATGCTCGTGGGGATCTGATCTGCATGTCTGCAGTTTCTGGATACATGTAAAAGACTCAGCATCAAGTGCAAGTGAGCGGTCCCACAGGCCCGGAGTCGATCATGCACATATAATCGCTGCATACATTTGCGACCAGAAAAGATATTTCACATAAAATGGCGTGCAAGGAAGTGTTGAAAGTATTGGGAAGTTAATGAAACGCTTACGCTATTATATATAGGTTCACGCACTTGATTTCGTCCGTATTAGGCCCTCACCTGTTGATTGCTTTCTGGCACAGAATTACTCAGCGCAACATCAGGCTTCAATGTCCTTCTGCTGTGGGCTTTGTAGAAGCATGATTCTTCAAATTGCAATAACTAAACAGATTCCATGACTTGTAGATTCGCCAGTACCATTACGGTTGCGCTGATCCACCTGTGCAGCCATTCCCTATTACTGAAGGGAAACCTGCAAATAGAAACACCGCTCCGCTTGTTCACTGTCTTTTTTATTTATTTCTTTGCAGACAGAGCGATAGGTAAGCAAAACGCTCTAGTGTGACGCTTCTCAAACGATTGTAATGCATCACGAGAGCTGTCTACTCGAGTGATGTTCTGAACAAGAAGGTACATTCAGTAAATTCCAGAGCCATGCGGGGCTTGGGTGTGGCACACAAGGCACGAGGGTGCCATGGCGTTTGATGTTGTCGCGCGATCGCATGTCAAACCTTAACTGTACGAAACCACTACGCATCCAAAAAACAGAGATACGAAACCGAAATTCGCGCCGTGCCTTGTTGCATGAACGCGTATACCGCGTGATTTACATAAGTCACGCAGTTAGCAAGCGCTTTCTGTAAACTTAATATTAACGCATCACCTTCATAAAGCAATCAGGCATGCGTTTTTAAATGACAAAGCATAATGTGATCTGTACTTGTTTTCCGCTGTTTCAACAGTAACTGCTCTGGCCACATTGATCAGTAGCAACAGGGCGGCGCCCTAGTGGTTCCCACTTTTTTGGGGCAGTTTTTCCTCTAGAGGTGGTTATATTAACTCTATGGCGTCTATACGTGCGTCCTTTGCATTTAAGTTGCATATTATTACACCAGGTGGCACGCCATGTGGCAGCTGCATAGTTAGCGGGGCAAGGTCGACAGCGAAGTCTTGAGGAAGGAAAGGAGGTTATGGAGATTTATAAATATTGATGTAATGAAGAACACGTATGACATACCTGATTAATTCTAGCAGGCTAAGGGAGTGTTTTTCACCGTCCATTTCAAAGGGAATGCCATTAAATCAGCAACATGATCATTATCATCGTATTGTGCCATTTTACATGCGCGTCGCGCAGCGCCGATACCTACAAACTTTGCATTACAGTTATATTCCACGAAGTGTCCCGACATCCAGCAGCTGCATATGGCAGTTGCACGCGGCATGTAGCTTACCCTGGATGTAATAGGCCAGGTGGCTATTTGTCAATATATCCCGTTTCTAAAGGGATGTCGCCATTAGCATCACTATCATCAATAGCACACTCTTAGGCAAAGTTACACCCTTTGACTTGCCCCTTCTGCCACACAACGATAATCGTTATCTGCCTTGATGCGTTTCCTTTCTTTAACGCTGCGAGCCCGGTACTTTCCAATAACGAATGGCACGCGCGTTATCAGCATAGAACAGTTTACACCCTTTGGAGTGGCCCTTGTGATAACGCGCGTGCCGTTCGTTACTGGAAAGTTCCGGGCTCGCAGCGTTAAAGAAAGGAAACGCGTCAAGGCAGATAACGATTATTGTTGTGTGGCAGAAGGGGCAAGCCAAAGGGTGTAACTTTGCCTAAGAGTGCAGCGAACCGTGGCGCGGGGTGTGAAAGGATGTGATTTGTACGAACGCATTCCAGATACCTGTGTTTATACTCTTCGGTTCGGCACTCCTCGCAAAGGGCTCCTCGCGTAGCTCTATGAATGGCCTCGTAGCTCTACAAATCGTCTGAAGAGGACATTCATAGAGCTATGCGCGCGGCGACCAGGCCACATCGGCCTCAGCAGACCGCTGGGCAGAGAGTACAAGTCGCAGCTCGCCGTCGCAGCGTTCGACAGAAATTTGGTGGTACGCGCTCATCAAATCAATCTTGCTGTACATTTTGGTTCCTGCAAGACGAACGCCGAAGTCGCTTATGTGGGGAAGAGGATATTGATTCGGAGTAGGGATGGCATTGAAAGCTTGATAATCACCACAAGGCCGCCAGTCGCCACTGTCCTGCTTTGGAACTAGATGGAGAGGTGAAGACAAATTGGCAGAGGAAGGACAAGAAACGCGGAGCTGAAACATGTGTTGGAACTCACGGCGAGCGATTTCCGACTTCCGTCCAGTGAGCCTCCATGGTCGCGCAGCGACAGGCGGGCCAGTGGGGGTGATATGATGCGTCGCCTTTTCTTTCACAGGCAGCGCATCGTTTCGGGGATTCGTGTTGAGACAGGCCGAAATGTATGGATGCCAGATGAGGTGAGGCTAGACTGCAGGCCAAGTACATCGAGGGAGGGGACGTTATCCTTTAGCAGCCGATCGCGAACATTTACGTCTAGGTTGAAATGGCTGAGGAAGTCCGCTCCCCGTATGGCAAAGCTGACGTCGGCGATCACAAACGCTCATATGTGCAAGTGCCGGTGTCCGACGTGTAGCGTTATTGACCGGAGGCCATTCGACGCGATGGCAGTGTTCGCTGCGTGGACGCATGGGTGTGGACTTGCGGCGTTGGAGATGTGCGGCTGCGGCGGGAACGATAGACAGCTCGGCTCCGATGTCGACGAGGAGGCGGGTGCTGGTGAAGAGGTCGACTACGAAGAATAGGCGGCTTGCGTGGCGTGAGGGCCGATGTAGCGTGCCGCCGTACGCGAGTGGCCGGTGCGTTTCCCGTCCACGAACAGGGTTTGGTGCAGCAACTTGCTTGTTCGCGAAAGCGACGGTGATACCAGCATAACTACCGAGGCGAGTCTCTAGGTGCGCCGCGAGACTGTGAAGGCGAATGGTTGCGCCGAAATTGGTCGCCGATGTTATGTTACAACCCGTCGTCAGCTTCTACTGTGCTCTGGTAAGGCGGTTGACTGTTTCCTCCAGGCGGGAGAGTCGCTCTCCAGGCTCTGAGGCTCTGGCAGCGGCGACAGGTAGCTGTGCCGCCGACTAGCAGTCGCAAATGCGGTCAGCGAGTGCAGCTAGGAGATCGAGACTCGTCTCGTCAGAACCCGCCAGCACCATGCGTTCTGACTGTGGGAGGCGCCGCAAGAACAGCTCGAGCAAAATTGGAAACTGGCTCTCGTTTGCGATGTAGCCACCCAGCAATTGACGCAACCGGTACAGGAGTTGTGACGGTCGTTGGTCGCCGAGTTCCTCCGAGAGGAGCTGTTGAAGCCCACTCTGTTGCGATACCTCGAGGCGCTCCAGGACCGTTCGTTTCAGGCCGTTGTGTGTTGTGGCCACATACGATGACCTGAAAGCGAGATGTGATAAGGGACCTGAAAGTGAAAAGTGGCCAGAAAGCGATAAAGCGAATCGAGAAGTGCATACATTCTTTGGAATCAGGCATACACCACACAGGACAAAATTCATTTCAATACCTAACTGGTAATAAGGCACTCCTGATAACAATGCGAAGCACGAAAACGCTCCTCGCATACGTTTTCCTGCAAATATTAAGGCTGCGCGAGCAGCCGCGGCGGCGTCAGCTTACGGCGTGGGGAGTGACGCATCCTTTCGTATGTGAAGAAACCCTCCTAGCAACTGATTTTGTTGTTGTTGTTTCAGCCCCGCTATGGGCAAGCAGGGCATAGTTAGAACTCCAGAGGAACAGCGTGAATCGAGCGGCAAAGGGAAAAAGAAACGGCAATGCGACGAGCCGCGGCGCGCTGTCAAAATTACCATTACTCACGTTACTACCATTACTCTAAATTACCATTACTACAATTACAGTAAAGTAATAAAGCATTGCATACTCCCTGAGCAGTTGTGGTGGTTTTAAACAGCTGCGCTGGACATCCACTTTGGCCAGGCCGACGTGGCGAGTCTTTTTTTTTTTTTTGGCCCGTCTTTGCGTACTGCGCTGACCGCCATCGTTAATGGCCTTTAACATCGAGGAATGTTTTATTTTTGCGTTTTTCTAGGTTTTTCCGTATTGATTGCAACTGGACAAGCATCACTGACTGGCCGGATCGCATCTGCTTGATGATATCAATCACCCTAACGAGGGAAGTATTGGTGGGGCTAGAGTTTGATGCAGTGTCCCCGGCCAACAAAAGCAACTTGAAAAGCGTACGCGCGCAGTCGTATGCAATACAGCAAGAGCAATAAGCAGTTCCGGCAGCCGGATGACACAAGGCAGACAGGGTAGCCGTATGTGCGGTGAGGGATGACTCGCCACCCACCTGCTCGTGATGCGAACGACGCTTCTTGAAGTAGGAGAAGTTCAACAAAGGTTCCAATAATGGCCATCCACACCAGCCATTTAGTGACCTCTACGGCGTTGCCGGAGCACAGCAAAGCAAATCTTGGTAATTGTACACTCGTATTGTTTCTCGTGCTTTTGCACCCCTGTCTTCAAGTTGTACGTCCCTTTTTATTTGTTCACCTTGGCCTTACATGTTGCATCGTTGACAGTGTGGTTTACCATGAAGGCAGAATCATACTACAGAAGGGCTGGCGGTACTTCGCGAATGGGTTACGTCGGAAGGACCCGTCCCCCAAATCGGCATCGTAGAGAGGAGAGTGAGTGCGCGCTGTTGGAGAAATAGGAATAGTAGTCAAGTGGATATGAAAAGAGGAAAAACTGTGGTAACTGTCTCACACAGTGATCGACACTTCAACAACTGAGTTGAGAAAGGGAATAGGGAAAGGTCAGAAGGAGAAAAGTTAAGACAGAGCGTGACCAGCTCAACGGCAGAGAATATCATGGATGGTATGAGTTAATGTTCCTTCTTCACCGTGATTTCACATTGATCTACGGGCCACGTAGACGTAGGTGTGGGTGGAGAAGTATTGTGACTTTGGGGTCGAGGACGAGATACGTACTTTTGCAGCAGACGAAGAGGGAACAAAAAGCTTTCTACAACATGTACAGATCGGCCAGTAGAGGCCAGAGCGCACTAGACCGACAAGGCGCCAGGTGGCGACTCTGCCTTCTAACAATGGGCCGGTTCTGCCTTAAATCCCTTGGTCGACCCAACGTCAGCAGGAACGAGGCGTAGAGGGTGCTTATGTCACCTGCGTCGCATTCTACTTTCGTGGTGGCAGCAGTCTTGGTGCTGCGCGCCACTGGATTCCTCAGTTCTACCCACGGGTAGGAGTCGGCAGTTTCATATAATTACACATAGTTATGTACACATAGTTGGGAGAGTAGGCCTGATATGACGATGTCGAGGTTGTCAGCGGACGTTTGAAGCTCAGCACAAGGACCACCACTTGAGGAGAACGAGGGGCGAACGCCCGTTGCCTCGATGATAGGCACGCAGTGTGGTACAACGGAAGTTACTGTCCTCCCGGAGTGGAGTAAAGGCTGAGAAAGCCCTGCTGCGCAGTGCATGTGGCCCCGAAGGGAACAGCAGGTCCTTAAGTCTCGCCGTCTGGAAATTGAGGCGTCGGCAAGCAAATACCATACAACTTCCTTCCGGCGTTATGTGCTTAGCATTCTAGAACAATGCCAGCCAGGGTCTCAGCCAGAGTCAGGGCTTGAAAGTGAAGCATTTAGGGAATAATCGGAATAGTATTTCGGCTCTATACATGCATCCTATCCGCAGATTGAGTAGAAGTGGGCGGTACTTGCGCAACACGGCTCTGTCCCAGACTGGTTGCTAGCGAAGGCTGCGACTGCGAGCGAGAGCTCCGCTGGAGTGGATGGATGGATGCTATGAGCGTCCCCTTTGGAATGGGGCGGTGGTTTGCGCCACTAAGCTCTTGTACCAAACTTTCTGCACCCTTAGTGGGAACTTTGTTCTTGTGTGCCTCCGTTGTTTGTAGTTCGCCTACCTTTTTCCCGCCAATCTTTGAAACGCCTCTTACTAATCTCTGTTGCGGATGTTTACTTTGCCCCAGCTCTTGCGCTGAACCCAAGGGCTTCAAGGAGGCCAGAGGTGCCTGAATAGACCGTGTTGCAGAGCCCTTTGTTGGTCGGAGGGTGAAATATAACGCGGGTGCGCACTGCACTAGAGTGACATTGGTTGTTTTAAACGTGATGCCTACGCTGTTTGGAACGCTGCGTCACGCCTCACAAAAGTTGCGTTTGAGGCGGACGCTGCAGCAGCATTGGGAGGGGAGCGATGCAATAGCTTGACATGACTAGTCTGGTGCGGCAAGGGTGCGTCATGCTCCGAGACTTCCGACTGGGCGGCGTGTTTTGGCTCATAAGTAAACACGTACCTCCAAATTCCACCAGTAGCCATATCGTAACGTATTAGTGACGGTGAATAATACAGCAACAAAACTGTGAATGACGAATCATCATCAGCAGCATGGCTACGCCCACTGCAGGGTAAAGGTCTCTCCCATACTGTCCAACTACCCGGTCATCTGCTAATTGTGGCCATGTCGTCCCTGCAAACTTCTTAGTCTCATCTGCCCACCTAACTTACAGCCGCCCCTTGCTACGCTTCCCTTCTCTTGGAATCCGATCCGTAACCTTTAATGACCATTGGTTATCTTCTTCCTCATTATATGCCCTGCCCATGCCCATTTCTTTTCCTGGATTTCCACTAAGATATCATTAACACGCGTTTGTTCCCTCACCCAATATGCTTTTTTTTATTATCTCTTAACGTTACACCGGCCCATCATTCTTCTTTCCATAGCTCGTTGCGTCGTCCTCAATTTCAATCCTCATGTTCCTTCAATATCACTCAGCTTGCTTCACAGCCTAACACACGAAAATAGCAGACAAGAATTGACTACAGAAGATCGTGGGAAAAGTGGCAGGCACATGAAAACGAGAAGGAACTGTGGAATGCAAGTAATGGAGAATACTCGGGAATGAATGGCGTGACGGCAGTAAACTTTACAGAAGCATAAGAACACACACAAAACATGTTGCAAGTATTCAGATAATAAAGAGAAACTACACAAACAAGCCAGCAACTAATTTAGTCAAAATGGGATTGTTTTAGAAGTAATAAATATGACGCTGTTTCTTGTACTTCTACGAAGGAGGCTGAATTAAGGTAGCAAACTTATGTGAATGGTTGCGTGCCAAAATCAAATGACTACAAAAACAGCTGGGCACGCACCAACATGCTCATACCGAATGCGTAATTCAGTGAGTACCTCATTAAACATCTGCAAGCTATTCGCATCTCAATTAAACAAACCGACTGTGGGGTGTCTTCACCTACTGTCTTCGAAGCCTTGCAGTCATCTTCTGCTTCTTGGAAATTTGCCCTCGAATATGCATGTGTCCTTTGGCTGTACAGTGTATATTGAGGAAGGAATACTGCAAATTTCTGCAATATGTAGAATGATAGAGGCAGAAGGTAAGGATACATGGCCACTTAGTCCAAACTATTCATTGAGGATGCTACGTTCCTTTGTGTCATGTATATTTTTCTGGTTTAACACAGCGACTGTCGCTGGTGTTAATGTATGTCATCGAGAAGAATGAATGGCTGTCAAGGATGCACTGTTAGAATGCTAAGAAACAGCTAACTTTATCCGGTAAAGACGGCATACATAATTAAAACGTGAAAACAAGCATCTTAAACTCCATGCAGCATAGCTAACAGCTCTCGAGAGCACGTAGCCTCGTACAGAGGTTGGGAGAGCGTTATTGCCATACTGCAAATGTTGCACGTGTGTGTCTTTAGAAACAGCCATATTTCTTTTGAAGAACTGGTGTACCATACTTTTTCATAAGCCGCTGCACGCAACCTTCTGGAAAATGAACATAAGGCCCTCGACACCGAATGGCATGTGTCCCTAGGTCTCATTTCTTAACGAACCATTTCATTTTCCTTTCTTGTCAAACTTCGTCATTGTTTCGAACTTGCCTCGCAGCGCTGCCGTGTCGCTGTTATCGCTGACATCACCACTCATTGCTGCGCATGATAAAAAGAGAGAGAGAGAGAATCAAAAATGAAATTTAAGGCATAGAGAAAGGATTTCAACAAGAGGGGACACTCGGCGAAAACTGGCAACAGGAAATACGTGACGCTAGTATTCACGCCGACCATTGGCTGCCGCGAGCATCGGAAGGGTATGTGAAATGAAGTTAGCAGACATTCTTTCATTGTTTTTTATTGTTTCCCGGCAAAATTTAAAATATCTGACTATAAATTAAATTATACTTTGCGGCTTACTTTTCTTCCGCTGCCTAGCGACATGCGAATGACGCGCCAGATGCATGCGTCATTCGTCAGACACGCCGCCAAAGCGAGCGAGACCGGCTGCACATCTGAGCGCTGGTGTGTTTGGCGACCCGTCCTCCTGTTTTTGTATTTTTTGAATTTGCCCTGGTTTGTTGGGCTCCCGGCGAAATCTTGCGTTCCTTCTGCACTTCCACACGGCACCACTGCACTATCGGACTACGGCTAGGTGAGGAATTTTGTTCGACAGTCTGCGACGCATTTCAAGCAATTAGGCTTACTGCACAGAACCTCGACTTGTGACGCAGTTAGCGAAAAACATCTCGGCCTTCGTGGCACAGTCAAGTCGAATTAATGACTCGTACTCAGAGATGTTTGAGATGCTTTCTATGAGCCCCAACATTATTTTACCTTACTTCGGTAGTTTTGGCGCACGCTGGTCGCGCAGAGCGCTGTGACGCAGTTTCGCGCACATTGAATCTTACTGGGACATGTGTTAGCGCTTTCTTTAACCTCCAACATTATTGTTACTAATTTCGTTACTTTTTGGGGTACTTTTCAAGCGCAGTGGCCGCGCCTGGCGTTGCGACGCGGTTAGCGAAAAGCAGCTCGGCCCTGGTACGCAATTCAGTTTCGCGCTTTAATGCACTGACAAGACAAGTTTGTGGCGCTTTCTCTGACGCCCAACAGGGTTGAAAATTATTTTGGGTCCTTTTTTTGTTGCTTATGAGGCACGCTCGCCGCGCCTGGCCTTGTTACGCAGTTATCGAAAAGCAGCTCGGCTGTGTGACGCAGCTTTTTCGCGTGTACGGAATCTTACTGGGACAAGTTCGTGACGCTTTCTCCGACCCCCAGCACGATTGTAATTAATTTCGTTGGATTTTGGGATAATTTTGAGACACACTTGTCGCGCCTGTCGTGACGCAGCGAAAAGCAACTTAGCTATGGTGACAAAGTTAGTTTTGCGTGTACTGAACTTACTGCAACAAGTTTGTGACAATTTTTATGGCCCCGAAACAACTTAAACGTTCATTCGGTACTCACGTTTGTCGAAAACTCCAAGAGTGATAACACGGGAGTGTGTTGCTTGCGTAAGCAGAACGCGCAAAAGATAACACCAAGGAGCTCAAACACCAGGAACTTGTAAGTCAAAAATTCTGTTTTCTGAACGACCGAAGACAGGCTTTGCACCCACGCATTTGTCTTGCATGCGAGTAGAAGGATTTACGCGAGCGTGCAGCATGGTCTGGTTGAGAGCTTGTGTTGTGGCCACCTCTCTGTATTCGTAGCGTACTATCGCGTTGACTGTAGCCAAGTTCTTTTGGAAACGCGCAGTAGCCTGTGTATTCGTGCTCTTAAAGTGCAGGAAATAAGTCCCGGAAGAGGGAAATGCTTGGAGATGGGTTGTTTTCGTGGTATGTACGGTAGTGTTTGGGATGAGTCGGGTGTGTTCTATGTCATGTATGTAAAAGCGATCTCCTTTTGTTTGTAATGCTGCCCATATACCACTTTCGTACGTTTCGCCTCTATACACATTATTCGTATGTGTTAATACCAAAATGAGGCATACTTGTAATTTGCTTTTTTCAGGTGACGTCGTGCGGTGGAGCTTGGTACGAAAACTACTGCTGCTTACCTGGTGCCACAACGTTGGATGAGTGCACAAAAAGCCCGCAACGAGCATTTAGATAGAGCACAATAAACATTTCCTCATTTCACAAGGCGTCTTACGTCTTTAGGAAATTGCACGTGGCACGTATTCGACAGAGCCTTGTAAAGATCGTTCGCAATTATTTTTACCTAATAATAAAACGATTTCACACGAGAACCACGCGCGGTTGAGCTGTACAAACAAACAAACAAACAAACAAACAAACAAACAAAACAAACAAACAAATAAAATGTTAACAAACAAACAAACAAGAGAAAAACGCGCGGATGAGTGCAGCAGGCGTAACGCGTACCAGCTAGCGTTCAAAACTCGCGCACCCAAAACCGAAATCGGAAGTGTGGTTTATGTATTAACGCCGGCGGCTTGGTGCGCTGCAGTCAATTCGACCACTAAGCTCTGTGGGAGTGCCCGCTCTCGTTGAATCCTTTCTCTATGTTGAAGATTACAAATGGGCAGCGGCTTTTTATGGCTTCAAGGCCACCATGCTGCTCTCGGTTGCACGTTCATGCGGCTAACAGTGACATAACGAAATGCAGAGAGAATAAGTCTTTACTAACGCGCAAAAGAACTTTCTGTGGCCTTATCATGAATCAGCGACCGAGAAGTAGTGTCAGATGCTGGCAGAAGAACACGATAACGATCCTCGGCGCATCTTACAGAATAGCGACCCCGCGAGCGCAGCGGCAGGTTACCTGGCCTGACGCCTTCGCACGTGCTAGATCATGCCACTTGTCAAGCTGCTAGCTATGGCCGCAGCCGTAGCCATGGCCACAGCCACCTCATCGGGAAACACGTAGGGCTACATGGGGCTACTGCCGAAATCAGTGAATCTCCATGGCTCGGCCGCGAAACGGCTAGAGTGTCGACTCTTGTCGTTCACTATGCCACTTCATGGTTTTGGCACTTAAAACCCCGATTGTTTAATTTTACTATAATTAATTTCTGCGTCCCCAGACCGATCAGGCACACAGAGCGAGCGGCGATGACCGTGTGTCGCGCTTCGACGTGACGTGGCATAAACACACCATTTGATCCATTTGTGGATTGAAGCCCAAGCACACAAGGCACAAAAAAAGTTCCGGTTTGACTAAATGTTGACCGCAGCACTGTTTAATCGGGAAGGAAAATGCAATTGTCACGTTCTTTTATTCGTTTGTGATCCCATATTACCAGCGAGAATTGCTGGCGCGTATCATGCGACCACCGGAAACGCCAAGCCTGTCCCGGACAGCACTGCAGAGACAAGCGGTATTCGTTTCTTGATTGGTCTCCCGAGAGCGTTGGTATAGCGGCACTATCACGGGCTTTTTTCTATTTCGCGGTCTTTCTTTAAGGGTAAGTACAAGCTGCGTCAATGATACTTAGTTGCAAACACCCCTGTCAGCAATTTTTAAATGTGTTCTAAGGCTTCCGTATTGGCACTTTCTTTGTAAAGCGAATATTTAAAGAGTTTGGCAATTAGTTTATATTAATTAATCAATTTGCAAAACGAAAGCTAGGCCGCGCGATTCTCAACATGATCACTGAGTTGGTTTCAGCCCCCTAGGAGACTCCGTCGTTTTGAAAAGATTGGTCATTTTTAGCTGGGACACCTTATATATATATATATGTACTATCGTGAGCAATATGAGCGGGAACACGCGAGCGCGCGGCAAGTAGCCTCGAAACCGAGTTAGAGCGATACGCGGATGGCGCTGTCGAAAACTGAGGGGAAATGGGGTGCTTTTCCGCTAACTGTTGGCGCTCCCACCGCGCCTGCGTTTATTGAAAACAGTATCTTACGGCATTTCACTGGCCGCCGATAGCCGAAAAGACGGTTACGTGCAGAGTAACTCACAGCGAGTCATTACTTTTTTTTCAGCCATGCTTCTTTTTTTTTTTGAGAACGCAGCTCTTACTCGCCCGTTCCTGTGTTTAGCGTACGGCATTTTCATATATAGCCCCAAAGGACCTGATGTATACCTTATGGAGCGCATCGTGTCACGTGTTCCAGACAGACAGATTTCCCTTGGAAGTAGCTCTCGAATGTTTGCGCTTCAACACAGTGCTGCTATTGGCCACGCTTCGGTCCACAAAGTTATCAGTAACCGCAATGTCAAACAGCTTTATTAATGTGTGCTGGCGATGCGAAGTACCACACACTGTGTGAAGAGACGCACGATGGGAATGCCAACGGTTATTAGAACAGGGTCCTCCTTTCTACTTTGTTTCCGACGGCGGCCGCTGCATATCGCCCATAGCAGGGCTCGAGGCTATCTAACACGCGCTCCTGTGTTCCCGCTCATATTGCTCACGATAGTATGTGACGCGAGCAGGAGGTTGCGGGCGGAGTCAGATATGGGCGCCCGAACACTGCCTTTATTCGTCGGCTACTTCTTTCCCACTATTGCACCGTAGCGTCCTATTGTGCGGTTCTTCACACGCTTCCCCCTCCCGCCGAGAGAGTCGTAAGTACAAGGGCGGATGATGCCGGCATAATGTCCTCCCGTATGGACGATGGCAGTCTGGCAGTACCGTGGCGTCCAGCAGAGCTCAGGTGGCCGAGGCGGGCTGTTGCACTCCGGACGACATATACATGTCCTTATGAAGGAAGGTTTGGGCGCATGCAAGCCGTGGGAACTGAGGTGTCGTTGCGACTTGGAGGCACGTGGTGTCTCCTGCTCGAACCTTCGGTGGACTAGGTGGTTGAGGCGACATCTCTGTTGGTCCGGTACGCCTGGAAAATGTCTGTGTCTTTTTGGTTCTTGTGCACAGCGTTGTCGCAGGAATCCGTGGCGTGGGAGCAGTCTTGATAGGTGGTGCTGAAGGTGTGTTCGACAACGTTTCTTTCTTGCAAAATGTCGTACTTGTTGCATTCGCCTTGGGTTTAGCTGCCTTCCGAACTGACGTTTTCCTTGTTGCATCTTTGCTGTATAGGTGACGCGAAGTTGTCTTCGGGGTCGCTGAAGTTGTTCTTGAAGTTGTGGATGTTGATCTTTGTGATGCTGTTGCGACAGTTGTTGAGGTATCGTATCTCTCACAATATGCATTTGATTGCTGGCGCTAATTGACGTAGAGATGAATGACTGGCGTGTGCACTGCTCCTTTTTGTGAGATTTGTCTGTTGGCGAGTACAGTGTGGCCGCCTTCTCAGAAGGCTTTTCTGAGGCTGCCGCAACAACATGACGAATGGGCGCTTCGGTGATTCCACAGTGTGTGATGCTGGTGTGCATGCGCGACGCTTCTGCACGGGCATCGTCTTGTTGAAGTGTATTACGCGGAATACTTGAGAGTCGCGAAGCAGCTAGATCTCTAGCGGTATAAGGGTCCAAGTTTTCTTCGCCTTGAAAGGTATGTGCGTTGGTGCTGGTAATGGTATTCTGATTTCATCCTGGCAGTAAGCAAGTTGGCTTCGTTTCATCAGAATAAGTAACAGCTGCGCTTGAGATGCGGCGTTGTTTGACAGCCGTTGAAGTGTCACGTGACGAGAAACACGGTGGCAGGCCGCGCATACAAGACAACGGTACGAGCGCGCCAAATGTCGAGTGCGTAGAGGGTGAAGATGGTTCCGCGGTCGTTATCATTATGCAAGAAATGCGTTTGCGCCTCTTCTCGGGAGGATAACTACATGGGAAAGTTGTCGACGATCTGGTCATACGTGACTTTGGTTGGAACTGATAATGATCGCTACGTGGAAACTGTGCGTGACTGTGGTGACCCAGTTGTAATGTTTCCAGCTGTTGGATAATGAGGGAGTCTGCAGCGTATACCTTAAATCAACTGATCATCCCTTCCTTGATTTTCTCCCGGGATTTGTCGTTATCAAATATGTGCGTTAGGTAGAAGCGAAATGCCTCCTCGGTGACGTAGTCAGTGTAGTTGGCGACCACATCCTGTTCCAACCATGATGCAGCGAATGCGTGGTGCTCGAGGAGGCGAAACCAGTCTCCCACGGGCCCATCGTGCGTTGATCCGGTTTACTTGAGCATGTCCAAGGCTTGCGGGGATGCGGTCATGATGCTGGTCGGTGTCGGAGGTGGAGCTGTGCACTCTGCGTTCACGCCGTGGTTTTGAGTACTTGCATGATGATGTGAGGCCGATGAGGTGGCTGCCAAGTCTTTATCCTGTCGACTTCTGTGACGCGAGCAGCAGGTTGCGGACGGAGTGATACATGGTCGTTGTTGCTGTTGTAGCCTGTGATGCGTGTGGCTCCTACCCACGATGGGGGATTGGCCAAGAAATGGGTGGATTATTCGAAATTGTTATGGAGCATAAATTTCCTAATAGCTATTGAAATAGCATTGAATAGCGCAGAAGTACTTGTGAAATAAGATCAGTAGGGTGATATTGAATGAGTAATAAAAAATTTAAAAGCAAAAAGAAAAAGAAAGGAATTTAGCAGGGCAACTGTTTGATTCCGTAAGGAATGTTCGGACAGCGAAGCATGCATCCCTGTGGCTGAATCCCAAAGTGGACGCTCCGAACGAAAGAATTGCAGGTTCTGTGAGGTCGAGGCCAATTCTCCGAAAAGATATTTCCAACCATCTTTTTCTCACCGCAGTAAAGCGGCGACAAGATAGAAGAAAGTGGTGTATCGTCTCTTTCTCATTACAAAAAGAACAAAGGGAGGAGGGAACCAAACCCGACCCGTATAAATAGAAATTCAGCGAAGGTATGCGGCAGCGTAGTTTGGTGAGGCAGACCTGAAGCATTTTTGTGTCACAAGATGCGCTATGCCAGGGCAATGACAGGTGCTTATACTCTGGAGAAGCAGTCAAATGTGGGTTTGATAAGGCTAATCTTATTGATCGCATCCGAAATCTTGCCGCCGTGATCTGTGCTGTCACTGGTAGAATGGGGAGAACAGGGCCGGATAGTGATGCATTTGCCAGTGAATCAGCAGTTTCATAAAAAAACAAACCATTATGCCCTGGCACCCAAATCAAATGAACACATTGCACGTGGGCTGTAACTAGTAAGTGGAAGAGTTTTAGCATGGGTGACTCATTAGTAGCGGTAAGGCAAGAGCAGACAGAAAGGGAGTCAGAATGGCAGCCGTTGTAATCATTGGGTCTAATTTACGTAAGGCTAGGATTACTGCAAACAACTCGGCCAGAAAAATAGGCACAAAATCAGGCAACCTTAAAGAGAAAGACCAGCCGAGTGCAGGACAAAATATTCCAATGTCAGCTTTTTCCTCGCACTGTGAGGCATCTGTTGCAATGATAACGTTTGTTTCTAGGGTGCTTAGGTGGTCTTGCAACATGGCGTTTAAGATGCCGTAAGGAAGTAGTTTCGCGTGGTTTGGGAAAATGTCATCGAACCTGATCTCTGGGTAATTTGAAAGCATATTATCATGAAGCACCTCGCGAATTTGCACATTTAGTGGTTCAAGTAATGTTTGCACAAATATAATCTGTGGTCTATGAAACCTGGGCCAATGAATAGGAAAAAATAATTCTGGATCAGAGAGGAAAATAATTTGAAGGCGGTTTGATGGGGATTCATACAGCCTTAAGAAAGTCTGAACGGTCAGAAGGTGAAATCGGCATAATATGGGTGGGATTCTTGCCTCCAAGTATAATACGGCATTCGAAACGTATTTTGGGAGGCCTAAGCACAGACGTAGCGTCTCTCGTTCCGACAAAACTAGCGGCCGAAGCTTGTATGCTGGAACACCTGAGAATAAAACGCATTCAAATTCTAACACCGGACGAACATACATATTATATACCATCAAGAGGGATTTTCTTCGCATACCTGTTCTTCGGTTGCTCAACTTGCGCAAAATGCCCATTGAACGAGCTCCTTTTGTCGCGATATATTCAATATGCGGCCGCCAGTTAAGATTTCCGCTGTAAATAACTCCAAGGTATTTTAGTGGCTCTACTTGTGGGATGTCTTCTAGATTATAGTTAAGCGATATGTTACTGGGTCTTTAAAGGGAAAAACAAGGATTGCACACTTATTAGCATTCAGGTTTAAGTGTAAGCTATCCAGCCAGCCTTCCATTTCCCTTAGATACGACTGCAGTATTTCGTAAAGAGAGTATATGTCGCTAGCCATACCAAAAAAGGCAATGTCATCAGCATAAACGTATGTACTGACACCTGGGTGAACGGGGATTATGCTCAGTAAAATATTAAATAATACTGGTGAAAGTACCGATCCCTGAGGCACACCTCTTGTTTGCTTATATTTACTGGAAGAATAGCCGCTTCGAAAACAATAGAACTCCCTGTCTTTTAAAAATTCATGCACCCATGCTACAATATAGCCTGGAAAGCAATGGCTCTGTAAGCGATTCGTTAAAATTGTATGCTCAGTGCTGTCATAGGCTTTACATATATCTAAGGTAACTAGAGCCGCGTATTGTTTTTTCTGTCTGGCGATGTTAATGCGACTTTCAAGGTCTACAAGCGCGTGCCATATTGAATAGCCAGATCGAAATCCAATTTGACACGGACTCAACAATCGATTGTCGTCAATAAACTCTATAATGTGTCCGGGAAGCACTCTTTCAATAAGTTTCACTATGTTTGATGTCAAAGCAATTGGTCTGATGTTGTCGATAGTATACCCTGCCCCTTGTTTTTTAAGTAACGGAATAGTTTTGGCACTCTTCCATTCTTGTGGAATCCATGCGTTACTAACAGAGTAGTTTAGCAAATTCAGAAGCTCACGTGGAGCATCTTGAAAGAAAATCTTTAACATTGCATATGCCGTCCGGGCCAGGTGCTGTAGTTGGCAACTGTAACATAACCTTTGCTACTTCCGAATAGGATATCTCCTTGTAGCCCGAGAATGCAGGAGAAAGAACAGAAGTTTGAAGGCGCGTTGCGAACCGGCTCTCCAGTCCTTTAGCCAGTAGTTCTAAGGAGTCCTGCATTTCCTGTGAGGTATAGATGATTGAGTCTACATTAATGCTAATTGGGAGTTTGTTTCTAAAACGAAGGTAATTAAATAAAGCACGTTTGTTTTTGGATTTAGATATATAATCAAAATGGTTTTTATCGTACTGACTTTTTGCATGCTTAATAGTACGTTTGAAGGTTGCCGAAATAAATTGATAATCTTTCCAATTTTGTGGGCTCTGATTATGTAGAAGTTTTTTCCAAGCAGCTTTCCTTCTTCTATAAACTCGTGTGCACTCGCTGTTCCACTAGGGACTAGATGAGGAACGCTTAGCTGTCTGAATTACAAATTCAAACTTTTGTCGGGACGTCTGTAACGCTGAACAAATATTCAAGCCAATTTCTTCATTACTATTAGTGACGCAATGGTGGACCGCAAGCAGTCTTTAAATTTTTTGCAATTCACAAATATTCTGCATTGTCGTTCAACTGATGTTAGAGGGCATGCAATTTCAAAGTATGCAGGGAGATGATCACTGTTTGTACAGAAATCAATCGTTGTCCAAGATGTCACAGCGACGCTTGTGCTAGAAAACGTCAAATCTAATACTGAGCGAGATTGTCCGCGGACAAATGTACGTCCTCTGATATTAAGGCATGAAAGGTTTTTATCTAAGGTCCAGTTCCACAGACGTGTCCCACCTGAATCTGTTCTGTAACCCCATGACACGTGATGTGAGTTGAAGTCACCAGTAAGAATGACTTTATTTTTGCAGCTGGCAAGCGCACTATCCAATCGGTATGTACTGTGCACGCCAGTAGGGAAATAAGCATCTATAATTGAAGATGAATGGTAGCCTGGGATGCTAAGGTGCACTGCCAAAATTTCACATTAACTTGAAAGCTATTTTCGCATTATGACAGAATTTAGATGACAACAAAATCATTAAGCCACCTCCTTGTGAAATGCGATCTAATCGAAAAGAACGAAAATCTTTGAAATGAAAATTTCTCTCAGGAGCAAGCCAGGTTTCTTGTAAGATTATGACGTCAGGATTAAGATGAGTTGTTAAGCAATATAAGTCTGTTGAAACAGAAAACAAGGAACGACAGTTCCACTGTAGCACTTTGAAAGAAGCTATGGTGATGATCTAATTGATATAGTTACTTCAGCGACTACCGTCGCAATAAACTTTCTTGGATGCCAGAATGAGAAACTGGATTGCCCTTTTTGTTTTTGGTATATGGACAAGCAGTTACTGGAGACCCAGTTCGCTTTTGCGGCCTGGTATCATGACCTGTTTCCATGTCGACCTGCGAGTCTGACTGACGCGAAGAACAAGGATTGGATCCAAGAAATGTTGGGTCCGATGTGGTACTCGGCACTAGGACTGAACTGGCTACCTGTTCTTCAGCACAAGGAATCGATTTGGTGATTGGTGTTGCAGCTTTTTGCAGTAGCTGTGTCATCTGCGCAGCAAAGACTTGGGAAAGACAGTCGGTAACACTGGTGACAATATGTTGCATAGCCTTTTTCATTGCTTTTTCTACCGCCGATTCAATGAGTTTCGACAAGTTGTCTTCCTGTAAAGTAGATTGCCTCGCAGTGACGCCAGCGTATCCAAAGGCTCTTTCCTTGACGACTGCAATAGCTTCTCGCCGCGAACATCGTCGCCTGTCAATTACCTCGAGTACCTGTATTTCGTTAACTCTAGCCGAGCAGTTTGCATAGTCAGCCGCATGGTTTCCTCCACATAGGCAGCAAGTGTCGGCTTCAGCTGTGCACTCAGTGGGAGAATGATCGTCACCACAGGCGCGACAGCGTCCATTTGATTTGCAGCCTCCTGCACTAGGGCCAAAACGACAACAGTTCCGACACTGAAGCGGACGGGAAGCGAGAGGGTCCACTCTAAAAATAAGTGGCCACGCTTTCAGTTCAGAAGGGCAGGACATGCCAGTAAACGTAGCAATAACTGATTCTGTGACAACTTCTTCTCCGTTTACCAGTCGGTTACAGCGGTATACAGCTATGACGCCAGCATCAGACAGTTTCTCCAGAGCCTCAGTTGGGCTCAATCGAGAGCCTACGCCCCGGACAATGCCTTTAGTGCATGCTAGATGAGGAGGGATAAACGCACTCACCGGGACAGATGCGAAAGTCTTACACTTTAGGAGGTCTGCGACACAGGTCGAATCTGATGACCTACAGACTATCCCACCTCTTCCAAATTGCCGGACATCGCTTATCAATTGGAAATGACGCGTCATGGCCTGGAGCTCGGTCTGAACAGCTTGTGTGTTGTTCAGCCGGATGAATCCACCGTTCGAGGGCACCAGCGAGACAGAGATGCTGCCAATACCGCTGCGGAAGAAAGATTGCAAAGGCAAATCATCAGGAGAAAGGGAGGCTGACAGAGGCCTGGGCCCTTGCCCAGGAGAGTTTGTAGACATCAGCGTTGTTTCAATCACGGATAAGTCCTACAAAAATAAGATAAGTAAGATAACTAGGTCAAATTCACTCAAAACTCAGCCAAACCACCAAGTAAGTTCCAGCTTGGGCACACCGGGGCGGAGATCGAACACCGCGCTTCTTCTGGCCAGCAAGCGTCCAAGCGTCGCAGCGATTAGCGGGCACCGGCCTTTATTCTTCACCTACCTCTTTCTCTTCTAGTGCACTGTACCGTCCTATTTCACGGTTCTTCGTATATATATATATATATATATATATATATATATATATATATATATATATATATATATATATATATATATATATATATATATATATATATACATTTATATGCCTACAGTGTTCTGATTATTTCGCTGCGCGTGTTCGAAAAAGGTTTTGAGCTCACCGCTGCAATGCCCTTCCTCAAATTTTGCAGAATGGTCGCATTTTTGCGTCAAAGCCGTTTAGTACAACACTTCGTACAGTTAATTCCCTGGTTTTTAAGAAAAACGTGCGAATTTTCCCGCGCTTATGGGGAGCGAGGTGCTGCCGCGCAGGCGCAAGCATAAGCTTAGGTCGCCGCCTGCCGTCAACTGTAAAAAGCCGCGTTTCAAGGAAGGCTGCCGCGTGTTTCCCGCTCCTGGAATAGCCGACTTCCCTCCCTGAAACGCAAATTTTTGCAGCGAACGGCAGGCGGCAAAACAAGTTTGCGCTTGCGCCATCGCGGCAGCAGGTCGCTCGCCATAAGCGTGGGAAAATTCGCACTTTCTTTTTAAAAACCAGGGGATTAGGTGCACCAAGTGTTATACTAAACGAATTTGACGCAAAAATGCGACCATTCTGCAAAATTTGAGCAAGGGCAGTGCAGCGGTAAGCGCAAAACCTTTTTTCGAACATGCGCAGCGAAATATTCAGGACCCTGTATGTAGAGAGACTGTTCGAGAATTTACTGTGACCCTTCAAAAAGGTCGGTCCACCAACCGAAACTGTCAGGTAAATAAACCAACGATAACCGCGAAGTCGTGCCTCTCATTTTGATGCATACGTCTGGCCCATTGAAAAATCCAGTTACTTATACATACATACATACATACATACATACATACATACATACATACATACATACATACATACATACATACATACGTACGTACGTACGTACGTACGTACGTACGTACGTACGTACATACATACATACATACATACATACATACATACGTACATACATACGTACATACATACATACATACATACATACATACATACATACATACATACATACATACATACATACATACATACATACATACATACATACATACATACATACATACATACATACATACATACATATAGTGCAACTGACGGTGGTCTGCTCCGGACCGCCTTCAATTGCACGGCACTCCACGAAAGAGCCGGACGTATGTCCAGTTAACTCCCGAAGAACACTTTGCAATGTGGTGAACAATGTTCAAATCATGCATCCGTGACCTCGAAGAGGTGCTACATAATGCTAAAACATTTCACTCTCATACACCACTAAATATCTACTGGAATTTTCGGCTAAAGTTTAAAATCATTCATTGGAAGTTAGCACCTACGCTGGAGAACAGGGCAAGATCATCTGCAAACCGCAGGTTGGTTGGATATTGCCCCTCGATCATCACTCGTACAGTTTCCCAAACTTATAGCCCGAATTCTTGTGAACGCACAGTGAACAGTACTGGATAAATTATGTCGCCATGCTTGACCCCTTTCTTGATCGGCACCTTTCCGCTTTTCTTGCGGAGAATAAAGATAGCCGTGCAATATTTACACACATTTGCTAAGATATTCGCGTATAATTCCTGTACTTGATTATGAAGTGCGTCTGTAATTGCCGGCGTCTCTACTGCATAGAACATGATTTCTTCATCTATGAAAGCTATGTAAGAGGTTGGTTGCACTTGGTTTGTACAATATTTCTTGATTACGTTTGGGTAAAACTAAAACGCGCCCCTCGAAAACATTTGTTGCCCGCATTCATCCAGGCATGCTAGGCGTTATATTCCGCCCGCTCACCAAGCGATATACTGCGCAAAACGAGAGTGAGTAACAACTCCGCACGAAACGTTGCAATTCGATTGCTCTCACGCTTTGATGTTCTACACATTTCACTGTACGCGATAGAAAATTTTAGCCGTTATAACTTAAATGTATTACGTAGCAATCTTGAATGAGCTTTGTATATCTGACAAGGACTTTTTAATCATGGCTCTTTAAATGTTCCACTGCTTCATGCTTAATCAGCGACCGCGGCCCTTTGGTACGGCATGCCGAACTATGTTCCGGGATTAGATACTTCAATTTCCTTGCTTAAGATGTGCGTAAGATGCTTTTCGTTAGCCCTGTGCCAAAATAAACACGTTTCGAACCATCTGACTGCAAACTGATAGCAAGAAGGGTGCATGCTTTTCCTTCCTAAGTACGAGTGAAAAAAAAAAAACTAGTGCAATGTGAATCCCACATACACTTCACGCTGCAAGTGGTGACAGCGTTGAGAATGAACATGGCCTCCTAGATAGGGCTGCACTGGCCTGGTCACGGAGCCTGTGTCGTCATCCCGAATCATGGCCTTGAGAAAGATGGCCGACTTACTGCACTGACTTCCACGCGATGACCTTCCACCCTTGCAGCCAAAGAAGCCGTGTGCCATTTATGGTTCTCCAATTAGAGATTGAGCCAACCTCTCGAGCGAGTCTGTTGACTCGCTCTCTTGCGCCCCCATTCAATATGCACCAGTGCGAGAAGTTAAGGCGCTGATCATGCACTGCGGCTTATTATAAGCGGATTTGGAATTGTTGATTTGGCCGGGTAGAGCGCAGGACTATGCAGTCATCGGCGATTTTTTTGTGTTCTGGTGTTCTTTTGTTTCTAAGCATGCTAATTTGATGCCTTCAAGTCATGGCCTTATAGGGCTGCTATGTATCAGAATCGCTTCCTCAGCCTTCCACGCCGAGTGCACGAAGATCAACGCAAAGAGAAAAGAGGTTTTAATCCAATTTCTTAGCGCGTACTGACTCACTGAGCCTTGACTCCTTTTGATTAATGGTTTCCGTATTTTGACCACCACCAGAGTTACGCACCGATGTTTCGGGTCCAATGGGCGTGTTTTATTGAAACAGCGGCATATTAAAGCTGGGATAGAATTGCGAGCACGCGCTGACTTCATGGAGATGGTGTGCCACTTATTAGGGGTATTATTACAAAACCCAAATCCTCCTTTTTTTCCCCGGCTTCATTTGACCACATCAGTGTTTATTGAAATGCTTGGATGGGGTTTTGACCAAGATGAGAAGGTACGCCGCATAAAAGCGGTCAGTGGCGCTGACCTGGGGCCCTATAAGACAGTATTCCAATCTGTTTTTCATCCCAATTATTTTACGTTAAACTTACTCAACCACCGACGGAAGCATCGGGCAGTAATCCGTAGCGGTGTTTGAAGAGCCCAATGGGATGCTCTTCTTATTCACAGGAGGTGACTTTCTTTGTTTTGAGAGCGTATAACATGGCTTCCATTAAGCGGTTTTTCTTAGCTGACAAGAGGCCAGCAGCGCGTTGAAGTGGAGAGTGTTCTGGTGGGGCCGAGCCAACGCAGGGAATGTGGATGACCGAATGAGGTGGATGATGCCGGCACCTGCGATTCTTCCGCTTGCCGTTGCTTTGCTTGCGGTGGTTGGTCGAAAATCACGGTGGCGTGAAACGGAAGGCGAACAATGCCTCTAAAAGGGATCCTGAGCGAAACAGAGTGGGCAGAGCGTTGTTGTATACGTGCCGAAAGGGATCAACAACGTAATACAGCCCCAGAAAGAAAAGAAATTGTCTTATACGCAAATAAATCCATTCTCCCCGGCAGCTTCGAGTTGCCATGCCACAGTCATCGGCGGCAGCCATCTTTTATTTCTTTCGGAACGGGACAGCCTTCGGCTATTAAAAAAAAAGTCCGTTTTGTTCGGCATATTAATGCATCTTTCACGGGTACACGTCACTTGGACGTGGTGAGCTTGTGCGGGCTTGTGGCGTCGCTTGGCAGACAGGCGAAGTGGGCGCAGCCCGAAAGCTTTAGGCAAATAGGAGAGGGCTAGTGGCGAAAAAAAGGTGTTGTATCAGAAATAAAAACCTTTCTTTCACCTGGTGTAATCGCGAGTAACGAGCGCGTACACAGCGTATGAGTTGAGGAGTTTTCGCGCTCTTCGTGACGTCGCGTGATAGAGTGACGCAGTAGGGGTTGCCCGAATTTCTTTTTTACCAATGCTGGACTTCTCACTTAAGCAATGGAATAAAAACATTTTCGAATAGCTCTGCGCTATAGCGGCCCTAATTACGAAAAAATAAAGCGTAGGTGTTAAGATCTCAAAGCAGTGCCTGCCTGAACTGCCTGCTACTGCGGCCGATACTGCGGCAGAAGCATATTCTCAGCTCTGGCGTGCTCGCGTTGTTGCGACTTGAAGAGCATAGGACCGGCTAAAGATTTCATGCAAGAGCGCAGTCTCATTCTCCCGAAAGTATTTCATAATTTTCTCATCTTTATGTTGCCTTGAGTATTGTGATATTTGTATTTTTTGCCGTATTTTTTAACGTATTGTTTTTTTATTGAAATAAATATTAGGAGAGCTTGGCGCCTTTATGGTGTCACCGGCTACTCCTTGTCACTTGGCAAAGGAAACAAATTTGCATAATAAGGGTGAGTAGTGACACAAAATATGACGCTCAGTAGAACACTGGATGAATAAAATAAAAGAAATATACAGTCCAACAGTACTTGCATTGCAAAGTTTTTTTGCATGAGTTCAGTATACGTACGCATATATAGAGTCAGATATGTTGAACAGTCAAAATACACAACACATGTAATATACTGCAAGTACAGAATTATACATATTGCCTAAAGGTTGCGATCACCACATAAATCAATTTTGAACCACGAACAATATTTATGTTACTCATTTAGCGTATTAGGATTATCTGGAACTTATTATTTTCCCAGAATGCTGGTGTCCTCTAAAAGCTTTTTCATCGCAAGAAGTGCTCTTTTCTGAAGTCCCGCAGTTGGCCATGGGCCAAGCATCTTTTTAGGGTGAATACTCTTCTGTCTAATATCAAGAAATTTGCTTGCAGTACCCTTCTTTGTGGATCGTATTTCGTACACTCGAGGACAACATGATGCACATATTCGTCTGGATGGCTACAAGAACACTGAGGACTAGATGCACGTTTTATCCTGTAGAAGAAGTGTCCCGTAAATGCAGTACCAAGACGCAGGCGGTGTACCAATGTTTCAAATTTTCTGTTGTCTCTTAGATTTTCCAGCATTGATAAGTTTATACATCAGTCCATAAAGTATAACTCCGAGTTTTACGTTTGCTGATCCAACCAGGTAGTTTTGCTGAGACGACAGGAAATGTGTCCCAGGAGCAGACGGACATCACTACGCAATAGGGGAAGATTGGTTGCCTCTGCGTTATTGTGTGCCCGATCCACAGCTGCGTCCGCTGCAGTATTACCAGGAATATTGCAGTGCCCAGGTATCGGCTGGAATGCAATTACGTGGTTGATTGTGCTTGCTTTTGTAAGTTCTTTGAGCGTCTCATACAATAGCAAAGTGTTCAAATAATTTTTCTTATTGCTCCGTAGTAATGCGAGAGCGGCTTGCGAATCGCTAAATATAACCCATTTTTGCGAATGTTTTTCTAATGTTATGAAACGAAAAGCATACAGTATTGCAAACAGTTCTGCCACGGTGGAAGATGTCTCTCGGGATAATTCAAACGTTTTCTCTAGCGCTAAATGTGGAATGACAAATGCTGAAATCAAAGGAATTGTTACGACACGGACCATCTGTATACACGTGGATGTACTGGGGTTATAATTAGTAAATTTGGAAGAGTGCCAGTTGTTCTGTGGCTGCTATGAACATGTCTCTCTTAGATATAATTCCGCCAACCGATAATTCTATTTTAGGACATGTTAACATCCAGGGAGGGTAACTAACATCCATAATTCAAATCTTGCTAATAATCCTTTATGTGCTCGAAGAACATCGTGAATTTTGGTTTTGTTTCTTACGGTAAGCGCGAAGTTTATTGGATGCTTCTCGTGTTGGGGTTAAGATGGGATAAATATGCCGGCATGTTTCAACCGTTCGTATGACTGGAAATGGTGGGTGACGAGCTTCAGCAATTACAAAAGAACTCGAGGTAGCCTGCAGAACCCCAAAACACATTCGCAGCCCCCTTGCCAGTAAACGTCGAAGACGTTCCTCAGAAGTTTGCGATAAACCGTGGAGAATAGGTGCCGAGTAAGCAATTTTTTGTTTTATGAGTGCGTTATGAACTTGTAGTAGTGAAGAGACTGACCCCCCGCCCCTTGTGCCCGCGAGTCGCCGAAGTACGTTTATCACTGCATTGGCCTGCTTTTCAATTGCGCACATGTGTGATGCCTATGTCAGCTAGTGGTCAAGACTAACTCCAAGAAATTTATGCTCTTTCACAAACATCAAAGTTTGCCCATTAAGCGTAAGTTGCAAATTATTTAGCTGTCGTCTAGTGGAAGGAAGTGCGGCTGCCTTTGCGTATAGAAGACTCGTGCCTCTCTTTTGAAAAGGTGTCTGTACTATCAAGACTCTCTTGCAGCGTTGTTTGAATGTCTCGTATATGAGATCCAGAGGCCCATATGCAGATGTCGTCTGCGTACAGCGAATACTGTAGACCAGACGGGACCAGTAAGGCTGCCACGACACAGTTGAATAAAAACGGACTGAGAACACTGGCCTGCGGAACGACCTGCGTGATGCTGTGATAATTACTTTCCTTCGATTGTTTCCGTAAATATTTTTCTATCTTTCAAGAGATTTGATACGCATCGCAATGTTCGACCGTGTAGGCGAATCTCTAACACTCAAGCAAGGATGTGTATATGACTTACAGTGTCGTATGCTCTTTGAATGTCTAAGAATACTGCTACTGTCACAGTTCCACAAATTCGTTCATGTTCGACGCATGTGGCAATGTCCAATACTGCATCCATTGTACACCCATTTTGTCGAAAACCGATCACGCAGTTGGAAAACAGATTTGTGTGTTCACACCACCATTGCAGTCCACTGTCTGTCATCTTCTCCATTAGTTTGGAAAAAGAGCTTCTGAGACTGACGGGTCGGTAGGAGTCAAGACAAAGGGGAGCCTTCCCTGGTTTTAGTAGTGGAATTACCCGGGCTAATTTCCAGGAATCTGGAAGAATCTCTCTTACCCACATATCATTAAATATCTCCAAAAGAGCCATTCTTTGTACTGGACGTTGGTTCTTTAACATCACATACGTAACACCATCGTGGCCTGCGGTTGTTTTTGCATGGAATGGCGAAAAAGCACATTTCAATTCATTTAAACTAAACTGACAGACAAGTTGAGGATGTTGTGACATAAAGCACGGACGAACCTTCTGTTCTGCTAGTGTTGCCGAACTTGTAAATTGTGGACAAGTAAACGGAAATCCTGGTCTGGATATAAGTTGACAGAATTCGTCAGCAACAGATGTTTCGGACAACTGACCATATTCTGGGAACTGGAGCAAACGGAGACAACGACACGCAGTGTTCTCGCTACCGTCTCGTACCTAATTTTTGTAAGCGTCTGCGCGTAGTTGACTCAACTTTCTGTGCCATCTTGTAGTCATCAAGTTTTCCACTGCGAAGGTAGGCCCGTTCTGCGCGTCTTCTAATTGCTCTTAGACATTCATATTCCCCGTCGACTGCAGCGTATTCATTTGGAACAATGACTTGCTTTGTGCAGATCTCGTAAGACTCGCAATATATTTTCAAAACTTTGAAAATTCGGATTTTCGCCCAATGAGTTACTTAAATGGTGACGAAAACTTTGCCAATTAGTATATTGTCACGTGGTGGTGACGTTGAAGAACACAGCAGCAATACTGTGAAAGACAAAACTAACTTTTATTGGGCGAACATGTGCCCACAAAAACAGGCTACACTTATAGCACAACGATAGCGGCGAACACGGTCGGCGATCGTCAAAAATCTGATCAGCGGGTCAAGCGCGTCGACTTTTATACAGCAGTCGTCGAATGTTCCAGAGTAATCGCTGGGACCCGCGTACCTTCCGCAAAGTTCTACATTATTCGCGTCGCGCACACATGCGATCAGATTACACAAGGTTCGGTCACAGACAGCGGATGGAAGCATCGATAACATTCCAGAAGCTTCCGATACATGCAGGCGCGTCCTGCGCTGTACGATAACATTTTTTAGGCGGTGAAACGTGTCGCCCGATAAAGACAAACAAGTACACGTGTAAACATTTTGAGTAGCGCCGGGTCCCTTACTCCGCATGAGACGATGTTTTGCCAGGATCGGAAAATGATCACTACGATGCGTTTCTATGTCCGTTGACTATTCAACGCCATCAAGAAGGTATTGTGGGCGGAGCATAACATTTATACAGCTTGAGTAACGAAAGCCCCACAAGAACGTTGGAGAGCTGTCATTTAACACGATTAGATTACTTTTTTCTGCGGCATGCTTCCGTGGGAATTACTATATTCACTGCCCCAGATGATGTTGTGTGTGTTGAGTCCCTACAAACCAGCACGTGTGAGTTTGCGATACCAAACACATTCACCAAGCTGTCTATTGATATTTCGCTATAACATTGTAGATGAAGACTGATCACTGTGACGCTTGTATTTCTAAACCATATCTTGCGTGCTACGAACTCCGGCATATCAAAATCGCTCGACTGTAATAAATAGGACGGCAGGTCTTTCTCACGCATAACAACGCTCTGCTACTTCCAGCCAATGCGCGATGATTTATATATAACATAGTTTGCAAGACGAAAGTCATCTCGTACGCCTGCCTCATGTATACACAAAATAGGAAAGTTATGTTGAGCTAGTGGTTTGCGAAAATCAGCTGACTTATTTCGAAGGCTATTAGCATTCCACTGAAATATGAAAACATTGTTGTAACGATTATTCATTCTAAGCCTGCCATGGAGCTGTTGGTGGTTGTGGAAGCACCAAGAATTCCATAGAAAGCAGTGCTTTTACCTCTGGTAGGTTGTTTGCGTGTGGAATGGCACTGAGAATGGCACGCAGAGCTGTGAATAGCATGGGCACGATCATCTTTGCCACGAGTAAAGACGCGCAATCACCAACCGACGCTGAAGCTCCATGTGTGCTCGAAGTAGGTGACTGAAGAGCTGACTGAGGTGGTCGCTGGGATGACATGTGTGGTGGAGGCGAATGCTGAGGTAGTCGCTCAGATGTTAGATGAGGTTGCTGTGTCAATGGCAGAGGGCGTTGCTCAGAAGGTCAGCGAATTTCACTCAAAGCCTGGGCAAGATGAGTAGTAGAGTATCGCCAGTAGTGACGGCTATGGTGTGTCGACCATCACTGGTGCGAGCAGCGTCCACGTATATGGCGGGTTGGTTTTTTTAGCATTGCCAGAGTGCCACCGCCCTAGCTTTGCGTCTACCGCTGTTTTCAGTGCTCATGTTTTTCGGAAGCGGTGGGTCAATGATCTTGGTCCGGATAGTGTTAGCTATCCGCTGTCATTGCGGGATGTTTAAGGCTAGGCGATACCCCGAGGTGCCCAGGATCTGCTGTCTCACATGTGTGCCGGATAATCGAACTGTTTGAAACCATTTGTGGGCCTCTATGATTTCCTCAACGCTGTTATGCACCCTTAGACTCAAGAGTGCCTTTGTATTAGTCCATTTCGATAGCCCAAGAGCATGCTTGAGTAACGTTCGGATTAGACCATTAATCTGTTCCAAGTCCCTCTTCCTGAGATGCACGTAAGGGCAGACATACGCCACTCGGCTCAGAAAAAATGCCCGGATCAGTCTGCACCCATCTTGCTCCTTAACTCCGTGCCGTCGGTTGGAGACCCTCCTGAGAAGGTTCTGTAATTGCCCAGCTGTAGTTTGGAGTCGTGCTACGGCTTCTTGGTTGTACGTGTTTTGCTGGATCCGCAATCCCAGCACTCTGATTTTAGGAATGGGTGGGACCAGTTGTCCAGCTACCTGCACCTGAATGTGTGCGGGCATATTGGCAGCCGGATTTGCGGGATTTTTGTTCCGGACTATAAGCAGTTCAAATTTTTTCGGCGAACAGCTGAGGCCATTGTTGCGAGCGTGTTTCTGCACTGCGCCAGCCGCTGCCTGCAGTGATTCTGAAATTTCTCCATCCGACCCAGTGCACGTCCAGATCGTTACGTCATCGGCGTAGATGGAGTGCCTGATATGAGGAATCTCTTTGAGCTGTCGGGATATGCCACTCATGGTGGTATTAAAGAGGAAAGGAGAAAGTACTGCTCCCTGAGGTGTACCTCTAGTGCCGAGCTCTATGGTTTTGCTTTCAATATCGCCTCTGTTAGAAAAAGGCGCCCAATCTGGACCACCGAGTGTGCAACAGTGATGCTGTCTTCGTCCTCAAATCGTTCATACGCAACCCCAGTGGTGCCTCAGAGGCTGCTGGACTCACAGCGTCGAGCGCAAGCTCGTAAGTCTGATTTCTGGATCCGGCGGTCGTAGTCCAATATGGGCGTATTGCTTAAAGCGATACGAAAAGAAAGCATTAGGTCGAGCTAGATTGCAAGATTAGGCTTCTGTAGTAACTAATTCGTCATCCATAGCGAGAACAGAGCTTTTGTAAGCGAGCAAAGGACATGAATGTAAAATTGGAGTGGCGCCACACATTTTAGGGCTACGATACTTGTCATTTAACTTCAGTACTGGCTTATTCATAGAGAGCGGCAGAGACGGAGGTCACCTTGGGACTGTGTCCACTCATCGGTTTTGGAGGTGGGCTATTGGAATTGAGAAGCAGCAGCGGGGCCTTCGGATGCAATGTTCTCGGCAATAAAAAATAATTAGGAAAGTGTACGATATGAAGTGCGACCCGACTGAGACATTTCAGCAGTCGTCCGATGACGCCGCACTGCCTCGTTATAATTTTCTCCCTAGTAGTCAACCCCTGCTGGCTTATAACAAGATTATTACGTTGTATTTTAACGTGGAAGGAAATGCCTCTTGTCTATTTAAAGGGGTCCTGAACCACCTCCCGGCTTTGGGGAAAAAATTTGCAGTTCCGTCCGAAAGGCCAAGCCCCGCTTGCAATAGCGAAATAGTAGATAGCTGTACGAAGTAAGCATAATGGCTTTATCGGCCGTATAAATTTGTAAAGATTCGCTTACAAACTAAATTAACAATGATAGAATATGTAAGCGTGACTCAAAGAGGACGTATAGAAAGGAACAGAGACATACAGACAGCACTCTTTGTGTGTCTACTTCTTTCTACGCCCTTATTCAGTCGCACTTACACATTCTATCGTGGATTCAAACCAACTAGCCAGTCAACATGTTTTAACTAAGTTAACCAGCACGGTGTCAGGCGCGCACAGGTAAACATGAACACATCTCGCTCGATGACAGCGGAAACTAACTGTAAGAACGCTGGAGTTAGGAATCGCGTCAGCAGCCCTGAGCCAATTGCCCTCCGTGCATCTGTCGCTGCAACGCGAACGAAACGTCGAAAGCACAGCGCATACGAAGCTACCGGCACTACGCGGACTCTACAAACTTCGCAGATCGCTTTGAGGATGAGGCCCGCGCGGGCGTGTACTTTGGCCACGTCGCAGATATCTCTTACAAGAAGGAGCGGAAGCACCGTGAACGGAGGGTTTTTATTCCCAATACCACCGCTTCTGCTAAGCGCATTGAAGTACTTTATGCGGCAAAGTATTTCTGAAATTGCCTATGTTAACTTTAAATGCATACCTCGACATGGATGAAAAGGGGTTCAGGGCCGCTTGAAGTTCGCTTCTCTAAGAGAGCCAATTGACGTTACCCGTGGCGCCCCAGGTGGTCGAAAAGTTTCGTTTCGGCACGGCATTGCGCCGCTCACGCTGTCGGGATTTGGTAGTTCAATCGTCTATAAGACGATTTTATGTTGGCTCCTTGGGCGCCGCCATCTTGGGCTGCTACGCAAACTATTTCTATGTTTTATTAGACGTAAACTGACGTAACATGGTAATGAAACATTGAATGCATTTATACTGCTATTCTCATGCTTGCGAATCGACTGTAGCTACGTACGCTTCGTCGTTAAAGACAGAAAACAGCAGCGTTAACAGCCCAAGATGGCGGCACCTAAATGCTTCCGTAAAATAGCGCTGCGCTAGTTGTGCTGGTTCGCTAAGCTCATGCTGACTGCAAACAGTGGAAAATGCTGCGCACATGTGATGTTGGGATCTTAAATTGTCGAAATGAAATAAAAAAATCACAAGCCGAATTAGGTAGTTGGGGGAGGGGGAGTGCGGCGAATTCTTTGTAGCACAAAATAAAAAAAACGAGAAAGAAAGATGCAGTGGCGATCCCAGACGTAGAATTTTAGGACGGATAAAGAAAAGACGCAACAGCGGCCCAAGACAGCTGTTCTTTTCGTTTTGAGGGCGTGGGGGGGGGGGGAGGTGGGATGAGTGGGGCAGAGAAGAACAAAAACTGTTTCTTGTCAAAAAGAGAAACACGATGGAACTTTGTTTACAACTTGACTCATTTCAATAAGCAGTAGCGTTTATGAACCTCCAGTGAACAACATAAATCGTGGTGGCTGCGTTAGTTCGTATTCTTTAATTAAATTACCAATGGCATTTTAAGGGTTGTGCATATGCTATGTTGCTTCTCAATTTAAGATATCGCGGCGAAGCTTTGCAGCAGAGCTTCGATAAAAATGTTAAAATGTAAATTTTAGTCACTTTCGATGAGCCGCTGAGTAATTTGGCGTCCGTCTTCGGTCAAGGGATCTTTCATTGGAACTCGAAATAATGCTTCGTGGTGGGTCCCTATTACCTGTAGTCCTCATCCCGCGACAGCTATCGCGAATTGATCACACCCTAGGATCGATGGCGCTAGCAAACCCAAGCAGGGCTACTTTCTGTTAGAAGACGCCTTTGTCAAAATTGCGGCATATCGGACGGCGTCATCGTGGTCGCCTTACTAGATCGCAGAGACATATAGGCCATCAGGTCCGTGGCATAAGGAAGTGTTTCCCATCTCGCGGCAGCTGCTCGTGGGGCTCGCATTCCTGCCGCTGAGAAGACTGCCGAGATGTTTCGTAAAAGCACGGCCACACTCGAGGAGTAACGCACGTCCGGGATTCTGCCACGTGGCAGTCTCGGCCGTCTCGTGACAAGCGAGGGATGGGTCTCGCAACTAATTTTCGTGGCAAGTCGCGTACCGCAGATAAACAGACACCGACGAGAGCGACCGTATCAGTCACGAGCGCACGAGGCAGCCGGCGTCATCCAAATTCCCTGGGCGGCTCATTTCGCTCTCACGTTAATCGGGCTTCAAGGGCACTACATTCTGTCGAAGGAAGGCGATCATTCTATGATGTAAGCTAATCACAAAATCGATGTGGTTTCAGGAGTTTTATGATAAATGGTTATGTATTCCATGATGATATGGCTGCAAAATGAACTGTCTGTTTCCCATTATTAGTGCGCACTTTGGGCAGAATAAAGTTATTATGCAGCCCAAAACTAGTTGAGTTAGTGTTTGCTGGAGATGATATAGGAATTAGCGATAATGATATTTTGTCATTTATTAGTTTGAAAAGAAAAGTGGCAAGGTTATACTTGACAAGGGCTGCAACGTCTAGAATGTTATTTCCTTGTAGTAATTGTTTAGCATTGGCGGTGTGTGGATTCGACGGGATTAATGTAATTGCCTGGTTTTGGATGGTTTGTATCGGCTTTAGGTGAGTAGTGTAGGTGTTACCCCAGGAGGTTATGCAGTAGTTAATCTGAGAGTGTAGAAACGCGAAATAGAGTGAGAGCAACACAGGTCGGGAAAAATATGGACGCGCCGTGATGGGAATGCGTATTCCATGTGATAACTTCTTTTTAATTTGCGTTATATGGCGATGAAATTTTAGGTTACAGTCATTAATAACACCTAAGTACGTGCATTCTTCACTTGCTGGTAATAAATGGTCACCAATGGAAAAGGGCGGAATGCATAGTGATGAGTTATTTTGGGATGAGAATCAAATAAATTTAGTTTTAGTAGGATTAATGGTAAGTCTAGTCATCTTGCATCATTCTAAAAAGCTGATTGTAAATTGAGTATATTGTGTTCTAAAGAATGTAGATATTAAGGATAGCAAGTTTTGCTACCTTTACTCAGCCAACGCGGCCCTAATGCGAAAGCACACTTCGCAATCCCTAACGTCGCAATGACCTGCCGGCGTCGGGCTTTCGGCGCGAAATTCAAACAGTGATACTTCTACCTTAATTTTCTCATCTTTTAATCAAACTATTAATTTGTAATGACTGCCTGCAGGGTTCTTAAACAATGCTTCATTAGTCTAAACTAATTTATTGTTTCACTTTAGTGTCCCTTTAAGTACACCTGGGTGTCGTCCAAGCTACTCTAATTCGCGGTGCTGGCTCTCTAACGTGGTTTATCCCCTTCACCTGAATGTGAAGTGCGGAAAACCAATCTCTTTCTGGAAGATTGCACCCAGTGCTTTTCATTTCATGACAGGCAATGTCAGCACATAGTGCTTTGATATGAACGTGACAGAAACCTGCGGGGAGCCCAGGACACGCAGCTCTTCCCCCGACCATGTGTATAAGTCGAGCGGCTTGCTTGAAAGCCAGGCAGTGCTTTCTTCTACATTCTGTAGTATGTGTGCTCGCTTATAAGGGAGCAAGCAGCCCCCGTGTCGACACCAAACTTGGACGGATTCCGTTTCACCCGAGGAACAATGTGTTTGTGCACTCACTGCGTGTAGCTCGCAGCAGGACTCTCGGGCAGGTAATGCTGTGCGCCTTTTGCTGCTTGTTATGGGAGCGTGGTTCCTTGCTTTTATTTTTCTTGGAGATGCCAGAGAAGAAGGCACCGTCTACGTGGACGCGACGGAGTATCGAGGGAGCAGCGACGCATACGCAGCGGTGGCTGTCGGGGCATCGACGGGTGCAACGAAGGCCACGGTGAGCGTCCGGACTCGAGAGGCGCACCGGGCGGAGGAGGTGGCCATCGCCTTGGCTGTCTCCGACCCCGGATTCACTACAGTGTTGTGTGACTCTAGAACGGCAGTGTAGAACTACGCCAAGGGTAGGGTATGTAGTGAGGCCACGCGCATAGTGCTCAAGGCCGAAGACATCGGACGCAAAAGTGCTGTGGTGATCAAGTGGTTTCCGGCCCACATGGGCAGTGACGTGTCGGAACGCGGGAACGTGAACCACAACGAGACGGCCAACTCGGCCGCGCGAGGACTAACCAACCGCGCAGCTGCAGGCACAGCCTACTCGGAGTGTTGGTCGCGGTGCAGTGCCAAGGACACGATGACCACCTTCAACGAAATAGTGAACGGCACAGACTGAACGGACAGACTATGCCGCCACCTCACCCGGGGCTTACCCGGAAGGGGGCAGTGTTATACAGACAGTTACAGACGGTTTCCCTGCTCGATCACCCCGGTGCTAGCTAAGCACGTGTGTCCGAGCGTGTACGCGAGTGACGTGTGTAGACTGTGCACGAAGGAGAGCCACTGCGGCTCACATCCTTTGGGACTGTAGCATAAATCCTCAAGAAGCCAGCGAGAAGACGACGATCCCGCCGCATCTAGAGGCTGCAACGAGGAGCTATGACTAAGAGACACAACTCAAGGCCGTCCAGTACGTCTCGGCAGCTCTAGAGAGGCAGCGACCGCGCGAAACCGAGGAGAGGGGGGGCAGCACCACCAGGAAGGTGGCGGTGGCCCTCTCGTACCCGCGGAAGTAGCGAGGAATCAAGACCTCGAGGAGCACAACGTGCGAGACTGACGTAGTGGCCGCGTCGCGGTAAAAGCTTGTCCTCCCTGCGTGGAGGTGTGCCTAATCGACTCTGCAGGCATTTTCAATAAAGTTTCTCTCTCTCGCTCTCTGCAGGCACACTCGATGTAACCTTGTTTGAAGCGGAAACTCCACTCGAATGTCTTGAACTTGCATGTTTCAGGGTCGTGTAAACCATTGCATTGATAGCAATGACATGTTGACGAACGCTGGCTTCCTTGCTTGATTTGCGACGTCCTGTTAATTTCCCCGAGGTCGCCAATCTCTTGATTTCTTGATGATGCCTTGATGCACTTTTCGCTGACAGGGCTACGTTCAAAGCACGTTGGAATGTCAGGTCTTTTTGCACGAACACTCTGTGCTTAAGATGTTTGTCGCGGATGAAACAGACGAACCTGTCACGGAGCATCGCATCTAGTGGCAGCATGGTTAGGTTCGCTACGCAACCGGTCGTATCGCTGTCAGATGATGTCATCAATGTTTCAGCCGTCGGCAGCACTCCAAGTTTGCAGTTGGCTGTGAAGCTTCTGAAGGCTGTAACGTAGCTGCTGATCGACTCGTCCGGCCGTTGGTCGCGTCTTCGAAACACGTATCAGCCGTAAATCTCGGATGGCCTGGGGTTGAAGTGGCACCGGAAAAGTGTGAATAAATCACTGAAGTTTACTTCTCCCGCGTTCTTAAGCACGACTAGCATGCACACATTTTTGAAAGTGTGGGCACCACAAAGCGTGAGGAGAAGTGCCCGCTTCTTCGCTTCGTCGCTGACGTCGTTCGCCACAAAGTGAAACACAAGGCACTGGATCCATGATGCGCACAATTTTCCCGAGAAAGGCTCGATGGCCTGTGCATTCCTCCTGTAGCCATGGCTTCAACTTCGAAAACTTATTTGCTTCGCAACTCCTGCCTCGACGCCAGTGTTATGTACGGGGTCTGGCCTCGTCCGTGAAAGGAATGCGCATGGGTAGGTGGCAGTAGACAAACTGACTTTATTTTCTACAAGAGACGCAGGTGAGCGCCGCATAAGTTTGAGGGGGCAAACTCCCGTCCCTCATTCCTTGTCCGGTAGCTAAGATGCTCGGGCTGGTGGAGGATTCATTGAACCCGACTCGGGGGGGGGGGGGGGGGGAGTTAATCACTTCCTGTTTCAGTCATGCCGGAGCTTCCTCCAGCCAGGGAGCCGTAGTGTGTCGCTTAGTACTCAACAATAAGCTTCATAGACAATCACATACAAATATTTTATTTACTGCATGCATTACGAAAAAAATAATTTTGTCGACATTGCTGCAGAAATTGGGCAAGTCGTAAGCCGCGTCAAACATGGCAGTACTTCCAACAAGATGTTCTTATGTAGCAACATGCAGCACATGGAACTGAAATTGAGACACATTGACTATGCAGCCACATTAGCTGCACAGTTGCTAAAAATTGAAAACATTTACTGTTCTATTTAGAAGTTTTACTGTTCAAACAACCCAAGTTAGGAAATTAAATGGCCGCCCATATGACATGGATGTAACTCTCTTCAAATAGCTGCGATTTAGCCCAATCAATAAATAGGGTTTAGGGCAATGAAGTTACCGGCGAAAAGTCCAAGTTATAGGTTCGCGCTGCCAAGAAACTATTTGCTAGGGATAAAGATACAGTGAAGTCTGCTTACAATTTAATTTTCCAGAGTCGCAACCATTGGCACTATAATGAAAACATCATTTTCAAAGGCATGTAGGCCAGGCAGCCGCTCATATGCAAGAATTAAAGCGTACGAACACGATGTTTGCATCCATTTAAAGTGGAAGTACTTGCGATTTTCGCAACGAAGCAAACAAAATAACACAGAAGAAAATGCTATTCGCTTCTCCAGCAATTCATGCGACACCTAGCGGCAAGCACAGAAAACCTCGTAAGACGCTCGGAGCAGACACTCTGTCAGTAGCCTCCATTGTTTTATTACTGCAATCAGGTGTGCCTGTATAAAGATTGAGTGGTTACATAATAAGCTACTCACAACCAAGCGTTATCACTGCATTTTACATTGTTCATCCTGCAGACAGACAAGCCTGTTTCCTTTCACAAATTATTTCGCCCGATTGAGTTGGACCTGCTCAATCTTCAGACTTTCCCCATTGCACCGCCGCCTAATTCCGTTGAAACAATGCAGAACGGCGACCAAAATTTAGGATGCCATATGGCATCTCCGTCAATTTTTCGCACTAATCTGATGTCGAAAACATGGCGGACACTGATAAACTTGTCACTTTCATGGTGTCGTCCACGTCTTCACATTCGTGGTCGAGGCAGTTTCTCCACTTTTCATGTACTCTATGGTCACTGTCAAAATTTTTGTTGACTAAGACCATACCGCAACTTAGGTAAACGATTTCTGACGACGTGGCTCTGGTTAAGCCTAACCAGCGCCTGGCAGAATGCGTTAGCAGAAAGCTCTCTCTTGATATGTTCTACTTTGTAGTTATTATGCAAAGTTTGGGCGAGACATTTTGGGCGTAGACCTAAGCTACAGCTCCGAACTGATTTTGCAAAACACAGCCTAAACTGTCTTAAGGCGTTAACAGCGCACACAGACGGCGATAGAGAGACTCGCAGGACACAGCGCTAATCCACAACTGGTACTTAATTAGGCACGAGCCGAAGGGTTGTGTTGCCTGTACCGGGGGACCTTAAAGGTACAATCACCCGCCAGTGGCTCAACCCCCAGACTCCCCTTTTTAACGGACACGGCTAAGCCAAGCACAGGTAAACGCGAGAGGGGCCAACCCTCGTGTGCTCGGGTACATGGTGACGCAACATAGCAAACGCCTGCTGACGCAGACGGCCCTACGCGGTCGGAAGAAAGCTTTTTGGGCAGCACTGATAGCAGCATTAAGGTGCGATGATTTCACTGACTTTGTGCGACGGACTTGACGTCAGTGAATGAATGACACTGGGATAATTGGTTGAAAATGTAATGTGCGATTTACGTTCGCACAATATTGCGAGATCTGCGTAAAAATGCGGCATTATGTGTTGAAATCAATTTAAAAATCGCCTGATTATCACACATCCATGAGTGAGGTGTTGCAACCATGGAAACCACGCCTCAACATGCCTAGCACATGGCATTGCCAACAGCCGCCTCGCGCCAGCTGCGGTAACCACAGAAGTGATGTCATGGCTTCTAAGATTGGACCGCGTGCCTCCAGATTACGAACACTATGGGAACACCACGAACCGGCTGGGCAGGCTCTGTAACCATGGCGCCAACTTCCTTTACGTAACATCAATGCTATGCGGCTAATGCCGTCACTCTACGACGTCACGAGGGAGTGAATGGTGGCATCCTGGGCTGCCAAAATTACTCTCATTTTTCTTGTATTCTGAAGTCTCTGCGACCAATAACTTGGACCGCCAGTGTGTGATTGGCAAGTCAAATTAGATGACGCGCCAGTATCTGCTTTGGTACCGCTGTACGCTTTATTTTTTTAAATGGTACTGGTTTAATATTTTCGTCTGTTAAAAAATTCGCAGTTACGCCGGACTGCGGAAAGGCACCTATTGCGATAGCAAAGTAGTAGATAGCTGTACGAAGTAAGGATAGTAGTTTTAGCGGCCATATCAACTTGTAAACATTCCTTTACTAACTAAATTAATCATGATAGAATGCGTAAGCGTGACTCAAAGAGGACGTGGAAAGAAACAGACACACAGAGACAGCGCTGTCATTGTGTGTCTGCTACTTTCTAAGTCCTTGTACAATCGCGCTTACACATTCTATCATGGATTCAAACCAACGAGCCCGTCCTCGGGTTTTAACTAAATTTACCAGCACAGTGCCACGTGCGTACAGGTAAACATGAACACACATCGCTCGATGACAGCGGAAACTGTCTGTGAGAGCGCTGGAGTCAGGAATCACGGCAACAGCCGCGACCCAATTGACCTCCATGCATATCTCGATTTAACGTGTACGAAACGTCGAAAGCACACCGCATATGAAGCTACCGGCACAACGCGCACCCTGCAAACATCGCCGATCGC
Source organism: Dermacentor variabilis (assembly GCF_050947875.1). NCBI lineage: Eukaryota > Metazoa > Arthropoda > Arachnida > Ixodida > Ixodidae > Dermacentor > Dermacentor variabilis. The sequence continues at coordinate 45,209,247 of NC_134574.1, forward strand.
TTTGAAGATGAGGCCCGCGCGGGCGCGCACTTTAGCCACGTCGCAGACCGCTTTCAAAACCCACGAGCGCCGGCAACGCGTGCCAACGGCGTCCGCCAAAGGCGTCCACTACGCTGCCCACGATTGGCGTGGCCAACGCCGTAGTAGACGCCGCGGTTGCGTCCACTCTGTACGGAGCGGTGGGCGAGGATGACATCGAGGCACCATAGCAGCCGCGGGAGAAGAAGCCCTCTCTATGCCCTCTCCTCCTTCGCCTCACCCCCCTGCCGTGTGCGCCACAGGAAAGGGCACGCATCTGGGCCGCGTTCCTCGCTCGCGCACGCGAAATTGAACCGCGTTCGCCGGCTCAGCCTCACACGCTTTCAATCGTACGGAAGCTCACGGCAACGGAAGAAATCCGCCTGGAGTGCCCATATAATTGCTATCGCAATAAAAACGTAATATAATTGGCAGTGAAAACGTAAAAAATCGGCTATGCCATGATATACGTAGCGAAAGCTAAGGCATAGCATGGTTAGCTTTGGTTAATCTTGATTGCGAGTCCTGGTTAGTGTGGCTGTCTAGCTATGTTGCGGCGTTTAGCCAGTCGTTCGGCGCGTTGTTCGTCAGTTTCCTGGGCGATTCATTTCCTCTTCATCTCGTTCCGATGTCGATTCTAGGCCTCCTCCTGCTTATCAGAATTTTCGCCGTCCATACTGCCGCCTCAACTGTCGTTGCGGCGCTAGCGAGCTCTCTTTTTCAATCCTCCGACATGTTATCAGGCAGGCTTCGCAGCTGGCGAATCGAGTAGAGGCGAATGCAACGACGAGGAACGCGTGTGACGAGGAACGCGGTTTGACGTTATGTGCCTCCTCGGAGCGCGGCCATGGCGAAATCGCAAGTTCGCGGCCAGTAAAGCTTTCGCTTTAAACACCTCGGCATTTTAACGCGATAGCGTTAAGGAGCTCGTGTCGCAGAAAAGCCGGTGTCGTCGGCGTCGGTGTCGGTGTCGGCGTCGGCGTCCGCGGCGTTGGCCGTGAGCGATAAATCACGGCAGGCACTTCATAAATAAAAAGCAACTTCCAAGATGGGCTGGGTGGGAATCGAACCAGGGTCTCCGGAGTGTGAGACGGAGACGTTACCACTGAGCCACGAGTTCGATGTTTCAAAGCGGTACAAAAGTGCCTCTAGTGAACGCGGTGTTGCCTTAGAAACGAGCTGTTTCTAAGGCTCAGGCGTGCGTCGCTTGCTCAGGCGCACATTTCGTTGTCGCGCCGAACGCTGCGTTGCTCGACGCTCACCGCGTCCGATGCGGGGCGCGTAGTCGTTGCGCCGTAGCCCAATACCCCTTGGCGGGTCGACGGGAACGCTGTCGCATTCCACTCTTGAAGGCGAAGCTTAAGCGTCCTCCAATTTTTTTTCGCCTTAACCTCATTTACAGTGATAGAAGCGTTCTCTCTCAATGGGGACCCCTATCTTTCTCGAATGCTTGCTTGTTTCTGAAGTACCATACTTATGCCATTCTAAAACGCCTCCAAATTAACGTGTACCCGTTTTTTGCATGCCTAAAGGGGTCCTGAAACACTTTTTATTAGGGGTGTGCGAATAACAAATAATAGCACTGCTTACCAAGAATGTTGCCATCAGGAGGGCCCTTCTACCAGTAACTTTGGTACATATAAATCAAGAAGCTATGCAGTACGGTCTACCCTTATTAAAAGGAACACCAAATAATTATGACAGCACTCATTACAGCTCAGTTCCAGTATGTGAAAGCCGGCAAATTTTATTTTTTTATGAGCAGAATTTATGTTGAATAGAATGAAGTGTGTATTTCCCTCGGAAACTAATTAATTAGCGATGTCTCTTTTACTGAACACCAACCAGCGTTCTCAGTTTATCAGTGGAGCAGTGTTTTGTGGCTATCTTTTATTTATTGCGCCAAAAGTATATTCTTCCTAGATTTTGAAATTGCAGAAGGGGAAAGCAAACTTTACGGCAGTTTGGTTTTCGTAAGGTCAATCTGCGCGACAGACGAAAAGACCGCACATGACGTGGCTTTTCCGCACGTTGCCGGCGCCGCCGCGGAAAAGCAGGACCGCGGAGCAGGCGCCGTCCGAGCAGTTTCATCGTCCGGTTCGGCGTAATTACCCACCTTACAAAGAAGCTGAAGTCTGCAGGGTTACGACAAGGTTCGTGCGATGCTCGCTCCCCCACTTCCCGCCATTCCCCATTTCTCCTCCTCGTTCGTCAGCCGTCTCTCGCCCTCGTTTGCGAGGCGGTTTGTCGGCTCTCGGAATGTCGCGGGGCTGCAGGGAATAGTTCTGAGCTGATTTGGCACCAAACCCTAGCTTGAGTAACCTGCACCCGAGGAAGTAGTGCCGATTAGGCCTTAAGGCGAAGACAGTGGAGCCGCAACGAAAATTCGCCGCTGGCCGATGTGGTAACGGGCCATAAGCCGTAGCGGAATGCTTGCGGCTGATATGTTCGTACTGGTGGCTCATTAGGGATCAAAGGCTGTAGAAACGACATGAAGTACATCGCCGCGTAACCAACCCGAACTTGGCATTTTTTGAAATGGGCGACGTATACGTTGGCGTACCCTCTGTCTGGTTATGAGTCTACGTTATCACTTGGATCGGTCCTGTCGACGCGTAATAACCTTGTGCTGACCAAGGCGGCCACGTCCGACACGGTGTCGTTTTGTGAATTGCGGCGTTCGGCTGCTGTGTGTGTGATCCCGGCATCGGGCCGACGTCGGGTAGTGCTCGTAGTGACAAATGCCGCCACTGCGTCAGCCGGGGCAGTCCGTCCGCGGCTCGCTTGGCGCTCCTGTTGTGCCGAACACGGACACGCTCGCTCGGGCGGCGTCGAGCTCTACGACACGCGCCACGTGCGGGACAATGCGCGGGTCTCTTCGCTGTATATATGCAGATTGTTTCAAGGAAGGCTTTAAGCAATATTAAACAATAGGCTTTCGGAGGTAAAATTGTTGTTCTTGCGCGAAGTGATGAGGGGCCGTGACGGGCGCTATAAAACGGGTTGCAAGTGCTATTTAGGGGAGTAATTAACGAGAATGTGTTAATGAACTTTCTAATTATTCTAGTTAGGTGTCTGATTGTAATGAGGAAATTTTGGTGGATCGTGAGTCCATCCGGTACCGATTGTTAGATTTGCGAAATTGTGATTGCGCGCAGAGCTACAGCGCTCAGAACCTCATCTCTCCAGACTCACGCAACGGGCTCCGTGCGGCAGCTGAGCGCCGCAAAGCCACGCCCACTCGGTGATGTCACTCGGAGCGGTGCGCGTCACGCACATCCTGCTCTTTTTCTACTGCCCGAACGGAAAATGGTGCGTTCTGGCCGCCGTTTGCGTGCGGCTGCCACGACGATGCGCAATCAAATTAAAATAAAAGAAACGAAACTTTGTAACCTAGAAATCCGCGTATCAGATGCTTTTGGAGCGCATCAGCATCGGGCCTATTGTCCTTTCCACCAATCAACATGTCTGCAGCGGCGTGTGGCCATTTTTCGACGACTGAGGGAGTCGACGTGGTTATTGCATACGTGAACGCGAGTGGAAACCCAACTTCAGCCGCACGTCTGTATGCTGCACGATGCCCCGGTGGTCGCGCACCATCACTTCCTACGTTCAAAACGGTGTTCAACCGCTTTCGCACCACCGGAGTGGTACGTCATCATAGAACAAGACGTTACCATGTCCGGAGCGAAGATATTGAGACCGGCGTCTTAGCGTACGTCATCTGGAAGCCACAGGCGAGCGTAAGAGGAATCGCTGATGCATGTCAAGGCAACGTCGCTTCAGTTTGGAGAGTGTTGTCAAAACATCAGTTTTACCCGTATCACCTATCTCTACATCAGGGACTCACAGACAGCGACTTCCAGCGGAGGCTAGACTTCTGCAACTGCGGCCTCATCCTGTGTAACCAAGAGGAAAATTTTAGGGATAATGTGCTGTGGACCGACGAGGCGCAGTTCGACACAGATGCAGGAGCCAACTTACACAACGCGAACTGGTCAGCAGGAAACCCGCGATGGCTGCGAGAGCACAGGCACCGATGGCAATGGTCTGTAAAACTGTCGTGTGGAAGTTTTCGCGGCCGCATCATTTGGCCATACTTTTTTGAAGCGAACATGACTGGCAAGCGCTACAAGACTGCATCTTAAAGGACGTGGTTGCGGACCGTCGGAACTTACGCTGTGTTGTGCGTTCGATGTGGTACCAATGCGATGGAGCGCCACCACATTCGTCTTCTTGTGCTGTGCGTTTCCTTGATGAGAACTTTCGTTCGCAGTGGATCGGGTGCGGCGGGCCCATTCCGTGGCCACTGAGGTCACCAAATTTGACACAATTGGACTTTTTTCTCTTGGGGCATGTAAAAAAGTGAAGTGTACCAAACAGCTCCATCAAGCCTCCAGGATCTCGAGGACTGAACCGCCACAGCGCTGGCCAACGCCCCAGAGGACACGATTGTGCGTTACTATACGTTATGTGAAAGATCGCGCGCAGTTATGTATTGGTAAGCAAGGCCAACATTTTGAGCATTTGCTGTGAGCTACTAAGCGTTCCTCCAGAAATGAAGGAGTTTCATGACTGTGACCACAGCTGTATGTTTGGCTGCGTTTTGCGAAATCGGTACCTAAAATTCCGGAGTGCCAAAGCAAGGAAATCGTTTCAAAAGAAACCGTGGTGGCATCACAAATCGAACTGCTTCGCAATGGACAATGCTTTTGCGGGGTCGCAAGTTAAGGCCACTCGCGACTCGTGATGACAAGTTACATTTGGGCATGCGAGGAGGTTCCACCGGATGATGAGCACGTGATCTTACATCACTGAGAGTAGAAGAAGATAAATTAACTATAATAAACTGCTGACGTTATGAGAGATGGTTATTCACTTAGGATAATGCCTGAATCCTAGTTTAGCGAGGAATCTTCAGCTATGAGTTGACAGTGTCTAACGCTACCGAAGGCTCCAGCAAAATTGATGAATATGCTCTCTACATCCAAGCTTTCATCCATGTACGTAGGGGGGCGCTGCAAGCGTTCGTCAAGAGCGAACGTGCGATACATGGGCTCCGTTGACAATCTTCGATTGCGGCGGATTACAATATTGGATCACCGTATATTTACCATCCACGGGCTCCCTTAAACGCCTAGCATCGCCTGGTACCACCAGTGAACCTGTGAGTGCCATATTCTCGGCGGTGAAGCCTGTATGACTTCTCAGCACCACGCGAAGAGCGCTAACCCTAACGGCCGAGTGCTTTGGGTGCCTCACCGCAGCGGAGACGCAGGTGCGCCCGCGGATGCGCGGCATATCGTTCGCGCAACGCTGGGTCTCACGACGTTCGCCGGTGAGTGCTCCCGCTTCACTCATGGCCACCACGACTACTATGAATTCCCTGAGAGGCTACGAGCCGACGGAGATGGACTTCAGTTATGTACCAACATCCCAGCAGCAGCTGATGCCCCCGCAGAATCTCCCGAAGGAAGACGACAGCCATGGCTGGAACATATGGTCCCGCCGCAACAACGAAAGAGCGGCGCAAGCTAAATCCACAGATCCGAAGCAAGAGCCGGAGCAGAAAAAACGCCGAGAGCTTGCCGCACCGAGACCTCCGCGTCTACCGAGTTTAAGGAATTTTTCATGCAAGGTCATCATCCGACCTAATACCACTGTGAATCTGCAATCTGTGGCTAAACGCTCCTACGATGTCGAATTAGGGATCCATGTGGCCCTCGACATACCTCTACAAGGAAAGCCAACGCTGCGCGTTGTTAGCCAGAAGAAAATTATGATGGTATGTACTCACTGTGAGAAAGACGCGTTCCGCCTTGCCAAGCTTAATAGTCTGCTCCTCGACGGCAAGAGTATAACGGTCACCGCCTACGTTGCCTTGCCAGAGGATATTTGCAGGGGTGTAATACATATTATCAAGCCTGAAGTGGGTGACAAATCTACCTTCCCAGATGTCTCCTCACCCAGCCATACAATCCTGGGAGCGCGCCGTCTGAACAAGACTACGTCGGCAGTCATCCTCTTCGCCGGCCAGAAAGTTCAATTCGCGGTCAACTACGGGTGGTCAGAGCGGCGCTGCTACACCGGCCGGGAAATAAGGGCGGCTTGTATCAACTGTGGAATGCCAGGTCACCGAGCAGACGTTTGCGCGAAACCCAAGGGGGCTGCTTGCCAGAACTGTGGAACGCCGAGTCCAGATGAGACGCACGAGTTCGCACCCGTCTGCGCGCTGTGCAAGGGTTCGCACAAGACTTATGCAAGGGACTGCAAGGAGAAATTCCACAGACCGCTGAACAAGAACGCTAGTGCCACGTCATCAAACGCGGCATCAACAACAGAACTTGAAGATGAAGAAGGTAGGAGCAGGCCGAGGCAGAAAAGGCAGCCTGCCCAGCGACGGCGAGGAGGGCCGTCATCAGTCTCCCACTCTCGTTCCACCTCTCGCGGCCGTTCGAGCTCGAGACGCCCGGCAACCGGCTCCAACCAAAACGCCAGCCACGTGGAGGCGGGTAAAGAACAAGGGAAAGAGAACCTCACGAAGACCACCGGGGCGCTGAAGAAGGCGGCCTCGGGTCACCTCTCAGATTTGAAGGTGAGCTTCGCAGAGTGGCCTCCCCTCCCTTCGTCCTCCCCGCAGAATAACACGCAAGTGGCAGCACTCAAAAAAGAGATAGAAAGTCTTAAAAAAAGTCAGTGCTTTAACAATCCAAAACCAAGATATGAAGCGAGCCACTAAAAATGCAGTAACGCCGGTAACTCAGCCGACTCCTCAAAACCAAACACAGCAGGTACCTAGCTCCCAGCCTGCCTTAGGCGAGGCCTACCAATAAATTATCCAAGAACTCCGATCCTGCAAGGAGGAATCTCGAGCCTTTCCAATTTACGTGAACGCCCAATTCCAAGAAATTCGAGAGCAGATTGCAAACAACAGCGGATACACGGAGACGGCGATTTCTGCACTTCGGAAGTAACATGCGGATAAAAGACATAAGTCCAAATTCGCTCGTACAATGCAAGTGGACGAGTCCCCCGATGCGGATTCACCATGCCAGCCAAACCTAGAATAAAGAGGTGGCAGTGGAACTGCCGGGGCTACACCAGAAAGCAGGCGGCTCTTGACCTCGTTCTATCTCAGGAATCTGACCCAACGGCATCTATCCTAATTCAAGAACCCCACCTAATACCTATCAAACTCCAAGACTATGTGACTTATCAGCACGACCAGTTAACTGCCACGTTAGTGCACAAACTATACACTGCCATACTGCACTACCCTTTTCGAGCCGGATATTACGCACTGCTATACTACTATTCTTCCTCTCCAAAGAGGAGCGACAAGTACGCATGTATTGAGTGTTTACAGCCCTCCCAACAACAGGCACGCAAGATTGGGTTCCCCCATAAAGAAATTTCTGAGCTTAGCGGACCATGCCCCCTGCGTGATTGGGGGCGACTTCAACGCACCGCACCCTTCATGGGGCTACCCGGTGGCGCCACCAAAAGGCAGAAAACTGGAAGAAGTATTGACGCAAGAAGGGCTATCGATCCTCACCGATCCCACTTACCCTACGAGGCTGGAAAACAGTGTTAGTAGAGATACGTGTCGGCAGCTGACATTCACCAAAAACATAAACAGCGCCATTTGGAAGAATACCGAACAGCATCTGGGAAGCGATCACTTCATCCTTTCTCTGGAGATAAGCAAAAACGCGTGCAAATGCAAAATAGTTATCGCAAGAATTACGAACTGGGACAGGTGGAGACAGGCCCAGGCATCCACTGCAAACCCTATTAAAAACCTAGGAGAATGGGTTAAGGGTTAGGTGCAAACTTTGAAAGCGTTTACGAAAGAGCTCTGCACGACAGAAGATTGCCCAGCGGTCGATCCGCACCTTCTACATTCAGGGAAGCAAGACGCTCATTGACAAAGAGACGGCGAAGAAAACGGATTAACCGCAAACTGAAGAAAAAATAGAGGAGATAAACAAAAAGGCAAAATCCTATGCCATATCTTCGGTCAGACAGAACTGCAATACGCTCTGCGAATGGTATTCAGGGGAAGCTAGGTTTGTCAAAGACTTGGAAGCTCCTGCGTGTCCTAATCGACCCCAGCAGTAGCAAGTCGGCCACTAAGGAGAGGCTCACGAAGATTGTACACACCATCCCGGGTACGGACACAGAGTTGATGGAAAAGCTCAAGACCAGCTATCTGTGCACGGCCCAAGTCTTGGAACAACCGGAGTATTCTGGGTTGTCGAATGCCAAGCTAGACATCCCACTCTCGAAAGAAGAAATCAAAGCAGAAATCGCGGCCGTGAGAAAAAATGCAGCTCCAGGTCCAGATCAAGTAACAGCAAAGCTCTTATTTAACCTCAACGATGACACCATCACCTCGCTGGTAGAATGCTTCAACGAGCAGCATTGGGCTACAAGAACGCTACCAATATCCTGGAAGACGGCCGATTTCGGTTCATTCCGAAGCCGAACAAACCCCTTAAACTGGATAATCTAAGACCGATATCGCTGACCTCGTGTTTGGAAAAGCTCATAGAGAGGTTCATCATCACGAGACTCAGTAGATGCTTAGAAGAGAACAACCTAGCACTCAATTCGGCTTTCGCCCTGACCTATCGACGCAGGACGCCCTCTTGTACCTGTACAAGGACCTCCTTGAGACTCCTCCCAAGTCACAGACAAGGGCTATCCTGGCACTTGATTTGAAAGGAGCGCTTGATAACGTTCTGCTAAAAATATTCTGCAAAGCCTCGCCGACACCAACGGTGGCGCCAGAACCTACAACTATATCAAAAACTTCTTATCAGGAAGGCAAGCCGCTATAAACTTCGGTGGAATAAAATCAGATCCCATTACTCTAGGCCCGAGAGGAACTCCGCAAGAGGCGGTACTGTCACCCCTTTTGTTCAATTTGGCTATGAAAGATCTTCCAGGCCTTCTATCCGAAATCCCGGGTTTCAAACACACATTGTATGCGGATGATATCACTGTCTGGTGCAACTCGGGGAGTGACTCCGGGATCGAGGAGCATCTTCAAGCAGTAGCGGACACGGTGGACCGGTACGCCAGGGAGAGAGGCCTCCAGTGTGCGCCGGAAAAGTCCGACTTGCTCATCCTGAATGAGCCGAGGACACCCCTGGCGCAGAACATCACGGTGTATATAGACAACCACTCAGTACGGAAACCCACGGAGATCAGGATCCTACGGCTGTATATCCCGCAGGGGAGACAGAACACCACCACTATGAAGAAGCTTACAACAACCACGATGCAAATCCTCCGGATGATACATCGTATCAGAAATAAGCACCATGGCTTGAAGGAAAGGAAGGCCATCCGCTTAGTGCAGGCTTTCGTGATCTCTCGGATAATGTACACGACGGCATTCATTAACCTCTCCTAGTCGGAAATTCCAAAGTTGGAGACACTGATCAGGAACGCCTACAAGACGGCACTGGGGCTATCAAGCTCCACACCAACGGCAAAGCTCATGGCTCCAGGAGTACATAATACCCTCAAAGAGATGTGGGAAGCACAATGCCTCTCAAGACTCAATAGGCTCGCACTCACAAAACCAGGTAGAGATCTGCTCGAAAAGATTCATATTAATCTGCCCTATACAATAGACCAAAGGGAAGAGGTACCGCGTGATGAGAGGAGACGCATCAACGTGTATCCCATTCCGCGGAAGGTGCATCCCGCATATAACATCGACAGGAGAAAAGCAAGACGGGAAGCCCTGCAGAAGAAATGGAACGAGCAACTTAACACCCTCTACGCGGACGCCGTAGGGCCAAAGAATGGAGTGATGACTATTGTGGTCTCAACGCTTTCAGGATCGATGGTGAACTGCGCCTCGATGAAAACATCCAACCCCACTCACGCAGAGGAAGCAGCTATTGCATTAGCAATAGCATCTAACCCCAACGCCGATGTGCTTACTGACTCCCAGAACGCCTGTCGCAACTTCAATAATGGATGAACTCACAGGTCAGGGTTGTCATTGCTGATTAAGCATCCACCCAGCCAAGCCTCAGTCATCTGGTTTCCCGGTCACCTGGAACTACCTGGAGGAAACGAAGCCGCTCGCAGGCATGCCCGAGCTCTTCTATACCAGGCGTCTCCCCTTGATGACCTTGAAGGGTGCTGCGACCTAACTGCTTTAGCAGTGTATGACAATCTCGCACCATACAGAACAGCCAGGAACGAGTACTCAACACCAAATAAATCCCTCAATAAGTTAGAAGAGAACACTCTTAGGAGACTAGAAGCTAATACATACCCAACGTCAGCTACGTTACACCAGTGGTACCCTACACTATACTCCCCGCAATGCCCACACTGTGGAGAGCTAGCTAACCTCTACCACATGGTGTGGACTTGCCAATTTAATCCCATAGTTGACCCCATTCCAAATCCCTCAGAAGAGCAGTGGGAGGCTATTCTGCTCAGCGATGATCCTGACCGTCAGCACTGGCTGGTGGGGAGGGCCAGCGCAGCAGCAATAACCAGTGGACTACCGGACTAGGCGGCCCACCCACGAGTTCTACGAATATTCTGCAAATAAAGATGTTTTCAATCAATCAATCAATCAATCAATCCATGTACGTAAATCACCGGTAACTTCTAAATATTGTGAGTTGGGAGTCGCAAGATTATCTCTTTTTAAAGGCATTCTGGTTACGGTGGAAAAGAACAGTTGCCTTCTATGTGCTGATAAATATTGGAGGCATTGATACGTTCAAGAAGTTTTCAAACAACACTAGTTAACGGTACAAGTAGTGATTTAGCTAGAGATGGTCTTATTGCCAATTATAAAGACAGGTATCACTATTCAAATTTTCAATTTTTGTGGCATTTCACCAGTTGATAAAGACTGCTCAATGAGCTGAGGGTGAATGACCCTAGAAAGAAACAATATTTTTTAGCGTTTTATTCTCAATATCATTTATTCCCGTGCATCACAATGTTGTGAGGTTATTGGTTAACTATTTTCCTTCCATGGCGAAAGCAGGTGTTCTTCTGTAGATCTTTTTGTGGAGGGACTACTGCACTTTATATTTTATGTAAAACAAAAACAAAAAGCAGAATGAATGCACTTCTTCCTCAAAAGCTTCATTAACGAGATGTATTTCATAAAAAAATATTGATTGCCGGAGTCAAGTTTGCCGGTTCGCGAAACAAAGTTTGCGCAATAATCATGAGATATACAAAATGTATTGCCGTCTGATAGGCACTATCAGCGGGAAATTGAATTTTTTGTCATGGAACAGGTATTGCACTACCAAAATTCAACTGCAAGCACTACAGTTGGGCTTGCCGGTCTGCGGCCGCCGATATTCCGGGTGTCGGCGTCGTCGTCGCTCCCAGAGGCAAAATCCGGCGAAAAGGCATCATCCACAGACTCGTTGCTGCTCGATCCATCGATGAAATCAGCCGCAGACGCAGCGGAATGAGCGACATCTGCGACCTTCCGAAGCGTGCGAGTTGCTCGCAGAGGCGGCCATTGTTGCTTTCTACTTTGACTATGGACAAACTTCGGAGCGCGTTCTAAAATAGACGCCTGGTGGGAAAAAGGCGAACTGCTTAGAAAAAAAAAATATAGTTTTTCCCCTTCACGTCCGATAGCGCAGAGTGTCGAAGAGCAGCGCGGAAGGTCTCGAAGCGCCTTGTCAAATCATCGATAGCGGGCGGTCATTTTTGGTTTATACTTTGACGATCGCGAAAACTTTCGAGCGCGTTCAAAAATGTCTGCTTGGTGGGAAAAATGTCAACTGCTTAGAATACAAATACATTGCTCTCTTCCTTCACATCTAATAGCGCAATGTGCCCGTGAGTGGCGCGGCAGGTCTCGATAGCGACTTTTCAAACCATCAATAGTGGCCAGCCATTTTTGCTTTGTATTTTTGTCCGTCTTGTTCAATGTATAATATTTTAATTCGGAAGCACTTATTTGGGGTCAATAAAACTGCTTAACATGAAACATATTGATACGCTGCGCTGTCAGAGGTTTCTTCTTGTCGCTTCTGTAATTGATGGAAGCCGCTGCTCTGCTTCCCGATCAGCTGGCGGATCGCCGTATGGTTACAAGAACATCAATAAGAAGCCTCTGCACGATAGCGCGAATACCGCTGTGGAGTTTTACCTCGTCCATAAACGTATTATCGTTTACGTAGGTTACGAAGTCCCAAAGATTGCTTTTGGTGCTTGCGAGAAAAAATCACGCACGCAAAATAGCCGCCTTACGCGCAAGCCTCCTGGAAGCAGCGTCACCCTAGCAAAAATTTTAATGCAAAAACTAATAGCCTATGAGGTCATTGACACTAATAGAGTGTATTGGTATTAGACTAATAGCTTGTATTGGGCTAATAGGTTGACACTAATAGGACTAGACTTATAGCCTGTATTAGGCTAATAGGTTGACACTAATAGACTGTATTAGGCCAATAGGCTGACACTAATAGGACTAGACTAATAGCCTCTATTAGGCTAATAGGTTGAAACTAATAGCCTGTGTTAGGCTAATAGGTTGACACTAATATGACTAGACTAATAGCCTGTATTGGGCTAACTGGACAAGGCCAATAGGGCTAGACTAATAGGTCTATTAGCGCTGGTACTAATAAGTGTATGAGGACATTCTAGTCTACATATAGGCACACTGGGCAGCTAGATACTCCACGTAGCTCACCGTAGCGGCACGCATGTACATTGTGAGCAACACTAAGACACCTGTAATACACAAAAGGTCTTTATTCCGCTCCACATACATGTTCTTTGCCTGCTTCTTCGAGTTCTCCAGGATTGCTGGCACTTTCTCCGTCGCTGTCCTGCTGTCCTGCTGCGCTCACTTTCATTATATCAGCAATCTTGACAGCAAGGATTTTATTCATCAGATTTTTTTCCATTTCTCCAATCGGATAACGTTGTAGCAAAAAGTTGCTGAAGAAATCTGGGAACAAAACACACATAAGTAAATAAATTTCACGACGTACACACATACAAAACAAGAAATGCTCACAGCAAGACAGCAATAATTGCAACGAAGTGTTCTTGATCAAGCCACAGTAAAAAATAGGCCAACAGTGACATTCTGAGAGCTGCCAAGCAGCCATCTTGTGTATTGCTTTCCAAGCTATTAAGCACAATATGAGCTGTCAAAAAGGAAAACACATATAATGGTGGAATCTAAGTCTGGGAAAGTAATGTGTATTAGCTTAGCATAAAAAACAAATATACAACTCTGGTTTTTATGTCCTGATAACTATACCGTGAAGCAAACAAATGGTGTAGGCTAGGCAGACAAGACAATCGGGAACATGCTATAATGGGTATTATGCTATTGATTTAACCATTTGTTTCAGGTGAGTTAGCACATGGAAGACTTAACCAAATACTTATACATACCACTTAGGACTAAGTACTTAGTTTTGTGCAACGCTGGCTTTGCGCCACTGTTCGTCCGGTTTGACACTGCACCGGTCACACTGTGGCCAGCCAAGCCTGCCGTTGAAAAAATCGCCACAGCAGCTTCCCGAACAAATCGGCTGTCCGTCTTCGCAGCCATGAGGTGGTTATAGAGAGCTTCTGTAACGTATACGTCCTTCCCCAAGTGTACCTGGAACAAGTTGCATGGTAAATATTTTACTGATCATTGTTATGCAGCAAAAAGTACTCAGAAAGACTGGTCATTAGGAAATTAGTGACAAACTTGTCACAGCATGACACAGGATCCACGTGTTATCCCATGTTTGCTAACAAGCACAAAGCTGCTACATTAACCTATCAAAGAAGTGTGTGTGAAAATAGAAATACTTACTTGTCCTTCAGCACTTTTGTAAAGAGATTCTGTTGACATTTCAGAATTTGGCTCGCCATTTTCATTTAAATTGCTTGATGGCGTTTCTTCCGAGCTGCCCTTCACTGGTCCTTCAGGACTCCTGAAGGGCTGTTGTGCTGGTTTTAGTGCGCCTGCACTCCCGGAGGGCTGCAGTGTCTTTTTCATGCTCCTTTCCGAGCTTGTGAGAACTTTGTCACCGTGTGCGCTCTTTTCACAACAGCGTTTCTCTGGAATACAGGTCACCAAGAAATACCAAATGTACAATACACAAATATAAATGACAGAACATTTTCCCACTGCAAACATCGCCTAAAGACAATGACACAGAATATCAGGCACGCACAGGCTTGTCTACTTTCATGGTGAAAAGGCAAGCATGTAGTCATGCTATGTGGAGGGTTGGTGCAGTTGCACATGGAACCGAACCTGCAAACACATGCAGTCGTACTTAAAGGCATAGCTTTCGCATCATCTGCATTTTGAGTGGCTTGCCAGGTCTGTGTTGTATATAGGCAAATTACACTTTCAGTTTTGCTGCTGCATTGGCACCAAAGCTCTACTTGTCTCCGGCATGTAACAGGCAGCAGTTTCACAGTTTTGAACCTAATGAATTGAACTTTCTTTTTTTCCATCAGTGAAAAAGAATATGGCGCTTCTCATTACTCTAGCAGTAACCATAATGGTACCGAATTCTTTGCCCTCAAGATACATTTGGCTGGAAACGGTGCAGTTCATTTTCTTCATGGTGGTGAATGCATCACCCATTGATACATGTGACATGAAAATGCATGGCAGACTTAAGGGCAATGCAGGCCTATACAGTGTGTATCAGATGACGCAAAGCCACACGTTCAGGTGTTGCTGCACCAGTGCAGGTTTGCGTGTATAAGACCAACTGGCTGCATTGCCACTAGTTTGTGCACAGTCACGTGCTTGCATGTTTACCCCAAGAGTAGGTGAGCCTGTGCACTATAAGCATACAGACAGGACAATGACGTCACAGGAAGACAGAAGCTGCAAGTCAGTACTAGACTGAATCAGAAATTAAAGTGTTGAATAGCTGCACTAGGGGACTTGTCTGGCAATGAAACGTAGAAGGGTAGAATTTCTCATTACACGTACACGTACAATGGTTTCGCATTCTCCCCAAACGCGGAATAGAAAAGCAGCAAAATAAATCAAATTTAGGACCAGTATTCTTTTTCATCATTTTGCATTTGCAAATATTTGCCTTCCCCTAGCAGGTATTGTAGATGAGAATAAGGAACTTTCAATGTTCAGTATTGCAGACCTATAGGGAAAGACCTTGCGTGTTAGTGGAGGAACTTGATAGATAATTGAGGAAGCTTAGGACAATGCAGAGGAAGATGGAAAAGAGAAAATGAGATTAGACATTAGGATAAAGGCAAGCAGTAGATATTACAAATAAGGAGATGACTAGTTAAGCACTGTGAAGGATTGCGTGATCATAGAAGAAAAACGCTCATGCAGAATGGGAGATCTCTGGAAAACACTCGATACAATGAAATTGGATCTCAAACCTGCATCGAAGATCTTGCTACACAGAGCTCTTTCCAGCATCTCTATTCTTGCAGAGAGTTTGGCATTTTCTGCTCTCAGCCTGGACACTTCCTGTTCAAGCTCCTCTGTCTTGTGGTCCTGTTCCTCAGGGAAGAGAGCCTCTAGCTGCTTTTTCCTGAACGTCGCCTCAACATTCTTTTGCCGCAACTTTGAAGTTCGTTTGTTCTTCTTCTCCTGTGCACGAGCAAAAGGAAAAAAAACATGAACAAGGAAGTGCATGCAAGAACATCTGACCGTGTAGCTAGCAGGGTTGCTGTAACCTGCCCTTTGCCCATTTCCCGGAGACCAGTAGTAGTGTCAGGAGGAAACAGATAGTGCCCTGAATTAGGGCTGCCCAATGGCCGCATTGTTACCACACGTGCCTACAAGTACCAGGTGCAAGCTGCCCGGCCATGCAGGTGCACCAGTGAATCAGCGCCGCTAAAAGGCATTTTTACACCACAAAATAACTTGATGTTTGTATATACAGATATTTATGGGCCTTACCTCTCGGTAGGAATCGTGACTCGTGCAAGAGTCGTCTTCCGAGTCCCTGTACAGTGGCATTTTCGGGCACGAAAAGCGCTTGTCCACACCTTCCGTGCACGCGTCGGCCTCCTCTTTGGTTGCTGGAAATCGCATGAAATGCGCACTTGTCGATACCCGTAACAATCGCGTCATGAAACATTACATAGAAGAGCATACTTACCAAACAACTTCATAATTTGGGCCCGGAAATATCCGCTGTTTTCTTCGTCCTCCCAGCGCACTCCATACCATCTTGTGGAGTTGAAATCCCTCAGATTTTTCGGAGTGGAATTCTTAATGCGATCGACGGAAACGGCTACCTTCATTCCATCATCCCTAAAGCGCACAAAGGCATACATCGTGTCGGGATGTCGAGACACACGTGCTACTGGCACTAACACTAATAGTATAAGCCTCGACGACCACAGACCAACAAGTGCGACGCGACAATATAGCTGCTTCGTCGGCGAGACTCCGCCACACGCACATATGCGCACATAGTGATCGATGGCAATGACGATGGGTTCGGATATGTAAAATATTCGAAACACAATTTTATTGCTATAGCTTTTATAAATATATTTCGTCTTGCCGTCACGTACCTTAAATTACAGTGATAGTTACATATAATTGTTATTAAAATACAAACTATGTATTAAAATGCATTTAGTGACAAATAAGATGATAAAATGCAGCGCCAGCCTTTGATTTTTATACTCTTTAGCGCAAAGTCATCCTGTAGGGCTGTAGGTTGCAAACTATGATGCGTGCAACAGGTGCAACACATGTGCAACATCTTTTTGGCATGCCCATGGTTTCTTCCTTCGTCCATGCCATAGCATGCAGAACCGTGTTAACGCCGTGGTGTAGGACGAGTTGGTCTGGCCTTCAGTCGTAATACTAACAGCTCAGTTTTTATTCGTTCAGTCTTGCTGTGCCATTTTCTTTATTTGTTCAGTTTTACCGTGCCGTATACGATGCCGTGAATATACGTTTTAACGTTGGAGAGCCGACAGACACCTTAGCGTTCTGCATCATGGACCAGGCGCGAAGCACTAGCGTTGGTGGGACGTCGCAGCGTAAAAAGCGCAGGAAACGTTATTTAGAGCCAGGGGAGACCTACTCCTTGCCACGGACATCGTTGCAGTACCAGGAGAGGATCCGGGACACGCAGTCATGTTCACAGACGCCTACGCAGCTTAGAAGCTCCGGCGCTGGAAGTGCAAATGCCGGCGTGTGTGAGATTGATGATGACGATGATTTCGACGCCAGTGACCAAAACCTTGATCATGCGGAAAGTGACGTGGGAGATGGCAACAAACAGTCTGACATTGAATCTAGCTGCTCTGAAGACTGCAGTGGTGCTGACGAGTGCGAAGGTGATGCAGATGAATTTTGTAGCCTGTTCTCAAACGAACGCCTTCCGAACTCAGACATAAGTGTCAGAGATGCCATGCCGACGCTAATGGCGTATACTGCGTCAGTAGGCCTAAACTGGACGGATATGGAGAAGCTTGTGAGTGTCATAAACCTTTTTTTGGCATGCCCGTCCTTCCTACTTCGAGCTACATGCTTAGAAAAGCGTGGAGGCAGTGGATGGGCGGCCTTGTCAAGCGACACTACTTTTGTGAGGCATGCGAAGCTGCGATGCCTAATCCTCGTCAAAAGCATTTTTTATGCCTGCACTGCAACACCGCCAACTCGGAGCAAAATGTTTTTGTTACATTGGACCTCAAGAAGCAAATTGAAGTCATGCTTATTGACAAGTCTGTGTCAAAGGGCTTAATAGAATCCTTGAAGAAAAGGGAACTTCAAGCGGATGATGGCTCTATGAAAGACATTTGTGATGGGCGGCTTTACAAAGAACAGATGAAAAACTCTTCATGGTGTGACATATCCCTCACATTCAACACAGATGGGGCGAAAGTTTTCAAATGCAACAAAGCTTCAATATGGCCAATTCAGTGTGTGGCGAGTGAACTGCCATTATCCTTGCGGTGGAGTAATGTGCTATTATGTGGATTGTATTTTGGAAAGGGCCACCCAAGAATGAGTCCATTCCTTGGAACTTTTGTTAAAAGCCTTAAAGAACTGAACTCTGTCACGTGGAAGTGTGACGAACAAGCGCTGTCCTCGAAGGCGCACATCACGTGTTGTTGTGTTGATGCCCCAGCACGTGCAGCAGTGCTCAATATGAAGCAATACAACGGCTACTTTGGATGCAGCTTCTGCCTTCACGAAGGTGTCCATATCCGTGGTAAGTACTTTCAATTACAAGCTAGTTTATGGCCGTTTAAGCACCTATCTATTCCCACGTACATGTAGATATAACAAAGCTTGAGTTCAATTACTCAAAATTGCAAAGGCACTTCAGTGCATACTTTATTATGTAACATCTTTTGAATGTCATCTATGATAACACTTATGGCTGTGGCATCTTACTACTTAGGGGACAATGCAAATTACACAAGGAAACCGGAGGGGCATTTCTTTTAGTTATTCATGCCACCTGCATGCCAAATAAAACAGCTTTTTCAGATATGTGTTTTGTCAACCCACACAGAACGATTTCAAGAAGCGTAAAAGTAACAGTGTGATGTGATTTATGTTCCCAGGATCTCTGAGATACCCAGTTCCAGAGGGAGCAAGCCACCCAAATCTGAGGACCAACACAAGTGTCAGGGAAGACATGCGGATATCTCTGCAGTCTGGAAATCCATCCCACGGCATAAAGGGAGCTTCAGCACTTGCTTACATACCCAACTTTGACTTAGTTTGGGCTGTTTGTCCAGACTACATGCACTGTGTGCTAGAAGGAGTTGCAAGGCAGCTGGCGGACATATGGTTTGGGTCAGCAGATTCACCATCATATATTGAAAAGCCAGCTCAAATCAAGAGAGTGGACCAACGACTGCTCAGTATTAAGCCACCACAGTGGTTCACCCGACTTCCACGCACTGTGCAGGAAAGAGCGATGTGGAAGGCAAGCGAATGGAAATGGTGGGTTTTCTTTTATGGCACTCCATGTCTCGATGGCATCCTGCCATCAAACTACCACGGCCATTTCTGCTTGCTGGTGTCAGCCATACACATTCTACTGAAATCCAGCATTAGCAGAGAAGACATTAGTGATGCAACAGGAAAGCTTTCTAGTTTTGTCTTCAAAATGCAGATGCTCTATGGTGAGACATCAATGACTTTCAATGTGCATCAACTTTTACACCTGGCGAACCACCTGGAGTGGTGGAACTTGGTCCTTTGTGGGCTCACTCCACATTTGTTTTTGAGTCAGGAAATGGAGTACTATTGAAATTAATAAGCAGTGCAAATGGTGTGCCAGTGCAAGTTTTGGAACGGTTTGTGATGCATCTACAGCTTGCAATGCTCAAGAATACTCTTAATTTGCAGCCTAAAGTGAAAGAAATTTGTCATCAGTTAACAGCTCCAGTAGCTTGCAAAAGTAGTGAAACAAAGACTTTGGGAAGAGGGGTTGTGTGTGGCATTGTGGACAGTGAGCAAAAGAATGCATTTCTTGCGGAGCTTGGCTACATACCAGATAAAGTTACCAGGTTCCAGCGTCTTTTAGTTCGAGGCCACCTGCTTCACACCAGTGCATACCACCGTGCGAAAAAAACCAGGAACTGTACCTTCAATTGTACAATGGGTCAATTCTATACT
This sequence comes from Dermacentor variabilis, assembly GCF_050947875.1. Lineage (NCBI taxonomy): Eukaryota > Metazoa > Arthropoda > Arachnida > Ixodida > Ixodidae > Dermacentor > Dermacentor variabilis. Next base: position 45,228,889 of record NC_134574.1, read on the forward strand.
TTGCACAATGTGTATGAACTTTGTGATAGCTCTTGCGTGTTAATGTGCACACAGTTGGCGTGTGAAAGGTATCATGGTATCGCACACATCAGCTCCTGCATGCCAAGGAGGGAAAAATTGTTAATTTCTCTTGACAGAGTAGGTAGTATTTCTGTTTAATGTCTCTGGGCAGTTCCTGCTATGTTGCAGACCTACCCAATTTGCTTGAGAAAGACTAGGACAAGTGGTAGTCCATTTAATAACAGGCAAGTCAACAGCAGTTGACATTGAAGAATTAGTGTACCATGTAGTTTGTTGTCCCTTTTTTGTTATTCGGGAGGGTGGAAGGCTCCCCTAGAATACCTTGGCTTTCTTTCTTTGATGTCAACCACTGCTGAGTTGCCTTAACTTCACCTGTGCCATCGCACCCTCCTTTAGTACCATCTTACTCTTACATAGAGCCCAATTTACTTAACCTTTGCTTCTTTTTTAGACCACCACTTCCAGATATGTTTCACATGTTTCACTGCGTAAAACAACCCTTCTTGTTCTAGTTTTAGGCATATGCAGTTTGAGCGAGCGCATGTGGGTTTAATCTGAGCCTTCTTTCGCTAATTATGCATTATTACTGCCTTGTACATAGTTCTACACTAACCTGGAGTATATTTTTTTCCAAGCTTCATTTAGATGGCTTCCTCTTTGTCCTGCATACATTAGAAGCCCTAAAATCCTCTAATTTATGAGACAAAGGTGGTTAGATACCCAGATCCAGCTGATCTCCAATGAATCTGAGCTCACCAAGACATCTTCAAAACATGATTGTTTTGTTATATCAAAATTATTATTGTTTTGTTATATATTGTTAGCCATTTCAGTGGCACCAATCAAGAACAACTCTTCTTTAGCTGAAGTGTGCAATCTTTACACTGCCCACATTCTATTATTTATTTGTTTGTCTGTTTTCCTTAAATGACAATGGTGTAGGCTGCCTTTTAGAAGCTTCAGCGGAGCGATTACATAGTATGACAAGAATGCATACTTTCCCTTCAAGAGACTATGAAGAAAAGCACAATTAATAAGATAAATATTTGCAAATACACATGCTGTGCATAGTAGCAACACAATAGTCTTGCTGCTGTTACATTTCCTGTCAAAAAGATAGGTGCAAAAGAGGGCTCCGTACACAAAACAAGTGCATGAAATTACCAGTTCATCTGGACTGCAAATAAAAAGGATTTGGGAGTGCTAGAGTTGACAAGATTTTGTGAAAGGGTGTGCCATTAGCTTATTGGTTGAAGAATGAACTATAAGCATTCTGCGGTTCTTGCCTGTGGCACTAAAATTGTTTTAATGTGTTAAGGCTATTACATTTATTGTGTTTGTCAGAATTTATTAGGTTGAATGTAAGAGTGAAGTCTTATTTTAGTGCAGTTAGTGCTCAACGTCTGCAAGTTATGTAATTTCTAGCAAGCTTCTAGTGTCTGGCATCTGTTACTGAGATATGTGTGTTGTATGCATTACAAGTAAACCTAAGTGCTTTCTTTCTATGCATTCTATGGTACTTATGTCTGTCTGTGTGCTGGTCCTAGACGGCACTCATGTATGTGAGCAAAGGCCTGATAGTCTTGTTTATCTTAGCTTAGCTTGGTCACACTGATGCAATGCTTCAAGTGGTGTTCAGCAACCGGAACGTTTTCATTGCCGCTGTGAAAACATATGGGCTATGTACATTATAGCTCATCTTAGAATCAACAGTTTCGAGCTGTTGCAAGTTCATCAGCTTGCCAAATGTCTACATTGCCTATCTTGTACTTAAAACTATCTACTTTCTCTTATGTCTAATTACCATGTGTGCACATTTTGTGATGCTTAGAGTAATCCTCCATGATGGGTGACATTAGCTGTTTATCACTACCAAGTACTTGCTTAAAATTGTATTGGTCATCCAGAGACTGAATGCTTTAGCATGATACAGTCATTTGCAAAAAGAAGAGAAAGCAACATCATGTGGTAGATGGAAGAGAAACATTGTTCTGATAAATAAGAAAAAGTAGCAGTTGATCACATAATTTACTTGTGTCTTTCCCTTTTTCAATTCATTGCGGCTGTTTGAATGAAGAAAATAAAAGATTTGGAAAAGTAGTTTTCTTGGTCATGGAACGTTTTCTTTAACACCGCTACAACTAAACTGACACTGAATATCTTGCAATTTCTTGTTTTTAACAACTTCATCCTGAAGCTTATTCTTGTGCGTCATATAAAAACTTCAATACATGATGGCTCAAAATTGTGCTGATTGCTAACTATCCTCATAAATGTCTCTCAAGTTTTACTCCTATAGCAGCCTACCTGTGGTAATGTTTTATCACAGAAGCTAGTACAAACAGTGATTTATCTGTTTTGGTAGGCAGCATTCTTTAGTGTGGTAGTTGGTGAACAGATTATATATAGCATTAGCACGAAAATTTGCCTTTTATTTCTTCCATATTTTTGGGATACTTTCTTGAGGCCATCTACTGGGTATCTCAAAGAAAATCAAGTGCAGCAGAATACAGGTTGTTACAACAAAACCTTGTATAATAAAAACCAGTATTAGAAAAGTCATCAAAACTATTGGGTAGCATTTGCGCTATATATCTTACGGTTAATTACAAACATATAGGTATGTTTCAAGGTTACTAAGAACCTATTAATTGCCTTAATAATTACATTAGGCACCATGCAATTGAGAACTTGATGCTAGCAGGTATGTACAACGTGCTTATTTATTTGATGAACATTGCATAGGTCACTGAAGTTTTGACGTTTACTTCCAAATTTGAGGCCAACTTCATTGGTGTCTTGCTTGATTTCTCCCCCCATAAAACAACTTTTTTATACATAATGGGAACATCAACTCATTTTTCTTTGCTATCTTTGAATCTACAACTAGACACAGAGTGTCTACCATATAACCACACTTGAATGCTGACTGGCTTTGATTTTGCTATGACATTATGCCACTCAACACTGGAAATTATGATGTTTATACATAGCTCTTATTTTTACTAATTAGCTTTTCAGTAATGTGATGTATGCCTGAAATCCACAGCCACGAATATATGTTACCAAAAAAATCATCCCTTTTCATAACTAAAATTCTATAATTTTAATATTTACTTGAACTCCTCATTAAAAACTTCGTATAAAATGTTCTCAAGCATATTTCTGTAATTGTATAGGAGCCATATCAAAACTAATATGACACTTATTAGGCTAATAAAAGTTTCAACAAGACTTATACAACCTAATGAAACTTATTGAACACTTAGTTAATACAAATGTCTACAAGACTAATACAACCTAATAAGACTGATAGAACACCTATTACGATAATAGGAATTTCGCTCACCAACACTAATACAGCAGACTAATATAAACTAATAAGACTGATAGAAGGATGTATTAGACTAATATAAATACTAATAGGTGCTGCACCAAATCTGATACAGAACCTATTAGACTTATAGAAATTTCTACAAGACAAATAGAACACTAATAAAAGCAATAGAAAAATGTATTAGACTAATACAAATCTCTATTAGAATTTTCGCTAGGGCATCCACGCTTTCGTTCGCAACAGACAAATTTGAATTCACTAGATCATCCAAATAGCTGATGTGTGAACGCCACTAGACCCGAGGTGAGCGCATTACTGCATTCTTCAGATTTCGTGACACAGCTTCAAGAAACTTCATAACGACACTATAGCGTCAGAACTTCAGTTTTGCCTAGTTGGTGTTTACTGCCTATCATATTGAGCGCTAATAAAGACGCGGACAGGGGAAGAGAACACAAAACCATGACGATACCGCCCGTGTGGTCGTTTTGTGTTCTTTTGCCCTTGGCACATGTTTATTAGCGGTCAATATAGGGCCCTGTAAGGTGAAACTATTCCAACATGGTTTTATTCCAATCTCCTGACGTCAAATTTGCGTTACATCCGACGCAAGCATATGGACGTGACCCGCAGGGTTGTCTGAAGAGACCAATCAAACACTCTCCTCATTTATAGGAGGTCACTTGTTTGCTTTAAAAACGCATAACGTTGCCTACATTGAGCGGCTTGTCTTATCTAATTAGCTGATAAGAGGCGAGGAGCACGCACAAGTGGAAAGGGATTCGATGAGGCGGAGCCAGTGAACTGAAAATCGATAACCGTTGTGCCAGTGTCTGCGATTAGTCCGCTTTCCCTTACTTAGCTTGTGGTGGCTGGTTGAAAAACGTGGCGGCATGCAACGGAGGGTTAAGAATGCTGCTAAAACGGATCCTCAGCAAAGAAGAATTGGTACAGCGAGGTCGCAAACGTGCTGAAATTGCTCGCAAACGTTACACGGCCACGCAAAAAGTTTTATTGCACGCAAATTAACCCATGCTCTCTGGCAGGTGGGAGTAGCCAGTGCCTGAGCGATCGGCGGCAGCCATATTTTTTTTCCTTTCGGAATCGGGCAGCCTGCGGCTATTCATAAAAAAATTCATTTTTGTTAGGCATATTAATGTATCTTTCACGCGTACACGTCACTCTGACGTGGTGAGGTTTTGTGACGTCGCGTGACAGGCAGGTGAAGTGGGTGTAGCCCTAGATCTTTTTACCAATTGCCCAGCTCTAATGGTGAAACGGCGTCGAATCAGAAATAACAAATTTTTTTCTTTTGTTCGGTGCAATCATGCATAAGCAGCGTGTGATGTCATATAAGATGGGGAGCTATGGCGGTTTTCGTGACGTCGCGTGAGAGACAGGTGACGTGGAGTTGTCAAAAGTCTTTTACCGCTCTCGGAGGGTTGCAGAATTGGAATAGAAAAGCTTTACGTTATAGCGCCCATGATATGCGACGCTATAACGGCATCAGAATTTGCGCGAAATACGACGCACACATTGGCGTACGCAGCCCAGTACGTCGGCTACGAGGAGGTGCAATGAATGGCTCCGACGCAAGTAAAAAAGTCAGTTTCGCCCGAAAGGCGAACCATCGATTGCAATAACCAATTAGCAGACATCTATACGAAGGTTCATGGTTTTAATGCTCACATAAATTTAGCAACATCGAATGAAAAAAACCCTTTGTATCCTAAGTGTCACGTATGTGACAGTTTTGTTTTAATTTTCTCAACAAAGCAAATTTGCTCCAGGAACCCCGTGTTCCTAGCTGCGACGAATGCGGCAGCTGGTGTTTGCCCTCACCGTCAGTAGATGGCGCCACGGGTACCGTTAAACGCTATTTTGAGCGTCGAAAACACGGATTCCACGTGCAGGCGGCCTAGGTGGTAAGTGTGCGTTTTTTTTTGCTCTTTCGTTGATTTGACGCTCACAACTTATTGTTGATAACACTGAGAGCAGTTTTGCGGAAGTCTAGCGAATGTACTTACGAAGTTTCATGTTTGTAGAACTGCTCCTTGCAGATGATTTCGCCTAGTTCAACTTACATATAAGTTTCTGCCAGCGAGGAGGCTGGCGTCTGTCCTACCACAGAAATGCATGAAAAAGTGTAACATCATCGAGCGCCTATGTCTTAGCATTTGCGGTGCCTCATTTCTTTCCATCTAGTCAACCTTCATACGTGTTAACTGGCAGCGACTTCTTTTGGGGCAATGATATTCAAGGACGTTTTTTTTATGTGTAGCAGCGCATGACTGACAAAGTTATCCAAGAAATTCTTTTCGAATGCCCTAGTGGTAGTGAAGATGAAAACTTGGACGGATCGGATTGCGATGAAGAATACACGCCACCGGAAAGAACAATTTACAATGTTAGCGAAAGCTCTACAGACAGTGAAGATGTGCAGATGACATGAACCCAAAAGAAGAAGCAAACAAGAATTTGCACTGGGTGAAAAAAAGATTTAGATATAAATGGGGGGGGGGGGGGAGGAACAACGTGTTTTGTAGCCGGCAGGTAGTTTAAAAAGAGGGAAGAGCCCCTTCAGCATTTTCCTCAAACTCGTTGACTCTGACCTCATAGAGTTCCTCCCATTCCAAACAAACAGATTCAAGACCGAAGAAAATCGAACTCGAATTCAGCCAGTGTCAGTGATCGAAATGCGCAAGTTTATTGGTACATGCCTGTTGTGTTCTTTGCTTTTAGAACTATACACTGGTCAGCGAACACTCTTCAAGCGGATGTCACTGACTGCATGACAAGAAACAGGTTCGTCGAAATCATGTTGTTATTTCACTCAGGGAACAACGATGAAGCACAGGAAAAGGTAGATGAAGGCTATGACTGTCTCTAAAAGGTGCGACATGTGCTTAAAGCCTAAATAACACCTTTTGGCAAGTTGCCAAATTGAAACGTGAGTTGCCGTAGATGAAATGATCATCCCTTATAAGGGCAGCCATTCTCTCAATGTTTATATAAAGAATAAGCCTAAGAAATGGAGCTACAAAGCTTGGGCTGCATGCTGGCAGCATGCATCCTGCATGCTACAAAGCTTGGGCTGCATATGCATGCCAGTCTGGATATGCATATCGCCTTTAGATGTATGGTGACAACCTAATTGAGGATCTATCGAACACCCCAGAAGATGTTTGCGAGAACGGGAAAATCTTTTTGCGACTCACTCATGATTGCCCACCTGGAACAGACGTCTTTTTTTGACAACTTCTTCGCTTCCATCGAGCTTCTAAGTGAAATGAAAATCAGAGGACTGGAAGCGACTGCCACCACAAGAAAGACAAGATGTGCAAACAGCCCTCTGAAAACAGAAAAAGAAATGAAAAAAATCGCAGAGAGGATCAGTAGACTTCCGCTCAGAAAAGAGCACAGGAGTCTTCATCTGTGCCTGGAATGACACAGTGACCGCTGCATCGAACATCCACAGCATTGAACCCCTTAATACATGCAGGCGTTACGACCGAAAGACCAAGACTTATGTGGGCGTACAGAAGTCCAACATAATCAGGGTGCGCGGCGGGAGCATGGGCGGGGTATAAAAAGCAGATATGCTATTGTCATTTTACAGGAATGACATGAAAACGGAGAAGCGGTACAAAAGGAGTTGCTTCAACCTTATTGATCTTGCGGTTGTAAGCGCTTTTCTGCTTTACCGCGAAACGAAATCAGCAGATACGCGGATGGTTGACTTCAAGTTCCGGGTGGCACTTGGCTTGATGCGCTCACTCGAGGGCATACCCGGATTGAAGCGCGAAGGTGATGATCCTGCGACTGTTGTGTTACAGGATAGTTCATTGCAGGCATCAGGCTTAGCACCTAGAGTTGTTTCAAAGAGAGCCCATCGTGTTGAACATTCTGCGCGGCATGATAATGTTGGCCATTGGCCAGCGAAAGTATAGCAAAAAAAAAAACGCCCCAATATGCAAGTTAGGCTCATGTACCAAGCGCACAGTTTCTTTTGCAAAAAGTGCTCTGTGTATTTGTGCGTTGAGAGAGAAAAAATCAACGTTTTCGGAAATTTCATGCCTCCTAAATTTTTGGGAAAATTTTACCCCCACTCCTAGGCAACGTTTGTGGCATAATAAATTTCATATAAAATGAAGAATTGTTCTAACTTTTTTGCTTGTCTTGCTATGAACAATGACTGTTTAAAATATCAATTGGAGCAATGTATACCTCGTGAAACTCTTGTGGGATATAAAGAATTAGCAAGCATGGTGTCAGCGCGCACAGGCAAACATGAACACACACACTCGATGACCGCGGACACTCGTTGTTGTAACGCTGGCGTATGGAAGCGGGGCAGCAGCAGTTAACGAAGTAATCTTCGGGATATCTGTTGCTTCAACGGAAACAACTGCGAGAACACAGCACACACAAAGGTATGAGGCGTCTGCAGATCGCTTTGAAATTACTGCGTGCGCGACCTCACGCCTCCCCGCAAAGTACGCAGTCGCTGGCGGAGTAGAAGCCGCTCCCCCCTCGTTCGCGCGCTGACTAGGAACTTTCCTTCCTTTCGTGTGCGATACTGAGCCGTGATCGTCAGTTCACCTTGCGCCCGGTGGCGAAATGCGCAGTTACAGTAAAACCTGATTACGACGAACACCACATTAACAAACTTTTCAGATTAACGAACTTTTCAGAAATTCCCTGCCGACTTCCTATAACTTCATGTAAAAATATTTCAGCACTACAAACTTCTGAATACCGAACTTTTCAGAATAACGAGTAGTATTATGTTTCCTTGTAATTACCAACGCCTCAGTACTACGAACTAATATTCAGAAATCTGGAGATTCTGAGATTCACGCAGCCGAAACAGTAGGCTAGCAGACGACAAGGCGCAGAGAGCGGGCGTCGCGGCGCATGGGATCGGAAAACCTGAGATGGCGCCCGAGAAAGAAAGGACGCCAGCGTACGAAGGCGACGACGCATCATATTTTGCGAGCGCATGCTCCGCCCATGAAACTGTCGTCTAGCAACGAAGGCACATGCGTTCCTTCTTTCACCCTTCTTTCTGCGCATGCCTATTTCGTTCACACTTCTTTCTGCGGCCCTGCTAGCTACGCGCGCGGTGAAATTAAACCTCCGAACTCGCGGGGATGTCACATGGTCGCACTTTGCACTTTCCAGACGGTGTCATTTACGCGCGCTTGCACCTTAACAGAGTTCAGGTACCCGCCTAGAACGAGGCGGCTGCGGTGTCCTTGGTAAGAAATGTGAATAACCAACAAAAAGCAAGAAACATTGCGCTTTGGAAGCCATGTGGAGCTACCTTTCTTGTCGGCGTCAGCCTCAGCTTTGCGCGCGTCACTCCTATTATACGGTGCTTCGGTGGTGCGTGGCGGCAGAATCTATGGGAAATAGCAACAGCGGGTGGCGAGAGCCAACAACGACGTTTTTCTGGATAGTTTATATGGTGAAAACATATGAATTGATGGTTTGATGGGCGAAATCGTTAATTTTGGGGCTTTCACTTTAACGTTCTTTCAGAATAACGAACAATTGACCGTGGTCGCCTCAAGTTCGTTATATCGGGGTGTCACTTTACCGTGGTAGCCCAAGGCTCCCATGGTACAGTGAAATACGACGTCCTTTCCCTCTCTCCCTCCCACCTCACCACAACCTCGCTTTCATCCCTCGCGTTTTCTCGCTCCCCTCGCGTCATTTCACTCGCAGATACGGCGCGCGGTGACGGTGTCATCGCCCTTGGACTTCATATGGAACATCACGGCGACGGCGACGACCAAGTGCGCCTAGAGTGTCCATAAAATAGGTATCTCAATAAAACAAGAAATCAAGAAAACAAAAGGTTGGCAGCACGCAGACGTTCGCGCGCTTAATTTTGTTGAGACGGCACTAGAGCCATCACGTGACTCTGTTCCACCAATAAGACACGCGGACATCATCGCCTGCCCTCGCTAGAGTGCTTCGGCGGACAGATAAAGGAATGTCGCTGTCTTAAGTACTATTCAGATGGCTCAGGGGACGTATTCTGCAACCACCCACTTCGGCGATACTGTCGCCTGGACCACGCCTTGTGTGCGCTGTTTGGCTGGTTGAGCGAAATCGTATGAGCTGATTGGAGGGTTGAACACTGCGTCATGCGATTTTCCTCAACCAGCCAATTAGCGCACGCCTCACGGTGATACTATCGTCCAGGCGACACTGTCGTCGAAAGTGATCCTCACAGAATACGTTGGCAATTTGAGCAGCGGAGTTCAGGCAACGTTTACGGTTTCGCATGGTGATGTTGCTAAGCAGCACCTTGTATCGTAAAATACACGATACAGTCTTTTATGTATTGGAAATACAGATGTTGGTACACGTCTTGCCTGACGTATCATGGCACAGATTCAGAATACCCAAATAGTGTCTCAGATAGTCTCTAGGATACATGTATCTTCGATACTACTCAGCACTGGACCATGCACAGGCTCTTGTATAGCGACACCCTCAACGGGCGTGCCGCCCTCTCGAGACGTGGTTCAGCAAGCGAAACCAAATACAGGCCCGTGGATTTCTTGATTGGCAAGACAGTGTTGTGAACAATTGGATTTAATATGAAACGGAAGGCAAAGTCGGTGAATGAAACAACAATTACTGCAGAAGTGGCCATTCACAAATAAAGTATATCGCTGCATGGCAAGTACTGTGAGGTCGCAGTCTATTTTTTTCACCCGAGGAATGTGACCCATACAGTAATTAACACATTGAAACGCTATTATGTTCTCTAATGCTAAGGCAGTGTTCCTTGTCACGTCGATGTGCGGCATATGAAGCATCTGTCGTTCGCTATACGGACTGTGACCTTTGACCAAATACGACGGAGCATCGGCAGAGTGTATTAGCTAAGCGACATTCTACGCTAAGACGTTGAGCACTCTAATGCACCGGCGCAATACTGTAAGTGATGAGCTTTTCTTTTCGATCGCACATCATGAGAAGTAGTAAAACTTCTTGGGCGAATTGGTTGATAAGTATTAAACCATTGTAGGCGCAAAGAAACACGGACAAAGTAGAGAACAGCGCACCACGTGCGCTGACTCACAATTTGTTTTGTTGGGTCACCCGAGAAAGAAAAAAATGGAAATATTAGATACGCACAGTATAGCGTATGCGTACAAGTTATTCATGGCAAACAGAAAACTCGAAAAGGCGTGTCTCGCTACCAGATGAGCAGATTTGACGTGTCGCTGACGCAATCTGTGTCTTTTTCTTTCCTAATGGGACAAGCTTCCAAAAGTTCACTAGCAGTGGTATACTTACTTCTGCATAGAATAATTAGCTCACGCAAGCATGGTTTACACTTGCAGGCCAGGCAATGCGCAGGGAGGGGCGCATTGCGGTTATTAATAATTGGCAGTTCGTGTTTCCGTACTCGGTCCTTAACGCACCTCCCGGTTGGACCTATGTAGGCCTTCCCACATGTCGCACTCAAAAACGACCATGATGAGCGTTTCCTAGTGCTCTAAAGCACTCCAAAAAGGCCAATCTTGTTTAGATGGTCAAAAAAGTAGCAATTTTAGCCGTAAGGCGAAGCATCCACTGCGATAGCAAATTAATGGACAGCTGTACGAAGTAATGATAGTAGCTTTATCGACCGTATAAACGTGAAAACATAGTCATACTAACTAAATGAAGAAGCATGGTGTGACGCGCGCAAGCAAACATGAACACATCTCACTCGATGACCCTGGAAATTCTCTATCAAAATGCTGTAGTGAGGAAGCGCGGCAGCAGCAGCAAGCGAATTGGCCTTAGTGCCGCCTCTCCCATCAGCGCGAACTAAGCCGCGAGAACAGAGCGCACGGTGGACTATGTTCCTGTCGCAGATGGCTTTCAAGATACAGCGAGCCGGGCGTATGCGCGCGGCGGCACCGTGTAAAGCGCGTCCCTCCATCCGGAACCTCGCGCTATGCAAGACGGTTCGCTTCTTCTCCGCTTTCCGCCCATGAGCGCGCGAGATTGAGCCGCGATAGGCTTACCCTCGCACGTTCTCACGTGCATATACAGCATACGGCGCGCAGTGACGATTTTATCGCCCTTGGACTTTAAGGGAACCTCACGCAGGCGGCAGAAATGCACTTGGGGTGTCCATATAACTGCTATTGCAATAAAAGGGTAGCTCCGGCTACCTTCGGACTATCCTTTCTGATAGCCCGACTCCAGATCAGAACGCCGAAAGGCACTCACGATATCGCTGTCGCAGCAGCCGAGAAATGTGCTTTGTTTTCAGTCTCGACACTCCACATGTTCCCGCGGTTGCGCTGGCAAAGAGAGACTCTCGCTTTGTTCGCACGCCACCGTTGCCGCCTTGCTTCGACATCTAAACGCAGTCGGTTGTGTCGCTGGTCGCGTTACCAGAAGTTCCCTTCAGACTCCGCCTCCTTTTCTCTAACTGCTCCGAAAAGCACCCACCTGTTTTGTTGGCATAAGATGTCTTCTACTTGGATCAAGAATGCCTCCGGAATCGACCCGCTTGGATTCTGATGGTCGTAGCGAGCATCCAAAGCTACCATTATAGTGCAGTTTGTTTTGGCGCTTGGTTTGACACGCGGCGTAACATCTTAATGGAGCTAAATATAAGCATAGAGGCCCGTTTCGTGGAGCTACTGCAGCAATGACTTAAAAAAATCCGCTGTCCATCGTCCATCTCTCATAGTCTTCAGCTTGATCATTGTTCAATTTTACATTTTTGAGCACACTTTTGCGAATCGTCTTTGTCCCAGGGCACGTATAAGGTAGACGGTGGACATAGAGTGCAGTTCTGCGCAGCGGGGGCAAGGAACGAAAGAAGAAACCCGAAGTTTTGGGTAAAGTGACCGTCCTGCGCATTCAAAATGGCTCCATTATTATTGCGATATCAATTACATGTACACTCAAGGCGCATTCTTGCCGTCGTCGAGGCCGCCGCGATGATGTTGCGAATTAAGTCATGATGTTCACCATGATCGCCACCGTCTTCCGTATACGGCATAGTCGACGCGCGCCGTATGCTGTATGTGGGAGTGAAGAAAGCGTGGGTGCGTGAGCTGACGGCGGCGGCTCAATCTCGAGCGCGCATGGTAGGAAAGTAGGGAGGAAGCGCGCAGTCTTCCGTCGCGCGCCAAACACCGGAAGAAGGTCCGGGACGGAGGGGCGTTCTGCTTCGACAGCTGCTGTGCGGTCTCTACTTGAACGCTGTCTTCGAGAACGGTATTCCACTCCGACGGCGGAGCAGGCCCTATCTTGATAGCGAACTGTGGTGACTACAGGGTCTAGCTGTGCGGAGGGCTCAAAGCTTCGTGCGCGCTCAGTTCGCGTTCAAGCGAGAGGCAGCACGCAGGTCAGTTTGCTCGCTCCAGCTGCCGCGCTTCCTGGATCACTCCAACGTTTTGACAGCGAGTATCCGCAGTTAATGGGTTATAGGTGTTCATGCTTGCCTGTGCGCGCGTGACCCCATGCTCGTTAGTTTAGTCCCTAAGCGAACGTTTCCAAGTTTATACGGCTGATGAGACTACTATCCTTACTTCGTACACCTGTCTACTAATTTGCTGTCGCAATCGATCCTTCACTTTCTGGGCGAAACTCCGGCTTTTTTTTTCGTGACGCTCATCTCAAGTCATGGTTATTTACTTATTGGTTGCAACAGTGTAGATCTTGTGCCGTCCTTGTCATTCTTGGAATTGCTTCTATATAATATGCACGATCGTGGCCAAGTTGATTTGTTTTCTTTATATAAAATGTCTATTTACTCAGATTTAAAGTGTAACTAAATGTGATCAGTTTGTATTCGCTGTGCTGGCGCACCTGTATGTAGGGCAGGAACCTCTTTTAGGCACTCGGTGCCTTTGTTCTTTGGCTCCATTTGAAACTGGGAAGACGTTGAAGGAAAAATTTTATTTAATTCGATTCAATATAAATGAAAGTGAAAACAATTTCTGCCCTCCTCATTCAGAAATTGGAGTAGCGGAATACGCTGACCTACGCCAGTAACTTTGTGCGTCATCCGTTGGTAGCTTGGCAGCTATTGGAATCCTTTTTTCTCGATTAGCTCTTGTTCCCGGACAGAGCCGCAACAGGTGGCGAATATCTGCTACAGAGGCTGGAGCAAAAGACTTTTGGTGGTTCACGGGGCCTCCAGTTGTTGGACCGCCATTCCAGCTGACGGAAGTTGTAAGGACCGCCCATTACCATATTCTACATTTCATTTCAATCTGAAGAATGTTGCTGCCAACGACCACTATACTGAATGCCGTACAACATTTTAAGGAAGCATCCACGTGCGAGATTGAGCCGATCGCGGCTCAATCTCGTGCGCTCATGGGAGGAAAGCGGAGAAGAAGCGAACCGTCTTGCATCGCGCTAGGTTCCGGGGGTAGGGACGCGCTCTACACGGTGCCGCCGCGCGCATACGCCCGGCTCGCTGTATCTTGAAAGCCATGTGCGACGGGAACATAGTCCACCGTGCGCTCTGTTCTCGCGGCTTAGTTCGCGTTGATGCGAGAGGCAGCACTAAGGCCAATTCGCTTGCTGCTGCTGCCGCGCTTCCTCACTACAGCATTTTGATTGGGAATTTCCAGGGTCATCGAGTGAGATGTGTTCATGTTTGCTTGAGCGCGTCACACCATGCTTCTTCATTTAGTTAGTATGGCTATGTTTTCACGTTTATACGGTCGATAAAACTACTATCATTACTTCGTACAGCTGTCCATTAATTTGCTATCGCAGTGGATGCTTCGCCTTTCGGCTAAAATTGCTACTTTTTTTACCATCTGAACAAGATTGGCCTTCTTGGAGTGCTTTAGAGCACTCAAAAACGGCCATCATGGACGTTTTTGAGTGCGACATGTGGGAAGGCCTACATAGGTCCAACCGGGAGGTGCGTTTATCCTTTTCGCAGCGACTGCAGTGAATGATTACCTAATGTATGTGCTTGGAGCATTTGATTCAATTACATTTATGAAGAAGAGGCGCTATATCGTTTTGCACAACCACAAGCAATTTCATTGCTCTGTAGTGATTACTACTCACTAAAAGATGCACAAAGCATAATTTTCACCTTGACCTGATAATTTATTTTTATTTATAAACACCGTAAGCCTTTTTTAGGCTGATACAGAAGGGGTAATTAAGTGAAAGTAATAGTTTTAGGAAAAATTTGGGTGAATTTAGCTTTGAGAAGCAAAAATACGGACCACCAAATTACATCATTTATTAGAGCACCCAAAAAAAAAAAAAAAAAAACAAGACAGTCATTCCACGCATAATAACTTGCGGCATTTTGTTAGACACTCTCTAAGTATTACAATCAAAAGCCATATTCAGCGTAACTTGCAGAATATTATAGCCTATATAGAAGGATATAATTTATGGAAAGTATGGGAAGCAGGACTTAACTCACGTTACGAACTCGTCAACGGTGTCATTATTTAAGACATCGCTTGGCAGTGCCTATTCTAAGAAGCGAGAGTTGAGGTGAAAGAAATTAATATATATAGGAGTTACATTTAGAAGTTATGACCCAATTTTAGTCGAGCGTGCATCGCAATGAGAATGAAATCACGAAAGTTCGACACATTTGTCGACAGTCCATCATAATTGATGACTGAAAGAGATAGAATCAACACAGTGCTTGAATGACGAAACTAGCTTGAACTTTATGGCGTTAGAGTATGCTTCGGAATGCCCCGAGGTCTATACTTAGGGAGGCCGAAGTATACTTCACTTCAAACTTGATGTGTAGTGGTCTGCGAGCAATGTTACTTCACGCATTTTCCCAGAAGACAATCGTGGTGCTGTTGTTTTCATTGTTAATTGCCGCATAAACAGAAAGGATTTATAGAGAAAAACTAGTATTAAGACAGTGATATATTGATGCGCGCAAGATAAATTAGACTGTCGACGAGCAGTTCAGAAGAATGGAAGAAATTATTTACCATTAACTGAGAATGAAATCAATGAATGACAATGAAAGAATAAACGAAGAAACACAAAAGAGAAAACATGATTTTAGATCACTAACTTCTTCAGTTCTGTCCTTTCTTTCACACTCATCCTTCGGTGGGAAAGCTAAAGAAGCACTATTTAGAGACGCTTTTGATGTGACAGCATCTTCGGACGTCGGTAGCATCGATGTTCAGTGGCTCTGGCGCCGGTCTATGAACCGCAGCTTCAGGTGTTGCACGTGACCAGCCAGAACGGCCGGGCTGTTGATGTCGAAAGGCACCTTGCCACCCGGCAGAACGCGGAATCGCTGAAGCAGTGACGTCACGCCCAGGAAGATTTCGACAGTAGCCAGAACTTCGCCCGGGCAGGTGCGTTTACCTGTGATTAAAATTACGATTCATCACTCTAAGAGAGGTCTGCACCATTTGCGGCGTATGTTGTCCCCAAACAATCGTCGTTACCAAGATTGTGTGCCTGTACTTTAATTAACCGGGCGCACCCAGTACTTCCAGGTCACGAACGGCATTTAAACATTATCAATGTGTGCATAACATTCTTGACAGTAAACTAGCGAACACAGGGTCTTCAAGAAAGACGCATTTGTGCGACAGTGTGTAACATTTAGCAGCATGAGAGGAACACGAATGCCCGCTGTCAAACGTTTTGCGCTTTCACACAAGATGCTTCATCACCGACCAGCCCAATCAGTTCGGTTATTCAAGAAAGAAAACGAAAGCAAAGCAGATGACCAATATTCTTTCGAGACACGACGAACCACAAAGGGTGTAAATTAGAGAAGAAAGGGGTTAACCGAGGGGCCCGAATTTCATTGGGCATATCATAAAGAGCCAACAGGCACGGACACCAAGGGCAACACGGGAAATTAATTGTTCCTAGTGAATGAAATAAAGAAACGATAAATTATGGAAATGAAAGTAGATGAAAAAATTGCCGCAGGTGGGGAACGAGCCCACAACCTTCGCATTTCGCGTGCGATGTTCTACCCATCGAGCCACCGCGGCGCCGTTTCCCTATCCACTTTCTTGGATATTTATGTTTTTTAGTAGAAACCTCGGAGTCCCTGGCAGGCGAAATGCGAAGGTTGGGAGATCGTTCCCCACCTGCGGCAAGTTGTTTTTTCATCCACTTTCATTTCCATAACTTCTCGTTTCTTTATTTCATTTATTAAACACAAGTAATTTCCCCTATGTTGTCCTCGGTGTCAGCGTTTGTTGGCTTCTTATGAAGTGCCTAGAGGGTGTAAATTATATTTTGTAGGGATTAGACATGCTTTCTTCCACGACCTCCTTTGCTCGGAATCGCTTTCAAGGGCTCTTAGAAGGGAGCACACATAGCATATGCGCTAAACGTCATGCGCGCGCACACACACCCCTTCGCAGACTCACACACAAAGGCACACGCACAAGTGCGCGCACGCACGAAGGCGCGTGCACGACCCGCCGCGGTCGCTCTGTGACACGTCTGAGCACGCTGTATACGGGCGGCCTGAACAAACAGTCGTGTACTGTGCATTGGGCGAACGTTAAGGAACCCCAAGTCGTGAAAATTATTCATGAGTGCCCCACCACGGCCTTCCTCATAACGGTATCTGTGCTTTGGTGCAAAGTATCTCGGTATTTCAACGATTAATTAACACGCAGGTTGTCGCTAGTGTAAGGATGTGACTGCCGGAATTTGTTTACTTGGACAGTTGAGAGTTTGATCCGCTCCCGCAATTAGCTGGCGACGTATTCACGCAGCATGTGAGTGTTGCTCATATCGCTGTCCATCTTAGCGAACCTTAGGCGTTCTGTAACGTTAATAGCTTGTGTCACGTAATGAACAGGGAACTTTGTGCTGGTAATCCATGTTCTTCTTTGCCATCTTCGTCATAACAGGTGGCTTTCAGGTCGACAAAGGCCTCAAGGACGGGTTTGGGTCAATTCTGAAGGATAAAAATTACTCGTCTGGAACATGCGCTTGCCAAGAACGTGCACGTGCACCACTGTCTTTATCTTAATCTCATCAAGATGAAAACCATTTGTGCCAGAAGCGCAATTCTGGTCCCGCAGCTGGATTACTCGAAGCGGCGGCCATTACTTCCGCGAGTAATAAAAATGAATACAGGACTGATTAAAAAAAACGTCCCCCATTAGCTTTCTAAGATGTAACCTTTTGGTACATTGATATTTATAAATTTATGGTGTTCCCGGTTTTCTAGCATGTGCATATTTGCAGGATATTCTCATAGATATTTTTTTTAGTGTTCAATGTGTACTGTGTGCTCTGTACGAATTCGTGGTACAAGTGCAGGGGTTAGTGCTGTAATGGGCACAGACGTGGCTTTTGAGCGCACGAACAAACAAATACGTATGTTGCACTTAATTGAAGCTTTCGGGCGGCTTTTTTCGTCGCGATGAAAATTGTACCCTCACAGCGCTCGCGCATGGCAGATTGACTGGATAGCACATGCTGTGCTCAGTGTTGTAAATACGATACTCACTATTTTCTGCTTGGGAAACAGCGCCCGCTTCTGAATAGGGACGGAAAATCACGAATCAAACTAAACACATAGTCCGTCATTCGGGACTGTTAAAACTGCTTGGCCAAGCCCTTATCATTTCGTTCCGAAGAGACCTGCTCTTTCTTCCACGTATAAATAAATTTGGTGGACACTTAAGCTTCGCCTTTAAGGGTGCAACGCGACAGAGTTCAAAGATGCCTGACTGCTTCTCACGCCCCCCGGCAACTGCAGTGCATGTAGCCGCAATGTTTACCGGGAAACGCTAGCGGCAAACGCCATGAACGAAGGCGGGCTTTCTGGTACTAACGCTGCCTCTTGCGTGTGCCGCGATGCCGTAAAACTCCTTAAACTTCGTAAAGTAGCGACACTCTTCTGCTCCGCCTTCGCTACTCCTCATTTGTCCTCTCTTTCACGCTCCCTCCCCGACCGTGGCGCCACCTACACCGCTCGAGTGTAGCAGACAACCTTTCGCCGAGTGAATTCACGCATAGCAACGCGGTACGCGTTAGGCGTTCGCGTTGGCTTTCTAGCTCCGAATAACTTCCTGTATAGCATAAAGTTTCTATACGGACGGTTATACATATTCAGTGACGGCAGCTTTTTTTCCTGTTTTCATAATTATTTTTTTAAGGTATCTGAACGAGCGCTAACGCTGTGCCATGACGATTCCGAATGTATCGCATGCGCTGTAATTATGTACGCAATATTTGTCAATTGAGTGCCGCAAGATGCTCTTGCCAATGGGTGTAATTAATACATTTACAATCTAATGCCAACATCCTGCCCTCCACCAAGCCCTCAGTAGCCTATAAATAATCTGCGCCATCCTTACCATGTGAATTCGCGACGCATATCGGCTATGACGTACAAAGGCCGACAGAGGGCGCGAACAATCGCTGAAGGTTCGAAAGAGTATTACAAGTTACATTGCCGCCAACGTGCGTGCTTCCCAATCTTCTAAGCACGCGCAAAGGCTAAGAGGTGGGCGATGGTGCTGTTACGTTTCTCGTGCCTTTAAGTCGACAGAAATGCGCGCGGCCGATCATCGAGTCGGGATTCTGCGTATATAGAAAATGAAATCAGTTTTTTAGTATTCGTTCGCGAGGCGGTGATGCGGTAACAACGCTTCATTCAGGCTCAAGCAAGTGAATTATTTTTTTTTCAGGTTAGTGACTCGTCAAGAATAACATTTCATCGTGCGTTAGCTCTTCCGTTCACGATGTAACTTAGTTGTCGCGATCCGAGTTGCACTAAGGTGCATATATTGAGGAGGGTTGCGCTCACTCCGAATAACATTTGCGAGATACTACACTGTAATTCTGAAGTGGAAAGTGACAACGAGTCTTGCCAGTTGCCGGAGTAGGGCCACCTCGAACTTTCGGCTTTGGTCGGTGACAATGTGAGCCGGAGTCCCGAAGCGGGAGACTTATGCGGAGAAAAGGGCAGTGCATGGCAACGGTCTCCGCTGTTACATCGGGCACTAGCACGGCTTGTGACCAACGCGTGGAAGTGTTGACGATGGTCCCTATATTTCGGAACCTCATGGAAGAAGCAGGGGTCGGACTAGGTCAACATGAATCAGAGAGAAGCGGGAAGGCAGTAGAGCAAATCCGGTCAGCTGCGTAGCACAGTGCCTGGACACCTTGCGTAGTACACAAGCAAGGAACACAGGCAGCCAAGCGCGCACATCCACTTTCATACGAGGCCAAACAAAACGTTACACTATAAGTTTTAGTGATGAACGATTCGCGGGATGTGACAAAGGGCGAATTTGGTAAAAAAAGAAGAGGCGGCGTAGTGGAAATCGAACGTAATGACGGTGGTGTTAGAAAATGTCGTGAACCTCGAAGATGATGGAAATGCCAAGGTCATAAATTTCGGCTTCCTGGAGCACCAGAGGTGAAGGTAGAAATGAACGAAGTGCGCGAAGTTCCTGATCGTGCTCTTGCAACTATGCCAGACGTTGACGCATGAACTATGGTGTTGCATGATTTGAAATACGACTCAGCGCGTCGGCGGTGATTTCGGCGTCTTTTACTTGTCAAATCGTGGTTGAAAATTTGAAAGGAAAGCGTAATGACGGAGCTCTTCTCGGAGAGTACGTAAGTTTAGACGACCTGAAGGCGTTTTTCAAGGGCTTATGGTCTCACCAAGTGGCGGATGGGCGTCCTTCCAAGAAGCCATGGAAATATTTCATCGTAAGATACATCGCAACATAAACAAGCTCCCGGCAGAAAGCGCCATACCACTGATCCATTCGTTTGTGTTAGTTTATTATTTATTTATTTGAAATACTCTCAATGCTATTGCGGTGTTACAGAGAGGAGTGGTACAGATGTGGTACATTATTGCAGATGTACGTCTTGAATGAAGTTTCATCAGGGTTGCTGGCGATGGAGGCGGGGAGGTGATCTCATGCAATGACGTCTTTGGAACGTATGAATGTAAGTACAAGTTGGTGTGGCAGCTTGGCACTTGAACTTTAAAACGACGATCAACGCGTGAAGGGATGGAGGAAGACGCGGTAAAGAGAGCGATTTTGAGATAATGGTTAGTGAAATAGATTTTATGAAAAAGACGGAGGCGGTCAACTGCTCTTCTGCAAGATAGATCAGGAAGGTTAAGGGAAGATTTCATTGCAGACATGCGGGAAGTACGAGAATAATGGGCGTAAATGAAACGAGCTGCACGGTTCTGGGTGGCCTCAAGAGAAGGAATAAGCACTGATGACGAGAGATCCCATATTCTACTTTGGACCCTACTAATGTTTTGTAGAGCGTTAGTTTTAGTGAGGTGGGGCTGAATAAAAGTTGGGATGGAATAAACGAAGCATGCAGTTTGAACTGTTAATTACATAATGAGTATTCTCACGCTATGTTAAGCAATTAGAAATTTGGGCACCAAGATGTTTGTAGGAAGGGACGGAAACTGATTTCTAGCCATTAAGAGAGTACGAAATCCTTATTACTTTGCATTTAATAATGTTCAGGTTCATCGGCCAGTCACTACAACATGAAGAAATACTAAGTCTGACTTAAGAGCGGTACAGTCATCTGGGTTAGCCACTACACGGTAGACTACAGTCATCAGCAAATAGTCTAATAGTTGATGAAACGCATGCAGGTAAGTCAGTAATATAAATAATAAACATCATCATCATCATCATCATATTTTATGTCAACTGCTGGACGAAGGCCCCTCCCTGCGATCTCCAAATACCCCTATTTTGCGCCAACGGATTCCAACTAGCACCTGCAAATTTATGAATTTCATCACCCCACCTTGTCTTCTGTCGCCCTTGACTGCACTTCCCTTCTCTTGGCACCCACTCTATAACCCTAATGGTCCGTCGGTTATCTAACCTGCGCATTACATGATCTGCCCAGCTCCGTTTTTTTTCTTAAATGTGAATTACAATATCGGCTATACTCGTTTGTTCTCTGATCCGCACCGCTCTCTTCCTGTGTCTTACGTTACGCTTATCATTATTCGTTTAATCGCTCTTTGTGCGGTCCTTAACTTGTTCTCGAGCTTCTTTGTCAGTCTCGAAGTTTCTGTCCATATGCTAGCACCGGCAGAATGCACCGATTGTACACTCCTTTTTTTAGTGGTAATGGTAAGATTCCAGTCAAGATCGGATAACGTCTGCCGTATGCGCTGCAACCCATTTTTATTCTTCTGTAAATTTTGTTCTCATGACGAGGGTCCCTTCTGAGTAATTGACCTAGGTAAACGAACTCCTTCACAGACTCTAGAGGCTGATTGGCGATGCTGAATTCTTGTTCCCTTGTCCGGCTATTGATCATTATCTTTGTCTTCTGTATAATAACCTTCAATCTCACTCTTACACTCTATATGTTAAGGTCCTCAATCATTTGTTGTAACTCATCCCCAGTGTTGCTGAACAGGACAATGTCATATGCAAATCGACGGTTGCTGAAATATTCTCCGTTGATACTCACTCCTAAGCCTTCTCAGTTTAATAGCTTGAATATTTCTTCCAAGCACGCAGTGAATAGCACTGCAAGAGATTGTGTCTCGTTGTCTGACCCCTTTCTTTATTGGTATCTTCCAAATTATTAAGGAGAATTAAGGCAGCTGTGGAATCTCTGTAGATAGTTTTCAATATGTTTATGTAAAAGTCCTGTACTTATTGATTGCGTAATGCCTCTACGACTGCTGGTATCTCATGCTGAACCAAATATCTTTTCATAATGCCTGAAAAGCCATACAGAGAGGCTTATGACACTTTCATTTTTTGTCATTTATTTGTTAGGTACTTTTTTACTTGGGACAGCTTAGCTACTGTTTACCTTGGTACCTTACTTCCCACTTTAATTGCTGCTTCTGAAGCCAGCCTAGCTAAGGTTTCATTCATTACCTCTATGTCATCTCTCTGTATATTTGTTTGGAATTACCAGCCTGAAATGATCTGCTTTTTCTTTTACTGTGTCTTGGTTGGCCTGTATCTCCTTGACCAATTTTAATCTGTACTTCCTCAAACTGAGGTGAATCCTAGACCTCACTAACTTATGATCACTGCACCCTCCTTTATTCTACCCAGCACTTCTACATCCTGCACTATTCTGGGATCGACAGAAAGTATGAAAATAATTAGATTTGTCCTTTCACAGTCAGGGCTTTTCCAGGTCCGCATTTTGTTCTTACCAGGCACGTACCCCCCCCCCCCCCCCGCTCCCCGCCCACGCCACCGTTTCTCACACACATTCCTAAAGCGCCGCCAAATCAATGTTGAAACTTGGCAGCTATTCGGCGGTCAACATTTTGCTGCCTTTTTCACTCCTTTTGGTTGGCGGTAGTTATCGGCGTCTCCTGGGATGTGATGGCCAGTTTCCTCATCAATTCGGTGCCCGCGCGATGAACTCGAGATGCATTTAGTTGTCACCGTCTATTCAAAGGTCACGCCCATCGTTGTTGCTTCGTAAGGTCAACCTTCTTCGTTTAGACTGATCCAGGGACCAGGAAAGGGATTCAGTTCGTGGTCAGCTGGGCTTTATGCACGTGGAACGAGTTGCGGTCAGAGAAAATGCCAATTGCGTTTAACTTTTGTTTTCGTTTCATTATTTCCTCGAGTGACGGCTCGCCGCGTCGCTGACATATCCTCGGAACCATATACCCGTGATATGGGTTACATAAGGTGGAAAATAAAATAATGCGAGAGAGCTTTTATGATCAGTCCCTGCAATAACCTTGAAACTCATAGGCAATATGACTGTCACCTGTTAACTCGTCTGGTTTTTCCCTAATTCTACAGCTCTTAAATTTTCGTGCAAAATTGCCAACTGGAAACCAGAATCGAAAGGACTTGAGAAATTAAGCGATCTACGAAGGGAGAGAGCCAAGGCAACAGCCAAACAGAAGGAAAAACGATAATTAACAAATGTAACCTTTGTTTATTAAAATATTCATCGATCAACATGTTTTTATCTAAAAAGGAAGTAGAGAAAACGCCGCCGGAAGTGGAGGGCAATTCCGAGTGTTCTGAATGACGCTTCTACAGTTATCATTCGAACCGCTTAACGTTGCCACTTCTCTGCTGTGCTTATGTAGATATTTTTCTAACCTTCGGCGGTGGGCGCAGTACGTGTAGAGTCGCAGCTTCCTGCGCCATACGCGGTTGTATGCGACTGGCGGCCACGCATCGTTACGTAACTTCCAAATAACAATAAGAGTCGGTTGTGGCACTTAACTTGTTAGAGCAGTAAACGAGGGATCTAAAAGAACTGTGATTGTTCTGCAAATATATATTTCTGTATATTTCTTCCAGAGATAATTCAAAAACGCTACGATAGTCGGATACAATTTAAGAGGAAGCTTTAGCTCGGGCCCAACTCCTAGGTGGCCTATTCAAATACACGTAAAACGGAAAAATGTTTTTCTGATATAACCCCTGGACCGATTTTAATGAAATTGGTTGCATCTGAGAGAGGGAGTTAAATTCTAGTGACTGTTTGAAGCGGAATTTCGATGTAATGCCTGAATTTTGTTAAAAAGATTGTCAAATTTTCGACAGTTTGAAAAAAAGAATAGAAGCACGAAGTTTACAAATCCATAGCTCTGCATCAAGAACAGATGTCGTGGTTCTGTAAACAGCATCATTAGACCATTCAAAGCGGACAAATTCGATATATCATTTTACATTTTATGTGAATTTGTTACGTTGTTTACAAGCGTTCTGCAAAAGGTGTATTTTCATATTACTAAATTTTTTGAGATTCGAATGTAACATATCACTTTTGTCCGCTTTAAATGTACTATTAGATGGAACTCAGAAAATTGTAATATCATTTTTCTTTGCCGAAAGACAGAGTTGTAAACTTGATAGTCTCGGTTTCTGAAAATTTTTGATTTTTGATAATTTTTAATAAAACAGTCACGTTATAAAGCAAATGTTAGATACCAACTGTCACTAGAGTTTAACTTTTTCTTTTAAATGCAACAAACCTTGTCAAATTTGGTGCAGTTGATGCAGAGAAAGACGAATTCTCCTTGTACATGTATTTAGATAGGAGCACCCGAGCTAAAGCTTCCTCTTAAGTGTGCATTGAAGCCCCGCCCACGACCTCATAACCGTCAGCCACTGTTCCTTCGCGACGCTCCAAATAATTCGTACTTCAAACCTCTTCTGTTATCCAAATAAGGCGGTATCTACAAAATAAATTATTAGCGCGTAATGTTATACCTTTCCCCTCACCTATTATAGTGCAATGGTGAATGCCCAATTCATTATTGAACTGAAATAACATGCTTGCTTTGCTACAACTATTTGTCGTGAAATTTCACTTCAGTTGGCAGTGAAGTTTCATGAGTAAAACGGGTTCAGCAGTGAAATGAACTGCACAGCAGACTTTTGAAGAGTGAAATGCTCAGATTCGATACATTTTGTCCATGTCTGTTGCACACCTCACTGTTTCCGCTGATGAAATGACTTTTGAAGAACAGCAGACGCTCCGGAGGTGTCAAGTACGACGCCATTTTGAAAAGGCCGCATGACGACGACTTTGCTTCTATCATTGGCTGGCGGAGTAACACAACTCCGCGGGGTCCGTGTGTCTTTGTTGCCAACTACTGCTTTTTAAAGTTCTATTCTACTAAAGTAATCTTTATTTTACACTTTCGCTTCTTTACTTGTTCTTGGCAGAGTTCATCCTGCGCTTCTTTCCTGCGCGAGTACATTTGGCGTGTTTCTTTGTTTGCCAAGTAAAGGAGGTGTGTATCGCACAGGTGTAACTGTAAAATACATCTTATTTCATTTCTCTTTTGCGGGTTTACGCATTTTTATGGCGAATGGTGGGTGTTATTCACATTTGTACTAGTAAAGGTGCCCCCCTCATTTGCATAGAAAAGTTACCTTAAGCTGCCCCCCCCCCTCCCGACAAAAAATCCTGGGTAGGTGCCTAGTTCTTACGCTTCCTGAAGAAGGTGTTCAATATTAGTAGCTTATTTATTTCCGCAAATTCTACCAACATCTCTCCTCCAGTGTTCGCAGAATCGACGCCGTAGTTGTCAATCGCTTGTTCCCCAGCCTGCCTTTTCCCCACTTTTGCACAGAAGTCACCCATTAGTAGAGTATACTGAGTTTGCCCTATTCTCATTGCTAATTGAACACCTTCATAAAACTGATCTATTTCATCATCATGACTGGAGGTTGGAGCGTAGGCTTGTACTACCTTCAATACTGTACATACCTCTTATTAGGTTTGATTACAACTATTGCTACCCTCTCATTAATGCTGTAGAATTCGTCAATGTTGAGTGCTATGTTCTTATGGGTTAGGGATCCTACTCCGTACTGCTTCTTTTCTGGAAACATCTATAGCATAAGACCTGGCCGTTAGTCAGCCGTGTTTAAGCCTCACGAGTTCTTCTCACCTCCCTAAGGCCATTGATATTCCAAACAATGCCTGATAGTTCCTCGAAGATTCCTGCTTAGCTAGCTTCACTCGAGAGAGTTTGAATGTTAAATGTTGCCAAGGTCTGTTTTCATTGGCGGCCTGTCCGAGTCCAGAGATTATTAGCACCCTCTGTTACGTTACAGGTCCGACCGCCGCCTTGTCAGGGGCTCCGCAGCTGCTTGGGACTGAGGGCCATTGGCTGATCGAATGAGTCATTTGGGAGGGAGTGGCCGAATACTGCACTAGGGAGGCCAATTCCTGTTTTGGTGAGAGAGTGTCTTTTGTTGAAGTATAGTGGGTCTTCCTAATTTGGTTGTCCCTGGATTATTATATCCCCAGTGGCTCTCGCCTTTAGCAGATGCGGGTCAAGAGTACTGATCTTAAGAAGAGAACGATGGGAAACTGTATTAAAGGCTTTCTTGAAGACATGAAATATGCAGTCTATAATAGAACCAATGCCAACAGAAGAAAACTGGTCGTTATAAAAAGTCAAAGTTGAGTTTCGCAGGATAAATATTGGCAGAAACCATGCTGGCTGCTACTGAAGAATCTATTTTATTCTAGAAAGGCAACTAGGCTCGAGTAAATAACGTGTTCGAAAAGTTTACATGAGACACTGGTTTGCGATATGGGCGTGTAGTTTAGGGGCTAGTTATGTCGCCTTGTTTGGGGATAGGTATCACTCTCCCCGCCTTTCACTCGCTAGGTAACACTCCACATTCTGTGGACCGTGAGAATAGTAGTGCCAAAATAGGTTTTCGTGTAGTATGTCGAAGCTATTGGCACCGTGCGTGAAGTGAGGCGCTGTGAACGGCACTCCGGTGACGTCAGCAAGGGGAATCGTAGCTGCATGTTTAGTCCTTTGCTCGCGATGTGATTGCGTGATGGCGTAGCACGGCGCCTTTTTATCACTACTTCCATTTGGTTGTGTTAGTAACTATATGAATGCTACCATTAGAAGAGCAAAAATTGTTATATGTTTCACGTATCTTCCATATAAACACAGCCATTGAGGTCAGGAACACAATCTCGTAACTCACGTCACAAAGCGGGAGGACGAGAGAGTAAATGATAGATTACGTAGGTTTGGAAAGTAAGCCCGATCCGAGGGCTCATTCGCAGAACTTCCCGTAGACTAAGTGTGTGGCAGTGTAGTTGAGCGCTAATTTTACATTACACTTTTAAATCTAGTAATTTCGTATTACATATATACAGGTCCCCCTGCGACAAAAAATTGGGGCAGAACCTATCGCACAATGAATGTAAACTTTAATGCGATTAGCAATGAAGGAAAATATCGACACATAGTAGTGGGGCCACAGAGACGCGCCTTGTATGAGGCGTGTATGCCGCCGGGCTCGGCTCTCGCGGTTTCTTTTGGTTCCTTCCTTTTGCCCCACCTTGGGCGTCTGCGTTAAAGGATAAGAAATGAGCAGATTGGGTGAGGGAACAAACGCAAGTTAATGACATCTTAATTGAAATCAAGGAAAAGAAATGGGCAAGGGCAGGACATGTAATGAGGAGGCAAGATAACCGATGGTCATTAAGAGTTACGAACTGGATTCCAAGGGAAGGGAAACGTAGGAGGGGGCGGCAGAAAGTTACGAGGGCGGATGAGATTAAGAAGTTTGCAGGGACGACATGGCCACAATTAGTACATGACCGGGGTAGTTGGAGAAGTATGGGAGAGCCCTTCGCTCTTCAGTGGGCGTAACCAGGCTGATGATGATGATGATGATGATGATGATGATGATGGGCGTCTGCGTTTATTCTGTCCAAGATCGTGAAGAACTCCACTTGCACGCGTGCTCTGCAATATCTGCCATCTTTCCTGCGTGTGCCGCTAGACGAAACCCTTATCGCTTCAAGAACGACGGCCCTGGCTGAATTACCGCCCTTTCCCAGCCCCTTCAAAAGCAGCTTGTTGATTAGCTACCCCTTCAGTGGGCATGTGGGGAGCACTCGTTGCGCAATGCCTCCTGCGAAACTTTTCTTCGTTCCGCAGGTGCATAAACACTTGACCCTGTATGCTAAACGGAGTTACAATCGCTCCCTTTTGCTGCTATCATGGCCACTTGTTTTATATGCTACTGTGTATGTATGGCCACACATGTGCAGGTCATAAATACCAGGTTCTCTAGCCGAGTGCCATCCGTGCGGTATAAGCGAGCTCAGATTGGTCCACCTTGACTGATTAAATAGGGCACCACTGTAGGTTAAATAAGGCGTACAACTCGTGCGGCACCCGCCGTGGTTGCTCAGTGACTATGGTGTTAGACTGCTGAGCACAAGGTCGCGGGATCGGATCCCGGCCACGGCGGCCGCATTTCGATGGGGGCGAAATGCGAAAACACCCGTGTACTTAGAATTAGGTGCACGTTAAAGAACCCCAGGTGGTCGAAATTTCCGGAGTCCTCCACTACGGCGTGCCTCATAATCAGAAAGTGGTTTTGTCACGTAAAACCTCATAACTTAAATTTTTTAAATTTCACTCCTGCGGGGACGGTAGAGTATCCGTCTCCCGTGCAAGAGGACCGTGGTTCAAATCCCGGTGCCGCGCAATTCTCCACCGGAAAATACAAAATACAAAAAAAACCGTGTGTTGAGAAAATTGCACGAACAGGCCTGGAGTGCGGCCTGACCCCGGTGACCAGAACCGGTAACGCACTCTCTCACCAGAGCAGGATTGGCCACCCTCGTGCAGTACTTGGCCACAACCTCCTATATGAATACAACAATCGAACCCCGGCCCTCAGTCCCCAGCAGCCGCGAAGCAACTGACCACGGCGGCGGTCAGATCTGTGACGCTGCAGAGGGTGCTAAGAATACCTGGCTCCGGACAGGCCGCCATTGGAATCTGAACCTGGCAACGTTTAACGTTAGAACGTTATCTAGTGAGGCGAGTCTAGCAGTGTTATTGGAGGAATTAGAGGTTAGTAAATGGGATATAATAGGGCTCAGTGAGGTTAGGAGGACAAAAGAAGCACATACAGTGCTAAAAAGCGGGCACGTACTGTGCTACCGGGGCTTAGCGGAGAGACGAGAACTAGCATTCGGATTCCTGATTAATAAGGAAATAGCTGGTAACATACAGGAATTCTATAGCATTAACGAGAGGGTGGCAGGTCTTGTTGTGAAACTTAATAGGAGGTACAAATTGAAGGTGGTACAAGTCTATGCCCCTACATGCAGTCATGATGACCAGGAAGTCGAAAGCTTTTATGAAGACGTGGAATCGGCGATGGGTAAAGTCAAAACAAAATACACTATACTGATGGGCGACTTCAATGCCAGGGTAGGCAAGAAGCAGGCTGGAGACAAGTCAGTGGGGGAATATGGCATAGGCTCTAGGAATAGCAGAGGAGAGTTATTAGTAGAGTTTGCAGAACAGAATAATATGCGGATAATGAATACCTTTTTCCGCAAGCGGGTTAGGCGAAAGTGGACGTGGAGGAGCCCGAATGGTGAGACTAGAAATGAAATAGACTTCATACTCTGCGCGAACCCGGGCATCATACAAGATGTAGACGTGCTCGGCAAGGTACGCTGCAGTGACCATAGGATGGTAAGAACTCGAATTAGCCTAGACTTGAGGAGGGAACGGAAGAAACTGGTACACAAGAAGCCAATCAATGAGTTAGCGGTAAGAGGGAAACTAGAGGAATTCCGGATCAAGCTACAGAACAGGTATTCGGCTTTAACTCAGGAAGAGGACCTTAGTGTTGAAGCAATGAACGACAATCTCATGGGCATCATTAAGGAGTGCGCAATAGAAGTCGGTGGTAACGCCGTTAGACAGGAAACCAGTAAGCTATCGCGGGAGACGAAAGATCTGATCAAGAAACGCCAATGTATGAAAGCCTCTAACCCTACAGATAGAATAGAACTGGCAGAACTTTCGAAGTTAATCAACAAGCGTAAGACAGCGGACATCAGGAACTATAATATGGATAGAATTGAACAGGCTCTCAGGAACGGAGGAAGCCTAAAAACAGTGAAGAAGAAACTAGGAATAGGCAAGAATCAGATGTGTGCGTTAAGAGACAAAGCCGGCAATATCGTTACTAATATGGATGAGATAGTTCAAGTGGCTGAGGAGTTCTATAGAGGTTTATACAGTACCAGTGGCACCCACGACGATAGTGGAATAGAGAATAGCCTAGAGGAATTCGAAATCCCACAGGTAACGCCAGAAAAAGTAAAGAAAGCCTTAGGAGCTATGCAAAGGGGGAAGGCAGCTGGGGAGGATCAGGTAACAGCAGATCTGTTGAAGGATGGTGGTCAGATTGTTCTAGAGAAACTGGCCACCCTGTATACGCAATGCCTCATAACCTCGAGCGTACCGGAGTCTTGGAAGAACGCTAACATAATCCTAATCCATAAGAAAGGGGACGCCAAAGACTTGAAAAATTATAGACCGATCAGCTTACTGTCCGTTGCCTACAAAGTATTTACTAAGGTAATCGCAAATAGGATCAGGAACGCATTCGACTTCTGTCAACCAAAGGACCAGGCAGGATTCCGTAAAGGCTACTCAACAATAGACCATATTCACACTATCAATCAAGTGACAGAGAAATGTGCAGAATATAACCAACCCTTATATATAGCTTTCGTTGATTACGAGAAAGCGTTTGATTCAGTCGAAACCTCAGCAGTCATGGAGGCATTACGGAATCAGGGTGTAGATGAGCCATATGTAAAAATACTGGAAAATATCTATAGCGGCTCCACAGCCGCCGTGGTCCTCCACAAAGAACGCAACAAAATCCCAATAAAGAAAGGCGTCAGACAGGGAGATACGATCTCTCCAATGCTATTCACAGCATGTTTACAGGAGGTATTCCGAGAGCTGGAGTGGGAAGAACTGGGGATAAAAGTTGATGGAGAATACCTTAGCAACTTGCGATTCGCTGATGATATTGCCTTGCTTAGTAACTCAGGAGACCAATTGCAATGTATGCTCACTGACCTGGAGAGGCAAAGCAGAAGGGTGGGTGTGAAAATTAATCTGCAGAAAACTAAAGTAATGTTTAACAGTCTCGGAAGAGAACAGCAGTTTACGATAGGTAGCGAGGCACTGGATGTGGTAAGGGAATACATCTACTTAGGGCAGGTAGTGACCACGGATCCGGATCATGCGACTGAAATAACCAGAAGAATAAGAATGGGCTGGGGCGCGTTTGGCAGGAATTCTCAGATCATGAACAGCAGGTTGGCATTATCCCTTAAGAGAAAAGTTAATAACAGCTGTGCCTTACCAATACTCACGTACGCGGCAGAAACCTGGAGGCTTACGAAAAGGGTTCTACTTAAAATGAGGACGACGCAACGAGCTATGGAAAGAAGAATGATAGGTGTAACGTTAAGAGATAAGAAAAGAGCAGATTGGGTGAGGGAACAAACGCGAGTTAATGACATCTTAGTTGAAATCAAGAAAAAGAAATGGGCATGGGCAGGACATGTAATGAGGAGGGAAGATAACCGATGGTCATTAAGGGTTACGGACTGGATTCCAAGGGAAGGGAAGCGTAGCAGGGGGCGGCAGAAAGTTAGGTGGGCGGATGAGATTAAGAAGTTTGCAGGGACGGCATGGCCACAATTAGTAAATGACCGGGGTTGTTGGAGAAATATGGGAGAGGCCTTTGCCCTGCAGTGGGCGTAACTAGGCTGATGATGATGATGATGATGATGATGTGTATGATTGCCTCGACGTAGCGCTGTTGTTGCAATACGGTGATGTCGAGGAAAATCTGGGGCCTCCAGAATTGCGGAAGTCGGCTCAAGATGCCGCTGCGTCGTATAGTGTTCCCATATCCGAGGCTGATCAGATGGGCACGGTATTATTAATGCTTAAATACATAAAGAAGACGACAGTCCTGCTTACTAAAGGTCAGTCCGAGTTGAAATGAGATGTGAAGGATGTGAAAACTAGCCAAAACGCAATTGGAATGCAAGGTAACTGATATTTTCCTTTGTCTTGAATCACTTGAAAGTGAATCTGAAGCACTAGATACTGCTTGCAATGATTTTGCCATAATTCAAGAAAGCACTGAGTGGTTGGCAAAGCAGCAGGACACCATAGTCTCGGGCCTAGACGACTTGGAAGACAGATGAAGTCGTAATTGTTTTTTTACAGCATACCCGATTCCCGTGTATAATGGCTGCAAACTTAACAGAAAACTCTGGATGCGCTGTCGTCAACGATGGGAAATGCCTTGCCAGCAAACTCAATTGAACGGACGCATCGAATCGGGACTTTTTCAAATGCGAAGTGTCATCCGGTTTAAATGAAACTATCAAGCATTAAAATTAAGGAAATCACACTTTCGTCGCGCAGCAAACTACAAGGTAGGAACATTTCAATACTTGAGGACTTCTCGCTTGCGGCAAGGCTTGCTAGAAAAAAGATCTTGAATTTGTTAAAAACCAGCAATTACCCCTTATTCGAGCTATGTTTTGACAAGCATTTCATTGATAAGCAGTGTTTCATGTATGATCCAACAAGTGACAGCGTTAAGCGAACTAATCTAGTGTTCCAGATCACGTGAGCGTAACTGACATTCTGCGTCATCATCCTACTACATACGAACGCGCAAGGGGCAATGACGTATACTTAACAGCACAAGCCTCCGTGCTTGTTGCTAATTATAGAAGTGTGTTTCGCAAGCGCGAGGCACTTGACTAGCTCATCAATAGCTGTTATTCTGGTATTATTGCATTAACGGAAGCTTGGCTACAATACCATGTGCAAGATCCTGAAATATTTGATTTGTCTCGATTTCGTATCTTCCGCTGCGATCGTACTGCTCGCCAAGGCGGAGGCGTACTGCATGCTATTTCAAAGTCCCTGCAGTGTCATTACGGCCACATTCACTATAACCTGGAAATTGTGTGCGCTTGCGTTGATATCGGTCACTGTAATATTACCATAGTTGTTATCTACCGGCCTTCCTTCTACCCATACACTTTCACCGGTGAGATTTAGGATATGCTTAACACACTTACTTTGTGGCATCCTTGAAATCCCATTATATTAGTAGGGGATTTCAACTCGCCCAACATATTGTGTAATAGTGATCCTTCGCGCTGTTATCAAATTTTTTCGCAAAGTAACGACTTTCTTGATCTCTGCGCTTTATATTTCCTAACACTATTAGTATTGGAACCAGCCAAGGTCTCAGACAGCACTGCTTAAGTGCCTGACTTAACCTCATGCTCTCATCCTGACATAGTTGCTAATGTTTTATGCTTACCGGGCTTAAAGGAACACTAAAGCGAAACAATAAATCAGTTTAGACTAATGAATCATTGTTTGAGAACCCTCCAGGCAGTCATTTAAAAAAATAGTTTGGTTATTAGATGAGAAAATTAAGGTCCAAGTATCAGTATTTGAATTTGGCGCCGAAACCCTAGCGCCGGTACGTCTGCGTGACGTCAGGGATCCCTAAGTATGTTCGCATTTGGACCGCGTTGTCTGAATAAAGGTTCCAGAAACCTGCCATGTTTAATATTTGGTTCCCTTAGAACACAATGTAGTCAATCTGTACCGCTATATATAATTAGTAGGCCCTTGAAGATGGCACGACGTCACAGCCCCCAGGTGCGGGAACTTAAGGAGGCGTCGCCACCCGTATTTGGTTCTTGCGCTTTTTCTGGCTTACCAAACGTCTTATCATTGTAAGAGTGGTGTTTTTGGTGTTGTAGAACGCTGATTTACTGATGCAGAAGAAATCATTTTTCACTTTAGTGCCCCTTTAAGAGATCACCGGGGTCTTTTATTCAACATATTATCGCCTGTGTTAAAACTAGCTGTAGAAAAAAATTAATTTATCACTATGATAGGGCAAATATTCACGCTATTATTATTGAGCTAGCTAACTTTCTTGATCCTTTTCTAAGCCAGTTTGATGATCGCACTTTGATGAGAACTGGATCGTTTTCAGAAATAATATACATGAGCTCACCGATAAGCTTATTCCACCAAGTGCAATATCATGCAATGGTAAAAAGCCATGGTTCAACTCGAAATTAAAAAGGCTTTCCAACCGAAAAAAAGAAACGGCGGTTTGGAATACCTAATAAAAGTGCACTGGCATCGAAATGGAATGCTTACAAGGAGGTGAACAATACCTCCACAGAGGCTGTAAAACTTGTTAAAAACATCTTTCCAAGTTCACACTTTGCCCTCAATGCTTGCGAATGACGCTAAAAATGTTTTGGCCAGTTATTAACCCCTCCAAGAATAATTCGGTCACGCTGATTGATTCCAGCGGTTCACCGGTACCCGATGAGGTATGTCTCCATGTCCTTAATGCTGTATTCTCTAACAACATTGTCGTATGTACTTGACCTATGCTTCCAACTCTTCAGTCTCTCAGTTACCCAGCTATGGACTTTATTATCATTGAACCTCTTGGGGTCGAAAATGTAATTAAAGGTATGAAGTTATCAAGTCCTGGTGTGGATTTAATAAAGGGGTGATTTCTGAAAATACTGTTCTTTATTCATCTGTTGTACTTTCAAGAATTTTTCAGCAATCTTTAGGCACCTTTCAGCTCCCTGCAGAATGGAAGGTAGGGAAGGTGGTCTCACTTCACAGGTCCGCCATCAAAAACCCGCCCCTCGACTACCGCCCAATTCTCTCGCCAGCATTCCATGCAAGGTTTTTGGGCATATTTTGCACTCACATTTAGCAAAGCACTTAGACAATAATGTATTTTTCACAAAAGCACAGTATGGTTTCCGAGAAACTTGCTTTGCGGAACTCAGCTTCTTTCTTTTGCTCACAGTCTTCATCTTATTCTCGACAAAGGTTTATTCGTGGACTGTATTTTTTTTTATTTCGCTAAGACCATCGACCAAGTGTGTCATAGATTCCTTCTGTTGAAACTTCCTAAACTTAGTCTTGATCCTAACCTGTTTGCATGGCTTGAACATTTTCTTCTTAACCGGTCACGGTACGTTGTATCATATAACCATATGTCACCAGTTAATCCCGTAGACTCTGGCGTGCACCAAGGATCAGTTATAGGCCCTATTTTTTCCTAATTTGCAGTAACGCTTTACCCAGTGATGTTTTTTCTAACACTTACCTTTTCGCAGATGACTGTGTTACCCTCCGTGAAGTCTCAGACAAACGTTGTAGCAAATTCCTGCTACAAGAGGATAGTGACGCTACCTCTAACTGGTTGGGCGTATGGTTAATGCAACTTAACGTGATTAAATGCAAAATGTATGCGTGTAATTCGCAGCAATATTCCTCCGCCGAACTATTACCTTAATGATGCTCCCCTAGAAGCCGTAACCTCCTATAGATACGTAGGCGTCCACATAACGTCGCTACTTTCCTGGTCGTAACACATCGATAAGGTATTTAGCCATACTAACCGCATGCTAGGCTATATTCACTGAAAATTTTCTTCTGCTCCTATATCAATAAAGTTAATCTTAAAACGCTTGCCAGGAGTAAAATGTAGTACGCCTCATCCATCTGGCACCCGCACCTCGAAACCCTTATTCAATTGCTCGAACTAATCCAAAACAATGCCGCGCGTTTCATTCATAGAAATTATAGCCGCACATCAAGCCTTACTTTCGTGAAAAATTCTTGCTACCTGCTGCGCTCTCAGCCCGACGTGCTTTCGCCTTACCCTTTACTTTATAAACTGTAATTCCACAATTCCTACCTGCGCGATGATCTTATATTGTTCCGGGAATATTGGGAGTATAAGACTGTATTTACAATGTATATACAAGGAGAGTAAATGAGGTTAAAAATGGCTTACTAGTAAAAACACGCGGCAGCCAGCGTCTCGCGATCTTCTTCTTCCTCTATCTCTTTCATCCTTCCGTAACAAGAACCCCGGATGGTCCCACAGGACCCACATTTCGTCTCGCATTGATCATAGCCATAAGATTGGAATAATTCAATGCCACACCAGAACCTGCCACAAATCGTTTATTTCTAGGACCTCTCTGGAATGGAACCACCTTCCCGGCGCAGTTGTTGCAATCAAGGACAAGTTCCGCTCGGCCATACGAGACATCATCGCTCCCGGATACAACTGACCAATCAGTTTCGCTGTGTTAACTAGCCACTTCGTGATGCTTTGCTGTTTACTTATCTATATGCTTTTTACCCACTCCCCTCTGTAATACTTTGATGTGGAGGGTATAATAATAATAAAAAAACGAGCAATTTATATTCAGCCACACTGTCATTTCTTAATTTTTTTCCTGCTTTACTGAACTGAAAGCACCATTTGAGTCTATTGCATGGCATGATGATAATCACTCATTTTATTAGTTATTCCCAGTCGCTTCTTTATGCTCTGCTGGTAGATCACTGCGTGGATTACCCCACCACATCGACCGCTTCAATTTTTGAGAATGACATTAAACTCAGTTTATGATATACCTAAACCACTGGTCTTCATCCTCGTGCTTAGCAGCGGGCATAAAAATTTAATTGTACATATACTGCCAATGAAGCGTGCGAACGCAGACGTAGGGTGCGCAAGACACAGACAAACCCTGAATTACAACGCAGATGCGGCACGCGATGGCATTTTATAGCCAAGAAAGGACCCAAAAGTCAAACCGAATGCGCCGCAACCATGGTGCCATCTTGACAAGAAACCTATGCCGTACGCGCACGCAAACAAACTAGAGAGATTTAGAATTGGGGACGCAAGCGGCTCGGGGACGCAAGCAAATTGCGGGCCGCAAGTGCGCATGCGCAGAATCCAAGCCAGTCTTCGGTTTTTGCGTTAGCGTTGACACAATACCCCAAAAAATGAAAACTAAGGTGGGTTCCCAAGCCGTCTTAGGCCTTAAAACAGCATACTCGGCTCGTAGTACTAAGACAGTAGTTACGGTTGTTACATTTATTGTTATTCTCTTCGCTCAAAATGCATTCTGTTTGTTTTCACTAGTAAGAAAAGCTTCTTTTTTTTTGCTTTCAAACGCCTTTTTTATTTTCCGCGCTGGAGCGGCCTGAGCGCTCGACTCAACGCTGTCTGCTTTTGACCCAGTTCTAAAACTCTGCTGCTCCTCTAAACCCAAGAGCAGCCTACGCAGCGCAGCTTGGGGACCCAGAGCCTTGAGTCCCCAATTCTAAAATTATCTACTTATGGCCAACAGAAGACTTGAGGAGCAATCGATACTAAGCGTAGTTCCGTCGGTGACTCAGCAAGATTTCTCAGGGAATCTGCGAAGTCTTCTTCGTTTTGTACATCCTGACTTTTGAACAAAAAACTGACGAAACTGAACAGTGTCCTAAAATATTCTATGCGTAATGCACTGCTAGCCCACAGACTCACTAACTCTAAAAAACTTGAGCAGGACAAGTTCAACGACCGCGTCGAACAGCCTTCGCGTAGTGAGCGCCCGCGTGCCACGGCGGCTGACGTCACACTCGAGAGCGCGGCACTAAAACTTTGCGGGGCGAATTATCATCGGGTTAACCTTTAAAAAAACGCCAAGAAAGGAAACGTTTTTACCCGTCATTTACTCAACCTTGCCCCCTATAGGTGAAGGTGTTAAGCATGGCACACAAATTCATGCTTTATGTTGTTATAGACAAACAACGGCACTAATTTACTGTAGTATCTACGGCGCATCCATTGTTTGCGACATTCAACGTGTGTGGCACCATATGCGCTATTTCAACGCAAATGCAGCTTTTTTTTTTATCTAGAGCGAGTCTTAGGAAGCTTAGTGTTCGCCGTTGCTTACCCATGGAGAAAGGCAGAAGGCATTCCGGTTTGCGCGCCATGAGTGTCCCGTCCTCATTCAAGAATCGAGTCGGGTCGAATTTGGTCGGGTTCATCCAGAATTTGGGGTCGAAGTGTGCAGCCCAGAAGTTCGCCAAGATCACTGTGCCTTTGGGGATAAAGAACTCATCGACGACAGTGTCTTCCGAGGCCCTGCAGGGAAGGGAAGACCAGAGGGAAGTGATAGGAAGATGATGCGAAAGGCAGAATGCAAAGCGTTTGTTTGATTGAAAGTTAGCCCTACACCAAGGACACATGTGCTGAATTCACCCCTGTCACCTCAGTTTCTTTCTCTCAGCCGAAGAACTGAGCGGATGTCGGCATTGCCATTTGTTGGGCGTGTTAGTAAACTGAAAGCATATTTAGCGCCAGCAAACAAGGACGGAAGGGAGACGACACCACAATGCGCTAACTTCAACAACTTAATTTTCAGGAAATACACCTACATAACCCATGCACAGTGGCGCCACCTCATCCAAATCTTAACCATCCAAAAAAGCCGTCTCCTTATCCAACAAGTCGACCGAAGAGGCACTAACACACGTATCACTATTCCGCCAGGTAGACTGATCCTCAATAATCTCTCGCACATCTTTATCTTTGTGCTTCGTAAGAACCCGGCAGGATCCATACACAGGCGCGCAGCCGCATTCCTGAAAGTGAGTTGACAGATGACCATATTGCTTATTTTTCACGTTTAGGCTATGTTCCCGTAATCGGTCATTAAGATATCTTCCTGTCTGTCCGAAGAGCCCACCGATAACGTGCTGCGGTTCCTAGATATTCAGCTTGAGTTCATGGAACGGCACACGTGTCGGGAGCATAAACCTAGAGCTAATAAGCCCCTGTTATGGTATCGGTCAGCCCACTCGAAGCTCGTCAAGAGGAGCATTGCCAACTTATGCTTTGGAAATGCTTAAAGAAGTCTTGCCATCATAAGATCTATACAAGTCTTATGGATCAGTCGGAAAGATTATCAGCAGCAGCGTTTCCGGAATCAGCGCAAGTTTCGGTCGTCGAGGGGCTGCTGAAAAGGTGCAGGTCAGATAACACAATTCGGGACGCGGCAAATCAACGGAAGGAACGCAGAAGAAAAATAGCGGTAGTGCCCTACCTGCATAGAACGGCACATAATCTTAAGAAAATGGCTAGCCGGGTGGACACAAAAGTGATCTTTTCAGCACCAGAAAAGCTGACAGAAATGTGTCGATTAACGGACCCGTACCGTAAGCCTGATGCGATTGCTCTACGAATCATCGAAAAGCACCAGTGGGTTGCGTAGAAGCTATTGTATATGAGCTACCGCTGTCCTGTTGGAAAAAAGACATCGGACAGACAGGAAGATGTCTTAATGACCGATCACGGGAACATAGCCTAAACGTGAAAAATAAGCAATACGGTCATCTGTCAACTCACTGTCAGGAATGCGGCTGCGCTCCGGAGTGTGGATCCTGCCGGGTTCTTGCGAAGCACAAAGATAAAGATGTGCGAGAGATTATTGAGGCTCAGGCTATCTGGCGGAATAGCGATACGTGTGTTAGTGCCCCTTCGGTCAACTTGTTAGATAAGGGGACGGCTTTTTCGGATGGTTAAGATTTGGATGAGGTGGCGCCACTGTGCATGGGTTATATAGGTGTATTTCCTGAAAATCGAGTCGTTGAAGTTAGCGCATTAGTGGTGTCGTCTCCCTTTCGTCCTTGTTGCTGGCGCTAAATATGCTTTGAGCGGATGTCAGCGAATGAATTTTGTTTATCGAGTATGACCACTAGGTCTATTCCGAGGACGGAGAGATACGCAGAAGAGTTCATTACTCCAGGTGAATGCCAGCTTCCAGGATGAAGGATGATATACGCAGGGGATATAGTGCCTATAGAATATGCTGACCTGTCTGCTAAGCGCCGGGCATCTACAACGGGAGACGGTGACAGCGCCGACGATGCCTGGAGGCCACACGGTTGGCATGGTTCGGCACGTGATCGGGATGCGTTATTGAATTCGCCTTTGAAACGGGGCAGTGAGAAATAGTCACTTAGCCTGCTTGAGCTAATGAGGTATGCTATAGTTGCTTTTAAGTCTAAAATTTCTGTATACATCTCCATAGTATTTCTTTTTCTTCTTCATACGTCTCTATCTAGATAGTAGCGCTACCCACGCATATAACGGATCCGGTCGTATGAACGTAATCTGTTTTTTTTTCTACAAATACTCGAATCGTCTCATGCTTATCTCGAGTGCTCACCGGTGAACGCTTGCGTCCACTTTAAACACAAGCGCTTTTGGAACATGTACGTTATCTACGGTTCTCATTGGGTTCACATTCACCCTTCACATTCCATTAGGAATAATGCCGCTAGGTGTCACAAGCAAGCGCTAAGAAAGAAGTGACTGGAACGCGTGCGCGCAAGGGGCGGGCGCTGAAGAAGAAGAAGTAGAGGCCGAGGACGGCGGCTTGAGTTTTGCACGCCATCTTGTACAACTGTCCGTCTCGTCGACGCCGGGTACATCTTCAATTGCCTTTCATACAAAGCTGAGCACTGGTGTAGCATCTTTTCCATCGTGGTGGTTTCAGTCATGCATTCAGCCACGGTCTTCGACGGGCTCCGAACAAGGCCAGCAGATAGCTGTTCCTTAACTCCCCGCATTAGATATCGCAGCTTCTTTTCCTCTGACATGGTTGAGTCCACCCGACGGAAGAGGCGCGTCATATCCTCGACGTACGACGTCACGCTCTCGTTCGGCAGATGAATGCGGGATTGGAGCGCCCGTTCGGCTCGTTCGCGGCGATCAGAATTGGTGTATATCTCCATGCAGCAAAGCACGGCGGAAGTCGAGCAACGATTTGATGAGCCCTTCTCGGTTCTCGTACCAAGTGCGAGCACCTGAAGTAGACGTTTCTCAACTCCGCCGCGTCGCTCCATTCGTTTATGTCGGCAACGCGTTCAGACTGCGCTAACCATTGTTCTACATCCTCCAAGATATCCCCGTGGAACACTTTCGGCACTCGGAGATTCTGCAGCAGCTACTGAGTTGCCGTTGTGGCCGTAGCTTGCCTAATGGTCGGTAGAGACGTCGCCGTTCCTTCCATACCGAACCGTGGGGGCGTCGATGTTGTTGCAGAGAGATGATCAAGGTCTGGAGGCAATGCTCGGATTCTCCTGCTGGCCCGGTGATCAGGTGTGTTCATTAGTATAGGACTGGTACTCCTGCTACCAGGAGGGGTTTGCGGCATCGGATGAACCGTACCCAGCACCTTCACCAATTTTGTCACGAAAAGACAATTGAAGATGTACCCAGCGTCGGCGAGACGGACAGTTGTACAAGATGGCGCGCAAAAACTCAAGCCGGAGTCCTCAGCCTCTACTTCTCCTTCAGCGCCCGCCTCTTGCCGAGCGCACGTTCCAGTCACAAATTCTTTCTCAGCGCTGGCTCGTGACACCTAGCGGCAGTATGCTGAGTGGTCCCGGGATTTTTGCTGCAGCGTACACATGCCTCAACTCGGGAATATTTGCTCTAGTATGTTTTTCCCTCACATAGAAAAACTCTGCCCTTTGTGTTATCGTACAGATTTCTTGTTCTTTATTTTTCCCATTGTTTTAATTATGCATGGTCTTTTTTGTTTTCGTTCTTTGCAGCCAAATCGATATCTCTGTTTCTCTCACTTTCTCTCTGATGACTTCTGGTTGTCTATTCCCACGTTCAATTAATTTGTACTTGGTCGTCAACTTTCATGACTTCTTGCTCCATTTCGTGTCCATGCTTTTTAGGAGCAGATGCTTGTGCACTTCTGCCGCCCACTTATTTTAATCCACGTTTCTGAGTATTTGTTAAAAAGCTAACATTATTCTTATTTTATTGTTCAATAATAGTTATTATTCTTCCATTTCTTACTTGGTCGCCTCTTTCCAATTGAAAAATTTTTTCCCTTGTCTGTGTTACCTTCTGCCGCATAACTTCTATCAGGTTCTTGTATTCCCAGACTGTTGTAGGAAGTGCCTCCATTTTAGTCTCTATGTTTCTTGCGATCTCTGCGATATGATTTTACTACGAAAGCTGTATTTGACTAACTTTCCGCAGTTTCTCGGCGTTCGGCAACAGAAACAGACTTAGCGATTTCTAACAAACCCATACGGTTGTAGTGCGGCGGCACAGATATCAAAATGCGGAACAGATTACAGCGCTCGCCGCGAACAACAGTGTGACGTCAGGGTTATCGCAGTATATAAGCAGGAGAGGTATTGGCGCTAAAACAGCTGCGTCATTGATGGGGCGGACACGTATAGTTCATGCACACGAAGAACAGCATGCGTACGAGGGGCGCCGGAGAGAACAGCGACGGGAATGTAGACGGGGCCGGCGCGAAAGGACCAACGACAAAGCACGTTCCCGCAATGCTGAACGAAAACGACAATTTCGAGCCCGGGCACCTCCGTACGAGAAATGACGCTAGACTCGCAGCGCAAGAAATGATAACCATTCCACTCTGTGAAGATGGAATGGCAGCGAAAGCACCTTGCTTTTAATTTGAGAGCTTTGAATATCGTCAGCTTTCGCTGCCATTCCATCTTCACAGAGTGGAATGGTTGTCATTTTTTCATTAATATTTATTCATTCTTCTGCCATTGGTTCGTGTTTTGTGTTAGTACATTGGAATTACGTCGGAAGCGTTTATGATCGTTACCCAGCTTATTTTTCCCAGGTTCTGCTATCTTCATTGGGTCTAGACGTTGGTTGAACGTCTATCTTATTAAGGCTTAATCAATACGTGACTGCCTATTTCCGCATTGCCACGTTACCTGTTCATAACACTTATTCTCCCTGTTTAGAAGATTCTCTTTATCGCACAAATCCTGTACTACAGAATCATTGTAATCAGTATATCTGTCTTAATCCTCATGTAGGCACGGTA
Source organism: Dermacentor variabilis (assembly GCF_050947875.1). Taxonomy (NCBI): domain Eukaryota; kingdom Metazoa; phylum Arthropoda; class Arachnida; order Ixodida; family Ixodidae; genus Dermacentor; species Dermacentor variabilis. Next base: position 45,271,352 of record NC_134574.1, read on the forward strand.
CTTCTGGGAAACGCCATCTGGAGGCCGTTCATGGTACGATCGTTCGAAGAAAACGTACGATAGTTCGCTAGTGCGAAGAGTACGTAGTTTATCCTTGTTGAATAACTGCGTATTTATGTGAAGAAAAAGAACAGAACCGAAGCCACGCTCTGCTCATGGGCACGCGCTCCGAAGCGTGCTGTGAGGATGATACACACACGGTTCTATATCCTCTGAAAAATTAGCTTTAGCATGCTCCCTTACTGCAGCGCACGATGCGATCGCCGGCGGCAGGAATCACTCTCAGTGCCATCGAATTTTATTATGGAATTTTACGTGGAAAAACAACGATATGATAATGAGGCACGTCGTAGTGGGGAACTCTGGTAGAATTTCAACCACCTGGAGCTCTTTCAGTTCCACCCAATGCACCGTGTTTTTGCATTTCGCTCCTTCGAAATGCGGCCGCCACGGCCGGCATTTGATTCCTGGCCACTAATCGACCACGGCGGGTCAGTGCCATTGATGCACACTAGTTAGCATATTTTGGGTACTGTACCGGTAACACTCATGCGCGCGATGGCGGCGGGTGACAAGATTAAGGAAAGCAAATTTTGCACAATTGAGAGAAACAAACTTATTATTAGCGAAAAGCCAGGAGGTCCGCCACAAACGGTGGTTTTAGTTATAGCTGGTGACTAATGAGGTACACGAAGAAAAGTGGCATGATCCATGCAGTGACAGGTTTGATAATGCAGTAACATGCAGAGTTAGGACATCGATATTTTAGGCGTGTTGTACAATTAGATTCACCGCTCTAGGAGCAGCGAATCTTGTCAACGGTGCTAAAATAGCCAGCAAAGGAGGACTCACTTTCAACGAGGCATTCAATGTCATTAGCTCTGGTGAATACGCGGGACACACAGGAAGCATGCATTTGAATATGAGACAATTGTTCTTTTGGTCAAAAAGGACGCCTTAAAGAAAATAACGTATGCTGGAGTGAGCGGCGGTAGATAGGGGTGCGAAGCGATGACCCCACAGTCCATATTGTGAGTCGATAAATTTTGATCAGCCCATCGTACTAGTGAGACTTCGGGCCAGGCGCTAGGTCTCACAAAGTGATGAGTCGAGATTAAGGCCCTAGAGACTCGTGTGCTTAGAGTGGGCATGGCCGCCTCATATGAGGAGTAATTGGAGAGCACTGTGCGAGGCTTATCCTTCACCGTCAACTGCGCACCGCCTTGCTGGTCATATATATGGCGTCACTCACTCCCTTGGCACACCTAGTGGCGTGCTTGTTTTCCAGCGGTCCATCTCCCACACGCTGGCCATGGTGAAGGGCATGCGGAGGCGGTCCTCCCATGTTGGCTTGCGTTCCCTGCCGATAACGTCGTCAATCTCGCGCTGGACCTGTACAAAATATCTCAACGTTACCTTAACTTCAATTAATGTGCAACAAGAATAGCAGCTACGACGGACGCTTTGCCGCGTAACATTGAGCAGTAAACTTAGCAGAAAACGATTTTGCGAACATGGTTCGAGGAGCAAACAGTTATGTATTCACGTTTGCGGCTTGCGTGTGTCAGCTGCTACTTGCACTGCATCGCCATTACATTTTGAAACGAATTATAGATTCTGTAATGAAAGTAAGAACGCAAGAACAGAACAACGCAAGGTAACAAAGCGTTACGCATCTGAGATGTAGGGCGAAGTGAAGTACTCTACGTCGGAAAGGGAAACGAGGAGAAAGGGGGTTAACCTAGGGGCCCGATTTTTATTAGTCGTATCACAAGAAGCCAACAAACACTGACACCGAGGACAACATTGGGGGAATTACCTTTGCGTAACAAAGAAAATAAAGAAATGATAAATTAATGGAAATGAAAGTGCATGAAAAAACAACTTGCCGCAAGTGGGCAACGATTCCATGCGAAGGTTGTGGGATCGTTGCCCACTTGTGGAAAGTTTTTTCATGCACTTTCATTTCCAATAATTTATCATTTCTTTATTTTATTTGTTAAGCACAGGTATCGTTCCCCACCTGCGGCAAGTTGTTTTTTCATCCACTTTCATTTCCATTAATTTATCGTTTCTTTATTTGATTTATTAAGCACACGTAATGTCCCCTATGTTGTCCTCGGTGTCATTGTTTGTTGGCTTCTTATGATAGGGGAAGAAGTATTTTGTGACGACTAATTTTATTTTCAATTTTTTACGACCCTCGCTATTGGCTGGGACACAATCACACCGTCGTTGTCTCAGGAATCATGCTTTCTGCACCATAGATAAGAAATTGAGATTAGAATTGTAATGGTTCACTAGGAAATGCAACACTTGCACATTTACACTGTGCTAAAGCAAGGTGCTCAACGACGAATTTAACAAGTGGAATGTGTTCGTGCGATTCATTTCTTCCCTTTACGGCTATGTTTCATTTTTTTCTTCCTTCTACGAAGTTCTCTTGTGGCATGCCTGAGATTTAGGAGGTGAGAGTCTAGTGCCCGTGTGTCGAGCTTGAATTGGATGCCTTTAACGTGCTTCTAGGCCCATCATGACCACTTCCGTGAGCCACTTTTCAACATTTTGGATGTTTTATTTTATGCAATGATCTCAAAAGGCCTTCCAGTCCGTCAGCCTTGCCGTTCCGGCTTTGCTCGGCTTCTTATGGCGCAGCATTTCAAGCTGGAAGATGTGGTGGTCACTACGGAGATATTCTTTCAGTCATGTCCATTCGGCTTTGGAGTTTACTGTTCTAAAGGTGAGTTCGGGCTCTGTGTACCTGAATACACTGTTTCATATTTGAATCATTAGCTTGGATAATTTCGGAGCGTTAGGTGACTCTGTCGCGCATATCGTTTAATGGTGCTCCTTTTTTGGTCAGGTCGTGTGGTAGTAAACCAAATTCCCTATTACAATTCCCATTATTATGAGTTTGTGGCCTCTGGTGAGTCTTGTGGCTTCCGTCATGAAGTTTTCAAAGTCAGATAGCGGATTCCTGGGTGGAGTGTATAAGCACAGGATGTATAGACTTTGCTGTCTTCTCCTCAGGTTGTACTTCCACTAGGGTGTGTTCTACGGTTGTTCCCATGATTGCCTGATCTTGCATGGTGGCAGTTTTCTTCGTCAGGATGGCTGTTCTCTGGAATCCGGTGTGTGTATAGTATCCCTGTATGCAGTGATTGATGTGAGGAGTTTATCGGATAGCGATGATGTTTGGTCGTTCGTGTTTTGTTTCGGATAGAGCGACAGTTCGTTCGCCAAGCTGCCATTGGGAGTTTTGGGAATCTCTTCGTATTACTCGCCATCTTGTTCTATATTGTCGTCTTCACCCCGGGTCATAGATGCTGGTCTGGTCACGTTGCGGAGGTCTTTATGTGCGTTCTTAAGAGTCCTGTCGGCGTTGCGAGTAGCCTTTCTACTGCGCCTTTCGTTACGCGTTGAGCTTGGCACAGGACATGAAATTGCTGAGTTCTTAGACAGCAGAATGGATAAGGGCCAGCTGAGCGGTGATGTGTTTCCGGACCTGTTGTTTTATCTACTCTGCAAAAGTAGCGATTGCTTCCTGTATCTGCTTTCACAGCTTCAGTGTTACTAATCCTTTATTCGTTTTTCCATAAGAGGCACTCTGATGTTTGGTATTGCTTGAGATTATGAGGGTTTACTGGGGGTGTCTAGTTCTTTGCACCTTTGTATGTATGAACTTGTCAATGAGGGATTGCTGATTTTGGAGTTGCGCTCGCATATCTCGTTTGCTTCCCGTAGGTTTTTCTGCTTGTGTGTTTAGTCCTGCAGCTTCTGCATGCGCGACTCGCTTTTTCAGTTAGGGGGTACGGGATCCAGACCGTGATCTTCACCGGGGTCTGCCGTTTGCTTGTCCGCTTCTTGGTTTAGAGTCAATTTTGGATCATCGCGCAGTGGATCGCGAGGTACTACTTGATTCGCATAGTTCTGGCATGTTGGAGACTAAATTTGAGTTCCATTGCATTGCCGATGCTGGATCTTGTTTTCCCTTTGCAGTCTGATCTAGTACTGTGGTGGATTTGGTTTGAGTTTATGTCGGCACTCCTTTCCTGCTGTCGAATGGGGTTGTTGAAAAGGTTAACATCTGGGCTGGCAGTCATGGTCTTCTGGTTGCTTTTCTATCCATCATCAAAAGCAAAAACTGATAAGGCGTTTCGGGCAGACATCTTGCCGGTGCACGAGTCCTTCGCAGGTTCTACAATATAGCACGGATTTCCTGTATGATTGGCAGTGGTAGTCCCACAAGTAATATATGATATTGTCTGGGACGTGAGGTCCATCAAACTAGAGAAGTGCCGTTTAAGATCTTCCCAGCATGCGTGCAGCGAAGACCATTCGAGTATCTAGGACTACGAGTATCTTGCGGATACTCGTAACACTTGTAGTAGTTCTTCGCCCGTGCCTGGCGAGATCTTGTAGATAACGCCTTCGCTGATACCCTTCGGTATCTTGAACTTTCCTTTATCTCCATAAATTGACCTTCCAAGCTAGATAGTGGTGATTTTGAGGAGCATGTTGTATACATGCTCCTCAAGTATTTGGTGTACTTTCGTAGATTATGTTTGACGTGTTGAAGTTAAATCCGGATGCTGTCATCAAAGTCACTTCGGAACAATTTTCTAGCTTGGCCGATGGCATGTGACACTGCTATCATTGTCCATACGGAGAGCTGTAATCCCACCTTAGGTCTGTAGATAATTTTCCTGTCGTCCACTGGCAGCCTTGGTTTTTTATGATGCATGTTTCCAGACGTAGGTTTTCTTTCCCCGGCTTCCTGCGCACATTGTTGGTGTGCTTTCTGGGCTGTGGTTATTGTTTGTGCCTGAGTGCTTTTTCCTCTTTTCTCCTACGTGTGTCATTTCTCATAGATGTTGGTTGCCTCTCCGCTGCTTTCGTCATACGCCCACTCCGCTTGCAGTTGTTCTTGCTCTTGTGACATCTCGACTTGCAACTCAATGCCATTGTACTCCTGGCTCAGTTCTCGTGCAGCTTTTGATGCGACAAATGCGCCAGTTATTGATAATCAGCGATGGGCAAAGTCGGCCTCAAACAGAGTGAGCGGCGGCTCACGAGTGCTCGCGAGCCACGGGTCACAGGCCGTGGGTACACGCGCTCGGCCAAGCGCTCACCCTTGTACGGCTAGCTCCGTTAGCACGGTGTGACATCAACAAACGGCAAAAAATGGCGGTAATTCCATGTACCGCTCGTAAACTCCATATCCTTCTGATCTACCTCCCTTGCCGATGCTACCATTCCGATGAATAATAAAAGTATCCGGTAAAAGTACCGAAAAAGCAGGAGTTCACGTGAAGCGCGTCCGTACAGCTCAACCCCCAGAGGAGTGTCAGGGCAGTGCGAAGAAAAAAAAAGTCAGTGCCCTTCCACTGTGTAAAGAAGGATGGCCAGCGAAGCTGTGTATGTGGGCATCTTAATGGCGAACTGCACCTCCGCCGTGGGTCCGCCCGGCATTTCACTATCTTCAGTATCGGCCCACGTATGGGAAGTGCTTAACGCCTGCTTCAGCTCCACCGCAGGTCGTGCCGGTATTGCACTATCTTCGGAATCGGCCCACTTAAGGGGAGTTTTTTTTTGCTTAGCCCGCCAACGACACGAAAATTTCTTTGGGGTTTGGAGGTACACAGCTTCGCTGCAAAATTGAGGTGTGTAGCGTCCAGGAACTGCACAGTTGGTTATGAGCAAGAGCGTAGTGAGGGTCCCTGGATAACTTTTGACCACGTGTAGTGCATTAGCGTGCTCCCAAAGCATGGCGCACGAGCGTTATTCTTAACGTTCGGCGCCCGATTGGAATGCTGCTGCTGCGGCCGGGAATTAAGTCCCATACAAAGCGGTGTAAACAGCTACCAATACCTAGACCTTGAGTACGAAACTCAAACTGCAATAAAGTTATAAACTTGCATTTTAAATCATGAAAGTTGAAAGAGATAAATCTCTCCACGAAAAAGCAGAATGATTAGCCTGTGTATATTCCCCTACATGGCACTGTGGAAAGAACGGGACACTCGGAAAAAATGCCCTGGAAGGTGCGGAACAGGGATAGAAAGATAAAGAGACGCTATCACACTTTTGCCATGAGGGCGAAGCAATGATTAGCGATAGCAACATATTATTTATTTATTTATTTGTTTGTTTATTCATTCCAAACGCCCTCAAACGCAGACGCATTGTGGAGAGGAGTGGTTACAAAGGTACGGAAAGTTATACAACGTTATAGAAAAGAAACGTTAATACAACATACTATGAAGACAGAATACAAGAAATATCAACAAAACAAAAAATGAACAGCGTGATGCAAACAAAATGACTCGCAATATGGCACAGTTAGTTATAATAAAAAATGCAAATAAGGATTGTCTGAACAAAGCATGATCCGTGATGGAAACAAGATTCGCAGGAAGGTGGTTCCAGTCACGTGCGGTGTTTGGTATGAAAGAGTGTAGGAATGTGTGCGAGAGTATGCACAACCATACTTTACTAATGTGGTCAAACTGCGATGAAAGGTACGTAACTGGGAGGATCAGCTCAACGTGTAGATGATAATGATGATGGTGGTAGACTTTCTGAAGTAAACATAAGCGAAAAACTTTTCTGCTTAGTGATAACTGAGACCACACTAAACTGGCTTTCAATAATTTTGTGCTGGATGTACGAAAATAATTCGCTAGTATGACACGTGTGGCGTTATTCTGAATCAATTAAAGTGCATTAATAAGGTTATTATGGTCAGGATCCCAAACAGCAGCGGCATATTCTAATTTCGGGCGCGCCAGTGTTCTATCAAGAAAAAAAAATTAAATTAAGGGGTTTTACGTGCCAAAGCCACTTTCTGATTATGAGGCATGCCGTAGTGGAGGACTCCGGAAATTTCGACCACCTGGGGTTCTTTAACGTGCACCTAAATCTACGCACACGGGTGTTTTCGCATTTTGCCCCCATCGAAATGCGGCCGCGGTGGCAGGGATTCGATCCCGCGATATCGTGCTCAGCAGCCCAACGCCATAGCCACTGAGCAACCACGGCGGGTTTCTATAAGGAGCCAATCTTAGTTCTGTTGGAGACTTCCTGCAATTCCGACGTAAGTATCCTAGCAATCGATTTGCGTTAATAACTATTACAGTGACGTGAGTTTTCCATGTTAGATCAGACGTTATATTGATCATGAAACTTGTTCGAGCGTACTGTTTTTAAGTTTATAAATTGGGCGGCGCTCGTTTGTGCGAGAAACACGCATTAATTTGAATTTATTAATGTTTAATTCCACAAGGCAGTTATCGCACTAGCCCATTATATATTAAAAGTCAGATTGTAATATGTGTTCATCGTGCTTCATCGATCGTTAACCGTGACATCCTGAAGTCGATTGTTGAGAAAGTATTCTACCCACGTTAGTAATTTATGATATCAGTTCAATGCTGAAAGTTTGGCCATAAGTAGTGTGTGGCATACTTTATCAAATGCTTTCGCGAAGTCCAAATATATGCAGTCAGCTTGGGAACTTCTGTCCAATATGGTGTGCAAGCGATGTGTGGAAGTAGTAGCTGTGTTTCCCATGAGTACGATCGTTGGAAACCGTGTTGAGCACCCATGAAGTAGTTATTTGAGTCTAAGAAGTTAAAGGTGTTAGAATACAGTATATGCTCCATAATTTTACAAGGAATGCTCGTTAACGAAATTGGGCGGTAGTTAAGAGGACAGTGCGTGCTACCAGATTTATGAATAAGAACTACCTTCCCAATCTTCCAGTCCGACGGTAAGGTACCATGATCTAGTGATTGTCGAAAAATCTTAATAAGGGAAAGAGCTGAGCACATCTTTGTTTGCTTTAGAAATTTTGAGTTGATGGTTATCTACCCATGTTATCCTAGAGTATTGATGTTAGCGTATTCGACGAAGTCCCTGTGTATAGTGTCCTGCCCACGCCCACTCAGTGCTTACTCTCTCCCCTTTTTTCCTCTTTCTATTCCCCTTTGCCCTACACCCTGTGTAGGGTAGCAAACAGGGTGCTCTTCTGGTTGACCTCCCTGCCTTTCCTGTCCTTGCTTTCTCTCTCTCTAAGGCTCGTAGCCGTAGTGGCAATGTAAATAGCAGGAAGTACGCGCTGGTTAAGTAAACACGCGGGGTGTCACGTGTGTACGTGCATGAACAGAGAGAACTCGATGACCGCGGACATCATCGGTTGCAATTGCAGGGTCTTGTCGGCGTTGTTGCCGTGTGCTGATCTCGCGTTTCCGTACTGCGGCATGCTGACGGCGGGCATGCAGTGTGCGTCCGCCTCGCGCTTTTGAACTGTCGACGTTGTCGCTGAGCCTGCGCCTCCTCTTCCCTTAGCGCCTCGGCTGCCCGCGCCCGAAGCTGAGCGCGCGCCCAACACGCAGCATGACATTGTTTCTGCATTGACGGAGTGGTCCTCGTGCCTGTGCGGTCCCGCCTTGCTTCATGGCAGCTAGCGTTTTGCTGGATCTTCTCGGCCTGAGTTCTGACAACACGTAGAGGAATGATTGCGCGGTATGCGCGATGTGTGCGGTGGGCTTCGCTGCAGAAGCCACGCACCGGCAGGCACTATTGAAGCCACCGTATCATGGCCACTACGTGTGGGAAAACGATAGCACAAGCCGACATAGTCTATGGTACGCTTAGTTTGCATAGGATTGGTTATAGTTTATTCCAGCAAGCAAAGTTGTGTAACGTGAGGTCTTAGAATATAGTTTTGCAGTCCCACAACTACTGCGATTGGAACACGAACACGCCTGCACATATTTCGCCACCTTGTGTTCAAATTTTTACGCAAGGAGAATTCGTACAGTTAACGTGAGTAATGTATTTTTTTTCAGGAAACGTATTAGAAGTAAAGAAATTAGAACATTTATTTTTAATTACGTCAATACTTACAGATAAGCATACTGATTTTCATTCACCGTCCTCAAACGGCCAAGGATCGCGTGTAGAGTCCATAGACGAACCCAGTGTTTCAGTGCACTGGCTTGCACACGGTAGATACTTAAGGATGTTCTATTCCGGTTGGAGTACAAAGCTGCTCTGTTAGGGGTCCCCTGTTGGAATTCTGCCGTCGAAAAACTTCATTTGTCCTTATTTTATAAAGTTGTTCAGTTTAACGACTTACCACTACAGTTAACGCGATAGAGTTAAGGGCCCCTTGTCGCAGAAAATCTGATGTCGGCGCCTGCTGCGGCATCTGTGGTCAAGAAAGTAATCTCGAACCACGTATCCCGATCCATGCGCGCTCTCGCCGTACCACACATGCGTTACTGAACTTACCTAAATTTCTCAAAGTAAAATGCATCAGAAAATTCGGAAAGTCCGACTCACAAACAACGCACAGACATGATAGCGTCGGACTACCCGCCGCGGTTGCTTAGTGGCTATGGTTTTGGGCTGCTAAGCACGAGGTCGCGCGATCGTATCGCGGCCAAGGCGGCCGCATTTCGATGGGGGCGAAATGCGAAAACACCGGTGTATTAGATTTAGGTGCACGTTAAAGAACCCCAGGTGGTCCAAATTTCCGGAGTCCCCCTCTACAGCCTGCCTCGTAATCGAAAGTGGTTCTGACACGTAAAACCCCATTATTTAAATAATAGCGTCGGACTGTGATTTGAATATACGAGAAAACATAATTCTGTTGTGCGAGAACTCTAACACAAACTCCCTTTAACACGATAGGGCTATACAGCTGCCGCTTGAGGTCTGCCTTGAGGTACGTTCACACTGGGGAATCCGGCGTCTACAGCGAAGTTCTCCTGCCGCGCAAACTGATTGCGCACCGCGGCACCGGAACGCGATACAGAGCCTTCTTCTGTGTAAAACGCTCACCTATAAGCAAGCGCAAGATATTCCGGATGTTCCCGCGACACGAAACTAGAGTGTAGTAGAAAGGGTGAGTGGGTCTAGCCGACGTCTTGGCAAGCGCCAAACGTGACACACACACAAAAAAAAAGATTATCCTTGCCTCTGCTATCACAAACACCAGAAACCAGCCGATCTGGGGGAATGCATGTAAAGTAGTGCCAAACCGCACTCTTAGTCTAACTTTTGTTGGGCTTCCCCCAGCTTGGCTAGTTTCTGGTGTTTGATATAGCAGAGCCACGCATAATGTTTTTTCCACATGCGAGAAAGAGGACCGCCGAAGCGAGCGCGCGGGTTTTTATCGGAGAGCAATGACGTAACACCACATGTGTCTTCGCCGCGCCATTCCTTCTCCCCCGCTATGCTCCAACCAACCTCACCGCATCGCTATGCTGCGTGATGCTATTTTGATACTCTGCGTTCACTCTCTCTCAGTTCTCTCTCACCCAGCTCGTCGAAGCTGCGGACGTCCAGAGAAACCCAGCGAGGTTCTAAAAGCTCCACTGTAAAATCACCGCCCCTTCCACTCCGTGAAGACGGTCAAACAGCGAAGCTGTGTTAGTTGAACCAAGTGTTACACCATGCAAGTCAAACTTAGCAAGCAATCTGTTTATTAATCTTTTGTTTCTCCATTCTTTCACATCATTTTCGCTTTTGCGTGCTTCGTGTGGTCAGCATGCTTTAGGAGTGTTTTCTTTTTTGCGGCATGTCTGGCGCGCAGCTCAGGGTGGGCCCTACGACGACGACTCCGTTAACGAGCCAATTCTCGCTGGTACTCGCAGTAGGCAGCTTCTTCCTCAGGAGTACGCACTAGTCGTGGTCATGTCATAGTTGTAGCTAGGATGGAATGTGCGGAACCTCTACTCCAGAGCTCCGTATATTTGGCGCAAGGCCCACCACTGGAGATGCGGGCGTGCCAATCGTTTTGATGATTGGTTGGATTGGTTTGCTGGTTTGATGCTGGCCCAAGAGGTGCTGGCCTAGTGAGCACTTCTCTCGAGAGTGATGAGGTGGGTAACCTCCATATCTCTTTCATATCGATCTGTTGAGGGGTGGCGCTGCTATCTACATGCCTGTGTCAAAGCGGCGTTTTGTATTCGGGGGAGAATGTCTCAGGCGATGAATCTTGCAACCTTGATGGTCATGACAAAAAAGTTTTTTTTTGTGAGATGGAACAGGTGGATCACAGTTTAGAGAGCAAGTTCATCAAGTCACTATATGAGAACAAGAGCTTAAAGGCTTTGCGTTGCTTCGATGGACAAGGCTATGAAACCAGCATCCGGGTTAAAATGAAGTGGCCTTGGTGAAGCACTTTCATGTTCATTTGATATTATCTCTTGTGTATGTGAGATGAGCACTTATACAAGACGTGCTCTGGAGACTTCGCGGCCCCGTGGTAGTCGCAACATGTACTTGTGTCTGTTCATTGCAGAGGAAAGCTTATGTACACAACTTTGAGTCGAAGACGGCGATGAGCATCCCCAACTGGCACCGTGGACATGTTTAAATATAAAACTTGTAACTTCGAAACGAAATGTACTTAGAATTTAACCACTGATTGACCAGTTTGGATGGCCAGTGAAAACAGGACCGGTTTGTTCGTATTCTCGCAACGAACTGTATTCTCACAATGGCGCCTCTAATGCTGCCCATCGTTTGTGTCGTTTCCTCACTTGTGAAATAATTTTTTTTCTTGCGTAAGAAATGGCACTTTGTGTAGCTTGCAGCCTTCTATTATCTGTTCACTGAAATTCATTTCCTTCTGCTGTGGAGAAGCTGCGCGGCAACTACCGTATGAATGGCTGTGCTATAACTTAATTATTGCTCGTTTTATGGCGATAGAAATTATACAGACACTCCAGACAAATTTCTACCGTCACCGTGATGGGCCGTATAAAGTCAAAGTGCGATAAGAACCTATCGCGCCCCGCGTGCTGTATGTAGTTTGTGCTAGGGAAAGCGTGTCAGGGTTAGCCGAGAACGATGGTGGCAGCTGGATTGATGTGCGCCTTGTTGACTTTCCGCGCCTGGCTGTCTGCGCGGCTAAGTGCATACGCGTGTCACGTGCCGTATCTTGCAGGTAACCTGCGGTGAGTGCAAAGCCTAAGGGCGAGCCGAGATGGCTGGCATCTTGATGCGCGCTCTGATGCCGCACGCCTATTGTTAGAGGCCTCGTAATATCAACTTTCTGAGACGCGGTGAAGTGAGTGGGCGAGCGACGCCTTTGCTCCTCGTTGCCGGCCCCCTTGATTACGTCAGAGTTGTGACAGCGAGTGTTTGCGGCCATCGAGTGCTCTCTATTCATGCTTGCTTGGGCACGAGTGACACCAAGGTCGATCAAAATAGGTCGCGAATCTTCGGGCGAAAAGCGGTTCAGTAAAAATTGTCACCGACATCAGCAAGGGTGGTTACGAGAGCAGCGATTGAAGCGCGACTATGTTTGGAGGAAACAAACATCGGGAAAGAAAAAAGCGTTCTTTTAATTCAAGCGAAACACAGATTCATTCAACGAAAATAAAATTCTTGGTCAATTTATGTAATTGTGACGAGTTAAGAAAATTTAACTTTGTTTAATTTTATTATTATTAATAAATACATTCCTTTTCAGCGCCCATCGTTAGCGGGGGCGTTGACGCCGCTATCAGTCGTAATGCAACGCAGCTCTTGAAATGTGCAGAAAGGCGCGCTCGTAAAGCTCGCCTGTTGAAATACGCCTCCTCTCACACGTTGTTCTTTTTTGCTTGTCGAAGTTTGTCTGAATTTGTTGACGCGGGTAGCTTCATCGCTTCTTAATCTGTTCAGTCAAAAGCAGTGAGTTACGACCGCCAGATAATTGTTTAGTTGTTTTCGTGCGACTGCGCTGGCCGACGGGCTTGGCGCCCGACGCTAGGACAAGCACTCTACACCTAAAGCTTTCGTCGGCCTCCAAAGAAAGTATGTTCTCTGCAGGGGTGCGATTTCGACAACCGTACGGCTTACCTTTTCCTGCATCGCTTTCCGCGCTGAAAGCTCGAAACGCCCATCAAGTCGGATGGCGGGGCATTTTAATATGTTACTCTAAAGGCAGGCCAACAAACAAATTTCGCGCCTTCTAAAACAAAATGACTTCACTTGTGTTTCGAACGGGTAAGGCGTCACAATATTTTTTCTTCCGCCGGAAGTGTTCCCATTACACACAGATGGCGCTAAGCGCCATGAATCGCCGACATACTAACCGGGCCGGGGGGCAGCCTCCTTCGGAAAACCCTGAAACACTGTCGCTAAGTTACGGAGATCGCCTGCGTCGGCAAAGAGAGGAACGACAGATTTACCCGCCTACATGCGGCGGCCTAAACAGACAACAGGCCATGGCCCTGCGCCGAGCTCAAACGCACAGTGTGCTCAGCCCCAGGGGAGTAGCGGCCATCCTGAAGGATGCTAGCGTCTCGACATGTACGTTTTGCGGCTTAGCACCGGCTGGACAGGATCACATCCTATGAGGATGCGACCGCAATCTGCCCCCAAAAGAGCTCCCGCGGCTAGCCCTCTCACGTGAGGAATGGGAGCAAGCGCTGAGAAGTGTCGACCAAGAATCAGAGTTCAGGCTGGCGGAATGGACGGCGACAGCTGCGGCTCCCTGGGCCTCGACATAGCCTCCCCCCATGACCTGGCTCCCCCTTCCCCTTCCCCTGCTATTTAATAAAGTTGTTTCCTCATCCAACCCCCGTGGTTTGACCGTAAGGGCTCCTATGGAAGCTTCACTACCAGGTATATTTGCCTTGGTGATACCATGGCTGTCAATTTTATTACTAAGGGAATGTTTACGGCAACTTATACGGGCGATGAAACCACACAGCTTACTTGATATATATGTGTAATACTTTATCGGTAAATTGCATCACCTTTCAGGTGGAGTTGGAATTATTTGTGACGTTTTCTGATTTATAGCTTTGGAACTTGCGTGTGTTGTGATCTGTAATGCATTAATTCGAACTTATCGCGAACTATGTGTCAGGACGTCCCGACTTTTTCAAATTTACGTTTTACTTTAACATTCGGCTTTGTGTGCTTGTTTCCTTGAGTCGCCCTATTTTTGCCATGTTCTCGAGTAGAAAAAGCAGGCAGCCTCTCATATAAAGACAATCCATTAAACAAAAAGCTCCCAGTGAGGAAGTTTCGCGCTCAACTGCGATGCTTAGCACAGAATACAACCTGTTATGTCTCAGCAGAGTTCACGAACATAGCGATACGCACCCTCGCTTGCAGTGTGTCCGGTTCCAGGGAATGCTTGACCATGTGCCAATGAATGGTGCCAGCGGTGCTCGAGGTGCCGGCCAGGAGGAAGCTGGTCACCATGCCCACCAGAGTCTCCACTATACAGCATTCGCGCGTACGAAGAAAAGAAAGAAATGGGCTATATTGTGGGTATGTATATGGTACCAGCGTAACATAAAAAAAAGAACTTACGCCATTCAACATCGCAATTTCCAAGCACAAGCTAAGAAAGGAAATTACAATAACATAGAGATGTAAAGAGGATAACATAGAACCAAAAAGAAAGGCATAGATCGGAAGAGAGAAAGACTGAAGAGGGAAATAGAACTATGATGCAGGTTATAATGCGGGAAAACACGAAGAAGACGGGGATGTGAAGGAAAAGTGTTCAATATATTAAGTGTGTGTTAGCCTACCATCAGCATCATCATCATCAGTGCCATAATAGGCAATCAACGACTCCAGTGAAATATAACAGTACTGAATCAGAAGCACGCTGATAATAAAGAAGGAGAGATAGAGAAAGCATACCAGCTAAAGAAACAACAGGAAATGAAAGGTGCGTGGAGCTGCGTGTAAGTCAGTGGCGTCACCAGCGGGGAGGAGGGAAGGAGTGGAACGCCTCGCGTGCTGCGCTCAGGGGTTTGAAGCTACGCAGTGAAGGGGGGGGGGGCGGGTAAAGAAGCAACGATTAATTCGTTAAAGAAGCGAAATGGTGCCAGGCACGTTTTGCTGAGTGAAACAGTGGCATTATGCGCCGGCTACGGAAAAGAAAAAAAACGAAATTTGTACGAGGATATTCATAGCAAAGCTTAAGAGGAAGCTTTAGCTCGGGCCCAACTCCGACGCGGCCTATTCCAATACATGTAAAACGCAAAAACGTTTTTATGAGATAACCCCTGGACCGATTTTGATGAAATTTGTCGCATTTGAAAGAGAAAGTTAAATTCTAGTTACTATTGAAAGCGGAATTTCGATTTAGGGCTTGAATTTTCTTAAAACGATTTTCAAATATTTGATCGTTTGAAAAAAATAGAAACACGAAGTTTATAAATTCAGAGCTCTGCATCAAGAACCGATATCGCGGTTCTGTAAACGGCATCCATTAGATTATTCAAAGCGGACAAATTCAATATGTCATTTTACATCTTACGTGAATTTGTTACGTTGGTTACAACGGTTTTGCAAAAGTTGTATTTCTCTATGATTAAATTTTTTTATATTCGTGTGTAACATATCAATTTTGTCCGCTTTAGATGTACTATTAGATGCAATTCACAGAATTGCATTATCATTTTTAGTGGTTAAGTTACAGAGTTGTAAACTTGATAGTTTCGTTTTTTGAAAATTTTCGATTTCTGCCAATTTTTAATAAAAAATTGACAATCTAACTCAAAAATTCGAAACCAACAGTCACTAGATTTTAAGTTTGTCTTTTAAATGCAACAAACCTCGTCAAATTTGGTACGGTGGTTGCCGAGAAAAAGGAATTCTCCTTTTACATGTATTTAGATAGGAGCACTTGAGCTAAAGTTTCCTCTTAATGACTAGGGCGCTTGGCACGCCGCTCTTCGTGCAGACTTCTTGTATACTCTCTAACCTGAGCGTGCGACATCATATACGTTAACCGAGTTACAAGGCACTAAGGAGGCCCTTATGTGTGTACTTCTACAGCAGCCGCCAACAAGCTGAGTGATATTCACGGATTGGAAAGTATTGCCCTACAAAGGATGCGGAACAGGCCGAAACGATGTAACAATCAACGTGGAGCCTTTGACATTACATATCTTCACCACAAAGTCAACGTCGCTGGGCAATGCATCACCTTCCAGTGGCTACCTGACAAGGCCGGTATTTCGGGAGACGAAAAAGCGGATGAAGCTGCCCGAAATGGACTTGAACTCCGAGATTTTGGAAGAATATTTTTTACAAAACCCGACGTTTTGAACACGACAAACACATGTCTATGAAAAAAGAAATCTCCTCTGGAATCGGCCGTCTCACCGAAACAGCTACTAGCGATCGGTTGACTCCGAAGTAAAATAAAGAATTCCACGACCACTTCGTCGCCACTACGTAACTACCACAACGTAGCATTCACGTACATGTGTATCACAAGGCGTGCCACTGATATCTACTGTGATAAGCGTAGCAGCTTAGAAACAGTGGAGCACCTATTACTTGAACGCCCCGCCTACCGTGACGAGAGACGTTCTGTGACAAAGCCCCGGGAGCCCCTGACCCTATCGAGGCCACTGGTGCAAGTTTCCGTAAAAGTTATGTTTTGTGCAGCTTTCGTGTAAACGGGAGGTTCATATGTGACTTACAACAAAAGCTGATGCGCTCATTTTGCAGTGAAAGCTATTTAAGCTGCGGCAAACATAAGCGAGAAATATACGTTAAAATAAAGATGCCGTGGCATGCACGCCTGCGCTCAGAGACGCGTCCTAGAGCCACATAAACCCATGAATAAGTTACAATTAGGGAAATTTATCCGTTGCAAGCATTGACGGAAGACCGCCGTGGTTGCTCAGTGGCTATGGTGTTGGGTGCTGAGCACGAGGTCGCGGGATCGAATCCCGCCCACGGCGGCCGCATTTCGGTGGGGGCGAAATCCAAAACACCGGTGTGCTTAGATTTAGGTGCACGTTAAAGAACCCCAGGTGGTCGAAATTTCCGGAGTCCTCCACTACGGCGTGCCTCATAATCGGGAATTGGTTTTAGCACGTAAATCCCCATAATTTCTTTATTGACGGAAGAAAGCAGATGATAAAATATGGTTACGTGCACCATAAGAATTAAAAAAGAGATAAACAAAAACAAAATAAGGAATTTGAAATCTTATGCGACGTTCCGGAACACTGGATATCGCGGAATATATTTTGGTACTTTTGACCAAGCAAATTTAGTGGAATAATAAAAAAAAAATAAGTGTGGTCAACGTCCAAAACGATAGTTATCAGTTATTAAGAGATAAGGCTATTTCTTTTCCAGGTTTCTTCGTGAGGTGCTTCTCGCCATGCGTCGACTGTAAATGAAGAACGAAATCGACACACTGTGAGCCAGTTAGTCGATTTTGCTTAGCAGTGGTGCCGCCACTGCGTTTCTTCCTATGACTCTTTATTTTTCTGCCTGAACTTTCAGCACTCTTCAACAAGCAGCAGCGACTCCTAGCGATCTAGTAAGTGCCCCATTTAAAAGCGTTTTCTGTGTTCCGTACACGCATGCGTCATAGTCGAGCGTTTGGCAACAGGTCACGCCTGCTGGTATTGCGACTCGCCTTCGTGATCAACCGCTTGAGTCACGCCGCCAAAGCGGCAGTGAAAACCCGGACATTTCAGATACGTCGAGCTGCCCCAACCGCGGGAAATCGCGTAGGAAGCCGAAATGGCGAAACGATGTTATCCCCACGGCGCGCGTGATGCCCCTGTATCTCCGTGTGCTCTCGAGTGCTGTTTCGGCGAATGAGACAGAAGCTTCGCGTGTGCATTGGCTCCATGACCAACGCACACACTTATTGCGTGGGAGAAGCCGGCGGTGTGCGTCAGCACCTTTCCCTTTGCTGAGACAGTGACGGTTGGGAAATCAGTTCGACTGTCTGCCATATTCCATACGGCGGCCGCAAGCCTGGAGAGCGTTCGCCCACTCCTCCTGAGCGAGGGGTAACGAAGACGCTATAGAAGGCACCCCTATCAACGGACTTTAGCAAGGAGTAGCACACTCTCAAGTTCACAAGTTCAACAAATGAACACGGAGGGCGAAAAAATCGATTGCGGCGCTGCTAATAAAACAAAGATAGTGCCTCCACTCAATATATTTCCTTGCACGCTAGCATCTCCTGCTAGACGCACCGTAATAAGCGCAACCTTAACGAACGAACTTTCAACTTACGAACAACATCGTTATTTTAACAATAATTATTCCTAAGTATACACCGTGCTCTTGAGTACTAACCCTGTTTTTCATCCATCGGAAACGGAAATAACGTTCAGGCACCCACGGGACCTCCGAGTTAGATTTAAAATTTTTACCGTTACGTTGCCGTGCACGGCAGGCATGGATACATTCGTTCGTACACTTAAGCCGGTTCGCTTATGTTGTGCGCAAGCTATTTTATGGTACTTTGATATCTCGATAACTAGGGTTGAAGCGAGGTGCTTGCGAGCGCAGTTGTAAGCCCCAAAGCTAGGTTCCGCTCGTCAGGCGTGCGAAACCCGTCTGCATCGATACGGGAGCCGGATTCTGCTGGGACTGTGGACAGCATTGCGCGTGAGTCGTTTATACATCGCTGCCCGAATCGTTATGTAATATTCGTCTCGTTAACTTACAGGCGAAGACAAGCTAACGAACTAGACCCTGCATGACATATCGGCAGTCAGGGCCCTACGTTGCTGCTTCCGGAACAAACCATTAGCTGCCAGTCAGCGTCACTGCTTGCGGTTTTCTAATTCTTGTCCCCATTTTTCGCGCTTTTTCTTGACATTAAGGGTACTCCGTACGACCCTGAATATGCGAAACGCCGCACCTTCGCAGCGGGCCGTCGTTGTATGCGCATAATCACGAAAAAAAGAGAAAGCGAGATGGGAACGTGAGTCACATCTTTCATTTTGCCGTGGCCGTGGCCGTTGGGCGACTGAGTAGCTTTATATATTCGTGTCAGCCGGTGGCTTCTTTCGTCCGGAAAATTGAATAAGGTTTCCGTAAATTGAAGTGAAAGTATTGAATTTAATGTATTAACGCTTATATGCATGATGTGCGCGTAACTGCTGACTATCTTGCATGTATCCTTTTGTCTTATGAGTTACTTCTCTAGCCCAACGAATCCTGTACCAAGGACGCCTCACGGCGTCCTACTGCAGCCAGTTATCGCTCAAGGTGCGTTCAGAGCTGGGGTTTGGCGAATCGCTCCCTGTCTATTCGGTGTTTTTCTGTCATGCGCTACTGTTCTGCCCAAAAAGAGTCTGTACCAAGTACGTCTTGGCATATGTGCCGATTACGGTGGGAATTCGGGGCCCCTCCGTAGTTTCCCAGGAGAGCCCCCTCCGCCCCGGCGCTGCCGACGCTTATTACCCTCCCCTCCCCACCTAAAGTGTCTTTCCCACAGTTTGGTCACTGGCATCATTCGAGGTTTCTTTTGACTTGCCTCCACCTTTTCACCTAAAAGTTTATTGGGGCTAATTGCTTACTACGTCATCGTTGGCACGGACGTGCAGGGCTTCTAATTCATACTTTCGCTTTACTTCTGGAAATTCTGACTATAGTATGACAAGCCCTTTAGAAGAATCTGCGGCGGCTTGCTCATCCGTGTTTTCTCACTTCAACATTGTTTTAAATTTCCACTGTAAATACGTTGAACATATACTATATATTTAAATATATACACAAGACAAAGTTTATTATATTTTTTTAAAGATGAGGAGGTAGACAATTGATAATTATTGCTAACGGTATGGATAGCCTATGCCTAGAGAATGAATATATTACTGTAAGTTCGCCTCGTTTCAAATTGCTTTGCGTGCTTTTTTTGGCCCTCGAGAGCGAGTGCCTCGCTCTTGTATGGGTAGTGGCTAAATGTCGGCCTCACTTATTTTGGTCGCCCATTTTCTGTCATCACGGACCACCATGCCCTGTGCTGGCTATCTTCACTGAAATACTTCTAGCAACTGGCAACCTTCTGGCAACCTCGGTCACTGGACACTCAGACTTCAGGAGTATTCTTCCGTCGGGATGTACAAGTCCGGCCACTAGCATCTGGACGCCGACTGCTTGTCTCGTCATCCCGTTGATCCTCCTGACAACGATGAACAGTATGTCCACACTTCCCTTCTGCCTTCTGCCCATTTATGACCTTTGCGACATCGTTACTCAGCAGCGAAAGAACTAATCTCTCCGCTGTAGCATTGAGCGCTTGGCTTCTGGTCAATCAGATCGCTTTACCAGAATGTTTGTGCATCATGACGACATGCTTCATCGATGCAACGTAAGCTCTGGATGACCAGGTTTACTGCTAGTTGTCCTTCGTCATCTCCGTTCGACTGTTCTTGCTGAGGTCCACAGCGCACGTTGCCGGACACCTTGACACTTCCCGCTCTTCAACAGAGTTCGACGTCGTTTTTTCGGGCCATGCCTTTAGCGCTCTATGCGACGTTATGTTGCGGCTTGCAACCCCTGCCAGCATCGAAAGAGGCCATGTGCGCAACCGGCTGGCCACTTTTATCCAATCAATGTTCCCACGGAGCCTTTCTTCCGTGTTGGCACGAAACTTCTCGGTCCCTTCCCCACATCCGTAATAGGGAACAAATGGATAGCCGTTGCCACAGACTATGCGACGCACCATGCATTACGCGGGCCCCGGTCAGCAGCTGTGCTACATGTAGCTGACGTTTTACTTCAAGGCGTGATACTTCACCATGACACGCCAGTTCAGCTGCTGACAGGTCGTGGTCGCTACTTTCTGTCCCAAGTTGTGGAAGACGTACTTCTTTCATGCTCCCCCGAACACAAGCTCACAACCTCATATCACCGGCAAACGAACTGACTGACTGAAAGACTGAATCGCACCCTTACACAGATGCTGTTCATGTACGTTTCAGCAGACTATAGCGATTGCGACAGCACTTTGCCCTACGTGACATTTGCGTACAATTCGTTACGACATCAGAACACCTGTTTCTCGCCTTCCTGCCTCTTGTTTGGTCGCCATACCACTCTAGCTTTTGACACATTGCTACTGTCAATGTCGCAAGATGCCACAGAATAGGCCCACGACGCCGTTGGTAGGGCTCGTAAGGCTCGCCATATTACTTGTGATCGACTTACAGCGGCTCAGGCGTTACAAAAGACTCTCTACTGTAGTCGCTACCGGAAACTTCTGTTCTCTGGCGGAAATATCGTTCTGCTGTGTCCTCTAATTCGCCATGTCAGCCTGTCCGAAACACTGCGGTCACGCTATACCGGGCCTACCGAGTATTGCGACGATTAGGCCACTTAAATGACGAAATCGCCCCTGCTGAAGACACGCCGTCTTCATCCCAGCTGCGAACTTACGTCGTCCACGTTTCCCGTTTAAGACAGTACTGTTAATCCAGTTCGCTAGCATTCTAACAAGCGTCGGGACGGCGCTCCAGCCTCCAAGGGCGCATTTGGACAGGACCATGCGCGCAAATGGGAGACGATGAGGATGTGGTAGGCTGTCTCCTGGAGCTGTGACATTTGTACCAGCCTGCGCGAGAACCACTCACTTTCCCCATGTATATGGTTGTACATAAATTTGTGCATCGTGCTTCCTTTTCATAATATTATGTTAGAAGTTTAGTTTCTTGAGGAGCAAGGCGTTGCGTACGATCTTAGTAACCTAGTCTTTAAGGGCCTTGTTGTAAGCGACATCAATGTGTTTTGACCATGAAAAATTGCGTGTTGGTGAGATACCTAATCTTAGCATTCAAATACCTTATATAAAGTAATATTAAAAGCGTAGCCGAAGAAGACAGGGCTTGAACGTCATGCAGAGGACATGGAGACAGTCTTGTAACAGTTGATACTCGTTTGCCATGCTTTAGACCTGTTACAGAAGTCAGCGAAAGAACTACTAAGGACGACATGATCGGCAAGAGATTTAGTTGTATGACAGAAAACGCAATAATCGGCAAAAAGGCGCATTTTAACCGACCTGTGTATGGGCAGATAAATATTATAAAGCAGCAATAAAAGATGACCCAGTACTGAACCTTGGAAACCCCCATCCAAGAGGCATCAAGGGTGAGGTAGTAAAGATGAAACGTACATATTGTGATAGCTGGGAAATAACTCCGTTATCCAACCAGCCAAGGAGCATTTTTAGTTTAGCGAACAACTTGTGCATAAATGGTGGACATGAGACAGTGTCGAAGGCCTTTGCAAAGTCGACAAAAATAGCATCAACCTGGTCACCTATGTCTAAGTAGTTGCTCACGTCGTGAAAGAATTCTGTCAGTTTTGTTAATGTGCTGTGGTCACGTCTAAAGCCATGCCAGAAAGTGCTTAAAATTTTGTTGGTTTTCAGAAATTTTGATATTTGTTGAAAGATGAAGATACCTGTTGTTATGAAAGAGGCTGACTCTAAAAAATTCTACAATATGTTCACGTCTTCATTTATGTCCGTATATAACCACTGTTTTCCACTGAAGCCTGGAAGAAGACGGAGACATTTGCGGAAACCGTGGATAACTATTGAACTATACGAAAAGATTAAATTTCGCAAATGCCTTTTCCAATTAAAAAAGATGAAAGTGAGTTTCGTGAATATAAAAAAGATGCGCAATAACCTGAATAAGGAGATCAAAAGAGCCCAAGCTGAATACTGTACAAATAAATTTCTTATTACTGACAGCAATTCCAGAGTCTTACGGGAGACTTTCCAGGAAATGGTAAACAAAGAAGGAACGACCAGCAAGATTCACTTTGAGAAACCTGGTGCTTCTGAGAGGGATATCTCAATCTCGTTTTACGAACACTTTGTTACAGTGGGCTCCTCCTCAGATGTCCCGCTTGATATACCGCGTGAAAATCACATCGCTGTAAAGTGTTCCTCAGATGTCTCCTTATCTCCAACAGACCAACATGAAGTGCAGGGTGTAATAATGTCTAATAAAGATAGATATGCTTGTGGCCCCGAAGAACTTAAGCGAAAACCACTAAAAGAGGTAAGTGGTACAGTTGCAGTCCCACTGGCGCACATCTGCAACCTTATTATGACAACATGTGAGTTTCCAGACAAAATTAAGAAGAGTTTCTGCCCTTCATAAAGGAGGAACATTGACGAAATAAACAACTATAGGCCGATTTTTATCCTCTCTGTATTCCCAAAGATAGCAGAACACATCTTTACCAAAATAATAACAAGTTTTTTAAATACTCACTACGTAATTACGAAGGATCAATACGGCTTTCGTAAAAATAAATCGGTGGAAACAGCCCTTCTTGGAATAAATAAGAAATTCTTGAACAGATATAAAATAAGCTGCTCACACCAGGTGTCTTTTTAGACCTCAGAAAGGCGGTTGATTGCGTGCAACGTGAACTCCTCTTGCGTATACTACCCTTTTACGGTATCCGATGCATAGCACGACATCTAATACAAAGCAATTTTATATGTTTTTACTATTTTATTATTTTCAAGTACTGTTGGCCGTCTTGGCCGTAACAGGATGGGTACAGCAAGTCTACACATCGCGTAAGAAATGTAAACACTTTACAAACGGAAATAGGACATGAAGCAATGAATGTTGGAAATACAATGCAAAACAAATAACGAAATACAATAGTTTGGCTAAGAAATACATGTTTCTAACATTGTGACAGTGATATTTGAAGTAGCATAAAAGAAAGACTTGTATGTATTTCTAGAATAGTGTGACAATGTTTGCACGGCACTACTAAGATTCAATTTCATAAAAGGTTGTTAACACGTTCCTCAAAAATTTTAATGCTACTCGACTGCAAAACAGACGCCGGCAAACTGTTCCATTCCTTAATCGTTCGCGGAAAAAATGAATAAGCGTACATGTCCAGATATGCTTTTGGAATTCAGAACATGCAATATTTGCTTGACCTGACATTTCTAGCCTGCCTGGGAGCAAGATAGTGTGTGGTTTCAATATTGAAGTGGCCTTTTGATAACAAAAAAAAAAAAGAAATTTAAGTCCAGCCAACTTCAGCCGTTGAGCCAGTAGAGGCAAATCAAGCAACCGAAGCATTTCGGAAACAGAGTCAGTACGATAATACCGGGAAAGAATGAACGTTGCAGATTTTCTCTGTATCTTCTCAATGCGGTTTATTATTCCTGATTGAAACGGATCCCAAATGACACTGGCCTACTCTAACGTTGGTCTAATGCAAGTTAAATATGCAAGTAGTTTGACGGGTGTCGTTGCTAGCTTTAATTTTCGGCGAAGGAACCATAACTTTTTTTCTGCAGCTCCACAAATTCTGTCTATGTGCGATTTCCAACTTAAGTCCTGCGAAATTGTTAAACCTAGGTATTTGATCGTTTCAGCTTCGGCTAGAATGGTTGAGTTCATCTCATAATTACACTCAATAACATGCTTTGTCTTGTTTGTTACTCCGAGCATGATTGATTTAGATTCGTTAATTTTCATTTTACTTTTTGGGACCCAGACTTCTACAGCTTTAAGGGCTTGACTAAGTGGCCTGGTGGTTTTGGTTATTGATTTCACGATATAATAAACAATCGTCGGCAAATAACCGGATGGTTATGTCGTTACTTATGTTATGAGCAATATCATTTATGTAAACTAGAAAAAGAAGTGGTCCTAAAACAGATCCCTGTGGAACGCCTCAGGTTATTTTTAATTGGTTAGATTTGTTACCATTTATTCCAACGCATTGGGTCCGATCTGTAAGATATGAGCGGGTCCACATAACAACATCATAATTTATATTCATTTCCATAAGTTTTTAAATGAATTCATTATGTACGACCAGATCGAAAGCCTTCGAGTAATCTAAAAATATAGCGTCGGCCTGCTTTCTATTGTTCAAGGAAGCTGAAAAATCGTTGATCGTTTCTATCAACTGTGTGACAGTCGAAAGGTGCTGTCGAAATCCGTGCTGGTTGGGAAAAAAAGCTTTCTTGTCTTCAAGGTAGGTGTAGATTGACTTTGAAACTATGTGTTCAAGTAGCTTGCAGCATACACACGCGAGTGAAATTGGCCGATAGTTTCCAATATGTTGCCTTTCAGCAGACTTGTGAACCGGAACCACTTTTGCGACCAGCCAGTCATCTGGGACCCGTTTTCGCTTCAGCGAAGAATTAAAAATTATCTCTAGATAGTGAGCTACCCATTCCGCATATCTGTACAGAAAGGCATTTGGTATGCCGTGTGGACCTACAGATTTCTTATCGTTAATTTTAAGCGAAATAGCTGCAATGCCTTCATGCGAAACCTGAATATTAGGCATTGGTGATGTATACGGGGATTCTAGCGAGAGGGCAGAAAGACCATCTGCAGAAATGTCAGTAATGACAGATTGAAAAGAATCATTAAAACATACTGCCATACGCGAGTTGTCCGACACAAGTTCGCCATTAGCGACAATGACACTTGGACATTCGTTATTATGCGACAAATGGCTACAAAACGGTGCGGATCGTGCTTTATAAAATTAGTTAATGTCACGTCATAGTAATTTGATTTAGCGGCAGCCATATTTGTGCGCAATATGGAGCTTAGCACCGAAATTTTATTATGATCTTTCTTTTTACTTCTGTCTCTCACGGTTATTTTTTCCGCTTTAAATGTGTAATTTCGCGGGTTATCCACGGGTTCAGTTTATTTTCTTCTTCCGAGTTGGCACAAATCTGTTTACGCAGTAAAAAACAATATCTTTAAACGCAATCCACATCGCATTGACATCATCCGTGGAAGTGAATTCATCAAAACACAGCGAAAGATGATCAATTATGCTTGTGTCATCGGCTCTATCGAAGCACAGAACATGCGCAGTACTACCAGCCTTCGCGTGTACAGCGGTAGACTTTATCTCCACATAAACTAGCTTATGATCCGAGACGCCGGTTTCAACCGATACGTCGTAGTCTTCAAATCGCCCGTCTAGGAACACCAAGTCTAATACAGATCTTGATTTCCCAACTACGCGTGTGCACTCATGAACTACCTGCTGTAAATTCTTACTGATAGCTATTTCTAGAAGTAGTTCACAATGGGAATATTCGCGAGGCTGAACGCTAAGCGTGGACCAATCAATCCCTGGCAAGTTGAAATCCCCAGCAATGATTATGCGACAGCTGCGCTTTTTAAAGCTTTCTAAGTAAAGCTGCATACCTTCAAGATAGGAAATGGGCGATTTAGGCGGTCTATAAACAGTTCCAAGAATTATCCTTGTTTTATCTAGTTTAATTTCACACCAGATGCTTTCATGTGTTGGAACGCCAGTAATTTGCACACAGTCAATATCGGCCTTAAATACAATAGCAACTCCGCCCCCACGAGCTTCGCGGTCTCTTCGTATGATTTTATAATTAGGTGATACAAGCTGTTGGTCTTGTATTTCGGGCCGCGGCCACGTTTCGGTTATTGTAAGCACATGAGGATCGTAATTAGCCGGGATGTATTCTAATTCTCCAATTTCGTTTACTAAACTTCTAGCGTTCAAATTGATCGAGCGGAAGGCATTCCAATTACATTTTTTGTTCCGTCAGTCACCCCTACTAGCAGTAGGGCATCTGTTAGGATACGGAACCTTCACACGGCTGCGGTTTGATTGATCCCACATGTACACGTCAGAGCCCACTTGTAGTTTGTCGTAATTCAAACGCACGCGATGCCCGTTCTCCCTTTCTTGTTTCACGGAATCCCAGAGCATTTTACGCTTCGCCAGCGTTTCTTTTGAAAAATCATCAGAAATGGAGACGCCGCTGCCCTTCAGCTTTCAGAATTGTTTGTAAACTTTAGCTTTTCCCCCTATAGTCATAAAACCTGAGAATTACAGGTCGAGGCCGGGCGCTCTTTTTTCCCTACCGATGTATTCGTTCCACGGTACTCAAGTTGACGCCAAGTTTTTCTTCGAATACACCTACTAGCACTTTCGCTCCAAGGTCAGTTAAGGATTCCTTCTCGCCTTCTGCTATTCCAAATACCACTAGGCTATTTCGCCTACTTCTATCCTCAAAGCTGTCCATTCTTTCCTGCTGTTGCCGAAGTGTACTCTCTGTTTTACTGTTTTAGACAGTTGAGCAATTGTACTCGCCTGTTCTTTAAATATTTTAAGGCTGTTTTTAACCACCTTCAGTCGCTTGCTCATGCTCTTTAAATCTAATTGTATTGCCTTTTGGCCATCGCACAATTCCTTTAGCATCACCTTCGTTTCTGGCCCAGGGTTTATTTCTACGTCGCCAGACAGCAACAGACATAAAGATGCAAAACTGGAGAAAAATCACTTCTGGGCACGCAAAACAACAGCAAAGCGATTATCATTCTTGTAGCCATAAAAATTATAATAACCAACCTGTTCAAGCAACAGAAGGCGGTTAGACGACATTGCATACGCTGTGCCGCCGTGCCCACTGAAGCCGTAGGTTGACAGTGGCCGATTTATAGTGTCGGACGTGATTCCCGTCTCTTGCCGTTGGTCTCCGTGTCCGAGAGTAACGTTGATAGCATGGTCCAGCTGAATGCCGGTACGGTCCAAAAACGGTCCGATGGCGCACTGGTTCCACGCATGCAGCTGGTATGATGCGGTGATCAGCATCACCTGTTTAAGCAACAGAAGGCGGTCAGACGACATTGCATACGCTCTGCCGCCGTGCCCACTGAAGCCGTTGGTTGACAGTGGCCGATTTGTAGTGTCGGACGTGATTCCCGTCTCTTGCCGTTGGTCTCCGTGTCCGAGAGTAACGTTGATAGCATGGTCCAGCTGAATGCCGGTACGGTCCAAAAACGGTCCGATGGCGCACTGGTTCCACGCATGCAGCTGGTATGATGGGGTGATCAGCATCACCTGTTTAAGCAACAGAAGGCGGTCAGACGACATTGCATACGCTCTGCCGCCGTGCCCACTGAAGCCGTTGGTTGACAGTGGCCGATTTGTAGTGTCGGACGTGATTCCCGTCTCTTGCCGTTGGTCTCCGTGTCCGAGAGTAACGTTGATAGCATGGTCCAGCTGAATGCCGGTACGGTCCAAAAACGGTCCGATGGCGCACTGGTTCCACGCATGCAGCTGGTATGATGCGGTGATCAGCATCACCTGTTTAAGCAACAGAAGGCGGTCAGACGACATTGCATACGCTCTGCCGCCGTGCCCACTGAAGCCGTTGGTTGACAGTGGCCGATTTGTAGTGTCGGACGTGATTCCCGTCTCTTGCCGTTGGTCTCCGTGTCCGAGAGTAACGTTGATAGCATGGTCCAGCTGAATGCCGGTACGGTCCAAAAACGGTCCGATGGCGCACTGGTTCCACGCATGCAGCTGGTATGATGCGGTGATCAGCATCACCTGTTTAAGCAACAGAAGGCGGTTAGACGACATTGCATACGCTGTGCCGCCGTGCCCACTGAAGCCGTAGGTTGACAGTGGCCGATTTGTAGTGTCGCACGTGATTCCCGTCTCTTGCCGTTGGTCTCCGTGTCCGAGAGTAACGTTGATAGCATGGTCCAGCTGAATGCCGGTACGGTCCAAAAACGGTCCGATGGCGCACTGGTTCCACGCATGCGGCTGGTATGATGCGGTGATCAGCATCACCTGTTTAAGCAACAGAAGGCGGTTAGACGACATTGCATACGCTGTGCCGCCGTGCCCACTGAAGCCGTAGGTTGACAGTGGCCGATTTGTAGTGTCGGACGTGATTCCCGTCTCTTGCCGTTGGTCTCCGTGTCCGAGAGTAACGTTGATAACATGGTGCAGCTGAATGCCGGTACGGTCCAAAAACGGTCCGATGGCACACTGGTTCCACGCATGCAGCTGGTATGATGCGGTGATCAGCATCACCTGTTCAAGCAACAGAAGGCGGTCAGACGACATTGCATACGCTGTGCCGCCGTGCCCACTGAAGCCGTAGGTTGACAGTGGCCGATTTGTAGTGTCGGACGTGATTCCCGTCTCTTGCCGTTGGTCTCCGTGTCCGAGAGTAACGTTGATAGCATGGTGCAGCTGAATGCCGGTACGGTCCAAAAACGGTCCGATGGCGCACTGGTTCCACGCATGCAGCTGGTATGATGCGGTGATCAGCATCACCTGTTCAAGCAACAGAAGGCGGTCAGACGACATTGCATACGCTGTGCCGCCGTGCCTACTGAAGCCGTTGGTTGACAGTGGCCGATTTGTAGTGTCGGACGTGATTCCCGTCTCTTGCCGTTGGTCTCCGTGTCCGAGAGTAACGTTGATAGCATGGTCCAGCTGAATGCCGGTACGGTCCAAAAACGGTCCGATGGCGCACTGGTTCCACGCATGCAGCTGGTATGATGCGGTGATCAGCATCACCTGTTCAAGCAACAGAAGGCGGTCAGACGACATTGCATACGCTGTGCCGCCGTGCCCACTGAAGCCGTAGGTTGACAGTGGCCGATTTGTAGTGTCGGACGTGATTCCCGTCTCTTGCCGTTGGTCTCCGTGTCCGAGAGTAACGTTGATAGCATGGTCCAGCTGAATGCCGGTACGGTCCAAAAACGGTCCGATGGCGCACTGGTTCCACGCATGCAGCTGGTATGATGCGGTGATCAGCATCACCTGTTTAAGCAACAGAAGGTGGTTAAACGACATTGCATACGCTGTGCGGACGTGCCCACAGCTTCATGGTCACAGTTAACAGTAAATATGGAAGTCTAGGCGCGGATGGAAACTTAGATTTGGAGTACCTCAAGGATCTATTCTCGGACATGTACTGTTTTTAAAACTACACATAAATGATATTGTAAAAATTAAAGGGCATAAAAAGATGGTGCTTTACGGAAATGATAAAAATGTATTTTTGACAGAAGTGCACAAACAAGAAATATATGCAGAAGTAAATAAATGCCATAAAATATGAATACGTGATTATTGTAAAATAAAATGCTACTAAATACAGAAGAAACCCAAATTATTTGTTGTTTATATTGAAAGGACCAACAAATGTACCAGCCTTACCATTGTAATTTGAAGGAGTACCTACCTAACACACATCTACGATCCGATTTTCACGTGTCGTGTTCAGGAAAATATATTATGGTCTCCTCATGTGTATGCGTTAAGAACCGACGTAGCCAGTGCCACTGGCAGGTAAAGTAAACTAAAATCGCTCCTCCCGTTTAAGATCACTAATCCCGTCTGCTTCCGGGTATGGTCAACGACAACCGAGGCAAACCTTTGTGATATTTTATTGTTGGAAAAGCGAGCTATACGAGCAATTGGAAACGTCGTCTACACTGAAAGCACTGCGTCGTATGTTACCAGATATAGAATACTTCAGATAAAAGAAGTGTTAAAAGAAAAAAAAATACGTCTGGAAGCCCTGCGCTAATACCGAGCACACAGAATGAATTTTCAGGAAACCTACAAGTAGTCCACTTATGAACTAAGACAGAGCTTAATAGTGAAGACTAGATCAGGTACAACTTATGGTTTATGGAGGCTATCGTCACAAATGCCAGAACTCCTCAATAAGTATCCTTAGTTAATAAATTTAATAAATTCTAGAGTCTCTCCAACACAATTCCAGAGGCTAGCTAAATCCACATTTCTGTTGGAGCAGGTGTGAGATTTTAACATCTGAGCCAACTCTCGGTATTAGTCTTTTGTATTATATTGGATTTCATTGTGTATTATGTGGCTTTATTTCATTATGTGTGTGCATTGTGTATTAGGTTTGATTTGCAGTGATTTTGATTCTGTAGAAGGAACTGGATATTTCACGGTATTTCACTGTATTTGTATTGACCTATTGCATCTGGGTCGGCATATAATGTGTAATAATCTGTAAGTGAGGTTTGATGCATGCGCTTCCAGGGTGGCATAGCTTATTTAGGCTCTTTCCGGGCCTTGTGCTGTGCCTCCTGAGCCAATTTGTAAGAAATATTTTTCAAATAGCAGAGAAATAAGTAAAGAAAGATGGACTGTATTCGAGTAACTTATACTTGAGTGTGCAATTCAGGCGATGGACCTATAGTTAGATAATAATTGAACGTTGCCTGACTTAAATAAAGGCAGAATTAACATAAGTTTCCACGAGAGAGCAAGTGTGCTGGTTGAGAGAGTTTATCGAAAGATAATTGTTAGATACCTGCTACACCAAAGAGAGTATCATACGAGAAAAAGTGGTCAGGATACAGTCAGAAGCGCAGAAGCGCAGCTTAAGTACATCCTCAGGGTACAGTGACACGTCGTCGATTGGAGGTAATGGTTCAGAATCAAAAGCAGACGTTGCCGAATTGTCAGTCGTAAAGACACAGTGGACGTAGGTGTTAAAAGAAGTTATTGTCAGTACCTCAGAAAACGTAGCGTAGTTAACTGCCAGCGTGTTCGTAGATGAACCTGGTGGCAGGATAGCTTTCCAACATTTACGGCAATTAGTCGTCATTAATTTTGGCAAAGTTACCTTGTAATAAAATTCTTTTGCAGCATTCATTTTAGAACAAAGTTCCGTTTTAGCGCTAAAAAACTGCACGAGTTTTGTTGAGTAGCCAGAGCGTTCTGATTGATGTCATCTGGACACACGGCGTGAGAAATGAAAAAGGTCTCTGGTCATCCAAGGAATTTCAGAGTTTGCTTTCTTTGTTTTTAAAAGAATAAAAAGATTGATATACTTACTGACAACATTTTTGAGAAATATTGCCGAGGTATTAGCATCACAAGTGGTACTTATTACCTCAAATTCATGAAAAGAATAGCATAAGGCGTCTGTCATTTCCAAATCGTCAGCGCGGTTAAAATCATGAAATGTGCAGCAGGAATAACGGAATTTAAGGCCGATGCCTGGAACTGAAATTAAGCCAGACTTGGCATATATTCCATCAATAACATCGCATTCGTAACCGGTAATAATAAGAGGTGTAACCAATAGTAATAAGACCAAGAACTGAAGTTTGCCGAAGGAAATCCTGGACGGTTTGTTGCAGGCCACAGTATATGAAATGTGCGCCAACTCCAGCCCGATAGCTACTTCGTGTCCGCTCACTTTGAGAGATCACCAATCTACGCCAGAAGCACTAAATAGCCTATGCTGATAACGTTGCATAAACTGTAACTATTAAACAATCCACTTGGATTGTGTAAATACTAAATATTAGAACCACGTGGACGGTGAAAAACTCCTATAAACAAAGACATGTTTTATAGTTGGGCTTTATACCACAAAGACTCAGTATCCGGGGGAGCAGAGGGTACAGAAGAGGGGAGGTGGGATTGAAGAAATAGGTCAACACTGCCTCCTTTCCTGAATTTTCTGTCTCCACGAACCAATGTGAAGCCAGGGAAGGTTACTTTAGGATCATGCGTGCCATCACGGACGCCTCATTTGCGAGGATAATATGTGGGGAGTAAAACGAGACTAGGGAGAGAAATTTGAAGAAATTGCTAATGCATAAACGTTTAAAATGCGTAGTGCCCTGCAAAAATGCAAAATTGCCAGTGCCCTGAAATAAAGGGCATTTGACCTTACGAAATGATTCGACGTTTGTATATGAGCCAGCAGATATATGAGGATAGCATTGGATGTGATATCGCAATTATATCGTGCCATATATATAAATGCATGATCAAATCAAAGCTGGACAGGTTATCCACTATTTCTATAAGAGGAGGACGCCTCGTAGAGCTTCTTGCGAATGTGGCGATCCTGAGGGGAGAAGTCTTCCGAAACGCGAAGGCCAGTGTTCTTTAATTTATAGCAATTTTTCAGCACCAGCAGCTTATCCTGAAGATCTAGAAGCTTCATAATAACGGGACGTGACTGGCCTCTAAAGTTACTGCCGAATTTACGACACTTTTCGATACGCGGACATGTGATTGTAAGAGTATCTTGGAACCACTTAGCAATGTTGAAGAAAGTTCCTCATAATTCTTGTTAGGAGACTAGCTGATGCTATGTATAATAATGCTGTTTCTACACGACCTGTTTCTTAAATGGTCATTTCTGCAAGAGAGGGTTGAGACAGCGTTTTTACATTCGTTCATTCATTAATAATACCGTTAACTCTGTAGAGCGCTGTTACTGGCTGGAAGGTCCAAAAATTCATTAGGCGAAAATTTATTACATGCTTATAGTAATTCTTCTCGGAGTTATTGCGAAGAGCTGCTCCAAATATAGAAGAATGACACACGTATACTGAGAAGTACATACATAAGCTGCAGTGCAAGATGCATAGCATACAAGAACAAGGGACAAACATGGGCAACAGGATGAGACTGTTGAAAGCCTACATGCAGAATAAAAACTATATGTTGTCACAATCTTATGCACAAAAAACCGTTTTATATTTTCTTCAAATGAGATAAGCGAAGCGCATATGATTGCAGGCTCAGGTAATATGTTCCATTCTTCGATAACACGAGAGAATTGACTGAATCTAAAGCAGTCATTAGGTGGGGCGAGGGGTGGTATATATATATGCTGCGGCGATGGCTCGGATACTCTTGTGTATTAACTCGAAAAAAGCTGTATGGTTTATCTTGAACTGTTTATGAATAAGCTGAAAAAGGAATTTTAGTCTCTCAATCTTCGTTCTAATTTCCTATCTTTCAAGACCCGCATTTTTACAAAGCTCAGTAGGAGAACAACGCCGCCGACATTTATTAAAGATTAACTTAGCAGAATTTCATGTATTCTTGCCATTTTATTGCAGTTGAACCGTATCTAAGGATCCTTTACAATTTTGGGATATTAAATAATTGGCCTAACTGAGGTCTTGTAAGCTAGGCAATTTATGCCAGGAGGGCACGATAATGGTGACGCCTCATACTGTACAATGCCTTAGTATACTTAAACAAAGGTAATCCGTATGCGGATTCCATCGCCGATCAACAGCAAACAAAACTCCGAGATATTTGTATTTCTGTACACGTTTCAACCTAGTATCGCCATACTCCAGAGGTTTTCTTTTTCTAGTTATAGGTATAAATGCTGCTTTTTCTCGGTTTATAGTCACTTGCCAAGCTTCACATCAAATCCAAATTTTTAAATGGTTATTTATATATTCATTTATTTGTGAGACCCTCAAGGTACATAGTTGTACATGGCAGGGGCGAAATACATTCCAAGAGTAAAAATACAGGATTAGTTTTAACGAGAAGATAGGGGATTAACCGAGAGGCCCGATTTTTATTAGTCATATTATAAGAAGCCAACAAACACTGACACCAAGGACAACATAGGCGAAATTACTTGTGCGTAATAAATGTTTGTTGGCATCGTATGATAGGATTAGTTTTAGGAATTCATAGTGCAGGGAACGAAAGAGATATGAAAAAACTAGTAATGTATACATAACTACCGAAAAAAAGACACTTACATAATATGAAAATACAGAAAGAGAACAGTTTACCAAGCAGACAACATCGACGAATAAGCACGTAACTATGCTATTTGCTATCATACATTATTTCATGTTGATTAGTGCATTATTAAAGCGAGTGGGATCACTGATGCTTGCTAATGATGTAGGTGGATCATTTAAGTCGATTGAAGTGCTAGGAAGGAATGATTGTGAGCACGAGACGGTGTTATGACGGCGTACGTTAACTTTGTGTACCTGATCACGACGAGCTGAACAAGGCGCTGGATGGATCCGAAGGGGTGAAGATATGCGTTGCGGGGTAGTAGATTTTATGAAAAAGGAAATGCGTGATTCGTTTCTGCGAAAAGATGACAATGGGATTTGAAGGGTACTCTTTATTAATGTAACACTAGCAGAGCCATGGTAGTTAGCTAGAATGAAACGAACAGAGCAAACTTGTACTGATTTCACTTCGTTAATTAATGTGATCTGATGAGGATCAGAAACAGATGACGCCTATTTAAAACTGAGGGCGGAGGGGAGTTGTGTACAACAGCCATTTTAATGAAACAGGTGCAAGCGAAAAACTTATCAAGTATAGTAAGGAGTGGTCAGCTTTAGATATTAGAAATTGTACATGCTGCTTCCAAAAAATATCGCTAGTTATATGAATGCCAAGATAACGGTAGCATGTGATGGAATGCAGGGGGCAGTCATTGAGGGCGTAGGTAGGGTAAGTTTTGTTGGAACGAGAAATCCGCATAGGTTTGCATTTATTAATCTTCAGCTCTATGCACCACGTGAGGCACCAATTATAAATCTTATTTAAAGCAGATAGGAGAGTAGTTATATCAGAAGCATTAGTTATTTTTCGATCTATAACACAGTCGTCAGTGAATCAACAAATTTGCGAGGAAATGTCAGGTAAATCGTTAAGATATGTTAAATATATGTTAATATTGCTCGGGTCCTGGACCAGGACAAATTTTTCTTCAACTGCAAGGCTTTCTTAGTGAGAAACCCGTACATGTTTCCTTTGTAGCTTAGTGCTACAATTCGGGTGGATGCCCATTTCCCCCTCTCATGTACTTTCCTCCACCTTGCGGACCTCCAAAGTACTGATTTGCCTTATTGAGTGTCCGAGCGCCTTGAGTTCTCGATTATTTCACCCTCGCTCTGCGAACGGCTAGCCTCCTGGTTTGCTCACATAGTAGAACGACCGTTCCGGAAGGGCTTCGGTCCCAGGTTCGAGTCCCGGACTACGAGGAATTTTTCTTCCACGCGTTCCTTCTGAAAAAGCCGTACCGATTCCCTTTGTAACCTCGTCCTACAATTCGAGCGGATGAAAATTTTCCCCTTTCATGTACAGTTGAAACTCGATCTAACGAAACCCGATTTGACGAAGTGCCCGATCTAACAAAAAAAAAAAATTCCATTCCCTCGCATGTACCCAAAGGTTCAATGTCGTCATCAATCCGAATGAGCGAAACCAGCTTGCAGTAAAACCGATTTACCGAAATTTTTCCAGAAATAGATGAGTAAGAAAAGCTGTGATTTATTTCTAATTTTGACGAAGAATATTATATCTTCGAGCGTGCGCTCTAACGCTATCGTGTTAAAGCATCTATGTGCCCTAGTCACGGCACTGTCTTTATCTTGATGAGGGTGCACGCCACGCCCATGCACGGAACAACGGACGCAGCAGTCGGTAGCGTTCTTGCCTACGAGATGGCGCTAGGGCCGGCGGTAGTTGGGTCACCTTCGCGAACTTTCTACACGAGTAGGCGTGGGTTAGCGGCAAATGCAAAGCTGCGGTGCTTTTTGGGTGTCGCTGCGTTGAAATTTTAGATTTCGAAGGACCGGAAAATCTTTTACTCCATTATCCGAACTTCCTAATTTAACTAAATAATCCGAGTGTTCTCGAAATAATTCGAGGGCTTATTTACCATATGCATGATTAGACCGAACGAAAAATAAGTTCGGACTGATCGCCTTTTTCGCTATTAGAGAAAGAGGCGTCGCTTGGTAAATTGCTATTGGTAAAACTGTTTCGGGTGGCGCCCACTTTGTCTATCTGTCACTGACGTCACAACACCTAAAAATCTCACCGCGTCAAAGAGACGTGTATGCGTTGGAGACTCATTATTATACCGATCATGGCTGGAAAATTTTCTGAATAGCCTGAGGCTCTCTCATTCCGGAAGGAAAAGATGGCTGTCGGACGATCGCTTTGGCAGTGCATAATTGTAGCTGCCGGGGTGCGTGGATTTATTCGCGTATAATAAAAGATATTGCGTGGCAGTATAACGTTTTTGAGACCTTTCGGCACGATACGACGTTGCTCTTCCAACTGTACTTTGCCGAAGATCCATCTTAGCGGCATTCTTATCCTTCCGCGGCATGTGACCGCGTTTTTTTCGACTAGCCGCCGCAAGTTGAGTAAGGGGAAGCGGACTAATCACAGACGCCGGCACAACCCTCCTCATCCGATTATCTACTTTCACTGTGCCGAGTTGGCCCCATGGAAACTCTCTCCACTTCAGTGTGCTCCTCGCCTATTATCAGCCAATTACATAAGGAGAACTGCTCCATGTAGCAATGCTATTCGCTTTGAAAGCAAATGAAAGTCACATCCTATAAACGCGAAGGGCGTTTGACTGAGCTTTTCAAACAACGCAGCGGGTTACCGCTCGATGCTTGCGTCGGTGGCAACGTAAATTCGCTCTCAAGTGATCGGAATACAAACAGATCGGAATAGTTTTACCTAATAGGGCCTGTGTTGTCATTATACCATCGTAATAGTTGAAAACTTGACATCTCTTGATCGTCGTGACGTGGTAATTATGCCGCTTGCGTGGTTCCATCGACAACATTACTTCGTTATTACATCGTCACGGCATCGGCGTCATACTGTATCGTCATGTCGTCATGCTTATGGGCCACCTTGGCAAGCAAGTGCCATAACAAAGTGGGACGCGATCAAAATGTGATGCATATAGCCGAAATGCAATTCGCAAGGGAGGAAGAATGGGCATGTTGAAAATTTTGCATCTTTGGTTAGAAGCGCGCTGATCAACGTAGAAAGGGAGAGAACGGACTGGAAAGAAACAGTGCCTCTTTCCTATCCCTTCTCTTAATGCTAACGTCGGTTCTCGCGCTGCTATCCAAAATTTATAGCCGAAGCAACGAAAGGCTCAGAATTACGACTTCGCGTTTTAAATTAACGTGACTTCAGAACACGCTCGGTCGCTACATTGCTCGAATGCTATTTGAATTACCGTTGACAGTCATCGTGAGATCAGTTTATTCGTATTTTTTTTCTTTTGAGCGTTAGAAGGACTTGAAGTTTGGTAAGAAGCACAAGATTGTTGCACAGAGTAAATAGCATCAGAAGTGAAGGCTTCACATGCAGATGATGCAAAATTGTGTTCATATTCCCACCTGTGAAGTGGGCCTTCGAGTCACCTTTGCTGTCTTGTACTTTGTTCAGATATGCATCAATAAAATCTCGCTTGACATCTTTTACCGACGTTGCCTTGTGTTCCATTATCCTGTCACTGAAATGAAAGAAAAAAAGACAGAACAGGAATCGGACAAGAAGGAAAAAAAAGAATATCCTGCATATGACACGCGCGCCGTTTCCAGTTGATAAATTGTGTGGCATTTACTCCTAAAGAGCTGCTGGCCTCGAATACAATGCAAATTGTTGAATTACATAATAGCTAATGTAAACGAGTAAGATGAGAGTGAATGGAAAACACTGGGACTACGTGATAATGACTGTGGTAGTAGCGCTATACGTTTGTATGTTCATTTTAGCACGAGGGAATATTTGTTGCAGACGGCATTGTTGAGACCCAAACTTGTTTTCTTGCTTGTTCTACCACAGTATGCCGTGTCTGCAATCTGTCGGCGTGTTTTGCGGTGATTGTTCTGGTGATTTGTTCTTTATGCGATGATTGTGAAATTGCGTACAGTGCTACAACAGTAATGTGTTCTCATATGTGTTCCAGAATGACGAATGTGCTACAACAAGCGTTAATGCAATACAAAAATATATTGTTAACGAGAAGAATATTGAGAGCACCGAATAAGTGATCGATTAGTAGGGATAAATAATAATGCGAAAAGCTAAGACACTGTTCAATAGCGCACCAACAAAGCGACAATTCGTGATGGGCAGCCAGCATACAATATCGGTACGGGAGTACGTTTATCAAGGCCAATCAGCCACAGTGAACTTGGATCATGATAATGAAACAGGGGTCGAACTCACAAAGCTTTTCGTTCGTAAATGGTGTTTTTGATTGGCTGATCGCCTTGGCTAATAATATGTCCTACATCATTATTGGCCGCAACGAGCGCTGTTAGCGTACAAATTTCTGGGGAATACGGGCCCTGAAGCGTAAAGATGGGTAGAGAGCGCATAAGTAGGCATTACTAGTTTATGACTGTAGCTCACCGATTTATTTGAAATAAAAAGTATACAATTATTACATTCTGTCGGTGCTAACATGTGGGGTAATAATGTCGAGGTTGAAAAAGGATCTTGAAGAGAAGTTGAGACCATTGCAACGAGCGTTGGCACAAGAAACTGCAGGCGTAATGTTAAGACACAGGAAGGGAGCGGCGTGATAAAACTCTCTGAGCAATAAACAGCAAGACTACTTGAATGTAACCAGTGTACAGTCGAAAAGTGAGTTAAATATGGGACAAGCAGATACTCCCTCGAAGGGAGTTCCCGGAACATTGTTTTTGGAGTGTAACCTGTGTTCTTGACATTCCGCGGAGCTAATGTTTGTGCGATTAGGAAACAGCAGTGCGCCTGTGCTTGCGTTTCATTGTAAAGGCATATGTTATCTCGGTGATTAAAGATTCAGTCGGAAGACAGCGCTGTCTGTGTCCTAGTCTCTTTGGTGCACGTGAAGCATTGCACTGTAAGCACAGGCAAAAACGCTCATAAGATTCCATCAGCCAGAACCAACTATGCATGTACACAGGGCGTCCCAGCTATCATGCATCGCATTTTTAAAAAGAAAGACAAGCGATGCTACGCGAAAATATCCAAGTGTCTTTTTTCACACTCGTCCCAGCTATCATGCATCGCATTTTTAAAAAGAAAGGCAAGCGATGCTACGCGAAAATATCCAAGTGCTTTTTTTTCACACTCTAGTGGAGCAAGGGCCAGTAATTTGTTTGTTAATGCGGCTCGTTAATTATTTGTAATTACAAGTTTTTTTAATGACTGTTCATAATGACCCGCTGTCAATGAATAATTTGTAGAAAAATTGAAAAAGAAAACGTAAAACTGGCATGTGTTTGGTCAGGTACTCATCGCCCGTTAATTTTTTTATTGGTTGAATATTTAAGACCGTGAGAAATGAAACCTATCACGTGGCTAACTCTCCGCCCGCATCAAAGAGTAAGCTCAAGGAGGCTGCTGAACTTCTGCTGTTACGTCTTTACGGGATTACCAAAACTCTTGTCGCGGTACTAGCGGTTTCATCAGTCGGTAATTTACTGTTACAGCTCAACCAATTTGTTTCGTTAGTGTCCCTTTCAGACGTCTTCAGAGCTAACAGTGACTGCGCAGAGCGCAGTGCGGTTGGCAGCAAGTCAAAGCAAGGCTAGCTTTTTAGAATACTCACTATGTGTAAAGCGCCAATCTCTCCACTTTTTCCCGAGTGAAGTTGATATTTGTGCAGCGCACTCTCTTTAGAAGCGCCGTGACGAAGCCCGGATTGAACTGGTAGATGCGAGCGGATCTTACGGAGGCCGCCACCTCGTTGACCAGCCGGTTGATGTCGGCGCGCGCCGGATGGTCACACGGAAAGCGCCTGCCGAACAATATGGCCGAGATGTTGTTGGCCGCGCAGGGCATGATGCTTTCGTAGAAGGTCACGGGCTCCCCCGCCGCTTCAGCGATTTGATCGCAGACACACTGGAACTCCTCCTGCGAGGGCGAAACCGTTGGAAACAGTCATCGCTGACATTTTGTCGCGAACAGGTTCTTTAAATGGACCCCTGCCAGTTCTGGGCATTGTAAACAGGCAAACGGGGTGCGTAGATCTCGTAATGAAGATTGCACGTGCGACGCACCGAGTAGCTGCACGGTGCCAAAACCGGCTGCAACTTGAAAGCCCGTGCGTCCGTCCTCTCGAGAGAGCCGCGTTGGAGTATCAAGGCCACACGCGTAAAAGGCCTCCACGCCAGACGTACTGGCCAAACGCCAGCACTTGTGGCGCATAACTCCGTGAAATCACGCAATGCATAACAGCCAAAGAAAGCAATGTAGTTTTTTGTAGCAATGTAGCAAAGAAAAGAAACGCAAGAACAAAAGAGAGGAAAAGGAGGTGGACTTGTGAGCGTGGCCTTTAGAACAGTTGGTAGGGGGCTTGACATCCAGACAAAGGAATGCCTGACACACTCAAGAGCCCACGTTGTAGAATGACGCATCAAAGGGCGGTAACAAATGGCAGAGAAATTGGGTGTCAGAGCACTGGCATTCCCGAAAGAAAAGCCAAATTTCGAGCATACAAGCACTATCGGAGCAAGATAAACATGAGCGATGAATCACCCGATAAGACTTGTTTACCGGCGAGCGAGCTGCTTTGGGGCAGAAATCATCGATGTGTGGAAACATGTTCCTGGGACCCAGAACTGCACCACACTGCGTCGCCTGCAGCGGCTCAGCACCGTCGAGATGTGTAGTTAGGCAAAGTAGGCCTTCTTTTCTGTACTAATCGCTTGTTGTAGAACCACGCGCGCGTTTTAGTTGTTGCCGACAGTGCACTGTGTGCGCGCGTGTGCTGTCAACACGTATCGCCCTCTCTTAAAAAAAATGTTGCATCCTTCGGGTCGTATTTTGTCCCCCAACGGTAATCGCAATTTGTCTTGCCCGCATTTCCTTTCTTGAACGCTGCCAGACTGGTACTTCCATGTCACGAGGAGCTATCACCATGGCACGGCATTCCCGACAGGAAAGTAGCGAACGCTGAGTTTTCAAGAAAACGCACGCAAGACACATGGCAATTATTGCTACGGAACAAGGTAGGCGCCAAAGCGTGTAAACTTATTTGTAAGAGAGAGACAGAAGAGAATGAAGAGAAAAGCAGGGAGGTTAACCAGAGGTAGTTCCGGTTGGCAAGCCCTGCACGGGGGGAAGAGTTAAGGGGATAAAAAGAGAAAGAGAGTGGAAGGGGAGACAGAGAGAAAAATAGACGAGCACGAGCAAACCGCGTACACTAGAGTGGTAGGGGGCGGCGTTCTCAAAGTCTATCGTCAAGCCCCGTGGACCGCAGGAACATTAACAACGCGAGTAAGGCCTTCAGCGCGGATATTCTGTGGGGGCACTGACCTAAAGTTTTGAGTTCTGATAGTGGACGGCTGTCCAACTGGTGCAGTACTCTGCACATCACTTGTCTCTGGGCACTATATCACGGGCGGACACACATAATATGTGCGAGCATCTCATCGATGTTGCATGTCTCGCACGTAGGGCTGTTGGCCATTCCAATGAGGAAAGCATATGAGTTCGTAAAGGCAACGCTTAGCGGCAGACGGTACGGCATGGTCTGTTCACGTCGTGGTAACCCAGGCGGGAGGTGCATCCGTCCGGGCACAGGGGAAAAATTCAAGCACATAGGAGCAGGAGAAAGGTGCGGAGGGCGAAGCGCCTGGCTGCATGTTCTACAGAAATGAAACGCAATCCGAGAAACGCAGCAGGTATCAGCGAAGCCGCCGCCAACTTTGGCAATAATTTTCGATGGTTCCTGCCAGAACTTTCTTTCTCAGTTTTCTCACTTGGGAGCCCTTCGCTGCAGGCAAGTTCAGTGGTATAATCTATCTCCCAGGCAAAGTGCCTGCACTGCATTAATTACAAAGGAATATTTAACTATTTTTGTGAGATTACAGCCTTAACGTAATTACGCATTGCGTCTTTGTGCATCGCATTTGACCAACTGGCTTTCTCTTTAGCGGTCTGAACGAGCACAGTTTTCTTATGTGAACATATGTGAGGAGAATAATGCGCAGAAATAATCGACAATGATTTTCAATGTGAACAAATAGTCGAACACTCTTAGAAAGCCTTGCGTGTGATTTAAGGAATGATGCGTTTTAAGGCGCTAGTTTGTTGTAGAGGGCCATTAGGTACCGATTGTTGTGTCACTGCATACTTCGGTAGCGAGCAGAGCCATTAAACAGCACGCCAGTAGCGGTGCCGGCGCCCTCTCCTGCAGCCGCCCAGGAGACGCTTGAGAAGAGGAGGGATGTCCTTTCCGAGCTCCCAACCAAAGCGCCTAAACCCGCAGGTGCCACGAAACTCTCGCGCGTTAGCTCGTGCTGGCAGGAACGACTATTCGCTTACACGCACGCGATGTTACGATGACTTTGCTACGATTATATGTTCGCTGATGCATGTTTGCAATGAAGTCGTACTCTGTCTTCGCAATGTCACCCATTGCCTTTCTTTGAGAACCGCCGCAACAGCCCTGGATAGTTCATGAAATTTTACTACATATGGAGTTTACCGTTCCAAATGCGATATCTAGAACCGAAAAGCTTGTGAGAATAATCTTCGCATAGACGGTTGTTTAATCTGATATATTCAAAGGAAGTGGGCTGCACGAGCGGACGCGGCTTTTGTATAAACGCCTTTGAATCAGTATTGAAAGCCCACCAGCTACACACCTAAAGAAAACAGGCGAAAGGGCAAACGAAAACTATTGTGGACTACGAGGTGATTCGTAGCAGATACCGTTTTATCTTAGCAGTCATGCGACACCCAACAGTGGACTGAAGCAGTAACACGTACAGTTCTCCAACCAGCTAGTACCCGCTGGATCAGTATCACGTGACCGACAGGGCAGGTAAAGAAGAAAGGCGCGCCACAGTGGCCCACTCCTGCAGGGAGGTGTCCATGCTCACTTTAAAAGTGGTCTCGTATGGACTCCCTGGGATGGTGGCGCACTGGAGTTGCTGAAGAGCTACTGTACGCTCGCATCCGTTGCGAAATATGGAGAACGGGGGATTGTAACGGGCGACGACCGCGAATGGGCCGTCGTAGCGAAATTGAAGAAGGCGCTGGGTTGCTGCCGTGCAGCCAGATACGAGTGGGGACGTTCAAAGAGTGTGGAAGTGAGGAAGATATAATGCGTGCCCGTGCGCACTCCAAGAAGAATCCCGGGAAAAACAGGAGTAACGGAACTGTTAGCCCTAAAAAGGGCGCTTTCGTCTCTTAAGGAACTGAATGCATGAATGTGCATGCCGTGTGCAAATTTCGGAGAGTAAGTGTTTAGTCCCTGGTCGAAAACTGAGCAACGGGAAGACGAACGACAACAGCTACTCTCCAGGCGCACCGCTGTTTTCGTCCGTGCCGTGGAGTGGAGCGGCAAAAATGGTATTGTCTATAAATCGTGAATAGTTCGAAGTTCGTGCACTGTCTATTGAACTGCATGCAAAGCAGCACTTTGATTCTTGGTGAGAAAATTGCGCGAAATTTACAAGCGGGAATGTGAAGAGCCATATGCCCGTCTTGAGCACACAATAAGTGAACGATACACACTAAACGCGCAAGTCATTGATAGACTGCTAGATTTTCTTGGTCAATAGTACCGTTCCTTCCGTTCCAAGGAGATTACAAACTTAACTGAAGCGACGTGTAGCTCAAACGAGACTCGCTAAGCGACAGAGAAATTGGCCTTCTCTGTCGTCTTGGGTGCCCCGTTAGAGCTCGCTACGCGTATACATCCCGTAGTACCTAAGTTTAAATCACCCTAAGAATAATCCGCCAGATTTATTTTTGCAGTCGCTTATGGTTGCAAGTACACTCAACGTTAGACTCTCACCGCACAGCATACACAAAATGCCGAGTCACTTTTACATTGCCGCACCTGCGTTCCGAAGCTTAACCTTGTCTCAATATCCTGCGCTGTCAACCGACCTGCCGTGGTGAACAGTATGTCGGAGGCCCAGGAGATGTCCTCAAAAGGGTTAAAAAAAGTACACCTGTCGGTAAAAACTTCTTTCTTTAAACTACACACTAATGCATTATCAATTAAAACATGGATGCATAACAAAAGTATTTTCGTCCCGTGCCCGATTAGCTGCTTCTTATGCAAGAAACCTGAAACGACAGAGCATAAGTTTCAAGATTGTTGGGATCCCATATATTTCTGGGACGTGCCACAAAGGACGCCAAAGAAAGAGTTACCTTTAGATACACATGGAATAAGATTCTTACCAATAGAAACAGAGGGTTTTCCGTACGATGCTATAATGCTCCTGGGCCTCCACAGTTTGTGGAAAGCTAGAACGCAGTTCAACAATGCTAATGTCAATTCGTGACCTAGACGCGATGATTTCGTTGAAGCTGTGGTATGGTTCAGGGATGTCCATCGGGCACTCCCTGAACAGCCACCATGGATTGACATGCTGGATAAACTGCAGCATTGCAAAAATGTTAGTGTGTCGTTCCAGCAAAATCCTTGTTGACATGTTTTATTTTCTGTATTGTTTGTGTATGTCAGAGCCGGCAATACAGAAAATAAAAACCTGCCGTGGTGAAGTGGTTAGAGTACCTGACT
The DNA here is from genome assembly GCF_050947875.1 of Dermacentor variabilis. NCBI lineage: Eukaryota > Metazoa > Arthropoda > Arachnida > Ixodida > Ixodidae > Dermacentor > Dermacentor variabilis. Next base: position 45,316,056 of record NC_134574.1, read on the forward strand.
TGTGAGCGTGAGGACGTGAGTTCGAATCCTGCTTTCGGGCACCATCTTTTTTTTCAGCTCAGTAATGACCGTTACTCCCTCGAAGAGCATTGGAAAAGGGCAAATGTTAGTCCTCGAAGGAGTAACCGCATGGGGAGTAACAGTTCATCCCCTTGCACTTACCCTTTAAAGGAAGGAATGGTTGTGGCAGATCAATTCGTCTCCTACAGGAGTAATACCCTATTTCCTCCTTTTCTTCTAAGAGTGTTGGCCGAGATTTATGACTGAGGCAAGGTCGCGGAGACCCTGGATAAGACAGTTCGATCAGGAACAGGCAGCGCTAGAGAGGCGGAGACGACATTTACTGGCAAGTGAAGGGTGCATTCGTAAACTATCTCCGACACAGACCTAGAGAGCTATTGTCTAAGTGTATACTGGAGACCAAGCAGCTCTGCTGAGCAGCCAGCGCTGTTGTCAACTGCCGCTACGACTCTGGACGAGCCTGTTGAACTAGGATGGTAAGCAGTGGTATATTTAGGTACCATACAGATATGGTATGACTGAGATGGCGTCAGTCTAGATCCATGTAGATAAAAATTGAATAGTGGAGCACGGAAGAGCGATAATGTGAGGGAAATTCCCAATTTTCTTGTGGGACGCCATCGACTGTCCTAAGAAAAAATGAGATTATTGAAATCTGATGATGGAAAGGACACTCTTGTAGGATCGTAAATAAGCGAGTGGTTTTGGAATTCGTCCGCGCTGAATAAAGGGAAAAGTTTGCAGAACACAGATGGTAACGAAGAAATGTGACCGGATGCCCGTAGCAAGCGTATCAGGCGTATGTTAATGGGAAAAATTCAAATGTAAGAAGTAAGAGTGCTTGAAAGTGCAGTGAGTGATTTGCACACTGAAAGGGAATCTGTAGAATAGCTTTCAATAATTTTACTGGAAGTTTCCAATGGGCTAAAATAAGCGCTAATAATTCTGCTTGAAAGGCGAAGGCAAATTCAGCATCACCGGGATAGTGGCTCAGTGGAAGTACCCACAACAGCTATATTATCTCTCCGCACATTCATGGATCGGCCACGCTGAGATCGTCGATTCCCAGCTGTATTGAATGACTGCCTAAGATACCATCAAAGTAGCTGATGGGTAAGAGTTTAAAATTGGAGACAATTATGTCATCAAACCAAATCTTAATCGTAGCTAAAATTTTCCGGGGCTGGGGGATAACAGTGACTGGCAACGTGTATCCAAACCTTTAGTCCCTCTACCGGTGCTTGCATTAAGAGAAGTTGAGGCCGCATTATGTGTAGTATGGTTGATTAAAAATGCAGTCGTTGCAATAATTAGTACAAACTTTGATTGTATGAATGAAGATGCATAAATCTTTAAACATGTCTTTAGTGAGGGCAAGGAATCTGCAGCAACAGCCGGAAATCCTGTTCTTTGATATAAGGTACTGTTTGCAACGAACTTCGGTAAGTCGAGACAGATCCGCAGTGCGTCCCGCTGTAGAAGAACAAGTATGTAAAACAGGTATGCTGACCAGCTAAAGCTGAAGTAGGGTTGTCAGAGCACTTCTATACGTTCCTTCATGCATCACTAAACAAAAAAGAATGTTCAGTTAAGTGGTGCATTTCAAAGCATGCGCAATGTTAGTGCGACGGAGGACCCTAGATGGTATCGTACAATTCAGAGGGGGTGATCACGGGATATCACACGTTGACGCGCATGTGAATCAACCCAGTGTTGTGAACGCAGGTGACGCCATCATTGTTCTGCCCAGAGGAGATCACTCGTCTTGGTAGGATTCCTTAGAATCGATAAAAACGAGGTTTATGGAAAGGAGGATACTTGCTGCTCTAAACGTTAAAAGAGTGTAGATCATTGAATAACTTTTATATGGAGTAATCATAGTCGACAAACCACTATGTCATCCATTGCGTACGACTTGCCCATGCCGAAATCTCGGAGAGTGTGCATGCAGAATCTGCGGTTCAAGTTCCAGGGTTCACCATTCATTGTTGCGAGGCCTAGAAGAACATGGAACAGAACTGTAGTTATAAAAAAGGAAAATTGAAAAGGACGAGAATGGGAACAAGTAGACAAACACCTGACAGGTACAAACGGAATATACCAGCTGTGCGTCTTTGAGAACCTCGAGGTTACAGAGTACACTTGCGTTAATTATACTTCGGTTGACTAGACGTTTTGGGTAAATCGATCGCGACCGAAGGTCCTGGCTACAGAATACGTTTCTGTCTGCCCAAAATTAGTTATTTCGACCTTAAAATTGGGCTGCGCCAGATAATTCCAACTTGAATAGTAAGCTTTGTGGCAATATAACCGTGTGAAACGGTGAAGCATACACAATTTATTGAGGCGATGCATTCCAAGCATGGAAAGGGGCCACTGTCATGAGACAAAGTACGAGTTTTTTAATTATACAGGAGCGTACGCACCGTCTGTTATCACTGTGAGGGCCCTTAGACGCCTTATAAACATATTGGCAGCCTCTAAGAGCTGCTTTTCACGTTTCCATGGTGATTTGAGCGCTCGTTTCGCGCGCCATACGTGTCTAGCATAGCAAACCGTTAACTGGGCCTAGCAGGCGTTCCTTAATTATGCGCACTGGCACAAACCAAGACGCAAAAAGTAAGAAAGAATCTGGATTTTAGGGACTCGTAGTAAAGAGAAAGACTGCAAAAGGACAAAAAACGCATAAGCTTGTTAGGCGTCATGGTTCTCCTAATGTGGCTGTAGGTGGCGCACGTGCGTGTGCAAATTAAGGTACGCGTGATATGTCCCGTAATAATGGCACATTTCCCCACCGTATATGATTTACTGCTTAATACTATGTTACTACGGGGAGGTTAACTTTAGAGGCAATATAGCTAAGTGAGTCAACGGCATGTTGAGGCGTTTTTCTTGCCTTTTCTTTAATTCAAAACGCCGGATAGTCTGACCAATTTTGTTGGCCCCATCAGGATAGAATTAACGGAACCCGACTGTATATGTGCGGGCACATTCCATGCGCTAAGACGCCTTTTCAATCCTACCGACGCCGTCGACCGTCACCCGTTAAGGTAATCTAGTTTACTGTTTTCCTCTTCTTATTTATACAGTAAACGCTATAACAAACAATTGATTGACAAACTATCTATTCCCTAAATCAGTTTCACCATCGCTGCCAATAATTTTGATAGGCCATAGAACGAGAGGTCACGGGATTTTGTGTACACACCTTGGAACCTATCCGACTTCAGGACCCAGAACCGGGAACGGTCGAGGAATTCCTTCCGCGAGTAGAACTTCTTGATGTTATTGAAGTCATTGAGTACTACAATGCTGGCGTGGTTCTGCCTTAGTCTGCAGGAGGAACAAAACGCCAGAAAGATGCTTATATCGGTAAACTAACGAGTGAAGTAAACAGTGTTCCCATGACCAACATAACCGACATCTAGAAGCCATTTACCGATAAAATGGCACTGCTGAAGAACAATCACTCAGCATACATATGCAGCACACTGTTGTACTCTATTCATTTTAAGCTACACTTGGTGGTTTTTGCTTTAACTGGTTTAATAATGTTTTATGTGCTCCTTGCCGGCGCGCTCAGTGTGGTGCTTTTCGCGTATCGTATGCAGGGGTGACCCCTCTTGAACAGATGGCAGGCTACATTAGATGACAGGGTGGTAACAATAGCGCAGCTGTATAATGTATTCAGATGTTCCGATGAACTTAGATAGTTTTGAGGACTTTAGAATGGCACCTATTGCGCATTTTTTTGCTTTACATTGGTCCCTTTTCGTTGTTCTTATCTGCATGAAGCCGATTTTATTTTTAACTGCTCCCAACATTTCATACGCAACAGAAAGAGGCAGTATGCTTCGATGCGCGACGCACATTTAGTGCCTCAAACCTCTGAACTGGTCCAGGAAGCGACTTCCAGAGAGTGACCACGCATAATAATTATGTCTGCAGAGTTGCTGCTTAGCTCTTGCTCAGTATTGAGGAAGGAAAGAATTCGTAGGGAGCATTGCGTATCACAAATAAAGCCAGAAATTTTGGCCCGACACGTGATCGATACGTAAGAGCTGCTGTATGTTTTAGTACTCACTCTCTGTAGGCAGAGCTACGGCGGGGCGCCCGAACAAGTGCTCATTGCAATAAATCGCCCGAAAACAGGACATTCCCTCGCCATTAGGGAACCGAGTCTCACAGATGACGTGTTGCACCAATACTGCGGAAAAAGAAAATGCGAAGCGACTGGCTCCTCGGAGGGTTCTCTAGCCAACGCGTGACGGAATGCTGTTTATTAGTATATTTATTTTCCTCATGTTGCTTAGCCACTCTGTTCTCCGCTCCACTCCTTTTACACGACAGCTCCGTCTTGCTCGAGTGAATCCTGTAAGTTTTGTGATAACAATATGGTGCGTAGTAATTGGCTTCAATCTGTTAGTGTCCTGAGGTAAAATTTCCCTTATAATTACTTGTGAGTGTGAATGCAGGTGTTAAACTGTACTTATGACGGCGCCCACTATTTCGAGCTCCTAGTGGTTGCAAGTAACATGCGGGATTGGACCGTAAACACACACACACACACACACACACACACACACACACACACACACACACACACACACACACACACACACACACACACACACACACACACACACACACACACACACACACGCGCGCACGCACGCACGCACGCACGCACGCACACACACACACATACACACACACATACACACACACAAGCGCGCACATGCCCGCACACACACTGTAGGAGTTGAGGAGGACGTCGGGATGAAAAACTTGGGAGGTTTATTTACATTATTCACAGTGAGAGTCAATTAACAGTCTTAGAGTCATTACGGGCCGGCAGCAACTCGGATGCTGCGGCCCGTGGCAAGAAGCTCGAAAGAGAAGAATCAAGGAATACTCTAGGAATCTTCTCCTCTGCTGCTTCCGGTCAGCGTCTTGTAAGCCCTTCGGTGTCTCGAAGACACGTCACGTTCGGCGAATGGCAGAGCCCGCTCAGGTGACGCCACTTTCGGCCAAGCGGCGAGCCCGCTCGGGTGTCGTCCTTTTCGGCCAATGGTAGGCACCCGTGCGATGGTGTCACACCCGGCGGAGAGGGTCGCTGTTTGGTCGTCAATTGTCTGTGGGCTTACTTCTCCCTGCGTTCTTGCCTTGCTGACTTGCAATGCTCCGTCACAATAGATGCATGGGGGCGACGCTGCGAGGTTTTCCCGGCGCATTACAGCTGTCTTGCTTCGGGACCGACTTTACCCGCAACAGTGCCAGGCTCTCGCTTCACTTTCGGGAAGAGTCAAGCTGTGAATAGCTCCACCTGCGGCACACGAAGTGGGGGCCGCCAACTTGTTTGCATGTGCCGCGCCTCAGGAATGTGGTATCCGTGCTTCTGCGCTCCTTAATTAGCTAGGGTGCGATTCCATGTGGTCTGGTGCACTCGAAGTAGGCTCACGAAACGGTCCCGTATCTAACAGCTCGTCCTCGCCCCGGAAGTTCGGAATGGCCGGTGAACTCAATTCGCTGGCCATGAGGAACGCTGAAAGAACCTTAAGGATACTGGTGTCGAGCCTCGTTTGACGAACTTCGGGTTCCTGGGCACTGGAGAACATACGTCAAACAAACAAAAGAACATAGCGCTGCACCACGCGTAAGCGCAAGCTCTTCACCCCTGACTCGCCAGGTTAATACTGAGTCAAAATGAACCCTGATCTTTTATTTCCCCAATTTTAACAAAGCAGTTCCAACCATCTTTTCAAACCGCTATCCATACCTCCCCGAATGCCGACAGGACCAGAGTGTCATTGTTGTAGCAAAACAATGGGTCGTTGCCGTTGCAAACAAACAGTGAAAACAGCCGAACATAACTTAAGTGGCCTAACTACACGAACAGCATGCTTCCAACCTATCGCAGTGGCGTACTTATCGCACGTATTGGTGCCACTGAACAGTCTGGTCAACTTCACAAGTACGTAATCACAAGCGCGCTAGCCTTGGGGTCACTAATCAGAACGCGTACTTGCGCCGTAGGCAAACTTTTTATTACGCTCACTCACGTTTCTTCCTTTAGTCCCCACAGGACACGTAACTTACGCGAGCAAATAAACTTGCGGGGCTTACGCACTCCGCAGAAACCTTAAAATGATGCGTTTTCTAATAACTATTTCCAGGCACGCTAACCAGAGAAGTCAGTATACTGCTGCCCTCAAGACACACGAGCAACCCAGTCAAAAATCTGCTTCCTTCCGTCCGCACAGGACACGCGCTAATGGAACTAAGAACGCTTCTCAGTGCAAATCATGCACTCACTGAAAACCTACGCGGTTAACCTTAGAAAATAAAAAAAACGCATAAAGAAGGAAGGTTAACTAATACACACGCGCGTTACGATAGGCCTCTCACCGATAACCTTGACCCTCAGGTTACTCACACACAAGAAAGACAGCCTATCTACTTATAATTGAACACCTCGCGATACTACATATTTACAAAAAACACGTCTTTCAAATCTCGAGCTTCTCAAACAAAACATAAACAGAGCTCATACCTTACATAGTGAAAGAAACTTAAATCGCGAAAATTATCCGAGTCCTCAAAAAAAAAAAAAACATGCTTTACTTCCACGGAAGCGCTCTTGGCCTCCCGTTCCAAATGCTTACGTCTGACTCATACTTTGAGCCGTACCCGAGGTGGTCGCGGTCCGAAAGCTACTCTGGCTACCGAGGAACAACAAAAGGGCTGACTCACTATCAGCTCTCGCAAGACGTTACAGTCTAATGCCAATTTGCGTCCTGGCGCCCCGTTTTCATCACGACCTCGATTGACCGCGTCGCTACCCCCCACCTGGTCTCGTCTTGCCACCTTGCGCTTCTTTGTACTACACGCTGAGCTTCGAAAAGAACGACGGAACGACGAGGAATTTAACTGCCCCGTGCCCTTTGTCCGCGTCCGTGCAGAACAGGCTTCTCGGTCTCCTTTCGACCCGTGGCTCGAACGTGTTGGGTGTGTCGACATCGTCAATGACGACCGCACCCTTCTTTTCTCCCGGCCCTGCCTTTTCGCGCCTGTCGCCGTCTTTGGCTTCGCTACATTAGCCACCGCATTCCGATCTTTACGGCGCTTCTTTCTGCGACGCTTTCTCTTTGAATTCTCTTTCACGTCGCCTTCTGGCGCCTCGTGCTGGCCGTTACACATCTCATCGGCCCGGATCGGTCTCTTACCCGCGCAGTCTGATTGATTTTCATTTAAATCAATACTCTCTCTGCCTCGACTGGCGGACAGCTCAACCGACTCTTGAACAATGCAGCAGGCTTTACTCGAGATATGCAACTTGCACTCTTGCGAACTGCCTTCACTGCATTGCCCAGCTCACTCTGTGCATCGACACACAGCCCGTCGGTATCTATCGCTGTCTTACGCGCACAGTCCGAATGATTAATAACTGAATCATCCCCATCTTGGCTACCTAGACTGGCGGAGAGCTGCACCGATCCCTGAACAACGCAGTTTTATTCTCTTGAGCTACGCAGCTCGCAATCCTGAGAATTAGCCTCAACTGCATCGTCCAGCTGGCACTGCACTTCGGCATGCAGATCCGACTAGACAGTTATCTCGACATGGGTGCTCGTGTCTGTCGGGTCAACAGTACCCTGTACCTCGCTAACGACCTCGATACCATGAGATGTGACGCACACGCGCGGTAACTGTGCCAATTTGTTCGCAGCTGGCCTAGCTGTCTCTACATTCCTCTGCTGCCACAGCACCTCGTCGCTCTCACTACGGCCTTTAACGGCCTGTGTTGCTACTACGGCATCGTTAGCAGCTAGCCCTTTCCGTTCGCGTATGAATGGGCCGCTAATCTCACAGGCACTACTTTTCTCGTCGGTTTTTTGTGAAAAACCGCCAGATACTTCCTCATTCTTTTGCTCTGCACTACCTACAGAATTCTCAGACAGCCGCTGTCTCTGTGCCTTTAGCTGCTCACAATATTGTATCTCTTTTAACAATGCTGCCTTCTCTCTCTCCTACTTTTGCTCACGCTCACGTTCTTGACACTCACACTTAATCTTAAGTTCTTGGCGCTCACGCTTACGTTCACAACGCTCACGCTCCCGTGGTTCTTGTATCACCTCCCAAGCAATCTCAATGCTTTTATCATCATTGCCACTATCTTTAATCACCTTTATGATAGCTGGCGTTTTCATCCGTTCGTCCGCCTCAACTCCCTAATCGTCGCACACCAATAACAAGTCTAACCTCGTCAACCTTCTATGATACCGACTGGTGGTTAGAATTGTTTTCCGTAATTAATTTGTGCAAACACACAATGCAACAAATTCCCGATTCCCAGAACTATCAAAATGAACACACAACGTTTGAGTCTGGCGAATCAAAAGGAAAAAAACCACGCGCTCACTTACGGTTGCAGCACCCTGCCATCTGCTTCAGTGGTCCGCTGTTCCCGGTTCCTCAGGACTCCATGGGTCGAAGGCTCGCTCTTCTTCGCTACTCCCAGTTCCTCAGGACTACTTTGGACGAAGGCTCTCTCTTTTTCGCTGTTCCAAGTTCCTCGGGACTCCTTTTGGACGAAGGCTCTTTTTCGCTGTTCCGGGTTCTTCAGGATTTCTCTCGACGAAGGTTGATCCGTAGCGCTGCCACCAGTTGTTGCATTTGGAGGCGATCCCACCACTGGCAACCAGTTGTAAGAGTTGAGGAGGACATTGAGATGAAAAACTTGGGAGGTTTATTTACATTATTTACAGTGAGAGTCAATTAACAGTCTTAGAGTCATTACTCTACTACTACTGGCACTACTGGCAAGAAGCTCGAAAGAGAAGAATCAAGGAATACTCTAGGAATCTTCTCCTCTACTGCTCCCGGTCTGCGTCTTGTAAGCCCTTCGGTGTCTCGAAGACACGTCACGTTCGGCCAATAGGAGAGCCCGCTCAGGTGACGCCATTTTCGGCCAATCGGCGAGCCCGCTCGGGTGTCGTCTTTTTCGGCCAATGGTAGGCGCCCGTGCGATGGTGTCACACCCGGCGGAGAGGGTCGCTGTTTGGTCGTCAATTGTCTGAGGGCTTACTTCTCCCTGCGGTCTTGCCTTGCTGACTTGCAATGCTCCGTCACAATAGATGGATGGGGGCGACGCTGCGTGGTTTTCACGGCGCATTACAGCCGTCTTGCTTCGGGACCCACTTTACCCGCAACAGTGCCAGGCTCTCGCTTCACTTTCGGAAAGAGTCAAGCTGTGAATAGCTCCACCTGCGGCACACGAAGTGGGGGCAGCCAACTTGTTTGCACGTGCCGCGCCTCAGGAATGTGGTATCCGTGCTTCTGCGCTCCTTAATTAGCTAGGGTGCGATTCGATGTGGTCTGGTGAACTCGAAGTAGGCTCACGAAACGGTCCCGTATCTAACAACAGACACACACACACAGACACACACACACACGGACGCACGCACACACAAAAACACACACACGCACACACGCGCGCACGCACACATAACCACACGCACGCGCGCGCGCACGCACATACACACACACGCGCACACACACACATACACACACACACGCACACACACACACACACCCCACACACCCACACACCAACACACACACACACACGGACGCACGCACGCAAGAACGCACCGCCACTGCACAGCGTACACTCGCTGACCTGTACACAGGTCCGTACTCCTTCGCCCACTTCATGGCCATGCCGCAGTAGAAGTCAAACTTCCGCAACTCTTGGTGTCCAGTTAGTGTGGCTCCGGCAACTATGGGAGGAATCCGCGTTCCAGGTGGGGGGCTCCTCCGGAACCATCGGCGAAGCAAGAGCACCCACGAAAGCAGCAGCACGGCTGCACTCACAAGTGCCGCGGGAGTGCAGCAGTCCAGGCCAAACATGGCACCCTCGCCAAACTTTCCCGACTTGCTCACTGAAACAAGGTGTATAATGAGGTGATGGTTACGGAAAGCTGACACCACGTGGCGGAAAAATGAGACAACTAGCGGACACAAGCTGGTGGCTGTGACAGGACTATAAAAGAAAAAGCGATGGATCAACTGCAGCGTTGCGCGTTGAGAAAACGAGCAGTGTTTGATTTTTGCAAACTTTGTAACTTAAGTAAAACCCCAGTATATTACGAAAACCAGCAGCATGGAGTGACTCGTTTGTTCACCAATACATCAGCTTGTTATCGTTAAACATAGGCTCTACTCCGTATATTGTCTGATAATGTTTCACTGAAGAAATAAAGGTATGGTAAAATGAGCTATGGTGCAAGGTTGAAGGATGAGGATGAGCGTGTTCAAACGCCCCATGTGCATGTTCATTGCTGGTTGCTTTCGGCTACCATAAACCACCACATGCCTAGAAAATGCATAATTTTATACAGAGAATCTGGAAATGGAGGAAGAGCACGGGTTGGTGTACTCTTGTAGAAGCATTACGGCGAAAGCTGCGCCCAGGTGTCTCCTTTTCAAGAGGGAGAATAAACATGCTAATAGTTGACTACAGTGTGAGCAGTCGTCAGACAACAGTGCTAAAGCAGGGCTGTTAGAGAGATCACAGGTAGAATGGTAGCGCTTCAGCAAGTTTATGTCGCACTCAGTGAGAATCCAATTCGACCCATACCCAATGGGACAGGGAGATCTACTGTAGCATGACCTGGTAAACTTCATTTCCCGCTCAATAGATTGGTGTTATTAAGAAAATTGAGGAGGACGCGAAACACCTCTTGCAAAAATCCTTGCAAAAATTCTGGGCACTGCTGAGACTCGGGCTAGAGTTCAGGCAAGGAATCCTTCGTGCCATACGGATAAGTGCGGCCGCGAGTAGGAGTGAAGAATAAGAGATTTATTTTACATGTGGAAACAAGTTACAAGATTCTAGTAAGAGCTCACACATGTCTTCAGACGTCCGGACACTTCAGCACTTGCTCTCTGCACCAAAGATTCGCTTTTAAAACGTTCTTATTCCCTAGTTCCCTACACAAGGAAATTTGAGGACTTTGTTGTGGCCAGTCAGAGGTGCCGTATATGCCACAAAACTGCACCTCTGATATTCAAGCTTCGGCGCAAGAACGAGGCAATACCGAAACAGATATCGTTCACGCTCCTTCCACGAAACAGTTCATGCTCGTTACCAAGTCGACGGAAGGCGGCGGACGCGATCGCTTCTAAGAGAACCGCTCATGTGCCCGTTACCCTCGGTGTCGGGCACTGCTGTCGACGTCTTGGTGGAGCTGCTGCCTCGGGTGAAACGTCAAATGAGTGCGCACGGCCGATTAGGGGACCAACAGCATTCTAACGAGCAATATTCAATAATAGCATGAGCGTAACAAAACGAACACTTTGTTGAGGGCGACAGTCCTATCTTGTGTCACCGAGTTGGCGTACACGCTGACGTCGTGGGAGTATGGTGTAATAAAGTTTACCATCGGCTGAGTCCTTTCGTCTCGCATCGCTGGTATGGTGTGGGCAACAAGGCGTGGAAGTTGTTCCCGGTGGTTGCATTTAATAGTCACTGAATGTTTTCGGGCACTCTCGTCATCTGTATGTTCGACAGTGCTTGGCCCGCAAGAACATCAGCAGCTTCAGTGGCGGACAAGCTAATGTGGAATTGAAACGACTGATAGTCTAGGTTAAAACCTAAACAGTGTAGCTGTTTCTTGCTGCGTAAAGGCATCTGAAGGCAAATGACCTGCGAAAAGGCTTGCTGCAGTACTTGAAGTGGTAGTTTCCAATACTGTCAACTACGTCACCTGCCACAAGCGATACCACTCGAACCTACCAAACACCGGCAAAGCGGCTTCGCCGGCGTGGGCTACACAGCATTGCTAGAGACAAATATCAGAACAGTGGTCAAGATGACGATGCTCGCGGATTTATGCAAACTTCTTACCATCTCATTTATCATTGAACGAGTCGTAAACAGCCTACAAATATATCATAGATATATCTTGTCCTTGCATGCTGTCACCGCCGACAGTGAGCCATTCTTGTTTCCAGAAGGCAGCTTGGATTGCCATACTTTCGCTCATCGCCGCAAAAACAAGCTGCTCATGCCTGGCAGCCCATGATCGCTGTAAACTGCGGGAAGCCTAGCGTAGCTGTTCTACGTGGACGAAAAAGACCAGAATATGGAACTTTTAAGAGCATATCTTCACGACCTGCAAGTTAATGGCAAACAATGCCAGGTGCTGCGTGACAGTGCTGCCACTATGGACATTGTTCATCCGTCCTACGTGACGGTAGATGCATTGGATCAAACAGGTTGTAGAAGAACACGGCGTGTGTCTGCCCATGGCCAAAGTCAAAATCAGTGGACCGTTCGGGGAGCTCACGACCGAGGCTGTAGTTTTCAAATTCTTGTCGCTGAAGTACCCTTACGTTCTTTTGAATTGATCGGATCCGTTACTGCGTGACAAAGGGTTTAAACTGGGAGAGGGCGTTGTACAGGTGTTGACGCGAGGCCAAGCTCGTAAAATCGCGTCGCTTTCGGCGAAAAATGCAAAAGCTGCTCCAGCGGAAGTAGGAAAAGAGGTAACTTCAGTAACCGAATCCGAGCTAGGCTCAGCCAGCTGACGCACTCGCAAGCGGGACTGGGTCATTACTATCATCGGCCTCAAAGAACTTTGATCAGCGCTTACGTGTGGACAGAGAGTCACTGGCAGCCGAGCAAAAGAATGATGACAGCTTGGCTAAATTACATCACGCAGCTAAAGAAGGCATTGCTAGGCGCAACGTGACGATACAAGAGAGAGGAGGATTGTATTGGCACTACAGAGACCGAAAGAGCAGGATTCTAGATCAGGTAGTCGTACCTACTAAGTACAGGGAGGGCCTTTTGGGTCTCTGTCATGGAAATGGGTGGTCTGGCCACCTAGGCATAAACAAATCGAAGGAAAGATTGCTTATGGAATACTACTGGCCTGTCTGCTTCAAAGATGTAGAACACTGTGTGAGATCTTGCGACGCATGCTAGCGTTCGGGTAAAGAGGAGAAACCTGGAAAGCTACACTTTAGATAGTGCGCCTAATATCAGAACTTGTCAGACGACTTGTGATAGACACGGTAGTGCCTCTACCAAAGACAAAGTCGGGTTACAGGTACATGTCTACCATGCTATGTTCGTCTACAAAGGTTCCGGAGGCAAGCCCTCTTAAATAACTCAGCTCCCTCGAAGTAGTAGAGGCGCTTTCGGCAGTATTCGCACGAGTTCGGTTTCCAGCCGAAATTAAGGCGGATCAAGGGTCAGTAGTCATCAGCTCACTGACTTCCACATTCTTACAAAATTGCGGGGGAAAGTTGATACACAGTTCCGTCTATCACCCTCAGTCAAATAGTGTGAAGAGGTGGCATTCAATGATTAAACGAGTTTTGCGGGTGCTCTGTTACGAGCACCAGGAAGACTGGGAGAATTGTCTTCCGAGCACTTTGGCTTGCGCACGGTTCCTCCTGAGGCTACACGGTTCTCGCCAGCAGGAATAGTGTATGGGAGGACACACTGTTCTCCACTGAAAATCTTAAGAGATGTGGGAAGAAAGAGGAGAGAGTCTAACAGTGATAGAATACGGGCTAAATCTGCTGGGACCGCTAAGTGCTACCCAAGAACTTTTCGAAAGATCATTGCAGTGGCTCAAAAGAAGGCCAAGTTCTATTACTACAAGAATGCGAGACTTCGTACGTTTAACGCTGGAGACCAGGTAATGATCCTCAATCCTTCAAGAAAGAACAAGCTTGAAGTTCACTGGGACGGACCGGTTAAAGTGTTGCACAAACTTTCAGATACTAACTATGCTCTGAAAATGCCCGGTCGCAGCAAGGAGGTGAGGATACACCACTCCAATTTGATGAAGCCTTACGTAGAGCGGAGCGGAGTTGTTAACATTACCATCAAGGAGCAGGATGACACTAGTACTGAGTTTAATGAATATAAGGCGGCCTCAAACTCTGAAATCAGCCTAGAAGTGGTCAAACATTCGGTAAGCTTGCAAGCGCTTAGACCCGAGGAGCTATATGAGCTAAAAGGGGTGTTAGGGGAATATCTCGACAGATTGAGCGATCGGCCAGCGAGAACCGAACTAATAACGCATGAAATAAAGCTGACATTAACCGAACCCGTAAGATCAAAGCCTTACAGGGTGTCTCCACGGCAGAGAAAAATTATGGAGTCTGAGATACAGTGCATGCTAGAGTTGGGAGTTAGTGAGCCCACTGAGAGTGACAACACGTCACCGCTAATACTTGTAGAAAACCCTAATAAGGTCCCTCGCCCGTGTGTTGACTATAGGAAGTTAAATGCCCCCACAAGGGATCAGCTGTACCCCATACCCAACGTTGAGGAACGAATGGAAAGAGTTTGCGTTTCTATATACATTTCAACTATATATCTCGTACGCGGATACTGGCAAGTTCCTCTTTCAGAAAATGGCAGCCGCTATGCCGTATTCATTTTACCTGTAGGCACTTCGCACCCTCTCGCCCTCAGATTCGTGCTCAAGAACGCGCCGTTTAGCTTCTACAAGTTAATGAATATTGTCTTAAAAGACTTGCATAAGTTCGCCTTGCCATATCTTGATGATGTAGCAATTTTTTCAGACAGCTGGAAACAGCACGTATCGCACCTCGAACAGGTGTTCTCGCGGTTCAGGGAAGCAGGCTTAACGATGAAGGCGGAAAAGTGTAGATTTGGTTGTTCATAGGTTACTTATCTGGGCCATGTTGTCGGTGAGGGCACGAGAGGGCCGGCCGAGCTGAAAACAGCTACGATTGGAGATTTTTCACAGCCGCGTCCGAAAACAGACATTCGTTCATTTTTGGGACTTGTCGGTTACTATCAATGGTACATTCCAAATTAATCATAGATAGCAAGTCCTTTAACGTACGCCCTTCGAAAGGGAGCACCGAATACCGTGCACTGGTGTAATGACATAGAGAACGCTTTCCAAGGTTTAAAAACGCTAATGGTTTCTCGTCCTGTGCTTCGCGCGCCAGAATACACAAAGAACATCATAGTTCAGTGCGACGCAAGCGACGGAGGTATGGGCGTTGTACTTAGTCAGGTCAGTGACGATAATGAGGAACATCTTATCCTCTATGCCAGCCGTATACTAACTGTAAGGGAGGAAGCCTACAGCGCTTCAGAGAAGGAATGTGCTTGTTTAGTTCGGGCAGCCCAGAAGTTGTCGTGTTACTTGTACGGTGTGATATTCATCTTCGAGACCGACCACTGTCCTCTTACGTGGCTCTATCAAATGTCACAGAAAAATGGCCGCTTGCTCCGATGGAGCCTCACTCTCCAAGAGTACACCTTCTCCGTTAGATATAAGAACGAAAGTTGCATAGCAATACGGATGGTTTGAGCAGGCTCATTTGAATTCTGCGTTTAGGGATCCCGCCTAAATTTTGGGGTTGTGATTGTTAATTTTGTTAAGCCAAGAAGATCCCCTCTCATTTAGCAGGCCTCCATCCATGATTGCTGAATTTGTCAGCAGGAAATCCCTTGAAAAAAATTCGCGTAGCGAAATGCAGCATTTGTTCTTTCTACACCTATGTTTTCTTTGAATCCTAGCGGGTCTAAAGTGAAATCCTTGATACGTCATCTCGGCGCAGAGCCGTGTTGTGGGGTTCGATTTGCAGTTGCCTGTCCTTGTTGGTTGTTTTGGGGCGGTGTCATCAGTTCACAGCTGGGCGCTGCAAGCCAAGGCATCCCCCCTTGCCACCAGCCTTTCACTTCCTGCCCAGCGGTTTTCAGCACTCGCCAGTCGAGATTTTCCGCGCCATGGAGGAGCTGTTACGATCGGCCTGCGGGGGCTGGCGATCTTCGGAGAAGCAATCTCTGAACCCTTCCCAGCTCACGGCGACGACTCGCTTTCTAAATACAACAATGCGCCTCGTCAACAGCCCGATGGAGTCGGCATGTCTAGCCACTGGCGCCGGACTGAGTATTGTTAGTCGCTTCGCTGCCGCCTTCACGGTTTGCTTGCAGCAAGAGAACTCCTGGAAAAGGATGTTTTGCGGTGTTTTCCCACGGGACCCATAAGTCTTCGCAGTTGATGGACAGACGCGGTGGCTACTGACTTCGGGGTCAGCTCTGGGATCAAGAGGCACCTGCTCGGGTCAAGACCCCTGTCTGCGAGAACCCTCTCACCTCGGCGTGTTTAGTGAAACCTGTGCGGAAGTGAGTGTGTGAACCCTCCCCCTCGAAGGTGGCTCGACAATGATGACTGTGGGCGCTCCCATTGGTCGAAGGTTGAACGGCCATTTTCCCTCACCTAGGGGTCTAGGGAAGACCGAGTGTTATTAAGCAGCCGTTTACGGCTGCTTAGTATGCATTTTCTTTTCAGTCTTGCTAGACCGATAAACTAACTTTCTCTCCCCTTTATGTAGATATTGTAAATAAATCCCATATTCCTCGTTCTCGATAAGAACAAGTCCCTCCCTTTAACAAATCGTTAGCATGGATGAGTCGGACGACGGCATGGGCCAGCTACCGTCTATTTCATGCCCGACCCCAACTCTTACAATGGTCCTGCAAGCCAACTCAGGCTTAGATCGGCGGCTGTTGTGTTGTTTTGCAATTTTGGGTGGCAATAATAATAATAATAATAATAATAATAATAATAATAATAATAATAATAATAATAATAATAATAATAATAATAATAATAATAATAATAATAATAATAATAATAATAACAATAATAATAATAACAATAATAATAATAATAATAATAATAATAATAATAATAATAATAAAAATAATAATAATATATTATTATCGTATGTACCAATCAGCTATTCTTATTTTTAAACTCAGCGGCACTACAGCATACTTCTGTGCACAGACGTTTGTAATACGACAAAAGCTTTCAAGCTTGACATGGACGTTTTTCTTTCCGATCAATGTTATATATTATTGTTTTTAATTGTCCTTATACCTTATAAATCTATCAATCATCTACATGTACGCTATTATAACAACTAAATATTTTAACTTCGGACATTACGCTTTCTTGGGTATATATAATGCAATAGGATTCTCGCGTGACAGACAGATTTTGCTCGGGTACTCGCCAGATAATTCTTAAGCGTTAAAACGTTGGCGGTGGTTAGTTCTGAACCTGCGCCCCCACGCTCAGTGTATTACCCACTGGGCTAAACACTCACGCGTGAAGAAAGTGAATATATCGAAAACATATAAAGGTGTTGTACCGGCGGTAGAAGACAGCTATCAAACGAAAATAGTTTCTATGAAGGCTTTGTTGAAATATTTGGTGACGGTGTAATAAAAGCCACATCGAGGACCGCATGTATACACCGTTATTTCGTAGGCGCCACTATATTGTGAACGCAGTGGCGCCGCCTATGAGCAGCGCCATACTGGCTATCCTGAAAGAGGTGTTTTGCATGGCAGGTATACACTCGGCAGTAGGTTCTGGTGTTTGTTTTCGTGGTCGTGTGGTCTGTTTAGTATGACTGCATCTTCTATTTGGTAAACGTTTCTGTGAGATGTGCTAGAGTGGTTTAAGGCGTCATGGCCGGAGTTTCTGCTGGCGTTGAGGTGAACGGAAGACGCAGTGCGATGTGTGCGCACATATTTGAACCTACAATCAGCCTCGGAGATCAACTGCGTATTTCTGAATGTTTCATTCACTAATGTGACCTTATTGCAGTATCATCATCTATTTCTAAGCTGCCGTTTAGGAGCCATGAAACATAGGCGAATATCGTAACAGCGTGGGTACCGTTCTGCTACGATAGGAGCTGTGATGTTATACTTTGAAAAGCATTCAAAGTGTTGGCTGCAGGTTACATTGCGTGACTACTTGGTTCGGTGAATGAGGTTTCCGCCCGAGAATAAAATAGTTTTGGAAAGTAATAGCAGCATACCTTACAGTCTGAATTAAGCTTGTCCAGTAAAGGGACTGTTTACGAACTGCGCGAGCGTCCTAAGGAGTGGGAGGTACTGGATTAGAGGTATCTTTGTTCTATATACCACATGGTCCCAGCATACGGCATCAGCGGTTATATATCTATAACCGTCGTGCGGCTTGACTATGCGAGGTCCTATTGCGGCGTTAACCCGTTTTCTCTTGCTTTTTCGAGAGAGAGGATGATAACCGATTTTTTTTCGGTTGTGTTCGTTCCGTTCTCTACGACGCACTCACACGTATTACGGAAATCGTGTCCTCAAAATAGCCATCGCATTATTTTTATGCGATCTCTCTTATATATTATGGCTGTATACAGGCCAAACAGACAATGCCGAAGCGCACAGCTTACATATGTATCGTGCCGGTTCACCAACCGCAGTGATCGCTGTTTTGAGCTGCGCCATCGGCCCCATGCAGGAGGGCTAGCGTAGACATATAGTAATTTCAAGCCGAACAGACTTGAAATGCGCCAGAATGACGCCGGTGCATCACAAATATTTGATAGCGCCTGTCGCTTAGATGTTTCGTGGTTGCCTTAGGTTGGCCGTGCACGAGCATGCGCTCTTGTGCTTTATGTTTTACTCCCTACGCCAAGCGATCAGACAGGGAGCTTATTTATCAGTTAATGCTAGTAATACAGAAACACCGGTTTTCTTTCTTGAATTAAAACCGATATAAGCAAAATAGTTCACAACACGCGCACACACCGCGACGGATACTTTGCGTACACGGCGGCTGATAAAGCGCGTCACATTTTTGCGCCCCCAAGAAATATTTCCGCCGACTGTAGTTACCGATACATCGAAAGGCTTCCCAGATGACCTTATAAGAACGGACATGGCGTAAATTTCACAAAGTATGATTTAAAACATCTCGAAGTCGTTCCGCGGCACGCGGCAGCAATACTTTCAAGCAGTGCCGGCCGCGCCGGATCGTCCAAGGAGGAAAGGCTCTCCGCGCGCCCTGTCCTCCTCCCCCGATGAAATTGTCTATAGTCATCATGGAGCATTGTAGACATAAAAAATACAGATTTTGTGACAATGTATTGCCAAACATGCCACATGCACGATGTATTTCGGTGGATGCCGGGTGCTCATTCCATTGGGGCGTTCCTTCAACGACCGAAATGCCACCGATCACTGTGGGTTCATGCGCTTCATGCCGCTCAACACAGCCAGTAAAGCAGTCATGAGTTGATAAGAATGATAAAAAGTGATGAAGGGTTACATTGGTACCATCATGGTTCATAATGGTGCAACGCGGATGGATAAGTTGCTCAACAGAAATCGTCATCATCATCAGCCTGGCTACGCCGACTGCAGGGCAAAGGCCTCTGCCATACTTCTCCAACTACCCCAGTCAAGTGCATATTGTGGCCACGTTTTCCCTGGAAACTTCTTAAACTCATCCGCCCACCTAACTTTCTGCCGCCCCCTTCTACGCTTCCCTTCTCATGGAATCCAGTCCATAACCCTTAATGACCGTCGGTTATCTTCCGTCCTCATCACATGCCCTGCCCATGCTCCCCCCCTCCCATTTATTTTTGCGTTTGTTCCATCACCCAATCTGATCTCTTCTTATCCCTTAACCCATCCTTCTTTCCATAGCTCACTGCGTCGTCCTCAGTTTAAGTACAAACCTTTTCGTAAGACTCCAGGTTTCTGCCCCGTAGGTGAGTGCTGGTAAAACACAGCTGTTATAAACTTTTCTCTTGAGGGATAATGGCAACCTACTGTTCATGATCTCAGAATGCCTGCCAAACGCACCCCAGCCTAGTTTTATTCTTCCATTATTTCTGCCACGCGGTCACTACCCACCCTAAGTAGATGTACTCCCTTACCACTTCCAGTGCCTCGCTGCCTATCGTAAATTGCGGTTCTCTTCCGAGACTGTTAAACATTACTCTAGTTTTCTGCGGATTAATTTTTAAACCATCCCTTCTACTTTGCCTGTCCAGGTCAGTGAGCACGCATTATAATTGGTCCCCTGAGTTACTAAGCAAGGCAATATCACCAGCGAATCGCAAGTTACTAAGGTATTCTCCATTAACTCTTATCCCATATTCTTCCCAATCCAGGTCTCTGAATATCTCCTTTAAACACGCTGTGAATAGCATTGGAGAGATCGTATCTCCCTGCCTAACGCCCTTCTTTGCTTGGATTTTGTTGCTCTTTTTACGGAAGACTACGGTGGCTGTGGAGCCGCTATAGGTATCTTTCAGTATTTTTACATATGGCTCGTCCGTGATGCCTTCCGATTCCGTAATGCCTGCATGACGGCTGAGGTCTCGACTGAATCAAACGCTTTCTCGTAATCATTGAAAGCTATATATAAGGGTTGGTTATATTCTGCACATTTCTCTATCACCTGATTGATAGTGTGAATATGGTCTATTGTTGAGCAGCCTTTAGGAAATCCTGCCTGGTCCTTTGGTTCTAAGGGGTTCCTGATTCTATGCGGGATTACCATAGTAAGTACTTTGTAGGCAATGGACAGTAAGCTGATCGGCCTGTAAATTTTCAAATCTTAGGCGTCCCCTTCATATGGGTTAAGATTATGTTGGCGGTGTTCCAAGATTCCGCAACGCTCGAGGTCATGAGGTATTGCGTACACAGGGTGGCCAGTTTTTCTGGAACAACCCACCCATCATCGTTCAACAAATCATCTGTTACCTGATCCTGCCCAGCTGCCTTCCCCCTCGGAATAGTTCGCAAGGATTTCTTTAATGAACAGAACTAAGGGCTTAAATGATCGGAGGAATTCTGATTAGAATAAACACCGACCAGGGTTGATAAGTGTTGGACAAATTCCGTGAGGTTAATACTGGCTGATAAGAGTTGATAAGGTCGGATCCTATTCGATGAGATTGTTAGGAATAGATGAGGATTGATAAGGGTCGGATCGATTGCGATAAGGTTGACTGCGGCCTATAAAGGTTGATAAAATAAGGCATGGATCAAGTTCGATAAGGTTGATAACAGATAAGCCTTGTTAACTGTCGTATCTATGCCAATAAGGTTGTAACAATCGATAAGGGTTGAAAAGGTATTGGTCAAATTAAGTTTAATAACATCGATAATTACACCGGACTGCGTGGAGATGAGCAATAGGCACAATGCTTACGCATACTTAGACAAGTCGCAGAGGCGTCATTGCGTGAATATTTTTCTATTTTAAAAACATCCAGCGATTTGCACTCTTTCTAGTTCCTGACAGTTTGAGGGCGCAGTCAGCATTTCAGAAAGAAGTTATGCATATCCCGCGTATTAACAGGCGAACTGAAGGGTGGAAAGTTTGTTCGAACTTAAGTACTTGTGATATTGCTACATGTTTTAACAACATGGGATGTGGACGGCTCTGCCACACTATCTAAGTACATGGCTACGTCATGTGAATGCTATATTGTTGTGATGCATGTCATGGTACTCTTTGTGTTGAATCGACTTTAGAATGTGTTGACTTCATTTTATGAACGCAGCGAATGAACGACACTGCTTCTCATTCGTACATGCCTACAGCCATGACCGCTTCTATCACACTGTCAATTTCGAGACACTGGTGGTCTTGCGCAGCAGGGAGAATGGCCAGTAGAAATGCATGCAGTCAGGAGTACGAAACGCTGATGTTTAAAGCGCTTGCATCACTTGCAAGGACATGATCAATTGTGCCTCCCGATCGAGAAGTTGGCAAATGTCATTGTAGGTCGCATTAACCCCACGAACACAATTAGTGACATGCAGACGATTGACACTGTGCAATGGCTTCATGTCCTCCTCCACGTTGACGTCACATTCCCTGCCAATGTTACTTCATTTTTCTTGCAGAGTTCAATTTATATTACTCGCATCTGGTCGTGCTCTCCCAGCACATGTAGTGAGTTGGCCAATCTAAGTACCGACAGCAGCACCACGGCTGATGGCGTGAACTTCTGCTACGCGTCGTGGCGGCCTATGCTTCTGCCTTCCCGTCTATATATATCGCCACTACACTGTTGTCGAGAAGAGAAAAAAAACGCGATTAAAGCGATTTAATCTTAGTTATGGCTCAATGCAGCTTTGCGTGTTTAAGAGACGCTGCTTTTGTACTTCAAGAAGACACGCTCTAGTCGGCCTTTCTCACTCTCTGGGAATTTCCGTATTTAAGACACCTGTGTAATATCCCGCCATATTTCTCGGAAGTTTTGTTGCCCCGTGAACCTTTACGGAGGTTTTCAAGAACAATTTCGCGTTTGAATGGTACATGCATTGAGTAACAGAATGCCACTTACGGTGAAAAATGTTCCCGCTAACGCAAAATGCGTGGTTTGTCAGTTTGCCTCGCTAGACTAGCAGGTACGCATACTAATCGGCCGTATTAGCTACGCCGCTTTGGCTCATACTTCAAAGCATTCCTCTCCCTCCTTGTTTATAGCAGCTGTGCAGCATACTTGTCAAGGTGCATATACCGGATGCGTTCAGCATTGCGGGAACTTAATATCCGGTTATATTAGGCCAAAGCATTCAAACGACTGAGCAAACACCTGCATTTTCCCCTTGTTACAGGAAAAAAATGCTCCATAATAGACAGGATGTGGAGCGCGAAATAATCGCGTGGTTTGCCGCAATAAAACTCACGACATGTACTTGATAGCGCTGTTTACAAACTTGAGCATATTCGGATAACACACGGGAGGGCTTGCCTGTACCACCGCGAGTTGAATTATGGGGTTTTACGTGCCAAAACCACGATCTCATTATGAGGCACGTCATAGTGCGGGCCTGAAGAAATTTGGACCACCTTGCGCTCTTTAACGTGCACCTAAATGTCAGTACACGGGTGCAGAAATAGGCAAAAATAGGCGGTTTCAGAACAATAACTGTTTGGAAAAATGAAATCATACTGCACCAAACAGCATAACAAAAATAAGCCGGCTGCCTTTTCAGGTTTCTTTGATTTTTGTTTTTCAACGTCGCCCATAGTGTGCGTTCCTCCCTCTAAGTGCAGTACCTTTAAAAGGGAAGCGTGCGCAAAGTCCCACTACACCTTCTCACCAAGAAGGAATGTACGGTTGTCAATCAACGCTCGCGAGGTGGAGGGGTGTGCATGATTCAGCTATGGTTCAGCGGCGGTCACGGGCAAAGCTGGTGGGTGAAAAAAATGTCACATGTATCTCTGGTGTATGCGCCCAAATTTGCAAGTGCTTTGAGTCGTGACAAAGAAGA
The DNA here is from genome assembly GCF_050947875.1 of Dermacentor variabilis. Taxonomy (NCBI): domain Eukaryota; kingdom Metazoa; phylum Arthropoda; class Arachnida; order Ixodida; family Ixodidae; genus Dermacentor; species Dermacentor variabilis. The sequence goes on from NC_134574.1 coordinate 45,339,226, forward strand.
CAGATGCCATCGATGTCAATTAGTTTGACATGCCGGCGTGTCACGGACGGAGAGACGTAGGTATGCTTGGTCGTGTTTTGCAGCGCTAGTTTAGCTAATTTCGCTGGTGTTTATGCTTATGCTGTGTTATGACTGAATTTTCTATACAATAAACCATTCCAGCCACACATGAAGGAAATTTGTGAATTAAATAGCCAACCAGACCGTTACTAGGCACTAGTATGTTTTCACAAAAGCAGATGGGCAATGGGACCCAATTTGTCAATAACTATTTTTCCATGGCAGTTTCTTGGAAACGCAGATGTAATGCATCTCTCACTTCAAATATTGTTCCTAAATTAACCATCGCTTTGCCAAGTAAGAATGGCAAAGACGGGAGACACGACGGTTGTTGCAAAATGGTGGTGCGGTATTCTAGGGTCTATAGTGAGGAAGCGAAGCAAAAATTTACTAGTTCTTTTGTGTGCGCGAAGCACCCGCGATGCGTTACGAAGATCGCGACGTCCAGCGATGCAATTAATCGAGTGCCCAGTTCAGGTGCAATTGTGCGCATGTGCGCTGTATTTGAGGATCTCTGAACTTCAAGGTGCTTGCCGATTGCCTCTGCGATCGGTGTTGGAGCAGACGGACATTGTAACCACACCGCAGCGATGGCATTTTGGCAGCTGAGGGCTCTTATGCGCATTCAGCAAATGAGACTTCAAGCAGAGGGACGTGTTCCAAATGTTTAGTGCACAGTGCTTGTGATGAAGAAATGCTATCGCACTGCGAGCAATTCTAAACGTTGAACGGGCTTGCCATACTGCGGCTCCATTGCATCGCCGATGAGAGAGGAGCCATCTTAAACGAGAGCTGCAATACGTTGTCGTTGGACAACACGCCACACTCCTCAGCATCGCGATCATAGCGCCAGAACATCTATGCATAAGCCAGCGACACTCGACACTTTGTTTTTGAGAGTGGTGCTCAGTACATCACCGATGATAGTGCGTTGTGTGTGTTTTATTGCGGCAGTCAAGCTAAGCCTCTCAGCCCGGCTGCGAGGCATATAAATAATTTGGGCAGGACCCAACCGTGGTTAGTGCGCGCAGAAAAGCTGCATTCGTCGTGCGGGGCGTGAAGTATGGTTTTGATTGACAGGCGCACTTATACTAAACTCACCGATCCGCACCTCCCCCCCCCCCCGCCCACGCCACCCCCAGAGTTGAACTCGGGAACATGGTGGCGGTTGCAGCAGCCTATGTCAACGCAGCCAGTGGCAGCAAGCGTCAACATGGCTATATGGACCCGTTCGCCTACATCACCAATGTGGAGTTTCAGCGCGATTTTTGCGTTCTGAGAACGTCTGTGCACTGGCTGTGTGACGAATTAGGCGAAGACCCTCGTTTGCGGAGACAGCGTGGCGGGCAAATTACGGTTTCAGAGCACAGATCTGATGTGACTGGGATGCAGAGGAAAAGATAATGTAATAACTTTGGTTCTCTCCGGCTTCAAGCGTCGTGCGTCCACCGCGCCCCAGCACAAGGTCATGTCCAGCGGCGTCATCGGAGAACTGGGGCATCTGCAAGGACATGGGGTTCAACCCTGACCAACCAACCTGTGAAGGCGAAGTGCTCACATTAGGTACCGAAAGCTGTTCGTGGCAGTTACACGGTACCGCTTCACTGCACCGGCGCTTTGCCAACACGGACCGCCTCGGCCGTCCAAACTTCCGCGTAACTCTCCAGGCTGGTGTACCGGCTTTGGGCTCGCGTACTGCGTGTGCAAAAGCGTAGACGTGTCGCTGTAGAACAGACCATCGCCGACTGGAGGAACAACGACCGCCTGGTCGTGAGGTACGAGCGGCTGGTGAGACCGGCAGCCGCTCATACCTGGGAAGGTGGTGCAAATCGACGAGTGCTTCCTTCGCGGTAAGCGAAAGTGCAATCGAGGCCGCCTAATGAAGGGCGACAAACGATCTGCGGAGCCGTTAGATTTACGGCGGTGTTGCGGAGTGTGCACCATGGGTCTTCGGCATGGTTTGCACGAACGCAGGAGATGTGCGACATTTCAAGGTCCACCGACAAGACTCGGCGACGCTAGACCCCATCCCTTCAGTCAATGTTCAACTAGGCAGCATTATTCACAGTGACCAATAGGATCGCGTCGTAGACACGTCACTGTGGCCTTCCTGCTTAATTTTTGTTTCCATAAAGCAACGCACTCAAACTCGAAGAACCCTGACGAAAACAGTTTCTAAGTTGGTTTACTTTGTTGTGCTGAAGGAGACTCACAGCAAGGATAACTCATTCTTCCCCTAGGTGCTCGGAAACGTCAAAAATGGCAGTTGCCGCGCTGCCTGCATGTAAAACGGCCATGCGAATTTCGTATTTTCTAGAATCGCAGCTGCGTAAAGCGCAGTGTAAAATCGCACCATGTGAACAGGGCTGAAATCTGCTAACTTGATTCAGGCAAGTTAAGCATGTTGTTTTGAGTCTCACATTGTCAGCAACCCAATAAATCTGGGTGTCTTATGTGGTGTCACATTTATCATCATCAACGAACGCAGCAGATCTAGAATTATCTCTACGTGTATGTGAGGTACGCCGTTCCTTTATTTGCTTCAGTATCGACCTTATGATAGTGCGCGTGATAACTGCACGCAGCCGTTTACAATAGAGAAGCGGCTTATTTAAGCGGACGTACATTTGGGATGACATGACAATCAGGTATGGAATATAAGATAGGCGTAACATGTTTTTCTCAGGAATAACACTCAAGAATTTCTTTCGTTTACACCTCTAGAAGAAAGCCGAGGACGCTACTACCTTTGTTTATTATACGAGTTCTGTCGTTTTGCATCTGTCGATATGATTATGAGGCATTTCTCAACGCTTGGGGTTCTTTAAAGTGCACCTAAGCAGAAATACACGAGTGTTTATTCATTTTTGCCCATCCAATTCCGCGACCTGGTTTAATTGCGTGAGCTCGAGTTTAGCAGCGAAACGCCATTCACAATGTAGTGACTAATTGGGCTACCACGCCGTTTTTTTTTTTTGTTGTTAAGCACGAACTAGAAAACATTTCGCGCGGCGGACGGGCCAAAGATTGCCTTATATGATTGCTATCTAAATCTGTTCGGGCGCCCGAGATCGGACCGCAGTTAAGAAAACTCTACCGATTACTCCGCATACTGTTACGCGAGGATGACGGAAACATGAATGGAATGTGGCACTGATATTTCTTTTCTTCTTTTTCTACAAGAATAGTTCCAGTAAATCTGAGAATTGGTTGTCGTATTGGGCAGGTATGTTTTATATATTTGAAGCGGGAAGCAAGAAGTTTACGGGAAGTTTTTCCGTCCGTGTTTCACAAGACGTAGCGGTGATAAATTAACGCGCAAGGATACAAACGAGATATACATGCTTGAAGAACAAGAAGAATATTTGTTCTCTAGAAGGAACGCCGAAATCAAAGCCGACACTACGGCCGCAATGCATGCGCAATCACCGAGCGTAATTAAAGAATATAACACGAAATGAAGAAAGCAACGCATCTATACCTAAGGCAATAATACGTCATATGCAATCATGATTACCGTTTGAGCGGCGTGAACGCATAGAACGGAGCGCGAAGTAGTACGAATGATAATTCCCAGAAGTATCGCCAGGAGTTTCAAACCGTGCGACCTTGATCAAGGCCACGCATAAGAGAGAAGGCTTCCGTGCGACTTGTTTTTTTTTTTGCAGTGACGTCATGGTAGTGAGACGGTTGTGTCGGAAGGAGTAGAGCCTAGGCGGCGCACGCAGGCTAGGCTCTACTAATGAAAATATATAACCCTTTAGTTGAAAATATCATAAAATCTCAAAGCCATTCCACTCTGTGAACGTGTATGTGGGCCCCTTAATGGCGAACTACACCTCCGCCACGCGTCGGGCCGACATTGCACTATCTTCTGGGTCGGCCCACATACGGGGAGTACCTAATGCCTAATTCACCTCGGCCGCGCGTCGGCCCGGCAGTGTACTATCTTTGGGATTTTCCCGCAGGGGCGTCTGCGTCAGCAGGCGTTTGGTGGGTTGCGACCACGTACCCGAGCACATAAGGGTTGGACCTTCCCGCGTGTGGCCGTGCGCGGCTTAGCCGTGTCCGGGGATACGGGGATGCTGGGGGTTCAGCCAGTGCCGGGTGTTTGGACCTTTACAGCCCCTCGGCGGAAGCAACACACCTCTTCGGCCTCTGCTTCACATAGACCGCAACTCCAGAATAACCCACCTGGGGGAAATTGGTAGTCGCCCTTTCCTGCCTCTCTCTCCTCAAATATTCGTCTTTATCTCTCACTTTTTGACCTTTCCTGTCTTCTTTTCTGTTCCATTTACTTCCTCTCTTAACGGAGGCAAGGGTTAACCTTGTGTGGCTTGGGTACACCATATTTGGTTATAGTGACGGCGCGGCTGGCGTCGTGCAGGCTTGTACACAAGCTCTACCGCGTCCCCTCGTTGGGCTGCGTGGTGGGCGGTCGGCGCTGTTGCCGAATGTTTATATATTTTCATGGAAACTTCTTTCCTCCCCCTTCCTGACCGCCCTCAGAAACGAGGGCGCACCGAAGGTGCCTTCCAGTTTTTCGGACGCGAAATTCAGAATTTGCCCCGCTCCCACGTTATTCACTCTGAAAAGTCAGACAAACCAGTGCGAACCATTTCACCGTTCCTTGTTTCAAAGTCCTTGACTGATGTTTTTGTTCCAGGTTACAAGGCGTCGAGGATGGCAAGCGGTGACCTCCTCGTGGAGCTCCGCGATCAGAAACAATATGATCAACTAGCGAAGCTAATGTCATCTGGGGAGACCCACATAACTGTAACCCCGCACCGTACAATGAACACCACCCGCGGTGTTGTGTCGGATGATGATTTGCTGGAGCTGACTGAAGCGGAACTCCTGGAGGGCTTCAGTGAGCAAAATATGATCAATGTCAGAAGAATTAAGATAAGGCGGGATGGCAAAGAGATTCCGACGAAGCGCTTAGTAATTACCTGTGGTTCAAGTATCCTGCCCGAGTCAATTGCGCCTGCGTGCATCAAGCTCCCGGTTAGGCCATACGTGCCAAATCCCCTCCGATGTTTCAAATGCCAGCGCTTCGGCCACAGTTCGCAGAGCTGCCGAGGCCGCCAAACTTGTGCGAAATGCAGTGCCCATGAACACACCTCTGAAGCTTGTGAGAACGCTCTCCACTATGCAAACTGTGATGGGGAGCACGCCGCGTACTCGTGGTCGTGCCCATCTTGGAAAAAAGAAAAAAAGAAATTGTAACGATCAAAATAAAAGAGAGTATATCATACAAAGAGGCACGCAGGCGGGTTTCGTATCTGCCCAAGAAAACATTTGCCGATGTGACGAGTCAGGGGGCAGCGACACAAAGGCTTCCGGCGGCTGTACGACCCACGACCCACGAGTCGGCTGACCGCCATCTGCCCCCGCGGCGGTTGCAGCTAGCGCTGCTCTGCCAACTCAGCAGAAGAGACCATCGACCCCGAAGGTAGGCGCAGCCAAGGCTGCCTCATCCTCCTCGGCCCCTTCCAGCGCTGGCAACAGCCGGCGCAGCTCAATCCCACAGGGAGCCCCATCGACCTCCGGGCTGGTGGGCGCAGGGGTCTTGGCTTCCGAGGCGGGACTCTCTCGGAAAACTTCTCGCTCGCAAGAGCGCGTGTCCGGCACCTCACAAGAGGCAATGGACACTACACCTATCCTCACGGTGCACCAAGCGCCTAAGGAGCGGCGAGGCTCCATCGAACGCTCCAGAAAGGACCAAACCCCCGTCACAGGGCCTCGAAAGTGCTCTGTAATCTAGTCTCTGTAATCACTACTTCTCTTTCTGCACACACATCACCAATTTACTTCTAATATGGATGCACAAATTATTCAATGGAATGTCAAAGGTCTTCTTAGAAACCTTGATGATGTGCAAGAACTTATCCACAAACACAATCCTAAAGTGCTGTGTTCACAGGAAACACACTTAAAATTTAAACACACAAACTGCCTCCTACAGTATGTTACGTTTCGCAAAGATCGCGATGATGCTGTCGCATCATCGGGCGGTGTTGCCATTGTTATTCATAAAAGCATAGCGTGTCAATGTTTGCAGCTGCAAACGCCCCTTAAAGCAGCGGTGGTTCCAGTTGTTCTCCTAAACAAACTCACCACCATTTGCTCGCTTTACATACCCCCGCATTACGAATTAAACAGACATGAATTTCCGTCCTTTATAGATAAATTGCCAGAACCTTACGTTGTTCTTGGAGATTTCAATGCGCACAGCTGCCTGCGGGGCGACTCTCGTATAGATGCGCGAGGTGGTCTCGTTGGTCTCAATGCAGCGCATTGCATAAACTGTGAACGGGAACATGCCACGTACTCCAGGGCGTGTCCGTCCTGGAAAAAAGAAGAAGAAATCATCACGTAAAAAAGCAAAGAAAACATTTGATTCAAAGAAGCAAGAAGGCGTGTCGCGCTAACAAACACATTCTCCTTCAGTGGAAGAAGTAACTTCGCCGATGTGGTGCGCCGGGGCGTAGCGCAACACCAACCTTCGGTGTCTGCTGAGGCCACGGTTACCGGGCCTCCAGCAGAGCCACCCACGCCCCAGGCAGAGGCAGCAGAAGCAGCTCTGCCACCTACTAAACAGGGCCAGCCGGCCCTCAAGTCGGCGCCCCTGCAAGGCTTCTCCCCAACAGGAGAGGCCTCAAACACACACCCCCGCGGTGTCGCGGAGCGCCAGCGCCTCAGGAGAGGCCATGGAGACAACTGCAAATTCGCCCCCGCAACCGCGCAGCCTAAGCTTAACCGAAAAAAAGAAAAAGAAAAAAAAACCAATAACGGGGTCCTCAAACATGAGGAACCTAATAATTTTTAGCCACATCCCTACAAAATAATTAAACATGGCGTTACTGCTACATTGGAATTGTCGTGGACTTATTAAAAACTACAGCGACATAAAAGATATATTAAACTCATAGTAAAGTTTCGTTCGTTCTCTGTCCTCGCTTCACCGTTGGAACTTGAAGCTTCTCGGACGATGATCGGCAGTTGTTGATCAAACGCAGGCAGGAAGCGATGCGATCAGATGTACAAGAAATATTTATACGTAAACTTTTCTATATACATGGCAGGTAAAACAAATACATTACAAATTTGAAGAATTGAGAAACAAAGTCTCAATCTTCGACTGTCTCAATGACTGTTAGAGCCCAGACTCGTTTTAACGTACATAGCACGGAGGCTCACTGATCTATCAGCAATCCTGATCTCAGCCAAGTCTAACGTACATGGTACGGAGCCTCAATGATCTATCAGTAATCCTGATTTCAGCCAAGTCTCAGGGACAGCATGTCGTCCCGATTTTTATAGCCCAAATATACAAAGAAAAAAAAGGCGGTAGGGCTGTTGGCCCGTCCCACAGGTTCAGTTGCCAATTAGAGTCAACCGTTTGTTAAGCCACAACCCACAGGGATGGGCTTACTCTTAAAAATAAACATATTGGAAAACAAAGCTCTTTTCCTTCTTCCCTAAAACTCCGTTGCCCTCTCATTTCTCCGTAGTTAGTGACGCGCTCAGCATAACACGCCAGGCCCGAACAAGTTACCGCTAGGCCGCCTCAAATCCCAAGGACGTCTCTAGGCCGCAAATGTCTCGGAAGCAGGGGCATCGACACCACGTAGTGCAGCTGTACTCAAAGTTTGTCCGCGTGGGGGACTGATGGCCCTTTTTGCCCTTCAAACGTATTGTCTACAAGACAGTTCTCCGAGTGCCGGTTTCCAAGACGCCGCCGTCCGAATGCACTATTCACGTGTGCACTGCATCCCTACAGCGTGCACTGTAAGCTGGCCTTCGACACCACGTCGGCAGTCGCACCCAACAACAAGGCTGGCGATTTCGTTCCGGACGCGTTGAAGAATAGATCCCTGCTCAGTACATGCGGCACGAGGTCAAAGTTGCTAAGCCCTTCATAACCTCGGCGGCGCCTCCAATTAGTCAGGTACTCGGAAGCCAGATCCACAATACCGTGTACAGCGGTCCCTTTCAAGGCTGGTCTGTGTGGACTCGTGTGACCGTCGGCGGACTGTGACCCTGTGACCCACATAACACAGCAACTGTTGCCCGGCTGACATGGGGGGAAGTGAACCCCTTCTCTATACACAAAGGACGTGGCCGATTCGTGACACTTAAGAACACGAACAATCAGAGCGACCTTACACTCATTTTTTCCTGTGGTTTATGTTTACAAGAGACTAACTTAGGACCACAACATAAGAACATTAAAAAAAATTACAAAGTATTCTGTTGCGACAGAGAGCAAGCGAGTAGGCTCTCTGGAGGTGTCGCAATTATATTGTCCATGGAAATTTAATTGAGACACCATTGGGTATCTCAATGTTGAATAATTGTTAAGTTGCCATTGAAGGTCTATTGTGCTATGGTTGTTGGGTTACCATTGATTCTGCGTTGAACTGACGTTGTGGTAGTTCTGTTGACCTGTTGTTGATTTACTATTGACACATCACTGAAAGGTACATTGTGGCCCAGTTGAAATGACATTGAGATTTCAGAAGTCGCCATTGAAATATGATTGACGTTTTGTTGGGGTAGTGCATTTTTATTCATATATTTAAATTGCTTTACCGTTCACACTTGCATGCCCCGATGCCTGCACATAACTTTCCCGAACACAAAAAAGCAAAGGTGAGACTGATCAATTCGAAGTACCTTTATTTACACTAAAGATGCGTGCACAAGAAACTTTACAGTACATAAGGCACCACTACATGGAACCTGCAGACATAGGCTAGTACCTACAGCCCTCTAGCAGAGTAAATACACCTGAAAAAACCTATACATATGAATTCAATCAAAACGATCATTGTGGTCTTCACTTTCGACTTAAGTTTATGACTAGAAGGCAAAGCGACTCAGAAGGCAGGGCTTAAGCATACCCTTGTAACAACCAACTTTGAAAACATGAAGCTGCTTGCGTGTGAATACACCAAAGACATCTGAATATGTTACATTAAAATGTTTCGTACACTAACACATGACAGGAAGAGCTAGGGCTGACTGTGAGAAGGCAAAATAACAGACTTGAAACAAATGACTTCACGCAAATATATACAAGTTTTAGCACACGTCTTTAACGGCGATTAAAATTTAATGAAGTACCAAAGTAGACTTGTCTGAGCTTTTTGTCTTCGAGATGTATATATTTTCTTGTCGCCCAATTATTTTATAAAATACCATCACTCAGCTTAGCTATTAATTGACGACACATCATTTAGAAAGTTCTAGGGCATGGTGAACACCTGAATCATATGTTTCTGACGAGCCAGGTTCGCCTTCTGCACAGATAAACTTGTAAAACTTTTGTGTAATGAATGCAGCTTATCTCCCTGGCACAAGTCAAGAACAAACAGTACACCATTTGATTATGTTAATTTGGGGTACAGAAGAGTTTGTTGGTGGCATTTCCTCAATTTAGTGAGCTCATTTCCAGGTAATTTTTCTGGACTTGCACAGAGCTAATTAGAGCACTTTTAGGGGCCTTTTCCACTATACCCAGCAACTAAGTGGTACCTCAGTCAATAAATAGGTAAGGCAAGGCTAATACTTTGAACGATAAGAGAAGAATAAATATTTAGCACAGAAAATTGGTAGTAACACATGGCTAACACAATTCCAAACAGCCAAATAAATGGTCACCTGCACTTGCAGTATCAAGTACCCCAGAAATAGTCATAAATGATGAAAAAAGGTTCCAATGACTGGACAGCCAGATTTGTGAGACAGTGAAAAACGCAAATAAACGCGTATGCGAGACACCAATGCCCTCAATTGCCCAGGTAAAATGTTATTAAAATACTACCAGAATTTTATTGCATAAGATACATAAAAGTTGCATAAAAATTGTGACAAAGCAGTAACAAAGAGGGAGGGAGATACAGCACCCGTGTTGAAAAAAAATTAAAGTGAGATACATGTATATTTGGGCTCACGAAAATTTTTCTCCAATATATACAAAAAGAACACATGCACTTACGGCATAAAAAAGGTTCCTGCGCCTGGAGAATGCAGCACAGTACAAAGCAGCCTCATGAGAACCGAAATGTAGAGCTTAGTCTGTTTAAAAACTACGAATGCTTGCATACCTGCTAACAGGCATGTGACATGTCATGCCTTGAATTATGAAATTCATAAATCTTACACACAAAGGAAGTTACCATCACTCTTATTGGCTTCCTCAGGGGACTCCTTGAAGTTGAACTAGAAGAATGTACGTCAATGTTAAAAACAAAGAGAAGATAAGACCCTATAGCGTTCTTCCTGAAATAAACAGCGCAAATAACTTCATGTATCAATTCTATGGACACTTCGCCAATTCGGTGTACATTTATATTTGACAACCGTCCAAACAGAGACGAGAAGGTTGAATTAAGGTAGGAACACACATGAACGCTCACTCAACTAGAAGTTTATTCGTGAAGAGTTTAAACAGACTGGCCAACTTCACAAAGAAAAAGCCATGGATGCGCAGCAGAAACAGCCCGGCACAACAAAAAAGGACCGAAAGACGTCCTGTAGAATAAACATGTGCGTCAAAAACTAACAAAAACATGAAAACGGAAAGGTTTGTCCCGTAAGTGATATTAACGAGAGGAGGAGGAGGAGGAGAAACTTTATTATTGCTGAAACCGTTGCGCGGTTTATTCCTGGGTGGTTCCCTCTGACAGGGCTCCACTGGCGATCGCGGCTCGCCGGGCCTCGTCGAGGGTCGCCAGTTGGCTTCCCAGGTCCAGTTCGGAGAGTCTCGCCTCCCAAGACCACGTAGTGAGTGTGTGTGTTGTGACTCGTGGCGAAATTGCGTCGCCCGGACGGTCGGTGCATTCGTGTGTTATGTGCGTGAGTGTCGCTGTGTGGTTGCTACACCAGGGACATGTTCGGGACGTATAACTGTCTGGGCAGATTGCGTGTAGACGAGACAGGTGTGGGTATGTGTTAGTTTGCAGGCGGCGCTAGTCCCTTGCCTGGAGTTTATTGAGAGCTTTGTGTGGGGGAGCGTATTGCGTTCTTCCGAGCCGTTGGTCCTGGAGTATTTGTTGACCTGTCGTTAATAACTCGTGGGTCGCTCGTCGGTCTGTCGGGGGCTGAAGAACGGTGTGGTCTGCCGCTCGGCTATTGAGACTTCGAGCTGCGCAGTCCGCCTCTTCGTTGCCCCGCAGGCCTTCGTGCCCGGGGCACCAGACGATACCATGGGTCCATTGTAGTGTGCGACCCAGGATTCGAATGGCTTGTATAGGGAGTGTTCCATTCAGGTATAAACGACAAGCCGCTTGTGAGTCAGTAAGGACACGGGCGGACCTTCCCTTGCTCTCGGCATCGCGAAGTGCAAGAGCGATTGCTGCTGCTTCTGCTGCTGCGCTGCATGTGGCGCGGATGGAGGCTGAGGCTACCAGGTTCCCCTGATTGACAACGGCGATTGTGTATTTGAGCCCGCAACGTGGCGACGAGGGATACGGGCTAGCGTCCGTGTAGTACGTATCCGGATCTCTGAAACAACGTTTGTGCAACATGCGGGCACGCGCTGCTCTTCTCTCCTGATTGTGGGTGGGGTGCATGTTCTTGGGGATAGGCTCTACTACAATGTTCTCTCTAATGTGGTTAGGCAAGAGTTGTGTTTCTTCTTTGCAGTACTGAGGTGTCAGCGGATACCCTAGCCGTTGAAGAAGGTGTCTTCCCTGTTGAGTCTTGTTGAGGCGCTCCCTCTGCGCTATGAGCGTGGCACTTGCTAGCTCCTCAAAGGTGTTGTATACGCCTAGCGCTAGTAATTTCTTTGTGCTTGTGCTTGACGGTAGCTGTAAGGCCGTTTTGTACGCGGTTCTTATAAGAGTGTCCATGCGTTCTGTCTCGCTTTTGCGCTTGACTTGATACGGTAGCGCGTACGTGACACGGATGATGACGAGGGCTTGTACCAGTCTTAAGGTTTCGTCCTCTGTGAAACCATCTTTGCTGCGCGCTACTCTGGCGATGAGTGATGCGGTGCTTCTTATAACGTGATTTAATTTCTCTGAGGCTAGCTTTATGCCGTTGTTCTCCTGGATGTGCATACCTAGTATGCGTGCGGTCGGGACGCGCTTTATAGGTTGCCCGGCAATCTCGAGATGTATTGGCGGGGCTCGATGTTCCTTAGTTTGCTTAGGCCGGACTTGAAGGTACTCCGACTTGTGTGGGGCACACCTCATTCCTGCTGTGGTTAGGTATGACTCGATGTATCCGATAGCTGCGAGTAACGTGTTTTCTCTGTCGCCGTATGAACCCTTGGTTGCCCATAGAGTGATATCGTCGGCATAGAAGGCACATCGAGTTTTGGGATGTTTTCCAGTTGTAAAGCAAGTTTTCTAAGTCCGATGTTGAAGAGGAAAGGAGATAAAGGAAAGGAGTACTGCAGCAGCTCTTTCCCACTTAGGGTCACAGAAATCTTGCTTATGAATTTTTCTTCGCGATCAATAAATAATGCCTCTTGTGTTCTGGTCTTCGTGATGAAACAATTGTTCTTTCTCTATACCGCAACACGAGAGAAGTTCCAGAAGCAACGTTTATTGATCACGAGCGAAACAAATACACACCAAGTTATCGGTTGCCCTTAGTGGGAAAAAGTTGCAGTTCTCAAAAGAGTATTTCTCTTTGGGTAGTATCACTGATTGGACAAATCTTTCGCTTTTTCGAAAGATTTGTCCGATAGTTCTCGTTTTTCACGCACGTTTATTCTACATGACATGGCTTTTTCTTATTTTTTTCTTGTCGCACGTGGCTCTTTCTGCCACGCATGCACGGCTTTTTACCTTTATCAAGTTGAGCAGTGTCTTTAATACCTCTGTCATCATAAGTAAACTTTTAGTTGAGCTTGCGCTCGCGTGTGCTCCTACCTATTTCGTCGTCCGCCTCTGTTCGTGCTGCTGTTTAGAGTACGCACGTAGGTTGGTTAGGTTAGGCTGGTAAATATTCTCACAAACAAAAGTAAATGCCTCCGCTCAAAAGGTAGCCGATGCTTTATTACTAAACGCCAGAGCAAATCGAAAGTAAGCCTTCACAGCGTCCATGCGGCACAAAAGAGCACAGAGCAGCACAAAAAATAGTTGAAAATCCCACTTGATGGAGAGTGTCAACAAAGATGCGAGCTTGCTAGTGGATCAGCCACAAATCAACGGGTGTCTCTTGCACGACGCCAAGGTGCTCTTGACGTAGAACACTTTAGCACCTGGGAATTTGCTGCATGCGTAACCTGTGAGAAGGGAATGCGGACAGAAAATGAAATTACGTGGATTAAGAATCTGCCACACTGAACATAACTACGCAAGAAATAGATATACACACTGTACTGGCAAGTAAAAGTTTGCGACTCTTTGCGAGTGTCGTCGAGAAAAAGTAGAAATGGGTTGCTACGGTAAATGTTAGCTAAAACATGCACAGCGATGTTTCACTGCGGGAAAAATATTCCCGGCTGTCTCACAGAACCAAAGACCACGCGACAGTGCATAGCCGATGCCAAGCAGATATCGAATCTTTGGGTAGTAGTCCAGCAGAAGGAATAACCTAAAGCTACGCCGAGAGCGATGCGAACATGAGCGTGCCTGTACGAGTTAGAACATGCACCGCTTCTTTGAAGCTAGCCGCTCCGGCAGGGGGGGGGGGGAATCTCCGTATGGCTCCCATTGGCCGTTTTCGAGCAGACGCTCTTTCGTCGCTAGCGCCAAGGTCCCCTTCAGTTACAGCCCTAACCAATGGGCGACGCAGAAGCAAAATGGCGGCGCACACGATTGTTTACATTGTCATGGCAACAGGAACAGCAGCCGCACGGCACCTCCTCTCCCAAACGGTTTTCTTTCCTTTTTGTTTTTATTATGCCGACCCGCTCCGCTCTCTTTCCCCCATGCCGTGTGCGCCACTTCCTTTTTTTTTTTTTACCCGTAAGCGGCGCGTTTTTTTTTTTGTTACGGCGCGCCACGCGCCAGCTCGCAAGCAAAGCGCGCGCTACACAGCGCATTGCCATTGCTTGCGAGCTGGCGCGTGGTGCGCCGTGGGCTATGCGTTGGCACGCGCGCAGTCTTGCCCATACTTATTATACCAGCATGTGCCGGGACATAAAAAAGATTCCACTTCCAACAAGGCAGATGTTTAGTCTCGCTTTATTGACTTCGTTTCCGAAAACAGATTTTTCTTACAATGTGGTGTGATACACGCTCAAGAAATGAGCAAAAGTGCAAGGTGCATGACATATAGAAGAGTACTAAAGACAAACGTTCACAGATGGTGAAATAACAAAAGAAAGCCCTAGAAAACGCGAAGGCCGTTTCATGTACACACATAAAAATGAAGATTTTTATATAACGTCCTGTAGACCGAAATGCAGACGAGCTCCTGATATGTGCACTAAGATACTGCAGAAAATTGGAAGACGTGTATGACATAGTCATGACAACTATAAAAAGGGAAAACTCAATGGTAATGGCAAAAACAATGACACGCAAAATACCTAAAAATAGAATAAAATGCTAACATTGTTTGATTTAGAACCATACCAAAAGAAAGAGCTTACTTATAAATCTGCACGAAAGTATATGAAATGCGTGACATGTTCGCTACTGCTGAACAAATTGAAGAAAGAACATGGCAGAAAAAAGTAACATTGTACTAAAAACTGAAACGCACATTATCACATTATTTTGCACTTGGCCACAACTTGAGTAACGGTGGCAAGGGGAACAGAAGGTAGTCGGCCTTTGCAGAAAGGCTTATTCCTCAATCAAAGACCAAGTAAAATAAGCCAACAACACGAGTTTTTTTTTCGACCCGAATGCAATGCTTAGCAATAAAATTACGTCACTTAAGGCACTAAGCCGTAGCTACTGGGCACTCCTTTGTATAATAAACACAAACTTCAAGAATCTACGTGTAGGACACTTGCAATACTCATGCTTTCCAGAAGAAAAAGAAAGTGTATCATGCCTACACATGAAGGTTGTTCGCACGGTTTTCCCATCGGGGGTTACTGAGATAATGCACAAACACTAACAGTAATTTTTCAGCTGTTAGTAGGTTTGTAGAACGTGCTACACAGGAAAAGCACTGAGGGCCAGTGGCGTAGCTAGACATTTCGTTCGGGGGGGAGGAGGCTCACGTTGCAGCTCGGTCTCGTCCTTAAGAGGAAACATTAGGCCGGATACTGTTATCTAAAACATGTACGAGGAGAACTCGTTTTTCTCTGCAACCACTGCACCAGATTTGACGAGGTTTGTTGCATTTTAAAGAAATACTTAAATTCTAGTGAATGTTTGCTTCGGATTTTCGAGTTAGGTCGTCAATATTTTATTGTAAAGTTGCAAAAATCGAAAATTTTCAGAAAACGAAACAATTAAGTTTACAACTCCGTAAATCATCCATGAAAATTGATATCACAATTCTATGAATTGCACATAATAGTAGATCTACAGCGGACAAAATTGATATGTTACACATGAGTCTAAAAAAATTCAGTATTATGGAAATACGGTTTTGCAGAACCCTTGTACATAACATAACCAATTCATATAAGATACAAATTGACATATCAAATTTATCCGCTTGGAATGGTGTAATGGATGCCGAATACAGAACTGCGATATCTGTTCTTCATGCAGAGCTAATAATTTGTAAACTTCGTGCTTCTATTTTATTTTCGAACTTTCGAGTTTTCAAAATATTTGAAACAAAGTTCAGGCCCTAAATCGAAATTCCGCTTCCAAAAGACACTAGAATATAACTTACTTTCTCAAATGCAACAAATTTCATTAAAAGCGATTCATGAATTATCTCAGAAAAGCGTTTCTGCGTTTTACGTGTATCTGAATAGGCCGCGTCGGAGTTGGGCTCGAGCTAAACCTTCCGCTTAAAGAATTTGCCTAGGGTACGAATAATAACTGCATTGCCATTGCCAAAGATGCTGCAAACGAATTCTTGAACGCTATGCACTGTCAATACAAGTAAAATACGTATTTTTTCATAAAAGAATATACTCGTACGTTGCCAAAAATTGTGCCCAACATAACTGATGTCAATGCTTCCATGTTTTTTGTCTATTTATTAAGTAAAAGAAATATCACACGAACCTTAGAATTACATCAGTTCGAAGGCAGCAAAGTAGTGCATGCCGCTGATATTAAAAAAAAAGGTAAAGGCCATGAAATGAACAAGTTGAGGGCAAATATGTTAATGACGCTTTGTCATTCAAGATCCTTTTTTACATTCTTGTATATATGCAACGGCCAATGAAAAATCTCAATGACGCTGTCATTTGTTCCAATGAATTACGCAGCAGCAACTGTCACTGGTCGTGTATCGTGAGTAATTGCACCGAAATTATAGTCGCAACTGATCTAGAGCACGCATAAAAACCACGAGTTCTGCAGAATATACGATGGCGAGTCAAATGAAAGTGAGCCAAGGCGAATATATGACAAATGGGGTACTTCAGTTAAAAGTAGCCCCCATGCGCATCTAGACATTTGTCCCATTGACTAATGAGTCGCGCGATTCCCGTTTCAAAGCTACATGGGTTGCTGCTTCAAAACCTCTGCAACTGACTTTCACGTCATCGTCCGAGACGAATCTGTTTCCGTTGAGCTGTTTTTTCGGTTGCCCCAAAATGTGGAAGTCGCAAGGCGGCAGGTCAGAATCAGAATCAGAATCAGAATCGGTTTTTATTGAGATCATTAGAATGATTACAAGTTGTTAATATTCAGGAGGAGGTCCCGGAGTCAAAGACTGCAATGGGACCTCCTTTACAAAGTAAACGTAATAAAACAAAAGTACAGCAGTTTTCAACAAATTGTTAAAAAATTACAGGTTTTAGTATGAATACCATGATTGAAGAATAAAATATGCATAAATGTCATGAAAAAAAAGCACTGTAACACAATCTCGTTGACAATTGATGAAGTAACTGCGTAGATGACGTGACGAACACAGTAGAATTTGTTAACTCGAATGTATATGTGAGGCAAAAACAGAAACCTAACGGTATGGCAATGAAAATGAAATGAAGGGACCCTGAAAGAATGGTTATGAGCATGGACTAGGCATCAGTATTCGACAGAATGTAATCTTTTAGTTGTTTCTTGAATTCGTGAATTTTAAGTGTTTTTATGTAAATTGGTAGTGTGTTCCAGAATGCGATAGATGAAACATGGACGCTCTGTTTGCTATAATTAGTATGGATTTTAGGTAAAATGAAGTTCCTATTCATTGCAAACCTGATAATATTAGTATTTAATAGAGAAGACTGTGGTAACAAGCTATCGCGTCGTGTGCAATTGATTTGACTGTACAAAAAGGTCCTAGATTATATTTAACGAGTTGTGTGACTGTAAGAATGTGATTAGTTCGTAAAAGATATGAGGCATTGTTATTATATGGGCTAAATGTAATTATCCTAATAGCCTGATTCTGCAGAATTTGCAATAAGCTTAAATGGGTTACGTAAGTGTTTCCCCAGCAAGTAACGCAGTAATTAATGTGGGAATGAATAAATGAAAAGTACAATGATAGTAATATTTGATGGTCAAATATGTTTCGTGCTTTTAGAAGTACCCTAATCCCGTAGGTAATCTTCTGCTTTAGTTTGGTTATATGTTGAGTAAATTTAAGATGTTTGTCTACTGCTATGCCTAGATAATTGCATGAAAAACTTGCAGGGATAGGACTTCCGCCCAATAAGATAGGAGGAATGGAGTGAAGTGTTCTTTGGTGGGAAGTGAATACAACAAATTTTGTTTTAGACGGGTTTATCTGTAGCTGGTTAGTTTGGCACCACTCCATCAGGCTGTGTAAGTCGCTATTAAGGTTAGATACTTAAGGTTGTAATACATTTATTGGAATTAATAATAGTAGTATCATCTGCATAAAGTATACATTTCGAAAAGGACAGGCAGTTAGGCAGATCATTCACGTATAATAAAAATAAAAGCGGAGCCAATATGGAACCCTGGGGCACACCAATATTAGTGAACATGGTTTTAGAATGAACGGCTGAAATGGTCTGAGCTGTATGGCAGATGTTTCAGCGTTTCCCGCTTGAACTTTGCCAATTTTGTATTAACCGCATCAGCGACGTGAAGAGGGCATTGTCGTGGAACAAGGTGACCCCAATCGTCAATTTTCCACGTAGTTTGTTCTTGATTGCGACACGCAGCCGATCCGGCGTTTCACAATATCGGAAACAATTGATAGTCTCTCAAGATTTAGCAAATTCTATTAGTAATGACCCCTGACGATCGAAAAATAAAAGTCAACAACACCTTTCCGGCAGAAATGACGGCCTTTGCTTTCTTTGCGGGTGGTGAATTCGAATGCTTTCATTGTAAGCTTTGCCGTCGTGTTTCAGGCTCGTAGTAGTGGCACCATGGTTCGTCTCCGATCACAATTGGAGACAAGACATTGTCACCGTTATTGTGATACCGGATCAGATGAGTAAAGGCAGCGCCGATCTTCTCCGCATTCTGGCACTGGTTCAAAATCTTGCGCATCCATTACCAAACCATGACTGATGTTCACACGCTCTGCCAGTTCATCGATGCGCATCCTCCGTTCTTGTCTCATCAGCTCATCAACCTTTGCAATTTTGTTAGGGTTGATTGTACGATAGCTTTTGCCCGGTCGGGGATCGTCTTTGCAACTTTCCCGTCCTTCTTTGAACCGTTTGTTCCAACGCTTCACAGTGGCCAATGAAATGCAATGTTCAATTTACACGGCAGCCATCCGGCGACTAATTTCTTTTTGGGAAACACCTTCAGCTGTCAAAAACCTCACCGCACCACGCTGCTCAACTTCTCGAGCGTCCATTACGACACGCAACCATGTTCAACCCTGTGTGTGAGAGCATTAAAGAACATTTATCCTCACACCTGCGTGTCACTTTTTGTAAATGAGAGATGCCTGTGTGTTACGCGCAGGCCTTGGAGATAATGAACAGAACCACTATGGCGCGGGGTGGTTAGGCTCACTTTCATTTGACTCGCCCTCGTACATTATAAATGCGGACATACAATGGAATATGTAAATGCGAAGATACAGCTTGATAAAGGGCAAAAAAGTGCCACTGAAAACAATTGAAATTCACTGCACATATACACAATACCTGGCAACAAGATATTTAAACATACGTATAAGTTAGTCGCCAATAAAAATCTGTGTAACAAAGAAAAAGTTACGGTATATAATGCGTCAAACAATGCAAATAAACATGATGCGCAATCACAGATTCACAGAATCCTAGATCCTGCCCCCATTCCATCCACTCACACCGATGTATCGCGGGCGACTTTAGGCGGCACACTTGCTCCTCACTTTTCTCCCTTGCGCACACAAGATTGAGCCACCATCGTCGGCTCACCCATTCCCCCGACCCTCCCCCCCCACGCATTCACTCGCACATACAGCATGCGACGCGGGGTCACGATGTTATCGCTTTTGGACGTTATGCGGAACATGAGGACGACGGCGACGGTAGGAATGCGCCTAGAGTGTCCATATAATTGCTATCGCAATAATATAATAAGAGTATCTGGCTACTGAAGCGTCCCATGGCCCACTACGTTCTGCAAAAGAAGTAACAAAATAGAACTTTCACCGTGCGACAATTCGCTGCACCGCAACAACGCTTTCTTTTTCCTTTTTGTGGGGTGGGGGCACCGTAATGAAAAAAAAAACGCAAAGTATGTTGGTCACAATCGAATGCCTACTTTGGCCAACTAATGTGGCTATTAAAGGAATATCGAAGAAAACACGAGACGCTTGGTCCACCAAGAACCATGCGCATACTGCTCCGTATCATACACCGGCGAGACAAGACTTTCTGGAGAGGTGGTGCTCAAGCGAACGCGGTGCAGTCCGTCGAGTCGCCACAGGGATGGCGGCTAGCGACCATTGTTTGTTTATCTCGGCTGCTAGATAGAAAGCTTCCAAAGCTCTGCCAGGCGAAAATGCACTCGGCCAGAGAAGACCGAATGCGCACCGAAGTCCGGCGTGTGGTGGTGGGGTTAACACGAGAAAAACGCATGTGCTCTGGCTGGCTCTGGCAGCCCGCGGGTAGGGGAGCGAGAATAAAAAAATTGGAGAGGCTCAATGTGTCCTCGCGATTAAAAGTCAAAGTAGAAAAAATAAATAAGAACGTAGTTACCTTGTCTGGCTTTAGTGTCTTCTCTGGATGCTTTGGCGCAGGTGAAAAAAAAAGATGTTGATTTTTTATGTGACATGACGGCACGAATGAACCACCACGATGCTCCGTCTCATCGGACCTCGCTGCGGGCGTTTTCAAATTCTCTGTTAGTGCGTTTATTTGGCTTGTTTCGTTGTATGGCCCGATGTCAGACTTTGAAAAATCAATGCACCTTTGGCGTCAAACATTTATTGGAGCATTAAACTAACAAAGCTCCGCAATCGAAAATCTAAAGCACACGTTTGGAAATGTCAATGCGCCTTTCACATCAAAAGTTTATGAGCACTTTATACCCATAATGTTTCGGAATTGACATCCACGCGCTCCGTAAATTCCATGATAGAGTGTAGATTCCGCAGCCTCCGCGATATGCCGCGGCGAGCCCGTTCGCCATCAACACGTCCTTGAAACTTTGTTATCGGATGGGGCTGCTTGCGTTATCTGACTCCCGGTGCATGGGCGTTGTCGCGAAATCCAGCCCGAATTCGCAATTTTCGCGGTGAAATGACTTTTCAAGCTTGAAAAAGACGCTCTAGACAAAATCCAGAATAATTTCCGGCACCGGAGGTTACTTTCGTCGGCGGTGCATGGGCAGCACGAAAAAGTGTCGGAGGGGGGTGGCTGAAGCCCCATAAGCGCCCCCCCCCTGGCTACGCCCCTGCTGAGGGCGGTATGGAAAGCTGGGTAAGTTACTGAAGTTCCAGAATGAGGCTTCGCACAGAAAAACACTAGTCACAGACCAGGTGACAATGAGGAGGAACATCTATTTGTCAGCTTTCTCTACCGGGAAGAGGCAAGTCTAGCACAATCAAGGCGCAACGACGTGTGCGACGCTTAGGTCGAGGCGACAACGCGCCGAGTGGTGCTCCTTTCGCTTCTGCAAGCAACGCACATTCGGGTCGGTCCAATTCAAAGAGGCAGCAGAGGACGGTGGCACGTTTCGGTTATCGCCTATTACAATTGTACAGTACGCCTTCAACGGCAACCCGCCGCGCTAGATAAAGATGCTTACTGCGGTAGTTTTGGCGGTGACAGCCGATAAGGTGAGCCCGTCGGCGGCTGTGTTCTTTGCCGACATCGTCACCACACCTCTGTTCATTTGCGCAGTGTATCCGCGTACAGTCACCGCGCGGAAGCTGTGGCCAATCGGTTGGCCGTCCTCCGCAAATCCCAAAGAGGCGAAATATATTTTGCGGTGCGCCGCATCATAAGCCGCAACCTAAATCGAGGCGCGCTTAACCGCTACGGCGCAAGAGGTGATCACACTAGCCGTATGGTATACGATGAGCCACTACGGATTAAAAAAAGAATGCTGATGTCCTACGTGCCAAACCAACGATCTCATTATGAGGCAGGTTGTAGTTGGGGACTCCGTATTAATTTTGACTTCCTGGAAATTTTTACGTGCATACAATGCACAATGCACGAGCGTTTTTGCATTCCTCTCCTTTGGAATGCGGCCGCTGCTGGGATCGCATCCACGACCTAGAGCCCCAAATTACCAAGGCAGCCGCCATAGTTACGAAATGCGTAAGCGTGAAGTGCAACACTGCCTTCCGGTATTAGTGTGGTACAAGCGTAGCACAGCCGCACGCCTGTTGCACAATAATTTGTCGCAGTTCTAAGCTCGTAGTGCCTGCCTAAATACTTTGAAAGGCAGCGCGCCTCTCACGTATCCTAACGCGATAACAAGCGCTTAGACGGCCCACGTGAGCCCTTATGAAAGATGAGGTGGCCACTGTACACCCGTGAGCAAAAGTATACGGACCACGGGAGCGCGTGCCAAACTGCATCGACGCGCCGTCTACCGACGGGGTGCCTGCTGTCGAGAGGGCCGCTAGAGCAGCGGTGCGCATGCGCGTCCGATCATATCTGCTGGCCTGACATGTAGCCTTGGCTGACGTGGCTACGGTGCTCGTAGACTAAACGTCCACTGGGCGTCGTTCTCTCTGCTCCGTCGCGTCTGGGCCATTGTTTTACGCAGCGGCTGGGCTGGCACGCGCGTCCGCCGCGCTTCGTTTTCATTCTTCTTGGGGGGAATTATCGCGCGCCGCACTGCCTTCCCTGACGCCTTCAGATGACTCGCGCAAAATGCCTTTCTGCGGTGTTGTAATATCTCGAACTGTTCCAATGTTTGCTGTCGGGGTCTCCTCACGGCATCGCGTTACGAGAGGATACCACGGGACCTCCGAGGCGTCATCACCGCCTATGGAAAATTAACAGCGTAGTGAACTCATGCATACAGTAGTGAAAATTATAATCTCCGAAAATAACAGCAGCACGTTGGCTTGTTCTAAGTTCCCTCAAGACCGGAGTCTGTCGGTGGTCACCCCGACCAGTGATTCAGGTCGGTCACCCCGACCCGATTCGCAAGGGGGCAACTGTAATTGGAACTTCACAGCTGCGTGCACCACACAGCTGCACCTGATTTTATATTCTCGCGAATGTGTCAGCGTTGCCGCAGCTGTCTGCAGTGGCACCCTCACGTGCATTTCTTGTTCAAGTCTTGTTGAAGGGTTTGAAGAAATAAATAAACGACGCCCAGTGGACGTTTAGTCTACGAGCACCGCAGCCACGTCAGGCAAGGCTACATGTCAGGCCAGCAGATATGATGGGACGCGCATGCGCACCGCTGCTCTAACGGCCCTCTCGACAGCAGGCACCGCGTCGGTAGACGGCGCGTCAATGCAGTTTGGCACGCGCTCCCGTGGTCCGTATACTTTTGCTCACGGGTGTACAAAACTATCATTGCGCAGAAAAGGCGATCCTTATGTTCCAATTGTGTTCTCTCATACAAATTAGGGAAACGTTATTAGACAAGAACAAAGGGAGCAGTGCAATTTTACGCACGTGGGGCACCGCTGCCTCTTCGCCTACCATTGTTTCAAACGAAGTGACGGCGGCTGCGAGAGTTAGTATCGCGCGCTTTTGCTCCGGGGCATGCGGTTTGCTTGAAGAAAGTGAACGGTGTGCTTAACATCTCACGCTTGTCAATGTCAAAATAGAAAAAAGGCTGCGTGCTCAAGAAAACGAGATTATTTACCTATCTGCAGAAGCTCGGCTGCGACTGTTTCAGGGTGCCTTCTCTCCAACAGGGATCATGACCTCTGCCGCGCAACTCATCAAAACAACCAGACTAGTAGCTGGGTGAGGCAACGACTTCAACGGATAAACGTCCCATTTGTCGTCGTTAAAGCATTTCACTAAAATGTGCGTCATGATGTCCGACAAGAAAAAGAAATACTTTCATCAAAAAGCACGAGGCGTGAACTACCGCACAACTGCAACCATGTAACCGAGTCCGAAAGCCGTTGACAGCTTCACTATCGTATTTAGTTATAAAAACATTTCAAACACAAAATAACGGCACTAAAAAGCGCTAATTAATTAGCAATAATTTTTATCCACTAACTTTCATAGATATTTAAGAACAACCTAATTTGTAGCGTAAACAATAAATACTACGACCAAAAAATGCGACTACGAAACTAGCCGTAACCATGTGTACTGTTGCAAAAGTGTAGTGTGCGCAAAATGAAGCTACAACGTCTGCAACCGCGTGCGCGCACACACACACACCCGAACGCTACCTTGACGTTTCTGGCGCCACCTAGAAATGAGAATTACTACTAATTTTGGCATTTTTACAAAAGTAACGCTTCTGAAATAGTTTGTAGCGCCTTTGCAGATGACGAAGTGACAAGTATGGTATGAAAACAGTCCGTTACCTGTATTTCTTTAATTTCCCTTTGGTGTTCTTTTTAACTGAACATACGAGACCTGCAGGCTTGGGAGATGAGAGGACGACAGTTCGGTGAGGCTCATATAAATCGCGTGCTTCTTGCAAGGCGTGAGTCGGGAGCAACCGCAGATACAGCCAGGCCCCGCACACTCTCAAGTTCAACAAATGGCCACAGAGGGCGAAAAAATCAACCATGCGCTGCTGCTAAGAAAACCAGGATAGTAGAATCACTTCGGGCTGCTTACGTTCGTTTGAACATTTTCCGCTAGAGGCGCCGTAATAAGCCCAATTTTATTTTACAAACTTTCTCTTACAATTACCGAAGCATTTCTGTTACATAAGAAAGAGGGCGAAATTATCATTGCTAATTAGATATTGTACTCTTTGTAAGTAAGTTTATCGTTTCTTTGTCACTATAAACGCAAATAGCGTTCAGCATCATCGATCTTCACGCGACCTCTGGCCTGGATTTAAAATTTTTACCGGTATTTTCGAGTGCATGGCGGCACGGATTCATTCGTTCGTGCACTCAGACTGGTTGCTTCCTTTTTGCTAAAACTAATTTATTGCGCTTTGATGTCTCGCGTTGTTTAACCTGTGTTGAAGTGACGTGTTTTCAAGCGGACATGTAAGCCCGAAAGTTGGGTATCGGTCGTGGGCCCTTCGGAACACGTCTGCATCGAAACGGGAGCTGGGTTCTGGTGCGGCTGACAACGGCAATAACGGTGAGTCGTTTAACACCGCTGCTTGAGTCGTTATATAATATTCGTCTCATTAGCTTACAGGCGGAGACAAGTTAACAACTACTGCAGAACATATGGCAGTCGGGATCCTCCGTTGCTGTTTCCTAAATAAACCATTACTTGCGAGGCTGTCGTTATATACACACACAATCGGGAAAGAAAGAGCGATATCGGAACGCGCTTCTCATTTTTCATCTTATTGTAGCCGTGGCCATAGGTGACTGGGTAGCCTTAACAATATACATGTGGAACTTTTTTTCGAGTCCGCCGGCAATTTCTTTTGCCCACAAAACCGAATAATCTTTGGTAAAATGATGTGAAAGTACAGAATTTAACGTATTAAACAGTTGCAAGCGTGATAATTCACTCATATTTCTTATTTGTTGGTTCCAAGTGTTCTTGCTGTTCAGTTTGGTTTCATCATCATCATCATCATCATCATCAGCCTGGTTACGCCCACTGCAGGGCAAAGGCCTCTCCCATACTTCTCCAACCACCCCGGTCATGTACTAATTGTGGCCATGCCGTCCCTGCAAACTTCTTAATCTCATCCGCCCACCTAACTTTCTGCCGCCCCCTGCTACGCTTCCCTTCCCGTGGGATCCAGTCCGTAACCCTTAATGACCATCGGTTATCTTCCCTCCTCATTACATGTCCTGCCCATGCCCATTTCTTTTTCTTGATTTCAACTAAGATGTCATTAACTCGCGTTTGTTCCCTCACCCAATCTGCTCTTTTCTTATCCCTTAACGTTACACCTATCATTCTTCTTTCCATAGCTCGTTGTGTCGTCCTCAATTTGAGTAGAACGCTTTTCGTAAGCCTCCAGGTTTCTGCCCCGTAGGTGAGTACTGGTAAAACACAGCTATTATATACTTTTCTCTTGAGGGATAACGGCAACCTGCTGTTCATGATTTGGGAATGCCTGCCAAACGCACCCCAGCCCATTCTTATTCTTCTGATTATTTCCGTCTCATGATCCGGATCCGCCGTCACTACCTGTCCTAAGTAGATGTATTCCCTTACGACTTCCAGTGCCTCGCTGCCTATTGTAAATTGCTGTTCTCTCCCGAGACTGTTAAGCATTACTTTAGTTTTCTGCAGATTAATTTTTAGACCCACTCTTTTGCTTTGCCTCTCCAGGTCAGTGAGCATGCATTGCAATTGGTCCCCTGAGTTACTAAGCAAGGCAATATCATCAGCGAATCGCAAGTTACTAAGGTATTCTCCATTAACTTTTATCCCCAATTCTTCCCAATCCAGGTCTCTGAATACCTCCTGTAAACACGCTGTGAATAGCATTGGAGATATCGTATCTCCCTGCCTGACGCCTTTCTTTATTGGGATTTTGTTGCTTGCTTTATGGAGGACTACGGTGGCTGTGGAGCCGCTATAGATATCTTCCAGTATTTTTACATATGGCTCATCTACACCCTGATTCCGTAATGCCTCCATGACTGCTGAGGTTTCGACTGAATCAAACGCTTTCTCGTAATCAATGAAAGCTATATATAAGGGTTGGTTATATTCTGCACATTTCTCTATCACTTGAGTGATAGTGTGAATATGGTCTATTGTTGAGTAGCCTTTACGAAATCCTGCCTGGTCCTTTGGTTGACAGAAGTCTAAGGTGCTCCTGATTCTATTTGCAATTACCTTAGTAAATACTTTGTAGGCAACGGACAGTAGGCTGATCGGTCTATAATTTTTCAAGTCTTTGGCGTCCCCTTTCTTATGGATTCGGATTATGTTAGCGTTCTTCCAAGATTCCGGTACGCTCGAGGTCATGAGGCATTGCGTATACAGGGTGGCCAGTTTCTCTAGAACAATCTGTCCACCATCCTTCAACAAATCTGCTGTTACCTGATCCTCCCCAGCTGCCTTCCCCCTTTGCATATCAGGGCATTTATTTTTGCAGTAGTGAAGTAGTGCATCACGTTCGTGCAGCAAACTAATGCATCAGTTCTAATTTAGCTTCATGACTTTCGTGCCTTTGCTTGTGGAACCAGCAGTGGGATCTCTTCCAGTGTATAAATGAACGCACAAATGTTCTCATTTGTGATCTTAATAATACTTAAGCTGTTTACATGCATTGTATAGTTAGGCAGACATAAATTTATGGACTATAGCAAATTTATTTAACGTGCCTCTTAAGCACCCTAGAACAGACAGGGTACATTTGCATGCGTTCTGTAGTCGCAAACCATTACAATATATACGTCACGCCTTTTTGCATTTCATATTGAAAAATTGTGCTTGTTCAATTTCTGATTCAGTAAAAATTTTTGTTCCAGACGTGCAGTAATGAGGATGGCACCAGTATAAAGCAACACACTCCACACACTAAACAGAAGCTGCTGCCTGCTACAACAAGGCCATTGTGTGGACATTGGCTGCTACTACAAGGTAAAAAACATGTGGTTCAGAAATAAATATGCCTGACATATGCTGTATTGGCTTGCTGGTCTTGAGATATATGTCATTTGTTTGCAGCAGAAATGAATGTTCGTTCATGTTTATGGTTCAGTATAATTGGTTCGAACATAAAAGAAAACACACATGAGTTTGACTAATCTGTGCTGTATCTCATGTGTCACCGTTCTGCCCCAACAGAGTGCATTCCAAGCATATCTTGGTCATCACAGGAGTGCTATCCACACCAACAGAAAGGGGCTGGCGCCGAATTTGCAAGGCTTTTACACCACGAACAAAGAAGCGCATGCAGAAGAATTTGCATGAGATATAATGTCTGCAGAGCACTGTGTCAAGATTGAAAAGAGCCTGAGCCACCATTCCACCAGCACGAACGAATTGGCTGAGTCATCCAGGTAAATCAAAAGGGACTTTATAGAAATTCTTCGTCTTCAGATGCACCTGCAACTTCTGATCAAACACGGACGACGCTGGCCAGAGTTCCGTCAGTTTGCCCTTAATCAGCTTCCTGGCGATGTCAATTCCATTTGCGCCAAGTGTAATTTTAACGCGACAGTGTTAAGGAGCTCGTGTTGCAGAAAAGCCTGTGTCGGCGTCAGCGGTGTTGGCCGTGAGCGATAAATCCCAGAAGGCACTTCATAAATAAAAAACATTTTGCAAGATGGTCTGGTGGGAATCGAACCAGGGTCTCCGGAGTGTGAGACGGAGACGCTACCACTCAGCCATGAGTTCGCTCCTTCAAAACGGGACAAAATCGCCTCTAGTGAATACAGTGTTGCCTTAGAAACGCGCCGCAGAAAGTTATACTGCGGTGTAGATCGGTAATTATGACCATGTGACTTACAGAAGTCGCAGTTTCACGAGTAGCGAAGTACGTTTCCGCTAAATTTCTGCGGCGCTCTGCGCACATGCAGAGCCATCTTGCGGCAAACACAGAAGACCCCCTCCTCGCAATGTACACCGCTGCCCCGACACGTGGCACGCCACTCGCCCCATGACCGCGTCCGCCTTCATGGCGCGTCGGGGCCCGGCTATCTCTGCCGATCGCGACGTTTGGCTGGCGTAGCGCGTTTGAGTAGGCGTACAGTCACCTTCAAGAGTGGAACGCTATCGCGTTCCACTCTTGAAGGCGAAGCTTAAGCGTCCTCCAATTTTTTTCTTCTACAAATGCAAGCTTTTTCGTTGCCCATTCTCATTAGAGATCATTCATCCTCATCCAAACATTAAGATCAACCGATTCTTCGATGATACTTAATACTAGTCACTGTCTAGTAGCATAACATATCTGTAGCAGTACCTTTTAGTGTATGTTGTCATGCACAACTCCTCTCCTGAAATAGCTGATGCAACATCGAAACGTGTCTCGCATTAACCTACGCACCGTTTGCTATGCACCATTTTACTTTTCTTGATGTTTTTGGCCTTCAATGCTTGCAGAGCAGAGTGGCTTTTCTCTTGAATGCAAGCTTTCTCATTTTCCATATTCCTAGTCTCGTTGACGATTGCTCTTCTTCCTCGATAGCCTGGGTCTTTGCGCAAGCTACACTGAATGATTGCAAAATCGGGTTTTGCTGCCCCACTTGGTTGTGGTCGCCGTGTTACATTTCTCGGATGTGGGGGCCTGGTCAGTCGCATTGGTAAGCAGTCTTTCGAGGCAAGCATTTGCTCCTGCAGTCCGCAGAGCGACATAGACTCCCAGTATAGACGCACCGTAACTGGTGCTTCCGTTCGTTCTTTCCTGCTGCAGCCATGAGCAAATTCTACTTGTGCCCTACCTCGGCCATGATTTGCTCGGAACGGAGACCAGCATATGTGCTTACATGGTTCGAAGTGTATGAAGTTGATAGCCGTATGGGTGGAAAGGCCCGCAAAAATGGCTGCCGAAGATGATGCCCACGAAAGCAACTTGTCCATATTGAGACAAAGCGGGACACCAAATGTGTGCCACACATTGGCGGTCCTCGACAGAAAAGAAAGTTGCAAGTTGGAAAGGAGTTAACGCTAAAATGCCGGATAGTCCATTTTGCTGTGTTGGTTGCGGCAGCAGATGCCCGCATCCCCTGATCGCTTCGCAATAGAAGTTGCTCATCTTCAACGGCAACTGTCGGTTCAAACAGCTGCGACGCTCTGTCCAATCTGTTTGTACTGCTGGTTGTCGCTCGTTACCGGACCACCACACGCGACGAACGCAAGCATTATGACTGTAAGTAGGCGGCTGAATGCATCCTAAGAGACCTGTGTATGTGAATGCTCACTGTTGCCATATGGTTCGTAGCCAATGTATAATGTATTCTCTGAACCTCATGCATTGAATAATTACTGTTTAATTTCGCTGTTATCTTACTTGGTTACGGTCGCCGTGTTATGTTTTTCGAATATGGCGGCCAGGTCAGTTACATTGGGAAGCAGTCTCTAGAAGTAACCATTTGCTCCTCCAGTCCACACAGCGACAGTGGCTCCCAATTTACACACACCGTGATTCGGGCTCCCCGTTCAGCCTTTCCTGCTGCAGCCATGGACAAATTGTGCCTGCGGCCTTTCCCGGCTGCGATTAAGCACGAACAGAGACTAGCACACGTGCTTACATGGTCCGACGTGTATAAAGTTGGGTGGAAAGGCTCGCAAAAGTGGCTGATGAAGGTGATGCCTGCGAAAGCGACTTGTCCATATTGAGACAATGTGGGACACCAAGTGCGAGCCACACATTAGCGGCCCCGAAAGAAAAGTAACGTGCAGATTGGAAAGGAGTTAATGCTAAAATGCCGGGTAGTCCATGTCGCTGTGTTGGCTGCGGCAGCAGATGCCTGGTTCACCCGATTGCTTCGCAATGCAAGTTGCTCATCTTTAACGGCGACTGCCGCTGCAAACGGGTGTTTGGATCGCACCGCTGGTACGAGTTGTTGTGGTCGCACCGCTGGTGCGATCCGTTGAGAACTCGGCGCTGACGCCCGTGGTTGTACCTGGGTCGCAAGCCCCAAGGGTAGCGTTGGCCTGGCGGCCTGGGGTACAACTGGAAGCATCCGAAGGTCCCGGCAAAGCATGAGTCGACTGGTAACAACAAAACAACTTGTTTATTTTAACATCGCAAAGAGTTGGCGGTCAGGTTGACCGAAGTAGAGAGACGGGAGAGCACTTTACTCAACAGAAGAAATCGGAGCCCTCTTCTTTTGGCGTCCGGGGCAGCTGTTTTTATACCCTCGCCGTTGAGGGCAAGAAGGAACCCCTCAATAGACGAGCACGTGGTTGTACAATGCACACTGTCGTAGCGCCGCCGGTCGGGCACTGTTTGGATCGGACCGCTGGTACGATCGGTTGGGAACTCGGCGCTGACGCCCGTGGTTGTACCTGGGTCGCAAGCCCCAAGGGTAGCGTTGGCCTGGCGGCCTGGGGTACAACTGGAAGCATCCGAAGGTCCCGGCAAAGCATGAGTCGACTGGTAACAACGAAACAACTTGTTTATTTTAACATCGCAAAGAGTTGGCGGTCAGGTTTGACCGTAGTAGAGAGACGGGAGAGCACTTCACTCAACAGAAGAAATCGGAGCCCTCCTTTTGGCGTCCGGGGGCAGCTGTTTTTATACTCTCGCAGTTGAGGGCAAGAAGGAACCCCTCAAAAGACGAGCACGTGAATGTACAATGGGCTAATGGTGACGCACACTGTCGTAGCGATGCCGTAGCACCATGTCGAGCACGATCTCGTAGCACCCTGTCGTGGCGCTGCCGGTCGGACACAATGACTGTAATGAGAGGATGGTCCCTGCTTTGGCATCGCCTGTTTCGGGCACAATGACTGGAACGAGATCCCTGCTTTGGCATCGCCTGTTTCGGGCACAATGACTGGAATGAGATCCCTGCTTTGGCATCGCCTGTTTCGGGCACAATGACTGGAATGCGAGGATGATCCCTAGGCGGTCGCATCGCCGCAGTCGCGCCTGGAAACACCTGGCGATGAGTGTTGCGGCGACGACGATCGGGCCAAAATGTCTGCCGCCCCGCCGCAGTCGCGCCGGCAAAACCACGTGTCGCAGGCGAAACGCAACAGACCGCCCCGCCGGGGGAAGGAGATCCCGATGGACAGGGGACTGCATCCGCTGTCCGGAGGGATGTCGCTCGATGATGCTCATAACCGAAGTCGGGCGTCCCTCGACGTTTCTTGAGCGCAGCGCACAGAGAAGGCCTCGTTCTCTCGTTCAGGTTCGCACGGGACACTGCAAAGTGACTTCGGGAGAGTTCACATTTTTGTTCTCGTTCCCGGCAAGCGTTAGAACTACGCTGAAACTCAACCGCTCAGTCAGCAAGCACGGCACAACCCTCACTAAGCCCTGCCAGGCTCTTTTCCCTTGTTATACCACTGCCTAGTTCCTTACAGTAGTCTAGCATCACTCAGAACGCGTCCACAAATTGAAAAATTGCACTAGAAAGCATATCATCACTTTGAAACACTAAACAAAAGCAATATGTTAAAAAAAAATCCTGCCTCAGGAAGAAAACATCAGTAACAAACAATTTTGAGGCTGATTCCTACGTTAGGGGCTTCGACTTAAGCCATCGGCGTTACCGTTGAGACTCCCCTTTTTGTAACGCACCTCAAAGGAATATTGTTGTAAAGCGAGGCTCCAGCGCAGGAGGCGGCCATTTTTGGGAGAGATGGTCTGCAGCCATTGGAGAGGGCAGTGATCCGTCTCAATGATAAACCTCGAGCCGGCTAGATAGCATGACAATTTCTGAACGGCCCACACGAGACATGCACACTCTTTCTCGGTGGCGCTATACGCCTGCTCACGACTGGTCAGCTTACGACTAGCATACAGGACGGGGTGTTCTACTTCTCCATTTTCCCGTTGGCACAGTACAACGCCCATGCCTCGCTCACTAGCATCGCACTGAACAATGAACCCTTTTGTATAGTCTGGCGATCGTAGCACAGGCTGGCTTGTTAGGGCACTCTTTAGGGCGCTAAAAGCTCTTTCCTTGGTCTCGTCCCAGACGACTGTTTGAGGCTCTGTCTTTCTTAGAGCATCCGTCAGGGGAGCCGCGATATCAGAGTACCTAGGGATGTACCTCTGATAGTAGCCGGCGACACCTAAGAACGACCGAATATCGGTCTTTGTGCGCGGTTGCGGAAAGTCTCGCACAGCGGCCACTTTTATTTCAGAGGGGCGGCGACGACCCTGACCAATCACGTGACCGAGGTAGACAACCTCGGCCTGTGCTAACTGGCACTTAGGAGCCTTTACTGTCAAGCCTGCTTCGCGCAGGCGGGTTAGCACTGCCCGCAAGTGTGTCATATGCTCAGACCAGGATGCGGAGAATATCGCTACGTCGTCTAGATACGGTAAAGCGAATTCTTGCTGTCCCCGCAACACTTTATCCATGAGGCTTGAAAAACAGTATGGCGCGTTCTTCAAACCAAAACTCAACACTTTAGGACGGAATGTTCCCATTGGTGAAATGAACGCCGCATACCTACTAGCCTCTTCTGTAAGTGGAACCTGCCAATAACCCCTGACAAGATCTAGGGTGGAAATAAACTGAGCGCTACTAACTTTCTCAAGGCGCTCCTCGATGTTAGGGATCGGATAAATTTGATCCTTAGTGATGGAATTAAGCCTGCGGTAGTCGACGCAAGGACGAGGTTCCTTGCCCGGTACCTCAACTAAAATCAAAGGGGAGGTATAATCACTCTCACCTGCCTCAATAACACCGAGCTGTAGCATTTTCTTTACCTCAGCCTCCATAATATCGCTCTGGCGGGGTGACACCCGATACGCCTTGGATCGTACTGGCTCTGTGGAGGTAAGTTCTATATCATGAGTAAGTACAGAAGTCCTACCAGGCCTCTCAGAGAACAGACCTTGAAACTCTTGTAATAGCTGGTGTAGTTCGGTTTTCTGCTCGGGCGACAGCGGTGCTTTACTGATAAGGTCACTAATGACTTGACCGGTGTCTTCCCTGTTCGTCACTGAGCCTAGTCCCGGAAGCTCGACTGGAAGCTCTTCAGGAACGTTTATCATCATGCACACCACTGCTTCCCGTTGTCTATAAGGTTTGAGCAGATTACAGTGGTAAACTTGCTGTGCTTTCCGCTTTCCTGGCAGACTTACCGCGTAGTTAACGTCCGACAGTTTCTGAACAATTCGTGCTGGGCCCTCCCACTGCACGTCTAGTTTGTTGTTTAGCGACGTGCGCAATATCATGACCTCATCGCCAACCTCAAAACGACGGGCCCTGGCTGTCCGATCATAATAAACCTTGGCCCTCTGCTGGGCCTTTGTCATTGCTTCACCTGACAACTCCTGTGCCCTTCTTAAGCGTTCGAGGAGCTTAAGTACGTACTCCACCACGACTGGGTCGTCGCCCCTACCTTCCCATGATTCTCGAAGCATGCGAAGCGGAGATCGAAGCGAGCGACCGTACACCAGTTCAGCTGGCGAAAACCCCGTAGCCGCATGCGGCGCGGACCTTAAAGAAAACATCACCCCAGGCAGACACAGCTCCCAGTCAGTTCGATGTTCAAAACACAACGCTCTCAACACGCGCTTCATGACGGAGTGGAGCTTCTCAACGGAATTCGACTGTGGGTGGTACACTGAGCTGTGTAGCAGCTTTACCCCACACCTTTCGAGAAAAGTTGTCGTCAAAGCGCTAGTAAACACTGTGCCCTGATCTGATTGGATTTCCGCAGGAAAACCAACTCGCGCAAATATGGACAGTAGTGCATTGACTATCTCAACTGAGCTGAGTTCTTTAAGCGGCACTGCTTCAGGGAACTTTGTCGCTGGGCAGATCACAGTCAAAATGTGTCTGTACCCCGTGGCTGTTACCGGCAGAGGTCCCACTGTATCAATAACGAGCCGTCTAAAAGGCTCCGTTATGATAGGTACCAATTTCAACGGCGCCCTTGATTTGTCCCCTGGTTTGCCCACCCGCTGACAAGTGTCACATGTCCTCACGAAATGGTCTGCGTCCCGAAAACACCCTGGCCAATAGTACTCTTGCAAGAGACGGTCCTTAGTTTTCTTAACTCCTAGGTGTCCGGACCACGAACCCCCATGTGACAAGCGCAACAGATCCTGACGATAGCATTGAGGCACGACCAGCTGATCGAACTCCACTCCTCTGCGGTCTAGATACTTCCGGTACAGGACTCCACCTCTTTCCACAAAACGCGCAGTTTTCCTGGCGATACCTTCTTTGACATTGCAGCGCACGTTTTCCAGGCTGCCATCCTTTTTTTGCTCGGCTATCAAAGCCGTCCGGCTGACTTTTAGCAACCTATCAAGTCCGTCTGACGTAGGCGCGATGAGCAAATCAGTAGATAGCTCTTCTAACTTTCCCGCGTCGGGCGTTTCCTCTCCAGTATCTGGCGCCTTTAACGTTACAGACTCAAGTTTATTCAGTTCGGGCGTGCTCGGAATATCAGCTTGCTGCGCCTCTGACCCTTTTTCGTTGTTTGATAACGTCGGCCCCGCAACTACCGCCTTTGCAGCGAGCTCCCGAACCTTCGATCTGGTTAAGGCCTGAACACTAGCTTCACCAAACAAAAGCCCCTTCTCGCGCAGGAGGTGATCGGACCTGTTTGAAAATAGGTACGGGTACTGGGGTGGCAGCATAGATGACACTGCCGCCTCTGTCTCAAGCGCTCCGAAAGGTCCTTCAATAAGCACTTTTGCTACCGGCAGACACACGCTATGAGCTTCCACGGCTTGCTTGATCCATGCGCACTCGCCCGTGAACATATGGGGTTCTACGTAAGACGGGTGAACTACATCCATCGTAGCTGCGGAATCGCGAAGCACTCGGCACTCTTTCCCGTTCACGAGGAGGTCTCGCATGTAAGGCTCGAGAAGCTTCATGTTCTCGTCAGTGCTGCCTATTGAAAAAAACACAACTTTTGGTGTTGTTTCCGGACACTGCGCCGAAAAGTGACCCGGCTTCTGGCACGTATAACACAAGCGCGCTCGCCTCATCTCGAACCGCTTTCTGCGTTTGGCTGCCGCCGTCTCTTTACGTTTGGTCGGACTGCTTTCGCTCGCATCCTCACTACGCGTGTCCCTCTTTAATCTCATGGGCGTGAACTTCGGCCTCTCAAACTTCGAGCCAAATTCACCCTTTTGACCGTCCTTAGCTCCGCGAGCTCGACGCGTCACAAACTCCTCGGCTAGCTCAGCGGCTTTAGCCACCGTACAAACGTCTGGCCGATCCAAGACCCAGTATCGCACGTTCTCCGGTAACCGACTATAAAACTGTTCTAGCCCGAAGCACTGCAGAACTTTATCGTGGTCACCAAACGCTTTCTCTTCTTTGAGCCACTCCTGCATGTTCGACATAAGCCTATACGCAAACTCTGTATATGACTCACTTCTGCCTTTCTCATTTTCCCGAAACTTCCGACGGAACGCCTCCGCAGACAGCCGGTACTTTTTTAGAAGACTCGATTTCACTGTGTCGAAATCCTCTGCCTCCTCTCTATCCAAGCGAGCGACTACGTCGGCCGCCTCGCCGGGTAACAAAGTGAGCAAGCGCTGTGGCCACGTTTCCCGAGAGAACCCCTGCTTCTCGCACGTTCGCTCAAAGTTAACCAGGAACAAACCAATGTCCTCTCCAAGCTTAAACGGCCGCATCAGGTCAGTCATTTTGAACAATACTCGTTCTCCTGCACCGTGTGCCTGACTTCCATTACGAGCGCGTTCCATCTCTACCTCGAGACGCTTCATTTCCAAAGCGTGTTGACGGTCACGCTCTTGTTGCTCTCGCTCTTTCTGTTCTTTACGTTCACGCTCTTCTTTTTCTTTCTGTTCTTTACGTTCACGCTCTTCTTTTTCTTTCTGTTCTTTAAGTTCGCGCTCTTCTTTTTCTTTTTGCTCTTTAAGTTCGCGCTCCTGTCTTTTTGCAGTCTCTCTCTCTTCAATGGTCTCAAGGCATTCCGACAGCTCGTCATCCTCAGCCTCTAACTCAAGAATAGCCTTTATCAGTTCCGGTTTTCTTAGTTTGTCTGAGACATCCAGACCCAACTCTCTTGCAAGCTCCAACAATTTCGGTTTGCGCAACGACTTCAAATCCATGGCTGCTCTGAATGCTGCTTTCTCTACTGCCTACTATTGTCTTGCCGCAACTAACCCGGCAGCAACGACAACCACAATTACCAGCTCTGTTTCTAACACTAACAAAAGCCTGGCAAAGCTCAGAAGAAGAAAGTACCGCACTCACCAAACCTCGCAGGCAGGAATTCCGCGCAGTCGTTCCGCTGCAGGCAACCAGTCGTCACACAGGGCTCGTTGCACTGCTCCCGGATCGTCGTTGAGCTGCTCAGCATACCGTCAACTGCATCTCTTCGCTGCTGGCCTCCGTTGTCGCGATCTCACCGCTGGCAGACAGTTGTTTGAAGTCGGAGGCGATCTCACCGCTGCCAACCAGATGTTTGGAATCGGACCGCTGGTACGATCGGTTGGGAACTCGGCGCTGACGCCCGTGGTTGTACCTGGGTCGCAAGCCCCAAGGGTAGCGTTGGCCTGGCGGCCTGGGGTACAACTGGAAGCATCCGAAGGTCCCGGCAAAGCATGAGTCGACTGGTAACAACGAAACAACTTGTTTATTTTAACATCGCAAAGAGTTGGCGGTCAGGTTTGACCGTAGTAGAGAGACGGGAGAGCACTTCACTCAACAGAAGAAATCGGAGCCCTCCTTTTGGCGTCCGGGGGCAGCTGTTTTTATACTCTCGCAGTTGAGGGCAAGAAGGAACCCCTCAAAAGACGAGCACGTGAATGTACAATGGGCTAATGGTGACGCACACTGTCGTAGCGATGCCGTAGCACCATGTCGAGCACGATCTCGTAGCACCCTGTCGTGGCGCTGCCGGTCGGACACAATGACTGTAATGAGAGGATGGTCCCTGCTTTGGCATCGCCTGTTTCGGGCACAATGACTGGAACGAGATCCCTGCTTTGGCATCGCCTGTTTCGGGCACAATGACTGGAATGAGATCCCTGCTTTGGCATCGCCTGTTTCGGGCACAATGACTGGAATGCGAGGATGATCCCTAGGCGGTCGCATCGCCGCAGTCGCGCCTGGAAACACCTGGCGATGAGTGTTGCGGCGACGACGATCGGGCCAAAATGTCTGCCGCCCCGCCGCAGTCGCGCCGGCAAAACCACGTGTCGCAGGCGAAACGCAACAGCACAAAGACTGGGAGGAGAAGGTAACCTCGGCTCTCGTAGCGCCTCTGGTCGGGCACAATGACTGGAAGGAGAGGGTGACCCCCTGCTGTCGCATCGCCGCCGGTCGGGCACAATGGCACATACACTCACACACGCACATGAAGACACGTGGCATCGGAACATGCCTGGAAACGCCTGGAAACGCCTGGCGGGGAGCGTTGCGGCGACGCCGAACGGGCCAAAATGTCTGCCGCCCCGCCGCAGTCGCGCCGGCAAAACCGCGCGTGGCAGGCGAAACGCAACAGACCGCCCCGCCGGGGGAAGGAGATCCCGATGGACAGGGGACTGCATCCGCTGTCCGGAGGGATGTCGCTCGATGATGCTCATAACCGAAGTCGGGCGTCCCTCGACGTTTCTTGAGCGCAGCGCACAGAGAAGACCTCGTTCTCTCGTTCAGGTTCGCACAGGACACTGCAAAGTGACTTCGGGAGAGTTCACATTTTTGTTCTCGTTCCCGGCAAGCGTTAGAACTACGCTGAAACTCAACCGCTCAGTCAGCAAGCACGGCACAACCCTCACTAAGCCCTGCCAGGCTCTTTCCCCTTTTATACCACTGCCTAGTTCCTTACAGTAGTCTAGCATCACTCAGAACGCGTCCACAAATTGGAAAATTGCACTAGAAAGCATATCATCACTTTGAAACACTAAACAAAAGCAATATGTTAAAAAAAATCCTGCCTCAGGAAGAAAAACATCAGTAACAAACAATTTTGAGGCTGATTCCTACGTTAGGGGCTTCGACTTAAGCCATCGGCGTTACCGTTGAGACTCCCCTTTTTGTAACGCACCTCAAAGGAATATTGTTGCAAAGCGAGGCTCCAGCACAGGAGGCGGCCATTTTTGGGAGAGATGGTCTGCAGCCATTGGAGAGGGCAGTGATCCGTCTCAATGATAAACCTTGAGCCGGCTAGATAGCATGACAATTTCTGAACGGCCCACACGAGACATGCACACTCTTTCTCGGTGGCGCTATACGCCTGCTCACGACTGGTCAGCTTACGACTAGCATACAGGACGGGGTGTTCTACTTCTCCATTTTCCCGTTGGCACAGTACAACGCCCATGCCTCGCTCACTAGCATCGCATTGAACAACGAACCCTTTTGTAAGTCTGGCGATCGTAGCACCGGCTGGCTTGTTAGGGCACTCTTTAGGGCGCTAAACGCTCTTTCCTTTGTTCTCATGGGTGTGAACTTCGGCCTCTCAAACTTCGAGCCAAATTCACCCTTTTGACCGTCCTTAGCTCCGCGAGCCCGACGCGTCACAAACTCCTCGGCTAGCTCAGCGGCTTTAGCCACCGTACAAACGTCTGGCCTATCCAAGACCCAGTATCGCACGTTCTCCGGTAACCGACTATAAAACTGTTCTAGCCCGAAGCACTGCAGAACTTTATCGTGGTCACCAAACGCTTTCTCTTCTTTGAGCCACTCCTGCATGTTTGACATAAGCCTATACGCAAACTCTGTATATGACTCACTTCTGCCTTTCTCATTTTCCCGAAACTTCCGACGGAACGCCTCCGCAGACAGCCGGTACTTTTTTAGCAGACTCGATTTTACTTTGTCGAAATCCTCTGCCTCCTCTCTATCCAAGCGAGCGACTACGTGGGCCGCCTCGCCGGGTAACAAAGTGAGCAAGCGCTGTGGCCACGTTTCCCGAGAGAACCCCTGCTTCTCGCACGTTCGCTCAAAGTTAACCAGGAACAAACCAATGTCCTCTCCAAGCTTAAACGGCCGCATCAGGTCAGTCATTTTGAACAATACGCGTTCTCCTGCACCGTGTGCCTGACTTCCATTACGAGCGCGTTCCATCTCTATCTCGAGACGCTTCATTTCCAACGCGTGTTGACGGTCGCGCTCTTCTTTTTTCTCTTGTTGCCCTCGCTCTTTCTGTTCTTTACGTTCACGCTCTTCTTTTTCTTTCTGTTCTTTACGTTCACGCTCTTCTTTTTCTTTCTGTTCTTTAAGTTCGCGCTCTTCTTTTTCTTTTTGCTCTTTAAGTTCGCGCTCCTGTCTTTTTGCAGTCTCCCTCTCTTCAATGGTCTCAAGGCATTCCGACAGCTCGTCATCCTCAGCTTCTAACTCAAGAATAGCCTTTAGCAGTTCTGGTTTTCTTAGTTTGTCTGAGACATCCAGACCCAACTCTCTTGCAAGCTCCAACAATTTCGGTTTGCGCAACGACTTCAAATCCATGGCTGCTCTGAATGCTGCTTTCTCTACTGCTTACTATTGTCTTGCCGCAAACTAACCCGGCAGCAACGACAACCACAATTACCAGCTCTGTTTCTGACACTAACAAAAGCCTGGCAAAGCTCAGAAGAAGAAAGTCCCGCACTCACCAAACCTCGCAGCCAAGAGTCCAGCGCAGTCGTTCCGCTGCAGGCA
Organism: Dermacentor variabilis; assembly: GCF_050947875.1. Taxonomy (NCBI): domain Eukaryota; kingdom Metazoa; phylum Arthropoda; class Arachnida; order Ixodida; family Ixodidae; genus Dermacentor; species Dermacentor variabilis. Next base: position 45,379,018 of record NC_134574.1, read on the forward strand.
ACCAGTCATCACACAGGGCTCGTTGCACTGCTCCCGGATCGTCGTTCAGCTGCTCAGCATACAGTCAACTGCATATCTTCGCTGCTGGCCTCCGTTGTCGCGATCTCACCGCTGGCAGACAGTTGTTTGGATCGCACCGCTGGTACGAGTTGTTGTGGTCGCACCGCTGGTGCGATCGGTTGAGAACTCGGCGCTGACGCCCGTGGTTGTACCTGGGTCGCAAGCTCCAAGGGTAGCGTTGGCCTGGCGGCCTGGGGTACAACTGGAAGCATCCGAAGGTCCCGGCAAAGCATGAGTCGACTGGTAACAACAAAACAACTTGTTTATTTTAACATCGCAAAGAGTTGGCGGTCAGGTTGACCGAAGTAGAGAGACGGGAGAGCACTTTACTCAACAGAAGAAATCGGAGCCCTCTTCTTTTGGCGTCCGGGGCAGCTGTTTTTATACCCTCGCCGTTGAGGGCAAGAAGGAACCCCTCAATAGACGAGCACGTGATTGTACAATGCACACTGTCGTAGCGCCGCCGGTCGGGCACAAAGACTGGGAGGAGAAGGTAACCTCGGCTCTCGTAGCGCCTCTGGTCGGGCACAATGACTGGAAGGAGAGGGTGACCCCCTGCTGTCGCATCGCCGCCGGTCGGGCACAATGGCACATACACTCACACACGCACATGAAGACACGTGGCATCGGAACATGCCTGGAAACGCCTGGAAACGCCTGGAAACGCCTGGCGGGGAGCGTTGCGGTGACGCCGAACGGGCCAAAATGTCTGCCGCCCCGCCGCAGTCGCGCCGGCAAAACCGCGCGTCGCAGGCGAAACGCAACACGGGCGTAACACTCTCCAATCTGCTTGCGCCGCTGGTAGTCGCTCGTTACTAGACCGCCATGTGCGACGACGACGGTGAGCCGTTTACGAGCGCGCGTCAAAGATTCCAGCGTATGTCGACATAGAAATTTTATTTCTGGTATTACACGAGAACGTACACTGCTTGTCTTCTGTCAATAAAGTCGCACGTTCTGTTCACTCACTTGTGGCTTGTTTGTATGGGTGGGCGTTAGTAGAGGCTGTTTGGTCTCCTGGCAATTAGAACGCGCCGGCTAAGCGGCAGCCGAGGCATCGAGGCATGCCGCATAGCCGGCGGGGCGAGTAGGGCGCGTGCGAGCGGATACAAGCGTACGTACACGACCGGCGAAAAGCGGCCATATTGGATAATGCTCTAAAAGAAAGTGCGCATTTCCGCTTCTTGATTTAGCAGCGCCATCTAGCGTCCACCTAGGTAAGTTCCATGCGCTGCCACTGCTTATTTTCGAACCACTGCGGAAGGTACAGTTTCCCTTCTCTAATGTTGTTCTTTATTCTATGATACAGCGATTAGCTGTAATACTGGTACGGCTGTTGCTGAATCCGAAGCTCTTTGAAGTCAGCGGTTATAGCGGCTGCGCGCTGCGATCTCAATGTGCGTTCGTTCTTTGATCTCTAGTACCACGGACATTGGAAAAGAAAACTATATTTGCTTTACGGACAGAGAGTACGTCGCAGGAAATTCGAAGACCTCACACGTGTATGTTTGTAGCGTGTGCGCCCTTGCATCCTACGGTTCCCACTGCGCGTCCGATGCACGAAGGTAGCGTCGTCGCGTGTCGGTGCCTGTCTTATCGCCGGCCGCGCTGCCGCCGTGTCTACTTTTGGGGAACTCCAAATGCGCCTAGTCACCGTGTTTGCAAGTGAATTTCGCGTTCTTCTGCTCCCCGAAACATGCTCATTTTGGATCGTATCAATGGCTATGTCATCTAGTGTGTGTTAAAACGACGATGATATTTGTATACCGGCGAAGAAATAAATCGTTATGAACTTGGGCGGTCATGAATCTTGTCTAACGTTGCAGTTTTTACGTAGCGAAAACGGCTACGAAAGTGCGGCGGTGCCGGAGATAGGCGCTTCAAAGCGCCAGCTGTAACGACAGCACCAGGAGGTGGCACGCCGCGCACGCGCCAAGCATTTCGGAGCTTACTGGCTTTCGAATGAGAGGAGTGAGCGCGCGCTCTTGGCCCATTGGTTAGAGTACCGGGCTCAACGGACGACGTTCGATTCCACACCATCGGTCACACATTATTTTCTTTTAATGAAAGCGAGGCGAAAGAAGAACCTATCTGCCGCAAAGTGAAAGGAATAAGGTTGGAACGCTTCGAAATAAATTTTTGGAATGTCTTCATATGCGAGTCCTAATTATTGTATACTGGACTCAACTGCTACACAACAAAAAACAACAAGAAAAATCAACAGAAATTACCCAATAGATTGTTAATTGAGAACACTCAAGGGTAATATTGTTCTGCAACGGTTGAGTGAACTCAATTGCTCTTGAAAATTTGTTGAAGTGCGTTGTTTCAACAATTGCCCAACAATATATAAATGGTTAATCAACAGTCATTTTTGTACGGGTCGTCTTGGCCAATCCCCCGTGGTGGGCATGTTCCGTATTACAGAGGCCATCGTCGTCATTATCATCCTTATAACACGCGACTAAGGCGACAATGATCTGCGCTGAATAGCAAGTAGACGTTGTTAAGTCATCGCTTTAACAACCAAATTCATAAATTTCCTTTGCTGCGGACAACAACCGGCTTAGGTAAGATTAGAAGAAGAGAAGAACGAGTTACAGAAATTGTTTGTGGGCGTCGCCAACGCCGGCCCGGCAATCGCAGTCTGGGTATGTACGATTTTCACAAAACGTACTCCTGTTATTGGGAGTAACGGCAGGAGTCTTCAGACGCGGTGCCGCATCACACGTCAATCGCGCTACGCATGAAGGGCTAACGTTTGCGGGTAGCGGCTACTTTGGCTTCATGACCGGTGAGCCTGAGCTCTCTGCACGAGAAGGAAGCCAACATTTCTGTTCGTCTGTTTGCTTACAGCTCGGACAAGCCATACCGACGGCTCAAGCACGTCAGAGCGTTATCATTTATTGAGCTAACCTGCTCGCGAATGAACACGCCGTCGTTGCATCTGTACTTACGTATCAGTCATCATACTTATATCAGTCCCTGTTAATTGTGGACGCGCCCGCAGTTAGCCGCGAGATGGATTCACCTTGTAGCTGCGGAAACTGACCTTAGCGTAGATTGCTCCTCGTGTGGTCCGCCAGCCCGTACCGCATCCATTTGCACGTACGGCGCACTTGACAGAGCTTACTGTTCTTGCAACCACGCAAAGATTTACTCTTCTATGGTTGCAGCACACTGATCGTAGCTTTTCTGCCTTTTCTGACGATGAACGAAAGCACGTGAGACTATCTTTGCGCAGTAATACGATCGGCGATCGTCCAAGCAGGGCGTGTTTTGCGTGTTTTCATCACACCCCCTGCTGGCTACAGACAATTCAATTTGTAGCCGCTTATCGGTCGAAGTGGTCAACGAGTGGTGTTTACGGGAGTTTTCACCAAACGAAGTTGTCGCTACATGATGTTCATGAAGCAGTAAAGCCACTTCTCGTCTGCACCGTTTCAAAATTCTGCTATATTTTACACTGCACATCAGTCGAATGAGGCGGCGTTAGAATTGCTCTACGCGGTAAAAATAGTTAAACGTGGAGAACTCCACCGTAATGTATTTTATTTTAGCTATATAATTGCACGAGTGTCGTGTAGTAGTGACCCCATCAGATTGAGCTGTGACCGCTGTTACCGCAGAGATATATTTAATTTATTTAGCTCAAAATTGTCATTTACGCTATGATGGTGACACTGTGGGGGTTCCAACAGGACATAATTTTAACGGATTACCGAGTCCTGAAATAATGAACTGCAGTTGAACAAGGCTGTAGCGACGCTCCATGTTTAACGACTGGTCATCACTGTGGAAGCTGTAATTTCTCTGTGCAAATGACTAGCTAGTGACTACTCTAAACACAACCCCCGAAAGCTCTGAAGAAAAGAAAGCCCTGAAAACGGACGAAACATCTCTTGCGTGAGTGAGTGCGATTTCGCGGTTTCTTAAGAGTTCGCGCTTCTTTCGCACGTGTTCGGAGTTCTTTTTTTTCTAACCTTATGCAACAATCTCATGTTGGAAGATGGCTTATTAGCATTTCACCGCAATCAGGGAGTTTCACTGATGGAATGTCGCCTAATCCATAACACCAAAACTACCGTCGTGCGCGTTGCCGTGAAAGCCAGCAGCCGCGAATCAATACTAAATCACAGACGGTGCTACCCCTTGTACATGTCGACTCAGCGTCGAATAGGGTGAACGGTCGGCGGTAGTGACCTGCCACACAAATTCACCGGATACTAATCGGTGTCCCACAGCTTAGCTTTGGCAGTCGTGCGACGTAGAAAGTAGAATCAGTTAGTTTGCGACGCTTGTCGAAGGAGGGATGTCGTGGTGCTCAAGACAGCCGGTGTGGCATATCATGAAATTTCGACGATCCTAGTGCTTTTCTTTACGCAGAAAAACGAGAAGTACGAAAGGCGCTGGGCGTGGAACAGCTGACGCGATACTGTGTTTGAAAGTAAGACCTACAAATGGTATCGCGTAACTGCTTGAATCATTATATTTAAGCTAGATAGATGAAGGGATGACCCTCTGTTCTGTAGAACCGGCCTGTGCAAAGCGATATTGCTGCAGTATTGGTAGAACTAAAGATGAGCAAAATATGCTACGTTGACAATCTTAAACTGAGGAGGAGGAGGGGGGAGGCACGTACCCAAACGTCACAGTAGGCTCTGAGGGAATCCCTAACGGAGGGCTGCGCATTAACTTTGACCGCTTAGAATTACCGTATAGACTGGTATACACTTTCTTTTTCGCAATTTTGAGGAGGTGCCGCTCTTGCACAGGACCGAACCTTTTGTTCAAAATGGTGCCGGCGCAGTCTTCACTTGTGAAGACCTGAGATCCCCGGATGTACCATTGTATCAGAGGTCAACGCGCAGCTCTCGCCATCTGTTATTGGCATGCGGAAGTACACAGCGCGCGAAAAATCACCGTTGTGTGCGCGCAGCATCGAGGCCCCGAACGCAATTGCATCTCCGTTGGAAATTTTGCAAATTTTGTTCTGCCGTGTGGGGGTGCGGCCCTTACACAAGTCTATACGGCATTCTGCGGGCATCCAAAGCATAACACAGAAGCGTTTGGCATTCCGCCCACATCGGAAAGCGATCGTCGGTAAACGGAATGGCATCCGCGACTTCGTACTCGGAAGAGCAATGTTATAGTAACTCAGTTACTGCGGTGGCCCAGGGCTCTCGTAAAGTGTGCGTATTCCCTTTCGATCTTTACAGCGAGCACATAATGCACATGTTTGTGCAAGCTGATGTTTATTCGTCGTTGACGTGTACTGATATACAAGTGGGCATGTCGGAAACGAAAAGCACGTTAAACAGGTGGCAATGTTAGCTTCGAACAACTGTCTGCTTGTATTCGGTGACACAGAGTCGAACTAGATCATGAATCAGGATAAGAATTATTCTCGTATCGAACACTAGATACTTACCAACCGATGCTCACGCAATTGGCCCATAACGAACTGCACATTCGATGAATTGAAGTAGGGTGCCATCGCCAAAAACGGCGCTTGCATGTCGGAAGACGCAGTGCACGGGGCAGTTATTTTTTGCAGACTACGTACTGCACCGGTACTGTGTCCACACTAGAGAGCTTTAATTTGGTGAGTTTAGCGTTTGTAGCATAATAGCGGACTTAACGGAATAGCGGGATTGAAATGCGCATTTGGAAAACACTAAACGACCTATAGCATTTAGCATACGCACGCTACTTCCCAGATTTAACGTTACCGTCTCCATGTGCTTTAAGCTAAACATGCTAAGCATGGCGGGGGTCCCGGCCGCACGCTACGAACTGAATTTGGCGTTGCTTTTGTACATTTAATGTCGTTCTCGGCAAACGACTGTGTAAACGCCCGTTGCTTAGTCTCAGGCCACAGTATATTCGACGACAGAGTATATTGTGGATGGCCTTGTGGAGTTTTCAAAATGACTTCTAGTTTCGAACGCGTCGTAACCTAACAACAGAAACCTCCCAGGGTGCCTCGATGCCCTCCTCAGCGCCGCTCCGTGAAGGATGGCTGCATTCATTATTGGGTTAGATGCCGTGGATTTTAAGCGCGTCCGCCGTTGAAGTGCCCACGCCTTCGCTCGCGCACGTGCCAAAGCAAGCCTGCACATTGGGTTGGTCTCGGCGCTCTGAAAAAAAAAAAAGCCTCGATGTTGCGTACCCCTGCGCAAGAATAACACCAGGCATGGTAGGGGAACATTTCAATTTGCGAAAGAGTTAAAACGAAAACTTCTCTGGATGGTCAAAATCAAGAGAGAGAAGTAACCGAATAACTACTCGCGTGTATGTAATGCGAGTTCATGAGCGCTGAATTTGGCACTCTTCTCCAGGCCCGTGCGAAGTTACTCGGAAAACTAAAATGAACGTTGTTTTCTTGTTTGCTGCATCTTGCTTGTAGGGATATTTTTTATTAGAACTCGCGCACACGCAGCAGATGGTTCCTAAGGTCAGTTTCCTTTCTAAGTATCCCCCTTGGGTCTGTTGAGCGCCTTCAGTAAGTAATACAACTAATAAATGACATACATCTTAACGGCCCTTTATAGACAAAGCTGAATCCTACTGTGTGGACGGCCTTGTCTGTTTTCGTTCCACTTGCAACTAACTTACGTCAAAGCGTAAAACGTGAGAAGCACGCTCGTGCGACTCGCCAGTTTTAGGCGAACTTTTTAGTGCACTCCGAGACTTAGTACACCTGGTGGAAATACCATCACGTTTTCCTCTGTACACCAAGCAAGCTGATGCATCCGAGCTAAACGATGATCTAGTCCTGCGCTATTTTTTTTTTCGTGTAATTTACCCTGCATTGTTTAGTCGTTAAAGTTTATTTTGATTGGTGTAGCCAGGGCCCCTTGGTGGCTGTAATCTCATAGTTTATTCCTTGAAAAGCTGCAAAACGCGTCTACTCCTACTCTTCTTGGTGAACCTGCGAAGAGTTGAGCAGATAGCTGGCGGTCATCACAACAAAATACACGCAGCTTCAGGAAGTACACAAGGACTAGAAAAAGAAAGTTCGGAAGACCTAGAACAGCTTCACAACTTTCAGGAGGAGTGTCAGGTTGTGTCAAGTTTCTAAATGAAAACCAAATGCAAGCCCTGCCAAGAAACAGCAACCACGTATTCGAAAAAAATTGTGAAATTGTGGTTCAAATTATGCCTTTGTACGTGATCATGCACTGACCATTTACATTAAAATGCATGCATAGCACCAATGTGGCCGACCCGCCACCAAATTACTTGCACTGTGTCTGCCGTATTGCTTTTTCTCCAAAATACTTGATAACAATTGCCGTCTTGTTTGAAAACTCTAGTAGTTTGCAGAATGGAATCATTTGCGGATAATGAGTACCTTCTTCCGCAAGCGGGATAACCGAAAGTGGACGTGGAGGAGCCTGAATGGCGAGACTAGAAATGATATAGACCTCATACTCAGCGCTAACCCTGGCGTCATACAGCATGTGGACGTGCTCCGCAAGGTGCGCTGCAGTGACCATAGGATGGTTAGATATCAAATTAGCCGAGACTTGAGAAGGGAACGGAAGAAACTGGTACATAAGAAGCCGTTCAATGAGTTATAGCGGTAAGAGGGAAAATGGAGGAATTCCGTATCAAGCTACAGAACAGGTGCTTTAACTCAGGAAGAGGACCTTAGTGTTGAAACAATGAAGGACAATATTGTGGGCATCATTAAAGATTGTGCAACAGAAGTCGGTGTTAACTCCGTTAGGATGCCAGTAAGCTATTGCAGTAGACGCAAGATCTGATCAAGAAACGCCAATGTATGAAAGCCTCTAACCCTACAGGTACAAGAGCACTGGCAGAACTTTCCAAGTTAATCAACAAGCGTAGGACAGCTGACATAAGGAAGTATAATATGGATAGAATTGAACATGCTCTGAGGAACGGAGGAAGCCTAAAATCTGTGAAGAAGAAACTAATAGGCAAGAATCGGATGTATGCCTAAATAGACAAAGCTGGCAATATCATTACTAATATGGATAAAATAGTTCAAGTGGCTGAGGAGTTCTATAGAGATTTATACAGTACCAGTGGCACCGACGATGATAATGGAAGAGGGAGTAGTCTAGAGGAATTGGACATCCAACAAGGAACGCCGGAAGAAGTAAAGAAAGCCTTGATAGAGAGAGAGAGAGATAATGCAGAGAAAGGTAGGGAAGTTATTAACCAGAGGTAGTTTCGGTTGGCTACGCTGCGCAGGGGGAAGAGTTAAGGGGGATAAAAAGAGAAACAGAGCGGAAGGGGGAGATACAAAGAAAGAGAGACAAGCACGAACAAAGCGCGTACACTAAATAGCGGTAGGGGGTGGCATTCTTAGAGTCTGTCGTGAAGCCCCGTAGACCGCAGGAACCTTAACGTGAGTAAGGTCTTCAACGAGGATGTTCTTTCGGAGCATTGACTTAAAGCTTTTAGTTCTGATAGTGGACGATTGTACAGCTGATCCAGTACTTTGCACATCACTTGTCTCTGAGCGCTATAACGCGGGCAGACACAGATAATATGTGCGAGCGTCTCGTCGATGTTGCTTGTGTAGCACGTGGGGCTGTTGGCCATTCCAATGCAGAATACATATGAGTTAGTAAAGGCAACGCCTAGCCACAGACGGTAGAGCATGGTCTGTTCACGTCGTGGTAAACCAGGCGGGAGGTGCATCCGTATGTCCGTAGACAACGAACGCAACCGACACACGGTGAAAACATTTGAGTCCCACAGGGGCAACGTACACTCACGGGACATCAATCGCAGCCCAGCCGCGGCGTCTGTTCGCGAAAGCGGAATAAAGACTCGTTGACCACTTTTATGTGCAGATCGGGCGGCTTTGTCGGCGTGCGTCTTCATTCCAGCTGATGTTACAATCTCCTGGAAGCCACTGAAAGATTATGTTGTGTCCCTTGTCATGGCCTTGATTATATATGTGCCGAATTTCTGAGGCCAGCTGTTCACTGGGTCCGTGGCGCACTGGGCTTCCTATGCACTGAAGGGCTGCCTTGGAGTCACTAAAGACTGTCCATTGTTGCGGAGGCTTCTGCTTAATGAAATAAAATGCAGCAGGAAGCGCCGCGAGTTCTGCACCCGTCGACGTGGTCACACATGAAGTTCTTAATTTGATTTCCTCACATTTTGCCGGGAAGATGACTGCAGCAGCAGAGCTGTTGAGTTTTACTGAACCATCTGTGTATACATGTTGCCGGAATCTGTGCACGTTGTGAATGTGCTCCAAAGTAGCTTGTTTCAAAGCTTGCAGTGATGCTCCAGCTTTCTTTCTGATTCCTGGAATTGGCAGTTGCACTGGCGGCCGGTGCAGACACCACAATGGATCTGATAATCGTGTAGCGGGCGTAAATTCTGATGGCAAGTAGGACTGATGTCTTACAATAGTTTTGGCAAAAGTTGTAAGTGGCCTTTCTGCTGGCAAGCAAGCAAGATGGTGGGAAGGAATCCGACTCAGGTGTCGGATGTGTGCTCTCAGGACATCCGTATTCATGTAGACGGTCAAAAGAGCGTCAAAGGAGCTATTCATGCCCTGTATCTCCACTGTCTGTTCACTGTTTTCATTGAATACCATAACACCTGATTTTCTAACACTAAATTTAAAACCTAAATTGCTGCCTTCCTGTCCACAGATATTAGCCAGACGTTGCAAATCACCTTGCTTGTTAGCTAGCAACGCATTGGCATCCGCATAAAATAAACCTGGGAGCTGCTGCTCAACTACTGTACCCGCCTGTTTGTATGACAGATTAAACCCGATATTACTTCCTTCTAGCGCCCTCTCCATCCTCACCATGTACATCATAAACAGCAGCGGGGATAAAGGGCACCCTTGTCTCAGTCCCTTGTTGGCATGAACTTTCTCCTCGCTTCTCATCCCTTCCCATTCAACGAAAACGGTATTTTCTAGGTAAATCTCTCCCAAAAGTTGTAGACAATCGTCACCTAAGCCTTCCCCTTTCAGAGTATCCTACAATATGTTGCGGTCTACGTTGTCATTGGCGCCTGTAATGTCTAAAAAGGCCACAATAACGGTCTGCTTTCTACTTTTGATATTTCAATACATTGAGTAAGAACAAATAAGTTATCTAAACGCCTACCTATTCTGAAGCCATTCTGAAGTTCACCCAAAATGCCATTATTCTCTGCCCAAGTTTGAAGCTTTAATTTGATTGCCTGCATTGGTAGTCTGTATATTACCAATGTAATGGTCAACGGTCTATACGAGTGAATTCTGTCTTTCTCCCCCTTGCTTTTATAAATTAAATTCATTCTACTTTGTCACCAACTGTCTGGTATTCGTCTATCGTTTGAAGTTTGTTCCACTGCTTTCACCAGAGCTTCCTTACTTTTTGGTCCTAGTTCATTAATCAGCCTAACAGGAACCTCGTCTAGCCCTGTGGCTGTGCGCTTAGAAATTTTCTCTTCCGCCTTCTTCCAGTTGAAATTTGTCAGCACGAGCTCCTTTTCCACTTGGGTCTGTTTCATGCTCCTTTTTTCTTCAAATACAATCTCGTCATTGCCTTGGAAAGATTAGGTTGTTATTTTTCGGATGTAATTTATTGCCGCTTCTCCTTCCAGTCTGTTTTCATCTTCGTCTAGGATATGTTGTTGTATTGTTGTTGACTTCCTGCCTAATAATTTTATGTGGTTCCAAAATATTCTAGGTGCGGCCTTCTTTTTCTCACGTATTTCTGACAACCAATGTTCACTTTCACCTTCTAATTTTGCTTGCACCAGTATTTGAACCATAGACTTTTTCTCCCTGTATATTTCCCATTTTTCTGGTTACTTCATCCTGCGGTACCTGCGCCTTCTTTGCCTGCCTGTGCTCTTTAGATGCTTTCTGTCGTTCTCGTATCTCCCTGTTCCACCAGCTTTTCGGTTTCTTTTTTCCTTTCCAACGAACATGTTGTTTCTCTTTCCGTATTTCTATCGTTATTACCCTTAGAAGCTCATCATATTCCAACTCTTTACTTGGCCATTTGCCAATTTCTTCCTCGACTCTAGTGACTATATTTGCTATTTGTTCAGCCTTCAGATTTGGACTCGCCATTTTTCGCTCCTTGCTCTCTTTCCCAACTACATGTCCCATTTTTAAAATGATGCGTTTATGGTCACTCCCTATGCTGCTATACCGTTCCTCATCAATGACCATTTCACTCAACTTATCATGAATTCCTTCTGTCATCAGAGAATAATCAATTGTCGATTGCCGATTTCCCACTTCCCACGTGATCTGCCCGTCACACTTAGGCCCTGTATTCACGATAACAAGGTTATGTTGCACACAAAGTTCTACCATTGACTTCCCTTTGTTGTCGGTATAGCCATCTAAATCCTGTATGTGGGCATTCATGTCACCTAATAGGACAATTTCAGCACCATTATAGAATTACCTAAATTCAAAATTGCAGCACCACCTCGCGGTGAAGTAGGGAGATAGGTTCGACGACGGCACGTGGCCTCTGAGAACGGAATTCGGAGCCTATGGTACACAGCCTGTATTGCTTATACTGACCTCTAAATACAACGGGCTAGTGGCTACCACCGTGCTGCGTCTCGCACTTTTTGCAAGGTAAATATACCTGGTAGCGAAGCTTCCATAGGAGCCCATACGTTCAAAACATGGCGGTCCATCGGCGGTTCATAGAGTTACTGTATATGCTACCGCAGGTAGCAGAGTTGCGCGTCTGTTTTATCACGCCGCTAGCGCTTCTATTGGCAGAGCGTCATCACGTACGTGGTAGTCAAGCAACTGTGCATTGCGGAGAAGCAGATGCTCGGGCCAATTTTTGTATTTCCCGACGCCGCCGCTGCAGCGAACTGGATTGACACAAGTTATCGCCAGTCAAATTGAAAGCGAATCCGGCCGACCTTGGCGTTCGCTGTTCGCGTGCGGGCTAGCTGCGGAGAGCTAGCTATATAGCTATGTAGCTATGTCAATCCTGTGAGAGAAAAACCTTCACTACACTCCCACAGAAGGTTACTTTTGGAATCCCTGCAGTGAAAAGGCACATAATGAAGTGGTACTTGCAGGTGTGGCTGATATCCAGTGTGGCTGATATCCAGTGCCTGCTAGTAGGTGGGTACGTTTCTACAGCGCGTCTAATGGGGTACCAGTGTCGAAATACTAATGGCTGGTCGTTGATTCACCAGTAATGTTTTAGACTGCCTACACGTTGAGAGCTTTGGCACATAAGCAGGTATCTCAAATGCAAAACCGAGTTCCCATTATCCAGTGTTCAGCACAGCGCCGGATTATCCGCCCAGTGCCGCGCGCTGGATGCTGGGCCGGCGCGGCGTACTCAGAGGCACTGGGTACTGGTGCGAAAAATAACTCTGGCGCGGTAAATACGCGGTGCCTGGACACCGTATATATTTTGTTGGAATACAAAAAGCAACAGAGAGCGATTTGGTGCAATAAAATAATAAAAAAAGCTCCGACCAGGTTGCGATCGTCGGACCTACAGATCCCAAGCCCGGTACTTTACCACTGCGCCACGCACGCCAGGAGGAGAACATGAGTGGATAATATGGCATGTCAAGGATCGAGACGCAGTTTTAGTTTCAGAGATGTCTCGCTCAGTCATGGTAGGTGCGCTATCGCCCTGCATATAAAACTCACGCCTGTACCACAAAGAAAATTTTCTTGTCCGTATTCAGTAGCATGTTAGGAAGTGCCACAACATCTATTTTCACTTGCGACTGGCATTTTACCTTTGAAAAAAGTCCTAAGTGAACCGCCGACCCGAGACGCTGTATGGGCTGTTACTACTGATTTGGATAGCTGTTTCTTGTTCTTCACGCGAAGGATATGCAACGTTTTCTTAGTTCAGTGATGCCTTTCAGTCGACACGTCTGTCTAGTCATATCTTCGTCAGAGAAGCGCAGGCTAGTGCCGAGAGCCTTCCGCGACAGCACATATATACCTGTGTTTATGACGCGTCACATCGGCGCTCATCGCTACTTGTGCTGGCACTGTAAACATGAAAAAATGGTTTATTTAAGAACACCGATGCGAAAGCTGAAATACAGAGTGATTTATCCGTGTTAGACTTGTTGATTCCTGAGCCTAGGCGCGCCGATAGCGTGCAGACGAACTCGGCGGATACGCTAGGCCGAAGCTTCGGTGGCGACCGATCTCGGTGCCTTTTTCTTGACGATCTTATGCAGTCAGCTGTTTCGATGCGCTTTATTTGCGATTAGGCGGACAAGCAGTCCAAAAGCGATGCAAAACCACCACCGGTCGATCGACGATACGGTAGGCATGCCGCCTGCAAAAACGGAGTGCGGCTTCGCCGCATAGATTTGGTTGCTTCCCAGGCAAGATGGCGGACCTACACGCAACTCTGCTACCTGTGGTAGCATATGCAGTAACTCTAGCGGTTCATGGGGCTTAGCGCCATCTGTATCTGGTGGGAACACTTCCGGCGGAAGAAAAAATAATGTGACGCCGTGTCCGTTAAAAGCAGAGGTGACGTCATGTTGTTTTCGAAGGCGCGAAATTTGTTTTGTTGTCCTGCCTTTGGAGCTATATATTCAAATGCCCCGCCATTGGACTTGATGGGCGTTTCGAGCTTTCAGCGCGGAAAGCGATGCAGGAAAAGCCAGCCGTACGGTTGTCGAAATCGCACCCCTGCAAAGAACATACTTTCTTTGGAGGCCGACGAAAGCTTTAGGTGTAGAGTGCTGATCCTATTGTCGGATGCCAAGCCCGTCGGCCAGCGCAGTCGCGCGACAACTACACAATTATCTGGCGGTCGTTACTCACTACGTTTGACTGAACAGATTAAGAAGCGATGAAGCTACCCGCGTCACCAAATTCAGACAAACTTTGACAAGCAAGAAAGCACAAACTGTGAGGGGGGCGTATTTCAACAGGCGAACTTCACGAGGGCGCCTTTCTGCCCATTTCAAGATGTGCATTGCATTGCGAGTGATAGTGGCGTCAACGCCCCCTGTAGCGATAGGCGCTGAAAAGAAATGCATTCATTAATAATAATGAAATTAAATAAACTTGTATTTTCTTAACTCTTCACGAATATATAAAATTGACTAGGAATTTTATTTTCGTTGAATCAATCTAACTACGTCTCGCTTGAATTAAAAAAACGCGTTTTTCTTTCCCAATGTTTGTTCGCTCCAAACATAGTCGCGCTTCAATCGCTGCTCCCATAACCCCCCATGCTGATGTCGGTGACAATCTGTACTGAACCGCTTTTCGCCCGAAGCTTCGCGACCTATATGAATCGACCTTGCTTTTTGCACGCCCACACAAAGCTTGGGGAATAGATACATTCATTCAGGTGGCACTATGCTAGCGAAATTCAAGGCGTGACCAAATAGCGTCCCACACGTAAACTACACCATTACCCTTTACTAAAACTCGCATTCAGCAAAGTTCGTTTGAGGAATGGTAACGCTATTTCGCTTAGCCCCTCTGTTGCGCCAAAGTTAAATTGTCTACTGACTGAAGTGACTGAAAGACGCGTACACAATAACGCGCATCGAGAGTGCCGTTCATAGTGAGGCAACGAAACAGTTGGAGGCATCGGCGAATACGTTTGCCTACTACGCGCGATTTTGTCTCCACCTAGTTAATTACGTGCTGGCGTCTTTCCACTTAATGTCAATATTACGTAAAGTTATCGGGACAGATTACTGCTCGAGAATATCTAAAGCGTCAATATTATCGTGAACAGAGCACTAATAATCGAGAAATAGAGGCAAATGCAGGATGTGATTAGAGGCTCCCCCAGGGCATTCAAGTACTTGCCGGATGACGAAAACGCTCCCCAGTAAAATTATGTCACTAGTACTGAACCACACGCTACAAAACACATATTTGCATTGTATTATAAGACGAAATAAAATGCTTCTTGTCCACTTCTATTTCATCTTTAGAAACGAAGAACAAAAATTGAAATTACCCTTTACAACGACGTGGGTGGTCGAAAGGTTTTTTTCTCGCTCGTCTCCGCGTCGGCCCCGCTTTCACGTTTCAGCAGTTTCATTATGGCGTAGTTTGGCGCTTGTTTTGCTGGATCGCGAAACTCGCACAATCTGCAAGTAGCAGAGCATTCAATTCCCACGTGACGTCACGGGACGCCCGAACGGTCTACGCTACTTGACCAAAAAGCAGCCGTAGCGGCGTATCCGCCGCTCTCTCTTTGCTAGGTGCAGCCGTCTGTCGGGCGCCATTTTATTCCCCGACGGCAGCAAAGGGTGGTGATTGTGTGTGCAACGTCGTCATTTCCCCGGTTAGGTGGCGGGAGAGTTCATTTTTCAAAAAAGGTATTCGGACCCTTCAGGTGCAATTTTCTCGTAAACTAAGCCTTTTCCTGGCCCGAAACAAGCGTTTCGAGGTTTCTGGAATGGTTTTTAAACAGTCCACGTCGACTTAGTATTTGCTTTAGTGTCCCTTGAATAGAGATAAAAAAATAAATTATGGTGTTTTAGGTGCCAAAACTACTTTCTTATTATGAGGCACGCCGTAGTGGAGGACTCCGGAAATTTCGACCACCTGGGGTTCTTTAACGTGCACCTAAATCTAAGTACCACAGGTGTTTTCACATTTCGCCCCCATCGAAATGCGGCCGCCGTGGCCGGGATTCGATCCCGCGACCTCGTGCTCAGCAGCCTAACAGCACAGCCACTGAGCAACCACGGCGGGGTAATAGAGATAGCAAATCAGTATATATACAGTAGCCATCATTGACGCTTGTTTAGGTTCGTTATAAGCGAGCTTGGGTATGTCGAAGTACTTGATATATCGAACTTATACTTAGGGCATAAACCTACCGGTTCGTTATAACTACATTATATTGCGTATGCAGCTGTAAACGTTTCCTCGCAGCTTGAGCAACCCTTCCAGTGGCAACGACGAGTCTAACTGCATGAAGAAGGACGGCGCGAGCAAGCATCACCGCGGGCACTCGGCCGGGCCTCCGACTCCCTGCCCTTCGCCGATTGTACAGGGAGCTCCACGGCGCCTGAAGCCACCGCGCGAGCCAGGAGGTCCAGGTGTGTCTAAGTGGGATAGGGCGAACTGACAGCTTATCGTTAACATTGAAATGAAAAGTGCACAACCATACCATTCAACTGGTACTAACATACGAAGCAGAAATTTCAGTATTGACAAGGAAGCTGCAGAATAGGTTAAAGACCGCGCAAGGAGGGACGGGACAAAAACGTTAGGCGTTCTGTTAAAACATAGGATGACAGCGGTGTACATCAGAGTGCAAATAAGCGTACCCGATATTCAATTTGATATTAGATGGACGAAATGGAGTTGGTTAGGCCAAGAATGAGTAGAGTGGATAACCAATGGTCGATTAGAGTTCCAAAATGGGTGCCAAGAAGAAGGAAGTACAGTCGAGGTGTGCAGATAGTAAGACGATGTGAAGAAATTGGAAAATTTGCGAGAAAAAAAAGGAGTCAGTTCAGTTGAGTTCAGTTCAGTTCAGTTCAGTCAGTTGAGGACAAACAGTGGTAATTGTATATCGCTAATAGAGGCCTTCGTCCTCCAGAAAGCCGTAGAGAGGGGCGCTTTCGCCTATGAATTATTGTGTCAAGTCGTCGGCAGAATTCCCAAGCCTTATCAGTTTTTTTGGCTAAGACACTGAGTCGTCGTAACTTCCGCAAGCAATGGTTTTGGATTTATCTGAGCGCGTAGGGCAAAATGGACAATTAGTCAAGATTACCACCCAGTGGTGTACCTTAACATTTATATTGAGATAAGTTCTGAGCTATGTAAGCTGTTAATGTTCTTTTTCTGTTACCATCTCAAATTGACGCTAATTACGCTTCAGAAGCATATTCAGGAGCATGGTTAAATGTGCTCACTTTGCCCTCTTAGCTTTCCTTTCAATGTCGCGAAAATTTGCCCCCGAGTATAGTTCGTATGCATTTCTTTTGAAAGCTCAACACTGCTTACGGACGAAGGCAAAGAAAGGTAGAAATTTACACGAGCGCCGTGTAAACGTGTCCATTTCTTTGCCTTTATCTAGAAGCGGACTAAATTTTCAACCACGTAAGTCTCTTCTCCTCAAGGAGGAAGAGACGCTCCGATGTATGAATGACACCGGCCAGCGCTATTAGATACCACGCTGAAATGGGCACTGAGACGCAGCCTGAATTATGCATGTGATACGGGCATTCCCTTTCAAAGGCCGTGGAGGACCTTCGTACTTAAAGTCCCTGAATGTACATCAGTGTCGTCCATCGCGTTTTCGTTTCTCGGTTTTGAGCAGCTTTGGATTGCACGTACGAGCCACCCATGGCCGTTTCTACATCGCAATAACATTCGATCCTCTGAAAACGCGTAGGAAAAAAAAAGCCGTAGTTTTGCCCGAAAGGCGAAACAATCGTTTGCAATAGCAAATGAGCAGACAGCCATACACGCGAACACAGAAAAATATTGAGTGGCGCCATTTTCAAAGCGCGGTGGCGCCACCTGATGCTGCAATGGCTCCGAGCTGCCAAGCGAGGCAACCGCAGGTAGACGCAGTGCTTGCGCTTTGCAATTTCTTTGAAGTGCTCACAAAGGACGGGATGGGGGATTTTAGCTAGCGAATTTAGTTAGTGAACTTTAGCTTCTCGGCAAGATTTTGCTGCGAATCGGAATGGCTGTGGCAAGCGCAGCGTCCGCAAGCGGAGCAGATCTTTCGGGTAAGTCCGTGTTACCTTTGCATGCGGAAACGTTGGTTCTGCGGCTATTACGCTTTTATTTGCACGTCTGACAATAGGTAATGAACTAGTAAAAGCCTTGCAGTACGCGATATACTTTACCTCCGCGTTGTAGTGCCTGGAAAAATTTCGCGACCCGCACCTTGAAAAGAGGCGGCATGCCGTAGGTTCGAGTAAGCGTAGCGCACGCGCGCGGATGCCCATATGTGTCCGTTTTTTGTCCCGGGAGGACGGAAGAATGAATTAGCATTAGTTCAGCCGTGTCGGATCTACTGTGCAACGTATGCATACTTTTTAACATCACCGCTCTTGCCCTCTGACCCGTAGTTACGATAAGGAACACAATCCAGATTTCAAATTTAAAGGTTACGAAGAGCTGCTGAAAGATATTGCGAAATTTCGGGGCCACTAACGTAAGTCTACGGAATTATATCTGTTACGCATGAGTTCGACTATAATGAGCGCCAGAACTTTGTAGCGGTGCGAACACTTTCGCGGCATTTTCTTGTGAATCAGGTGCGGAGTTCTATGTGGCAAGAGCCGCTGTACGAAGCTCACCTCAGGCCTTTGTGTGATGGAGGCCCGTAGACAGACACATACACATAGAGAGACATGCACACATACACTCACACAGATACAAAAGGACATGCACGGCTGAATATGCCACTGCAGCACAGCTCTCGACGTATATCGTGTTCGTCGCAAACGGTGCTCTGCAATCTGCTTCGCTTTCGCTGGTTCTTTGCACATCCATATATGACGGAGTGACGCCCCGATGATGTTCTGTACTTGGATGTAGCTGGCACAGACATATTTACATGTTGAACACCCCGTAACACACACACGCTACATGCACGCGAACGCGTCTTGGCAGCTCAGGGAAGATGGCGGCCGGTCGCTGGGTTCAGAAGTATGCGCTCAGCCCATCCGGTTCGAGACTATCGTGTTCTGGTCTATACAAAGTAAGGATAGTACTTTTATCGCCGTATAAAATTTCAAATATTCGCTTGCTAACTAAATGAACAAGCATGGTGTCAGGGCGCATAGGCAAAAATGAACAAATCACACTCGATGATAGCGAACACTCACTGGCGAAATGCTGGCGTGAGGAAAAACGGCAGCAGCAGCAAACTAAGAGACATTTCCTGCTGTCTATCGTTTCAGTGCAGATTGAGCGACGAAAACGCAGCAAGCACAGTGGTATGAGCCGTCGGCGCCCGTAGAATGCCTTGACCCTGCACCCAACGCATGTCGCTTTGATGAAAGGGCGCGCGTGGCGGCGCAATATACGGTTGCTGCCGGAGCACAACGCCGCCCCCATTACTCCCCTCTCCTATCCCTGGTTCGAGTGCGACGGAAGACGGCGTGCTTTCTCCCCGCTTTCCTTCCTTGCGCGCCCCATACTGCACCGCGATCGTTGGCTCCCCTCGCACGCTCTCACTCGCACATACAGCCCACGGCGTGCGGCGATGGTGTTATCGTCCTTGGACTTTGCACGGGCTATAACGGCGACGGTGACGGCGATGACAAAAAAATGCACCTGTAGTGTCCATATAGTTGCTATCGCAACAAAAATAATCCGGAAGAAGCGCAGCATTCTCACACAACACCCGAGGGCTAACGTTTGTGATACAATGGTGGTCATGCCTCAACATTTTTTTTTTGGCGATCCGCAGCGCAATGTTTGCCCAACCTGGCGGATGCTCGTATTTTCCGCACGTCATCTTCTTTGAGGAACACTCGCCGTAGTGGCGTATTAACTTTGGCGCGGCACTCAGGCCGAGGGCTCGCGATGAAATACCAGCTGCGGCAGCCGCATTTCGATGAGGGCAACATGCAAGATTGCCGTGTGCCGAGCACTGTGGACATCTCAAAGAAACCGAAGTAGTCAAAATTAATCCAGCGTATCCCACTACGGCGTGCCTCATAATCATATTGTGCATTTGGTACGTAAAATTTTATGTTTAGGATATTTCTTCGTGAAACCTCTTGAGAAAGTGTTCATGCTGCGGCAGTAAGCGTTCGTGATGCCCGTGCCAGCAAAATTCTAAACTTTGCGCCCAATAACAGGTAGGCGGAATCCGAGATTATGCTTTCCGTTCGGCTTTATTTTGTAAAAGTGTTTTTCCACAAAACATTTCCACAACACCTGAACAGCAACACAACTATACTCGCAGAGGGATTGTGAAGAGGAGGAGGTGCTATTATCTTCAACCCTTTCGGGAGTATGACTCGAGAGCTACATAATTACGGACACTGAAATAC
Organism: Dermacentor variabilis; assembly: GCF_050947875.1. Lineage (NCBI taxonomy): Eukaryota > Metazoa > Arthropoda > Arachnida > Ixodida > Ixodidae > Dermacentor > Dermacentor variabilis. The sequence continues at coordinate 45,399,052 of NC_134574.1, forward strand.
GCTGTTAGCGTGACCGTTCACTTCGTTGTCTAGTGCATCTAACCACTCTAGGAAGACCATGGCGTAGGGGAACAGGTTGAAGCGCGGAAGACCTATGCTAACGAATATGATTCGTTGGAGACTCTAAAGAAGTTTTAGCTATACTTAGCTTTTTTAAAGAACAAACACATAGAAGGACTTTTGTGCATCGAGCTGATTTGGGTGCGGAAGCGCTATACAGGAAAAACAACTACACTTCGAGAAAGGGAGATAGGAAAAAAATTGCGATGAAGCCATCGACGATCATTAGGGAAGTAAGAGAATTATTCACAGACACGCACACACGCACGCACGAACGACCGACCGAACGAACGACCGACCGACCGAACTACCGACCAAACAAACGACCGACCAAACAAACGACCGAACGACCAACCAAACAAACGAACGAACGGACAAGCGAACGAACGAACGAACGAACGAACGAACGAACGAACGAACGAACGAACGAACGAACGAACGAACGAACGAACGAACGAACGAACGAACGAACGAACGGACGGACGGACGGACGGACGGACGAAAGAAAGAAAGAAAGAAAGAAAGAAAGAACGAACGGACGGACGGACGGATGGACGCTCGAACGAACGAATGAACGAACGAACGGACGGACGGACGGATGGACGCTCGAACGAACGAACGAACGAACGAACGAACGAACGAACGAACGAACGAACGAAAATTTTCCGCGCGAAGTTTGAGCACTAAGCGCTGACCATCCACAGAATGGGCGAAGAAGACAAAGAAAGCCAGTCGCTTAAAAAAAAAAAGACACCCTGAAATACCGCTGCGAATTGTCTAAGATTGCGCAAGAATTGTGCTACTTGCTCATCTCCACGCAGCATGGTGTCATTATGAATGTTATGAAACTGGATCGGACCACTATAAGTGAGAGCGGTGCAGCGACACGAACCACAGCGGATGGCGGCGTCAGGTGAATTGATAAGGCGAGCAAACTCCTGTAGCTGGTGGCCAGGGGCGTAGCTAGGGGGTGGGTGGACTTATGAAGCTTCAGTCCCCCCCCCCCCCATCCCAATTTTATCTTACTGTGGGACTTTCTCACCTACCAAAACAACCCACGAAGCCGGAAATCATGCTGGATTTTGTCTAGAATGTCCTTTTCACTCTCGAAAAGATATTTCAGCGCGAACATTGCGAAATCGGGCTAGATTTCGCGGCAACGCGCATGCACCGGGAGTCACATATCTAGGAGCCCCAACTAAGCACGAAGTTGCAAGGGCGTTTTGATGGTGAGCGGGCTCGTCGTGGCACCTCGCGAAAGCCGCGGAATCTACGGAGCGCATGCATTTCAATTCCGAAACTTTATGGATATAAAGTTCTCACGAACTCTTGATGCGAAAGGTGCATTGGCATTTCCAAAGTTGTGCTTTAGATTTTCAACTTCGGAACTTTGTGGGTTTAATGTTGTTACACATACGAAAAATACACTGACTTTTCTAAAGTCGTACATTGGACCATACAACGAGACAAGCCAAATCAAGACACTATCAGACAAGGTGACAAAGCACGCACCGAGGTCCGATGAGACGAAGCGTTGTGGCGGTTTATTTGTGCCGATATGCCACAGAAAAGAATAGCAACATATTTTTTCACTTGCCCCAAAGCATCCATGTCAAGACGCTAAAGCCACCAAAGGTAACAACGCTCTTATTTATTTTTCTACATTTACATTTACATTTTTCTACATTTACATTTTACATTTATTCGCGAGCACACAGTCAGCCTTCTCAATTTTTTTTTTGTTCTCGCTACCCGTTGGCTGTTGGAATCAACCAGAGCGCGTGCGTTTTTCTAGTGTTGGCCCGGCCATCACGCGGCGTACTTCAATGCGCATTCGCTCGCATAGTTTTGGGTGCTTTCTGGCTAGCATACGAGAAAAAGAAACAATGCATGGTCGCTCGCCGCCATCACTGCGGGGACTCGACGGATTGCAACGCTTGAGCGCAGCCTCTCAAGAAAATTTTGTCTCGCTGGTGTAGAATACCGAGCAGTATGCCTATGGTTCACCGTGCACCAAGCGTTTCACACTTTCTTCGATATTCCTTCGGCAGCCACATTAGGTGCCCGTAGTACGCATTTGATTATGGCCAACATACTTTCCTTGCGGTTTTTTTTTCATTTCCGTGCCCCCGTGCCACAAAAGAAAGAAAGATTGCTGCGGCGCAGCGAATCGTTGGATGGTGAAAGTTTACTTTTGTTGTTTCTTCTTTTGCGGAAAGTAATGGGCCACGGGACGCTTCAGTTGCTGGACATTTTAATATATTATTCCGATAGCAATTATATGGACACTCCAGGTACATTCCTGCCGTCGCCGTCACCCTAATTTCCCGTACAAAGTCCAAGGGCGATAACATCGTCACCGCGCGTAGCACGCTGTATGTGCGAGTGAAAGCGTAAGGGGGCGGGGGTGGCATGGGTGAGTCGACGATGGTGGCTCAGTCTTTTGTGCGCAAGGCAGAAAAGCGGGGAGGAAGCGCGCCGCCTGCTTTCGCACGTGATACATCAGGGGAGTGGATTGAAGGGGGGGGGGGGCTGTGATCTGTGAATTTGTTGTTGCGCAAGATGTTTATTTGCCTTGTTTGACGCATTATATGCAGTGACTTTTTCATAGATACGTAGATAGATTGGAGACTTATACGTATATTTAAATACCTTGTTGCAAGGTTTTATGTATACCCGCAGTGAACTTTGTTTCCAGTGACACTTTTTTGCCCTTTATTAAGCTGTATCTTCGAATTTATAATGCCCGAGGGCGAGTCAAATGAAAGTGAGTCACCGCCACCCCCCTCCCCGTTGAATAATAATTCCGTTCATTATGTGCGAGGCAGGTGCGTAGCACCGAGCCATCTCTCATTTACATAAGTGACACGCAGGTGTGAGGATAAAGGTTCTGTAATGCTCTTGTACACCGGGTTGAACTTGGTTTCATGGCATAATGGACACCCCAAAAGTTTAACAGCGTGGTGTCGTGAGGTTTTTGACAGATGAAGATGCCTCCCAAAAAGAAATTAGGCGCCGTGTGGCTGCTGTGTAGGATGAACATTGCATTTCATTGGCCTCTGTGAAACGTTGAAGAAAACGGTTCAAAGCCTCCGAACGTTGCAAAGACGATCCAAGACCGGGCCAACGCCACCGTGCAATCACCCCAACACTATGGCAAACGCTCATTAGACAAGAACTGAGAATACGCGTCAATGAATTGGCAGGGCGTGTGAACATCAGTCACGGTTCAGGTCACACCATAATCATGAACACCTCGGATATCGTCTGTTGTGTGCACAATGGGCGCCCAAGATTTTGAACCACCACCAGAAGACGGAGAGGTTCTGCGGTCCTTTGACTCATATAATCTGGTATCACAATGAAGGTGACGTCTTTTTGTCTGCAATTGTTACCGGGGACGAATCATTGTGCCACTACTACGAGCCTGAAACACGATGGCAAAGCTTACAGTGGAAACATCTGAATTCACCAACCCCAAGGAAAGCAAAGGCTGTCATTTGCTCTGGAATGGTGTTGACTTTTTTTCGATTGTCAGCGGCCATGATTGACAGAATTTGCTAAACCTGGAGAGACTATCAATCATTTCTAATATTGTAAAGCGTCGTATGTGCTGCGTGTGCCAATCAATAACAAACGACGTGGAAAATTGAGGAATGGGGCATCTTGCTCCACGACAATGCCCGTCATCACGTCGCTGATGCGGGTAACGCAAAACTGGCAAATTCAAGTGGGAAACGCTACAACATCAGCCATACAGCCCAGACCTGTCGCCTTCTGACTTCCACACTTCGGAGCACTTAAAAGGAGCTCAAGCGAACCAACTTCGTGTCGAGCGATGACGTGAAAGAGTTAATTACAGACTTTTTGAAACAGCATCCCAAGGAGTTTAATCAGACGGGAATCACGCGTCTCGTTAGCCAGTAGGGCAAATGTGTAAGTGCTCATGGATACTACTTTTAAATAAAGTACGCCGTTAGTCATGTATTCGCATTGGCTCACTTTCATTTCCCTTGCCCTGCAATATTTGGCAGAACTCCTGCTTTTTATATGGGCTCTCTGTTGCGACCATAGTTTTGTTGCAATTGCTCACAATACACTACCGATGACAGCTCCTCCTGCGCAATACATTCTAACAAAGGACAGCGTCATTGAGGTTTTTCCCTGGTCCTTGCATATGTACTAAAATGTAAAAAAGGTTCTTGAATGACAGAGAGAGAGAGAGAGAGATGCAAATGAGAGAAAGGCAGGGAGGTTAACAAAGTTACACTGAAATATTGGTCCTCAAGTTATTCATTTCATGGCCTTTGCATTCTTCATATCAGCGGCATGCACTGCTTTGCTGGCTTCAAACTGATATAGTTGTGAGGTTCGTGTGATATATTCTTTACGTATCAAATAGACAGAAAACACAGAAGAATTGATATAAGGTACTTCGAGCACACTTTTTGAGACATACGAGTACATCCTTTTATGAAAAAATACATATTTTACTTGTCTTGACGGCGCGTAGCGTCCAAGAATTCGTTTGCAGCATCTTCGGCAATGACAATGCAGTTATTCATGTATTTGATCCCTCGATCAATTCTATGAGGAGGAGGACAAGCCGCAACGTGAGCCTCCCCCGAACTACATTTCTGGCTACGCCACCAGTGGCGACACCAGAATGGCTGATGACGTTCCGATCATTCTAAGCCGATATCACTTTTTAGCGCCTTATTCATCCTCCTCGAACCATTATCAACCTTTATCAACCGTACTCTGGCTGCGGCTGCGCATGCCGGGCCCTACATTGAAAGCGAACTGCGACGCGGACAGAGTGCGCCGAGTGCCGATAGGTCCGTGCGCATTGTGTTCTGGCCGCTTAACTTAATAATAATAATATTTGGGGTTTTACGTGCCAAAACCACTTTCTGATTATGAGGCACGCCGTAGTGGAGGACTCCGGAAATTTTGACCACCTGAGGTCCTTTAACGTGCACCTAAATCTAAGTACACGGGTGTTTTCGCATTTCGCCCCCATCGAAATGCGGCCGCCGTGGCCGGGATTCGATCCCGCGACCTCGTGCTCAGCAGCCCAACACCATAGCCGCTGAGCAACCACGGCGGGTGGCCGCTTAACTTAAGATGAAGCGATACGTGCGGGCCTTGAAAGAAATCGTCCTATGTGACGGGCGGACGAGTTTCCGCCTTGAGCACCTCGCGAGGCGCATTCGCTTAAAGGCTTTGTGGACGGGCCCCGGGGGAAGAGGAGCGTATTTCGTGACGACATACGAATAATTTTCTGTACAGGTGGCGTTGTGTGGAGAGCGCTGCAAGCACAGAGTTCGTGTACTCAACTCTATTTCAAAGCGCCGGGTGATTAATTCATGGAGTTCAACTTCGCGAAGCTAAAGTCAGGCTCACAAAACAAAGGGCCCCGGATTATTTCCACTTCCTTTGGTTTTTAACGTGAACCTCTGTCGAAGTATACAAGGGTCTCTGCATCTCGCCCCTGTAAATAAATGCAGCTACGGTGGCCGAAAATAGAACCCCTGATTTCTTCCTCAAAAGGACAACGCCATAGCGACTAAATCACTGCGGTGGCAAAAGCGGCTGATGTCTCAATAGAGAGGCTGCGGCCAAATGCGCCTTCAAGGCTGTGCACTTTCGCGCCGGGCCTCAGTTGCCGAGGTGCACAAATTTACGTAGTAGGAGGTGCTTTCGCCGACGCTTGCAGAACAAATTTATTTATTTATTTATTCAAAAGAACCTTACAGGCCCTATGGAAGGGCATAAAGTAAGGGGGGCACATTGAACAGTAAGAGGTATAAAAAGTACAAATTTCTAATAGGAACAGTGCTATAAAAAGATTACCATGTTACACAATATTGAAGGCACTAGGAATACAAAGCAATATCTGAAGGCACACGAACACTTGTTACTGTTAACAGAGCAAAGGAATACCGTTTATGAAAATGATATACAACATGGCAAAAATGCACGATAACATACACTAGATTGGTCACTCGTGAACGGTATTAAATGGGAAAAGCATGAGTAACTGAGAGCGGAACGTGTCGGGATTAGATATGGAGGCTATGTTATCAGGGAGGTCATTCCAGAGACGGATGGCACGTGGTAGTGCCGATGAATTAAATGCATTTGTTTTACCGTATATGCGCATGAAACTGAACTGATTATGTAATCTGCGTGAAAAAGAGTGGGGTATTTGTAGTTGCAACCGGGTTCGTTTATTAGTGTAAATATATTTGTGGAATAAGCACAGAAGAGCGATGTTACGGCGGATATCTAATGGCGGCAACAGTAGGTCTAGTTTAATTTGTGTAATGCTCGAGTTTATACTGTAGTTACGCGATATGAACCGGGCTGCTCTGTTTTGTATCATTTCCGTCATATTTATTAGGTAATTTTGATGAGGGGACCAAATTGGGGAGGCGAATTCTAACTGTGGCAAAATGAATGTTTGGAAAGCGAGTTTTCGAATGTTTGGCGGGGCATTTCGCAAATTGCGTTGTAGATAGCCCAGAGAACGTGATGCTTTGGCGCATGTAGAAGTGATGTGTGGGGCCCATGAAAGATTCTCTGTAAGAACAACACCAAGGTACTTATATGATGAAGTGTGGGAAAGCATAGTGTTATTAAGATGATACGAATATTTAGAATTTACACATTTTCGGCTGAAGCACATCACCTCGCACTTTGTAAAGTTTAGTGTCATGAGCCATTTGTTACACCAGTTAGCGATAAGGTTAAGATCTGCTTGAAGTTTCAAGTGATCGTCAGTCGTGTGAATAGGACGGTAGATTATACAGTCATCGGCAAAAAGGCGCATGCAGGAAGTAATCTGGGTGTGTAAGTCGTTAATGTAGATTAAGAAGAGCAAGGGGCCGAGGACGCTGCCTTGTGGCACACCAGAGCTAACAGAAGAAGGCGGGGAAGAGAAATTGTTAACAACAGTAAACTGTTCTCGAAAAGAAAGAAAATTACGAATCCAGGATAATGTTAAAGAGTCAAGTCGTAAGGCAGATAATTTAGAAATGCAGGCTGATACTGCAATAGGTGGTGTATAAAAGTATAAAACATAGTGGTCACTACGTTTTTTTTTCTCAGCTCAGTAATCACTTTTGGCGCTGCCGCCCACAATATCACAGCATTTAAGATTTGTTTGTTTCTCGGAGGCAACCGTCGCTGGGTCCCGGATTCAGACATCGGCTATAGCTCGTTCTAAGAACGACGTGGAAGACGTTTAATGCCGCCGTCGTGCGGCATACTACATGAAGTACTACAGCCTATGGTGTACTACAGTCTACGGGAAAGCTATCTTATACAGAAATCAAGAATGATGCAACAAGCTCTCGACAACACTGCAGACTTTCTTGGTCAGTCTGGCCTCTCGCTTTCTGATAAGTCAGCTTACATCAACGTGGGAAAGAAGACTAGAATCAAGAACTACCCCAGATTGCACGTTGTGCTCCACATAGCTGGACAAACATACCCGCAAGTCGACATCCACAAATCCTCAGCTAGTGTAAGACTATGGCGGCAGAGCCAGCAAATAGGCAAACAATTAGGCCATGCCTGGACGCAAATTCTACACCTGACGAAAATAATAATCTTGAAATCATGGGGGGTGGACGAGTGGATACTATAGAAAATCGCAGATGCTGTGCTTGTGTCCAAGCTATTGTACGGTATGAATTACCAGCAGCGCACTAAAAAGGCAACTCATCGAATAAGGCATCAGGTAATAACAGGTCCTTCTGACTTTACCATGCTTGAATACCTCTATGAGAAAGCGCAAACGAAGAAGCACCTAGACAGATTAGAGTTGCAGCCTTCAGCACAAATTCTTTGCCTCAATACCTCAGAGCCTGATTCCAAGATACTATGCCAGCTAGCATATGAGATGCAAAGACGACTACCCCTCCATTCAGAAACAACCTCGGGAACACATGAACTTGAAACACAACAAGCCAATTCCGTGCAATATGGGGGCGAACAATTAGGACAGGAGGCTATATGCAAATGCCGAACACACAGGGGAGGTTGCTAATCATGAAGATGCAAGCAAACATCAGGCGCATATACTAAACTGATGTGGCAGTAGTAGCGTAACAGTAGTAAGACACTACATAAAATTAACCCTCATATTAGTGAGTACCATTCTAGGTAATCCTACACCTAGAAAAGCTGAACTGAAAGCAATCAAAGTAGCACTTGTAGTGCAAATTACAGCTTGCAACAACACCCTGCACACCAGATTGCACCACACCCAGTTTCTGAATAACCAGTAACTGTCTGGGCCTGCACATCACAAGAGATTGTTAGGAAAATCAGAGGAGTGACACGCGACTTGCAAGCACATGGCCTAGAATTAAATTACTGGATACATAGCTATGCAGATATTCCAGGACACAAGCGGGCTTATGAGCCCGACATAAGAGCTGAAAACTGGACGAGTCGGTGTGTATTCATTATCAACTAAAGCGGAACAGATAGACAACGGACAAGAACAAAGCGCTCTGTGTGTTCACTTCGTTCTTGTCGATCGTACTTCTGTTGCACTATAGTTAATGAATTCATGAGGCTGCACAGGAGAAGAATGATACCAAGGGCCCGATTTCACATCCAAATCTATGCGTACACACACACGCACACACACCCACACATACAAACACACACACACACACACACACACACACACACACACACACACACACACACACACACACGCGCACACACACACACACACACACACACACACACACACACACACACACACACACACACACACACACACACACACACACACACACACACACACACACACACACACACACACACACACACACACACACACACACACACACACACACACACACACACACACACACACACACACACACACAAAACTTGCAAGGGTGCACAGCATGAAGCAGTATCAACAGGATGACACTAGAGATGGATGAGGACTAACTTTGAGCTAAGGTTCATTGTAACAATGTGGCGAATTATACAACTTACCAGAAATAACGAAGACATCTTTAAAGGCTAGATAAAAATTGGTGCTTGATGCAGCGAAACATAAATAAAAATGCTGCAGAAAGAAAATACAGAAAAAAAAGAGTTTCTTGGGGATTGACTTCGTGATCACAATGTTTCTTTTCCTGGACTTGCATATTTATGTGTATTTTCTCCCTTTACCGTTTTCACGTTTGGTTTCATCAAGCACTAGTTTTTATCAGGTTGTATTGCTGTACTACTTCTTGGTAACCTATATATATCACTAAATTTTCACAATAAACCTCTTAATTAAAACTTAGCGTACGCTTCTCTTACAGCTTCATACTATACATTCTTGCTAGATTGACCAAATAAAATATTTTATAAGCTACACAGAAGCATCATAAGGGCCAGTAAAGTGACTAGTTGCAGTCTAAAAAAATAAATAAAGAATAGCATGTCTGAAAGCGGCACCAGAGAACATATAGGACCAACAAGAAAACAGAGATAATCAAATAGCCAAGAGTTTAATGTACTCACCGAGTAAGTGCTGGCTGACAAGCAATAAACCGAACATACACAAAAAGGAGAAGCAAAAATTAATGTGTGTTTCCTGACAGGGAATGCATCCATTTATAACGGAAGCCAAGCTCACAACATTGTCTCAGTATTTTTAGATCTACAGCTTCCATAATTTCTCTAGGCAGCCAATCTGCATAGAATACTAGCTTCTTCGTCTACAAAACATGCTCAGATGCTGAGAGTGCATTGTAGAGGAAGAAGCTAGCATACTGTGGAGATCGCCAGCCTAGGGAAATTATGGAAGCTGTAGATGCAAAGACACTGGGAGAATCTCGTGTCAGCATGGCCTCTGTTACACTTTCAGTGATGGATGCGTTCCCGGCTGGGATCTGTATGGCAAGACATCAGTTTTTGCTTCTGCTTTTTGTGTAACTTCGAGTTATTGCTTGTCAACCAGCATTTACTCGGCATGTTCAATAAACTTACATTTGTTAGTACGCCTCATGATCGTCTTGGTCTCAAGCAGACAGGTGTTCATCCTTTTTACAGTGAAGTTGTAAATGCCTAGGCGAAACACTCGTGGTCCGATCACAATAACCTTAGTGTAGGGGTTTGAGCCAGTGTTTAGGGGGAGGGAGCCCTTGCATTTGTTTTACATGATGGACGGAGAAATTTCTTGTCGGGTATACATAGAAATCCTTATGCATATAACACGTATACATTATATACATTTTATACATGTACGTATTATTGCAGGGAAGAGACACAGAGGGGGACGGGGTTAACAGGATCATGATGTCATAATTATCTTGCAGCAAAGGTGTGGTGGGCCATTGGCTACACCGATAGTGACGTCGTTTCTCTCTCGCAGCAGAGCGCCCGTGCAGCAGTCTCTCTCCGGCTTCCCAACAGGTTGAAAAATGTGTCCCTGTATATAATTAAATGACATGTGCAGCCCCGGTGTGTCACTTGGTAATTGCAGTGCATAACCGAGTCATAAATAGTATGATTAATGCATTACAAAACACAAATGCGTAACATAATTCAGAAAGACTTTGATTGACCCGCTGGATTAGCATAATGAACCACTTATTGAGCTTTCCATGGGCCTTATGACGTAAAACTATCCCAATATGTTTTAATTCCAATCTCCTGACGTCAAAACTGCGTAACCGTCGACGCAAGCATCAGGCGGTCACCCACAGGGTTGTCTCAACAGGCCAATGAGACGCTCTCCTCGTTCATAGGAGGTCACTTTTCTTTGCTGGAAAAACGAATAACGTTGCGTACACTGAGCAGCTTGTCTTATCTAATTGGCTCACGAGAGGCGAGGAGCACGCTAAAGTAGAGAGGGATTCCATGGGGCCGAGCCACTGCACTGAAAATTGATAACCGGATGAAGAGGGTGGTGTTGGCGTCTATGATTTGTCCGTCTTCCCTTACTTAGCTTACGGTGGCTCGTCGGCCATCGCGGCGGCGTGAAACGGAAGCTTAAAAATGACGCTAAAACGGATTTTCAGCAAAGAAGAGTTGGCAGAACGAGGTTGTAAACGTGCCGAAAGTGTTCGAAAATGTTACACGGCCGCACAAAAAAGTTTTATTACACGTAAATAAACTCATGCTCTCCGCAGGTGCGAGTAGCCAGTGCCTGAACGATCGGCGGCAGCCATCTTTCCTTCCTTCGGGAACGGGGCAGCCTGCGGGTATTCAGAAGAAAATTCAGCTGTGTTCGGCATAATAATGCATCTTTAACGCGTACACGTCACTTTGACGCGGTGAGTTTTTGTGGTTTTGTGACGTCGTGTGACAGGCAGGCGAATTAGGTGCAGCACAAATACTTTTGACCAATAGCCTGGGGCTAACTGCGAAAAGGCAGTCGAATAACATATAACTATTTTTCTTTTGTTCGGTCAAATCATGCATAATCATTGCGTACACGTCATATCAGATGGGGAGCTATCGCGCTTTTTGTGACGTCGCCTGACAGACAGGTGAAGTGGGGGTGGTCCAAAAATGTTTTTCACCAATTGCGAAGGGCTGATTGCAGAATTGGAATAAAAAAGTTTAGAATGGGGGGGCTTTACGGTATAGCGCCCCATGATGGTGACCTTGCGAAGTGCGATGTGTGGCATTCAAAGAAAAGAATATGGTAAAGTCAAGGCAAACGTCTGCGTAACCGCATTAAGAAACACAGACATAAACAATAATATAGGAAGACATGAATAAACCGTCGGTAGTGTGTTGCTTGCCGGCGCAAGCAACACAGTTCAGTGTTATCACTATTGGCAATAAGTCGTCGCGTTTCCAACAAGCGTGAGTACCGAAAAAAGGAATATGTTGTTGTGGCGCTATAAAAAACAATGCGTGGCTCTGCTATCGCAAACACCAGAGACCAGCGGAGCTAGGAAAAAGCCAGTAAAGCAGTGCAAAACCTTACGCAAGGCACACGAGTGCCGGCAACGTGCCGTTACGTCGTCCGTCAAATGCGTCTACTACGACATCCGCGAATCACGGCGCCCGCCGCGCCGCTATTCGCGTGGCGGACGCCGTAGTTTAGACGCCGCGGTTGTCTCCGCTCTGTGCGGAGCGGCGGACGAGGAGGACATCGAACTGCAATGGCAGCCGCTGGAGAAGAACGCCCCTCCTCCTTCGCTTGACTCCCTTGCTTCGCGCGCCATAGGAGAGGGCATGCATCCGGGCCGCGCTCCTCGCTAGCGTGCGCACCGCTCCTTCTCCCCCGCTAGGCTCCAACCACCCTTGCCGCGTCGCTATGCTGCCCGGTGCTATTTTAGTACTCTGCTTTCACGCTGCCTCAGCTCGCTCTGCCCCAGCTCAGCGAAGCTGCGGACTCAAAGAGAAACCCAGCGTGGGTCTAACAGCTCCACTGTAAAACGTCACAAACTTGTGCCACGAAGATTCAGTACACGCCAAACTAAGTTTGTCGGAGCGGCCCAGCTGCTTTTCGCGAACTGCGTCACGACACACGCGGCGAGCGTGCCTCAAAATTATCACAAAAAGTGACTAAATTAATTACAACCATGTCAGGGGTCAGAGAAGGCGTCACGAATTTGTTCCAGTAAGATTATGTACGCTCCAAACTAGGTGCGTCACACGGCTGAGCTGCTTTTCGCTAACTACGTCACAACGCCAGGCATGGCGAGCGTACCTCACAAGTTTCCCAAGAACCAACGAAATTAATTACAATAATGCTCGGGATCGGAGAAAGTGCCAAAACATATTCCACTAAATTTTAGTTCACGTGAAACTGCGTCACACGGTCGAGCTGCTTTTATGGCGTCGCAACCTCGGGCACGACCATTATCCTTCAAAAGTACCCCCCCTCCCCCCAAAAAAAGAATTGAATTACCATAATGTTTGGGTTCAGAGAAAGTGCGATAACTCGTCTCAATAAGATCCAGTACGCGCGAAACTAACTACGTCACGCGACCGAGCTGTTTTTCGCTAAAGCATACAGCGCCAGGCGCAGCGAACGCTCCCAAGATTTAACGAAAGTAGTTGCAATACTGTGGGAGCCATAAAAAGCGTCGCAAACATTTCGCAGTATGAGTCAAGTTAACAGCGCCAGGACAGCCGAGCTTGTTTCGCTAACTACAGCCGCGTCCACGTCTGTGTAGAGCACGCGAGCAGACGGCCTTGCTCTGCGGGGCGACAACATGCGGCAGTTGCGGGATCTGACGCACTGTGCCCAGGAGCATTTGCGGCCTAATCTACATGCAGACCTGCATTGCACTAGCGGCAAAACGTTGAAAAGGGCCGTTGTTTAACCCAGTATGCACGCTTCCTCAGGGCGCTCTAGGTATCTGCATGCCAGGAGATTACGCGTTTCAGCTGATAACACGCGCCCGACTCACAACAAAATATGCGCGCATTGTGGCCGTTCCGATTAGGCACTGATACGAAAAAATGATAACGCCAACAACGGCCTAAAAAGCAAATCGAGGCGTTAATTTTTTGATGCCGTCTTCTGCATGCCTTTGGCGCTTATAGATAATGCATTATTTTACATTTATTGTCAACGCTATTTATTGCAGGACGTGGCGTGTTCAGCCATTGCCGAAGAAGAGAAGCTTCGGCCTACGGACAACGTTTCCACAAGGGGCCTTGTGATTAAAACTTTCCCTCCGTCCTGAGGTTCCCCTTTGCTGAAGCTTCTCTTCTTCACATATATATATATATATATATATATATATATATATATTACTATGTATATATAGCCTATTACTTGAATTCGTAGTCTTTACTAATATAGCCTTATAATGCCGAACGTACCAGATATCCTCCACTGCTCTCATACCCAATTTTGATTCAGGTACATTAATGTATACGCACAGCTTATAGTGGTCCCTTACAAAGTCATGACGAGGTAATGCTTTTGATAATGTGGAGTTAAGCAAATGAACTACTAAATCAGTGATTACTGCGGTAATGAAGTTGTAGCTGAATAAATATTTCATAATATCTCGTGTTTTAGTTTTGGGACAAATGTACTCTACATAGCCAGGAATAAAGGCGAATAAGATACAATTTTTCTTGACGTGGTACATCATTCGGGCATTAAAAGGATATGCGATTAACGCAGTGCTGCTGGGTTTTATTGAACGTGGTTGCAAGCTGCTTGGAAATCCAACGTTTTGTCCAACGTAGTGGGTCGGGAACTTTTATGGTTTCACTGTACGCTTTTATGAAATGCATTTCACCTTCTCAGATTTGGTCAGTTACTGAAATCTAGGGTATGACAAAAGCTTGTCTAGTCTGGAATCATGACACAGTTTAATAAAACTGTGCTAAGATCGTTATCCAGTTATCAATGTGAACACGGCTGCCGTTAGCAAGCCGAACCGTGTCTTTTTCTTATAAACTTCTTGTGCTGCATGTGGTCGGTGTCGATGTTTTTTGCGCAACTTTGCCTCAGTTGGTGATTGCAACCGACAACATTTAACATGCTGTATGCAACGCACCTCGTCAAAATTTTCCTCTGCACCCACAGCACGAGGCGGCGCCTCCGCAGTGCCGGGTAGTCCGCAAGCGCAGAACCCGGGGCAGAGAACTCGGTCGATCCAGGGACCACGCGGTGTGTGGATGACGCCCGTCGACGACTGTAACAATGTGGGGCGCTTGGCGCTCTCGCTGCTGGCCGTGATGCTCCTCTTCGCGATGGTCTTCGGGATCGCGTTCATCCTCGAGACGCGCCGAGAGCGCCACGCGGAAGCGCTGCGCACGGCGCGTCTGCATCCGTCGAAGGCCACACCGTCTGTGCTCGCGACGAACGCCCCCGGGTATGAAAGGTATGACGCACGTTTTGTATTCTGTGTGTTTTTTTCTGGAATGAAAGCAGCGCAGAAGAAACAATTATGAAACAAGTGGCGTGCTCCACGAGCACAACATCATTCTTTAACAGTGCGGCGATATGCCGAACTCGGCGCCTAACTTCCATATGTCAGTGCTTATGGGATTGTGCCGCTGAGCTTGAGAAGGCGGGTTCAATCCTGGATTGTATTGGAATCAATCCTGGAACTGCATTGTAATAGAGACGGACTACGAAAACGCTTATGCACTGTGCTTTCTTTGGACGCTAAGGTGCCCCATGGTCAAATTTATTTCGGAACTCTCTAATATGGCGTCCCAAATAAGTCAGTGTGCAGCTACGGCACATCAAAGCCCAGGATCTAATGAAAAGAGGCAACTTTAATTGAGCGCTCCGAAAATGTGTTACAATTTGGAGATGGTAGTTCGCTATCTTTGTGAGGGGAAAGAAAACGAAAAGCATCATGGGCCCCAAAGAGGAAATTAAGTGGAAGCACCCTGAACAGAAACTGTCCAAGATATGCATTGCATTCTATGCCGGTAGGCATGGTGCTCAATTTGTTATGCGTGGTAATGCATGTGGCGGGGGAGGGGAGAGTTAAGCTGATTTTGTATGCGTTATTAACGCGAAAGCATTATATGACTGGTGATGCGAATATTATTGTGGCGTGACCGGGGCAGAGAGCATAAACTTCATTCCAGGTTTCTTTGGCTGGAGCCCAAAAGTTGGTGGCCTCCTCAGTTCAAGTAGCCATGGCTCACTGCCGCCGCCCATGTCCCGTTCACCAACCGTAACTCGTCTTCAGGGTCATGTCTGACCAGCAGAGCCTCGTATTGGTCTTCCGATTCTTGTTTTTGTTCCGCTTCTTTCTGCTCGGATCCGCCTGGTGGCGGTGACGACAGCGGTACGTCTGGGCTATTCCTGCACCCCTACACCGTGTGGCGCAGTGTGTTGGGCGAGTCCGGCGGGCAGAACTTGCAGTCCCGCTCGTAGCTCCCCGTATACATGGCGTGAAGCAGTGCACCATGCGGGTTGGTTCCAGCCTGGAGTCTTCTCTAGGTGACCGCTTCTTCACAACTCTACTGTGCGGGCGAGCAGCAACTCCTGTTTCCTGCAGTGTGCGAAGATATTGATTTATTTACGTTACCTTCATGGTACAGAGTATATTTCCGAGGGGAAGGGCAATTCGCAACAATGAAAAAGAACACAAAGCATTTTTCATACATGAGTATAAAACAGTAGAGGAAAAAGAAAGATTTAAAATCTTAACAATTATCTTACGACTTTCCGAGTACCCTTAGATATCGGTTCCTACTCTTTGTGACAGCCGTTGGTACAAGTGCTCTGTGTGTCGGAGATGGCTCGGCGTGCATGATCTCCTGATGGGGCGTGCGCTGGCGGTGTGGCCGAAGATAGTACAAGAAGCCCCGTGGTAACATAGATGCGCTCGTGCCATTGCTTGTGCGCTCGTCGTCGCCTTGTTCCACAGCTCGCTCCGATGCCGCTCATCATGCCAGCGTTCTCATACGGCCCCACCGTCTGCAAGACACTGACGGCCCAGGTGCACTGCCACTCAGTGTGGTGATTTGGGCGAGTTCTTTCGTGTGCTCCGATGGACGAACCTTCGACTTCTACTTCGCAGTCAGTAGCTCCGCTCGGCTCCTTCGGACGTCCACGCAAGCATGCGGATGAGGTCCGAGCAAGTAAAATGATAAAATGATAAAAAGCAACGTGAAAACAATACCATTACGTTTCATAAAATGAGTGGTCCTCGGGAAGACGTCACAATGCTTTCGATTTAATCCGCGTAGGAAATTCCAAGTGCCCTTGGCTTTTTTGTTTACACATGCGTGAGGAGTTCGACCATAGATATGCATGTATGTACATTGCCGCACATATACAATCCGCACAAGGCTAACCGCCATAAAATGCCGTACATTTCTTCGACAGTTACCGTTCGGAGAGGTTCCGCTTAATTTGTGTTAGCGGTGCCCGGCACGACATTACCCACGCGCCAATGCGTCATCGGGAGCGGAGCGGGGATGGGTGCACGTGTATGGCCCAATTAATGCACTGCTGGCGCATTCTCGGATTTTGGGTTCCCTTTATTCACATTCTATCCTCAATGGTCGGGCCTTCAACAGGGCATTCCGTACTGCTTGCTGGCCGCCTTGTAGAATAGATTTAGGCATTCCTGGTTTAGGTTCAACTCCCCCTTTTCAGCATAAAACCTATGGAGAACGGCGGAAGGGAACGGGCTCGTGGGTAGTCTTGCGCCGGCGTGCCTATTGTTATCGCCGACGTGGTCACGGTTATTGTCGTTTGTCTCAAAGTACTCCGGGCTGCAGCTATCAACCGCACGCAATGTGGGCGCAAACTGCGCATTCTCGCTCTGTGTTTGGAAAGGAGTTTTCATGCTTCACACGGTATAGGAGAGTAGTAAGTGGACGCTACGCGTCCACGGCTGCCACGAAGTAATTCCGGGATGGCGAGAGAAGTCCCCAAGGGAAAGGGTGCATGCTATCCGGTAACCAAGTAGCGAGAGTGAGCGGCAAAGAGGTGGGGGGGGGGGGGCGGTCACCTCGCTCGCTAGTTCGTTCGTTCGTTCGTTCGTTCGTTCGTTCGTTATTTCAAGCATTTCGCTTGCATTGAAAATCATCGTCAATCATTTCTGCATAACTTTATGGGCGGGTGGCTTCTCTTCAATGTTCATTAATGGTTGTGCTTCAAGAGCAAAAGAACAGCAACAGCTGGGAAGGACTTCATGAGTGTTCTTATCGTACTCAAGCTTGGACAGCTATCTTGCGTCATGGCCATATTTGTTGCTTTAATATAGTTGGACTGCAATATAGCATTCAAGGAAAGAGAGACTGACTGTGAAATTGCGTTCTCTTTGGAGTGTTATTTTATGGAGGGCACGCATGCATGTAAGTGTTGTGTACGAGTTAAAACGTAAGGAATTATTTGCTCATCACAGTTTTGCATATCTTAACTGAACATGCCCCGCTGTTACAACCAAGTGTTGTTAATGTTCGCAGACCATGCACAACCCCAGCTCTTGGCCATGCTGCGAGACCATTCGCGCCAAAGCAGCGCAGGCAGCGCAACGTGCTTCAAAAGGCTCGTCGCACTAGAGCAGCTACGACCACTTTGGACGAGGAAAGTACAACCAGCGATGCCACGTCGTAGCTGAGCACAGCGCATGAAGGCACAGCGTTCGATTCTTTGGGCATAGCCACAGAACACTCTTAGTCGCTAAACGTGGCTGGCAATTTCGCATCCAGTCGCGCCGATAAAGTTGTCTATCCATGGAGTTTGCTGACTTATATTGATGGGTAATCAAAAGCCACGTGTAGTTTGATGACGTGCTCCTCATTTAGCAATAAACAATTGTGTAGAAAAGGCTATCTGCTCCTGTGACTATACAATTAAATTTAACGAATATTTACGTTCACCTTTTTTTCTAAAGTTACAGTGGTATCAAGTGGGCTATGTACGATGCGTTTTTATTTTGAACTTCATCTAGAAGTTTCCATCCCGTCTGCAATATTACCCGTACATTGGGATTTCCATGTTTCTTACAGTGCCCCCTTTTCTTGGTATTTCTCGCTGTTTGCTCTGTCGGATATAGCACTCCAGTTTCTACAACAACGGACAAACGGCTCCTCGAATCGTTTCGGCAGCCGTTGTTCTACAGATTTCCGAATCCAGCCGGATATCGCCACACCTGGTCCGTGCACAAGTCCGTGCACAGGTTTCCCGTGTAAATCCCAGCTGATTGTCCCGAGTTAGCTTGGTGCAATATCCCATTTAAACTTGGGCAGTGGCTGACGGTTAGGTCCTTTTACCGTTACCCCGCTTCCACATCGCCTGAGGCCTTCACATCCCTCTCCGAGTTTCTCTCTACAATAAATAATGACTTCCTTACTGGTGGTGATTTCAATATGCCTGACGGGAGGTGGGCTGGCAATAAACCTCTCCTTGTTAATTCATCCGCTCTTTCGATGGCATTCCCCGAAGCAATCGTTACCAATGATATTTATCAGTTTGTTATTCAATCTATTAGGTATGGTCCGAATAGCTCTTCTGTATTAGATCTGCTTTTTTCAAACCAGCCATTGCTTGTGTCTGACAATGCCGTAATTCCCGGTATTAGTGAACATGACTGCATTTAGCGCATACTCAGATCGTCCCCTTCTCATGTGCACACGATCCCTCAAGGAAGGTATATTTTTTTGAGAAAGGCAATTATGTTTCATTATCTAATGAGCTTGCCATATTCCTGCAGGAATTCAGTCACTTAGCTCAGTCCGCGGATAACAATACCCTATGGGATACATTTTGCTCCACACCAAAGCAGCTGGTTGTGACACACATGTTCCATACAAACAGTTCTCTGCAAAGAAAAAGAAACGTCGTGATATGCCTTGGGTTACATGGGAGGTCAAGCGATTGATGAATAAGATACGTAGTCTCCTGAATGCTTATAGAAAACAGCGTAACCCTTGTGCATTTGTAATGCTAAAGTCCATTGGAAAATATATAAAAGTAAAAAAAAGAAGGTTTCTAAGGAAAAATACTTAGCATGGCGCCCAAAGTTACAAAATAAGCCGAAAGAAATTTGAAACTGTTTCAAAACAATTAGCAGAGAATAAGTTGGCATCCCGAGCTTAAACAACGGCAGTGTACTTCTTACTGGTGACTTCGATAAAGTTTCTTGCTTCAATCTTTATTTCCAGTCTTCTTTCCCAACTCCCTGTCATAATGAATTACAGCGCATTCCCGACAATGTGTTTGAACCTATGCCGGAACTGGTCGTGATACACGGTGGTATACTTAAGTTACTTGGCAATATAAATGCTTCTTCTGCAAGTGGTCCGGATGGTATACCATCCTATGTGCTAAGGGCTTGTGCTGACATAATCACCCACTACCTAGTTATAATGTTTGAGAAATCGTTAAGTGCTTGTTTACCTAAGGAGCGGAAAGTTGCAGATGTGATACCGATCCATAAAAGTGGCCGAAAAAATATTTTCTCGAACTAAAGTCCAATTTCACTAACGAGTCTGTGTAGTAAAACGCTACAGCACGCAGTGTACAGCGCCGTAATAAAACATCTTGAAAACAATATTTTTTTACCGAATATCAGCATGGTTTTAAGTCACGTCGTTTTCGTTCGACAAAGCTCATAGAATTCAGCGACGATATTTTTCATTCATTCTATCTCGGTGTACAGTCTGACTGTATATTCCTAGATATTAAACAAGCTATTTGATTCTGTTCCCTATATTTTGCTGTTACATAAGCTGTCATACGTCGGTATATCTCCGTCATTGCTTGATTGGATGAAGTGTTATCTACATGAACGCGTGCAACGTGTTCTAATTAACTGCTCACAATCTGATTACGTTGCTGTTATTTCGGTAGTTCCCCAGGGATCTGTTTTGAGGATATTGCTGTTTATGGTATACATCAATGACATTGCTAAGGTTGTGCCATGCAAACTGCGTCTGTGTGCGGATGATTGTGTGATTGATCGATTGATTGATTGGTTGATTGATTGATCACTGCATTAGGTCTTCCACTGACCCCGAGTACTTACAACGCAATGTGGACTGTAAAACACGCTGGTGTGTTAGGTGGTAAATGTCTTTGAACCCCAATAAGTGTCAATA
Source organism: Dermacentor variabilis (assembly GCF_050947875.1). NCBI lineage: Eukaryota > Metazoa > Arthropoda > Arachnida > Ixodida > Ixodidae > Dermacentor > Dermacentor variabilis. The sequence goes on from NC_134574.1 coordinate 45,419,641, forward strand.
AGTCTCCTTTACACGTAAACACAATCCATACCTGTTTGATTATGCACTACACAATGTGCAGCTATCGTAAGTAACTGATCGTGATATCTTGGTCTTTGCTTCTCCTCGAATATAACTTGGGACTAAGCCCGTTGAATATGTTACACCGAAAGTCTGTAAAATGCTAAATTTTTTTAAACGCAACTTCCGGTTAGCTCCTTCCAAAATTAAAGAACTACTTTAGTTTTCCAACGCAAGAGCCATATTAGAGCATGCCTGTATGGCCTGGGATCCACAAACCAAAACTCTGTCGAATATACTCGAGCATGTACTAAACGGCGCAGACTGTTTTACCTATAGTAATTATGACTTTACTTCTAGTAATACAGCACTTGAGGATAGCTAGGGGTGAGTATTATTAAGGGCACGCAGAAAAAAACATGAAATTAGAAATGCTTATTAAAGTTTCAGTCGGCATGGTTAAAGTACATAAAGAAAGTCACTTTTTACCTTCTCATTTCTTATCTCACAGATGTGACCACTATTTAATACAAAGAGAAAGTATTTGTGGAACAGATGTCTTCCAGCACTCGTGGTTCCCACACACAATATCCCAGTGGGATCAGCTACCGCAGGAAATTACAGATTGTCGCTCTGAAGCATCGTTCAGAGCATTACTGTTGAATTTATAGCAGCGTGAACCTTTGTTATTGTGTTATTTATTTTTTGATCAGCTATGTATCTTATCCGACGTTATGTAACCATGGGTATTTCCCCCTGCAATAATGTGTCCGGGCTCTGCAGGTACTTGAAATAAATAAACTGAAGTAAAGAAATCTAATATAATTCGGGCACAGGACATGCCACGATCAATGTTGACATTAATGCGACTGGCATTGAGGCAATGTAGCGACGCAGCATATTTGCAACGTCAGAACGCGTTATGCGCGAGACCTGCGTGTAGCCAAGCTCGGCTCTCGTGTATCTCTCTGGGCACGCGGCGTCACCTAGCAGAGCCAGCATGAAATTTGGGGGTCAGGTGTTTGAATATATATTCAGTCAAGATTATTTGTATGTATATGACTATTAAAATCTTTTTTCGTAATTCATAAGTCGCGAATACCTAGAGACCAAAGTTGGCAGCGCTGGCTCAAGTTTTCAAAATAGGTTCATTGAAATGCGGCCCATGCCATAACCCAAGTTGGCATCAAAGAACTTCGTTGAAGAACAATGCCTACCCAGTGATCCAAGTTGGTGCTATAGAGGTTCAATAAAGAGTGGCACATACCGAGGTGCGCATAGTCAGTTACCCATGTTGGTCCTATAGCTAGTTTCGTTACGCGGTTTCCTTTGCACAGCAACCTGAAGTTTGCCTATTAGACTGCGGACCATGCAATGACCCAAGTTTTCCGCGAAACAGGTTAGAAGCAGACACGCCGACAGACGTACCCCAAAAAGCTGAAGTTAGCAAAATATGGCAATCGGTTTGAAATTGCAGAGATCCCGCGTATTATGGGAATCGTCGTTAAGCGAAATACTTCGCAGGTAACTAGCTATCCAGCATTGTTTGCAGTTCCGCAAAGCGTTACCAGGTGGACCAACGCGTTTCTTTAAATAGATCCTACGTGTGTGTGTGTCGACAGCAGCAAGGCGACGACAACGGTTACGACGATGGCATTACGGCAACTGTGTAATTCCGAATGCGTTCGTTCGACCGGATTTTATAGGGTATGCTGTACGTTGGTTTTTGCACAGGTATTTAACCGGCGTGAGGGACAGATACAGGGATTGTGAACTGACCTACGACTAAATGTTACACAATCGTACATACCTATGTCTATGTGATGTGGGCTATGTGAAAACTTGCATGTTATTTTCACTCCAACGAAGAAATGGTAAAATGTGATAAACTTGCATCGATCGCCAAGGCGGTACAACATCGCACATATTCTACGTAGTGTTAGCAGGTACGAGGACAGTACTGGGCAATGTCGGCCAATTCCAAAGATGGCGCAGGCAAACCCAGCGTGTCAAAGCGTTACATGTCACCAGAAAACAGCACGAGAAGCTGTCACCATACACATGCGCCAAACATCACGAAGTGCTGGTCTACTTTTCTTGGTGTAAAAGATCTTGGTTTAGTCGCTTGAGAATCGGTGTGCAGTGCTTGAAGTGTGAGCTTCAATTCCAATTTCCCTTAGCACTTTCTTTTTATTGCACAAGTCCGAAGTGAAGGAATACAGAAACATACTTAGCTACCTACCGAAAAGTGGTTGAAATGACGGAAAGAGTGCTTCGCAATAAATGTGCGGACGTATTCCGCGTGACGGAGTTGCCGGCTTCCTTCGTCCCTTTATAGTCGTGCTGCAGTTCAGCAGGGAACACCATCTCGCGCATATTACAATAGCGCATGCTCATGTCCATGGATTCACCTTTGCAGCAGGTTCTCTGTGACGCTTGGTATCTGCCTTGTACACCCATTTCGCACATAGATTTGGGTACACAAAATTTATTTCTGCAAATGTGTCTTTGCTGTCCTGAAAGCCTTTGCATGAGAACCTGTGGCGAAATATTTTTTTTCTGCTGCTTAAACTATGTGAAAGTTGTCGCGTTTGAGGCGTTTTTTAGGTAATTCATCGAAAGGCAGCGACATGCTGAGAAAAATACTCAACGTGCTGTGAAGACTTTGCGCTGATAGCTCATCAAATGAGAAAGACGAAGGATGCCTAAAATTATGTGTGCTAAGTTGCCAGTGCAACTATCATAAAAACTTGCGTGTACGTATCAACGCGCTATAGAATTGCCAAATTCAGTATCCACGGCCGGATACATGGAAGCATAGTGCGTGTTATTTTTGATGGCATTATGCGATTTGTTGACAGCATGGCTGATATACAGGGTGGTTCACGTAACTCGAACCAAAGATTTAAAACACATGGTTAACTGCAATTGAATTAAATCAACGACATAAGGTCTGTCAATATGTGGCACCCGCCGTGGTTGCTCAGTGGCTATGGTGCTGGGCTGCTGAGCACGAGGTCGCGGGATCAAATTCCGGCCACGGTGGCCGCATTTAGATGGGGGCGAAAACACCCTTGTACTTCAATTTAGTTCCACCTTAAAGAACCCCAGGTGGTCGAAATTTCCGAAGTACTCACTACGGCGTGCCTCATAATCAGAAAGGGGTTTTGGCGCGTAAAACCGCATAATTTTTTAATATGTGGCGCTCCTTAGGGCATTTATTATATTGCGCTATATTAGTTAATTAACAAAGATCATTTATGAGTTTTTTTAATATTCACTTTAGGGCCAAGTGCTTTTCGTTACGTTGTAGAGGGCCTTCGAAAACGACCGACACAATTTTTGGTGGCAATGTACATGTTGCGTGGCGATGTTTTTTGGCGTTTAAGGAAAGACCAACAAATATAAAATAAAACCACGTGACAGCGCTCATGCGCTACCGTATTGCAGTGCTCTTAACGGCGCTTCATGCGAAAGAACCGTGCACGCGAACCGTGGCGAAGTGAGCGGCCGCGGCGGCTTTAGGCATCGGCTTCAGAGTGCGTCAGAATCTTTGACGGTGGCATACGCGAAGGAAGTACGGTTGTTCTTGATAAGCGATAGGCTCAACACACGGTTGAGCGCGCTTCACTACCACAGCGCACGAGCGGTGTTACGTGTTTTATTTCTTATTTCGCGGGATTTCTTTACACGGCCGAGAAAAATCACCACGCTGCATGTACACTGCCCAAAAAATTGGATCGGCCGTTTTTAAATTCCCTGTACACCTTAACCAAACGTACTTGGCCCTAAAGGAAATATTAAAAATGTTACATAATTGATCCTAATTAATTAAGCGCAATATAAATGTATCCTTAGGAGCGCGACATGACGGTCAACCATATGTTGTTGGTTTCATTCAGCTGAGGTTAACCGCTTACTTTTTAAATCTTTCGTTCAAGTTACAAAAAACACCGCGCATAAGGCGAAATTACGCTGAAGGGCGTCGTTTTTCCTGTCGCTGAGTTTCCTCTGCAGTAGTTAGAGCCGGCATTTGAGGGCTTGTCATAGTCATATCTGAAACCTCAGAAAGATTGTTGAACAGACTGTATCTGTGTATGTCTTGTGTCTAGGCACACAAGACATAAACAATGACGAGAAGAAAACACACTTGTGAAGTCAAACCAAAATACACAACGCAACTTCGGGTATAGGTAATCTGCTGGTTAACCTAATGTTGCGCTAGCCGAGTGAGAACATTAAGACAGTATACTTTTCCACGAATCATCAAATAAAATTCATCGTCAAGTAAACAACCTAATTCTCATTATAACTGTGTCTGAGATGTCTCTGCATCAGCGTTGCCGCTATAGCGTAGGATGGAGCTGGTTGAGAGTTGACTTCGGTGAAGGCGACGTTCTCCCCTCAGCGTAAGACGGGGCCGGTCTCATCCAAGCAAGCCTTTGACGGAGACTACGATGGACAGCTGCGGAACGTCGAGGATGAAACTAGACAAGCACGGTGCCGCTGGTGTCCCCATGTGGCTCAGGTCTTTGGCGCCGACGCCACAAGTGTGCCTCTTCCCCCCAAGTGCTCGAGCGCCCCTCTTGCCTCCTCCAAGGCCACTTCAACTCCGCTTCTTCTTCGCTCTCCATGTTCGTGGGACGCGATAATTTTTTAATTATTTAAATGATGGAATTTTACGCGCCAGAACCATGATGTAATTACGAGGCATGCGGTAGGGGGGGGGGGACAACGGAAATGTGGACCACCTGGGTTTCCTTACCGTGCACTTCAATGCCAATTTCTTCGTCGTCTACACGCGCTGGTAGCGCTGTCCGTGCCAATTCCCATTGTGTTTTGTGTTCTTTTGGGCCAATCACCTGTTATTCCTTTAACTCATGACAGCAACATATAAATCTCGCCCGCGAGAATACAAAAAGCTACTGATGCTTCCTGACTACAAAGTTTTCGCGTAGGTGTTGCAGCCTGCCGAGGTTAACTGCCACGATATATAAACAACCCCAACAAAACTAAAGTAGGCTAGAAAAAACCTGAGTAGATCTAAGCAGTATCTATGAGTTGTGAATGCGAAAGCAATAATGCTCTATTGAACTCCGCTGAGTGGTACTTCTAGTTATGAACTCCTGGCGGGCGAGCGAACGCGTTTCGATTTAACGTCACCGAGGTGCAGTTAGAATGCAGGCGAGAGCTTGCGTGGAGACAGTACGCGCGGATAGCGCAGGCTTCCGAGAAAAGAGCGAGGGTGATTTGGCGTCGCGACGATGTCGTCTACCCTCGCGCAACACCTGGGGCGCTACTGAATCCAGCACGTGTGCCCTTTCACCCGCTCTGCTCCGTCGACGCGCGTCAGTGCCGTGGCGTCACAGCCAGTAGAAATTTAGATGCTGTTTCGCTGCTAGACACCGGACGCCGGATTTCTCGTTCAAGGAGCCATTTAACGCTTTCGCATCATTATGGGACTCGCTCCTTGGTTTTTATTAAGTGTACACTTTATCAAGTGATCGAGACTGATATGCGAGTTGTAAGGCCATGTTCGAAAAGAGAAATTGTCAACTTCATTTGAGATTGAGTTTTTTGTATATAGGCAATTATTGTTGACGTGACAAGAATGTCAGGAGATATATTTGCTGCTTCTTGTTAGAGCTACGTGCGGTGAAAGAAAGCGGAACCCATCGCCTTTAAAACGCATATTGCTAGGAAGTATTCATCCTTGTTAGAATATTGTATTTGGTCAAGTTTACTAGTGTTGCCACTACTGCTTTGTAGAATCTTATTTGTCTAAACAACACATCGTGATTTCTGTTTCAATGTAGGAATTTATTTTGTGCTAATGTGCAGTTAGCAAAATTGATTACAGATGTATAGCTTCCTAGATTCAACTGGTGGTGTAGTGATCCGAAGGAACCACGCACCCTTATTATGCCAACGATGATTAAGGAATCCTGCAAGAGATAATCAATAAAAAAAACATGCTCAACCCATATAACGATGCCTGTCGGTGGAAATACGTTTAGCATTCAATCAATATAGCGAAACAACGTATTGCCACCGTTGTCACATGACGCGCATAGTGCACCGGGACTCTTCTTTCGTGCTTCCTTAAGAACGTTGGGCGCCATCCACTGGCGCGGCCACTAAGCCTGCGCATTGTCTGCGAAATGCATGAGAAACGCGCCCCGCAGTAGCCGGGATCCTCTATCGCGGTTCTTTTTAAACCCGCTGCGCCACCTAGTGGCGCAGCCGAAATGCACGCGCGTGGCCTCCGAGAGTACAAGTGTGGTGCACCGGTGCGTCCGAGCTCTGAGGATTCTTCTCGCGCTCGCCGCACACCCAGTGACACATACACAGTGATCCAATTTAGTTGGCGAAATGTTTATTGGAGAGCAGCACATACTCAGTGTCTGCCAACGCGTTAGCGTGAAAGGTCTTCAGCGGAAAGCGACACAGACTGTCTGGCTCTCTCTTTCTAGCAGTGTGATTGGTAAGTTTTCAAATGATTTCCAGATTCTACGATACCGGTTTTAGCTAACGAAATGAAAATATCAGAAGAGCATTCCGATTTGTAAAGAGGTACGTGCATTAAAGCTGTTCATGAAAGGAGGCACTGCCTAATAGCCTTGCATAACCTCACCCACGCGTGATCGAACACGAAGTTCAAACAGATAGATGGTTGTATGTTGCTCCTCGGTCGATCCTGTCTTTATGAGCGGGGACGTAGGTGTGGCTTCACGTAATCCATTGAAAAAGCGAATCACTGCACCGGAAGCAGGAGCTTTACGGCTTGTTCAGCAAGTAATGGTTGCTTTGGTCTTACGCAGATAAAAATTTCTGGATGAAGTCCTGTTGTTCGGCAAAAATAAAACAAGTGTCGCTGACTAAATCTTGATCTTTTACCTTCCTAAGATTCTATGAAGCAATAAATGTACCTGAAACCTTATAAGTAGACTTCATCGGCCACATGTTTTATGCTGGGCTAGTTATTATTTTTGCGAATAAATAATTAGCGTGACTGAGTTCTTACATTAAACAAACAAATAAAACACAGATTACGTAGTTCATATATGTAAAAATGTAGCAACCTACTTCTACCTTGATAGTGATCGCACAACCTTGGCTCTATGAGAGCCCATCTGCGTTAACCTCATTTTGAAGATAATGAAACACCTTTTGAGCATTGCTATTAGAGCGCACCCATCTCAGACACTCGCACAACTGTAGTTACAGGCGATGGACTTGTCTGATAAATGGTCACAAAGAGACTGAAGCTTTTGCAAATGTTTAGATGAAGCATCATAAAACACTTGTAATTACGAAGTTGCAATGCACAATATGCGGCAAAAGGCATGTTCTGTAATAAGTAGCAAGTTATACTGTCTGCACACAGCGCCGAGTGTCTTGAGGTACTTACAGGACTGCCACAAGTTGTGAGATGTGGAGTTTTGTTGAGGCGCTTCACCTCTGTTGTGCCATTTTATTTTATTTAGGTATACTCCTGTGAAAATATCACAATATTATGCAAATTTGCAGCGGGTAATCTGTTTTTAGTACGAAATTTTTTTTCTTGCGAAGAATGTGCCTCTAAGAATGTGACTATACAGCGCTAAAATGTTATATGATTCTGTAGGACAGACGCTGTTACATACGAATTGTCGTTTCAAGCATGTATAGATTAACAGTTTATTGCACCTGAATGACAACTCTCTAAACGATGGGAGTACTATCTCACTGGTTTATTGCTACTGCTTAAGCGAGCAGTGCCACCACTGTACGTTGAAAGGCTATTTTTTATTCAAGGACGCTTTCCAGCATTGCAAAGAGAAATTTGAACATAGAAACTAGTCCTTAAAATTTTTAACGAAATACGCCACATCGGAAAAGCTTAGTTAAAAAATTGCTAGCGGTATGTGAATATCTGATGATTCGTATGCGAATAGTAATGGGTTACAATATTCTTGTAGCACTCGAAAATAAGGTATTCGGTATATTCCGGTAGTCTTAACCAGTCAAATATTTCACAACTGACTGTTTAAACCTAGTTACTGTTCTGCACTTGCTATACAAAAGAAAGCTAATGAACAGAAGTGCGACAACGACAAAAGAATTCGAATAAATGATGAAATACAATGGCTGAAAGAAGCATTGCTTTCAGGGGCGCAGTCGAGGCCTTCATGGCCACTAGTCACGTTTCTGGACGTTTCCTATTCTTGGAAGTCTATTTGTGTTGAAGTTTATCTTTTACGCTAAAGCCAGGGATGTGTCTCTTGTAAAAAGCAGCCTGCGTCTATGGGGTAGAAGAGCCGTTCCGCAGCTTTTCATTGCTTTTTCCGGAAGTTATAGCATTTTTTGGGCAACCATATTTTAGACCTGTAGGAAAACTTGTCATAAAATAACTATTTGTCCTTGGATAATTTTTTTGAGCGGAGGGAGCCTAAAAGCAGTGGGGAAGAAACTAGAGGCAGGCAAGAATCAGATGTATGCGTTAAGAGGCAAAGCCGGCAATATCATTACTAATATGGATGAGTTAGTTCAAGTGGCTGAACAGGTCTATAGAGATTTATACAGTATCAGTGGCACCTACGAAGATAATGCAAGAGATAATAATCTAGAGGAAGTCGAAATCCCATAAGTAACGCCGGAAGAAGTAAAGAAAGCCTTGGGAGCAATGCAAAGGGGGAAGGCAGCTGGGGAGCATCAGGTAACAGCAGATTTGTTGAAGGATGGTGGGCAGATTGTTCTAAAAAAATGGCCACCCTGTATACGCAATGCCTCATTACCTCAAGCGTACCGGAATCTTCGAAGAACGCTAAAATAATCCTAATTCATAAGAAAGGGGAGGCCAAAGACTTGAAAAATTATAGACCGATCACCTTACTGTCCGTTGCCTACAAAGTATTTACTAAGGCAATGGCAAATAGAATCAGGAACACCTTAGGCTTGTGTCAACCAAAGGACCAGGCAGGATTCCATAAAGGCTACTGAACAATAGACCATATTCACACTATCCATTATGTGATAGTGTAATGTGCGGAATATAACCAACCCTTATATATAGCTTTCATTGATTATGAGAAACCGTTTGATTCAGTCGAAACCTCAGGAGTCACGGAGGCAATACGGAATCAGTGTGTAGACGAGCCGCATATAAAGATACTGAAATATATCTATAGCGGCTCCGCAGCCACCGTAGTCTTCCATAAAGAAAGCAACAAAGTCCCACTGAAGAAAGGCGTCAGGCAGGGAGATACGATCTCTCCAGTGCTATTCACAGCGTGTTTACAGGAGGTATTGAGAGACCTGCATTGGGAAGAATTGGGGATAAGAGTTAATGGAGAATACCTTAGTAACTTGCGATTCGCTGATGATATTGCCTTGATTAGTAACTCAGGGCAACAATTTCAAAGCATGATCACTGACCTGGAGAGGCAAAGCAGAAGGGGGGGTCTAAAATTTATTCTGCAGAAGACTAAAGTAATGTTTAACAGTCTCGGAAGAGAACAGCAGTTTACGATAGGTAGCGAAGCACTGGAAGTGGTAAGGGAATACATATACTTAGGAAAGGTAGTGACCGCGGATCCGGATCATGAGACTGAAATAATCAGAAGAACAAGAATGGGCTGGAGTGCGTTTGGCAGCCATTCTTAGATTATGAACAGCAGGTTGCCATTATCACTTAAGAGAAAAATGTATAACAGCTGTGTCTTACCAATACTCACGTACGGGGCAGAAACCTGGAGGCTTACGAAAAGGGTTCTACTCAAATTGAGGACGACGCAACGAGATATGGCAAGAAGAATGATGGGTGTAGCATTAACAGATAAGAAAAGAGCAGATATGGTGAGGGAAGAAACGCGGGTTAATGACAACTTAGTCGAAACCAAGAAACAGAAATGGGCATGGGCGGGACATGTAATGAGGAGGGAAGATAACCGATGGTCATTAAGGGTTACGGACTAGATTCAAAGGGAAGAGGACCGCAGTATGGGGCGGCAGAAAGTTAGGTGGGCGGATGAGATTAAAAAGTTTGCAGGGACAACATGACCACAATTAGTATATAACCAGGGTAGTTGGAGAAGTATGGGAGAGGCCTTTGCACTGCAGTGGGCGTAACCAGGCTGATGATGATGATCATTTTTTTTGAAAACAGGCTCTATTGTCGTGGATAGGCTAATCATGCAGTTCTCTATGTCATAATAGATGGTCCTGGATATAAAACTAATTGTTTGTTTTGCTGGTCTTTTCGGACTAGTCAGTACAGGCATGGTGTCTTATTACGAAATCGATATTCCTGCTGTAAACATGTACGTCTGCTTCCAACTATTCGATATTCGATTCGATACTTATAGTTCGTACTAACTCGCATTCGAAAGAAAATGCTATCAGTCTTTTAGAATTGCCTAAAATCATGATGAGTAAACAAACTCTCCAACTCACCGAATTGAAATGGGAAGAAGGGTCACCCTGGAAGGAAAATTAAGTATGTGCTGTTCAAGCTATTATAAAATCACAGTTAAACGTGAGTAAAAAATTATTTGCGCTCTCATGGTCTTATATATTTTAACGTTACTTCAAACAAAGAACTAAACACCTTATATGAAGCTTTCAATGCAGTCCCAGCTTTACACGCTCCTTGTCACTGCGTCGACCAGATGAATCTGGAAATCTCCAGTCATTTCAACGTTCATTGCAGTGATCTGTCGTGCAGGTATGTAAAGTTCGTTCACCACGGCGGAAATTTGTTATTTCTTCAAAAATTCTGTAGAAATAGCCATTGGCTTCCTGATTCTTACACAAACTGTTCCATATATTAGCTCCACACACGTCTTTCATAGTATACTAGAAATTGAGATAAGAAACAGTTTTTTCAGGGGCATGCTGTAGTTTTATTATTTTACGCGTTAAAATGAGCGCTGCTGTTATAAGCAAGAATGAAGCCTGATGGTGGAGACACGCATAACACAATGTGCAGGATTTACAACATTTTACACCACCAAAATGTGACAGTTTTCACTCCCTTTTCTCTAATCTGTGAATGCTACAGACCTAGATATGCATGTCTATAATGGATGAGATTCGACATTCACGGAGTGATCGAGCACGCCACTACTCCCAAATAAAAAGAAATATTTGCAGCGAGATTCTCGGTTACAAATTTTGAGACCAAAGGAATGAAAATGGAAAACATTTCTTGTGCGTGGTCGCCAAAAAAGTGACCTTTGCGGTGGAATTCTCACCAAGCCCTGGGAATCACTTAGCTACGCACTTTAAGGAATCTGGCTTTGTACCACAGTTTGTATGATGCGGCGTCAGAATAAAATGGAGGGAGCAAAACGAAATAATAATACGGAAAGCATACCCAATTTCAAAAGGGGAGATGAAACTCTGTGCGTGCCATCGCGAAACCTGCACGAAAGTGTTGTCGCATTCTTCACCTTAAAGTATTGACCATTTGCATATTGCCGAAAAACCTGCGGGCGCATTAGTGATCGCCCATCGTCGTAAAGGATGGACGTGCGTAAGAGCGCAGGCCGTGCATAGGAAATTCCTGGGGGCGGGGGGGGGGGGGGGGGGTAGGGGGCTCTGCTTCAAGTCTCACGGACTTTTCTGTGGTCTTCTAACATAGAGTCTTCACCGAAGGGTATTGCCCTGATAACGCGAGCTTCGGTCCGCGCAACGACAAAAGTGGAATATATTTGGTCAATGGTCCCGCGTCTTTTTGACAAACGCGTTGTTGCAGGAAAGGCTTCGGTATCGGGAGCTACAAGTTTTGCCGTGCCTTTTGTCATTCCTGATTCTATCACAGCAATCTACAGGCAAAAGCATGAAATAAACCTAGAAACTCGGCATGATCCAATCGCTTATGTGCTTCTGCTAAGTCTTTAAATAAATAATATTTTGAAATATCAATCTTGAAAAAGAAAGGTCTGTTCTTTCGGAGACATGCCATCAGTGGTGGCGACCACAAGGTAGAGGGGTAGCAGCCATCGGCAATTACACCGCCGATGGCCGCGAGTGGTTGCTAGTAGTACCCCATAGTCTGCTTTCTGAAATATGCGCGTCATTACTCCGTTCCACACTGTGTCCACTCGGGAGTATCCAAACTTACAAGCGCATTGGACAGCGGTACTACTGGCGCGGGATGCACAGCTACATTCAGAAGTTCGTGCGCTCGTTCCCCGATTGTAAGCGCCAGAAATCTTCACCGCGCCTCTCGCCAGCCGGTCTGCAATCGCTACCTTGCCGTACCTGGCCGTTTGGGTGCATCGGCATCGATTTGTATGAGCCATTTCACCTGACATCTGCTGTTCACCGCTGGACCGTCGTCGTTCTTCACCAGCCCACGCGATGCACCAAAACTGCTGCTTTCCCAGCGGCTACAGCGCGCGATGTTGCCTGCTTCCTGCTTCGCCGATTCATACTGGGTCATTGTCCACCACAGGAGTTGCTCAGCGATCGCGGGCGTGTCTTCTTTTCGGAAGTCGTTGAAGGCATCGTCAGAGTGCCACGTTATGCACCGCACAACTACTGCAATACATCCGCAGACCAATGGGTTCACAGACCGTTTTAAGCGTACGCTTGGCGACGTGCTCGCAATGTAGGTAGCTTGCGGCCTCACAATTTCGGATGTCATTCTGCCCTTTGCAACTTACGCGAACAATACCACCCCTCAGAGCACCACAGGCTTTGCACCCTTTTTCTTTCGTACGGGCTGCACCCACCGCACGCAATCGGCACAGTCCTTCCGTACAAGCCGGATGCGTCTGAATGTGCGTCTATTTCTGCCACAGCCGCACATGCCAAAGAGTGTCCGGATCTCGCGCAGGCCTTTACTTCAAATGGCGAAGAGGGCCAGAGGAGCGTTCGCGATGACACCACTTCTGCGCTTACGTTCCTCGTCGGAGCGCTTGTTGGGCTCTCGGCCCCTTCCACTGCACCTGGGCTCTCGTCGAAACTGCTGCCCAAGTATGAAGGCCCCTACCGCTTGGTAGAACGCACATCTCCGGTCAACTACGTGATCGAGCTCGTTGAAAGGTCTTCGGACATACGCCGACGTGGACGAGATATTGTCAACGTCGACCGCCTCAAGATCTACTATGACCCAGTCATAGTGGGAACCTGTTACGTCACCGGGTGGCTTCCTTTTTGTTTCCGGGGGTAATGGTAAAGAAGGATTGCAACAATATAGTGGGTCGTCCTCTTCAGCGCTTTTCCTCCTCAATGCTGCTTGTGCGCAGAGTCCGCGCCCTGCGCTAACGGCCAGTCACCAGCGCCGGTGACTATACACGCCTCTACACAAATAAATAAATAAATAAATAACTAAATAAATAAATAAATAAATAAATAAACTGTCCGTTCCAAGCACAGCACTGTTCTATAAAAGCCTTATGAACGAGCATTCGTAAATAAGCAGCAAACTAATTTCAAACCTTCCAAACTTACCACAGAAACAGTTACAACCGTTACTTGGATGGTAGCACTGGAGATATGCCCCGAGATTACACCTTGATCTGAGCAAAGGCGCACAAGCGTCTGTTGTATCGACTGAAAAAAAAAATACGTCAAAGTGATTTGAACGAATAGGGTAGCACACCCCGACCAAGTCATTCGTTCTATACTAACAGGCAAATTTTCTTCTTAATGAAGAGAAGGCTAGGGAATAAAAGCGCACTGCACTTCAGGCGCTGCTGCTGAAAGTAATTGCGCCATTTTGTTCATGTTTTGTTACGTGGAAAACGGAGAACATAATATTTTGTTTTTCACAGTACGTAATTTGAAATAATACGTAACAATCACCAGTAGACTAGCAATATTTTATTGTATATTTCAGTTTACTCTTTCGAGTTCTCACAGTTGCGAGACCGTCGCACTACTTATGTATTGCTGAAAGGGTGCCTGCGTCTTACAGTAAGTTTTCTGCACTTGCTGCCTCGCATGTAAGCTCTCCTCATATACTGTCGGCCAACTTCAGCAAGGAATGGCTGTCGAAGCACACAAAAAAATGTTTCGAAACCAAGCAAAACCATCCGAGAATCACAACCATAGGCGTATAAATGCGAATCAGCAAGCACATATAGACCGACGTGCATGTTTTGCTTAAGATGTTCCAAAATAGATTTGCGCTTACTTTTGCCTTGTTTTTGTACAAATATTGAAGGAATATTGCAGTTTGAAGTCTATATCAATCAGTGTAACACTTGCCACAGCTACTTGCCTTGTTTCTGTGAAGACAAAACACAAGGCTGCCATCATTTATAGAAATAGAAAGTGCTGCCGAGAGGGCGCTAGGATAAACTTGTCTCGCGGCCTGCGGGAAGTTCCAAACAGAAGTAGTTGTGGGAGAGTTGGCGCATGTTCCACAGGAGTGGGAAACGCGCGGCCACCCTCCCTGCACGACTAATTGAGCACGAAAAGTGCAGGAGTAAGCATACAATCTTTGTTTCGAATATTTTAGGTGCATTATGCACGTCCTGGTATGCTGCCCGATCTTTACCAATGGCGGCGTTGGTGCTGCTTTCTCACTGACGCTGAGGTCATAGGCCGTCTACGGCGTACCGACGTAAGCTGCGCTGCTCGCAGTTTACAATTCTACACATATTTGGATGTCCGTCAATGTCAATTAGCTTCAGAAATTAACACCCAGTAAACTGTGTATGTCTTTACTAAAAACTTTACTAAAGTGAACTTTACTAACTTTACTAAACTTTACTAAAAAACTGAAACGAAGACAGGTACGAAACTCGCCCGGATTATATAGCGTACGAATACATTAGCAGAACGTCTGCCACGTAGCTGTTGCTTCATAGCCAAGAAAAGGTGCCTGCGAATATAGCGTGTGGGCTACCAGGGCGCCTGTCAATGTAAGGCGAAATCAATCGAGGACCGAAATCGCTGGAAGCGTGAAACAAAGTACGTCGAAGTTCTCAAGCATAAATTTGAGAAGTCCTGTGTCGTGGAATCCAATTGCTATAGAAACAATTGCAACACAGCTGAGACTGCGTTTCCTTATATATCTGCGGACCTCACTGAGAGTTCACGGTATCAAGGTTTAAAGCATAAATTCCCATCGAAATACCCGATTTGCCTCGATGAAAAGGCTCTATGTACGCTTTAAATTTCGCAGTTTGGCCCATATTTTCGTACAAGGCTGTGTTAGTTTTTTCAGGTGCATATTTCCTTTTGTTTAGAGGGTGAATTACTAGCCTAAAGCTTCTTCCAGTGCCCACAACACGTGATTATAGGTAATTTATACAGTTCATCGAAACCAACCTTGCTTTTATAAATTGTAATTGAGAGCTTGGAAATTATCACAAATGATGCGCTGTTGATATCACTCATGAACGCGTTCCTCCTCTACTATGATGGACTTTCTAGATAAAGCGGAACCTTTACTGGGTCTTAGAAAGCGGTAAATCACAAGATTCGAGGTGTTTGATTTTGTCCAATTATGTATAAATGGGTCTCAACGCCACAGTATGATGAGAGACGCGAAGCAAATTTCGTGGAAGAACGCGTACCCTAAACTTTTCTTCACCGTCAGCGAGAAGATGCGCATGCTCCCTTCATATTAGTTGTTGATTTGTGATGCGAGTGGCACGCCAAGCGTTTCAAGCAATACGGTGCACCAGGAAAATTATTACAGTATTTAATTCAGACTTGCAAGCGTTCGTCCATGGTCAAATGGCTAAAGCATCAGGCTTCTACAGTGGAGGTGCCGGATTCAAACCCGTATATCGGCGATTTCACATAACGCTAAGTATTCTGACCAAGTTCGCGTCAGTTGTCTGGAACGACAATCTCGCTGTTTTCATGAGCCGATGCCAAATATAGTGAAGGTTTGCATTGTGGGCCGCTCCCGTGGGTGCGTATCACAAAGGGGTATGTCATACCAGAAGCGAGCAAACACTGACACCAAAGACAACATAAGAAAATTACTTGTGCTTAAGAAATGAATTAAGGAAACGATAAATTAATGGAAATGAAAGTGGATGAAAAAACAAGTTGCGGCAGGTGGGGAACGATCCCACAACCTTCGCATTTCGCGTGCGATGCTCTACCAATTCAGCTACTGCGGCGTGTTTCACCGTCCACTTTCTTGGGTATTTATGTTTCCTTGCAGAACCCTGAGACTGTTAGCCAGCGCCACCACTCACAGACCGTGGCGGAGGACGTGGAACATCCTTTCTGCCGCATGTAGAGCACCGCACGCGAAATACAAAGGATGTGGGATCGTTCCCCACCTGCTGCAAGTTGTTTTTTCATCCACTTTCGTTTCCTATCATGTTTCGTTTCTTTATTTCATTTCTTAAGCACAAGTAATTTCCTCTGTGTTGCCCTGGGTGTCAGCGTTTGTTGGCTTCTGATGATATTGCTGATAAAAATTGGACCCCTCGGTTAACCCCCTTTCTTCTCATTTATTACATAACGAGGGTGTCGAATCCGGCAACATTGATGCCTTCAGGTAGCATGTGTGGTTTTATTGACCGGTTGCCTTCACCCAAAAATATTGCGTTCTCGTGACGCCTGCGGCAGAAAGGATGTTCCACGTACTCCGCCAAGGTCTGTGAGTGGTGGCGCTGGCTAACACTCAAATGGTTTTACAAGGAAGAATAAATACCCAACAAAGTGGACGGGGAAACGGCGCCGCGGTTGCTCAATCGGTAGAGCATCGCACGCGAAAGGCGAAGGTTGTTGGATCGTTCCCCACCTGCAGCAAGTTGTTTTTTCATCCACTTTCACTTCGAATAATTTATCACTGCTTTATTTCATTTTTCAAGCACAAGTAATTTCTCCTATGTTATCCTTGGTGTCAGTGTTTGTTGGCTTCTTATGGTATGACTAATAAAAATCGGGCGACTCGGTTAACCCTCCTCTTTCTCTTTTACAAAGGGGTATGTGCCCCTCTTCAGCGAGCCTCGCTGACACCCATTTCACTCATTGAGCGTCACTACAACAACAAACACCGCCTACGCAGTGAGATACACGTAATGATCTGCAATACCTAAGTAAAAACTACAGTTGTTTCTGTATTTGTATATCATCATCAGCCTATCTTAAGTCCACTGCACAACGAAGGACACTTCTCTGCTGTCTCCAATTACCCCTTTCCTGCGCCAACCAATTCCAGCTAGCGCCTGCGAATTTCTGAATTTCATTCCCCCCCTAGTCCTCTACCATCCTCGACTGCGCTACCTTCTCTCGGCACCCATTGTGTAACCCTAATGGTCCACCGGTTACACACACACACACACACACACACACACACACACACACACACACACATATATATATATATATATATATATATATATATATATATATATATATATATATATATATATATCAACGAGAAGAAAGGGGGTTAACCGAGGGGCCCGATTTTTTTGTCATATCATAAGAAGCGAACAAACACGGACACCAAGGACAACATAGGGGAAATTACTTGTGCGTAATAAATAAAATAACGAAATGATAATTTAATGGAAATTAAAGTGGGTGAAAAAACAACTTGCGACAGGTGGGAACCGAACCCACAACCTTCGCATTTCGCATGAGTGGTGGCGCTGGCTGGCACTCCCAGGGTTCTACTAGGACACCCCAAGAAAGTGGATGGGAAAACGGTGCCGCGGTAGCTGAACTGGGAGAGCATCACTCGCGAAATGCGAAGGTTGTGGGTTCGGTTCCCACCTGCGGCAAGTTGTTTTCTCATCCACTTTAATTTCCAATAAATTATCATTTCTTTATTTCGTTTATTACGCACAAGTAATTTCCTCTATGTTGTCCTTGGTGTCAGTATTTGTTCGCTTCTTATGATATGAATATATATATATATATATATATATATATATGTTAAGGGAAGATGAGACTCCTAGCAATTCCTACAATGAAAACCGATATGGGTTCTTCAAGAGAAGCCTCGCAGTAGAAGAAAAATTCATCCTCGTCCGGTTCTCGAACCCTGGTCATCCGCCTTTCCGGGCCATCCGCTTTAAGACTTGAGCTAACCAGGCGGCTAGTAGATGGCAGGGCGCAGTCGAATTTGTCGACAACTCGAAGAAAAGGCAAGAGTTAGACGTAAAACACACAATATATATATATATATATATATATATATATATATATATATATATATATATATATATATATATATATATATATACTCTAAGAACAGTTTACACCCTTTGGCTTGCCCCTTCTGCCACACAAAAATATTCGTCATCTGCCTTGATGCGTTTCCTTTCTTTATCGCTGCGAGCCCAGAACTTTCCAGTAACGAATGGCACGCGCGTTATCAGCATAGAACAGTTTACACCCTTTGGAGTGCCCCTTCTGATAACGCACGTGCCGTTCGTCACTGGAAAGTTCCGGGCTTGCAGCGATAAAGAAAGGAAACGCATCAAGGCAGATGACGATTATTTTTGTGTGGCAGAAGGGGCAAGCCAAAGGGTGTAAACTGTTCTTAGAGTGTATTGGCTTGAGATTTTGTGGCAAATGAACGTGTTTTTATAAGCTCCGTGGCAGCCACGAAATCATAACTTTTTGTGCATGCTTAGAGCTTGCTTCTGTTTTTGATTTGCTGATTATTTTAGTCTTTAAATAGTAATCGTACGGTTTCTTTCTTTATCACTCTCTATTCTCGTGGGCGCGCGTGGGTTTCGTGTACATTTGGTTTTTGGTTTCGCAGCATGGTTAGAGCGTCTGTGCGGGCCACGTGCTTCAACACATGCAGCCGGCTGTGACGTTGGGTCTTTGCAGCCTTCAAATGGCAGCTTGGAGCTGGCAAGACTGATAGCTATTAGTGGTTTTAGTGTGTGTGTTTTGGTAGGAAAGTGAGAGCGCGGCCGCGTGGCTGCGCGTGTGCGAGAGCGTGTCGTACCTTGGGTCCCGTGGCATTGATTGCTCTTGAAGTAATGGAGTCAGTTGCTTTGCGACATATTGAGGATTTGGATCCTGTCCGTATCCGTTTTTGCCAGAAGGCACAGGCACGTGCTCTGCATTATTGCAGTTTTATAGCATTATAGTATTTGTATTAGAAAAAGCCGTACAATACACGGCAACAAAGCCGGGAAAGCGAGCAGTGTCCCTCAAGGCAGGTGAGGGGACGGATGAGAATGTAGAGAGAATCGAGTAAACTGGCACACAATGTGATGGCAATACTAGGCTGAAGAATATGGAGGCTTTCCAGCTAGAGCTTGTCAAAGAGTTTGAAGAGCTCAATAATGAGCTAAATAGGAAGGGTGATGCATGGAAGGTAGTGGAAGAAAGACTCGAAGCAGCCGTGGAAAAGCAGAACAGGGCCGCCATTGTGAACTAGAATGGTCGTGACAATGAAACGCAGCCCCCCAACGTCTCAGCAGAGGGTGTGCTAACAAAGTACGTGGAATGCATGCAACGTGGTGAAGGCTTAGCTGGAAAGAGCGGCACCTACCTTCAGGTCGGCACGCGAAAAAGCAGGAGCCCAGGGGTCAAAGCCCCTTGCCGAGTCCGAATCAGGCGGAAAACGACAAAGGGAAGCAGTGAAAGGTGGGAGAGAGTGAAATGGTGATTATCGCCGGCGACTCAAACCTGGCTAGGTGCTCAGAAGCAATTGTGGAGAGGGTAAAAGGCGATATAAGAGTGGCGGTAGGGACATTTCTAGTGCAGACACTGGGTTCTGTCATGGAGCGTCCAAAAGCAAAGCCCGGGGAAAATGCCCACGTGCGCAACCTTGTCATAGTAGCAGGTGGGCGAAATACCGTCCTATACAGGAAAGGGACAAGACTAGACCAGCGCTTGGCGAAGGGGGTGGACGACTTGCGCGAGCTATCCGCTCAGGTGCAGATCGTGGTGTGCACGGTGTCGGAGGTGCCTGTACGTGACAGTCACGTACAAAGAGCAGTGGAGGCTGCTAATGAGGCGATATGGAAAATGAGGCGATAGAAAGGCTTCGAGTTTGTTGAACTAAACAGGGAAGTGAGACGGTGCGATGGTTTTGAACGAGACGGGATCCACTTCAATTATAGTTTTGGACGAGAAGTGGGCTGGCGATTTGTTGGTCACGCTGTTGCTTCGTTAGAGGGCCCACGGGCGCTCGGTAGGCCAGAGTAGTTATTAATGAAAAAGGTCCCCTAAGCGAACCTCAGAATAGCACCGCCATCACTAACAGAAAAAGGAGGAAAGTAAGAAAGAGCTCGCTATGCAATAGGCTACATAAACTTGTACGCAGCAGAAGAAAGCAAAATTGAACAGATATTGAGGAGCAGTTAAAAAGAGAACAAATAGGGGTGTATTCGGTTACAGAAACGCACCTTATAGACTCGGAGGAGGCGCGAGAGAATGAAAATTATGTATGTGAAGGGTGCAACGAAACTAACTTGGAAAGAAAGGGATGGGAGTCGGAATTCTCATCCATCAGGGAACGAAATGGAAAACAGTAAATTCAAAGTTTCAAGGGCATCTTTGGCTATCAGGTACAATGAGTGAAAAAAAAAACTTCGCTGGGCGTTACTTATTTGTGTACCGTAAATATTTGCACAGCGAAGAATAAAGGGTTAGTGGAATGCATAAGTGGTGTTATCGAGGGTTTCGGGAATGATGCTGAAATTATCCTATTAGTTGACGTGAATGTTAACATACAGGATTTAGATGGCTATATCGACAACAACGGGAAGTCAATGCTAGCAGCATTACCTCGTTATTGTGAATGCAGGGCTTAAGTGTGAAGGGCAGATCACGTGGGAATAGTAAAACCGGCAATCAACCTTTGATTACTCTCTGATGACAGAAGGAATTCATGATAAGTTGAAAGAAATGGTCATTGTTGAGGGAGCGTACGAGAGCATAGGGAATGACCATAAGCGCACAACTTTGAAAATAGGATATGTAGGTGGGATAGAGAGCACGGAGTGCAAAATTGGCAGTGAGAATTTGAACGCTGAACAAATAACAAATATAGTCAGTAGGGTCGAGGAAGAACTTTGCAAAGGGCCAAGTAAAGAGTGAGAATACAGTGAGCTCCTGAGTGTAATAACGACAAAAATACGGAAAGAGAAACAACATGTTCGTTGGAATGGAAAAAAGAAAGTTAAAAGTCGATGGAACAGGGAGATACGAGAAGCGATCGCAGAACGACATAGAGCATCCCGAGAACACAGGCACGCAAAGAAGGCGCAGTTAGAACAGGAAGAAGTAGCCAGTAAATGGGAAATACAACGGGAGAAAAATCTCTGGTTCAAATACTGGTGCAAGCCAAGATAAAAGGCGAAAGTGAACGTTGGTTGTCCGAAATACGTTAAAGAAAGAAGGCCGTATCTAGAATGATTTGGAACCACCTAAAATTATTTGGCAGGAAGTCAGAAACAATACAACATATCGAGACGAAAAGGGAAACAAACTGGAAGGGGAAGCCGAATCTCTCTAAGGCAATGACTGAGCTGTTTTTGAAGAAAGAAAAGAGTATGAAAGAACCAGTTGGAAAAGAAGCTGGTGCTGACAAACTTGAACTAGAAGAAAGCCGAAGAGAAAATTCCTAAGGGCACAGCGACAAGGTTAGACGAGGTTCCCGTTAGGCTGAATATTGAACTAGGATCAAAAAGTAAGGAAGGCGTGGTGAAAAGAGTAAAAAAAAATCTTTAACATATAGACCAATACCAGACAATTGGCGACAAAGTAGAATTAATTTAATTTATACAGGTAAGGAGAGAAAGGATACACTCGTACAGTCCGTTGACCATTACATCGGTAATATACAGGCTAGCAATGCAGGTAATCAAATGAAAGCTGCAAGCATGGGCAGAGAATAATGCCATTTTCGGAGAACATCAGGATGGCTTCAGGATAGGTAGGCGTTTAGATGATAAAGTATGTGTTCTTACTCAGTGTAATGAAATATCAAGAGTAGAAAGCAGACCGTTATGTGTGACATTTTTAGACAATACAGGAGCGTATCACAACGTAGACGGCAACATTTGTGGGACATTTTGGAAGCGTAGGGCTTAGGTGACGATTGTCTACAGCTTTTGAGAGAGATTTACCTAAAAAATACTGTTTGTGTTGAATGGGACGGGATGAGGGCTGAGGAGAACGTTTATATCAACAGTGGACTGAGGCAGGGTTGCACTTCATCCCTACTGCAGTTTATGATGTACATGGTGAGGAGGGAGAGGGCACTAGAAGAAAATATTATCGGCTTTAATCTCTTATACAAACAGGGGGGCACGGTAGTAGAGCAAAAGCTTCCTGGTTTATTTTATGCGGACGACCTTGTGTTGCTAGCTAGCAAGCAACGTGATTTGCAACCTCTGGCTAATATCTGTAGACAGGAAGGCAACAAGTTACGTTTGAAATTTAGTGTTAGAAAATCACGTGTTATATTATTCAATGAAAACAATGAACGGACAGTGGTGATACAGGGCTAGGAAATACCTTGGGTTAGAGAATATAAATACCTTGGTATATGGATAACCGAAGGCAATAGATATATGGAAACGCAG
Organism: Dermacentor variabilis; assembly: GCF_050947875.1. Classification (NCBI taxonomy): domain Eukaryota; kingdom Metazoa; phylum Arthropoda; class Arachnida; order Ixodida; family Ixodidae; genus Dermacentor; species Dermacentor variabilis. Next base: position 45,442,110 of record NC_134574.1, read on the forward strand.
GAAAAAACAATAACATTAAAGGGGAAGAGAAATGCGGCCATAATGAAGCACAGAGCGCTATGGGGATACAATAGGTACGAGGTACTCTGTGGTATGTGGAAAGGTGTAATGGTTCCAGGACATACTTTTGGAAATGCGGCTGTTTGCTTGAAATCAGAGGTACAATAAGGACTCTACGGGAACCAAAGGTCAGTGGGACGCCTCACAATGGGCCCTCATGGGAAAATTACAAATGAACCTGTGCAGGGTCATATGGGCTGGAATAGCCTTGAAGTGAGGGAATCTCACAGTAAAATTGATTATGAAGAACGACTAAGGCATATGGAAGAATGTAAATGGGCTGGGGTGCAGAGGTGGCATAGAGGTAGAGTATCCGCATCGCGTGGAAGAGGACCGTGGCTCGAATCCCCGTGCCGCGCAATTTCCCACCGGATTAAAGAAAATCCGCGTGCTGATAAAATTGCACAAACAGGCCTGGAGTGCGGCCTGACCCTGTGACTAGAACCGGTAACGCACTCACTCACCACAGCAGGATTGGTCACCCTGGCGCAGTACTTGGCCACAACCTCCTATATGAATACAACAAACAAACCCCGGCCCTCAGTCCTCAGCAACCGCGAAGCAACTGACCACGGCGGCGGTCAGATCTGTGACGCAGCAGAGGGTGCTAAGAATCCCTGGCTCCGGACAGGCCACCATTGGAATCTGAACCTGGCAACGTTTAAGATGAGAACGTTATCTAGTGAGGCGAGTCTAGCAGTGTTATTGGAGGAATTAGAGGCTAGTAAATGGGATATAATAGAGCTCAGTGAGGTTAGGAGGGCGAAAGAAGCATATACAGTGCTAAAAAGCGGGCACGTACTGTGCTACCGGGGCTTAGCGGAGAGACGAGAACTAGGTGTCGGATTCCCGATTAATAACGATATAGCTGGTGACATACATGAATTCTATAGCATTAACAGAGGGTGGCAGGCCTTGTTGTGAAACTTAATAAGAAGTACAAATTGAAGGTGGTACAGGTCTACGCCCCTACATCCAGTCATGATGACCAGGAAGTCGAAAGCTTTTGTGAAGACGTGGAATCAGCGATGGGTAAAGTCAAAACAAAATACACTATAATGATGGGCGACTTCAATGCCAGGGTAGAAAAGAAGCAGGTTGGAGACAAGACAGTGGGCGAATATGGCATAGGCTCTAGGAATAGCAGGGGAGAGTTATTAGTAGAGTTTGCAGAACAGAATAATTTGCAGATAATCAATACCATCTTCCGCAAGCGGGTTAGCCGAAAGTAGACGTGGAGGAGCCCAAATGGAGAGACTAGATATGAAATAGGCTTCATAGTCAGCGCTAACCCTGGCATCATGCAAGATGTGGATGTGCTCGTCAAGGTGCGCTGCAGTGGCCATAGGATGGTAAGAACTCGAATTAGCCCAGACTTGAGGAAGGAGCGGAAGAAACTGGTACATAAGAAGGCGATCAATGAGTTGTGGTAAGAGGGAAAATAGAGAAATTCCGGATCAAGCTATATAACAGCTATTTGGCTTTAACTCAGGGAGGAGGACCCCAGTGTTGAATCAATGAAAGACAATCTTATGGGCATTATTAAGGAATTTGCAATAGAAGTCGGTGGTAACTTCGTTAGACAGGATACCAGTAAGCTATCGCAGGATACGAAAAGTCTGATCAAGAAACGCCAATTTTTGAAAGCCTCTAACAATGCAGCTAGAATAGAACTTACAAAATTTTCGAAGTTAATCAACAAGCGTAAGATAGCTGACATAAGGAAGTATAATATTGATAAAATTGAACATGCTCTCAGGAACGGAGGAAACCTAAAAGCAGTGAAGAAGAAACTTCAGGCAAGAATAAGATGTACGCGTTAAGAGACAAAGCCGGCAATATCCTTAGTGTTATGGATGAGATAGTTCAAGTGGCTGAGCAGTTCTATAGGGATTTATACAGTACCAGTGGCACCCACGACGATAATAAAAGAGAGAATAGTCGAGAGCACTTTGACATCCAACAAGTAACGCCGGAAGAAGTAAAGAAAGCCTTGGAAGATATGCAAAGGGGGAAGGCAGCTGGGGAGGATCAGGTAGCAGGAGATTTGTTGTGGGTTGGTAGGCTCATTGTTCTAGAAAAACTGGCCACCCTGTATACGCAATGCCTCATGACGTCGAGCGTACCGGAATCTTGGAAAAACGCTAACATAATCCTAATCCATAAGAAAGGGGACGCCAAACACTTGGAAATTTATAGACCGATCAGCTTACTGTCGGTTACCTACAAAGTGTTTACTCAGGTAATCGCCAATAGTGACACGTGTACTTCTTTATCTTTGCGGGCGACCACTTCTCACCACCTAACAAATGTTATCGTACAGCGCAGGACGCACTTCGATGTGTGGGAAGTTTCTGGATTGTTATCGATGTTTCCATCCACTGTCTATGACCGAACCATGTATAATCTGATTGCATCTGTGCGCGACGCGAATAATGTAGGACTTTGTGGAAGGCGCGCGGGTCCCAGCGATTAGTCATGAACATTCGAAGGTTGATGTTTAAAAGCTGACGCGCTTGAACTGCGGATCAGATTTCGACGATCGCCGACCGTGTTCGCCACTATCGTTGTGCTATATGTGTAGCCTGTTTTGTGGGCACAGGTTCGCCCAATAAAAGTTAGTTTTGTCGTTCACAGTATTGCTACTGTGTTCTTCAACGTCACCAACGCGTGACATCTGGAGGAGGTGCTTTACGTTCATGTACCGGACGCCCCCGACAACCCGGACCGCAAGGACAACAGCAACCTCGTCCCGGAACATCGAGCGAGGCGCCGGCTACAGCTGCTTCGCCGGAACAAGGAATTCTACCAGAGACGACCAAGAAGATCGTCCGAGAAGGTCGTCCAGAGACGACGAAGAAGGCAGCCCCAATGGCAGCCTCAGTTGCCCCAGTAGTTCTGTAGCAGCCCAGGGAGCCACCGACTTTCCGCGGTTCCACACTTGAGGACCCGGAAAGCTGGCTGGAGACGTATGAGAGGGTCTCTACGTTTAACAGTTGAGATAGCGACTACAAGCTGCGACATGCGTATTTCGCATTGGAAGACGCCGCCAGGACCTGGTTCGAGAATCGAGAATCCACCTTAACGACGTGGGACCTGTTCCGAAGCGGCTTCTTGCATACATTTACAAACGTCGGGCGAAAAGAGCGAGCCCAAGCTCTACCAGAAACCAGAGCGCAGCTGCCAAATGAGACGATCGCGATATTCACGGAGGAGGTGGCCCGTCCTTTCCGGCACGCCGCCCAGGAAATGTCGGAGGAGAAAAAAGTCCGCTTCCTGATGCGGAGCGTCAAGCAAGAACTTTTCGCTTGACTTATTTGTAACCCACCGAAGATTGTAGCTGAGTTTTCTGCAGAGGCATCGACGATCAAGAAAACTCTGGAGATGCGCACCCGGCAATATAACCACCAGGGGCTCACGCTGCTGTACACCATTCAAAGACTGGGTTCCGAAGACCTTCAAGAGATAATCAGGGCCATTGTGCGCGAAGAACTGCGCAAGGTCCCGCCTTCGTCGCAGCCTCAAGTGGCCTCGATCACGAAGTTCAGCGATCACTTGGTCTTCCTGAGGTACAACCTCAAGTACCTCAGCCCCAGCCAGAAGCGATGACCTACGCCGCCATCGCACGCCGTCAAGGTCCCCCTCCGTGACCGCGCCAGGGCCCTGTGACGCCACAATTCCGTCGTCCGCCGCCGCCGCCGCCGCCAGCACGCCTACCCGTCGCCCAGCGCACCTACACGAGGAAGACGGACATTCGGCGAGCCCCGGACCACCGTCCGCTCTGCTATCACTGCGGAGAAGCCGGCCACGTGTACCGCCGATGCCCAAACCCGCGACATGGGACTCAGAGGGTTCGCCGTCAACGCGCCGCGTCCACAGCTTGGGGAGCGCCCACGTGACATCGCCGATTACCTAGCCTCCACTCAGGGGAACTCTCGACGACCGTCCCGTTCGCCGTCATCAGGCTGCTAACTATCGTCGCAGCGCCGGCCATACACCGGCCCAGCCCGGGGCCGCTCTGCGAGCCCATGTCCGGAAAAATAAAAGCAGCAACCGATGGAGGCGCGGTTGCTGTTCGTCGAACTGACGAAGCTCCTCCGCCGCCGACGAATACGACGAAGAGACCATCTCGACGACATAATAACGACACGCCGCCGTCCTGACGATGTCAGGAAGCCAAGATTACACCGATGAAAGACGACTTGACGACGCGACGTTGCAGCTTCCGTTCAGCACGACACAGCCGTGATCCGACGCCATGGCCTAATTGCAATGCCAGACAAAGAACCACTGGCCTCGACGTGCTCCTCGACGGCCACGCAGCTACCGCTTTAGTGGACACAGGGGCTGATTACTCCGTCATGAGTGGACACATCGCCGCCAGTTGAAGAAGGTTAAGACTGCATGGGAGGGTCCTCGAATTCGGACCGCTGGAGGACACCTCATCACGCCGACTGGAATCTGCACGGCAAGAATAACCATTCATGACAGGATTTACCCTGCCACCTTCGTATCCTCCAACAGTGTTCACGAGACGTCTTTCTCGGTATGGACTTCCTCAACCAACACGGCGCAATCATCGGCTTGAAGTCGAAGTCAATAGCGCTGTCGGAAGATAAAACGATACCGCCGGAGAGCCCTCGTAGTCACCACGCCTTGAGTGTGCTCGAAGATGAAGTGAGCATCCCGCCTCGCTCCAGCATTGTCATTTCGATCGGCACCGAAACACCCGCTGACGTAGAAGGCGTCATCGAAGGCGACCACCGTCTACTGCTAGACCATGAAATTTGCTTCGTAAGAGAGATCGCTCGACTACATGGAGGGAAAACTGAAGTGTTGCTGACAAACTTCAGCCAGGAGTTTAAGCACATCAACAAGGGCACGACGATCGCGTACATCGTGGACATTCTGGAAACCAGTAATGTCTTTGTCCTCTCAGGTTCCGCCGCATCTACCCCGACGACCATGGTTCCCGAACCAGACTACGACATTAATCCATGTCTTCCCGTGATTAAGCAACAGCAGCTCAAATGTCTGCTCCGACGATACAAAGGCTGCTTTTCGACGCAATCGAGGATTCGACAAACACCAGTCGCGAAGCATCGCATAATCACCGAGGAGTGCGCTAGACCACTCCGCCAGAGCCCTTACCGAGTTTCGCCACGAGAACGTGCAGCTATAAGAGAACAAGTCGACAAAATGCTGCGCAACGACATTATCCAGCCGTCGAAAAGCCCGTAGGCATCCCCTGTTGTCCTGGTAAAGAAAAAGGACGGAACCCTACGATCACCTTAAGCAGCTTGCGACAGTATTAGAGGCCATCAAGTCATCTGGGCTCACTCTGAAGCCGGAAAAGTGTCGCTTCGCTTACGATGAGCTTCTATTTCTAGGCCACGTCATCAGCAAATCTGGGGTATGCCCAGACCCGCAGAAGACAGCTGCCATCGCAAAGTTCCCGCAACCAATCGACAAGAAGGCAGTGCGTACATTTCTTGGCATGTGTACCTACTACAGGCGATTTGTCAATGACTTTTCACGCATCGCTGAGCCGCTGACACAGCTAACTAAATGTGACGTCGAGTTCAAGTGGGAAACTCCGCAGGCCGACGCATTTCAAGAACTCAAACGACGCATGCAGTTGCCGCCCGTACTTGCGCACTTCGACGAGCACGCCGATACCGAAATCCACACTGACGCCAGTAGCCGAGGCCTGGGTGCCGTCCTAGTCCAGAGAAAAGATGGACATGAACACGTGACAGCTTACGCTAGCCGGTCATTGTGGAAAGCGGAAGGGAATTATTCTACAACTGAAAAAAAAATGCCTCGCCATCATTTGGGCTACAGCGAAATGTCGCCCTTACCTATTTGGCAGGCCATTCAAAGTGTTCAGCGACCATGACGCGTTGTGCTCGCTAGCTAACTTAAAGGACCCTTCAGGACGGCTGGCGTGGTGGAGCCTCAGACTACAAGAATACATCACTGTAACATACAAGTCCGGACGAAAACACTGAGATGCCGATTGCGTATGACGCGCCCCCGTTGACCCGCCGCCGCAAGATGTCAATGATGAAGACGCCTTCCTTGGTATAATAACCGCGGAAGTCTTCGCCGAACAGCAACGAGGAGATCCGGAGCTAAAAGCCCTAGTCGAGTATTTGGAAGGGCACACCGACCTTGTCCCTAGGGCATTTAAGCGTGAATTGTCTTCGTTCACGCTTCAAAACAACCTACTCGTAAAGAATGTCTCACCAGTCTGCGCCAACTACCTTCGTGTTGTTCCGTCGGCGCTGCGTCCAGAACTACTACACGCCCTACATGATGATCCGACCGCTGGGCACCTCGGTTTCTCCCGGACGCTATCGAGGATACAGGAAAGGTATTACTGGCCGCACGTAACCACCGATGTCGCCCGTTACGTCAAGACATGCCGAGACTGTCAGCGACGCAAAACAGCACCGACAAGGCCAGCGGGATTACTACAGCCGATCAAGCCTCCTTACCGACCTTTTCAGCAGATCGGGATGGACTTGTTGGGACCGTTTCCGACGTCAACCTCCGGAAATAAGTGGACCGTCGTGGCGACGGACTATCTCACCCGCTTCGCTGAAACTAAAGCTCTACCGAAAGGCAGCGCAGCCGAAGTGGGGACATTTTTCGTCGATAACATCCTGCTGCGACACGGTGCTCCAGAAGTCCTTATCACCGACAGAGAAATTGATTTTACAGCAGAGCTCACGCAAGCCATTCTGCAATACAGCTAGGCAAGTCACAGGAGGACAACTGCCTACCATCCGCAGACAAATGGCCTCACGGAGCGCCTCAACAAGACCCTCGCCGGCATGCTGGCAATGTACGTCGACGTCGAGCACATGACGTGGGATGCGGTCCCGCCGTACGTAACATTCACTTACAACACGGCGGTGCAAGAAACAAAACAGCTTACGCCATTTAAGCTGGTTTACGGCAGGAACCCGACGATGACGCTCGACGCCATGCGGCCGCACGTCACTGACGAGGAAAATCTTGACATCGCTACCTATCTCCAGCGCGCAGAAGCCCGACAGCTCGCCCGTCTGGGGATCAAGAACCAGCAGGGGACCGACAGCCGACACTACAACCTCCGACGACGCGTCGTCGAGTACCAGCCCGGCGACCGTGTTTGGATATGGACCCCGATACGCCGTCGAGGACTCAGTGAGAAACTACTGCGACGCTATTTCGGACCCTACAAGGTCATCCGACGTATTGGCGCACTGGACTATGAGGTCGTGCCAGACGGCATTTCGCTATCACAGCGGCGCCGCTCCCGACCTGAAATAGTCCACGTTGTGCGACTCAAGCCGTGCTACCAGCGTTAATGAACTTTGCGACTTCGCGTAACTGACCTTTGGACTTTGTTTCTTTTCGTTGTTTTGTCACTTTTGTTTAATAAGTGCACTTTTGTGTTTCGCTCTCTTGTATTTGTAGCATCGGGACGGTGCTTTTAAGGAGGGGGTAATGACACGTGTACTTCTTTATCTTTACGGGAGACCACTTCTCAGCACCTAACAAATGTTATCGCACAGCGCAGGACGCGCTTCCATGTGTGGGAAGTTTCTGGAATGTTATCGATGTTTCCATCCACCGTCTATGACCAAACCATACATAATCTGATTGCATGTGTGCGCGACGCGAATAATGTAGAACATTGTGGAATGCGCGCTGATCCCAGCGATTCGTCTAGAACATTCGACGATGGATGTATAAAAGCCGACGCGCTTGAACCGCTGATCAGATTTCGACCATCGCCGACCGTGTTCGTCGCTACCGTTGTGCTATAAGTGTAGCCTGTTTTGTGGACACAGGTTCGCCCAATAAAAGTTAGTTTTGCCGTTCACAGTATTGCCACTGTGTTCTTCAACGTCACCACCATGTGACAATAGAATCAGGAACACCTTAGATTTCTGTTAATCAAAGAACCAGGCAGGATTCCGTAAAGGCTACTCAACAATAGACCATAGTCACACTATCAATCAGGAGATAGAGAAATGTGCGGAATATAACCAACCCTTGTATATAGCCTTCATTGCATACAAGAAAGCGTTTGATTCAGTCGAAACGTCAGCAGTCATGGAGGCATTACGGAATCAGGGTGTAGACGAGCCATATGTAACAATACTGAAATATATCTATACCGGCTCCACAGCCACCGTAGTCCTCCATAAAGAAAACAACAAAATCCCAATAAAGAAAGGCGTCAAGCAGGGAGACACGATCTCTCCAATGCCATTCACAGCGTGTTCACAGGAGGTATTGAGAGACCTGGATTGGGAAGAATTGGGGATAATAGTTAATGGAGAATACCTTAGTAATTTGCGATTTGCTGATGATATTGCCTTGCTTAGTAACTCAGAAGACCAATTGCAATGCATGCTCACTGACCTGGAGAGGCAAAGCAGAAGTCTAAAAATTAATCTGCAGAAAACTGATGCAATCTTTCACAGTCTCGGAAGAGAACAGCAATTTACGATAGGCAGCGAGGCACTGGAAGTGGTATGTCGACTTAAGGCAGGTAGTGACCGCGGACCCGGTTCAGGAGACTGAAATAATCAGAAGAATGAGAATGGGCTATGATGCGTTTGACAGGCATTCTGAGATTATGAACAGCAGTTTGCCATTATTTCTCAAGAAAGAAGTGAATAACAGCTGTGTCTTACCAGTACTCACGTACGGTGCAGAAACCTGGAGGCTTACAAAAAGGGTTCTAGCTAAATTGAAGACGACGCCATGAGCTATGGAAAGAAGAATGATGGATGGAATAAAATTAGGGGTTAGAAAAGAGCAGATTGGGTGAGGGAACAAAATCGAGGTAATGACATCTTAGTCGAAATGAAGAAAAAGAAATGGACATGGGGAGGACATGTAATGAGTAGGGAAGTTAACCGATAGTCATTAAAGGTTACGGACTGGATTCCAAGGGAAGATGACCGTAGCAAGGGGCGGTAGAAAGTTAGGTGGGTGGATGAGATTAAGAAGTTTGCAGGCACAACATGGCCACAAATAATACGTGACTGGGGCAGATGGTGAAGTATGGGAGAGGCCTTTGCCCTGCAGTGGGCGTAACCAGGATGATGGTGATGATTATGATCATGATCATGATGATGATGAAATGGGCTGGGAGTGTGTTGAGGTATCTGTAGAGGAAAAACATTGATTCACAGTGGAGGAAAAGGACTAGAAAGCTTACCAGCATGTATGCGGCCTGTAGGATGGACAACACAGCAACAAACAACGTCAAGTATAGTCAGAGAGGCTGAAATAGTCTCGTTTGTGGTGGCAATGAAAACCACCCATGATTAGCTACATAACATGAAAAAACAAAATCAGGAAAGAAACAAATTATGATAACTCGAAGGGAAGCTCATTACTTTTCGAGGCAAGATCAGGATGCCTTAGAACACACACTTATAAAGCAACATTAGAGACGGAAGAAGAAGCATGTGCTTGCTGCGGTAAAGCTAGGGAAACGATGGAGCATGTTATATTAGAATGTGAAGACGTTTGCCCAGCGGTCGATTTAGGCACAACTGACCTCCTTGAAGCCCTTGGGTTCAGCGAGAGCAGGGGAAAAGTAATTATGTCCGCAATAGAGATTAGCAAGGGGAAATAAGAAGACTGGTGGAAGAAAAGTAGGGAAATGACTGAAAGCGGAGACGTATTAAAGAAAAGTTCACAATAGGTGGTCAGAAAATTTGTTTGTTCGAGTTCATATTGGTTTTTTCTTTTTTAACCTACGTAGGACATTAGGCAGTATAGTAGCAAGAGCTTGGTAGCGCGAACCACCGTCCATATCCGAATGGGCGCTCATGGGATCCATCCATCCACCCATCCATCCATATATATATATATATATGAATAATTAGAGCACAGATCTGGGTAGAATTTGTGGTAAGAAATTGACTCCGAATAAAGAATGCCTTATTCAGGAAGAACAGTGACAGGAAGACGGCCTTGAAAAGACCTAATGGAGAATAAAGAAATGAAATAGATTTGAGAACCTGTGCGTAACCTTGCGTAGCGCGGATCGTAGAAGTGATAGGTAAAGGGCAATTATCATCGCTTAGTGAATAATAACGCGCAATATTTCAGGAGCACAAGTAAACCTAATCAGATTTCCGATCGTGAAAGTGCCCAGCAACGTAACCATCCATTTTCTTACATCTTTACTACCAAACTTGATAACAGTCTGCCTCCCTTTTGCTTTTTCAATGATTAAGTCATGCCTGGCATTGCTTTAGGTCCTAAAGGCATTGATTCCTATCTTAAAACCTATTGATTGATTCTACCCTACATCACCATGTGTTGTCGATGGAATTAATGCAAACAATTAAAAAACACCAGATAATCTGAGATCGCGATTTAGATGTGCTATTTTTCAGCAGTCTTTATCTTCAAGAGTGGTGCCGTAAGACTGGAGAGTGAGTTAGATACTTCCAGTCTCAAGGTTAATAGAAATCCTTGGGTTTTCCGTACTAAAAGCAGAATCCAGTTATGAGGCAAACCATAGTGTGGGGCTGGAGATTAATTTTGACCATATGGGGTCCTTTCACACACACCTAAATGTAAGTATCCCGGCGTTATTACGTTTGATCCTCATCAAAGTGCCACCGCCGTAGCCAGGATTTCATCTCGTGACCTCGTTCATAGTAGTGAGACGCCATAGTCGCTAAGCCAATGCAGCGGATATTATGTGTGGTGTTGAGCTTCGTGAGAGCTAAGTATTTTGGAACGAAGTGTAGAGACACATAGCGTAACTAGCTCGAACTTGGCTATTGGTCATCGAGTTGCATGGTCGTGTTAGGAGGGAGTAATTTGATGCAGTTGAAGAGAAAACAGTTGTCTCATATTTTATGACCTGAGCTGACGAAGTTAATTTTATAACTATTTCAGTTTTTCTAATGATGCTGTCCCTGTGGCTGTCGTCGTGAACCAGTTTTTCTCGCATTATCAAATCTGTGAAAATAACCCGGATTGTTACCTTCCACAAAGCGCATACCCCTTAAGCTATGTGGGGCTTTTCCCTTTTTTTGTTTTCGTGATGACATATATCTCTCCGAAAACTATTATTTATGTTTGCCTATATAACACAATCGCTACTTTATTAACAATGCGAAAGTGTATTAATCAACTTTATCTTACATGCATCATCGTAAAGCATGTGCGGCTTCCGTGCAAGTGTGCGCCTAGAAAGAGATCATTCTAGGAAGTCTGATGAAATGTTTTCGGTAGCGTTCTACTCCTATGGCGGCAATTTGGTATCCAAGAATTTTCATGTTCGTGCTTTGGAACTTCTGATGAAAAAAACCAAACAATTTGGACTGTTGAGCCACATAGCTGCGAACGTCGCCCCTGAACCACATATGAAAACACAATTCATATGATTTGTGATGTGTACCAGTTATGCCAAATAGCTTGCCGGACATGTGTATTGTTAATGTGGCTGCAGAATCGTGAGAGTGATCTTATTGTTTGTACATTCTATCGCACTGCATTGAGCTACAAAACGCGTTTCTCTTTATTGGAGCTATTTTCGATGCGCCGATTTATTACGCGTTCCGCCTAAAGCGATGGTTTGGTTTAGGGAGACCGCTATGTACATTTCGATAAAAGATATATGGCCTCGCACTGGCAACAGCACTGATTAGTTGAGAAACGCGTTTACTGTAAGACAGCCGGACAATGCCTCTACCACAACGGTGCTACATTTTGACTACCGCTATACAACAGTTAGGCCAATTGAATATATGGGTGTGATTTATCTTCTACAGAAAGCCGGTCCTTTAGGCGACGACTAATTAAACATACAAAAATGTGTACTACCTAAAGGAAACCGTCTATGTTTCGTCGACACATTTAAACTTTCCTGTTTGCGTTTCCTTCAATTCAGTTTTATTTCTCCATGACATACAGTAGGAATAGAGGGAGAAGGGAACAAAATCTTTTCTATGAAAAGCTTGAGGTGATCCGTGTACAAATATTGCATTACAATACAACATATGCTGCTCTTGTACAAGTTTGTGGTAGAAAAAGGGCAGTTGGGTTAAAAAGAATGCTTAAATCTACATGTAAAGAAAGCTTGAAATAGAGGCACTTATCGGATAAATTCTGGGCGGTTATATATTTTATGGGTCCTTATAGGTGTAATAAAATTCTTACCGCAGTGGCAGTCACAATCTCCATTATCCTTAAGGAAACACGACGTTCTATATTGAGAGGCACATTTGATTGTACAAGGAAAGGTCACTGGAAAAATAAAGATCAGCAGCATTATAAGGTCGACTTGAGCCCCTTGCTTCGAACATCGAGCCTTCCTCTAAAAACGCGCAGGTTTCGAGCCTGACACTTGATTACAAACCCGAGCTTGGTTTTTATCACATCCGTCCGCTACTCAAACACAAGCCTGATAATACTCGCTTAAATAAGACAATTCTAAAAAATATTGCCCCAAGCATCTTTCCAGTACTGTCCGCCTTATTTTCACAATCACTATCAACAGGCGTTTTCCCTCACGAATGGAAGGTGGCTAAGGTAGGGCCATTTTTCAAGTCTGGGGATCGTTTTTCACCGCTTAACTATTTCTTTAACAAGTAACATTTGTAAATTAATCGAACATATCATACATTCCCAGGTCATTAACTATCTTGAAGAACATAACCTCATATTTAAGCAACAGCACGGTTTTCGCAGAGGCTATTCATGTGACACTCAGCTCGCTGGTTTTATTCACGACATACATTCATCAATAGACACCGGAATTCAAGTAGATGCCGTGAAATAAATAATAAACAAATTGCTTAACACAATTACCTAGTCATACACATCATATAAATTTTCGTTTTCTAAAGGATTTGTTAAGCATTTGTATGCTGTAGTCGTCGGACGGGCTTCGTGCATGTCAGTATTACTATCATCTTGATGCTACTTTGCGGTACAAGAAACCACTCTCCACGACACTTCGCAATTTGGAAGGGGGCGTGGCCGGCACGTTGCCGCTGTGCTCACGCGAATGCCGACGCGTCAGCGATGGCGCAGGCGTTCGCCAATTAACGCGTTTTCGCGAGCTACAAACTAACCACCCGGTTGCAGCTTTAGGTGCCCATTCTTGCGCGAACGTCGGCGTGGTTTCTCGGCGCCTTCTAACAGGGCGAACGAGCACAGCAAATGGTGAGAAGAGAGGGGAAAGGCCGGGATGTTAACCAGAGTGGAAGATCCGGTTGGCTATGCTATACTGGAGGGAGAAGAAAGGGGAGGTAAAGTGGAAGGAAAATAGAGACAGGGAGTCAGAGAGAGAGAGAGAAATAAAGCGAGCGCTGATACACAATGGCAGTCGGTCACTATCACCGCATACTTTCATCGCAGAACACAGTAGCACTCGTACCACTATAAACATAGGTTCAGGCTATAGCCGCTTGTCCAAGCCTGTTGTCCTGAAAAACTGTAACCGTTCTCTCTTCACCCTCCGCGGCGATGGCTTGTGGTTTGGGCATTCTAAAATAATTTCATGTTTTAAAAGTGTTTAGGTCAAAGCACACGGATTGCAAGTGATCATCTATATCGTAGCGAGGACAATCATAGAGAATGCTTTTAAAAGTCTCCACGCTCTCACATTTACTACACTAGGCCTCGTCAGTCCATCCAATTGGGAATGCAAAATACTTCTTAAAGGCCACTCGTAACTGTATTCGACAAAGCTCGCTATCTTCGGGACGGTAGAATCAAGCTGGGATGCCTTGGCATGCCAGCTTGACTCCCAGAGTCTAGGTGGCGCAGAGGCTTAGTCTGAAAGCTTTGTGTGTTCCAGAGGCTAGTCGCAGCTTCGCTAGCGGCATAATTTATGCCAATTAGCTCAAAATCATCAATAAAAAGCCACCAAATACATCTTTCATGATCATCTGGATGCCAGCTCAACCACGGGCCTGGAGAGTTGGCTCACCGAGCCAACGCCGAAGGATACGCACCTGAGCGCATGTACCTTCTAGACTCCTACCAAGACATCGCACAGCATCACGAGCTAACCTACAGAACATACGCACGCCCACACAGTTTACTACCTAGAGCGCAGGAGCGATTCCTCCGAGCTTTAAAAGTTAATGAATTGCCCTACCCAACCCTCGCCTACACCTTATATCTCCTCACACAATTCTGTCTGCAATGCCGCTTCTGCGCAGCACCCGGCTCCCTCAGGAACAAGCACCATTAGATCTTCTGAACCTCTATCAAACCGACGAACTTTGGGAGAGAGCCTTAGCCAGCTCCGACCTCGAAGACCAGCTACGGCTGATTGCGAACGCCGAGGAGGTGGGCCCAAGCTCAATGCATTCAGGAATGAGGATGCCTCTCCAAAGCTTCATTTACATAATAAACACGTTTATTCTGTCTCTCTCCACTTCAGGAATGTAATATCCCGGGTATGCATTCAAAGTTATTTAGCGGCATATGTGCTTGAAGATGGTACGGACTCCTCTTGGTCGCCTTGAAGAGCCGATCGACCAGCGTTATCGGCGTGTTAACTTTGAGGCCGCAGTGACTTGGAAGCCACTGAAATGTGACGTGTTGTCCTTTTTCCGTCAATGTATGCATTAGTTTTGTAATCTTCAATAAAATTTGTTCGTGTCGTTCATTCCGCCGGGCTGATAGAAAAGACTATAGTGCTGCCTTCGAGTCACTGAATGTTGACCATCTGCGAGTTTTTCTTTGCTGGCGAGACGAAGTGCAGCGCGAAGAGCTGCAAGTTTCACGGCCGTCGATGTTGTTGGGTGGCGAGCATTGAAACTGCTGGTGCTGACCGTTGCTGGGAAAACCACGGCACCAGAGGAACACTGGAGAGTTGCTGGTCCACCAGTATAAATATATATGGGGTCGGCCTACGTTTCGTGCAATTAAAGAAGAGTTGTCTACAAGAAGGGGATTACAGCTCTGGCTAAAGCCTGAAATAGCGAACGCAGAAAACGAATTAAAGACGGCGAGAGCCAAGGGAATGCGAGGAGAATAGCGGAGGAGGAGGGTATGGCGAAAGCGCGAGAAGGAAAGCCTGCGGCCGCGCACGACTACCTTTGCGGCGACAATGGCTACGACATGGCGCCATAGTAGCGCGCGTCGTCTGTATGGAAACAAAGCGCTGCATAAGCGGAGCTCTGCCTGTGAAGGCTGCTGTGCATCGCACCCACGCGTCGTGATCAGCTAGGCAATCACGCCATACCACTTCGTTGGCAATGTGGCGCGCGAGATAAATTCTCCGCGCCAGTCAATATATTGGGAAAAAACACTTATACAGCTGCGCTCAAACTTCGCACTAAGGAGTATCGAAGCCTTCGGTGAATATTTTGTTTCGTTTGTTGTATGCTGCACTGTACGCGCGCACAACCTGAACCTGATTTGTATATATTTGATCTTTGTGGGGTGTTTTTAAACTGCATAAGATTTCTTTATATAACTATATATATTTGAGTGAGGCTAGCATTGAGGTACCGTTTACTCAGTGTTTAAAATCAATGGATTAGTCAATCCATCAATCAATGCACACTCTTCTTCCAGAAACGTAAAGGCCTACCAGTTTAATATGTTGACTACTCGAGTCTACCGCGCTATAGGTAACCTAGCAAGCAACAATAACTACATACCATTGTTACTAAAAGGGCGTGAATAAAACCCCTATGTTTTTATTTGCATTGTGTTTTATATCTCACTTGAAAAGCTACACACATGATTGCCTGCCTTAGAACGCAACTATTGCATACAAGGCTTATAAAAGCAAAAATTTTCGACCTCCTACTTTATTCACCTCATGAAATGAGACACTAATAAGTGTTTTTTGAGTGACTCTAAGCTATATACTCACAGCAACGGCACACGCAGGTTACTGGCGTACGCAAGCAATGGCGATATTTTGCGTCGGAGCAGTTTGCGCTCAACCAAGGTACACAGGGGTCCATCGTGTCAGCTGGAAAGAGCAATTTAAAGTAAAAAAAAGTCCAATGGAACAGATATTCACTAAATTTGAGGAAATTTCTCCAACTGCTATACTTTTAAGAAGTGTAAATGTCATAAGGGGAAACAATAAATTATGGAATTGATATTTCAGCTTTCTTTGTCCCGCTACCCTGTTGACCAGATTAAGGGACACCGGCTGAAATAAGAAAACATGTTTAGCTGGTTGGCTTTGCAAATTAAAGGTACCTGGAAGCCACAGACAGCTGCAAAACTCTTAACCTAGAAATCTACTGAGTTGGAGGTGGCAAACCAGTTTCAAACACTTTTGCAACGCACTGCGTCAATGCGAAAGCTTCCCGCCACCACAAGGCATGTATTGCAGCGAATATATACTGCTGGCATACGGTGGCGTTAGGAATAATAAACTAAATTCAAAATATTTTTTTGGCTCAACAAAATGATTATTCTGAACAACAATGTTACATAAATTAGGTGTTCTTCGGTAAAACAAGTAAACTTTCATATTTCTAGGTGCCTCACCTCGATGCGACATTTACAGCTGAATACGTCACAGAAATGCAATTCTTGTAAGTTTGGGATCAATTTTCCTAGATATTTACTGGTTGGTGCGTGCCAAAATATTTTAGCCAAATATTTGGACGCAAGAATGCCAGGAGTAGTCAACAGAACAACCCTGAATAAATTTGAAATTCTTATGAGGTTTCACTAAACGCCCTAACATTGTGCTATTTGCTGGTATTGTTATTCTGTTCAAAATATTGTAGGGACCTTTAAGGGGATGTGCGCAGTAAAACACGACGTTTCTAAGATATTTAGTTGATAATTTCGCATTTATTTATACATGATCCATATTCTCCTTTTTTTTCTTGTACATCTTGTTGTGCTTAAGAATAGAATTCAAATGGTGGTAAGGCGAACCAATTGCTTTCCCACATTTTTTGCCAATATATTTTCCTGGGACTGCTCAAGTGCACGCTATACTTTTCAAATAAATCAGCAGTGGTGAAGTTTTCGACTGGTTCTTCTGACTTAAATGATTCAAATACGAAACAGTGTTATTGCGAAATAAAAAAACCTATAAGCAACCTGCAATTACTGAATTATTTTTAATGATAAGCCGTGCTCTCTCATGATGAAAATAGAATTCAATATTTTCCCTTTTCATCAGGCTGCTCAAACTACATTTGATTATTCTGATCATTTCATATTGCCTAACGACTGCAAGCTTATAAGAGTGACATCGAAAATACCACTCAATAATTTTACTTTTCAATTTGACCTGCTAAGAAGCACAGAGTCCTTCCAACCCGTTCTTTTTCTGAGCAATACATGCCCAGGTTGACGACATTTAAATGATCACATAAAGCGAACACAGAATGAAGCCAAAGAAAGCACCGGAGAAATTACCTGTGGTTGAAATTGGAATGCAGAAGATTGTTACGGGGAGGTTGCGAATATACAAAAACTATACTTATAAGATAATATACATAGAGGATGAGTCAGAATATCTAAGATGGCTGACCACGTACAACACGCAGCAGCCAGCGTCTCCACTCTTCTTCCTCTCTCTTCTCTCATCCTTCCGTATCAGGACCCCCGGGTGGCGAAGCGCCGTCTCGGCGCATGGCAGGCGAAGAATGGCGAGCTAAGTATAGCGTCAGCCGTGAAACGTGCACAACGACAGGCGCCTTGCTTGAGGATGCATCAAAGTGCAGTGGCGAAATCACGTAATAGACGTCGTTAACATGGCGTAGGACTTCATAAGGCCCTGTGTAGCGAGTGAGAAGCTTCTGGGAGAGGCGGACCTAGCGACATGGTGACCAAAGCAGCACCCAAGCACCTGCGGCGAACTGAACATCGCGATAGTACCGGTGGTAACGCTCTTTTTCAGATGCTGCGAGGCTAATAAGCGAAATCGGGCGACTTCACGCACCATGTGGGCGCGATCGATGACTTCACGAGTGTACTCAGTGGCAATGCGGGGCAAAGAAGGTACGATGGTGTCAAAGGGCAAAGCAGGGTGAAAAGGGCGAATATCCTGCGGTGTCATGTCGGAACGAGTTATACGCGAACGTCACGTAAGCCAGCGTAGCGTCCCAGTCGCAGTGATCGTTGAAGACGTACATCGACATCATCTCTGTAATTGTTCGGTTGAGACGTTCGCTAAGACCATTCATTTGTTGGTGGTAGGGGGCGGGAAGCTCGCGCTCAGTGGCACAAGAGCGGAGGAGGTAGGCCACAACTCGAGACAACAACGAGCGGCCGCGGTCTGTAAGTAACTGTCGAGGTGCACCGTGCTGGAGAATGACGTCGTGAAGGAGAAAATCAGCGACGTCAATTGCGCAACTAGACGGCAACGCCTTTGTTATCGCGTGGCGTGTCATGTAATCTATAGCGAGAGCGATCCACTTATTCCCTGTAGTCGTCGTCGGAAAATGGCCAAGCAGGTCAAGACCTACGCGAAAGAACGGTTCAGAGGGAATGGAAGTTTCTTCCGGCGCTGACACAATTCGCAAGTTGCGACATAACAGAGCGGTAGAAACCCTGCCAAAAGAACCGGCGTCGTACGTGGTCGTATGTACGCAAAACTCCAAGGTGTCGCACCGTCAATGCATCGCGAAGTTGTTCGAGAACGACGGATCCCAGATGACGAGGAAGGACAAGGAGCAACTCAGGCCGTGACGGTTGATATTGCGGCGGTAGAGGATGCCTTCATGTAGCAAGAACATGCGTAACGTGCCCTCGGTGCTACCAGATTTCATTCCGATGATGGACCATAAGGATGCTTCGCGATGTTGTTCAGCGCGCATGTCAGTCATGTCAGTCAAAGCCATCACGCTGGTCACTGGATCATGCGCAGCAGGATCTGAAGGATCCACGGGATGACGCGAGGGGCAGTTAGCGTTCTTGTGGAGGCGTTCAGTCTTCTAATGGACCCAAAATGAAAATTCCTGGAGCCGCAAAGCCCTGCGACCAAGCCGTCCAGTCGGGTCCCGTAGGGAAGACAGCCAGCAGAGTGCGTGGTGGTATGGGATGACCAAAAAAGTGCGGCCGTACAAGTATGGCCGGAACTTGGCGACATTCCAAACTAAAGCCAAGCACACCTGCTCGGCGATGGAGTAATTTCTCTCGCAGGTGACAGCAGGCGGCTGGCATAAGCTATCACGCACTCGGCACCATTCTGGTGTTGGTCGAGAACAGCGGCGATGCCATAGCCGCTTGCATCAGTGTGGACTTTGGTCAGTGCAGACGGATCAAATTGGGCAAGTATGGGAAGGGCGGTCAGAAACTGAAATGAGAGTGGCGAACGCGCGAGCCGGCTCCCAGCCCCATGAGAACGGCGTGTTCTTCTTGAGAAGATCTGTCAAAGGCCGAGCAATGTCGGCGAAGTTTTTGACGAAATGGCGAAAGTAAGTACACAGGCCGACGAAGCAGCGAATGTCAGAGGCAGAACGTGGTACAGGGAAACTACGTATGGTGCGGACTTTTTCCGGATCTAGTTGGGCACAGGATGCGTTAACGAGGTGTCCAAACACGGTAATCTGACGGTCTGAATTGACACTTCGTGGAGTTCAGTTGAAGGCCGGCTTTTCGGAAGACCGCAAGAATTTCAGCGCGTCGAGTAAGGTGGCTGCCGAACCTGAGAGAAAAAAAATAACGCTGTCAAGATAACATAGACAGGTGTTCCATTTGTAGGCCTGCACAAGAGAGCCCATCATACGTTCAAATGTCACAGGAGCGTTGCAAAGGCCAAAGGGCATTACATTGAACTGATATAAGCCATACGGCCTGATGAAGGGCGTCTTCTCGCGGTCCATTTCATCAACTGAAACCTGCCAGTAGCGGGATCGAAGATCGATGGATGAGAAGTATATAGCTCCGTGCAAGCAGTCCAAGGTGTCAGCGATGCGTGGTAGTGGGTAGGCGTCTTTTCGCGTGATCTTGTTTAAGTGGCGATAATCGATGCAAAAACGCCAGGTACCATCTGTCTTTTTCACAAGGACGACAGGCGAAGCCCAGGGGCTGATGGCTCGATGATCACATTGCGGAGCATTTTGTCTACTTCTGATTGGATGACTCAACGTTCAGCATGCGATACATGATAAGGACGCACGCTGACGAAAAGGATTTGTATCCCCAGTGTTTATACGGTGGTGAACAACAGATGTTTAGCCTGAAGACCTGTCACTGAAAGCATAGATGTCACTGTGCGATTCAAGCAGAAGCCATACATTCGTGGCCTGTGCAGAGATGAGAGTCAGGAGCAATTATTTTCGCGAACTCATCCGTTAAAGAACCAGAACTCACAGCTGCAATTGGCGCTAATAAGCCACTGTCGGCATTCAGACTCGCAATGTCAAATTCCCAACCACTCGAAACGCTGGCCAAGAACATGCTGGCCGGAAGCGCTTGAGGGCACAGGCTGAAATTAAGAAGCGGTAGAACGACGTCGTTATTAGTAACCGTGACCAACGTCTGCGGAAAAACAACGTTTCTTCTAAAAACACATCGATGATGGGGTGACGCACATATTCACCGTGAGGAACCTGTGGCAGGGCGGTCAAAATGACATAACTGCCTCCGGTGACAGACGCACATCTTAAAGCGCGCACAAGCGGGGTGGGGCGGTACTCGGAGCATGAGCGAGTTGAGGCAGTTCTGGTTGAAGAACGCCGGTCGAGCAGTAGATGAGAGCAGAATGTGTGGATAAAAAGTCCAATCCAAGGATAAGGTTGTGGAGCCACTTGTCGTTCTCAGCAAAGAGAACAGAAGTAGAGCGGCCGGCTATACTTAAATCCGCAGTACACATTCAAAGAACAACCAGCATGCCGCCGTCGGCCACACGAAGAACACGGGCAGCGGCTGGGGTGAGGACCTTCTTTAAACGTCTACGTAGGCTAGCACTCATCACAGATACGTGGGCTCCAATGTTGACGAGTGCTTGGACAGGTACGCCGTCTATTTTGACGTCAATTACACTTCTCCTTGTGGGCATAGACAGAGGATTTGCTGCAGTAGCCGGCAATGCAGCATTACCTCCGAGGGCTGCATTTCCTTGCTTCCCGAAAGAATGCGGCCAAAAGCCACAGGGTACGAAAGGCGACGTGGCTGCGGCGAAGGGGAAGATGGGCGACATGTTTGCGGTGAATGAGACTGGTGTACGTGCGGCGACGGTGCGCAGCTGTACCACGTGTTCCGAGCAGAGTTGGTGGCGCTGTTATACTCGGAGGCGGGCGTTACCATCAATACGGCTCAGGTTGGTCGGCGTGCAAAGTGTTCAGGGCCACGAGTTTCGACAGTATCGGCCGACATGACCAATGCGGCGACAGGTGAAACATATCGGCTGGTCGTCCGCGGTTCTCCACTCAGTCGGGTTGCCATAACGCGGAAAGAGGCGTCGGGGTGGAGCGAAGATAGTAGAGGGCCGTTCGTTAGCTCTGGGATTGGCGACAGCACACATACTGTAAACCAACGTTTTCAAGTTCCTGGCGAACGATGGTTTGTACGACGGGACCTGAAAATGTGGTACCATCAGGGCTACGTGAACAGAAAGCTGCGGGCGCCATCGTATGCAGTTCACGTTTAACGATTCGCACGACGTCCTCTGATGGCAACGCATGCTGCTGTGTTTGACACGTAGATGTTGCAGCGGTATTGGGAAGTCTGGCGAATAGTCGGTAGACGCGTCGGCTTTTCACCTGCTTGAATTGTCGGCAGTCTTTAATGATTGCGTCAACTGTAAAGCAGCTCTTGCCGATGAGCAGATTAAACGGGACCTCAGGAATTCCCTTAGACACGTGCCTGGGCTTCACAGCTTTTGCCTTGTTGTGATTGGCTTTACGACAAAGTGCCAGCACGTCCTGGATGTACGAGACATAGGACTCTGTGGGGGATTGGGCACTGGAGGCCAGGTCCTGCTTTGCGGCAATTTCAAGGCCAGCTGGCTTGCCAAACAACTCTATCAATTTCTCTTTGCAGTGGTCCCTACCGGTTAGCTCGTCTTGGTCCCATCCGTTGATTCCACTCACGCGTTTGTATATGGCCATCTACTCTTTAATATCGGTGCCATCGGTCCCGCAGAATGTTCCAGGATCCCCAGGTTGCACAACGACAACCGAAGGTGACAGCGACGTAGCTGGCGACAGAGACGCTGGAGGCGGCAACGACGTTGATCCCGCGTGCTCCCCGTTATTCATAGTGAGGACGAAGATGCGACGCCCACTGCACGTTTCCAGCCGTTTCCAGCCGTGATACCCAGCACATCTCACCAATATGTTACGGGGATGTTGCGAGTATATAAAAACGATATTTACAGTATACATACAGGATGAGTCAGAATATCTAAGATGGCTGACCATCAACAACACGCAGCAGCCAGCGTCTCCGATCTTCTTCCTCTCTCTTCTCTCATCCTTTCTTAACAATATAATGAATGAAAGGGATATGAATTTGGATGAAAAGATAATTTGTCGCCGGTGAGAGCTACTTTCATTTCCCATGATCTCATTATTTTCTACATTCCGATTTCAGCCACAGTTTGCTTCCGAGATTCTTTCCCTGACTTCATTTTCTGTTGGCTTGATTTTGTCATGATTAGGAGAATTGAGGCCCTTGTTCCCATTCGTCTATCGACATTTAAACGACTTACAACTAATCGTCGCGTCATTTGCTGACCTTGTGAGCGTATGATTACGCTAATTGTTTAATCTCGAATATTTCTGACAATATGAAGATGTGCTCAGTTATAACGAATTTCTATTAAATGTACGGAGGAAGTGATTTTAGACTACGGTGCGACATTGATACCTAAATATTAAGGAACATTATTTGAAAATTACTTAAAAACCAATTACAAAATTACGTAGAAAAAATTTCGTCTAACGAAACCTTGCTACTACGGTTCCTGATCTAGCAGCTTTACAAACCTACTATACTTTCTTTTAAGTATCTTGTCAGGATGTGTCCTGATCAAAATGAATTATTTATTTCGTAGGTTTCATAAACGCCTTTAATGTCGATATTGGCGGGATTTCATTTCGTAATCTAGAAACATATGAAATTGGTCTCCTCGAAACTGTTAAAAATGTTACATGATCGAGAGAGAACATGTATACGCAACAAAGCTTGTTTATTTTCTTTCAAAAGAAGACAAAAACTTATTGGTGAGTTCGTACCTACCATGTATTTATATATATTATGTCCATGATGTGACATACTTTTGACTTTGCGTTTTTAGTCGGTAATGATGCTATAACTTGTAATGTTAAATATGCAAAATGAAAGCTGCACTAAACAACCTTATTCAATGGTATATTATCTGTAAATTAATGATTAAATGGTATAAGCCAGGAGTGGCTGTTGATCTTTCCTTCTTTGACGTTAGAATATCATTCTATGACTGATACTTCGTTTTACTTTTGAGTTATCTTAGGTACCTGGAACGTTATGTTCGTGTCAACCAAGTTGAAGTGCGTTCATTGTATGTTTACGCTTATAAAAGTACGCTAATATTTTAGTATTCGTGCTTTGTTTCTCTCCATCTTATGCTCATTCATTTTCGAATTCTTTGCCAAACAGTCGCTTGCGGAAATGCAGATCTTTGTAGCTTCTTTTCAGCGTCCACAAAATTAGACACTACGTCTCACCATTGGCAGCTCTTTATGTTTGAATGGCGTGGTCCTTTTTTCATCCATGGAAAGTTTTATGTCAGAAAGTTATATTTTTCCTATATAAAGCTTATATTTATGAATAAAATTTCATCGAAGTGCTCAAATAAATTGAGCGATTTACTTAGAAATTCAACATGTTTGCTCATGTTAATAATTCTTCGTCACGAGATTAACCAATAATATGGAAAAACACTTGCACATGCTGCCATTACACTTTGGAATAGTTTGCCGCTCGCTTGGGAACCTGCCTAGCCTAAACACATTTCAAAGCTTCATCGAAAAATTTTCTTCCAACAAAGCCATTTCCGCATAATTTGCTTGCACTATCAGACAAATTCTTTCTCCTTTGTACAGTTTTCTAGCCATATATCTGTATTTGTTATTGTTTGCTTATATCATGTTTTCGTACTTACAGATATGCGTTATTTTAGCAATAAAAATTGTTCATACTTGAAGAAGGCGCTTTTGATGATTTTAATGAAATACCGTTAATTTGTTATGTATCTGGTGGCGATTAATTGTGCTTACATGCTGCTGTATTGCTGGCCCAGAATCAACTGTAAGAAATTAGTGTGCCTAGTTAAAGGACACAATAGACGTAAAGCATTGCTGTGAAACAGGCGTCCGTCTGGTCTACTTTTTTATTCTGCCTTCACCCTTCTTTTCTCCTCTACCCAGGTTCCAGCGCTTCTTCATCTTCTATTCGAAGGATAAAGCCGCTTCACCCTTTCAGGTTTCTTTTGGTAATCTCTCCTAGGGTAATACTTGAAAACGTTGCCAATGGAAGCACATTCAACTGAGCCCCGTTCCACACCTGAGCCCCGTACCACACCTTCTTCCATATTCCTTTGTGAGTAGCTGTCTTTGTCACAGAGTAAGGACCCTTTAAGGACAGCCCCAGTTCGCGGTCCGCCTGTAGAATAGGGGTCTCTCCTGAAGAAGCCAACTGCGGGCTGCATCTAAAGCCACTGGTGCAGGAGCGATTGTGATGTCTTACAGCGGCTTCTAAAGAGCATTTCCATCCACCAGGGAAACTATCGTACATACTGATGTATTGTTTCACATCTCGTATAGCACGCTCTGCAAACCCATTCGCCGCGGGATGGTATGCAGCACAGAATTTGATTGATATATTGGGATCGCGAGCCCATCTTCCTAGTTTTTCACTCTTGAACGCAGGACCGTTGTCACATACGATCGTCCTGGTTGTCCTAAACACATCCCGTTGGAGGAGGGCAATGACACTATTCGCATCTTCTTTTCCTGCCCGTGCCGCGACCGTCCTGGTGCATTCATCTATGGCCAGAAGAAAAGCTTGCGTTTTTCGGACTCCTTCTCGTTTCTTATTTAGCTCGGGGAAATCTAGGAAAGGCACGTTCGAGTGGGAATGTATTATCATGGCCTCCGTAGGCTGCTTGTATTTCACTTTGTTGACTTGAGAAATTGTAGCATGAACGAACGCATTCACTGATGTCTTCTTTCATTTGAGACCACGTAAATCTCTCGACTAGCTTGCTTTAGGTGCGCGAAAACCAGTCGTGTCCTCCAGATTCTGGGCTTTCGTGGTAGAAATAAAGCACCCTGGAAACCAGCGTTGGCGGGCCTCGATCACGACCTTCCATAAAAGTGAATTGTTCAGTGCGTTCCCACAATTTTGCTTCATTGATTTCTTCCGATTGTTATTTTGGCCTGTTTCATCAGTCTATACAATGCATCTGCGTCAGACAAAAGGGGTCCAGTTCTGTGGGAGATGGTGAAATCAAACTGCTGCAAGTAGTTCACCCATCTGGCGATACGTCCCTTAGGTTGGGTAATATTCAAGAGATGAGTCAGGGCCTCGTGATCGGTTAACAAAGTAAACTTCGCAACTTCTAGGTACGTAGGGAAGTACTCAATTGCTTTAAGGACGGCAAGAGCTTCCTTTTCAGTAGTGATGTAGTTGACTTCAGGTGGCTTGAGGGTGTAGCTGTTGTAACGTACTACAGAAGAACTTCACATTGGTCTAGTTGGTGTTTACTGCATATCATAGTGACCACCAATAAAGATGGGGACAGAGGGAGAGAACACATAAACAGCACGGGCGGTATGCTGTTTATGTGTTCTCTCCCTCTGTCCCCGTCTTTATTTGCGGTCAATATGATATGCAGTAACGTACTACATGTGGCTTTTTTTTTGGGCGGATGCTTCTGGACATTTCTGGTACACGACGGCACCTGTCCCATAGTGTGAGGCGTGGGTATTCAGTTCAAAGGGTAAAGTGAAATCTGGTATGCGTAGAATTCAGCAGATATTCTGTGCACCAGATCACGGTAGACTCTCACATTCCTCATCCCACTCAAATGGAACTGCTATCTGCGTTAGGCGCGTGAGGCATCGTGTTTTTATGGCACAGTATTTTACGAAAGGTCTGAAATGTCCTGCTAATCCCAAAGACACACGCAACGAGTGGACGTCATATGGTTTTACCAGCTGGAATATCCTCTCGATGGACTCTTGGTTCGTGCTTTTGGTAGTCCCATCAAAGACTCTTCCAAGAAACACAACTTTTCTTTGAAAGAATGCACTTTTCTTAAGATTAACCTTGAGGTGTGCCAAGCTCAAGGCATTTAATACCTAAGACAGGTGTTCCTCATGCTCAGCCTCTGTTTTGGAGAAGACGATGATATTGTTACGTGTAGAAAGATACAGACACAAGAGGCTATTTACAAGCTATTTACACTGGACTGGAGCCAGAGCGCCAGGCCGACATTTTCTCGCGCCAAGGGCACAGACCTACTTCGTCGTCGTTCTCGCGGCTGCTCGTCTCTCGGGTATCTACCGGTAATATCGTAATGCTACCCCCGGCGGGAAAAGGGCCGTCACGGTGTTTTGAAATGTACAAAGCACGTGGAGAGTTGTAGGACTTCTGTCGGGTGACGTGGAAAAAGGCACTGGTTGTCACACCGGAGGACGTAGTGGGCGTGGCTAGAACAATTTCATAGGTGACATCGGTCACTTGGCGGAGCACGCGATATGGGCCGGTATAACAGGAAAGCAGTTTCTCACAAAGGCCAACTTTACGAGATGGTGAACAAAGCAACACGAGGGTGCCGGGCGCAAAATGGACAGCACGGTGACGGAGGTCGTAGCGTCGCTTCTGTTTGTCTTGAGAGACTTGTAGACGAACGCGCGCAAGTTGCCGAGCATGGTCAGCACGGGCGACTGCATCACGGGCATAAGCGCTAGTTGAAGCTGCGGTGGACGGAAGCACGGTGTCTAGTAGTAGCGTCGGTTCGCGGCCATACAAGAGGTAAAACGGGGAAAAGCCGGCAGTTTTGAAAATGGAAGAGTTGTATGCAAAGGTAATGTAGGGTACAGTCAGGTCCCAGTCACGGTGGTCGTCTGAAGCGTATTTGTATAGCATGTCTGTAAGAGTGTGGTTCAAACGCTCAGTGAGGCCGTTCATTTGAGGGTGGCAGGAGGTAGTAAACTTATGCTCAATTTATGCATATATGTACACGTTACAAAATATACATAGGAAAGGCTTCAGGGCTTCGTTTATAATCTTCTAGAACCATGCTGGCAAGTTTTTCCAGCGAAAGGAAGCCGGTTATATTCGTGCAGATCGAAGGGCATGATAAAAGCAGTGTACATTCTTGTTTATTCGTTTAGCGGGATCTGCCAGAAACCTCTGTACTAGTGAATGCGTGAATAACTTCGGTAACCACCTATCTTATCTATAATCGTGTCTATCTTCTGCATGGGAAATGGTATATGTTCTGACGGGCGATTGAGAATGCTGTGATCTGTGCACAATCTGAATGTTCCATCTTCCTTCGGCGCAATAGTTATGGGAGAGCCGAAGGGTGACACCGAAGGCCGGAATATATCGGCGTCTAGCATCTCCTGCAATGCTTTCTTCAACCATATCTTGCGGTTTCTTGACATGCTACAAGGTGATTTTCGGAATACGGTGTTTTCAGTTAGTTCGAAAGGCACCTAGTTGGACTTCATTCCTTGTGGATAGCTTCCTATGCATACCAGTTCAAGGTAGGTCGTTGCAATATCCTCCGCGCACTCGACAACTCGCAGGTTATCTTTTCTATCCTGCTGTCTCTTCCCTTGATAGTCCTTCCACTAAAACCGCATCGTCCCAGTATACGTTGATTTTTAACTTCTATATATCTGGTCTGGATAGCAGAAAGTCGTACGTCACCCCCTCTATCACCAGTACTTCACTCTGTATTTCGTTACCTTGGAACTCTTTGTTTACTGAGGCCCACTGATTATGTATTGTCACTTTTCCATCGTAACCTTGCACCCGTAGTACTCTTCCATTATGCAGGTTATTTGCATTTGCCATCTGGCATTTATTATGGACAGAGAAGCACTGCTGTCAACCAAAGCTATCATATGTCTGTTTCCCACTTTGGCAGGAATGTGAAGTAGGCTATAGCAAGTTGAGTAAGCAGTCTCAGTTGTGCTCATCGGGTCGGACTGATCACCGTCGTTTATTAGTTTTTTGTCGTTGGAGACTCTTGAGTGTCCGAACGTAGGGGGACAGGGTCGTTGTCGACGTTGATCACCCAACCTCAGGGACAGCGCCAACCCAAGTTCTCTGTGCTGCCTGCAAGGCGGCTCGGTTCTCGCTGATTACGGCTTGACAAATCCGCGCCGGCACGTCTGAAGCGACTGCTTGAGCTAGCGGTTATATTTAGCTAGCGGTTATATTTTCTTCGGAAATAGATGGTATGTCGTGAAGGCACTCCATGAACCCGTCCCTAGTTTAAGGTGATAGTTCTTGAACTTGCTTCAGGACTTCCGCGTGCAGTCCGTGCATTATTAGTGCTACTATGGCAGAAGGAGCAAGCATAGGCTCGGCCAGCTTTAAAACGCGGCGTTTTTCAAAGAAATACTCTACGAGGGAGCCCTGCTTGAATTTGGAATTAAGCGTGGCGTCCCATCTTCGCAATGGGTTGCTTCGGAATGTCGTCAAGAATTTTCTCTTCCACTGGTTCCATGAGTTGCCAGCATATTGAATAATGTGCAGATCGTTCCACTTCCGTGCAACACCTCTTAAGTAACTACGCATGTTAGTAATCTTGTCCTCATCAGAGTGCCAGTTGTTCTTCCCAGTGGTATATTCATAGAATTCAAGCCAACTTTCTGGACTTGAAGACATGTCGTCGAACGCATCGGGTTCTACAAATTTAATCACCGGCTTTTCAGCGTTTAGAGAGCTTTGAAGCGATTTAACCAGTTCGTTTCGTTGCGTAATCTGTTCTTGTTGTACCTGAAGAGCTTTCAAAACGAGGCTCACCTCTTCCGTAGAAGACTGTGATCCAGAGTATTTCGACGCATTGGTTGAAGAACTAATTCGTTGAAGATCACCAGACGCAAGGTCACTGTCACAGCACCCTTCCGACGTAGCTCAGTAGTGTCCATAAAAGCCTTCTCTAAAACCAGGTTCACGAGTTCTGCCGAGATGAGTTCGCGAGGTAGGTACACCGCTGGCTCGTCTTGAGTTTGGTATCTTGAAAAGATGATCTCTGCGGAGGTGTCCTCGAGGAGAAATGTGACTCACATGTTGGAGTCAGTTGTCGGCTGTGCCAAAATAATGTAGCATTCCTAGCTCAAGGACAGATATGCGTTATTTTAGCAATAAAAATTGTTCATACTTGAAGAAGGCGTTTTTCATGAATTTAATGAAATACCGTTAATTTGTTATGTATCTGGTGGCGATTAATTGTGCTTACGTGCTGCTGTATTGCTGGCCTAGAATAAACTAAGAAATGTAGCGTTCCTTGTTAAAGGACACAATAGACGTAAAGCGTTGCTGTGATACAGGCGTCTGTCTGGTCTACCTTTTTATTCTCCCTTCATTCTTCTCTTCTCCTCTACCGAGGTTCCTGCGCTTCTTCATCTTCTATTCGAAGGCTCGTACCGCTTCGAGAAAGTCGGGACGGTTAGTGTAGCATAGTTGAAATTGTGGGAGGGGAGCACTGAGATGAAATACACAGAAAAGAACGACTCACACTATGTGTTGCGACATGTCTGCCTTTCCTTTTTGTGAATTTCGTGTGAGCGCTGGTCTTTCGGAAACTGAGCTAAGCATAATTAGTGTTCTTGTATGTTTTGACAGTGGGGGCCGTTTTCAGTGTTAGTAGTCTGAAACCTCTATTTCGCACTCTATCTGATCTCTGAGTACCACTGATAGCATTTTATGGCTTGCAATATCTATATTACAATCGTAACACATTGCCATTGAAAACAAGTGTGCCTTCAATATTTTTGCAGTGCATGCACATCATTTATTTACTGCAACAACTTTCGTAGCTGTCGAAACTGCACGATTTAACCATGTGCCGTGAGCCTTCGGAATGGTTAAAAGAAGTGTACTATAAACTAATTCATCACAAAAGGTCCAATTTATTTTCTTTTCCAACACATCCGTCATGAACACGTTAAAATATTGCCATGAACGTGTACAAGGTGTTTTAAATGCGAAGCATTTCTTCGCGAACATTTCCCACTTTGACAGTTTCTAGTCGCCTAAGTCTTGGTGTTCCCGTGCACGTTTTCTTAACTAGGTATGTACCAAAAGTCGCATAGCACGACAAGAGTGTATGATAAACATAAATGATTGGTAATGACATAAATATTATGACATGCGTGTCAATAAGATCATGAAGCATGCACCTACGTCTTGGTGCTCTCATGGTCGTTTCGTTAACTTGGTGGGTTCCCTACACACTGCTCTGTATAAAACCGATTCTCACAGGGCGTGGAATGTGCCGGTATCTTTTCGGACCATGAAAATTATCATCACAAGTCTATACGCGTAAAGTGCCTAATGTGTTTGCAGAGGAGTTGTAGGGCAAGGCTGACATATTTTGCCACTAGTAACGAAAGAATGAGATGATTAACAATAAGGTACTAGGTTCGACAGCGGTTGCAACGAAATCTACCAAGCAAGCGTGTCAACTTGCTATAAATGAAGCCTCTAACACCAAATGCTCGAAATCAGCCTCGATCTGTTCAAAAGGCAAATTGAAAACGTGTTAATATATCTCCTCGTTGTGTGCACAAAGCCCCGTACACCAATAAACTTTTTTCATAGTTCTATGCCCAGAGCACTCTCGTAGCATAAAAAAATTGGACTCCAATCCACGCAGTGAATGTGGTTTGTGAACAAAGCTTTGCTGTAATCTGATCCGATGGACCAATGTGACAAAGCACCGAACGAATGAGCTATACACTACATGCGGTGCGTAAAGTGAGGTGGGGCCCGGAAGGTGGAGGGGAGCGCTCCTCCCCCTCGGCTATTCAACTGTAGCCCTGCGGCACTCATTTGACAGGCACTAGAAGCGATATTATTATCAATAGTGCCTTCTGCAAGGCTATTCTGACCCTTGAAGATATTGAATAATAATTTAACCGCGATTATTCGGTTCATGTGGCATGTGGAAAAGCAGGAGAGCGTGTATTGTAATTCTTTACACATTTCTCTGAGGCGCTGAAAGTGATGGTCTCCACATTTGTTTGACCATGATTCTTGGCACAGCATATTGTTTCATGTGCCAAATGAGAGAGCAGCTACCCGCTCCTTACCAGTTAGATTCAATTGGTTACCAGTTAAATTCAATTGCTTTATTTGTGCATTATGAGTGCTGTGTTATACTACAGACACATACATTTTGTACGCTTTTGTAGGTAAGTAGTGTGAAACCATAAGATGTGTTGCTGTAGTGCCTGAGGTAGGCCCACTCAAGTTCTCTTTTGCAGCTACATTTATTTGCTTCGAGTTCACATATCTTTAACTCTTGACATCCGGAGTTATTTATGACAAAACGTTTCTGAATCGCCATTCTGTTTGAAGTGGCTTACTTTTACTGCTTGAAGAATTTCATTTTTAATGTATAGTAACATTATCCGAAAGTCAGTGGTGTAAGCAGTTCCCAAACACAGTTATCATTGCTTGTCGTGTGAATTGTATAGGATGCCGTAGCTAATGCTACCTAAGCTGCTTAAACTTGGTGACCGAATACCGTAGGTCCTTTTCGAGACGTTGCGCCGTGTTTTTATTCTTTGCCCTGTTTCACTGCCGGGTCCAGTGAGTCAACGCTTCTCTGATATATATATATATATATATATATATATATATATATATATATATATATATATATATATATATATATATATATATATATATATATATATATATAGGATTACGATATTATCGGTAGATACCCGAGAGACGAGCCGCCGCGAGAACGACGACGAAGTGGGTGCGTGCCCTTGGCGCGAGAAAATGTCGGCCTGGTGCTCTGGCTCCAGTCCAGTGTAAATAGCTTGTAAATAACCTCTTCCGTCTGTGTGTTTCTACACGTAACATTCTGGTGGAGGTGAGCGATCCCCGTCCTCGCCACGGAACTCCGGAGTGGTCGGTACATCGAGATTGTCACCATGCCTCCCGGTGACGAGACCACCTCTGCAACGGCTTCGGCTTGTCCGACTGCTCCCGTCGTCACGGTTGCCCAACATCGTGACCCTGCGTGGTGTGTTCTCTGGCCTGGAGGGACAGCGCGTTGACGAATGGATCAAGCTATATGAGCATGCCAGCGCTAATAAGAGGTGGGACCCAGCCATTATGCTCGCCAATGTCATCTTTTATCTCGGCGGCACCTTACGCATGTGGCACCAGACGCATGACGACGAGATAACCAGTTGGGACAATTTCAAAGAAAAGCTCAGGGAACTGTTCGGCGACACCATTGGCCGCAAGGTTGCCGCGAGAAAGGCTCTTGCGTCCCGTGTTCAGACATCTACAGAGCCGTACGTTTCATACTTCCTCGACGTCTTGGCTCTATGCCGAAAAGCTGACGACGCTATGTCTGATGCTGATAAAGTGTCACATGTCCTAAAAGGCATCGCCGACGACGGTTTCAATTTGCTTGTTTTCGGTAACGTCTCGGCAATCGACGCCATCATTAAAGAATGCCGTCGCCTTGAACAGGCTAAGAGCCGCCGTATCACACACCACATCACGCGGCTACCCAACACTGCTGCTACATCGACATGTGAGGGTCGACCACTTCAGGCTACCACCTGTGACGACGTCACCCGTATTGTTCGCCGCCAGCTCGAGGCCACCTGTTCGCCAGCTTTCGCCGCGACGCCTCCCGATCCTCCAGCAACCACGATTGCGATGATTCAGGCCGTAGTCAGACAGGAATTTCAGAACATGGGTCTGAACTTCGTGTGTACAACGTCTCAACCCAACGTTCCCCAGTTCTCTACCGGCCCTCCCCGTCCCCGGCAGTCCTTTTCTGCCATATCTCGCCGCAACCCGTCCGAATGGCGTACCTCTGATGACAGGCCGATCTGCTTCCACTGCTGTCGCATCGGCCACGTCGCTCGTCACTTCCGCAACCGATGGCCACCACCTCCTAGGACATACGCCGCCACTTATTCCCGCACTTTTGGACCTTCTGTTCCCTATGCCACCCGCCATGAACCCACTGTTGCTGATGCCCCTGCTCCGAACCATCGCTACAGCCTCTCGCCCTCACCTCGACGCCGTCAGTCTCGTTCGCCCCAAACCCGCCGCTTCTCTTCGCCGCCTATCGCCTCCCGGACCCAGCCGGAAAACTAGGCACTGCAGCTTCTGGAGGTGAAGCTGCGTTGTCGACCCTGCCCTCAAATCCTCTGCTCACGTCACCAATGAAACAAAACCTTCTTGACGTTGACGTTGTCGGCTATCCTGTCACTGCACTAATCGATACAGACGCACATCTTTCTATTATGAGTGCGGCCTTCCGGCGACGGCTCCCAGTACCGCTTACGCCCCACCAGCTTTCTTCGCCTGCCGCCGAAATCAATAGCCTTTATTGAACTGTCGTCTTCCCCACCAGTTCCTGATGGCTAGCACCTCGTCACTCCTCTGCCCGACATTCCACTACATGATGACGTTTCCATGCCTCACACTATACTGAATATTACTGCGAACCGTACTTGCATACCTATCTTTAACTTTGGATTGGCAAAGCAAAAAATACCGCAAGGTATTTGCCCTGCCAATGTTGATTGTCTCGGCGACCATCATGCGGCAGCGTTATCAACCGATGGTTCTTGCGAGTTTCGTAGGGCCCCTCGCACCAGCCTCGGGCGCCGATCCCAACATAAAGAAAATAGTTACGACCGACCTGTCCTTTGCGCAGGCTGAAGACCTTTGCCAAGTATTATCGTCCTAACGAGACATTTTCGACTTTGACAATCGGCCTTTAGGCCGGACGCTCGCAGTCAAGTATCGGATTCTTACTGCGGATGCTACGCCTATTCACCGACGACCGTATCGAGTTTCTGCGTCGGAACGCCGAGTAATTCAAATTGACGTGAACAAAATGCTAGAGAAAAGCATCATTGAGCCATGTTCAAGTCCCTGGGCGTCACCTGTGGTGTTGGTTAAGAAGGACGGCACATGGCGCTTCTGTGTGGACTACCGTCATCTGAACAACATTACTGAAAAGGATGTCTACCCGCTCCCACGTATAGACGACGCTCTTCACTGCCTGCACGGTTCCAGCTATTTCTCGTCTATTGATCTTCGTTCGGGATACTGGCAGATTGCTGTTGACGATATGGACCGAGAAAAAACCGCGTTCATCACACCTGATGGCCTATACCAATTAAATGTAATGCCGTTTGGATTATGCAACGCCCCTGCCACCTTCGAGCGTATGATGGACTCCTTGCTCCAAGGTTTCAAACGGTCCACATGTCTCTACTACCTCGACGACGTCATCGTCTTCTCGCCAACGTTCGACACTCACCTTGAGCGTCTAACAACTATACTTGAGGTATTTCGCAAGGCGAAGCTGCAAATTATCTCATCCAAATGTCGTTTTGGTCACCGTCAACTTACTCTTCTGGGCCATCTCGTTGACGCTTCCGGAGTACAGCCTGATCCCGACAAAACTCGTGCTGTCCAAGATTTTCCGGTTCCAAAGGCAGCCGCAGACGTCCCAAGTTATGTAGGACTATGCTCGTACTTTCGTCGTTTTGTTCCAGATTTTCCGACAATTGCTAGACCCCTCACTAATCTTTTGAAGAAAGGCGTACAATTCTCATGGGCCACTTCAGAAGCCGCCGCCTTCTTTCGTCTCGTCACTCTTCTAACCTCACCACCCATTCTCGCCCACTTCGACCCTGATGCCCCTACAGAATTGCGTACAGATGCCAGCGGTAATGGCGTAGGTGCGGTCTCAGCCCAGCGTCAGCGGGGCCAGGATCGCCTTATTGCTTATGAGAGCCGCCTCCTAGCACCATCGGAGCGCAACTATTCAATTACGGAACGAGAGTGCCTTGCTGTTGTCTGGGGCGGTGGTGAAGTTCCGTCCTTACCTTTACGGTCGCCCTTTTTCCGTAGTCACTAACCATCATGCTCTCTGCTGGCTCTCATCGTTAAGAGATCCTACAGGCCGACTTGATCGATAGGCTTTCAGGCTACAAGAATTTTCATATTCCGTGGTCTACAAGTCTGGCCGCCTGCACGAAGACTCTGACAGCTTGTCGCGTTACCCTGTTGACGATCCTGACTCCTCCGATTATACCAGTGCTGCTTGCGTATTCTCTGTATCACAGCTGCTTCATTTCGCCGACGAACAACATCGTGACGCCTACATCAGAGCACTCATGGACCGTTTTGAACACTCTCCGGCGACGCCACTCTACGCCTCTTCGTCCTCCACGACGGTGCTGTGTACCGTCGTAACCTTCATCCGGACGGCTCTGTGTTCGTACTTGTCATACCTAAACACCTCTGCTCAACCGCTCTAGCAGAGCTTCACGACACACCAACGGCAGGACACCTCGGCGTATCTCGAACCTATGACCGTGCACCTCGCCGTTTTTTCTGGCCGGGCCTTGCTCGTTACGTACGACGTTACGTCGTCGCTTGTGAACATTGCCAACGACGCAAGAAGCCTTCCCAGCTCCCCTCTGGTTACCTGAAGCCGCTCGACATCCCTGCCGAGCCCTTCCGTCATGTTGGCTTAGACCTTCTTGGCCCATTTCCGGAATCTACATCCGGAAACAAGTGGGTTGCAGTCGCGGCTGACTACGCGACCCGCTATGCCGTAACCCGCGCTCTTCCCATCAGTTGCGCAACTGGCGTTGCGGACTTCCTTCTACATGATATCATTTTGAGGCATGGTGTTCCGCGTCGATTGCTAACAGGCCGTGGCCGTACGTTTTTGGCTAAGGTCATTGACGACATCATGCGGGCCTGCTCCATTCAGCATAAATTTGCTACCTCCTACCACCCCCAAATGAACGGCCTCACTGAGCGTTTGAACCGCACCCTTACAGACATGCTATCCAAATACGTTTCAGACGACCACCGTGACTGGGACCTGGCTCTACCCTACGTTACCTTTGCATACTATCTTTCCGTCTCAAAACTGCCAGCTTTTACCCGTTTTACCTCTTGTATGGCCGCGAACCGACGCTAACACTGGACACTGTGCTTCGGTCCACTACAGCTTCAACTAGCACTTATGCCCGTGATGCAATCGCCCGTGCTGACCATGCTCGTCAACTTGCGCGCGTTCGTCTACAAGTCTCTCAAGACAAACAGAAGCGACGCTACTACCTCCGTCACCGTGTTGTCCATTTTGCTCCCGGCACCCTCGTGTTGCTTTGGTCACCATCACGTAAAGTTGGCCTTTGTGAGAAACTGCTTTCCTGTTATACCGGCCCATATCGCGTGCTCTGCCAAGTGACCGATGTCATCTGTGAAACTGCTCTAGCCACGCCCACTACGTCCTCTGGTGTGGCAACCAGCGACATTGTCCACGTCAACTGACTCAAGCCTTGGATATTGACTCACGTCCTTGGATATTTAACAGCGCCGTGACGGCGCTTTTGCCGCCGGGGGGTAGTATTACGATATTATCGGTAGATACCCGAGAGACGAGCCACCGCGAAAACGACGACGAAGTAGGTCTGTGCCGTTGGCGCGAGAAAATGTCGAACTGGCGCTCCGGCTCCATTCCAGTGTAAATAGCTAGTAAACAGCCTCTTCCGTCTGTCTCTTTCTACGCGTAACAATATATATATATATATATATATATATATATATATATATATATATATATATATATATAGACCAACATAAGACATGGCATACAATTAAATGTATGACGTGCAATTCATGGAGGAAAAGACACGGCATCCATACTGTTAGAAATGTGTGAAATGGTATTTGTACATATCAACAAGTACAAGGTTCATAACAGTTATACTACTGCCTTTCTCACTTAGAAAAAAAAATCTACTCTTCTTCAGGACTTGTACTTTTAAAGCGCAGGAAGTAACAAAACTGTCGAAAGAGTCAATGTTTTTGTACACTCCTTCTGGCACAGCTTGATGTTGAGACACGAAGTCGGTCAGTTTTCCAATGTACCCTGCAACCTCAGCTAGAGTTATAAGGCTTGAAACTGGCTCGACAATTGCCTCTTCTTCGTCTTCTTCGCCTCTTCTTCGAAAGAAAAAGACGACGACAATGTCACGACTAGCCGGTCACAAAAAAACAACAACACACCACGTGGTTTGTGATGTGACAGATCGCCGCTTTGCTCTGGTGGCGTTGTAAGCACCAGCGATGTTACTTTGTTTAAGGCCTCCGAGATTACATGCTTGCTCGTTTAGTGCGGGCGATCTCAGAGGTCATGACTCGTTGCCGCTGTTTTCCGCGACGCCATTTGCCCCAGCGGCGCTGTAGTGCCAGCGACGTTACATTACCTCTGGAGCGGTGGTTTGATGAGGGCGGGCAGCGGTTCTGATCGTAAAAATAAGCCTTGGTCCTCTGAGCGAGTTCGTTAAACTGAAATATTGACTGTTCCGAAATTCGTTCAAGTGAAACATTTTTACGTAGAATCTATAAGAAAACTGCCGGGGTTTTTAAAAAGTTCGTTATTCTGAAATATTGGATAAACCGACGTTCGTACAACTGAGAGTTTACTGTATATATATATATATATATATATATATATATATATATATATATATATATATATATATATATATATATATATGTGTGTGTGTGTGTGTGTGTGTGTGTGTGTGTGTGTGTATCGTCGCTCATGGTATTTGTAGTATTCCTCACACGTCCTAACTGCACTTGGCTTATTTGGGCAGGAAGCGCGGCGTCCTGCCTGCCCTGCGGACAACGCCGTTGTGCGTATTGAGGTTGCTGTTTCCGTCGTCGTTCATCGTTTTCACGCTGCTCTTCGGGAGTCCGAACTATGCGTGGAATTCCCATAGCTCTCTCGCAACACAAATGAAATCCCTTTCTAGGCGAGTTCTTTTTTAGATATGAAAGTGTAGTGAACTCGCTCCTTGTTTTGTATCCTGTAGTTGCCGCTGCCGGACAACTATAGCTTTTGCAACCACAATCTTTACCACGAAGTGCATGCGGCGAACGCTACGTGCTTCCCATTGTTAGAACGCGCCTTGTCATCTGTCGTATGATGTGGCACTTGTTTTGTACTTTTCTTTAATGAAACTCATACTGGGTTGTGTTTTGCATGCGTAATTACAAAGGAGATAAGTACTTCTTCGTTCAATTCGTTTAATATGTTTCTGTCGACTGTTCTGTCGACGGAGATGAAGGAATCCCGTGATATCTTCGGGATCGGGCCACGTATGGGGAGTGCTTAACGCCTGCTTCACCTACACCGTGGGTGGGCTCGGCGGTGCACTATCATTGGGATCACTTCACGTATTTTGAGTGTTTAACGCTTGCTTTACCTCCACCACGGGTCGGCCAGGTATTGCACTATCTTCGGGAACGGCCAACGTATGGGGAGTGCTTAACGCCTGCTTCACTTCCTCCGTGGGTCCGCCCGGCAGAGCACTATCTTTGCGATCACGCAATGTATCGGGTGTGTTTAACGCGTGCTTCACTTCCGCAGCGGGTCATATTGAACTAACTTCTGGGTTCATCCACGTGTGGGGCACTTAATGACTGCTTCTGCCACCTCCGTGAGTCGGCCCGGCAGTGCACTACCATCGGGATCCCCCAATGTGTTGGAGAGTGTTTCACGCGTGCTTGACTTCCGTCTCGGGTCATATTGAACCGTATTCATGATAAGCCAACGTGTGGGGCGGTTAACGCTACCTTCACCTCCGCCGTGGGTCGACCTGGCAGTGCACTATCATTGGGATCACTTAACGTATGGGGAGTGTTTAACGCCTACTTCTTTTCCACCGCGGGTCTGCCCGGTAATCTACCATCTTCGGGGTCGGCCAGTATGTGGCGCGCTTATCGCCTGAGTTCCCTCAGGTGCACCATCTTCCAGATTTTTTTCTATACGCGGGCACGCTAGTAGGGAAAGTAGCCCTTTATGGCTGCGCTGTAAAAAACACATAAACAGCTTTTCATGAAGATCTAAAAAGTTGACACAGTCATTAATGCAACGCCGCATGCTGCCACCAAAGGTCGAGGCGTCTCTTAGTCCCATCGGCGGCCTCTACCACCTTGTGGTACTCGATATCCTCAGTATTGAACCCAAGCTCGGTGTTCAGCGCCGATGTACTGGTTGGTGGAAAGACGTCACCGCACTCCATTACTAAGTTATTGCACCTCCCGTCGGAACTCTCAAAGGAGCACGCACGTTGTCGGTGTACCCTCGGTGAAACGCACTCTGCAAAGGCATGTGCGCAGCACGCCAGCTGTCGCTTCTGCAAGAAGTGCACTTCCCTTCGAGTTGTAGCAGCACTTCGTGCGGATCTCGAGCTCTTCACTATGATACAACTCGAGGGACTACTTCTGCGGATTTACGCCGCGCAGCTGTCTCCATCTGTCGCACCTGGAGCCGTACTCCCTTGCCCATGCGCCCGGGCTTTCGCGCCCACTCCTCCAGACAGATCGTCAGCAACCCAAAATGATGACGCTGCGTCGCCATCCTTCTCGTCCATCTGGTCGGGTTGTCGGCGAAAGTGGCGTTGAGCAGCATCTGTCGTGCGACATTCTCTTCTGGAAGCCTCTAGAGCCGATTTTCATACGTCGCTTACGCCACCGCCTTTCTCGCGGTGCAGGAGCATCTCATCTCCCCTCGTACCGCCTGCTGCACGCGTGTGAGCCATCGTACTGCCAGCACCAGCGTACCTATCTCCCTCTTGCTCCTCTCCAGGAACTACCCCACTGGTGAGGAGAGGCATAGTGTGGCGTTAGTGTATGTAAGACCCGGCTCTAATACCACCTTCCACAACCCTCGCATCACCTCATATCCAGTGTATACCCATAAGGACCTCTGGCACAGAACTCCCTTATGTCTGGATGTTTTCCCGCTCATCTATCTCTCATACGCCGAGAGGTAGTCTGAACTCGTTGTCAGTATGATGCCCAAATATTTCGTTCAGGTGCTTCTGAGGAATGGATCTTCTTGTAAGATCCATGCTCTGTCGGGTCATGGGTTGTTTGCCTCCCGAACCAACACCATGCATCTTGTGAAGAAGGATCTCAGTCGCCCCATCTGTCTGCCACAATGTGTAACAATTTCTGCAGCTCCTCTGGAGACGAGTTGCAAAATTGTCGGCATTCACCAGCGCCGGAATCTGTCACGACACCAGCTGCCCATCTTAATTGTTCCCGGAAGTAACAGAACGTAACAGTGCGGCGTGTCTACTTGGTTGCAGATGTTCGTTATCTGAGTGGATTACACTATTGTTTTATTTGTGGGAGTGCTTAGTTGAACAAAGGTGCAGTACATTCTAAGCGCCTATCTTATTGGTAGCACTGTTTGGACTGATGGGACCGAGTTTTCCAAGCTCGGGGTTTTTGTACTATCAGGCCTTTGCGATAGTCCCATGAGATTTACAGCTCAACGCAATATATTCCTGGCGTAGGAGTCGAAGTGCATTCCACTTTTTCATTTGTAATTGGCACTGCAACTTGGTGAAAAAGGGGTAGCGAAAAAGGACCTGCCAATGCGACCCCCTATTTGACCAAGCCACAGTGCTGTTCAAAAATGAAAAACAAACGCGCAGAGAGGTGGCCGAAGCATATTCCATGCACATAGATCCTGCCCAGTGTATTAGTCAAACGCCTATTTCATTGCATGAAAAAGAAAGAAAATTTTTGAATAGCCTGATTTTTCGGCATCCTGCCATACTTGGTACGCAGCACGTGACCTAAGTGTCTATAATGGTTTCTCAAACAAAAATTGGCCGCCCTTCCACTGTTGTAAAGAGGGGTGCAAGCGAAACTCTGGATCGGTGACTCTTCATTGTTGTAATGCCTCGGCTTCGCGTCGATGAAGAGCCCTTTCTCGAACGAGTTACCGGACACCACGCGCGGCCCGCTCCCGCTGCCGTTCCATCAACGCAGCCTGCTCTTAGGCAGAACGAACCAAACGCGGCCTCCCCATCTGACTGCCGGTACTAAACTGGCTGGAAACGGCGGGCGCGAGATGAGCGAACACACGTCACACCTTTTCTCTTCTCCGGTGGAAGGGGGTGCCTGTGATTGGCTCGTGCCTTGCGCTACGTCTGCTTCTTCGTGCATATAAACTCCACATTAAAGGGCGCGTGTGACGAACCGACAGTGGCTGGATCAGTTAGCGTGGTGGTCTCGAAACCTGATAGGCAATTTTTATTTTCGCATAGCTTGAATCTTTCGTACAGCAACACCAATTCCGACGCCGACACGAGTGAGGCAAAGAAGCTTCGCTCGAATAAATTTTCATTTGTTAGACTTCGTGCCGTTCATCCCTTGTCCCTCGTCTGTGTCGCGCTGCACAATTACATAAAAATGTTAACCTGCGAACTTGCTGAAGTAGATGTGTTAAATGTGACACGTTGTAAAAAATAAGTGGACGCAAACTTTTCAACGCGATTTGGTGCTTCAGTTAGCTTTATAGTAGCTATGAAAAATGCTCCCTACAGTGTTCGGCGCTAAAGCATGCGCTGAAAGTTGTCCGGGCAACTTCAGAAAGTGGTGTCAATTTTTTTTATTGAAGAAAATACGCACCGCATTTGCAGTCGCATCCTCCGTCTTCCTGAAGAAAACATGATGGCCTGAAGTTCGCAGGACAGTCTTTGAAACACGAGCGACCCGCTGAAATCACGAAGGCACATATTATTATGAGTGAGTTTATAGGAGTGGAAGACGTGCCGGTACCACATAGTTGGCCTTTTGCCACTATACTATTAGTTTGATCGAGGTATTTTTTTTTCTTGGGACACGCCTAAGGGATTCCGCGCTCCCAGGTCTGTCAAGCTTCCTCATTTGTAAGCGTTACAACTCAGCATATGTAAGTACACCAAAAAGCCTTGTCAGTTAGCAGCAGAAGGCGCAGTTTTCTATATGTTTTATAACCGCCAATCTGCGAAGCCCGCCATGGGACCATACTTACGGCGGTCACGTCATTTCCCCTCTTACTAGGATCATGAAAATGTTGGCGCTTTTTTACAGAAGCGAGTTTCATATCCTGCACGCTAAAGACAAGTTGAGAGGCAGAGAGAGAGAAATTATTTTTTTTAAATAAACAGGAACCGCAAGGTCCTTCGACAGGCCGCGGGCGTAGGTGGAGTGCTTAATCCAGGATCCTATGGGCTGCGGCCGCTCGGCGTACACTCATGACCAGGTTGAGATGGTCCAGAAAGTTGATGCTAGACACCGAGGCCTCCCATTCTTGTGTGGCTTGGTGTGGGATTGTAGGGTTAACGCTCATGAAG
Source organism: Dermacentor variabilis (assembly GCF_050947875.1). Lineage (NCBI taxonomy): Eukaryota > Metazoa > Arthropoda > Arachnida > Ixodida > Ixodidae > Dermacentor > Dermacentor variabilis. The sequence goes on from NC_134574.1 coordinate 45,484,550, forward strand.
CGGCACGCCGAAGTGGCGTGGTAGAGCATCGCCGGGGCATCGAAATCTGGGTGTCCTTGCGGGTATTGTGTGGGCACATCACGTCATATAGTGTGTGGTACGGAAAGGTGCTTGTAGCAGCCTTCATGAAACTGCTACGGCTCGCGTGAGGGAGCCGTGCGGTGGGGAATATTTCCTTCGCTAGTCTGTAGGGTTCACGTATGGCGTAAAATTGTTTTCGATTTCGTTAATACAAGTACATCTGGCTAGATTCACTGGCATGTCCTAAGCAGGGATGTAAGATTATATGAAATATCAAGGGGCGGGAAAAAACTAATTTTTCATATATTCCTTTCTCCGAAAAACACGAGAAATTGAAACAAAAGGACCACTGCGCAAAGAGCTATAAAAACACGCCTCATTTATTGCATCACAAAAGTCCCTTCAGAACTTCCGGATTCAAAATGTTGGCAAGATTTCATGTCAATGCATTGATTTCACATCGCAGCGTTAACACTTCGTCAATGCATAGACACTTCGTTACGCAGCGAATACGAATGCGAATGCGAATACGATTTATTTCATGTTTGTTCGAAACATGGGGAGATGGAAGAAAAAGCTGCTGAACAGCAGCTTGACAAGCTCCCACCCCCCCCTTGTTTACGTAGGCAACAGCAGCTCATAGAATATACATATACAGATATTATCGTATACAGATATTATGCAGATATTATACAGATATTACCAGCATACACTCACACACAAACACACACACGTTTTTATGGATATTTTATACATCAGCAAAACACGGTGAAATACAATTTCCGTAAAATACATGCTGGTACGAAACGTAGTGTAAGCATGCATGATTGAAAATACTTCAAAGATTTGAAAGAATAGCAGCTATAAAATCAAACAGAAGAATTAACAGGTACACAGAGCATACAGATCAAACCTGAGAACTTTCCTTAAAAGGTAGTGCATAGGTAGTAAATTTGTAGCAATTGAGAAAGAAAAAAAGAAGGAATTACTTTTTATCAACGCTATTTCTAAACAACTGAAGGAATGACGGAAGGACGAAGCCTTCCAGACATTGCGGTACGAGTGAACGTACCCTAGTTTTAGGGTGCGATCCCCTGCAAGCTTGTTGCGTACCTTGGTGGGCACATTTTCAAACTCTACCAGTTTCTTTCACAGGCCCTGGAAGAAGGGGGGATGTGCAGTACCCGAAAGGCGAGGGAGTTCAAGAGTTGGTTGGAGCAAAGCCATTGCTACCACGTGGATGCATGCAGGTGCTTCGCAGGCTCAAAAACTCCTGCTTTTGACCATACTTTTAGACACGTCCAAAGGAGTCGCATCGAAACAGAAGAATTCTGTGGGGAATCACTCATTTCTAGGTCTTTTCACTTTTATCCTAGCTAAACTAAGGAAAGAACCCTGTTTCTTCCCGAAATTTGAATGCTTTTTTTTCAAACGCTTCCATATGTATTCGTAACAGTTTGTGTTGCTTCTGTATACGATTAAAGGTTTCGCCTTGTCATTGGTAGATCCTTGGGTAGTACTGAGTTTTGGTCGGAGAACTACGCAGATGTTAAACAAGGTACCCGTGCTCGTAAGAAGTACACAGATCCCAATGAAAGTTATGCTTAGAGAGATTTGAAGATTTGTAGTGATTGTGAAGCAAGTGGGCATTGGTGTCATTGACTTGAACAAAATATAAAGGTCTGCCCCCCCCCCGGCCCCCATATATAACATAGATAGACGTAGAAGAAATATTTTACGGCGATTTAGTTTGAACTTTTTCATTAGGGATGTCCATTAGTACCTAATAAAATTCACTTTGAACAATATTGTATTCATCATATGGCACAATCATTGTATGTAAAAAAAAATACCTGGATCCCACGAACAGCGCACATCGCTGGATGCGAAGCTTCTCGACGGCTTCAATCGCACACTCAATACTGAGGAGCTGCTAGTCTTGTGGTAACGCTAGAACTGCGAGTACTGGTGCTTGATGAAGTCCAGTCATACGGAGGCCTGGCAGAAATTTGATTCCACATGCGGCAGTTTGCCGACACAACTATGAACTGCACGGCCGGTCAAGAATAAGTGACTTGCCGTTGACTGGGCGCTGGGCCAGGATCTATTTCCGTGCGTTTCAGTGACTCTGGTGACCCGGAGCGCTGACCCACCAACGCACTTGTACGCGGACTTGTTCAGGAATATAGCTTGAATCACTGACACAGCCGGCCATTGGACATTTGCTGCATAACGTTTCAGGTGGCGTCCAGCATCTATAGTTTTCTAATAACGATCGTCCCACTGGGGCGGTCATTATTAAGAGTGTATTGTTTGGTTTTTATCCTTACTCCACGTCATGAGCTTGAGTATCAACGTCTAAATCTAATGGATAACCCCCCAAAAATGTGCCGAGGTAAAACGTAGTACTAGGACAAGTCGCTTAGAAGTGTGGTCACTTGGAAGCAAATCAACAATTACCACTACTGGCACCCTTTCCGGCAGCCGTCAAATTGGCAAACAAGTCCTAGCGTTGCTATTGTCATTCAAGTTCTTCTTGTAACTTGCGTTTCCGTACTTTGCATCCCTACCATCATGTTTAGCTTTGCGTCGTTCTAAGCATCGTGAAGTCTGGATGACGCAGTGCGGCCACTGAGGAAAGATAGTTAAGTAGGTCAGTGCCGCGAGGAGAAAAGCGCTAATCGCGAGGACTCAGTTGCGAAGGAGAATGGCATCTAAATCCGCGCAGCAGGGCTGCAAATATAGCTGCTGAAAAAACAAAAGAAGATTTCTTCAAGGATGTATATCGATCCCACAATTGATACTTGAATTAGAGCGAAGCTGTATAGTGAGCCCTGCGCCATACAGCAGTACTCTGCTCCTTTTCATACGTAGCAGGCGACGCTGCGAAATAATCACAGACATCTTTCACTGCTAACATCGGCGACCACAAAGTACTGCGCCTCATATAAACGAAAAATGTTAGGTACGCGCTGTGTAATTCGAAGTAAAAATATGTCTCCTACTTCAACCTCGCAAAACATGGTGTATTTATTACATGAACGACGTCGGGGGGGGGGGGGGGGCAAACTAAGCTTATTTACCACAATACGAGTGGGGTGCTAGGTGGCGGTGACCTACAGCTAGATCACATCGCTTGCGCCAGGACCAAAGCAAAATAAGTGTTCTACAAAAAAAATACATTATCGGGTTTTACGTGCCAAAGCCACTTTCCGATTATGAGGCACGAGGACTCTGCAAATTTCGACCACCTGGGGTTCCTTAACATGCACTTAAATCTAAGCACATGGGTGTTTTTGCATTTCGCCCCCATGAAGGTGCACCCGCCGTGGCCGGTATTGGATCCCGCGACGTCGTGCTCAGCTGCCCAGCACCATAGCCACTGAGAAACCACGGCGGATCTTCTACTAAAAGCAGAAACGTGCAGAAGTAATGTGTCATTTCACGTAAACTTGCGTCAAATTGTAGAAGTTCGAATATGTGAGTACTTATTTCGCAGGAAAGGTTACAGATCAAGAACTCGCTTCAAAGCGAGCGGAGGGAGATTTTTAGCCCTGCACTACCTGGTAGCTTCCACAGCGTTGCTTGCTATCATGAAACGGAGTATTCACGATTCCGCCTCAACGCTTGCCACCTAGCGGCCGTGGCGACAACTAGCCCTACCATTTTTAGCCATAAAGCCGAACAGGTTTCACATCACAGCGCACGCTGCAAAGTTTCCTCTTAGTTATCATATCATCGCGATGTCTCCACGCACAAGTCTGACAAAGAGAAAATGGATGTGGAAAGGCTTCTGCTGGGTGCTATCATGCGTGTCGTCGCTGTGGAAAGGCAGCCATGAATGATTTCATCGCATACCAAAAGAAGCACACGTTATGCATGGGAGAGTGACATGAATTAGAAACTCGCGCATTGGAGAAAAAGTGACTGAGACTATGCTAGTTTTTTCAAAACACTCTTCGCGGGCCGACTTCTCGGTGGGTAGATCATTTCGTAATTTAATTGTCTTAATATCATGAGTGCGTTTGAAATCAACGAGTGTACTTTCGTTTAGGCAGGCGCTTTATCGAATTATAATAATGTACCCTTAAGCCTAATTTGGTTTAGTTAATTTGATTTGTACCCGATCCTTAGTGTTACAAATGATTTGTGCTGCAGGGTTACTCTTGCTATCGTACTTTTGTCTACAGGCACGGTAGAAGAAAACGATAAGTAGATCGGAAGGTCTGAAGTAGATCGTCATGTGCGTTATGCTGCGAGGTCATAGGCGTATCTACCGGGTGACCGGGGGGGTGGGCGTAGGCGTGCCCTGGCAGCCCCCTCTCACTGGCAAAAATGTGTGCCCCCCCAAGCATTTTGTAAAGCTGGTAAGGTCGGCTGCACACTGGCAAACCTAACAAAGCAACAGTTGAGGACAATTTTCTTTCTGAATAGCAGCTACATAAATATACTTTCCTTACTAGGTATCCCTTGCATAGGTCTCGCCGCCACGCGCTGTAGCAGACGACGTTCGACTGGCCACACTAAACAGTTGAAGGTACGGTCCTTCGCAGAGCGAGCCCTCTGCGGAGTGAACCGTGCCCGCCTGCAATCTAGAAGAGATTGTTGCAGTGCAGTCCAAAACAAGTTTCACCTTCCACCGCTTGCATCACCCTGTGCTTGTTGAGGCCGTGTAATCTAACCATCTTTGAAAACACAAAATTAGATTTGCTTTTTATAATATACCAGTCTGTAGTAAACGTTGCCATTTTAGCGATCTTCATGTTAGATTAAGAAACTTTCTTGTGTGTTTAGCGGCAAGGTTTTCTGTTTGGCAACGGGTGATTTATTGGCGACTTAAACGAACAATCGGCAACATTTCGGTAATATTGAAGTTAGGAAAGCTGATAAAGAATGGCCTTCTAGAATGCAGTGTAATCTTGAAAAGCTAATTTTATTGGCCTAAACTCGGTTTACGATGCGCAGTCTCCGTGTGCATGATGAAGTAACGGTCGTCTTCAAAGTGCTAGTCATTACATTGTAATTGTGCTTCACAGCACAGTGGTCATTACCGATTTAACATTGAGCTCAGAAAATTTATGTTTTCTACTCTTGGCAAAACTGATTTGAATGTGTTTCACAATGCGCACTCTACAGCGTCACTAAATGCATTCGATTAGTGGACGTGCGCAAGCGTACCACGAAATTAATTTACTAAAACAAGTGCAATAAATTTTATGTTCGGTGTTATAGAACAGCAGGGAAATAAGACTGCGCTCGTTCGCGTGAGTCGCAACAAATTCACTCGCCTCATGCCTCGATAAAAATTGTCAAATTGTTGCTGTATTTCTTGATTTTAGCAAAGCCTTTGATACAGTTCCACATGACAAATTAATACTAAAACTTAGACTTCTTGAACTCCCTGAAATATTAATCGCATGGATAACAAACTACCTAACAAATAGCCGCCAGTTCGTGGAAATTATAACCAACAGTCTCGCTGTCTTCCGGTCACGTCGGGAGTTCCTCAAGGAAGTGTCCTAGGGCCACTGCTCTTTTTACTCTATATAATTGATATTACTATTTCAATCCATCGAAGCATGCAAATTCGGTTGTTTGCGGACGACTGTGTTCTTTTTAGAGAAATCACTTCATCCAATGACCAAACTGATTTAAATGCTTCTCTAGCTGGCATTATTGACTGGTGCAAAACGTGGGAAATGCGGCTTAACGCTGAAAAGACGGTCTTTCTTCGCTTCACTCGTCAGAAAGCTCTACTAACGTTTAGTTACACGTTAGGTTCGTTGCCTTTGCAGAAAGAAAGAAAATATAAGTATTTGGGCGTCACAATTACTAACAATTTATCATGGAATATACACATTGATAACATCTGTTCTTCAGCCTTGCGTAAGTTATATGTTTTGCGATATAAACTTAGAAATTCCCCACCTAACGTAAAACTGCTTGCCTATTATTTCTTAATTAGACCGAAACTTGAATATGCATGTGTTGTTTGGGACCCGTTTACTAAACAAAATATAAAATGTCTCGAAAGGGTACAGAAAAAAGCCGTACGATTCATATATTCGAAATTCTGTCGCTATGATTCCCCCTCAACAAATAATGCATGATAATGGCATCGAAGTCCTAGAGCAGCGAAGGCAGCACTTAAGCATTCGATTTCTTTCCATGCTTATTAATGGAGACTTATCAATTAATCCTGCATCGTATCTGTCCAGTACAACGTCTAGACTTACTCGAGACCATCATCCGAATTCACTAACACCTTATTTTGCACGTGCGGATGTATTCAAGTGTTCTTTTTTCCCCGAGCTATAACAAACAGGAATAACTCGTTGTTGCCTGTTTCAATTGATTGACTTATTGTACTACTGTTGTGTCTTACCACCCTACTTGATTGAATAACGCATTGTATTATTGTTGTGTTTAACCACCCTGCTTGGACCTGTTCTAGGTCTGCAGTATGAAATAAATAAAATTAAAAAAATCATTTCAGGGCTTTCAGATCAATCAACCTTCACGGCAGATTTCAGGTTGAACAACGATAGAAGCGTAGCATTTGACCTGTAAAAAGCTCGGATAATTGTCATCGCCATGTTAAAAACGTCCGTGGAAGAAAAGAAAATTTATTGCTCCTGTCTCGAACATAGCGAGCAAGAAAAAAATGAGCGATAATGTAGACCAAGTGCATTATCGCGCTAGGAGAACTTGCTTGTTTCTTTTTTCTTTTCAACCATGCCGCATTTTGCAACCTTACAATCCGAAAATAAATGCAACATTTCAGCTGCAATCATCAGTCATGTAAATATATTAGTAAGATAGTAACGCGGGTTTACAAAACACTATTCTACGCATACTGAGCCAATTGTAACCGTCTATGATTTCGCAGTAAAAAATAATGGCAACTAAACTGACGCAACTTGTTTGACTTTCAGCAAAACAGTCGAAAATATTTCCTTCAGAATGTTGCTTTACAATTTAAATGAACTACTCAAGAATGCACAATTGATAACGTTCTTCTGAGTTTATTTAAGGGACCAGCAGCAATAGGTTAACTACAAATACCACTGTTTAGAACGACTTTCAGTACACTCTGGCCACCAAAAGGGGATCCATGCTTGGGCTGCTTTTATTTCTCGTATTCATTCTTCGCATAATAAAAAAATATTTCAGTTCAAACGGAATTGTACGTTGAAGATTTGGTTACTTCATCGATAAAAGTGCTTCTGACCAAAGCAGGATGAATTAGGACGCCCAGAAGACTACTGAACGGTCTCAAAACAGGCAAATTAAAATCAATATTGTAAAGATTATGATTATTACTCTACAACAAAAGCAATAAAATTTAACTATTCCAGCGAGAATCTCCTTCTTGCTGAAACAACTCACTTGAAGTACTTCAGATATTGGAGCAATAACACGCTTCATTAGTCAAGCAGAATGACTACGTTACAGCTAACCCAATGGGGAAAATGCCCTGTCTCCAAAGACCTTTAAAATGATCATCCACTGCTGTTCGGTTGCTAGGCTGCACAATAGTTTTCTTACTAGTAGTAGGTTATGCTTCCATAATCTGGAACCCTGTTACTAAAAATGGTTTTGACAAAACAAAGAAGATACAAAAAAGGCTGTCTGGTCTACATATAACGGTTTTGGACCACCTTCAATGGCAGCCCTTTTGACCAAGGCTAACTTACCTACCTTGTCCCAGAGGAATCGCTGTTCCCGTCTTATTCTTTTTTACCAGTACATTATTGAGCCCTACAACAGAGGTCCATGAAAAGTAGTCTCTCCGTCATCCCGATACGCCACCAGACAAAGGAACAGTTGAACAGTATTTCCCTTGCGTACATGCGTTAGTTCCTTCACGTACTCCTTTTTTCCGATGCTTGTTAACAAACGCAACAGTCTCGTTAACAATGAAGTTCTTCACCAAGTGTTAATTCTTTTGTTTGGAAACTATAGTCGCGAAATCGTTTTTCTTCCTTTGTGTGCTATGATTTTTGTCTTATCGTAAGGAGCCAACAAACATTGACACCAAGGACAACATAAGGGAAATTAATCATGCTTAATAAATGACATAAAGAAATGATAAGTTAATGGAAATGTACCTGGATAAAAAAACAACTTGCTGCAGGTGGGGAACGATCCCACAACCTTCGTATTTGGTATCGTTCCCCACCTGCGGTAAGTTGTTTCTTTATCTGCTTTCCTTTCCATATATTTATCGTTTCTTTATTTCATTTATTAAGCACAAGTAATTTCTCCTTTGTTGTACATGGTGTCAGTGTTTGTTGGCTTCTTATGAAATGACTAATAAAAATCGGGCCGCTCGGTTAACCGTCTTTCTTCTCGTGACTTGTGTCTGTATTTCATACCAGCCAACTTTTATCACGTTATAGTAAACTAACCGATTTCTGTGCGTTGTTTACGATTGTCGTATAGACTAACGAATAATGTATATATGCGTCATATTTAGAGCTGTACGGATCTCAGGAGAATGCAAATATAAGGGGCCCCCTTTTTTTCTTGTTCACAAAATTGTAAATAAAAAATCAGCCGTGACACGTAGTACAATTGTACTGCTTGAGGTAGAATAATCTCGGAGGCAGACATTGTTTCTTAAAAAAAATGGAAAGGAATATTTTACTTATCTACCAAGTTGATCTAATTACCTTATAAAATATTTACTTTACACCACATGGATGAATGGATGGATAGATTAATGGATGGATGGATGGATGGATGGATGCATGGATGGATGGATGGATGGACGGATGTTATGAACGTCCCCTTTGGAACGGGGCGGTGGGTTTCACCACCAAGCTCTCTCTATTATACTGCCTGATGAACTACATAGGTTAATAAAGGACAAAAAGAAAAAAAGAAACACTATGAACTCTCACAACCACATTTTCTGATCCCCTATTGCGAACTTTGCTTTTGTATGTCTCCGTTTTTTCTCGTTACCCTACTTTTCTTTCACCAATATTCCAATCGCCTCTTACAACTTTCTATTGCGGACTTGTTTACTGTCCCACTGCTCTCACTGAACACATATAAAGATTTAGGAATTGGAGTCGGTGACTATTAAATTCATATCTACTTGACACGAATTCGGAGACTGGAAACACACACAGACGTAGGCATGGGTCAGCGAAAGAGCGTAAAAGGTGCGGCCTTACTCACAAACGAAGTTCTCATTTGGGATGATCCTAAGAGACACTGACTAGGCAACATTACGGTCCTTAGCCTCGCTGTATTAATCCACGATAAACTTATCTATCTTTTGAAAGAACAATAGACGTTACTGCCTATATAATGTGCGAATCTAGTTGGTATACTGCTACAGAAGTCGCACGGCCGCATGGCCTATGAAGGTCAAGTATCTTATCTGTTCGAGTGAAGTAACGCTATGCCCCTGTGCTTGCACGTTTCGGGGTGGCCTCCTACGTACGAACACTTGCCTTGTCTAACCGCCTGCTCCTTTGAAAGACGGCTATGCTTTAAAAAGATGGTTATGTGGAACGCCAAGCAAGCTGGGAGTTCGGACGCACAGTAATTCCACTGATTCATCCCCGAAATCCTTGAAAACGATCAAAATAAGGTGACCAGCAGCAAGTATACCCTATGGGCTTGCGGCCGACAGGGTATACCGTCGCAATCATCTACATTGTATGCATCTATGTCTATTTAGAGAGTGTTTCCAGAACAAGTATTAGATTCTGGAGTTGCCATTCATACACTGTGTAAAGGAGTTTATTAGTCACTGGGATATGAGGACTAATGGTTAAAACAGTGCAGGGCCTCCCAGCACGAGCGGCATTCACGAGCAAATGCACTGAAAAGGACGACCCAGTAGAAAAAGCTGGAGAGGACGACCCATTATATTGTTCCTATACTTCTCCACGATTACCCCGGGAACGAAAAGGAAGCGACCTTACACTTTGCCACTATGAGTGGATCATAGTAGGTATTGAGGCGGTTGACGTTGACACTGTTTCGTCCACGACGGCGTATGTCCGAAGATGGTTGAACGGGTTCGATCACGTAGATGGCCGGAGATATTGGTTCGACGACTCGGTAGCGGCCTTCATAATTCGGCAGTAGTTTTGGTGAGAGCTCAGGTGCAGTGGAAGGGAACCGATAGCCACAAAAGCGCCCTGGGGAGGAATGGGGCCGTGGAGGTGCTACGCATTATTGCAAAACCCCTCAAGGAATTTCTTGAAGAGAACTAAATTCTAATCATCTCTGAACATGGTTTCAGACAGGGATACTCCACAGTAGCACAACTAGTCACGGTCATTCACCCTTTTGTTTCCGCTATGAAAAATAACAAGCAAATTGGTGAAATTTTCTGGATTTCAGTAAAGGTTTAGATCATCATCACACCACCACCACCTTCTTAATCATCATCATCATCATCATCATCATCCTGGTTACGCCCACTGGAGGGCAAAGGCCTCTCCCGTACTTCTCCAACTACCCCAGTCATGTAGTAATGATGGCCATGTTGTCCCTGTAAATTTCTTAATCTCATTCGCCCACCCAACTTTCTGCCTGCCCCTGCAAGGCGTTCCTTCCCTTGGAATCCAGTCCGTAACCCTTAAAGACCATCGGTTGTCTTCCCTCCTCATTACATGGCCTACCCATGTTCATTTCTTTTTCTTGATTTCCATGAAGATGTCATTACCTCGCGTTTGTTCCTTCAGCCACTCTGCTCTCTTCTTATCCCTTAACGTTACACCCATTATACTTCTTTCCATAACTAGTTGCGTCGTCCTCAATTGAAATAGAACCCTTTTCGTAAGCCTCCAGGTTTATTGGTTAAAACACGTTGGCGGCCTAGTTGGTTAGAATCCATGGTAGTGTGTATAAGTGCGACTGGACGAGGACGAAGAAACAGATACACAGACACAGCGCTTCCAGTGCATACACAGCCATGTTTCTGCCGCGTACGTGAGTACTAGTAAGACCCCGCTGTTATACACTTTTTACTTGAGGGATAATGGCAACCTGCTGTTCATGATCTGAGAATGCCTGCCAAACGCACTCCAGCCCACTCTTATTCTTCTGCTTATTTCAGTCTCATGATCCGGATCCACGGTCACTACCTGCCCCAAGTGGATGTAATGCCTTACCAGTTCCAGTGCCTCGCTACCTATCCTAAACTGCTGTTCTCTTGCGAGACTGTTAAGCATTACTTTAGTTTTCTGCAGATTAATTTTTATACCCACCCTTTTGCTTTGCCTCTCCAGGTCAGTGAGCATGCAGTGCAATTGGTCCTCTGAGTTACTAAGCAAGGCAATATAATCAGGGAATCTCAAGTTACTAAGGTATTCTCCATTAACCCTTATCCCCAATTCTTCCCAATGCAGGTCTCTCAATACCTCCTGTGAACACGCTGTGAATAGCACTGGAGTGATCGTATCTCCCTACCTGACGCCTTTCTTTATTGGGATTTTGTTGTTTTCTTTATGGAGGAATACTGTGGCGGTGGAGCCGCTATAGATATCTCTCAGCATTTTTACATACGGCTCGTCTACCCCCTAATTCTGCAATGCCTCCATGACTGCTGACGTTTCGACTGAATCAAACGCTTTCTTGTAATCAATGTAGGATAAATATAATGCTTTGTTATATTCCACACATTTCTCTATCACCTCATCGATAGTGTGAATATATTCTATTGTTGGGCAGCCTTTACGGAATCCTGCCTGGTCCTTTGGTTGACAGAAGTCTAAGGTGTTCCTGATTCTATTTGTGACTACCTTAGTAAATAATTTGTAGGAAACGGACAGTAAGCTGATCGGTCTATCATTTTTCAAGTCTTTGGCTTCCTGTTTTTCATGAATTAGGATTGTGTTAGCGTTCTTCTAAGATTCCGGTACGCTCGATGTCATGAGGCGTTGCGTATACAGGGTAGTCTGTGTTTCAAGAACAATCTGCCCACCATCTTTCAAATATATGCTGTTACCTGACCCTCCCCATCTGCCTTGCCCCTTTGCATAGCACCCAAGGCTTTCTTTACTTCTTCCGGCGTTACTTGTGGGATTCCAAATTTCTCTAGGCTATTGTTTCTTCCAATATCCTCGTTGGTGCCACTGGTACAGTATAAATCTCTGTAGAACTCCTCAGCCACTTGAACTATCTCATCCATATTAGTAATGACATTGCTGGCTTTGTCTCTTAACGCATACGTCTGATTCTTGCCTATTCGTAGTTTCTTCTTCACTGTTTTTTGGCTTCCTTCGTTCCCGAGAGCATGTTCAATTCTATCTATATTGTCACGTGGTAGTGACTGTAAAGAAAGCAGCCAAACTGAGAAAGAGGAAACTAGCGTTTTATTGGGCGAACTTGTGCCCTCAAAAAACAGGCTACGCTCAAAGAACGGCGACAGCGGCAAACACAGTCGGCGATCGTCGAAAATCTGATCAGCGGGCCCAGCGCGTCGGCTTTTATACAGCAGTCATCGAATGTTCCAGACTAATCGTTGGGACTCGCATGCCTTCCACAAAGTTCTACACCATTCGCGTCACGCGATGAAATCAGATAACACAAGGTTCGGCAACAACAGACAGCGGATCGAAGCATCGATAACTTTCCAGGAACTTCCGATACATGCAGGCGCGTTCCGCGCTGTGCGATAGCATTTGTTAGGCGGCGAAACGTCGTCGCCCGATAAATATAATTACACGTGTCAATATTATATTTCATTGTGTCAGCTGTCTTACACTTGTTGATTAACTTGGAAAGTTCTGCCAGTTCTATTCTAGCTGTGGCGTTAGAGGCTTTTATATATTGGCGTTTCTTGATCAGATCTTTCGTCTCCTGCGATAGCTTACTGGTATCCTGTCTAACGAAGTTGCCACCAACTTCTATTGTACACTCCTTAATGATGCCCATAAGATTGTCGTTGATTGCTTCAACACTAAGGTCCTTTCCCCGAGGTAAAGCAGAATACCTGTTCTGTAGCTTGACCCGGAGTTCCTCTATTTTGCCTCTTACCGCCAACTAATTGATCGGCTTATGTACCAGTTTCTTCCGTTCCCCACTCAAGTCTAGGCTAATTCGCGTTCTTACCATCCTATGGTCACTTTAGCGTATCTTGCCGAGCACCTCCACATCTTGTATGATGCCAGGGTTAGAGCATAGTATAAAGTCTATTTCATTTCTGGTTTCGCCATTCGGGCTCCGCCACGTCCACTTTCGGCTATCCCGCTTGCGGAAGAATGTATTCATTATCTGCAAATTATTCTGTTCTGCAAACTCTATAATTGCTCTCCCCTGCTATTCCTAGAACCTATGCCGTATTCGCCCACTGCCTTGTCTCCAACCTGCTTCTTTCGTACCCTGGCATTGAAGTCGCCCATCAGTATAGTGTATTTTGTTTTCACTTTCACCATCGCCGATTCCACGTCTTCATGGAAGTTTTCGACTTCCTGGTTCTATGTGACGGAATGCAGGGGCGTAGACCTGTACGAACTTCAACTTGTACCTCTTATTAAGTTTCACAACAAGATCTTCCACCCTTTCGTTAATGCCATAGAATTTCTTTGTTACCAGCTATATCCTTTTTAACCAGGAATCCGACTCCTAGCTCTCGTCTCTCCGCTGAGCCTCGGAAGCACAGGACGTGCCCGCTTTTTACCAGTGCATATGCTTCTTTTGCCCTCCTAACTTCACTGAGCCGTATTATATCCCTTTTACTGCCATCTAATTCTTCCAATTGCACTGCTTGACTCGCCTCACTAGATAACGTTATAGCGTTAAACGTTGCCAGGTTCAGATTTCAATGTCAGCCTGTTCGGACCCAGGATTTCTTAGCACCCTCTGCTGCGTCACAGGGCTGACCGCCACCGTGGTCGGTTGCTTCGTGGCCGCTGGGGACTGAGAGCATGGGTTTCGATAAGGTTTAGATAAGGTACCTCATACCAAACTTAAGCTAAAAAAACTATTATATAAAAGAACTATTTGTTTCTTGGATAGCTGAATACTTTAACACTCGCGAACCATTTGTGGATGTTGGAGGCCATAATTCTGCCTGTCTTCCAGTCACATCTGGGTTTCCACAGGGAAGTGTTTTGGTCCCCTTGTTCCTCCTGTTCGTGAATGAAAGTGTTCATTTTTGAAGCCGAATCTTCAAGTAAGAGCATTTGTAGATGATTGTGTACTGTTTACAGACATTCGCCACAATAGTGACCAGTATGATCTAAATGATAGCCTCAGTAAAATTTCCTGTTGGTGCATTCAAGGGAGGACGACCTTCAATGTGGAAAAAAGTGTTTTTCTTCCCATTTACAACAAGAAAACATCGTCAATTATTAGTTTCTGAAAGGGCTACTTCCTAATAAAGAGAGAGAATGTATTTTCACACAGTTGTAGAGCTATTGTCAAAGTACTACAGCTACAAATGTCCCACTATGCTTCTAAAAGACAAGGCCTTGAATATGACAATTAGACTTGTTGGAACGTGGCTACAGCTACCGATGCTTTTTACCACTATGATTGTTTATGTCTGACGAAGACAGAGTGTATACTTGCGTGTTGTCACCAATATTTGTAGAAAAAAGAGCAGATATGGTAACACGATGCACTCCGCACGCATGATTTCTGAAATAAAGAAAAATAAATAAACATTAATCCTCAAGCGGCAGAAAACACATACGTTTAGAGGAGCATGCCGCACTTAATAAAGTGCAGTAGAATTCCAAGGCGGTAAGCTCTGCCAATAATTTTCATTATCGCAACCAAATTTATATGCAGTGTAGGTGGCCGACATTTACCAACGATCTCCCTGGCGGCAGGGGACTCCTCACTAAGCGTGAAACTTCAACAACAGCGTTCACTGAACACGAACTATGGCAATCTCGAGTATGTGTGTCTCTTTCCGTGCCACTGTTTCTATTATTATATGAGGTCACCAGGTACTGTTCTTCTGTATTACATGAATCGGTCACTCTATTGTGTCTTATCTCCAATTATACAAACTCTAATAATACAGCAAGAGGAGCACCTTAGGCGAAAGCCTTCGTCGAGGTAATAACGATTGGGGCAGGGGTATGCAAAGAGAAGTGTGACATATATCTGGCTACATAATAGATTCTGTGTTACTTGCCTAATAGTGGCGTAAAATCTTTCTCGTGAATAGCCGAAAATTGCGCATGCACCCAATTGCACACGCCAAATGGGTATATAAATGCAAAGCAAGTAAATGTTGGAATCCATTGAAGATAATTCACTGGTCCATTGAGAGAGTCGCTATACTTGAGAAGTACCTTTGAGAACATATATGTTGTACTCTTACGTAAGAATTAAGCTTCTATTACGCAGAGCGAAGATGCTTTTAGAACCACACCATTGTTGGTCAGCATAGAGACGACATATCTGCACCTACTACGACATATTTACGACACGAATAACGACGACTCGAAAAAACACGTTGGCGGGCTAGCTGGTTACAATCCATGACAGAGTGTATAAGTGGGACTGAACGATGACGTAGAAAGAAACAGATACACATAGACTCTGTGTATCTCTGTGTATCTGTTTCTTTCTACGTCCTCGTTCAGTCGCGCTTATACACTATCTCATGGACGACTGGAAGACGCACCAGCGTAGGCTTAGCCAGTCACACCAGGAAGAACGTATAGCCCGAGCCCCACTTGCATAGCGTTGGCGATCCGGCTGTGGAGCTCTACACGGCGCACTTCATTACCCCTCGTTGAACATAGAGCCACAAAGGAGGCCTAAGGCGTCATGAGGACGACGGGCTCGTAATACGGCTTGAAGCGATCTACATGCACAGTTTCATGGCCTCGGCCATGCAGGTCCGTAGGGGCCGTCAGAGGTTCGAAGACGCAGTTCACCGGAGAAGTTTGCTGTAGGACTCACTAGGGTATACGGAATCTGGAGAAAAACTTGGGGGAGACATCTGCCCCCGAAGTAGGATGCAACCACAACCAAACTACAGCGTCAGGCGAGAACTCATGGTGGGGGCGCTCGTCGTCCTGACGAAATTTGTGCGGGGCTCGTTCTTCCAATATAAGTGAACGTGCTAGTTGTCGACATTCTTCTACATAGCGGGTGGCTTAGGAAACTGGTGTACCCTCTGACAAATTGGGACGGTTAGGAAGAATAGTGTAAATGGGAGATGACGGTTCTCGACCATATAGTAGAAAGTAGCGATAAAAGCCCATTATTGCCTGACGTAACGTATTGTAGGCGTACATCGCATAGTGAAGGATGAGGTCACAGTTGGTATGGTGGAATATAGAACGAAGCGTTGAAGCAGGAAGGAGGCAACGACACGAGCCGTCGTTGCTGGAAGAGCAGCTGGTTATACATACCTCGTGAGGTGGTCTATAGCGAAAATGATCCAGCGATTGCCAGCAGCTGTGTATGGCAGAGGCCCGTATAGGGTTAACCCAATCCGGTTAAAGGGTCTCGAAGGGCACGATAAAAATTGCATTCGCCCCGATGAACTGCAAGGATCACACTTGCGGCGTTGAAATTCTGTGCAACAGGGAGTGTACTTTTGCTGAAATATGTACATACTGTGCAAATAAAACCCATGACGCAGTCTAGTGTAGATCTGGAAGACACCAACGTGTGCGCACTGAAGATCGGCGTGAAAAGTGACGCATACATCAGTGCCGAGATGTCGAGGTATTACTAACAGTCACTTGCGACCGTCAGAACAATAGTTACAGCGATAGACGATTCCATGGCGGATGGCGAATTGCGAAGCTTGTCGTCGTAGCGCTCACGATCGTGCGCCTGCAGCCGTATCAGAGAGGTAATCTATCAAAAATGGAATCCAGGAGTGCTCACGCTGCTCCAAAGCCATGTCGACAGAAGCTAATGGAGGAAGCGTGTCGTCTAGGTCGGAGACACTGACAATGTTTGCGTGGATAGGCGAGGACGAAAGAGCATAGGAATGGGCGTGCTTCTTGTCTGAGCGGGGGGGTAGATAACCCGGTATTCGTACTCTTGGGGCCCCAGTGCCCACCTTTGACATCTTTGAGAGACGACAACGAGCAAAGTGCGTGGTGATCGGTAACAACATCGAGCGAT
This sequence comes from Dermacentor variabilis, assembly GCF_050947875.1. Lineage (NCBI taxonomy): Eukaryota > Metazoa > Arthropoda > Arachnida > Ixodida > Ixodidae > Dermacentor > Dermacentor variabilis. The sequence goes on from NC_134574.1 coordinate 45,501,647, forward strand.
TGGCCACACAGGTAAGGACGAAATTTTGTAATGGCCCAAATGATCGCTAGACATTCTTTTCAGTGACTGGATAATTCGCTTCTGCTTTCGTGATAGTGCCACTCGCGTAAGCAACAGCATATTCTTGGTGGCCGGGCTTTCGCTGGTTGAGCACAGCGCCAAGGCCAACACTGCTAGCACGCGTATGGATTTTCGTGGGAACAGTTTGGTTGAACTGGCGCAGTATCTGTGCTGTTGTGAGCAGGTGACGTAGCGTCACAAAGGCATCATCGCAAGCCGGGGACCACGCGGAAAGATAAGGGTCCCGCCGAAGAAGCTCTGTCACCGCTGTCATAATCGAAGCGAAATTTCGAATGTAGCGGCGGAAGTACGAACAAAAGGCCAATGACACTGCGCAAGTCTTTTAGAGACGTCGGCCTCGGGGATTCTTCAACAGCACGGAGCTTAACGGCATCAGGAAGAACGCCACCCTTCGGCATGACTTGTTCGAGAATGATAAGCTTGCGTGCCCCAAAATGAAAATTTTTCAAGTTTAGTTGGAGGCCATCGCCACTGAGACAGCCTAAAGCCTGCTCCAAGTGATGAAGATGAGTAGGAAAATCTCGTGCAAAGACTACTACATCATCCAAATAACACAAGCGCGAGTTATTTGAGGCTATGGAGAATGGTACCCATCATGCGCTCAAATGCTGCATGCACGTTGTAAAGGCCGAATGGCATCACATTAAATTCGTATATGCCATCTGGCGCAATAAAAACAGTTTTTGGGTTATCGTCTCCAGCCATATGCACTTGCGAATAACCAGAACGTGGAGCGAGGGAGGAAAAGAACTCTGCAACTTGTAAGCAGTCTAGGGCGTCGTCAATCCGCAGCAATAGATAAGCATCCTTTCGTGTTACTTTGTTTAGGTGACGCTAATTCACGCAGAAGCGATTCGAGCCATCCTTCTTTTTAACTAAAACAACCGGCGATGCCGAAGAATTGTCGGCCGGTTCAATTATTCCAGGATTTAGCATTTCACCTACTTTATAAATCACACCGCGTTCTGTCGACGATGCACGACATGATCGCTGCCGTAGCGGTGAGTGAGCACCGGTGTCAATTCGGTGACATACAGTCGTCGTTTCAGAGAAGTGCTATGCCGTGATCATGCTGTGAAAAACTAAAACTGTTTTCCCAGAGCGGTTAAAGATTCAGCAATGGAAGCCTAAGGAAAGGACGAAAAGTTGTGTTAAATTTTTGAGACAATAACAGTAGCTGCTATAAAATTATGGTGGCTATCGTAATAGCCGTTACAGCATGTGTATTCCGGAGACGCAGCTTTCGATTGATGCCTATCTCACTTCTCTGCACATGACTTAACACTGTTCCCAAAAGCGATTTTTAAAACGCAGTGGTGCAAATTCACTTGGTTCTTGATTAGCTCCAGAGCAAAAGAGGAACTCAAATGAAACGCTGTCGCGTGGATAAACTATTAAATAGGCTAATGATCATTTTGTTGAAGTTGCCCTCTCTGCCGTGAGTTGAAACATGAATAAAAAGTATTACAATGTTCTTTTCTCCTAAGACATCCTGCTAATATCCAGGTTCCTCTATTTCGCCATCTATTAGAGGAAAAATTCGGTTTTGAATTATAAAATATTGTGTTACAAGAATAAACGTAAGCGCAACAACAGCTTATAGTAAATTTTCCCGCATTCACAGAATAAAATGCAGCACGTCGTGGCGTTCACGGGGAAGTGCTGATGGAGAAAAAAGCCAAATCCAATTTGTGAGTCGCGAATCGAGCTCCATATTTTGAGCACCTACGCCCTGAAAAAGAAGTAACGCTAAAAGCAGAACGATGGCAGCGCGCACTGTCGTCCATGGTCGGAATCTGATCTACAGGTCCAGGCATGGATTGGATTGGATTGGAGAGTATGGATTGGTCCAGGCAATCGCTCGCGCTCACGTTTGATTAGGAATGTACGCAAGTATTTGCTTCACGTGCGCATTCTGATTAGATAACACCCTTTTGCTACAAAATATGCGACACCATTCTGGAAATTTCGAAGAAATGGAGCTGCGTCTCATGCCAAACGATAAGTTTGTAAGAATGGTTAGACATGAATGATGATCACCGCAAAAGGTTAAAAGAGATGAAGCACAGTCACCTCAAATGTTACCTGAAACATGGTCGAAGGGCCCCCCACGTCTGCAATGGGGCATTGATGTACCAAAAATTGAAGACCTGGACACTGTTCTGATTACTGAAAAATAATAACCCAATACTTCGTGTGGCAATGTAGTCGCACAATTATGGGGCTGCTTTCGCCACGGGCTCTAGGTCAGAGCTCATATATAACGCGACTGCACATATTTCAGTGTTGTCCTAATATCCCTGTATTTTCTTCTTTTGGTTTAAACCTTAGACAGCAAATCTATTTGCCGCGGAGCCCACATCCTACAGTTTGATATTGTCTGTTCTAACACACATGTCCGGGTACTGCCCGATCTGTTATGAATTAGAGAAAAAAAAATGTATGCAATGCTTTTTTTTTTGAGGCAGCTGTTTTTGTTCCTCATAACGACAGAAAACCGAGACAGAAGCCGTAAACGCCCAGAAATCTAGTCGGGAGCAGACACAACCTTGGCGCACATTTTGTGCCATTTACTGTAGCTCTGAGGTATTTAATGTAGGATAGTTCTTGCTGAATTTCAAAGCCAGAATTGTGCATGGTTAGGCACATGCTTTTATGAACTGCATTTGCGACAAGAAAACTTGCCCAAGAATTAGCGTTTGCTTTATCACAAGCGTGCACTGCAGCATGAATATTTCGATAATATTTGTTTTACGTTCGCTAACATCTATATTTTTTGGTGCCTTTGTTTTATCTCTGCGCTATCCTCTCCGTCTTTTATTTCCCCTTAACCTCCTCCAGTGTTGGGTAGTAAACGAGAACCTCTTCCGGTTAACCTTCCTACCTTTCCCACCCCGTTTATATATATATATATATATATATATATATATATTGTCACGTGGCAGTGACGCTACAAAAAACAGTGTCAATACTGTAAAAAAGAAAACTTACTTTTATTGCGCGAACCTGTGCTCACAAAACTAGGCTACACTTTGAGCACAATGGTAGCGGCGAACACAGTCGGCGATCGTTGAAAATCTGATCAGCGGGTCAAGCGCGTTGGCTTTTATACAACAGTCCTCAAATGTTCAAGAGTAATCACTTGGACCCGCGTGTCTTCCACGAAGTTCTACACCATTCCCGTCGCGCATACATCTAATCAGATTGCAGAAGGTTCGGTGACAGACAGCGGATCGAACCATCGATAACATTCCAGAAACTTCCGATGCATGCAGGCGTGTCCTGCGCTGTTCAATCACGTTTCTTAGGTGGTGACAAGTGGTCACCCGGAAAAGATAAACAAGTACACGTGTCAATACCTCTCTCTTAAACACCATCGACCCGATGGTGCAAACAAACGAAAGTAATAAACAAAAAACACCCGTAGCAAAGAAACAACAAAATAAGGAAGTTCGTCAGCGTGCGTAAAAGGGTTTAAGCCACACCGCGTGGATCACTTCAGATAGTGCGTGACACCGCTGTGATTGCGAAATGCCGTCTGGCACGACCTCATATCATTTAATAACATACAATGACATTACCAAACACTACTATTGAGGACGCAGGCAATTCCCATTGCCACATTCAAAACTGAACAGGGCTCAAGCAGTCTCACTGCGCTTATTGCAAACAGGTACATATCCCACACCGCACACCATCAACAAAATATATCCAGAGAGTAAGATTAAGATGGACTGCAACGATTGTTATGGCATCATTGGAATCAGACATATGCTGGCGGGGTGTCCCGTGACTCTCCCCAACCTCGTTGAAGAATGTACACAGCGGGAGAAAAGGATTTAAAGCCCATTGTTTCCGGACCAACTAAGAGAGGGCGCATGATGTCTCTGAAAGGCTTGGCCTGACAGTGCCAACGTGGGAGCGGCCCGCCTTGGCTTAAGAAGCCGAGCCTCCGGACCTCATTACAATAAATGTTTTCACACACACACACGACCAGTGCGCCAATACGTCAGATGACCATGCAGGGTCCGAAATAGCGTCGCAATAGTTTCTCAATGAGTCCTCATCGGCGTATCGGGGTCCGAACCCAAACACTGTCGCCGGGCTGGTACTCGATGTAGCTTCGTCGGAGGTTGTAGTGTCGGCTGTGTGCGCTGCTGGTTCTTGACCCGCAGGCGGGCGAGCTACCTGTCTAGTCTTGGTTGACTGGCCGATGATCTTCCTGGTCGTCTCAGGTAAACGTCTGTGCTCCGAGGGCAGTCCTTGCAGCTTGCGGATACCTCGCTGGTTCTTGGCAACGTTGGTGCTATCTTCCGCGTTCGAGCTTGGGTCACGGCTTTGTGGGGGCGTCCGGTACATGAACGCAAAACACCTCCACCAGATGTCATGTTGAAGTGCGTAAAAGAACACACTAGCAATACTGTGAAAAACAAAACTTACTTTTATTGGGCGAACATGCGCCCATTATTACAGGCTACACTTAAAGCACAACGATACCGTCGAAACGTCGAAAATCTGATCAGCGGGTCAAGCGCGTCGGCTTTTATACCTGAGTCGTCTAACGTTCCACCGTAATCGCTGGGACCCAAGCGTCTTCCACAAAGTTCTACACTATTCGCGTCGCGCATACATGCAATCAGATTACAGAAGGTTCGGTCACAGACAGCGGATGGAACCATCGATAACATTCCAGAAACTTTCGATACACGTGGGCTCGTCCTGCGCTGTGTGATAACATTTGTTAGACGGTGACAAGCGGTCACCCGGAAAAAATAGACAATTTAGACCCGGAAATATAGACAATATATGAAGCAGCAAACTTGCATTTTTCTAAAATAGGGGCCTTGTCAAAAATATCACAAAATTCCTAAACAATGTCGTTATAATGCAGTGATTGCACTGAATTACTTCTCCTAGATCTGTAACGCGCTATACAAACGTCGTACGCAACTTTTGTCGCTGTTCTTTAGGAACGGAATATAACAAATTTAAATACGCAGAAAAAGCGACGCAAGCTATGGGTTACATGTGGGCGAAGCTTTAGAATGCGTGACTTATCCGAAAATGAAAAAAAAGTGCTAATACAACTTTTAAAACAACGACCGTCGTTCCACAAAGTAAACATGTATTGTGCGTAAGCCTATATCCTCTCATTTCTCTCGTTAGTCTTCACCTAAATATTCTCTTATTCTTTATCTAATGGTATTGTACTCAAGCCAATCATTACATCAAATCAAATTGAAGATGCAGGTGGGAAGTCAGGGAAAGACGAGCATTCAGGACATATCTGCAACGCAGGTCGCCTGTTTTTCTCAAGGTCATCCGTGATCCACCGCGACAGCTGCGCCGCTCACTTCATTCTTGGCGTTGTGCCAACATTTATCGCCGAGCTTCATGCACCCGCATTGCGAATCTTCAAAGTGGGGGCTTATACGCTCGCACGCTCGCGTGTAAAAAGAGCGGGAGTGAAATTTTCTTTACAATCCTTGGAAGACTGGCCAATTTTGTGCTCAATTCTCTTTTTTTTTGTTTTTGGCACGCAATCGAAGCCGCTGAATGAACGTACCACTGGAGCTCCGGATCCGAATTGTAGATAAGACCGGCGGTTCTGCAGGCGCATCTTAGTGTGGGAAAATTTCACTAGCAGCTTACTTCGTGGCTCTTCGCTCTGCTTGTTTGTGATAGGATTCGACTTGGAATCGGGATACGCTATTGTGGTCCACTGGCTGCACTATACCGGGTGCGTTTTTACGCCGCAGCTGTATATAGCTACCTTCCGACGGTGGTCAATGCGCATCCATTTTCGCGTTGCGTCGACGAGAGAAAATTTTCTTCCCCAGTTTCTCGCAAATGCTCTCTTGCTCTCCAACTAATTTAGGAATCTTGGAAAAATTATAATGAAATTGGCCGCTAAGACGACTCTATTATTAAGCCGAGTTTCATTTACTTGTCGCAAGCAGTTAGTTTACAGTTGGGCTGTAAACGTTACAGAATTCCCCTCTGCTCTCAATATATGACCGTCTACGGAGAGAGTATTGTTATAGAAAATGGCTGTAACTCTAGTTTTATCAAAACCACCCAGAAAGAAATTATGTGAGAATTAGCCATCAGACAAGGTTAATATTACGACCAGTTTAATTATACTTGTCCTTATTACATAGTTCACAGTGAAGTTGTACTTAGTGCAGAATGCCCGTCCTCCTTGCGGTGGTATTTGCACACGTCAGTACTTCATTATTATTATTATTATTATTTGTTTTGAACACATATACACATATATACAGTTAACAGGAAAGGGAAGGCGAGGAGCAGGCTGGCAACTGCCACCGGAAGGGGCACAACGCCTGCCTACTCTTCTGAAGGGAGGTGACAGCAACACAGAAATGGAAGATAGGAAGGAAGGGAGGAAAGAGAAAAGGAAGAGCAACAGGACAAATCTAAAGACTAAAGTAGAACACAGTACACTAGCACGTTGTTCCGCCGAGTTTCGACTCTGCAGCCGGAATTAAAGTGACGCCGCATCGAACAGCCTCCACAATTATCAATCACATTCATGGCTAGTTTGCTACGCGGCTAATTGTGTACTTCATAAAATAGTAAGAATAAGTAACTCCGCCCTCAAAAATGTAGTTGTCTGTGTCCTCGAATAATAATAATAATAATAATAATAATAATAATAATAATAATAATAATAATAATAATAATAATAATAATAATAATAATAATAATAATAATAATAATAATAATAATAATAATAATAATAATAATAATAATAATGTCTTTAGCAATGTGCCGAGGAACAATCTCGAGGGTTTTGGTGCTGGGGCACTCAGCAAAGCATTGCACAGGAAAAATATTGCACGCCCACACACATACACATACTCAAGTACGCACACATAAGAAATCGTAATTTCACGAATACAGATTTTAACAGTGCATAAATTGTGTACAAAAAGGAATAGAAAGCAATAGTGGAGTAAGAAAAAAAAGATTACGAAATGACGGAGCACACAACAGGTATGAGAATTTTTGTTGAGGGATTGAAATTCCTTTGGAACTCGTTTCAGGAAAATATAAAAATTAGGCATGAATATATCCAGGAGCAGAAGATATCAAGACCGCTTTCCTGTTGTCACTCGCTTGCTTCTTTTTTTCAATACTTGGGATCACCTGCGACACAGGAAAAGCCAAGAAGCCGCCAGCGGTTTCCCGCACAGGGTTCTATATTATCAGTTATTATTTTCCTAAAATCTGATGTACTTTCTTTTAGTTTCCATTTTCACCTGAATTCTCGGTGACCTCCAGTAAATTGATTCATAATGGTGGATTATAGCTGGATAATGTCTCGCCTCGAGATTACTGTCTTTTGGGTGAAATATTTTGTTGACGCGGCAACATTCTGTGTAATTGCACACATCGGTCTTCAGTGCTGTACTTGTAATGATGCACGGAACAGCACAGTTTTTGAGCAGCAATCTAGCAGGGGCACAAAGCCATGCGTCGATGTTACTGTGTAGGAACTAAGAGTGAGGGCATTCGACATTCAAACGCTAACAGAATCATATTTCATTTGTAACAGTGAACTGCTACACAGCTCTAACGAATAATACCTAAGAAGGCTCCTAGTTAGCTTGACAAGGTCTGCTGCTGCACTAGTTGCTTCACGATATAAGGTAAAATGAAAGAGCGCAAAAAAGGACGCGGCCAGGACTGAACAGCACAACTGTTAAATCACTGATTGCGTTATTCAGTCTTGTCCGTGTCCTTTCTTGTGCTCTTTGAGTTTGCTATATGCCTAGGCTGGTACAGCACCGCATTATTACCAGTCAATTTACCCGCCTAATCCACAGCATTAACTGTTGCAAGGAAGCTTCAAGGAACCGTGTCAACATTCTCGTGGTTCCCACTCATTGGTCTCATTTATTTATTGAAGAAGAAAGGAGGGAAAAGATACAGAACTAACCAGAGCATTATGCAATTCAAACGCCCATGTTGGAATTTGTGTTATTCGAAGCTTGAGAGAAGTGGCTGATTAAATTCTATTCACGTAAATGCAATACGCACAATTGCCTTTGTTTTTATCTTTTGCAACGTGCAACCTCAAGGGATGTTCATGTTCTTGCATCACACTTGTTACTGCCCCAATTTCATGTAATTCTTCCGTGTATGCATTACACCGGCCGCAAGCTATGCGAAATTGCGGACACGCACCCAAGTACACGGTTATCTGCCACTGCGCATAACCGTGCAGTGGCAGATGCCCGGTAGCTCAAGAAGGGGTAGCCCAAATATGAGAAATTAAAGAAACTCAAGGTAACTGTGAAATATGATACGCCGCGCCATCAGGAGGATTATGTTTTTGTAGGATGTTTTGGGGTACATTGTGAGCACGTATGTCGCGGTATATGGTCTACTTGAAACAGAAGTGACCCGTACTGGCGCTGCATTCCTTATAAAGTTTCTGCGGCATCCGGCGAGGCACCGCCACACCCAGGAACCATGGATGAGGCCGGAGGGGGCGTGGGTTAGGCAATAGGAAGTTGGGCCTCATAATTAAACGTTACATTGGCGGAAGGCATGAGGTTCTTTTTATCGTGTGTAAGGCGCTAATGGTCTTTTCTCGTTCATAGTTATGCATTTCGGTAAAAGCGATATTCTTGCATAGACCTTGATTGTCTTAGACTCCCCAGATCTATGTAAACTAGTTTTGTTTATTACAAATGTAGATAGCGATTGATGGAACTTTACTTTTGCAGCTGTTTGCCCAATGGCTTACAATAATTTATTTTTTCTTCGGTACAGTCGTATACCTTTTTAATTCTTGAAAATAAGGTATTCTTGGTTCACCAGGCTTTGGAATATGCTGGCGCACCATGCTTTTTTATGTCTTTGAGTGACATGGTGGCGGGTTCCTTGTGTGCTACATTATGTAATAAGCTTTGGGAGCTGAAAATCAGTAATATTTTTTTTCCTGCGTCGTTCATTAACCTGTCACGTGGAACGTCAGTATGATGCCCTTTCTTCGATACGCGGGCCGGCCCGTATTGACAGAGACATGACTTCTAAATATAGTACCTTCATGGCATTTCCTAAAAAATAATTATTTATTTAAATGAGTGTTCAAGTCGCTGATGAGGAATCCAAATTGCTACTTTAAAGGTAGGATTGAGCGTTTTTTGTTTAAAAAAACATGCAATGGTATGTCTCACTTTTGCCAAGCGTTTCAGATTTATCCGAAAAGAATAAGCCGAATGAAATTTATAATAAAGCTAATGCGAGAATGTATATGCAGCCGCAAGCATACGTATGTTCCGATCAGAGTAGTCTGACAAAGTAGTCATGTGTCAGCTAGAGGCTCAAGCAATCATTACTTTTTTTTTTCGTGTCTGCGTCCGTTCAGTCTGCGTCTGCGAGGAAAACAAGAAGTGGCAAAGCAGGTAAATCCAAGGTGGTAGCGTAATGATTAGCATGTGCAGCTCCCAAATGTACAACGCTGCAGTCACGTAGGCTCGAATCCTGGTGGTGCCTGTTATGAAGGAAGCTTTCTGTGCTCTCTGGCAATGGTGAAGCTGAGAATGAGGTGGTGACTTAACGACAACTGTCGTCGTCAGCGTAAGAGAAAAAGCGAGCGTGCAAGGCCAACCAAGTTTTAGCACTTCATTGCTTTCACACGCAAACATACAGCGACCAGTGTGCCGGATCTTGCATGGTCAACATATGTGTTCCTAGCTGCTAACCTGTACTCTGATACTCCTCCCCCCTCCCCACCCAAAAAAGTGCATAAGCCCTTCACTAGGTCAAGAAAGATGAGCAGCGAACCTGAAGTGTGTTTTACCTCAATCGGGGTATAATGGGTTTATGTAGGTTTTATTAATATGATTATTATTATTGACTTAGTGACGCGTACAAGTACCGCCGGATAGCAAACGGGAATTTCGCAATATAAACAACTTCAATGTGACAGCTTCATAATGTTCCTGAGGAATGTATTTCATGCCACAATCAAGTATACCTAGGAAATGGTTATCGGACTTTCAAGAGTACGAACAGATGCGCATTACAGGAGCCAGTAACGCGTCTGTTATTTCTTTTTTGTTAGTTTTTTTACCATTGTAGATCACTCAGGTGTAACTTTGAGATTGCCGGTTGTTTTACTCATGCGTCGTCCTTCCAGAAGTTTCTCGTCAGAGCATGGTGGGCTCGTATGGTGGGCTCTGTAGCAGAAGGACCAGCGATTACTCAGCACTGTGAGCGCCTCACAAGAGCCCTTATCTTCTAAAATACCTGTGAAGACAACGCCACACCTAATGGTTCCTCGAACGACACTGTAGAAGTAGCTTCGTTTGGAAGAACTCGCCCTCATTTCTTAGGCTCTGAGGTTCAGTATGCAATATAGTCGTATGTGTATCTGGAGCTTCATAGTGCTCTCCGCTGCGATGCAATTCCTACTGCAGCAATATTGAAGAACTTCACAGACGCTGGTGAATAAAATTGTGACAGAAGTGTCCAAGTGAACTTACCTTTTACTTTGCTGGATAAATGCTTAAAGGAACAGAATTGTACTGGTGCACCAGACACGTAGACTGCGGTGAAGCTGAATGGCTTGGAATCAGGGCGGCAAATTCTACTTCAGAGCTCACTCTGTATTGCCCAACTGAAGCCCACTAATTTTCTCGGGCTTTCACTTTTATTTTTTCTTCATGTAAGCCCTCGAATAAGATATGTTGGCACAAGTTTTTTTTTCATCAGAGGAGCAAGAGTCATTGTTCTCCTGTAAGCCAGCATGAAAAACAACACAGTTTGGAGTCTCCTCATTGGCAAGTGTAGAGTGCACCAATTCTGCTGCAATGCAATGTGCAGGTGCAGGCAGATTGCAATTCCACGAGGAAAACAAGGAGCATAGGAGTCATTTGAAAAATGGTAGGGTATATATTTCTTATTGTCCCAAGTCACGAGGCATGCGACTTGAGAAGCACGGCAGATGCATGTACTATTGTGTTTTCTTGCAATGATTTATCGAGCTATTTCTACAAGACGCAGGGAACATATACGCGCTCCTGCAAAAAGTTGAAATGATACTCAGGTCAAAATATCACCTCCTGTGGCACAACTGGCAGTGGCACGATATAGAGGTACATCGTTCATCGGATCCTTGTAATCAATTTCCGGCGTTTAAATCGCCATCCAAGCTGCGACATTTTTTTTACATTGAAGTGGTGTGTGTAGGACTTGGCAGAAAGAAAACTTAGAGAGAGAGAAATAGAGAGAGAGAGAGTAAAACATCTTTATTAATAATATTTGAATGGCGAGAGCAGTGTGGGAGGAACCCTCAGTCCAGGTTCCCTAAGATGATTCCGGCGATGTTTCGAGCCCGATGTATCGCAGCTCGGAGGACCTCGAGAGGTCCGTCGCGGAGGGCATCGTCCCACATCTCTTTGTTGCGTAGGGGGTAAAGGAGAGTTGGAAAGGGAGGAAAGATGTTTGCAGTGCACTCAGTAGTGACGTGGAAGATTGTGGGCGAGCTGCCACAGCCAGGGCAACGATCTGCATAACAGTGTGGGTAGAATTTATTGAGAGAGACAAGATTTGGAAAAGTTGCAGTTTGTAACTGGCGTAATGCCACTGCTTCCTCCCGCGAGAAGGACGGCGGTGGTGCGGCTTGGGTGCGACGAATGCGTGTAAAGTGACGGAGTATGTCTTTGTGACGGAGCAAGGGATCCCCCCACCCTGAACTAGTCGCCTCACCTCGCCGAGTGATCATCATCATCATCATCATCACCAGCCTGGTTACGCCCACTGCAGGGCAAAGGCCTCTCCCATACTTCTCCAACAACCCCGGTCATGTACTAATTTTGGCCATGTCGTCCCTGCAAACTTCTTAATCTCATCCGCCCACCTAACATTCTGCCGCCCCGTGCTACGCTTCCCTTCCCTTGGAATCCAGTCCGTAACCCTTAATGACCATCGGTTATCTTCCCTATTCATTACATGTCCTGCCCATGCCCCCTCCCATTTCTTTTTCTTGATTTCAACTAACATGTGAGACTCGCCGGGTCGCCCGGAGGGAAATTTCTCGGGCAACCGCATGTGCGCATTCGTTACACGGCAGCGAGGTATGACCAGGGGTCCAGAGTAAGTGGATGCAGGGAGATGTGGTTGGTGTATTTTGCGGGATCTGTTTGAGAATTTGGTGCGCCGCTCTCGGGATGCCATGTACTGATAAGAACGCCCGGCATGCCTCTTGCGAGTCCGTCAATATATACACTTCCTCAGGAACACGGATGGCGTATCGAACTGCAAGAGCAACACCGAGAATTTTTCCGTAAGCGGCATTTGTTCCGCGCATTGCAGCAGAGTCTCTCAGAGATTTGGTGCCATCCAAAACTATCGAGGTATAGCCCTCTTGAGTGCGTGATGTGTCCGTGCACAAAGTATGTGTTTCCGGGATGTTTGCAAGCATGCGGCTAATGTATCATACACGGGCTTTGCGCCGCCCTTTGTCATGCTCGGGGAGTATATTACGTGGCAATGGTTGAATACTTAGTGCTTGGCGTATCGCTGACGACAAGATCGTTGAACGGGTTTCAGACTCAAGGAGTGGGACAGAGTATCCTAGCTGTGTGAGAAGATGGCGGCCAGTAGGAGTGAGTAGGAGGCGCTGGCGATGGCTGACCCAATGTGCCTCTAGCAGCTCGCCTAGTGCGTTATGTGTCCCTAAGTTAAGGAGACGGCGTGTGGAAGTATAATTCGGGAAGCCATTGGCCAGCTTCATCGTGTTGCAAATCATTGCATCTATGCAAAGTTTTTGCGCTTGGGTCAACCGCTGAAATGGGAGATGGTATGTAAGGCGGCTGATCACGCATGCCTCCACCAAGCGCAGCTGGTCCTGTTGGAGAGCCTCCGCATCATGGCCGGAATTTGCTCAATCTGCCTGGATAGAAGGGAAGCAGTGTAGTTTGACCTGCCATCCGCTTGGACGAGTAGGCCGAGGATACGAGCCCGATTAACCTGTGGTATCGGTGTGCCATCCACGTGCATAGTGATAGGGGGAGTAGAGGAACGGCTCCGGGGCGAATGATTATGAGCTCCGACTTTTCCGGAGCACATCTTAAGCAGCATTTTCTCGCTTACTCGGAAACTGTATCGTCTGCTTGCTGCAGTCGGTCCTGTACGGCTCCGTCGGAACCCCGTGTCGACCAGATAGTAATGTCGTCCGCATAAATAGCGTGGGCGACATCGGGGATCTGGTTGAGGAGCCGGGGAAGCCCTGCGAGCGCGATATTGAATAGAGTAGGGGAAAGCACTGAGCCCTGGAATGTCCCACGCCCTACAAGGCGAATCATACCGGATCGATGCGGTCCCATTCCTATGGTGGCTGTGCGATCTCGAAGAAATGCGCGGATATAGTTGTACATGCGAATTCCACAGTGTGAATGTGCAATATTGTGGAGGATGAGGTCATGTTCAACATTATCGAATGCCCCTTTTATGTCTAAGGCGACGAGTGCTCTCGTTTGAGCGGACGACGGAGGCCCTATGACTTCCTCCCGCAATTGTAAAAGCACATCTTTGGCAGACAGATGAGCCCGATATCCGAATTGAGAGTTAGAAAAGAATGATTTTTTTTCGAGGAAGGGCTGCAGACACCGCAAGAGTACATGCGCTGTGAGCTTACCAATACCAATGCAGGATGTTAGGGAGATGGGTCGTAAGTTTTGAACCTTAACAGGCTTGCCCGGTTTGGGGATCAGTGTGATGTCGGCGTGTCGCCATGCTTGGGGAAGCATGCCCTTGCGCCAGCAATCATTGAAGATATGGGTGAGGTGGTTAATATCCGTGTCACTGAGGTTACGAAGGGTGGCGAATCGGATCGGTCGGCTCCCGGTGCCGTGATGCGGCGTAGGTCTTGTAGGACCACCCGCACCTCGTCAGATGTGATGTCTGCATCGAGCAATTCGTTCGCCTCGCCTACATAAGGATAGTCAGGGTACTGCGGCGGCGGGCCTGTGGGTATGAAATGCTTCTCTAGCTCTCTGAGGAGTGTCGAGACATCGTCCTTGTACTCGTGCATTAGGATGTGCAGCTGTTGAAATGTTTTTCCATTTGTTGTGGGGGGATCTATGAGTGAGCGAAGAATGGACCACGTTTTTGCTGTGCTCAATGTGCCTGAGAGGCGATCGCAAAATCCTCGCCTGTTATTCCTCGCAAGGATCCCTGCATGCTCCTGAGATTCCCGTGTAATTTGATCTATACGTCTCCTAAGTTTGCTCTTGAGGCGTTGTCGTTTCTATCGTCGTGTCAACCCTCTGCGGGCGTTCCAAAGATGAAGTAAATGCGGGTCTATGTCTGGTGTCTCGGTTTTGGTGCGCAGTGTGCTCGTGGTGGCCTCTAGATCTTGTGCGAGAGAGTCAAGCCAGCGTTCGTACCCTTGGCGCTCAGGTGGGTCCTGGCGACGTTCCCTGAATTTCGCCCAATCCGTTATACGCACATTTTTGCTCGGGCCTGCGCGCACCCCGTAATTACAAGGTGGTCGCCACAATGTAGTGGTCACTACCAAGGTGCTCCTCTAAAGGCCCGTGCGTAACGACTGGGCCAGTATTGCGCACGAAGGTAAGGTGAGGGCAGGTGTCATGAGATACGCTGTTGCCCATCCGAGTGGGGTGCTCTGAGTCGGTAAGCAGTGTGTATCTCATGTTACAGATGGCATTCCATAAGCGGGTCCCTTTAGCCTGCGATTTAACGTAACCCCATGCAGTATGCGGAGCGTTAAAGTCGCCGGCCACCACACAAACCCGTCCAAACCTACCAAATTCTGTTAGTAGGTGCGGAAAATAGTGTGTGCGCGAACGGGGGGAACTGTATGCATTGAATATAAACAGACTCTCGCTGCGTTTACCTTGCGTAATTATTTTCAATATTTGATGAGGAATGTCAATGTTAGTATGCGACATGCGACATGTAGTATGCGACATGTAACATGTTTAAAAACTAAGGCTCCCACAAGAGGAGAGACGCCCGAGAGAGTGCTGTAGCCGGATAAAGAAAGGGTGCAATTGACTTCCTGCAAAAGGATGATGTCGGGAGGGTTAGTGGATGTGGCGATATACTGCTGTAGGGAACCTCGTTTTCGGCGGAATCCCCTACAATTCCACTGCCGCACGACTAGTTGCTCCGCGTTACGCGGCGCCATCATCATCGCGAGAGGAAGCAGGCGGTCGTGCATATGCGGGCGCCAGGTGCCCACATTTGATGGTTGCGGCCGAGAGCCTTGGTCGGAAAGTGTGCTTTCGTTGTTACCGCTAAGCGCAGGAACTTGCATGCGTGTGAAGAAAGTGCACTCTATACATGATTTCACTTGCGCCGCAATCCCTATTTGAAGGGCCTCCATTTGGCGTTCTATCCTGTCCAGAGCCGCCTGCATACTAGTGCTCATGTCTGCCACCAGCGCGTCCATTTGTTTTTGCTGGCGCTCACAGCGCGCCTCCATGTCACGACGTAGGCGGGCTATTTCTATTAGAGGATCGGGATTTGATAACGAATTGGTAATAAGGGAAGGGGTAGGGAGAGATTTACGGGGCGGAGCGAGCTGTGGGGGACCCTCCGCCCGACCTACCTGCCGAGGCGCCTCCATTGCTGTTTTCTTCTCCGGGGTCCGCTGCACCCCCGAAGGGACCAGGGTCACCTTGGTTGGGGCGTTGGTCTGCAGGGCCTTCTTGTGGGGTTGTTCGGAAGATGGAGAAGGAGGGCGCTTCTCTGGGAGGCGCAACGATGCCTCGCGGGATCGGGACCGAGACTTCGAGCGGGTCCGGAACTTGCGACGGGATCTCGAACGGGTCTCCGACCGGTCTTGTCTGGTCTCCTTCGTTGGGGCGCTTGACATTCGGGTGTCCGCCGTATCTGTGGTAGGGGTCGGGTCGCTGGAGGGTTGGAGTTACGCTGCTGTTTCTCGAGAGGTTTCCACACCCAAGCTTTGTTCAGTGCCTGCCTAGCACGCCGCGGGTAGTTTGGATCCGCTGCAGGGTAGCTCCCGTCACAGGATCTGCAATGTGGGGTGCACGGATGTGATGGGGTGGGGTTGTCAGTCTCGCACGTCGCGCAAATGACCACGTGCGGCGTAGGACAGTTATCAGCCCAATGGCCGAGCTTGTGACATATCTTGCAGACCAGTTGGCGGGGTCGATGGGGGTAGCAGCGGAGTTCTGCACCATAGAAACGCACGTAGCGAGGCACTTTAACTCCTTCAAATGTTACCAAAACAATGTTTCTTTGACACATCATTCATGCTTGAAGTATTTGAGTTCCAGGAGCCAGAAGCTCATCCACTAGCTTGGAAGACGGTGTACCGTGCAAAAGACCAGGAACAATTCCCCTGCATGAGTTCTCTGGGGCCGCAAAATAGGTTGTGATGGGATAGTCACATTGACCAAGGTTCAGCTCCCTCACCTTCTACAATGCGTCGGCCACGTGTGACTGGGGTGCGCTGATGATTGCGAAGTTCTGCTGAGGTCGCATTCGGAATATGATGTCCTGACGATCGTCAGTGGTCAAGCCGGCTGCAGTCCATAGAGCACTGGCGAGCTCTGGGCGCGTCCACTTATCGACGCAAAGTCCTCCGTGAGGCCGCAGAATTAACTTTTCGTCGTGCAAAGGAAGTTGAGGCAGGTTCTGATTCCGACTGCGCTTGCGTACGGTAGGCTGGGAGGCGTCCGGAATGCCCAAGATGTTGTCGGAGGGTTGCGTCTTAGCGTGCGTTTGGCGGATGCGTCTCCTATATATGACTGTCTTCAAACAGCCACCTGTGTTGTCCTCAGTTTTGTCGCCGTAAATGTTCGGGGTAGCACCCTCCTCCATCCTTTCCCCGGTCGGAGTGTCTACCTCTCGTTGTTGGGAGGGAAAATTGGCGACGATGGGATCGGCGGCCACTCCCGCGGTATCCACCTCGGGCGCCTTCGTTGTTGTCGAGGAACGCTCGGTGGCGTTCTCCGTCGCCGATTGCGTCTTCTGCTCGTTGGAAAATGACGTTACGGTAGATAAATGCTCCATCGAAACAGAGCGGTGAATTGGCCGAAGGCCCTTTGCACGCCCGTTTAGAACGTGGGCCTCGGAAGAGCTGGTCACTTGGCGCGCTTGGTTCATGGTGTACAAAACACGCAAAGGTAGCTATGGCGGCGGCAGGGGCAGCCGCGTTGGAACTGCTTCAGAGCTGTAGAGGCGAGGGGAGCGGCAAAAAGTCCCGGGAAGAAAAGGCGGTCGGTGGGAAACGGCGAGAAAGCCGCTTCCCATATGACTCCCTGCGAAAGCGGCCCGGGCAAAGGCGGTCAAGGGCGGTCGGTGAAGGTCGCGTAGTCTCGGTGGTTGCGGAGCGCTCCGACGACACCTCCATTGACTTCGGCCGACTGATTGGAACTCTTAGAGTGAGTACGACGTCACTAGTATAGATGCGACCACATTACGAAAGCATACTCAACGACTAAAATGCATATCTACAAAAGCAGGCCACATGCTCGTTGTCAATCGCCGTTATCATTATCACGAAACCTTAATCTCAGATCTGCAGCGGCTGCAGTTGCTAAAGCTGTGATGAGTATTGCTTCAGAGCAGAAGGTGCTAAGAGCTAACTCGCTGAATCATCCGCTGTGCCCGTGGGCACTAAGAAAACGGTACCACACGATCCACTACAGAAGTATGAACATAGAATCACTAAACCTCCAAATTTACCTAATGACGCTAACTTAAGACAAGACGTTCACGAAACCTCATAATTTACTCAGAATGCCACATGCCATTAACAGATGTGTATTCTTTATGAGGAATAAATGATAATAACTAATGAATAGATCTTGTGTTAAAGAATGCCTGCTGTTAGAATAGACGGCGGTATCTATAATCTCTAATATACATTGAAATTTCGGATATTTTGCATATCATGCAGCTTGGACAGAAAAGTGGGAGACACTATAACACAATGATCGAAAGTATTGCAGGTTTTTATAACATGGCCATCACGATGATAAGGAATTAGAAAGCTTCTATAACGACGTCGAATCAGTGGCGAGAGCAATAAATATATGTTTCAGTGCAGTCTCAGAAGAACTAACTTCAAATTAGCTACGCTTGAAGTTGTACATTTATAATAATGTATAGCTTCTTCCGCGAAAAGATTAACAGTTGATGGTCATGGAAAAGCGCAAGAGGGAATAAAATACTGCTGAGGGAGGCGTATATCTTCTAATATTGCAAGCATTACCTTGGACAAAGAGGCACAGTGGAAAGCAGAGAGCGGTGACAATGATATAATTTGCCCATGATTGTCCTCGATATCAGACGGAAAGGAAAACATTGGCACGCAAGACAGATCATTCTAGTAGCAGTCAAGGAAATAGTTTAAGAAGTTCTGCTAGTGCTAGGGGGAAAGTGAAATGCTTTAAGTACTAGAGTTTTACGTACCAAATCCACGATATGATCATGAGGCACGCCGTAGTGGCACACTTCTGAAATTTGGACCACCAGCGGTTTTTTTACGTGCACCTAAACGTAAATTAACGAGTGTTTTCGCATTTCACGGCCATCAAAATGCGGCCGCCGTGGCTGGCATTTCATCCCGCAACCTCGTGCTTAGCAGCCCAACACCATAGCCACTAAGCAAGGACGGCGGGTATGTCAAGCTTTAGAAATGTAGAATGAGGATATATGTGAAAGAAGCAATGAAAGTCAACGTGAAATGGCGCTGAAGGATCATTTTAAGTAAACTGCACAGGAGAGGAACGAGCAGCAGGCACTGATTCGATAAAGACGACGACGACAATCGGTTGGAAGCCTTGTGCCTGTGTTGCCGAAGTTCTGTGTCCTCTCGCTGCAGTGCTCTGCGGGTATGTCAAGCTTTAGAAATGTAGAATGAGGATATATGTGAAAGAAGCAATGAAAGTCAACGTGAAATGGCGCTGAAGGATCATTTTAAGTAAACTGCACAGGAGAGGAACGAGCAGCAGGCACTGATTCGATAAAGACGACGACGACAATCGGTTGGAAGCCTTGTGCCTGTGTTGCCGAAGTTCTGTGTCCTCTCGCTGCAGTGCTCTGCTATCTGAGCGTTTTATCCATTGAGCTATAACGCCTCTTGACAATCGGTGGACGTGCTGGACCCTTCCCAAACCTGCAATTGCGCATCCGTACACTCCCTACTATTTCTGCCATGTCCCAGGACGCCGTGCAGCCCGATCCTCCCCTGGTATCGCCTGTCGTCGGCTCCGGAGCTCTACGCCAACGAGATCCTCCGGTCTTTAGCGGCAACGATGACCATGACGTGGAGGATTGGCTCTCGTTGTACGATCGCCTGAGTGCGCATAACGAATGGGATGACAAAGCTAAACTGACTAACGTCATCTTCTATCATTCTGGAGTCGGCAATCTCTGGATCCAGAATCATGAATCCAACCCTTCCACCTGGACAGCATTTACCCATTTATTTCAAAGCAGTCATCGGTCGCCCTGCTGTGCGCAAGCTTCGCGCAGAACAACGCTTGCGTGGTCGCGCTCAGCAAAAGGATGAAAACTTCACAAGCTACATTGAGGACGTAGTTGCACCTTTGCCGGCGCATTAATCCCGCCATGCCCGACTCTGAAAAGATCAAGAATGTCATGAAGGGCATAGAGGATGATGCCTTCCAAATGCTCTTGGCGAAAAATCCTCCAATGATTGACGAGGTCATTACACTGTGCGAGAACTACGATGAGATCCGCAAACAACGCCTTACTACGCACCGAGATGCCGCACCCGACGACACGATTTCGGCTTTAACCGACAGTTCCAGTGTTGCTCCCGCCCACTCTTCGTTCCTCGACCAAATCAAGCAATTCATTCGCGAAGAAGTCGCGCGCCAACTGTCACTGCTGCCTGCTACCCAGTCATCTGAGTCCTCTTTATCCCCGGAACTCCGACGCGTGATACATGAAAAAGTCAGCGACGCACTTCCTCTCGCTAATCAGCCACCTTCAGTGCCTGAAGTTGCGCACTACACTCCCGCAAGCGGCTTATACGCCTCGACTTCTCCAGCTGCGAACTACTTGCCCAGAAGCGGCTTCTGCGCGCCTCGGCAGCCCCTACACCCAGCCCAGAACTGTGCACCACCACCTAGGGCCCCTGCTGATAATCCGTGGCGCACCGAAGACAACCGGCCGATCTGCTTCGCGTGTGACTTTGCTGGCCCCATGGCACGGTTCTGCCGCCGCCGAGGTTCGTATCCTCCCGATACTGCGAGATTTCAAGGGAATACTCCTGACTCCCAGTCCCGCTATTCGCCACCAGTTGCGCACTTCGCTCCTTCATCTCCTGTTCCCCAAAGCTTAAACACTCGTCGGTCTGCATCTCCCCGTCGACGTTCCCTCTCCCCCATCGTCCGCCGCCCTCCACCTGTGGAAGAAAACTAAAGGGCGCAGTTCTAGAGGCAAGAACTGCGATCTCTTCGATCTGCTCAAGCCCTCGTTTATTCCCTACGAACGTCATTCAAGTTTTTGCCGAAGGTGTCGCCGTTCAGGCACTTGTCGACACGGGTGCCGCACTGTGCGTGATTGAGGACCAGCTTCGCCGTACGCTCCGAAAAGTAGCGACGCCGTTTTCTGTCATTTCGTTGCGCACAGCAATCGCTGAGCCAATTGAGCCCTTAGGAACATGTACCGTCCGTGTCGCCGTACAAGACAGTTTACACCACATTGAGTTGTTCTTCACCGCTGCTCTCATGTCATCATTCTAGGATAGGACTTCCTCTCATCTCATCAGGCTGTTATTGATCGTGCCCGTGCAGAACTTGCGCTGACTCCATTTTGTGGCAGTCCTTCTGAAGATTTGCCTCCACCTTCTGCTCGGGTGTTTGTCGCCACCGACGCTGATATCCCTCCTTTCTCTTCTGCCCTTGTACCCGTTTCCTGTGCTGCTTTCTCCGATTCCACAGTTCTTTTCACGCCATCTCTACTTGCTGCACGACGTCATCTTTACTTGCTTCCCTTTGCCTTCCTTCCCTTTCGCCAGGGCTTCAGCGCTCTTCACGTTTTTAATCCGTTTTCGGGTACATCAAGCTGACATCTTGGCGAGTGCCTCGGTTTTGCTGATGAATTCGACACGAGCTCTGTGTACGATGTGCCTGATGACTCGACTCCTCTTCACGCTGACGCCATGACTCTCCCTGTCTCTGCGCCTGCGCCTGCATGTGACCGAACGTTTGCTCCATTTATTGATCCTAACCTCACTCCGAGTCAGCGCACGCAGATTGTCGACCTCCTTAACCAATTTCGAACTTCTTTCGGCCTCCAAAAACAATCTTTAGGCCGTACCTCTACAGTCGTTCATCACATCGACACCGGCAGCCACGCGCCTATACGCCGACGTCCATACCGTGTGTCCGCGACGTGATACAGCCATCACACAGTCCCTGGGCTTCTCCAGTAGTGCTGGTACAAAAGAAAGATGGGACTATTCATTTTTGTGTGGACTATCGACGACTAAACAAGATAACCCGCAAATATGTCTATCCTTCTCTTCCCCGTATCGATGACGCACTGGACTGCCTCCAAGGCGCTGAATTCTTTTCGTCCTTAGAATTACGATCCGGTTATTGGCAGGTCCCAGTGGCTGACACAGATCGCCGGAAAGCAGCATTTGTTATGCCTGATGGCTTATGTGAATTTATCATGATGCCCTTTGGCCTCTGCAATGCGCCTGCAATGTTTGAAAGAATGATGGATAATATCCTCTGGGGCCTCAAATGGCAGAGATGACTATGTTATCTCGATGACATTGTCATCATTTCCCCAGACTTTTGTTCTCATCTGTTCCGACTCAAACGCGTGCTCACTTGTCTTGCCGATGCTGGACTCCAGCTCAACTTACAGAAGTGTCGCTTAGCCGCCCGGCAGCTAGTCATCCTTGGTCATGTTGTTGTTGTTTCCAGTGATGGTGTGCTCCCAGGTGCAACCAAACTCCAACCCGTTGCCGAATTCCCACGACCAAAGAACACAAATGAACTCCGCAGCTTCATCAGATTATGCTCCTATTTTCGTCTTTTCATCCGCAACTTCGCCACCATACTAGCACCTTTGACGCAGCTTCTCGTGGGTAACCATGACCCCTTGGCCTGGCCGCCAGTTTGCGATTCCGCATTCACGACGCTGCGTCCTCTTCTAACCTCACCCCCCATACTCCTACATTTTGACCCAAGCGCACCGACAGAAATACACACAGATGCCAGTGGCGTCGGCATTGGCGCTGTTCTTGCACAACGCAAGACTGGCTTCGATTAATACGTTGTTGCCTTCGCTAGCTGCGCACTCACGAAAGCGGAAGCAAACTATTCCGTTACTGAAAAAGAATGCCTGGCCATCATTTGAGCCATAAATAAGTTTCGTCCTTACCTCTACGGCCGCCCATTCGACGTCATGACGGACCCCCATGCGCTCTGCTGGCTGTCGTCCTTGAAAGATCCGTCAGGCCGCCTGGCTCGATGCGCGCTTCGCCTCCAAGAGTATGATATTCGAGTGCTGTACGGCTCTGGCCGTAAACATTAGGACGCGGATGCCCTGTCTCGCTTCCCAGTGTCAGGCCAGCCAATCATCACAAAGTACAAATATACGAGTCCTCCCTCACCTCCACGGATATGCATTCGGAGGAGCAGAAGGATCCATGGATTCTTGTTATGCTGGCTTTTCTGTCAGACCCATCGGCGCCTTCTACTGGCCGTACATTGCGTGGCCAAGCACACCACTTTGCCGTTCGTGACGGGCTCCTATACCGCCGTAACTACCTCTCAGACGGGCGCAAATGGTTACTCGTCGTTGCTCAGCATCTAAGTTCGGACACATGTGGAGCGTTTCACGATGACCCGCAATGCGCGCACGCAGGAGTACTAAAAACATACGCGTGCCTGCGAATTCGTTATTACTGGCGCGGGGATGTACCGATTCGTCCGCCAATACCTTCGCTCCTGCCTAGCTTGCCAACGCCGCAAGAATACCCCTCATGCCTTAGCGCTCCACTGCAACCGTTGCCTTGTCCAGGACGGGCCTTTGACCGGGTCGGAGGTGATCTTTATGGGCCCCTTCCGACTAGTTCAGTTGGCGGTCTGAATAGTGGCGGTTTGACCTTTTGTTATGTGCTCCCGGAGCTACAGCTGTGCTTGATTTTTACCTAAGCTGACCGCCATGGAAGGTGGGGCTCCTGAAGGCGAACAGGCGAGCGTCGTACGAAAGCGGGGTCCTGCGTTCAAGGATCAAAATAGGCCACGAAGGAAAACCAACAAGGTGTCTGACGTCGACCGATCAAGAATCGTGGATGCCTCAAGGCGCGGCGATTTGAGACAACTGGCCGAGATGTTGGGCATAAACCTAAAAACTGTAAGGTCAATTGCAGCGACAGACCGTGAAGTGTCTCTGAAATCATCATCATCATCATCATCATCATCATCATCATCATCATCATCATCATCATCATCATCATCATCATCATCATCATCAGCCTGGTTACGCCCACTGCAGGGCAAAGGCCTCTCCCATATTTCTCCAACAGCCCCGGTCATGTACTAATTGTGGCCATGCCGTCCCTGCAAACTTCTTAATCTCATCCGCCCACCTAACTTTCTGCCGCCCCCTGCTACGCTTCCCTTCCCTTGGAATCCAGTCCGTAACCCTTAATGACCAACGGTTATCTTCCCTCCTCATTACATGTCCTGCCCATGCCCATTTCTTTTTCTTGATTTCAACTAAGATGTCATTAACTCGCGTTTGTTCCCTCACCCAATCTGCTCTTTTCTTATCCCTTAACGTTACACCTATCATTCTTCTTTCCATAGCTCGTTGCGTCGTCCTCAATTTGAGTAGAACCCTTTTCGTAAGCCTCCAGGTTTCTGCCCCGTAGGTGAGTACCGGTAAGACAGAGCTGTTATATACTTTTCTCTTGAGGGATAATGGCAACCTGCTGTTCATTATCTGAGAATGCCTGCCAAACACAGCCCAGCCCATTCTTATTCTTCTGATTATTTCCGTCTCATGATCCGGATCCGCAGTCACTACCTGCCCTAAGTAGATGTATTCCCTTACGACTTCCAGTGCCCCGCTGTCTATTGTAAATTGCTCTTCTCTTCCGAGACTGTTAAACATTACTTTAGTTTTCTGCAGATTAATTTTTAAACCCACTCTTCTGCTTTGCCTCTCCAGGTGAGTGAGCATGCATTGCAGTTGGTCCCCTGAGTTACTAAGCAAGGCAATATCATCAGCGAATCGCAAGTTACTAAGGTATTCTCCATTAACTTTTATCCCCGTTTCTTCCCAATCCAGGTCTCTGAATACCTCCTGTAAACACGCTGTGAATAGCATTCGAGATATCGTATCTCCCTGCCTGACGCCTTTCTTTATTGGGAGTTTGTTGCTTTCATTATGGAGGACTGTGGTGGCTGTGGAGCCGCTATAGATATCTTTCAGTATTTTTACATAGGGCTCGTCTACACCCTGATTCCGTAATGCCTCCATGACTGCTGAGGTTTCCACAGAATCAAATGCTTTCTCGTAATCAATGAAAGCTATATATAAGGGTTGGTTATATTCCGCACATTTCTCTATCACTTGATTGATAGTGTGAATATGATCTATTGTTGAGTAGCCTTTACGGAATCCTGCATGGTCCTTTGCTTGGCAGAAGTCTAAGGTGTTCCTGATTCTATTTGCGATTACCTTAGTAAATAGTTTGTAGGCAACGGACAGTAAGCTGATTGGTCTATAATTTTTCAAGTCTTTGGCATCCCCTTTCTTATGGATTAGGATTATGTTAGCGTTTTTCCAAGATTCCGGTACGCTCGACGTCATGAGGCATTGCGTATACAGGGTAGCCAGTTTCTCTAGAACAATCTGCCCACCATCCTTCAACAAATCTGCTGTTACCTGATCCTCCCCAGCTGCCTTCCCCCTTTGCATATCTCCCAAGGCTTTCTTTACTTCTTCCGGCGTTACCAGTGGGATTTCGAATTCCTCTAGACTATTTTCTCTTCCATTATCGTCGTGGGTGCCACTGGTACTGTATAAATCTCTATAGAACTCCTCAGCCACTTGAACTATCTCATCCATGTTAGTAATGATATTGCCGGCTTTGTCTCTTAACGCATACATCTGATTCTTGCCAATTCCTAGTTTCTTCTTCACTGTTTTTAGGCTTCCTCCGTTCCTGAGAGCATGTTCAATTCTATCCATATTATACTTCCTTATGTCTGCTTTCTTACGCTTGCTGATTAACTTCGAAAGTTCTGCCAGTTCTATTCTAGCTGTAGGGTTACAGGCTTTCATACATTCGCGTTTCTTGATCAGATCTTTCGTCTGCTGCGATAGTTTACTGGTGTCCTGCCTAACGGAGTTACCACCGACTTCCATTGCACACTCCTTAATGATGCCCACAAGATTGTCATTCATTGCTTCAACACTAAGGTCCTCTTCCTGAGTTAAGGCCGAATACCTGTTCTGTAGCTTGATCTGGAATTCCTCTATTTTCCCTCTTACCGCTAACTCATTGATCGGCTTCTTATGTACCAGTTTCTTCCGTTCCCTTCTCAGGTCTAGGCTAATTCGATTTCTTACCATCCTGTGGTCACTGCAGCGCACCTTGCCGAGCACGTCCACATCTTGTATGATGCCAGGGTTAGCGCAGAGTATGAAATCTATTTCATTTTTAGTCTCGCCGTTCGGGCTCCTCCACGTCCACTTTCGGCTATCCCGCTTGCGGAAGAGGGTATTCATTATCCTCATATTATTCTGTTCCGCAAACTCTACTAATAACTCTCCCCTGATATTCCTAGTGCCTATGCCATATTCCCCCACTGCCTTGTCTCCAGCCTGCTGCTTGCCTACATTGGCATTAAAGTCCCCCATTATTATAGTGTATTTAGTTTTCACTCTACCCATCGCCGATTCCACGTCTTCATAGAATCTTTCGACTTCCTGGTCATCATGACTGGATGTAGGGGCGTAGACCTGTACAATATTCATTTTGTACCTCTAATTAAGTTTCACAACAAGACCTGCCACCCTCTCGTTAATGCTATAGAATTCTTGTATGTTACCAGCTATGTTCTTATTAATCAGGAATCCCACGCCTAGTTCTCTTCTCTCCGCTAAGCCCCGGTAGCACAGGACGTGCCCGCTTTTTAGCACTGTATATGCCTCTTTTGGCCTCCTAACTTCACTGAGCCCTATTATATCCCATTTACTGCCCTCTAATTCCTCCAATAGCACTGCTACACTCGCCTCACTAGATAACGTTCTAGCGTTAAACGTTGCCAGGTTCATATTCCAGTGGCGGCCTGTCCGGAGCCAGTGATTCTTAGCACCCTCTGCTGCGTCGCAGGCCTGACCGCCGCCGTGGTCAGTTGCTTCACAACTGCTGGGGACTGAGGGACCCTCAGTCTCTGAAAACGGGGGGCTCAATCAGAAAGTTTGGTGCCGACGTTGTCGCCGTCGTAACAAGAACTGTCGACGAGAACCCAGCGTTCACGCTGAACCAGGTAAAGCGAACCGTTGAACAAGAAATACCTGGCCTCACAATCAGCACCAGTTCTGTTGACCGCCTCCTCGACGCACACACCTACTCCATCAAATTAGCGACCCAGAGGCCGGTGGACCGCAACCGCTCCGACGTGAAGAAGAAACGAAAAGAGTATGCGCAATGGTTACAAACCAATGGGCCTCGGGTTTGCCGCTTTTACGTCGACGAAACAAATTGCAATATATGGTGCTCAAGTAAATTCGGCCGCGCAAAAAAGGACACGGTAGCGCTCCAGATGACGACTTCGACTAAAGGCGCGAACATCAACATCATCGCCTGCATGTCGGCAAATGGTGTGCTGCACTGGCGAATTGTCGAAAGAGTCCATTGGATCGTATTCTATGACTTTGTCGCCTACGTTTCGCCCAGGTTGACTCTGAGGAGCCGGACACCGAGGTCTTCCTTATTTTCGACTACGCTCCCGCTCACAATCGCGCAGAACAGGCAAATCTGGTCACCTCGAACCATTCAGTCAAGCGCCTGCCGCCATACAGCCTTTTTTTTTAATCCCCATGAGGAAGTTTTCTCCAAGTTTAAATGTCAAGTTAAAGAGTACCTCAGTGAGCGGCGCGACGCATTCCTGGTGACTCCACAAGGAGTCACACGAAAGGAGCACAGGCGCTTGTTGCTTGTAAATGCTGCACAACACACAATGGCACTTGTTCAACGCGTGCATTGCGCTGTATTTGATAGGCCCAACTTTTATTTTGTTCAGGCTGCGCTTAGAGAGGAGGACGTGTAGTTGTTCTCGGTTTGTTTCTATAATCCCATTAAGGAAGTGCCCTGGTGTCTTATGAAATTAAATACCGCATCGAATAAATTGCATCTTTTCGTTGAAAAGATCTCACCGTATCTTTGTACTTCTCGTGTCGAGTGAGATGTCTCATAACATACATCACGACGCTCTCTTTTCTGTTGTACTTCTTGCAGTCTATCCTCGAGCTTTAGGAGAAAAGAATACGCACTCAATCCCACGCATCCGAGATTCAGCTATTCGTCAAATTTCTACTTATATTTGATTAACGCGAGGCAACAATCAAAGTGTAAGCCTATAGAAGGTTATTTTCTTTCGTGGTCGGTAGCATGACAAGGTTGCTGGCCATATTAGAACCATCGTTTCTTAATGACCAATTCATTTGTAAGAAAGAGATGTGACTCAATTCGCATATTTCGCCTTTTAAAACTATTTTTATAGTAATGCAGCCCTTAATGAAAAGTCCGTGCTAAATAGTTTTTATGGTGACGTCGTGTGAGTCACCATCATAACACGGTTTGCGCGTGTCAATGCGTCTCTTCCCTAACACTATATCTTGAGTGAGTTCCTCGAAACAGCGCATGGTAAGTCACTAGTGATCACGTCATGTTAAGGAGCGATAGTAAGCAGTTAGCCTTTGAAAACCGTTTCTTTTCATATACATGCCGGCAGGTAAGGGAAGTTGACGCTCGCGTGCGAATGTAGTGACGTCACATGAGTCACTAGTGATCACCTCATTCGACTTTGTGATAATGAGCAGGTTCTTGCTCTTTAAAAGCCATTTCGTTTGATATGCAAGTCGGCAGGTTAGGAGAGTGCATGGTTGGGTGAGAACCGCGGTGACGTCACGTGAGTCACTAGTGATCACCCCATTCTACTTTGTGATAATGGGCAGGTTGTTGCTCTTTAAAAGCCATTTCGTTTGATGTGCGGGTCGGCAGGTTAGGAGAGTGCATGGTTGGGTGAGAGCAATGGTGACGTCACCTGAGTCACTAGTGATCGCCTCATTCTACTTTGTGATAATGAGCAGTTTCTTGGTCTTTAAAAGCCATTTCGTTTGATATGCAAGTCGGCAGGTTAGGAGAGTGCATGGTTGGGTGAGAACCGCGGTGACGTCACGTGAGTCACTAGTGATCACCCCATTCTACTTTGTGATAATGGGCAGGTTGTCGCTCTTTAAAAGCCATTTCGTTTCATATGCGTGTCGGCAGGTTAGGGGAGTGCATGGTTGGGTGAGGGCCGTGGTGACGTCACGTGAGTCAATAGTGATCACCTCATTCGACTTTGTGATAATGAACAGGTTCTTGCTATTTAAAAGCCATTTCATTTGATATGCATGTAGGCAGATTAGGAGAGTGCATGGTTGGGTGAGAACCGTGGTGACGTCACGTGAGCTACTAGTGATCACCTCATTCTACTTTGTGATAATGAGCAGGTTGTTGCTCTCTCAAAGCCATTTCGTTTGATGTGCGGGTCGGCAGGTTAGGAGAGTGCATGGTTGGGTGAGAGCAATGGTGACGTCACCTGAGTCACTAGTGATCGCCTCATTCTACTTTGTGACAATGAGCAGGTTGTTGCTCTTTAAAAGCCATTTCGTTTGATATGCATGTCGGCAGATTAGGAGTGCACGGTTGGGTGACAGCCGTGGTGACGTCACGTGAGTCACTAGGGATCACCTCATTCTACTTTGTGATAATGAGCAGGTTGTTGCACCTTAACAGGCATTTCGTTTGCTATGCATGTCGGCAGGTTAGGAGGGTGCATGATTGGGTGAGAGCCGTAATGACGTAACGTGAGTCACTAGTGATCACCTCATTTGACTTTGTGGTAATGAGCAGGTTGTTGCTCTTCAAAAGCCATTTCGTTTAATATGAATGTCGGCAGGTTAGGAGAGTGCATGTTTGGGTGAGAACCATGATGACGCCATGGCTGGGTGATAGTGTGCCGGTTATTACCCTTTATAAGCCACTTCGTTTGATATGTATGCCGGCAATTTAGGATAGTGCATGCGTGAGAAGCGTGGCGACGTCACGCGAGTCACTAGTGATCACGTCACTCGAGTCAGTGATTGGGAGCAGGTTTTTTAAGCTTTGAAAGCGATTTCCTTTGATATGTTAGTAGGCAGGTTAGGAGAGGCGCGACGGCGGTGAAGTCGAGTCGGTCACCATAGTGACCTAATCGGGTCACTCAAGAATAAGCTGTTACATTCTCAGAACTATTTCGTTTGGTATTCATGTCGGAAGCATGAAAATGCATGCAAAATACAAGATTAGTGAGCTATATTGAATCGCTTAGTGACATGCCAAGTGCCTGAGTAATGGTGAGCAAGTTTTTACCCTTTCGAACGATGTCGATCCATATGCAAGACGATAGGGAAGGAAATCGCATATCATGATCGCAACCCAAGCCGCGTGATATCCGTCACGATTCTGCCTCACTTTTGTGAGTCTCTTGTCACTCGGAAATGCGACTCGAAAAGGAGGAAATGAGCGAACGGTATAACACATGAGAGTGCTTCTGAAGCAACCATGACAACACCGGTAGCGTGGAAACTGTGCTTCTATAGTGCTGACGCCAATATAGTGATCACATCAATGAATAGACGGCATTCACGACGCCTGTTACGAGCGCTTCTGCAAGAATTATTTGTTTCTGAATCAATTTCCAACAGGATTAAATTGACTGGCACTGAGATTAAGATGTGTGGCACTTGGAATAAAATGGCTGGCGCGAGGAATAAATGAGTTGACACTCGGATTAATTCGGATGACGCTGGGATTAAATGTGGTGGCACCTGGATTAAATTATTGGCACAGGGATTAAGAATACTGGCGCTCAGATTAAACTGGTTGGCACCTGGATTATTTTCAATGGCGTTTGGATTAAACTGAGCGGGAAAACCTGTAGATAGGGAGGTCGAATCACCTTCGCAGACGAATCGACGCAATCGGAGCTGTCCTTGAGGAAAAGGTAATATTTAGCTAGTTGACGCGACAGCCTAAATGTAGCGATATCCGTGACCAAATACGCACCAGGAACGGCACTAATAATGCCAACTGGTATAAACGATGGGAAGTTGCAACTTCCTTAACCTAGGCGTTATACCTATGTACATTTACTTGACCGCGTGCTATCGCCTGATTCTTCTAATTGCCTTCCGCAATAATAAACATCAGCACGGTGTTAGGATTCCGCTGCGCTCTCTTCTTGTTTTGCTTGCAGGTGCCATTTTGAACTCTGCGTCCGCAAAGATGTCGTTGACAAAGTACCTTGCAGAACGGTCGAAAAAGTCGTAATGCACCGAGGGTTGAACAAGGGGGCACGCTCATTTACCAAGCCGTATGCAGTGACAGCTTCCTAGCGTGCCTGTACACACTAAAGACGAAGAATGCTTTGCACATACTTGCTTAGTACACGCACACAATGCAAAGAATGTAGCGCTTCTTGAAATTGTGCATGTAAGAACATAATTCCAATGATATATAAGTACAGCAGTAATATCACGGCAGAGTGAACTGCTATATAACCCTCAGTCTAAATCTGGAAGACTGTGTTATGTTGATAAGAAAGGAGACATGATTTCCACGTCATAATTCACTATTTGTGGCCAGATGATAGGCGTGCTAAGCACAACACATAGGCAGTTTTTTCTTTGATCTTTGCGATACTTCATAAAATATGTTCGTCGCTCCACTTTTCATTCAAAGCAGTGCTGCAGTGTCTATGGTTCTTGCTCCAAGCACTCATTTTGTGTGAAGGTCGTAGTTGCAACCGCTTTTTTGCCGCACCACCAAGTGCACGAGTTTCTTTCTATATTGACTACTGCTCCATAGCTTTCGGTGAAGCTGCTTCATAGTGAAGGGTGAAGTGATGCTATATTGACTCTTTTCGCGGAGCAGTTGGTGTTAGAGAAACGAGGTAGCGCTTTCGGCGTCGCACCGTGCGTGGCCTCAGCGACAACACACAGATAAGAAACCATTGCCACTTCAACCTTACTTCTGTGGGATCAGCTGTCGTAAATGCAAATGTGTTTTCGCTAGAGCGCTGTGGTTTGATCGCAGTGGATTAAATCATGTGGATTCAAGACATGTGCAGTAATTGCCTGCAAAAATAGTGACTGGCATATTAAGGAACGCAATGATATTGCGTAGCCAAGTTCGCAGACCACTGCTACTACTGTCCGTACCTGTCACCGGCACTCTGAAAGGAACTACTTTCGTGGGGGTGTTAGGAATTGCCGTACGGGGTGGCAACGTGCCAGCTATTTCAGCTCGCTGCACGTGTTCCAATCCAACCAGACGGGGCGCACTTCAGAGAACTGCGGATAACCGGCAGCCACGTGGCGCGGGGTCAGCTCAGGAATCTGGTACCCGGCCGCGCCACCCGAGACGGAGCAGAGTTCTACGAAGCCCCTCTGACGTCGGCTCCGGACCTTTACACCTGTGTGTGTGTGCATCACGAGTATATGAGTCCGCCTCCTCCAAAAGGACGGGTCATCTTCGGTGACGCCGAACGGTGATGTCGAACGATGACTGGACGAACGTTTCCATTCGCTTGGAATCAAGGGGGGATAAAGTGCTTATAAGCAGCGGGTGTCGTGCTCGTCGGTGTGCTCGTCGTGGTCAGCTGAGTGCTCGTTGTCATGCTCGAAATGTACTAGTGAGCTGTGTGCTCGTAAGCTGTTTGCTGTATGTTAGTCTTGCGGGCTCCATATGGGAGTCACGCTAGAGTGTCGATGTATGTATTGTCTAAGATGTAAATAATGTAAATAAATCCTGTTCATCGAGTTCCTCTCTAAGACCTTCAACTGCTTCAAATGGTGGCAGCGGCGAGATCGTCCGACGACTCCTACATCTGGTTGACAGCGGTGGGATCGTCCGACGAATCTAATAGAGGGGTACAGAAATTTGCTCACCACCTCCAAAAAAGGGCTCCAACTCCGGAACACCCTGGAGAACGAGTACCACTCATTAAACAATGGCAAAAGGAGTAGCGCTGCTTCATTTCATAACAAGTTTCGCGCACAGTATCTACACCCGTCTACCCCGACTGGCGCAGAAACTTACGGCCACTCTATGACCAACTTGTCGAATATAAGTGCATGGGTGCACACCCGAATATATGCGCACTTATACGCACTATGAATGACGGACTACACTGATACCGATAAGTGATTGAAGCTGAATGTCAATACCAAATACATACGCGGCAGCTTAATTGTTTGAGCATCGCACGCGAAATACGAAGATTGTGGGATCGTTCCCCATCTGCGGCAACTTGTTTTTTCATCCACTTTCATTTCCGGTAATTTATTGTTTCTTTATTTCATTTATTATATTACATGAGTAATAAAAATCGGGCCCCTCGGTTAACCCCCTTTCTTTTCGTTTATTACATAACGAGGGTCTCGAATCCGGCAACATTTATGCCTACAGGTAGCATGTGTGGGCTTGTTGACCAGCTGCCTTCACCCAAAATGATCACGTTCTCGTGACCGCTGCGGCAGAAAGGACGTTCTACGTCTGCCGCCAAGGTCTGTGAGTGGTGGCGCTAGTTAACACTCCCAGGGTTCTACTAAGGCACATAGATACCTAAGAAAGTTGATGGGGAAACAGCGCCGGGGTAGCTCAATTGGTAAAGCATCCAACGCGAAATGCGAAGGTTGTGGGATCGTTCCCCACCAGCGGGAAGTTGTTTTTTCATCCATTTTCATTTCCGTTAATTTATGGCTTCTTTATTTCATTCATTAGGCACAAGTAATTTCAACTATGTTGTTCTTGGTGTCAGTGTTTGTTGGCTTCTTATAGGCAGGAGATTATCATATAGCGGCCGCACCGAGGATCATTACTGATTCCGAAACGCGACAAGCAGTTCCTTCATAATATTCGCCAAATAAAGAAGGAACATCAAAACACGTTAATCCTGATTACCAAAATGAGCGAAAATTTTGAATAGATTAAAATACATATTTAGCCCAGCTTTTAGAACAAGCGCCATATGCACTGCCCGTGCCGTTTGGACATAGCTTAATCAGATCCTGAGGCACTTATGCCTGTTCTGTGAAGCTGTGACCGAAGATTCGCGTCATCCACCCAGTCGCGTTGTACGATGTCTTCCGGTTTGCTACGCGGCGCCGACATCATACACATCCATTGCGAACATGCAGACAAAAAGAAGGCAGTTGAGGCAAGCAATGGACGCGTCACCACGAGATCAAACATGGCAGCGCTCACGGCATTGCCGCAATGAGGATCATTATTAAAAGTGTTTCTAATTGCATTTGTCTTTTCGCCTCCTGTTAGGTTTATTGTGCAATAAAAATTAAAAAAAAACGTACTTTCTTACAACCATACGAGGCTCTAGAAATGAAATAAGACGTCCTTGTGGGAACCCTCACGTTGTTTATGACTTCATTTGAGCACTGTTCAAGGAATATCAAAGCGCACTCTCATCTACTGTTCAGAAAAAAAAATCATTTTTTCGTAACAAACCGTGCTCCATACACAGGTCCTGCAAGAACGGTCAATAAACGACACGCGAAATTGTTGTCTTTCGTTCAGTGGGCGTCTAGGAATACCGAAAGTTTGCGCTCCTCATAGCGCAAGCGTTTTGAGATGCATTTAGCTCAACCCTAAACCTTGTTATGGCCTTCCAAGCTTCACCTTCGGCTTCTCCTGGTATATATTTTTCTCCGTTTTTTTAACAGGTAATATCTTGCAGCAGTTGGATTAATTTATTTGCTGAAAATTATGCTATTGTTGCGCAAGGTCAGTACCTTGATTGTTTCAATTGGCGCTGAATGTAGGGCACGTCACCTATAGTGCTTACGCTGCGTCGCTCCTTGCTTTATAGATAAGAGTACCTTTCACCTTGATGCAATTGTAATGTAATACTAGTTGAACATGCGTAATTCAATCAGAACTGCGAATACAGCATTTTAGGTGATGTTAGCCCTTCATCTGTTCACATGTGAGTGAGAAAAATGCTGGTGCCCGATTACTGCGCTATAAAGTGTCATTTTTGCAACTAATGCCAAGGTGAGTCATATTGGGACACTACAACCATTTAGTAGCATAATTTGCAGTCCTCTGTAAGGACATGGCACCACTGTTCACTTTCTTTTTATTACTCTTCTAATACAAAATGGGGTTTTCATTGCACTTCTAATAGGATCTACCGGTACATGCACTCTCATACTCTGTATTTTCTCCAGCTATAGCATATCTTAAAGCTATATTGTATGCCCGACAGGGGCATCAAATTTAGAAGCAGAACTGATTTCTTGCAAGCATAACAAATGTTAAATGCACCTATACCTGCGAAGCTTTGAACGGGAAAGTGCGTTTGCCTTTTTTTGTGCTTTCTTCTGCCCTTTTAAACGCATTGAAACCATATGTTAGTAATATGAGAATCCAGCGGCTAAGGGGTCCTCGCCCCTTCGCCGCTCACAACCAACATACAACATGATGATCGGTAACAACTATGAAATGTCGACCGTGGATGTATGTGCGAAACTTCTGCACCGACTGCGCAACAAGCAGCCAGTCATGTTCGGTGAATGTGCACTTCTTTTCCGTAGAAGTGAGAAAGCGGTTTGCATATGCGACGGCTTTCTAGCCAGAAGCGCGGTAATGCTGCAGCAGCACGGCACCACTTCCTTGGCCGCTAGCGACAGGATGCACTACAGCAGCCTTACTATCAAAATGAGAACAGACGGGTCGGGAGGTCAAGGCGCGCTTACGTTCCTTAGGAACGGCTTCGCACCAATCACACCACTGGAGGGAACTGGTGCCCACCTGAAGGCCGTTGGAAAGGCGCCGCAATTACTGTAACGTTTCGGACGAAGGTTCGCAAGCATCAGGCGAGACTGAGGTAGCTACGAAGTTCTTTTGCACGAGGTGGGCTGGAAAGCTAAGCACACTGCGGACATTTTATCCAGATCAGGTTGAACGGCGCATTTGTTTAAAAATGGCACAGAACGTTGACCTTTATGCTATCGAAGGGCCGCTTCCTGGGGTTTAGTTGAAGAGCAGCATTTGTGAGGCACATGACCACTTCGTCGAGACGTTGCTTATGCTTCGAAAAAGTAAAAAAAAAGACGGAGATGTCGTCTAGTTAACATAGACAAGTTTTCCGCTTGAGGCCGCAAGGAATATGGTTTATTGTTATTTCAAGCATGGCGGGAGCATTGAATAGCACGAAGTGCATTACGTGTAACTGGTAAAGTCCACCTGGAGCAGAAAATGCAGTCTTTGTCAACTTCATGCCCTGGAATCTGCCAATAGCCCGGGCGAAAATCTTGGCTGGAGAAGCATTACGCCCCTTCCAAAGTATCAAGCACGTCATCGATGTGCAGCTTCGGAGAGAACTCCTTGCTAGTGGTCTTATTTAGCGCAGTAGTCAACACAAAAGCATACTGATCCATAATTAGTCTGTAATAGAACTACGCGTGATGACCGAGAACTTGTAGAGGGGCGCTGTTACGCTCGGCCTGCAGGGGTTTCAATCGACCCGCGGGGGTGGCGTCCTTCAGAGAACCGGTTACGCCAGCAGCGTTAGCCAACCATGCACTTCCTTCGGAGAACTGGGGACCACACAATGGTAATCAACCATGCGCGTCCTTCGGAGAGTCGGCCACGCTACCAGGGCTGGCCACGTTGGGCGGACCGTGTATTGTTACTTGGTTCGCTGTCGCCTTCATGGTCTATTTGCAAGAAAAGAGCTTCTAGGAAAAGGGTGTTTAGTGCTGCATTCTTCACGGGCCCCAGGATTCATCACAGCCTGCTGACACCCGTGGCGGCCACCGCAGAAGTGAGCTCTGGAATTAAGGGGTGCCGGCTGGGGTCAAGCGTGACGACCTGGCTAAGAGTACACGCTCAACTCGGTGGGTTCTGGGAATCTAAAGTGCGTGAGAACTCCCCCTCAAAGGCGGGTCGACTACGCCTGCAACGACTGTGGACGTTCCGATTGGACGAAGGTTGGACAGCACTTTTCTCTCACCTAGGGATCTAGAAAGGACAGAGTGTTTTTAAGCAGCTGTGTGCTCCACAAGCGCTGTGTTTGGTGCTTGGGGCTTTGTTCTCGTGTGCTGAGTACGGTGTGCTTCATGGTGCGAGCTTCGTGCTCCTTTTTGCAGTCATGCTAGGCTGTTCAACTGAATCTCCTGTTTTATTGTAAATATTGTAATTAAATCCTGTACTCCTAGTTCTCGATTAGAGCAAGTTCCTGCCTACAGCTACGTCCCAAGCGTGGGTGAGTTGGACGATGCTATGGGCCAGCTACCACATAGTTCATGCCAGACTACAAACCCTACAACTGGATGCCAGCGGTGAGATCGTCCTACAAATATAATAACTGGATGGCAGCGGTGAGATCGCCCTACAACTCGTAGACGGCAAAGAGACCTCACGGACTTTAAGGCATGGTGACCGACTGGTATCTCTATCAACTCGGAGGCGACTTGGGATTGACCACCTCTTACCACTGAATGGATGCGGCCGAGAAGGCTGGAATATGGTGCTGCTTCAGTGGGTATGTGTTTGGTTTTGGCTGTAAGATTTACCAGGCTTCAATTACTCTGTGGTTGTAGATTTGAATCGCTGGGGATCTTTTACTTGTATTCTGATTTGCGTGCGTACCCCAGCAAATATTCTGTGACAGCAGAGCCAACGCTTAATGTAGCGACCATGGTCCTATTGTGTTTGACGAGAGCTGATCTGTTGTGGTTGTGTGAAGAGGTCGAGGTAGATGTAGGGGAGGACTTAACGGAAGCGAAAATTCCCAAAACAATTCTACAAAGTGACAATGACATTAAATTCATCGAACATCTAAGTAACCGAATTCTAAGCAATAAACGGGAACAGGAAGCAATGAGGCAAAAACAGGAAGAAATGAGGCAAAGGCAGCAAGAAGCTAGGCAGAAACTGAAAAGAATTTCGCAGGAAGAAGGTCTAACAGAATTAACGAGGCAGTATGTTGCTGCATTCAACAAAGGCATTCAAGGTTTCGGACAGTTAATTGAACGAAGTCAACAACGGCTTGAGAAATCTGTAAGCTGGGCGCAGCGAAATATGGGAGGAAGACGATAGCAGATTTTGGTCGAAAGCCGAGAGAAGGAGTAGTACGTGCGAGATTAGCAGCACGTTCATAGGTGGACTCGATGTGCTAGCAGCTAACGATGCATTAGTGACAACAGAGGCCGTTAAAGGCCGTAGGGAGAGCGACGAGGTGCTGTGTCAACAGAGCACTGTAGAGACAGCTAGGCCAGCTGTGAATGAATTGGCACAGTCACCGCGC
Organism: Dermacentor variabilis; assembly: GCF_050947875.1. Lineage (NCBI taxonomy): Eukaryota > Metazoa > Arthropoda > Arachnida > Ixodida > Ixodidae > Dermacentor > Dermacentor variabilis. The sequence continues at coordinate 45,539,350 of NC_134574.1, forward strand.
GTGTGCGTCGCTTGCAATCTTAACGAGGTTGTTAATAATGGACAGAGTACTGCTGACCCGACAGACGCGAGCACCCATGCCGAGTCAGATCTGCGTGCCACAGAAAAGTGCCAGCTGGACGATGTAGTTGAGGGAAGTTCGCTGGCTTGCGAGCTCCATAGCTGAAGGGAAGGCAACTGCGTTGTTCAGATATCGGTGCAAGTTTCCGCCAGACTAGGCAGCCAAGAGAGGAATGATTTAGTAATTAATCATTCGGACACTGCGGGTGAGACAGCGATCGAGACCGACGAGCTGTTGGCCGATGCACAGCGTGAGCTGCGCAATGAAGTAGAGGGCAATTTGCAGGAGTGCGAGTTGCATAGCTCGAGTAAAGACTGCTGCACTGTTCCAGAGTTGGTTGAGCTGTCCTCCAGTCGAGGCAAAGAGAGAGTTGATTTATTTGAAAATCACCCAGACTGTCCGGGTAGGAGAGCGATCCGGGCCGACGAGATCTGTACCTGTCAGCTTGAGGCGCGAGAAAGCGGCATGAAAGGGAGTTCAAAGAGAAAGCGCCGTAGAAAGAAGCACCGTAAAGATCGGAATGCGGTCAATAGTGTAGCGCTGCTAGTGACGGCCACAGACGCAAAAAGCCGGGGCGCGAGGAACAGAAAAGTGCGCTCATCTTTGACGACGTTGGCGCATCAAGCACGTTCGAGCCACCGGTCAAAAAGAGACCGAGAAGCATGTACTGCGCGAACGCGGACAAAGGTCACGGGGCAGTTATGTTCAACGTCGTTCCGTCATTCTTTTCGGAGTGCAGCATGTAGTGTGAAGGAGCGCAAGATGGCAAGACGAGACGAGGTGGTAGGGCGTCGTGACGCGGTTAGTCATGTTTGTGATGAAAGCCTGGCGCCAGGTGGAAATTTGGCAGGAGACTGTAATGTCTTCAAGGAGCTGATGGTGTGTCAGCCGTTTTGTTGTTCCTGAGTAGCAAGAATAGCTTACGAACCGCGACCACGTCGAGTAAGGCTCAAAAGTATGAGTTGGTCGTAAACGTTTGGAACAAGAGACCAAGACAGCTTCCGTAGAAGTGAAATGTTTTGTTGTGTTTTCTTTTTTGTGCATTGGATAATTGTCGCGATTTGAGACTGGGTTTCTTTCAACATGTAAGGTATGAGCTTTGTTTATGTTTTCGTTTGAGAAGCTCCTATGTTTGAAAGATGTTATGTTAACTTTTAGTTTCACGAGGTGTTAGTTAAAGAGTAGATTGGCTTCTTTCTGTGAGTAACCAGAAGGTCAAGGTTATCTGTGGGAGGCCTATATTAGCGCTCATGAGTATTAGTTAACCTTCCTTATTTTTAGAAGAGATTTTGAAGTTTATATGATGGAGCGCGTAGGTTTTCAGTAAGTGCATAGTTTTCACGGAATAGCGTTCTTAGTTCCATTAGGGCGTGTCCTGTGCGGGCGGAAGGAAGCAGAAGGTTCATGACGGGGTTGCTCGTGGGTGTTGAGGGCGGCCGCGTTCTGACTTCTCTAGTACGCGTGCGTGGAACTAGTTATTAGGAGACGCATTTCTTTAAGTTACGAAACTTTAGTTTCTCGTTTAAGGTACGTGTCCTGTATAAATTAGAGGAAGAAACGTGAGTAAGCGGCATGAAACGTTTGCGTACCACGCAAGTACGCGTTCTGAATAGGGACCACAAAGCTAGCTCGATTGTGATTGCGTACCTGTGGAGTTGACCAGACTTTTCAGTGGCACCAGTATGTGCGATCAGTACGCCGCTGCCATAGGGTAAGAACAGGCTGTTCGTGAAGTTAGGCTGCTTAAATTATGTTCATGTAGTGGTGGTTGAGAGCCTTCGGTTTAGTTCTGCATAAACCTTTGCTCTTGGAGGGCTTGGAGTGCTATTGGAGGAATTAGAGGGCAGTAAATGGGATAAATAGGGCTCAGTGAAGTTAGCAGGACAAATGGAGCATATACAGTGCTAAAAAGCGGGGACGCGATGTGCTACCGGGGCTTAGCGGAGAGGTGAGAGCTAGGAGTTGGATTCCTGATTAATAGGAATATAGCTGGTAACGTACAGGAATTCTATAGCATTAACGAGGGGGGGGCAGGTCTTGTTGTGATCCTTAATAAGAGGTACAAATTGAAGGTCGTACAGGTGTGCGCTCCTACATCGAGTCATGGTGACCATGAAGTCGAAAGCTTCTATGAAGACGTGGAAACGGCGATGGGTAAGGTCAAAGCAAAATACACTGTACTGATAGGCGACTTCAATGCCAAGGTAGGCAAGAAGCAGGCTGGAGACAAGGCAGTGGGGGAATACGGCATAGGCACTAGGAATAGCAGGGGAGAGTTATTAGTAGAACAGAATAGTATGAGGATAATGAATACCTTCTTCCTCAAGCGGGATAGCCGAAAGTGGACGTGGAGAAGCCCGCATGGCGAGACTAGAAATGAAAGGTGCCTTATACTGTGCGCTAACCCTGGCATCATAAAAGTGGTGGACGTGCTCGGCAAGGTGCGCTGCAGTGACCACAGGATGGTAAGAACTCGTATTAGCCTAGACTTGAGGAGGGAACGAAGAAACTGGTACGTAAGAGGCCGATCAAATGGTTAGCGGTATGAAGGAAAATAGAGGAACTCCGGATCAAGCTAGAGAACAGGTATTCGGCTTTAACTCAGGAAGAGGACCTTAGTGTTGAATATATGAACGACAATCTTATAGGCGTCATTAATGAGTGTCCAATAGAAATCGGTGGTAACTCAGTTAGACAGGACGCCAGTAAGCTATCGCAGGAGACGAAAGATTTGATCAAGAAACGCCCATGTATCAAAGCGTCTAACCCTACAGCTACAATAGAACTGGCAGAACTTTCCAAGTTAATCAACAAGCGTAAGACAGCTCACATAAGGAAGTATAATATGGATAGAATTGACCATGCTCTCAGGACCGGAGGAAGCCTAAACGTTTTTATCTGCCTGACCTATTCTCAATGTAGCCGAGATCATATACAGGGAAGCTGTTTATGGGTAGGGTAGCGTTCATTCTTCAAATCCGTCACCAAATCTGTGCGACTAAAAATTGTCATCGTCAAAAATGACTCGTGCCACTGCTCGCGCATTCGCCGTCATATTCTACCACAATGGACTCGTTGTCGCCCCTCGGCGTAACGGCACAAATGCAGTCGTGGCGCAGCTGGCGCGTTGGTCGTCATCATCTTCTTTCACAGCTGGCTCTATTGCAGCTGATTATGCCTGCTTTCTCACACTGCCCCTTCCTCTGCGACGGCGCTCACAACACTGGTCCACTGCCCGCCGGTGCGGTGATTTCGGTCGGAAATTTTAACGCGATGGTGTTAAGGAGCCCGTCTAGCCAATAATCCGGCGCCGGCGTCCAGCGTCCGGCAGATTTTCGAGCCACCTATACTCAGGCCATCCAGCAAGAAATTTAACTAATTGAACTTCTCAAGCTAAAATACGTGGAAAATATTAAAACTACAACATACATACAACCTATAGACATGATAGCTTTCGGATTGTAATTTGACTATACGAGAAAACGTAACTCTGTCACTCGAAACACTGTTACGCGAAAACTCAAAGAAACTCCTTTTCCAGCGTTTCCACAACTCACAGACAGACCGCGGCGTCCGCCATTGGCTCACGCTTTCGCGTGGGTATCTCGCGGGCCACGGAGTGGCGCGCCCGGCTCTTCGCAAAAGCTGCAGCTGTAACTCGCTTCCGCCGCATCGCGGCCCACGCAAGAGGCCGTGTTCCTACCATAAAGCCCTCCTTCGTGCATAGCGTTGGCGGCCCATACTTCCTGGTAATCGTTATGGTTTCATACGCTCCAGTTGCCGGGAAGCGTGGGAAGCAGTCAGGGATCTTTGAATACTAACGCGTTCCACTCTTAGAGGTGAAGCTTAATCGTCTGCCAAATTTTTTATCTCAACATATCATGAAATCAAAACATAAAAGTACTTCACGAATGTATAACAGAAATGAAGGCGGATATGTAAAAATAAATGTGTGCGTACCTTTTGCCACTATAACCACCGACCAAGACAATATGTGTGTCCGTACCTGTGTTCTAAATTCTGCTTCGCCTCTTTGTCGTGTGGTACATAGCTCAGCTGGTCAGCCACCTTCACATAGTGGAATGGCTCGCGGTCTTTAATACATGCTACGCATGACATTGAAGAAAAGGGTCAGGCAAGGAGACACACTCTCTGTAATTCATCCTTAGAAGCAGTACTAAAGCTATTAGGCTGGGAAAGCTTAGGATGAATTGCAAGAAATGGTTGAGCGCATTAGGAGAGGGTTTCTAAGGGTTTGGAAAAAGTAATTGGTAAAAGAATCGCCTCGTTCTGCGAAAAACACTCTCTTATATCACCGCAACAGTTCGGCTTCCGCCAGCGCATGTCCACAGAACTCGCTTTGCTAACGCAGAAAGAAGTAATATTACAGGGTTTTGAAGACAAAAAAATAACGCTAGGCATCTTTGTGGACTTCTCCAAGGCTTTCGATAGAATAAGCCATCGAACCATGTTTGCTAAATTAGAATACTATGGGTTTCGTGGCCTACCTCTTTCTCTTTTACAATCATACTTAAAGCATAGGAAACAAGCAGTAGCAATCACAAATCACCTTTCCTTTTTAGAAGATATTGTTTCAGGGGTACCCCAGGGGAGCATATTAGGGCCGATCTTATGCAACCTATATATAAATGATATCGTAAAAGTTAGTAACAATGCGCAGTTCATTATTTTTGCCGATGCCTCAACCATATTCATCCAAGCATACGATGTTCAGGAGCTCTCTTGCTTAGCAAACTCAACACTTCAAAAAATGCACACCTAGAGTATGGCAAATTCACTTGAAATTAATACCAAAAAAACTAAATCAGTTTTATTCACACCTTCTCAAAAACCAGTTAACCATTCACTTGATCTGTACCTAGGGAGTGAAAAAATAGCTGTTGTGAGTGAGGTTAAAACACTAGGAGTTATCTTCACCGATCACTTAAGCTGGGATGCTCATGTACATCGTGTATGTGCAAGTCTGTCACGAGCGTGCGGTGTGCTTTCTAGGCTTCGTCATGTACTGACGGACAAGATTAAATTATTGCTTTATAACGCTCTCTTTGCAACTCACATTAACTACTGTACTCTTATATGGGGAACTACTTCATGGAGGAACATTCAGAAAATGTGTACTCTACAGAAAAGGGCACTGCGTCATATAGCGAATGTAGTACACGATGCGCATACAAAGGATCTGCTTCTAAAATATGGCATACTTCCCTTTCAGTTATTGTATGACTTTACTCTACTATTAAAATACAAAAACAGTCTTAAGGAAAACGAAACCACCTTTCTTACTTTATGCACCTTAACAAAACCATCCGACATACCCTATACGCTCAGAAATAGAAGCACTTTGCTGACTCCCTTTTCAAGAACATGTCATGGAAGAAACAGGTTAAAATCGCGCATAGCTACGCTTTTAGGTGACCTGGAAAAAGACAATATCGACATAGATAACTTAACCCGCAAAAAATGGAAAACTTTTCTACTAAATTGCTGGTGCTCTTAAAAAATATAGACCGTTCGTTGACTGTATGATTAGACCACTACATCGAATTGAAATATTTATGTTGTACTTCGGTTCAATTTTCTTGTAGAGAAGTTTCTAGTTATTTTACGTCATGTGTTTAGCATTTTGTGTTTTCTGCTGTTCCGTGCGCTACTGTTCATTATATATTTTTTCAGCGACATACTATAACAGAGCAGTCGCTACAGATTTTTGAGTATTTTATATTATGTACTTTGTGTTTTTTTCCCATGCTTTTACATGACCATTTGAAATGACCATGACCATTGAAATTTGAAATTTGAAATGTATTTTCTGTCTCTTGTTTCTGCCAAGTGATGGGGCAAGCACCCAGTCAAGCTGCAGCTTAGCAGCTTTTTGTGCTTGTCCTAGCATTCTTCTGTTTGTACAAAAGAAATGCTGAAATAAATTGACTTGACTTGACTTGACTTGAAGTGCAAGAGTAGGGATGATACTTATCCGGAAGACAAAGGTAACACTCATAACCCTGGGAAAGGGATTACTGCCAAGGGATCTTGATTATCAGCAGCGAACTTGGAGAATAATTAACATGAGTTGGAGTGCATACGGCAGGCAGTGTTAATTCCCGTCAAGGAGAGTACCACTGTCGTTCAAAAAAGTTTACAATAGCATTGTTCCAATGGTAACATATATGGGGCCGATACTTGGACGTTGTTAAAGAAGCTTGCGAACGAGTTCAGTACCACGCAAATATCGATGCAAAAAGAAATATTACGCGTAATTAAGGCACAGGAAGGAAATGGTATGAATCAGAGCAAACGAGCATAGCCTATATTCTATTCCACAGTAGGAAAAAAAAAGGGACTGCACCGTCCATGTAATTGGTTGCGCTTGGTGTGTCGTCTTCTTTCACGTCCGTGCCGTTTTTATGTCGCGCAATATCATTTAAGTAATTGGTAGGGAAGGTATAAAATTGGCGGACAACTAGAGCAAGTGAATTTGTGCCGAAAGAAGGAAGCGAAGTCGACGCCGGCACATTATTAACATGAGTGAGAAAATTAGGAAATTTGTAGGTGCAATGTGTATTGAGCTAGAGCATGAAAGGGGTAATTGTAGGTCACTGGAAGATGCCTTCGTCCTGCAGAGGACACAAAAATAGGCGGGTGATGAAAACTGCGCATTATGCTTTCAATCAGCTGCCCTTCGGAATAACGAACGTTAAGTATTTCAACTATCGGGAACCGCCTACAATACGCAGACGAATGGCCTAATGGAATGCCTGAACAAGACGCTCGCCAAAATGTTAGCGATGTGCGTCGACTTCGAAACCCAAGATGTGGAGTGCTGTCCTTCCGTACGTAACCTATACTTACAACATCTGCAGTGCAAGAAATAACGAAGATTACGTCGTTCAAGGTAGTTCACCAAAGGCACATGACCACGTCTCTCGACGCTACTGCAATTGACCGACGAAAAGAGACTCGACCTCGCCGCATACCTGCCGGACAAGCCACACTACATTGTTCGACGAAGCTACATAACATAGCTGCCCGGCGACAACTTTTGGGTTTGGACTCCGATTCGCCGACGAAGACTAAGTAAGAAAACTTTGCCATGCTCTTTCGGAGTCTACAAGATCATCCGACGTATCGGGGCCCAGGATTATGAGGTCATGCGAGACGGTAATACGCCATCGCACGACAATGAACACATTGCTTTTTTTTATTTGTCGTTACAACGTGTGCTTTAGTTTTGCTCTCGGGTTTGTAGCATTGGAACGATGATTCTTAAGAGCGGGGCATTGACAGGTGTACTTGTTTATCCCTTTTTGTCGGGACTGCCTTTCACCCGCTAAAAACACAGACTTACTGCTCAGTGCAACACGCGTCTGAGTCGTTTGAGGAGGAGGAGGAAGTAAACTTTATTGCCCTAGAAAGAGTAATTCAGCGGCAGGGCCGGATGTCTTCATCTTCTATTGGTTGATGCCGATCTCCGGCCTGCATGGTTGGCGCCCCTATTCCAGGGCACCACTGAGCGTGGCTGCTCGTCGGGCATGATCCACCAGCCTCCGTTGGAGGCTATGGTCGCCGCTGGAGAGCACGCTCTCCCACTGCTCCGCACTCGGATTTTCCATTTTGTGGAATGCCTTATTCGTATTGCACCCCCATGTGATGTGATAAAGTGTGGGTATTGCGCCACACCACGGGCATGTGTCCCTGTATTGACCTGGGAACATTTTGTATAGTTTATGTAAATTTGGGAAAGTTCCTGTCTGCAGCTTTCGCCAGTAAACGGCCTGTTCTTGAGTGAGTGTATTGTGAGGCGGGGGATATTTGATCCTCGTCCCTCTATGGAAATTTAGTATGTCAGAGTACGTTGGTATCACTGTCGTGAAGTCCTCGGGATCTCTGTTTTAGGTCCGCTCGGTTTGTATGCTCGCGAGCGATCCTATCTACCCTTTTGTTGCCCTCAATCTCAGTGTGCCCCGGTACCCAAAAGATGGTGTGTCTAATGCGTTTATTCCGTTAGCCAGCGCGGAGGAAGATTTGGAGCGCTTTTAGACCGATTCTGCCGTTAATGTAGTTTCGGCATGCTTCCTTGGAGTCTGTTAGAATTATAAGTAATCTATTTGTGCGGTAGCACTCCACAGCTGCTAGAGCAACAGCCATTTCCTCTCCCTCGGTTATCGAACAATCCCGTGCCGACGCGCAAGCGATTTGCCTGTAGTCCAAGCCTATTACTGCCGCGACGACTCTTTGTTCTTTTTCCCTTCGTTCTAGAGGATATACCGCGGCGTCCGTGTATACCGTGTTCGCCTTGGTTGCTAGGTATTTTTCTACATACTTTGCCCTAGCGTTCCGCCTGGCTGTGTGTAAATTCGGGTCCATGTTTCTTGGCAGGGACCCTACCTTGATGGTACTGCGATACTCATCGGGTAGGTTTGCCGTTCTTTGTTCTTCCCTTTCAATTTCTTTGTGCCCCAGTTTTTTGAGGAGCTTTCTGCCCGTGGTAGTCTGCTGGAGTCTGAGTAGCTGCGACCCTAATTGTGCTTCTTCGAGCTCCTCAAACGTGTTGTGGAGTCCGAGGGCCAGCAGCTTCTCTGTCGAGGTGTTGGCCGGCAGGTGAAGTGCTGTTTTGAACGCTTTCCTTATGATGGCGTCGGCCTGGTCCCGTTCGCCTTTGTTTGTGTTGTAATATGGGAGGGCGTACGTAATCCGGCTGATTATGAGGCTCTTAACCAACTTAACTGTATCTTCCTCCTTCATGCCACTTCTATTTTGCGAGACACGGGTGCTCATACGTGCCACCTGTGCCGTCGCTTGCTTGAGTAGGTTTATGGTGTGTGTGCAGCGTTGATTGCTCTGCACCCACATTCCCAGAATCCTGACGGCTTCTTTTTCTGGTATTTTTTGTCCTTCTAGGGTGACGCTGATTTGTTCTTCCGAGCGTTTTCCTCTTCTGACTCGCAGGAGCTCTGACTTCTCCGTCGAGCAGGCGAGGCCTCTTTCCCTAACACATTCTTCCACGCATGTTGCTGCGGCTTGGAGTCGTTCTTCTTTTTGAACTTACTCGAAGATAAGCGCTGATTCTATCTATTGTCTCTGTTGTCACGAAACCCCGAGTAATCTGACTGCATGCGCGACACGAATTTTGTAGTACTTTCTGCAAGGCACACGTGCACCGGCGATTGCGCCGGAACGTTCGAGAGTCATGTGTCAGAGCCCACCCGCTCGACCCGGCATGTTCTAGCGCTCGTAAGTGGGCTCGTTACCTTTGTCATTGTGTATATCTGCAATGCAATGAACGACTAGGTTGTCCCAACAAGCCCCCAAAATCACATTACTGTATCATTATTTCAATGATCACCGACAGCGCTCGCCGTTATCGTTGTGCTTTGAGCGTCAGTCGGTTTTGTGGGCAGCAGCTCACCCATAAAGAGTTCGTTTCGTGATTCATAGTTGTGCAATGCGTTGTTCGCCGTCGCTACCATGTGACGCCATCAGTGGAACCTTGGCAAAGCCACATGCTGGTTATTCGGTCGTTTTCCTATTAGCAGCGTTTCAAGTGCGCCTACGGAGGCCACAGGTGCATCTGGCGGTGAGCGGCAGTGATGCACATATGGCGAAAGTCGCAGAACCGTACATGATCTCTCAGTTGCGCCTAGACGCGCACTCAATTCGCTCGCTCAACATTCGCAAGTTGATTAGTATCTCTCTCAGCGTGCATTCTCGTTGCGCACCGTCATTTGGGCTGTTGCAATGCCGATGCGTTGCGTGGCCATCGGGTGCTCGAATACACATCTGTGCACGAACGATAGCCGTACACAAAGCTGCGTAAAGGAAGGCAGAACAAGTGTTTCCTGTACCGGGTTTTAGGACGAGGACGTGCACCGCATGGCAGCAGGCACCGAGCAGCCGACAGAGCAGCCACACCGAGCAGCCGACGAGCACAAAGCATGCAAACTACTCTTGACGAAGATGCACAAGTTATGTTTCGCGAGCAGAGACACTTGATCGTGCTATATCTGCTTGTCGAATGCTTTCTCGGGATGACTATAAGCACTACAAGCCGTGATGGTGCATGAAAAACAAAGTTAGGCTGTATTCAGGGGCGATATTCACCAGTGATCATTGACGGTAGTGCAACATTTTCGAGGTATTGCGTGTGTCCCTACATCGGACGCATCGAAGTAGAGCAACGAAAGCATCCCTGGCACAGCATCAGAAACGCCGGACCGTATTGTGCATCTGTTAGGAAAGAGAACGTGACCCGGCGGCCATGGTGTAGATGCGGTGGAAAGGCATGTAAGAATGCGGTCCCAACATAAGAAAACGGGCAAGATTTTACCATGGCCGAAGTAATGCCTGTATAGCTGGAGATTTTTCGGCACCAGCGTTAAGTACATTGCCAAACTGCGATTGTATGATACGTTTTCGAGCCGCCAGATCACATACAAACAAAAAAAATATGCGGGCTTTGACAACGTCGTTCTTTTTTATTTCTTGGAATTTATTTCGTACTTCAAGAAAAAGATGTGTCTCAACGAAGGGAAGCATACGGAACGGAATGCCGATCGGAACTGTGGTGAAAAATTACGAAAATCCCAAACACTACGGAAATCCATATTTGACCAAAGCATTTTGGAGGCAGCTGGCTATCCAGGGCCGTTCGGAGTTTGTCGAAGAGTTAACGGACGGGCCAACGTGTATCTTTCAGGCAAGCAGTTTTGTTTAACACCAGCCCTTTGTGTGACGAGACAAGCAAAACAACAATAGTATGGCACCGACGACTTCATGATGTTTTATTCGTTTTTTCTCCAGCAAGAGCTGCCACAACCTGTTCCGTTACTACAATCTTGGTCGATCGCGAATGTATTTCAGCCTAGCTTGGCAGTCAGTAAACATTTGGCTCCATCGTCTGTTTGCTGGAACGGTTCATCGTTTGCACCATCTACGTGGTTACATGTTAGTGCGTATGGATTGGGACACTTCTTTCAAACGAGCCATTCATGGCTCGTTTGAATAACAAATACTTTGTATTTATTATGCTCATGCTCATGCTCTCTAGCATACTGACAATACTACCAGGAGAATAACAAATACTCTGTATTTGTTATTCTCCTGGTAGTATTGTCAGTATGCTAGAGAACATGAGTTTGTGCTATGGTAGTTGGTGAACCAGGAAACTGTGGAGTACCCATATGCCCAAATTATTCCACAAACATCTTTAGCAGTAAAATGCTAATGAGAACAACTCATACATCAAACCAAAGCTCCATAAGCGACTTCTCGTGCTCCTCACAAGTACTGAGCGTATGCAAGCAGTTCCTATGACGATTCAATGCCAGTCGTGTTTGTGCTACCATAGTTGGCGAACAAGGACTACGCAGAAATTATCAGGCAAACATCTTTCGCAGATGTATGCCACTGAGAGCAACTGATACATCAAAGCGAAGCTGCATGAGTGAGTTCTCGCGGTCTTCATAAATATTAAGCCTTTGTTAGCAGTTCTTATGACGAGTGAACACCTGTCGCCGCCCACACGTTAATACCGATTCAATGGTCGTGCGGTCGCTTCGCAGATTCCACGCAAGCGACTTTGCTGTATAACACCACTGGCTTTTACTGCCGCGGCCTTACAATGTCATAGATGACCTCCGATGTGAAGGCGGCAAAATGCGACGGGAGAAGCCACGACTACGTGCTACTGGTAAAAAAAGCACCTTTCAATGAAGTAATTTTATATCACAGTGAAGCATGTGCAGGGTAAGCATTATGGGCCCTGGTTTTACCTTGCGACAATTAATAATGTTTCAAAGCCAACTGTTAGGGATGGCTCCCCCACAAGCTGCCGTGGCAGAATCACACATTCACCGCTGCTGAGCAATATTGCCCAGTCACCGTCACACCGTTTTCGACATGCCATCGTCCTGCCCAGTTGCGCGAAGCTGCGACGGCGACGACCCAATGAAAACGACGGCGTGACGACGATGGTTTGACGAAGAAGGTATAAGGAGAATTGAATCACTACGACAAAATGACGGAAACGGAACGACTATGACAAAATGCTGCCGATTTGCGACGAGAGCACAACGATGACGACTGGAAGGTCGCGTGGTTATGTTGACGATATGACAACGCTGTGGCAGCGACCGGGTGAAAACGGTGGAAGAATGACGATGACATGACAACGAAGGAAGCACGCGGGATGGAAAGCAGGTGAGAGATGATAAATTAACCATATTATGTGTCCCTTTGAGTACTTTGCACAGCGAGAAGGGGTAAGCGCCGAAAAAGATAAGAAAATAAAAGAAAATACGAAAACAGCGAAGTAAGGATGAGTATGTCATGAGGGCGATGAAATAATGACGACGCAATGAAGACGAAATTATCCATTCGCATCCGGTGTCTTGACGCCTTTCGGGTGATATGAACGACCTGTCTCATTATGTTGCCTCCTTCTCGTTTTAAGTGTTGTCCAAAGTCGTCGAAACGCCCCGGATTTCGTCTTTTCCCCGAAAATAAAAACAAACTAAAGAAAAGTGGGGAGACCCGTACCTACTAAAAGCAATAACGGGTTTAAAGCCAATTAAAATTAAAAATCGAAGGTCGTAACGCCCATAACATATACCTCGCAGAGAACACGGCTACCAGCGAACGTTAGATTTCGGAACTACGAGGCCAGAACCGTTTCGAAATCATTCTGTATTAAGTCACGGAAGATCCTCTGGGCTGAAATTCTCCGCCATAAGAAAGCCAGAAAGCCAGCAGGCTTATCTGACTGAGCTAACTTGTATGCTCGGTTGTCGTTGTCAGAAGTTTGAATCCTCAAGTTTCTTTATCTTTGTTCTAAATTCTGAATTTGGTAATCTGGAATTCACCATCTCCAGTACTCAAACATCTCCAGGCTTGGAGCGGTGCCTGACATCGACTGAAACGCCGAGAAGCAGTGTGGCTATACTAATTGAATTAGAAAGGCCCACTAAGCTTCAACAAATTCACTCCCTCAAAAAATGAGGAATTGGCCTTTCAATCGCAGTATGCGGTCACTACCTCCCTCACGACTTCTACAATTAATCCATGAACCTAAGTCCCCAGCAGCTGCGGAGCACCTGACCAAGGGGGCGGTCAGACCTGAAGCACAGCCGAGGGTGCTAAGAATCTAGGGACCCGGACAGGCTTCCAATGAAAGCTGACCCTTGCAACCTTTAACACCCGAACTCTTTCGAGTGAGGCTAGCTTAGCAGGACTCTTTCAGTAACTATCAGGCATTGTTTTGGATATCAGTGACCTTAGTGAGGTTAGCAGAACTGGTGAGGCTTATACAGTGCTGAGTAACGGCCACGTCCTCTGCTATAGAGGACTCCGAGATAAGAAGTTACACGCGGTAGGATTTCTAATCAGCAAGAAGAGTCCGCAAGGAGAGGACCGTCGGAATCTCAGTGAGTATTACTCCTGCCACAGAAGGATCCGACCTAAAGAAAGTGAATCCCATTGTTCTGTCTACAGAAATTGAGAAAATTATTGGGGCATCGCCAGTTAGCAGCCGATTTACTGCTCAAGGAGTGCTGCTTCTAGATGTACAGACAGAAGAGCATGTCAACTCCCTTCTTAGTTGCAAGTCAATCTCAGGGGCTGCAATCTAAGCACGAGTGCCCAATTCGTACCTGCAAAAGATGTGCATTATTAGAGGAGTACCGAAAAGGTACACTGACGAGGAACTGTTGGAATACCTAAATTGGCAAGGTGTTTACTATGCAAGGAGAGTCACTCGACGCGTTCAAACTTCCGCATCCGATTGGGAGTCCAGGCGAACCAGCTCCGTCGTTTTTACGTACGCTCCAAATGCAGACCGTCCAGAGAAGATCAACTTGGGCTTCATAAAACACGAGACCATTGACTACGTTGAGACACCACCTCGGTGCTTCAAGTGTCAGCGCTATGGACATGTGGCCAAGTACTGCCGCGGTGAGCAGTGGTGTAAGAAATGTGGAGGACCGTAAGATTTCAAAACATGCGCGTGCAGCGAGAACTTTCTCTGTGCAAACAAGTTGTGGTCATCCAGCTAGTTATAGCAATTGTCCTACGCGGGTAACGGTAATAAAGCGAAAGAAAACGTTTATCCTGGGGCCAACAGGAAAGAACGAGAAACATACGACGAAGAAAAAGACGGAGAGTCGCAGAGTCAGACGAATTCAAACGGAGCTCAAAGAGTGAAACTGATCTCGCAAGCCTGGAGCCTTCTCCAGGAATCCAGGACACAGTGGTGCCATCGCGCAGTGGACCGGCTAAATCAGTCAAATGAGTGAACAGAGACCCCGTAGCCGAGAAGACTGCTGAACAACCGGAACAGCGAAGTTATGTGTCTGCACTGCAGCGACCCCAATCGCGTTGCGATGAAAAAACACCACAGGAGGACTGTCAGCAGGTGCTACGGCCTTGCGATCACACATAGGAAAGATGCCGGCGAGCTCGACGAAGGACAGGCTCGAAGTCGTCCTGGCTCTCGAGTCATTGATTCTCAGCTCCGTCACTTCTTAAAGCGCTTAGCAATAAGGATGCGGTCAGGACACAATGTTCACTATCTCGCCAAAAGGTACCACTTATCGTGCGATGGAACTGTGCGGGTCTTGCGGGCTATTTACTTGAACTGTCGCTTTCTAATACATAAGGGCATAGTGGGCAACATTGACAAATTCTACAGCATTAATGAGAGAGTAGCAGTTACCACAATAAAATTTTATAAGATGTATTGATTAAAGGTATACAAACCTACGCTCCAACCTCCAGCCATGATGATCATGAAGTAGATCACTTTCATGAAGACGTGGAATTAGCCATGAAAAAAGCGCAAACTCATCATACTGTAGTAATGAGCGAGTTCAATGCAAGAATGGGGAAAAACTAGGCTGGTGAACAAGCAATTGACAACTACGGCGTCGGCTCTAGAAACACTAGAGCAGATATGTAGGCAGAATTTGCGGAGAGGAAAGCTGCGAAAATGAACACCTTCTTCAGAAAGCGTAGCAACAAAAAGTGTGCCTGGAAAAACCCTAATTGTCAAACAAACAATGAAATTGATTTCATACTTTAAGCTGATCCCAGCATAGTGCAGCATGTAGTACAGTTTTTTAAGGTAAAATGCAGTAATCATAGGTTAGCGAGGTGCAGGATTCACCTACACTTGAAGAGAAAAAGAGTAAAATCGGTCAAGAAAAACCAGGCGAACCTAGACGCAATGAGGATAGAAGGGGACCAATTCAGGCTAGTACTTGCAAACAAATATGCAGCCTTAGAACAACGAGATGTCGATGACCTAGAGAGAATGACTGAAACCGTAACTAGGCTGGCATCAGAAGCAGCACTTGAAGTGGGAGGCAGTGCACCAAAGCGACCAGTCGGTGAGCACTCCCAAGCAACGAAGTACCAAATAAAGAAACGACAAAGAATTAAAGTGTCTAACTAAAGAGATCAGATCGATTTCGCGGATTGTCAAAACTGATCAACATGGAGAAAATAAACAATATAACACATTATAACATAAGGAAGACTCAGGAAGCAGTTATAAATAGACGCAGCATGAAATCAGTGAGAAGAAAACTTGACATAGGACAGGCCAAAACGTATGCACTGAACGATAAGGAGGGCCCAATCAGCAATTTCAGCAATCAACAATTTCGGAGATATAGCAAAAGCAGCGGAAGAATTCTGTACAGACCTGCACAAAACGCAGAGCAGACAGGACACCTCCTTTGAAAGAAATAATGAACAGGTTACAGAGGTTCCTTCTATACCTTGCAATAAAGTTAGAAGGGCCTTAGAAGAGATGAAATGAGGAAGACTTGGGCACGGCCTTGTTTCTTCGTTTCTGTATAGAGAAGTTTAGTGAGACGATCTTGTTGGAAAGAGCGGGTGGCTTGACTATCGAGGAAGTGTTTGAGAAGCTTCCAAGAAGAGGGGCAGTGTATCTGTCCGTCAGCAGTATTGCACAGTTCAGACCACTGTTGACGGCTCAGAGGGAGGCAATGGGCTTCGATTCCCTGTTGAGGAGGGCTATTTTCGCTCGGAAGTGCCTGTTGAGACGTTGTCCTTTCCCGCGAGATAAGATGGATGTTTTAGCTGCGTTGAGATGGGCCAGTCTGCTGTCTATGCGCTCGACGGGGACATCCGTGGTAACGGCATGCCTGGCTGCCTTGGTATCAATATGGAGATTTCGGACCCATGCATCAACGTCCGTTATGCGTTCCGCGTGCTGGTCAGCGGATCGATGTTGCGAAATGCATCCCAGTCAACCCAAATGAACTCACGGGGTTTGGCGGTAATTGCAGCTATCCGAGGGATAAGTATGGCAATGATGCAATGGTCACTACCTAGATGATGCTGTTTGTTGCCCCATTGTTGCCCCTTGGTAAATGTCAGGTCGGGGGTCGTGTCGCGGGAAGCAGAGTTACCGATGCGTGTGGGGAACACGAGGTCTCTATTGAAGGTGAGGCCGAAGTCCTGAGAGTCTTTCCAGAGGTTTTGAGCCGCCGTCGTTGAGTAGCTATATCCCCATACCGTGAGGGGGAGGTTGAACTCTCCACCAATAACGGGAGGGTTGGTGCCAGCTACGTTAGGGGCCTTCTTGAAAAGGGTGAGAAAACGGCTGCGAACTTTGGCGGAGGGACGGCTGTACACATTTAGGAGAAAAAATACTTTCATTGCGTTTCCTGGCGGGTATAAGTTCAAAGGGAAGGTGCTCGAAGTTTCCGTCGTGGAGATTGTGTTCAATGGCGGTGATTCTTTTGCGGAAGACAGTACAGAGGCGGTGAGAAGCATGTCACGGGATGAAAGGTTGGTAACTTGGGAGGGTGACCGAATCGATATGGGTTTTCTGAATCACGATGACGTCCGATTGCCGGGTGAGGGTACGAAGGTGTTGACGGATGACTGGTTGTTTGCGGATATAGCATGAGCAGATAAGTGTATCTTTGTTAGTGTGGACTATGATGTAGACTGGGGGATGACATCATGGGCAGTGCCGGGGTTTCGTGGGCAGAGGGAGCGGGCATGGGGAGACCTTGTAAGTGGGTTTCAATGCTTTTGATGGACTGTGCCAGACGAGAAGGGCGTGTTGTATGGATTCGACTGCGTTCTGGAGGGTCTCCATCGGGCCTTGAAGTGAGACTAGCATGTCCTTAACCTATGAGCGCACTTCGCCCGCGGCTACTTCTTAGAGGGCCGGCTTTTTGGGGACAGGTGTCAGTGGAGCGTCGTGGCTAGAGGAGGTGGACGCTTTGGCGGGGGGTGTAGGAGCGGGTGTTTTGGATTGTTTAAGATCGCGAACCACTTGCAAGAACTTATTAATTAGGTTCCGCTAATGGCATTTTCTTTTTTGAGGTGAACTACTTCTGCGTTGTCATTGTTGTCCGTGGGCTGTGGGGAAGGTGTGTTGCTACCCTCTCGCGAGGCTCCCGTAAGGACTTCTGTAAAGCTCATCTTCACAGAAGTTAGCGTTATGACATGTGGTCTATGCCTAGGCAATATTTTAAGGTTGTAAATGTTCTGTTTTTCTTTCCAACGGAATCAGTTCATTGGTTAGCCTAATTATGAAACCTCCTGAACCATCCGGCCACATTTTTTTTGGACTTCTGGCCCGTGGTTGTTCGAATAAATTGTATACCGTGCTTTATTTGGCGATGCCAAATCAGCAACTTGCCATTTTGCAAGCGTCAACGACGTTCAATGTCATCTGAAATTCTCATTCACCTGAAATTTCTTCTTATTTGCCTAGCAAAAGATATAGGGAACTTCTTAGTCCTTTGTGCTGCTGCTCGCAGCCGGCTAGGAATTTCGCCGAAATGTCTCGCAATCGGACAAGATGTTAAAGACGTTCCTTTTGTTTGCAGCTCTGAAGAAACCATATATTATTCAGTTCTTGCCTAGCAAAAGATATGGGGAACTTCTTAGTCCTTTCTGCTGCTTCTCACAGCTGGCTAGGAATTTCACCGAAATGTCTTGCAATCGGACAAGATGTTGAAGACGTTCTTTTTGTTTGCAGCTCTGAAGAAACCATATATTGTTCAGTTCTTATCCATTTTCTCTCAATAGTACCAATATTGGCTCATTTCGACTTCACACCGAACTTTATGCCAACGCCGATGGTACGACAGCAAGACCCCGAATGTTCTATTTTTGCTTACCCGGCTGCTTCCGTAGCGCTTCGAAAGGCAAGTTTTACAATAATGTAAGCAAATACCTCACGTTGATTTGCCCATTGAGGAAAATCGTGAGACTAAATACGCGATAACATTAGTTTGAGTGGTTAGTAAGTTCCTGCCTTACAGATTTGGCCAAAAGTTCACCGGATTGACAGAGCACCAAGCCTTCTAGTAGCTCTCGTCACTAGAAGTGACGCGGCTCTCGCCAAGTCTCCTACTAATGTAGGAGACTTGGCGGGTGGAGTAGAGGTAGATCTGGATTGGGGACGGCGCTGTCTCGAACGTGAAGAGGTACCGGAATAGTGTTGGCTCGAGCGTGATGGAGACCGGGATCTGGAACAGAGCTTGGAGTTGAAGTGCGGGAAGTCGCTTTCTTGAAGGGCGGCTTGCACTGCAGTTCGGCGTTACCCAATGCATTTGCGAATAACGTATGGTGTCTTGTAGCGAGGCGCACACGATTTGTCCTCAGTAACATGAGAGCCGCCGCACAATCAGCATTTAGGGTTACACGAGTGATCGGGAGGTGGGTTACCGACTCCGCAACCTCGGCAGATCTTGTTATTGGGAACAGGGAATACATCCATGCGGTATCAGAGGCGGCCGCATTGGTAGCAAATTTCTATTTGTTTGCGGTTTAATGAGAATGGGATTAAGGTGGCTCTGTAACTGGCCAGATATGGCACGTCGGGGCCACTTAAGGCGATAACAAGGCTGCTTGTCGTTCCAGTGCGTCTTGCGGCTAGTGCGAGGGGTTTACGGGTATTGATGGTATTGGCATTGATTTGCTGTGGGGTATCGGAGAGCGGGATTCCGCGGATGACTCCCTCCGTTGTGTCTTCGCCGGCTGTCTAATACGCGTTAACATCGTGCGTGACCCCATTGACTTGAATGAATTTTATGCAGACATACCGGTCTGCATTCTGCAGACTTGGCGTACTGAAAAGACAATGTTTTGTTGGTTGTTGGGGCACACAGTGTCGTGTTGAATATCTGCTGGGCGGAGCTGTGCGGCTTGGAATGAGGCTGTAGTCACGGTAGGACCAAAAATTTTGACGATGTTGAGGGCTCCCTTTGGGGCGAATGATAATCTTGATTTGGTTCTAAGGTAGCGGAGGCATGCGTCCAGCCTTGTGAACTTGTGCTTTGAATGGTGGCCTGGCCTTGGGGCGACAACGAGTGGTTGAGGTTTGGGTGCAGTCAGTTTCGGGTGAAGAGTCGTCACTCAGCTTCGCCGGTTGGCGAAGGTGAATTGTTCGCCAGACCATCTCGGCGGGCACTTCGAGATCCATGCTCGTTGCTGGGGCAGAGAACTTGATCGGCGATACGGAGCTCGCACGAGTGCGCGCCAGGCAGCAGGTGCACCTTGCATGCACGCGCGGCGGTGACGGGCGTTTCACCAAAGTATTTGTAGCACAGGTAAATATTCGTAGCACAGGAAAATTGAGTGTCCCACCTGAAAATGAAATTTCTACGAAGTCCTGGTAGCTTCACGTATCGACTGGTGTAAAAAATTAGGCCGCAATTCGCAAGAAAGTGCTGCAAGATCATTTCACGAACACGGAGCCGACGCGAGCACATGTACACTCATCGGCGATCGCAGTGCCTCCCCTAATCTACATCAAGAGGAAGAAATTGAGCTGTACAGGTCATGTAATGCGTAGGTTAGATGGCGAGTCGACCGTTCGGGTTATAGAATCGGTTCCAAGAGAAGGGAAACGCAGTCGAGGACGGCAAAATACTAGTTGGGGTGATTAAATTAAGAAATTCGTAAGCACAACTCGGAATCGATTGGTGCAGTGCCGGGTTATTGGATATCCGAGGGAGAGCCCTTCGTCCTGCAGTGGACTTATTATAGGTTGATGATGAGGATGATGACGATGATCCGGGAACTCAAATTTTGTTTCTGGAACATCATCAGCTGTGACAAGGAATGTTAAGCTGCGAAAAATAAGCGTTAGATAAAACGGATGATATGGCAGAATCCTTGCTATCAGTAGGTTTTCAGAATCCTGCGGCACTAATATGCTGTCAAAGTTGTAGAAGGCTCAGGACTGGGGCCTTTAGAGCATGTCACCCCAACTGCGTCCGCTGACTCATCTTAAGTTAGATCCATGTAACCCAGCACTTATACAAAACGACAGAAGACACGTAAGTGTTGGAGAATAAATGAACAAATTCTTGGAAGACACTAGGTGTAAACCACATTAGCCGCGTTTACATGAATACGGTAGAAGCGTATCGTATCATCTTGCCGTATCGCATTCCGCTGATGCACCTCCGTTTACATGTATGCGCATCTCTCTGGCTGGCAAGCTAGCGCCGTCTAGTGTCACATTTGAAAATGAGCCCTCCTACTTCCGGTAAGCATGCTTCCGCTGTCCCGCGCGAACAATCCGAAAGCGATACCATACGCAGCGAGTGAGCTATGTCCTTCAGTGCGTCTCTGCGTCTGCACGTCCTGCTTCTCTTGTCTGCTTGGATGAATTTGCATGTAGATCAGTTTGCATTAGCACTTATCCGCTCCCAAGAGCGTTGTCGACAAATACGGATGCTGAGCACTCAAGCTTTGCAACTTGGCGCCAGTGCCACAACGGCGTCGACTCTTAGCGGATTGGCGTTGATGCAAGGTAAGAAAAACGTCCTAATTATGTGGCCCACTCTTGTTTACGCGAATTGCGTGTTCTTTAAAAAAAAAGAAACGACTTGTAACATCATGAGTTAGAAATATGATTGTTTTGTAATCTGCACGTACCATGATCGATTTAATGCACTGAAAGGAAAGCGAGCGTTAGATTGATAAAAAAACTTAAAAAATGGTTTGGCACACTTCTACGGGGCTGTGAAAACCGCAATTTTGTTAATGATCTACTGGCATTGCTCCTCCATCTATGTGAACCGCATTTATTGCAACATGGCATTATCTTCTTTATTATTATTTCTTTGCCAAGTACTAGCCGCGTTTTGTAGGACATGATGTTTCGTTAACACGTTTCACTACTAAGAAATTGTAAGGAAACGTTAGCTTTCTACGCGTGCTTTTATATGTCCCACAAGCTGTGGCTGTGGTTAACAAAAAACTGAATATGAAGTAACAATCCACTGTACTTGCCTGTGGAGAATACTGCATGTTTTAGGTACCAATATGTAGAAATGCTTGCAGTGTTCCCGCTAACTTATTCGTTCATTATTTTACAGATCGTTTATCAAAGGAGCGGCGCAAGCGGTCTTTCTGCGCAAAAGCAAGATCTGATGTATGGTGGTGTCGCATCGTCTTAGAAGGATTCACGGATAGCTACTGGAGGGAAAATTTCCGCATGAGCCGGGCTTCATTTTATGAGCTTGTCTCTCTCATGGGAGATTATATGTCACCCAAATCTGGCTGAGTGAGAGCTCCCTTGCCCCTGGTAAAGAGAGTGGCCATTGCATTGTACAAGCTAGCTAGTTGCTGTGAGTACAGGAATGTTGCAAACCAATTTGGCGCGCACAAAAGTACTGTAAAAAGTGCTTTTACATGTTCTGTCGTGCACTTACCAAGTATTACTTGAAGGCATTCATAATGCTACCATCAGCACAGGAAGCCACAGCAATAGCCAGAAACTTTGAGCTCAGGTGCCACTTGCCTCAAATTTTCGGGGCGATTGATGGGACTCACATTCCAATAACTGCCCCGAAAAAAGGCTACAGAGACTTCGTATACAGGAAGGGCTGGTCATCGTACAATGTACAAGCCGTAGTGGGTGACAGAGGCCTGTAAGTGTGTTTTAGCTATGCTTTCTAAACCTTAGACACATAGACAACAAAATATAGTTTTCCAGTGCTGTAGTTATTCATAGTTCAGCTCAAAGCCAACATAAAATGCTAAAAGTATTGCAGCAAGATGCCATTTAGCTCACATTTGTGTGCAAGTCACTGCACCCATTTTCTGAAGAAAGGGCTTGACGACCTTGTTTACTATAAGTATGCTTTTATGCCATGAAGGCTGCTGTAGATGACCAGGACTTGCATCTTCAGTTAATTTACAGCTTAGGACTTCTGCTGCGCTAAGTGCGATATTTACTCAGTGATTTCTGTACAAAGTTGTGCAACTGTTGCGTGTTTCATATGGTGCATTCTTGCCTTACTTTTTCTTATGCATAGCTGAACACTTCCCCATGTTAGTGAGATTAGACAACAGCACAAAGCCTGGCACATCTTAAAACCTCTTCTGCAAAAAAAAAGCATGATCTAAGCGATGCCTAATTTTTCAGGTTTCGCAGCATCACTTGCAACGTGCTTGGATCAGCGCATGATGCCACAGTGCTCAAGCTGTCCAACTTGTACCGGAGCAGCAACGACTTGCTGCCACAGGGAGAAAGAACCTTGCGCGGCTTCCAGATACCATTTATTCTGCTTGGCGACCCTGCGTACCCATGTTTGCCATGGAGTTTAAAAGGCTGTACAGGGGCACTCTCTAAGGTACAGGAGTCATTTAACGTTTACCGTTGTTCAGGGCGCAATGTAGTGGAACACGCATTTGGGTGGCTAAAGGGACGATGGCGCATATTTTTGAAACGTGCAGATAGCAGCTATAAGTTTATGCCAACGGTAATAGCAGCGACGTGTATACTGCACAATTTCGGTGAACAAAGGCTGGAAAGCATCACAGATGCGTGGCTGTCAGCTGTTCAAGATACGCAGCAAAACATCTATGTGCAGCCGTCTAACAGTCCTCAGGACCGGAATGCCGTCTATTCTATGAGAGACTTTTCGAAGCAGTACATGGCAGAAGAATTTCCTTTGCGCTCTGCTTCATGGTGGAACGCTAATAAATGTCATGAAGTTAAGATGACAATTGTTAACACATTTTTAACATGTACCTAAGCAGAAGTACACTGGCCCTGTCTTAGACGATGAACTGCAATACGCCAATAAAAGTGAGAAGCAGTTACTCATTCATAAACTTGCAACCTGTTTGGAGATCACGTGCTATGTGTTCAAATTATAAGGTGGTTGTGAGGAACATAAGTTCCTAAGCTCAAGGTGTTGATTCCACCTTCAAAATATCGCAGATAAAATGCAACAAAGTGTGAAAATCAAATGTTTATTAAGAACTGGAAGCACCGTCTTGTCTGCTAAATTCAGCTTACACTTTGTACACAACAGTAACAAGGCAGCATTGCTTCTCATTAAGCAATGAAAGTGGCCAATACTTTCATGTAATATATATAAAAAACTTAAACAGTAAATGCAGGAGTAGTGGAGGCACTGTCTTTCTGTACTACAGTTGGTAAACATGTTTGTTACACATGTGACAAAAACTAAATTTTGCTTAACTTTGATAGGACATCCACAAAAAAATGTGGGCATAATTGAGTGCGACCCGCTGCAAAAATACCCAGAGTGACTAGGCACCACAGCACTTTTTATCCGTGATAAAATGTACACAAAATATACAGGCATTGTATAAAGTGTCATTCACAACAAAAAAATAGCCAGACTGGCTAGACATCACAGGTTCTCTTGAGTATAATAGGAGTCATAAATGATGTAGGCACTTGACAGTGTCGCACAGCAAAAAACCTGTGGCTAGACACCACAGCTCTATCACAAAATACAAAAAATGTAGGCACTGTATGCAGGCAAAATGTCACCAGAAGCTAGACAACACAGCTTTTCTTATCTGAGATAGTACACAAAAATGCAGGCATTGTATTTGGTCCAGCAAAACAAACGAGCGAGTAGACAACACAGCTCTCTTACCTGCGATAAAATAGATAAAATACAAAAAATGTAGGTACCACATAACCTGACTGGCAGGCAGCAAAAATAACCAGACGGGCTAGACAACCCACGTTTTCATATCTGATGAAATAGTAAGAAATGCAGGCAATGCAATAACATGACCTACAGGGAAAAATAGCAAGAGTGACTAGAGTACAAAGAATGTCGGACAACACCAGCTGTTTCCAGCACTTAGCATAGCACACTGAATATGAGCCACCTACAAATGAGCCCACCGAGAGCCAAAAATAACCAATGGCTAGACACCACAGATCCCTTACTGAGATAAAACGCGCAAAAAAAGGTAGTATGGGTCGAGCAAAACAAAATGTGAGTGAGAGAGCACCACAGACCCACAGAAAAAACAACGAAAGTGACTAGTGCTACAGTGCCTGTGAGCAATTTTTTAAAGGAACATCAGAGAGCACCAGCTGTTTCTAGCACTCAATGAAACACACTTAATATGAGTCGCCTATGAGCGAGGTGACCTTGATGTGGTTGAACCAGAAAAAATCGGTTGCACTGGGATGTCTTGCGTCGAGTTTGACGGGTGACATGGTTGGAAGCTTGTGCTGTTGGAGGCCACCCCCGTTGTGACAAAAGGTCCTTGTGCAGGAAAGCTGAACACTGCTGGCTGGTGGCCTGTCATTTGCATTTGTTGGCTGAACACTTGTGACAAAAGGGCTTGAGTGCCTTGAAGGAAGGAAGTTGTAATGTTTGCCATGAGTTGATTCATGTTATTCCCCTCCTCCTGTAAAAGCTGCCGCTGCTGTTGAAATATCCTGTCTGTGTGCTGTCTTAAGAGCTCAGCACTTCTGCTTTGCTGATCAGCGAACAGTTCACGCAGCTCCGAGTGCTTGCTGTATCTGGAGCGCTTCCTTGGTGGCTGTGAACAGCTGGCTTCTGGGGCTGCACGCAAACACAAGCAGTTGAATAGTTTAACTTTGTCATAAGAAACCTATTCCAGTACAGAACCTTTTGTTCTTTTCGCTTGTCACGTCATGGAAATTTTAAGATTTGCTTGCGAAGAAGAGGAGCACTTTGGATTTCCCTAATATTCTGCAATTCTGCAATTTCAGCATCGCAGATCTTGTGACCTCGGATTGTAATGCTAATTTACCCAAAATTGTATATACTTCTTAGCAAAGGTTCTTTATGCACAGCGCAGTCGCATTGCCCAAGTTAACGTTCACAGAATGTTTCCAGCGTTTTTCATTTGTTGTCCAGGTGAGCACGAAAAAGGTTTCTTAAAACCCGCCGTGGTTGCTTAGTGGCTATGGCGTTGGGCTGCTAAGCAAAAGGTGCGGGATCGAATCCCGGCCATGGCGGCCGCATTTCGATGGGGGCAATATGCAAAAACACCCGAGTACTTAGATTTAGGTGCACGTTAAGAACCCCACGTGGTCGAAATTTTCGGTACCCGCCACTACGGCGTGCCTCATAATCAGAAAGTGCTTTGGCACGTAAAACCCCCTAATTTTAAAGGTTTCTTAACGGGCGTATGTGATTAGACACAAAGGAACCAGTGACTTACAGGACTGTGTACTTCGGATCTTTTCGGCGTCGTCATCAGCTTCACTTGCACACCTGTCTGCGAAAAAAATAAATACAAACAGCCTTATAAGTAAGTGCACATTACGCAGAGTCTTCTGCTAGTTTTCACATTTAATTACAAAAAGAAGGCGGAACAAATACATATTGGGTATTACCTGCAAAGGCACCATTACATTCAATGTGCTTGCGTCTCCAGTTATGGTGAACATGTCAGCAGTGGCACATTTTATTTTACTGGCGCAAACAGAGCTAGGGTTTTCCAACAAAGTGACGAACGCCAGGCATGCAAATGACCACATATTCTTTTGTAAAGACGATACTCCTAAACGCGGGCCTACAACGCTAGGAAAAGAAGTTCGTGAATTCGCCAGATGCCCACCGCAGTGGGATATGCGGGCAGCATCGAGCGGTACACATAGGGATATCGATATCTTCGGTTGCAATCGCAATTCTTAATCTTTTTCGCGGGAAGCTTGTCTACATAACCCTAGCCCCCTGCGGTTTGTGTTCTCGCACCTTCTGGCCGCGCCTCTTCACAGCTGCGAGCTGCCCTGTGTACGCAACGTTCACGCGAAGTTTTCAGCGCTTCGTACCCACATACGTCGCTGCTTTTGCGCAGTCCGCAAAGTAGGCGAGTGTTATACTGTTCTCCCTTACCGGCTCGGGAGTCTTCACTTTCGTCCGGCTCGTTACTGTCGATCCCGTAATGCAGCGCTTGGCTCATAGGACCATGTGCGAGTAGAGCATTCATTTCAGAAAACCACTGCCAAGTGGATTTTCCCGCGCCGCTCTTGCTTTGCTCTAGCAGCTCCTAGGGCATGTCAAAAAAGAGAAAGGTGTTCTAAGCAACCAACACTATGGCACAGGCCGAGAAGGGGAACAAATAAAATTGGAAACATACCTTATTGTATCTGGACTTCAGGTTTTTCCAGTGAGTCCGCAGTTGCTGCCAAGATCAATGGTAGCCGAGCGCGGCCATCGCGGCTTGTATTTTTTGAACGTGTGCCTGATTTCGCTGACGCCGGAAATCCAACAATTCACTTATATTCGTCTCACTAACTATAGCTAAAAACGATGCTGTTTCCTGGCGTGTAAAGGAAACGCGAGTTGACGCTTCCTCACGAGCAACAACACCGTGCGACGCACCTGCTCCTTCAGCCGCCATTTTGCTTTGATGTCTCGTAGTGCGGCAGCGGCCACAGCGCTGGTTGGTTGGCTGGTTGCAATCCCGCAGCGAATGCTTTCCCGTAATTCCTGATGCGATACGCTTCTGTTTACATGCGCCGCTTAAATGCGCATTCTCCATCTCAAACTACCCCTGTTTGGCGTATTGAATGCGATACGTCTTCCTAGCGAATTACATCGTTTACACGATATGCGATACGCTTGAAAGTTAATACGATATGCTTCTGTCGTATTCATGTAAACGCCGCTATTTATGCGGCAGCGTCGGTTTCAGCAATTCTGGTGGTGGAAAAAACTATTTATTTGTTGCTGTTGGAAGAACGCGGGAGGAAATTTTTTCTGGGAGAAGTGGTGACGGCTGACACCTGTACGACCAGAAGGGAGATGCAAAAAACAGGAAAGTTCCTTACGAGAAGAACAAGGTAACTAGAGACTATTCGGTATATATAGGTGCTTTAATGCAGTTTTCACCGGCGAATATGAAAACGTTTTAGAAGTATTTACGCAATTTGCTGGCGCCCGCCCACCTCTCCGTCGCCCTTTCCAATATCTGGTAGGCACAGATATGGGCTCCACTCGCGCGTGTCCACTGTTCAGATGTGTCGGCAGGTGAGAGAGAGAGAAACCTGATTAGATATGGCGGTGTAGTTCCGGAAGACCTCCCCCCTTCCAAAAAAAAAAAGTTTTTTCTTATACAATCAGAAGAGAGCTTTCCAGGACGCCAGCGGGTACGCGTCGTTGAACCTTTCGATAAATTTGACTATGACAAAGCGGAAAAAAACAGAAAGGTAATCAGTCATAAAAGCTTATGAAATGGATGTTTGCAGCTTTAAATGCGTTAAGTGTATCGCCTGCAACTCTTCTTGAAAAAGCGTTGGGAAGCTGAGTAGCGGAATTGAGAAACACTAAGTAAATGATGGTGAACTTGAACCTTAAATTGCAAGCTTACCAGATTGCTGTCTTTGTTAGCAGTCAAAGAACCACCACGAGTGGCCCGGCTAAGCCCTGATTACGCTGGGCAATCTCTATGACGTTAGCGCTACGGAATTTGGCCTATGCCTAGCCAATATTTTAGGGTTGTAAATGTTCTGCTTTTCTTTCCATCACAATGACTTCGTCGGTTAGCCTAATTATGCAACCTCCTGAACCTTCCGGCCACATTTTTTTTCTGTCTTCTGGCCCGTGGTTATTCGGGTAAATTGTATTTCATGCTTTATTTGGCGATGCCAAATCACCAACTTGCCACTTTGCAAGCGTCAACGACGTTCAATGTCATCTGAAATTCTCATTCACCTGAAATTTCTTGTTATTTGCCTAGCAAAAGATATGGGAAACTTCTTAGTCCTTTGTGCTGCTTCTCGCAGCTTGCTAGGAATTTCGCCGAAATGTCTCGCAATCGGACAAGATGTTGACGACGTTCTTTTTGTTTGCAGCTCTGAAGACACCGTATATTATTCAGTTCTTATCCATTTTCTCACAATAGTACCAATATTGGCTCATGTTGACTTCACACCGAACTTTACGCCGACGCCGATGGTACGACAGCGAGACCCCAAATGTTTTTTTAGCTTACCCGGCTGCTATCGTAGTGCTTCAAAAGGCAAGTTTTACAATAATGTAAGCAAATACCTCACTTTGATTTGCCCGTTGAGGAAAATCGTGAGACTAAATACGCGATAACATAACTTTGAGTGGTTAGTAAATTCCTGTCTTACAGATTTAGCCAAAAGTTCTCCGGATTGACAGAGCACCATGCCTTCTAGTGGCTCTCGTCACTGAAGCATCCCACTAGTAGCTTTAGTCACCGGGCTTTGTTACTGTAAGCAAGTTTTTGTTGCGGAGGACTCCCTACCTACACAGGCTGCTTTTCACGTGATGTATTTGACAGTCCCAAATTGAGATATCTGTAATTTCCCAACTTCGTTTGCGTAATATCAGTGTCGTTCAGAGACAGGATAATTTTAATGCGAAATCATTATATGTCCCATTGCGCGAAAACCGCTGTTGTGGTCGGCGGCGTTACTGAATGTTGGTACAAGAATGGCCAAACGTAAAAAGTAAAAACACGTCAAGAGATATTCTGACTTCAAATTTGTCGCGGAGGTTAATGTAAACAATGTAAATAGATGCCTTTGAAAAGAATAGTAGGTGAAACTCCGTCTGCACGTGACAAACGAAACCACGCCACCGGGGGTTCCAGATGAGCACGCTTCCGCGACACCACGGTGACTCCATGGTTATGGTTAACTAAATGTTCGCCTAGTGTGTGCGTCGTTTGGCAGGTGACGGCCCAATCAATGGGTAGGAAGCGGTGCCACGAAATGAGTGTATAAAATGGGTCTATCAAATAAAAAGCATTAATTTTCAATGAATGCCGATGAGCGGTCCTTCGAGTTATGAACGCCTCACGGGAAAGCGAGGGCTTTAAGTCGCTTGGAACGTTTTTATTTGGCCTTACCAAGGCAGTTAAAACGCAGGCTAGCTTGCGCGGGCAAGCTATGAGCACAGAAAGGCATTTCACCAATGCTCTCGCATTCAAACACGTAAGCAGTCTTACGTGTGCCTCAAGATTTTTCTTTTGCGTTCCATTATCCACAATTGAAATTTTACATGCCCTGATGTATAACTTTGGCAGTTTGAGCAGCGCAGCACCGTCTCCCATGCTTAGGAATGCACGGAAAGGGGTTTAAGTTAATAAGAACAAGCACCGGACTGTCCGCCCTGACGAGATATGCGGTCGAGGATGCGCAGGTTAGCAACCTGCCTGCCGTAGTGGCGTAGTGGTTTTGGCGTTGCGCTACTAAGCCCGGGGCATGGGATCGAATCCCTGTACTGACGGCCGCATTTCAACCGGAACGAAATGCAAGAAGGCCCGTGCATTAGGCGCACGCTAACGAACCCCAGGTGCTCAAATTTAAACCGGAGTCCCCCACTACGGCGTGCCTTATAATCATGTTGCGGTTTTGGCACGTTACACCTAATAATTCATTATTTTGGGATAGCAACTTAGGATGCAGCTAATCACAGCGACTGGGACTGCGTATTGTCACTGTGTCATATTTGTAAAGAGTGATCTCGGCCTATGGTCGCCGGCTATTCAACAGTTTATTTTACTTGGCCATCACTGGGTATTTTATTTTCATACTTTGTTGTTCTTTCTGCCTACTCTTCAACAGAATACGGCGGTGGTGCGCTTCTCGGGACACGCTGCTCGTTCAATAGCCATTGAGAAGCGCTAGCAATTGCAAGCATCGCAGCTCAGTATGGTAGCCCGAACAAAAGTGCGAGCTACATTATGGGCATATAACCTAATAGCATGCTATGTTGTCCCGTACATTGTTTCTGCCGGATCGTGGGCTAAGAGATCAGAACGATTGATCATGGTTTGTCAGCCGCTGTGCATGCAAACAACATTGTCCAAGTTTATTAGAAGAAATTGTAGTGCTGTGCTAGATTTTTTGACGTTCAAGCAAGTGCCTGGGCGGTGTTTTCAGAGCGTTGCAGCACAATATAGTGAAGCAGAAACAAAGTTTGTGATAGTTTGATGGATGAAGACGACGTTATGCCTGCTCGAGCTATGTACTTATTTCTTTTTTATCTAAAGCCTTCTCATATTTGTAATCGTCGGCGTGATAAACACATTGATACCTGACTAGGCCATGATTTCCTCTAGACAACAGCACAAATGTTTGATGAAATATGGCTACCAGCAATATTGCAACTGAATAGCACGATTACAATATGTACTTCTTCATTGTGCGTTTGTTTTGAGGACGACATATTTACAATACGCTCATGCAGAGTAACGTTGGGCCCTATAATGTAAAACTATTTCAATCTGTTTCTATTCCAATCTCCTGACGTCAACTTTGGGTAACCACCGATGCAAGCACCGGGCGGTCGCCCGCAGGGTTGTCTGAACAGACCAATCAAACGCTCTCCTCGTTCATAGGAGGTCACTTTTGTTTCCTTGAAAAACGAATAACATTTGAGCGGCTTGTCGTATCTAATTGGCTGACAAGAGGCGAGGACAACGCTCAAGTGGAGAGGGATTCACTGGGGCAGAGCCAGTGCACTGAAAATCGATAACCGGATGAAGAGAGTGGTGCCGGCGTCTGCGATTGGTCGGCTTTCCCTTACTTAGCTTGTGGTGGCTGCTCGAAAATCACGACGGCATGCAACGGAAGCTTAAGAATGACTCTAAAACTGACCCTCAGCCAAGAAGAGTTGGCAGAATGAGGTGGTAAACGTGCCGAAAGGGCTCAAAAACGTTACACGGCCACGCAAGAAGTTTTATTATACGCAAATACACCCATGCTCTCCGGCAGGTGCGAGTAGTCAGCGTCTCAGCGATCGGCTGCAGCCATCTTTTATTCCTTTCGGAATGGGGCAACCTGCGGCTATTCCGAAAAAAATTCAGTTTTGTTCGGCATATTAACGCATCTTTATCGCGTACACGTTACTTTGACGCGGTGAGTTTGTGCGGTTTTGTGACGTCGCGCTACGGGCAGGTGAAGTGGGTGCAGCCCGAAAACTTTTTGCCAATAGCCGAGGGGTAATGGCGAAAAGGGGTCGAATCAGAAATAACTGTTTTCCTTTTTATGTCGAATCATGCATAATCAGTGTGTACACATCGTATCAGATGGGGAGGTATCGCGGTTTTCGTGACGTCGCCTGACAGACAGTTGAAGTGGGCGTGGTCGAAAAAAGTTTTTGACCAATCGTGGAGGGCTGATAGCAGAATTGAAATAGAAAAGTTTGGAATAGTCTTACGTTATAGCGCCCGTTGTGTCATCCCTCTGTGTAATTCCTGATTCCGATATCTCGGCAAAGTATTTTTCTGTTGAGGGCAACATCATCGCTATGGCAGGTATTCATGCCCCTAGTCAAGCCTACCAATAGAGGTTGTATATCTTGAATGAATTATTGAGAATGGCTGCTGCATATCCACACGAAGGCATAATAAACACTCTGTTCTCTTACCTGTATGAAGACCAAGCACCATTCCTTCCTAAATGAAACATCATCTATCTATCTATCTATCTATCTATCTATCTATCTATCTATCTATCTATCTATCTATCTATCTATCTATCTATCTATCTATCTGTCTGTCTGTCTCCCTGTCTGTCTATCTATCTATCTATCTATCTATCTATCTATCTATCTATCTATCTATCTATCTATCTATCTATCTATCTATCTATCTATCTATCTATCTATCTATCTATCTATCTATCTATCTATCTATCTATCTATCTGTCTGTCTGTCTATCTATCTATCTATCTATCTATCTATCTATCTATCTATCTATCTATCTATCTATCTATCTATCTATCTATCTATCTATCTATCTATCTATCTATCTGTCTGTCTGTCTGTCTGTCTGTCTGTCTATCTATCTATCTATCTATCTATCTATCTATCTATCTATCTATCTGTCTATCTATCTATCTATCTATCTATCTATCTATCTATCTATCTATCTGTCTATCTATCTATCTATCTATCTATCTATCTATCTGTCTGTCTGTCTGTCTGTCTGTCTGTCTGTCTGTCTGTGTAGTCTATCTATCTATCTATCTATCTATCTATCTATCTATCTATCTATCTATCTATCTATCTATCTATCTATCTATCTATCTTTCTATCTATCTATCTATCTATCTATCTATCTATCTATCTATCTATCTATCTATCTATCTATCTATCTAAGTACCATGTATCTATGCCATAATTATGACTGTGACAAATACCCTACTACAATTAGTGCATTATGACTTAGGTATATTGTTTATTTTATGTTTATTGTAAATTTAGTCATACATACAGAACATAATAATGCGTTATTGATGAGTACTTATTATCTCAACTTTAGTAGCTTCGATAAAAATCAATATTTCTTTAAAAACATGACAAAATAATTTGGATGCAAAAGTGGAAAGGGAGGAAACTCGCATAAGCGCCTGCTCGTGGAACAGTTGCCGTGTCGAAACCGTGCCTTTTACTTCACGAGAAAAAGAAATACCCAGAAGGAATGTTGCAACCGACACCTGTTAGCGTGGAGCAGCCACTGTGGCAAGTGGCGCGTGACGTGCAGGTCCCCTTGCTGCGAAACATTGCAGCACATATGTAAAAAACAGGCAAAACAACAATGCTTTCACATTGCATGCAGAGCGGCCACAGGGACTAGAACAGCAAGTGAATGACGAACGCTGCTGCTATACAGTCCGCGATAACGTTGCCATAACAACCTGGAAACAGGTGCTCAGCCTTCATATTGCCACGAATACGAACCTGGCGTGAAGGAGCTAGAGTGAAAGGTTTGTTCAGTAGATTTAGTGGGTGCGTTGTTTGCGTGGGTAGGCCGTAAGATTCCCTGCCGCGGCTAAATATTGCTTGAAATTCGTTGTACGTATGAAAAAAAAAAGATATTCAGGGTGAGTAAAGCTGGGGAAACCCATTAAAGTCTTGCTGCGCACTCTGATTCCTCACTACAGGGAATATGCCCCTCGCGGTATGGACCATTGCAGCAACCATTTGATACTGCCGCTAATGTCAATGCTCTGAACAACTAAAGGCATGAAAAATTACTGAGCAATGACGCGCTGTGAGCTGAGTGGGACACTGCAAGAGTAAGTTGAGTTCGAGCACAATAGAAGAGCAAAGATTTATGACGATGTATAAAGTAGAGCGCTGCGAAATACGGCCTTAAATATTATAAAACTGCAAAAAAACACAATGTGAGTCATGGGTAACAAGTCGGTAACCCATGTAACCCAGGTAACGAGTCGACCGAAGGTCCACTCACTGATACAGCCGAAGTTGTTACCTTCGGCTGTATCAGTGAGTGGACCTTCGATCGACTCGTTCCCATTGCAATTTGTCGCTATGAGGAGCTTCCAAACAATCCGGAAAGTAGACCCTTTCTTTTAAAGGGTGACCTACGTTCAGTTTTAGTAGCTATTTCGAATTATTTTTGTGAGTACCTCTGAAAAATGCGTGCTTGCATAATGCTACATGCTATGGTGGTTTAGAAGTTATTGGCACTCAAATAGGTGAAAAAATTACAGGACAAGTTGAAATTTATGGAAATATCAATAATTTTAAGAGGTCAGATTCATCGTATTGGCCACTTTCAATTGCGTTGGCTTATTGCAATGATGGAGAGACAAGTTCACAAAAAAACGAAGGCTTAAATTAACAGCGTCATTCCTTGGTCTCCCATTGTTAAAGGTCTGAGCAAAGATGTGATGAATTTTCCTGGGAAAATATGATTCACGGTCTCACGCAAATGATGCAGCTATATGTTAGCGGCAATGTTAGATAAAAAAGACGTTTCCAACCTAAATATTTATTGCTACTGTTTCTACGTTGATTATGCTGCAGCTTAAGTTAATTTAATCAAAGCATGGGGTTTTACTTGATAAAACCGCGCTTAGATTGCAAAGCCCGCTGAATTGGGGCACTTCTGATTATTTCGACCTCCTTGGGCTCTTTCACGTGTGGCGTAATTCTAATAAAATGGGCGCTTTTGCACTTCGCCCTTATCAAAATGCGGCCACCGCAACCAGAATCGAACCCTCTAGTAGGATCTTCTCTGCAATGCAGGGCCATATCCACTAGGCTATCGTGGCATGCGCGCTACACTTTGTGACTTTACACCTTTTGAAGGGACATCAAGACAACTTGCACACAGCTGCACGGTGCAACCACGGAGGTTCTGAAAAGCACCCACTTTTTTAACGAGGCCTATTGATGCGCAGAAATTCTTGATACAGAATACGAGTCAGTTGCTACAGTACCAGGTACTGTGGCTGATCGGCTATAACGTTTTGCTGCTAAGCACATGGTTGAAGGTGCGATTCCCCACCGCAGCGGTCTATATGCGATGCCTAAAAGGACCGTTAACAGCTCAGAACGTGTCATGAGATTTTTGGGGAAATATAAATGCCAAGATTTATAGCCATGAAACCGAACGTGTCATTAGCCATATAGGTGTGAATTACACAACTTCATATTTGTACTGAAAGTCACGAAAAATGGCACATGGCGACGTTTTGCGGTAGAGGATTATTGTCACGTGACCGAAGGTTATTTTAGGCGAGTCGGCCGATAATATGCGCACAATAAGTGTTGTATAAAATTAAATTGTTTATACTTTAAAGTCGTTTGCGCTTCAGATCATGATATATTCGGGTCTAAGCAAAGCTCACGTTTGTCGTAAGATGTTGCCTACGCGGTAACCAGTGGAAGAGCAGAACATTGGCCGCCTTAAATCATATACGATATTCCTAAGATTACGTTCCTGCGGTTCCTGCTTTGTGTATTGTTGAAATATTTATGCAATACTATCTACGTACTTTAATTGTTTCCTGTCAACTCATCTGCTCCTATGCATGTCAGGCCAATCTTTTCTTGAGCCTAGCAATGCCAAGTTTTCGAACTCGATACGACATTCCTAAGAATAAACTGTACTTTTATACATGACGCGCCACTCACGGTGTTGCCGTTCGGAGGCATGAGGTCTTGTTAAAACCTAATAAAAATGGACTCTTCCTGTGTACAATCAGAAACTTTATGCATAGAAACTAGCTAGACAAACAACGCAATAAAATTCCAGATTGTACATTCGAGTTAAATTCTTCACTGCAGCGTGACCAGGTTTTAAGCAGACCTCATGCCTCCGAATGGCAACACGGTGAATGGCGCGTCACGTATAAAAGTACCGTTTATTCTATACAATGTAGTGTCGAGTTCGAAAACTTGGCATTGCTTCGCTGAAAAAAAGCTTGGCCTTACATGTATAGGAGCAAGTGAGTTGACAGAAATCATTAAAGCACTAAGATAGTATTACATAAATATTTCAACAATACACAAAGCAGGAACCACAGGAACGTAATCTTAGGAACATCATGTACGAATTTCTCGTTGCCACGGTCGAACTTCTATGCTTACCATGGCCAGCGTACCATCGCTATCGCGCTCGCCTCTCTGTTTCCAATTTAGCCATTCATAAACACTATCGTGTCATTAGAGACAAAAAAAACTTCTTAATGAAAATATTGCTGCTATTTCGCACATGGGGTAATTGGTTATTAACAAAGCTTTATTCACTTCCCCTTCCATATTGATGTGTATGACTGAACTATCCTTGCTCTATGCACGCGCTGATCAATTTTTGTTCGCTAGAATGCTCACTCAACATTTGACTACTTCTGTTGCCTACTTCGTCACTTCTTCGTAGCCGACTTCTCGACTCATTGTCTCTAGTTATGCTTGTATATGGGATCACATTCCTAAGGACAAGTCCCAGTTCCGGGTCGCTGGCACAAAGCGAAAATTCGGCAGAACTCACCTCGCGATGACTACCGCCTCTAATGCGAATAGCAATTAAGCAATGTAGTGACAAATCACACTTCTGAAATCCCGTTTATTTAACGCGGGTAATGGTAATTCTTATGCTATCTTCGGCTGGTCGTTTCTGAGCGCTCTGGAGCGCTCTCGCGAGCGGCGTTGTCTTCGGCTGGTTGAAAGAGGGTGCGCGCCCTGCGTTCGGCTGGCTCTTCTCGATTGCTCTCCTCTATCTTGGAGTGCTCTGAGGTGCTCCGAGCCCTGTCGTCGGAGCAGTCATCGAGATTGAAACGTCATCGCAGCGCTGCGTCGCTGCTGTTGGCGACGGCCCACCGTAACCTTGGCAACCTAGGCCACTGCATACTGGCGTCTCGATGAACGTTTCTCCCGCCGTCACGTCCGCCGGTTTTTCCGGCAGCGCTGGGAGCTTTGGATAGGCGAAACATCGGACGTTGGGAGTAGTCACGTGGCTTCGCATCAGCAATTTCCTCCTCCGAGAGCGAGTCGCAAATTCGGCTTGCGCGCTTGT
Source organism: Dermacentor variabilis (assembly GCF_050947875.1). Lineage (NCBI taxonomy): Eukaryota > Metazoa > Arthropoda > Arachnida > Ixodida > Ixodidae > Dermacentor > Dermacentor variabilis. Next base: position 45,575,990 of record NC_134574.1, read on the forward strand.
CCCCTACCTTTTAGCTCGGGAAACGACCGATCTACCCGACTCTGCTTCGGGGCATACAGGCGACCAGTCGAAGATACCATTAGACTCTCCTCGATTCGGCTTTACGGTACATGCTGCGATATCGTCCAACTTTGCTGTATAGCACTCGCTTGCTAAAGTCGCACATGAGCGACCTTGGCAAGGCATGACGATGACTATATGACGCTGGCGCATTGCTGATGAAATTAAGCAAAAAATGAAAGTTATCGTAAAGCGACGACGGCACGAAGACAATGACATGCCGATTCCTAATTTATGTCTCTGGAATAGTAAATAGAATTTGATGCCGACGGCATGAGGACAATGATGTGACCACGATGGTGAAACGACGGCTGTAAGACGACAATAGGATGAAGATGCGAGAATGATGATGATCGCAGGACCGAGACGGCATTGAGGTGAAGATATGCCAACAGATACACGATATCGTCTGTGTGATGACGACTCAATCACGACGACGGCATGAAAATGACGGCACACTGATGATTGAATGACGACAGCATGATTACGATAAAATGGCAAACAATAAATGATGTCGATAGACCCAGGAAGGGGGCGTGAACAGGACGGCATGATGGCGTTGGGATGATAATGCTCACAAGCGACAGCTTGACGAGGATGACATGACCAGAATGATATGATGACGAATGCATGACGAGACTGTATGACAGTTATGCAGTCTCTACAATGCCAAGATAACGGCAAGAGGGCAATGGGAAGACGACGAGTGCCAGGTAAGAATAGCGTGACCATGACTACATCGCGAAACCTTTATGACGACGATCGATTCATGGCGAAAGCTCGGAGTCGGATCGCGTGACTGGAGGGAATATGATGGTTCGATCACGACACCATCAGGTTGACGGTATCACAATGGATGCCTGATACCGAGTGACGATGGCATGATATGGACGCCGAAATCGTGATTGAATGAGGCCAATATGATTGGAATATAATGATGAAAACTGACTTTGATGGAACGACGATGGCGGTATGACGACGATAGGATGACGTTACTGAAGATAACAAAATTAAATTAATGGGTTTTACACGCCAAAACCACGATTTGATTATGCGGCACGCAGTTGTGGGGGACTCCGAAAATTTCGACTATTTCAGGTTCTCTAACGCGCACATAAATCTAAGCTCACGTGTGTTCGCCCCCACTGAAATGTGGTGGCCGTGGCCGGGATTCCATCCCGCGACCTAGTGCTCACCAGCCCAGCACCATAGCCACTAATCAATCACAGTGGGTTACGTTAGTGGAGTGATGGCAATGTTAAAACAACAGCGTGACGACAACATGATGCTGGCGTGATATGACGAGAGGCAGATGACAAAGGTTGATTGAGGACGATGCTATGATGGCCTCGACCACATACCTAGCGACAAAGTTCATTTCGGGTAGGAGCAGAAGGCGTGACGACGATAGCATGACCACTGTCAGCTCACGAAGCTGCACTGACGAAGAATGAACGACAACAACGGCGATACAATACCGATGGGACTACGAATGCATGACGGATGTATGGCAGCAATGGCGTGGCTAAAAGGGTATGGCGAGTGTCAGATGACAAAGCAGAATAGACAGCGATGCATAGACCACAGCGACATCCAGACTACAAACTCATAACTTTAAACCGAAGATATTAGACAACTTGCAACACTCTCGGGGTAGGCGACGTGACGACGGCTTCATGAGAAGAGCAAGATCACCAAGCTGTTATTGCGAGAACGGAACTGCCTTGACGGCAGCTTGGCCAGGAACACATACCTACCTGCACAAGCGTGTACTGAACTGGAGGCACTGTGTCAGCGTAAGAATCTAGATAAATCGTTTGCTCAAAACAGCTGCAGTAGGCGAAAAATGGTATTCGCAATAAAACACCCAATGCCCAGTTGTACGTTCATAGCAATCGAAGTTGTATATTCTGGCACATACTCAGCAACACGTGTGGAATTGCACACACCAAAATGCCGCAATTGTCTATTCTAACACACATACCCTGTAGCACATGCCACTTTGGATACATGCGGTGGCCTGTTTGGGCACATACTTTGTGGCACATACCCATTGACCCAAGTTGTTTTAATAGTGACAATAAAGCAGCCAGCAGCTGAAGCAGCACCAGAGGGAAAATACACACGGACAACATAAGTAGAAGTGGACAGGACTGCGTGCGTCTTATGCACTTGTACATACGTTGCGCATGTGTTTATAGTACAGTACCGCACTTACTGCAAAACAACTTGCAAAAAATATAGCCTGTTTGAAAGACAAAATTATAAAAAACAATAATCAGGGAACATCAAGCTATGAATCTGGTGAATCGTAGTTGCCCTGGATGCCTTGTAAGTACGGAAGGTGTATCGCATTTTCGTCGTTGATGTGTTTGAAACGAATATGCTACCATTCTTGTGTATCACCGCATTTACACACCGACCAGCATAACTCCTTTTCTAATGAAGATTTTTCACTGACAGTTTGCGCACCTATGTTAGGTATAGTAGGCTTTGTAACGAATTGAGAAAAAACAAATTCGTACCAAAAAGTTTGATGTTACTCCATTTTATGACAAGGCATACGTACTAAATAAGCATTTTTCGTTTCTTTTCCTTTTTTCATCATTACGCTTGCCGGAGTTTATAGATCTTGTTAGTACTTGTTTAGTTCAAATGAGTTTTTCTATAATTGCTGGCTAACGTTCTAAGGCCTGGCACCACACAAAGATTTCTTATACATTTTCTGAATAACAACTACGGAGATTTAGACAAGCATGACCCCACAAATAAATATATATATATATAATCCCCCCCCCAGAAATAGATTTATACACTGTATTTTAACTCTTCCCGCTACAAAGTTTTCTTGCAATTGGCGTAATATCTAAGAGAAGTATTGAGAGAGGTAATATTAGTATGATAATAAATATACACAATAGAGCAGCCTATTTGAGTTCTGTTATTAGAACTATTAGGAAATTTTTTAAAACAGCCGATTTTTGGGAGTCATTTATGCTCAGCGAAAAAAAATTTTTAATGAGAATGAGCATGCTTGTCTGTTTGTATTACTCATACGCTTAGGCAGGACATCACATATATTCTTCTTGGAGAAACTTATGACACACGTTGTCAGGAAGTGTAGTAAAGAGATTGTAATGTCTAGACTAATGTGGGAAACGGGACGTTCAGCCAAAAGAGGTTTTTTGTATAGTTATGCTATAAAACCAACACTTTCATGTTTTGAGGTTCATTGCAATATTATTATTAATTGGAAGCAGCCAAACTATACATTTAGCGTGAATAAAAATTATGCAGTGGTATCCACAAAATCAACCATTTTTTCATGAAACACCTTTGGCTGTGGAAAGGAAAGCCAAGTTGCGAAAAATAAGCGTTAGCTAAGACGGATGATTTGCATGATGATAGTGATCAGTAAGTTTCCAGAATCATGCGGTACTAATATGCGCTGGAAGTTGTGGAACAATCAGGACTGGTCCTTTAAGACATGGCAACGCAACTGCATCCGCTGACTCATTTAAAGTTAGATCCGTGTAATCTAGCACTTATACCAATCGACGGAAGAGGCGTAAGTGTTTGAGAATTAACAAACTCTTGGAGGCCACTAGGCGGGGACACCAGTTTGAGCAGCGCTGCATCATCTACCATTGCTAAGGCGTGGAAATTAAAGGGGGTTAAGGTAGTGAGAATGAGCACAGTGCTCTCCGCCATGACGTGATACGTGGTCGGGAACGCAAAGGCTAGCAACTTACCCGCCGTGGTGGAGTAGTGGTTTTGACGTTGCGCTGCTACGGCCGAGGGCGAGGGACCGAATCCCGGCTACTGCGGCCGCATTTGCATGGGGAAGAAATGCAAAAATGCCTGTGTATTGTGCATTGGGTGCACATCGAAGAACCCCAAGTGGTCAAAATTAAACCGGAGTCCCCCACAACGGCGTGACTCATAATTATATTGCAGTTTTGGCACTTTAAGCCGCATAGTTCATTCTTTTTTCGTTAGCAACGAAAGCTTCCGCTAATCACAACTACCTGGACTGCGTATTCTCTCGATGCGTCAAATTCGTAAAGGGTGATCTCGCCCTTGAGCAAGCGGCTATTCAGAATTTTAGTTTCCTTTGCCATGACTCTGCTTTTATTTTCATATTTCGTTGCCTTTGCTGCCTACTTTCCTACAGAATACCCATTGGTGCCGATTCCTGGGAACATGCTGCTAGCTCCATAGCCCTTGAGAAGCCCTAGGGATAGCAAGCGTCGCCGCTCAATATGGCAGCCCGTACAAAAATGTGTGCTACAATATGGGCTCTCAGGCGCTTATCTGTACACCAGTATGTTGTCTGTGTATATAACCTTATAGCATGCATTGCTGCGTCGTAATTTGTTTGTGCCAGATCGTGGGCTACGAGATGAGAACGCCTGATCATAATTTGTCAGCCGCTACGCGTCCAAGCAACGTTGTCCACGCTCTTTTGAAGGAACTGTGCTGCTGTGCTATATCATTCACGTTCAAGCAAGTGCCAGGACGGTGTTTCCGGCGTTGGAGCGCAATAATACGAAGCAGCAACATGACGTTGAAGGCCTCATATGCCCATTAGCTTACTCCAAGTACTATATAATGTATTCAACAAGATGATATCCAATAGAAATAAGGCAACATTGCACTTTAGTCAACCAAGGGAACAGGCAGGTTACAGGAAGGGATACTCTACAATGTATCACATCCATGTCATCAATCAGGTAATCGAGAAATCCGCAGAGTACAGTGAGCCTCTCTATATTGCATTCATAGATTACGAAAATGCATATATTTCAGTAGAGATACCAGCAGCCACAGAGGCATTGCCTAGTTAAGGCGTACCGACCATTTACGTAAGTACCCTGGAAGATATCTACAGAGATTCCGCAGCCACCTTAATTCTACAAAAGAAAAGCAGGAGGATACCTATATAGAAAGGGGTCAGACAAGGAGACAAAATCTCTCCAATGCTATTTACTGCATGCTTGGAAGAAGTATTCAAGCCATTAAACTGGGAAGGCTTAGGAATAAGGATCGACGGCGAATGCCTCAGCAACCTTCGATTTGCCGATGCCATTGTTCTATTCAGCAACACTGCCGAAGAGTTACAATAAATGATTGAGGACCTTAACAGGGAGAGTGTATGGGTGGGGTTGAAGATTAATATGCAGAAGACAAACATAATGATGAATAATCAGGCAAAGGAACAAGAGTTCAGTATCGCAAGTCAGCCGTTAGAATCTGTGAAGCAGTAGTTTACCTAAATCAATTAAACACAGGGAACCCTGATCATGAGAAGAAAACTATCAGATAAGTATTTATTAATGGGTTGGATCGCATACAGCAGACATCGTGAGCTTCTGACTGCAAGCTTACCATTATCATTGAAAAGGAAGGTACACAATCAGTGCATTTTACCAGTACTGACATAATGGGCAGAGAGTTGGAGACTGACAAGCTTGAGAACATTTTAAGGACCGGGCAAGGAGCGATGGATCGAAGAATGCTAGGCATAACTTTAAGAGACAGAAAGATAGCGGTCCGGATCATAGAGCAAACTAGTGTAGGCTATATTCAAATTCGCATTAAGAGAAAAAGATGGCGCTGGGCAGGTCATGTAATACGCAGATTAGATAACCGTTGGACCATTATGGTGACAGAATGCATACCAAGAGAAGAGAAGCGCAGTATAGGATGGCAGAATACTAGATGGTGTGACGAAATTAGGAAATTTGCAGGTGCTAGTGGGAATCGGTTGGCGCAGGACAGGGGTAATTGGAGATCGTAGGGAGAGGCCTTCGTCCTGCAGCGGTCATAAAACAGGCTCATGATGATGATGATGAAAACGTGAAGATGACGTTATGGCAGCACAAGCTGTGTATTTATTTATGCAAGACCTTGTAAGATTAGCCTTCGTGAATGTGTGAAACGCATTGGTGCCTGACAAGGTCATGCGAGGGAACTCGTGGCAACAGCGCGAATGTTTGCTGAAATATGGTGACAAGGACTATTGAAATTGATTGCACAATTCTACCACGTATTTGTTTATTGTAAGTTGGTTTTAAGAACGACATATTTCCAAAATACTGATTAATTTTTTTTATTTGTGCGAGTTATTTCATAGCTGCGCAAAAGGCGAAGTGCGACTGCAAAAAGAAACGCAAGCCGCATCACGAGCGTGGCCGGTGTTTCTTTGTCTCTTTCACAGTCGCATTCTGCGTTTTGAACAGTCATTCATATGTGTAAATTATTATCTCCATATCTCCACAAAGTTTTTATGCAATCATCCTAAACACAGTATTGCTATGTCAGATGTCAATGCGTTTAGTCAAGTCTACCAAGAAAATTTGTATGTCTTCAATACATTCTTAAAAAATGGCTGCCGCATGCTTTCCCGAAAGCATAATAAACTGTTCTCTTTCCTACATGAGGAAAAAGCACCATCTCTTTCAAAAATAAATCAATTTGAATAGGAGAGGAATCTATCTATCTATCTATCTATCTATCTATCTATCTATCTATCTATCTATCTATCTATCTATCTATCTATCTATCTATCTATCTATCTATCTATCTATCTATCTATCTGTCTATCTGTCTGTCTGTCTGTCTGTCTGTCTGTCTGTCTGTCTGTCTGTCTGTCTGTCTGTCTGTCTGTCTGTCTATCTATCCATCATCTATCTATCTATCTATCTATCTATCTATCTATCTATCTATCTATCTATCTATCTATCTATCTATCTATCTATCTATCTATCTATCTATCTATCTATCTATCTATCTATCGTAAGTACCATGTATCGTCGTGCCTACGGAATGTTCTGGCTTTGTGAAAAAACAGCCGCTATAATGATTGCAGAACTCGTTAAGTTGTTTATTTCGTGGTAATGAGACATTTAATTACATAGAGCGCCTAATAATGTGTTATCGACTAGTACGTATTATCTCTACTTAATTAGCTTCGATAAAATTCAACATTTCTTTCTAAAACGTCCCGAGTTAATTTGGAGACCACAGCAGAACCAGTGGGAACTCGCATAAGCGCCCGCTCGTGCAGCATTTGCTGTGTCGAAAACGTGGCTTTTGCTTTGATGGGAAAAATATATATAAAAGACATGCTGCAACCGACACCTGTTCGCGTGGGGAGGCGACTATGGCAAAAAGCCTTGCTGGGCTGTGTGGCGTAGCTGGCGCGCGATGCGCAGCTCACCTTGCTGCAAAAGCGATCAATACATACGTAAAAAACAGGCAAAGCAGCAAAGCTGCCACGTGGCACGCAGATACGCAACAATGAGAGGAGGAGCAGGTGAATACCGAATGCTGCTGCCATGCAGTCCGTGACGCTGCTGTCATAATGTCCTGGCAACCGGTGCTGACTCTTCCCTTTGCCACGAGTACGATCCTGGGGTGAAGGAGCTACCAAGATACAGGTCTGTCTAGAAGTTTGAAGGGTGCATTGTTCACATGAACAGCCCGTAAGATATCCTGCCGCGGCTGAATGTTGTTTGAAGTTCTTTGTAACTACAAGAAATTGGTATTTAGGGTGGGAGAACCAGCGGAAACACAATGAAGTGTCGCTGCGCACTCTGGTTCCTTTCTACAAGGAAAGTGCGCCTCGTGGAGTTGACCATTGCAGCAACCAGTGTAATACTGCTGCTAATGTCAATGCTTCGAACAGCTACAGGCATGAATAATTACTGAGAAATGGCGCACCGTCAGCTGAGTGGGACGCTGCAAGAGTAAGTTGAGTTCGAGCACAATAGAAAAGCACATTTCTGACGATGTTGACGCTAGAGCACTGCGAAATATGGCCTTAAATATGATAAAACTGCCATAACGCACAATGCGAGTCACGCGTAAGAACTTTGGCTCTAGCACTGAGTGGTCCTCCGGAAGCCTTGTTCCTATTGCTATTTAAACACATTTACCGCCTTGAGAAACTCCCAAACAATCTCAAATGTAGCCCACTTTCTTTTGCACTAACATCGAGGTTGAGTTTTCGGAGCTATATAATTCATTTTTGTGACTAGCTCTAAAAAATGCGTATGTTTATTGATATGCTATGGTGGTGTTAGAGTTACCTGCGTTCCAATAGTTGAAAAATGTTAGTGGGCATATTTAAATTTGTTAAAATATTAAAATATAAATAAATTCAAAACGTTACAATCTTCTGTTCTGGGCTTTTTCAGTTGCGCTCGCTTAATGTAACCATTGAGAGACCAGTACAAACACACACAAAGAAACGAAGACTTAGATTAACAGCGCCATTTAACTTTTGCTGGGACAATATTACTTACGACATCGAGCCCTCAACGCAGCTATACGTTAACGGCAATATTAGGTTGAAGAAAAGACGTTTAAAATCAAAATATTTATTGCTACTCTTTGCACTTTGTCTACAGTGCAGCCTAAAATTACTTAAATAAAAGCATGGGCTTTTGCTTGCTAAAACCGCGCTCTTATTACAAGGCACGCCGAATGGGGGGCACTCCTGATTGCTTTGAACACCTTGGTTTCATTCACGTGCACATAATTCTTGTTAGAAGGGCGTTTTTGCAATTCACGCATATCGAAAAGCGGCCACCGCATGCTGAATCGAACTAGGGATTTGCATCTTCTCAGCAGTGCAACGCCATATCCACTAGGCCACCGCGGTATGCGGGCTACAGTTTGTGGCTCTACACCTTTTAAAGGGACATCACGACAACTTCTATGCAATGGCACGGATCAAGCAGTCCTGAAAAGTACCCAGTTCTTTAACGCGGCCTATTGAGGCAAAGAAAGTGTTGATAAAGAATCCGTGTCAGTTGCTACTGTACTAGGTACAGTGGCGCAACGGCTATGACGTTTTGCTGCTTAGCAAGTGGTTGAAGATGCGATTCCCCACTGGAGCGGTTGTGTTCACTGCCTAAAGGGACCGTTAACGGCGCAGAACCTGTTATGTGATTTTTGGGGAAATATAAACACCATGATTTATAGCCATGAAGCCGAATGTTAGCTGTATAAGTGGGAATTATACAATTTCATATTTCTTCAAAAAGTCCCAAAAGACGGCACGTCGAGACCCTTCGCGGTAAGGAATTATTACCACGTGATGGAACGTTATTGTAGGCTAGCCGGCCTATATTAAGCGCACAATAAGTGTTGTCCCAGCTAACATTCTTTACATTTCGAAGGCGTTCGTGCTTTATTCCATGCGGTGTTGGGGTCTAAGCAAAGCTCAAGCTTACAATATGGTGTCGCCTACACTGTAACAAGTGGAACAACAGAACCATGGCGTCCCTCCATGCATAGTGTGCCTATTACGTCTTCTAGCTGGCTTCTATAGATACAACTTCTGATTGTACATTCGAGATAAAATTCTTCAGCTTGATCTAGTTTTCAGAAGACCTCATGCCTCCGAAGGGCAACACGCTGAACGGCGCCGCATGTATAACAGTACAGTTCACTCTAAGGAATGTCGTATCGTGTCGAAAATTCGACATCGCTAGGCAAAAAAAAAAAACTTGGACAGTACATGTATAGGACCAAATGAGTTGACATGAAACCATCAATTGACGTAGCTAGAATTGCAGATATATTTAAACAATAAACGAAGCAGGAACCACCGGAACAGAAGCTTAGGAACATCGTAGAAGATTTTCTTATTGCGACGGTCGTACTTCTCTGCGCAGCATAGCCAGCGTACCATCGCTATCGCGCTCGCCTCTCTGTTTCCAATCAGGTATTCATAAACACGATCATGACTTCACATTAAAAATCTTCTCATTAAAAAACTGCTGCTACTTCTCAGAGGTGGGAACTGATTATACACGAAGCTTTATTCACTTCCCCTTCCATATTGATGTGTATGACTGAACACTCCTTGCTCTATGCACGCGCTGATAAATTTCAGTTCACTTGAATGCTTACTCATCATTTAACAACTTCTGCTGCCGACTTCTTCGTAGCCACTTCTTCGTAGCCAACTTCTTGACTCGTTACCTCTTGTTGTGCTTGCATATATGATCACATTCCTAAGGATACGTCCCAGTTCAGGTCCCTGGCACAAAGCGAAAATTTGACAGAACTCACCTCGTGATGACGGTCACTTCTAATGCGAATAGCAATCGAGCAATGTAGCGACAAATAATACGTCTTAAATCCCGTTTATTTAACGCGGGTAGTAGTAATTCTTAGGCTCTTTGATTCGGCTTTATGGTACATACTCCGATATCCTCCAACTTTGCTGTATAGCACTCGCTTGCCAAGGTCGCGTATGAGCGACCTTGGCAAGATATAACGATGACTGTATGACGCTGACGAACTGCCGATTAAATGAAGAAAAATGAATTTTATCAAATGATCGACAAAGGGGTATAGAGACGAGGGCACGAGGACAATGACATGCCGATTCCAAATTCATGACTGGTATAGTAAATACAATTTAATGCCGACGGCATGAGGACAATGATGTGACCACGATGATGTGACGCCGGCTGTAAGACGACCACAGGATGAAGATGCGAGAATGACGACGATCGCAGGACCGAGGCGGCATGGAGGTGAAGATACGCCAACAGATGCATGATAGCGTTTGCGTGATGACGACTCAATCACGACGGTGGCATGACAATGACGGCACACTCATGATTGAATGACGACAGCTTGATTACGATAGAATGACAAACAAGAAATGACGCCGTTGAATCCACGAATGTGGTGTGACGACGACCTCATGACGACGTTGGGATGACGATGCTTAGAAGTGACAGTTAAACGAGGATGTAATGACCAGAATTATATCATGAGGACTGCATCACCAAACTGTATGACGATAATGGCAGCGGCGGCAATGGCAAGTTAAGACCATGAGGGCAATGGGAATACAACAAGTGTAAGTTCAGAAGGCGTTTGATTCGGTCGAAACCTCAGCAGTCATGGAGGCATTGCGGAATCAGGGTGTAGACGACCGGTATGTAAAAATACTGAAACATATCTATAGGGGCTCCAAAGCCACCGTAGTCCTCCATAAAGAAAGCAACAAAATCCCAATAAAGAAAGGCGTCAGGAAGGGAGATACGATCTCTCCAATGCTATTCACAGCGTGTTTACAGGAGGTATTCAGAGACCTGGATTGGGAAGAATTGGAGATAAGAGTTAATGGAGAATACCTTAGTAACTTGCGATTCGCTGATGATGTTGCTATGCTTAGTAACTCAGGGGACCAGCTGCAATGCATGCTCACTGACCTGGAGAGGCAAAGCCGAAGGGTGGGTCTTAAAATTAGTTTGCAGAAAACTAAAGTAATGTTTAACAGTCTCAGAAGAGAACAGCAGTTTACGATAGGTAGTGAGGCACTGGAAGTGGTAAGGGAATACATCTACTTAGGATAGGTAGTGACTGCGGATCCGGATCATGAGACTGGAATAATCAGAAGAATTAGAATGGGCTGGGGCGCGTTTGGCAGGAATTCTCAGATCATGAACAGCAGGTTGGCATTATGCCTTAAGAGAAAAGTTAATAACAGCTGTGCCTTACCAATACTCACGTACGCGGCAGAAACCTGGAGGCTTACGAAAAGGCTTCTACTTAAATTGAGGACGACGCAACGAGATATGGAAAGAAGAATGATAGGTGTAACGTTAAGGGATAAGAAAGAAGCTGATTGGGTGAGGAAACAAACGCGAGTTAATAATATCTTAGTTGAAATCAAGAAAAAGAAATGGGGGGGGGGCATGGGCAGGACACGTAATGAGGAGGGAAGATAACCGATGGTCATTAATAGTTACGGAATGGATTCCAAGGGAAGGGAAGCGTAGCAGAGGGCGGCAGAAAGTTAGGTGGGCGGATGAGATTACGACGTTTCCAGGGACAACATGGCCACAATTAGTACATGACCGGGGTAGTTGGAGAAGTATGGCAGAGGCCTTTGCCCTGCAGTGGGCGTAACCAGGCTGATGATGATGATGATGAAGGTGAGAATAACCTGAGCATTACCACATCACGAAATTTGCATGATGAGAATCGCTTGACGACGTAAGCATGTGGGAGTAAGCTGACGTAGCTTTAGGGATGACGATTTCACGAACACGACAACATCACGACGACGATATGACAACGGGGGCCTTATACTGAGTGATCATGAGGGCGTGACTTGACCCCATAATGATGGTTTAAAGACGAAAGTATGATTACAGTTCAATGACGAATAAAATGATCTCGGTGGAACGACCAAGGCGGTAGACGACAATGGGGTGACGATGCTGGCAGGATGGCGACGTTATGACGAGAGTCCAATGGCAAAGGTTGATTCGTGATGATGGAGTGACCACTCCGAACACATACCTAGTGAAGCAAGCTGCTTCGCGCTGGAGTAGATGGCGTGACCACGACAGCATGACGAGTTTCAGCTCACGGATCTGGAATCGCGATGATTGAACGACCACAACGGCCACACTATACCAGTGCGACTAGGAATGCATGTGGGATGTAAGTCGGCACTGTTGTGGCGACAAGAGTATGGCGAGTATTGACGGAGAATTGACGGTGATGCAAATGCCCCGAAGGCAGCCCGACCATGAAACCGTACCTATTGGCCTAAAGTATTAAACAACGTGGGCAACACTCTCGGGGTAAGTGATGTGACAATGGCTTCACGACGAGAGTAAGATCACCAAGAGGGAATTACGACAATAGAACTGCAACGATGGCATCTTGGCCAGGAGGAAGATGAGGAGGAGGAGAAACATTTATTTAAAAAAAGAAAGGACAAGCAGGTGTCTTTCTGCTTGTGTGGGAGGCGCCCTTAGTCCAGGGCTCCTGCGGCTCTTGCTGTCTCCCGGGCCCGCCGCAACAGTTGCTGCTGGTTACGAGTGTCCGATCTAGTCAGCACGGCCTCCCACTGCTCGGGTGTGAGGTTGGGTATGGGGTAAGTGACGTGACAACGGCTTCACGACGAGAGTACGATCACCAAGAGGGAATTACGACAATAGAACTGCAGCGATGGCATCTTGGCCAGGAGCACATAGCAAGCTGCACAAGCTGGTATAGAACTTAGGAAACTGGGTTAGAATAAGAACCTTGACAGACGGTTTGCTCAAAATATGTGAAGTAGGGGAAGAATAGTATTCGCATTAGAACATTTATAAGCCCAGCTGTAAGTACATAGCAATCCAAGTTGTATATCCCGGCACATGCCCGGTAAACGTGACCAGCTGCAAATACGGAAGGGCCAAAATTGTCTATTCAAGCACACATACCCAGTAGCACATGACCCGTTAGATATATGCAGTGGCCCATGTGGCCTGCATGGGCACATACTCAGTGGCACATCCCCATTAACGCAAGTTGTTTTATAACTGACAATACAGCAGCCTGGAGTATGAGCAGCCGCAGAATTAAAGTCGAAGGAGGATGCCAAAAATGTTCGCAGTCACACCTTTCGCTTCGAGCAGTAACCCGCGTATTCTCAAACAATTCTTGAGTGGAACTCTCCCTACCTCCACCGAGTTTTGTACAGCGGCGTTTTTCAATTAAAGAAGACGCTACGCTTTTCAATATTTTCCGCGCAGGGGCAATGAGGCCAGTGACTAATTTGGCCGAGGGGGGCGCAGCCGCGACATTTCTTCATTAGAGGGGATGTGTTGGGTGGAGAAACATTCTGGAATACGAGGGTGATGATCTATTCTTTTACGCATGTACTCACTAGCCCGCAATGGCAGTTTTTGTTGCGCATTCGTGGTTGGCTATACTTAGTGATGACATGGACGGCTCTCCCACAGAAGCCGCATTGCCTCAACTCTCCGTAGGCTGTCGCTGTTGCAGCCGTAGAAACTCCTAGCTTACCTCCAACGTGGAGCAGGTAAAACGCGACCTAAAAAGTAAATATAGCTGATTACTGCACGACCACCGAACGTATAATTTGTTTTATATTTGAATGAGATATAGGGCAAAAAACATTTATTTTGAAGACATTGATAATGAAGTTGAAAAGCGAATTTTTAACTCCAACACGCGCCTAATTGCTTTAGCATTTAATATCTACCCCGCTCTCGCATGTCTCTGCAAGAAAATTTTTGTGGAACTCCTCTTAATATCTGTAATATGCTGTACTATGTTCATTCGTTATCACTACAGTATTGAACACTCTGACCGCTAAGCTTTAAACTGTCTAACAAAATCAGTGCATCAATAACGGTAGTCGGTTCCTTTCCATAGATAATAATGGACAGGATAATGACAAGAAAGCAGACCAGGTAAAACACGGGTTGCGATATGTACATTTTTAGTTTGTTTCTCCTTTTTTGTCCGGTTCGCTTCTCTTAAATTTCTTATCGTTTCAATTCGGTACATAAGACGCATATCAACTGCAAATAAAACAGTTGAGTCAGACATCAGGTCATCTGTTTTCTTGTTAAAAACTCTCTCTTTTTACGGCTTTAACCAGCTCGTTTGCCCACGCTGTTTCCGAAAGCAACCACAATAGCCGCGCTCTTCGCCGCGACTACATATCACCGGAAGCGAAATGAGTGCCTCAGTGGTCTCTTCCTTCAGCTGCGCTCCGCACCTTACATGAAAAAGCTATTAGACGGGACCCAAAGGGCTACAAGCACTGACGCACAGTAGGCTAGACGTACTGTTGTTGTCAGTAGCACAGACTGAACAATCAACGAAAGCCCAGTCACTGCAGCTGGAAAAATAATGAGCGTACATCACATAATAATTAGTCAATAAGTGATTATTACATATTCACCGACTACTACCGTCTTGCCAATAACACGTTACACAACTAACTGGAGGAGGGTAGCAGACTTTATCCAATTGTCCTCAGATATTTTACTCCTTTCCTTTCAAGCATGTGGGAGTCGCATAGGCCAGAACACGGAAAGCAAGGTAAATGGAGTTACTCCACTTTGAGCCCCGGCAACACGGTGTGTGTGCCACCAAACAGAACCGATTGTTTTATTAACCTTTCAGAGCAGGAAATTTTTTGCACAAAGAAATAAAAATTGGTAGGTCATATCAGGAATGCAGGAAAAGCTTCGCAAAAGAAGCGTCGTGTGGTTTCTGCAGAATTTGCGTGGCCACTAGTGGGAGTAGAAATAGCATAACAAAAGAATTTCCTGCAAATTGTCTCGCGATCTCTGTCGGCGGTAATGCGATTAGAATTTGGGCAATGTGGTGTCACAGGATATTCCTGACGCCACTTTTAAAATTTCTAGTGATCAATGTGAGGCTTCAGTTCCGTCAACTATATGCGACACACACCGGCAACGACTGAATTGCGAAGTTTGCCAAAGAGCATGGCGGCATGACGTCGACTGTATGACCGCAGCGCAGTCACGACGATGTAATCAGGAAGGTATAGACGCTGATGGAACTTCACTCGCGGGACGATGACTGTAGTATGTCGCCACTGAGAGGACGACTTATAAATGATGGCGGTGGTAAACCATGACTGCGTGAGAACCAGATGAGGATGATGGCAGAGTCCTTCCATGTTTTTCTGGTCACGAAACTCCGCCATCACGCTATGGGAGAGGTTCATATGCTGCCCAAAGGTGCCGCGACGCGGCGCCACTGTGCCACAGAGGGCATCGTTCGCGTACCGAAACGCGTGCGCAGTGCGAGGCGAGGCGAGTGGTCTGGTGCGTTCTGTGCATGTGCTGCGTTATTTTTCGAGTGCTGGGCTGTTTAGTTGAAGTGGCGGGATGGGACAACGATTCCGAACACGTGTTGCAAGTAACAGCTGAAGAAGTGGAATGGTGGTATCTCTAACAAGCCATTCAAAAAACATATATTGCTGTATTTGTGATGTGGCTACTTGTGTTCGTTTGAGAGTTGTTTTGCCATGTGTTATGAAAGGCTTATGCTTTACACTTTCTTGTTTATAGAAACAATCGATTATGCGTTCTGTATTTATTGCCATTCGTTTGCTGGTGTTTGTTTCCTGCCCCCCAATGCATCTCTCACGTTTTATGTTATTTCTTTATGCTTATTATATCAGTGTCATGCTTTTAACAAAATCGAATTATAAAGCTTTTAACATATTGTAAATAGTTGCGCATTAAGAACCAAAATACCTAGTCTCGTCGTTCCTGCGTCGAAACCACGAGCAGCATGAATAAGTGCTGGGCTTACTGGCGCTTCTAAACGACTGCTTGCTAAGGCAATTGCCTAATTACAATACAGCTAGTTTCAACTGCGCAGGTACTAAGACTTCACGTTCGCCTTAATCCGTTGCTAAAAGCCGCACCGAAGATATTTAGTAGCGAAGTTTGTCTTGCAATAATCCTACCTAAATCTCATTCAGAAATGGCATCGCTTTGCAGAGAAATCTTAAGCGCACGGAGCAGCTGAATTTCCTTTTCTTTGTCATTAAGTATTCTACGGTAGCAGCCCTTCGCAATAACAATTTGATTCTTTTAATCTCCTTATAAGATACTGCCCACAGTCAGAGTCCTTCTCTGCCACAGTTTCACAGAAAGTTAACAGCTGTGCTCGGCGAACAATCTGGCGCTATGCGCAACGGAGAGTTGGCGCTTACTTACTGGTAAGCGGGGGTGACAGCCCATATGTTTGCATATGGTGATAAGTGGGACCACTGGCGCTTTGCTGCGAATGCGCGGTGTATAATTTCAGGCAAATATTAAAAAGCGGAGGCCACTGAAGTGTTGAGGCGAATGGCGATGATGTAGAAATATGGACCGAGACCACCCGGCTGTGCACAGCGGAAGCATTTCGCCCCCGGCGAAATGCAAAACACCAGTTTATTTAAATTTAGGAGCATTTTAAAGACATTTAGTAGCGAAGTTTGTCTTGCATTAATCCTACCAATATCTCATTCAGACATTTATTTGCGTTTATTTCAATTTAGGTGCATTTTAAAGGATCCCAGGTGATCAAGATTATTCCTGAGTCCCCAACTACGGCGTGCCTCATGATCGTATCGCGGTTCTGGCTCTTAAAGTCCCAGATTATTTTTATTTTGTCTGAGACCGCCGCAAGCTCCATGTTATGTGCGGCTTTTTTTTCGTCCCGGGCGCTCATATCATGGCAGAAGACGCGCTCAGGCAGTAATTTAAGCATATTCAATGTAAAAAATAGTTACGTGAAACTAAAGCGACGGTTGAGGAAGTTGAGAAAGATAGAATACCGAGTCTGCCCCACACACAACCCCAGCGGTAGCGGCGTTCGCATGCCCTCTCATGCACGGTTGCGCCTCTAGCGGCGGGCGCTGGCTACATATGAAACTGAGGCGGCAGTTTCGTGACCAGAAAAAAAAAATGGAAGGACTCTGACGATGGGTTGAGTACGAGTAGAGGAGGACGATGCCATCATGAAGACGGTATGGAAACAAGATAACACGCTGGAATAAAGACAGTGGTCTGATGACGATGGTATCAAAACGCATGCGTGATAGCGGTTATCTGATGACGCCACCACGACAAATTAGTGACAGTGGCGCCAAATGACGATGTAATGATGACGGCCCGATTAGGATAGAATGACGAAGAAAGAACGACGTCGATGAATTAACGAAGGCAGTATGGCGATGACGGCAAGACTCAATGGGATGATGTTACTGAAGTGATGGCGATTGTAAAACAACAGTGTCACAACGATGGATTGCCGAGAATGGTATGACAACGACCCTGCGATGTCATGACTACCACGGCTTGATGAGAGTCAGATGAATTACTTAAAACAACGACGACGGCACAACAACGGTGCGTTAACGACGACAGTAGAATAATGAATGCGTGAGAGTGGCTGTCTGAGGAACACGCAATAACGACGATGCCAGGACAACGGCGGCGTAATGACAATTGAAGGAAGAAGTGTTGGCGTCCATTCAACGACGAAATCGCTATGACGACGATGTCATAAAGACAACGGGATGACCTTATTGAAGTAATCATGGTAACATCACCAGGTGACGACATCGATATGACGATGAGTGCGCAACGGCAATGGCAAGACGACAATTGTATGGCTAGAGTCGGATCACGAAATTAGAATAACGACGATGGAGTTACCACGACGGCATACCAATAATATAACTACGAATACAGCTCTACTTAGGACAGGTAGTGACCGCGGATCTGGATCATGAGACTGAAATAATCAGAAGTATAAGAATGGGCTGGAGTGCATTTGGCAGGCATTCTATGATCATAAACAGCAGGTTGCCATTATCCCTCAAGAGAAAAGTGTATAATTGCTGTGTCTTACCAGTACTCACGTTCGGGGCAGAGAGAGAGAGAGAAAGGCAAAGGAAAGACAGGGAGGGGGCAGAAATGTGGAGGCTTACGAAAAAGGTTCAACTTAAATTGATGACGACGCAACGAGCTATGGAAAGAAGAATGAAGGGTGTGACGTTAAGGGATAAAAGAGAGCAGATTGGATGAGGGAACAAACGCGAGGTAATGTCATCTTTGTTGAAATCAAGAAAAAGAAATGGGCATGGGCAGGACATGTAATGAGGACGGAAGATTACCGATGGTCATTAAGGGTTACGCACTGGATTCCAAGGGAAGGGAAGCGTAGCAGAGGGCGGCAGAAAGTTAGGTGGGTGGATGAGATTAAGAAGTTTGTCGGGACGACAAGGCCACAATTAGTACATGACCGGGGTTGTTGGAGAAGCATGGGAGAGGCCTTTGCCCTGTAGTGAACGTAACCAGGCTGATGATGAAGAAGAAGAAGATGATAATAATGAATGCTTGTCGATGGCTGTATGGCGACGGGTGTACGTCGAAGCTGGCATGCCAAGGGTGTGAGAACATTGGAATGAACACGAGTGTATTACGACAATGGCACGACACTGATTAATCATGACGCCGTTATGATGAGGAGGGCATGATGACGACAACAGGGCAAAAGTCGGTTGACGAAGGCTGAATGTCGACGACGGAACTACCACAAAGGCATCATGACGCCTAGCGCGTGTCTACCGGCCCGATCTGGGAAAAACTTGGGTCGGTGGGTTGGCGCAAGAGGCTAGGTATATGGATAGACAGACTGATATATAGATAGACTGATATATAGATAACTATATATATATATATATATATATATATATCATCATCATCAGCCTGGTTACGCCCACTGCAGGGCAAAGGCCTCTCCCATACTTCTCCAACAACCCCGGTCATGTACTAATTGTGGCCATGCCGTCCCTGCAAACTTCTTAATCTCATCCGCCCACCTAACTTTCTGCCGCCCCCTGCTACGCTTCCCTTCCCTTGGGATCCAGTCCGTAAGCCTTAATGATCATCGGTTATCTTCCCTCCTCATTACATGTCCTGCCCATGCCCATTTCTTTTTCTTGATTTCAACTAAGATGTCATTAACTCGCGTTTGTTCCCTCACCCAATCTGTTCTTTTCTTATCCCTTAACGTTACACCTATCATTCTTCTTTCCATAGCTCGTTGTGTCGTCCTCAATTTGAGTAGAACCCTTTTAGTAAGCCTCCAGGTTTCTGCCCCGTAGGTGAGTACTGGTAAGACACAGCTATTATATACTTTTCTCTTGAGGGATAATGGCAACCTGCTGTTCATGATTTGGGAATGCCTGCCAAACGCACCCCAGCCCATTCTTATTCTTCTGATTATTTCCGTCTCATGATCCGGATCCGCCGTCACTACCTGCCCTAAGTAGATGTATTCCCTTACGACTTCCAGTGCCTCGCTGCCTATTGTAAATTGCTGTTCTCTCCCGAGACTGTTAAGCATTACTTTAGTTTTCTGCAGATTAATTTTTAGACCCACTCTTCTGCTTTGCCTCTCCAGGTCAGTGAGCATGCATTGCAATTGGTCCCCTGAGTTACTAAGCAAGGCAATATCATCAGCGAATCGCAAGTTACTAAGGTATTCTCCATTAACTTTTATCCCCTATTCTTCCCAATCCAGGTCTCTGAATGCCTCCTGTAAACACGCTGTGAATAGCATTGGAGATATCGCATCTCCCTGCCTGACGCCTTTCTTTATTGGGATTTTGTTGCTTGCTTTATGGAGGACTACGGTGGCTGTGGAGCCGCTATAGATATCTTCCCGTATTTTTACATTTGGCTCATCTACACCCTGATTCCGAAATGCCTCCATGACTGCTGAGGTTTCGACTGAATCAAACGCTTTCTCGTAATCAATGAAAGCTATATATAAGGGTTGGTTATATTCTGCACATTTCTCTATCACTTGATTGATAGTGTGAATATGGTCTATTGTTGAGTAGCCTTTACGGAATCCTGCCTGGTCCTTTGGTTGACAGAAGTCTAAGGTGTTCCTGATTCTATTTGCAATTACCTTAGTAAATACTTTGTAGGCAACGGACACTAAGCTGATCGGTCTATAATTTTTCAAGTCTTTGGCGTCCCCTTTCTTATGGATTAGGATTACGTTAGCGTTCTTCCAAGATTCCGGTACGCTCGAGGTCATGAGGCATTGCGTATACAGGGAGGCCAGTTTCTCTAGAACAATCTGCCCACCATCCTTCAACAAATCTGCTGTTACCTGATCCTCCCCAGCTGCCTTCCCCCTTTGCATATCTCCTAAGGCTTTCTTTACTTCTTCCGGCGTTACCTTCGGGATTTCGAATTCCTTTAGACTATTTTCTCTTCCATTATCGTCGTGGATGCCACTGGTACTGTATAAATCTCTATAGAACTCCTCAGCCACTTGAACTATCTCATCCATATTAGTAATGATATTGCCGGCTTTGTCTCTTAACGCATACATCTGATTCTTGCCAATTCCTAGTTTCTTCTTCACTGTTTTTAGGCTTCCTCCGTTCCCGAGAGCATGTTCAATTCTATCCATATTATACTTCCTTATGTCGGCTGTCTTACGCTTGTTGATTAACTTCGAAAGTTCTGCAAGTTATATTCTAGCTGTAGGGTTAGATGCTTTCATACATTGGCGTTTCTTGATCAGATCTTTCGTCTCCTGTGATAGTTTGCTGGTATCCTGCCTAACGGAGTTACCACGGACTTCCATTGCACACTCCTTAATGATGCCCACAAGATTGTCGTTTATTGCTTCAACACTAAGGTCCTCTTCCTGAGTTAAAGCTGAATACCTGTTCTGTAGCTTGATCTGGAATTCCTCTATTTTCCCTCTTACAGCTAACTCATTGATCGGCTTCTTATGTACCAGTTTCTTCCGTTCCTTCCTCAGGTCTAGGCTAATTCGAGTTCTTACCATCCTGTGGTCACTGCAGCGCACCTTGCAGAGCACGTCCACATCTTGTATGATGGCAGGGTTAGCGCTGAGTATGAAGTCTATTTCATTTCTAGTCTCGCCGTTCGGGCTCCTCCACGTCCACTTTCGGCTATCCCGCTTGCGGAAGAAGGTATTCATTATCCTCATATAATTCTGTTCCGCAAACTCTACTAATAACTTTCCCCTGCTATTCCTAGTGCCTATGCCATATTCACCCACTGCCTTGTCTCCAGCCTGCTTCTTGCCTACCTTGGCATTAAAGTCGCCCATTAGTATAGTGTATTTAGTTTTCACTCTGCCCATCGCCGATTCCACGCCTTCATAGAAGCTTTCGACTTCCTGGTCATCATGACTGGATGTAGGGGCGTAGACCTGTACAATCTTCATTTTGTACCTCTTATTAAGTTTCACAACAAGACCTGCCACCCTCTCGTTAATGCTATAGAATTCCTGTATGTTACCAGCTATATTCTTATTAACCAGGAATCCGACTCCTAGTTTTCTTCTCTCCGCTAAGCCCCGGTAGCACAGGAGGTGCCCGCTATTTAGCACTGTATATGCTTCTTTTGGCCTCCTAACTTCACTGACCCCTATTATATCCCATTTACTGCCCTCTAATTCCTCCAATAGCACTGCTAGACTCGCCTCACTAGATAACGTTAAACGTTGCCAGGTTCATATTCCAATGGCGGCCTGTCCGGAGCCAGGGATTCTTAGCACCCTCTGCTGCGTCGCAGGTCTGACCGCCGCCGTGGTCAGTTGCTTCGCAGCTGCTGGGGACTGAGGGCCGGGGTTTGATTGTTGTGTTCATAGGAGGTTGTGGCCAAGTACTGCACCAGGATGGCCAATCCTGCTCTGGCGAGGGAGTGCGTTACCGGTTCTGGTCACCAGGATCAGGCCACACTCCAGGCCTGTTTGTGCAATTCTTATCAACACGCGGATTTTTTTTTAATCCGGTGGAAAACTGCCGGCACCGGGATTCGAACCACGGACCTCGTGCACGCGAGGCGGGTGTTCTACCTCTACGCCACCGCTGCACCGGGCACCGGGCATATATATATATATATATATATATATATATATATATATATATATATATATATATATATATATATATATATATATATATATATATATACATATACATATACATATATATATGTATATATATATATATATATATATATATATATATATATATATATATATGTATATATATATATATATATATATATATATATATATATATATATATATATATATATATATATATATATATATATATATATATATATATACACACGCCTCAATGAGCCAATAAGAGGCAAAGAATCCTGATAGCATGATTATAAAATGTAGATAGATAGATAGATAGATTTAAAACGCCTGAAATAGGCAAAATTGCTAATTATAATTATACACAATTCACATTCATTCACGCATGACAAAGCTTACATGCTTCAGTTGTTTTGCAGCTAACGAAGCTCTAAAGGTCTCATGCAAACGTGGTCGCTCCCTATTTGTAGAGGGGCCATTTGCTTTGAAGTGGGCGTTATGGCACTACGGTAAAACTAAACCCCTACATTATGGTGCCCGAGAGCGGCTGGCGCAGCTAAAGCCAGTTGCGCTCGAGGACAATCTCTTGCGCTTGCTCTTCCTATGCAGACAACTATGATTCGCCGTAGAGATAAGGGCTGCCTCTCCCTCTGCCTTGCTGTGCGAGTTCTTCACGCCATCTATGGACCTGTAACCCACTACTACGTGCTACAGTGGTCCGGTCACAAAAGAGGAAGAGGACACGCCCAGCGCGCTGACGGTGTGCGAGCAGTGTAATCAGCGGAATCAGGCTGCCGCCTGATTGAGCGGGCTCGGCGAAAAACATAGTTTGTGAACACCAGGCACAAACGTATGTTTGATGTGTCTTCACCACAGACCCTACATCTCGAACACAAGCGTGTCGTAGCAGAGCAAGCCTGAACTTTCTGAAAAACAGCTTCACAGTTGGAGGCCTTATAAGTCCTGATGAGCATTGCTTTGAATTCGATGCATCATGCCTATTATGACATAGTAAGTTATCTGTAAAGAAGCCACGCCCGCTCGCATGGTCAAACGTACTGCCGATCCACGCCTCTCTTAGCGCCATGCGCGTGGCTAGATTTGCCTGCAATAGTGTCAAGCGAGGTGCGACATTAGTGCCATCTGCCCACGTGACACATGTACGACAAATTTATGGTTCCTTTCTCTACACAACACTACCAAAGCAACGTACATGGATAGAACGGTTCGAAAGACATAGGCGATAATATTGTTACATGTTTTCTTGACATGCCGGTTTAGCAAGGGGTACCTTATGCTGATCAAAATAAAAGATATTTCATCTAAAGCAACCACTTAACGTGTATTTAGAAAAAGGTGTATTTTGGGTGAGAACATTGATAATTATTCTCGCACTATTTATTAACCAATAATAAACTGTGTGGTATGGTTATGAAAAAATAAGAGACATCTAGTACGAACAAATTGCTTAATATTCACACCTCATGGCACTAAACCAGTAAAACCGTCAATAGTGTCAAAATAAAGAGGGTTGTGGGCTGACCCACATTGGTAGTTGCGAGTGCCGAAAGAATCAATTTCCGAGTCAGACACGCTGAGATGACGTTGTCCGATATAAAAAAGAACTTGTTGCTGAGCGAATTGGTTCAGAAATAAAAGAAAGGTTACGGCGTTAAACAGACGAGGATGATGTGAGACACGAACGGCACATTCGGGCGCTGACTTCCAATTTTTTATTCACCAGAACCCACGTAATTGCATGCAAAAATTTAAGTGAAAAGTAATCCCAGTAGGGATGAGTAAGGATGATAGGACAAAACGACCGTTGTAAGGAAAGCAGGAAACCACATTGAAAGGTAGATAATCGAGGGTTCCTTCATAAAAAGAGTAGCAAACAAGTGCGTTTGCACGCCGTCACTAGCTTTTAGGGACAAAGAAATGTCTTTCATAAACGATAGCATGTAATCGCCGCTATGATTAGCGCGTGCAGCTGCATCATTTGGGTGGATTCCCGGATTATCCCTGTAATGCACGCGTGCTCATGTGTACCTGCCATGATAATTGATTACAGATCACTGGCCAGCGGCAGTGTTAGTCTTTATAACCACTGCTTATCTCTACTGTGATTTATTTTCCCTTAGGTTTTTTGTATAAGATTGCGCGGGTTGGTGGTCAATAAACAGTTGAAAGTCGGGGCCCGTATGCGTAGTCTGTGTCTCACTTTGTCCTTTTCTGCTTAGCGCCATAAGCTTTGTTTTTGCGTTTTCGGATAAATGAGAACTAATAACGGATGGCGTGAAAAGGAGATTTTGCCTAACATTTTTGGATTAGAATCAGGAAGTCGAATTAGGTTTACGTAGGATGTCTATAACAGGATAAGAGAGAGTAATTTCAGTGGCATTATCTCACTCAACACCAGGATCTACACGAGTCTCACCGCAAAGCAGAGGGATGGTTATCCTATTGACGTCAATGGTGGCATCTGTTATCTGGGTCGCTATTAACTTTCTGAGCGAATGGCTTTTGCGATGGCGCTCTCCTCCTGGAACCAGGCTGCCGCCTATTCCTCCCGCGAGCAGCATCCGAGGACACGTCGAAGTCCACCGCCATGACTTCTACCGGAAGAAAGCCCTCGAGTGGGCCAAGGTGCACGGACCAGTCATCAGGTATGTAGGCTGATAAATGGTTGGCGTCTTCACTGACGCCCGTTTCAAACGCAGCGTGAAGCGTTTCTGATATCAGAAAATGAGCTCAGGCAGGACACAATAGTGCATGCGTAGACTAAATCTATTTCTGAAGTGTTGAATTGGGTACATTTAAAAGCAAAATATGCAAATTGTAGTACCTACAGAGCCGAGAGAGCGTGTAAAACGGTGGTGTCACCTTGTTCAATTAGAATTTTTTCTGCGTGGCCGTTTCCTTAACTTCAAGTACAGTGGCTCACCATGCTGAAGGCATTCCACAAGTACAATGTCTGGCAGACCTTCCATAGGATAATACAAAATATTCGTGAGACGTAGGCAGAAATTGGGACGCGCGTACGCACGAGCTTAAGCTAGGGTAATGCTCCTTTGAGTGTCGAAGAAATATAGAGGTCGCCTAATCCTTTGTGATATGAATTTCGATACTGAGGTAAGGAAAGCCCATCCTACGCATCTAAATTTCAAGGAAATTAGTAGTAAGAATTTAAAATTTTTTTAAAAAGTGAATTGGAGTCTTTTTATACACAGTCAAGAGACCACACAAGGCATGCTGTCCGGAAGATTGAAATTAGCAGATAGGTTGCGTGACCAATGGTTCAAGATAATTCTAAGTTTTGAAATTTCACGCTGGTTTTATGGTTAATACGCTCATTTGTGATGTTAATTATGGCCTGTGTTTTATTTTATGTCCAGCGTATGATCATGCTTCTATGTTCCCTAGGTAACTGCTTGGTTTAGAGAAACACAGTTTTCGAGCATGCTGTGCCAATGAAGCCGCGTCATATACTAAAATTTCGATACTTCGCCTAAAATACTGGAATTAATATAGTGCCGCATTGTCGTGGACGCAGGAAAATGAAACAGCACCAGAAATGTGAATTTGGCATCTAACTCTTTATTGGGTGAAATATAGCCTGGCGACTACTATGGCTGCAACAACAATAGCCGCCGATCGAATCTGCATGCGTTATTGAAGCCTTCACTGCGTAATTGAACCAATCTAACTGAGCGCACGAAAGAGCGATTTCCAAAACGCGCTGCTGGTGAATGGTATGTTAAGCGAGCACATTTTTGCAAAGTGCTTATATTCCTGCAACTAACCAATGTCTCATAAGCGCCTGTTGTATCGCAGTAACATACTTGATAATAGATGACCATTGCAGAGTGTTAACACATATTTTGTATGTACTGATACGAAATTTTCATGTTGTGCCTGTATTTTGTTATCATTTGCACAAAAGTGAACTTCCTTTCACTATTTGTCCCAGTCTATATAACATCCTCGCAACCGATCATTTACGGTTGTATGCTGTTCATAATAACAATAAAAAGAATAATAGTAATAGTTACAATAATATTGTTACGTAAGAAGACACCGACGAAAAGCTATTTACAAGTATATTTACAAGGCAATACGCCGCAGCTGTCCAAGAGGCAACAGCCCGCGCTAGCTTCCATCCGTCGTCGTCGTCTTCTTACTGCTCGGCTCTTCGTCATTGGAAATTCAAGCCGTAGCACTACCCCCGGTGGCAAAAGTGCCGTCCCGGAGCGACTAAAGGCCGGAATCTGAAGCAGTGTAGTAGCTCTTGAGCCTACTGACGTGCACGACATCACTAGATGCCAGAGTAGATGACGAGGTTGAGCTCACAGAAGCAATTTCGTACGTCACAGGCGTCACCTGGCGCAGCACGCGGTAGGGCCCTGTGTATCGCGAAAGGAGCTTTTATGAAAGTCCGACGTGACGAGAGGGCGACCACAGGAGCACGAGTGCACCAGGCGAAAACTGTACGTCACGGTGGCGGGCGTTGTACTGACGCTACTGCGTGGTATGCGAGTCCGTCGGTCGAGCACGGGCAAGCTGGCGTGCATGGTCGGCGAGGGCGATGGCGTCGCGCGCATACTCGGTTGTTGAGGTCGCAGCAGGAGGAAGTACCGTGTCAAGGGGCAAGGTCGGTTCGCGGCCGTAGAGTGGATAAAATGGAGAAAATCCGGCGGTGTCGTGCCGGGAGAAATTATAAGCAAATGTGACGTAAGGAAGGGCAACGTCCCAGTCGTGGTGGTCCTTCGAAACGTACTTGGACAGCATGTCGGTAAGAGTACGGTTTAACCGCTCTGTCAGGCCATTGGTTTGAGGATGGTTTGAGGTAGTCAGCTTGTGTTGAATAGAGCGGGAAGGCACAATGTCGGCGATAACTTTCTAGAGGAAGTTACGACCACGATATAATAATATTTGGGGTTTTATGTGCCAAAACCACTTGCTGATTATGAGGCACGCCGTAGTGGAGGACTCCGGAAATTTTGACCACCTGGGGTTCTTTAACGTGCACCTAAATCTAAGCACACGGGTGTTTTCGCATTTCGCCCCAATCGAAATGCGGCCGCCGTGGCCGGGATTCGATCCCGCGACCTCGTGCTCAGCAGCCCAACACCATAGCCACTGAGCAACCACGGCGGGTCCACGATCAGTAAGCAGCTGTCGCGGGGTGCCATGCACTAAAATAATGTCATGCAAGAGAAAGTCCGCGACGTCAGTGGCGCAACTGGTAGGGAGAGCCCGCGTGATAGCGTATCGGGTGGCGTGATCAGTTGCGACGGCTACCCATTTGTTCCCAGAGGATGACGTGGGAAAGGGACCGAGGAGGTCTAATCCAACACGAAAGAACGGTTCCACAGGGACGGTGATCGGCTGGAGATGACCGGAAGGTAGCACCTGAGGTGTTTTCCGACGCTGGCAGGGATGGCAGGCAGCAACATAGAGTCGGACGGAGCGAGTGAGACCAGGTCAATAGAAGCGGCGGCGGACGCGGTCGCACGTGCGGGTTACCCCAAGATGTCCTGCAGTGGGTGCGTCATGCATCTCAAAGAGCGCAGTCTGTCGTAGATGTTTTGGCACGACAAGAAGAAGATCAGGGCCATCAGGGAGGAAGTTCCTTCGGTACTGAATGCCGCCCTAGAGGACATATCGGCGAACGGATGGGTCGGTAGGTGTAGAGCGCAGACGCTCGATGAGTACTCGCAGCGATAGGTCTCGGTACTGCTCATCGGCGATGTTAGCGAAGGCAGACACAGTGAAAATGCCGTTTGCGCTACTACTGTCGGCGTCGTCAGGCTCGTCTACCGGGTAGCGAGACAGGCAGTCAGCGTCCTTGTGTAGTCGGCCGGATTTGTAGGTGACAGAGAACGAATATTCTTGGAGGCGTAAGGCCCAGCGACCAAGTCTTCCTGTAGGGTCTTTGAATGAGCATAACCAACAAAGCGCGTGATGGTCTGTGATAAAGGAAAAGGGTCGGCCATATAAGTATGGGCGGAACTTCGCAACCGCCCAAACTAGGGCCAGACACTCACGCTCAGTGATGGAATAGTTGCGCTCAGCGGGCGAGAGGAGCCTGCTGCGTAAGCGATAACACGGTCGTGGCCAGGCTGGCATTGTGCCAGTACTGCGCCAATTCCGTGACCGCTGGCATCAGTACGGACTTCGGTTGGCGCAGAAGGATCGAAATGGGCCAGAAGGGGAGGCGTTGTGAGAAGGTCGATTAGAAGCGTGAATGCAGAGGCCTCGTTATCGCCTCACTGGATAGGGGTGTCATTTTTCAAAAGCTCGGTTAGTGGTCGTGCTATGGCCGCGAAATTTTCCGCGAAACGGCGGAAGTACGAGCAAAGGCCGATGAAGCTGCGCACATCCTTGACACACTTCGGAACAGGGAAGTGCATAACAGCATGGATCTTGCCTGGGTCCGGTTGCACTCCGTTCGCGTCAACGAGATGTCCAAGGATGGTAATCTGGCGACGGCCGAATTGGCACTTCGATGCGTTGAGTTGCAGACCGGCTCGCCGAAAAACGTCCAGGACTGCTGAGAGGCGCTCGAGGTGCGTAGCGAATGTTGGGGAGAATACTATAACGTCGTCCAAGTAGCACAGGCATGTGGACCATTTGAAACCGTGAAGAAGGGAGTCCATCATGCGTTCAAAAGTGGCAGGAGCGTTACATAGACCGAACGGCATCACCTTGAATTGATAAAGACCGTCGGGTGTTACAAAGGAAGCCTTCTCGCGGTCGAGATCGTTCACGGCAATCTGCCAATAGCCGGAGCGAAGGTCAATAGAGGAGAAATAGCGAGCACCGTGGAGGCAGTCAAGGGCGTCATCAATCCGAGGTAGGGGATACACGTCCTTTTTGGTAACCCTGTTCAGGTGCCGATAATCCATGCAAAAGCGCCATGAGCCATCCTTCTTTTTTACCAGCACAACAGGTGACGCTCATGGACTACATGACGGTTCAATAATGTTCTTGGCAAGCTTTTTGCGAACTTCGGTGTGAATAACTTGACGCTCAGCCGGTGATACTCGATACGGGCGGCGATGAATAGGAGGGGCATCGCTGGTATTAATGCCATGTTTAACAGCTGTTGTTTGAGCCAAAGGACGATGGTTAAAGTCGAAAATATCTTGGTAGGAAATCAGAACGCGGTAGAGCGCACGAGCGTGCTCGGACGGCATGTCGGGTGCAATCATTTTCTGTAAGTTGGCGATGGTACAAGTTGCCGACTGCGATGGTAGAGGAGAATCGGTTGAATTGTCGTCTACTGAAATCGATGCTAGAGTGATCCTCGAATGAGCAAAGTTGGGCCAGAGATATCCCGCGTGGCCGCACTTGTGTTGTCAAGCCAAAATTGACCACTGGCAGGAAGACGCAATTCGACGTAATAGATAAAACGGTATGAGGTAGTGTGATCCCGTGTGTAAGGAGGACGTCTTGCATAGGAGCCGCGATGTAGTGACCGTCGGGCACTGGTGGGGATGACACGAAGTCAACGTAAGTCAGTGCCGAAGGTGGCAAGCGAACGAAGTCGACGGAACTGAGGCGAGTAGGGTGTTGTTCAGTGGGATCCAGAACAGGCAGGTCGAGGCGGAGAGTGCTGGCGGAGCAATTGATTAGAGCAGAATGTGCGGAGAGGAAGTCTAGGCCGAGGATGATGTCGTGGGGACAGTGAGCGATGACTGTGAATAGCACGGTAGTGGAGCGATCGGCGAAGGAGACGTGGGCGGCACACATACCAATTACAGGGGCTGTTCCGCCATCGGCGACACGGACAACAGGCGTCGTGGCGGGCGTGATTATTTTCCTCAGCCGGTTACGAAGGTCAGCGCTCATTACCGACAAATGCGCCCCAGTATCTATGAGAGCAGATACAGGAACGCCGTCGACTTGCATGTCAAGAAGGTTCAGATGAGTGGGCAACGTCAGGAGAGGATTTTGTGGCGTAGGGAGCAATGCAGCGTCACCTCGAGGCGCTGCATCGTCTATTTTTCCGGCTGGGAGCGGCGTCCGAAGGGAGTCGGCGAATAGGAGCGACGGGGCTGGGGGGAGCGAGATTGTCGTCTTTGGGGCGAAAGCGAACGAGAATAGGGGCGGCTCGGCGCAGGAGAATCGGTGGCGGCATTATCTTAGCGGGCAGCATAGGGACGAGAAAGGCGACCTGGGGGGCGAGAGTAGGCAGTATATGTAGACTGGTTCAGGGAAATCCAGCGACTGCGACAGTGCCGAGAAATGTGCCCAATTCGATGGCAGTGAAAACAAATTGGCTTGTCGTCTGCAGTGCGCCATTCAGAGGGGTTGCGAAACGTGGTGGGTAAGAAGGTGCGGGAGGGGCTGGAATAGAAGAAGCCGGGTGGGTATCAGGGCGACGGGCCGAGCTGATGGTGTGAATACCTATGTTGGCGAACTCCTGGCGGACAACTGCCTGGATCAGGGAAATAGTGACTGCAGGTGCATTGGAGCGGCTGGAGTCGAAAGCAGCCGGATAGGCGGCCTCGATCTCACGCCGGACAATCCTGGTAACATCGCCAGTGTTGTTGAGACGAGGAGCGTCGGCACAGGAAGATGTCGCTGGGGTGTTGGGCAGACGGGCAAACTGTTGGTCGATACGTCGGCTTTTAGCGAGTTTCAGGTGGCGGCAGTCTTTTATAACTGCATCCACCGTCGCCCCGTTGTTAAATACGAGCAAGTTGAAGGCGTCATCGGCAATGCCTTTGAGGATGTGGGAGACCTTGTCGGACTCAGTCATGTGTGCGTCAACTCTGCGGCATAGAGCCAAGACGTCCGGAATCTACGCGACGTAGGGCTGCGTTGACATCTGCACAAGACCGGAAAGCGCCTTCAGCGCGGCAAGTTGGTGACCGTAGGGGTTGCCGAACAAGTCTCGAAGCTTTTGCTTAAGCGAATCCCAACTGGTCAGCTCATCTTCGTGCGTCCGATACCAAACTCGAGGTGTGCCACCGAGGTAAAAGACTACGTTGGCGAGCATGATAGTAGGGTCCCACCGGTTATTGCGGCTGACGTGTTCGTACAGGCTGATCCAGTCCTCCACGTCTTCCCCATATTTTGCTGAGAATACGCCAGGATCACGGGAAGCGGAGAGGGTGATGTAGGTCGTCGAAGTGGCAGCAGGTGTCGGAGCCCGCGGAGTCGGGTTGTCGTCGCCGGGAGCCATGAAGGAAGGCTCGACGTACCGTCCACTGCGAAGCTCCGTGACGAGGTACAGGAAACGTCCTCCTCCACCAGATATGTTACGTAAGAAGACACCGACGAAAAGCTATTTACAAGTATATTTACAAGGCAATACGCCGCAGTTGGCCAAGAGGCAACAGCCGGCGCTAGCTTCTAATCGTCGTCGTCGTCTTCTTACTGCTCGGCTCTTCGTCATTGGAAATACTATGCCGTAGCAATATTATAAAATAGTGAACCAATTAATACTTTTAACATTCCCAGGAACAGCACTGAAGTCTGAGTGCTGCTGTACAGTGGAAAAGAAGACCTAAATATACAAATGTAAAACAAGTTCAATCAAATGGAACGGGATAGAACAATTTAAAGAAAAGCAAAAGAAAGGAATACCTTGCAATACAGCTGCGTATCGAGCAAAATTACAGCAACACATGATTGAGAGACGGTGCATATACACGGAAGGAGAGTGAAACTGAGAAGAGAGCAGAGAGTACAGCAAGAATGAAGACACATTACGAAATGCGAGGCTCGGAATAGAAGGAAAAGGACGCGTTTTGAAATATATTATTATGCGGAAAATAACCGTTGCATAGACTTAGCAGTCTTTAGGGCGGAACGTGGAAGTGTCTGCATCCCGTGGTAGTCGTCTTCGGAACCCGCAGTTGACAAGCCAGCACATTACATCGTGTAAAAATTCAACGAAAGAAATTACATGAAAAGAAGACGTTGATCCGACTACGTCTTCATATAATTGACGGAAGTGCAGGATAATTGTTAGAGATTTAAAGTTGTCGCGCATGTCAACAAAACGATTTTAATACATACTATTGTGCTATCTCGAGGGCCCTTAATTGGCATGCGCTTTGAGTCACTTATGCCATTATACATGACTGAGGCATAATAAAGTAATCGGAGTAATAATATTAGTGAAAATAAAATTTAAAATAGTGATACTACGAATGAACTTCTGCTGAATGTATGCCAGCATCTCTTCGGGAGGGAAATTGTTTCAGCCGAAATAGAATATTGGTGCTATAACGACCATATGGCTGTATTAGCAGGAGTTGTATTGGCTTGTTCCGCTGAAAGTGTACATATATTCTGATGCAGTGGGCGCGTCAGTGAAATGAGGCCCGCCAACTTGAGTATATGCTGTGTATTGAGACGCATAGTGCAGTCAAATTACGCAACTCACAGGATAAGATCACGAATAATATTCTGCTCGCTACCACGGCCACACTGTTTTACGGCACGCGCACATCTACAATTCTTCCGTGCGATTCATAATTTACTTGGGAGAGGTTCGTTTGTAGAGAGCCGCGTCAGATAACCAATGCGAACGTCAATGCTCCCAACTTGAGATCTCCATT
This sequence comes from Dermacentor variabilis, assembly GCF_050947875.1. Taxonomy (NCBI): domain Eukaryota; kingdom Metazoa; phylum Arthropoda; class Arachnida; order Ixodida; family Ixodidae; genus Dermacentor; species Dermacentor variabilis. The sequence continues at coordinate 45,608,896 of NC_134574.1, forward strand.
CTCGTTAAAACAATCGTCTTGAAATGCATATACTGAAATCCGACGATTTAGCATAAACAATTCGTCAAGTTTTCATTGGTGCCTTAGGAGAAATATTATTTTTGCGGATATTCTTCTCCCGGGCGGTTCAATCGAGTAACACGTGCTGCATTTTCTTCCAGGCTCAAAGTAAATTTCATGAACGTTGTCATCCTCAACGACTTCGACAACATCAAGAAATTCTTGAACACAAAGGAACTGCTATGGCGTTCATCCACTTTTGTTGGTTATCGGGACTTCTACAAAGGTAATTTTATCTATCCTTAAACGAAATGACATGCTTCAAAAAGTAAATTGGTAGGTTTGTCAACTGCCATTAAGGAACCTTTCCTGTAAAGCACACGATTCTCTACTGTCGGCACAGGACGTAGAAAGGGGGGCTTGAGGGAGGGTGTGGGTCACGAATAATCTCTAGCTAAATCTTGCGAACGTGAGGCAAGATATAGATACTCTGGCATTAAACTCGGCCTGCTGCTATTCAATAATCCAACTTTACAGCTGAAGAAAAACTCGCGCTGAACCAGGCATCAAACATGGGACCAGTGTGTTACCAAAGGTGTTTATTATGTGATTACAACGAGACTGAACGATAAGTGGGATGTCACTGGCTTTTCAAGAAGTTATGTCCTCCCGTAAGAGTGTTCTTTGCTGTGTTTTAGCGCGACAGATATATTAGGGAGAATGTGAAGCTTCAATAGCATCTAGTTATTTGATAATTCTGGCTCACACATGATTCTGCAAGCCTCCTGGTTATCCAAAGTGGTTCGGCAACTTTTTCGGAATCGGACCAACATTTTGCTTGACCTCAACAAGGTTCTGAACCCTTTTCTTGACTTCCAAGCTATTTTTACAGTTTTGCGGTCTTTCTGTGACTTCATATGTGTGCTTTGCCTGCTGGTACAACATGCTTCAAATTCGCTCGCCCCGTGTCTGTCCAGTCACAGCAATGCGAGGCTAGTTCCCTTCTTTGAAGAGTTTTACCTTCAAGCAACATACTACAAAAGAATGTTTTTCATGCTGATATTCGCTATTAGAGCACGTTGTTGCTGGGTAAGTGTCTTCGGCCAGCACTGAATGACTGGTAGCAATTGCCATTGATTGCTTTGTAGCAGGAGCACAAGACGAGATAAAAGGAATTTGGCGCGTGACTCGCATTCTTTTGCACCCCGGTAAGAGGAGACAGACAGATGCAAGATCTCCGGCTGCAATGGTGTTACAAACGTTATGCAAAGCAAATAAAATGTTTACCAATGAGTCACATAGTATGAGATAAACGTGTACGAATTTTGTTTGCAGTCATAGATGCCTTGCAGTGAAGCACAGGCCTACTTTTCTGCTTTGTGTTCCGCTCTATTGCTAAAACATTTTACGCAGGACTTTTCTTCTTTTACGTCGATTGTGCTTATTCTACATTTATGTAGCAAATTAACATTTTTCTGACCTGCCGTGGTTGCTTAGTGGCTATAGTGCTTGACTGATAAGCACGAGTGTGTGGAACCCCAGGTTGTCCTAACTTCCAAAATGACCTACTACTCCATGCCTCATAATCAAATCGTGATTTTTAATGTAAAACCCCATCATTTAAAAATTTTCTGCAATGTATATATGCCCTACTTTAAGGCCTAAAACATGTCTAATTGTCAAGGAAGGTTTGGTTTGCTGTGCAGCCATGACAAGTGTAAAATGGAATCTTCCTTGCACGAAATAAGCTTTTGTCTGGCGCTGTCAGAGAAGCCGTCACTTAATGTGCGCAGCATACCTTTCACTTAAGTTACTTTTTCAGGTGTGGGTTCCCTGAATGGGGAAGCTTGGTCAGCAAACAGGAAATTCTGTTTGAGTATGTTGCGTGACTTGGGTTTTGCAAAGACTGCTATGGAGGACCGCATGATGGTAAGCTACGTGCTCTCTTAAAATTTAAAATTTAAAGATTAAATGCAACTGGCACTATAAATCATTAGGGTTCTTTCTTTGGCTGGATACTTTAGCGACTCACTGTACTATACATTACGCTGGCTTGGAAGTTGACAGTTGTCTAATCACAGCGGTACCAACCATTGTCCTCAGTTTGCCTAAAATGCGCCGCTTTAGCCCTCGAAATTGGATTTGAATTGAAATTTATTCTCCAGGAGCAATTTATACTAGGAATTAGTTGTCATAAAAAGCTACTGAGATCAAACTGGTAAGGTAGCTCTCCACGAAGAGGCACCCAATAAATCCCATGAAGCCATTGACCAGCAATGCACGCCTGGTTCCCTAATGCTATGAAGTAATATCAGATAAAATAATTTTTGAGCCGTCATTATGAGCTACCGTTCCCCAATACCACAACGACACTCTTGCGCTGGGAAAATGCTTAGTCAGCCGGTAATAAAGAAAGAGTGAAAGACGGCCAGGTTACGATGAACTAATGTTTCCGCACCAGCTCACCGGGATCTCACTGATTTAGGCGGTGCCTGCTCGGGCCTAGTTAATTTCCTATTAATAAAGGGCGCGCCTACATGTAATTATACCCGCCGTGGTTGCTCAGTGGCTATGGTGTTGGGCTGCTGAGCACGAGGTCGCGGGATCGAATCCCGGCCACGGCGGCCGCATTTCGATGGGGGCGAAATGCGAAAACACCCGTGTGCTTAGATTTAGGTGCACGTTAAAGAACCCCAGGTGGTCAAAATTTCCGGAGTTCTCCACTACGGCGTGCCTCATAATCAGAGAGTGGTTTTGGCACGTAAAACCCCAAATATTATTATTATTATTATTACATGTAATTATAAAGCGCGGAACGCTGCTCTTAGTAAGTTTCGAAAACTATCACTGCGTCACAATGGCGTACTTATGAAAAAAAAATTGGAATTGCATAATTTTACAATGCCGCACCAGCGCTGGGGTTACTGCGTAAAATTAAGAAATAGAAACTTTTTAGCATGGATTTTTATGTTTAGTGATCAATTTACAAAATTAATGAAAATTGAATTTTAAAGAATATAAACTTTGTTGAAACTGATTGGATGATTCGATTTACGGTCATTTCGGACAGTCGTTAGGCCTTTCACAGTTCAGCGTTCTCCTGCCCGTGTTTTCATTGTTCCGCATGGCTCTACCGCCACTTACGTTCTCGACGCTCCGCGGATGACAGGAAGAGTTCGGCCGCGTCGCTGACAGCATTGGTGAGGCTGGTGGGAGGCCGCTCAACGTGAGCGACTACGTCATGCCGTGCGCCTTCAACAACATCGTGTCGTTCTTCTACGGCGGCCAGTTGACGCACGACCACCCGACTCGCCGCGAGCTCCACTGCGTGATGAAGCGAGTGAGCCTCGCCATGTACTCGGGGTCCTTCCACCAATTCCTGCCATGGAAGCTGCGCAAGCTGCTCTCGTACCTTCCTTTCACCAGAAACCATCGCATCAAGGAATCCTTGGCGCAACTAGAGGCGGTTTCAGAGTACGTGCACTTTACCTTTCCTGTAAACCAGTATCACGTACAAATGAATTTCACCAGTGCTATCAATTCGTATTGGCCTGGTAAGAAAGAACCTTTTTTTTTCAGATTTCTTAGATTGTCTAAAAGAACGGTTGTATTCAAGGCACTACAATGTCTTTTTGGTCAACAAGTGTGATCCATAGACGTGCTAGTTCCATGATGAGATTCGTGCACAACAGGAAACGTATTTGTTTCAGTAATTTTGGTGTTGTCTTGAAAATCTTCGTTGAATCAGTTGGAAAGTGAGCGTTGCTAACGGCGGTGGGGTGGAAACTAACAGGCTTAGTTTGGTGCTGTTTTCTCCGGTACAAATTTTAATATTTGCTCGTGGTCTCAGTGAAACTCGGCCGTATAGGTAAATTTGGGAGCACCAAGAAAATGAGGGTTAGTTCTATAGCAGAATAAGGTAATGCAGGCTTTTCTTTTCCCTTGACCTTTTTGGTCTCCGTAACGCGTTCCGCATACAACTCTTCAGTGCAATCACACACCTACCTGGCAGTTAATGACCTGAAGAAGTTGGATTTATTAGGAAAGCCGGAGGTATACCAGGATGTTTCATTCACCGGACATTCAGCAGTGCTGACCAGAAAAACACCAGCTCGGAGCTTGGCGTGCTTTGTGCTAGCGATGAAGAAATGGCTGTTGGTGACGTGAAGGGAGCCACGAAATGGCCACTCAGATTGAAACCCATTGCGACAAGTCCAAAGAAGGCGCGTAAAAAATACCTTGGGGACAGGGCAGGTATTTGTCACGTTCCACTGCGAGTTCATATAGTGGCTCACTGGTAGATTGGTAAACAAAGTCTAAAGTGAACAGACGAGAAAAGTGTCGGCTGGCATTTTTTGCAGCCTTTCTATAGTTCACACGAATGCTAGGAATTATCTGATAGGAACTTAAGAAGTTTCGTGAATTGCCGTGTGATCCGCGTAAGTGGTTGAAGATATTTACAATGTGTCATAGCAAAATATATGAATGATTATCAGTTACTACACTGTTATGCCTAAGTGAATCAGCAGTATAAATTATGTTCAGTTTGGAGGTGGCATTTTCTTGAACGAACCAGCGACAAGACGCTGTATCAAGATACTGCTTACGCTGTTTTGCTTTTTATGGATAAACCCTGCTGGGCCTCTCATTGGTTGCCTGACAAGTGTCGAAACGCTATTTTTTTACATTTTGGCGTAAACAGATCCGCTATGACGTAGCAGTAATGCTCTCAAATTCTCGAATGTAGTATAAATGCCCTGATATTTATGATAATTATATAAATTCAATATAAATATTGAACAATGCGGTACGATGTTGCTTTAATGCGTGTGCTTTACATTATGAGGGGCAAAAGGATCGTGGCAAGTTTTTTGGTTTTCCAGTAGAACGGTGTTTTTGGAAGTAATGGCGCCATTAGGGTTACCAAAGCTTCAAAATTCTTCATTTCGAATCTACAAGACGTTGACTGTATACATTTCATAATAGCTTTTAATGCGTATTAGGCTACCTGATGTCGGAAAAATTCGAATTTGTCGAATGATGGTTCTTCGGACAGTAGCAATAGTAGCAATTTTCCAAACATTTACCTTACTTGTACCCCAAACTAGGCAGAAAAAAACTTCACCAAGTAGTAAAACAAAAGAAAGCGTATGTTGAATTTTGCTTTGAACAGAACCATCATATCGCAGCGGCAAATTGCCCCAGCAGTCTCACGCACCTCTATACCAAATTGATTATCGTGGCTGTCTTAGTTAGAACGCATAAAACAACACAATGCTGGAAATCTTGTGCGAACATACAAGCTCAATTCCCTTGCTGCAGTAATACCGTATTTGCCCGACTCTTCCGCACCACCCACCGTAATGCGCAGGTGTGTTACTGCTCAAATATAAAAAAAATACTTGGTGCCAATTTCACCGCGCACATCAAATAACGAAACCTGAGTCTACGCGTACCGTGTTGAAACAATTTTATAGAGGATACAAAGACACACAGACGCGTGCACAGCTGAACCTTAGTGGCTAGTCACTATCGGAGGCGGACGACAGCTGCTGTTCGCTGTCTATCGAGCACAGAAAGTCATAATCAGTTTCATTTATTCCATTAAAATGCCAGATTTCTTGAAGACTCGCGCAACCACCGCCTGCGAGAGGGCATTGCACGTAACACGTGCCCAACTTGCGATGTCTCGGAGCGTCACTTTCTTCTGACAGCCCTGACGCGGCAGTGTGGCTAGCAAATTTGCACTGAGCTTCTTTTTTTTTCAGTAAGAATACGTGTCGTTTTTGAGTTGAATTGGTTACGATATTGACGCGCATGCAAACTCGAACGCACCATTTATACAAACTAGGTGCGCGTTATAAACGTGCGAATAGAGTAATATTATTTACAAGCATAAATAGTGTATTTTGCAGCACAGGATGGTACAGCTTCTGTTTTTCTTGTAATATTATTAATATAGCTCTTCTGCAATAGTCCTGCAATGTAGGCAGTAGTTCAATGAAACGTAATGATATGGAAGTAAGTTGGAAAAGAGCCCAGCACTGTCCACGGCACAAATGATCTTCCTTTCCATATAGATCATCCTTTGAGGTACAAAATCATTATTGTTCCCATACACATTAAAAAAATGTAGTCATAACAAACTCACCCGCGTCCTCTTTCCCCTCCCCCAAAAAAAACAACAGCAGCAGCAACAACAACTATAAAAATGTTAATGAGGAACATCAATCATCCCCAAAACAAACATGCTCTCTTCCAGGTAATTACAAAATAAAGCAAATGTTTACCTGCGATATTATAGCATGTGACATTTTGAGCGACAGTAAGGTGACCTACGGAATCGGAAGCGATTACAAAATATGTATCGTGTTACGTACCATGTGTGTGTACGTACCATGTGTATGCGTATGTGTACCTGCACCAATATGTGCCATGTCGTGTAATATATTCTTGTTTAAACCTAGAGATACCGTTTTAGTGCGATATTGGGGAAAATTTCTCTTTTTTTATAAAGTAACGTTCTCATGAATGCGCAGGTTGTTCGGTAACGAGAGGGTTAGTAATAAATATCGGAATAGCAGACACCTGTCATAGAAGCAGTAATCAATTTGAGCCTGGCTAAACAGTTCTTTTGACGTGGTCCCCTGTTAAGGAAGCAAGTTGAAGAATCCCAGGCGGCGAAGTTTGGAGACGAATGCAAAGACTTTATTCATGGATATATCAAGAAGATAGAAGAAAGCAGAGGAGAATCAAATCCCTTATTTACTGGTAAGTGTTACGAATCATAGAATTCATTCACATCGTTAAAATCTAACCCGTAATAGAATCGGCTCCACTCGGCAGCAAAGCTGCAGATTAAGATGCATGAGTACAAGTTGCTTTAGCAACGGGTGGTTGTCCACGACAAATGATTTTCTGCACGTGATACGTCCAGTGGCCTCACACTTAGTTTCTGCTTTGCCACGCATGAAATGCCGGATAGATACAAAACCCCTAATTGCTATGGGTGAAAGAGTAGGGCATCGCGATGGCTAACGCAGTGATAAATAAGCACAGCGGAGCACGATCGCACTTAAACACCATATGCCGGGGCCGCCTAGAAGCAGTGGGTGGTCATGACGTTGTGTGCACTAACATTTCAATTAGCATTCATGTAGCTGAAGTGATGTGCATGCGAAGCACGATGTAAACATATGATGAGGAAGGCAAGATATATGTGATCGCCCATAAAACTGCGCCTTTTTCAAACCAGAATTTCCTTCGACCAGAACATATCATAGAAAGCATATCTTTAGGACTGCATAAAGATGTTAGAGTCGGGCTATCAACGCTCTCAAGTACTGATTCGTCTGGAAGTCAACAATTTTAGAAGGTTGCATTTAGCTTTAAATCAATCGCCCCAGCAGCCTCTGTGGGGCCCTCGGAAGATACTGCAGCAGTGAATACAACAAAAGGAATAATAGCTAGAATTACCTGACGTCTAAACAAACAGATACTAATAAAATATCTCACGGAGAAGGACGTGACCAAACCATTACAGTAACTTATTAGTCGTCTGTACCTAAGGTAGTATTATCAAAGTTTCTTAATCACCTAGTTCTCGTTTCTATCAATACAGTTCGTAGATCTTTCTATTTTAGCCCCTGCAACGTACAAAAAAAAGCTTTTATTAGACGTATTAATTGTTATTGGCAGTGCAATAACAGCATTAGAACTGAAACTGATACACAATGATGAGATAAGAAACTATCTCTTAATATGTGTGTAGCGATAAAAACTAGTAGCTAGTTTTCCAGCCTGTTAAGGTTGTGGTAGTGAAATAGCTCTACAAAATTCGATTTAAAATTTATCAAAAATTACTTCCCGCCTATTTTTTGTCCACTAATGCGAAACAGCCCAGGCATTGCAGCGCTCTTGAGGCCAGGGCTGCAATAGTGTGCAATGGCTGCTCAGCTGCGCGTTTTCCTCAATTATGCCAATTGTTTAAGACAACTAAAACCTCGGTAAGACTAAATGAAACCGTTGCATTGTCCGAGCTCGTTGCGTTTCAGTGTGGAGAATGCCACCACTGGTTTAGAATCTATGGTGGCGACTGCCACCCCCCCCCCCCCATTTTGGAGTCCGTGAGCACAGCATCCGCTGAAAGGAAGAGCACCTACGCTATATCCAGTCAAAACAGAAGGGGCCGAGCGAGCCGTTGGGTGGAAATGGTAACTGAGCCGACCAAACCTACTAAGCTCAACCAACTCCAACAGCGTGAATTCGCTCGCTTCTTGCAACATTTTCTCTGACATTGCAAATGGCATGAGAGAGTGGCACAATGCTTTCGCATACTTAGGCAGCTACAGTGCAGTTTCTGCGTGAACTTCTTTTACAGCGTGAGCTGTTATGGGCTTACACCAAGAAATGATATTGTAGGCGGCCTCCACTGGTGTTCATAGCAGCTATCGTCTGTTGTAAGAAAAAAAAAACTACGCTTAAGCTTCAGAGGGAATCAAAACCGTTTAATCGGCGCCCGAGTCGAGTATGTTACCGCTCAGCCAGACGAGCGCTCGCAAAAATATTTGAAAGGAGGCTCTTTAGAGTCATCCTGCTGGGCTAGGTGCCACCTGTGGAGCTACGTAGTTGCGTGCTGAAGTTGAAGTTTCACGCTACAGCACCAGACGTTACGCCGTGTCGACTACAGTCACCGACGGCGCGACCAATTTTTCACCGCTACTTTCATTGCCTCAGTAGCTGCAGAGGTAATACACTGACTCCAGAGGAAGTTCTTTGCTGAAAAAGTGGCAAGAAGTGAAAAGTGAAGTGAGAAATGAAGATTTGACGCAAGAACATTCACTTTACACTTAGCACGTAAGTATGGAACAGTGCGTTGAGTGTATTTCGTATATATTCGAGAAAAATTCGATGGTCTCCTTATAAAACTATAATGCAAAATTTACGAAGCGTGAAAGGGTGAAAGGGTTCGTTGGAGGCGCATGCACTAGATGGTTCCACCACAGCGAGAAGGCTTCGGATCACGCTGATTGCGAATCTCGCCTGAATCGCAATTTATCTTCAGTAGACGCGCGCCCGTCCAGTATTGCAACACGGCAATGCCCTTGCATATGCCGATTTCAACGCATGATTAATGTGTCGAGCTTTGCCTCATAGCACTCATAGCCATGAGCGCTATAAGCGGCTTCGTTGTATTAACTGTATGTCGATGGCACTGAGCAAACGGCCATGGTCATATTAACGCTACGCTGCCATGACTCTTCGATGCAAGTAGTGGCGCCTTCTCACAAAGCGAACTACTACTGAGTTAGTGAAACGTATAGCTTCTCGTACGGCTGCAGCCAGGGGACGTCGGGGCTCAACAGAGCGCCGTGCAGAGAGAAGCTGCACCTCGCCGTCAACTCCGGGCCGACAATGCGTTTCCTGCTTGAGAAAATGACACCAAAAGATATCATCGCGAATATTCTCACGTACGTGCTGCCGAAAATGAGGCCCCGAAGCTTCGCCTCCAAGAACCAAAACCACGCGAAACTGTGTCGGATATACAGGTATGTGTGCACACTACACCACTTACGTCCGCGATCACTACTTGCTGTAGGCATCCTCAAATAGCTTAAGACAAGCTAAAAGTAGGCAGATCCTTCAGTATACGTTATGGCTGGACTACGTCTTTCGTGCAGGCCCGGCAATTTCGTTTATGCATACGTGTGCTGTAGGCTGCGCGCCTCATCGCGTCGCCGCCGTCATCGCTACTTTAGCTAAGTTCTCAAGTTCAGTTTGGCCAAGAGAAAAAGCAAGCGGAATTTACTGAGACTCAGGGTCACTAAAGTTCTACTCGCCCATGCTCACTCGGACTCAGACTCATCCAAAGTCGACGCATCCGGGATAACCCACATACACGGGCGGATATGAGTCTGAGTGAGTCGACTAATGAGTTTGACAACCTATGACAATGCGTAAGAATAACAGTAACCATGGAACATAGCAGTCTTGAAACTTAGTGTGTCTGAAGTAGCATTTAAAGCCCTTTCCGACTGTAAACTGACGTATTCGTCACAGTGCTGAGCAGCTGTGACGTTATAGCAGGAACGATGTTCTGAACAGCAAGCTAAAAGGTCTATACTGCTGGTGCAACAGCATTCTTTTTTTTTCATACTTGTAGCGGAGGTTTACTGCAGAGACACAATCAATCCTGTTCAAGAGCATGGATTGCGTGCCCTCAATTGCTGTACATTTAATCCGCATTTTTAGGAGAATACGAATTCCTATTCGCCCGAATTTTGTGCAGACCGCTACCTTGTTGGCAACGTAAACTCGTTCCTCATGGGTGGTACCTTCAGCACAACCAGTACGATGATGTGGCAGATGCTGAATTTTGCGAGACACCCCGACACGGTCCAAGCACGGGTGCAACGTGAAATTGATGACGTGGTCGGCCACGATCGCCAGCCAACCTGGGAGGACCGGAAGCAGATGCCGTACACGTTGGCCTGCGTCTGGGAAGCGGACCGATGGAAGACCGCTGGCCCGCTTGGCCTTCCGAGAGAGTAAGCATGCGTAGTTCATCAGTACTCCTCAATGTGACTTTTTTTGGCGTGAGGTAGCACCAATAAACAAAATTATAAAGTGGACCATACAGAAGCTGTAGAAGGCTCTATGACCGTTATGGGCCATGCTTCCCCTTCGGAAGAAAGTCTTAAATAATTCGTACGAAGTTGCATGTTTGTCTGCTTTTTTATCAGTACAAACTTACAATGTTGTTTCGCGGCCATTGTAGAACTTAAAAAAGAAAGTAATTACTGGAAAATAAAAGAAATATTAACGCTACTTCTTATCTTATCCCCCGAGAAAGTATTGTGGCATAACCGTCTGCGATGTATTTGCGCTTTAAGCAGACTTTCTAAGGTTGCGAAAAGCTAATAATAATATTTGGGGTTTTACGTGCCAAAACCACTTTCTGATTATGAGGCACGCCGTAGTGGAGGACTCCGGAAATTTTGACCACCTGGGGTTCTTTAACGTGCACCTAAATCTAAGCACACGGGTGTTTTCGCATTTCGCCCCCATCGAAATGCGGCCGCCGTGGCCGGGATTCGATCCCGCGACCTCGTGCTCAGCAGCCCAACACCATAGCCACTCAGCAACCACGGCGGGTTATTGCGAAAAGCTGGTCATGTAGTTAACGGAAGCAAGGCGTAATATCGCTGTATCCCTGTAATACCACTGTACGTTGTAGCATTAGGACAATATCCAACGTAATAATTGCCATACATACCCAGAAATAGGCTCACGGGTTCAGATTGGTTTGAAAATATGCACCCGACCACTCTGAATAGGATATTCTATCATTACAACAGAACCGCATTGAATTTGTGGGAGGACAGAATGTTATCGGCTTACTCTTAGAGTTCTCGAAATACTTTCTGCGGGTTACATTTGAAAAACCTTTGCTACAATCAACACAGTGAAGGTGGCATGTTGTGGTATCGCCTGATTCGATATACCAATGTGACGTAACCTAGGGCTTGGTCCGGCCGAGTCTGAGCACGGTGTCGTTGTGCATATTTACATTGCTTGTCATTTCGTCACTCATCGTATTCGTGCGGCTAATCAGGCGTCCTTACTGCGCGTGGCTTGCTATGGGCAGGAGTCGCTAATTCCTGCCTGATCTGAGCATGACGCCTTCGTGCATATCACCATTGCGGTTCCCGTCGGCGGCCATTGTGTTCACGCTGTTCTTCGGGAGTCCTATGCTTAGCCTCTCCATAGCGCTATCACAAGACAAATGAAGTGGGTTGCCCAGCGGATTCTTCTTTTCTATATGGTAGTGTAGTGACGTCACTTCCTGTATCGTGTGCTGCATTTGCTGCTTCCCGGCGACTGCAGCTTTTGCAACCGTAATTTTTACTAGGATACTCTTGCAGCGAACGCTATTCGTGCAGCCCGCGCTGCCGCTCCTTGCAAGCGTGGAGGCAAGCGCCATCGGTGGTCCTGGAAGCAATCCAGCGACTCTCATTGTGCGCGCGTTCTGCTGTGATTGTTGAGTTTTGGATACTGAGAAGAAGAAATACAGGGATGCTGGTAATTTATTTATTTCATTACCTCGAATTCCCGAAGGCGTTACAGAAGGGAGTGGGAGGGAAAAATACATCGTTGTTGTGATTGTTGGTGGCTAGTATAAACAATAATAATTGTCGACAGCGGATTTAAATGTAAAAACACTTGGAATGGGGACGACGGAGGTGGGCAGATGGTTTAATTTCCTCGATCTCTTTGGCAAGAATGAATCGGAAAATAAGTTAGGATGGCAAAAAGGGATTTCAACGCTATGACGGTGATTAGTACGTCAAGACAAATAAGATGGCTCATTAGGAAGTTAATTTTTCAGGTGTGGATTATGAAAATATTTATAAAATAAGGATAAACAAAATAATTTTCTGCGCAGAGGAAGTTTAGGAAGTTTCGAAATGTGTTTCATCAACGATACACTTGAAAAGCGGGAATAATTTGACAGAATGAAACGCGCACTATGATTTTGTACTCAGTCTAATTGGTTATTAAGAAATGCTTTGCTGGAATCACATAAAGCGCATGCATATTCAAGCTTAGGCCTTGCAATTGTTTTGTACAATGGTAATTTAAGAGAAGCTGGTGCCCTTGACAAGTTGCGGCGTAAGAAACCTAACGCGCGATTAGCATTGTTAACGATGTAGTGAACATTGGTTTGCCAAGAAAGGTTAGCAGTCAGTTGAAAACCCAAATACTTATACGTGGTAACCTCATCAAGTACAGCGTCATCAATGTGATAACGAGGAGGGTTACAAGAAGCTTTTCGGGAAATTCTCATTACTTTACATTTTTTAACGTTCAAATGCATTTGCCACGCGTTGCACCAGTTAGTTATAGCGGCGAGGCCAGATTTAAGTGCTGCACGATCAGTGTCAGATAATATTATGCGATAAATTAAGCAGTCATCAGCGTTTAGCCTGATGGATGATTGAACTACATTAGCTATCTCTTTAATTTAGACTAAGAAGAAAAGAGGGCCGAGGACAGAACCATGCAGCACACCGGAAGTAACTGGACTGGAAGAGGAATCAAAATTATTCACTGTCACAAATTGCGTTCAATCCAGGCAAGAATGTTAGGATCAATGTTTAATTTGCTTAACTTTACACGAAGTAGAGAGTGAGAGAGGTCAAACGCTTTCCGAAAATCTAGGAATATGCAGTCGACAAAACCCCCATTGTCAATAACAGCGAAAAGTTCATTGGTCAAGCAAGTTAGTTGCGTCTCACACTAAAATGATATGCAAAACCCATGCTGTTTCGCCATAACGAACGCATTACACTCCAGGAAATGAGCTAAACATGAGTAAATAATATGTTCTAATAGTTTGCAAGGAAGGCTAGCTAATGATATAGGTCTATTTATATTGTGAATTGACGTCACCAGACATTAAAAGCGGTACCGCCTCACCCACCTTCCAATTGCCAGGTAACTGGGCAGAAATGATGGGCTGTGAAAGAAGTTCTTTATATATGAGGAGTACATTGCAGTGTTCTTCAAAAATTTTGAGTTGAGACCGCCCGTTCCGCATGACGAAAACAATTTCAAGCTTTTCATTAAGTGCAACACACCAAAAGAATCTATAAGCACAGGATCCATCGGTGGGTAACCCATTCTACAATACGCAGATGACACTTGGCTAACAGCTGACACTTGGGAAAAAGACACTGCGAACGTATCGTTTAACATGGAACAACTTTGACAGAGTAGGGACACCCTCATTATTGTTTAATAAGATTGTGCTGTCTTTAGAACCACCAAATATGATCCAAAACATTTTAGGATTTTCTATAAGTAATGATGTGAAAGTTTTATTGAAAACAAATCATCCTTTGCTTTAGATGCGACATATTTAAATGCTGAAAATGCGAGACGGTACTTACTCCACAACTAAGAGTTGTTCAATCGCTTAGCTTTACGAAACGTGCGCTTTGCTTATTGAGAATGCGTTTTAAAGAAGTATTGGACCACGCCGAACGACGTCCGCAAGGAATAATACGCAATGACACAAATTTGGTATTCGGGCACTTCACTTTATTTTTAAACAAATACCAATTACACTCAATGGTTTATTCAGCAAAAGTGGTTTATTCAGTCACGGAGTCATCAATGAAACCTGATAATCCTTCGTTAATCATAATGAAATCAGCTTCCGAATAATGCCGCGTATATTTCCGTTTCTTTGCAACTCGCTTGATATTGCCCTCTAGCATAACGCTTATGAAACAAATGGTCACTTGGGCAAGGCAACATGTTGAGGGAGGTAACAACATCGCCGAATTTAGCGAGGACGAGCTAAAGTATGCTGGCACTTGTAGATGTCGTTCAGGTTGGGTTAGCTATTAGTTGTGCAAAGTTAAAGTCATAACATAGATCCAGAACATCCTCTTCTAAACCAGAAGTAACAGAGCGTATTGGAAACATGCCATACCAAATTATTTTAAGGAGATTGAAGTCACCCATTTAATACGTCATAAAGCTCAGAACAAAAAAATGAAGGTGCGGTTCGTGAGCGGTATCAGGCACAAAAGCATGTCGCGGTGACTGATTCGAATACACGTGCACACTTATTTTACAGTGCTAACGATAGGAATGTGAAAGAAGTGAATGTTATACGACACAGCGATTAGGACGCCACCTCCTGCTTTATCACTGCGGCCACATCGGTAAGAATTGAAATACTTTTCACATTCAATTATTTCAACATTGCATATATGCAGTTTTGCTTCCGAACACCTGTAAATGGGAAATTGTGTACATACTGGCGCAACGTAACTCCTAAATATACAAAAAGGCCATCCGAGTAAGCAGCATATCTCGTCATTTTTTCTCCCATTTCGCAAAAGTTATTTATAACATTTAAAGGGCTCATCAAAAGCATTTCCCTTAGTTATATTACAGCCATCATCAACGAATATGTTACCAATTTGTCATGGTTAAGAAAACCTAGAAAGTATTGTTTATTGAAAAGACGTACTACGTCCTGAAGCGGAGTGTGGAGAGATTATTAGCCTATTCCATGGCTTCTCATGCTTTGGATGCCGAGGTGTAGCTTGCTTGAATGATCGAGTGCGAGCTCTCCCATACCGGAGGTACGCAGGCCATGTGCCACCTTTCAAGCTGGAGTCCTCGCACGAAAATCCGTGCCTGTTCCAATGCAACCGGTATTTTTCGCCCTTTAAGTGCACATCTACGGGCAGAGTTTCAGCCTCATGCAAACGATGGACTGCGGTGATACAAATTTCATCATGTCAAGAATGAATTAGCTCACTTGAACAATGAAAAATAGACAAGTCTCTGAGCTGCGTACAATGGTGTTTAAATGAAGATCAATCTCGAGCACAGCTAATGCAAACATTGTTTCAGTAGTATGACTCGGGTACCTACACCGTACATCTTCTTATCGTGATATCAACACTAGGAATCCCGTAGAATTCCCACCATTGCCATGGGTGTCTTCGTGAGGTTCCGCATGAATTCGCTGCGGGGTGTGGTACTATCGAGCCGCACACGACGTGCGAGGTGCACTGTGTCAGGAGGAACCTAGAAAGACGTTGGTTTGATGGGCGCTGTCTCCCACTTGCCTCATTGCGGCTGTGAGGGCAGGCGGCTCCTCAATTCCGACCTGAATGCGCACGCTGCGGCGGAAAGCATGGGTTACTCCGCCCATTAGCTTTGAACTAACCTTGCTTAGTAACTCAGGGGACCAATTGCAATGCATGCTCACTGACCCGGACAGGCAACGCAGAATGGTGGGTCCAAAAATAATCTGCAGACTAACTAAAGTAATGTTTAACACTCTCGGAAGAGAACATCAGTTTACAATAGGTAGCGAGGCACCGGAAATGGTAAGGAAATACATCTACTTAGGACAGATAGTGGCCGTGGATCCGAATCATGAGACTGAAATAATCAGAAGAATAAGAATGGGCTGGGGTGCGTTTGGCAGGCACTCTTGGATCGTGAACAACAGGCTGCCATTATCCCTCAAGAGAAAAGTGTAAAACAGATGTGTCTTGCCAGTACTCACCTACGGGGCAGAAACCTGGAGGCCTACGAAAAGGGTTGCACTTAAATTGAGCAGGATGCAACAAGCTATGGAAAGAATACTGGTGGGTGTAACGTTAAAGAAGATAAGAAGAGAGAAGATGGGGTGAGGGAACAAATGGGAGTTAATCACATCTTAGTGGAATTCAAGAAAAAGAAATGGGCATGGGCAGGGCATGTAATGAGAGCGAAGATAACCGGTGGTCATTAAGCCTTACGGACTGGATTCCAAGAGAATGGAAGCGTAGCAGGGGACGACAGAATGTTAGCTGGACAGATAATATAAAGAAGTTTGCAGGGAAAGCATGGCCACAGTTAACGCATGATCACGGTAGTTGAAGAAATATGGGAAAGGCCTTTTCTCTGCCGTGGGCGTAGCCAAGCTCCTGCTGCTAATGATGAATCTTCGGCGGGTGCAAAAACTGGCAGACCGACAGGTCATGTAATGGCAAGTTTCAGGGACGCATGGAAGTTGGAGGTAGCACGAAGCGTTCGCTCACCTCTTCCTGCTCGTCGTCACGTCAGCGTCCGGACAGCAAATTTCCGCGGTGACAGAGTGAGATCGGTACAGGTTTGCCTGCTCGTTCGTGACAATGTAAACACTAGGCGAGTGCGTTCTGGTATATATATGGTTGATAAAACTACGAACATTACTTCTTGTAGTTGTCAAATACTTTGCTATCTGTGTCAATGCTTCGTTTTTGGGGTGACACTGCAAGATTTTTTGTTTGTGTGTGTGAAAAAACGGTAAAAATGGAAGAATTATGACCATTGAGGTAACAGACCTTTTCTGTGTTCTGGTGTTTTTGTCTTTTTTTGTCAAGCCACCGTCTTATGACGCCGTCGACGAGCTGTTGTGATAACGTTGTTGCCATACCACCTTCGACATGTCTATACCATCTTCTTACCATCATTTGTTTTGTGGTTACATGATTTTTGTCACACCAATGCCATCGTAAACGTCACAGTGCACTTACTAAAGGGCCTCGACAATAATTTGTGCCGCCATCACCGAACACTGACGTCGGAAGTATGCGTCGGACGTACTGCTGTACGTCCCTTCCATGCTTGCATTCGACATAACCTATTCACTTAAAATTCGCGTGGATCAACTGTGTGGCATACCATTTGATTGGCTATCTTCCAGGCAAAATCTTTATTCGCGAGAAAACCTGGAATAGCCCACTTAGCGATAAAACCGGCGTCTGCAGCAGTGAAGCGAGAGAAATGGTTCTTGTAGGGAAAGGAGGAAAGGCTGGCACTATCTTCTGCCACCCTTGTGGGAGCACGGCTCAGCGCCAGCAGGGGGTAGGATATGCGAGTGAAGGAGATAGAAGGAGGGAGAAAGGTAGAGATTCGCCATGGCAACAGCGGAGCAGTCCGGCCTGGAAGGCCCAGTGGCTTCGACCGGAGGAGTGGATTCGTAATATACCATAGGAGGTGGCCCAGGAAAAGCGGAGTTGAGGCGGATCAGGAGGCCTGAGGTGGTGAATAGCCCTTAGGCTATTCGTCTTTGAAGAAATTTCCTAGAGTCTCGCCGATAGCCCCGACGAGTCGAGGTACTCGACGACACTTAGGAAGGCTGGTAGCTGATTACGACTGGGGAAGAGGATGTCTTACTGTCGTGAACATGGGAGCCCCAGGCGGGAGAATTCCTGCAAAAGTCGGCCCCGGGACTGCACGTGAGCAGGGCATGCCAGAAGAAGGTGCTCCAGAGTCTCTGGGTCACCACAGGAGGCACAGGCTGGCGAGGTGGCTTTCCCAAGGTGGTGCCGGCAGGCTGCGGTCCAGTAGCAAACAACTCGCAGTCGGAGAACCAACGTGGTATCCCTTCGTGGGAGGCCGTGCTGTGGAAGAGGCCGTGGAGGCCGTCCCAGGGATACCCGTTTATCAGGATGGCATGCGATGATGTGCCGGCGCAGCCTGTGTCTTGTGAAGTCCGCGGCCGTTACAGCAGGGCTGAGGGGGACGCTTGGGTGGTGGGCGCTCTTTGCGAGAATGTCTGCCTCTTCATTGCCCGGCATCCTACGTTCTCCGGGACACCTGAAATTTTATTGGCTGCAACGTCACGTCACGTGCGAGCCTCGACGTCACACGGCGGGCGAAAAAGCAAATCTGCTAGGGTTCAGGCAGGCCAGGAGGTGCGTGAGTGGAGAGGATGCAGCCATAACGCCATGTCACCCTGGCTTCCGGAAGTTTGTCTTATACGTGCATTTCACTGTCCGCACAAGCTTACGACTGTTTCTGTATGTGTAAAATGCTTGTCTGTACTCAGTACTTAGCAAAATACTCAGTAGCTACTTTTTACATAACCATCACATAGCCATATATAATGATGTTAAATAGTTAGGTGTGTATTTCTCCTAGAATCTAACCTGGAACAAGTGCGTCGAATGTTAGCTTTGAAGGTTGGACTTTTCCAGGAATTTTTGGAAAAGAGGGTGTTTTTCGCAACGTGCGTTAGCTTGAGGGAAGTGGTATATCTATCCAGAATGATTACAGCAAAGAAAATCCAAGAAAACGAAAACTTCTTTGAGAAACTGTCAAGCGGGATGCCGACAATGAAAAACGTGCTTTTGCTTAGTAATGACAAACTGAAATTTGGTGGCTGCGTTTACGCTTTGGATGACAGTATATTTCAACGAGTTGTCGCGAAGCCGTGCAAATAAAACTTCTAGTAATGCATAACAGAACACGTGAGCCATTTCTCGAACCCTGCGAGTGCTAAATTTCAATGCCAGAAGCAAAATAAATAAGGTATAACAGCTTGAATGCATCCTATTCAGATGCGACCCCCATATTGCAATTGTCACGGAAACCTGGCTGCATGATGGTATTAGCAACGAAACACTGGTATCACCATCACATGACATTTTCCGTCGGGACCATAAACCCAAGGGGGAGGTATTGCGATTATTGGAGTATTGGGCATTGCGATTATTTTAAAAGCACGTTTTCCGCAGAAATACTTCCTCAGATCGAAAACCATGAGAGTCTGCTTTTGAAAGTTAATCGTTTGGGACATGTAAAGTTACATGTTGAGGACAGTGTTGGGGACACGTTGGTATGCGCGGTTTATTGGCCACCATCATCCGCTCGCGAGTTCTTATCATCACTGCGTGACTACATGACTGTGCTGAAACACCGGAAAATTATCATGGCGGGCGACTTCAACCTACCCACAGCTAATTGGCTGCACAGGCCCGAGATGCAGCTGGCCGATAGTCCTCTTCTCGACATAGTGTTTGCATTTGACATGGAGGAAGTTGTGCTTGAAAACACACGTGACAATGCTGATTCTGGTTCAATTTTGCATCTTGTATTTCTTAGCCAAAATATGAGAGCTCGACGACCGTGTGGAGAAGGGCATATCTAAGCCCAAGCTTGTGCTGGTCAGTAGTAGGCTTGATAGT
The DNA here is from genome assembly GCF_050947875.1 of Dermacentor variabilis. NCBI lineage: Eukaryota > Metazoa > Arthropoda > Arachnida > Ixodida > Ixodidae > Dermacentor > Dermacentor variabilis. The sequence goes on from NC_134574.1 coordinate 45,628,425, forward strand.
TGTGGAATGAAATGCGTTAAGCCCTGTAAAACTGTTCAAGACTTTGTTAATGCCAATGATCGGTGTATCCTTGATGAACTATGGAAGCTGGTTTACAACTTACTAAAAACTGATGTTACTTCACTGTGGCATGCGTTTGGGACCTTCGTTAACTACTGTATTGATGTCTTCATGCCGACTAAACGTATTAAAGCACAACGAAGAAACTCATGGATTGACAGAAAAATTATACGCATAAAACGCAGGTTAAAACGCTCCAAAAGCGCCGAAAGTTATTCGCCACCTGCAAGTCCAGCTTTCAGACGCATTCTCTTTGGCCCAACAAAAATATTTTTCCAATACTTTGTCGAATTAAAAACCAGTCGCGATGAACTTTGACGATATTTTGGCAGTAGAAATACACATTTGCAAGAAATAAGGCAACGCGACATTGCGATCAGCGATCCTCCGGAAATATCTAACAAAATGAATGAATATTTCCATTGGGTTTTCACCAACGCTGATAGAGTCATGGATGTTTCATCTTCTCCGTGCCAAGTGTCAGACTTCGTATCTTTTGAAGGCGTGTTTTCTTTACTGCGTAACGGTAAAGAAAAATCTTCAGGGGGCCGGATGGCATACCAAATTCTTTTCTTCGCCGTCGCGCCGAGCCTGTTGCATACATCTTCAAGGGAAGCTGAGGAGTCTGTCGAATTCAATAAGAGGCTCATATACGGATGAGGGTTCCTTATAAACCATGCAGATGAAAGTTAGGGGGGAGGGATTGTTTGCTTAGGAACGACGTAATCGTTGGTTGAAATTCCGCTGTCGCTCCGCCCCCGGTCGAACGTCGCGCGTTGCTGCTTAAACTGACGATGCGAGCGGAGACCGGAAACTGCGGAGTAATGACGTCATCTGTGGTGTTCCGTTCCTTGGAAGTCTCCGCGACCGTGCCTGACCGTGCTTGTTTCTGCGTGCGTGCCACCATAAGCTGCTTCGCTCAACCCTGCATTCCTTTGTTTGTGTATGTGTAGAGTGGTAGTTAACGTGCGCACCATCAATAGAAATATTGGGCCGACAATGCCGGCGTTCTGTGCAGCCTACGGTTGCACGAAAACTAGCGGCCGCGACGACGTTGTCTTCCGTTACTTCCCGCAAGGCAAGGAGCTTTGAGCTAAGTGGGAGGCTGCGGTGAAGCAAAAAAAATTTGGAGGGCTGAAGAACAACAGTGTTGTGCTCTAACTACTTCCGTGACGACGATGACTACCAGAGTTTATCAATATTGCGTGATTTGGGTTCTCCTTCGCATTAGCACGCTGAAGGAAAGGTGCATGTTTATCTCCCACCCTTGATGCAGGTTTCGTCGCCAAGCACCGCGAATCTTCTATTCGCACGTGTGTTGTTAAACAGCCTGCATGCAGGTAACATATTGCAGTGCAAGTGTAAAGTTTGAATGTGTTGGAAAGCAGGCTCACGCCAGGACTCTGCACTCTCCCTTCTCTCGAGCACATAGAGAAACCGACCTATCATACGTAGCTGACGGAATTTTCCGGTTTCGAGTAGCGTGCGGATGGCGTGCTGATGAAGGTTTTACACTGCACGTCCTACAAGAACCGGTGAACTTTCCCGCGTTTAAACCGTCTCTGTAGAATGCCGACAGCTTTGGGGCAGCGCACGGTTGCCGAAGATTCCATCACCGCTTACGTTCTAGGAGGAGGCATGCAGGAACAGAACACTACAGATGTTTGCCCGGAAAGGAACTGACTGGATCGCTGAGTGCAGCTTAGCAAAAAGCATACTCTCCAAAGAAAATTTCCACACGAGGAGATGCTAACCCTTCGCCTTCGTTCGCGTAGAAAGCACTGCTTGCACCAGCATTTTTGGCTTCTTGGAGAGGCCGGCTCTTCGCAATAGGCTCGTCCATGTAGGGAGTATGATTGCTTTACTAAATGTAAACCCCATGCAAGTGATCTTGCATGCGATAGCGACAAGCGAGGCGATGGAGATGGCTGTCGCGTTCACTCGTCGCCTACAAGCCGAACTCCATGCGAGCGACGGCTTTGAGCGACGACTTCACTGTATGAGGGCAGCAATATACGCGCCGAAAGTAGCGTGATGCGTGCTTTATTCATTTGAGTTCATGTGTGTTACTGTGAAAAGGAGCAAAAACTATTTTTGAAGGTCTTGCACTAGGTTCTTATTCTTGGAGATGTAAAATTCAATAGTTTGCTCGTTCCGCGCGACAATCAGTAGTATTTCAGTGATGTACATCCAGTTCCGGCTTCGCGCTATTGGCTAGTCGCTCATAGCACTTCCGGATGACGAGGGACGAGTTCTAGATTTCTAGAAACGAGTGATCGAGTGACAACACCGAGCGATTTGTTCAAGCGACGGTCCGTTTTGTCGCTCGAAGCCGTCGCCCGTCACCGTCGCGCGCAAAATCGCTCTCGTAGAGTTTGGACTTAACGCCGAACTCCTCAGAGAAACGCAAGCTCTCGAAAATTCCCATTACCGTCTCAGAAAAACGCTACCAAACTACTTTGCACCGTGCTTCATGTGTAGCGGCAGCAGTCGGTCTGGACGAACACCGTTGTTGACATCACGAGGCGCCCGACCAATCTCAAGAGGAAACGAGGCGCGCCAGCTGCTCCAAGTCTTCTGCTGCACTTTTGGCCGAAATAAAATCTGTTTGCACTTTCTCTCACTCATCTTATATGCGATATTCGAATTCGAAGGGTTGAAAACCATGATGTACAGCTCTTTACTCAGTTTTCCTGGAAAACACTTCAGCTTCCCTTTAACAGCTGTCTTTTCTTTATGTATGAGCCCAGCAACTTTAACTGATGACTGGCGTGTGGCTCGTGTCATTTCAGTCCTGAAAAAGGGTGATCGCCTAAGCATTGAAAACTGTCGTCCCATTTTATTGACATCCATGTGCTGTAAAACAATAGAACCCATCATCGCTCATTACATAACTAATTTTCTTGAAAGTAACAACTTGCTCTGTCCATTTCAGCATGGATTTCAAAAGAAACTCTCGACATGTACGCAACATCTAACAATAGTTCATAAAATCGTTCTAACGCTTGATTCTTCCGGAGAAGTTGATCTTATTTTCTTTGATTTCAGCAATGCGTTTGATCGTGTCCCTCACGGTAAATTTCTTGGAAAACTTACTAAGCTCGACCTTCCCACATTTATCATAAACTGGATAATAATCCATAGTCACTTCGTAGACGTTAAGGACCAGGATTCTACTGTATTACTAGTTCCGTGTGGATTACCTCAAGGAAGCGTACTCGGTCCGATTCTTTTCCTAATATATGTTAATGATATAACTTGCACCATTTATCCACACGTTAAAATCATATCGTTTGCAGATGATTGTCTGGTCTTTAAAGAGATTACTTGCCGTGATGGTCAAGTTCTGTAAAGCACTAGCTTAGCCAGACCTAATGAATGGTGCACCACCTAGTCGATAATCCTAAATACTGACAAAACTGTCTTACTTCGTGCCACGAACAAAAATCAACCTATGGCATTTACATATTGCATCAATAGTACAAAAATAAAGAAATTCTCGGAATATAGATACCTAGGCATAACGATTACAAAGACTATATCGTGGTCGAAACACATTGCGAATGTTTGTGCATCCGCCTCTGGAACGCTCGGCTTTCTGCGTCGTAAATTGAAAAGAGCACCTTCAAATTTAAAAACTCTAGCATACAGAACTTATGTATTGCCAAAACTAGAATACGCCTCAATAGTATGGGACTCATATTACATAAAAGGATAAGCGTAAGCTTCAAATGGTTCAGAAGCGAGCAGTACGTTTCATTTTCAACAAGTTTAGGTCCACTGATTCGCCTTAACAAATAATGACTGAAAACGATATCCCTATTTTAGAAGCACGAAGAACTGTGGCGCGACTAAACTTGATTTTCACGATGTACGAGAAGTCGCTTTAATTTAATGGACGAACATACATTCAGCCTTACCGGTCACGCGCGTCTCTACATTGTCACGCTCACAACTTGCTCCCTTTCCGCGCACGCACTAACCTGTTTCAAAATTCATTCTTTGCTCGTACTGTTGTTCAGTGGAATGATCTACCCTCAGAAATTTTCTGTGCTGATAAGTTTGAGCGGGCAGTACTCACGTATTTTGCACAGTAATATGGAATGTTATGCAAAATAGAAGTGAGGCGTGCAGACAGGACACAGGAGTAGAGAAGTGGACAACACGAACGCAACATTTACCTGAGTAAGGTTGACAACTGCTTAGAGAAAGCCTTAGGTGATAGTGTTATCAAGATATTTCGTTACGTTCATGATTACCTGATTTTCTGTAATAGGGAAGAATTCGATTCCGCTGCTACCTCAGTAAATGAGCAATTTAAACTTTATGGGGGAGGATTAAAGTTTACCAAGGAATTTCCTCAGCGACGCGTAATTCAGTTTCTTGACATTTCCTTGATATTCGAACAAAATCATGTTTGTTGGCAGTACTCCCCAAGATCTTTGAAGCCGTTGCTAAACTTTCAATCCAAGCATTCTAAATTAGTAAAAAACGGAATTGCCATGTCGTGCCTTAAGTCTTCCCTCACCAGATCGTGCATGCACAAAATGAGCGCCAGTTTTAATGCGCAGGTCCGGCGTCCATTAGAAGCAGGGTATCCTAGTGTAGCGGTGGCCACTGTGGCTGAGCGCCTAAAGAAGTCGGTTTCGAGAGGGACGGACGTGGTTACAGAAAGCAGTAATAGCAAAAAAAGAATAGTGGCTATTCCGTATATTCATTCAGTGTCGCACAGGCTTAAAAAAGTTGCTAGTAGATATGATGTTAATGTTGCTTTCACTGCTCCCAATAAGCTAGGTAAGATATGCGCTGCCGTACAGAATAAAAAGGAGCGGGTAAAAGGCAAAAAACGAACAGATATATGTCCAGTGAAGCACCATAAGAACAGCAGTTTTACTCACTGTCATATGGGTGTGGTTTATAAACTTCCCCTTAGCTGTGGCCAGTTCTACGTAGGGCAAACGGGACGGTGCATCAATCAGAGGCTAATGGAACGTAAAAGGTCGTTAACCGGTGGATCGCCTTCTAATCTTTCGCTTCATTGCCGAGATTGTAACTGCACGCCAGAGTTAGATGAATGCGCGATATTGTACAGGCATAAGAATGAAGATAGGCGTCTTATGGTAGAGGCATGGCATATCTATAATGGTGGAAGTGCGTGCGTGAGTCAGCCTTCGATTACTTTACATAAGGAAGAGATTAAGTACCTTAACAGTTATCTCTCACGTAGGCCGGCACGTTTACCCGATTGACATGTGGTGCTACCATTCCTGTGCATGCGCCGATGAGTTTTGTGCCTTCTTTCTTTTTTCGCCTCAGTGCCCCCTTCAGTTGATCGGCGTTCTTGTTGTCCACTTCTCTACTCCTGTGTCCTGTCTGCACGCCTCACTTCTATTTTGCATAATGAATCCTTACCAACTAGCTCAGCTTTCTGTCGTTATAGGGAATGTTGTTCTCTGCCTCCTTTTAATGTTATTTTTAATATCCCCTACGCAAGTGTATTTTGTTCTGGGGGAAGGTCAGCAGAAAACACAACTTGTTATTTTGATATAATATTGACTATACGAGTGCATTTTCCTTATGATGTGAATATCGTCCTTTACAACACAAAACGGCCAACTTGTTCTTTTTTTCTTCCTTTTTCTCTTCCCCTTTCTGTTTCATATGAGCAGCAGAAAAGCACATATTATTCTTGTCTTAAATGAGTGTTTGCAGAAATACGCCCACCTGCTTGGTCTGTATAGACAGCAGTATGTACAAATAAACCAATAAAAGCTGTCACCTGCGTTTTATTTTTACCTCGGTAATCACTATCAAGAAAGTAATGCATAAAAAAGGAGTAAATTCAGCAAAACAAAATCATAGCCAATTGAATCTTGAAGGTGATTGGTCAGCGAAGATGTAGATATGTTGCGCCTCATTTAGGGCGATTTGTCAACCACCATTCCCATGATGTGCGCTCATCACGCACATGGCTCTTCAAAGTGACACATATGACACAAACAGAAGTTTCAATGCAGATTAAAAAACTTTTGTTCATTTATTACTTTGAAATGACTGCTGCAACTGCATTGTGGTCGCTATGATACACACTGAAGCTTTCGATTATTGTTTGTGAAATGTTTTTGGCCAAATTTATATAGATTTATAACCTGCGTACGGTAGCTCGCTGACTGAGATAGTTAAAGTAACCGAGGCCAAACTCTTCCACGAAAAGGGTGAACCAGTGCTTTGTTTCCGGTTTTGAGATGTCTACGTTAACAGCTCCCACAACGACTACCGGGGAGGGATTGACGGTAACGTAGGTTGAGCAATGCAAAAGTACGTGCGACTCGTAGTTAATCATACGGTTTGATGGCTTTTTTTTACTTCTGCGTTTCATATTCCTACACACCATACCCGTACATAGGAAAAGGCGCGCGCAACGAGTTCAAGACGAGGATCGAAAAATCGCTCGTGCTGTTGTTCCGCCATATCACCTTCTCTGTGTATATATACACAAATACATTTTTCCTTCGTTTTGCTTAGTCTTAATCCCGCCACATTTTTGGTGGAGGTGCAGGGTACCAACTCGGTACAGCAACTTGATACGGCGGGACCCTTGCCACTGTTCTAGCCGTAACAGTGCCAATGTCAACAGCTGTCGTTGACCAGCCAAGAGACCCGTGCACGTTTTGTGGGACGGGTGATGTCGACATTGAAGAGTGGTTGGCGATCTATGAGCGTGCAAGTAAGAACAACCGATGGGATGGTACGGTCTTGTTAGCCAACATACTATTTTATCTTCAAGGGAAAGCAAGGGTGTGGTTCCAAAAGCACACTCCAAATGCAAGTAGTTGCAGCAGGCCGTTTGCAATTCCGAGAGTATTGTTAGCGACTGTCCAATCCGATAGTTCTCCGCTGCCACTAGAGCGACGGCCACTTCTTCAGCCTCGACTACCGTGCAGTCTTGTAGCGAAACGCTGGTTCTCTCTCGTAGGGTTAAGTCGACCATCGTTGATACTGCATTCTTGGTTCCTCTTTTTCTTGTGTATATGGCTGCGTCCACATGCACCGTTGTCTTCTGGGGAGCGTTAGTTTTCTGGAGACATTCGACCTCTGCCTCCCTGCGACGCTAATGGAGATTGAGGTCGATGTTCCTCGCGATTGGTGCTATTTTAACCGTGATGCGGAACTTGGCATGGAATTATCTTCGGGATCGCCCCATTTATTTGGAGTGCTTAACGCCTGCTTCATTTCCGCGGCGGGTCGTCCCGGCATTGCACAATCTTCAGGATTTTGTGTCTACACACGCACACGATCCTGGGGGAACTCGCCCTTAACAGCTTTGCTGCAATATGCGGCAGCGCTCCAAAGCGCTATGGCTAATGCACTTAAGTGCATGCCACATGAAGCTTCCTTTGCTTTTTTCATTACCTCCAGAAGCTGCAGTTGTGCGCAGATAGCTGATCAGAATGCGTACAGAAAACTTAAGAGTCATTAGTTGTAAAGTGAGTGAAATTCCTTTTTCGGAGCTCGGTCCTAGAACGTTAGGGACAAAGGGTAACTTTAGTGCTGTTCTGCTGAGTGTTTTGACACAAGATGCAAATAATATTTTCATCAACTGAACACACGCTAAGCCAATTTCTTCCGCGTTAACTTAACGAGAAGTATGTGAAATTGGTTATAGTGTCCGCATTTCCAGAAATTCACAGAACTTGATTAAGAGCAGTATATGGTTAGGTTTGTGAAGAAAAACTTGTTTTTGAACCTGCAACAATTTTATGTTTTGTTAAATATGAATCATCTTAAAACGTGTGGGTGTAGCCTCACACTGACCAGATCAAAGCGGAAAGTCTCCCCGCTTTGCACTGGTCAGTGGCGTGCTTCACCCACACGGTCTGATGATTAGTCATCAAGTCGCCCAACTTTCCTCGTTAGTGATGCGTTGCAATTTCGAATTTGAATTTGCCCCACAGATATATCGGCTGCTTCGCAAATAATTCCCCTATCGTCTGCTCCTCTGTTCCACTTCCCCCTCATAGGGCAGCTAACCAGACGTTCTTTTTTTAATGATAGCCTTAGCCTTCTTGCTTTTTCCATGCCTTTGTTCCACTGAAATGTTCCAACCCAAGTCGGCTCGTGTCTGAGACTCCTACGAACAAGGTTGAAAATCTGTTGGGTAAGACATTAGATAATGTCCGTACAACGCCATGAGATAATGGCGCTGTACGGATCAAAACTACAATATCATTATGAGGCACACCATAGTGGGGCAGTTGAAAATAATTTTGAGCACTTCGGCTTCTTTAACGTGCCACTATATCTATGTAGGGAGCTTTCTTGCATTTTTTGTCCCAATCGAAATTTCGCTGCAGCGGACGGAATTGAAGGCGCCACCTCGTATTCAACTGTGCCATGTTGTATCCGTTGAGGTACCGCGGTGGGTTTGAACATTCGGGTTCAGTTTAAAAAAATCCGAAGTACTTTATCAACACACCACTTTAAAGACTTCCATTCGTACGAATAGGTCAGTCTCATCGCCTTAAAGCTGCTGATATTATGAGCAGTGGTAGCTGAGCGGCTATGACGTTGTGCGGTGGAGCTGGAGGTCGCGGAATGCGGAAACTCCGCCATCTACGCATTGAGTACATTGTAGAGAACCCCCAAGTAGTGCATATTATTCCGGATTCCCACGCTATGACGTGCCTCGTCATCAGATTGTGGTACTGGGGCGTACAGCTATTGAACTTGTTTATATTTACTAATCTATTCTTGGCAAATAAATTCGAAGCATCGGCTCTGTATGCATTCTTTCCAGCCGCATTTTAAACCAAATTATACTTATTATTACAGTTAGAATTCAATCTAACGAAACCTGATTTTACCAAGTTCCTGATTTAACGAAGCAATTTCCATTCCCCTTAAGGTAAGGTTCAATGTTGGCATGAACTCGAAACAGTGAAACTCGCTTGTTTGCACTGCATCTAACGAAGTCTTTCTGAAATAAATGAGTAAAAAACTGTAATTTCGTTCTAATTTTGACACATACGCGTTTTCTTAAAGCGTTCGCTCTAAAGCTGTCGCGTTAAAACAACTACGTGTCATACTGAAGGCCCTAGCTTTATTTTGACGAGGCTGCACGCAGCGCCCATGCCCGAAACAGCGGACTCGCCCACCGCCTCGGTAGGTTGATTTCGTTACGTCACGGTTTGCGCGACAGATGGATCGACTACCGGCAAATACAATGCAGCGGTAGCTTTTCCGCGTCGCGTCGTTACAATTATACATTTCGAAGGACCGAAAAATTTACTTTCTTGGTTCTGAGAACTACCCAATTTACCGAAATAATTTGGGCGTCGTCATCACTTCCTTCAATCGAGTTTAAACTTTATACCTTCCGATTGTTTTCAAACCCCTTCACGGTAATCTCACTAGCCCCGAACTCCTCACTTGTACCCTTTTTCGTGTGCCACGCAAGATCACCAGAAAACATAGACGTTCCCATATTCCTGGCAGTCATAACCAGCAGTCAACCGTCCCGCCCCACAGAGTAGATTCTTCATAACACATATTTTCATGACTTGAAAAGTCATCATAACGCACTGTCATTACTCTTGTCTGAGCTTTGCGTTGTTGTATTGTATCAGTGTACATATTTGGGCTTGTTGGTGTAACATGTTGCAGTTTTTTTCTGTATAGCAAATAGCAAAAGGGCGTCTGTTTTCTCTTCGACGTCCTTGTGCTATACGCGCTACACGAAAAAGACACTGCAAAATGTTGTGTCGTAGTTTCGCTCATTTTGAAACTGCTCTTCTCCTCCTTTTTATATTATATTGATCGTTCGCTTTGCTGTACGTGCACTCTCCATTTCAAGCTAGTTCTTTTTAATGCGACCGTGCTAAACACCATGTGTCGCAAAAGATCCGGTGTCGATGCTGGCGCCCCAGGCGGCGGCGGTGACGTCCGTGTGAAAAAAAAATAATCCTGAACTGCGCATCCCGATTCACGCAGGCCCTCCGTGTGGCGCACAGGTATTGCTAAAATAGCTGAATTTCGGGAAGTAACTCGGTCAGAAAATTCCTAAAGTACAACTTGCACACAACCTGCAGACATGGTAGCATCGCAATGTAATTTGAACGTACAAGAAAGCATAATTTTGTTACGCGCAAACTCAAATACAAACTCCTTTTGCAGCTGCCGTTTGAAGTCTATCTTAGTAGAAGCGACGCGCCCAAGAAAGCTCGGCTGCATGCAATGCGTTCGGCACCAGCGCTTCCAAGAATACATCACTGTTACATGAGCTGCATTTGCCGGGAAGCGGGATAATCGGGGAGGCATCTTTGAATTCTATCGCGTTGAAATCGTAAAGGCGAAACTTAAACATCCTCTATATATTAATCAATGTCTTTTTACTTATATTTGCCTCCACCTTTTCTTTTGTTTTTAATGTAGCCGTCCACTATTAATCACACTTTAGGGTTGATCCTGGGTGCGATAAATAAAGGAATGATTTATTTATTCGTTCATACACATATTTTGCAAGCTTGTGAAATCAAATAATGCTAAAATTAATAGAGATCAATAAAGATTTGTGCATCGGAACGTCATGCAGGATACATCGCGATCGCAATTGAAAAAGATGATGTTTCGTGAACCTGAATCCTTATTCATATAGTAAGTGCACGTTAAAGTATGTTGACCAGCACTGATGAATTATCTGGCCTAGTAGCAGGAAATTAGTGATCGTGAGGGTATAGCCTCACATCACTACTTCCCCCCTTCCAGTGAGCCTGTAAGATGGATATTAGCTGAGATTCATAGGCATGTTTTGAAACTGAAGTAAGTACTAGCCCTTGAATAAAAGCTGATCCTTGTGATTTCTGTACACTATAAATAAAAAAAGGCCATTGAACAGTGCGCTAGACCAAGCCATAAGTTTATCCATTTTGGCTGTGCGTCTTTGAGAAACGTGGTCACAGTATTATAGGCAGTTGTCTAATAAGCAGTACTTAAACGACAAAAAATATAATCGACTTGTTAAACCTTGGCGGTACAAAGAGTGAGTGCTGAGGAACCATGCACCTGGAGGAGAAATAGCGCAGCAGCGGTTTGTTTTATTTGCCTCTCTTCCTTTCTGGAATATTTTTTGCCGGGGTTCTAGCATAAAAAGATATATATAATTACCCATAATGAACTTTATTGAGGGTGGTTGCGATAATGTAAGAGATCGTTCTGAGAATAAATCCTAAAATACGCTGCCGTAAACTATGGGAGCAGGCTTTGCGAGGCTGAAAACACGAGTTATTTACTTAATGTCACTTTTTATCAGCGTATCACCGTACGTAAAACGTCGGGACAATTAAAGCCCGATAAAAGCAATTGAGCAGGACGTAAATGTAGAGAGCATGCTAGCCTCTATACCTTCAGCCTTTATATACACCTCGGCACCTTAAATAGGGCACAGGCACTTCTGAATACCTACACGGCAATCTTTACATCACAGAAAACAACAAAGATTACGTGAGCTCTAGGACAGCCATCACTAACACTATAGCATGGTTACAAGAAATTTCAGTTTTTGCGACTACGCAGGAAGCCAAATTTCTATCGTGTACAATGCCGCATGAATGGAGCATAAGTAGACGAACCAGGCTTTGGAATACATACCCTCGCACCTCAGCACGTACACGTCTCTACATATAGAATGCGTAAGTAATGAAATACTGTACATTAGGCTCTTTGAAAAACTGCTCCCGTTGTTTTACTCGATGCCGTGTCAGCGAACAAGTTATTTGTCTTCAACTGACTAGCAGACATTAATTTATACATGAGGGGAAAGAAATATTGAAATGTATTTGAAACAAACTATCGCATATGTGCGCGTAACTTCAAGCGGGGGTGAGCTGCGCTGGTAATAATAATAAAAAAAATGCAATGTGAAAATGCTTGTTGCCCCTTCTTTCAGGTGTGCAGAGGATGTCGTGGTTGGTGACTTCTTCCTACCGAAGGGCACGGTTGTTCTCCCGAATATTTGGGCGGTTCACAACGACCCAGCTCTTTGGAAAGAACCTACAAAATTTTACCCGGAACGCTATCTGAATGAAGATGGGACATTGTTTTCGCATAAACCCGAACATTTGATACCATTTTGCATAGGTACGTGATTTTTTTTATTACGGAAAGCGCAAACCAGCAACGCTAAATCACAGTGTGATGAGGACAAGAGAGATTGTAAAGATCAGGCTTTGCTGAACGTCACATGTAAGGCCAGTTTTTCATTGCATAGTGACTGAGAAAACGCACAAAGAAAGCGTTTTCGGCATTGACCTCCATGGTAAGCACATAAATAACTAGGAACACATTTGGCACTAAGTAAACTGTTCAACTAGGCTCAGTTGAGAAAATAGAATTGAGCCGTACAGGAAACGCTTCTCTTTCTGTGAGTGGTGTCTAACAAAGAAAGAAAATGAGCTGGGTAAACTTGCAGAGTTGAATTGTCCAATGCAAACCTTTTTTACATCAGGAGATATTGAAAATCTATGCTCGTGGTTATCCAATTGTTCATTGATAAACGAAGAACCATTTTCTCCCCATACGAAGAAAGAATGCAACCTGGCTTGTTGTCGAAAACACTCATCGTGGCATAATGAACACTTGAAGATATACACAGGTAACAACTATTTCTGCATTCGGAAGACGTGGGAAAGCTTTGCAACCTAGCTTGTGACTACAAATAAGGCATTTGCTGGCGACACCCAACGCTCTTCCTCAGGCTTGAAAGTTCGTGAAGACACGCAAGAATACAGATAACCGATGCATATGTCGTGAGTTCGGAAGGAAGACCTGTAGTAAGAGTTCATAAACGCAATGTGCTTACATCGCGGGCAAGAAAATGTAGACAAAACATATGTGCATGAAACATAATGAATAGTAGCGCACTATGAAGAAAAGAAAAAAAACAATGCGCGCATGAAACAATACTAAAAAAGATGCATTTTGGTCATCGTTATGCCGAAGGTCGTGAACTGTGGCAGCTTGCAGGTGCCGCAGTGTATGACCTCTTTTTTAACACGAACGTATGCGACTTGGGGTCGTGCAGCGTCACTCCATCATAGATGGAGCCGACAGTTCAATGCAGCCACACACAAACCGGGATCGATACGGATGTCTATAGGTAATAGACGTTCCCTTAGTGCGGAAGCAACTTGCACGTCGGAAATCGAACTTGAAACTTTATGCTAAACATACGGGAATAAAGAAATACACACAATTACAAGCGCTTTCTTTGTCCCCGTTCGTTTAGCGCAAACTTTCACAATGAATAAAGTTGAACTAGGCCGGCTCACAGTGATGACTCCCTAGATGACTCGGAACATAGTGCACATAAAGACAAAGGTCAAACGACTAAGACGACAGGTTATTTCTCGTGACATAGTAGGACCCTACCAAGCACAATGAAATGAGGCTGTCAGAGGTGCTAAACTTCACTATTCCCAGTTAAACCTGCCTAACTTCATCAGAGCTGCTCCTTCCAAGTTTTGGGGCTATCTCAGTAAAAAAACGTAAACCATATTATGCATGAAAGCAATCCTGTCGTCGCTGAGAAGATATCGCTCATCACTTCAATGCTTGTTTGAACAGTGTCTTTTCTAACTCGCCCGTTTCCCGTCGTGTGAATGGCGTAGCACAGGATGATGATTTTAGTTTTATTCTTTGTCTGGCGTCTTTTCTATGCTTCTGAATATAAAAACAAAATCCTCTCAAGGGCATGGTAACCTAGCAAACGCGTTTCTTCACAGGTACGCCGAAATGCTATTACGCTTTATTGTAATTATCTTTTGTGCATCCCCTTCATCGGTGGTGCTTCCTAACGACTGGCTTTGTGCTCGTATTGTCCCTATACTAAAGACAGGTGATCCATCACTTGTGGCAAACTACCGCCCCATATCACTAACCTCATCTTGTTTGCAAACTTTTAGAACACATTATTGCTTCTGAAATCAATAAATTTCTCTATGATGGAGCCATTCTATCTCCTGTGCAGCATGGTTTTCGAAAGGGCCTCTCCCCTGTAACCCAATGAACCACTGTAATTCACAGTCTCACTAGCACTGTCGACAAATCAGGGCAAACATAAATCATATTTTTGGACTTCAGGAAAGCATCTGATCTTGTATCGCTCGCAAAGCTAATAGAAAAACTTGAGTATCTCAACATTCCTTCACATCTCGTAAATTGGATTCACGCTTATCTTTCCAACCGTACGCAATTCGTAGTAGTTGATAATTGTTCTTCCAGTATCCTTCCTGTCACTTCTAGTGTTCCTCAGGGTAGTGTTCTTGGACCATTATTATTTAACATGTATATATTAATGGCGTTGCAGACACTGTTACTCAGCCCATACAAATAAAACTGTTTGCCGATGACTGTCTCCTCTTTAATGAAATCACCTGCCAAAAAGATCAAGCTACTCTAAACTCTAACTTTCAATACATACTAGCATGGTGTGCACGCTGGGATATGCAGCTTCAAATTGATAAAACAGCATTTATGAAGATGACTAGAAAAATTAATAAATTTTCGTTTACCTATAGCCTAGCACCCAAACCTCTTACGGAGGTCAATGAATACAAGTAGCTTGGCGTTACAATAGCCAGTAACCTTAGTTGGAACTCGCACATCTCTCATCTCTCCGACTCAGCTTTTAAAAAGCTTTGCTACCCCAGGAATAAATTAAAGCATGCTCCTTCTGAAATCCGTCTTATCGCCTACACCTCTCTTGCCAATCCTAAACTCGAGTATGCCGCTATTGTATGGGCTCCCTATGCTAAAGCTAACATCGATGCGCTAGAAATGATACAACGTAAATCAGTAAGTTTCATCTTCTATAGATGTCACTCAAGTGATTCCCCAAATCAGTTAATGGCTGAACAGAATATTCAGTCTGCAACTACGAACAAAAATTCACAGGCTTAAATTTGTCTTCTTACTGAGTAACAATAAATCTCTTTCTTCCAAACCTTATATAACACCCCTTAATGCCCGCCGAACAAGACATCACCACGCTGCCTCATTAACGCCTTATAATGGTAGAACCAATGTCCTTATGTATTCCTTTTTTCCTCGAACAGTAACGGAATGGAACAGCCTACCTTATACCAAACTTGTCAGCACTGACTCAATAGCGTCCATTACTATCTAAAATTAGTGCTTGTTGTTGCGAAATATTGTTTCAATATGAATCGTTGTGCAATATTGATTTACGCGTTGTAATAATTTTGAATTATACATTCCTCTTTTTCTCTATTACATTTCCAGTAATTCGAAGTTGTGCTTATGAAACAGTGTTTCAATTTGTATTCGCCAATCTCTATGCATTATCTAGGTGATTTACTCATCATGCATTCCTACTCTCTATTACATTTTCCGGAGCTTCATCTACTGCTTCGTCAATCTATTGGGTTTTCTTTTTTGTATGTACTTTTACCCTCCTGCCTGGGCCTTCTAAGGCCTCCAGTATTCCTAAATAAATAAAATAAGTAGGTAGAGCGTGCGACTACCAGCCGTTTCAACTATGGAACACAAAAGTTCCAGTATTTAGGCACATTGCTTCGCTGTTGCCACTGCCCAAGTATGAGGAGAAACTCTATGGGCCCTTCCATCTTGCTATGGTATTTTTTCAGCAGACCAGATGTAATGAAGACACTCCGCAAAAATAAAAAGAAACGCCCGGCGCATTGTCGTTGTTGAAATTATGGTGAGCTTATTTGAGTTAGCGATGTAGCAGCAGAAGCGTATGACAGGAGAACAGATTCGCCGCCTGTAGCTGCAAGATAATAGCTCGACAATAACGAAAGCGATAATGTTTAGTAAAGCACTGAACGGGGCTAGTTGGCGGACATTCGCGATTGTATTGCGCCTACTATTGCAGTGACGGAGCAACTTGAATAAAGAACGTAAAAGTACAAGAAAGGGACGTATGTACCGCAACAGGTTCACTTACGCTGCGCACGCCCATTTCTTGTTCTTTGGTATTCTTTCTTCAATTTGTGCCGTCAGTCTGATACTAAGCGCAATCCAGTCATAGAAAAGCGGTGATGCTTGTGGCGGGAAAAATCTTCAATCCTTGAAGGAACCAAAATAAATTTTCTCTCTCTCTCTCTCTCATGAAAAGTTTAGACACAGTTAAAAGTAGGAAACGCGTCTGAGCATATGCAGGGCTCCTGTAATGCCTGTTTCACAGTAGTACATAGCTATGGTGCGCGATTGGAAAGAAAAATGCGAATACAATGAGTGGCACGCAGCCAGTGGCCTAAGCTGTCGAGTCCGCAACGCAGTAGCCAAGAGCAAGTGGTCCATATGATTTGGTACTCGTTGGCGCACACCCAGTGTCATATGATCAGTGGCTGAAGTAGTGTTCAAAACCAGCAATACAGTACCCCGAAAGGCAAGAGGTAAAGAAAGCTTCACTTGGACAAAAGAAAACGTGCAGATACAGCGCACTATTGGAATCTAAATGATCCGAAGCTTGTTATCGTTATCGAGGCAGATGCATTACCGGGTCACACGAGCACCGCATTCTTGTTAGTACTTGTCAGCTGCCTGTGTTATTAGGACGATGTAAATGTATTACGCCCATAGAGAAAATAATCTTGTGGATAGGCGTATGCGTACGGTAGATATACAGCTATATCGAGGTCTTCAGTCCCGCTTGTGTTACTACACGTGTTACTACACGTGTAGTAATTGTGGTGTTTCGTTCTTCACACACGGGGCCTACAGCTCCGCCTTTCTATGATTAAAGCCTGCTGCTACTACTTATTCCGTAGTATTGGCCATTAATAAGCCCATTTGCATTGGCCCATACCTAGTTTCGCATAACAAGTGACACATGCTGTCTATTGGTTCGGGCGCGCAACCCTAACCCAAAGTTTGACAGGGACGCTTCCGCTACTCACAACGAGATTGTTACATTCTTCTATATGTCTAGAAGGGTCTTTCCACCCCCTCACCCCAAGTTGAATAGGGCGCAAGCCGTTTCGCTTAGGCCTCTGCAGACCAGCACGTATCCCTTTCTGTCCGTTCTCCACGAGGCTTACCCAGACGTGTATCGCAACGACGCCTGCCCCTCCTGCGAGCAGACCTCCACTCTAGCGCACATGCTCTGGGAGTGCGGGTCGGCGTACTCCAAGTTCATCAAGGAGGAGTGGGACTTGCTTCTGCGTAGCCCTGCTCTAGAAAAGAAAATCCTGGCTGTCCGGCATGCCAGCGACCGGGCCGGTGGGCTAGACCTGCCGGTCCCGACGTGGGACTAGCCAGGTGGGACTAGCCAGTTCGCGCCCTCGCCGGACCTGCAATAAAGTTTCTTCACTCACTCACTCACTCACTCACTCACTCACTCACTCACTCACTCACTCACTCACTCACTCACTCACTCACTCACTCACTCACTCACTCACTCACTCACTCACTCACTCACTCACTCACTCACTCACTCACTCACTCACTCACAAGTCGAGATAGCAACCAGCGAGCACGCAGCGCATAAACTACAGAAGACTTCATGAGGAGTAAAATGGCAATAAACGGTTATTTCGCTGTGCCTATTTCAAAGCAGCTTTCGCAAGATGTATGTTCAAACTAGATAGAGGCAATTTGGTGCCCTTAGCGAAAGAGTAGCGTCACTTGAGAACTAATGTCCACATCTCCTGTTTACCTCCAGCTAAGTGTTCCAATTCCTGTCAGTAAATGTCTTATATATAAAACGCTGGTATTTATGCACCTCCGCCAGTTGCCGTGCACTACCTGACTTCCTAGTCCCATCGGCGAAACCTGTTGTTACTAGTTTTCTACTGTCCTTGCCATAATTATATATGAGCCTTGCATTCGGCTGGTTGTCTGTGGTTGCGTAACATCGATCATATACATTTGACACACTTTATGAGACAACCGCCATCAACCCATTAGTAGTAGCGTATAAATGTTTCTTCTTTTTACAGGCCGCCGAGCTTGCCCAGGAGACATGTTCGCCACGATGGAGATATTCCTTTTGGTCACGTTCCTGCTTCAGAAGTATCACATCGTTCCTGAGAAGCCAATTGACTGTGACTTGGACTCCCCTGACATCGAGCTCTCGCACGTCAGTCACATCAAACTCCGCTTTTTACCAAGACACACGTCGACGTCCTAAAGGAGCCGTGCCATGTTTATATACATTTTTTTGCCATAGACGCTAAGGGCCCATTTCAGAAAGTAGAGAATTCATTTCGAACCCTCTCTAAAGTATCTTCCTGCCTATGCTCGTATTACAAGCGTTGCGCTAACTGTTAGTCCTTTGTTTGCTGGTTCAAATTCAAAGGAATTCCACTGCCCACAGATCAAGGTCCCTAACCAAGGCCGCTATAACGTAAAGCTATTCCAAACTTTTCTATTCAAATTCGGCAGTCAGTCCTCCATGATTGGGCAACAAATTTCCTGGTCACCCCTACTTCGCATGTCTCCCACGCGACGTCACGAAAACAGCGAAAATGTCCCATCTGATATAATGTGCGCACACTGATTATGCATAATTAGACCGAACGAATGAAAAATAATTATTTTTGATTCGAAGCTTTTCCACCATAACGCTCTGCCATTGATCAAACGTTCTCGGGCTGCACCCACTTCGCCTGCCCATCACGCGACGTCGCAAAATCGCGAAAAGTCACCTCGTCTAATTGGCGTGACATATTAATATGCCGAACAAAACTGAAATTTTTTTCCTGAATAGCCGGGTAGAGCCCTGTTCCGAAAGGAATAGAAGATGGCTTCCCCCGATTGCTCTGGCACTAGCTATTCCGAGCGGTCAGGGAGCATTGATTTATTGGTGTATAATAATGATTTTTCCAGGACAGTATAACGTTATGGAGACTTTTCGGCCCGTTGAGGGGGGCGATATGGACTTCTCGGTCAGTCATCATGCATCCAGATATCTTTCGGCATGTATATGACTTCACTTTGCGAACTACTCTTTGCTGGGGATCGTACTGGCGGCATTTTTAACGTTCCGTTGCACGCCGCCGCGGTTTTCTATCAGCCACCACAAGCTAAGTAATGGGAAGCGGGTAAATACCAGACGCCGGCACCATCTTACTCATCTTGTTATCTATACTTTCACTGCACAGGCTCAGCCCTATCGAACCCCTCTCTACTTGAGCGGGCTCCTCGCCTCTTTTCAGTCAATTCTATAAGAAAATCTTCTCAATGCAGGCGATGCTATTCGCATTGACAGAAAAAATAAGACTTGCATAAACGAGGAGCGCGTTTGATGGGGCTTTTGAAACAACGCTGCAGGTTACAGCCCGATGCTTGCGTCAGTGGTTACGTAACTATGACGTCAGGAGATTGGAATAGCATTACATTACAAGGCCCCAACACATTAAATCTAAAGAATATCTGGATTGCCATGGATTACGCAGACCCTCGAGCGTGCAACGTTTGGCGTACATTTGCAGTGGGCGACATACAAGCCTTCTTGCACACTGGCTCCCTCGATATAGGAGGCACCACGGCCGTGAGTCATATCTGTGGCATGTCCTCAGTTGTAGAAGGCGGCGACCACTGCTCAAGCACAATCGGTATGATAATGAAATAACTAAATGAACTTAAAAGAAATAGCTTCTAATAGCTACATCCAATCGTCCGTCTGCACGTTTACTTAATTTTGCACACAAATTTTGGTGGTTGCAGGAAAAACGTAAAGGACGCAGATGTGACATATTTGGTTCGACGTTTATATTTTAAACAAAATTTATAAATTGCTGGGAAATTATTATTTCGCACCATGTTCAGTGCTAAACAGCTTCCGAATCTTTTGGGATTCAATACTGTTTACAGCATCAGTCATAGCTCTCGAAGTATAATATAATATAATATAGAATAGCTCTCGAAGATAGCTATTCCGGCGGCTAGCTTCCCACGCTATGCGTGCCGTCCTCGCACCTGTTAAAGCTTTTCCTAGACGCTAGAACTATACTATTCCTGCGCAACCTTGAGCGATCGGAAAGCGCGTTTTCCACGCCTGGCCGGCGGAGAGGGGAGGCTTCGTTCCGGCCGCGAAGCTCTCCACATCCCCGTAAGGAGCCTGGTGGTGGTCTCGTGCTGACGATGCCCTCTCGGTGAGCGCATATTTCCCCCCTCATCTTTTAAGAGATTCAATACATACAAGCATTTGTCTCGCAAACCAGATTTATTTCAAGGGAATTTTTCACGTCTCAATTAATTCTCTCGTCGTATTCGAGTGCTGATTGCCGTGTTACAGTTTGTTAACGAAGCTTCCCCTCAAGTCTAAATATTGTAAGGCAGTTTGTCGTGTGCGTATCATGGCCACGCATGCTTATATCGCCTTTCCGTTTCTCTACCACGGTTGCGCCTTAAAACCACGGCGCTGCAAGTTTGCTTTCTTTTCCTTCCCTCTTCTCCGCCCTTAAACTGGCTCTCTTAACTACTACACGCAGAGGCAAGAAACAGCGCGCGCTTTAGATCCTATAGATGAGATGAATATTTCCAATTATTATTAGGGTTATAATTATATTCGAGTGCTGATTGCCGTGTTATAGTTTGTTAACGAAGCTACCCCTCAAGTCTAAATATTTTAAGGCAGTTTTCCTAGTCTCTAAAGCCGCTCGAGTTCACGCTGCTCCTCTGGCGGCCATTTTTCCAAGAAATTATGCCTTCCAACCACTGTCGCGGACTGTCGCGGACAACACCAGCCCCTTTCCACATAAGTATGAGGCTCGGAGCAGGAGCTATGGCGCTTGAAAGTAACCGCTGGCTTGACGAACCAACCGACTGAGCTACCTTTCCGGGCAACATTGAAGGATCACGAGTTCAAATCACAAGTTATGTTCCTTTTTTTCCCCCTTTTTTTTCTTTTTTTAATGTCTTTGCCTTCATTTTATCACTGTACGGAAACCCTCCTAAAAGAAAAAATTATATATCCTCAATTATGTGTGGCCACACATGTGCAGGTCATAAATACCAGGTTCTCTAGCCGAGTGCCATCCATGCGGTATAACCGAGCTCAGATTGGCCCACCTTGACTGATCAAATTGGGCACCACTGTAGGTTAAATGAGGCGTAAAACTCCTGCGGGACCCGCCGTGGTTGCTCAGTGGTCATGGTGTTAGACTGCAGAGCACGAGGTCGCGGGATCGGACCCCGGCCACGGCGGCCGCATTTCGATGGGGGCGAAATGCGAAAACACCCATGTACTTAGAATTTGGTGCACGTTAAAGAACCCCAGGTGGTCGAAATTTTCGGAGTCCTCCACTAAGGCGTGCATAATCAGAAAGTGGTTTTGTCACGCAAAACCCCATTCTCCAATTTTTAATTTAACTCCTGCGGGGACGGTAGAGTATCCGTCTCCAGTGCAAAAGGACCGTGATTCAAATCCCGGTGCAGCGCAATTCTCCACCGGAAAATACAAAAAAAACGTGTGTTGAGAAAATTGCACAAACAGGCCTGGAGTGCGGCCTGATCCCGGTGACCAGAACCGTTAACGCACTCTCTCACCAGAGCAGGATTGGCCACCCTGGTGCAGTACTGGGCCACAACCTCCTATATGAATACAACAATCAAACCCCGGCCCTCAGTCCCCAGCAGCCGCGAAGCAACTGACCACGGCGGCGGTCAGATCTGTGACGCTGCAGAGAGTGCTAAGAATACCTGGCTCCGGACAGGCCGCCATTGGAATCTGAACCTGGCAACGTTTAACGTTAGAACGCTATCTAGCGAGGCGAGTCTAGCAGTGTTATTGGAGGAATTAGAGGGTAGTAATGGGATATAATAGGGCTCAGTGAGGTTAGGAGGGCAAAAGAAGCATATACAGTGCTAAAATCGGGCATGTACTGTGTTGCCGGGGCTTAGCAGAGAGACGAGAACTAGGAGTCGGATTCCTGATTAATAAGGAAATAGCTGGTAACATTACAGGAATTCTATAGCATTAACGAGAGGGTGGCAGGTCTTGTTGTGAAGCTTAATAAGAGGTACAATTGAAGGTGGTACAAGTCTATGCCCCTACATGCAGTCATGATGACCAGGAAGTCGAAAGCTTTTATGAAGACGTGGAATCAAAACAAAATACACTATACTGATGGGCGACTTCAATGCCAGGGTAGGCAAGAAGCAGGCTGGAGACAAGTCAGTGGGGGAATATGGCATAGGCTCTAGGAATAGCAGAGGAGAATTATTAGTAGAGTTTGCAGAACAGAATAATATGCGGATAATGAACACCTTTTTCCGCAAGCGGGTTAGTCGAAAGTGGACGTGGAGGAGCCCGAATGGTGAGACTAGAAATGAAATCGACTTCATACTCTGCGCGAACCCTGGCATCATACGAGATGTAGACGTGCTCGGCAAGGTACGCTGCAGTGACCATAGAATGGTAAGAACTCGAATTAGCCTAGACTTGAGGAGGGAACGGAAGAAACTGGTACACAAGAAGCCAATCAATGAGTTAGCGGTAAGAGGGAAACTAGAGGAATTCCGGATCAAGCTACAGAACAGGTACTCGGCTTTAACTCAGGAAGAGGACCTTAGTGTTGCAGCAATGCACGACAATCTCATGGGCATCATTAAGGAGTGCGCAATAGAAGTCGGTGGTAACGCCGTTATACAGGAAACCAGTAAGCTATCGCAGGAGACGAAAGATCTGATCAAGAAACGCCAATGTATGAAAGCCTCTAACCCTACAGCTAGAATAAAACTGGCAGAACTTTCTAAGTTAATCAACAAGCGTAAGACAGCGGACATCAGAAACTATAATATGGATAGAATTGAACAGGCTCTCAGGAACGGAGGAAGCCTAAAAACAGTGAAGAAGAAACTAGGAATAGGCAAGAATCAGACGTGTGCGTTAAGAGACAAAGCCGGCAATATCGTTACCAATATGGATGAGATAGTTCAAGTGGCTGAGGAGTTATATGGAGATTTATACAGTACCAGTGGTACCCACGACGATAGTGGAAGAGAGAATAGCCTAGAGGAATTCGAAATCCCACAGGTAACGCCAGAAGAAGTAAAGAAAGCCTTAGGAGCTATGCAAAGGGGGAAGGCAGCTGGGGAGGATCAGGTAACAGCAGATTTGTTGAAGGATGGTGGTCAGATTGTTCTGGAGAAACTGGCCACCCTGTATACGCAATGCCTCATAACCTCGAGCGTACCGGAATCTTGGAAGAACGCTAACATAATCCTAATCCATAAGAAAGGGGACGCCAAAGACTTGAAAAATTATAGACCGATCAGCTTACTGTCCGTTGCCTACAAAGTATTTACTAAGGTAATCGCAAATAGAATCAGGAACACCTTAGACTTCTGTCAACCAAAGGACCAGGCAGGATTCCGTAAAGGCTACTCAACAATAGACCATAT
The DNA here is from genome assembly GCF_050947875.1 of Dermacentor variabilis. Lineage (NCBI taxonomy): Eukaryota > Metazoa > Arthropoda > Arachnida > Ixodida > Ixodidae > Dermacentor > Dermacentor variabilis. The sequence goes on from NC_134574.1 coordinate 45,651,873, forward strand.
TCACACTGTCAATCAAGTGATAGAGAAATGTGCAGAATATAACCAACCCTTATATATAGCTTTCATTGATTACGAGAAAGCGTTTGATTCAGTCGAAACCTCAGCAGTCATGGAGGCATTACGGAATCAGGGTGTAGATGAGCCATATGTAAAAATACTGGAAGATATCTATAGCGGCTCCACAGCCACCGTAGTCCTCCACAAAGAAAGTAACAAAATTCCTATAAAGAAAGGCGTCAGACAGGGAGATACGATATCTCCAATACTATTCACAGCATGTTTACAGGAGGTATTCAGAGGCCTGGAGTGGGAAGAATTGGGGATAAAAGTTAATGGAGAATACCTTAGCAACTTGCGATTCGCTGATGATATTGCCTTGCTTAGTAACTCAGGAGACCAATTGCAATGCATGCTCACTGGCCTGGAGAGGCAAAGCAGAAGGGTGGGTCTGAAAATTAATCTGCAGAAAACTAAAATAGCGTTCAACAGGCTCGGAAGAGAACAGCAGTTTACGATAGGTAGCGAGGCGCTGGAAGTGGTAAGGGAATATATCTACTTAGGGCAGGTAGTGACCGCGGATCGGGATCTTGAGATGGAAATAACCAGAAGAATAAGAATGGGCTGGGGTGCGTTTGGCAGGCATTCTCAAATCATGAACAGCAGGTTGCCACTATCCCTCAAAAGGAAAGTGTATAACTGCTGTGTGTTACCAGTACTCACATATGGGGCAGAAACCTGGAGGCTTACGAAAAGGGTTCTGCTGAAATTGAGGACGACGCAACGAGCTATGGAAAGAAGAATGATGGGTGTAACGTTAAGGGATAAGAAAAGAGCAGATTGGGTGAGGCAACAAACGCGGGTAAACGACATCTTAGTTGAAATCAAGAAAAAGAAATGGGCATGGGCAGGACATGTAATGAGGAGGGAAGATAACCGATGGTCATTAAGGGTTACGGACTGGATTCCAAGGGAAGGGAAGCGTAGCAGGGGGCGGCAGAAAGTTAGGTGGGCGGATGAAATTAAGATGTTTGCAGGGACAACATGGCCACAATTAGTACATGACCGGGGTAGTTGGAGAAGTATGGGAGAGGCCTTTGCCCTGCAGTGGGCGTAACTAGGCTGATGATGATGATGATGATGATGATGATGATGACTGTTTACACAAATTCAATAATTCAACGATTGCCTGTGCCGTAAGCAATCGAAATATGCAGTCATGAATCACAATTATTCAAAATTGAAGAAAATTGGTCACATCTTTGTTGGCTGAACATGTAATTTATCAACAATAGATGAAGAGTAGAATAGCAGCTTGGAACAGGCATTGCGACATGTTCCTTTGGCAAAATTGGTTTTTGGCTAAGGCATCCCTTTTTCACCACCTATGGTGTCGGTACTGCGGTATCGTCACTACGAAAAGTTTGGCCGCGAGTAAACGTTTTTATCCCACTACTGTACGGAATCGACTACACAGTGTCCCTAAAGGCTACTTTATTTTTTTATTTTTTATTTATTTACCCTCAGGGCCTTCCGGCATTAGAGAGGGGAGTGGGTTATACAAAAAATAAGAAGGAAATAAATCATGAGCTTATACACAACATTTGCTAACTATACAATGTTAGCTGAAAGTATGATAAAAGCAGTAATAGAACATGACATATAAAAGTAACATTAAACAAGAAAAAGGAAAACACCAGGAGCAGTTCGTACAAATGTTTGCTATTGTACATTGTTAGCTAGTGCTTTTCGAAAATGATCATTGTTATTAACGGAAACAATATCAGAAGGAAGTTCATTCCAATCTTTCGACGTACGTGGCAAAAATGAATGTAAAAAGTGTGTCGTGTTACATGTACCAATTCTAACTTTATGATGATGATCAGAACGGTGAGATAAGTAATATGGTAGCGACATGAATTTTGGATGAAGTGTAGGGTGGTGATACAGCTTATGAAAAAATGAAAGGCGGGAAATTTTTCGACGTGTTGCTAGCGGTTGAAGACCCAGATTCGATTTCATTGAAGATACGCTCGCACCACGGTAGTAATTCCAAAGAATAAAACGAGTGGCGTTGTTTTGGATGAGTTCAAGGGAACGTATTAGGTTTTCGTGGTAAGGGTCCCATATAGCTGCAGCGTATTCTAATTTTGGCCGTAACAGGGTTTTATAAAGTAGTAATTTTAAAGGAGAGAGAGCATGAGAAAAGTTACGGCGTAAGTATCCCATCAAGCGGTTAGCTTGATTATGTATTCGACGTGATGATCACATGTTAATTTAGATGTTATATGTAGGCCTAAGTACTTATATGAGTTAGTAGATTCTAAAGCAGCGTTATTCAAGTAGTACACAGGCAGATTATCGTTAGATCGGGACACCCAGAAATTTGCATTTATTAATGTTGAGTTCCATTCGCCACAATTGGGACTATTTGCTGACGTTATTGAGATCGGCATGAAGCAGGGAGATTTCGTGTTCGTTAGTTATTTCTCTGATGATTACACAGTCGTCTGCAAATAAATGTACGTCAGAGGTTATTGTTGAAGGTAAGTCATTAATGCAGATAAGGAATAATGGAGGTCCCAGGGCGGAACCTAGGGGCACACCGGAGTGAACGTCGCTATGAGGTGAGTCATGGCCATTATCCGTTACGAACTGAGAACGGTTAGCGAGAAATGACTCAATCCATTTGAGAACGTTATGATCGAGGTTTAATTTACTTAGTTTATAAAGTAAAAGTTTATGACACACTTTGTCAAAGGTTTTCGAAAAATCTAAAAAGATGCAATCGGCAAGAGAAGAACAGTCAAGTATTTGGTGTAGTTTGTGAGTAAATGTTAATAATTCTGATTCACATGAGAATTATTTTCGAAAACCACGTGATGACGAAAAAAATGAACTAGATTCAAGAAAATCCGCAATTTTTGTAAAAATAATGTGTTCTAGCAGTTTGCAGCAGGTACTGGTTAATGATATCGGGCGATAATTTGTAGGAGATGTTTTGCTGCCAGATTTGTGCAAAGGAATTATTTTTCCTATTTTCCATTCATACTTGGCTGGTACCAACTCGTAGCGTCCTATAAATGTTTCATGACAACTCCAGAGAATATGTAGGCGGTTTTCAACAGACTAGGCATATGGAATCTACAAAAGCAGCTGGCAAATCTTCATATAATACGGCACTTAGAAGTAGACAGCGCAAAAGCGGATTTGCATTTGCTGTAGTGGAATAGGAGATAAATTGCCTCAGGTGAAACGAGCACTATACCAAGCAGCTGCCAAGAATGCGAAGCATTCTGCAAATACATACACAAGAAATAAAGGCATGGTAACTAAATTGTTGCCACATCCTTAACTGATTACACTACGATCATGTCTAAACAAGTATGAAGGCACACGTAGTTCCCTTTGTTTTGTGCAGTGGATGAAGGGCTCATATTGTAGATTTGAATACACTAGACTTTAGAGCCGAAAGGTCAGGCTTCCATAGCAAATCTGCAAGGATGGAACTTTTGTGTGTGCATTTTTGCTACATATAAACAAGTGAACGCCAATGTGAAAAAAAAGAAACATGGGTACGTGATTCACCGATCTTCTCTTGATTTGTGGTTTCCTCTGCCCATATTGCGTACAATATTTCAAGCGCACACTTGGTAGGTCCTTGACCAGCTCTTTCAGGAAACAGCAAAATACACTCGTTTACACTGCATTAGGTGCACGTGAAATACTCCCAAGTAGTCCAAATTGTGTCGTTTATTTGTTTTCGTTTGTATGCATAAAATCAATTAGCACGAGGAGGACTAGCCGGAAGTGCCACCTGGAGGGTCACAACGCCTGCTGCTTCAGGAAAGAGGTACATTGAAAAAAGAATAGTAAAAAGAGCCGGAGATATATTAGAAGGGAGTGAAACAAAAAAAAAAAAAGAAGCGGAAGAGTAGGACAGTAAACTACAACGACAAATTGAAACATGCCTTTGTATAACAGACTTATCCGGCGGCACTCAAGTTCCACCAAATCGTGTGCAAATTACTATGAAATTGTGGCAAAATAGTACCCTTTGTAAGGGGACTAGACTGGTCGCATTGAAATTCTTATAAGGGTTCTGTGTGCTGGATCACGTTTGGACGCATGACCAGTGGGAAATATGTCGTCCATTCTAGCACACGATACAGAAAGTGACTGCAACATTCCGTAAAGTGCAGACCGCTGCGTGCTCCATGAAGGGCCGGCAAAAAAGTTCGGGAGGTGTTACACTCTTGTAACGCAACAATGCGAACACCTGCTTCACATTCGGTAATGCACGCAGTTATCTCACCAGGGTTAGACTTCTTTGTAAGACATATTCGTAATTCATTTAGTTGTACAGTCGGGGCCAGACTTCTTGCAAGACAAAACGAGTGGCGATGGGAAGCATGCGAGGGGTACTAAGGCGCTGCGGCGCGCACTTCTTCCGCAGTGGCGTATTTGCGTGGTCGCGCTCGCGAGCTGCCCGAGCGTGCGGGCTCACCTTCGCCGCCGCTGCCGCTCCGAGTGTGACACGAATGCACAGAGTGCACGCGCCCGGTTTTCTTCGCAACAGCACCTGGCGCGAAAGCAATTAGTAAACTTAAAATTCGGCCGACAAGACTGCTTACCTGCGTGTATGCGAAAGCCTTACACCCTTTGTAGACCTTAGAAAAATCATCAACGCGCACATTTTATTCATTCGTGACGTGGCGCCACCTCCTCCGCACCGTCACGTGCACCGCAATGACGCACGCGTTGGTCAGCGAGTTGGCTGCGACGCGACGTGTGGAAACAGGCACGCGCTTGGCACGCCTTTCGTAAGCCAGAACTGTGGATCAGATGTGGATACAGGGAAGCATGCACGGCTCGCACTCTGCAGGCGCGTGTTCGATTCCCCGCCTGCAACAAAAGCCCCGATATTTTATTTTCAAAGCCAATAACTTACTTTGTTTATACGACCCTCCCGTAGAAATGTGACCTGAGTACTAGCATTTCTTTCCGGTGTATTCACTATTTGCGGCGCGGCCATTTTCCCTCGTGGCGTAGTTTCGCCAAGGGCTCCGACAACATAGACACTCAAGTCTTTCGCCTTAGTATAAACGACTCAGTGTTTTTGCTGCCCCGCAGTAACTCCCAAGTGCACTTAGCACCCAACCCTGTGAGTGCAGCCGTTCAGCTACTATGACAAATCCCACAAGAAGCTTCAGAAACAAAGCTCTAATGCAGGGAAGTACACCATGCTGAAGACCATGTGGGGGAAATTACCTTGCAAAAGAAGCTTCTATATCAGGATGCTTTCTGCTGTGCCCTTTTACTCGATGGCTTTATAATCACCTGGTTTCGGCACATAAAACGCTCGGATTTGTATGTTCACTCTTCCACTGTCAGCTAGTTCTCAGCTTGGGCCACTGCGTGATGTCCTTGTAAGCTACAAGGTTCAATAAGTTTCCAAAAAAAGAATATTTGCCCTTTTGAACACTTATTTCACCACAGAAAACTACAAGTAGCTACAAGACCTGTATACCGGGCAAAGAGCAGAGGACAACCGCTGCTCCAAATCAGGAGGATAAGCCACAGAGTAACTAAATCATCAATTTATACTTCGCTGTTGCAGAGCAAAAAAATAAAAAACGCAGTTCTTCCGGACGGCCTCACAAATATTTAGAGCTGAAGTTCTCGTGACATAAATAAATGACCAAGGTGTTGCAGCTAACCAGTTATTGTGACTTTTAATACAGCACAGTAAACGATGACAATAAACTACGCTAGCTCGTGGTACAAAGTAGCAATGGGCAACGCCATATATTAGTTTCTTTCCTGGTTCTTGTTTGCCATCACACGGAATTGCATTATTCACGTTGCTAGCGCTTCCGCTTACGAACATTAGCTCGCATTTATTGAAGATTTCTAAGAAAACAAATCCAGCAAAATGTAAAATCATACAAAAAATGTATCTAAAAGTTGTAGACAGAATTTTAAGACACTGAAAGTATGATGGGTGACATCTTCCTGCTACGTATTCTTAGATGGCTAAGACGTTGCTTCTAGCTTGTCTCCTAGGTTATGCTTTGGATCTATGGGAACTCGCAGTAGCTGGTGCCGAATTTAGCTGCGAAGGAACTTTCCATAGCCGTGGTAGGGATGTCGTGGCAAATTACTGGCATAGTTATCGCTACAATGATGTGCTCGCTGTCATCAAATTAACTACGCAGACGAACTTCGATGGCATTGCAATTTCTCACACGAGAAGGGGCGTCTGGCGCAAACGTGTTCACCGCTAGGCATGTCTTTCTAATAATTTTTACTCCGAACCGCCCCTCCAGGTTATCCTTAATGAACGTGCGTTGACTGCCTCCATCGAAGATGCCGCTGATACACGACGTCTCGTTCAAACCGAAGATCCAAGAACAAAAAGTCTGTAAATTAATGGCCTCGTCGTGTTGACAGCTTGTCACCGCAGTCGACCGCGGGCTCTCTGCCTTCATTGGCTTTGTAGCATTAGATACGTCGTTATGTGATTTCTTGCCCCTTGTCGCTCGATAATCTGGGTCGCAGATCGCTGAAGCATGCCTGCCTTTGCATGCCGCGCCCACCAACTTCCTCCGGCACTGGTTTGCGTGGTGGTCCGTTAGAGTACATCGGTATCACCGCACAGCTTGAGCCAGCCGGATTTTTTCCTGTGATATTGTGAAGGTAGCGCTTGCTGCCTTGGTTGCATGTCTTGTAGATTTGCAAAAGAAACATTGGTTGGGCATTTGTTCCGATTCTTCCGATGCATACACGTCAGATGACAATGGCACATTCTTTCTGTAGGACCCGCCGCCTTTCAAGGAGGATGCCGATGGAGCACACTGCTCTCTTGTTTTTAGCTCTATCTGTCTATATCGCAAGAGCCGCTCGAGTTTCTTGCAAGACGTTGTGATTGCCTCCCGTGAAGTAGAGGATGCCGTGCCTTGTGCGTCATTCTGGAGACGGCTATGGCGGTGGAACGCCAGGATGATTTATTGTAGCAGGGATTGAAGCAGAACGTCGGAGAGCATCACCCCCAAACTGCTAGTTGGAACTACTAGGACGTTGAGGCCGCGCGCATTCAGCTGGACTTCATCGCACAGTCTGCGCAACTCCCTCGTATCCGATGTAGACGTCATGGGCTGCAGTTCGGGGAGCGCTCTGAAATGATGCTGTACAATCCAGCTCCTGTCCCCGAACCTCTGCTTTAGCAGCTGGATGGCATACTCATAACATGCTTCAGTCGTTGGCAGTCCGGCAATGGCAGCTGCTGCTTCCCCCACCAGGTAGTTGCGGAGGTAATGGAACGTATCAGTCGTGCGCAGAGTTGTATTTGCGTTGACCGCGCCGTTGAATTTCTCCCAAAACAATGTCCATTGACACACCTCCCCATGGAAAGGCTTGATGGTCAGCGCTGGGAGACGAGGTACGAAGCTGTGTGACGCAACTGTCGTTGGGGCAGGTGGCGTATTGAGCATCGTCGAGGGAGGAGTCTGTACCGTGCTTCCGATGCTGAGATCGTCGAGACGGCCCCGGAGACGCGTCAGAGTCTCAAGCGTCTGGTCGTCATAATGCGCTGCAGACTCGTACTTTCTGTCAAGATCCTCGACGGGAATCACGTCCTCAAGCTCGGCACTGATCTTGCGAAGCTCGTCACAGCTGGCGACAAACTTGTCTAAAGCTTGATGAACGCAGTGCCGTCGTTGCAGTTGCTTTCCAACAGCGTCGTCGCCTCATTCATAATTTTCGTTGATTGAGTTCGTCTTGCAGAGCGTTGCGCTTTTAGGGGGTCCATGTTTCGTGAGGATCGCGGCTTACTTGCTCGTACTGTAGCCGGTTCCGCGCGGTGCTTCCCTGGGTGCCGTTCCGATGATAATCAGGTTGCTCCGGCTGCAGTTTCTAGAAGAAACTTGTCGGCACCGTCGCTCGTTGTCCACGTTGTTTGGATCCGCTCGTTGTCCCAGGTTTCGGCACCGTATGTTGCAGAATGCCGGCCGCTTATAGGTCGCGTCGCCAGAAAAAACGGAGCCGTGAGACACCCACCAAAGCCTTTTTAATGCCGAGAGACGGACAACAAAGGTGTCATGATGATGATAAAGGTGCGCGCACTTCTTGGCGCCAGGCGCGGAGGCAGCAGCCCACGATCCATTCTTTTTCTTCGTCATCTGCTAATCTCCGACAGGTATAGATGCTTGATATAATATCCATAAATGAATCACTCACAATATCGGCACTACGCAAGAGTGGACTATACGCATGAGAGGCTGAAGAATGAGACTTACAGATGCACGAGTTAAAAACCTAGCACACACACCACAATAGCGACTAGCCCAGTCATTCGTCGTCGAATTACGTCCTCCGGGCCAAACACGTCCGTAGAAAAGTCTTGTGTGAGGAGTTTTCATTGATGCGGTGCGAATTTAACAAAGGGCAACCGTGCATTTAAAACAACGAATCGACGGAAATGGGATTTAGTAACAAAGGCCGATAACTTAACACGTGTACAAAAATAGCTCCCCTCGGTCCTTCGCCGGAAGGCTTCCGCATCTGTGGTGTTCTAGGGATCCACCATGCGTTACTTTCTTGTTCAGGTGGTTATACGATAGAAGGAAGCCAACTGCAGGTGGCAACACAAGTTTCAAGGTTACTTGTCATGATACGGTGGTGAGTGACAGTGCTTGCTATCGACTACTGACGGCAAGCATGAATCGACGACACGACGTTGCTATGCTAGTGGTGCCTGCTGCCGCAATTAGGCTGTGAAAGGAAATAGCTCAAACGCTTACACTTGCAATAACACCAAACGATACGTTTTCCGGCACACTATGGAACAACGAACAACAAGATGAACGAGACAACTGCCCATCAATACGCGCACTATGACCAATATGAGGCTATCTGCAATTATTGCCTTCGGCTTTCAAGCAGAGCAGAAAAGTAGCCTCCACTCCTCCCCGGTCTATATTTCAGTTCGCTTTCGGCCCGTTACAACTAGAAAATATTCTGGCTCAAGTTAAATTTTTTCTGTGGCAAATAAAAAGCTGGCAGTGACTTTATGCATACGCTAAAGAGAATGAATGCAAAAACCTGTGCGCTCTCCAGACATTCATTACATTACTTAACATTTTCATTTGAATGCGTTATTTCCTATTACTTCTTTTTCCTCCACCCACAATTGACAAAAAAGCTGTCTGTCGCATGGCGGCAGTCATAAACTACGACGTATCCGAATCATGTGCTCTTGCACATCATATATCCGGATATATATCAAACGGACAAATGCAACACATGTGAATCCAGAGCCACTCTGGAGCCTATATTTTGGGAATGCCGATGGATACGTAATAATAACGAGAACGCGACCTTTAGCAACAGCCGTCGCACGTGCTGGCAAGCCATGCTGCTCCGCGCCGCTCTCGAGGATCAACTATGGGCCGTCCAGCGGGCCGAGGATTCCGCCAGGACCCACGAACTCCTGGCCGTCACCTAGGTGAGGCCTTTGGTCCTCCCCACCAACACGCAGCAGGCGCAATAAAGTTATTTCCCATGGAAGGTCGGGTTGTGAGTGCATTATTTACCTCTACCTTAATTACATTCGCACTAATTAGAGTCAAGGTCGGAGCTTCAACTCCCACCAAAGCTTGCGGGTTGGGGTGCCTTCATTAACTATATCATAATTACCTGTGCTTTAATTAACTTCGCCTTCATTAACACCAAAGACGTGGGTTCAACATTCCACCTTCACAATAGAAACTTGAATACAACTTGGAGATATGGCCGGTTCACCCACATCTCCATGTGGGTCCGACTTTCACTAAAGGTCGAGGGTTTGAGTCTCACTAAAGGTCGCGGGTTCGCCTCTCTACAAATTTTGGCGCTATATTCGATGCCGAGACAACAGACGGTGTAACTCAAAATATATGATGTTTCGTCCCACAAGCTGTCTAAGGCTTTTGCTATATGACAGCTTCCCCAGCAGCAAATACATTCCGATGCTTCTTGATATTACTCGCTGCGTTGAGTATTCCAAAAACAAATTTTACTCGCCGGTACACTGCGTAAGAATATTTTTCGCGGAAGTTTGAGTGCACTCAAACCGTGATGAACCGGGTGAGATATCACTAATGATCTGATAGGCATTAAAGTTCTATGGCTGTGAAATGAACTGGTTCATCAGCGTCAATTCTCGCCTAAGTCCGTAATACATGTGCGCATATTCCAGAAAAAAGAAACTGTTGCATCAAAGTCTGCGAGAAATAAGCACCGGGTGCTTCCACGTCGGCTTGCTGGAATAAACAACGGCAGACTTTTGCTAATAATTGAGCTCTTCAATTTATGAAAGATAGCTGACTTACTGTGGCGTTCAGTTTCAATCGTAGCGTTGATATACGAGCCTTTAACGCTTCTACACGTGCTTGTTGAGTGGGAAAGCCAGCTGCGCGCTATGCGGAATGGTTTGTAAAATTTTGGTTCTTGCCGAAAACCACTTATCTCTTGGAAATGGCCCACAAATTTTCCTAATGGGACATCTTGGTTTTCCCTAGGAGAAGTTGACTGAAGTGATAAAACGACCCCGCAATGTTTTGGCAACATTCACTTTCGACAAAACATTCCAGCCATGGAGCTCCCCATATAGCTAGTAATTAATGTCTCGGTGTCATTTGAATGTAGTGTTGGATACGGACTCTTTTCCTGGCATCACTAAAGTTCCCCGACCACATCTGATCGCCGTCGCCTTCCAATTATGGTGCGCAGGGGCGCGTCTACCACGTTTCCGGACCCGTCAGGCAGGTTGGCGACCCCCACCTCATGCGCCGCGCGTCGAGCTATTGTCTCCCTCCCTGCTTGACTCTTCCGGAAAGTGCAACGGGAGGCTGGCCCGGCTCCAGGTAGTTGATCTTGGTCCCGAGGAAAGCTGCTTTGCAGCTATGGAAGGTGGTTCGAGAATAAGCCGTCTCTTCCAGCTGAGCGTTTGCGGGCAAGGAGGCAACGCCGGTGGCAAGTCACCCATCGGACAGTGGAACCCTTGGAGCGTCCCCATTGGCCGAATGTGACGGCACTTGCTCGGGCGCCTACCATTGGAGGAAAATGACGACACGTGAGCTGGCTCGGCGATTGGCTGAAAATGACGCGACCCCGAAATACCGAAGGGGTTAAAAGCGGCAGACATAGAGAAGAGACATTAATTCGTTCATTTTTTTTGTTCTTCTTGCCGCTGGCCGCAGCGTCCTGATCGCTGCCTGCCGTCGATGACTTTATGACTCGATTTCTATGCGTTATTACTGCAAATAATTTAAATAAACCTTCAGTTCTCAAAATCCTCCTCAACGTCGGCCAACTCCCGCACTCAACGTCAAGATCTAATAACTTGTGGCAGCGGCAAGGCTAAACCTTCGTCCAAAGCAGCCCTGAGAAACTGGGAACAGCGAAGAAGAAAGAGCCTTCGGCCACGGGAGTCCTGAGGAACGGGGAACAGCGTACCGTTGAACCAGATGGCGTGGTGCTGCATCCGTGAGTGAGCACGTGGTTTTTTTCTTTATAATTCGCCCGTCTACAAATTTTCCGTGTTTATTTTGACGGTTCCAGGAATCAGAATTTTGCGGCATATATTGTATTTGCACAAATTATTTAAAGAAAACAGTTCCAACCACAAGCCGTGGCCGCGGCCTTGGATCTTAGAAGCTTGACGAGGTCAGACAAGGCCCTCAGTCATTTGTTCTAACTCGTCTGCAGTGTTGCTGAATAGAACAATGTCATCTGCAAATCGAAGGTTGCTGATATATTCGACGTTGATCTTTGCGTTCTTGACACAAGTATTCAAGCAATTAAACTGGGAAGGCTTAGAAGTAAAGATCAACGTCGAAGATATCAGCAACCTTCGATTTTAAGATGACATTGTTCTATTCAGCAACACTGCAGACGAGTTACAACAAATGATTGAGGACATTAACAGAGAGGCTGTGAGAGTGGCGTTGAAGATTAGTATGCAGAAGACAAAGATAATGATCACTGCGTTCTTGAAAGAAGTACTCAAGCAATTAAACTGGAAAGGCTTAGAAGTAGTGAATAGCATTGGAGAAATTGTGTCTCCTTGTCTCACCCCTTTCTTTATAGGTATATTCCTACTTTTCTTGTGGACAATTAAGGCAGCTGTGGAACCTCTGTAGATACTTTCCAAGATATTTACGCAAGCGTCCTGTACTCCTTGATTACGTAATGCCTCTATGGATTCTGCTATCTCTATTGAATCAAATACCTTTTCGTAATTGATGAAAGCCATATAGAGAGGTTTATTATACTTTGCGAATTTCTCGATTACCTGTATAATGGCACGGATGTGATCCATTCTAGAGTATCCCTTCCTGAAACCAGCCTGTTCCATCGGTTGACTAAAGTACGCTGTTGGCCCTATTCCATTCGAGATTATTTTGGTAAATATTTTATATAATACCGGGAGTAAGTTAGTGGGCCTATGGTTTTTCAATTCTTTAACGTCTCCCTTTTTGTGGATTAGCATGTTTGTATTTTTCCAGTTTTCCTTGACACCTTGCAGGCGATAGATACTTCGTATAGAGAGCTGCCAGTTTACCAAGCATGTGCCTCATCCATCTTTGATTAAATCTACTGTTATTCCATCTTCTCCTGCCGATTTTCCCCGTTTCATGTCTTGTAAGGCCCTTCTGACCTCACCACTAGTTATAGGCGGAGTCTCTGCAACCAGTTCATTACTGCTTCCAATGGAGGTATCGCGGCTCCTGTGGGTATTGTACAGGTCAGTATAGACATCTTCCACTGCTTTTACTATAACTTCGATATTGCTGATGATATTACCCTGCTTATCTTTGAGTTTATAGATCTTTGTTTCTTCTACTCCAAGATTCATTCTCACTGATTTCAGGCTGCGACCATTTTTTACGGCTTCTTCAATTTTTCTGACGTTATAGTTACGAATATCACTTACTTTTGCCTTATTGAGCATTGTTGATACTTCTACTTATTATATCTTATTGACACTTCTGCCTATTGTATCTTATCTACTGAGTAGCAGTTTAGATTATTTGTAGTTTCTTTAATAGGCCCTTTGTTACTTGGGAGCTCATGCCTACTGGTTGCTTTGGTGCCTTACCTCCCACTTCAATTCATCATCATCATCATCAGCATGGTTACGCCCACTGGAGGGCAAAGGCCCCTCCCATACTTCTCCAACAACCCCTGTCATGTACTAATTGTGGCCATGCCATGCCTGCAAACTTCTTTCTCTGTTCAAATTGAGGTGAAATCCTAGCCCTCACTAATCTATGATCACTGCACTTTGTCCTACCTATCACTTCTAGGTCCTGCGCTATGCTGGGATAGGGAGAAAGAGACATAGGCCGTGAAGAAAGGAAGGTAGGGTCATTTTTGGTAAAAATAAATAAAAACTAAAAGATTACAATTGCTGAGTTTACTTAATGGCTAACCCCATTAATGTGACGAGTTTATGACATTTGAGGTCCGAAGATGACTTCACACCAACAAAGCAAGTGTATCTCGTATTTAGGCGATGTCCGCCGCGAGAATAGAAAAGGTGTAGTGGATGTTTCTTATTAGTGAAATAACAATAACAGCTTATATCAAATTTACTTTCATTTTAAATGTGCAGCTCTGTTCATAGAAGAAAGAGAAAACATCATTAAGCACTCCCTGGTCTCGAGAATTACTGACGTTTGAGCATCGAACCACTCATCTCCGTATAGAAGAACTTTAGGTGCTGGTGTTAGCTATGAATTACCGCTGTCATTTCTATAAATAAGGAACAAAATTGGTCCCATTGCACAGCTTTGTGGCACACCTTACACAGCCTGAATGCTGAGGACTGAGATCGATCAAGTTATCAGATTGAAATCCTGATTGTAAGACGACAGTTATGCACTTGAGCAATCAAAACATCATGGTGTCATTCGTTTATCTTTATCGAGTGGCAAGCCTTTCTCGTCCACTTGAAAGAAATCGCTGTCATTACCAAGAAGTTCGACGATCAGCTTAGGCGGCCATCCAGTAATCAGCTCTCACTCTGAAATCGGAGAAGTGTCACTTCACCTAGAATAAAACTGTTTCTGGTTCGCGTCGTCAAACAATTTTAAGTCCATCATGATCCACAAAAGATACCTACCATTGCTCATATTCTAGAGCCCGATGCCGCAGCCGAGCTGCCTATCGCCCCCGCCTTTGGCGCAGATCGCCACCCCCCTAAGTCCGAACCTACCCTCCCCACAGTGAACAACACTGCCGTCGCTTCATATGGGTTCCGGACAATCGCCCATCCGCCATGAGTTCAAACACATACTACAGTTCGGTTTTATCCTTCCTTTCTCCAGCAAGTGGTCTTCAACTCCCGATCTGCTTCCATAAGCAGGACAGTGGCGACTGGAAGCCTTGCAGTGATTACCGAGCTTTGAATACCATCACTACTCCGGATCAATATCTCCTGGCTTCAGCTCTCGTCTACAGGAAGCAAAATATAGAGCTAGATCGATTTGATGAGTGCGTATCACCAAATTCCTATTGATCAAAGCCACATTCCAAAGAAAGTAATCAGTACTGAATTTGACCAATTTGAATTTGCCCTTATGCCATATGGTTGGAAAAAAGTTTCGCATACTTTTTTCAAAAGTTCATGGACGAGGTTACGAGCAGAATCCAGTTCATTTTCGTCTACCTTGACGACCTTCTCCTTGCAAATCGCACAGATGAAGAGCACAAAGAGCACTTTCGCTTTCTATTTGAACCCCGAGACGAACATGGCCTAGTCCTAAAGACCCAGAAATGCTTTTTCCGAGTTGAAGCCCTGGATTTTCTCGGCCATCTCATTTCACCCCGACGCATCAAGCAAACTGAATCACGGGTGCGGGAAATCAAAGACTTCGCGTCTATGACCTCCTTCCGAAAGTTACGCGAGTTTCTGGTGCTTATAAGTTTTCACAGGTGCTTCATACCATCCTATGCGCAAGTTCTTTAGACCCTCACCGACCTCCTGCGCCGTGTTGCTGATTTATCCAATGCCCTACGCCCCACCTCTCCTTATGGTAGACGCGTCGAACACGGAAGCGGATGCAGTGCTGCACCAGCACAATCGCAGACACTGGACGTCACTGGGATTCTACTCAAAGCGCCTTAAACCCACAGAATCTAGCAATAGCACCTTCGGGAGGGAGATATTGGCCATATATTCTGTTTATTTCTGTTTTTATTTCTAGAAGGCTATAGTTTTTACCTTCTGACCGACCACTTGCTGTTCACTTTTGTTTTGAAGAACAGTTTCTCTTACTCAGAACGTCAGGTTTGCCAACGTTGCTTTATCTCCAAATTTTCTGTAGACGTCCGCCATATCTCAGGGATAAAAAACCAAGCAGTAGACGTGCTTTCGTGAATCGGCGCGATGTCGACTGGCCCTGTGGATTTCGAAGCTCTAGCCTGCGCCCAGCAAAACAACCCCGTGCTCCGCCAATTGTGGAAAAAAGGTTCATCGCTCCAGCCAGCCTTCGGAGGTGCCATTTCCTTACACAACAATATTGGTCACGTGCTACGCATCGCAAGCAACTCCTAGCCCGCTCCTGTACCATCAGTTTGGGCGGCAAGTATTCGATTCACTGCAAGGGCTAAACAGTCCCGGAATTAAAGTGACACAGAGGCTTAACACTGCCCGCTTCTTTCGGTCTGGGATCAAGAAAGATATTCGAAGCTCGGCAAGAAGATGGCAAGCCGGTCAAGCTTGAAAGTGAACTTTCACACGCATTCAGCGGTAGAGCCGTTTTGGCCATCAGAGAGCCGTTTGGACCAGGCGCATTTAGACTTGGTGGGACCTATTCTGCCCTGCCAAGGATTCAGATACCTCCTCACGTGTTTCGACTGGCACTCAAGTTAGCCTGATGCGATGCCTGTGCATGATATCACGGCCGAAACAGCGGCGAAAGCGTCTATTGCTACATGGATTCGCAGTACGGTAGTCCTTTGCGAATAACTACTGACTGAGGCTGACAATTAAAAAGCTCGCTTATTCCTGCCCTGGCGAGACTGCTTGGTAAGCGATTTTATAACAGCATGTCTTACCGTCCACAGAGCAATGGCACGGTCGAGCGTCTCCACCAACAACAGAAGGCATCATAGACTGCTACGATGGAGAGACCGCACTAGGTGAAAAGGGCACCCCTAGTACTCCTAGGACTGCGAGCAAAGGATGGCCTCGGAATCATCGCAGCCGAGCTGCTCTATGTAATAGCAATCCGCGTTCAACACCACTTTCTCGGCACCAGGCAAGGCACTCCACCAGCGGCCACGCAGCCGTTAGGGAGGCTACATACCTGTCTCAACTAGCTTCGATCTGCACCGTGATGCCCGCGGACAGCCTGTATTTAGTTTCCAAACAATGAAGACAACCATGCACGCCTACCTGCGGCGACACTGTATCAAGCCACCGTTGACTCTTCCAATGAAGGCCCTTTTCGTGTGGTTTCGCATTCAGAGAAAACCTTGAAGATTGGCGTACGCGGATAAGAAGAGACAGCGTTGTCACAGCCCCTGAAGCCAGCCTATCGTGAAAATTACCGCCTGATTCCTTCCGCCATTCCCACTTAAGCCCCCGCATTCTAGAGGATGAGCCTTTGAGGCGACCGTCCGTCACTGTAGGTTGTACCCCACTTTTAAGAAATCTAGCTACCTCGCCTAACCACCTCCACGTTGGGGTCATTGGCCTAGCTCTTTCTTGGAAGTGATGTGGCTTCCCGACAGGGGCGCAACCACAGCCACTCAGCAAGCCTGCTTTTACTGTGGAATAAAGGAAGTCAACTCTCCGTTCTCAACCTGTCAAAACGTATTGCCTCCACTTAGCCGAGCTCCCAAGATATGCTTGAGGACGCCTGGCACGATGGAATCACTCATGGGATATAACAAACCGCCGTGGTTGCTCAGTGGCTATGGTGTTCAGCTGCTGAGCACGAGGTCACGGGATCGAATCCCGGCCATGGCAACTGCATTTCGATGGGCGCCATTGCGAAAACGCCCGTGTACTTAGATTTAGATCTACGTTAACGAATCCCGGGTGGTCAAAATTTCCGGAATCCTCAGCTACGGCATGCGTCATAATCAGAAAGTGTTTTTGGCTCGTAAAACCCCATAATTTTGAAAGGAATATAACAACACCGTCGTTTACAAGTCCGGAAGAAAACACTAGGATGCCGTCGACCTATACTTGCCTCCATTGACCCGACGCCACAAGAAGATGAGGATGACAACACCTCCATGAGAACAATAGGCGCGGAGGACTTCGATGAACAGCGGCTCGTGGACCCGGAGCTATGAGGCGTTGTATAGTTCTTGAAAGGAAAGAAATACTTTGTTACAAGGGTATTTTCGAGAAAGTTGCAAAATGAATTCTTTTTAAACAAATAAAGTGACTCGCCATACCATTACACAAGAGTAGATGCCCAGCGAAGCTGATGAAAACCACCTCTAGTACTGCTGCAAAGGGCGTGCTTTGTTTACTGCTTGGTATTCATATTAACGTTAGGTTAGGGTAATGGTAGTTTTGCGAGTGTTGGTAATTTTAGCAGCACGCCGCTGCTTTTTGTATTGTCGTTTGCTTTCCCTTTCCGCGCGGTGTATTCATACTGCTCCTCGAGAGTCCTAACTATGAGTTCCCTCCCCTAGAAGTGCTGCAACAACAATGAAAGCAGTGGCTAGGCCGCTTCTTGGATAAACAAAAGGCTAGTCACGTCAATCTCCCGTCGCAAGCGGGCGTCACTGCGGCTACTTGCGCCGCAGTTTTCCTTAGCGGGAAACGTATGCGGGAAGCAACACGTGATGCCCACTGTTAGCAGGAGCGCCTTGTCATTAATGATGTTGTTTGGTTGCTTCTTCAGTACTTGTTCTTTACTGAAACCAGTGCTGGGCTGTATGTTTGATGCGTGATATTAAAGAATTTATGCGCTTTTCGTTTCAATCGCTGAAGGCTTTCTATTTAAAACACTGAAGGCATTTTTTTTCGTGAGGACTCGTCGCAACATTCCTAACGAGACGGAGGCTAGCATCTTCGCTGTAAATCTTTTCGCCAGTCCTCACCAACTACCTATTGTTTGCACCTTCTGCACGGCGACCACAGGTTCTTCAGGCCTTTATGATGATCCAATGGCAGGGAATCTACGGTTCTTCCGTTCGGTCGCGTGCATTCAGCAAAAATATTACTGGCCACGATACACCACCGATAATCTCCACTACTTCAGGGCATGCCGATATTGCCAGCTACGGAGGACACCACGAGAACGCCAGCGGGATCGTTGCAGCCGATCAAGCCAGCTTGTAGACCCTTCCAGCAAATTGGGGTGGACTTGTGCCATTTACGACGTCAACATGCGGAAACAGGTGGATCGCCCAAGAGAACGCGGCAGAAGTAGTGACATTGTTGATCAAGAACATCCTGCTACAACATGCTACTACAAAAGCACTGATCACCGACAACTTATGCAAGCTGACTCAAGCCATACTGCTGTATGCCCGGAGAAGTCACCGGAGGACCACTGCCTATACTAACCGCAGACGAATGCTTCCACGGAACGACTCAACAAGACGCTCGCCGACGCGTTAGTGAGGTGCGTGGACGTCGAGCACAAGACCTGGAATATCGTTCTGCGCTACGTACCCTTCACTTATACGGCAATGTAAGAAGGAATGCAAATGACATCATTCAGGCTGGTTTACGGAAGGAACACGACGACTACTCTCGACGCCATGCTGCCGCACGTCACCGATGAAGCAAATGTCAACATTGCCGCGCCGAAGAAATCCTGGTTTCTTCAGCGCGCAAGAAGCCCGACAGCTCGCCTGGCATAGCATCAAGAGCCAGCAAAGGACGGATAGTCGACACTGCAATCTTCGATGATGCTAGGTGGAATAGCTACCCGACCACTGTGTTTGCGGTTGGACGCCTGCACCGCGACTGGGACTTGTAGACAAACTATTTCGACCCTATTTCGAAGCCTGAAACATGATCCGTCCTATTGGCGCACTGCACTATCGGGTTGTGCAAGATCACATATTGTAACCACAGTGGCGCCACGTATGATCTTTAGTCGCCCACGTGGTACACCTTAAGCATTCCTACGCCCGCTGACACTGACGAACTTTAGCGCTTTCTTTCTTTGTTCTTTTCTTTTCTTCGGGGGACTTTTGCTTTCACTATAGTGTTTGTTTTCAGCATCTGGACGATGCTTCTTAAGAGGGGGGCATTGACACGTCTACTTGCGTATGTTTTTCCGGTGAACGCTTTTCACCGGCTAAAATGAAAAACGTAATCGCTCAACGCCGGATGCGCCTGGATATATCATAAGTTTGTTCATTTTTTGTAATAGTTCTATCCGTTCTCCGTTGTTACCTAGCCTTCAGTAATCTGATCGTATGCGGGGCGCGCAGGGTGCAGTTTCTTCTGGAAGGCACCCGTCCACCAATGGCTATGCTGGAGCACTCGTCTAGTGACGTATCAATGCTGATGCGCTTGAACCAAAGATGAGCTTTTCGACAATCGGCGACAGTGCTCACCGCTATCGTTGTGCTTCGACAGTCACTTGTTCTAGTAGGCTCAGGTTATCCGACTAAGCCGCTAGCTTCGTGATTTGCAGTTTTGCTGTTATGCCGTTTACTGTTTCTAAATAAATATTATGGGGTTTTACGTGCCAAAACCACTTTCTGATTATGAGGCACGCCGTAGTGGAAGACTCCAAAAATTTCGACCACCTGAGCTTCTTTAACGTGCACCTAAATCTAAGTACATGGATGTTTTCGCATTTCGCCCCCATCGAAATACGGCCGCCGTGGCCGGGATTCGACCCCGCGACCTTGGGCTCAGCATCCTAACACCATAGCCACTGAGCAATCGCGGCGGGTTGACTGTTTCTACAATGTGAGAATGATTACCAGTAAATATGTCCCCCATTATGAGAATAAGCTCGGTATGACAAATCGCACTGCATGCTTTCGAATAGTGGATCAATGTAGTGTCAATTAGAAGAATTGGTTTCAGTGATGAGCCAATGTCTTGTGGTAATTCGATCAGTAGGGTCATAGTAGAAAACCGTAATCAAAAGATGGGCGAGTTTCTTATTATCAAGTTGTTGGCAGACATGTACGAAAAAAATCTGCTTGTAAATTATGTGTTCTAATAATTTGGAGCCCGCACCATCTGCTGTAGCGTTCCTCATAACCTCATTACCTACTGCGCCGTACCCCAACGTTAAACCCCATAATTCAATTCGTATGCTACTTTAGCAATGATCTATGCTGAAGTAAGATCGTTTCCAATGAATGGAGCCATTTCATTACCGATATAAAAATTTTGAGGAACCTGATAGGAAGTTGCGCCTTCCCCAGTGAAAATCCTTATTTGAACATATCAACAACGAGGTCGGAGAATGTGGCTTTAACGCGAAGCTTAAATACTGGTGATTGGCAGTTATTATGCTTAGGAATTGCTGAAACGCCTGAAACATTCAGAAGAGTGGCACGGCGACTGTTACTTAAATACTGATCTTTGCTACACTTAATTGCAGGGTGGGTTTATTGCTCAGAAATCCAGCTTCTCTGTTTGTGTTCCGCTGTAATAGCGTTGCAAATTCACGGCTGTATGAGTCATGCGCATGCGCTGATGGTAACGGAAATTCGCTTCAGTGATAGGTATAAGTGATGTCAATAATTGGTCGGGCAGATGCCTCATCTGGAACTATTTTGAAAGAAAATTGAGCCATAAAGCTTGCAAAAATATTTGAGCGTCGCCAAAGACTGCATACGACGAATAAATTAAACAAATATTAGAAAATGTTGGCCATTGTACGGGTTAGGCTAGAGCTGAGCTCAGTAACTACATGGCTGTAAATTCTCCTTACGGGTGTGACACACCTTTTGTGCAAAGCGAGAAAGACAGATTGGATTGAGTGAAACAGGATGCGTATTATTTGGCATAACGGATGTGAGGCAGTTTGTAGTAAATATCTATTTCCTGTTATGATTTCAGGTACCAAAAATTTCAGTGATCGAGCAGGAGTTTATAAACGGTGTTTCGGCGAAGAGTTTCAAATGAAAAAAAAATTACACGTGGCTGACAACCCAGTTTTATTCCATGTACTGGTGTACTCAAAGAGGCGCAGATTACTTGCAAAAAAATTGGAATGCACAATCGAATAAGTACCAGATTATCGTTAATTAGGTTTTTAGCTAATTACCTTATGGCATATATTGCAATTTAAGAATTCTAGCGTGTGAGACTTCAAGGCATATCGAGATGTAAAAAATTGTGTTGATGACACCACTTATGAGAGATGTGGTATGCATTAAAAGATGCATTAAAAATGCGCTGTCATTCCACTTACTTTCTTAACAAAGCGTCGTTTTGTGCATTGAAGCTCAAAAACCACTGGAACGCAATGGCGTTTTTCCGCAAAGTTCGGTAATTATTATCTCAAAACAGGTGTCATCTTAAGAATTCTTACTAAGATGATTAGTCTCACAAACTTCCCGGCTAGAATTTGTAAATTGCAGTCTGTATCATAAGTTAATAAGCTAAACAATATTTAGCAATTTTTCTTCATTAGTCGATGACGTATTTCTTTCTTTTGCATGTCTGCCTCTTCCAGCAGACCAGCTTATAGGCTGGAATCGCACTGTCCCCCCTGTCACAGGTAACTTAAGAACAATTTGAAAGTGTTGGACGAAACACGTGGTATCTCCGTTGTACTACCATCAACTACACCAGCTACTTTGATTGCAATACCACGGACACACCTGGACCAGTTCTGCTACCGCTGTCGGCATCGGCGTGAGGTTCGAGATAAGGTTTAAGGGCGATACAATCTTTGATGCACGTCGTATGCTGCATATATGAGTTAAAGCGTGCGCTGGTGAGCAGGGGATCGCGTCTCAATCCCACGTACGCAAAGGAGGGATGCTGGAAGGAAGCGAGCCGTCCACCATCGCGCGCAAGGCTCCATGCAGAGGCTAAGGAGTGCTGGCACGTTGCACGCCGAGTGGTGCACAGATTCCACCGCGTGCTTTGTTTGCGTGATTTAGTTCGCGCGGATGCGAGACCCATAACGAAATGCAATTAGCTCGCTCCTGCTGCCACGCTTCCTGACTGCAGTGTTTGGACAGCGAGAGTCCGAGGTCAACGAGTGAGATGTGATCTTGCTTGCTTGTGCGCGCATGACACCATCCTTATGAAATTAATGCGTATGCGTGGGTTTACAAGTTTATATGGCCAAGAAAGCTAAGATCGTTAGTTCGTATCCACCAATTTCATAGCGCAAACGATGCTTCGCATTTGGGTTGGAACTGCGACTTGTTAACCGACTCAAGAATACAGACAGATACGCTGACCTTTCTCACAGCTTTTATTTGTTGTCATGCCACAAAAAGAACGACTATCATAGGTACGATCAGAATATTTTCACAACGCTTTGGTATCTTGAATATCGTTTATTTAAAAACCGCTCATATGATAACCATAGAATTTATTTACAGGAAAAAAACAGAGGTTGAGCTCAGCTAGGGAGCCCTAGTCGGTTACTCTGTACTCAATCATACAAAGCTGCACTTACCAAGATGCCGGAACCTCAAAGGAAAGTATTTTGCCTAAACAGCCTACTGCCGTGGCAAATCAATCCCTCCTATTCTCGCAAAGTTCCGCAAAATAAAGAGACACGCAAGTTAGTCTCTTACGCCTCGCATACTGATAACGTAATAGTTACAAAGGTAGAGCGTTTCGTTTCCCAAATGTTGGTGGAAGAAGTGGGCTGTATGTATGTGAACAAATGTACGCCCTTGATAGGATGATGGTGCGTTATGATGATGGTGTTGCTTCGTTGATTAGTGGAGCACTGACGAACGCGTGTTCTAGTACGCTGTTTAATCCAACTGTGTCACGCTTGGTAGACCTCGTACGTAGGCGTGGCCGATGACACTGTGTCCCCTCATTGGGAATCATTAGACAGTATGATGATGTGTATTTTGTGCCCGTGATGAGAGGAAGAAGAAGCAAGGTATGGGCCCCAGCCTCTCAGAACAACAACAGCTAGAGCGAATATTTCGGTTTGAGTCTAAAGAAATTTCATGCTACAATTCTTCTAAATACTTATTACGCAAACAAAATTCACAAATTACATAGATGATTGATTATTCATATCTTTAACAGTACACACTTTAAATTCCATCTGCGAGATACTTCTTTCATTTCATCCTAATATATAAAAAAAAATCCTAACAGTTCCTTCACCGCCCGAGTAATGGCCGATCCCCCGGAGTGGGTTGCGAATAACCTAAACAGGATCAAAAGTATTGAGCGTAAAGCGATTCGGGCCGCAGCTCGCTGACATGTGGCTCGAGTCTTGGCTTCTTTTCGACCGGGTGTACTGGGCAACCTGAACCTGGCTGTCATAGCCGCGTGGCGTCGTAATTGATCGGAGGGGCTGGTGGCTTGCGGCGTTCGCGTCCTGCTATCTAGGAGGGAACCGCCTGCGGGTCAGGCGATCTGATGTACCCGCAGTTCACGGCAAGAGCGGCTGGCTATCCACTCAGCTGTACTGCAGCGGCCTAGTGTCCCGCCGGCTTGCTCTGTGCTTCTACTGCTGCCGAGTCATGGCACGGCACAAGTCACCGGAGAGATACTGGACGTCCGACTGCGTAGCGGAGCACCCATGACGACAACTTCTATGGCAACCAAGACGACACACCGGTGAGTAGGACGGTCAGCGGGTTTCAGACGCGTTAGGTATTCCAGACTTTGCCAGATATTCTAGAAAATCATATTTGTTATAGTCTAGAAATAATAGACTATTACGATTATCATTGTTCCCGATTTGGGTCAATGTAAAGATTACAGCGTCTGTGGAATATAGTCGGTGTTGTCTGTACAAACCACCTGACTGCTTTGTGAATAAATGCTGTGCCCACATAATCTATATTATCACAGAAAGTTTCAGAATGGCGTTTGTTGCCCTATGCACGTTACACTCAAGCACCTTGCGCGACGTTTACGGTGCGGGTCTCTTCAAGAATTTTATCTTAAGGTGCGTGAAGGAAAACGTAATTAAGGCGTTTGTAGACAGACGACCGTTTGGTGCCTTGTGCCAAACCTGTCCGAATCAAGGCTGTTCTTAACAATCATCCTATTCTTGATATGGACGCGTCTCGTTTAGGAATACGGGCACAGGAATCACTCAACGATCTCAGAAATTGGATGTACTAGGCTCCTATACTTTTCAAAGAAGAGGAAGAAGACAGACACTGACGGCGGGAGTGCAAAAGAAGAGAAAAAAGATGTCGGGCTAAACAAAGCGTCTCATTCTTTTTTCCTTAGCTTTTTGGCGTACCCGTTACAACATGAAGAAGATGTATGTTCAGATTAGAGCCGACCGGTACCATTATGGACGCGGATGCGTTGAGAGCTAGCAAATCGACGTTAAAGAGCCAGTCAGCTTGGAACCTGGAGCAAGCTGAACAAAGTTCCTTGCCTGCGTCGCAACCAAGTCGGGTACAACTGTGCCCGAACTGCTTCAGCAAGAGACCGCGAACATTTATTAAACATCGCAGACAGCCAAACAGCTATCCGCACAGCTACATGAAATAAACTGCATAGACCGAAGTGTCCGCGTGTGGAACGGCCAAAATTTGGCTGGACTGTGTCCGCGCGTAAGCAGGCATAACAAAAATGTCAGGATACCAGAAAAAACGACACCAGACCATGCCTGAAATGTGCGACGGGCGTTATATACGAGATACTGCTGACATGTGGGAAGTCCTTCGTCGACTAAACGTGGATATTTATCAATGACCGCCCACGGGAGCATGAATTGTCTATAATCAACAAAAGTAATGCGCATTTACCTGCGCATTGAATGGTTTGCTTGGCAGGCAGATGTACGGCACTACTGCGTGAGATTAAGATAATTGGCAGGTGTGGTGATACGATAGCACCATAACTTTTGCAGGCATAGCCCATAAAAGAGATACGCATGAGTTGCATTAGCGATACGCCGGTTTTCTATTTGACAACGAAATGCAACTGTTTGAAACGTCTTTCTAATCGCTATACACTACACTGCTGTACGCATGCGCATTTGGTGATTTACCCTGCTCAGCTATGGGAATAGGATCAGTTGAAGTTCAGCGCTCGAACTGTCATTTCTCACTTGCCTTCCTAAGTCTTTATTTTCCTGTTAGCGCAAAATTCATCAAATAGGCTACTCTGTCATGACTACTGAGTTCGAATATAAAATCTCGTAACAAGTACGACGATATATAAATATGGATCCTGTGAATTATTAAGCCTTCACTTAGTAAAGTTCTCCATAGCGTCCTCCGCATAAGCGGTACGTTCTCCGTTCATCCCAGACCACCACGTATAAGCGTACTTTCAGGCGAGATCATGCGTGAAAAAACGCGGCCAACCCGCTGCTCTCGGATGCATGCGACCAATGAGCACACGTAACGTTTATACGCAGCGCTGCAAACTTGGCCCCAAGAAAGCGCGCAGGAGTGCTGCGAGAGCGTTACAAAGCCAAAGGTGCAATGAGCGATGAGGGAGAAGCTGTGAGAGAGCAAGAAATGTGAAATCGAAAGGAGAGAACGAACAGATTATAAGAAAGATGTCGCCTCTACGCGTAGCTTTGCTGACGGAGGAGGAGGAAAGACTGCGCCAGCCAGATAGAGCAAAAACATGGCTTGAGCCGGCGGACGAGGCGATTAATTTCAGTGGCAACTATCGTCATTTCTATGTACGAGAGACGTTATGCGACTGCGTTCGCCATGTGAGAGCATCCGGCGGCCTCAATGAACGATCTCAGTGACGTTAAATTCCGCCGATGTTACCGGTAATTGTAAGAAGCGAGTGCAACAGCCAGTGCACGAGGCAACAAACAGCAGCGGTGGGCCTCCATGTGTACTGGATCGCAGGACCCTGAAGTGTGTGCTGGACAGCTGCGAACCACTATTGATTCGGTAGGCGGGTTTTTGCTTACCATAATACTAAATGATTAATTTCTTCCATTGCGTTATTATGAGCAAGCAGATAACGAATCTCGGTGATTAAACATGTGAACAGGTAGTACTGATGCGGACGTGCGCATTGAAGTTTTGGCTTGTGAGCTATCAATAATTGCCGGCGTAGTTCCGTTTCCGTATCCTCAAACTGCATTATTGGTGGCGATATTTTTTGCTTGCGTAGCCAGGTGCTCTTACGTGGAAATATCATGATCGGATTTTCACAAAGGCTTGCGTTTTAACGCGTCGCTAGTAATCACGTGTAGCCTTTTAGCAAGGGATTTTCTCTTTCTTTAACCTGTACGTGGTTTTTTCAACGTCTTCGAGTTCACTAGAATTCAAAGCCCAATTTAGCTTGAAGCTTGCTTGGTGCGAAAATAACAATATTATTCCGACGACGCAGTAGCAGCAAAAAAAGTGTAGGTTTCCGCTGGAAGGAGAATTTTTCACAATATCAGAGTCCCTAAACGCTTCAAGAATAGTGGCGAAGCGACTGTGGTGGCTGTCAAGCGTAGGGTAAAATACGATGACATCGTGCAGATAACATAAGTAGGTGGACAACTTATAGGCCTGAAGGAGAGAGTGAATGATTCTTCCTAAATTTACTTGGGCATTACAATGCCCGAAAGGCATAACCTTAAATTGGTAAAGGCCGTCCGGCACAACAAAGGCGGTCTTCTCACGGTCGAGTTCATCTATCGAAATCTGCGAATAACCGGATGGGAGATAGATTAAAGAGAAGTATTTCGATCAATGCAGGAAGTCGAAAGCGTAGTCTATCCGCGGGAGAGGGCATACACCCTTTTTCGTGGCCTGGTTCAGTTGACGGTAGTCAACAAACGATCGCCAGCTGCCATCTTTCTTTTTGACCACTACAATCGGTGACAACCAAGTACTAGAAGAGTGCTCAATTACAATTTTGGTTAGCATCTTCTCTACTACAGCTAGGATAATGGGGCGTTCCGCGTGATACACGCGATAAGGTCGTCGGCAAATAGGACTAGCATCACCGGTGCCAATGTTATGGTTTGCTACTGAAGTTTGTCCAAGCGCGAAATCCTGCAAATCAAAGACGTGACAATAAGACACGAGGATGCGACAAAGATCCGCAGCGAGCTCTGGAGCAGGTCTTGAGCGATAATCTTCGAAAATATGCCGAGATCGGACGTTGCAGAACTGGAGGGACAGCAGGTGGCTGCAGACGAGCACAAATCTAATACAGTGATGGCGGAATTGCCGATTGGAGAAGCGTTGCCGAGCAACATGCCTTTTGGCATAAGTTTCGTATTTAAGCAAAATTTAAAACAGGAAGAAATCCGCAGTTATCAGCGATAGCTACAATGGTTTGAGGAACGACAACTGTGCGTGGCAGGAGAACACTGACATTAGGATGCAGCACATAGTCACCGTCAAAGCACATCAAAGGCATATATCTGGAGGCTTGAGGCGGTAACCATATGAAGGCTACAGAACACGAACAAGGCTCTGCTGGTTTTGCAGCACAGCAGTAAATAGACAGCTTGAGTTGGAGGAGGCAAGCCGTACAGACAATCAGCGGTGAAATGGTCCGATAAAAAGTCGAGGCCGTAGATCAAGTCATGGGAACACCGTTCCAGAACAGCAAATAAAACGGAAGTGTTGAAACCAGCAAATTATTCGGGCAGTCTACATGCCAAGGAGAATGCTGGTTGCTTCATCAGCAACCCGGATAGCACGAGATGCGGCAGGTGTAGGTAACCACGTCCAGTGGCAGCGGAGACGGTTGCTCATCACCGAGATATGGGCTCCGGCATCAACAAGCGCTGGAACAAATACACTGTCAACGTCTACATCGACTTTATTACGTTTGGTCGGCAAGGTGCG
Organism: Dermacentor variabilis; assembly: GCF_050947875.1. Taxonomy (NCBI): domain Eukaryota; kingdom Metazoa; phylum Arthropoda; class Arachnida; order Ixodida; family Ixodidae; genus Dermacentor; species Dermacentor variabilis. The sequence continues at coordinate 45,679,803 of NC_134574.1, forward strand.
AGGATTTGGCGGAGACGTCAACAATGCAGCGTTACCTCCGGGATGTGCATCCTTTAGTTTCTTTTAAGTGCGTGCAGGTCGGAATGACGGCGACGGGCGATAGGACTGGGGCGACCTGGACGACGGGCGACGGCTTTGCGGTGAACGGGACTGGTGACTGCTCGGAAACGGTGATCGACGGCGCCATGTGGTCGTACTGTCAGTGGTGTGCATGTTCGGCTGGGCTTGAGGCTGGATATGGCGAAAACCATCGTCTGGACGAGGGCTCTTCGAGAACCGCGTCGAGGACCAACGGTTGCGACAGTATCTGGCGACATGAGCAACGCGGTGACAACTCAAGCAAATAGGTCGGTCATCCGGTTTTCGCCATTCCGCCATGTTGCGAGAACATCGAGGGATCCACTGATTTTCAATGTGCAGGACGGAAGGTTGTGCGGTTTGCTAGGAACTGGTCACGTCGCAAACTGATTCCAAGCAGGCATTGGCGAGAATTAGGTGTAGAACAGCCTGAAAAATGGGAACCGCAGGAGCGCATGTAATGTTGACAGGTGGGTACAGAGCCGTGGGACGCATGGCTTGCAGCTCAAGGAGCACGATCTTCGTCAGCTGCTCTGAAGGCTGCTGCTGCCGTGAAAGAATGTCCTGTCACTCTTTATAAGACGACGTTGCTGCCATATTGCGAAGTTGTGCAAATGACTGATAAATACGACAACTTATCACCTGCTCGAAACGCTTGACTCCATGATTATACCATTAACCAAAATACAGCTTTTACACGTGAGCAAACTGATAACCTCATCGGTGAAACCTTTTAAGACAAGTCCGATTTTTTAAAACTCCAGCATTTTAGCGTCGCATTACAGGTGGCACAGTGCCAGCACGTCTGGTATAGATGCAGCCTAGCCTTCGTGGACGTCTGATCGCATGATGCCAACTCTTTCTTGGCGACGACCTTCTGACGCCAGTGGTTTTCCGAAAAAATTTCTCTGCTTCTGCTTGCAGGTATCCCAGTCACGGAGTTCTTCGTGGTTTTGAATCCACACTGGCGCAGTTCCCTTCACGTAAAAAATTATGGTCGTGAGCATCACTGTACGATCCCATATGTTGTTGCTGCTATCCCGCTCATACATCTCCAGCCAGTCGTGGACGTCGACGTCGGCGCCATTGGTGCTGCAGAAGGTTCCTGGATCACGTGGATGCGTGAGTTCGATAGTCTACGCATGCGTTGCCGAACTAGGCGTGGTCTCTTGCGATATCGGTGAAGGACTGAAGCGGCGGCAACTGCGAAGCTCTATTTTCAGACGTTACTCCACTCGTCCACCAAATGTTACGAAGAGGAAGCCCAATGCACAAATGTATTTACAACTATTTACATGGCGGAAGTTAGTGGTAATTGCGCAGGCTGGTACAAAGGTCACAGCTCCAGGAGAGAGTAGACAACTTCTTCTTCGTCTCCCACTTGCACACGGTCCTGTCGAACTGCACCGTTACAATATCTTTTGGAGAGGAGTGGTACACGCGTTACTTGTAGAAAGGGCGGAGTTCTATGCCACTGGTAAAATTTCAATGGTGCGATGTCTCACGTCAAGGTAGAAGATTCAAGTTTTATTGCAGACTGAAAAATCTGTGGATTCCTGTACCTTGGTCGTTTCATAGTGTATCAGAAAGCAGCGCTGCATTCTTGATTGCTAAAAACTATGCCAGAACAAAAACAAACTATAACCTGTGTACATTTTGCTTATGTCTCTTGATTGCTATGTAGCTTTGATTCTCGGCTATGAGGTACCCACCAGCCCCAAATTAGACATTAATAGGACTTTTGTCCTGAAAATAATTTCTCAAATTACCAAATTTCTGCAATTTTTAATATTCCCAAATAAGGGAATCTTTTTCTATGCAGGACCAAAGCGCGAGATGTCGACACTAATAACAACGCTACCAAAGAAAGCCGAATCTCCGGCTCCCCAATGCAACTATACAGTATACCACAGCACCGGTAAGCAAAAACCTGCCCCAGAATGGACGTTCATTGCGCTGCGAAAAGATTATGGGCTTATGCTGAAGCACGCAAAAAAACCTGATATTTTGCCAGCAGAAAAGTGAGGTGGGTGCAGAAAAAGACAACTGTTTGCAATATTTCTCGCATGCGGATGACTTGAAGCAATTGCATGTGCTGTACCATCACTACATGTAGACACAAATTCACGAGCACATTGACTCATTTCCGCTGATTTCACAAGAGCAGGAAGTCACTGAGTCAATTTAAAGTGTAAATGAACGCAAGCGCAGCTGTATGCCAGTGAGGGTAAGGGACACAAATGGGTACTCTTCAGTGCAAGCTGACATTTGTGGGCGAATTGTTCATTTCCTGCATGTGTGAAGAAATGTGACTTTGCAATAAACTATAAAAGCCAAGCATATTAAGTTGATATCGAAGAGGACAATATATGTGAAATTTGCTCATGCACGACCTGGAGAACGCAAGTGAGAGTATTTTACACGCTTTACTTGCTTCTTCAGAGCATTACGTGCGTTCGTTTATTGCCATGGCTTGAATACTTGGTTTACACTACGTATGCGCTCATTCTATGTATGTTAAATAGGGATGGACATTGGTGCTAGTGATGCCATTGAAATTTAACATACAGAGCTGTAACTTGAAAGGTGGGCATATTCCCATGTCATTCATAAAATATGTCACTGCAATATCTGTGGATTTGAGTACCTGTGTCATTTCATAATGTTGTCAAAAAGCAGCCCCGCATTGCTAAAAAACTATGAACGAATGGAAAAAGCATAAGAAATTGGACATTTTGCCTATGTATAGTGATTGCTATGTGGTGTTGATTTTTTACTTTGAGATACCCACTGGCCCCACATTTCGCCTTAATAACGCACTTCCTTGGAGGTTTTGTTTCTCAGATTATTAAATTTCTGTAATTTCTTTTTATAATCACCTAACTGATTTTCTTTTTCATTACCGGAATAAATCAAGAGAGATCAATAATAATAACAACGCCACCAAAGCAAGTAGAACTACTGGCTCTCCAGTGTAACAATCGAGTGGACCGCAGCATCGATAAGCAAAAATCAGGCCCAGAATTACTGTTTATTGTAGTGCCCAAAGATCGTGTGCTTATGATGAAGCAGAAGAAGAAAGAAAAAACTAATATTCTGCCAGCACAAAAGTGGGGTGGGGTGCAGAAAGAGACAAGCGTTTGTAATATTGCCCGCATGTGGATGACATTCAAGCTCTCACGCGCGCTGTACTATTATTACAGCAAGACACACATTAGAGAGCACTCTCACTCATTTCTGACAATATTACAAGATTGGTAAGTCACTAAGTTTACGCAAGCGTAAATCAAGGAGGGTGCGGCTGAAAGCCGGTAAGTGTAAGGGACATAAATGAGTGCACCTGAGTGCCAGCTGGCGATGTAGGTGAATTCTTTATTACCTGCAAATGTGAAGAATTAAGTCTGCGAAATAAACCATAGGCCAAAGCACATTGAGTTGATCTCTTAAGAGGACAAGTATATGTCAAATGTGTTTGTGCAGAATGTGGAGAACACAACTGGGCGCATTTTGTTCGCTTTAGTTGCTTGCTCAGAGCATTAGATGTATTTGTATATTGCTTTCGCTTGAATCCTATGCATGCAGTCATAGTATTCAGATTAAGTTGCGATGGACTTTGGTGCTAATAATGCCAGTGGAATTTCAAACATGGTGCTGTAACTTGAAAGGTCGGACACATTCTCATATTCACAAACCCTTATACGTCATGTACATGTGAAGTGTTTGACACAGAATGCTCAGCTTTCTGTAGTGAATAATGGCCACCTAGGACGCTATAACGTAAAACTATTCCAAACTTTTCTATTGCAATTCTGCAATGAGCTCACCGCGATTGGTAAAAACATTTTTGGATCACCCTCACTTCACCTGTCTGTAACGCGACGTCACGAAAACCGCGGTAGCTTCCCATCTGATATAACGTGTACACGCTGATTTTGCATAATTTGATCGAACAAAACAAAATTAATTATTTCTGATTCGACGCCTTTTTGCATTAGCCTTCAGCTATTGGTCAAAAGTTTTCGAGCTGCACCTACTTCACCGGCCTCTCACGCGACGTCTCAAAACCGCAAAAACTTACCGCGTCAAAGTGACGCGTACGCGTTAAAGATGCATTAATATGCCGAACAAAACTGAAGTTTCTTCTGAATAGCCGCAGGCTGCCCCGTTCCGAAAGGAATAAAAGATGGCTGCCGCCGATCGCTCCGGCACTGGCTACTCGCCCCTGCCGGAGAGCATGGGTTTATTTGCGCGTAATAAAACTTTTTGTGTGGCCGTGAAACGTTTTCGAGAACTTTTGGTACGTTTACGACCTCGTTCTGCCAACTATTTCTTGCTGAGGATCCGTTTTCGCGTCATTCTTAAGCTGCCATTGCATGCCGCCGCGATTGTCGACGAGCCACCGCAAGCTAAGTAAGAGAAAGCGGACCAATCGCAGACGCCGGCACGACCCTCTTCAACCGGTTATCGATATTCAGTGTGGTGGCTCGGCCCCATTGACTCCCTCTCCACTTGAGCATGCTCCTCGCCTCTTTTGAGACAATTAGATAAGACAAGCTGCCCAGGGCCGGTATTTTGTAGCTATGCCTTTTCCGATTCTATGCCGGGTTTTTCGCGCTTGGCCACTGGTCAGAGCGATGGTCTGCCCACATTATCAACACGGTCAGGCGGCCCTGTGTGCAACACTCATGCGCTTATCACCTGGCTTACTGATCCTTTTGGCCTCAATTACAAACCTATTGGCCACGGCTCCTCGTGGGCGTGAAAATTTGGCCTACATTTGCAATCTCTACTATGGATTGCCAGGTGACCCTCCCACCCATTCCTAACATTGTTTTGATACTGCTTCGACCTACGTTCCCGCATTTCTGGGTCTGTCCCACCTGCTCTCTACCACAGGACAAAGGAACTTCATAAATGACTCCTGCCTGACAATTGATGCATTTATTTTCGTGATTTGTGACACAGGTCGGTGCCTTGCGTAAAAAGGGCTTGCCATTCTGAAGATCCTTGAAAGCTTGCACGGGGCAGAAAACGCTACGTTTACATTATTACACCACTGGACATTCTTGTTAAAATGACGCGACATGTCGTGTATTTAACGTATGACGGTAACATTTTCTTCTTCAAGAGGTGGCTCCTGGGCCAGTCGGCGAATTCGCAACTTCACCAGGGTTCTTTCTGCTACGGAAACTGGCACAAGTTGGGGCAGTGTGCCTCTGTTCGTCGTTTAATGTGCTTAAGAAAACTCTCTACAGCTTGACGCGGGCAGGGCTTGAAAACATTCAGCAGGCACATGTTAGCCATGTTGCGCTTGACTAGCTTGAGTGGATTGGCTAGATTGGCTTGACTTGATTGTCCGTTGCGGTCATCGCGCCTTTCACATTAGGTAAGATTTATAATGCTGACACATAATCTTGAAAGTAGGAGGAAGAAAGATTGGAAGATAGGCATGTTAGGCAGCGTAAATAGAAGTGAAGTACTCGGTGCTGGGGAAAAGCCATAAATGTTATAAAAGGAAACAGGAGATCCGATATTTCAAAAAAAAGGAAACGAGTGTGTGCACACGAATGCGATGCAACTCTAGCAGCTGCCCGCATGTAATGTAGCAGCGCCACGCAAGGCGTTATGCAAAGTCTCGGCACTGGTTCCCTCACCAAACAAGATTCAATAAGTACGTTCGCGTTTGGTTTTCTCGCTACACCACCATGAGGGCAGTCACATCAGAGATCTCGGATCATTATCTCACAACCTCAGAAGTTCACGGTTAACAGTGAAACCTATTTAGTTCAAGATTACTACTATATTGGCCTTCAACAACTATTGAACAAAACAAAGCCCTGACGGGGCCAAGGTGAAACAGATTCTTCTGATCCGAAGTCAGACGCTTTACCCATTAGGCCACGCGGACATATGAAACAGTTTCTGTAAGTGTCTAACATTGAGTGGAACTTTTTCATTCCATGTAGGAGAATTCATTAGAGGTCCTGGCGCCACAGCCAAATTATTCCGAATATATACGAAGGATAGCTGACGTGATTGGGATGACAAAGCAGTGATGTCAATAAGAAATATTTGAAAAGGCTTTTGTTTTCTTTTATTGACAATGTACACATACAGAACTTTACTAGCGTCTCCCCTTGCTCACCCAAACATTGCGACACTTATACCGAGTGTGCTCCACAGGACAAAAAGAATTATGTTGCTTGGAGCCCACAAGTGTTCTTCAATTCAAATGCGTACATTTTCTTGGAGCACTACCGTTCTTTCTTTTTTCATGCTAGTCATGGATAGCTATCTAGTTATTAGCTGCCAACACTTCGCTGGCCCTATCTATGGAAAATGTGACGTTACATTAAGGTTGGGACGTATGCATGTTCTGTGAGTGATATCTTACTTATCTCCTATTTTGCATAATTCTGGTCCTAAACAATTTTTTAATGAAGGAGAAAGTGACAAGCTGAGAGGAGCAACTATTGTTGGTCAGAACCGCATGAAGCTCATGCAAGGTTATGCTTATTTCACATTTTAAAAGGTGTAGGCGGGAATACTGCCTGTCTGCTTTCGCATTTCCTCTGCAGTTTTTCTTTTACTCTTTACTGTCATAGCTTGGTATATAAGTGCTCGTTCTGTGCTAAGAACCTACAGTGAAACTATGCTGCGCACTTTCTTGTATTGTAAATAAATCAGTTTCCTTTGAAAAATGTGTTATGTGTTTAAGCCTGCATGAACATGTCTGCATGAACATGTCTGCATGAACATGTCTGCATGAACATGTCGGCATGAATGTAGAGCACACTTTGAGATTGCGTACACAATTGAAGTGGATACTCTAGTAAAGCATACTTCGCGTGGTAAGAGAAAAACTTATGCTTTTAATAACGGTGTAGGTGGGTGCAGTTGATATAACAAACAAAGATAATGAAGGCGGAGGCACTTAACTATTCTACGCAATACCTTAATCCTGATTCAGTTTTTCCTTCGAGATAATTGGGTGAGCAATCATGTAGCCCCACTGCTTGGCCCACCTTACTTTGCATGACACACAGCACATAAGTGTCGTGCCCGCCCAATACAGCACATCTACTATAATACAGTTGGAATTTGTACATATATGTATAGACATAAGTAGTTTGTGCATAAATATGGCTCGTCTTACGCACGGGGAACTGCTTGCATTCCAGAAAGCACAAAGCACCGATTGCGGTGGTGTTGATCATACAAATGTACCACAAGACAAGGGGCAAATTGCGTTTATTCCAGGTTCATTTTGCGTCGCAGCCATACACTTAAAAGGCTAGGAATGAAGCTGTTGGCGCTTCGATACGCAGGCAAAAATCGCGCCTAGTTATACATTTTCAAACAGCTGAATCTTTATTTCGACGAGAGTCGCCGCGATATCCTGGTGGGTCTAGCGCTTCGGCCCCACCGGTCGTATTTCGATTGAAATGCAAAAACGCTTGTATCACCCTTTGGGTGCGTCCTAATTAACCCCATTCGGTCACAATTAATCTTGAGCTCTCCATTACTGCGTCCCTCGTAATCCACAGGAGTTCCGGGATGGTAAGTTCAACAAAATAAATTCTTTAAGCACTCTTTGATATCTTTCCTGTCTTCCTTCTTTTAACATCGATGGCACTGCAGGTATGGCCACGATAGGTGCTCGTCACGTCACATGCGCCCGGCAGGTAAATAGATGAAAACAAGCTGGCTTTTGAAAGTACTGAAGCTTCCGGTATTTGCAATACAGTTACGGTAGGCTCGCGAACAGAGATAGTGATGCGCCTTTCTGCTTCAAAATAAATACTGAATCAATAACTATAATGGAGCGGCATAAATGCACGGATCAAGAGCCTTTTTCTTGTACTCACAATACCTATACCTGCCATTCTTACTGACGGGGCATCTCTGTTGCGGCCAGCGGAAGTGAACAGAAATATTCGTTGGTTCAACAAACTTAGACAGGCCGGCAGAATATCGCCCGTTTATTCTACGTCTCAGATTAGTGGAGCCGTATTGCCATTATACCGTCGAGGCAGGGCCACTTTGAAGCAAGTGCAGTTACCTATATTAGCAGCTGGTGCATGCTGGCGGCGGATCATATTATTCTGAAACTTGTGAACGAGAAACGGCCAAGTTCCTGGTTAAACAGCCACAGCAGCGAAAAATCCATAGCACAGCCAATAAATACAAAACATAGAAGGACAACATTCGCCTGTCGAAGCACTTTTTTTTTCGCGCAGCTCCCATGTTCGGTTATCTTACCTATTTAGGCTTTCCGCCGCACATGAGAGCTGTTGAAAGCCGTAGTCGCATTCTGCTACTTATTTAAATACATCTTTACTATCTCCAACCACATAAGCGTAGGCAACAGTTACACGAACTATATGTATACAGCACACAATCACCGACCAATCGACACGACATGACCAATCGACATAAAACGGCAGGTCGGAAGCACAAATGTAAGTACAAATAGCTATGCGAGCCCTCTGTGTCAGCGTAGTGATTTGATGCAGCAGCTGCAGTGTTCGGTAATGACACAGTCAAGCCGGGTTCGATTACCAGTGTGTCCATGTTTGTGCAATGTATGTTTCGATATTTGTGTGATGAGTGATACCAATTTCATATAATGTGGTTCTCAGCTATATGTACGAAACCTTGTGAAAAACGACTCTGGCCGACACTGGCCTGTCCATAAAAAATATTTTTTTGATGAAAAATTCCGTAGGGCTGCGTAATCTTGAGCCACATAATTTTTGAGAAGTTTAGTAAGCGGGACATATTTGATGTGAAATACCGCATGAAGATTTGCCGTTATGCGGAGCATTTTCCAAGCTGCCCTTCTCTGCAACAAATGGGGCCGCTTAAATGCGGGCCAAACATGCGAGAGCCACATGGAATAGGCGGCATATGCAGTAGTCTGCTTGGAATGAGCCATTTATAAGCGTAGAAATTTTTATATATTTTCTCCATTATAAGCATTCTTTTAAGTCGGTATTGACTAAAAGTGTATTTTCCGCTGAGGGACATGTGAGGGAGAATATTGTTGTTGTATTAAGTTTAGTGCAATGTGGATGTGTCCATTCTCTTACAAATTATCGAATATACTCCATTTTAGTTAGAAAAAAGCGTGGAAGAACCAAGCAGTAAATTTATACAAGCATACGAATTACGTGCAATATTGACAGAGGATGACTTTTTCTGATTATAGACGCACACCAGCGGTCCCAAGAATATATTTTGCATTGTGTGTTGCGAGCCACAATGTGCCACATTTCCAAATTGTGAAATCTAAAACTGGGGTGCTATAACGTAAAACTATTCCAAACTTTTCTATTCCAATTCTGCTATCAGCCCTCCATGATTGGTCAAAAGCTTTTTTCGACCACCCCCACTTCACCTGTCTATCACGCGACGTCACGAAAACCGCGATACCTCCCCATCTGATATGATGTGTGCACACTGATTATGCGTGATTCGACAGAAAATAGAAAAACAGTTATTTCTGATTCGACCCCTTTTCGCCATTAGCCCTCGGCTATTGGTAAAAAATTTTCGGGCTGCGCCCACTTCACCTGCCTGTCACGCGACGTCACAAAACCGCAAAAACTCACCGCGTCAAAGTGATGTGTACGCGATAAAGATGCATTATTATGCCGAACAAAACTGAATTTTCTTCGGAATAGCCGCAGGCTGCCCCGTTCCGAAAGGAATAAAAGATGGCTGCCACCGATCGCTCAGACGCTGGCTACTCGCCCCTGCCGGAGAGCATGGGTGTATTTGCGTATAATGAATGAATGAATAAAGCCTTTATTTTAAGGAAGGGGACGGCTCTAGGCCGCTGATGGGGATTAGGAGGGAAGGGAATGTGGGTACCCAGACTGTTGGCTGAAACACTTCTTCATCTCAGTCTGGGATCTTCCGCTTTATGCAGGCTCAGGTGCATGTTCAGTTCCGCCGCTCTCACAATGGCTGATCGACCCCCTCTACACTACTCGAAACAGGCCACTTTGTCTGCCATATGTCGCAATGGCTTTCTGTGTTTCAGGGTTAGTTTGTATTTTAATTCCTAGTGTTCTAATGTCTCCGTGTAGTAGATGCTGAATGTTGGATCTCCCTTGTGAAAAAGCTGCACAGCTCCAAATGAGGTGTTGCAAGTCTGCTCTGCATGACTCCTGGCAATGTGTACATCGGGTGTAAGTCTTCGCAATCGTAGCTTGTCTGGGTTGGTGCCATTTCTCAAGTATGTGTGGTGTGTATGCAGCGTTGGCCATAACCTTATTCAAGAAAACCTCTTCCGTGCGGGTAAGCCCGCCCTTGTCGTCAAACAAATGTACTGGTGTAGCTTCTAATAATCTCCGTTTACTGTCTGCTTTTATTTTAGTACGAATGTAATGCATCAGTGCTCTGCTAGGAGAGCCTGCAGCCAATATCTTTAGGTATGGATTTTGGTCCACGGGGTTTGGCGAGGAAATGGAGTGTGGGGAGCTGTACGCGTAATCAAGCCCACCCGCTTGCGCGGCAGCTGCGTGAGCGGCTGCGTTTCCCCCATCCGTGCCGGTGTGCCCCGGTGTCCATAGGATTTCAACATTTGTCCCATTGTCCTGTATTCTCTTTAGCTTTTTTCTGGTGTTGTTGGCCACCGCATCATCTGTCGTAGGCCCCGTTAATTCGGCCAATGCTTCGTACGAATCAGTAAGGATCCGATAATTATTTCGCACACTCTGCTCTACAATGTCTCCCATGTCAATGGGAATGGTGTTGACCGCTCCCCATATAGCTAAGAGCTCAGCGTGCAAGGTTGCACCCCCAGGAAGCTGACATGTGTGATAGCCATTGTGTTGGGGTGCAGATGTGCTAACCCAGGCCATGCTTGCTATGTCGTTTGTGATTGCAGCGTCCGTGTAGATGTCAGTGGTGTGCTGCGGCGTGCTTAATCCCAATCTCTTTTCAAATATTTTTCTAGCTTCCGCGTTTCGTTTGGCGATAGGGCGTTGTTGCCTCCGTATGCCCAGTGGTGCTTCCCATGGTGGCGTTATGGTCGCTTCCGCGGGCTCTGGATTCGCATGGACTTCTTTATCCCATGCCATGATCTGTTTTCCTTGGGTCGTGTTTTCCAACCGGGATCGCATTCGAATTCGTGCTTCACTGATTATGTCCCGTATGGGTGGAATCGCTACGAGCTTGAGCAGGTCCTCGTTCCTCGTGTGCTTTGGTAGCCCAGTGATCGTACGGAGGGTGGCCCTGTGTAACTTTTCGATGTCGCCGAGGTCTCGTTCAGAGAATTCGTACAAGGGTGCCCCGTAAAGAATCCTTCCAACCGCGACCGCTTTTGCAAGCGTTTGGCACGCTTTCTGACGCGCTCCGCCATACTTGCTCGATATTCGTCTAACCATGTGCAACAGCGGTCTCCATTTTTGCTTTAGTGTGCGAATCCATAGCTGGCGGCTGTTGCAGCTAGCAATCTGTGCTCCAAGAATCCTAATTTGTCCATTGGCCGACGTAATATCGCTTTGGCCGATGTGTAAAGTGATCTGCTTGTTTACATTGGTTGCTTTCTTTCCGTCTACGCTGATCAATTCTGTCTTCTCTGGCGAGAGTTGCAGTCCGAGGTTATCTAAAGTGTTCCTAAGGCTCAGGATCGCTGCTTGCAGCTCAGTTTGCATGCTCTGTATGGCGGAATAATCCGCCGCTTCCGTCCATATTGTTATATCGTCGGCGTAAATAGTAAAACGGGCTGAAGTGTCTCGCTCAAGACTTTCTGCCACACGTGTCATGGCCAGATTGAATAGCATAGGTCCGAGGATGGAGCCCTGGGGCACTCCCCTATCCAAGTAATTGGTCTTCGGACTCCATCCCGGTGCCTTGCCATGGAGCTGGATTGGTCTGCTTTGGAGGAAGCTACGTATCCAATTGTATGTTCTTTGGCTAGGGTACCTGGTTGCCAGTTCCTGTAAGATGGCCTCTTGTTTCACGTTATCGAATGCTTTACGCATATCGACTGCAAGAATATAGTCAGGCATCTGTTTGCGAGACTTACGGTTGATCACTCTGCAGAGCAACCAGAGGCAGTCATGTGTGCCCATGTTCGGCCGAAAACCTGCCTGCGCAGGATGCAAACCCGGTTGTACATATTCGATGTAGTGCTGCATTCTTGTGTGTAGCATTCTTTCCATCAATTTGCAGACAGTTGACGTTAGAGCTATGGGGCGTAGGTTAGCTGGTTTCGTGTGGTCTTTGCCCGGCTTCGGTATGGGGTAGATGAGAGCTAGTTTTAGTGAATCTGGCATTAGTCCGGATTCCCAGGATTCATTGATAATTGTTAAGAGCTGTTCTTGAGCTTCATTGCTGAGGTTTCGAAGTTCTTGCCAAGTCACTCCATCGTGCCCGGGTGTTGATTTCGTTTTGCCTTGTGCAAGGGCTGCTACGAGTTCACCCAGCGTAAAGGGCGTTTCTAGCTCCTCTTTCGCGTTGTTTATCGTTGCAGAAGGCAGCGGTTCAGGAAGTGCCTCGGCAGCATGTGGGAAGAAAGTGTGGATGACGCGGTCCTGCAGCACGGCAGGCTCATCTCGCAAAAAGAGCTCCGCGAGAGGAGGTGCGCCTTTTTTGCTCCCAAGCAGGCTCCTTAAAATCTGCCATAGCCTTTTTAGGCCGGGTTCCCGGCCAAGCTTCGCGCACGTATTGTGCCACGTGTCTGCTTCGAGTTGTTGTTGGTATTCCTTGATGAGTCGGTATTGATGTTTAAGGCGCATTAGATCTTTGTGACGCTTTCCTTTATACCCGTATTGCTGTGTGAGGCGGTTGACCTTCCGCCATAGATTTGCAAGGTGCATATCCATGTGAGTTGCAGTGTCATCGCATTGGATAGTTTCCCTGGCCTCCGGCCGTGCCTCCGCTACCATAGCGCTGAATTGTTCAAAGTCCGCAAAAGAGTCCCCGGTAGCCATTCTAAATTTTTTCCAGTCAAAAAGAACCGTTTCTCTCCTCTCTCGGATCTTTTTGCGATTGAGCGTGATAATTATTGGTAAATGGTCGCTTCCCCATGTCGTCGATTCTACGTTCCATTGCCTTATGAGCCCTGGAGTGGCTAGTGTCAGATCGGGCGTTGTGTCCTGTTGTCGCGCGTGTAGCCCTATGCGGGTTGGTGTTTCTGGTGTGTTGCATATATCCAGAGTTGACATTTCTATTGCATCGTGCAGTATGCGTCCTCTCGGGTCAGCTTTGGCGTAGCCCCATGTTTGGTGCTTGGCGTTAAAATTGCCCCCCACTAGAATGGGAAGGCCTCCGGCTTGTGCCTGCACCTTACTGAGCCATTGGTAGGAGTCATTCCGGTGCTTGCCCGTTAGGGGTCTGTAGTACGTGGAGATTGCAACCATTGGCCGGTGGCCGTGTGGACATAGCTTTACTGCCACAATTTCTCTAAAATCATTACACAAATCTGGTATCTGCAGTTGGGTTGCGGTGCAGTCATGTCTTACTAAAAGAGCAGCTTGGCCTTGCGCTTGTTGGTTTCCTTTGCCCTGGTGTCGTATCGTAGCCTGCTGAAAGGTTCGGTAACCTCGAATAGTGCATTGTCCCCTTGTCTCCTGTAGAAGCACAACAAGGGGTTTGAATTTTTTAATTTGCTGTCTTAGTGTGGATCCATTCTGCGTAAAATTTCGACAGTTCCATTGGATGCATATAGGCCGTGCCGTCATCTTTCATCTGCTGGCTTGCGCCTTTTAGGTTCGTCATGTTGTTTCTGAATATTTCTCTGAATTTCCGTGAATATCGCCTGCATCTGAGTTTGTATTGCATTCGTTACTGTCTGAAATTCCTCCCGTAGGTTCTTTTCGAGGCGCTGGGTCTCAGTGTGTCTTTCCTGCCTTAGGATGCTCAGCATCTGCGCATACGCCGAGTCTTGGGCTGTTAGTGGTTTTGGCACTGACGGTGCCTGGTTCTGCTGGGTCTGTGCAGGTCCTGCGTGTTGCAGCTTTCTAAAGTTTGCCGTGGTTTTCCGACTAATTGATCGCCTGACCCGACTGTTAGAACGCGTGCGTTTTTCTCGGTCTGTCGGCGTCTCTGATTCACGTTGCCGTGGCGTTGGCGGTGGTTGCGTATCTCGTTGCTCTGGTGGTAGTCGTGCGAGTATTTGCTGCAGCATTGCTCTCAACTGCTGATTTTCTTTTCTTAGTTCTTTTATTTGTTGCTCATAGTGAGCGGATAGCGTGGGTTGTGTGGATGTTCCCGCCAGTACTTTTTCAGACCAGGTCACTGTCCTCTGACCTTCTTCTATTTTCTGCACGGCTTTCTTAATGTCTTTCGGTGCACGGCTAGGACATGCTGAGTTTAGCGATATGTGGCCCTGTTTCTGGCATGCGACACAGAATAGCTCTTCATCGCATTCGTTGTCTTCAGGGTGTTTTCTACCACACTGTTTACACACTTCGTCTGAAGGGCAATACTTGGCAATGTGTCCCAAGCCGTGACAATTGTAGCAAGCTATAACCTTCGGTCTGTACTCATGCACCCTTGTGATCTCATAATCGAACGCGAGCCTGTTTGGGGGAGATTCCGTATTAAATGTTAGCAGCAGCATGTTTGTCTTCCCGAGCAGACGTGCCTCTAGGATAGTTGCCGTCTCGCATCTCAAGTGATCCTTGATATATTCAATGGTCTGGCCGGGACGCACCTTGATGACCCCCCGGCTGTTCCCCACCTTCTGTGTTGGTGTTCTTTCAATTATCACTTCATACGTACGAACGCGACCGCTCATTTTCTCAGGTAATCGTGTCAGCGCCGCAAGCCTCTTCGCGTGTTCTTCATCCCTGACAGTAACCTTTATGCAGTTCGCTGCAGGGTCGTAGCGGAAAATTGATAATTCTGCAAGTTCCCAACTTCTTGCCGTCATCTCTAGTGCTGCTGTTATAGCCTGCTTAGGTATGTCATGGACGTGTACCTTGTTAAGTGGCCTGATCGAGAGTGCAAAATGAGGTCGACTTACCCGCTCGAGGCGAAGCTGTTCGGGCTTGACTTTTCTGTTTGGTTTCCGCTTGCTGAAAAAGGACCATCCGTTGTCCTCCTCGTTGTCTTCATTACTATCATCGTTGTCGTCCACGCTGTCATCCTGAATATCCATTTGGTCGTTCACTTGCGACTCCCTCCTTCTGGCCTCTTCCATCGAGGTACGCGGCACGGCATCTTCGGCTGCAGCTCGGCGTTCACCCGGCGTTTCGACACTCTCTGCGCGCTTCGCTCGTCGCGTTGTCTGCATTTTGGAGGGGCTATTCTTCAACTTTTCGGCGTCTCTAAGCTGAGGTGAGCATGGAGTTTCCGCGCTGAGCCCACTCGAGTGCGAATGTTGCTGTGGTGGCGACATGATGCCGTGCTCACCTGGCCGGCCTCGCCGAGGCCGCACTCGGGCTAGGCCCAGATGTGGTTAGGCTTAGGTCAGCGGGTCGCCGTCGAAAATGTCCTCGTAGCCAGAAAAAAACGTCAACTGGAGCCGTGAAAAAGCGCACCACACTCACAGAAAGTGCTCACAGTGTCGTTGCTCAATGTTTTACCACGTAGAATGGTAGTTCCACAGAAGCTAAAAAGAAAACATCGAAGAGCCAAAGTGGGACACGTCTTCACACTCTGGCGATCGCAGCGCCCCCCCCCCCCCCTTGCGTATAATAAAACTTCTTGCGTGGCCGTGTAACGTTTTCGAGCACTTTCGGCACGTTTACCCCTGATTCTGCCAACTCTTCTTTGCTGAGGGTCCGTTTTAGCGTCATTCTTGAGCTTCCCTTGCATGCCGCCGCGATTTTCGACCAGCCACCGCAAGCTAAGTAAAGGAAAGTCGACCAATCGTAGACGCCGGTACCACCCTCTTCATCCGGTTATCGACTTTCAGTGCAGTGGCTCGGCCCCATCGAATCCCTCTCCACTTGAGCGTTCTCCTTGCTTCTTGTCAGCCAATTAGATACGACAAGTCGCTCAGTGTAGGCAGTGTTATTCGTTTTTCAAGCAAACAAAAGTGACCTCCTATGAACGAGGAGAGCGTTTGATTGGTCTGTTCAAACAACCCTGCGGGTTACCGCCCGGTGCTTGCGTTGGTCGTTACGCAAATTTGACGTCAGGAGATTGTTATAGAAACATATTGGAATAGTTTTACGTTATAGGGCCCCTGATTCTAAATCCAACCCAATTTTACATAGCCGCTTCAACCTGGCTGTTCAGCTGCTTTGCAAGGTACACGACGGCTTGCAGAACTATGTCAGACGAAAATTGCTTATTCTTGTAACATGTCTTCCGTATGGGGATGCCATTGAATAACGCAGCAGGCGAAGTAACTGGCGGGGCTCACAATGGTCTGTTCTTACAATGGGGAACGCTGTAATAAGAGCAAAACAGTCACTTAGATACAAAATCTCAGTGCTCTAATAATGAACATGCCAATTTGCATGAAAACCATTTCTAATTGTGTGCTTAACTAAATGCTTAGGACAAAATTCCTGTCAATCTTTTCAAGAAAGGCAGGTGCAACGTGAATGATATTGACTCGAGCATGTAGAGCACGCTTTTCTTGGTACGTGGTACAGCATTAGGCCAAGACACGCCCGTATGAAATGCAGGTTGCTGATAGTTTTACGTTTATGCAGATCATTACCTTGTCGGCAACATCAACTCTTTCTTACTTGGCGGTACCATCAGCACAACTAGTGCCATCAACGTGCACCTCAATTATTTTGCCAAAAGCCACGACACTCTACAAGCTCGAGCACAGCGGGAAATAGACAGCGTAGTGGGAGGAGGCGGTTTTCCCCGCTGGGAAGACCACAAGCAAATGCCCTTCATTCTAGCCTGCGTTTGGGAGGTCTTCCGATGGCAGCAATTCACAACACTCGGGACGCCTAGAGAGTGAGTCTTTCTATTGATTACTATAAATTTACACGGAGACTCTGGGTCCATTTACGCCGTTGCCGTTGTCACCACTGTGCTGTTGCTAAGATGTCGAAGTGCGAGGAGAATGAGCTGCCCGAATGTCATATGTTGGTGGTCACGTAATGTGCTCCGAGTGCCAGGGCAAGCTAGCGAAGGAGAGCCAAGAAGGCCGGCTTGCTGTGCGCCCCATTCCCACGCGCCCAACGCTGCAGGCGCGGTGGAAGGAAAAAACATAGAAGGGAGCATTGCGCAACGATATTGAAGCCAGAAACTGTGGGCGCAAAAAACGATTATGTCTCGGCCGGCTTTGGTCTCTTCCGCTTCAGTGCTACTCGCGCTCAGCCCATGCTGTTTCTCAAACAGAACGAGGCGATACCAACGGCCCCACTCCCCTGTCGCAACAAACATGATCAGTGTTTACGTTGTATAGAACGCCCAAATTTGCGTAACCACATCGGTAGCAAATTTAGACACTTGATATTTTGAAGTTTCACGAACTAAAACCACTTTAGGAATTTAAAGCACACCGTAGTCGCGGACTACGGGTTACTTTTCACTACCTGTGTGTCTTGCAAGCGTGCACAAAATGTAAGACAAACAGGTGTTGTGTGTCGGTGTTGTGTGTGTCTGTGTGTAATAACAATTTTTCAGTTCAGCGCTCTTTCCTATCATTTAGTTCACTTCCTACTTCGGTCATCTCGGCCGCTAAATTAATATGTATTACACAGTCAAATGCTTTAAGAAAGTCAATGTACATACCCAGCAACAGATTGTTGTTAAATGCCTCAAATGCGATTTCTTTATGTGTTCATGTTCGTTCATGATCAGTCTTCTGTTCAAGAGAATGTGGAATACAAAAATACGATATTTTTCCTACTTCTGTCAGAAAACACTAATGTAAGTAAAATCCGCGGTACATGCTTACCGCTTATTTTACGGAGTGGGTTTATTTTAGATACCTGCATTTATTCAGCAAATCGAGCGGACGAGAAAATAAGATTATGAATACTAGACTTATATAGTCTTGAGGCATCTTGAGATTTATTCTTTCTTTATTAAACTGTTACAAGGAAAAAAAAACTCTTTTGATAGAGAGAAAGTCGACCGGAAAAAAATAAGAAAGGAATGCGGGCTTCTGTTTTTCAAAGCGACAAGTCACAATCTATGTTGTGCTGATGCTTAGTGCGTGTTGTTGTCTAAAGAAATCACTGACAGCGTCTGCTAGTGACGAGCCACAGAGATGTTTACCATTGCATTGCATATTATCGGGAATGACGTAGGGTGTCCAAGGTTGCATCAAGAAGCTGAAGTTTCGCGAAGTCACATCCGATGGGGCATTCACTAGTTCTTGAAACTTCATAAAAATGCATGAATTCTTCGCTACTACGCGAGGAAGTTTAGCATGGCGTATGGCCTTGGTAGGGTCCGTCGTGCTCTTCTGTACCGTATTCCTCAGAACGGTGTTCCCATATAACGATGACTGCTAAAGGTTGCAGATTCGATTGTAACTGTGCCCTGTATGCAACAAACGAGAAAACACTACCCGCCTTATACGATTCTGAGATAGAACATTCACTTAAGAAATGTTCCAGGACTATGAAACTGATTGGCTTGTGTTGCCCACTGTATATTGATGTTTTTAACATTAATTGAATGCCCAGCTCTAAATGAGGTAATTTATAGTATTACGCTAAAGCTACAGGAAGAACGGAGCAAGAGGAGAACGAAGTTCGCTTGTCCTTGCAGCGGCTCGGTGTCGGGGCGGCCCCGTTTCATCAATTCACCTTTAAATAAACGCATCGAATCGTAATATTTTGTTTTGCATACAGTGTTTGTTTGGTTTGCCTAGCATGCTTCGGTTCATTTATCACCGTTCTTGCTGGAAGTAGCGCGCTAGACATGCCATCACGCAAACCTCCCCATGTTGTAAGAAACAGCTTATGTACAAAAGTTACAGTCCTAGACATAAATTTGTCATAAACTGACGCATTTGCTTGCTGTGCCTACAATTAAGCACAGATCCTTTAATATGCAAGACCCATAAGCCGTGTAGTCACTTGAATTGTTGAAGGTGTGTTAATTTCATTCGCATGCTAGTATGTGGTTCTGATAAAATTTTGTTGGATTATAGCTATAATATTCATATATAAGCTTAGGATTCGAAGTTGTGTGTTAACCAAGCCTCAAGCACCTACAACTGAAATAAAGACAATAATAACTTGGAATCGTGGAAATTCTGTGATCGGTGTTGGGCCCAGGATCCTAATACAAGCGAAATTGCAGTGCACCCACATACGATACTGATAGTATGCAGAGAAATGATGCATCGTCAAAATAGAAAGTTGAAGAACGGAAGGCTATGAATGCATGCCCAAATAATCGGGCTCAGGTTAACGTATGCGCTGTGCTTTTCGCCAAGCACCGAGGATAGACAGTTTATATCAATATTGAGGATACGCAACTGGCTGTCTTGTCAGTCGGCGATGCCCGACGGTCACCACTGGGCGAAGCGATCTCGAACCCTGACATGTGTGCTAGGGGCACTTGGTGCCACAGCGGTGATCCACTGAGGTAGGAGGAGTCGAAGACAGCAGGCCGGCGGCCCGGAAGACAACGGGCCGCCGTCATTTATTTATTTATTGTGACGCAGCAGTTGTGACGTCATTTAATCCGCGTCAAAGATGCGGTGAACCGACCACGCCCACAGCACGGATCACACTCGAGAGCCAGCCCCACAAGCGATGATGAAGAACGCCATATGAACCCCACATGATGATGATTATGTACAGATGACAAAGAATAGCTTATAAATTCCCACATTAATGTCCCCTCGTGCGAGAGCGGCCATTCTGGCCGCAATTCAAACCGGCGGCAAACGCCTCGTACGGGAAACGTGGACAACCTCAGCGGCGCGGCAGCGGCGGTTATTCGAAACAATAACTGGCAGCACGTGATAGTTAACCGGAGAAGTCTGCCCCAAGACTCTGTAGAGGCCGATGAACTGAAACTGAAACTTGTCACACAAGCCAGGAGTACGAACTGGTGTCCGGAGTAGCACTTCCTCGCCGGGGCGGAAGCACACGACGGGATGAGAGGCGTCGTAATGCAGCTTGCGGTCCTCTTGCCGTGCTTCGGTGTTGACGCGGGCGAGCTGGCGACAACGCAGAATTAGGTACACATATTCTTCACAGGAGGATGGACATTGATGGGCAGTTGGCGCGAAGGAAGGGACGTCAAGACAGGAAGAGGGCGAACGACCATAGACAAGGTAGAATGGCGAGTAACCGGTCGGGCGTTGAGCGGCGGTAATATATGCAAAAGTCACGAATGGCAAAATTGCGTCCCAGTTTCTGTGATCCGGTCAATATACGTGGCTAGCGTGTCGGAAAGCGTGCGATGAAATCGCTCTGTGAGGCCGTTGGTTTGCGGATGGTAACTGGAGGTAGCCTTGTGGGTGGTTCCGAAGGCTCTGAGTACTTCGTCTAGTAGTTGCGACAGGAATGCTTTCCCACGGTCGCTCAGGAGGCCACGAGGAGCACCGTGACGCACTATTAAGGATTGAAGTATGAATGCAGCAACTTCTGAGGCTGAGGCAGAACTCACACAAGTTGTTTCGGCGTAGCGTGTCAAGTGATCAACGGCTGTCACAATCCATCGTATACCGGTGAGAGTAACAGGAAGAGGACCATACAGGTCAATGCCAACGACCTCAAATGGTTTCGACGGACAAGGAACCAGTTGCAGTTGTCCGCTTGTAGCTGATGTAGGCAGCTTTCGACGCTTACATAGGGTGCAGGAAGCGGCTTACCTAGCTACACTGGCGGACAATCCAGGCCAGTAAAAGCGACCTTTGATGCGGTCATAGGTTTTCTGGAAACCAAGGTGACCAGCAGTCATGTCGTCGTGAGAAGCCTGCAGGACATGAGCACGTAGAGAGCGTGGCAGGACAGGAACCTAGCGTTGACCGTTAGGGTGATAGACATGATGGTACAGGACGCGGTTGTCAATCTTAAATTGCGTCAGCTGTAGACGAAGGCGGTCGTTAGGCGGGCGTGAAGCTCCTTGAAGGTGGTCTATGACGCGCCGACAGTAAGAGTCGGCAAGTTGATGAGATTGGAAGAATTTGTTGTCCTGTGGAGGCATCTCGTCGACAGTGGCCAACAAGAAAGCATGTGAGGAGGGAGCCTGTGAAAGCTTGTCACGGGTGGTAGTTTCAGGTCCATTGCATGGTGTCGTAGGAAGCGGATAGCGAGAAAGCCCGTCTGCATCTTGGTGAGGAATCCATCGACCAAGTCGTCCAGACAAGTTCTTCAGCGTTGAAAGCCAGCAATGCATGAGGGTCTGCAACGATCGTAAAATGGCGGCCGTGAAGATAAGGTCGAAACTTCTGCACAGACCTAATGATAGCTAGGCTTTCCTGCTCCGTGATGGTGTAATTCTTTTCGGCGTTTGTCAGAACGCGACTTGCGTATGCTACGACCCTCTCACCTAAAGTGTCGTCTCGCTGTAGGAGAATGCCACCAATGCCGTGACGACTAGCATCAGTATGCAGGAGGGTAGGAGCAGCTTCATCGAAATGGCGTACTACTGCTTGAGATGTGAGAGCGCGCTTCAGATGGGCGAACGCAGATTCAAATTTGGGAGACCACACAAAGGGAACATTAGAACACAGTAATTCTGGCAAAGGTGACGCTATTGAGGCGAAGCCTCGTATGAATCGGCAAAAATAGGAAGCGAGGCCTAAGAAACTACGCAAATCTTTGGTGTTTTCGGGACGAGGGAAGTGCTGAACTGCCGAAACTTTGTCAGGATCAGGACCAATACCATCTTTGCTCACAATGTGACCTAGTACCTTGATCGTCTTGTTCGAAAAATGGCATTTCTTGGTGTTTAGCTGAAGTCCAGCATTGGTAATGCACGTGAGAACTTCATCCAGACGTTGCAGGTGCTGAGAGAAGGTTGACGAGAAAACAACTATATCGTCCAGATAGCACAAGCAAGTCTTCCACTTCAGGCCGCGAAGAACAGTGTTAATCTTGCGCTCGAACGTTGCGGGCGCGTTGCAGAGGCCGAATGGCATGACATTAAACTCGTATTGCCAATCTGGTGTTGAAAACGCTGTTTTCTCTTTATCGTCCTCATGCATAGGTATCTGCCAGTAGCCGGAACGCAGATCGATGCTGGAGAAGTAGTCGGCACCCTGCAGGGAATCCAAGGCATCGTCTATTCGCGGCATAGGGTATGCATCCTTGGGTGTGATCTTGTTAAGTGCTCGGTAGTCAACACAAAATCGAACAGAGCCGTCTTTTTTTCGAACCAAAGCAATGGGGGAAGACCAAGGGCTAGCAGAGGGGCGTATTATGTTCCGTTGAAGCATGTCGGTGACGTTCTAGTCAATGACTTTCCTCGCGGCTAGCGATACGCGATATGGCCTATGGCGCCCGATGGATGTACCCTCTGTCTCTATCCGATGCGTCGTAATCGAAGTCTTTCCCAACGAAGCTGAATGCGCGTCAACCGAAGCCTCATGTTTTTGGAGCAAAGCAAGCAATTGTTGTGACGGCTAAGGCGTCAGGTCAGAACTGATGGCAGCTGCAAGAGCTGAAGGAGATGCGGCCCGTCCGGTACAAGGAACTTCAGAGGAAGCTGGTTTAAAAACAACAACAGAGATAGACTCAGATTCAGAGGCGCAAGCCAATGTAGTGCCTTTAGGGATAAGAATCTTTTCGGATGTCGGGTTTCTAGCGTAGAGAAGTGCAGAGCCATGATCAAACCTAACCAGCCCTGATGCGAAAGCAATCCCTCTTGCGAGACATCGTGCCGATTGTAATACGAGCACGTCGCCGCAGTCAATGACATCAGACGTGATAGTAACAATGATTTGATGGCGAAGAGGTAGCGCGGTATCTTCTGCAGCTAGCAAGTGAAGTGCTGCGTCATCTGCATGAAGTGAATAGGTCGTATCGGTCATGTGGAGAACGCGTTGCCCGCAGCAGATAGAGGCGGAGCCCGTGGAATGAAAATCCCATCCCAATATGAGATGCTGAGCACACGAACTTAGTTAGCACTGCAAATTGTACGTAATGCAGAAATCCATCGATGGACATACGAGCAGTGCACATGGCGATAGGTCGAATGGCGGCCCCTTGAGCAGAGAGTAGCGTAGGTCCATCATAGGGGTCGTAACTTTCCGAAGTCGCGAACACAATTCACGGTGAATAACTGAAACACAAGCGCCAGTAGCTATCAAAGCTTCCACTTGTGCGCCTTCTACTACAACCAATATCATATTGCCCAGACGCGATGGAGGAATTTCTGTCCTTTCGTTCGATGCAGCTTTTCCTCCAAAAGCTGCATAATTCAGTTGAGAAGCAGGTCTCAGTGGGGACGTAGAGCGGCGAAGGGGTGACGGCGAGCGGCGTCTCCCAGGACGCTACGTCTGAGCTGTCTCGGATGCTACAGTAGGCGATGGAGAGTGGCCGCGCAATAAACCATAAGGAAGGCGTTGGTCATGGAAGCTCCCTAGACGTTGGAAAGTAGCTCCAGGCGAAAAGTCATCCCGCTCGTATGCGTCATATCCGTGACGCTTGTCTTGCTGGCGCTTGCGGCAAAAACGTGCCATGTGGCCACGATAGCCGCAGTAGTAGCAGATGGTACGAGGAGGACGCCACTGCGGATAGCTGGTTTGGGTAGGTGTGTTGGTAGTCATGGAAGCCATGTAGGCCGGTGTTGGTTTTGGACGCATCGATAGAACGATGACTGGATTAACTGCGGCTACTTGTGCGTACGTTGGTGGGGCCGTAGGGGTTAGAGGGTCCGTGTACGCTGCACCAGCCATGGACGTCTATTCCGCCTTGATAACGTCTTGCAGACTGATAACCAAGGCATTAGAAGTCATGGGCCCTGCAGCTAAGCCAAGATACTGTAGCTCTTCTCGAATTATTGCGCGTATCATTGCTCGTAATGTAGGGTCGTCGGCGGTAGTGTTCGCAGTGGTGTCTGGCTGCAACCGTACTGATTCGAGTTCGTCAAGGCGCTGGCAAGTAGCGACGATATCAGTGATGGTAGCTGGGTTCTTGATGGCTAAAGGATTGAAAGCGATAGCTCCAATGCCTTTGAGGATGTGGCGAACCCTGTCAGATTCGGTCATGGCCGTGTTCACGCGCCGACAAAGAGCAAGCACATCGTCGATGTACGACGCACAAGATTCCCCGAGTTGTTGCCTGCGGGTGTCGAGCGTCCTTTGTACGAGGGCGGAACGGATAGCCGGTGTGCCGAAGATTTGGCGGAGCTGCTGTTTGAAAGCGCCCCCGTTCGTGAAATCAACCTCATGGCGGAAAAACCAAGTCTTCGCTACTCCTGTCAGGTAAAAGGCGACGTGACGTAGTTTGGAGGTATCGTCTCAATGGTTAGCCGAACTTACTTGGTCATAGTCATCCAGCCAATCCTGGATCTCTTCACCGCGAAGTCAAGCAAGCAGATGGGGATCACGCTGGTGCCCACTGACAACCCAATACGGAGAGGCTGGTGTAGCCGAGGCCGAGACGGTGGAAGTAGAAGTGCCTGTTGGCTCGTCCTACGACATGCTGGCGGACAGCTGGCACAATCGGCGACCCGATCGAAGCTCCAGGAGGTTGAGCGCGGAGTCAGAGGACGGAGGACCGAAGAGCAAACTCCACCACTTGTGAGGCAGCAGTTGCCGCGTCGTTTATTCCGCGTCAAAGATGCGGCGAACCGACCACGCCGACAGCACGGATCACACTCGAGAGCCAGCCCCACAAGCGATGATGAAGAAAAACCCCATATGAACCACACATGATGATAATCGTGTACAGATGACAAAAAGTAGGTTATAAATTCCCAAATTATTTATTTCTTATTACATACTGCAGACCCTTGTGCCCAAGCAGGTGGGCAGTTTCCAAACACAAAACGCGACAATAGAAACTAGTCGAAGCTTGCCTTATTGCGCTGCAGCGCGACCAGACTAGCCTAGACCACGCTCAAGGGGCGAGAACATTCCATATACGAGGCATATACCATGCTGCTTGACTAGGCGGCGATGAATCAGCAGACGAGCGTCATCAGTGTTACACATAATTTTAGGGCAGATAAGGTTATTACTAGTGCAAGTTGAAGCCAGTTGATCATCCGCTTCATTTCCGGAGATTCCCTACATGTGAAGATATTCATTGAGCAACGAGAGATACCCCATGTCATGAAATTGCGCTCGGATAGTCAGTAGTCAGTAATGCTGCGCGCTACTGGAACATAATTCTGAATGTGTTGTAATCTGCTAAGGGCAGCACGGGAGTCGCTAAAGAGGGCAATGTTCGATGCGGTTGACTGCTCTTTCACGTATTTCACTACAACCTTAATAGCCGGCAGCTCTGCAGTTCTTGGCGAGAACAGATGGTGTATATGAAATATTCGTTGAACTTGAGTGGACGGGCAGAAAAAAAGCTGCAGAGAGGCCTTAGCTGTCGCTGTGTACAGATGCACCAGCTAATACCTAAAGGTAATCTGGAAATCTTTCGTACATGTGAGTCTTGAGCTAGCTGGAATATTGCCGAAACAGGCGTATCAGACTTTCTGTGGAGGCGGGGGCGTAACTGAACCACCATATTCAGAAATGTCAGCAATGCTCATAAACAACGGCACCATTTTTCCCATGCGGGAGTTGAAACAGACGATCAAGAAACGATTCGATGATGATGATGATGATGATCATCATCATCATCATCATCAATTCCTTACGTCCACTGCTGGCCAGAGACCTCTCCCAGACTTATCCAACTACCCCGGTAATGTACTAATTGGGGCCATGTTGTCCCTGCAAACTTCTTAATCTCATCCTCCCACCTAACTTTTTGCCGCCCCCTGCTACGTTTCCCTTCCCTTGGAATCCAGTCCGTAACCCTTAATGACCATCGGTTATCTTCCCTTCTCATTACATGTCCTACCCATGCCCCATTTCTGTTTCTTCATTTCAACTAAGATGTCATTAACTCGCGTTTGTTCCCTCACCCAATCTGTTCTTTTCTTAACCCTTAACGTTACACCCATCATTCTTCTTTCCATAGCTCGTTGCGTCGTCCTCAATTTAAGTAGATCCTTTTCGTAAGCCTCCAGGTTTCTGCCCCGTACGCGAGTCCTGGCAAGACAGAGCTGTTATACACTCTTCTAGGGAGGGATAATGGCATCCTGCTGTTCATGATCTGAAAATGCCTGCCAAACGCACCCCAGCCCATTCTTATTCTTCGGAATATTTCAATCTCAAGATCCCGATCCGCGGTCACTACCTGCCCTAAGTAGATGTATTCCCTTACCACTTCCAGTGCCTCGCTACCTATCGTAAACTGCTGTTCTCTTCCGAGACTGTTGAACGCTATTTTAGTTTTCTGCAGATTAATTTTTAGACCCACGCTTCTGCTTTGCCTCTCCAGGTCAGTAAGCATGCACTGCAATTGGTCCCCTGAGTTACTAAGCGAGGCACTATCATCAATGAATCGGAAGTTATTAAGGTTTTCTCCATTAACTCTTATCCCCAATTCTTTCCAAATCCAGGTCTCTGTATACCTCCTGTAAGCACGCTGTGAAAAGCACTGGAGAGATCGTATTTCCCTGCCTGACGCCTTTCTTTATTGGGGTTTTGTTGCTCTCTTTAAGGAGGACTACGGCGGCTGTGGAGCCGCTATGCGTATCTTTCAGTATTACATAGGGCTCGTCTACGCCCTGATTCCGTAATGCCTCCGTGACTGCTGAGGTTTCGACTGAATCATAGCCGTTCTAGAAATCACTGAAAACCATATATAAAGTTTGGTTATAATCCACACATTTCTCTATCACCTGATTGATAGTGTGATAGTTATAGTGATAGGATAGTGATATCACGTGGTTGATAGTGTGATAGTGTGATTGATAGTGTAGATATGGTCTATTGTTGAGTAGTGTTTACGGAATCCTGCCTGGTCCTTTGGTTGACAGAAGTCTAAGGTGTTCCTGATTCAATTTGCGATTACCTTAGTAAATACTTTGTAGGCAATGGACAGCAACCAGATCTGTCTATATTTTTTGAAGTCTTTGGCGTCCCCTTAAATATGGATTAGGATTATCCTAGCGTTCTTCTAGGATTCCGGTATGCTCGAGGTGATGATGCATTGCGTATACAGGGTGGCCAGTTTTTCTGGAACAATCTGCCCACCATCCTTCAAGAAATCTGCTGTTACCTGATCCTCACGAGCTACCTTCCCCCTTTGCATAGCTCCCAAGGCTTGCCTTACTTCTTCCGGCGTTACTTGTGGGATTTGCAATTCCACGTGGGTGCCACTGGTACTGTATATATCTCTATAGAACTCCTGAACCACTTGAACTATCTCATATAGCAGCGGTGGCGTAGAGGTAGAGTGTCTGCTTCCCGTGCAAGAGGACCGTGTTTCGAATCCCGGTGAATTTTCTACAGGAATAAAATAAAATATCCGCGTGTTGATAAAATTGCATAAACAAGTCTGGAGTGCGGCCTGATTCCGGTGACCAGAACCGGTAACGCAGTCCCTCACCAGAGCAGGATTTGCCACCCTGGTGCAGTACTTGGCCACAACCTCCTATATGAATACAACAATCAAACCCCGGCCCCCCGTCCCCAGCGGCTGCGGAGGAACTGAGAACGGTGGTGGTCAGACCTGTGACGCCGCAGAGGGTGCTAAGAATACCTGGGTCCGAACAGGCCTCCATTGTAATCGGAACCTGGCAACGTTTACCGCTAGAACGTTATCTAGTGAGGCGAGTCTAGCAGTGGTTATTGGAGGAATTAGAGGGCAATAAATGGGATATAATAAGGCTCAGTGAAGTTAGAAGGACAAAAAATGCATATACAGTGCTAAAAAGCGAGCACAGCCTGTACTAGCGGGGCTTAGCGGACATATGAGAACTAGGAGCCGGATTCCTGATTCATAAGAATATAGCTGGTAACATACAGGAATTCTATAGCATTAACGAGAGGGTGGCAGGTTTTGTTGTGAAACTTAATCGGAGGTACAAATTGATGGTCTTACAGGTCTACCACCCGCATCCAGTCATGAGGACCAGGAAATCGAAAGCTTCTATGAGGACGTGTAATCGGCAATTAATAAAGTCAAAAGAAAATACACAATACTGATGGGTGACTTCAATGCCAGGGTAGGCAAGAAGCAGGCTGGATACAACTCAGTGGGAGAGCATGGCATAGGCTCTAGGATAAGCAGGGGGGAGTTATTAGAAGAGTTTG
Source organism: Dermacentor variabilis (assembly GCF_050947875.1). Classification (NCBI taxonomy): domain Eukaryota; kingdom Metazoa; phylum Arthropoda; class Arachnida; order Ixodida; family Ixodidae; genus Dermacentor; species Dermacentor variabilis. Next base: position 45,708,055 of record NC_134574.1, read on the forward strand.
CAGAACGGAATAGCATGAGGATAAAGAATACCTTCTTCCGCAAGCAGGAAAGCAGAAAGTGGACGTGAGGAGCCCGAACGGCGAGACTAGTAATGGAATGGACTTCATACTCTGCGCTAACCCTGGCGTCATACAATATGTGGACGTGCTCGGCAAGGCGTGCTGCAGTGACCATAGGATGGTAAGAACTCGAATTATCCTAGACTTGAGGAGGGAACGGAAGAAACTGGTACATAAGGAGCCGATGAATGAGTTAGTGGTGAGAGGGGAAATTGAGCACTTCGGGCTCAAACTAGAGAACAGGCATTTGGCTTTGACAGAGGAAGACGACCTTAATGTTGAAGCAATGAACGACAATTTTATGGGCATCATTGAGGAGTGTGCAATAGAAGTCAGTGGTAACTTCCTTAGACAGGATACCAGTAATATATCGCAGGAGACTAAAGATCTGATCAAGAAACGCCAGTGTAGGAAACGTGTAGTCGTACAGCTAGAATAGAATTGGCAGAACTTTCCAACTGAATCAACAAGCGCAAGACAGCTTAGATAAGGAAGTATAACATGAATCGAATTATACATGCTCCCAGGAACGGAGGAAGCCTAAAAGCAGTGAAGAAGAAATTAGGAATAGGCAAGAATCAGATGTATGCGTTAAGAGAAAAAGCCGGCAATATTACTAATATTGATGAGATGACGTAGGTGATTGCAGTTTTCTGACGCAAGGCCCACAAGTGGCTAAACAGAGCCAAAGGTGTGATAAGAGATTGTCATTGCCAAATGAATAATGATCATTGAGACGTGGATGAAACACGGCTGCATAGAGGCCTAAAAATATTCCCTCAAGAGTGCGTAAATATATTCGTAATAAAACTAGAGAATGACAGAGGACATGTGCTATGCAGAAACGTTGTAAGAAGAAGATGTGATGTACTAATATATGTCGCTACAAGTAGCCCCACTTCCTCACTAAGGCTCCTAAAACGCAACTTCAGCCTCTCGTGATAGGATGCACAATGAATATCGTGGACTTATAACGAGCCATAGATCTACATGTTACAAAAATTGAATACTGGTTACTGCCTTTGTTGTGATTTATTGTGTTTAAACGCGATCAGGTTTTAAGCCCTTGGTGATCGATGAAGTATGCTCCATGCTTTATATTGCTTTGTTTTTTGCCTGCCTGCTTGCAGTCTACATTCCACTGAGGCCCTTATCTTTTGAACAACCTTCCACTTGTTTGTGGAAAGCATTTTGTGCTGCGTCAATCGTAAAAGTGATAAAATACGTTACTACATAATAATAAGTTCCCTTTGGTGCACTGCTTTAACGGGTACGCGAATAAGGAAACCAGCGCTGTGTCTCAGCAGGTTCGCAGTATTCTCCAATGACACAGGAAACATATCAAGTTAGTCGGCTTGATATGTTTGAGTCCACTTGACGACTTTTGTCTGCAGCATCAAGCTTATCGCGCCACATCGATCCCTTGGTCTGGAACTCTTGCACTGGTCTTCTACGTGAAAAATATCAGCTTCGTACAGTTAAAGTCCTCGCCATCCTCAGGTATATGCGTTTTATTGGCAACATTTAACAACAGTCTCCGTAATATTGCTCGTGCCGCAGACCTAAATAATGTACGTGGGGTAGCCCAGCGTTTCAATGAGTCAGGATTTGTCCCAGCATCAGTAAAGTGTTTTGTTTCCATCAGTGCTATCTCTACTATGCGACGCGTTCGGATAAAATTGGCCTTGCTGGCTTCAGCGTGAGACTCACTTGACGCTTCGATTACTGCGCACCCATAAAGTGGGATCGCAATGACATAGACGCGCCTTTGGTTTCTGGTCGACGACAAGCGGACATTCAGGATTTCCATTGGCTTCCTAATTGGTGTCTTACTACTTATTATTCGGGAGAGTGACCACATCAAGAGTTTGACTGCATCGGGGCAACGCATCCCCGAAGTTCCCAAAACCAGGGTCCTGGGCCTGCTGCTCAACAAGGGCGGCCGCAACGGTGAGACCATCAAAAAGCTTACCACGACGGCAATGGACGCCATCCGGCTCGTACACAGAGTCTCTGCACGACGTGCGGGCATGCGTGAAGCTATTCTCGTGCCCCTTATCCAGTCGTTCGTGATCAGTCACATCGTCTACGCTGTGGCCTACCTCAACTGGAAGGTCACTGACAGAAGCAAGATCAACACGCTGATCAGACCGGCTTACAAGACGGCGCTGGGTTTAATGGAGACTGTTGCGTTTCGCCTGCGACACGTGGTTTTGCCGGCGCGACTGCGGCGGGGCGGCAGACATTTTGGCCCGATCGTCGTCGCCGCAACACTCATCGGCAGGTGTTTCCAGGCGCGACTGCGGCGATGCGACCGCAAAGGATCACCCTCTCATTCCAGTCATTGTGCCCGAAACAGGCGATGCCAAAGCAGGGATCATCCTCTCATTCCAGTCATTGTGCCCGAAACAGGCGATGCCAAAGCAGGGATCATCCTCTCATTACAGTCATTGTGCCCGACCGGCAGCGCTACAACAGGGTGCTACGAGATCGTGCTCGACATGGTGCTACGGCAGCGCTACAACAGGGTGCTACGAGATCGTGCTCGACAGGGTGCTACGAGATCGTGCTCGACATGGTGCTACGGCAGCGCTACGACAGTGTGCGTCACCATTAGCCCATTGTACATTCACGTGCTCGTCTTTTGAGGGGTTCCTTCTTGCCCTCAACTGCGAGAGTATAAAAACAGCTGCCCCCGGACGCCAAGAAGGAGGGCTCCGATTTCTTCTGTTGAGTAAAGTGCTCTCCCGTCTCTCTACTTCGGTCAAACCTGACCGCCAACTCTTTGCGATGTTAAAATAAACGAGTTGTTTCGTTGTTACCAGTCGACTCATGCTTTGCCGGGACCTTCGGATGCTTCCAGTTGTACCCCAGGCCGCCAGGCCAACGCTACCCTTGGGGCTTGCGACCCAGGTACAACCACGGGCGTCAGCGCCGAGTTCCCAACAGATCGTACCAGCGGTGCGATCCAAACATCTGGTGGCAGCGGTGGGATCGCCTCCGACTTCAAACAACTGTCTGCCAGCGGTGAGATCGCGACAACGGAGGCCAGCAGCGAAGAGATGCAGTTGACTGTATGCTGAGCAGCTCAACGACGATCCGGGAGCAGTGCAACGAGCCCTGTGTGACGACTGGTTGCCTGCAGCGGAACGACTGCGCGGAATTCCTGCCTGCGAGGTTTGGTGAGTGCGGGACTTTCTTCTTCTGAGCTTTGCCAGGCTTTTGTTAGTGTCAGAAACAGAGCTGGTAATTGTGGTTGTCGTTGCTGCCGGGTTAGTTTGCGGCAAGACAATAGTAAGCAGTAGAGAAAGCAGCATTCAGGGCAGCCATGGATTTGAAGTCGTTGCGCAAACCGAAATTGTTGGAGCTTGCAAGAGAGTTGGGTCTGGATGTCTCAGACAAACTCAGAAAACCTGAACTGCTAAGGACTATTCTTGAGTTAGAGGCTGAGGATGACGAGCTGTCGGAATGCCTTGAGACTATTGAGGAGAGGTCAAAAAGACAGGAGCGCGAACTTAAAGAGCAAAAAGAGAAACAGGAGCGCGAACTTAAAGAGCAAAAAGAGAAACAGGAGCGCGAACTTAAAGAGCAAAAAGAGAAACAGGAGCGCGAACTTAAAGAACAGAAAGAGCGAGAGCAACAAGAGCGTGACCGTCAACACGCTTTGGAAATGAAGCGTCTTGAGGTAGAGATGGAACGCGCTCGTGATGGAAGTCAGGCACACGGTGCAGGAGAACGCGTATTGTTCAAAATGACTGACCTGATGCGGCCGTTTAAGCTTGGAGAGGACATTGGTTTGTTCCTGGTTAACTTTGAGCGAACGTGCGAGAAGCAGGGGTTCTCTCGGGAAACGTGGCCACAGCGCTTGCTCACTTTGTTACCCGGCGAGGCGGCCGACGTAGTCGCTCGCTTGGATAGAGAGGAAGCAGAGGATTTCGACAAAGTAAAATCGAGTCTGCTAAAAAAGTACCGGCTGTCTGCGGAGGCGTTCCGTCGGAAGTTTCGGGAAAATGAGAAAGGCAGAAGTGAGTCATATACAGAGTTTGCGTATAGGCTTATGTCGAACATGCAGGAATGGCTCAAAGAAGAGAAAGCGTTTGGTGACCACGATAAAGTTCTGCAGTGTTTCGGGCTAGAACAGTTTTATAGTCGGTTACCGGAGAACGTGCGATACTGGGTCTTGGATAGGCCAGACGTTTGTACGGTGGCTAAAGCCGCTGAGCTAGCCGAGGAGTTTGTGACGCGTCGGGCTCGCGGAGCTAAGGACGGTCAAAAGGGTGAATTTGGCTCGAAGTTTGAGAGGCCGAAGTTCACACCCATGAGAGCAAAGGGGAACACGCGTAGTGCGGATGCGAGTGGAAGCAGTGCGACCGAACCTAAGGAGACGGCAGCAGCCGAAGCCGAACGCAGAAAGCGGTTCGAGATGAGGCAAGCGCGCGTTTGTTATACGTGCCAGAAGCCGGGTCACTTTTCGGCGCAGTGTCCGGAAACAACACCAAAAGTTGTGTTTTTTTCAATAGGCAGCACTGACGAGAACATGAAGCTTCTCGAGCCTTACATGCGAGACCTCCTCGTGAACGGGAAAGAGTGCCGAGTGCTTCGCGATTCCGCAGCTACGATGGATGTAGTTCACCCGTCTTATGTAGAACCCCATATGTTCACGGGCGAGTGCGCGTGGATCAAGCAAGCCGTGGAAGCTCATAGCGTGTGTCTGCCAGTAGCAAGGGTGCTTATTGAAGGACCTTTCGGAGCGCTTGAGACAGAGGCGGCAGTGTCATCTATGCTGCCACCCCAGTACCCGTACCTATTTTCAAACAGGTCCGATCACCTCCTGCGCGAGAAGGGGCTTTTGTTTGGTGAAGCTAGTGTTCAGGCCTTAACCAGATCGAAGGTTCGGGAGCTCGCTGCAAAGGCGGTAGTTGCGGGGCCGACGTTATCAAACAACGAAAAAGGGTCAGAGGCGCAGCAAGCTGATATTCCGAGCACGCCCGAACTGAATAAACTTGAGTCTGTAACGTTAAAGGCGCCAGATACTGGAGAGGAAACGCCCGACGCGGGAAAGTTAGAAGAGCTATCTACTGATTTGCTCATCGCGCCTACGTCAGACGGACTTGATAGGTTGCTAAAAGTCAGCCGGACGGCTTTGATAGCCGAGCAAAAAAAGGATGGCAGCCTGGAAAACGTGCGCTGCAATGTCAAAGAAGGTATCGCCAGGAAAACTGCGCGTTTTGTGGAAAGAGGTGGAGTCCTGTACCGGAAGTATCTAGACCGCAGAGGAGTGGAGTTCGATCAGCTGATCGTGCCTCAATGCTATCGTCAGGATCTGTTGCGCTTGTCACACGGGGGTTCGTGGTCCGGACACCTTGGAGTTAAGAAAACTAAGGACCGTCTCTTGCAAGAGTACTATTGGCCAGGGTGTTTTCGGGACGCAGACCATTTCGTGAGGACATGTGACACTTGTCAGCGGGTGGGCAACCCAGGGGACAAATCGAGGGCGCCGTTGAAATTGGTACCTATCATTACGGAGCCTTTTAGACGGCTCGTTATTGATACTGTGGGACCTCTGCCGGTAACAGCCACGGGGTACAGACACATTTTGACTGTGATCTGCCCAGCGACAAAGTTCCCTGAAGCAGTGCCGCTTAAAGAACTCAGCTCAGTTGAGATAGTTAATGCACTACTGTCCATATTTGCGCGAGTTGGTTTTCCTGCAGAAATTCAATCAGATCAGGGCACAGTGTTTACTAGCGCTTTGACGACAACTTTTCTCGAAAGGTGTGGGGTAAAGCTGCTACACAGCTCAGTGTACCACCCACAGTCGAATTCCGTTGAGAAGCTCCACTCCGTCATGAAGCGCGTGTTGAGAGCGTTGTGTTTTGAACATCGAACTGACTGGGAGCTGTGTCTGCCTGGGGTGATGTTTGCTTTAAGAACCGCGCCGCATGCGGCTACGGGGTTTTCGCCAGCTGAACTGGTGTACGGTCGCTCTCTTCGATCTCCGCTTCGCATGCTTCGAGAATCATGGGAAGGCAGGGGCGACGACCCAGTCGTGGTGGAGTACGTACTTAAGCTCCTCGAACGCTTAAGAAGGGCACAGGAGTTGTCAGGTGAAGCAATGACAAAGGCCCAGCAGAGGGCCAAGGTTTATTATGATCGGACAGCCAGGGCCCGTCGTTTTGAGGTAGGCGATGAGGTCATGATATTGCGCACATCGCTAAACAACAAACTAGACGTGCAGTGGGAGGGCCCAGCGCGAATTGTTCAGAAACTGTCGGACGTTAACTACGTGGTAAGTCTGCCAGGAAAGCGGAAAGCACAGCAAGTTTACCACTGTAATCTGCTCAAACCTTATAGACAAAGGGAAGCAGTGGTGTGCATGATGGTAAACGTTCCTGAAGAGCTTCCGGTCGAGCTTCCGGGACTAGGCTCAGTGACGAACAGCGAAGACACCGGTCAAGTCATTAGTGACCTTATCAGTAAAGCACCGCTGTCGCCCGAGCAGAAAACCGAACTACACCAGCTATTACAAGAGTTTCAAGGTCTGTTCTCTGAGAGGCCTGGTAGGACTTCTGTACTTACTCATGATATAGAACTTACCTCCCCAGAGCCAGTACGATCCAAGGCGTATCGGGTGTCACCCCGCCAGAACGATATTATGGAGGCTGAGGTAAAGAAAATGCTACAACTCGGTGTTATTGAGGCAGGTGAGAGTGATTATACCTCCCCTTTGATTTTAGTTGAGGTACCGGGCAAGGAACCTCGTCCTTGCGTCGACTACCGCAGGCTTAATTCCATCACTAAGGATCAAATTTATCCGATCCCTAACATCGAGGAGCGCCTTGAGAAAGTTAGTAGCGCTCAGTTTATTTCCACCCTAGATCTTGTCAGGGGTTATTGGCAGGTTCCACTTACAGAAGAGGCTAGTAGGTATGCGGCGTTCATTTCACCAATGGGAACATTCCGTCCTAAAGTGTTGAGTTTTGGTTTGAAGAACGCGCCATACTGTTTTTCAAGCCTCATGGATAAAGTGTTGCGGGGACAGCAAGAATTCGCTTTACCGTATCTAGACGACGTAGCGATATTCTCCGCATCCTGGTCTGAGCATATGACACACTTGCGGGCAGTGCTAACCCGCCTGCGCGAAGCGGGCTTGACAGTCAAGGCTCCTAAGTGCCAGTTAGCACAGGCCGAGGTTGTCTACCTCGGTCACGTGATTGGTCAGGGTCGTCGCCGCCCCTCTGAAATAAAAGTGGCCGCTGTGCGAGACTTTCCGCAACCGCGCACCAAGACCGATATTCGGTCGTTCTTGGGTGTCGCCGGCTACTATCAGAGGTACATCCCTAGGTACTCTGATATCGCGGCTCCCCTGACGGATGCTCTAAGAAAAACAGAGCCTCAAACAGTCGTCTGGGACGAGACAAAGGAAAGAGCTTTTAGCGCCCTAAAGAGTGCCCTAACAAGCCAGCCTGTGCTACGATCGCCAGACTATACAAAAGGGTTCATTGTTCAGTGCGATGCTAGTGAGCGAGGCATGGGCGTTGTACTGTGCCAACGGGAAAATGGAGAAGTAGAACACCCCGTCCTGTATGCTAGTCGTAAGCTGTCCAGTCGTGAGCAGGCGTATAGCGCCACCGAGAAAGAGTGTGCGTGTCTCGTGTGGGCCGTTCAGAAATTGTCATGCTATCTAGCCGGCTCGAGGTTTATCATTGAGACGGATCACTGCCCTCTCCAATGGCTGCAGACCATCTCTCCCAAAAATGGCCGCCTCCTGCGCTGGAGCCTCGCTTTACAACAATATTCCTTTGAGGTGCGTTACAAAAAGGGGAGTCTCAACGGTAACGCCGATGGCTTAAGTCGAAGCCCCTAACGTAGGAATCAGCCTCAAAATTGTTTGTTACTGATGTTTTTCTTCCTGAGGCAGGATTTTTTTTTAACATATTGCTTTTGTTTAGTGTTTCAAAGTGATGATATGCTTTCTAGTGCAATTTTTCAATTTGTGGACGCGTTCTGAGTGATGCTAGACTACTGTAAGGAACTAGGCAGTGGTATAAAAAGGGGAAAGAGCCTGGCAGGGCTTAGTGAGGGTTGTGCCGTGCTTGCTGACTGAGCGGTTGAGTTTCAGCGTAGTTCTAACGCTTGCCGGGAACGAGAACAAAAATGTGAACTCTCCCGAAGTCACTTTGCAGTGTCCCGTGCGAACCTGAACGAGAGAACGAGGCCTTCTCTGTGCGCTGCGCTCAAGAAACGTCGAGGGACGCCCGACTTCGGTTATGAGCATCATCGAGCGACATCCCTCCAGCCAGCGGATGCAGTCCCCTGTCCATCGGGATCTCCTTCCCCCGGCGGGGCGGTCTGTTGCGTTTCGCCTGCGACACGTGGTTTTGCCGGCGCGACTGCGGCGGGGCGGCAGACATTTTGGCCCGATCGTCGTCGCCGCAACACTCATCGGCAGGTGTTTCCAGGCGCGACTGCGGCGATGCGACCGCAAAGGATCACCCTCTCATTCCAGTCATTGTGCCCGAAACAGGCGATGCCAAAGCAGGGATCATCCTCTCATTCCAGTCATTGTGCCCGAAACAGGCGATGCCAAAGCAGGGATCATCCTCTCATTACAGTCATTGTGCCCGACCGGCAGCGCTACAACAGGGTGCTACGAGATCGTGCTCGACATGGTGCTACGGCAGCGCTACAACAGGGTGCTACGAGATCGTGCTCGACAGGGTGCTACGAGATCGTGCTCGACATGGTGCTACGGCAGCGCTACGACAGTGTGCGTCACCATTAGCCCATTGTACATTCACGTGCTCGTCTTTTGAGGGGTTCCTTCTTGCCCTCAACTGCGAGAGTATAAAAACAGCTGCCCCCGGACGCCAAGAAGGAGGGCTCCGATTTCTTCTGTTGAGTAAAGTGCTCTCCCGTCTCTCTACTTCGGTCAAACCTGACCGCCAACTCTTTGCGATGTTAAAATAAACGAGTTGTTTCGTTGTTACCAGTCGACTCATGCTTTGCCGGGACCTTCGGATGCTTCCAGTTGTACCCCAGGCCGCCAGGCCAACGCTACCCTTGGGGCTTGCGACCCAGGTACAACCACGGGCGTCAGCGCCGAGTTCCCAACAGATCGTACCAGCGGTGCGATCCAAACAAGACCACGAGTACGGCTCGGCTACTGCAGCTCGACGTCCATGACACCCTAGAAGAAATAGCCGAGGCGCAGCTCACCGCGCAAATGTAGCGCCTCTCTACCACCAAGGCGGGACGCAGTATACTGACGTCCATGGGTTACAACCCCCAAGCTCCCAGCCGGCACCCGTGGAAGATCACAGAGGATGTGCGGGCACACATTTACGTGGACCTCATCCCGAAGTACATGCACCCATATTACAACCAAGAACGGCGGCAGGCGCGGGCCAGAGCCCTCACTAAACAACACGCCCAAGGCCCGCACGCCCGGTACGTGGACGCAGCGGAATACAAGCGGGAAGGCTTCCCGGTAGTGGTCGTTACGGCGGCTACCGGCACCAAGACAACGGCAGCGAGTGTGCGGTGCACGAACGCCACAGACGCTGAGCAGGTTGCCATCGCTCTGGCGATCACCGAGGCCGAGTGTCGCACCGTGCTCAGCGACTCGAGGAACGCCGTGCGCAATTTTGCCAAGGGGCGAATATGCGCGCCGGCGGCCGACATCATCGGCAAGCTTCAACTTCGAGACCGCGGCAGCATCATCCGTGTCAAGTGGTTCCCGCTGCACGCCGGCGAGTGTGCATCCTCACCGAACCACAACGAGATGGCCCATTAGGCGGCGCGAGCGCTTACCCCCCGCGCTCGCGAGAGTGACAATTCCGTAGGGTGGTTCGTAACCAAGTACAGATTGACCAGTTATGCTGAAGTAACTAAGTGCTACTGCTTAGCTCGACGGACAATGCCACCTCCCCACCCGGTACTCAGTCGGGAGGAGGCCGCAATCCTAAGGCAAATACGGACCGCGTCCCTGCTCACACCCGCAATGCTGCACGTGCTTCCCTCAGAGCTCTATCCGAGTGGGCTGTGCCGCGTATGTGCAGCGGTTCCGGCCGACCAATGGCAAATCATGTGGGTCTGTGCCAGGTTCTCGACGGCAGCTACCTCCAGGACTTATCCGCCCGAACTTCAAGGTGGTCTGCAGTCTTCAGACAAGGACACACAACTATGGGCCTTCCAGCAGGCCCGGCGTGCGCTCGAAAAGCACAAGCCTCATGGCCCACTACAAACGGGCCCAACTGGGCTAGTGCATAAGAGGGTATAACCCCGGGTCGACACTTGGCCAGCGTGATGATGCATTAAGCCGTCGGTTGCCGGCACTTTATTAATATTATTCCTATCATATCCTACTTATTTTATGCAACTGAGTCTTCGCAGCTGACTTCGCAGCTCTTATAGCAGCCAAATAAATCTTTCCCTGAGATGCTTTTCCTTTGCATTTGTGTGTGTGTTTTTTGCTGTAGAACAAAATATGAGACTCAAAGGTTTCGGTTTGCCTTAATGTAGAGGTGCATGAACCCTTAGTGTCAAGCGAACTGAATTTGAGTGCAATGATTCGACATGATTTTATACTTCCTCGTCAAGAGCGCTTGTCTTGGCGCTGTCGTTGTCGCTATACTAGGTCATCATCATTATCAGCTTCGTTATGTCTACTGCAGGACGAAGGCCTCTCCTAGCGATCTGTTAACTACTTGTCTTTCGACAGTTGAATCCATTTTAAGCGGACAAATGTCCTAATTTCCTACCATCACCAAAGTCTTGGTCGTTTTTTGACAGCGCTTTCCCTGTCTCGCCACCCAATTCATAACTCTAATGGACCGACAATAATCAGCCCATCTGGTCTTCGTGGTTCCATTCGGTAGGAAGCGGGCGCCAAGAACAGCACTCGCACCGGTAGCACGTGCAGCCCAAGTTTGCCGAAGCCAACTTCTGGGTTTGAGCTTCGCCCAGGTTCACCAAAGCCGGTGTGCGCAGCTCCATTTTATTGAGTTGGTAAACATAGGGACGCTTGAGACGTAATCACCCCGTCGGCTGCGCCCCTCCCATATGCTTCCTCTCAACCACACATATGCGCCAATGCTTGCAGCGAGGCTTTCCAGATACACTGATTGCGTTTGGCTGCAAAACAAAGCTTCGAAGCATGTGCTTTGTCAACGCTGTGCTCAATGACTTCGGCGGTGGAGCCCGGGATGCAGGCATGAGCGTTGTGCCCACGCACACTGTAAGCGCTCTAGCAGCGGTCGAGCTTGAAATTGTTTAGTGGACGGGGAGGGGTCGGCTCCCACTTCGCCTGGGACTAGGAGGGGCAGAGAAGCAGTAAGGGGGATGGGATGGTCGTATCTTGAATAGGAAATTTCAGGAAGTGGAGGCGGGGTAGAGGCACACGTAGCGCTTCTCCCAGTAGCACCTGCATCTTCCGGACCCGTTCACAATGTGGTTTTCCCTTGCTAAGCCACCACGCACAATCGTTTTTGCTGAGCTGCTGTGTCTCTTACGTGATCGGGCCAGGCTCTAAACGTCAAGCTAATATAGCTTTTCAGGTCAGCATTTACGGTCCGCTCCACTTCGAGCAGCATGTGCTGGAAATTTTCCCAGAACTGCTTAGCGAGAAAGCTAATGCGCTTGCACAACACTAATGCCGGCCAAGGAACGAAGATTGCTGCTCTCGTTCCACTTACGAAACTGACTCAGCTGAACGTGAAAGCGCGACTACTTGGCTTCTCGGTCATTTTCTGGCTGAGCTGATAGCCCGTCGCTAGCATGTTGCTAAGACGCGCTTATGAAATGCGAAATCAATGCACTTCGCTTCATGTCTCAGTGAATTAAATTTGAGCGGAGCGAAGCGTAAGCAATGCTCTGCTAAAACTGATCATTGCTATCCAATATTTCACTGCCCGCTGACTGAGACCAACGGTTTGTTGTGCGTTTAATATTGATCATTATCAAGGTGGCGGGGCCTGCAGTGCCACCGGCGATGCTCCTCCTAGCGCCCGCGTCGTGAGGCCCGTGGTAGCTGTCAGTACGCTGTTCTTTCTAAACAGTACCAGTTGACTTGAGTGCCACGTCGTGCCAAAGCATCACTCCCACGTACAGACCGAAATTGGCAGCTCTGGCAGACCCGTTTAGAGCGAGCGAACTTGATCTCGAACCCCGCCGCCAGGCTGTCCATGCAGCCCGCGCTGGGCTGCTAATTTAGACGGGACAGCTGACGACAAAGCCATTGCGACCGAGCACTGGTGATAAGCATATAGTAAGAACATGGCTGAGTGTTATTGCACATGTGCTTTCATTATTTCCGCCAGTTGCTGTAGTTTAAGGCATAAGATGGCTGCCCCGTACAGGTGGTGCGAATTCTGACAACTAGTGGGAACACCACTTGAGGAATTGAAGCGCCATGGGATACCTTGTTATCAGTGTCCATCATCTGTTCCTGCGGCTCAAACAGCCAACTGTTCTTCCTCGTGATTTCAACTCTATTATAGACAGCCCACCTTGGCTCTGGTACCGACGCCACTGTCTCTCTATCTCTTTCCATTGCGCCTAACGTTGTTCTTTTCACCGGTCGTTACGCGCTCCTTAAGATCTGACCAAGCTTTCTTTTTAACCTCCCCGTTTGGGCCCCATATGTTAGTGCCGGTAGAATACAATGTTTGCGCACTTTTTGAAATGATAGCGTTAAGCGGGTGGTCATGATTTCATTATGCCGGCCGTATGTAATCTCACTGGCTTTGATTCTGCATATTCCCTTCTCGTTATTAGGACGTCCGGTTAGTATTTCGCGTAGATGAACGCACCCTCGCGTACTCGCCGTGGTTTCTCAGTGGCTACGGTGTTAGGCTGCTGAGCCCGAGGTCGCGGGATCGAATCCCGGCCGCGGCGGCCGCATTTCAATGGAGGCGAAATGCGAAGACACCCGTGTGCTTAGATTTAGGTGCATATTAAAGAACCCCAGGTGGTCGAAATTTCAGGAGTCCTCCACTACGGCGTGCCTGATAATCAGAAAGTGGTTTTGGCACGTAAAACCCCGTAATTTACCGCACCCTCATACAATTTCTAGCGAACGACTGTCAATGATATTTACTCAATATCTGGCCAAGCTATGGAACATTACCTTTGTCTTTCGCGTAATAACGTTCAATGCTAGTCTTACATTTTGTCGGATAACATTCTCAATCATTCCTTGCTAGGCATTGTCAGCGTTACTGAGCAGGTCAATGTCATATGCGATCAGAAAGTTGCTCAAATGTTCACGGTTCATCATGGCTCCGAGTCATTTGCGGCTAATAGCTCACGTGTCCTTGCCTGACCCCTTAATTTATCGGTATTTTTACGCCTTTCTTGAAAATATTTATACACTTTTGCTAATAGATGCACGTGCGTATCCTGTACTCTTTCACTACCCAATGACTGCATGAGTACTCGTAGTCCTACTGAATTGAACGCCTTTTACGAATTTATGCAAGCCATAGATAGTTTTATTGTACTTTCAGATTTCGCAGTCAGGCAACAGATGGCATGCATTCAGTTCATTGTTATGTTCCCTTCCTGAAGCCAATTTGTACTTTGGATGGACTGAAGTAGTGTTGCCTTGTTCTTTTTATTTAATTGTATTTCTTGAATATATTGAAGTACAAGACCAGTCGAATGGGTCTACAATACTTCATTATTTGACCATTATCTGTTATGCATTAATATAATGCTCGCATTATTCCAGTACCAAGCCATTGGTACGAGTAGGCTAGAAAATGCTAGGCATTACAAGGACACTTTCGCAAGTTGCTTGAGTATAGAATCCGCCCAATCCTTCAAATTTAGTGCTATGCCATGTTTTTTTTCGTTTTCCGCCGTGACCGGCCTTGTAAATTTGTTCTATGTTCATCGATAGTTGCATGTGCAACTTCTTTCCCCAGTTCGCCGCTGCATCCGGAGTAGGTGGGGTACTTTGTCTAGGTATTGTACAGCTCACGGCAGAATGTGTCTCATGCCTTTACTATATTGTCACGGGCGAAACAACAGAGACGACCAGGAGTCCACGTCTTTGATGGAAGAGCAGAGAGCAAAAAACGCTCTCCTCCTTTTCAACCCAGCGTGTATGTGTCACCGCGGATGACTCATGTCATGGCATGCTAGTCAATATTATTGAAATCGCTAGTAACGTCCTGTGTATCTTTCAACAAACACCTTGATATTTCCTAGCACATGTTTTCACTAATTCTAAGCTGCCAATGTTTTATTTTTTCCTCAACCTTCCTAAGTTATAAATTAGGATATCACCTAGTATGACTGTGTTGATCAGATTTCGCAGCTCAATCTATTCTATCTCATCTCTTGAAACTAAACCTCTCATAAATTGTTATTTATGAGGTCTTTTGTTTTCTTAGCAGAGCTTCGCCATTGGTTGTCCAGGTAACTAGGTCCTTGGCCTAAAGCAAACAGCGCAGCCCTGACAGCCTTTATCCAAGCCACTTGGCCGGACGCATGCGTTTAGAGATGCCACAATGTTGGGAACTTGTATATACGCATCTCCTCCTCACTCCATCATCACGATTTGTCCTTCCTTTTTCATCTCGTTCCTCTTCCCTAGTGCGGAGTAGCCGGATAGAACGAGTTATATAGCTAAGGCCGACCTCTCTGCCTTCTTTTAAATAAATTTCTCTCTCTCTCTCTCTCGCTCTCTCTCTAGATTCCACCTTAAATTGCGGGCGTCGGTAATCTTTCAAGTTACGGCATGAATAATTATCCGTACGGAGTATCGTAGCTAACGTTAACGAAGCTCTTAGAAAATATAAAATATACGAGGAAGCAACCAAAGGTATTCGGCCAGCAGTTACGTAGCCTAGCAGCACTATTTTTTTAAAATAAATGACGTACCAAAATTTGGCTGAGGTTAATTAAGAAACATTCTAAATAATGAATTGATGGCCTAAACTTCGACAAAAAGTAATAATTATGTTTAAAAATGCCCGATTCAATTATTTTCAGTGTGTTATGTCCGCAGTAATTACTCTTTTGGCGTTACAAAAAGAAAACATGCGACATAAGAGAAGAAATTTAGAGGACGCTTAAGCTTCACTTTTAAGAGTAGAACGCCATCGCACTCAGAGATCCCTGAATGCTTCTCATGCTTACCGCCAACTGTAAAATGTGTAACCGTAATGTTTTCCTTGAAACGTTGGTGGCCAACGGTATGCAACACGACGGGCTTTTTTTTCTTGTAAGACCATTGCAATAAATGTGGATAGTGTTGCAAGACACCAAGCGGGGCGAGCCGCTCCTATCTAAGACAGACCTCAAATGGCAGCTCGAAATGCGCTTTGTGTTTCCATTTCCTCATAACAGAATTATGCTTCCTGTATGTTCATATTACATTTCCTCGCTATGTTGCCTGTACGTGGTGTGAAAGTCGAACTTTACGGATTTTCTTACGCATTTTACTCTGAGAAATTCAATGAGTTCCCTAACGGCTGCGGGGTGCGGGACGATTTTTCTCATACGCACGTCGCCGCCGGCGCCTATGCGAACAGCGACGCCGATTTTTGTGCGAATCGCTGCCATGGACGCTGTGGCGTTAATAGCCACTTGATTACACGCCCACGAGCCACGATACCTGCAGTCACAGGCGTCACTCGGAAGCATTAACACATCAATGGCCCGCTCTGCGGCCACGTGAAAGTGGCGAGGCACCGACATCGACGTTGGTCACTGCGAACTACCAGCTGCCTTTTACGCGCGATGCCCGAAGTCACTGAGGTGCGCAGGGCATTTATCATCATCATCATCATCATCATCATCATCATCATCATCATCATCATCAGCCTGGTTACGCCCACTGCAGTGCAAAGGCCTCTCCCATACTTCTCCAACAACCCCGGTCATGTACTAATTGTGGCCATGCCGTCCCTGCAAACTTCTTAATCTCATCCGCCCACCTAACTTTCTGCCGCCCCCTGCTACGCTTCCCTTCCCTTGGGATCCAGTCCGTAACCCTTAATGACCATCGGTTATCTTCCCTCCTCATTACATGTCCTGCCCATGCCCATTTCTTTTTCTTGATTTCAACTAAGATGTCTTTAACTCGCGTTTGTTCCCTCACACAATCTGCTCTTTTCTTATCCCTTAACGTTGCACCTATCATTCTTCTTTCCATAGCTCGTTGTGTCATCCTCAATTTGAGTAGAACCCTTTTCGTAAGCCTCCAGGTTTCTGCCCCGTAGGTGAGTACTGGTAAGACACAGCTATTATATACTTTTCTCTTTAGGGATAACGGCAACCTGCTGTTCATGATTTGGGAATGCCTGCCAAAAGCACTCCAGCCCATTCTTATTCTTCTGATTATTTCCGTTTCATGATCCGGATCCGCCGTCATTACCTGCCCAAAGTAGATGTATTCCCTTACGACTTCCAGTGCCTCGCTGCCTATTGTAAATTGCTGTTCTCTCCCGAGACTGTTAAGCATTACTTTAGTTTTCTGCATATTAATTTTTAGACCCACTCTTCTGCTTTGCCTCTCCAGGTCAGTGAGCATGCATTGCAATTGGTCCCCTGAGTTACTAAGCAAGGCAATATCATCAGCGAATCGCAAGTTACTAAGGTATTCTCCATTAACTTTTATCCCCAATTCTTCCCAATCCAGGTCTCTGAATACCTCCTGTAAACACGCTGTGAATAGCATTGGAGATATCGTATCTCCCTGCCTGACGCCTTTCTTTATTGAGATTTTGTTGCTTGCTTTATGGAGGACTACGGTGGCTGTGGAGCCGCTATAGATATCTTCCAGTATTTTTACATATGGCTCATCTACACCCTGATTCCGTAATGCCTCCATGACTGCTGAGGTTTCGACTGAATCAAACGCTTTCTCGTAATCAATGAAAGCTATATATAAGGGTTGGTTATATTCTGCACATTTCTCTATCACTTGATTGATAGTGTGAATATGGTCTATTGTTGAGTAGCCTTTACGGAATCCTGCCTGGTCCTTTGGTTGACAGAAGTCTAAGGTGTTCCTGATTCTATTTGCAATTACCTTAGTAAATACTTTGTAGGCAACAGACAGTAAGCTGATCGGTCTATAATTTTTCAAGTCTTTGGCGTCCCCTTTCTTATGGATTAGGATTATGTTAGCGTTCTTCCAAGATTCCGGTACGCTCGAGGTCATGAGGCATTGCGTATACAGGGTGGCCAGTTTCTCTAGAACAATCTGTCCACCATCCTTCAACAAATCTGCTGTTACCTGATCCTCCCCAGCTGCCTTCCCCCTTTGCATATCTCCTAAGGCTTTCTTTACTTCTTCAGGCGTTACCTTCGGGATTTCGAATTCCTCTAGACTATTTTCTCTTCCATTATCGTCGTGGGTGTCACTGGTACTGTATAAATCTCTATAGAACTCCTCAGCCTCTTGAACTATCTCATCCATATTAGTAATGATAGTGCCGGCTTTGTCTCTTAGCGCATACATCTGATTCTTGCCAATTCCTAGTTTCTTCTTCACTGTTTTTAGGCTTCCTCCGCTCCTGAGAGCATGTTTAATTCTATCCATATTATACTTCCTTATGTCAGCTGTCTTACGCTTGTTGATTGACTTCGAAAGTTCTGCCAGTTCTATTCTAGCTGTAGGGTTAGATGCTTTCATACATTGGCGTTTCTTGATCAGATCTTTCGTCTCCTGCGATAGTTTGCTGGTATCCTGCCTAACGGAGTTACCACCGACTTCCATTGCACACTCCTTAATGATGCCCACGAGATTGTCGTTCATTGCTTCAACACTAAGGTCCTCTTCCTGAGTTAAAGCTGAATACCTGTTCTGTAGCTTGATCTGGAGTTCCTCTATTTTCCCTCTTACCGCTAACTCATTGATCGGCTTCTTATGTACCAGTTTCTTCTGTTCCCTCCTCAGGTCTAGGCTAATTCGAGTTCGTACCATCCTGTGGTCACTGCAGCGCACCTTGCCGAGCACGTCCACATCTTGTATGATGCCAGGGTTAGCGCAGAGTATGAAGTCTATTTCATTTCTAGTCTCGCCGTTCGGGCTCCTCCACGTCCACTTTCGGCTATCCCGCTTGCGGAAGAAGGTATTCATTATCCTCATATTATTCTGTTCCGCAAACTCTACTAATAACTCTCCCCTGCTATTCCTAGTGCCTATGCCATATTCCCCCACTGCCTTGTCTCCAGCCTGCTTCTTGCCTACCTTGGCATTAAACTCGCCCATTAGTATAGTGTATTTGGTTTTCATTCTCCCCACCGCCGATTCCACGTCTTCATAGAAGCTTTCGACTTCCTGGTCATCATGACTGGATGTAGGGGCGTAGACCTGTACAATCTTCATTTTGTACCTCTTATTAAGTTTCACAACAAGACCTGCCACCCTCTCGTTAATGCTATAGAATTCCTGTATGTTACCAGCTATATTCTTATTAATCAGGAATCCGACTCCTAGTTCTCTTCTATCCGCTAAGCCCCGGTAGCACAGGACGTGTCCGCTATTTAGCACTGTATATGCTTCTTTCGGCCTCCTAACTTGACTGAGCCGTATTATATCCCTTTTACTGCCCTCTAATTCCTCCAATAGCACTGCTAGACTCGCCTCACTAGATAACGTTGTAGCGTTAAACGTTGCCAGGTTCATATTCCAATGGCGGCCTGTCCGGAGCCAGTGATTCTTAGCACCCTCTGCTGCGTCGCAGGTCTGACCGCCGCCGTGGTCAGTTGCTTCGCAGCTGCTGGGGACTGAGGGCCGGGGTTTGATTGTTGTGTTCATAGGAGGTTGTGGCCAAGTACTGCACCAGGGTGGCCAATCCTGCTCTGGTGAGGGAGTGCGTTACCGGTTCTGGTCACCGGGATCAGGCCACACTCCAGGCCTGTTTGTGCAATTTTATCAACACGCGGATTTTTTTTAATCCGTTGGAAAATTGCCGGCACCAGGATTCGAACCACGGACCTCTTGCACGCGAGGCGGGTGTTCTACCTCTACGCCACCGCTGCACCTCCCTTTCATTTAAAGAGGAGACATTTAAAGAGGAGACAAAGGCCTTGTGCGGAGTGAATTTCTTCCGAGTAACGCCTGGAATCTCTGGTGCCGCGGTGCGTGGGCGCGTATATAATCATGCGTCTATTAAAAGCGTGAGGATTTCTATATCAACCCAACGAGGAAACACGTCTGTCCGTCTGTCACGTAAGACGAATTGCTATAAGAAAATGAACTTAAAAACAGAATAAATTCGAAAGGAAAAGCGTTGGTGGTGGTGAGTTTTAAACCTGAACCCGCAGGCAGAAAATTCTTCTGTCTTCATCTCTGGGCTAATGAACAACGCTTGCAAAAGGTGAACTGATCTGAAACATATGAATATGCGGCGCCCGTGCTAGAAAACAAATGAGAAATGAGAACCGTTTCTATTAAAGTTTTCTTGAAAGGTTTGGTGATGAGAAATAAAAGCCATTTTTAGGACGACACGTAGACCCCTCGTAGAGATCAGGAAAATTCTGACATTGCGAAAATTTAATGTTAGAGCACCAAATATCCAATGAGTTTCGCTGTCCCTGGATGCGTCTTCCATTGGAGCAACCCTTCCCCTACCGAAATGCCGCCGATCTCTGAGGGCTTGTGCGCTTCACATCGCTCGGTAAGCAACTCACTGATAAGCGGTTAACAAGTTGACAAGTATGAGCAGTGATAATGGTTATTTGGATCTCACAGCGGTTGATAATGGTTGCTAAAGAGTTATAAGAGTTGATTAGGGTCGATCATGTCCTATAAGCTTAATAAGGATCAGAGGAATAAAGGTGAGGTTAATATCAACCGATCAGGTTTGAGGAAGGTTAAATCTAGTCAGCTAAGTTTGATAATAACCGATAACGGTTGCTAAGGGTTGGATCTAGTTCTAAACCATTCATATGGACCGATAAGGCTTGATAACTGTTTATAATGCTCGGATCAAGGTTGATTAAATTGACAGTGAAATCGGGCTCAGCGGTCCCAGGCAGGAACATCGATACGAATCATCGCTGCCAAATAAAATCTTTGAAGCATTTCATGCAGCAGCAGGCTCCTCATCTGTGGCTTCAATACATATTTACAAAAAAAACTGATTTGAAAAAAAATTTCTTTAAGGAGATATCGGACATGAAGCTCATCTCAAGCGCCACGATGCAGCCAAGTCGGGCAGATAGGCTTTTGGAAGTTGTTCTACAAAACGATGGATAGAAAAGAAAATGTGACTGTTTTTCCGAAACAAACAAGAGTACACATGATGCACTAAGATTGGCTGAGCCAAATATACCTAAATAGTAAAATGTTGAACCACCACCACAAGAAAAGGAAAGATAAGCATAGGCTTTTAACCTAACAAATGTACCATGCACTCCATAATTCTTTTGATCTAAACTAACAAGAACTCGTATACTTTGACAAGGCAGACTCAGAGTGCTTAAGTTTGTCGATATACGTAGTTCAAATTCCAGAACATGCATCACTAATCATAAAGAAAGCAACTTTGGTACATGACAAAAAAGGCAAGATATATACTCCACTGATTTTTCTCTTGCATCGCAAAATTATAGTTACATTCTAAATGACACAATAATATTTTTTTATTTTTACTTTAAGACTGCAATTCCTCTGTAACAAACCAAGCATAATTCTACAAGAGTTTATCATTGGGCTAGTTGGTTTTCCACAATTGAAATAGTACCTTAGCGCGATAAAAACTACACAGACAATTAAGGTGGTCAAAGACAAGCGCTTTCTTGTCTCTGTGTTTTTATCGCACTAATTTATTACTTCAGTTATGGAAAAACATGCTATAGCCTCCAGGCGCGTATCCAGGGGGGGGGCGGCCCGGGGGGGCCCGGGCCCCCCCCGAAATCATGTGGCATACCCCCCCCTCCCCACCCACGCCACCACTCCTCACACATTCCTAAAGCGTCGCCAGATCAATGTTGAGATTTGGCAGCTGTTCATCGGTCAGCATTATGCTGCCTTGTTCACTCTTTTTAGATGGCGGTAGTTATCGGCCTGTCTTATAATGTGAAGGACAGTTTTCTCATAGATTCCGCACCCGCGCAATTAACTCGAGATGCGTTCATTTGTCACCATCTATTCAACCGTCACGCCCATAGCTGTTGCTTTTGTTAGTTCAACCTTCTTTGTTTAGGCTGATCCTGGGACCAGGAGGGGGATGCGGCTGTTACTCAGCTGGTTTGTACTCTCATGGAACGAGTTGCGGCCAAAGAAAACGCCAATTGCGTTTATCTTTTCCCTTTGCTTCATTATTTCCTTGAGTTACAGCTCGCCGCGATGCTGGCAGATGCCCGGAACCATCTACACGTGATATGGGTTAGATAAGGTGGGAAATAAAATAATGTGAAAGAGAGTCCATCGTGAAACCCTGCAATAACCCTTAACCCATAAGCAAGATGACTGTCGCCCGTTGCCTCGTCTGTTTTCCCCTAATTGTATAGCACTTTTCGTGCAAAATTGGCAACTGGAAACAAAAATCGCAAGGAGTTGAGAAATTAAGCGATCTACTAAGGGAGAGAGCCAAGGCAACAACCAAACTGCAAGCAAAAGCGAATAATAAAAAAGTTAACCGTTGTTTATGAGAATATTTATGGATCAACATCTTTTTATTTAAAAAGGAAGTAGAGAAAACGCCGCCGGAAGTGGAGAACAATTACTTCTTTTGCATGATGCTTCTACAGTTATCGGTCGAACCGCCTCACCTAGCCACTTCTCTGCTGTGCTTATGTGGGTGTTTTTCTAACCTTTCGCGGTGAGCGCAGTACGCCTAGAATCGCAGAGTCCTGCGCTCTACGCGGTTATATGGGACTGGCGGCCGCATAGCGTTACGCAATTCGCGGAACTGTCAAAACTGATCAACAAGGCGAAAATAACTGATATTCGAAACTATAACATGAGAAAGACTGAAGAAGCCGTAAAAAATGAACGCAGCCTGAAATCAGTAAAAAAGAAACCTGGCATAGGACAAACCATGATGTATGCACTAAAAGATAAGAAGGATAATATCATCAGCAATCTCAAAGATATAGTAAAAGCAGCGGAAAAATTTTAAGCTGACCTGTATACAGTACCCAGACGAGTCACGATACCTCACTTAGAAACAGTAATGAACAGGATACAGAAACTCTTCTATAACTAACGATGAGGTCAGAAGGGCCCTGCAAGACATGAAACGATGAAGATCGGGAGGAGAAGGTGGAATAACAGTCGACTTAATCAAAGATGGAGGAGACATAATGCTTGGAAAACTGGCGGATTTTTATACGAAGTGTCTATCGACTGCAAGGGTCCCAGAAAACTGGAAGAATGCAGACATTATACTAATCCACAAAAAAGGAGACGTTAAAGAATTGAAAAATTATAGGTCTATTAGCTTGCTCCCAGTATTATATAAAATATTTACCAAAATAATCTCCAATAGAATAAGGGCGACAGTGGATTTTGTCAACCAAGGGAACAGGCTGGCTTCAGGAAGAGATACATTACAATGGATCACATCCATGTCATCAATCAGGTTATCGCGAAATCTGCAGAGTAAATACGCCTCTCTATGTGGCTTATATAGATTACGCAAATGCATTTGATTCAGTAGAGATACCAGCAGTCATCGAGGCACTACGTAATCAAGGAGTACAGAGCGCTTACGTAAAAAGCTTGGAAAATATTGCTACATGCGTGTGGTATTTGTTTGTTTGAACAAGGCGCGTGGGCGCCATCACTCCAGAAAAGAGGAGGAAGAACGAACTGGGCTCGCGCTGTGAATCTAACCGGTCAGTGCTGCAACCGTTGTTGTAAATATAATCTGTAAATAGCTTCTCGTCTTACTGACTCGTCCTTCGCGTAAGAATATCTACAGAGGTTCTACAGCTACCTTAATTCTACACAAGAAAAGCAGGGAGATACCTATAGAGAAAGGGGTCAGACAGGGAGACACAATTTCTCCAAAGCTATTCACTGCGTGCTTAGAAGAATTCAAGCTATTAAACTGGGAAGGCCTAGGAGTAAAGGTCAACGGCAAATATCACAGCAACCTTCGGTTTGCCGATGATATTCTTCTATTCAACAACAATGCGGACAAGTTACAACAAATGATTGGAGGCCTTAACAGAGAGAGTCTAAGAGTGGGGTAGAATATTAATACGTAGAAGATGAAGATAATGATAAATAGCCGGGCAAAGGAACAAGAGATCAGGATCGCCAGTCGGCCACTAAAGACTGTGAAGGGCAACACTGGATTTTGTCAACCAAGGGAACAGGCTGGCTTCAGAAAGAGATACTTTACAATGGATCACATCCATGTCATCAATCAGGTTATCGCGAAATCTGCTGAGTACTACTGCAATGTGTACGTGTACCTAGGTCAATTAATCACAGGGATCCCTGATCATGAGAAGGAAATTCACAGAAGAATAAAAATAGGTTGGATCGCATACGGTAGAAATTGCCAGCTCCTTACTGGAAGCTTACCATTATTACTGAAAAGTAAGGTGTGCAATCAGTGCATTTTGCCAGTGCTGACATATGGGGCAGAGTCTTGAGAGCCAGTTAAGGACCGTGCAAAGAGCGATCGAACGAAGATTGCTAGGCATACCGTTAAGAGAGAGAAAGAGAGCGGTTTGGATCAGAAAGCGAACGGGTATAGACGATATTCTAATTGACATCAAGAGGAAAAAAATGTACCTGGGCAGGTCATGTAATGCGCCGGTTAGATAACCGTTGGACCATTAGGGTTACAGAATGGGTACCAAGAGAAGGAAAACGCAATCGAGGACGACAAAACACTAGGTGGAGCGATGAAATTAGAAAATTCGCGGGTGCTTGTTGGAATGGGTTGGCGCAGGACAGGGGTAATTGGAGATCGCAGAGAGAGGCCTTCGTCCTGCAGTGGACATAGAACAGGCTGCTGCTGCTGCTGCTGCTGCTGCTGCGGCTGCTGCTGCTGCTGCTGCTGATGATGATGATGGTGGAGTTGTTGGGCCCCCCCCCCCGAAAAAAAATCCTGGGTACGTGCCTGGTAGCCTCTCAGTTCTTTTTCGTTTTCCAGTCATAAGTGAACGCAAAACATTTGTGAAGACACAGGCTCCTAAACAAGACGAAAAATTATCTGTGGCAGAGCTGATATATATCCGAAAGGTTCATATACCTTGATTATATTGAACTTAGACTCTTGCGTGCTCTCATAGGAATGTTTACCCCATTGTTCATGACATTTCTATTATCGATTTCAAGCGAATTTTCAGATAAATTAACTTTTGTTTCAATAGTATTCCTCATTACATTTCGAATCAGGTTACGATATCTTCCTCTTGCATCTGTCGCATTGAAATTAGCAATTTTAGCAAATTTTGAATGATATTTTCTGTCTATATTCAACGTGCCTTATCCAACGGACACCTGGTGACCCCCCCTCCCCCCATTGAGAGAATGCGCCACATAAACGTAGGCTTGGAAAAAGAATAAATCCGATGCTGCTCTTCTCTGGTGGAGAATGCTACTGTTGCATTAAGTAAGCTCAGAGCGGAAGGTGTCACAACTGTCTCGCGCCTTTTTTTCATCGAAGCATCCAAATGTATGCTGTTGCACACAGATTGCGTGTCTTGTGTTCTTAGTTAGTGGATGTAGAGTTGCGATCCTGTAATTACGAAATTTTCCTATGCAGGCCGCAGAGCTTGTCCCGGAGAGATGTTCGCAACGGTGCAGATATTTCTTGTCATCACATTCCTTCTGCAGAAATACCGCATCTTGGTTAAGAAACCACTAGAGTATGACCTGGATTTGCAAGAGACCGAGCTTCTGCACATCAACGGCATCAAGCTACGGTTCTTGCCGCGACGAGCAGGCGATTGATCAAAACCCAATTAAATGACACCAGTGTTCACAAAAGCAAACATGCCTTAAGAACGGAAGCTGTCTGCTAAAACGAGTAATAATTAGGTTGTATATGTTAACAGAAAAAGATAACGCATGTCTATTAGACAGCACGAGTGCTTGTCCCGTCTATATCGCGTCATTATGTATTTTAGAGCGCAGCTCTTTGGCGTCCGTTCCTGGGTTTCGCGTCGTCGTCGGCGTTGTCGTCGGCCTCGTAACCAGCTCCGCCCCCCTTTCATCCCCCCAGCGCTAGCAGCGACCGACTGATACCGCTGGATGCCGCTGACGCCGCTAGAGAGTCAAGATAACGTGACTGCATAGAACACCGTCGCCGCCATGCAGAAAGAGGAGGAAAGGGTCCCCCCCCCCTGTTCTTGTGTGGCGGATAGGGTGCTCTTCAGTTGCCGACGCGCCGGTTATTTCACGTAGGCCCCGGCACGTCGACGAATACGTGACCACCTTCCCACGGCTAGACCTGGTTCTTAGCGCTGCGGAAGCGAGGGTATCATATTGTTTGTGTCGGCATCGGCGGCGTTGTCCCTGAAACCAACTCCGCAGCTGAGGTTGACTCACTATCGGCGTCAGCGGCATCAGTCAGTCGCTGCTATCTCTTCCCTCCTCCCTTTATCGTGTTGTCCGCTTGCTGCGCGCGCTTCTGCCCCCATCGTTTGCCGCTGGGTGTACACGCCGCCCCCCTCCCCCCTCTTCCTGCGAGTCCCCGGTTGTCAAAGCGCCGGCTCGAACTTAATTCCTTTCTTCGCTCCTCCTCCAATGCAACCCCTGTGCGGTGGCAATCAGAGAGCCAGATCGGTGGCGGCGGATCTGTATATGTGCACCGCCCGAGCCGAAATTGCCGCTGCCGTTCGCCCTGTGCGGTGGCAATCAGAGAGCCAGGTCGGTGGCGGCGGATCTGTATATGTGCACCGCCCGTGCCGAAATTGCCGCTGCCGTTCGCCACTGCGAAATTATCTGCCAGTTCTTTCTGAGCCATGAGCGAGACGACCGATGGAAGTCCTCCGTCTGCTGCTGCTGCTGCTGCTGCTAAACGAGCTGCCAGAGCAGAGGCCCAGCGCCGTCGCCGTCAGAATCCAGAGGTGCGTGCCGCCGAAGCAGAAGCTTACCTAGTGGAGTCTTTGTTAAAGGAATACGTGTGAAAAATAAAAAAAAAATTCTGTGATAGCGCATACATGTGTTGCTCGATTTCTTTGCCTCAATCTATCGAAAAGGTGAAACAGCTTATTTGCTGCGCTCAAATTTCGCATTAGGAAGTAACGTAATCGTCGGTAATCTTTTTTTTTGCACGACACTGGCACTTAAAGGGAAATGTTTGTGTTCTTTACATGGTGCCTCACCATTGTCAAATTCACAGTATCCTGCGCATGTCCCTCATGTGCATGGTTCCTTGAGGGGTGTGGGACGCGCGCGAGTATATTTTGTGAGTGATACTCTCTCCCTGACTCTGCCATCACAATAATGGCGCCTGTTGGCCATAAGGTTAAGCCCTATAAATATTGTGTCATCAATTGGGTCAGTAAGACTCCTATATTCGAGAGTGAGCAGCTCCTTTAGCGATGACGCGAAGGGTATATTATAAGCGTAGGAAGGAATGAGGGCGTGCATATTTCCTAAATCTAATTGTTTTAGAAAGAACGGTGCATATTGTGCGGATGTAGCAATTCACTTCGCCTCTACGAGCTTGACAATTTCATAGAAGCTGTTTCACTGTTTCCAATGTGGGAAATATCGCGATATATCCGATCAACGGATAGCTTGTCATTTTCGAAGCCCGAATGAGTGCACAAGCGCGGCCACTGTTGAGGTAACACGGCGCGCGTGGCCGCGCTCCTCGGGCCACCAAGCGGGCGCCGTCAGAAGTATTGCGGCGCATGCGCGATCAGCCCCAGAGGAGGAGTTAGCTGCGCGTCGTCTGCTACGGTTCCTCCCCCTTCGCCGCATGAGCTCTGGTACAAAGGACTGTAGCCATGGTGATCGAAAGAAAGTATTTGAACTGAGTTATCTGGAGGGGAAGGGTGCACTTTCTGGTGCACCCAGCATCCGGCTTCGAGTTTCGGGCTTTCGTTTTCATCGCATTCATCTCACAGTTATCGCATTTCTGTCACCGTAGTCTCGATACGTGTATCTGAATCGCTGCGGGAATCTATTTCTGTACCGGAAGGCATCGTACGAGTGTTCAAGTGCGACTAGATGCGTCTTTCAATAAAATAAAATTAAGTTTGCTGCTGAAATTGCCTTCGTATTTCGCCCATGCATTGCGACCTGCATTGCCTGCTTGTTAAGGTGACCCCTGTTGGTCTCACGGGATTGCTATCTCGATTGTCTCCGAATGGAAGGAGACCCTGATCTAATCTACATTTGCAGCCGTGGTCTGGGCTTCTTCGTAAATACTATATAATCAATCTGAAGCATAGATTTACAAATGTGCCTTGTTTGTCGTGTGGTTTTTTACTTCCTTAGCATACAAATTCTGAAACCGACCCTCTGTGAAAAAAAGGTACCTTTTAAAAGTAACAGGCACAGCTAAATTTTAGGCGCACAGCATGCCTGCGTGCTTTGATACCTGATTTAGAAAACTACCACTTGACTCACCATTACTACAGAGTTTGCGCACTGCAAAGCGCACGCTAAATTTAGGTTCCACCGCTCGCAGCGAAGTGGGAGTAACCGTAGCAGACGACGCGCAGCTAACTCCGCCTTTGACACTAATTGCCCTTGCGCCGCAATACTTCGCGCGTCCACCCCGCTCCATGTTGCGTGCGTCTATTTGTCGTACAAAAATCCCTCACGTGACCTGATCCTAGGCGCCTAGGGACAGCATCGTTTAGGGATTTTTGAGAAGGCGCGATGCTGGCGCCGAACGACGCCGTGGCGTGTTCGTCCTCGGCGTGATCGTTCTCTGGACCCTGCGTTGTTCAACATTGCTCATGTCATTGTACGTGCGTTGCTTGTGTGTTGGTTGTAGGTTCTGCGTTACTTGGCGGAAAGCCGCGAGTAGTGGTGGCGCGGCAGTGCGGCTTTCGCCTCGGTGAGCTCTGGCGGTAGAGAATCTGCGTTGTGTGACCCGTACTTGCTTGACGATTGAAATGTCGAAGTGGCCTAGCGCATCGGCAGCGAAGTTCTGCGAACCGCGATGTGGCGTCGCCGTGTCCGACTTTGCTTAACGGACATCGAGGGATGTGCTGCTCGCTACAAGTAATGTAAATGCGTCTGCGTCGACCGCTCACTGTTCAGTGCTGAATGTGTGTTAGGTGTGCTGTGCTTGAAACGAGTGGTTCAGCCGTGCAGCGGGGGGTGGTGGAGGAGCAGAGTGGCTTAGGGTCTCCATTTGTACGTTCACAGATATGTGCTCCCGTTTTGGTCTCATTAGCGGCTTTCGCGGGATTGTGGTGTGCTCCTTGCCTAGTATGAAGTTTACGATGCTAACACACAGCATGTTCATGTTTTTCAGTGCTATATGTCATTTGCATGACGACCGAGTTGAAAACAAGGCATATGTATCTGTTGTTTTCGTTTGTGTGTTGTAAATTACTTCCTGTTGTGGAAGTTCTGGAAGTCTTATTACGCAAGGAGTACGAACGTAAACATATAAACATATTTCTGTGTGTGTGAAATTATGAATTACCCAGAATAGCCTTTACGACTGATAAGTGGGCTACACAGCCTGTGTGAATCAGCTACCTTTTGTTGCGACGCTCTTCCATGTGGTAGACTGATGCATGGTGCGCGTTTATTTCTGTACTGTTGTAAAAACCATTTGTTTATTCACTCAATACAAATGTACTGCTTCTTCGCCGCAGTGCATTTTAGTTACGCGGTAAAGGATACTAAAAGTGGGAGGGGGCCGCTATCACCCAGCATAGTATGTCCACTCAGGCGACCTGAGAGGCGGTGGTTGCGCGAGTGTATAATCGTAGGGTATAATTAAAGAACTCTTTTTATGTCCAGTGACAGTGGCCCCTTTCCACTTTTAGTATGCTTCAACGCAGTACATTGCTTAGGCTTCACCGCAGAACATAGGTATAATGCAAAAAAAAAGGTGATCTTAAAAAGCTCAATTATGCAACGTTTCTTTCGTAGCTTGCTACACCGCAATACAGAGGTGGAAATAAGCATCGTGCAGTAAAGCATACTAATAGTGGAAAGGGCACATAGGTTTGCTCATTATTTTCAATTGTGATATAATTTGCAAGTGCATCTGTGCTCTTGGTAAGCTTAATTGACAATTCTTTGTACATTACAAATTCATATTGCAGGGAAGCTTACTAAGGCACATTCGTCATTTTGTAACGCATTATTCACCTTCAATGCAGGAGCACAATGCGGATTCATACCTATGCTTCTGGCTGGACTGCACATGCTCTTTGAGAATTGATTCGTTTTTCATAAGTGCACTGGTACTTTACTCTAAACTGGAGGGCTGAAGTTTATACGGAAGCACAATTTTTATTAAGGGGTCAAGATGTTGCCAAGACGGTTGCAGCACAGCTTTTTTTTCTTCCAGGCACCTTTTCTATTAGAAGCTTCCATTGCAGTGTTTCGAGCATCTTTGAGCCAGCATATAGTGTATATAAAAATCGGACACCGATTGGGAACATCACCTATGCTCTCTGCAGTAAGCTGTGCACAGGATAAGTTCATGCCTATATATAGAAAAAAATGCAGCATGACCAGACAAAATAAAAGGGGTGGGCTGCAGCAATACTAGGTGTTAAATGGTGCCTTATCCTTTCCCTTCAGTTTTCTGTTTTGTGCTTTTTATTATGGATCCTCCACAGTAACCACACGAGTGCTGAACTTGAGCTTGTTGGTTTCAGATCTGATGGTTGTTACTAACAGAACTTTGTGATACACGAACAAGGGCTTGGAGGCATCCGTTCACCTTGCTTGTCTCATGGTGTCGCTTTGTGAGCACCATGAGCCTCCAGACCAACTCGGAAGAAAGGTTTCTTGCAATCGCTTCTGAACTGTATTGCCACCAAACCAACAGTGCTCTCAATGACAACTTTTGGACA
Organism: Dermacentor variabilis; assembly: GCF_050947875.1. Lineage (NCBI taxonomy): Eukaryota > Metazoa > Arthropoda > Arachnida > Ixodida > Ixodidae > Dermacentor > Dermacentor variabilis. The sequence goes on from NC_134574.1 coordinate 45,738,052, forward strand.
GTAGAATGCTTGCACCCAGCAAAGTCTAAGAAGGAAGCATTCAGGATGTGCCAAGTGGGCCTTTTGAAGCTGGCAGCATTGCTGAAGGGGTTTTGCCTATCCGCCCTCTTTATGGATGCACAAGGATGATTTCTTCTTTCAGAAGGATTGTTTCAGAGGTGTCACATGGTAACAGTGTTGGGTGTTTAGTAGCAGATAAGCTTGCCTTTGGCCACTGTCAATAATCTGTTTCTTCTCCAGTGCCCCTGTGAAGTGCCTACTTTTTGGACACAATGTGCTCTCCATGCATGCATGCATGTTTAGCTTGTAAAGATGTATATTGCCCAGTGGCGTAGCAACAGGGGGGGCCGGGGGGCCGTGGGCCCCGGGTGCACGGGGCCAGTAGGGGGGAGGGGGGTGTCATATACGTCGCAAGACACCCGAAAATTGTCGATATCCTCGCCTTCCTCGACTACACTCGGGGGGGGGGGGGGGTTGACGGAAGCGCCAAGGGCCCCGGGTGCCAGACGACCTAGCTACGCCACTGATATTACCCCTTGCCTCAAGCCGGTCCTTGCTGATGTCAACCAAGAAGGCAGTGGGGAGTATGGCGATGCATACTTACAAAGCACTGCTGATACCAGTGAAACCAGATTAGTGGAGCTGCTGTTTTTTTTTTGTCCACTCCATCTCCATCAGTTACAATGAGCAGTTCTTTGTCCAAACAGAAGGCATATGTAGTTGGTCATGCATAGCCTGCGCACTAAGATTTGTTGGCGTGTTACAAGAGACGTGCCTGAGAACCTTAGCAGTGTCTATACGCAAAAACCTTCTGATGTGTTGATCACTTCCTTCTCTTTATCACAGTTTGCCTGATGAAGCCAGCAACTTGGTCAATTAGATGTTCAACAGGCTTCCCACTAGTTTTCCCAGCGTCTCCTTTACCAGTGTGCTGCTCATAGATATGTTTTCTTGACCTTGCACTGCACTTCAACCATGGCCACACCTGCTGAACCTATAGTATGCGATCAGAAAAGTGCTATACGTCAGGTTGCTCCAAACTCATGACAAGCTAGAAGGCCTTGAGGAACACCTTCATTAATTTCCGTCCTCATCGTACTGTAGGAAGCTTCGCATGACAAGTGCAACAATTAACATCTGCTGGTTTTTCAGTGCTATTCCTGTCCAGCTTGCTGAAAGCTATCCTGAGTGTTTGAAAAGCAAAACTGCTGCCGGACAAGAAGTGCATAAAGCAAGGGTAGCTATAACCATATATGTCACACAAAATGAAGAAGGCCACCGAGTGTACAGGCGGTTTAATTCATATCCAACAAGCTTGGTTCTCTCTTTGCAAGTGAGTAAACCCAACTTGCCCCAAAAACATGGCCTGTGACAAACTATGTGCCAGATGCTGTGTCCCCTGCAAAGCTGAAGATGTGTACAAGATCCTGACGCCCGCAGTGGCTTCTACACTGCGCAAACAGTTTACTATAAGAACGACTGCCTCAACTAATATGCTAATAACATGAAAACGGGCAGAAATTTGGCTATTCATTGGGCCCCACTGCAGGTGCAAGCCACTCTTCCGCCAGATGCGTGTTGTTCACAGGAACTGGAGCTATACAAATGCAGATGAAAACAATGATGTTTGAAAGTAGTAGAGTTGAACTATATTCTGCACAAACAGTGCTACTTGCAGTGCTGGTAACTTATAGCTACAATTCATGGCTGCCCCACCATGCAAAGGCACTATTCTTGAATTAACTTCTATTTATGGAGGCCATATATTGCAAGTACATATCATCCACATTGTGTGCAATATGAATAAATGATGTCAACTGTGATAGCCATTCCTAATCTGCGATACAACAAAAGAACTAATATAGGCAACAAATTGTAATTCAAAAAGACAACCAGTGCACAGGATAAGCGACAGACTTCCTTTTATTGAACAAAAGTCACATGTGTGTCACATGTCAACAGCAGTGGGTAGCAAGCTTGGGTGACAGAGGCAAAACTTAGCGAAATGCTACACTCATACTCAAATGTAAAACGGCCTACGACACAAAAACGACATTATATTGTACTGAATGAAAGGGCAAGACTCCATCCAAGAACACACTATGGCACCACATAATTGACATGGTGTAAAAGATGTTAACATGCCTTCTCCATAAAAAAAAGAAACACTTAAAACATGCCTTAAAAGGCAATGTGCAGAGTCTGAAAGCAAGGAAAACCAACCCAAAAAAAGGTTTCGCTAAGTCTTTCAATGATTAAAATTGTCAGACTGTCTTGTCACTTCTTAATGAATCTGCACAGCGGAAAAGGATGAAAGGAAAGCCCAATAGCAGGGCCTCAGAAAATGTCACCAAATAAATAAACCTTGCTTACCAAGGATACTGGTTTAGTTGTCTGACTCTGCACAATAATTGTGTATGAGCTTTCCCTGTTTAGAATAGTTTAGCAGATAGCGGAAAAAATGGACTTGAGAGCACCAGGCGCATGCATAGTCGATGCACAAAGAGCCACTGTTTTCTTACTTTTTTTCTCTACTACTATTCACGTGCCTTAATAGCACTGCTAAAATCCTACTGCAAAACACAAGATTGGGCAAGTTGTGGCATAACGAAAATTGGAGTTTCACTCATACTGTGAAAGTGATGCAATAAATGGTGAAATATGCGCAGGAAGCTTGGTTCATTCGGTGTTTGTTGAAGTGAACACTTGCCAGTGCAAGTCAGTAATCTCCTCTAAAGAAGTAAAATAAGTGGGAGTTGTGTCTTCCAGTGTTGAAGTGGAAAGACAAGTTTTGTTCCCCCTCTTTCACATCCAGACTTGGTCTCTGGTCTCCAGAAAAACAACCCTTTAGCTTCTTACTGCTGAATTAATTTGGTTTTCTCAAATCTATATTTGAGCTACCCATTGCTAGGTCTCGCGCTCTGCCCCATCAACCAGCCCCATCCAGTAAATCTGAGAAGCCAAGCACTAGAAGATTAATAAAGCAGATGCACCCAATCACTGTCATTACATGTAAGAAGAAAAATTAACATAGTACTGCCTTCACAAAGAAAAATTAACGTACTGCCTTCACAAGTGGGGAAAGTGATGAGTAAGAATTTGAAGGCGTGGACGCCAGCTCTATATACAGCACGCAGACATTGAACAGGTGTTAGCCAATCATGGCACCTGTTGGCTAGATCGCACTCTCCAGGATCGGTATTCGCCACGACTCTACCTTCAGCAGAGTGGCTGAAATGTAGAATTGTGGACTGCCAATATTTTGATCATATGTTAGAATCCACACATCACAATGAGAACTTTATCTTCAATATTCTAGCAATAAATTTGGGAATTAGAGTGACAACACCAGTAGACATCAGAACCAGGGGAGTTGGCCCATAGCAGCTATTGGTGTAAGAAAGAAGACTGGCATAAGAAGAATTGAGATGTGCACGCTACATGCCTTTGTTCGGTAGTGTTCCACTACTTTGGTGCTACAGTTAATGATCTCGAATGAGTTCAAGGAGCAAGAATTTAGTCCAGAAAAAAATATTACGCATAACAGCTGTACCTAGTTGTATCATTTGCCTATGCCGCTGTATATAACCCTGTCCACACTGCTAGGAAGGGAAGCGTAGCAGAGGGCGGCAGAAAGTTGGGTGGGCGGATGAGGTTAAGAAATTTGCAGGGATAACATGGCCACAATTAGTACATGACCGGGGTAGTTGGAGAAGTATGGGAGAGGCCTTTGCGCTGCAGTAGGTGTAACTAGACTGATGATGATGATGTCCACACTTACCTAAAGCACATGAGTGGCATCCTAAACAAAATTGAGCTTTTGATATTGCTTTGGAGAAATTTAATCTGTTTCAGCCTAACAGTATCTATAAATACTGCGCATACCTGCATTCGGTGTACTTTATCGCCAACTGTTAAGCCACCTTCTTACCTCATCAGCGAATCACTCCTGCAACCAAGTGTGCTGGTCCGGGTTTTACCTGCATTTCCACCTGTGCAGTTGGTAAAAGTCTTTGGCTGTTTATTATAACTTCATATTCAAACATATGGTTGCATTAGAGGCTTTCACTCCACTAATGACTGGGCAGGCTTCACGAAAGGCCACCAGTACCTCCTCATTGCAGACTGTGCTCAACATCCTTCTTGGTTGGACTGTGACTAAGAACCCATACATCTTTCCACCAAAGCGGCTGACATTGACGATGGTTTGATGCAGAAAGAGGCTATTGTCTTTCCAAGATGCAGGTTCAGCCTCGCGAGGCACATTCCTTCCGTCAATATGCACACTGTCAATGTGAGTGAGACTGATCAAAGGTTGTCTATGGTGTCAGGTTTGTTGCCTGGTTTCGGTAGTGGCATCATGACCAAGTGTTTCCACTCTGTGGGGAATTCCAATATTCCAGATTTCATTGATTACAAACAATAGTGCTTGCTTCCTTGTTTCGGCAAGATTCCTCAACATCTGAAAAATGACTGCATCTTTGCCATGTGCACTTTAAGTGTTGACATGCTCGAGAGCAACAACAGGTTATGCCATCATATACAGAGGCTTTCCATTCCTTCCTTGGCAAGTGGTCATTAAGGTGCGTACAACTCAGGTGACGGTCAGTCACTGTGAGGTGGTCGGGGAAAACATCTGCCGCTTGTTCCTCAAATTTCTCAGATGTGCACTGAAAATCGAGCAGCATGTTTTCAATAGTATTACAGTATTTGGTGCATCCTGTTATAGCCAAGAATGTGTTACAGCTTACTGAGGCCTATATGTTTAAATGACGCGCCCAGTAAGCTCTAGTTAGCATGTCGCTCTTTGCAGTATGTAAAGGATGCGTGTTGCTAGCGATTCTTCAACACCTTCACATTCTGCACACTCAAGTGCATCACGGAAATGATCCCAGCCTGAAACCCCGATTTTTATATGTGGGACATTTTCACCCCTACATCAAGTATTATATCACATAATGGTCGCTTCCTCTTGGGACAGAGTCGCATTGACACTCTGGATGAAGGCCCTAGTTGCCCATGCTAGGTAAGTGTACTGCCCTTCTGGTTTGAATGGAGGGTAAACCAGTTGGGATAGTTGGTGTCATTTGTTAATTCGAGGTCTGTGGTGTCTGCTTCGTCAAGGTGGCATCCTCTTGGCCTTATGTCTTTGCATCCCCAGTGTGGGTGATGTGCATTGAGCTCACCTCGACTGAGTATTACGTGCTTGTGAAAGCGAATTTGAAGCTGTCAAAGCCAAGTGAAGTCGCCTGGTTTTGGGACAGAGGTAGACCAATGCCAAAACAGCTTTTAGCCTGCAGCACACCACCGCAACTTTCTGATGAGACATATGTTTATTCAAGCAGTTTCTTCCTTGCCCTAATTGAATAATAGCCAATTATAGCAGCAGCAAATCAAGCTGACTTCAGAAGACTGCTGATTTTTTAGCCACTTCTAGTAGATTATTGCATGGTTAATTTTCTAGTTGGGCATGACATGCTTCATGCTTAAAAAATGATCTGTTTAAAGAATTATTGGAGTAATATTAGGACAGGCAACTCTGACTGAATCATCACTGCTTTTGTCGCAAAATGTTGCAATGAGCTAGGCAGATGCTGTCACGAAACCATAGGTTGTACAAGTACAGAAGAAACAAAATTGGAGTTGTGAAATTCAAAGCCATATTTTTACAGCCTCTCTTTATACTGCTGACATTAGAGAGCTTTAGATTAGTGGACGCAAGCAGCGTGTGTAAACAAGCACCATGTTTGGGTATTTCTGGCATCCATGTGGTTTGCATAACCAAGCAGCACACGAGTCGCTTGCGTCCTCTTATGCAGTACTATTATTTTCATTGTAAAACAACCAATATCAAAGTAAGTCTGATCAGCCTGCATCAATATGCTAGAAATTTTTAAGCACTTAAGGTGTGTTGGTTGAATGTTTAAAGCACTTCACCACAACCTTGGTCACTAGACTTGAACTTTCCAGTATTACTTGCTAATCAACTCTTGAGGTGTTTACGTTGCTTTTCTGTGCTGTAAGATTAGTTTGACAGTCCTAATAGAATTGTTAAAGTGAAGGTGTGAGCTGTTGTATTGGCCATGTCATTCTATAACTGTTAGATCTGACACTGTCAAAGCACTTGGCAACATTAATCAGCTTCACCTCACTATATATATTGTCACATGGTAGTGACGGTGAAGAAAGAAGCAATACGGTGGAATACAAAACTAGCTTTTATTGGGCGAACCTGTGCCCACAAAAACAGGCTACACTTATAGCACAACGATAGCGGCGAGCACGGTCGGCGATCGTCGGAAAAACTGATCAGCGGGTGAAGCGCGTCGGGTTTTATAGATCAGTCGTCGAATGTTCCAGATTAACTGATGGGACCCGCGTGTCTTCCACAAAGTTCTACACCATTCGTGTCACGCGATGAAATCTGATAACACAAGGTTCGGCGACAACAGACACGCGGATAGAAGCGTCGATAACTTTCCAGAAACGTCGGATACATGCAGGCGCGTCCCTCGTTGTGGTATTACAGTTGTTAAGCGGCGAAACGTAGTTGCCCGATAAAGATAAGTACACGTGTCAATATGTATTGCGGTAGGACCATTCAGCACGTGAAAATAAAAATACCGGCAAATTGAGAGTTCGAGAGCACCTGAAATTATAGTAAAGCGGGCGGGGCAGTATATTCAGGGTAACAAATGTGTTGCGGTGAAGTTATTGCAGACGTATATACACATTCATTCGTTCCAACTTTGCACCGAACCCTGCGTCCCGTTGCTAAAACTAAGAGCGCGAAAAACGGGCACAGATGCAGCTGAAGATTACAGGGCACAGTATTAGGCTCCACCTCACTGTGCTTATCGCGCCCTTAGCACGAATAATAGTAAACATCTACTCTGCATTTCGTGGAATTCTGGCAGATCATGTGACATCACTAAAGCTCCGTTATGCTCACAGCACTACGCGATAATTGTCGTAAAGCCCACGATAAAAGTAAATCACATGAAGTGACGGATAGTGCACTAGCGCTGAACACGATTGAAAACATGCGCTGCCCTATTTCAAGGACGCGTGAACAGTTGTGAGCAAACACCACCTTAAGCATTATATTACTTACGTAAGTCGTGGCGAAAAACACGTGCAATACCTCCGCCTACGAGCCCCGTCAAGTAAAACTGCATGTGCGATGTGATGACGCTGCCGGAAAGGGGCGAACACGACGACGCTGCTGCACAGCGCCGGTTCGCAAATTGCATTGCCGAGGCGCGACGCCACTTGAATATTTCAATCGTCAGCACCAATGCATTCTTCAGAAATACATCTCACACCACCAGAGTTCACCGAGACTTAAAGCCGACATGCTACACTACTACTACTGCGCGACTTTTAGCCAACAAATACTGAACCCACTGCGGAGACACACGACCAGCGGTCGGCGTGGGCCGGAGATTCAACGCACGCCACGGCATCGCGGTTCGTAGAACTTCGCTGCCGAGGCGCTAGGCCACTTCGACATTTCAATTATCAAGGAAGCACGGGTCACAGAACGCAGATTCTATACTGCCAGAGCACACCGAGGCGAAAGCACAGATGGCGAAAGCCGCACTGTCGCATCACCACTACTCGCGGCTTTCCCGCTAAGTACCTACAACCAACACACAAGCAACGCAAGCACAATCACATAAGCAACGCTGAACAACGCGCGGTCCGCGCGAGCCGGTGAACGATCACGCCGAGAACGAACACGCCACGGCGTCGCTCGGCGCAACCATCATGCCTTCTCAAAAGTCCCTAAACGATCCTGTCCCTAGGCACCTAGGATCAGGTCAGGTGATGGATTTTTGTACGACAATTAGACGCACGCCTCCGTGTTACCTCTAACAATGGCCGCGCCTGCACGCTGTCCGCAATTTGCAGCTACGCAGAGCGATTTGCTAATACTGACTGTTGCAAGTCAGCCCATTAACACAGTCAAGATGACTTACCTCAAATTGGATAACTTGCTTGGGCCTTTACCATTTAATGTTTATAATGACCACCTACTTGAAATTGCCTACGTACGAAATGTGATTATCTATGTCAGCAATGCCAGTTCTTTTCTTAAATGGAGCCTCCCCGGAACAGACTCGAAATTAACGCAACTTCATCCTAACTCTATTGCCTATGCATAACGTAGAAAAAAAGAACGCTAGCAATAAAAAACAAATACCTATAACCCATCACTTTAGGCAATGTATGTTAACACTGAGGATTTGCGCAAAAAAATATATGATCAATTGATTAAGCATTTCAGTTTGTGCGTTTCTTACATATACTGTTGTAACTCGCTAAAGAGCCGTTACACTCTGAGTGGCAGATAAATAGTTCAGCCAACCCCGAAACCGGTATTCCTCTAGTTCAAATTAAAAATCCTGTAAATTTTCCTAGATTTTTGCTAGGTGCGTTTGTTCAGCGTATTAAAATAATTTGCATAACGATAAACTATTTCTCGGTGTTATGCTAACAGACAGACAGCTTCTCAGCGAACATATATGTCTGAGCTTGTTTAGACTTTAAAGGGGCCCTGGACGGCTTTTAATCCTAGTCCAGCAATGAAATCGAAGTTGAATTAGGCTACTTCAGAAACAATTCGCCCCAAACGTTTTTGAATGCGCTTAGCATAAGCAGAGTTATAGGCAGCCGAACACACCGTTCGCAGCGCTTCCTCTCCTTAAAGGATTTGCACTGTGCGGTCAACGACGAAGAGGGTTGCGCCCACAATGCTCAACTTACAGAAGGTTTCCGTGGCGCGCAGTTGAAATTTTATTGTGTACATTCACGTAGACATCACTGTTGCCGCAGTGCACTCAGCCAGTGTGTACTCGTACCCCCCACCCACCACCGCGGCGGCCGCGCCATCTACGCTGAGTAGCAGACCGCAGCTACATGCAAGTAAAGCGTTTGCTTTGTGCGCGATAGGGCTAGAGTGCACTTTCACGCTCACATGTTCCTCTTCCTTAAGCTGCACCATCATGACCGACGGAGATTATCCACTTCCAACTTGCGGACCTTGAAGGTCATCGCGAAGCACAGTCGGCCAAGGCGTCTCATTAAGCATTTCGCAAAAGTGGTGTCACGTGACGGGTCTGTAATATCTACGATTCTGTCGTTTGGTGTTCGGCAATCAGTGATTCCTAAATAATGAAAATTATTCTAGACATTTCAGCAGCTGAACCTTTAACTAAACTTATGCTCTGATAACATATCCATAATGAAACCGTGACATTTTAGGATGCAGTTTTTTAAATTTTGGGGGGATTTTGTTCTAATTTTCTTCAGGACTTGATCAGTTATTTTTAATTATTCCTAATTACTTGAGAGACTTCAGTAACTAAACACATGCTGCGATATCATATATATAATGAAAGTCACGAATTTTGTGCTGTACAAGCTTTTTTCTATTTTTTTCTTATTTATAATGACGGTGGTCCGGGTCAACTGATTGATTTCTATATTATCCTAATTATTCAAGACACTTGAGTAACTGAACTTGTGACTAAACATATGCTCTGATATATCTATAATCAGACACACGAATTTTGTACAGTAATATTTTTTTTCTGATTTATGTTGAATTTCTTTCCCGGTCCTCTCAGGACGTCGACGCGAAGTTGTACGCAAGATACATGAGTGTGACTCCATGCCCATGCCACTAAATATAAATATTTGCTCTTACGTAGCCCAAAGTCTAGACAGAGCGCTGATATCGTTCACGCTTTGTATTTTAAAAGTGATGTCGCACTGCAGCGCAATGGCGAATATCAACATATATTGCGACGTACAGAGAGCAGGGCACTCAGCGTCCTGCTCCCCGAGACCCAAAGACTCTCATATGACGATTCAAGTAGAAAACACGTCAAACTGTAAAACTGAAAGCCTATAAATTGTACAAATGAACAAATTGTTGTGGTGTTGCCTGTTACCGCTGGTTGACGGTCTGAACATACTCGGCTACAAAAATCTTATGAGCTGTGTTCAGTCTGCTTTGGTTAGAGCTGGCTGGTGACAATTTTTCGCGCTCGTGTGAAAAGAAAGCGCGTCGAGACGGCAGTGCTCGACGTTGCCTGCTGTACTAAGGCAGTCACAGTTTGCTGACTAGATTTTGTTTCGTGGATAATTTTATTAACAATGTGTCCTTGCTGGATGACAAGGCTTCCTATACTTATGCTGTATGCGCGATCCACAAATGAACGTTTAAAAATATAAATCTCGGATTCAAAGAACACCTTTTTATAACTTCTGAGGTGCAAAGTAAAGTATGACAATGTAATGATTTATTACATATATTTTTACGCCGGCAATCAAACCCATTTTTTTACCTTGAACACGAAGTTTTCTAGTAAAACAATGTAACTTTACAGTTTTTAAGCAATTAGCTTCACCTCCAAGATTCAAATACTTTGCGGCCATACTGTGTCAACAAGGCTGCCATTCTATTTCAAAAAATAGCATTCCGAGAAAAAAACTCAATCTTTGCGAATTTACTTGCTTCTGACGACGCCAGAAGCACTAGAGGTGTTGAAGTATTTGAAAAATTGCATATTTTGGCAGTCATATCACCTAATTGCCTAGACATAAACATCAACTGATTATCTCGAGCAAACAATTTCAATTTGAAAAAAAAGACACTGATTAGTGTCTAATTGCTTAGCTGCGCAAGAACAAATAATTTTGGCGGAAATAGTGGAAACATTGGAAATAATAAAACAAATATATGTGATTTTAGGTGCAAATACTACGATCTCATTATGAGGCACGCCGTAATCGGGGTCTACGGAATATTTTTCCCTACCCAGGGATATTGAAATGTCACCTAAGTATGTATACATGGGTATTTTCGCATTTTGCCCCCGCCGAAGCGCCGCCGCCATGGCTGGGATTCGATCCCTTGACATTGTGCTTAGCAGCCCAGCACCATAGCCACTAAGGAACCACGGCGGGTGTGAAGAAAAATGAACGGGGAGAATGAGTTTGCAGCTTCAACAAACATAGGGGATTTTTTTTCAACTACTACGTCTGTGATGGTCAAAAAAAAAAGAACGGTGGTTTATTTGACGTACAATGACTCTGGTGTAGGAATGAAATAATTTTTTTGAAAAATTTGTCAGTGCACCTACCTTTGCTTATCAAGCAAAAGTGAAATGGTGTGCCATCATGCAACAGTGTTCGTCGAAACTGGGTTGTTCGGCATGAAACAACCGAAGATACTGAATAATAAAAGAGTAAAGAAACACCATATATGGACGAGCTGCATTAAAAATACCATACCAGTTTAGTGAAAGATCATAAAGCACAACATAAGATTGACACGTGTACTTGTATACGTTTTTCGGGGGACCGCTTTTCACCATCTAACAAATATTGTTGCTCAGCGCGGAGCACGGCCGCATGTATCGGAACTTTCTCGAATGTCATCGGGTGTTCTTTCTGCTATCTGTTGTCACCCAAGCTTGTGTAAACTGATTTCATGTTCGGCACGATTTGTATAGAACTTTCTGAAAGACACGCGGGCACCAGCTATTGCTCTGGAACTTTCGATGGCTCATATATAAAAGCTGACGCGCTTGACCCACTGATCAGATTTTCGACGACAGCCCACCGCGTTTGCCGCTGTCGTCATTATTTAAAGGGAAGCTGAAATGTTTTCCAGAAAAAATGAGTGAAGAGCAGTACGCCGTGGTTTTCAACCCTCTCAATTCGAATGTCGCATCGAAATTGAGTGAAAGAAAGCGCAAACATCTTTTATTTCGACGAAAAGTGCAGCAGCAGACACGCCCAGCTCGCGCGCCTCGTTTCCGCCTGTGATTGGTCGGGCGCCTCGTGACGTCACCAATAGTGTTCGTCCGGACCGACTGCTGCCGCTACACAGGAAGCACGGTGCAAAGTAGTTTGGTGGTGTTTTGCTGAGACGGTCATGGGAATTTTCGAGAGCTTGCGTTTCTCTGAGGAGTTCGGCGTTAAGTCCAAGCTCTACGAGAGCGATTTTGCTCGCGAGGGTGACGGGCGACGGCTTCGAGCGACAAAACGGACCGTCGCTTGAAGAAATCGCTCGGTGTTGTCGCTCGATCGCTCGTTTCTAGAAATCTAGAACTCGTCGCTCGTCGTCCGGAAATGCTATGAGCGACTAGCCAATTGTGCGAAGCCGAAACTGGATGTACATAACTCAAATACTGCTGTATGCCGCACGGAACGAGCAAACTATTCAATTTTACACGTGCAAGAATAAGAACCTAGTGCAAGACCGTCAGAAATATTTTATGCTCCTTCTTCAGTAAAATACATCAACTTACATTGATAAAGCATGCGTCACGCTAGTTTCGGCGCCTATATTGCTGCCCTCATACCGGGAAGTTGTCGCTCAAAGCCGTCGCTCACGTGGAGTTCGGCTTGCAGACGACGAGTGAACGCGACAGCCATCGCCTCGCTTGTAGCGCTATCGCTTTCGCGTGCAAGATCACTTGTAAGGGGTTTATACTTGTACATACTACACGTCCGTACATACTTGTACATACTATATGTACGAGCCGATTGCGAAGAGCCGGCCTCCCTAAGAAGCAAAAAATTCTGGTGCAAGCACTGCTTTCCACGCGAACGAAGGCGAAGTGTTAGCATCTCCTTGTGTTGGAAATGTTCTTTGGCGAGTATGTTTTTTGCTAAGCTGCATTCACGGTTCCAGTGAGTACGTTTCCGGGCAAACAACTCTAGTGTTATGTTCCTGCATGCCTCCTCGTAGAACGTAAGCGGTGATGCGATCTTCAGCATTTGTGCGCTGCCCCAAAGCTATCGGCAATCTACACAGACGGTTTAAACGCGGGAAAAGTTTACCGGCTGTTGTAGCACGTGTAGTATAGAACCTTCATCAGCGCGCCATCCGCACGTTACTCGTAACCGGCGAATTCCGTCGGCTACGTGAGATGGTCGGTTTCTTATGTGTGCGAGAGAAGGGGGAGTGCAGCGTCTTGGCGTGAGCAGGCTTTCCAACACATGCTAACTTTACGCTTGCCCTGCGTTATGGTAGCTGCATGCAGGCTGTTTCACAACACACGTGCGAATGGAAAATTCGAAGCGTTTGGCGATGAAACCTGCATCAAGGGTGGGCGATAAACATGCACCTTCCGTTCAGCGTGCTAACTATATTTTAGGAGAACCAAAGCACGCATTATTGATAAACTCCGGTAGTAATCGTCACGGAAGTGGTTAGAGCACAACACTTGTTCTTGAGCGCTTGAAGTTGTTTCGCTTCACAGCAGCCTCCCACTTAGCTGAAAGCTTCTTGTCTTGCAGTAACTAATGCAGCATCGGAACATCGTCTCGGCCGCTGGTTTTCGTGCAAGCGTAGGCTGCACAGAACGCCGGCATGATCGGCCTACGAGTTCAATTGATGCTGCGCACGTCAACTACCACTCCTATATACACACAAATAAAGGAATGTAGGGTCGAGCGAAGCAGATTAGGACGGCACGCACGCAGAAATAAGCCCGGTCAGGCACGGTCGCGGAGACTGCGGAGGAGCGGAACACCAGAGTTGACGTCACTAAGCCGCGGTTTCCGGTCTCCACTCGCATCGTCAGCGTCAGCAGCAGCGCGCGGCGCTCGACGGGGGGCTGAACTATAGCGCAATTTTAACCGACGATCGCATCGCTCCTAAGTGAAAAATCCCCCCCGAAATTTTACCTTCATGGTTTATAAGGTTTCGGCATCCGTATATAAGAGTCTTATTGAATTCGACAGACTCTTCAGCTTCCCTTTAAGTGTAGCCCCTTTTTGAGGGCACAAGCTCGCCGAATAAAACGGTACTTTCGCCTTTCTAACTTTCGCTGCTTTCTTCAGCGTCACTACTACGTGACATCTGGTGGAGGCGCTTTGCGTTCATGTACCGGACGCGCCCACAAAGCCGTGACCGAAGCCCGAACGCCGAAGACAACACCAACGTCGCCAAGGACCAGTGAGGTAGTCGCAGGCTGCAAGGACTGCCCCCAGAGCGCGGACGTTTGCCTACGACGATCAAGAACATCATAGCCAACATGACCCCAGCGTGTGCCACAGCGTCCCCCATTGTGCGGCACCAACCGCGGGACCCACCATTTTTCCATGTACGATCGACTGACGACCCACTATCCTGGCTGGAGACCTACAAACGAATCACGGCTTTCAACAACTGGGATTCGAACGAAAAGCTGCGGCATGCATACTTCACCTCATAAGACGCCGCCAGAACAGGGTTTGAGAACTCGGAGTCGACCCTGACCAAATGCAATTTGTTCCGTAGTGACCTCCTACGGACCTGTACAAGTGTCGTACACAAGCAAAGGGCCGAAGCTATGCTAGAAGCCCGAGTACAACTACCCAGTGAGACCATCGCGGCTTTTACACCGTAGAGTCGTGTATTCCGCCACGCCGACCCGGAAATGTCAAAGGAGAAGAAAGTCCGCCTACTCATCCGTGGTGTGAACGAGGAACTTTTCACCAGAATGGTACGAAGCCCACCTAAGACCATCGGCGAGTTCCTTCTCGAGGCGACCAGCATCGAGAAGACACTGGAAATGTGAAAAAGGCAATTCAACCGCCGCCCGAAGTCAACAAGCTACGCCAGAGTTCAATCACTGGCCACTGAGGATCTGCGCGACACTATCACAGCGGTCGTGTGTTAGGAGCTTCAGAAGCTGTTCCCTTCATCACAGCCTCAAATATCTTCGATTGCTGACGTCGTTGGCGGGGTGATCTAACAATCACTCCGAGTACCTCAATCGCCGTAGCCTCAGCCGGAAGCGATGACGTACGTCGCCGTAGCCCGCCGTCGCATTCCCCCTCAGCGCCTGCACCACCGCCGCTGCCAGCTCGCCCGCCCGTCGTCCACCGCAGCCACCCAAGGAAGACGGACATTAGGGGCGCCCCCGACCACCGCTTGCTCTCCTATCACTGCGGGGAAGGCGGACATGGCTACGGCCGATGCCCATACCGAAAAATGGGACTAAGAGGGCTTGCCCTCAACACACCGCGCTTACACTAACGTGAACGCCCTCGCAATAACGCCGACTACCTCGCCGCTACTCAGTGGAGCTCTTGACTACCATCCCGTTCGCTGTCACCAGGCCGGTACCTGTCGCCGCAGCACCGTCCGTACACTCTTCCAGCCCGGTGCCCATATCCGGAAAACTAAAAGCAGCAACCGATGGATGTGGGGTTGCTATTCGTCGAAGTGATGAGGATCCTCCGGCGCGCCGAAGAGAATATCTCGCCGACATATCAACGACACGCCCCCATCTTGACGAAGCCTGGAAGCAAAAAATGCGCCGTCCAAAGGCCTGAGGATGCGACGTTCCCACCACACGTCCACATGACGCAGCCGTGATCCGACGCTAAGACCTAACTGCAGCGCAAGACAAAGAACAACCGATCTCGACGTGCTTCTCGACGGCCACACAGTCAGCATCTTAATGGACACCGGAGCCGACTACTCCGTCATGAGTGGATTGTTCTCCGCCAAGCTGACGAAAGTCAAGACCGCGTGGGACGGCCCTCAAATTCCGACAGCTGGAGCACACCTCATAACGCCGACGGGAATCTGCATGGCAAGAATTACAGTTCATGACCGGACCTAGCCTGCAACGCTCGTTCTCCTTCAATAGTGCTCGCTAGACGTAAACCTCAGCGTCAATATACTGTCAGCCACGCCATGACATTATTTTCCATCTATCACGACCTCTTTTCCCGGCTCAAGCACAGCAGCAAAAATTTTGGTTCAATTTCTCTACCAGAGACTGAATCTTAAGGACTCGATCCTGTAACTCTGCAAGCAGTTTATTGCCCGCAAAAGGCCAGAACCTCAAAAGTAGGAAAAAAGCTGTCAGGGCTCATATTTTCACGATCAAGTTCAACACCATACAGGTCGCTTTTTGCCCAGTAGTGACTCAGAGTAGGAAGACTGACAAGGCCAATGCGAATCGGTATTCCAAAAAAAGCTTTAATTTTTTTTACAATTTTTTTCCGTCCATTTCTTCAACCGTGATTTTGATTTTAGAGTAGTTGACTCCAAGACTAGCTGTGTGAACCTGTTGGTTTCATTGAATTTTCACGAATGAGTTTAACACCAGACAGGTCACTTTTTGTCCAGTAGGGACTCAGAGTAGGAAGACGGACAAGACCAATGCAAATAAGTATTCGAAAATATCCTTTAATTTCTTGGACATTGTTTTCTGTCCAATTCTTGAACCGTGATTTTAATTTGAGAGTAGTTGACTCTAACACTTGCTGTACGAAGCTGTTTGTTTCATTGACCATCATTTGCTAGGTACCATCCATAATAAACATTGAGAATAAACAGGCCATCATGGCTAGATGGCAACATAATGATAGTGGGCAACCTAGAGTGCGGCGTCACACAAGGCAATGTGGTTGTTGCCGGTGTCTATGTCTCTAGAGATTGGTTGAGATAAATGAGGGTATCGTACCCTGAATCATCCGCCTCGGAATCATAAATTAGATCCGACTCTCCATTTCACATGCTGGCTGAGGTCTGTGACAGTTCGTAAACATTATCTTCAGTACTGACATCACTAACTGTCCACTGCTGAACATCGAACACTGAAGCACTTGACTCATCACCCGGTGATTGCTAAGTTGCTGGTGCATTCTTCCGGCAAAAACTAAGTTCGTTTGTTTCCTCCGTATTGCGCTTTTTGCATCCATAAAAGGCATGGAAATCTATTAGACACGCCGAAAAGTTTGGGGGTAGCAAGAAAAACACAGATACTTAGTACAATGGCACGAATTTCAGAAACTGCGCAAGAACATTGCATGAACTGAAAAAGAACGTCCTGCCACTTCACCCTTCAAAACAAACTTGCCACCCACCGCTCAATGCAATAAAAATATGTATTATTTGCAATTTCGAACCTCAGACGGCTACATAAGAGGGAAAGTTCTCGCGCGTGGGTCACTGGTAGCTCACGCCGCACACAGCATCAAAATGACTTCATTGATTGCGTCGTGGGTTGCAGGTTGGTCATAACATATACGATCGGACAAGTATTCTTCTGGCTATTAATAACCTCGCGCGACAAAAATCATACCTTGCGTTCAAATGTCATAAAGGTATCCCAGCAACAAGGAGATGAAGGCCTGTAAGTTTGCTGTCGCATAGGAGGAGCACAGGCTGTGACCCACCGGTGACCCAAAATGCAGTTAACCTGTTAACTAAAGTTACCTTATTTTACTGTGACTTAATCAACTTTGCCACAACTAACACCAAAGGTCGTGATTTGGGTGGTTGAATTACCTCCATATTACTTCTTTCTTGCATGATTAGGAATCGCTTTCCTAATGTCCTCCAGAACGAAGCACATCGATTCCCCTTCCGAGACTACAGCTCTCACTTGGGCGCCGGTGTGCTTTCTTCCTCCTGGCTGCTACTTCTACTCACCGGCTTAGCTTTTGCCACACTGCCGCTTTCTGCCCTCAACATTTTGTTAATTTCTTGCATGGCTTCCTAAGTTCTTCATTTGCTTTGTTTAGTGTTATAACCTCTCTGTTCAGCTGTTCTGCTCTGGCATCATTGCTTTGTTCCTGCGAGGCTATTCCACCTGTGACTTTCCAAGTACCTTTCACTTTCTCGGCCCAGGTCGCTCCTGGCTGCTTTTTTCTTGTTTGTCTTCAGCTCCTGCTTCTCGAATCACACCTGGGCCTCCCGAGACATTGAACGGTTTCTTCCCCTCGATGTTGAGCGCTGTCAAGATCTCGATGGGCTTCGTGAGCGTGAGCGCCGGCCGGCACCCCGGAGGCGTTTGTTTGTAGGTTGGGCGGATTCCATCTGTTGGTTCGGCCAATTCCACAACATCAGGTGTGGGCGAGCGTCTGATCTGTGTCCAGTTCTTCCACAAGCCTAACATGTTGAAGAAGTGAACATGTGAACATGTGGAAACGCTTCAGGAAATGGTGTAGGACGTCCGACAATTTTGCGGACTGGTTGTGGGAGAACACGAGAAGGAGACCGCACTTACCGAGACCAAAGAAGCACAAACCATCGGAAGGCAGGATGGTCACCTTAGGAGACTCCACCGTTCCCGAGAACTGCAAAAGCATTCTTGGACTCGGTCCGAATTTCTGCTTCGAGCCGGCCTTCACACCATCAGAAAAAGTGCACTGACGAAGTCCATGGCGCGTCGTGTGGCTGAAGAAAAGCGTCCACGTTTCATCCCAGAGTGTATGAATGTGCTTTCCAGGACGGTGAACTCTGACAGAAAATAGCAACACGTAAGGAATCTAGTGAATTTTGGCGTGAAGAACGATTTACGATTTCCTACTACTGATAAGGAAGGTTGTTTTGTAGTCGTGCCTGAAGGTCTCTTGCAAGAGAAGGCGATGACAGCGGTCAAAAAGAATTTCGTCCGTGTTGATGTAAAAGCTAAAAGGTGAGGCATAAAGCAGTCACATTACTGGTAAGCAACAATTTTGAGCGACTTGCTTCAGCCGTTAAGTGCTCGTGCAAAGTGCACCTCGAATTGTTTTCCGTGGCTAAAACACATAAGGTTGGCGTTCCGTTCAAAGCCATAGTATCAGAAATGGACTCGTGGCAGTTGGTTGTTTCTTCATTTCCTGAAAACCACCTTACCGGCTTGATAGTTACCGATACGTTAATTTCACCAAACCCTGAAACGTTAGTGACGTACTTAAGCACTTCTAACCCTGGAAGATGCGATTTATTCAGCATAAATGTACAGGATCTGCAATACAACATTCCACATCGTCCCTTGTTATCGAGTGTTAGGCATTGTATGACGAAAGACAACGATGAGATGGAATTTGTTGACAAATGTGGCGTATCAGTTAATACCTTTCATGAAATATTAACCTTTTACGTTGAGTCCACCTTTCTACTGGGGAATAATGTTATGTACAGAAAAAAGTACGGTATATGTATAGGCTCAAAGGTAGGTCCGGTACTTAGCACGATTTTTTTAGGTACCATTTGCAAAGCGATTGATGCAAACCTTGAAGGCCTTCCGGTAAAAGTGCTCCGTCTTTTATTTTTTGGCTGTAGTCGAACATGGTGTTTTGGAAATTAGAGTGAATGAGGTCGTAAAAGTGTTCAAGGACAGCAGCCAAGACTGGATTTCACTATTGAGTTGCCAAAGAATGGCAAGCAGCAGTTTTTAAATGTGGTGTTAACTACACACCTGACCACGTTTGCTGGTCATATAATCCACGATCAGAAAAACCCTTGCTTAGCTACAATTTGGGACACTCAAAAGTCGTAAAAATCGGCATAGCTTTCTACTGCCGGCGAGCGGCCTTAACTAAGTCTTGCACGGAAAATAAAAGAAACTTTCAACCAACAAGTTATCAGGGTAAAAAATGCAGGATATGAAAAATACGTAGTGTGTACATCAGCCTATAAAATGATTTGTTATGTGCGCAATCGTTATCAGAAAGAGTATAACAGAAAAGAGAATGACAGCGAAAAAAATTGTGTCAATACCATGTGCACACAAAATTGCGCACAACTTAATAAACGTAGGTGGCAGATAGGGTCTACGAGTAGCTTTTTCAGCACCTAACACACTAGGAAAAATATGTGCGGGACTGGATCGCACAGTTTCAACAAAAATAAAAGTAAATGTTCGTGAGTGCACGGTCAAGCACGTGGAAAAACTTATAAAGTGCAGGTCATCCGTTGTCTATTCTTTGCCCATATCGTGTGGAAAAGTATACATCGGCCAAACGGGTCAGCGTGTAAACACAAGGCTATTGGAGCACAAAAGGTCACTGGGGGGAAACACCGATGCCCACATTAAAGGGCACTGCTCACAACATGAGTTATGATCGCTGTACAATGATACTACAGTTTTATCGCACCATAAGGATCAGCTGACAAGGGAAATAAGTGAAGCCTTTCGCATTCGCAAGAGTCAGGGAGAGGGTTGTATCAGTCAGCGATATGTTCATCTAAACCTTGGTGACGTTGCCTTTTTGGAAGTACACTAAAGGAAGAAAAAAAATTGTGTAATAAAAATATTTTTAAGAGTGCAACAAATATGATAGGATTGCCCAGCAAGATAGACAGGTGCCATATCTTTCACGTCCGATTATGCGTGGGGAAATCATTCTAAAAAAATTCTTTATTCTTACCTTGATTATCTTTGACGCCTGAGGGTGCGGAGGTATATATGTATTAAGTATGTGCTTTGAAATATAATAGTTGCGAGTGAAGCGAGTGTCGTCTTTTCTTGTGTGTCTTCACTGTGTCCGTGTCAGTGCGTGGCTTCCGAAGCGAAGCTATGATGATTAATCACCAAAAAACCCAACTTTCCACAATACGAAAACGAAGTTGCGAACCGGTCCCTGTAGCCGCCGCAGGTGCTCCATATGCAAATATATTCAATCTGTTACTACAGTAAAAAGTGCAGCGTCGAACTGCTCACACAAGGTAACTTGGGGTTTCACCTGCGTATCAAACAACGTAGTCTACTGTCTAGAATGTGACGCTCGTAGCAAACAATACATAGGTGGGACCGGACAACAAATTCATTAATATAATTAAAAAATTTAATTAATTTTTAGACCCACTCTTCTGCTTTGCCTCAGCAGGTCAGTTAGCATGCATTGCAATTGGTGCCCTGAGTTACTAAGCAAGGCAATATCATAAGCGAATCGTAAGTTACTAAGGTATTTTCCATAAACTTTTATCCCCAAATCTGCCCAATCCAGGTGTCTGAATACCCCCTGTAAACACGCTGTGAATAGCATTGGAGAGATCGTATTATCACGTGGTGGTGACGTTGAACAACACAGCGGCAATACTGTGAACGACAAAACTAACTTTTATTGGGCGAACCTGTGCCCACAAGAGATGCTACACTTATAGCACAACGATAGCGGCGAACACGGTCGGCGATCGTCGAAAATCTGAGCAGCGGGTCAAGCGCGTCGGGTTTTATAGATCAGTAGTGGAATGTTCCAGATTAACCGCTGGAACCCGCGTTTCTTCCACAAAGTTCTACACTATTCGCGTCGCGCATACATGCAATCAGATTGCACAAGTTGCGGTGAAAGACAGTGGACGGAACCATCGATAACATTCCAGAAACTTCTTTTACATGCAGACGCGTCCTGCACTGTGCGATAACATTTGTTAGGGGGCGAAACGTGGTCGCCCGATAAAGATAAGTACACGTGTCAATATCATCAACCAAGGCACAATACCCATTATGGCAACATCTAACCTAAATTCTTAACCTCCCCTATTCGTCCAGTTCAAAATCATTTTTTCCTGCGTACTACTAAATTTAAATATACTCTCATGTTTTTAAGTTTATATGAACTGTACGGCCCTCTTTTCCCAAATACAGCTGCCCCCGTCCCCTTCTGTGCACGTTACCCTCCTATTTGTTATTCCGGTTTCGGTTCCCCCTTTCTTTGTTTTGTCTGTTTTTTATAAATATATTTATTTGAAACGGCCTCACCAACACATTTTAAAGTCTCAGACGCCAGTATACCTTTTCCGGTGCTTCAGCGACACAGGGTATCGCCATTTCTGCATACCGCCGTAACGACACCTACGTTGAGCTACTGAGGCTAATGTCCCTTGAAAGACCATGCCGCTGCCTTCCAGTTACCCCATGTGTTGCACCCCAGACTGCTTCTCGCCATCTTAATTGCTTCAATATTGCTCGATGCGTTGCTGCTGCGCTACTAAAGTCACTCGTTCAACTGATCTCTTTTTGGAAAAGCACGGCGAATGCGGTAGATGGAAATTCAAGACGATGAGCAAAACGTGAAGAAGGTGAAAGCAGGAGCCAACGTTTCGACAAGTGTACGTGTCATCTTCAAGGAAGACAAGTCCACTTGCCGAAACGTTGGCTCCTGCTTTCACCTTGTTCGCATTTTGCTCATCGTCCTGAAATCTTATTGGTCTTTTTTGTTACTCGCGCACTGACCGCCTGACCGGCTCTTCTAAAGCCCCCAAAACTTACCGCCAACGACGCCTCTGAATGCTGCCTAACCTCTCGCTTGCCAAACACCCCGCCATGCCCCTCTTTTTTTTCTTGTTCTTTCGTTTCTTACTTTTCTTTTCTCCCCGCCTACCCACTCTCCCGCTCTTGTCCCCTCGTCTTGGGAACCACGCTCACAGACTTCAGGCGACAGCGCTCATTCTCTTTGAAGCCTCTTCCTTTACAACCAGCCGCCACCGACAACAACCGCACGTGACGTCACTGTACGAACCCTTTAAAACAAACATGCTGAAGATGACGAGGCTGCCTTTGACAAAGATAGGTCCTGCGATCGAAACGTTGGCCAGCCTTTCTGAGGCACCTTATCCCTGTTCATAACCTTTATACCGCAAAAGACGTACGGGTTATTCTCGCATAAGAAGTGCATCGTTATGGCCTGCAGACATAAGAGGAACTTGTATGCATGTACGTACATTGGCATTCTGATTAATAAGGAACATTCAACTATAGTATTTAGAAGACTAGAAGAGTACGCATTTGGGATGGTTGGTCTATGAGTACAAGCAGAAAACAGCGCTAAACAACAGGACAGCACTGTGGTCTGTGTACGTCCTTTTGTACAGTATTCAAACCGGTGCAGCTCCAAGATTCATTTTAATTATATTAAAAGTGGGCAATAGAAATGTTCGGGAGATGTTTTATTGAAAGGTTAGCCTACAGGCTTCCATCCAAGCCTTAATATCTTAAAGCAGTTCCATTGTCAGTTTCAACGGTTCTAGTGCTTTTGAAGATTTTATTTCCTAAAGGAAAGTAACGGCATTTGTAACTTGTTTTCTAGGCTGGCCATACCGTTGTGCATTCACCATACACAGTAGGACAAGCTTATACAGGTGACACATTTCCTGTTCTCAACATCAGCAAAGGAAAGGTTCACTGCTTCAAAAGGCACTTTGGAGTATGCAAGAATACCTACACATTTATATTTGTCTTGGTTCTTATTTAGTTGTCGATACTTATCTGCAAATGCATATGCCTTGCCAGAGATGCACAATGCTTTGTCACACTTTAGCTTGTGCAGCTGCTCCTGCGTGTGTGTTTCCGAAGACCTTTTGTGTCAAAATTCAGCGGGATTTTATAACAAAGTGATACTTTTTGACAACTTTGTTTCAGGTACCTAATATTCCTCCAATGTGCAGTTGCCATTTAATTGTAGCTTCTCCCATGGCTATAGGCTCCCACATGGTTGCACTTGCATTCAAGCTCTTTACACACAACAGAAAACTCATGAAGACAAGAGAAACAAATAACATAAGCCCTGTAATCTGTTCCTCATATCATTTCAGGGCTGTCTGTATCTTGGGAGTCCGACAATATAGCCTGACTGCAATGTTGTATTGATTGCCTGCGTCGCTGCACATGAAGAAAATTCTCAACAGTACGACTAACTTATACATACAAATGCTATCGATATATGAACATAAATAACGCGTTCAGCTTGCCACATTGGAGCTCTATTGTATCTTTCTCCAACTCGGGCACCATACAGTGCACATAGCACACGGTGTTCTTAGTACAAAAAAAAAATAGAGCTCGCTTGAAGCTTAAGGAACATGCTGGCTGGACACAAAATGTTACCAGACTGTTTTAACTTTCTAAAGCATGTTACTGATGCGACTTAGACTAAGAAACTTGCAAGACAAGCACGGTGCTACTTCCAACTGGAATTTATTGAAGGGCTACAAAATGGATTAAAAAGAAAAAGAAAACATATATAAAATACATAATATTGTGCTGAATGGGACCAAGGCGTGTGAGCAAAAAACGATAGTTATTTGTTCGACGACGACAGTAATGTGCTTTAGCAAGTTAGACATTTGTTACCAACTTGCCCGAGTTCATATCTTAACAGGTTAAACAATTGCACTACCTGGAGAAACTTGATGTACAGTGATTTTTATCATCCTGAAGAAGGATGGTGTACATGTCTCCTAAAAAGGCTTTATCTCTCAGGACTTCATGTTCTTTTACTTGGCACAAGTTTACGAGGCTTACAGATTACGTGTTCATATCTCAATCTAAACACCCATTTCCTTTTCAATGATTTTCAATTCTTTAATAGCACACTAAATTTCGCCAGATAACAAGTGCAAATGCGGTTTTTATTCTCTCATATTTGGTGCTTGCTAGCCTGCTGCGATTGTGAAGTAAACGTTCAAAAGGACAGCTGCCTGAGCACTTTTTTTTTCTGCATGCAGTATTACACTTCAATGCAAGCCTTTTTGTGTTTTGAAAAGCTTTTCTTTGGGGGTTTTGTTCCGTTGAGTTATTAACAGAATATTTGGAAACGTTATTGTAATAAGAAAATTTATTCCATAGTCTGTTTATCTTTCTTATAGCGATTGTTTTAGAGCCAATCAGCATAAGCTTAACAAGGGAGGCCTCTTGCTGTAGCCGCTGTTTCAGCAGTAGGACTAGTTAACAAAGATGAGTTTGTCACGACGTTGGCTCCAGCCCAAGATATTCCTTGTTCGACATGACTATTTACATCTTCTGCTGAACCAGCTTGTTGCTCCAACACCAAAACACAAAGATGAGTTGAATGTATAAGCTCAGTTGTAGAGCTATTCAATGAACTAACGCATAAGTTACCCGCCTAACAAAACACATGAGATGTATTTTTAATAAACCAAAGAAAATTCAGAAAATATCACGATATTACTAAAAGAATCAACTTGCACGAAGGAAAGCAGTTTATGCGGTAATAATCCTCGGTGGCTAAGCTATGAGTTGTCTTATATATTTCACAGGTCACTTATAAATGCTAAAGGAAGGTAAACAAGGCAACTACAAAAGAAGATCGCGTCTGTATACAAACCAGAACAATTACACAGGCTGATGCATTTGTTTCAGTGAGCATGTTAATTAGACAATCACACAGGTATGCACAGCAAGTACATTCATGGTATTTGTGCATAAATCAAGTTGTCGAACACTAGCTTCATGCTCTGCATGTGAGATTTCCACTTTGGCAAATAGTGATTCTAACTTTAGACATGATGAGCCACGAAACCATATGATAGCAATGAGAAAATAGATAAACTTACACGAGCACAGCTTAGAATCTTAATAACGTTTGCACCGAAGCTTAAAATTATTTTCTTACAAAGAGCTCGTAATATGGCAGTGGAACTGCGCTAGTTTTCAAAGGCGCAAGGCTCCGCTACGGCAATTTTTGGCGAATGAGGTGGAAAAACCGCAGATTTTGTTATTACAGGAAACACTATGTGACGACCCTACCCTTTCTGGCTTCAACACTGTGTCGGTCAGGAACGAGGGAGGCAGAGGACTAGCTACGATGATAAAAAAAAATCTAGCCTTTATTGAACATCCAATCCAGTCTGGACGGGGTAAGATGGAGGCCCTTTTCGTGGAGGTAATACCGCACGGGCGTCTCAAGCAGAGCGTCTTTGTGCTTAATGTCTATAGCCCGCCGTCGGACCAGAGACAGACGTTTAACTCCCTGCTTAGGAAGGCGACTTCGATAGCCAAACACTCTCCTCTGATAGTTGCTGGGGACTTTAACGCCCCTCATAATGCATGGGGCTACGTCAGACGGACTGTAAAAGGAGAGAACCTGGCGAGGATCCTGGATGATCTTGCGTTTTCGGTAATCACGGACCCAGGGTTCCCCACTAGGCTGGGCACGTCAGTTGCGCGAGACACAACGCCTGATTTGGCCTGTGTAAGGAACGTAGGTAATGTAACGTGGGCCAATAAGCAGGAGAACCTGGGCAGTGACCACTTCATAGTAGCGGTAACATTGACGGTGGAAGCCCGACCGGCCAGGGTATTTCGAGTCACGGACTGGGAGGAGTTCAGGAAACTTAGGAAGGAGCGAACGAGCACATTTTCCTCGTTTGACGAGGCTATCGAATCGCTAACCGAGGACGTCGAGAGGGCTACTAAGGTAGTACAAACAGAAGCGGAGGTCCCAAGAATGGATCCGCACCTAGCGCATCTGTTGGAGGCGAAATCGTCAATTCTGATGAGGTGGAAAACACAAAGGTTAAATCGTAGGCTGAGGAAAAAGGTTGCGGAGCTTAATAGAGAGATTGAGAGATATTGTGCGGAGCTCAATAGGCTACAATGGGACGAGGTCTGCGCGGCAGTAGACGGGTCCATGCGCTCAGGAGGGAAGTGGAACCTCCTCAAGCACCTCCTGGGTGACGCGCAGACAAATCATAATCAAAGGCAAAAACTTAGTAAAGTCATACACCGGCACAAACAGGAGGGAGGTACTGAAGAGTCACTTTTGAATGCGATCGCGGATAGATACCTTCCTATAGGGCCGACGCAGGACGAGGATTATCCGCAGATCGAGTGCGCGACGGTAGAGGAACTGGACGCGCCTTTCACAGAATCAGAGATCAGGGCGGTGATCTACAATTTAAACAGCAGATCGGCTCCAGGTCCGGATAAAGTTTCTAACAGGCTATTACGAAACCTGGACGATAAAGCAGTGGAACTACTTACTAAGGAGGTCAACAGGGTATGCGAGACAGGACAGGTGCCTGACGGATGGAGGTCGGCTATAGTGACACTCATCCCTAAACCAGGAAAACCTGTTCATTTGGACAACATGAGGCCAATATCACTAACCTCGTGCATAGGCAAGGTAGCGGAGCACGCGATCTTGAGCAGGGTTTCCGGGTACATAGAGCGCAAAAACCTCTTCCCACATAATATGGTAGGTTTTCGGCCCGGCCTATCGACGCAGGAGGTTATGCTAATGCTAAGGAAGCAAATCTTTGATAGCGGCACCCGGGACGTGAGAGGGATTCTCGCCCTAGATCTCACTAAGGCGTTCGACACAGTGTTTCATAGATACATTCTGCAAGCCACGGCCGGGATAGGCCTGGGAGTCAAATTCCAAGCCTTCGTCAGGTCCTTTCTCATGAATAGAACTGCTACTATTCAGGTGGGGCAGATTCGGTCGAGCGTGTACGAATTGGGAGCTCGGGGTACCCCTCAGGGATCAATCATCTCGCCACTGCTCTTCAATATAGTCATGAAGGGTCTATCAGATAGGCTGGGCGGCCTCCAGGGCATAGATCACGCACTTTACGCAGATGACATCACGATCTGGTGCCCAAGGGGCTCCCTAGCTGAAATGGAGCAAGCTCTACAAGCGGCCTTGGATGAGACGGAGGCTTACCTCGCGGACACGGGTCTCAAGCTGTCTACGAGTAAATCGGAGCTGTTGCTTTACAGACCTGCAAGGCAAGGGGTTCGGGGTCTGACACCCCTCAACCAGCTACCCGTGGCATTATACGCGAATAATGGGCAGAAAATTCGCAGAGTCGACTCAGTTAAGATCCTAGGCCTGCTCATAGACGCGAGGGGCTGTAATGCCAGAACAATTACCCACGTTACAGCCAAAACAGAGAATATGTTGCGGCTAATTGCTAGGGTGTCCAACCGAAAGAATGGGTTAGGTGAAGACAATCTCCTTCGGATGTACAACGCGTTCCTCATGAGCCATATTAACTATGTGGCGTCGGCTCTAGTGTGGACAAAAACGGAAAAGACCAAATTAAATACACTCATGCGCAAGAGCATCAAGAAAGTGCTAGGCTTGCCTATTGCCACGAGCTCCGACAGGCTAGATCAACTCGGTATGCACAATAGCATAGACGAGATCATAGAGGCACAGGTCACTGCCCAGGTGGTTAGGCTATCGTCGACCCAAGCTGGCAGGCGAATTCTCGACGAGGTTGGCATGGCTCCTAGGATAATGGAGGACCGGCGTATAACATTGACACGAGAAACGAGGGCAACCTACCTGGTGAGGCCCTTCCCGCGGAATGTACATCCTCAGCATAACGAGGGTAGACGTAAAGCCCGTGCGCGAGCCATATTGAAGACAGTTAGAGATGACAGCGACTCCGCGCTCTTTGTCGATGCGGCGCAGTACCGGAACAGGAGAGTGTTCGCGCTGTCGGTTGTAGACGGGCGGGGGGTGCTTCGGTCCTCGGCCTCGGTCAGAGCGGCCACCGCGAGTATAGCAGAGCAAATTGCGGTTGCGCTGGCCTTGTGTGATACAGAACGTTCCTACATTTACACCGACTCGAGAGACGCAATCAGAGCTTTCGAGTCGGGTAACCTCGCACGAGAAGCGGCCTCTATTTTAGAGAAAAGGGCTTACCCCGGTTTTCATTATATCACGTGGTTCCCCGCACACGTGGGGACGAACGTTCTCGAGGGATTCCCAAACCTCAACGAGCTTGCCCACGACCGTGCGCGAGAACTCACGCGCCGCGACGGTCTGGAGGCTCCGGAGGGGCAGGAAGGGCCTCAGTAGAACGATCCACTCCTCACATTTAATGAAATCACTAAACATTACCAACTTGGTCGGAGAATTTATCCTCTGCCTCACCCGAAGCTCAGTAGAGGTCAGTCAGCTACACTTAGAATGCTGCAGACGGGATCTTTCCCGTCGCGGGGATTCCTCAGTAGGATGTGCTCGGATGTGGACCCTAGTTGTCCCGACTGCACTGAGACCTTTTGCTCATTGGCTCACATGCTCTGGCGATGTCCCGCGTTGCCTAACGACTTCCTCTCCAGCGAAGCCGAATGGGAGGAGGCCATCAGAAGCACGGTACTCCGAAAGCAAGCCCAGGCTATCCAGAGGGCCCAGGAAAGAGCGGAGCGTCACGGCGTTCTGTCCTTTACGTGGGCGCGGCCAGCGGCTACAATGGCCTCCCGTTAGGAGGCCCTGGTAGCTCCTCAGGATTACATAAAGTTCGTTGTCTGTCTGTCTGTCTCCCAAAATATAATTACCCTATGTTTTTCATGTACACTAACTATTCGTACGGACATACAAATGCGTTTCGGGAGTAAAATTAACTTCAAGCAGCAAAATTTTGCAGCAATATTATCAAATAACCATGGTCCAGGAGAAAATAAATATATCGTATGTTTTTATAAAGAGAAGGGGGCAAACCTACATGTGACAACAGCAAATATTCAGGTGAGTTTGTAAAGAAAGGTGAACCAAGCAGGTAACAGAAACAGCAGGGCACTGCTATCAACGCTCCTTAGTTGGTGCAAGCATGCAGCGCCGCAATATATAGATCACAAGGGCACCCAGCGAGCATTGGCCAATAGTGCGAGAGATTCACGGCGCCTACACGACCATTGAGGGACGTCATAAAGCTTGTTTCTGCCCTGACTGTTTATTGTGGGAAAGACGCTGCAACAAAACAATTACTACTATCACCTACTAATTGTGAAAGCAGCGAAACATCCGCGCAAACCACACCATTAATAAACGAGTCATCCAAACACGCGAATGTCAGCGCATTCCACAACCCTAGCACATTAAAATTGCAGGTGAAGACTGTTTCCACATGAAGCAAATTGCCAATCCGGTTAAACCAACCAATTACGGCAGCGACAGAGGCTGCAGAAAGCGATCACACGATAGAAAACAAAAACACGTTGAAAATATTGGCCATCCGCACCATGTCCATACGTTAACGATTCAAGGGGCATCTTTTAAAGATCCGGAAAAAGCCAAGCCAAATCAGCACTTTTTTTCTATTTGGGCGACCGCAGCGAGAGCGCTACAGCAACCCGGTGAACGCAACACATCCGCTCGAACGACCGGGTGCGCGAAACGCCGGCCTATTCTAGCCACCATTGCAGGCCCACAAGCGAAGGCCTCTAATCTAAATATCGAAGCCAATCCGAAGCCTGTACTTCCCATCATTCCCATGTAGGGTGGGGCAACGCTCAGAAGAGCCTCCGTAGACACTAGCGCCCCATTTTGCTCTACGGTACTTATTTAGAAACTATGGTCAGCAGCATCCGTGTAGGGAAAAGTAAGAAAAGCACCAGAAAGCTCGCCTTCATGCATAACGTTCGCCGCAAGCGTTTCCCTGTAAAGATTACGGTTGCATAAGCTGCAGTTGCCAATGACATGGTAGATATGATTAATAATGATGCATAATAATGATGACCCACATTTAGACACAATGGAAAAAACAGTACCCCTTACTGTATATGTCAAAGTAATGTGAGAGTATCTCCAATCAGAAGTTTTAACTTTGATTATATCAGGACTTATTAGCCTTCTATTAAGCTATCTGGGAAAACGCTCTGTGTGAAATTTTGCTTTTTCTTAACAGGAAGCTTTAGCTCAGGCGCTGCTACATAAATACGTGTGAGAAATGAAATGTTTTTTCTCGACAACCACTGCACCAAATTTGATGAGTTTTGTTGCAATAAAAGAAAAAGTTGAGCTATAGCGAAGGTAGGCAGCGGAAATTTTATTTGGGCCGGTAAATTTTTCATAAATACTTCAAGATATCTCGAATATTCAGAAACCGCCATCAATTTTACAACTCTGCAACTCACGAATAAAGAACGATATCGCAGTTCTGTGAGTTGAATCTGATGGAACATCTCAAGCCCACATATTTGCTTCATTATATAACACATCAATTGAATCTGAGCAGAACTATTGCAAAACCTTTGTAAACATTGTAACAAATTCACTTAGACTTCAATAATGCAAAATTTTTCTGCTTTGGATGATCTTAAGGATGCAATTTACTCAATGGCAGCGTTTTTTTACTGGAGATGGACAAATGGGAAAACATCAAACTTCCAGTCTTCTTATACATGCAATCATATAAAATGCTTAAGAAATATGGAGGCTAAAAATAACAAAAGATGCGCTTCCAACAGTCTCTAGAATGCATTTATATCTCCAAATGCTGCCGCAAGTTTTATTAGAAGCAGCCAAGGCTTGTCTGAAAAAAGCATTCCTGCGTTTTACATGTACTTGAATCGGCTGTGTCGGAGTTGGGGCCGAGATGAAGTTAACTCTTAAATTTAAACTTTATCATCGCTTCTTCGTTCAGCCTTTCTGGGCTCAGTTATTTTTCCTGTTTAGCACTGCCTGACTCATGACTGGAAAATTTAAATTGATGCCGCCAGGTATGTCACACAAAAGAAGAATTCTAAAGAATGAACAATTACGGTTTCAAGACAAAAGTGGTACGTTTCTGCGAGTCGTCAACTCTTATAACGATAAGAGCGGTCCCCCATCCTTCAAAAATGACATCTACCCAGTTTTTTGTCCTAAAGGAGCGCGACTAAGCTGCACAAGGGTAATGCCGACCATGACAAGATGCTTGCGGCCGTTCAGGTGCCGGAGCAGCGCGTAAAATTTGACATCGTGTCACGACTGTCTTATGCAGTCAATTCCATCGCCAAATAACGTCAGTGAACGCAAACAGCAGACAAAGCTTCGCTTACATCAATTCCCACAGTGCGCGGGATCTGCAACTTTTTTAAACCATATGTTATGCACATCGGAAAGTATAAGGTGACATTTTTGAGTTTAGTGACGTCATTCCATCGGATTTTGGCACTTAATGTATCGTAAAACGACAGTCAATCCTCGACATCACAGTAGTACGTTCCTCAGGAGACCACTAGATCCCTCTGGTAAGGCACCCCGGAGCCGATGACGGCTGGAGGGAGTGTGGACGGCGGGGGCGTTGTTGCTTCTTGAAGCATGTGGAGCCGTAGCGTACGGGTGCGGAGTGACACGATGAACGCTTGACAGTCGATGCCACCACCTCAACCAATTAAGATGAGGTTTATTGCCTGGAAGAGGCGGCCTACGCAGTTACGGCGGGCAGTGCTCTCAACCGTAACTTCAGCGTCATCTTGCGTCAAGCGATCATGATGCTGGTGGTGGTGGTGCACATCATCTTCAGGTGGTGGTGTTCGTGTTCGTCACAAGGCAATTACAGCTGGAAGACAAACTAGCCCATTCCACGATATACTATTGCCTGCAGAGGACTTCCCATTATCAGCACCCTTTCTGGACCTCTATTCTAAATGCGAAGCGCTATACAAGAAGGAGGCGCTGTCTGCCGCTTTCTGAGGCACAATGCTGAATGTGCTAAATAATGTTGCAAACGTAGAAAAGAACTTTTGTCGAGTCCCTTGGGGTCAAATATTCAGTGAAGTCATGAAATGGCCATACGAAAGTCAACATTCAAACTGAAGTGCAAACAACATTGCTTGCTTACTAAGCCAAAACTTGCCCAATTTGTGGTGGAACTATTAGTTCCTGCCACGATAAATGACAATGACAAATAAAAAAAGCAGAACTATCATTTCCAACACATTTTGGTTCGCAAAACCATCCCCGCTTTCTACAGTGAACGGAGCCTTAACGCGGTCCACCAGGCATTACTCTGTTATCTTAATCCAGCGCAAGTCAAGAACAAGAAGAACTGAGAAATTATATAACACGTGTTTATTTTTACCACGAGCAAAAAAAAATGTTGCGAATATAAATTGGGCTCAACAAGAGCAGAAGTGCTCCTTTATTTTCCGCAGATGGTGCTACAATAATCACCCTAACATGTGCAATCAAACCGGAATGCTTTTGCGTTTAACAACATAGTCGAAACAGGCTATTTATAAG
The DNA here is from genome assembly GCF_050947875.1 of Dermacentor variabilis. Taxonomy (NCBI): domain Eukaryota; kingdom Metazoa; phylum Arthropoda; class Arachnida; order Ixodida; family Ixodidae; genus Dermacentor; species Dermacentor variabilis. The sequence goes on from NC_134574.1 coordinate 45,770,548, forward strand.
AGCCAGTTATATACAGATGGGTTTCGTTATAGCAATTTGCACTTTATAATAAATGTTTTTAGCAAGAGGGAAATTCTCGAGGCAGGAACCGCAGTTTCATATCCTCCAGGCGTTTCCAAAGGAGCTCCGCGGAGTCGCGATTGTAGTCTATTGGGTATTCGGGTATAATACGGTATTTTTGGACAAGAAGTGTCAGCAGCAGGAAGACCTCCATCGTGGCGAACGTCTCTCCTGGGCACGCTCGACGGCCTGCGTACATCATGATCTAATGTTATTCAAGAGACCAAGATCACAAAAATAGAGAATGGTATAATAATTGGAACTATACTAGCGAATTTGTCCAATACAATGTTAATACATGACCCTCTTAGTGTGAGAAGATGCTTAGTCAACCGATATATACGAGAAAAAAAGAGGAGCAACGATACCACCTTGAAGTTTCTGGACTAACACGCCCTACCATGGCTGATTCTGATAGCGTCTGCTCGGCTCTAGTTTGTTTTGTCGGAAGAATTAAACAAAATATATTCTTAAAAAGCCAATGACTAGAATCAGCAATCCTTAAGAACGCTTATATAGCCACCACAGCTGTGATTTGAGTTTCTTTGCGTTTGAGTTTCTTCAACGCTTGAGTTTCTTTCAAACGTAATTAATCATAGGCTAGTCTTAGACACCGCGAAATAGGCAGCCCCCTTGATAAGCAGACCCACTCGACACCACTACTCTTATTCTCTAACACCAATTTTCGCAAGGACTGACACTTTTCGATACTCTTTTTTTCCACAAACAATAGATGACTGAAATAAACTAACTGAAGCATACCCCAGTGCCCGTGAGCTATATATCGTTTGTGTAAATAATCTTGTTATTGCGTGTATTAATTATGGTTGCATTGGAATCAAGTTAAAATTTTTCTTAGTCGTCTACTTGATGACCAAACAATTTGTCTGAAAAACGTGTTACACCCTTATTTCATCTCGTTCTTCTTTGTAAATAATATTTTGTTTTTTGCTCCCCCTGCTTCAACTTCTTGTCCGCAGTATTGCATAAATAAATAAATAAATAAATAAATAAATAAATAAATAAATAAATAAATAAATAAATAAATAAATCTAAAGCGAAATAATCTTTATATGTGAACTCATTTTGACGTAGAGGTGCCGGGGTCCTAGAGTGAACATGAGAAAAATTACTTATACATTTATTTGATCTTTTATTTTTAAGCCATAAAGACGTGTTACGACAAATGTACGGGAAATATTTCTCAAAGAATAAGTCGTCAGTCTCAAGTGATGAATAATTCTTCTTTCTTGCCTTTTTAAAATGCCCATACGTGGTTGCGAAATTTCCTCGCACCGTGAAAACCAGCTTTGCTACGTTGCGAGAATCTGGAAAGGCGTCTTTTGCAGCACTTGACGCAACATAACGCTGCCAGTCTTTTCTACTGAGCATGGAAAATCGCCAAATTTGGCATGGCGAATAACCACCCTGTAGTTCGGGAAAAATATTCTCCGCGAAATAACTTGACGAGTATGCCTAATAACAAGCGCGAAATTTATAAAGGCAAGAGAAACGGCAAAAAATATTTTGCATATTAAAAAGATAGCTTTCGCTCGCTTCCCCGACCTATCGCCATTGGCGTTTTTCTGTTTCTAGCTTCGTCCGCTAGGATCGGAAGGTATTGTCGTCGGCATCTGCCTCGACGACAATACCTTACGAGCTAACCTTCGACATAAATCCAAATATCCTCATGAGTAAGCAACAACAGCTCGAGTGTCTTCTCCGAAGATACAAAGACAGTTTTTCGACGTCATCGAGGATTCGCCAAATACCTGTTGCGAAGCATAACATAAAAACGGAGGAACGTGTTCGGCCACTCCGCGGGAGCCCTTACAGAGTGTCGACGGGAGAACGAGATGCTGCACGACCACATCGTCCAGCCACGGAAAAGCCCTTTGGCGTTTCCTGTTGTGTTAATGAAGAAGTAATATGGAACTCAGCGCCTCTGCATCGATTATCACCACTTGAACAAACGAACAAAGAAGGAAGTATACCCCTTCTCATGGATAGACGACACATTTGACCGACTCTGCAATGCTAAGTATTTTCGTCAATGGATGTCAATGCTGGTTACTGGCCAAATAAAGTCGGCGAAAGGGATTGAGGGAAAGCCACGTTTATCATGCCAGACGGCCTCTTCGGTTTCAAGGTGATGCCGTTCGGGTTTTGCTATGCGCCTGCAAAGTTCCAGCCCGTGATGGGCACAGTCTTGGCAGGACTGAAGTGGCAGACTTATCTCGTCTACATGGATGACGTTGTAGCCTTTGCCACGAATTTCGATGATGACCTTAGGCGGCTTCAGACAGTACTACAGGCGATCAATTCATCTGGACTCACCCTGAAGCCACAAAAGTGTTGTTTTGCTTACGGAGAACTTCCCTTGCCAGACCATGTCACCAGCAAGTCTGGAGTCCGTCCCGACACATGGAAGACAGCTGCCATTGCTAAGTTCCCGCTGCACATCGACAAAAAGGCCGTACGCGGATTAATTGGCTGATGGGCACATTACAGGTGTTTCTTAAGCGACATCTCAAGCATTGTAGAACCATTAACTCCGCTCACGAAAGCCGACATCGGCCTCAAATAGCAAACACGGCAAGATGACGTGAGTAAAGAGCTAAAATGACTGCTACAGTCATCGCCGGTGCTCTCACACTTCGACGAAGACGCCGAGACGGAAATACACAACGACGCAAGTTTCATGGGTCTCCGTGCCGTGCTAGTTCAAAGGAAGATTACTTGAAAGCTTAAACGCTCAGTTAGACGGGGGACTTGAGGAGGTTGCGCGAGCATTTGCGACTGCCGACTAAAAGGGGACTGAACGCGACCGACGCTCACACCGGCAAGCCCGGGCAAGCGCAAACTGTAAGTCGCAATGTCGGTAATTGTCGTTCTCAGCGAGAACTCTAAGGATCGACGCAGTTCGCGCGCACCTCGCTGGTTTCGCGTTCAGGGAACAGCCATAGATTTTTATTCCGGCGAACAGGCAGACGTTGTCACTGGGCTGATGTGCTGTGCCGCGTGTGGTGTCAGCAGTGGACCCCCGGAAGCCTCCGAAAAGAAGCGACGCCAGTGTGTGCGCCCTTGCTGCCGTTCGCGATGAGTGGCCGGCCACGCAAGCCGAACTCCTCGAACTCCCTGCGCGTGATGATATCCAGAGTAAGTCGTAATTGCTGGCTCACCTTGCACGGGAATTGGCGCAGAATTTTTGTGCCTTTGATTTGATGGTGTTCGGTTTCCTTGGTAATCTACCGCGTGCATTCAGCACGGAGCTGGAACTGCTGCGCCCCAACATCACGAGGCAAGACACCTATTACGCTCCTGTAGTCTGAAATGGTGGCGTGGACTTTGTAAACACATTATTGTAGTCTGTCATTGTGGTATGGACTTTGTATTTGGTGGGAGCAGGGGGACGCCAGTAGAAAAAAACATGCTAACATAACTTTCGGCGCGTCGCTGATTGGTTGATGGGTTTTGCGACCACGGTCGTCCGACGGACGAAGCGAAGAGCGAGCGACTGGCCCAGAATAGTGGCTTTTCGAGAAAATCGACCATTGTGACTGGTCGCTTTGCGACCACCTTGGTCGCACGATCGCTGTCAATCGCCGATGTGAACAAGCGTGAATAGCTTACGTTGATATAGGAGTACGTCCTTTGTGCCCGTCCTAAAGGTCGGGGACAAAGCCACAAACCCCTTCCTACTGAACGGGCGCGGCACACCACAGGGCGCAGTGTTATCCCCTCTCCTTTTCAATATCGCCCTAATAGGCCTACCGCCGCTCCTCGATAACATCCCAGGGTTCAGGCATGGCCTATATGCCGACGACATTACCATCTGGTCGTCCACAGGGTCCATCGGGGAAATGGAGAACCGCTTGCAGGAAGCTGCAGACGTGGTGAGCGACTATGCTAAGTCATGCGGGCTCAGCTGCGCCCCCGAAAGTCGGAGCTACTCCTGCTCTCACCGCGAAAGAAGCACACATCCGACTCGCCCACGATCAACATACAACTGGAGGGACACACCATCGTTCCTTCTCAGAGCGTAAATATATTGGGAATGGTTTTCCAGTCGGATCGCACCAATACAATATTAATTCAAAAGCTTAAGAATACAACAGCCCAAGTTACGCACATGATCCGGCGAATAACAACCAAGACAAGAGGCATGGGGGAGGCGGACACGCTTCGGCTTGTCCAAGCCTTCGTCGTGTCTCGAATAACTTACGCTATTCCATACGCACTACTCAACGAGACGGAACTCAAGAAAATCAACACAATGATCAGAAAGGCATATAAGCAGGCGATGGGCCTGCCAATCAGTACGTCCACAGAACGCCTACTACGACTAGGTGTGCACAACACGGCCGAGGAGCTGATCGAGGCACATTTATCCAGTCAGCGAACAAGGCTGGCGATTACGGAAGCAGGGAGGTCCGTTCTCTTACGCCTGGGGCTCTCTGCCCCTCTGAGCCATCCGCCGCCTCATACTGTGAGCTTACCCCATGCCATCCGGAGAAACATCACAGTACGTCCTCTACCTCGCAATATGCACCCAATGCACCACGCAGAGCAAAGGGAGGCCCGCGCCCTGGCCATACACAAGCCATACGGAACTTTACCCTCTACAGCCTACACGGACGCGGCTTCTTACTCTAGACGCGCAGCCACAACAGCCACCGTAGTCGTCAAAACAGAACATCGGAGCAGCAGTTAGCTCACACGAAACAATCCCCTCCAAGCCGAGGAAGCGGCCATAGCCCTCGCGCTCTCCCAAACAGAGGTTGAAGTCATAGTTACCGACTCCCAACAGGCGTGCCGCAACTTTGCTAGCGGGAGAATTCATACCACTACGCTCCGGATCATCAATCAAAAGCCGCCAACGAGATCAGTCAGGATCATCTGGGCGCCAGCTCATGAAGGCATTCCTGGCAACGAGGTCGCCAACCACGTGGCTCGAGATCTGACCCACCGAGCCGACGCCGAGGAATCTGAACCTGAGCGCATGCACCCTCTAGTCTATTACCAAGACATCACACAACACTACAAGCTAACGCGCAGAACATATGCACCCCCATACAAGTCACTACCTAGAGAGCAGGAGCGGTTCCTCCGAGCTCTACAGGTTAATACATACCCCCACCCAACCAGAAATCACCTCATACACCCTACAAAATTCTCTCCGCAATGCCGCTTCTGCGCCGAGCCCGGGTCCCTCAGGCACATAGTAGGGGGTTGCAGAGCGGCACCATTAAATCCTCCGAACCCTTACCCCACTAACGAGCTTTGGGAGAGAGCCTTGGCCAGCTCCGACCTCGAGGATCAGCAACGGCTGATTGCCAGGGCCCAGGACGCGGCCCGAGCTCAAGGCATTCTGGAATGAGGACGCCTCTCCAAAGCTGCATTTACCTAATAAAAATGTTCATTCTCTCTAGCTTACGTTGACCGGTTACTATCGAGCGCGGAAGCGAATCATTCTTCGATTGAGAAAGAGTGCCTTGCGATTATTATGAATACGACGAAATTTCGGCCTTGCCTATAAGGCAGGTGCTTCAAAGTGGTAAGCGAGCGCCACGTCTTGTGCCGACTGGCAAACTTGAAGAATCGTTAAGGTCACCTTGCACGATGGAGCCTGAGACTCCAGTAATTCGACATCGCTATTGTCAGTCCGGCAGGAAGCGTACTACCGCCTACTGCCTGTCGCGCGTATTTTGAGCCGCCACCGCATGGCGAATGGGATGGTGACGCCTTCCTAGGAACAATAACTTCAGACGACTTCGCCGAGCAGCAACGAGCAGACGCGATGTTACGAAGACTTGCGGAGTAATTGTAAGGCCTGATCGACGTTTTCCCTAGGACATTATGAAGTGGACTGTACACGTTTTGCTTGTGCAACGACGTCCGCGAAAAAGAAAACTTCTACCCAGTCCTTCGTACGTTCAAGAAGAAGCCTTCTCATCATTGGTCATCGACTGTGATTCCAAAGGCCTCAGCTGCGCTACCATCCGCACTTCGAGCTCTAGCGTTGCAGAGCAGGTTGCTATTGCCCTTGCATTGACGGACAGTGTACATAAAATGATTTATTCAGATTCCAAGGCCAGTTTCAGGTGCTTCCAGATGGGAATGGTGGCTCCCCAGGCCCTACGTATCATCCGAAAGGCTAAATACATGAAACGTCACTCGTTGGCCTGGTTCCCTGCGCACATTCGAACCATTGAGGGTGCCTCGGTACACCCCAACGAAGAGGCGCACTCGGCTGCACGAGGTTCGACTGACCGTTCGCCGGGTAACGCGTCCTCTCCGGGGCGACCCGAGCCTCTCTGTTTGTACAACGAGATCGGCAAACAAAATTGTCTCTCAAAAAGACTCCTGCCTCTGTCGCACTCCTCGCTGTGCGGGGCCCAGGGATTCACTCTCAGACTTCGGCAAACAAGCACTTACCCAATCCCCGCAGTGCGGTACACAATGTACCCCGAACGGTTCCTAAGCTGGCGCTGCCCTAATGTGTGGTGGTTATGCGGACTTCGAGCATGGCGTGTGAGGCTGCGCCTGTGCCTCTCCCCCTTTCACCCAAGAAGAAGTAATGAAGCTTATTGGGTTCAGGACCAGACCTCTCAAACTCTAGCCGTCCAGGGGGCTCATGAGAGGGGTATCAGGTTTCATATGATGGTCCCAGAGTGGGCCTAGCCAGGTGATGTTGAGTTTCCTCTCGTCTATTGTGAACCAAATGAAGTTGTTTCACCCACTCACTCACTCTCCCCAGTCCGCGTAAACTACCTTTTCATTGTGCCAGCAGCACTCCGGCTAGAAGTCTTACACGCCCTGCACGATGATCAGACACCTGGGCATTTTTAGTTTTTTTCTCACGCATGCAGGAATACAAGTACTACTCGCCGTGCGTGACCGCCGACGTCGACCGCTACATCAAGACGTGCCGTGACTGCCAGCGACGCAAGACTCCACGGACGCGCACAGCGGCTATACTACAGTGGATAGAGACTCCTTGCCAACGGTTTCAGCAGATCGGGATGGATTTATTGAAACCGTTTCCGACGCAACACATGGACACGAGTTGATCGTCGTGGCCGCTGACTGCTTTACCCGCTACGCCGTACCCGAAACGAAGGGTCTGCCCAAAGTTAGTGCAGCTGAAGAAGCTAAATTGTTCGTCCAAATTATCCTGCTATGCCATGGTGCCCCAAAATTGTTCACCACCGACTGAGGAACGGCTTCTACAGTGAAGCTCACGCAAGCCATTCTGCAATACAGCCACACAAGCCACACTATGATAACTGCCCACCATCCGCAGGCTACTGGTTTTACGGAGAGATCAAACAAGACTTTCGCCGGTATATTGGCACTGTACGTCGACGTCGAGCAGAACACCTCGAATTCCATCCATTCGCATGTAACCTTCGCTGATAACACGGCCGTACAAGCAACAACGCAAATCACGCTATTCAAGCTGGCTTACAGAAGGAAACCGACAACGACTCTCGACGCCATGCTGCCGCACGTCCCTCCCGCAGAGAATCTCGACGTCGCCGTCTATCCCAAGCGCGCCGAAGAATCCTGGTAGCTCACCTACCTGCACATCAATAATCATCAGAGGACCTACAAGTGGCACTACAGTCGCAGACAACGAGACCTGGAGTACCAGCCCGGCGACCATGTTTGCGTTTGGACCGCAATATATCAACTGGGTGTTAGTGAGAAACTTCTGCGACGCTGCTTTGGGCAGTACAAGATCATTTGTCGTTTGGCACACTGGACTATAAGGTTGCGGAAGACGGCATTTCGCTATCAGGGCGGCGCCGCTCACGACCTGAAATATTCCATGTTGTGCGGCTCAAGCCGCTCTACCAACGCTCACAAATTTTGGAACTGTTTTTTTATTACTTTTTCTTATTAGGCGTGCTTTTCCTTTTCGCTCTCCCTTTATGTTTCTAGCATCGGAACGGTGCTATTTAAGAGGGTATTGGTACGTGTTCATGGTGTGACCGGGTTTCACCGTCCGTGAAATGTTATCGCTCAGCGGAGGATGAGCCGGCATGTATCGGAAATTTCTTGAATCTTATGGATGGTTGCACCGCTTTCTGTTGTCACTGAACTTTGTGTCATCTGCTAGCTTGTATTCGCGACGCGAATTTTGTAGAATTTTCGGAAAGACACGTGGACACCAGCGATTACTCTGTAACTTTCGATGACTCATGTCACAAAAGTCTAAGCGCTTCCGCGGGAGAAGAGATTTGGACGATTGCGGACTGTTCGCGGCTATCGATGTGCTTATAGTGTAGCCTGTTTTCATTCTGCTTTAGTGCTGCTTCAAGGTTCAAGTGGAGGAGTCATGTTAACCTATTTATGGAAGAGAAGTCTGTTGATATTTATTGAAATAACATATTTTTAGATATTTACTTTCAGGCACATGACCTTCCTCTTTCATGTGAAAGAGTCTAAAAAAGGAAGTTGTGAAACGAAAATTTGAATGACACCAAAGGGCCTCGTAAACGCTAAACTTCGACTAGTGGCATCAGTTGGCATCTATACTGGGATCTTTTGCCTCGTTCGCTCTGCACTTGACTTATGCGAAACGTTGTGTGGGTGCATCTATTTCGTGTACTTGACAGCTGCGAGGAGTTGGCAATTTTTCTGAACAAATCTCCTTGTTTACTTGCTGGGGTCCTTGATTATCTAGCCTACGGAGTGACTGCAGCTGGTGCTTGGCAGCGCTTTCCAATTGTATGGCTCTGAAAAACTGTACAAACAGTATGGATCCGAATGTTTGCTGGCGCGCTGTCTTCAGCCCCGAGTACTGTGTCTGCAGAGCGTGCCCACAGGTCCTTTCTAGGTACAAATTGACCATTCCGTTGAGATCTACTTGCCCACTGTGATTTTCTCGAAATATATGCTTCCTATGCTTTTCCCTACTTTGTATACAGGAGTATGTGCCTGCAGAGATCAATCGAAAGCTTTGTTTTGCAATAAAGCTTTGGTTCTCCTGTGTTTGAAAGTGTAATTGCATGCGAGGTGCAGAACGCTAGTACAGACACTTTTTTGCATGCTATGAATGGCACCCCCCCCCCCAGAATTGGATGCTCGGGTGATATACGGCACTACCTGCATACAGTAATGCGGGCCGATGGTGACAAACTACCCTCTAATTCATAAAACATCTTCACCCGTCAGTGGTATAGCCAACACTGCATAATGGCTGCTCCTGACGTGGTAAATAGCAACGAGCCAACCCTGTGTCATGGTCGTGTTTTTGAAGAAATGTAAATTTCGGGCCTTTTTGAAAGGCTTTCTCCTCCAACATTGCACATCGTATTGTTCAATGTTGCATTGTTAAATATATCTCGCTACTGTTCGTCGCAGTCATATATTATTAATGGATGTTGAATTTTAATCTATTTAGCATTTTGATGCATATGGCAAGGCTGTTGCTTAATCGCTGGCTGCGCCATCCCTTTACCGAGACAGCATTTCCACAAAGTCTGTCTTAGAATATTTGCAATGGCAGCAGAATATCTCTAAATTATACAATCAAAGGGCACGCGATGAAGGCATATTGCAAAATAAACGCTCCCTTCTCAATACCAGCATCGTAGGTAACTTAGGACATGCTGTACTATACCAGGATATCTGCTCTGAAAACACAAAAGCGCCCGACTACCATGGCACTTATTGCTTGGTTTGTGTGTTCTGTACTGCTTGTGTGTTCGCTTCCTCACGATAAACTCCTTCCTGTCAGCTGCATTCATTTACTTTACAAAATATCAAGAATATCTTACCGATAGAAAATGCAATAAAATATCCCGGCTTGTTTCGAATTATAGTCCCATCTTCAGTCAGGAAACGGTGCGGATCAAAGTTATTTGGATTGTTCCACAATTTCGGGTCGCTGTGAACTGCCGAAATGTTAGGCAGAACAACTGTTCCCTTAGGGATGAAGAAGTCACCAATCACCACGTCTTCTGAGGCTCTGTGAGAAAAGAGAAGACTTATCAGACAGACTTTAACGATAACAAGGAAGTTGTTTACGCAACAGTTTTTTATACAAGAATTACCAGAGGGCACTCTGGCTCTGCGATCGTTCAGCCACATAGGGAGTGATGAGAAATACACGGTCTTATCTGACCTTCGTGGCGGTAGGCTCAAACTTATAGCTTTGCTTATTAGGCTTTACATCTCTCCAGTGTCCTAAATTTCATATCCATTGACGCTTTCCCAACTGCAGAATACCATGTGAACACGCACAACTGTCGCAGCTCAACCTGTCGAGGTGGCGAAATTAAAACGCGCCAAGCGTCTCAAAACGCTTGCTTGCCAGCAAGAAAATCGTAAGGGCGTTGTATGACGCTTCTAGATGCATGCGTCCGTGGCAAAGTAGTTACAATGTCGCGTTTCTGTGCTAGATGTCCTGTCTTTAATTACTAGTGTCGGACAATTTTACTGTTTATTTAATTATTTAAAACCCGGTACTTTCTTTAACATGACTAATTTACAAAGCCGCCGAACCGTTTGAAGTGAGAAGGACGAAATTTATGAAAATCCATTAACTGCCCATAACGCCCATGCTGGCTGCACCACCCGATTGCAACTCCAGTAGAGACGAGCGCCATAGTTCCCTCTGGTGTTTCTTGTATGAAACTCCACGGTTAACGTGACTAGAAGCGCCAGAAATTCTGTATGCCTTATAATAATATTTGGGGTTTTACGTGCCAAAACCACTTTTTGATTATGTATGAGGCACGCCGTAGTGGAGGACTCCGGAAATTTTGACCACCTGGGGTTCTTTAACGTGCACCTAAATCTAAGTACACGGATGTTTTCGCATTTCGCCCCCATCGAAATGCGGCCGCCGTGGCCGGGATTCGATCCCGCGACCTCGTGCTCAGCAGCCCAACACTCTGTATGCCTTATATATATATATATATATATATATATATATATATATATATATATATATATATATATATATATATATATATAAAGGTTGAAGTGCGAAGGACGATTATGTGCTTTTAAAATAGTGATGGAATACTAGCCTTCTCCCGATCTTTGTACGTTATAAACTGCATGTGGCTGTTTTGCCTGGTTTCCCCGGTGAACAATTCAAGGGACTGTGTTGTCACGTACAGCACATGTAAGTGCCCCGGAGATCGGATAGGAAAACGGCGCCGTGGTAGCCCATCATCTAAGACCATCGCACTCGTAATATGACGTGGGTACGTATTCCACTTGCGGCCAGTTATTTGTTCTTCCGGTTTAAGTTCCATATCTTAAAGAGAAAGCCTTAGATCGCCCTTGGGGGAAGAAATTGCATGGCTTGAGTTATAGCACTAAAATTCGTAATGAGTCGAGCCCTCAACCTTTGGTAGTAGTCGAACTCACGGCCTTTGAGGTTATTAGGGCGAATTAGGCCATCAATTTATAAGAAAGCCTGAAGCGAAGAAGAAGGCTTTCTTCTTCGCCTGTCTTTATAAGAAGCCCAGGCGAAGAAGTGTCGGCACGCCCTGTGGTGGTAATTAGGGCGACGGAATTAGGTAGCAGTTAACTTAGAGTCAATTGAGGCTCTCGAACCCACTACCTTTGGTGGAAGTTAAACAAAATTTGAGATATCGACGAACCAGCCGGAAATCCAAGTTAGATTCCAGTTGACATCGTTATGGTCGAGAGTAGAACCTACGACCTGTGGTGCTAACTAAGGCGATGATAATTAAGTCACTCGAGCACACGAGCCAACAAGACATATGCGCGAACCCGCTTCTCTAAGTTGGATTCCACCTAACATCTTGGATATCGAGATTCGAACCCACTAGTTCGGTAGTAATTAGAGTGTGGTGAATTAAGGTCCAATTAAAGAAAGATACAGTTAATTAGGATACTCGAACCCACTGGATTTTGTCGGAGCCGAGCCCACGACCTTTGGCGACAGTCAAACCCACTAGGAAATTTGGGCAAGCCATCGAGAGCGGATGCGTTTCACGTCGGCTACGTCTAATCGATGTCCTGTCGCTAAAAGTTTGTTTTTCGACGTGAGAAACCAGTTCTACTACATCCATGAGGTTACGAAGAACCGGTTAGAACCATTATTATCCAAGTTGGCCAATTTTTGGCAGGTCTATGGGACTTTATTCTTCGACCACGAGAACGCCGCAGATTCGGCAGCCGCAGATGCGCACGAGACGTGGCGGCCATGACTGTTGCACGGGGCAACGACGCAAGCAACATGCGAGAAATGGAGCTTTCGATCGCGCAGACGCCAGTTTTTTGATGAATCTACGGAGTATACCATCCAGAGAAAGAACAGTGGGAGCGAGCAACCTGGAGGTGCGCTTCCGAACAGCAAGGAAGCCACGTTGGCAGCAGGACGACAACGTCACCACTTCGGTGCTTGACAAGCAACCTCAAAGTAAACGCTGGAAGCCACAAGTTATGCCCATATTAAGAGAGGAAGACGGTGTGGTCATCGTGAAGCCAAAGAGAACTCTCAACCTCGCAGAATATAAGGTGAGCAACCAGATCGGAAAACCCACGTACGCTGCCGCTGGCATTCCACGGGAGTCTCAGGCGTTCGCTATCTGGCCAGCCTGTGATCAGAATATATTTATCAAGAACGGCCAACGTATTCTCCAGATCCTTGCGATCTAACAGCTAAAACTCGGAGGACAGGCCCGAGCAGTTCAAGCCTCCCTCAAGTCATCGGAGAGCACAATCCGTTATGTTATTCAAGTTAACTCTAGAGCCGGTGAAGCGGATATTACTGAGGTCATTTACTCGCCAGAGGCTCCAGTAGCAGGCGTAGGAAAATTAGGAAACACCAACGTAGCAGTGATTGCGTTCGAGGGCCACAAGGTACCTTCCAACGGCTAATACAGGGAAGAAGCTGTGCCGGTTCGCCTCTACCGCAATACGACGCCGGCCTCTCGCTGCAGGCGCACCATCGGCCATATCACCGATGTTTGTCCTTATCCGCAGGCCTATCGATGCGAGGCTTGTGGCGAGACAAATGTAGAAGAGGGCTACGAGTGTCAACCCTCGTGCCTCATTTGCGGGGGCCATCGTGCCGCGGGGACCATCCAGTGCACTCTACACGAGAGGTTGTGGTGGAACTGGAGCCAGACAGAAGCCCGCCAATGGAAAAGCCAATCAGCAACATCACTCCAGGAACGCTCGAGGTAGTGAAGCCCACGACCTGCATGCTCGTAAGGGGGTTGAAAACCCCCTCGCCTCGACTGCATGCGACAGCCTTAAGAGGAAGCTTTAGCTCGGGGGCTCCTATCTAAATACATGTAAAAGGAGAATTCGTTTTTCTCAGCAACCACCGCACCACATTTGACGAGGCTTGTTGCATTCACAAGAAAAACTCAAAATCTAGTGACTGTTGGTTTCGAATTTTTGAGTTAGGTCGTGAATTTTTTATTAAAAATTGGCAAAAATCGAAAAATTTCAGAAAACGAAACTATCAAGTTTACAACTCTGTAACTCAGCAATGAAACATGATATCACAATTCTGTGAATTGCATCTAATAGTACATCTAAAGCGGACAAAATTGGTATGTTACACATGAATATAAAGAAATTTAATCATAGGGACATACAACGTTTGCAAAACCGTTGTAACCAACGTAACAAATTCACGTAAGATGTAAAATGACAAACTGAATTTGTCCGCTTTCAATGATCTAATGGATGCCGTTTACAGAACCGCGATATCAGTTCTTGATGCAGAGCTATGAATTTGTAAACTTCGTGCTTCTATTTTTTTCAAACTGTCAAATATTTGAAAATCGTGCTAAGAAAATTTAAGCCTTAAATCGAAATTCCGCTTCCAGCAGTCACTAGAATTTAACTTTCTCTTTCAAATGCAACAAATTTCATCAAAATCGGTGCAGGGGTTATCTCAGAAAAACGTTTTTGCGTTTTACATGTATTTGAATAGGCCGCGTCGGAGTTGGGCCCGAGCTAAAGCTTCCTCTTAACCGGGGACTCTAAGGAACGTGGTCGTCCAGAAGACAAGCACGATGGGTTAAATTCAGAATGCAGACCAGGAAAAAAAACGAGCCAGTTGTGGTTGCCTCTCCTCACCCCACGTTGTCTAATGAGAAACTTAGAGCTGAGAACGAAGGCTCAAACTATAACTGCAAAAACTTAGAGAGAAAACGGCAGCGTACGATCCAGGGAACTCTAGAGTGCTTCAGATATAGCCTCAGCGCAGGAAATTGAGGAGGAAAACTCTCCCCCGCCGTAGTCAGGTAGTGCGACTAAGTCACCCTCCAGCATGTCTGAAATAGGGCGAGGCTTGTCGGGCAGCGGCGCCGCGTTGGTGGCTGCACTTTCGAGAGGGGACTGTACGGGGCGCGCAAACGGGGACGCAATTAAAACGAAATTAAGTACACGGATGGATAGCATGGAAAAACGAATCCAGGAGGAAATCGCAAAAAATGGAATCTCGCGTGCTTCCAAGCCTACATGCTAGCGTAGAAAGAATTGGAGACGCTAAGCGAAAACATTTAGCAGAACTTAAAAGGAATGTCAGAGCGCACAATTTGTAAAATGTTAGAGCCGCACCTCTCAAAACTCCTTGGTTACTAGTTAGGATCAACCGCAAGTTACAAGGATTCGCCAAATGCTCGCGCACTAAACCAGCCAGATTGATAGGCAAAATTGGTACCAGCCAGATTGCGTCTGATGACAGTGTTGACTTATGTATAAAACAACAAGGACTGACCTCTTCGAGTTTTCAATATGGCTGCGCAAACTAATTTGGCAGTGTTACAATGGAACTCCATGCTTTTTAAACCTAAACGGAAATACCTTCAACAGTATGTGGACTCTCTAGATGAGAGGCCGGATGTGATCGCGTTACAGGGCTTTAATGTGGCAGCTAAATTCAGGTCATACAGTAAACACCAACTATCACTTTGACCTGCATACTTGTACACGAAACACTACGGCTTATTTTTCCTTTTCTTATTTCATTCAATACTATTCTATTCTATTATATTCTATTATAATAGAATAGAATATTATTCTATATAGGTCTATATATATAGGTTCCTAGAACCTATATATATAGAACCTATAGAACCTATATATATAGGTTCTATTATAGGTCCTACGATTTTCCTTCTTTATATCAATGATATCGTGGCAATACCAGGAACACCCGATATTGTATTATATGCCGACGATACAAACGTTTTTTTCTCCTCTGATAACATCTCTACTCTAATTCCTCTTATTAACAACTGGTTAAATTCCCTTTCAGTGTGGCTATCGGCTAATCAGTTGAGCCTAAATGTTAAAAAAACAAAGTATATTGTTTTTACTCCTATTAACAAACCAGTTAAGTTCGCATCTTCTTTAATATTTCAATCACAACCACTTGAAAGGGTTTCCCAGTACAAGTTCTTGGGTGTACTCTTCCATGAAAATCTACGGTGGACGCATCACGTAAGTTATATTAAACGTAGCATAGCACAATTAATTGGTATGCTCAATAAGCATCGCACGCTGCTACCTTTAAAACTTAAACGTCAGTTATACTTTTCTACTATCCATTCTAGACTCCACTATTGTCTACTTATCTGGGGCGTCACTTCTAAGGCTAACTTGGAAACTCTATTCCGAATGCAGAAGAAGTGTGTTCGTATTATTAATAACCTATCGATGTACGAACATACCTCTGAGTACTTTCACCAGGACAGTATTTTGAGTGTCGCTAGTTTGTATAAACAAAAGTTATCCGAAAAAGCTTTTTTAGAATTCATAAGTAATCGTGAGAACTTTTTTTCTATATATACTAATACCACAACTAACTACACCTTAAGAGCTAGGAATTTTATTACGGTAAAAACTAGAACAAACTACGGCAATCAGCTTTTACAGTGGCAGATTCCTAATTTACTTAATTATGAGCATGCTTTATTTGATATCATGCAAGATTCCTCAACCATTTCAATGTTCAGAAAGAAATCAAAACTGTATTTTTCCAACAAATGACACCTGTTTTTTATAATTTATTTCCTGTTTTTTTCGACTGATATGCAATTTCATGCGTTGCAAGACTTTTTGTTCCCATGTGGCCTTTTGGCATTCCTGTATCTTTCTGTACGCACTTTATTTCTTCATTTTCATTATTTACACTGATTGTGTTGCAATGATTTCTTGTATGTATAATTGTAACATTCGTATATATAAGTATGTATATTATGTGTGTATATATATGTATATATTTTTTGCACTGTTGTCTGCTGTGCTCGTGGCGCCAGGGGCCTAGTCAGGCGTGTATGGTCACGCCTTTTGCTCCGGCGCCATGACAATCTTGTATTGTCAAAATTGTAATAAACTTCAAACTTCAAACTTCAAACTTCAAACTGCCGGCCGCCTTTTGGTAGACAAGGCAGGAGTGGGTACATGACGTGTAGATGTTAATGGTCCATCAAGAAAACAACAGTAACATCTACAACAGAGAACCACATGGGCACACGGTAATGTTACTGTGAAGCAAATCAGGAACAAGCAAACCAAGACGCAAACGCCCTGCATTTAAATCCGAAAATAAACCACCAAAAGCATGCCACCGAAACACCGAGCACACAAAGCGCATGGCTAGAAGTGATTGCTGAAAAAGATGCATCGGGTGATGATATGGCGGCCACATCGTTAGGTAACTTATTCCTGTCGGCTATCGTTATTGAGAAGAAGGACAGCTTGTATGTATTGGTTCTGCACTGAGGCAATGAGTTTTATCATGTTTGGGCCTAGTCTCTAGTGTTCTGTTGTACTGCATGTAAGTATGAAATACTATTTTGGTATATATAATAGTGATTGCGAATAAAAATATTCAAACGGCTATACACCTCGCACTCAATACGGAAATACCACGTGTGTTCATTCGTATTCTCCCTTAGACTCGTTCTAGTAAAGGGGAGTACGTATTCATTATAAAGAGCCGTCCAAAACGAATGACAGCAGTCTTTGACAAAATGTTTCGGAAAGCGGTACCGGCTGAAAAATCTGCGCCTCTCACTATTTGGAGGATTTTAAATGCGCACAACTTTCTCTCGTGTTGCGACAACGATAACGTAAAAGGTAAAAAACTGGCAGCAGCAATACCGGATATGGCTCGTATTATTCTGACGGACCCGCAGCATCCTACGAGAATAGGCAATAGCGTTTGAAGGGCCACATGCCCCGATTTAACGCTAGTCATAAATTGCGAGTCAGAAATTTCGAGTGCCAAAATACGCACTATGCCTGAGGCATTGATTACTACACACTCCTGATTCGCCTAGACCACAAAAAAGCATGGGAAACACAGGGGAGAAGCACGCCTTGTGGATTAGTCACTTTTTCAAGAGTCTTGAATCTTCAACTAAACTCGCCTATCAAAGAATATAGGAAACGGGCTGAGTTGCTGGTAGCTGCCAGAGAGAGAGAGTCACGAGAAGGCTGCACACCTCGGAGGAGGTCCCGGCAGTCGAGAACCACCTACTTCACCTCTGGCATTCCAGGAGAGGCCTTACCAGAAGACAGAAGAAACAAAAACACCATCGAAAGTTTAAAATCAAGATCTCTGAAATCACACAAGCAGCGGATGCGGGTACCTTGGCCAAGAACAATTGGCTAATCAAGTGTAACTCAAGGAGAGGCGGGCTTGTCTTCACGTCCCCGTGGAGACTCCTGCAATGCCTGATCTTGTCCTGCAACGCGACCAAAGAGCAGCAGCGGAACGTCAACCAGCACTCCACGGAAATGAGGGTACGGATGAGCTGCTGGTGCCAAGCCTGACGAGCAAATACCTCTGTACGAGCAAAAATGACGAGCCTGTGATGCAGTATAAAGGCAAGGATAGGCAAGGATAATGCATAATTCCACAGACACTGTGAAGTAGAAGAAGTACAGGTGGGGCTACTAAACATGAGAATAGGTACGACACCAGGACATGACAAAATTCCGGTCAACTTGCTCGACAAGAAAAACAAAATGAAGCTAGGCCACCTGACGAATTACATCGATGTGTGCTGGCCAGCTTCCAATTTGGCCCTGATGTGAAAATCTGCAGACGTCACCTTTATCCCTAAGCCGCGCTAAGATGTAAATATTAATAACTTCTATCGGATTTCGCTCATTTCATGTGCAGTATAGCTGATGAAAAAATCACTGCATGCCATACTTTCACTTTTTTTGGAGCAAAACAATTAAATGCCCCACGCCATGCTTGGTTTAGAGAGCGCCTATCCACGCAAAACCTACTGCTACAGCTGAGGAAAGAAGTTACTGACATATCCAGCAAACACAACGCAGAGCTATCGTAGCCCTAGATCTCAAGGGCGGTTTCGATAATAGCAAAAGCTCAAAGATCCTGGTCAACTAGAGGAAGACGTAGTGTGGAAGAAGGAATTTTGAATACATCAGAGACTTTCTACAAGACCGATCAGGTCATGTAAATATTGGAGATGTTCAAAGCAATCCCTATGGATACTAGGGGTGCGCGACAAGGAGCAGCCCTCTCGCTTCTGCTCTTCAATATTACGCGTATAAATTTACCACAGCACCTCGAGTGCATAGAGGGATTCGGCACGCCCTCTATTGCAGATGACATTACGGTCTGGGTGACGAAGAGTAGCCTGCTTCGACAGTCCAAAAATATGCCGGAGTGCGCACTGCGCTGCTCTCTTGAGAAATTGGCATTCTAATCAAGCGCAGACAAGATGAAGCCTCGGTCAAAATTACGGTGCACGTCGCCGCGATCTCTCGCGTGGAGACACTGTGCATCCTAGGACTGCTCCTTTACAACAATAGAGTCAACGCAGCAATGCTTACTTAACTCCGTTCATCATGCGAACAAGTAATGCGAATGATCATTCGTATTACCAGTAAGACGATAGGGATGAAGGAGAACGACACTCGTCCGTTGGTCCAAGTCTTTATACTCAGCCGAATGGTGTACGTGGCCGTGTACATTCGGTTGAGCAGGTGCGATTTAAATTTAAACGCTTAGAAGAGCAATAGGAAGGCGCTCGGACTGTCGGTGAAAATATGTATAGAGTGCTTGTTGCAGTTTGGGGTGCACAATACAACAGATGAGATAATTGAGGCCCACCTATCAAGTCAATGTGGCAGACTGGCAGGAACAAAAACAGGACGAAAGGTGCTGGAAGACCAAAATATCAGCTGTCTTTAATATACAGCAACAAGACAAGACATTCCGAAGGAGTGGAGGAGCAAGTTTGCGACACTGCTACTTCCTAAAAGCATGCACCCTGATCAGCAAGCAAGGATAGGGCAAGATCGAAGAAGATGAACCGGATCTATTCTAAATTAGAGGGAGCCTTCTTCGCGGATGCTGCGAGTACGGTAGGAGGAGTCTCTACAATATCGGTGGTGCGTCAAGGGCAGACGGCCAATGGAATTTCTGTTCGGCACGAGGAAATTGCAGAATTAGAAGAGGTGGCCATAGCCATGCTAGCTTCACATCCTAATTCCGAATACATCAATACGGACTCACAAACTACAAATAGCAAGTAAACGCGGAGTCGAATTGCGCCGCTAGCTTGCAGGATCCTGAAAAAATCTGGGGTCTTCACTTCAAGCGAAGTGCTGCTTTGGGTGCCAAGGCATGAAGGTGTAGAGGGAAACGAGCCAGCACGCGCTATCGCACGAGCTTTTGCTCCCTAGGGTCCTTCCACCTCCCCATCCGTAGACTCCGACTTCCGGTTGTCGTTAGTAACTTATGTAGATGTATTATAGTACTTAAGCTTTTGTGGCGAAAATACCCGGGCCTGGCCAAGGGATTAGATAAAGCAGAAGAATGACATTTACGATGATTACAAGCCATGTCACTTATTAACCCAGTCAAGCTACATGCTTTCGAGCCACAATCCTTTTCAGCCGAATGTTAATTATGTGGGTAGAAAGCAGATTTGTAGCATATGGTACGGGCCTGCCAGACTAATAGTACTTTGGACACTGTACAACAGCCAAGATGGGAAGGATGGGAGGCAGCCCTGCCCAGCTAAATCCTCGAGGACTAGCAAGCACTCGTGGAAAGAGACAGGGTGACGGCCTTAGCCAGCGGAATTCTGGAATACGAATTTGGCCACATTTCTCCTAACTCTCCTACCCTTTTTCTGCCAATAAAACGTTTTCATTATCATCATCATGCAAATTGTATTCAGATTGACATCGGGAAGGTCGAACCTACCACCATTGGTGCTATATAGCCGAACGTAACTACGGCAAATTAATTAGGACCTACCTAATTAGGACACTCGAATGCATGGCGTCTGGTGCGAAGCGAAACCGCGACATTTCCGGTTCTTGAGGGCTTAAGGCACAGTTCTTAAATTATAGTTATTTAGAGTAAAGGTAATTATTATTCATATGTACACACGCACCCGAACTCGTGACCTTTGGTAGGAGAAAATAAGTAATAGGAAGTAACAACGCGTCAGCCAAAAAATGTGAAGTAATATAATGAATGTATCGTGGCATGTAGGCTTTTGTGTTGTTCCGGTTTAGCGCAAGGCAAAGTGACTGTCAACTTTTTGTTTTCTTTCATTCAATTACGTAGTCTAGATAACATCACCGAAGCTATCCATGGTGTCATTGTTTGTTCTTATGTTTTATATAACTAATAAAGGTCGTGCCTCTCGGTTTCCTTTCTCCATGTTCATCACATAGTTAGTGTCTGGAGTCCTGCAGTTTTGGTGACTTCAGGTGGTATATGTGGGTTTATTGAGCAGTTGCCTTCGAGCGAGAAGTTCACGTAGACGTGGCGCCTGTGACGAAATGGGCATTGGCATTGGTGGAGGCATTGGCAAAGACTCCCAGGGTTAGTTAATGTAGGGAAACAAATTCTTCGGACTGTGACTGGAAAACGGCGCCACTGTAGCTCCAAGTTCAATGGGTAAAAGCATCGCACAGTAATTCGAAGACTGGGATTCCAATCACACCGGCCCCCAGTTCTTTTTCATAAACTTTCATTTCCATTTATTTACCCTTCCGATAATTAATAGGAATTGGAGATGCATGCCTCTGTGCTGTGATTGGTGTCATTTTTAATGGTTTCTTATGATAGGACTAACAAAGATCGGGCCACTCAGTTTCCTTTCCTTTCGTTCAAATATATATATATATATATATATATATATATATATATATATATATATATATATATATATATCGGCTGAATTATATGTATATATCGGCTAATCGGCTGAATTGAGTTGTAGGCCAGGCGCCTATAACGCACAATTATTCCAATATGTTTTTATTGCAATCTCCTGACGTAAAATCTCCCGCCAACTGAAGCATCGGGCGGTGACAAGGACGGTTGTTTATAGAGACCAATCAAATGCTTTCCTCGTTTATAGGAGGTCACTTTTGTTTGTTTTGAAAACGAATAACATTGCCTACATTGAGCGGCTCGTCTGATCTAATTGGCTGATAAGAGGCGACGAGCACGGCTTAAATGGAGAGGGATTCGATGGGGCCGAGCCAGCGCACTGAAAATCTATAACCGGATGAAGAGGGTGATGCGGCGTCTGCGATTGGTCCGCTATCCCTTACTTAGCTTTAGTTGGGTAGTTGGGCTCACTCTGAAGCCGGAAAATTTTCGCAAAAGGAAATCTGGAGTCCACCCCAACCCACAGAAGACAGCTGTCATCGCAAAGTTCCAGCAGCCTATCGACAAGAAGTCAGTTGGAGATTCCTTGGCATGTGTGCCTACTACAGGCGCTTTGTCAAGGATTTTTGACATATCGTTGAGTCGCTGACCCATCTAACTAAATGAGATGTCGAGTTGAAGTGGAAAACGCCGCAGAGAGGCGCTTTTCAAAAACTCAAACAACGCATGCAATCGCCACCGGTACTTGCGCACTTGCAGAAGGATGCCCATACAGAAATCCACACTGACGCTAGCAGTCTAGGCCTCGGTGCCGTCCGATCCGAGAGGCATCACGGACTTGAACGGGTCATAGCTTACGCTAGCGGGTCGGTGTCAAAAGCGGACAGCAATCATTCTGCGACCGAAATGGAATGTCTCGCCATTACTTGGCGTACAGCAAATTCCGCCCTTGCCTGTATGGCAGGTCGGTCAAGGTCGTTAGCGAACACCATGTGTTGTGTTGGCCAGCGAATTCAAAGGCGCCTCTACGAAGTCTGGCACCGTAAAGCCTGAGACTACAGGAATATCACATCAAGTTATCTACAAGTGCGGATGAAAACACTAATTCCGACTGCCTGTCTCGCACTTCGGTGGACCCGCCGCCCCAAGATCGCCAAGGAGAGAGCGCCATTTTAGGTACAATAAGCGCAGACGACATTGCCATACATCAGCGAGTGGAGCTGGAGCTCAAAAGCCTTGCTGAGAACTTGCAAGACGAGAACTACAATGTCCCGAGAGTATTTACGCGCGGATTGTTTTCGTTTTTCTTACGAAACGAGGTCCTCGTATAGAACGTCTCGCCGGACCATGCAAACTACTTTCCCGTGTTGCCCGCAACATTCAGTCAGAACTACTGCACACCCTGTACGATGATAAGACAGCCGGGCCCCTGGACTTTTGCCATACGCTCACAAGAATATCAGAGAAGTGCTCACCACCGACGTCGCCCGTTACGTCAAGGCATCTCGAGACTGCCAGAGAGGGGACCCCACTGACAAGTCTGGCGGGATTACTACAGCCGATCGAGCACCCTTGCGGTCCGTTTCAGGACATAGGGATCGATATGTTGGTCCCTTTGCGACGCCAACATCTGGAAAGAACTAGGTCGTCGTGGCTCCCGGCTACCTCATCCGCTGCGCCGAAACGCAAGCTCTACCTAAAGACAGTGCGGCCAAAGTCACTAAAAACTTCATTCACAAGTGCTGCAGTGACATGGTGCCCCAGAAGTCCTCATCACTGGCAGAGGAACGGCCTTCACTGCAGAGCTCACTCAAACCATTTTGCAATACAGCCAGACAAGCCACACGGCAACTGCCTACGTCTGCAGTCAAATGGTTTTACGGAGCCGCTGAACAAGACCATCGAATTCATGCTTGCAACGGATGTCGACGTCAAACACGAGGTGTGAGGTGCTATCCTGGCGTACGTAACCTTCGCTTACAGCATGGTGGTGTAGCAAACAACGATCGCGCCGTTCAAGCTGGTTTACGGCAGAAAACCGACGAGAACTCCCGACGCCATGCTGCCACATGACACCGACGAAGAAAACATCGGTGTCGACGCCTATCCCGAGCACGCCGAAGCCCGACAGCTCAGTCGACTGCGCATCAAGAAACAGCAGAGGACCGACAGCCGACACTACAATCTTCAAAGAGAGGACTTAGAATACCAGCGTGACGACCGTGTTGGAGTATGAACTCCGATACGCCGACGAGGGCTTACCGAGAAACTGTTACACCGCTATTCCGGACCCTACAAGATCATCGGATGAATTCGTGCACTGGACTGTGAGATCGCGCTGGACGGCATTTCGTGATCACTGGGGCGCCCCGCACCACCTGAAGCCATTCACCTGGTGCGCTTTCTGCCTTTCTACGCCCGGTGAAAAATTGAAGGGCTCAGTTTCTCGGTATTTCATCATTGCTGTTTTTTCTTTATTATGTGTTGTTTTGTTTTCGCATTCATATTAGTAGCACCGCGACGATCCTCTTTAGGGGGGGGGGGGGCATTGACACGTGTACTTGTCTATCAAGCCACCGTGTTTTCACCGTCTAAAATATATTAGCGCTTAGCGCAGCACGCGCTGGCATGTATCGGAGTTTCTGGACTGCTATCGATGGTTGTGTCCACTGTCTATTGTCACCGAACCTTGTGTGACCTGAATGCATGCATGCGCGACACGAATTGTGTGCGTTGAACATTCTGCATAACACGGGGGCACCAGCGGTTATTCTGGAACCTTCGATAACTCATGCATAATATATGACTCACGCTTGGCCAGCAGATCAGATTTCGACGATCGCCGATCTTGCGCGCCGCTATCACTGAGCTTTGAGTGCAACTTGTCTTTGTGGGGACAACTTCGCCCTGTAAAAGTAAGTTCCGTCATTCGCAGCTTCGCTGATTTCTAACCATCACTACTACATTATATATATATATATATGTATATATATATATATATATATATATATATATAGATATATATATTGCAAATGCGGTTTATTACACGAGGTGCCGAACACGGGGTGAACGCTTCACTGAGCACAGTCTCTAAGCTCGAGTAAATCCTGCTACCTTCGTCCGGGCGTTCTTCTTCATTACAGTGGCCCCATCCGAAAAAGGAGCCATCCTGGCGACTTAGTCTGAATATGAGGCCGCAGAATCATGATGAGGCCTGAACCGCTGGACGGGAGATTTCGTGGTTACGACGACGCATGTCAGAAGGCGATGTGAGTGGCTCTATGAAGTAGTTGATGAGAAAAGTTCGCTGCAGAATGCGCTCATATTCAGGATGACGTTTTGAAGCGAGTCCTGGTGTGGGAGTCGGTACGGACAGACAAATGAGGGTTACCGGTAGGAAAGGTGCAGTCGAGTCGCGAGCATTGTGTTTTCTTTTTGGCGATTATGATCGTCTGAAGTAAAATGGCCGGCCAACTGACGATATTCTTCAGCTTCTCTTGTGGCGTGCACGATTGGTAAGCATTTTGATGGATCTGGGTGGCAGGGCAGAATGGTGTCGATTGTATGCGCAGGATGATGGCCATAAAGAAGATACAAGAGGCAGAAACCGGTAGTGGCTTGCGTTGCGGTATTGTAGACGTAGGTGACCAACGGAATAACTAGCGTTGAATTCCAATGGCGGAGTCGGAGCAGCCGACGGACTCCTCGAGCGAGCACTCGACTCTGGCGCAGAGCAACGTCTCCAGATCCGCGAGTGGAACACAACCTGCGCCGCCGGAGCAAGGCGGAAGCGGAAGTTCTATCACCGAGTTACCCAGGATACCTTGCACGTTGTCATTTCCTTCCGCTGTTTGCTTCCAGCACCGCCGCACCGGTTACTTGTCTCTTCAGCGCCGTTCACCTGTTGCCTTTTTAAAAGTGCGGAATGGATATCTCGCCAAGCGTGCAGCAGCTTTTGCTTCCTAGCGAGTCGTGACCGGTGGCGCCTCCCAGCAGGCAAACGTGGTAAAGGAAATACGTCATGCAGAGTTCCGGTCCACTCCGCCGATTTTGGCGGAGCATCTTTTTCTGCTCCACGGAGTGACTCCCGCTCTGAATCCACTCCGACTCTCTCATTGGAACACCTTACTCCCGCCCTCACTCTGTCATTGGAACAACCTTGCTCCGAAACGAGCAGAAAAACTTACTCCGACTCCGCCATTGCAATTCAACATAGGTCCCGATTGGAGCGGTCGGATGCGAGGTACACAGCGAGCATGTCACCCACAGTGCAATTAAAGTGATCGATGGCACCATTGGTTTGAGGATGATAGATGGTGCATGTACAACGAACAATAGCGCATCCAGCAAGCAATTTTTTAACCATTTAACCATTTAGCGCGGCCTCGGTTGCTGAGGAGTTCACAAAGACCTCCATGACGAAGCACAAAACGGCATAGTATAAGAGTGACGATTTCCTGCGCTGTAGCAGCTGGGAGGGCAGTAGTCCCTGCATAGCGGGTTAAGTGGTCGGTGGTAGCTATAACCCACCCGTTGCCGGACGTAGACAAAGGAAGTGGACCATATCAATCGATACCGATATGATTAAAAGATTTAGATGGGCATGGCAGGGATTGGATGCACGGGCTGGAGGTGCGGCGGAGATTTTCGTTGCTGACATTCCCGACAAGACTTCGACGAAGCTCGGAACGAAGGCGTACATCCCCCGCTAGTAGTAGAGTTGCTGAAGGCACTCATACGTCTTGAAAACGCCGATGTCGCCACACAGTACGTCGAAGTGAAAATAGGAACAAATCTCTGATCTTGAGGCTCTCGGGATGCCCAGCAACTACGTAGGTACTTCTCATGCATAGCAGCGCCGGCACAGGAGCTGATCACTGGTCGCAAAAGGAGGAACTTGGCGCCGAAGTGTCCGAGAGACCGGAATTATTGAGGTATCCGAGAGAAGGTCGAAAAGGCATGCAATTCAGGGGACATTGTGTTGTTCGGAAGCAGTAGTACCAGAGTCAAGAGATGACAACGCGCACTTACAGGGTGACTCATGAGTGGCCTCTAGGGAGAGTAGTGAGTGGGGAAGAGCGTCAGCGTCGGAATGCTTCCGCCCGGAGCGATACACCAGGCGTATGTCATACTCCTCAATTCGCAGCGCCCCGCGAGCGAGGCGGACAGATGGGTCTTTTCGATTTGAAAGCCAACACAGCGCATGGTGGTCGGTCACTACGTCAAAATAGCGGCCACATATACAAGGGCGAAACTTCCAAAGCGCGCAGACGAAGGCCAAGCACTCCTTCTCCGTGACGCTGTAATTGCCCTCCGCCTTGGTCTGCGTGCGCCTTCCATAAGCCACGCGTATTCTGCCTAATCAGAATGACGCTGTGCTAGAAAAGCACCGAGGCCTAGACCACTTGCGTCGGTATGTACTTCAGTGGGATGTTGAGGATCGCAATGGTGAATAGGTGGCGTCGTGAGAAGATGGCGCAAGGTGGTTAATGCATGGTCGCAGACAGGGCACCACGATGAGACGTCTTTGGCGCCACGACGCAACTGCGATAGAGGTGATAGTATCGATGTAAAATTTTGAACGAAGCACTGTAAATAAGAGCGTAAGCCGATGAAACTGCGACAGTGAAGTGAGCTTAGGAAACGCAGAGACGGTCTGCAATTTCTACGGACCCGGATGGATGCCATCCTTGGACACAACGTGGCCGAGCATCCTCAACTTGCGTGCGGCAAAGAGACGTTTCTTGAGATTAAGTGGCACACCAGCGTTGCATGAGGAACTCAGCATATGGTGAAGGCGACGCAGATGTGCCGCAAAATCAGGGACGAACACCACGATGTCGTCAAGGTAACATAGACATGTCTTCCATTTAAGGCCGCGAAAAACGTTACCCACCATTCTTTCGAAGATAGCAGGCGCGTTGCAAAGGGCGAAAGGCATGACGGTGAACTCATATAGGCCATCTGGTGTAACAAAACCTGTTTTTAGGCGATCGGCCTCCACTATCGGCACCTGCCAGCAGCCTGTGCGCAAATACAATGATGAGAAGAACTCGGCTCATTGTAAGTAGTCGAGAGCCTCATCGATGTGTGGCAATGGCAATGTGTAAGCATCTTTCAATGTGATCTTGTTCTAAGCGCAGGAAAGCTACACAGAAGCGCATAGAACCGTCTTTCTTTGTCACAAGTACCACTGGAGAAGCCCATGGGCTCTGTGAAGGTTTAATCGCGTCTTGACTGAGCATGTTGCCGACCTGGTCGGCAATGACGCGGCGTTGCGTAGCGGATACGCGATACGGACGTTGGCGCAGCGGTGAGTGGGAGCCAGTGTCGATGTGGATGGTGCTCGACTGTTTATGCGTAGCCGAAGAATGCTCGTGTGACGTCGAAAGAAGTTCGGGAGAGCTGCAGAATCGTAAGAAGCTGGGATCGCTGCGAGGTTTCAGACGCTCGGCGATGAATGGGCTGAACTCATCTGTAGATGTTGGATCAGGAGCAGAGAGGGCGCTCAGATCCAATATGGCCGTATGGGGCGCCTCGTCGGGGACGGATACAATCTGCATGGAATCGATGGTCTTGATGTGGCCAAGGCATTCTTGACGAAGTAATGTGGCCAGGGATAAAAGCATGTTATAAACGGGAATTGTGCGGAAACCGTCAGCGAGGTCAGCAGTACCATAAGGCAGAGGAAGGGCTCTTCGGCCAACGAAGAGGTCGGACAGCGTGAAGAAGACGGTTCCTTCTTAGATAGCACCACATGAGGCATGTACAAGTGCTGACGAGCACGGCAGTATATTGGTATTGTAGTGGACCAAACTCATAGAGCCTCACGGTGGAATAAGAAGAGACTGGACTAGCTCTATCAGGCATATAGGCACGACGATAGTAGCCGTGACATCAACGTAGTCATCTGTTTAATAAATGGCAATTCTTTGCGGGTCTTCTGTTCCTACAAGTTGGTGACCACGGACGTGATACCTCATCACAGCTGTATACGTCTACCAAATTACATCTCGACGCACTGGAACCAGCCACCGAACAACAATGTCTCGAAGAAAACGGAACGTTTTCCGTTGCCGCACTGAAAACTCCCGATTTATGGCCCTCGGACAGAAATGGGACACGTCTTTTCTCACTGCCGTCAACGGTTCCAACATTAAAACGTACGGTAATGAATCTGTCACGCTTGACCTTGGTCTGCAACACCCTTTTCGATGGCTATTTACCGTCACTGATGTCCGCGGGCAAATAATCGGCGCTAATTTTCTGTGGAAGTTTAACCTTCTCGTCCACCTTCACAGCTGTCACCGTCTTTACTCCTCAACGAACCTGTCCGTAGAAGGTATCGCCACGTCTGCACCACCTTTGCGTCTCATACAAGTACACACACAGGTACCGAAACCTTGGTGCGCCATTCTGCTGGAATTTCCAGAGCTGTTGAAGCCACCCTCGCCAGATCGTGCTATAGGGCACGACACGCACCACACTGCGACTAAAGAAGCACCAGTCCACATCGAGGCGTAGTTTCGCCGTCAGTGAGCCAGGTGGCCAAATACGACAACGTCGTCAGTGCGCTTAACCCGACCACTGCAGCTTTGGTCCGCAACATTTTGCTAGCTCCTCCGCCTGGCGATCAGTACGCTACCTTTAAGAGGTAGTTGCTAGGGCGCACCACCGAATTTGAGTCGCGATGGATTCAACAGCTCCTCTCATTGGAGGAACTTCGTGACAAAAACCGACTGAGCTGCTTCACCGCATGACACAACTCCTGGGAGCCAGTCCTTCATCAACAGACTCTAAAATCTTTTGGGGGCTTTTGTTACAGCGTCTACCGAACCAGGTAGGCATAATTTTATGTGCCTCAAGTCGAGAGCTTGGCGACGATGGCAGACCAGATTATCGATTCTTTTCATCCTGTGATATTAACTGTTTACCGTAGTAATGCACCCGTTGCGACACAACCCCAGGTACAGCAGCACTTTGAAGAACCCGACAGTTCAAGCATGCACCTTGCTGCGCAATAAAGGAGCTAACCAGGTGGCTGCCTTACGCTTTCGGTCGAATAACCATCAGCAGCGGCATCGCTCGCACAATCAAAACGTGCCACGCCATCCGTCTCCATTTATTTGTTGCTGTCACGCCAGATATGGCACTAGCGCATGGCAGTACCGTCCGCCTTCCAACTTGCCGGGTAACGGTTGGGCCAGTCACTCATGACGGCTAGGCTGGCTTTATATCAAGCTGGCCCTTCTATGTCACCAACCGTGTCACGAAAGTTAGCTATCTTGTAGACAGTGGTCCGGAAATTTGTTGCATTCCCCCTACTTCTCATGACTGCAGAACACATCGCCATGACACGTCTTTTCTCACTGCCGTCAACGGTTCCAACATTAAAATGTACAGCAATGAATCTGTCCCGCTTGTCCTTGGTCTGCAACGCCCTTTTCGATGGCTATTTAATGTCACTGATGTGCGCGGGCAAATAATCGGCTCTAATTTTCTGTGGAAGTTTAACCTTCTCGTCGACCTTCCCAGCTGTCACCATCTTTATTCCTCAACGAACCTGTCCGTAGAAGGTATCGCCACCTCTGCACCACCTTTGCGTCTCATACAAGTACACACACAGTTACCGAAACCATGGTGCGCCATTATGCTGGAATTTCCAGAGCTGTTGAAGCCATCCTCGCCAGATTGTGCTATAGGGCACGAAACGCACCACCCGGCGACTAAAGAAGCACCAGTATACGTACGACCAGGCCGCTTAGCACCAGACCGGCTGCAAATTGCAAAGCAACAATTGGAACACATCATTGAGTTGGGCTTCGTTTGTGCTTCCGCTAGCCATTGGTTATCTGCTTTACGGATGGTGCCTTAGAAGACGGGTGAGTGGCGACTCTGTGGCGATTGCCGCGCCTTAAACAAAGTGACGCGTCTTCATAAGTACCCTATACCTCGCATCCATGATTTCACCGATTTGCTTCATGGGTGCTACATATTTAGCAAGATGGATCAAGCAAAAGCCTACCATCAAATCCCTATACAGCCTTCCAACATTCCTTAAACCGCAATCATTACCCATTTTGCCATATTGTTACGTGAAGCTGAAGCCGAATACTATTTACAATTTTTTTACAAGGAAGTTCACGGAGGCCAAAATGGCGACGCTAGACCAAGCCGGCACACACGTCGTCTTCGTCCTTCTCAGTGCAGTCACACTGTGGCAACTGTTCCGTAGCATCACCCTCCGGTGTAGAAGCACCGTCCCGGTGCTTAATCTAAACATCCGCGGTGAAACGTGTGTGGTATAGTTTTAGTCTTGCAACGTGAACGATGTCACTTGCAGCTGATGATGACGCTGAGAGATCGACGGGGATGATTTCATACGTGACATCGGTCACTTGTCGTACCACACGGTAAGGGCTAGTGTAGCGCGACAGCAGCTTTTCGCAAAGGCCCACACGTCGAACGGGTGACCAGAGAAGCACCAGAGAACCCGGAGAAAAGTGCACGTCCCGATGGTGGCAATTATAGAGGCATCTCTCATGCTCCTGTGAGGCCTCGAGAAGGGTGCGGGCGAGCTGGCGCGCGTGGTCGGCGTGTGCGATCGCGTCACGGGCGTATTCAGTGGCGGAACGTGTGGCTGAGGGCAGCAAAGTGTCCAAGGGCAACACGGGTTCTCGGCCATATAGGAGATAGAATGGTGAATAGCCGGCGGTGTCGTGAAGCGATGAATTATACGCGAACGTTACATATGGTAAGTGAAGATCCCAGTCGTGGTGGTCGGTCGCAACGTACTTTGAAAGCATGTCGGTGATGGTCCGGTTGAGGCGCTCCGTGAGGTCGTTGCTGTGTCGGTGGTAGGACTTACTGAACTTGAGCTTTGTCGAGCAGGAGCGGAGGATGTCCTCGACGACGGCCGACAGAAAGCTGCGGCCACGGTCAGTGAGTAATTGGCGGGGAGCACCGTGCACTAAAATGATGTCATACAGCAGAAAGTCAGCAACGTCAGTAGCGCAACTTGTCGGGAGGGATCTGGCGATTGCGTACCGCGTATCAAAATCGGTAGCGACGGTGACGCATTTATTTCCGGAGCCCGAGAGAGGAAATGGTCCAAGAAGGTCTAGACCGACACGGAAAAAGGGTTCGGGTGGGATGTCTATTGGCTGGAGACATCCAGCTGGAGGTATGGAGGGCTTCTTCCGGCGCTGACAGGGCTCACAAGCGGCAAGGTAGCGCCGCACGGAGCGGGCGAGACCCGGCCAAAGGAATCGACGGCGTACACGGTCGCATGTGCGCGAGACGCCCAAGTGTCCAGCCAAGGGAGCGTCGTGAAGTTGTTGGAAGACAGTCGAACGCAGGTGCGATGAAATGACGAGCAGAAGGTCAAGGCCGTGTGGATCACAACTGCGGCGGTATAAGGCCCCCTCTTTAAGGAGAAACAACCGGAGAGAGGCGTGGGCAGAAGTTGACTCCAGATGGGCGATGAGGGCTGCTAATGAAGGACCGCGCCGTTGCTCGTTGCCGATTTGAAGCAACTGGGATACAGAGAAAACGCAAGTGATGGCGTCCGCATCAGCCGGTTCGTCGACGGGGTAGCGGTACAAACATTCGGCATCCTGGTTCGAGCGTCCCGTCTTATATACCACGAAGAAGGTATATTATCTTGCAGGCGTAACGCCCAGCGAGAGAGTCGTCCCGTGGGGTCCTTGAGCGAGGATAGCCAGCAGAGAGCGTGGTGATCAGTGATGACACAGAAGGGGCGTCCGTACAAGTATGGATGAAATTTCCCAACAGCCCACACAAGAGCGAGGCACTCGCGCTCTGTGATTGAATAATTGCGCTCGGCGGGTGATCGAAGTCGGCTGGCATATGCTATGACGCGATCATGTCCACGCTGGCGCTGTGCTAACACTGCTCCTATGCCGTGACCACTGGCATCAGTTCGAACTTCCGTTGAGGCAGACGGGTCAAAATGGGCCAAAATTGGAGGCGTGGTAAAGAGAGTAGTCAGCTGCGAAAAAGATGCGGCATGGTCAGGACTCCAAGAAAAAGGGCCGTCTTTCTTGAAGAGGTCGGTAAGGCGACGTGCGATGGTCGCAAAATCCTTCACAAAGCGTCGGAAATAAGAGCACAGCCCTACGAAAATACGAACGTCCTTGGTAGACTTCGGAACAGGAAAATTCGTGACGGCGCGAATTTTGTCCGGATCGGGTCGCACGCCTCTCGCGTTTACGATGTGTCCAAGGACGGCGATTTGGTGGCGAGCGAAATGACATTTTGACGAGTTCAACTGGAGACCGGCGCGGCGGAACACGTCAAGAATCTCTGAAAGACGGTCTATATGCGCGTCGAATGTGGGCGAATAAACGATGACGTCGTCCAGATAGCACAAACAGGTGGACCACTTGAACCCCTGAAGCAAAGTGTCCATCATTCGTTCGAAGGTGGCGGGCGCGTTACAGAGACGGAAGGGCATCACCTTGAACTGATAAAGGCCGTCAGGGGTAACAAATGCAGTTTTCTCTCGGTCCATGTCATCGACGGATGTCTACCAGTAGCCGGACCGCAAGTCGATAGAAGAAAAATAGGTGGCACCGTACAGGCAGTCTAGAGCGTCAGCAATATGTGGCAAAGGGTACACGTCCTTTTTTGTGATTTTGTTCAGGTGGCGATAATCCACACAAAAGCGCCACGTTCCATCCTTCTTTTAGACAAGTACGACGGGAGGTGCCCAGGGACTACAGGAAGGCTTGATAATGTCCTTTGCAAGCATCTGTTTGACATCCTGTTGGATAACATCTCGTTCCGACGCAGAAACACGTTATGGACGTCGGTGTATAGGGTTCACATCGCCAGTATTTATGCGATGGGTCACGATGGACGTTTGACCTAAGGGTCGATTGTCAAAATCAAAAATGTCGCGATAGCGTTCAAGAACGCGGCAAAGAGCTTCATCTTGAGCAGGTGTCAGGCCAGAGGAAACCATCTTCTTAATGTCGACGTCAGATGATGATGATGATAGCAACTTTATTGTACCGCCGGATAAGGAGGCCCCTACTCCCCGTCCGCGGCACACAGGCCTTGGGGACGGGGGCCGGAACCTCCGCGATTAGAAGCAATCAAAGAGGCCTTGACTCTTCGCGGCTTCTTCCGCCAGGCGGATGGCGCGTTGCTGTGTAGTAGGGTCCTCGCTCCGCAGCAGGGCTTCCCAGGCCTCTCTACAATTTATGTTTACTTTAGCGCCTGGTGAGCTAGCGCATTCCCAGATTATGTGACCGAGGGTCCCTCTCGCCCCACAGTGTTTGCACTCATCGTTTTCTCTATCATGCATGACAGGGTAGGCCCAGACCGGGTAGTACCGAGCGATGACGTCACGGTATGGGCGGAGCTGTAACGATCTTCCGCTGTGAATGGCTCGACCTCATCATCCTGCAAAGCGCGAATTATAGCCAAGGAGATCCCCTGAGGCAGAACCTGCGCGGTTAGCGCGAAATTGACAAGTGGAAGGCAAGTGCGGTTGCCGGTAATTTTCAGCACAGTGTGCGGCACGGTAACACCATGTGTAAGCATAACGGCTGGAATTCGTGTGCCCACGGAACTGGCCGTCAGGTTTAGCTGGTGAGGAAAACAACTCGACGTGTGTCACAGACTGAGGCGGTAGGCGAATAAAATACATGTAGCTCAAATGGCTTGGAGGTGGTTCCACAGGGTCGGCAAGAAGAGGCAAGTCAAGTTGAAGTGAGCCGGCCGAAGAGTCAATGAGGGCAGAATGATTGGCAAGAAAATCCAGACCGAGAATGAGTTCGTGAGGACAATGCTCGATGACGGTGAAGAGAACTACGGTGTGTCTCTCAGCAATGGTGAGTCGGGCATAACACAGGACAACAATAGCCACAGTCGCTCTGTCGGCTACTTGTACAACTCGGTTCGGGGCTGGTATCAGAAGTTTCTTGAGCCAAAGGCGAAGAGCAGCACTCATAACGGACACATGCGCCCCAGTGTCAATCAACGCGCACACAGGAGCATTGTCGACAAGAACGTCCAAAAGATTCTTGTTCATGGGTAAGGTGAAGCGAGGATCTCGTGCCAATGTCGTCAATGCAGCTTCACCTCCAGAAGCTGCACTGTCTAGTTTTGCGGTCGGGGGTGCGGCGAGTAGGTCGGAGAAGGAGCACGGCGTGACGGGGACGAGCGAGATTGGCGGCGGGAGGGAGAAGGCGAGCGGGAGTAGCGGGGTTGTGTCAAAGGTGTCGCAGGGTCAGATGATGAAGCGGGCATAGAAGTGGCGAAGGAAAAGGATGCGCTAGAGGGGCGAGGGGGTAATCAGGATAATAGAGCGTCGGAGAAGTCCAGCGGCTGCGGCAGTGGCGAACGACATGTCCAATGCGTCGGCAGTTAAAAGAGATCGGCTTGTCGTCCACGGTTCGCCATTCGGAGGGGTTGCGCTGTCCATAAGAGGAGTAAGAAAAGCGCGGTGTAGACGTGCGCTGAGACAAAGGCTCCGAGCGTACGGAACGAATAAAGTGCAAGCCGACGTTTGACAACTCTTGACGGACGACGGTCTGGATCAAGGAGGTTGTCACCGGAGAATGATCAGGTAACGGGAATGAAGGGGCCACCGGTTGTGCCGCTTCGATCTCACGACGAATGATGCGGGCAAAGTTGTCACATCGCGACGGCTGGTGGAAGAGGTCGTCACAGGATGACGTAGCAGCTGTGTTGGGAAGTCGTGTGATGTCCTGTGATACCCGGCGGCTTTTAGCACGCTCGAGGCGGCGGCACTCCTTGAGGATGGTATCGATGCTGGTGATGTTTGTAAACACCAGTAAATTGAAGGCGTCTTCAGCAATGCCTTTGAGGACGCGATTAACCTTGTCGTCCTCAGTCATGTACGGGTCAGCCTTGGCACAAAGGGCCAAGACGTCGAGAATGTACAAGTAGGACTCGGTCGGCCGTCTATGCACGTGTGGCAATGGCTTTCTTGGCATTGACTTGCCGACCAAACGGATTGCTAAAAAGGTCGCGTAGCTTGTCTTTGAAGAGATCCCAGCTGGAGATCTCCTCTTCGTGAGTCTGGAACCACGCCAATGGAGCTCCGTCGAGGTATAAAAGTACGTTGGCAAGCATAATACTCGGATCCCACCTGTGACTGGTGCTGGCACGTTCGTATAAGCAGACCCAGTCGTCAACATCAGGACTGCCGACTCCTTTGAAAACACCAGGATACCGAGGTGGGGAAATGGCGACGTAGGTCGGGGCTGCAGGCGGAGACGCTTGCGTAGATGAAGGGCCGCCAGCAGGAGCCGAAGTTGCATTGTCACCGTTGCGACCGCTGCGAAGCTCCATGAGGGGTACGGGGAACGTCCACCTCGACCAAATTAATGTTACGTGAAGCTGAAGCCGAATACTATTTGCAATTTATTTAAAGGGAAGTACACGCAGGCCAAAATGGCGACGCTATATCAAGGCGGCACACACGTCGTCTTCATCCTCCTCAGTGCAGCCACACGTTGGCGGCTGTTCCGTAGCAATATTTTAATACGTGCGCATGTCATACTGCCTCCGTAATGGCGCTCAAACATTTCAGCTGGTCGTCGATCAAGAACTCCGCTGCCTGACCTGTTGCTTCGTATATTTATAAGACAGTATTTTATTCAGTGGCTCTGCTGTGGAACGCGAATCTGGCCTACCTAAGGTGTTTGAACGCCTCCGGTAATATGGGCTGGTTGTAAACATTTCGAAGAGTGAGTTTGTGGTTGCTTCTCTCGAATTCTCGGGCCATCGAGTAAACGAGCGTGGCGTCCAACCCGTGCCATCTTGTGTCCAAGCCATTAAAGATTTCCCCCGTCGGTCTTCCACGAAGCAATTAGGGGCATTTCTAGCCTCAGCAATTGCTATCACCGGTTCATCCTCGTTGTGCTTCAATTTTACGGCCTCTGCACATTCTACTCTCTGGTACACCACAAGCTTGCACGCCTACATTGTTGACTAATGCAGCTGAATTTGATTTTATCTCTGCCAAGAACGTCCTTGCTACCACTACTCTACTAGCACACCCGCATCCAGACGCTCCAATGTCCCTTATGGTAGAGGTTTCTGACATTGCCCTTGGGGCCGCGTTTGAACAACTGGTTTACAAGACATGCTAGCCAATACCTTTCTTTTCAAGGAAGCTGACCCCTCAAAACCCGGTACAATACTTTCAGGCGCACATCGCTAGGACTCTACCTCGCAGTCCGCACTTCCGTCAAAATTTTGAAGGGCGTCAGTTCTTTATTCTGACCGACCATAAACCGCTCATTTATGCAGTTCCTCACACACTCCCTGCGAAATTCGCCACCTTGCATATATCTCCGAATTCACTACTGATATTCGCCATATCAGTGATGCCGATAATCCTATCGCTGGCGCTTTGTCACGGATTCATATAAATGCAAGCCAACTAAATCGTTCCGGCATTGACATCGTCCGGCTCGCTAACGTTCAATGCACAGACCGCGAACTTCAAACACTCCGAACTGCCAACAATTCTCTGTGCCTCGAAAATACTGTGACGCGCTGACGAAGAAGACTTTTTAAGCTTGATCAGAAGAAGGCGATGCTCTGGACTTCGCGCGCTGTCTACCATAATATGAGATGCTACAATTATTGTAAATATCCTTTAAATATACTTCCGACTACTCTTAACCCCGTAAGACTTTTGGTGGGAGTTGCGGGATCATTGTCGAGACGGATTCAGGCAGCGGATGCTCCTTGGCTGCATTTACAATGCCAGTTCAAGGCGAGGATGTTTCGGGCACGTCGGCAACCTAGCACAACCCTGCAACATTGCAATTCTAGCACAACCCTGCAACGCAGGATACTTTTCTGGCACCGAAGACACTGATGTTGAAGACTGGCTTCAAATATATGTGCGTGTGAGCGCCTGCAATCACTGGGACCCGTCGAATATGCTCGTTAATTTGTTATTTTGCATCGTGGGGGGGGGGGGCACGGCACGCCTCTGGTTTCAGATCCACGAGTAGGAACATACTTGCTGGGACATTTGTAAACAGAAGCTCAAGGATTTATTTGGTAAGCCTGTTGGACGTCAGCACACCACCCGAAAAGGCCTCGCTTCCAGTGTCGAGACGTGCACTGAATCCTACCTCCCGTACATCCAGGACGTGCTTGCTCTGTGCCGCAAAGTGGATCCGAAGATATTCGAACCTGATAAAGTCGCACATGTCACTAAGGGCGTAGCAGATGATGCCTTCCACCTCCTTGTGTTCAAGAAAGCTTCTACTGTGGAAGCCTTTACTACCGAACGCCGACGGTTTCAAGGAACCAATAGCCTCCGCGTTGCCCACCCATTTCCCCGCCTTCCAAACACGGCTGCTACGTCAACCTGCGAAGACCTCCGCCGTCTGCCTACGCCCAGTCGCTCTGATGACATCCTACATATAATCCGTCGTGAAATAAGACAGAAAGTGGAGCTAGTTGGTAAGGATTCATTATGCAAAAAGAGGGCTGAGGCGTGTAGACAGGACACAAGAGAAGAGAAGTGGACAACATGAACGCCTCTTGTGTCCTGTCCGCGTGCCTCACCCCTTTTTTTGTATACTGAAACAGAAGCCGCATGTCCTTTCATGACTCCAACCCATGGCCTAGACAATTGCCAGGCGACCATCTTATTGATCCAGTCCGTCCTGCGCCAGGAATTGGCCAACGTTGGCTTGACCAACGTGTGCTGAATTAATCGGCCTAACTACATGCCTTGCAGCACTGTCATGCGTAACCGCAGCTTAAATGCTCCTACGCGGTGTCACCACATGGCGCAATCCAGGCGACAGGCCTATGCGCCTTGCTTGTGGCCGTATCGGCCAGATTTCACGTCACTGGCCCTCTTCGTGGAATTCGACCCCGTGGCCCTACCTCCATTTCCACGACCCTCATGCTGCTCCTCGCTTCCCTCCGCAAAGAGAGCCAGTAAATTCTGGCGACGCTTCTGTGCCTACCCGCTCTAGCTGCTCTCCTTCGCCACGTCGACGCTTTTCCCATCGCCCCCATCTCGTCGATCACCGTCCCCTAGCTCCTTCTGGCAAACCCTCCCTGAAAACTAACGGGTGCAGCACCTGGAGGTGGTG
This sequence comes from Dermacentor variabilis, assembly GCF_050947875.1. Taxonomy (NCBI): domain Eukaryota; kingdom Metazoa; phylum Arthropoda; class Arachnida; order Ixodida; family Ixodidae; genus Dermacentor; species Dermacentor variabilis. The sequence goes on from NC_134574.1 coordinate 45,808,870, forward strand.
CTGTGAAACCCACCCGACTCAAAAATCCTCTTCTGACCTTGCCCACACATCGTAACCTCCTCAAAGTGAACGTGGATGCTGTACCTGTTACAGCTCTGATTGACACTGACGCGCACGTATCTGTCATGAATGCTAAGCTTCGGAATCATCTCAAGAAAGTCCTCACTCCTGCTCCATCGCGTGTGGTCCCAGTCGCCGATGGTGGAACACCCGCCCTTATTGGCATGTGTCCCACTCGTGTGAGTGTCGCCGGATATCACACTTCTGTTTTATTTTATGTTCTAGAGCACTTCTCTCAAGACCTAATCCGGGAACTTAACTTTCTGTCTGTACTTTCTGCTCTGATCTTCTGGTGTTCTTCTGGTGTTGTGCAACTCGCTTTACCTGCTGCTATTCACCCTCGCGAGAGTGCTCCGATACGGCTATGTTCCACAGGGCATATTCGCTTCCCTCATCGTGCCGTTACCTGCATAGGTGTTTCACCCGTTTCACCTGTACCAGATGGTGACTACATCATATCCCCTAATCCGGATGCCCTGCTCTCGCATAACATCGCTTTTCCTCACACCGCCATTACCATTTTGTACAACACGTCGTGCCTGCCGATTGTGAACTATGGACTTTGTACACAAGTACTCCTGCACGGAATATCCCTGGCACAAATCACGCCGGCTGGAGGTTACCACATTTAGGTTTCAACATGTGACAGCTCCTCGTGTGCAACTCTTGGTTCTCCTCCTGCCGCTTCAGAATTGAATGTCCTAACGAAAATGATTGCTTCCGACCTTCCGCCCCAGCATGCTCCATAACTACGCTGCCCCTTTGCCTCGTACTGGGATATATTCTACCTTAGCGCCGTCTAGGAAAAACATCTGTCGTCATACATCAAATAAACACGGGTGATGCGAGCCCTATCCATCGGCGACCTTACCGCGTCTCGCTTACTGAGCGACACATCATCCAACACGAAGTTGTCAAGATGCTTTCTCGTAACATCATTGAACCATCTTGCAGCCCATGGGCACCCCCTGTTGTACTAGTTAAAAAGGACAAAAGTCGGCGATATTGCGTAGGTTATCCACACCTCAACAATGTAACAAAGAGGGACGTCTATCCGCTACCACGCATTCATTGACAATGCCCTGGATTTCCTGCTTGGAGCACAATATTTTTCGTCCATTGACCTTTGCTCCGGCTACTGGCGAATTGCGTTCGTCGATGACATGGACATCGAGAAGATGGCTTTTATTACTTTAGATGGCGTTTATCATCTCAAAGTGATGCCGTTCGGTTTGTGTAAACCCCCGCCACATTTGAACGAATGATGGACGCCTTCCGGTACGCTTTCAAGTGGTCTATCTGCCTCTCCATCCTGGACGACGTGATCGTCTTTGCCTCCGACTACTGCGATGCAGTTCGAGCGCCTATCGGCGATCCTATTTGTTTTGCGTCTGGCACAGCTACTACTAAATTTGTCCAAGTACCACTTTGGTCGTCATGAGATTCCTGTGCTCGGGCATGTCGTCGATTATATTAATGTACGCCCTGATCAGCCTAAAATACGGGCAGTGAAGGACATCCCCGTACCTACATGTGCCAAGGACGTGCGCAGCTTCTCCGGCCTTTGCTCCTTCTTCCGTCAGTTTGTCCGAAATTTTGCGGACGTTACACGCCCTCTTAATAAGCTCCTCACGAAAGACGCTGCCTTCGTTTGCGGCCCTGTGCAAGCTGGTGCTTTCATCGAGCTGATTGGGCTGCTTACCTCCCCACCTATTCTCTTTCACTTTGATGCGTCAGCTCCAACAGAAGTCCGTGCCGATGCTAGTGGCCATGGTATTGGAGCTATCTTGGCACAGAACCAACAAGGGCGAGAACGTGTTATTGTCTGTGCCAGCCGCCTCCGTCTGCTTAGCGCAAGTATTCTATCAGTGAACGCGAGCGTCTGGCTCTCGTTTGGGCAGTGGGCCAATTCCGCCCCTATTTGTACGACCGGCAATTCACAGTCATCAATGATCACAACGCTTTGTGTTGAATGTCGTCCCTCAAAGATCGTTAAAGGCGCCTTGACCGCTGGACTCTGCGCCTTCAAGAATACAACTATTCAATTCTATACAAGACCAGCCGGCTACATTTTGATGCGGACTACTTGTCGCGCCATCCTGTCGACCCACCTGACGTTTCTGAGACCTGCCATCCTTGTCCCCCTTCTCTCTCTGGCTGCTTTTTGCGATATTAGACCTCAACAACGCCGGGGCGCCTCCTTACAAGATCTCATTCAACGGCTCATTTCAAACACGTCCGATCCTTCCCTTCGCATGTTTGAACTTCACAATGGAATATTTTACCGCTCTAAGGTGCTCCAGGATGGCCCGGAGGGCCCTGACCGACTCTTCGTTGTGCCTGAGCATCTGCGTCAGGCTGTTCTCACCCAGCTTCATGATGTACCATCTGCTGGTCACGTTGGCGTGTCACGGCTTTATGACCACGTTCGTCGGCGCTTCTTATGACCTGGTCGATGCCGTGACGCCGACCGTGATATCGCTGCGTGTGACCTTTGTCAACGACGCAAAAAGCCGACCACACTCCCTGCTGGCCACCTTTAATCACTTCACGTACCATTCGCACCATTGTTCCACGTAGGTGCTGATCTTTTAGGCCTTTTTCTATGCTTCGGGAAACAAGTGTATTGTTGTAGCAATAGACTACGCCACCCGAAATGCAATCACATGGGCTCTTCCGACAAGCTATCCAACCGATGTCGTTTACTTCCTACTAGAGAACGTCTTCTTTCACCACTGTGCCCCTCGACAGCTCCTCACCGACCGAGGCCGCTACTTTCGTTCTAATGTTGTCAATGACATTCTACACTCGTGCGCGACTAAACACAAAGTTGCTACTGCTTATTCACAAGCGAATGGTATAAATGAGCGTCTTAATCGCACCCTTACTGACCTGCGGTCCACGTAAGTCTCCGCTGACCATCGCGACTGGGACGTTGCGTTGCCGTTCGTTACTTTCGCCTATAATTCGTCTCGCCATGGTAACGCACGCTTCTCTCCATTCTTCCTGTTATTTGGCCACAGCCCTATGCTAACTTTCGACAACGTTCTGCCTGCTAGCATGAATTTCACATCTGAGTACGCCCGTGAAGCCATACTCAAAGCAAAAGAAGCGTGCCATATTGCCGGACGTCGACTTGTGGGATCGCAGGACAATCAGCGCCACTTATACGACGCCCGCCATCGTACGTCCATTACACACCGGGCGCCCTGGTCATCCTTTGGTCACCGTCGCGACGCGTTGGCCTCTCTGATAAGTTACTATCACGCTACTCTGGCCCTGACCATGTCTTGCATCAAGTAACTGACGTCACGTATGACATCGCTCCTCTTGAACCAACCATGGCTCAGAATCGGTCCGCCGTGGTCCATGTCGCACGTCTTAAGTCGTATCACTCGCCCGCCTCCTCACCAGCCCCGAGCCAGTGCTTCAGCCGCCGGGGGTCATGTGACATGCTGACAAAGAAGACGTTTTAAGCTTGGTCGGAAGAAGACGACGCTCTGCATTTCACTCGCTGTCTACCATCTTGACGGCTGCTACAGATATAGTAAATTTCATATAAATATACTTCCCTCTACTTTTAACCACGTAAGAATATTTTACTGTCTGGATGCAATGTCACAGTGATATTCGACATGCCTACGGGTCATCCTCGACCGTACGTTCCACAACAATTGCGGCAGCAAGTTTTTGACACAATTTACTCCTTATCGAACCCTGGAGTACTTCCCAGGGTTCTATACTATACTGTGGCCGTATCCCATATCTGTGGCCGCGTATGAACGCTGACATCCTTAACTGGGTTCCAGCATGCATACAGTGCCAGCTCGCCATGGTGTGTCGATAACTTAACACCCAAGTGCGAAATGCATGGTAGAATGCTTCCATCGTCAGCAAAAAGCATCACCTCCTGCCTATGACTCCATGATTCCATGGAGAGAGCCCCTGCCTATGGTTATACTAGGTCTTCGCACAGCTCTGAAAGCAGGTGCAGAGGGTTCCTTAGCAGAACTCGTTTTCGGCATGATACTTCGCGTACCCGGTGAGTTCTTCACCTCGTTACCATAATCTGCTGACCTGCAATCCTGCGCAGACCGCCTTCGCATTATAATGACCACTGTTATACCACCACCGCCTTGTAGCGATCGCAGAAATGTTTACATAACCGCATCTTTATTTCATAACAGCCACGTATTTATCCGTCACGACGCTACACGCGCTCCTTTACAAGCTCCCTAAGACGAATCTCTTCAAAGTCCTCGAGCGTGACGGCAAGTTTTTCACATTTCTTCTCAACGGACGCGAAGAGACAATTTTCATCGACCGCTCGAAGGCAGCTCATCTGCATTCTGGCAGTGCGATATCCTCAACTTAAACCACTCAACGGCAGTGCTTTCATGGCTAGGGGGGAAGCCATGCAGTGTACAGTAATCATAGAGCCCCGCGGTAGAAGAAGAAGAAACTGGACTTGCGCTATCAAGCATATAGGCTCGACGATGGTAGCCGCGGGATCAACTTAGTCATCTATTTAATAAATGACATTTCTTTGTGGACCTTCTGTTCCAACACTGTCTTCATTGACGACGAGTTTAGCAGGAGAATGAGGGTCAATGAACGTGAGGTCTCTGAGCTGGGTGAATTCAACCTCAGTGCGAGCGCAATTGATTACAGCGTTGTGAAATGAGAAAAAATTCCATCTTATAACAATTGTGTGGGAGCACTATGACAGCACTACAAATTCTATAACATACATAACCACTTGAATCAGTACACCGACTGTAGAGCTTGTCGTTGGTTCGACTCGGGGAGCACTTGCAATCCGAAGTGACAATCCAGAAAGAGGCCTCGTTACCTTACGAAGTCATGGCAAAATCTGGCATCCATAACATAAACATATATATATATGTGTGTGTGTGTGTGTGTGTGTGTGTGTGTGTGTGTATGTGTGCGTGTGTGCAAGTGTAATTCTTTGCACAAGTAAGTGCGCCGCGTCGCTGGTGACCGACAAAATTATGAACTGAATGATATAAATACACGAATACCAATGCAGCACAAATTGAAATATGGAATTTTCCGTGCCACAACCACGACTTGATTATGAGGCACGCCATAGTTGGGCCACCTGCGGTTCTTTAACGTGCACCTAAATCTAAGTACATAGGCGCTTTCGCACCTATAGAGCACAAGGCAACCTTTACAATTGGTTATCAGCGAGTCAAAAAAAGAAAAAACTCAACATTGTGGTATTTAGCGCAGCGACTAGGATGGCCCCATGGGAACATACATGCGCGTATTAACCATTTTAACACATAATAAACATTTATTATTTTGCGGTCCGTTCACCACAAACATCGTGGCAGTGGCACTTGAAGTGAAAATCTCAACCTCGTCTTTAAAAGGCAAGTAGGAAAAATCTCCCATATCTAATAAAACACAGTATGGATAGTTTAGGGTCAATAGTTATTGTGTTTATATAGCAATAAGCGCTGTAGAAACCTGTGTACTTTGCTTTACACAAAAGCATAACTTGTAGTCAGTGCTGAATGGCGGCTATACAGCTGATGCTAAAGAGGTGTTTTTTTGGTTATGCATCATCATGTAAACTTATCGTACTTCTTTTGAAGACTTGAATTTCCAAATTTAAGGCTGCTTAATTCTGTGTTTTGTCAAAATCTTATTAGAAAACCTGACTAAGAAAACTACTACCACACATGCAGGTACAAACGATGTTATTAACAACTTTGGATTACACGAGGTCATCGCTGTTTGAAGTGCTCAAACTTCGCTACGCGACGATACACTTCAAGTTGTCTTGGCATACTTCTGCGCAATTTGACGGTTTTTGTCGACATCGTGAACAAACATGAATGCTCGAGCATGACACTGAACTGAACATGGGGCACATATTTGACGTTCAGGAAAGGTTGACCATGACCCCAAATTAACTTGTTTTTGACAGAGTTAGATCAAAACACGAATAAATTTCGCAAAAAATGGCTTTGCATGACTGAATGAACTGTTAAAATTGTGACAGAGAATGTTGAAAACCTATAGTCATCTCGCAAAGTAAAACATCCTGGCTTTTCTTGTTGAAAGAACAATGAAAGATTTGACCAGCATACATTCTGCTATTGCAAACGTTCTGAAGTAGAAATGTGTGCATCTTACTTCGGCATACTCGATTAATGTGTTCAGGTTATTTCAATAAACAGGCCAATAAACAATGCGAGTTATACTTTTTCGAAAAATATCGATCTTTCTTGTGCAAACGCATCATTTGAGTGTTGCTTTAGAATTTACTAGCATATACTGGGGTTCCACGACAGTTTCTTGGTATCTCAACCAAATTTTGTGGTTGTTCTTGAAAAAAAACAATAGTTTTTGCCGAAAGGTGAAGCTTTCGCGGGAACAGCAAAGATGAAGTCTTAACTCTCCTGATGGAGTTGCAACCTAGCGAGCACACATCATTTTAATGCAGCAAAGCATGAAAAGCAGTTGCTACGGTGCCAAAAAAAAGACAGTGCTGCCGTAGTGAGGACATCCACTATTGGCATTGGAGGCATCCCACTTCGTTGTTGCATGAGATGATAGCGACGGGAAATAATCGATGGTAATTAATAAGCAGTGAACTATTCGAAATATTTTGCTTCAGGTAACCGCTCGTTCTTTTCAGACTAGTGCATGCACAGCAGTTCATATTTCATGGGCAATAAACTAGGCGAGTTGTCTTCGGCAAGGCACACTCACTCTCTTGGCACACCGGTAATCGCCATAGCCGCCCATCGTAAGAGTTCCCAGACGCAGGCGAGAGTGAACGGCATTTTCTTCCTGTCTTCCCAGGTGGGCTGTCGACGCGGGCCCACGGCATCGTCTATTTCACGCTGGACAGGAGCTTGGAGTGTGTCCACATTTTGTGAGAAATGAAACAATCCCCAGCCAACCGTTCCAGCTGTGGTAGCGGTTCCAGCTGACAGGAAGGAGATAATGTTGCCTACCAGGCATTCGTCTGTACAAAAGCACAGTCTTGTCAGAAACATCATCACATCCTGTTGTAAATATTTCCGCATTGACTTTAGAAACTATCTCACTGTCTGAATGCGCCTGTAATTTTTGTATTTTCTATAACAGTGTTCAATAGAATATTTAATTGCGCAGGCCTGCATTCAGTGTTTTAGCTGTATTGCGGCTGCGCAGTGCACCAGCTGTCCAAAATTATGAGTATTGAAGAAATTTGGCTTAATGATAGCCTGCCTCTCTTGCTTTAATTTACAATTATCATTTCGTGCATTCCACAAAACACCGGTATACCCAGTCAAAAACATTTCATAATTACGAATTTTTCTACACATTAGGTTTTTTTAAGCACCGCAAGTGGAGTTGAATTGACTAAGCTCTTCTTGGACAAAAGAAACATGGACGCTTATTTAGCTCTACTCGACACCATAGGATACCGTTTCCCGTTGATGAGCTGCTAATTTATACCGAACTATATAGTTTAATAACATCTTGCACTCTAATTGTTCATATTATTATCGAAAGTCTACTTTCGTATTTCAGAGTCCTGACAATATAGTGTTTTTATTACCTTGCTATTACCACGCTATTGTTTCAACACATATCTCCCTCATGTGGAATAATAGTATGTATAACTGAATAGGATAAATTGAATATATCACTTAGGCAAGAGCCGCTGACTGCTTTTCTTAATACTTGGACGTTCTTTTTTCGGTTTTGGTAACCCCTGCTACAATTCCTATGATTATTTGTGGTGGTGATAATCTAAAATAGTTACTTGCACTTACAAAATGTAAATATTGATGCATCTAGAACATATTTTCTGTGGCTCCTGTGCCATAAGCTATTCCATTCTAAAAGCTGAAACCGCGCAGTGGACCGGGCTAATATGTAAGGACATCGAAGGACCCGGCACTACAGGTAAATTAATGTTTGTATCATAGAGAGCACAGAATACTAATTCCGAAAGAGTAAACTTGAACTCAAGGCCCCTACCTCGTGATTCGGATTGTTTATCTATTCGTTCAATGTTTAGCTCTGTTGAGGCTACGAATTTTACCAGCTATGTGGCGCCAATGCGACAGCTCTGTTGACCAAGAAAACGGAAGAATTACCGGTAAACAGGGACTTGGTTTCCTTCTTGTCATCCTCAATCTTTTGAAGATATCCGCGAATAAAATCTTTGGTTTCGTTTCCACAGTTGGTCTCTTTGTACGCCTGCACTTGTTTCCTTGAAGAAGGAAAAAAATATGATCACAATTGATGTAGCGCTAGAGTGCTCTTCAGTTGTTGAAATGTCTTTAGAATTCTCATTACAAACATTTCTGGAATACTTATTTTTAAAATTGCACATAGAGTTCATTTTCTTGCTCTGCAGATTGGAGGTGGTAATTACCTTGTATTTTGTTAAACGAGCATAGACAAATCTGCAATATACATCAAATACATTTCCTGCATCCAAAAGCGTTATTAGGTAACTGGACATTGAACAAACGCAAGACTTAGTATTCATTCAGCGAATTAAGTGCTCATCAATTGATATTGCCACATCCTATATGGTCGCCGCGGGTATGTGCCGAACGATGAGAACGACGCTGAAGTAGCGCGCGAGTGGAAAAACAGAGACGACAACGACGTCGCGTTGACTGCTCTCATTAAAGTGCTTTTACACGTCCTCTACGCCGGCTTTCTCGTCTCCTACTAGGCTGCGACGCTGGTGGAGGTGCTGCGTAGGAGTGCCTCATGCTCGGCACCCCTTCGCGGAGCCATACCTCGAAAGCGAAATCACCTTCGTTTGTCGAAACTCCTGTTCCCCGGTACAGTCGCCGGCTGCTAGGCCTGACGCCCGAGTTCAACCCTTTGCAGGACTCTGCTGGAACGCGTCTACCTACTTCCGCCATGACTACTACAACAACATCGCAGGTGACGCTGCAGAATCCTAAGATACCAGAAAGTTTCCATGGCGACACTTTTGAAGATGCCCAAGATTGACTGGACCAGTTTTAGCGTGTCGCCAGTTATAATGGCTGGGGCTCTCAGCAAAAGCTGTCTAATACCTATTTCGCGGTTCAAGACAGTGCGCGGACGTGGTTTGTGAACAGGGAGAGAAGTTTGACCACATCGGATGCCGTCCGCACCCAGCTGCTACACACGTTCACTAGTACCGCCAGAAGAGACCATGCATAGCGCCTACTCGAATCCGATATTCAAAAACCAAACGAGAGCGTTGCCATGTTTGCAGAAGACATGGCCCGCCTTTTCCGCAGAGCAGACACTGAGATGGCCGAAGAAGTTGCGCTCGGAGTGAAGGAGGAACTGTTTGCCGGGCTCGTGAGGAACCCACCGACGACAGTGGTCGAATTTTCCAAGGAGGCTACCGCCATAGAACGGGCGCTACAGCAACGGTACCGCCAATATGACCGCAAGAGCTCGCCCATGAATGCTTCAATTTACCTTAGAGCTGCAGCACATCTCTGCGTGAAGTAATCCGAGAGATTTTGCGGCAGGAGATCCGGCAGCTCGGGATCTCTCCCATGGCACCAGCGGTGGCTTCTGTCGCTGATATCGTTCGGGAGGCAGTTCGAGAGGCCTTTTCGTCGCCCGACTTGCATGCGGTGCCGCGATGATTAACCTACGCGGAAGCTGCCTGTCGTCCACCTCCCGCCACTTCGATGCTGCTGACACCGTCGACCACTACGACGCAGCCATCACCACCACCCCCGACGCCCTATTTTCGACAGTCACAGCCGCCGCCAACTATGGCGTATCGCCGCCAGTCGATCGCTGAGCCTTGTTTCTACAGCGAATCTCCTGACGGCTACCCGCTTCGAAAGACCGATTTGTGGCGCACCGCTGACCGCCGGCCGCTATGCTTTCATTGCGGCAAAGCAGGACATGTTTACCGCGCGTGCCATTACCGCGCGACTGGGTATGCAAGATTTCCCAACTGCAATTACCCTGTGTCTGATGCTGCACGTAGCTGCGACGGAAATTCTACAAACTTTCGGCCAGAAGGTTAAACAACGCCTCGATCGCTTTCCCCTTCTCCCCACACCCCACCGTTACACCACACCGACCCGTCGCGATTTTTCTGACGCCTCTAGGGGCAGGTCCGCTAGCCCGCGCCGTGGAAACTAGACGCAGCGACCTCCGCGGGTGAGGTTGCAAACCGGCTAGATATCCAAGAGCCCCCATCTCCGACAATCGACGACTCTACAACTCCGACGACTCCAACCACACCCCCTGTAACCGACGCCGTCAGCGCCGATCGTGTCGTTTGCATTGACCGCCACCAAGTGGCCGCTCTCGTCGACACTGGTTCGGATTTTTCGATAATAAGTAAAAAGCTGGCCGATAGGCTGAGAAAAGTGAAGACGCAGTGGACCGGGCCCAACATCAGAACTGCCGGAGGCCAGTTGATGACGCCGATTGGAAAATGCACAGCCAGGAGAGTAATCGTCAGTGCAACCTTTGTCGCCACCCTCGTCCTTCTCTTTGAGTGTTGTAAGGAACTTATATTGGGGATGAAATTCTTGAGAGAGTGCGGGGCAGTGATTAATGTCCGTCACCTCATCGTCACATTTTCTACGAGCTCAGACGACGTCGACGTCGCGGAACACCAGCGACCCCGCTTACGTATCGCCGACGACGACGTCACGCTTCCGCCGCGAAGCTGTTCCCTCGTACATGTAATCTGCGACAACTTGAACACCGGGACTGGCGTCGCTGAACACATCGACGCACTGGTACTGACTCAAGGGGCTTCCATCACCAGGGCCGTAATTAACGTACGCGACGAACTCCTGCTGACGAATTTTACCAGGGAACGTCGGCACATTGTTAAAGGCACGGCTGTTGCTTACTTCGACAAATTTACTTCAATACAGGACTGCCTGTCAGTGGAGCACGCGACGTCCACCGTGGTTATGCCTGCCCCTGTGGTTGACATAAGTCCCACCTTATCGCCCGTGGAACGCAACAGCCTTCTTGAGCTCATCGATGAGTTTAAGAGCTGCTTCTCATCCACGTAATGAGTTAACCAGACGCCGCTCACTAAGCACCATGTTGTCACTGAAGCCGATGCCAGACCAATTCTGCAGAATCCTTATAGTGTAGCACCTAAAGAGCGCGAGGCAATACAAACACAAGTGAAGACCATGCTTGAGGTCGGAGCTATTCGGCCCTCTAAGAGTCCTTGGGCATCTTCTGTCGTATTAGTGAAAAAGAAGGACGAGAGCCGGCGCTTCTGCCTCGACTATTGAAAACACAGGCAGATCGCGAAGAAAGACGTTTATCCGCTACCGCGTATCGACGATTCACTGGACAGGCTACGGAAGCCATATCACTTTTCGTCAATGGACTTGAAAAGCGGCTACTGGCAAATAGAAGTTGATGAGAGAGACCGTGAGAAGACCGCTTTTGTGGCGCCCGACGGACTTTATGAATTCCAGGTGCTCCCCTTCGGTATGTGTTCTGCGCCGGCAACGTTTCAACGACTAATGGACCCGGTACTCTCAGGCCTCAAATGGCAAACCTGTCTGGTGTACCTCGACGACGTGATTGTTTTCTCCGTCACGTTCGAGGAGCACTTACAGACACTAAAGACGGTCTTTGAAGCAATACGCTTCAAAGACAAGCAAAGGAAGGGGGTGCTTGAGGTCACCGCCACCGCTAATGCGCACGCGCTTCCCACATGCCCCGTCGACCGTCTCGGTCACGGAAATTGGGCGACGCGACACTGCCCAGCCGGTTCAATTGAGTGTCAATGTTTGGCATCCGTGTGAGCCTTCTGCGATTGCCTGTGCTAAACGGCGGTAGCTTTACCATTACTTAGGCGGCTATGATCGATGGATCCTTTTGTGTGCGATCGCCATCGAGTCCTAGTTTAGGTGTTTCTATTTCAAGCGAAGCGGCCAACGGCTGCACAGGGAACAAAGCTTTCTAAGTACTAGCAGGGCAGCCCGCTGTCCGGCAGACATGCAGTCAATAAACCGTGGTTTCATGGAAACATTCTCGGGGGGCGGGGGGAAGTGGCGGCAGCTTACAGGATTACAGAAGAAAAGGGGAGGACATCAAGGGCTGATGCTCGGAGCCTAACATAGGGTATAGGAGATGACACGTGTCTTTGAGCTATCCTATCCAGTGGTATGTTGTAAAGTGTTCCACTGTTTTCATTAATGCCGTGTGCGTCACGAAGGTTGCTGTGCTATTGGTTGCAATGATGTGAACTCGCATGTGTAAATTGCTGGTTTGCGACTCTTTTGTGCAACTTAGGCTTCGAAAAGTCATGTTTTGGTTGTGTGGGCGAGAGCGGAGTGCGGCCTTGGACTCGGACAGAGGCCTCGACGTTCGAATAAAGCGTCTCTTTACCGGACAACGGCTCTTCCTTCGCGCTGCCACCGTGCACTCGGACAACCAAGGGGCGCCGACTTCGGACCTTAAACACCTTCCCTCTTTAACTAGTATTGAAGCTACGGGAAGAGGTAGGGAAACGAAATTAATTCCGCTCCTTGATTGCTTTTGCAGAATTCTAGAGTATACAGGGTGTCCACTGCAAACCTCCGTGATTTCAAAATGAAATAAAAAGCTCTAATACATCCTGTAATGCATCCTGTAAAGAAGTTAAAAAAAATAGTGAATATATTTTCAGGCCTCTTGTTCGGTTTTATGCGCAGAATAAATTACAAAAATGACAAAACCTCTAGAGGCAGTCCAATTTACTTAGACAGTCACGCATTGCTGTCCACGTAAATTTTTCACGTGAATTGCTACGAAAACCAGCACAGTTTTTAGTTGATGAAAATGATTCCAGAAACTGGAGGGGTCATTGTATCACAGATTTTTTTTTTCATTTCGAAATCAGGGAAGTTTCATCTGGACATGCTCTATTTGCGCTAAGTACAAGAGTTCTTGCACATGAAGTTCTGTAATCCTTACTCGGCAATGTCATCCAGTTTCTTCAGCCCTTTTGCCATTCTGCCCAGTCTGGTGAAAGGAAGCATGGACATCAACCGGCGCACCGTTGGCTTATAAAACTCGTAAATGCTCCCAGATTTCAGAAGTCGATGCAGCTGCAACATAGTTCTGTGCAGTTCCTTCATGGTGGGGTGATCATGCGATAAGCGACCACCGTAAATGAAAGATGTGATGTTATTCAAGGAGCTCGTAAACAGGTAACCACGGACGTCCATCGGTTTCCCTCCGGCTTTGCCAATGGCCGCCGCAACATGGTTGAACTCCTCCTGCATAAATGCGACGCAGTGAGCGGGAGGGGACGTTCAGGTATGCGAGGTGGATAATGCCAAATGCTATCGCATCCCGCAGGGTCAATTTATATAACCACTCTTGCACTATAGGGCAAGTTAAGGCACCCTATGCGCAAACTGCCCTAGTATGATTCTACTTTAGAAAGTTTGCCGGCTTCCGTTCAAGTTAATATACTATTCTTCCGAACGCTTGCGCAAACTATCTCGGCCGTTGCGCACACAACGGCAAACCTCGGCCGTTGTGTGCGGGTGTTTACTTCTTATAGACAAAATTGACACTAAGAATTGCGTAAATATGATTTAAAAAATGACCATCAGATCTACTACTCTACAAATGTACTATTGATATTGCTACTATGGGACACAGTAAAAAAATACTTGAGGTTTATCAGGTTGTCATATATGTAGACGTTTTCAGGGTGGTCAACTTTTGCAGCTATAGAAGACGACCCAGGGAAACAGAAGTGCAGATACAATATCTTCAGTTCAATTTTTCGAAACGGCAAACTATAACAAAATGCGTATTTCCGCAAAAGTCTAGTTTACGACAGAATCGATAGGGAGTAGTGTTTATGAAAAAAATTGACCGTTTGAATAGGGGTAGCAGCGTGCCGAAAAGTTAGCAAAAAGAGACCTTTTTTTACACCAAACCTCAACAAAGCGCCGCCTTCGGCATTTGTGAGAAGTGGAGCATCACCTAAAATGCTGGACTTATGCGCATAATCTCGGTTCGGAATTCGCCGGTGCCTGCAGCGCGCTTAATATTTGCATAGGCGACTTGCCGGCAATTTTGTCATAGCGCCCAACCACCACATGCAGGCGGTCGTCGGTTTAGGAGCTGTGTAAACGCGGCTACTCAGAAAACTACACAATTGCCATACCCACGCTTCCATTACAAAATAGGTCAACAGGTATATTCTACTCATTTGTAAGGAATTTACCTTGAGTGAGATTTCGTTGAAGTTATCAATTTAAAGATTTGGATGACGCCTAAGCTTCGCAATTAAGTGGAGAATGACTCAAAGATGCCTGACTTCATCTCACGCTTCATGACAACTGCAGCTCATGCAACCGTAATGTTTACCGAGAAACTCTGGCGGCGAATGCAATATACGAAGGCGAGCTTTCGGGTAGAGACACGGTCTCATGCGTGGGCCGCGATGCCGCGGAGGCGAACGCCATCTACAGGTGTTGCAGGGAAACGGGCGTGCCGCGTTATGGCCTGTGAGTGTTGTGCGCGCCCGCGCCCGCATATCTCGGAGGCCGTCACAGCTCCATGAATGGTAGAAACGCTGGAAAAGGAAATTGTGTTTTGAGCATTCGCGTAACTATGTAATTATGTAATTATTTAATGTAATTATGTAGTTTCGCGTAATTATGTTTTCTTTTGCATTGAAAGTGCAATCCGACGCTATCGCATGTGTAGGTTGTTTGTAAGTCGCTCTTTACAATTTTTCTGATGTATTTCAACTTGAGAAATCCACATGCTTTATTAACTTCCTTGACCTACATGGAGGGCCTGCGTGGTTGGGTAGGCGAGGTTTCAAATTAATGTTGACGAAACGACGGTCGACGCTGGGTGCGGGACACTGATACCGGATTTCCTACGGCGCGGAGTCCTTACCGCTATCGCTTTCAATCCATTTATGGGGTAGTTGATAATTTGGTATGCGCACAAGCAGAAGTAAGTTATAGCAAATTAAACAAGCTAGGATGCATATGGAAATGAATAGAAATGCTCGCTTACTTAAATGCAGTAATTGCAATTCGTATTCATTACAACCATCTAAGGTAAAGAAACATGTTCGTTTTTTTATATTTAGTCAGAGGCAACAATACACAATAAAAATTCAATATACAAGCCATGTGTCCTGCTGGTAGCATCTGCTATTATCTTTGCCTGATAAAAAATGCATTCGAAATGTATTTGGATTATTGGTATTTGAGGTACGACTAATTCCACCTGACCGTTTAAATAATGGATAATTAGTGATAAAATCACAGGTCACCGATAACGGGAAATGCGACGCATGATTCCCGAATTTTGTTTTTTCCACCCACCATTGCGATACAGATGCAGTTACTGTGAAAGCAGAGACCAGACCCATGGGAAGAAACACGACTGTTCATCTTGTCGAAGGTATTGTCAATAATTCGGCACCTGATCAGTTTTTCTCATTACTAAAACCTACCTTTCTAAAGTTGGAGCATATATACCACTGACCGCCTAACATGTTTACATTTAGTTTTCCATTTAAGAAGTAACTGATTATAAATACCAACAGACCGCGTTGTAACGATCATGGGGAATAATTTAAGTGGACTCTATATTACCGCAGCATTTATGCAGTTATTGAATAAAAGTGTCAAAAATTGGAAAAATTGACTGGTCAGCAAAGGTAACTTAGTAGCGATTTTGCTGCAACATCACATTGTACAGCACAATTCCACTCCGCAAACATCTGCAACAGGGAAAGCCTTAAATTGAATAATTCATTGTTGCAGAATTGATAATTTTGTTACTTACATATTCCGCCTTTGTGTGTTTCAATAAAACTGCTTGCTCACCATCATGCTGTTTTCCGTAGCTGTCTTTGCAAAACCCAGGTCACGAAGGAGGCTCATGCAGAATTTTCTGTTTTCTGACCATGGTTTTCCCTTAAGCAGGCCAATACCTGCGCGACAAACACAGCAGTTTGCCGTTCATGTAGCTACGTTACACTTTGCTGATGTCGTGCAGGTTGGCGATGCGCACCAAGTACATTTCATACTGATTCAGCGCAGCATTTTCTTAGACCTGTCCAGCTAGGTTCGGAAAGCATCCGGGCGTTATAAAAGAGCAATTATCTGTTGAAATGTTTACGCTTAACCTACCTTTCAAACTCATGCACTTTTGTTAAGCACTACCTCATTTTCTCCGGGTTACATTGGCAGGAGTATCTGATGGCATTGCATTTTAGAGCGCAGCTCCTAGGTGCTCAATACTGCGGCGAGCATAGGGGGCGATGAAAGGAGCGAGGAGGAAAATGGAAAATGAGAGTGCAGTGGAACTATGAGGCGAAAAACCGAGGAGGAGCGTATGGCAAAAGCGTGAGAAGAAAAGCGCAGCGGAGCAACGATCGCCAACCACATGGCGCCAGAGTACAGCAAGTCATCTGGGAAGGTCGTCGGCAGAGGCCGCTGTGAATTGCCCCCACCCGTCACCCGCCCGCTACCTCTTGAAATATCTAGATTAGCAACGGAATGGCCGCACTCTTATATATCGCCAACATATCGCGAAATGAAAGCCCCTGTAGTGCTGCGCTCAAATCCCGTATCAGGAAATATTATAATCTACGGTGATTTTTTATTATCATGCTAAATACTATTGCTGTAATAAATACGGGTACACTCCAGCAAGTTTTCCGTAAGTATATTTCCGTCCTGCCTTTTTGACGATTCCTGCATTTGCGCAGCGTGCCCATCAGTTCTGTCTCACGTTCAATGTTCCTGTTTAAACTAGAGGTCTATATATATATATATATATATATATATATATATATATATATATATATATATATCTTTGAACCACAGTGTTCTAAACACACTTTTTATTAACAAAAAGAACGTCATTATCGCTGCTGTGCTGGATGATCTTTCCGACCACATGGCTACGTGGTAGTCAGCTGAATCCCGCCTGCTTTACACCTTGTGTATTCTTTTTAGAAAATAGTAAAAATGTCATAGCGTGGAATCCTAGCGAAATAGATGTAGTAATGTATCAAAGAACCTATTACTTTATGAGCACGTGTTTTCTATGCAATGCGTAATATAAAAAAAAACCTCCCGCAGTTTTTCTTAGGTGTGGTTCACATAGCCGTCATCCGCCCTGTCTCGTCACTCTAACCGCACCGTGGTCCGACAATAGAGATTGATTCCTGACCTTTTTCTTCTGTGCGGTGAAATACGGCGATGTCAGATGCGGCACGACCCGGGAAATACAAGGACACGGAGGTCGGTGGAATAGGAAAAAGAAAGTAAAGCCAGTTTCACGTAATGAAAGCGGTCAGATCAGTAGAGCTGGTAGTTGTTTTCTCAAGTTTGAACTCGTATTTAGCGCGATTTTCATAAAAGTCCTTAATCCCGTTGTCGTAGTTTTGCGAGATTCGAGCTTCGTTTCTGGATTGCGCATATTCATTACGTTGCGTGAGGTCGTGATCAAACCAACGTTTACCACACATGTTGCAGCTGTGGCCGCACTCGCACTCGAGGCATTCTCTCTTGAACCATCCATCGGCACTTTCCGTGGGAGGATTCTCTCTGCATCGGCGTCTCTGCCCGGCCTTCGACTATCGAAGTGGGTGGTTAGCTTGCCTCCACCGGCGCTTATCTAGCGCTTCCCGTTATCGAGCGTCAGCGGTAGGAGCTTCCATTCGCTGGCGCTTCGCGCTCTCTGAACTCGCGATTTGCGTGTTTTCGGCGCTGCCGCTCGCTCCGAGCGGAATTTGTGGGGCGAAAGGGCGAACGCCGGAGAAACGCATGGCCCCTATACATATTTCCGCCCCCTTCCCTTGGTGCGCCCTGTGATTGGTGCGCTCTCATCCCGGTGAGGCCCCACTCCTACCCTTGGCGAGCCTGTAGCGGTGAGCTCTCGAATCTGCTCCCCCCCTCCCTCCGCTCGCGTGACACCAAGCGCTGGACGGCGAAGGCACGACCTAGAACAGCTGTGAAAAGGAGCGAAACACACGAGCAAGCGGGAAGCTGTGGGCACGAAGGCGGATCGAACGAGCCGAGGAGGTTCGTGCAACGAGTTCCGAGAGGGCTACCCGGGGTCTACTGCTTGGCAGCCTCGTGACGTGTCATCGAGCCAAGCTTTTGCCGTGTCCTTTCCCTGGCTGGTTCTGGTGTTCTGAAGGCTCCTGTGGTCTCGGAGTTCCGGCACTGGCAGAGATGCTCAGCCATCACCCCAGCGGCTTGTCGCCGTGTCACCTCCACTGCATACGCAACTGAAGCCGTCTCCGCAGCGTACGGCCTGCCAACGAAGATAGCAACGACGCGTGAGCGAACTCGGTCGGGCCGTATGCCACGACGCCGGGACTTCCCGCGTTAGCGGGCGAGGATTGTGAACTCCGCAGGGTGCCGCGTCGTAGGATCCGGATTATTAGAAGCGTGTCTTAAATTGTGCTAAGTTTGTGGCTGTGTAAGAGTGCATTGTTGTTAACTGTATGACCGCTTGTGTAACCTGTCCGACTATCGTCTTCGAGTCCTTCCTAGCCGCACCTCACGTCCACAAGCGTGATGGTCCAGATTATTAGCGTACAACATCTGGCCTCCGCAAAAGAACTAAACAGTCGTAACACCTTTGAGAGTATCACTTTGTTCACGTGCGGTGGTTGAGAAAGCATGCCGAAAAACTGACAGGCATCGGCAAATAGCTGAGACTCACAAGGCAAGGCACTGTAGCAATGCACGGACGAGGATCGTAGCAGAGAAAGATAGCACCGCGGAAAAGAGCGTGAGACTGCCAAAGAGGACCATGCACAAAAGTTAGAGCGGCAAGCTGGAGAAAGCCAGTTCTTCGAACTGTGGCTACGCGTGCGAGAATTGCAACACTGAAGTCAATCAGTAGCAGCCAATCTAATCGATCGCGAAACATATAATCAAGGTTTCCGAAGTCCCCGAAGGTTAATTCCTGCTTTCGATGAAGCTCGAGGTGAGCTTGACGCATATACTCTTGACTCATACGACTACGTTTTGAGTCGCCAAGACGGCTCTGAGTTACGCCGGTCGCCAATGTTGGGAAGAAAAGCATGTGCTATTGTGTTGGCGATTCAGCCAAGAGGCGGAGCGTTACGGGCACATGGGTTCTTATTTTATTGAGCTCGGTATGGACTCATTTATCTTCGTGTAAATATGTCGCGTTACAGTGACAACAATGATTGTATTGAAGTCGGTAGTCAGTTCCCAATGTAACTATTAGGCCAGCTCAGCAAGTAACAAACGACTCGTTGAAAGCAAGAGAGCATGATATTATATAGCTCCAGATATTAGTTAGAATTAAAGGACCTTGCTAAGGGAATTAACAAGAAGAAAAAGAAGCGTCAATCAAAACTATAATAGAAGAAACATTGAAGAAGCAGTGAAATATGGTGCAACGTGAAATCAGGGAGAACGTCAGCTGGCATTACAAAGAACAAGATATGTGCTAGGAAAAATATGCAGGGTGAGGTCATCAGTAATTTTTATGGTATAACAAACGCAACAGAAGAATTTTTCACTCAACTGTAAAGAATTCAGCGCCTGAAGACAATGCCTGTCTGTCGCTTCTGCTACATGTGAACAACAGGCATTGCTCAGGTACAGTGGCAGAATCAATGCCAACATAACGGAAGCACATTCGACGATGATAGAGAAGTACGGAGTGTAAAGAAAAGCAGCCAGGTAACCATAATTGGACTCAGTCGCCCACCGGAGAGTAAAGTTCCGGGTTATCACAATATAGTTAGAATGGTTTACAAGACATCTATAGGAGAAGGCTCCTAAGATTGCGTGCTTCATATCATTTGATTAAAGGGGATACGTTAAAGAAATTGAGAATGATAAGCTAGAAAGGCTGATTTTTGCTTCGTACAAAATACACTGCTAAATAATCTACAAGGAACCTTGCTAAATTTTAGAACAGTCAACATGCTGGCTTGAGAAAGAGATACTAAGCAATAAACCACATCAATGTGGTAAAACTGCTAAGCACAATCAACTTTTTTTCTATGGCTTCGTTTGATAAAAGAATGGCATTTGTGTAAGCTTAGACACCTTCATTCATACTCATTACGATGGTGACATCGCGTGACAGGCAGGTGAAGTGGGTGCAGCACGAAAACTTTTTACCAATAGCCGAGGGCTAATGCAGAAAAGGGGTCGAATCACAAATAACTGTTTTTCTTTTTTCTGTCAAATCGAATATCTCAGCAATCAGACGTTGTCAGGCGGTGTATTGTCCAGAAATGCTAAAGATGGCTTACAAGAAATGTTCCGGGTCCTTCTCCGACAAAGTGTAAGAGTAGGGTTCAAGGTAACTTGTAGAAGACAACGGTAAAGCGTGCTAGGCAGATACGAGAATTCGCGACTGGCACTACGCCTCTAAAATCTGCGCAAGAGAAGATGTTTGTAGTTCAAAAAGTAACAAGTGGCACAGATCCAGAGAAGGAAATTTACAGAAAATAACGATGGGTGAAGCGTATACGGGCTCGCGTTACCACTTCATGAGCGGTAGCTTACCACCATCCGTCAAAATCTGCAGTCAGTGCATCGTATTGATGCTAAATCATGGGCACAAATTTGAAGGTTCACAAAAATGCTTGAGTAGTTACAGCTCACGCAAAGAGCGAATAAACGAAAAACGTCAGACGTAACGGTAGCAGACATGAAGACAGCGGTGATGATTACAATGCGAACAACGGTATCTGATATTATATTTGATAATAAGATGAATAAATGGAGACGGGCCAGCCATGTTGTACATGTGACAGAGAGACATTGCTAAGTTACAATGACAGAATCAATGCCAACATAGCGGAAGCGCGTTTGACGATGGCAGTGAAGTACGGGTTGTAAGAAAATCAGCAAAGCTGCCAGAATAACGTAGCGTGAAATGACGGAAGGTAGTCGTAATATGAATATTTTGGGCACGGACATCATTGTACACTGGAAAAGATTCACTGATGGTGGTTAGAATGTAATCACTTCTGATAACCCTGTTCCAGCGCAATAAAATGTCGGAAACATGAACACCACATGAACATATGTTTTCTGAAAGGCTTTCAAGTTACCTTGGTTTCTTTCTCGAAATAACGGGAACACCGTGGAACGGCACAACAATTCTTTCGTGTTGCAGAATTGTTTTATGCTTTCGAAGTCATTCAGCAGAACGATGGTCCTCAAGTTCTTCCTTAACCTGAAATCCATGAGATGAAATCTCACATTTTTGTCGCTTTGTAACGCACTGATCTTAAATTTGGTAAATGTGTGTCAAAGAACAACTTTCTTTCTTTCTATTTTTTGCATTGTGAAAAAAGTTGCAAGTTTCAATATTTCTGTGTTAGGCTAATTTTTTTTAATTTTTATTTACAAGTACTGCAGGCCTTATTCGGGCGCAAGCAGGAGTCGTTACATCAATAGTAATAAACGAGGCTGTAAATAAAAAAAATAGAATACAGAACAATAATAAACATATATAAGATATAATATACAGGAACATCAGCCTTTGCAATTTAGACTTATCAACAATAAATATGATATAGGAACAGTTGTAGTTGGCAACTCAACAACAAAGTACTGACAAACCATGGACACACAACAGATCACTCAAGTCAGCATTTTCACCTAATTTTATTACAAAACACAGACGATGATTAATTAATTTCTTTCCCTATACGCATGGCGCTATTAATCAAAAGAAAAACCATTCACAAGATGAACGAACTTTTGTGTGGTATTAGTGCTAACTAATTCTTGTGGTAATTTATTCCATATTCAAATAGCATGATGAAACAGGGAATATTGATGCATGCTAAGGTGACTGAATGGTTGTCTAACTGCTTTGTTATGTTGTGTACGGGCAAAGCGTATTGGCGGCGCGGTTATATGACGTTTACGCTGTATATGAAAGGGACCATGGTAAAGCTTGTAGATAAATTTTCATCTGGATACCATTCTGCGATGATCGAGTTTTTTCATCTTCGCTCTATTGTGAAGAACGGATACGCTCGAGAGGCGCGATTAGGTAGAATAGATGAACTTCAAAGCAAGGTTCTGCACCCTTTCTATTTTTTAAAAATATATATTGCTGATACGGAATGCAGATTGGGTCCGCATATTCCAATTATGGCCTAATGAAAGCTTTGTATGCTGTTAACTTTACAGCAGGTGACGCATGACGTAGTTTTCGTTTTAAAAATGCCAGCTTTTCAGTGCGTTACTGCAAACATTATCTATACGGGGTTACCAACTTAAATTACTTGTGAGTGTAACACCCAAATACTTCACCTGCCTAGTTTTCTTAACATTAGCATTTTTAATGGTGTAAGCAAATAGTAAAGGTTCTTTTTTGTTACTAAAAATTATGCTTGCCGTTTTCGAAGTATTGAGCTTCAAGCCCCGAAATCGTTTTCGTGAAAATGTTTAATATATTTACGTTTCGACTCTTCTCTAAGAGAAATATTACAGTTTTATTTCCAAAAGGCGCTTTTCTTTGAAGAAGCTTCCCTATATTGAAAAAGTATTTATCGCTTGCACTTTTTCGTCTGTTACGTCATCGTGTGCACGTGGGGCCTCGTCCTGTGTAGGTTTAGAAATGACCTTTGGGAATGAAAAAGTGAAAAGGCACATGGAACGCCACGAACAAGGAATGCCATCTCAAAAAGGTTTAAAACAAATATATAGTAGTGCGCCGGTCCCATTATGAGCACACACACAACACACGTTCTTCACTTTTCTATGAAGACACTGCGTGATTTTTCAACCGTTTGATTCATGAGTCGCCAATGTAAAAACGGTAGTTCATCTTCTCAGTGCAGTATTTTGAACTTGGGAAATGGCATTCTTCGTGTCTAAGTCCGTGACATTGGAGTAGCAGACGCGAGCAGCTTTTCGTAAATATATGTTTTGGCCTTACTGTACTATGTAAAACTCAACATCCTTGTCGAACTGCTCAGTAAATTTATTGAAAGATGAAGCATCTCTCTTATCAACCACCTCAGTGTTGCACTGAGCACCAAGTACAATGTATATGTAAAATTGAGTTGCTTTTATTGAAAACCGCAAAATTTCGCAAGCGCCTGCATTTTTAACCTTTTCTCCTTGTCATGCGTACCTGATGACTGGTCCGTACTTCTTTGACCATTCCATGACGGTTCTGCGGTGCACGCCCAGGCTATATACTTCATTATGCCCCCACAGAGGACTCGCAGGTGGCATTGGCGGAAGCCTGGTTCCTCGCGGAGCGCGTCGCCGCAGGAGAAACTCGTCCAGGCATTGAATTGCTGCCCAGAAGAGAGCCGCCAATATCGACGTCCATAGGATTAGTAGCATGGTAGTCGTCTTTCTCAAGCCTGCTGGGTAAATAGATTTAAAAAGGACAGAGAATCGCGGTTTTCAAGTATTTCCATCGAACTATTTATTGAGGTATTGATTTGCTAGACGTTTGTCACTCAATGTGTATTTATTTCTTTTGATTACAGAACACATAAACTGTGACAGGCAGCCTGGTTGGAGGATTTGCAAAAAATATGATCACCTGTGATCGCGTACGAAACCTCAGGTGGAGGTCGCTTTCGCATTCCAGCTGGTCTGGATGCGGCCGCCACGGCTGTGCACGCCTGCCGCGACCACGTGCTACGCTTTCATAATCTCTCTTGGGATAATAATGATCATGACGGTAATGAATATAATGCTTATTATAACGCATTTATGCTCCATGAAAATATCAGATATATTTGACAGTCCTCTCATAGGTACACTTGACAATTATTGGCAAAGCCTGGCAGGCAGCGTTCAAGCATGCTTGTTCCAGACTGATGAAGACGAAAATAAGAAATAAAATATTTCATTCGCGTAGGCTGAACTGCGAAGGTACACTTTGTTTCATAAAAAATTAAATTCCCGAGTTTCACATGACAAAACCGCGATATCATAACGAGTCATGCCTTTGGTCTCGTAGCTTATATTCCGGGAACCCCTGAATAATTTTAGCAACCGGGGGTTCTGTAACGCGCACCCAATGTACACTGCATGAGTGTTGAATCGGGCTCATAAGAGCACGGGTACCGCAATGGGTGCACTTCATCCCCAACGGCAACTCGGCAGCACCCAACGCACACAACGGCAATCTGGCAGCAACAGTTCCAGCGGCAAGTGCCTCTTCTAAGCCAATTCTTAGAAGAGCGACCAGGCTGATCAGTTGCCTGGGTTCTTGCTCGCGCTTAGTTCCTGCGTCTTCTGCGGCCACCCTGGGTTAATTTCCGCGTGCGCTTGCACTCATTTCGAGTGCATTCAAGCATGTGCACCTTGTACTACAATGTGCGTCTGGCTCGATCGCCTAAAATGCACTGTGTGACAACGGTTAAGATTCGCGTATAAGATATTTTCGCAGGGGGAAAGTGGATACTCCAACCCTGTTTCGCCTGTGGAGCTTTGATTTTCCTCTCCCGCTAGATCACGTGTTCCCTTTTTAGCCAAGTCCAGCAACGATGGCAGATGGTCCACATAAACAGCTGAGCTGTAAAAGTTCTCACGTTGAGATAAGTGCGGAACGGGAGCGACAGCGTGTTTATCGTGCGCCGTCGCATCAAAACGAGGAGGAAGCAAAGCTCGATTGAACGACAACAAGTGAGAGAAGCGCGATCATCAGCTTGCGCGATGACTCATCATGCATGTGTAGTTGATCCTATATTCGTAAGGAAAATCACTGCGCACCCTTAGCCAACAGCTTCTATTTGTGGGCGTCTGCTACAGCGCCGACAAGCGCCACCACGCTCCCCCGTTCACCGCACCGCCGTCAAAGGAACTGCAGCGGAAGCGTTGCGAATTCCAACATTTATGATCGAGACAGCACTGATGGACACACGGTGATATATTTGGAGCAGAAAGATACGCTCATACGGAGCCATTACCGGCCAGATCTGCCAAGGTAACCCAACCTGTCTGCATCACCACCACCAGTACCACCTTACCACGATGCAACAAAATCTTTTTATTTCTATACTAATGAAGGAAATGAAAAAAAGCTGTATAATATATAGTTCGTATGGCATCGGGGCGAGGGGCCGAGCATGCGTACATTGCCATTGTAAGGTATGTTGTCCCGTTGCGCCTGGTTGCAAGTGCGGTTCTAATGCCACGCGCAGGCACAGGATCAGCTTCCTCAGCAGCCGATACCGCCAAAGGTGTTTGTTACCGATGTCGGCGACCACCAACCGACGATGAAATACGCGCGCAGTTTGCATAGGATCACTGTTGAGGGCACGAAGAGGTTAGAAAGCAGCCGCAGAAATGAAATGTAGAAATAAGCCGTGGCTGCCGACACTCCCAAATTATGGCAGCATACTTTGGTTTCACTTCCTATAACAGTTTGACATCCTTCATCGTTGCTTCTTCGCTTCTCCCCAGAAGATAAAACAAGGTGGTGACTCGCACCAGGTCAAGAGTTTGTTTTTGTAGGTTCAGGCGGCCGCATTCCCGCACAGGCGCAATACACAACAGAGCGTACACATCAATTTGAAGACGGGTATTAAGTGAGATGTTGTCAGAGCCTGGAACCCCTGACTACTCTGTCTGTCATAGCCCAAGTACCACCTCATAGAATCAAGGTGACCACGGTGCTCAGCACAACGTTGTATTATTTCAACAGCCCCATGAGAATACACACGTCAGAATACTGCATGGCAACGTACACCAAGCACATAGCCGTTTCACAATCTAGCTGGTTTCGGATCAAATCGGTTCAAGTCGTCGATCATGCGACTCTGACACACTTTGTTCAGTGCAGTCACTGCACGTATAGTACGATGGCAGGAGGGGGAACAGCCCCTAAAATTCCACACTAATTTTGGATGCTGTAAGACATCATCAGCCTACTTTTATAACTGGAGGACGAAGGCCTTGCCCACCTGTCGATGATTACCTCTGACCTGAGCTAGCTGACTGCAAGTTATGCCTGCAAATTTCCTTATTTATTTACCAGCCTAATGTTCCGCCATCTTCGACAGCGCATCCTCTCCCCTGGCACTCACTCTGTACTTCTCATGGACCACAGGTTACCTGCCCCATGGATCACACGGCACGCCGAGCTGCTATTTTTCTTGTTAATTTGAACTTCGACTACACCTGCTCGGCCTCTTACCCGCATTGACCTGTTCCACTCTCTTAGTGTTAGGCCTAATACTTTTCGCTCCATCGCTTGTCTGAATTCGCAAACGCCTATGAAGGGTTTCTTAAGCGAGAGGAGTGAACTGTCCAAAGAACATCGCACGAAGCGACTGAAATACGCGAGTGACGTCATTTAGCACAGCAGCGATGTTACTCCGGGGTCTAGAATAAGAATCTTAAGCCAATTATAAGACGACGCGGCGCTCATCTGCTGTCGCTTTTCTTTGTCTTCTGTCCTTTCCATTGGCGGTTGCCTGTCACTGGCTTCGTGCATGAAAAACGAAAATTTAGTGGCCTCTTTACGAGCGGTATGCTGCGCGCTTTTTAGCACCTGCAAAGTGTCTCCAGTGATGCTCGTCAATATGGTTATACAGATATAAATCTATGTGCGTGTTTGTGTCTGTGTGTATATGTATGCGTGGACTCTTGCGACAATCGCTAGCGTCGTTCGTGAGGTGTATTTTATTTCACAGCATCACTGTTGTTCAAGTTGTCCACATGATTTTCATATGAATGGTGGTGCGTGACTTCTTTTGCCATTTCTCTTTTTATGCCGCCGTATTTGCCGTACTGCTTCATATGATAGACAGGATTCTCATCCGTCGTGCGGAACTTTGGTTCATACCCTAGGCCACACAATGAGCAACACCGTGGGCACAGACAATTTGTTGCCTAGACTTAGTGCTGAATTGAAACTATGATCTCTGTAAAAGAAGGCAAAGGATAACCGCGCGCAAGACGACAATGAATTGTACGACAGCAACAAGCTTAGATAACTGGAAACATTGAGTCATTCTTTGTTGTTTCATGCCGCATGGAGAACTATGACCTCAAAGCGTAAGACAACATAATCATCCGGAGCGCTATGATCCAGCAAAACCTCAAACTAGAAAAGATATAGGTAGAAGGGCTCAACACACATAAGTTAGAAACTTGGCTGTTGTGAGAGACAGGCACTACGCTTCTATTTGCTAATGCCAAATACAGTTTCATGAAGAGCATGAAAATTCCGGCTATTGCTTGTGTACAGAAACTGAGCCTTTCATACAATAATCAGAATTTCACCGCATTGCATTTGTATCACTGTCTTACGTATCACTGTCTCACGCTCAATATCATTATGCACAGCAAGAGCTCATTGCAATTTGAGATAACAAATCAAAGAGCGCCAAAAAGATATAATTAAGAAACTTACATGCGTTACACAGTAAACATTTTAACACCCTTATGAATGTTAAAAGGGGTGCTTTCTGCATTTACACCCGTACCTACACCCTTTTAGCACTCTTTTCGGCCAAAACAACCTATCACACATAAGGTGCGACTGTGCTCAAGGAAGAGTGTTCAATCGACGAGTCAAGGGTGTTGAAGGCATTGATGGAGGAATCTTGGTAACGTGTGCATGTCCGCGCATTCAGCAATGTGTTTATGTATAGCATATTTAATGCAATCGCATTTTCTGTCCTTTCAGGTAGAAAAGCTGGCGGTCTCCACAACAATTCTTATGGGACCCTGCTCCATGCCAGTCTTGCCATTTCCCTTGAAAGCATTCAGAAAGCATTCAGAACCGCGCCGCCCGTTTTATTCTCTCAAATTATTCATGTCATTGTAACGTCACGTCCATGAAAATAAGACTAGGTCTACCTGATCTTTGGCTACGTCGCAGCTACTTTATTTTCTATTTTTTTCATTGAATGTGCTACTTTAACCCTTCTCTTAACGAAAATCTTTTCACCACACCAACTTATATCTCGTCTCGCATCGACCATCAACGCAAAATTGATGTGCGATTCTTCCTTTTTGCCAAGAAGAGCCACTGTATAGAACCGCCTTCCCGCCTCCACAGTCTCAATTTGTGACACCACTAATTCACGATCGCCTTTCAGTCTTATTGTTTGATTTTCTATTCTTGCACTGCACTGCAAATCTAGAGTATTTTCATCCCTTCTTCCTGTTCTGCCTACTAGGCCTTGAAAGTATGTATAATAAATGAATAAATAAATAAATAAAATGTGACGTCATCAGCGTCTTGTTTGAAGTCAGTAGTGATACAGAAGGTAGTGAATGGAAAAACGTTATGAGCAATTATGGATTAATAATGCTAAATAATGTGAATTAGGGTGGAATACATTGAATTAAGATTCGTACAAATTATAGCAAGGTGGAATACGCCAGATTAAGCTAGAATTGTGAAGGACACGTGACAATGTATAAACTCGCATATCACGGTCACGTGATAATTGCAAGTGTGCATCCATGAAGTGATGAAGTTTTCGCATTCTTAAGTGACTCAATTTTTTCTAGGATTCTGATGTTACTGGCATGACGGCCACTCTGAAATGTATCATTCAGAAAAAGTACGCACTTTCAATTACAATTTAATTATGATTTTATTTTGTGCTCACAGTAATATCGAGCAATTAAACACTTCTAAGACAAACTGCAGTAGAAGAATGAAAACGCGTGAGCAACTTGCACAATTCTACACGAGTATTTTGGTGCCTTAATATTACAACAAAAAGTGGCGAAATTAAAGAAGCCGCTTGGATACACTCTTGAACAAACAGGGAGGTGCTATTAAAGGAGCCTCTGCTGTACATCGGTATCAACGTAGAATTTATTTGGTGAAGCCATAAAGAAGGCACTTATAGCGGCAAATTCTCGCTGGAAGTTATCAAACCCGAACCTCCACGTACCTTGCCTAAGTTGTTCAGAGCTTTACTGAGCTACTGATCTGCTTTCTAAGCGCATCCTCAGACACAGTTTGTAAGGCTCAGCCTATATATTAGGGGCTGGCATCATCAAAGCTGTAATTGCTTATCCACTGAATATGCTGAATATCCACAGAGAAAAAGAAACATGCACGAGAACTCTCATTCAATCAAATGCAATGCTTGTGGTCGATTTCCACGTGGCAAAATGTACTTTAAGCGACAGAGGGTGGGAGCCAATTTACAACCATTGCGACTCATGCGGGTACTGACAACACGGGATGAGAAATGGTTGTGGCTCTGCGGTTCATTCAATATGTGAACACTTATATACAATCCCCCCAAGTGAGAGGTAACCGTGCAATATATTTTGGGCGGTAATGATGATTGTTTTAGGAGAGAAGAAATTTGAGGCCCTAGTTCAGAGGCTACAGAAAGAAGGACCTTGTAAATAGTCGCAGACCAACATAAACTGCGTAGGAGGGACATTGCAGTTTAGAGCATGATGTAGAAATTGGGAGCATGTGGAAGGATCATAAGTTTACATATGGGAACACTTCTTGTCAGCGTATTGCCAAGCTAACCTATTGAGAGAAGGGGGCGTGCTCTAAGCAAAATAGTTGACAGCACGTGCTAAATTTCCAGCAAAGTATGCCGAAATGCCAATTCTTACTAAGTTAGTAAATAAGAAATATACAATAAATTTTTGGATTCAGAAAAGGCCTAATAAACTCCATTGGAGGGTGGGAGACCGCTGGGCTGGATGCATGAATTGCAGGCAAATGAAAATGCCAGTGTGGCTTCCCTCATTTTCATTTTGTGTGCACTCTCTGTAAAACAGTACTTTTTGTCTCCTTGTGTAATATTATTGTGTCAAAATAATTATTTTTTGATGTCTTGTGTATCTCAGTCTTAATGTGCCATATCACATAAGGTTGTGAGCAGCAGTATTTATAAACTGTAATGCGCAGATATATTGCATTTCATAATATCAATTTTATATTAAGCTCACTCACACGCTGCTGGACAGAAGTCTGCTGTTGAGAGATTCGTTGGTAGTGCCCTTAAACTTTACTCACTATTATTTTCTATGGTGAAAAGGCTACTGTATATTTATTTGCTTTTGCTGCTGAATGTGCCGTGTTGTATTCACAATGACATAGTGGTTTAGTGTTCACGGTAACATGCAAATCATAAGTTTGCAAAATAGAAATTTCTCCTACCTTTCCCTTGTCTTGCCCCGCTACCTAAGTTGTGCATTGTGCCTGGTCACATTAATTCAGATTTTTGTTTTCAGGAGTTTGTTGCCTTACCAAATTTTCTGCAGTGTACATGTGTAATTGCACAGACTGAACTCTCGTGATTCTCCTCGTATTTTGCTAATGCAGGATGCAAAGTTGCAACATAGCCATGCCCTGCATGTGCTGCGGAGAGAGCTAGGACTAACTTAACCGCCACATCGCAGGCTCTCTGGACAGCCGAAAGCTGACGAAGGTATTCCGAGCTCTTGATGGGCAAGTTCCACTTCTTGTCAGTGATGTCATTATCTTCTAGTAACGAGGGACATCGCCAGATGTGTGATATAAATTCCATGTCCCTCCGCATCTAGGACAGTGTGAGCTAAAAACGTCCGGGAATAAACTTTGGATGCATGCCAGACTAGGATAGGAGCTAGTCTGAAGCATCCTACGGGTTATATCTTCACGTCTCGTGAGCTTTTTATGAGGTGTAGGGAAGATTATTCTCTCCAGATAGAGATGTTTTGTGAATTCATTAAAGGTGAATAGATTGCCCCGGATCTCTTGGACATTGGACTGTGACAAGGGTCCTCCTCGCACGCGAATAGTTAGTACGCGCGCATGGGAGTAGACAATGTCATTGAGATTGGTCAGCGAGTCCAGATTTAGGCCCAGCTGTGCCGGAAACCAAGTAATCGTGTCAGCATCGCCCTGTTCCTGAGAATACTATGGCCCTCTTTCGCGACGGAGCCCGAGGCGAACGCCCTGACTGCCGATCTAGAGTCTTTGTAAATTTGCGTTCTGTTGTAAAAAGGCCAGAGCAACAGAAACCTGCTTCATTTTAGAAGAAATGGTGCCAGCCACCTAGACTGCCGAAACAGCATGGCCTCTGTGAGCTATTGTCACTATGGCAAAGTGAAACTAGCGACCATATTGAGCCACATCCACAAAGCACACCGATTGGAGTTCGTCCTTGATCTTCAGGATCGCAATCGCCCTGGCCTTACGCCTTCCCCCACTCTGCTACGGGTGTACATTGCGAGGGATTGGCGCAAGTAGGTTCTTCTTTTTTTGCTCGTCAGTGATTCGATGTCTTCTCTCTTCAGCAAGTACTGGGCTAAGGCGCAGGATGGCCAGAGTCCTTCTGCCCGCTGAAGAGTAGGACCCCTGAGACAGATGGGCCGGTTCCTGCGTCTCAATAATCTCCTCCAATGAATTGTGTACTCTCATTTGATATAGGCGTTCAGTACTGGTGGTTATGGGGATGCCTAGAGACGATGCAGCACTAAAGAAATTGTGCTCATTATTTTTGTTGGCCCTCTAGAGTAGCAGAGGTACTATAAAGTGTAGGAAAAAATATAAACATCTGGACAACCCGTGGGTGATGAATGGCATTTTAAAAATGTTCAGCGAAGATAGAAAGCATGCACAAAAAGTTAAATGTCAGCCTTTCTGATACTGGACTGGCTAAGTGACATAACAGGTAGTGTAAGTTACTGAACGTTTCACTTAAACACGGGAAAAACAGGAACTACAAAAATATATTTCAGCAGAATACGAATAACCCGGAAAAGCGGCGGCAGCATCTGAAAACATTTATTAACAAGTAATCTGTTGATGCCTCCATTGCCAAAATAAATTACAATAGTATCACTCTCTCTGAGCCCATCGAAATTGGTAATGCTTCCTCGGTTTACTTTTCTTCCGTTCACTATAATAACGACCTTGATGCACATTTGTATAATGCATTAGGCCGAATGACACAATCATTCTTGCTGTTTGCAGATAGACCGAGTGAAATGTTTTCCACGATTAATAATGTTAAACGTAGAGGGCGTAGCATTAATAAAATTTGCATAAAGCGTTTAATTAAAATTCTTTGCACATTTACTTTCCGACGCACTTTGTAATGTTATCTACACTAAAAGAAGAAAATTCTAAGATTATTCCTGTCTTTTTTAAAGACGGGCGATAAAGAAACAGTTACTAACTACTGACCGATTGGAATTATTTTCTGCCAGAGTAAGCTCATTGAGAAATTATTTTTAGACGTCCAAATAACTACCTAATAAAGCGGAAGTAGCTCAAAAATAACCAATTTGGTTCCTGCCGTCAAATTTCACTAATGTAGCTGGGCTGTTTCTGATACATAATAAAAGTATCGATTTGGGACCTATTTTTTAGACCACTAAAGCTTGTGACAACGTTAACCATCATGTCCTGGTTAATAAAATTGAGTCTTATGTACTACTGCTCGTGTGCTAATATATAATATAAGATATTAATTACTTGGCCGGCCGTACCCAGTTTACGTTGCAAGTATTTCCTCGTAACAAAATGTAATAACCAAGGTGTATCAGACGACTCAGTTCTAGGTGCTTTGCTTTTAGGTCTGCATCAATGATCTTCCTTATTATCTTAACTTCCACAACTACGATCATTGCACTTTATACGCGGGCGACACAACCATATCTTCATCTGATTCATCTGTTACTGGTTTTACTTCAACGTTGAAGGCTACAATATCAAATGCTGTAGCAACAATGACTTAGCTCTTAAGCGTATAAAAACTAACGTTACGTTGCTTAAAAGTGCTCAGTGGCCTTTTACTTTTATTCTTGAAATAAAGATTGGAATTCATTCAATACCCACTTGCAAGGAAGTTACTTTTCTTGGCATAAATCTGGACCGTAAGCTTCCATTTCGCTGTCACTTCCAAAATCTCACGCAGAAGACTGCATTTGGTATCCGCAGGTTAACCAAAGCTCGCCCCCTTTTTTTCTCGTGAGGCTCTGCGACAGCATGCTAGCTTTGTATTTTGCTTTCATTCCTAGTCACATCTAATTACGCTATTGTTTCATCGGGCAACACGTACGTTTGTCACTTATGATCAATGCAAAATATCCAGTCAGCCCGCAATATCAGCTCTCATACTGTGCAATGCAAAGCATCTTTCTTTCTACGCTTGTACTATATCTTGCCCGTTAACAATTTGTTCCAGTTTAATATAGTCGTCTTATAGAACAAGATTCTTCTCAATAACTTTACCTTTCCGTTAATTGCAGTAGTATTTTTGCAGACTAAAATGTAACCAGATTTGCAACTAATGGACGACCGCACGCCAAGTTTCATCCTAGACGCCAGCGCTCGTTTCTCCCCTGGCGGAACGATTTCACCTCCAACGGGTGTAAGTTTCCGCCGCCGCTTCCCTTCACGATCGCGCCCGCGTTCAGTTCGCGCTGCGCGCGAAACGTCTCTTGTTTTCGACGGCGCCTCTTCGGATGACCGGAAATTATTATTGTGTTGTTAACTGTCACGACAGCAATGTAAACATGAAAGGGTTGATGCCACCAGTGAAATTCTGCCGATTCACAGGAAAATGGTACGAGAAAAGCAGATGACAGACATGGATTACTGTGGTGCGCCGAGCGAAGTAAACAACTGGCAAACGAAGCGAGCTCGTTCATTGATCACTCCTGAGTGTATGACGGTTTTTATATGTAACCCACATGAATTTAAGAATTACTCGGTACATAATCCTTTTATTCATATAAAAACTTCAAGTTGTTCGACGAGCGCTTGCCCTGTCTTCTTTCTCGGTGTTTCGTTTGTGTGTGCGCTGCTCAAGAATGGAAACCGCTTTTGTTGTATGCGCTAGCAGTGGCCGAAGTTCACGCGTGCCGAGGAATTGAATGTGTGCACGATGCATTGAACATGACCGGAGTTCATTCCCGCTTCACCACTGCACCGGTCGATCGAGTTACTGGACGATACACGCCCGCGTCTTGGTCGCGCCGGCATTGCTGAAGCAGGAATGATTACTAATACTTTCAACTTCCGCCTCTTGAGCACTGCTAAAAAATGGCCAAGCTGTCTACATTGCTGTCTCTATTGCATATTGTAGGGGACGTACTAGTTCAAGTTGTGTTCGCATGTCGTACTTATGCTATGCAGCGATATATTTTGTTTATTTCCGCACAGTGTCGATGGAAGTCCGTTGTCGCCATCAGAGACAACACAGATTTGTAGCAAACATATTGTTAGAAACTGCAAAAATGACTTTAGCTCGTATGTGCCGTATGCATGTGCCGCATCGTATGTGCTGACGATTTTTCCGCCGGCACGTACGATGTCGTTTCCAATTACCTGCTCAGCGTCACTTACATGGTTAAGCAGACGCTGCCCTTTCGCCGTATTACAGCCATAAAAATAATCGTCAAGCGTGCCGATCTTCTTAAAGGGAAATAGAAGAGTCTACAGTCTGTTTCACACTTAGGGGAAAACTCGGAACGTATTGCATCGCGATGCAGCAAGCAATGAAGTCGTCCGGCGGCAGCAGCTCGAGAAGGCGCAGACGCTCGAGGGGCGGAGTCGTGATCTGCGTCGTCTGCTACGGCGGCGCGCGCTGGCCGCATTGTCGGGAAGCGTGAGGGGCAGTGTACCAATTTCATCGGTACTGCGGGAACTGAGCTGATATTCTTTACTAAACGTTGTGGGGCGCCAAAGTCTGAGCCTTCATTAGCGATAATGGAGTTCCACAAATTCTTTTGACAGCATGCTTCGTTTTTTCTTTCGAAAGGGTGGGGTACTGAGCGCATGCACGTATATTTCTTCACTGTGTGTGCTACCGTAATAAGCAGCGACAAGATGCACCAAGATGTGCGCGCAACGTGCTCAGTCTTTGTTTGACTTGAAAGGAAAACAAAGCACTGAACAATGATAACTATGGGGGTCGAACGCGATAAAACAATCGGATACGATTAAAGGAATGCTTTAGGTTAAGACAATGAGCTGGAAGTGATTTTTCTCTACAATCATTGACTACACCAGACAGACCCTGCCCGCCGGCGGGGAATCGGACACGTCACGCTCGGAACTTCAGTTAGTATCTCGTCATGTCCCCAGCGGCAGCGATGGCAGCGCTCATCCTGGAAGGCAGTGAAGTGTAGAATGACTTGATCAGGGATGTGTTCTTTCGCAACACGTCT
The DNA here is from genome assembly GCF_050947875.1 of Dermacentor variabilis. Classification (NCBI taxonomy): domain Eukaryota; kingdom Metazoa; phylum Arthropoda; class Arachnida; order Ixodida; family Ixodidae; genus Dermacentor; species Dermacentor variabilis. The sequence continues at coordinate 45,844,050 of NC_134574.1, forward strand.
CAGGCGCTGACGATGGTGGATCGAAGCCTATCCTCGGGCGACTGATAGAGGGGATGGTATGGCAGCGATACTTTCAACGAGCCCCAGACATGTTAAATGATGTTGGCGCCCGGCGATTGAGGCGACCACTCCAAGAGAGTGACTGCGCGCTCTTCCAGCAGTTCTTGCACAACACGAGCAGTGTGGATCGGCGACCTATCGCGTTAGGATATATAGTCGCCTTCCAGAAATAGGCCGTCAAGAATGTATGGAATGAGTACGTCGTCTATGACTGCCCTGCAGCGATGAACTTACCTTGGAGGCGTATCAGTGGGCGTCGGACAACTCTGAGTAAAGAATACCGGCTCATTTCACGCGGTAACGATGAGATCGGCGCCCTGCAACTGACAGTAGACGGTTTCCCAACAATGCAGCCAGCGCGCGCCGCCGTAGCAGACGACGCCGTTCAAGATCCCGCCCCTCGTGCACCTGCGCGAGCTGCTGCCGCTGCCTGACTCAAGCGCTCGCCGCATCGTGATGCAATGCGCTCCGAGTTTCCCCCTAAATGTGAAACACACTGTACATCGCCCTTCGAATGAAATGTCCACGCGCACACACGCAAGCACACACCGCCCGCGGCACGAAACGTGCCCAAACACGCGCGGTGCAGGAGGCAATCAAGGCGGTGCGAACGAGAGATGGGAGAGGGGTACCACCCGCTAATAGAATTTTGCTTCCCATGCGGCGCTCTCAACGCCGGCGCAGCAGCGCCGCTCTCGGTGCCGTTCTTGTCCATAGCACTGTCCTATTACCCATGGTTCATGTAAATTACCCCAAAAAGGCATATGCATTCGCTGCAGTTTCTCTTTCGAATTAATTACCGTCAACTATAAAATCTTGCACTTGAAGTCATAAAAAATTATTTTAACAATGAATTCCAGCGATAAAGTACTACGATCCTGGAAGTGTACCTTAGGCTTCACTCTCACATGTCCCTTTTTTGTTTTTATCCACGTTGTTTTCATCCAAGCGTTTTCTCTACAGTCTTTCATGCCGTGCTTTCTTTTTTCCTTGCTTAGATATGAAATGTCATCATCATCATCATCATCATCATCATCATCAGCCTAGTTACGCCCACTGCAGGGCAAAGGCCTCTCCCATACTTCTCCAACTACCCCGGTCATGTACTAATTGTGGCCATGTTGTCCCTGCAAACGTCTTAATGTTATCCGCCCACCTAACTTTCTGCCGCCCCTTGCTACGCTTCCCTTCCCTTGGAATCCAGTCAGTAACCCTTAATGACCATCGGTTATCTTCCCTCATCATTACGTGTCCTGCCCATGCCCATTTCTTTTTCTTGATTTCAACTAACATGTCATTTACCCGCGTTTGTTGCCTCACCCAATTTGCTCTTCTCTTATCCCTTAACGTTACACCCATCTTTCTTCTTTCCATAGCTCGTTGCGGCTTCCTCAATTTCAGCAGAACCCTTTTCGTAAGCCTCCAGGTTTCCGCCCCATATGTGAGTACTGGTAACACACAGCTGTTATACACTTTCCTTTTGAGGGATAGTGGCAACCTGCTGTTCATGAATTGAGAATGCGTGCCAAACGCACCCCAGCCCATTGTTAATCTTCTGGGTATTTCAGTCTCATGATCCGGATCCGTGGTCACTACCTGCCCTAAGTAGATGTATTCCCTTACCACTTCCAGTGCCTCGCTACCTATCGTAAACTGCTGTTCTCTTCCGAGACTGTTAAATATTACTTTAGTTTTCTGCAGATTAATTTTCAGACCCACCCTTCTGCTTTGCCTCTCCAGGTCAGTGAGCATGCATTGCAATTGGTCTCCTGAGTTACTAAGCAAGGCAATATCATCAGCGAATCGCAAGTTGCTAAGGTATTCTCCATCAACTTTTATCCCCAATTCTCCCCACTCCAGGTCTCTGAATACCTCCTGTAAACATGCTGTGAATAGCATTGGAGAGATCGTATCTCCCTGTCTGACGCCTTTTTTTATTGGGATTTTGTTGCTTTCTTTGTGGAGGATTACGGTGGCTGTGGAGCCGCTATACATATCTTCCAGTATTTTCACATATTGCTCATCTACACCCTGATTCCGTAATGCCTCCATGACTGCTGAGGTTTCGACTGAATCAAACGCTTTCTCGTAATCAATGAAAGCTATATATAAGGGTTAGTTATATTCTGCACATTTCTCTATCACTTGATTGATAGTGTGAATATGGTCTATTGTTGAGTAGCCTTTACGGAATCCTGCCTGGTCCTTTGGTTGACAGAACTCTAAGGTGTTCCTGATTCTATTTGCGATTGCCTTAGTAAATACTTTGTAGGCAACGGACAGTAAGCTGATCCGTCTATATATTTTTCAAGTCTTTGGCGTCCCCTTTCTTATGGATTATGATTATGTTAGCGTTCTTCCAAGATTCCGGTACGCTCGACGTTATGAGGCATTGCGTATACAGGGTGGCCAGTTTCTCTAGAACAATCTGACCACCATCCTTCAACAAATCTGCTGTTACCTGATCCTCCCCAGCTGCCTTCCCCCTTTGAATAGCTCCTAAGGCTTTCTTTACTTCTTCTGGCGTTACCTGTGGGATTTCGAATCCCTCTAGGCTATTCTCTATTCCACTATCGTCGTGGGTGCCACTGGTACTGTATAAATCTCTATAGAACTCCTCAGCCACTTGAACTACCTCATCCATATTAGTAACGATATTGCCGGCTTTGTCTCTTAACGCACACATCTGATCCTTGCCTATTCCTAGTTTCTTCTTCACTGTTTTTAGGCTTCCTCCGTTCCTGAGAGCCTGTTCAATTCTATCGATATTATAGTTCCTGATGTCCGCTGTCTTACGCTTGTTGATTAACTTAGAAAGTTCTGCCAGTTCTATTCTAGCTGTAGGGTTGGAGGCTTTCATACATTGGCGTTTCTTGATCAGATCTTTCATCTCCTGCGATAGCTTACTGGTTTCCTGTCTAACGCCGTTACCACCGACTTCTATTGCGCACTCCTTAATGATGCCCATGAGATTGTTATTCATTGCTTCAACACTAAGGTCCTCTTCCTGAGTTAAAGCCGAATACCTGTTCTGTAGCTTGATGCGGAATTCCTCTAGTTTCCCTCTTACCGCTAACTCATTGATTGGCTTCTTGTGTACCAGTTTCTTCCGTTCTCTCCTCAAGTCTAGGCTAATTCGAGTTCTTACCATCCTATGGTCACTGCAGCGTACCTTGCCGAGCACGTCTACATCTTGTATGATGCCAGGGTTCGCGCAGAGTATGAAGTCCATTTCATTTCTAGTCTGACCATTCGGGCTCCTCCACGTCCACTTTCGGCTAACCCGCTTGCGGAAAAAGGTATTCATTATCCGCATAATATTCTGTTCTGCAAACTCTACTAATAACTCTCCTCTGCTATTCCTAGAGCCTATGCCATATTCCCCCACTGACTTGTCTCCAGCCTGCTTCTTGCCTACCCTGGCATTGAAGTCGCCCATCAGTATAGTGTATTTTGTTTTGACTTTACCCATCGCCGATTCCACGTCTTCATAAAAGCTTTCGACTTCCTGGTCATCATGACTGCATGTAGGGGCATAGACTTGTACCACCTTCAATTTGTACCTCTTATTAAGCTTCACAACAAGACCTGCCACCCTCTCGTTAATGCTATAGAATTCCTGTATGTTACCAGCTATTTCCTTATTAATCAGGAATGCGACTCCTAGTTCGCGTCTCTCCGCTAAGCCCCGGTAGTACAGTACGTGCCCGCTTTTTAGCACTGTATATGCTTCTTTTGTCCTCCTAACCTCACTGAGCCCTATTATATCCCATTTACTACCCTCTAATTCCTCCAATAACACTGCTAGACTCGCCTCACTAGATAACGTTCTAACGTTAAACGTTGCCAGCTTCAGATTCAAAAGGCGGCCTGTCCGGAGCCAGGTATTCTTAGCACCCTCTGCAGCGTCGCAGATCTTACCGCCGTCGTGGTCAGTTGTTTCGCGGCTGCTGGGGTCTCAGGGCCGGGGTTTGATTGTTGTACTCATATAGGAGGTTGTGGCCAAGTACTGCACCAGGGTTGCCAATCCTGCTCTGGTGAGAGAGTGCGTTACCGGTTCTGGTCACTGGGATCAGGCCGCACTCCAGGCCTGTTTGTGCAATTTTCTGAACATACGGTTATTTTTTGTATTTTCCGGTGGAGAATTGCGCGGCACCGGGATTTGAACCACGGTCCTCTTGCACGGGAGGCGGATACTCTACCGTCCCCGCATGAGTTAAATTAAAAATTAAATTATGGGGTTTTACGTGACAAAACCACTTTCTGATTATGAGGCACACCGTAGTTGAGGACTCCGGAAATTTCAACCATCTGGGGTTCTTTAACGTGCACCTAATTCTAAGTACACGGGTGTTTTCGCATTCCGCCCCCATCGAAATACGGCCGCCGTGGCCGGGATTCGATCCCGCGACCTCGTGCTCAGTTGTCTAACACCATTGCCATTGAGCAACCACGGCGGGTCCCGCAGGAGTTGTGCGCCTCATTTCACCTACAGTGGTGCCCTATTTGATCAGTCAAGGTGGGCCAATCTGAGCTCGGTTATACCGCACCGATGGCACTCGGCTAGAGAACCTGGTATTTATGACCTGCACATGTGTGGCCATATATAATTGACCATAAATATATATTTTTTTTGAAGGAAGGTTCCCGTACAGCAATAAAATAAAGGAAAAGACATTAAAAAGAAAAAAATTTGGGGGAAACAAAGGCACATAAGAGGTGATTTGAACTCGTGACCCTTGGATGTTGCCCGGAAAGATAGCTCAGTCGGTTGGTTCGTCAGGCCCCAGGTTACTTTCAAGCGCGATAGCTACTGCTCCGAGCCTCATACTTACGTGGAAAGGGACTGATGATGTCCGCGATAGTTGCTTTTTGTTGGAAGGCATACTTTCTTGGAAAAATGACCGCCCGAGGAGAAGCGCGAACTTGAGCGGCTTTAGAGACTAGGAAAACTGCCTTAAAATATTTAGACTTGAGGGAAAGTTTCGTTAACAAACTATAACACGGCAATCAGCACTCGAATACGACGAGAGAAATTATTGAGGCGTGGAAAAATCCCTTGAAATAAATATGGTTTGCGAGACAAATGCTTGTAAGTATTGAACCTCTTAAAAGATGAGGGGGAATAAGCGCTCACCGAGAGGGCATCGTCCTCGTGAGACCACCACCAGGCACCTTACTGAGACGGGGAGGACTCTGCGGCCGGAACAAAGCCTCCCTTCTCCGCCGGCCAATAGGGGAAAACGCGCTTTCCGATCGCTCAAGGTTGCGCTGACCTAGTATAACTCTAGCGTCTAGGAAAAGCTTAAACAGGTGCGAGGGCGGCACGCATAGCGTGGGAAGCTTGCCGCCAGAATAACTATCTCAGGGACTGCTGCTGACGAGGGCGAAACACCTTCGTGTAATTATAATAACCGTAATTGGACTATTTTCGAAGAAAGAAAATCTCTACACACAGCAAATGAACGTTATTATAAATTGCCACAGATCAATTAAACACATTATTGACATTTCATTCATTCATTCATTCATTCATTCATTCATTCATTCATTCATTCAATCATTCAGTGGTAGAATGAAATGTCAATAATGTGTTTAATTTATCTGTGGCAATTTATAATAACGTTCATTTGCTGTGTGTAGATATTGCCACCTTTGTCGTAATATAAAGCGAGGATTCTTTTACAGTTCTTTCACATTCAAAACCTTGTCTATAAGTGATGTTACTACATTTTTGGAACCAATAAATCTGAGTTTGAATGGAAATGCGGCACTGCAGCCGAGATTTGATCACGCGCCCTTGTTTTTATTAAGGCCACACCAAAGCCACTACACGACAATGGCGGATGTTGCATGCATAAGAAAATGTATATGAAAAGGCTATACGTAATAAGCTTATCGATATAAATATTCTAATGCCAGTGACTGAGTAGCAATGAAAGAAATACGAGGTTACATAAACAACGTGGAAATGACGCAAAACGTAATGTTATTTGAAACAATGACTTGTTATCGTTGCTCTGATCTAAACACCTGTGTTTGGGTGTTCATAAAGGCACCGACATTCACACGACTATAGCCTACATGCGACTTTAACCGCCTAAAACCTATAGCAACGGGGAGACCACAAAGATGTAAGTATTCAGGCATTAGTCAGACAGCAAATATAGTGGCAATGTCACCGACTGTACCTGAAGTGGTAGAAACACAAGTTGGTGGAAAAGAAATTACAGTCGTTGACAGGGGTGGCCCCACGCACAATGATTGTTCGAATCCAATTATCTATGACATAGGCATTTTCAGATATGGCTCCGAACTGCTTCGAGAGTTGTGACTTTTGTAGATCAAAACACGGGGCACATTACACTGCTTCTTTTCATTTAGTGCATTATTTGTAACGTACAAACCAAAGGAGAATATGTGGACGGTCCCATCGATTTTGCAGGAAATGCTGGTGTGTTTTTGTTCAAGCGCGATGCTACTATGAGGAGGAAACGATCGTAATGATTTGACAGCAATTCGAAGACGCTTCGATTTCCTTGTTGTTATTTCTTTTTTCGCAATCGGTTATAGATTTTCTATTATTTAAAATGCAGTTGAAAGCACTACTTTCACCTGAGTGCTGCAGAATATCTCTAGCAGGTTATTTTTCTTGAATTTAAACGGTAACTTTAGATATATGAAACAAAATTCAATTATCATTTCCGGTTGTGCGCCGCACCATTGATGATCCTAAACACGCTCAGTCAGACTGGTCTCGCCGTTTCCTCCATGGTAGCTCGGTGCTTCATCAGTGGCGTCTGATTCACTCAGGATGTCGACGTGAAGTAATCGTGAAACTGGTGGAGCAGGTCCAGATGACGTTGCCTTTGCGTTGTCGATAAACTGATGCGCACATCAGGAACAGGTAACGGCTCCCAAGTGTCTTGCTCTCCCTGTTGCAGTGCAAAATATTCGCAGAATTCCGCAATCTCATCGAGGTAAGCAACTGCTGCGCCTTATGCAATTTGTCAACAGAAATCAAATATGATGGACGTAGAGAAAGACAACGATCTTTCGCAGTGGAGAATAGAAGCCGATGTCCCTGCCTTATAATTTTTCACTTTACCTACCATGCGCCTACCGCGAGCCTAGTGTCCTACCCTGTTTTCCCATTTTTTGCTGTTTGTGCACTTTCACACAAGTGGAGGTGCTGGATAAATGTCTGGGGTGCCTGTCAATTGCCCACATCCAGGCCAGGACAATTTCCGTGTCGTAGCGCATGTTCATGCACCAGTAGTTGCCTAGTAGACCTAAGCCGTGAATTTGGTCTCGTGCCAGGAAGCCTGCCTGTTACCACGAGTGCTGACTGACACTCGTGGTGACAGGCTCAGGCCCTGCACAAGTGACTCTTAACTCCTCCATTTTTCTTGAGTTTCCACGGTCTTCTCTACACAGTAAAAGCTTTTGCACCCGAAAGCTTCTCAACAGGCTTGTCGCCGGGACGACACCCTAAGGTTGTGAATTAGAACCATTTTTGTAAGGTGTCTTTTGCATTCCGCCTACAGCGAGGGTATGTGTGTAAAGAAACTGTAGGGTGTTGTGAAAAGAACCCAACCACAGGGTGCCACCTACACCCTTCAAACATTCATAGAATATTCTTCATAACTTAATACCCACTGTGAAGGGTGCCAAGATGTGTGTAGAGCGCCTGTACCAGGTATATATATATATATATATATATATATATATATATATATATATATATATATATATATATATATATATATATATATATATATATATATATATATATAATACTTCGTATATATGAGCCGTGCTTTGTAAATTGTGGTCACTCAAGACTGCGACAATAGGCATTGGTGTCATTCATCTGAGGTGTATTTCTACATTTGATCTGCTTCAAGATATTGGGGCCGAAGACTTACGGAGCCGCCATCTATTGGAAGCGCCTCGCATGCATAGTATGAGGGAGAACGCAGCGCCCTCCTAATAGGTTTGGCTTCTGGCGCTCGAAAAAAAAAACGTCGTGCGGGAGTCCTCCTAGACAACTCTTTAGGTACACTCGAAACGAGGGAAGTTTTTTGCAATGAAAATATTTATCTTGGATATGAAGGAAACACAGAATGGTTAACAGGCGTTCAATACGCACAATCAACGCCCACTTCGCGCGTTCGCCGCGATGGAGTCCCCCGAAACGGCTTCTTGAACGAAAGGTAGAAAATCGCTGAGGGCAGACTACGTAACGCGTGTGCTTATAGCAAGCTGTCTGTATAAGCAAACAAATCATAACAAAATGAAGCCTCAATGCAGGTTTCACATGGGTTCGCTGCGGCTGTCTGCGCTTCTGCATACATGCCGGCGCACAATGCTTTGCTTCACTGCCAGCCCGTTATCGCACCACCCCGCGAGTGCAGGGGAGGCCACGGAATATATGCATTTGATAGTACACGAGTAACCATTCTTGCGTAGACAATATCACAGGTGTGCAAAATAATTTGATTACAACTTTAGGGACTCAGACACCGATGGTGAACTCTCATGTTCCTTCGCGACGATTCAACTTTTTTTTCTTTCTAAATTCTTGGACTTTCCATATCATTTCTCAAGTTGCTCCACACTGTATGTTTATCGGTTTCTCAACGAGCAATTCCCCTCCGCTGCGTTTTCCTAAACCAATACAATAATTTATTGCATCAACACAGACATCAGTATATGCCATGCCTTTTTTAATGTGCTTCTTACTGTTTCCTTTCCATTCCAGTGAACTTGTCAGTGTCCTGCACCAACATGTCCATAGACGCGATTGCTTCGTAACATTAGGCGGGCAGCGAGCGCCTGCGAGGGTCTTAGTGCGCGTTTTCTGCTACTCACCCCGAAAATCGCAGCCCCGACTTCATAGCAGAAATCTTCCTCGCGGAAGCGCTTTCTGCGCAGCCGACTTGTAACCGATGACTGCTCACCGGTTCTAAGTTTCTCGGTCCAAGCTTCACACAGCTTCTTGTCCTGCGGGTACGTGTGGTGGCTGACACTGCGCTCCCGTGCTTACGACCGCTACTGCGGCACCGAACAGTAGCCTGCCGTGTTGGAGGCCTTCAAAGGTAACCACTACCTATTATAGTAATTTAGAGCGTTATTCAGCAGTCACCCAAATCAGGAAAGCTTCCCCACTTAATTGAAAGCAGAGCGCAGCGGGGCCTTCAGCTTTTGTTCACAGCTCGTTTCGGCGCTTCCCAAGCAGTCGACGTGGCCGCTGTGTCCACGTGATCCCTCATACCATCTCGCGCCGAAGGTGGCACCAGCTGCTCCGGTGGTGGAGCTGAGCCCAATTTGAACTCAGATCAATTGAATAGCCTGTCACTGAGCTCCCCCTCCCGCCCCCTCTGCCTGTCAGCCGTACACCTTGCCGCACGAGAAAGGGGAGCGATATACGGCACCTTGCGCGCAGTGCACAAACGGCGGCCGGTGTTTCTTCGCGCATCGTCGGCGTGTCTTTCTCAACGGATCAGTGGCCTGACATGTGCTTCATCGCTTTTGTCGAGCTTAAAATAAGGCGCCCACTTCCACTATTCGTACCACCTTCTTTATACCGCGCGATATCCCATGCTTCTATGGTACAACCACCTTTTTTCTCCTGTTGTGGCTGCGCTAGCGCTTACCACCCGTTTACCTTTGCTTTTCAGCGCATTTTCCGCCACTAAAAGAAGTGCGTGGATGCCTGCTTTTCTGAAATAAAATTCCGTTGATAGCACACGTCCTGTCGTCTTTTTTGTCCTTGTCAATCGAGCGCTATTACTTCCGTTGATGCAATGAAGCAACTACCTCAGAAATCTCCAATCCTGGATTAAGAATTGTAATCGGCGAACTTGCAAAGGGTATCCATTTCAAATGAATTTGCAGGAAGACACAAGTTTCCAGATATTATAATCTAAATTATGGAAAGATATACATGCTAGTTCCAGTTACTTTTGTGGTACGGTGTCTAAAAGAGCCTTTCCTTAAAAAAGTAAGTGGAACAGTGCATTTATAGGGCAGGTTTGATGTCGTACTTCTACAAACTGGCGGCATTCTGAACATTCACTACAAGGGGATACAGTATCCAATTTCACCGACTACAATTCGTAAATTCCAATATGGGCTCTAATGTATTTAATTAAAATATAGTTGGCAATTTCCGTTAATTAGTAGAATCTGTGTTCCGATTTCTCGTGTAACTAATGTCCGCCTCCTTCTGAGAAAAATAGTGTGCAATAATTGTTTTTAATGTTTCCATAAAACTTAAAATTTTAAGCTTAAGATGACCGCCTTGTAGGTGTGTGTCTGTCACACCCTTCTTAATCATAAGCAAACATCCTTCACAATGTCACGACACGTTAAACTGTCGGTTCCCAGCATTTTAGTAAAGTTATTCCTGAGCTATCGTTTGTTCCAAATGGAGTCTGCTAACGATGTAAGCAGCCTACTGAAAAGGCGTAGTACTTCCATATAATGGCAAACGTGTATAACAGGGGAAAAGTTAGGCTTTATAAATGTGAACAGACCCTTTTTGCACACATTTGGGTGTAAAACTTTCGCTGTGTACAAGAAGGCAGAAGACTGGCTCGAGGAGTACATGCGCGTACCCAAGTATATTGAGTGACACGCTTAAGAGAAGATATCTCACGTGTAGTTTTCTCTTAAATATGGAGCCGACACGTGGTTCATAAGTCGAGCGGGAAAGTGGCGAAGATGGGTTGAGTTGCGCCGTTAGTTCCTCGATACATTCGGGAGCACCGACAGGCGTAACCACGCACAGCGTGTTCTCAAAACACGGCATCAAAAGCCGAACGAAACGATCGCCACATTTTCGAGTACACAGTTGGTGTTTTTCGACGTGCAGGCCCCAGTATGTCGAAGGCAAAAAGAAAAAAGAAAACTCATGCGCGGTGTAAAGGACCAGCTGTTTGCTGGTCTTGTGAGGAACCCGCCGTCAAGTCTCTATGTCTCTATAAGTTTATTGAGGAATTGACAGCCATAGAGCGCGCATTACATCTGCTTGTCGAATACTGGATGTGGCAATATTTGCAGTTCTTCAACGAAGCTCTTTCACGCGGACATGGCTCAATTGAGATGGGCAACTCGGTAAGTACCACCGTTCAGTTAATTTCTTTGACGCGGACTTAGAGGAATGATTATGTGCCAGACTATGATGACCTTCAGAAAACGTATATGATGCCTACTTGGGTGATGGTGTATGTGCTTAGGTGTATGCCACTTTTCAATTAACGGCTGTGATGGCACCTAGGCTAACAAGGTATGTGCCACTCAGGATGAGCCACTCTGCAACGACGAAAAATAATATTTAAAATTATGTGAGGACAAGGGTGCAATGCAACCCACGTGCCAAATTTTCCTCAAGAACCGCAAGTCCAGGCTGTAGCGGGCTGTGCTACAAATGCGCTGCGTGTGTGCCGTTTTTCGGTGAGCGCCTTTCACGCCATCGCTTTAGTGACTTGTCCCATAAATGTACTCGGTAATTGCCGCTTTTCAATGAACATACCGCCAACTATGCTCTGTGAGTAATGGGGGCCGCTGAGTGTGGGGCAAACAAGGGAGCAAATCTCAGCCCGCGCCATGCTTCGTGTTTCGGACGCCACGCGCAGACTTCACGGCAGCGCCACCAGATGGCCAGGCGTTTCCAAAATGCGACTGGAAAAGCCCGGATGCCGCATGACTTGCGCCCCAGCGTCGCCAGCCACGTGCGCGCCTTGCACTTTGCAGACGGCATGCAGGCCTCGCAGCGGCTCCGCTAGATGGCGCTGAGTGTTTTTAGGGAAGCGTGGAAGAGGAACGCCGCTGCAGTGCACAGGTGCTATATTACTCGTTTGGACGGCGGCAATATGTTGCGTCGCTATGTTGATTGCAGTACTAAGCACATTTATTTCTCCCCGTTTCTGTACTTTCAACCAACTCTTCTACGATTCCCCGTGCCTACCTCGAGCTAGTCGGCGCTATATTTTGTTGTGGAACCTGCATGTTAGATCTGTACCACTACTTCATCGCCTCGCCCGCTTTCTCTTTGGTAAACCGTTTCGATGTCGCCACGTTTCTTGGCGCTAAGCATAAAAAAAAACAGGCACACTTTACGTTCTTGCAGCTTTTGTGGCTCTAAGGTTTTCTGAAATCAACATAGTAATTCGTCCTGCCCAAGGGTACAATACAATTATTTACTCCACTAATTGTACGACAAGATAGCGTCTGGCTTCTTAGCAGGTATTCTTGAAAACCAAGTGCGAATGAGATACTCAGGTGATAAGCCGGGACTGCGTTTTTTAGAGTAGGCTGATGCTGATTTTGTAATTTCTCTGTTGCACTTGGTAATGGGCTTAATCTATGTTGTCATTCCAAGTGCGTTCCCAAAATAGAGAATCCAAATCTTCATATGCATATTAATCAGTGGTGAATACTGCGTAATGGTCAATTGTTAGTCAGTCAGTAATTTCACACCAATTTCACTATATATATTGAAAAGCCTAATTGCGGCCGTATCACTTACACTGTGGAAAGCACTCAGCCGGAAAGGGATGCTTGCGGCCTCCGAACTATCAAGGATGATAATGCGCCACGGCAGGTACACCGTGCCTGCTGTAAATATTTTTGGTGGATGATACAGGATGCGCTTTTGCCGACATTCATTTTATTAGTACAAGTCAGCGCCCTCCTACAGCACTATTTTAATGAGAGTGCTGCAGGAGGGCAGCTGGTGAAAAAGTGGTTGCTGATTTACGGACGATTTTAGAGGATGTTCACATGTACATCGCATTTGCCATTTATTACCAAAAGGCATACCTATTCGGCTTTGGTGAAAACATTGCATCCAGCCAGAGATATTTGCTAATTATTGCGACATATCTGAAATAGCAGTCCCGGTATTTTATCGTAGCAGACGCGTTTATATATAAACGAAATTTCTAAAATACCCCGAATACACCCAATTCCATCCTTTTTGTCTGATGTGTGACGCTACCATGACATTGCCATGGTAGCGAAATGCAAACAACGCCCGTGTGCCATGTGTTTGATGAAGTTGAAGAAGCCCATGTGATTTTAAATTATGCTGTGCCACTGACTACTGCGCGCCTCATCATTAGATCGTGGTTCGGGCACGTAGCCTAAAACCGCGCGAATAAATGCTCTTAATTTAATTGAGTACCACATAAGCCTAATAAATTGATACGTCTATTGGTCAAGCTAGTTTATTATATTTATTAGAACTATGCCATTTGTACATCCCTTCACGGTGTCACAAGCCGTATTGGCCATCGCTATCAACTCTTGGTATTGCTGGATCCTCATGCCGTCACTGAAACGTGAGGTGTCATTATGTTGCGAAGCACCAGGCTTGCGTAGTGACACCTCCGTGATGGTTGCCAGCACACTGACACGCTGGTGCGAGCAAAACATACTGCTGTCATGGACGCCTGAAAGTATACAGAGATAAAGCTTAGGCCTACGCCTCGCTGATGAAAGTGTAGGGCAGCATGCGGCGATGTAACATGCGGTACATGTTTCAAGGATCTCCCCTCCAAACTCCATTCTCAACATCATTTGTACGAAAGAAATGCTGCTAACAGCGAGAATTGACTGGCATAGGCGTTCTCAGGGCAGCCAGACAGCGCACTTATTCCCCGTACAGCGAGCAAGCCCACCTAGGCGGCTTGCTCTCAACGAGAGGATAGTGTTCCTGAATGTAGATAAGCATTGACCATGCACTAAGCAGTTACAGCGCTCATTTTGATATCATTGCAGCAACTTATAATGCTACGGCGACTAATATTGGAAGTTATAAAAGCTTGTGACATAAAGTACAGCAATGGACGGGATACGGGGGATCTCCATAACTGGGCGTTCAGCTTCAGCTAAATGACATTAGCGTAGTCGATGTTTTCAGACAAATGTCCACAGGCGCTAAAAAAGACCAGGTGCCCAGACGCACCCTTAAGTACTCCGAGAAAGCGACACTACCGCTAAGGTTGCTTCGAGGCTATGGTGTTGGGCTGCTAAGCATAAGATCGTGTGATCGACTAGCGGCCACGGCGACCGCGTTTCGATGGGGGTGGAGGGCTGAAACGCCCATGTGCTTAGATTAAGGTGCACGTTAAAGAACTCCAGGTTGTCCAAATTTCTGGAGTCCTCCACTGCGGCGTGCCTCTTAAGCAGATCGGGGTTTTGGCGCGTGGGATCATATAATTGAATTGAAAGCGACATTCTAAGCAGGATATATTTTTTTTGCATAAAAACAACGGGGTGGTGGGGGGCGAAAGTTCTGATGAAACGAACTTAGTATAATCAGCCGTTAATGAAATATACATGCAAAAGCGTTGAAAGAAGTAGAAAATATAAACATAGTGGCGGGGGCAGGATACCGGTGGCGGGAAAAATCTAGCCAACTACGAATTGTTGAATAGTAGGATTTGTGTTGGAAAATAATTAGAATCGAGATTAGCTTGTTCCATGACGTGCTTCTGTTTAAAATATAAAAAACGCAGTTATGGCACAGCTGTTAACGATTATACGTTGTCGCCTGCAAAATCTATCCGGAGAGGGTGTGAGCATTTCAACTTGCGTAGGACATATTACTCAGCGTATTTCCAATCATGTGCTGAACGAAAATTTGGGGTAAATAAGTGTTGCCTCATCGAAGTTGTGACCGTCTTCATTAATCTGATTGCCTACTACTTTTGGTAAACTGTAATTCCTACCTGCTCTAGGCTGTTGTGTCTTTTATGAGTCTTTTGTGCAGTTTCGCAAAGGTTTTGCTTGCTATAAGTGGCGCAATCCAGAACTTACACTAGGTTGCTTGGCATGCACGTAAAAACTTAGTTACCTTGTGAATATAATATGATGCGTAACTTTTTTCTAACAGCTGATTGTAAGTGTTTCCATGACGAGCACTAGGGACGGTCAAAGGGATCAGATTTGCACAATGCTAAATTTTAGAATTCCTCATTCCCTAGAATGCCTCTGAATTTGCTGTGGCGTCTTTAGTTTAGTGTGGGCTGGTAGGGACGAATATTAGGGTGTTGCTATAGCTGATTGCGACGACTCCGTTCAGCTTTTTTACAAGCAACAGGGTCTATGAGAGCGCATTCGACGTATTTCGTAGCTTTTTATTTCTGTACCATTATTATACGTAACTAATATACAACTAAATACACATTCAACAGCTAAACGCATGCTTCTCTCGCGCATGCGCTCATTCTGTGTGCACTGTTGTCCATCGTGCCTCAGTCGGCGCAAGCAGTGCAGATCGGAGTACTCATCACTGCTGCAACCGGTCCGAGTCTGCTTGCACAGTGTTGATGCGCCGATTTAAAACAACAAAACGCAATCTATGGAGTGTCCCTCGACGAGGTGCTATGACAGCGTGTGCTTCTCGCTAATGAACCAGTGATACAATTGTGCCTTGGTTACCGGTCACCTAACTCAAGGGTGAAAATGCATCCCTCCTGCAGGATTTCGCTATGACTTAGATGTCGAAGTCCAAAGGGCGATTGACAGTTTAATAGAAACGCTGGCTAACCGTAGCAGAGAAGTGCAGCTCTTCACCGAAGAGTTATCGCCAGTAAGCTCTCCTCTAATCAGTTTGACTTTGCGTTTCTTTTTCTTTGATGTGATACTATCTTTCTTTTTCTTTTTATTTCAGCGAAATACTATTCAGTGCCAATTTCCTCAGGCTTTGCATAGTCATGATGGTTTCCTGTATGCTGTATCCTCCTAAGTGTTTAAAAGCAGGAGAGAGGGACGTGGATCAGACGTATTCTGCTATTGGTGCGTCAAAATTAGTTGTACGAGGTGTGACACAAAAAAAAACGAGACTGGTCCAATAACTGATTGTACTTACTAAATAAATTCTATGTGACATTATCACCTTCTAATTAGTCACCCTCAGCATTCACACACTTCTGCATTTGGTGCTGCCATTGCAGGTAACAGTTCTGGAATGAGGTTTTTGGAAGGCCCTTCAGGAGATTCTCCGTTTTTGCCTGAACCTCTTCAAATAAGGTAAAATGACTTCCCTTTAAGCAAGATTTAATTTTAGGAAGTAAACCAAAGTCGCATATAGCCAAATAAGGTGAATTAGGAGGATGCCCCATGACAGTAATGTTTTTGCTGGTCAGAAACTGCTTGACAGATGGGGCCGTGTGAGCGGGTGCTTTGTCTTGGTGCAACAGCCCTCTATCACTCGACAACTTTGACCCTTTTTTTCCTAATTTTTTCACGAATTACTTTTAGTACTTCGATGTAGTAGTGTTGATTAACAACCTGACCACTGGGAACCCACTCAACCATTGCAATTCCAATAATGTCGAAGAAGACAATTAACATTGGCTTGAATTTTGATTTTGACATGCATGCTTTTTGGGTCTTGGGGATCCCGGAGACTCCCACTGCATTGACTGGTGCTTACTTTCTGGGTCATAGTTGAAAATACATGTCTCATCACATGTTAATACAGATTCCAACAAATTTGTCTCGTTTGCACTGCGTTCTAACACGTCCACACACACGTCTTTACGGCACTGTTTTTGGTCAATGGACAGAACTTTTGGAAGAACCTTCGCACAAATATTCCTCATGTGTAATTCATCCGTAAAATGCGTCGAGCAGCTTCCTTATCCATGAGAACCAACTCCGCCACTGCACGAACACTTGATCTTCGGTCACCACTGATCACATCACGAACTTTGGCAATGTGTTGGTCTGTAATCACTGACCTTGGGCGCCCAGCACCGTTCATCATCTTGCACACTATCCCTTCCCTCTGAAAACCGCTTATGCCATTCAAATACACGTGCACGACACAAAGTTACATCTCCATAAGCTTCGGTTATTATGTAAATATTTCCGTAGCTGATTTCTTAAGTTTCACAAGAAACTTGATGCTGATTCGCTGTTCGGTTTTTACATCAGACATTTTGCCGGCAGAATGCAGCTGCACATGTTCACTCAATGACGCAGCACTCCCAACTGGCGTGATCGGTTCCGTTGAAACTGGACGCATGAATAGAGGAAGTGTGTGGGATTACGTCAGCAAAACAGTTGTTGCCAACTCAACTCTTTTTTCAAGCTACACACTTAGTCTCGTTTCTTTTGTGTCGCACCTCGTATGTGTGTGTGTGTGTGTGTGTGTGAGGCTCTATTTGGAGGCTCATGCGAGCTGACCTAATCTCTTGAAACTGCCATAAAATGTTTTCTTTCTTCGCTAATTACTTCTCAGTATTTACTACGAAACATCAATACAGATATTCCATTTCTGACTATGTGTTCATGGCCACAAATGACGTGTAGCTGCTTATATATACTTATACTTTCGTAGCAAATTAGCCTTTTACTTTTTTTGTTTCATTTTGGTCATAAATCAGGGATGTAAAGTCTTAGAGTTTTCCTAAGTATTGATCTTTGTTATGTGCATCACAATCGATATTGCCGTTGGTGACATACGCATTCTTGCATCATAAACAAATTTCGTCTTCTTTCAGGGACACGTTAGTACTTCAGTAGAACTGCAAAATATTCATGATAGCCAGTTAGCCGCACAATGTTTCCATGCCATTGATTGTAACTGAACATGTGATCTGTACAAATTTTGAACGCCTTGGATAACGCGGGAAAGAGTTTCTCTGAATAATCAGCATCAGAAGTCAACTTTTCTTGTACTTTGGAATGAAGGTATTGCAAGAAGGGCATACAGCAAAATCAAGCAACTGGGACACCTCACAAAGTGTTTCTACGATGCATGCAGTAACATAATTTTTAACAGCGTTATAATTCATGCCAGTAGACAGAGAATTTGCTCTCACGTGATCACTTTATATATATTTATAATACGGCCTCGGCACCGGTAGAGTGTAGCCGGAGAAGCGCGTTTCATACAGGTATGTGCACTTTCTAAATCGGCACTTAAACCGAAATATTACATTTGTTTACATACTCATAAGGCGGCCCATTTCCACAAACATTTGGGGAAATGAAACGCTATACTTAAGTAACCACTGTGTTATCATCAGTACGCCAAGCATAAGCTGACAACTTGCGTGCCTATTTATTTCATGGACCACTGCGAGAAATCGAGAGATTTATTCGCTAGGGCTTTAGTCCCTTTTTGCAAAATAACTTCCTCCAATGTTCCGGCCTCGTGGTCATTGCAGCTTCTTAAAATCAGTTCTAACTCTTTTATATGCACGATACCACTGCATTATCAAAATATTCTCATTGAACTTAAAATAGCCGTTCTTCCTGCGGTATGGCAAGAAAGAACCGCCGGCACAAAGGTTCAAGGAAATGCACTCAAGTTAATTACGACGCACTTCATGTAGCTCGTTGGCGGCAGTACAGCGGAGTTAGAAACGACACCTTCATTGTTGAAATCGTTAATGCTGAAATCATGAAAAAATAGGTATTTACTGCATACTTTCTCACACTTGTTCGACCAACCAATAGATCTGCTGTTAAATGCAGTCCAACCTCTGTTTCTCGTTTTGTACACAATATGTCTCACATCCAGAAGGAGAATTTACCTGCTTGTAGGCGCTGAGCACAGCTGTAGCATATAGCGCGCAACGACAAATAACTTCTAACATAGTTAATTTTATTTATTGTTCAAACGCAGCCGTTCGATGGTACTCAAATGGTTTTTAAGCTTTTACGTATGTTTCAACAGAGTACGTTTCAACAGAGTACCGGATGAGGCGCCAGTGCGACCAATTATGGATATTCGTGTTCGCGTCAATGAAAATTTTCTCTGTTGCCTTCATCATATCAGGATGACTCACATATCCTGAAACGTACGATGTTACAAAGGCGGCACACGAACAAAAATGCAGCGATTCTGCCAGCAAGATTAGCAAAGGTCTGCGTTTTAGAAACGATCACGGTGGAGCTGTGATAAATGTTTTTGGCCATGCAGCCGTCCCTGAACACAATAACACCAATCAACAGATTTAAGCTTCGATTTTAAGCCATATTGTGAGACCTCGCTCTTGGTAATGTTGAAATAAGGACCGTCACCGGATGGGTCCCGACTTCCTGTTTCCTCGAAATATTTACATTGATAATCGAATCGCTTCATTAATTGGAATTCCGCTATTTTCAGCACAGACAATTGTTTAGGCAGCTGTTGAGTTGAAATGTGGGGTTGAAAATCCAGATACGGTACAGTAGGTGATGAAGTTATGAGGGACATCACGATAGGTGGCCTAGGTTATAATGTATCTGAAGACAAAATTAACAAGCACATCATCTCCTACATGTCTGCTAAGAACTTCATAGCAAAGGAATTAAAAATTTTTCGATTTGTATTTCTACTCTGATTTTACTAACAGAAATGAGTAATGCCATTGGTCACCCCTGAAATGAAGTGCTCAAACTAACAATATTAGCATCGACTATACGAAAGTATTCGATATAATTTGTTACGCCGAGCTCATTATCAAACTCGCAGAATTATTTACTGGCAATCACGATACACCTACACATAGGTGGATATCAGTCTATTTACAATTAAAATATCAATTAGTTAACATGATCCCTCTCAGTCGTCAGCCATTATAGTGATGTCAGGTGTAGCCCAAGGCTGCCTATGGGGCAACTTTTGTTTCTTATACATACAAATGACATCATTAAGATAATAGATAACATGGTTTGATGAATGAATCCATATATACGCAGATGACTAGATTCGGTAATCAAATGTCACTAATGCTCACGACCAGTAATTGCTGTATTAAATTTCTTGTTTGTTCTGTGATCAGGATTGCCCATGGCAAATGAAACTAAATTTTAAGTAAGCTGTTACTGTGACATTACAAAAAAATAATCGACTGCGCCTTTTGTATGCACATGCCGGGCGTCACCTAAATATGAGGAACATTTGATGTGCTGCTGTGGCGTGAACTTCCGATTTGAAGGATTAAAAGCATGTTACTTTATTGCGGTAATCCATTCATATTCATTAAACTGGGTTATCCTACCCCCTTGCTTGGTAATAATATTATTGAATTGTCCTGCAGGTTATTGTCGACACGCCCTCAGTAATCCGACGTCAGTACGTCGAGATGCTGTCTCAGCGCCAACTGACGGGCCTGCTGGACAGCACACAGTTGGCCTCCATGGTCGGAATTGCGCAGAGCGGCGGCCCAGCTCACCTATA
Organism: Dermacentor variabilis; assembly: GCF_050947875.1. Lineage (NCBI taxonomy): Eukaryota > Metazoa > Arthropoda > Arachnida > Ixodida > Ixodidae > Dermacentor > Dermacentor variabilis. The sequence continues at coordinate 45,864,301 of NC_134574.1, forward strand.
GGGACCATGAATTTAACTCGTTTTTTTGTTGGGCTTTACATTCCCATAACATGTGTTCGACTGTAACTGCATTCTCCTTGCATATCTTACATGTGTCTTCTTTGTGTACTTCGACGAATATCCGTTAGAAGTCAAACGCGCTCGGGAAGGTATTCGTTTGTAGTTGGCGTAGGGCCACAGCTTGTGCCCCTATTAGGTCTTTGTGTGCTGGTGGGAATGGTTGTTCAGCTTGTTGGTACATCTTTGTGGTGTCGTTATATCTGGTCAGTCTGTCTCGTTAGGCTCGGGGATCTTCACGAGAGCCAAGCCGAACGCTGCAAACTACCCCCCTATGTGTTTCATTTATTTTTACCAAAAGTCACTTTATCTTGCTTTTTCATACCGTACTTCGAAATTTCACTAAAAAAGAAATCCTTTGTGAAGCCTTTTGAACCGATTTGCTGCTTGTTTGTCATGTATTTGTCATTGCGACAATGCTATTATTAGATGCCAAGAAAAACATAATTAATTTTACCATATTTGAAAACAAACTACTCTGCGATGCAAATTTCTTCTCCGAAGAAAACTTCTCGTGCACTCTTTCAAAACACTCCACCACCAGACAGGAAGGAGGACTTTCGGCATCCATGCTGCACCCTTGCCGGCCAAGCCAATGCAGTCTTCGCTGTTCGAATCGTCGCAGGCGCAAGCAAAGTGGACGCAGCTTCGTCCGAAACAGTAAACACTGATAGCAATAACAAAATATTAGACAAACATACGAATCATGTAGTTTTAATCGCCGTGTTAATTCCAGTAAGCATAAGCTCATTAATTGTGTTACTACGCTCATGGGTGTAGTACTCGAATGTCAACATTTGTAGACTACGTAGAATAAAACCAAACACAAGTTAATAACACTTCCCGTTTTAACCATTTCTTTTTCGTAATTATTAAAAACGCGCTGCCTAAAGTATTACTGTCGCTTGCCGCTTCTCCTCTTCTGGCTTTCTGGTTTGCGTGTCTGGTTTTCTCGCTCCTGCCAACAGGAATAGCCTCCATGGGTTCCAGTAATTATGCGCAGCTGTTCGTAGGCTGATAGGAATTGATCTGTCAGGAGCAAATCAAGAAAGCGGTGTGTTGAGGTATGTTTCGTTGCTTACACGCGATTACCAGGAAAGGCGCTGTGTAGCGTGCGACTGACTGCGTCAGCGAAAGTGCCTCACTGGTCGGGTTGACAAGTCACCTATGCCACCACCTTGGTCGTTTATATCGGGTACGTCAGATGTGCAAACACAACTGCGAGTACAAACACTACGCAAAAACGCTTATTAGTAATATTTGTAGCAGCATCGACGTCGAGGAAGATGAGGAGAACGGCGGCTGGCTAGGAACAGGCCATTGCCTAGGAAGCGAAGCGGACGCGTAGCTCGGATCACGCGCGGCCGGCGTGAGGCCCGGCAGATTTATCCATCGAGGAATGACCGTCAGCTGAGGCCTTCTACACAGCAAAACTATGCTTCTGTTTATTGTGGCTCATAGTCATTTCTGAATTTACATGCCACAAGATTGGTGACCACGGACAGCGGATATTGGTGACGACAATCACGACGCTACCAATGGTCAGCGCAGAACCACTGCCACAGATCACAGCGATCGAACAACCCCTGCACTATAGTGCGACGTGGGTTCTCTTTCGCTCATCTTAGCCCAGTACAGACCAGCGTATCCCCAACTCTGGATCGCTCAAGTAACCAGCCAGCTCGCATTCACGCGAGTCAGGTCGCAGACTCAAAATTCGACCATCTCGTATACCAGCTGACGCCCGAGATCGCCAGCAAGCTTCGCGACCTCATCTCTCAAACCCCGGCGACAGATCCATTCGACATCCTCAGGAGCGAACTCGTCAAACGCACGACAATTTCCGCTCAGCGATGGCTACAGCAGTTTTTTCAAACTGAAGAGCTCAGGGATTGCAAATCTTTGCAGCTCTTTTGTCGTTTTTAACAGCTCCTTGGAGACAAGGCAACCACCTTCGATCAAGATTTTCTTTGAGAATCGCTCGTACATGGTTTGCCCAGCTCCGTCCAGATGGTTCGGCCGACCACTAGCACTTTGCCCCTGTCCCAGCTAGCTCAACTTGCCGACTACGTCATCGATACATCAGTGCCGCGGTTTCACTTGTGGTACGTTCAGGCGCATCTATTCTGCCACCATCGCCCTCCCTGCAAAGCCTGCGCGATGAATTCCGTGAGGAGAACTGCACACTGTCAGACCTAATTACCCCTCTATCTTCTCGACTCCAGCGATCTTCATCACGCGGGCTTTCTTTATCGTGTATGCACTCGCCGTCCTCATTGCGGCAAGGCGCATGCTGGTACCTTCGTACGTTCGGTAACGCAGCGCCAAAATACACGGCACCCTAGAGTTTTCAGGGAACTCCCCGCAGCGTAACTAGAAGCGCCGACTGGTACGAGTGCTGAAGAAAGCCGCTTATTCTTGGTGACTGACAAAACCAGAGGCCTGAGTTTCTTCGTGGATGCTGGGGCGAAGTACAGCGTCATCCCAGCCTCAGCTATGATTCGCAATCCCCGGCAAGTCGAATCAAGCCTGCAAGCTGCCAGTTAAGGCCCCTCTGGCCACCTATGGAGAACAAGGACGGTCCCTCGACATCCGCCTCTGGAGTTTCTTCCAATGAATTTTTCTAATTGCTGATGTTGCGTGCGCCGTCTTGGGTGCGGATGTCCTGGGCCACTACATCCTCGCAGTTGAGATGCATCGCAAACTCCTCCTTGATGCTAGGACACAGCTTTCTGTGCTTGGTATAGCCTCACGAGTGCCACTTCTGGCGTTCAGTAGTGCATTAGCGAAGTCAGTTTACATAAAAGTGCTTGAGCGATTCCCATCTTTCTTTTTCTACTCGCCAACTTCCTCTTACTGGCCAAACAAGACGTGACTCACCATATAATTACCGCGGGTTCACCCATCCACGCTCGAGCTCGTCGTTTACCACCTGATTGATGTAAGGTCGCAAAGCGAATTTGAACACGTGCTTAAACTGAGGATCGTGTGGCCTTGTTCAAGCCCTTACGCATCTTCGCTGCCTATGCTACCCAAGGCGTCTCCTGGATACTGCCGGCCGTACGCAGATTACCGTATGCTCAACACTGCACATGCACAATGAACTTCCGCACATTGCAGATTGCGGAGCGACAATATTCTCCAAGATAAACCTGTTGAAGGCTTACCATCAAAGTCCTGTGGAACCAGCGGATATTACCAAAACAGCCATCATTACACGAATTGGTCTCTTCGAGTATGTGTGCACGCCTTTAGGTCTTCGCAATGCTGCACAAACTCTTCAACGATTCATCGACACCGTGACAAGTAAATTGGCTTTCTGTTTCGTGTACATTGACAATTTGATTGTCTTTAGTCGCGACGGAGAACGACACATCCAACATATGGGCGAACTTTTTCAGTGCCTTGCCGAATACGGCCTCATCATTAGGGCGAAGTGCGAATTCGGTACGCTCGAGCTGGAGTTCATTGGTCACCGTGTCGACAAAGATGGCATCCGTTCGTTGCAGTTATAGTTCAAAACATACAAGACTTTCCAGAGTCACCTTCCGTCCACAAACTGTGCGAGTTTCTTGGCCTCGTGAAATTCAACAACCCCTAATCCCTCACTGCAACGCTTTTCTCCGGCACCTAATGGACATGCTCCAAAACAACTGAACAAACCTAATTCACAGAAGCACTATCAGCTTTTCATACCACCACGACCAAGCTGTGTCAGGCAACCCTTTTCGTCCATCCGAGACCAGGAGCCCCACTTTGCCTGATCACCGATGCGTCCGATACTTCAGTGGGAGTGGTGCTTCGCCAGTTCGTGGATAATGTCTGGCAGCCCCTTGCCTTCTTTTCTCGAAGGCTGTCATCCCCAGAGACCCTCCACAGAACATTCGCAAAACTCCTTGGAATGTACATGGTTGTACGCCACTTCAGACACTTTGTGGAGGGTTGAGAGTTCAACAAAAGGGCAGACCACAAACCTTTGACCTTAATCGTCCAGTGAAATTCTACCAATGTTTAACCACGGCAAACAAGCCATCTTGCCTTCAACTCATAACAAGAGGTTGGAAGTGCCTTTTGTTTGAAACATACTATAAATATAAGAAAATATACACGATAGACTAGTCAATAAGAACTATATTTATGTAAGACATAAAAATTATTTCAGATTGGGATTTCTCTTTAACACAGAAACTTGATATGGCTAGCCAATTCGTTAGTTCATCCGTTTTTGGCCTGTACGGCGAAAACTCCGAAGTAACGCCACGCGCATGTGAGAAAAAAAAGAGAAAGAGAGGCGCCCAATTGGCTGCGCCAGAATTGACGTCTTTGCTCTGTGTCGTAGCCGAGCACTCATGCAGCAGTTTCACCCCGGCTCCGAAATGTGTCGGCCACGCGTCATGTGTTCTCCTGAGGAGAAGGCAGCCTTCAATCAACAACTAAGCGAGCGGAACGGGGATCGAGCTCGTCTACGCCATGCTGATGCTGCAGCCCAAGCGCAACAACAGGCTCGTGCAGCCGAGCGCAAGCAGCAACTGCGTACCGATGATCCGGCAGCCGGCCAAGCGGTCGTTTACTGAACTGTCTTTAACCCTGTGATAAACCACGGGGGCCACCCCTTTCAGCTTCGCTGGCTAACCATCTCTAAGAAGTATTCGGGCGGTGACTTTTGTAATAAAAGAGATGTCTATTCGCGGTTTAGTTACAGCAGCATCTGTGGCTGCTACGTCGCACGGAATAGGCAACTCAGCAGAGTTTTGACCGCCACAAATTATTTTTCACGTACAGGGACCACCACTGTGTCGAACGCCGGCAAGACGGTAGTGGACCCAGCGCCCAAAGTGAAAAGAGGTGGCGCAGGTGAGCTTCTACCCGCTGCAGTGCCCGACTTATGTTAAACTTTTAGTAAACGGTTGCCTTATTTATATTTCAGCTCCTGAGGGGACACCAGGATAAACTAAACTGTTGTTAACTTATTGTCACAAGTACTTTCCTCAGGTTAGCCCTTTCATGAACTTTAAGGAAAAGAACATGCTTTTTAAACAGGTCTCCCAGGATCTGCCTGATTTGTTTGGATGCAACAAAACGCCACAGCAATGTGAAAATCTCATGAAACTGGCAAGGGGGAAGAAGAAAAAGGCATGTGATAATAAAAGATTAGGTGCTCCGCACTTTCCCTGTCCAATTTGACGATGAAATGAGAGAAATTGAAAGCAATGATGACAGTCTGGAGCCTGAAGTCCAAAGGGGAGGCCCTTTTGGAGTGACTTGCAAGGCAACTTCATCAAGCTTCACAACTTCACCTGAAAGCTCCAGTGCTCTGGCAAACGGTTCAGACAGTGGGGAATGCACGAATGTTCCAGCAGAGGTCAAGAAAAGGGATGTGCGCGCTGGGACTAGCCACATGCAGCAGATGTAATATTTTTTTACCAAACGCGGACTGTTATTGCAAAGCGAGCGGCACGCTGTGAAGAGCCGGAAAGCGAAAAGGAAAAAAAAGCGGGCCGAGCGCCAAGCTGAGCGCATTCACAAACACCAGCAGCTCCGCGAGATGCACGACGATTAACTTTAGCTTATCCGTGAGACCCTGGGGTTCAAGCAATGTAGTGCACTTTGGGTGAACATGTTTTACATGCCTGTTTATTTCATACACCACAGAAATCTTCCGTTACATGGCCAAAAACAGGTTCTGGTTAAGTGTTGGTTCTAGCTTACATTTCATCTTTGAGCACTGTGCTTTGTGCTTGTATTATGACAGATTTCGTGGCTGCCTTCATTTTAGCATCATCTTGGACTTAGCTTTTTCTCGTTTACCTTGTGCAAGTGTCCTTAAGAGGCTCTCTTCTCTAGATCTTCTACTGCGGACTGCGGTAGCAGCAGGGTTCTGATCATTGTTAGCCTGAGAGCTCCGACGCATGTACAGACCTGGACTATCAGTTGAGTCACCATTGTCGTTGCAAACTTAATCCCAATCCAAAAGAAAGGGGACGTCAAAAATTTGAAAAATTATAGACCGATCAGCTTACTCTGTTGCCTACAAAGTATTTACTAAGGTAATCGCAAATAGAATCAGGAACACCTTAGACTTCTGTCCACCAAAGGACCAGGCAGGATTCCATAAAGGCTACTCAACAATAAACCATATTCACACTTTCAATCAGTTGATATAGAAATGTGCGGAATATAAACAAAACTTATATATAGCTTTCATTGATTACGAGGAAGCGTTCGATTCAGTCGAAACCTGAGCTGTCATGGAGGCATTACGGAATCAGGGTGTAGACGAGCCGTATGTAAAAATACTGAAAGATATCTATAGCAGCTCCACAGCCACGGTAGTGCTCCATAAGGAAAGCAACAAAATCCTAATAAAGAAAGGCGTCTGGCAGGGAGATACGATCTCTCCAATGCTATTCACAGAATGTTTACAGGAGGTATTCAGAGACCTAGATTGGGAAGAATTGGGGATAAATGTTAATGGAGAATACCTTAGTAACTAGCGATTCGCTGATAATATTGCCTTGCTTAGTAACACAGGGGACCAATTGCAATGCATGCTCACTGACATGGAGAGGCAACGCAGAAGGGTGGTTCTAAAAATTAATCTGCAGAAAACATTAGTAACGTTTAACAGTCTCGAAAGAGAACAGTAGTTTACGACAGGTAGTAAGGCACTCAAAGTGGTAAGGGAATACATCTACTTAGGACAGGTAGTGACCGCGAACCCGGATCGGGAGACTGAAATAAGCAGAAGAATATGAATGGGCTGGGGTGCGTGTGGCAGGCATTCTCAGATCATGAACAGCCGGTTGCCATTATCCCTCAAGAGAAAAGTGTATAATAGCTGTGTCTTACCAGTACTCACGTACGTGGCAGAAACCTGGAGGCTTACAATATGGTTTCTACTTAAATTGAGGGCGGCGCAACGAGCTATGGAAAGAAGAATCATAGGTGAAACGTTAAGGGGTGAGAAAAGAGTAGATTGGGTGAGGGAACAAACGCGAGTTAATGACATCTTAGTTGAAATCAAGAAAAAGAAATGGGCAGGGGCCGGAAATGTAATGAGGAGGGAAGATAACCGATGCTCATTAAGGGTTACGAACTGGATTCCAATGGAAGGGAAGCGTAGCAGTGGATGGCAGAAAGTTAGGTGGGCGGATGAGATTAAGAAATTTTCAGGAACAACGTGGTCACAATTAGTACATGACCGGGGTAGCCGCAGAAGTATGGGAGAGCCCTTTGCCCGGCAGTGGGAGCAACCATGCTGCTGCTGCTGATGATGATTATGATGTCAATGCAGATATTGTAGTGGACAGAACATGCAAGAATATTTTTTTTCACGTTGTCTTTGTCGTGAGGTCCAAACGCTGTAGCTGCCGAAACCTATCTTTTATCTCTGCAAATGTATTTTCAATTAGCACTGGGCTAGATTAAACTTTGGTGTTAAATGCCTCGTCAGAGGCACGGAGGCTTCCATAGTCTTGAAGGCGACTCTTCAGAAACTCGCGAGATAGGTACGCTGCATCCCCAAGAACATGGTTTTTACAGCGCAGTGTTGAAGCAGTGGTTTCGAAATGGTTGAAAGCCAGGAGATCTTGGAGTCGTGAATTTTACTAGGTGCACAAGTGCTGGTATCAGGGAACCTCTTCCGGTTATCATATATTCCCTGAAGCCTCAAGGATGGGTAGTGGTGCCTGTTTACATACACTGACTGCACTTTATCAGCAGCGCACCTAACCGGCATATAGCTCCCGTCAATACAGCCAATGGTGACTGTAAAACCTGATATATAAAAGGCGGAAAAAGAATGCTAGAAATGCTCACAGAAAGTGCAAAATGATCTAACAAAGTAGCAAGTGACGTCGTGCTTAGATTCTTCAAGCTTAAAACACAGCTTATTTTCGTACGCTTTCCTCGGCTGTTGGTTTTTTACTGCACTAACGAATATTCATTGACATCGTTATGTGCACAATAAGGCGTGTGAAAAGGTTCGACAGCTTTAGCTATAATCCTTACGCGTAGTAGCTCAGAGATTGAGCATCAAATATATTCTGCAAACTTTACTGTGGCCTAGTGTGAAGAACTTACAACTCTTTGAATATAATTAACTCAAAACAATGGTTTTGCGAGCTCTTCAACATCGCCATACAGCTTCCAGCATATATGATAAATCACTCGTTGTCATAACCGTACTCTAATAAACGAACTCCAAGAGTGTCCTTGTATATGCCATGTTTACCAGAATATATACGAATTTCGGGAAGAAAAACACAGCTTTGAAGAGTCATACAGATGGCAAGTGACTGACATGCTGTTTTGATGTAACCTATTATTAGTAGGATTTGAAAATAGGCTGTTTTCACCTGCTCAAACTTATTGGCTAGTTTTTCCCAAGTCATCTGGGAACGTCACAATGCGGGGGCAATGTCGAGAAGGAAATCGATGACGCGGTACATCATCCTGTGGTGCGTAGTTTGCCCTACCTCAGACCGGTCTGCAACAACCCGTATGCAGTATTCTTGGCCACATACCTGCAAAAAATGCGATAATTCTGTAATGATTCAAAATGGTTCAACTAGCATTTTATGCTACCATCAAGCATTCCAGTGAGCTATCGAAAAATCTACACTGCCCAGCTGTCTAAACAAGCTTCACATGTGTTCATCTTTCCTTTGGTTCAACCATGCAGTATTTTACCCTAGAATGTACTAAAACAGCGCACGCTAGAACTGAACGAAAAAACATGTGCAAACAGAATTGAGTGTGATCACACAAACTGAAATTCGCAGGGGGTAAGAAAGCGATTATAATTGAGCCTTGTACTAACGTAAGATCAGTGGCATGTAAAAGTAATTTCCAGGCAGCGTAAGCATTTAGCGAACAATTGGTTTGTAAACCTGGAGGCAGGTTATTAGTGCAATCAAATGCAAGCGCCGCATCTTTTTTGATGTGCCGTGACTTTCATTCTCTTGAGATTTCTCCAAGCACTCATATTACATTCAGACCGGGATACATAGCGCAAGAATTACACAGGGACAAGCAGAACACAGGACGAGGGCTAATAACGCAGAATTCCTGCAAAGTAGCCTGAGACTCCTCAACGTGGCGGATCTGTTTCTTACCAAAGATTCTTCAGCTGTGATCAACTTCTTAAATGGAGCTGACGGCGAGTGTTTAACTGCATTTTCTGTGGACATAAAAGATTTGTTTTATTCATTGCCACATGAGGGTTTGCTGTGCAGTGTTGAGGCGGCAATAGATGAGCACGACGCTGTCCTTTTTTCTAACGCTTGTGGTGTTAGTGTGGCAAGGTTTTTAGAGCTTTTATCATTTTATTTGAGGTCCACTTTTGTTCAATTTGACAATAACATTTACCTGCAAAAGCAGGGTGTTTGCATAGGCTCTTGCATAGCGCCCATTTTAAGTGACCTGTTTTTAGCTCGTTGTGACAAAGCTTTTGCTGTGCGGGTGGGTGATTTGGGCGTTGTGAAGGTTTTTAGATATGTAGATGATTTTTTGGTATTTTTAGATAGATCCCTACTTGATCCGGCTGCAAGTTCTTATGTAGATTGCCGTTTTAACTGTTCAAACCCTGCTGTTAGCTGTATTCTTGCCTCATTCAATGAGTATTATAGGCCACTTACGTTCACTACTGAATTTCCAGCGCAGGGCAATATCAGGTTTTTAGACTTGCGTTTGCATTTCAAAGCCGAACACGTGTGTTGGGTATATGAGCCCCGAGCTAATAAGCCGCCCTTAAGGTACAGTTCTGCACACTCTAAACTCATAAAAAGAAGCATCGTACGTTCTTTCCTGTCATGCGCTCTATCTAAGTCATGTGCTCACTTGCTAGATGAAGGCCTTAGGTGGCAGGTGGCTCGTCTGGAAGCAGCGGACTATCCGAGACATATCATTATCTCGGTTGCTGAAGGCCTGCATCGTCAAAAGAAACTAACTTCACGCATGAGCGATGAGCAGAGAGCGGACCACGTAAGAGGAAGGAAACAAGAAAGGGAAAAACGAAAAGTGGCGGCAATTCCCTACCTTCATAAGGTTTCCCACAACCTAAAAAAGGTCGGGCAACGTTCTGGTGTAAACGTTGTGTTTACAGCACCTAACAAACTCTTGAGGTTGAGTGTGATGAGCTGTCCCATGAGGAAACCAAGGCCTGGTTGCACTACCGCGCACAAAGATCATTTTGTTGCATGCACTCGCAATTGTTGTGTATAAGATCCCACTCTCGTGTGGGAAGTACTACGTGGGCCAGACGGGCCGATGTTTAAACGTGCGTTTGGCGGAGCATAGTAACAAAGAGGAGAGCATCCCAATAGATGGGCATCTGGCTGCCCATTGTAGAAAATGTGACGCGAAGGCTTCATGCTTCCCGCTATTAGAACGAACTGTTGTTGTCTATCGCCACAAGAATAAGATTACGAGGGAAATTGTGGAAGCAGCTGAGATAGCCAGAGCAGGTGACGAGTGCGTTAGCACGCCGCCTATATTTTTATCAAGGAAAGAGCTTGAATTTTTGGGCATAATCGTCACATGACTGTCTTTTCCCCCTTCCCTTCAGTGTGTTTTATTGTAGTGACGTCCCAGTGAGTATATATATACTCACCAGCTGCAATAAATCAATTGTTGAAAGTTAGCGCTCGTCCTGTGTTCTGCTTGTCCCTGTGTAATTTTTGCGCTATGTATCCCGGTCTGAATGCATCCTACCAACACGCCCAAATTTCTTCCCTGCTAAAACTCATATTACATCACAGCCTTTGTATTTACTGCTAAATAATTGCAATATCTTGCCACAGAAACGACAGCACATGCTCTTCAGGCAACTTGGAGGGTAGGCTTCGGTGATTAGTCCTCAAAAGGTAGTGCGGCGATTTCGCGAACTCAGCAGCAAAGGAATTTGCAACCTACCGTGGCAAGAAAAAAGCACTTCGGTTATTGATTATGAATTTTAAATAGGATGCAGTGACTCACCTTTTCATCAGAATACGCGGCAACCGTCTTTTCCGATACGACCCTACCTTTGGTAGGTTCTCGGAGGGTTAAACAGCTGCTCGAGCATAATCTCACACAATGCCAGATCATGGTCGTCGTCGCTGCCGCTGTCCGAAGAGAAGCTTGTGCTTGAATCTGTGCCGCTGTATTCATCCAAAATCAGCAACAATTTCTCGTCCAGACGGCGGCGCTTAGCTACTGTCTTCAGCGCAGGGAAACCATAACGGTTGCTGCCTTCCACCATTTCGTCTTCGCATCCCCAGGGGTAAACCAGAAGTGACGGAAGAAAGGTCATGTGACTTCCACCTTACACTCTGTTAGTCCACCGCTGGCGACGAAGCACCGAGAACTGCTCCCGGCTGCTCTCAGGGTCGAAAAAGTGCTTCTCCTCGACCAATGAATTACCGTACGCCCACCCCGGCCCGACCACTGGAAGGCGCCGGAACAAGCAAGATCACGTTGAGCGCAGTTAGAAGTGCCCCTGTTCGCGCAATCAAAAACAGTATTAGATACATGTATGAGTTGAAAATAATGGCACCTGTTCTGGGGTTCCAGCTCCACGCCGCCGAGCCACTCGGGCGATAAGCTCGCGTGCAGCCACGTGAACGCGGTTGTTGACCGGCACTCAGGCGTGACCAAGCGTCCAGACCAGGCGCATGTAGTGCGGGGCCAGGCACGCAGAACAAATCACAAAGGATACTCACGATAGAATCTGGAAGACTCTGGTCGCACATGAAGCACGGCATGCCTACTGTGAATCGGTGACAATATGTGTGTCGCCTTCAATTCGGCATGCGTGTTGGATAGCCAGAGTGACCCCGAGCATTTCCACGCACCCCGCAGAGGAGCTTTGGAGTGAGCCTGCCATGATGAGGGTCTTCACTTCCAGAACGACTTGAGATACACCATTTGGAGTATGCCCCGCATCAGTGGAGAGGGTGCGCTCATCTGCCACATTCTCTAACAGGTGGCAGAGATAACCTACTCGTGCCTTAAAACGCCAATGTCAAGCACAGGGTGCATATCGCGTGAGACCGGATGTATGCGAAGTTGGCGCGCCGGGGGCGTGAGGTCGATTCCTCCCATCAGATCGTTTGGCATGGGATGATTGAACCGGCCGAGCAGTCGCCTCTCTTTGGGCGTTAGCAAAAGCCGCTGACCCTAGCTGTCCCATTTTGATTCCAAAAAGCAGCTCAAGCGACTTATGGGTAGCCGGTGCGAGGAGGAGGTGTACAGCTGTAGATTGCGGGATGACGTGCACAATTTTAGTTGCCTTTCACAGCATGGCAATCAGGTCCCCTTATATTCTGCGTTAGCTAGTGGGAGGGTGTATGATAGCTCACTCTACTGATGATGCACGCGTCCACCAGCCGAAGCAAGTTGCGTTCGCGTAGACCAAACCGCTGACCGGAGACAATGCGCATGATGCCCAAAATCTGGTTAGTCTTGAAGAGTAATATCGATACGGTATTACGGAATGTTACGCACGGCCGTCATAATTAACAGAGAAGCCAAGGATGCGGGCGCGCTCTACCTGTGGTATAATGTTGTCACCTATGCGCAGTTCAATGGGAGGTCGGAAAGTACCGCTACGAGACTGGATGAACACCATCTCGGGCTTATGTGGGGCGCAAGCTAGATCCCAGCATAACTCAGCGGTGTCGCTGTCTATATTGCTCGACACGCTTCCTGCTTTCCTTTACGCAATCCGACCTGACGGCTGCGCAAAAAGGGCTTCGGAGTTCTCTTCATCCATTGCCGCAAGCAGAGAGCTGCAGCTGTCATGAATTCAAGGAGAGAAAGGAAAAAAGCAGTGGCAAAACTAGAACTGTTCTATAAAAAAATCACTTCTCCTTCCTACCGAAAAGGTTACAAAAGCCTAACGAAGGTCTACCACTTTTTTTGGCATTCAGCAATGGTGCGCAGCTATACACATATTATATGTTACATGTGCCGTATGAAGCAGCTAAACGTTTTACCGAAATCAATTTCAACAGATTAGTAGCCTGAGATATAAAAGGAAGACGTACTTTATATGGTAACATTACAGGCTTAATACCAATCTGTAGTTATGATTTCCCGTGACAGAGTATTAATTTACAGGGCAAACATAAATGAATTGCACCATTAAATTCCAAAACAACCGTAGGAATGTGTTAAAAAGGCTAATATATATATATATATATATATATATATATATATATATATATATATATATATATATATATATATATATATGTCATCTATATTGCAGTGCATGGTCTATAATGTGCATTTTCATATATTTCTTAGTTAATTTCGAGTAGTCACGTAAATTTTGGCGATTTATTAATTGAGGAACCTGGTGCTTCAAATGCAGTCTGCCATAAGTTGTTCTAGTATTTAGAATTTCCCTCGTTTTTTTTTCTTAAGTGACAAAGAGATTTTCATTATGATGATTTTGATGTACACATTTCTTAGTGTTTGTATGGTGTATTTACCTTTAATACTATATGTGGTTGGCTTTTTAATTAATTAAGAGCCTAATTAATAAAGCATGCGTATGCGTTCCCAAATCATGAAGACTACGCCTGCAGTTTTACAAGTATCTAAGGACTCTTTCTTGCCAAACTATCAGTTGTCTGCAATATTGTGAATATGTTGCACTCCATAGAAGCAAACTGTGCAAGTCGTGAATGCAACATAAATAAAATACTATCGCAGGTCACAAAGCACCGGGGCTTTATTGCGGCATGTCGCTATAACGCGTTGTACTCTAAAAGGACGTGCAGGAGGCGGGTCAGCACAAAAGAACGTATTTTTCTTCTCTTTATCGCGCTCGTACTCTTGAGCGGCCCGGTCGTCGTCTTTGTCACCGTGAGGACGTAGCTGGCACAAATAGTTACGGGGCATTACCCTCCCACCAGAGCGAGCATCGTCCCGATGCTCATCAAATGGTAGTCGCTAGACTCGATAAACAGCTTGTAGGTGCCCACATCATTCAGACAGATATGGCTTCATGCGCGCCACGTACACGATCTGAAGCACCTGTTGACGGCGTTTGGACCTGCATGAACCGTCTCTCACAACCTCGCAATTCACGTCGCTAATACGGCGCAGAAGGTTGTATGGTCCGAAGTATCGGCGTAGAAGTTTCTCAGAGAGGCCTCGGCGTCATACCTGATACCAAACCCAGACTCTTTCCCCCGGTGTATAAGTGACGAAGTGGTCATAGAGATAATATCATCGGCCGTCACGTTGTTGCTGTGTAGTTATTATGACGCGCGCAAGCTGTCGTGCTTTCTCGGCGTGCTCAGTGAATTCTGCGGCATCTTCGTGCGAATCATAGTATTCATCAGACAGCATAGCAACAAGCATCTTAGTAATTATCAATCATGAATAAAGCAAACGGCGTTAATTTGGTTATTTTCGGGCGTGCCTTATTATATGCGAATGTGACGTACGGCAATATTTTGTCCCAATTCTCGTGTTCCGCATCGGTGTACATGCAAAGCATGTCTGCGATAGTCCTATCGAGGCGTTCTGTGAGCCCATTCGTTTGTGGATGATAGGCTGTCATCTTCCTATGCGCTGTACCACTGAGTGTGAGCACAATTCGCAAAAGTTCAGCTGTGAATGCAGTTCCTTTTTCGGTGAAGACGACCACCGGGGCACCGTATCTTAGGACAATCTTCTCGATAAAGAACTGTGCCGCTTCAGCAGAACTGCAGTTCGAAATCGCTTGGGTCTCCGCGAACGGGCGAGGTAGTCCTTCGCGGCTATGACCCATTGGCTGCCACAGTTAGCTATTCGAAAAGGACCAAGAAGATCTATTCTTATTTGAGTAAACGGCATTTCCGGTACGGCAACGGGCTGCTAGGGGCCAGCAGGTTTAGTCAGTGGTACTTTGCGTCGTTGGCACTTAAGGCAAGTTCGACCGTAATGTTTCACGTCTGCGGCGAGCCTTGGCCAGTAGTACCTTTCGTTTATTCGTGCCAATGTTCGCGTATAAACAAGGTGTCTCGAGGTGCCTTCATCATGGCAGGCTTGTAAGATTTCATGGCGGATATTTTAGGGAACTGCGAGCAGATAGCTCTTCCCTGTTGAAGAGAAGTTCTTCCTGTAGAGAATGCCATACTGCAAGCAGAATGAAGGTAGACTCCTTGAAAATAATCTCGACACATTCGTAGCTCACCCTTTCAAGAATTGTATGAGTGAGTTGAGCTCCCGTACGTCTTTTCGTTGCCGAGAGATGCGGCCGCATCAACAACTACCGAGAAGCCTCCGTATTCATCCTCGTCAGCGCTATGCGGTGCGCATCGGTGATCTCGAGAGGCAGTCGGTATCTACGTGCTGCCTTCCCGACTTGTAGAATATTGTCATGTCATGTTCTTGAAGCTGTAAGCGGCAGCGTGCCAAACGTCCAGAAGGATCTTCCATCTTGGTCAACCAACAACGGTGGTCACTTACGACTTGAAAAGCGTGGCCGTATAAGTACGGGCGAAACCTCGCGACTGCCCATGCGACAGCCAGGCATTCCTTCTCCGTAGTTGAGCAGTTGGATTCCGCACGTCACATTGTTCTGCTTGCATAGGCAACAACTTTCTCGGCACCGTCTTGTCACTGAACAAGAACAGCGCCAAGGCTCACGTTGCTTGAATCTGTGTGGAGCGCTTTTGATGCATGCTCGTCAAAGTGAGCGAGCACTGGTGGAGTTTGTAGACGTTGCCGTAAAACGTTGAATGCGTCTTCTTGCTCCTCTCGCCATACAAACGCAACGTCTTTCCTTGTGAGGCGGATGAGTGGAGAGGCAAGGTGCGCCAAATTCGCGATAAATGGCCAGTAATACGTGAGACTTCTTATCTGTTGGCCGCGGGAACTTTCCGACGGCTGCAATTTTATCCGGGTAAAGCCTAACACCGCCTTGACGGACGACATGACCTAGGAATTGAAGTTCTTCAAATCCAGTGACATGTTTTTGGTCTCAGTGTAAGCCCCTTGGACGGCATGGCTTGGAGAACTGACAGCGGCCGTTTAGGTGTTCTTCAAAAGAGGCAGAAAAAACTATTACATCGACAAGGTACATCAGGCAAGTCTTCCACTTTAGTCTGGATAGGGCAGTGTACATGAGCCTTTGAAACGCGGCTAGGGCCGAGCATAAGCCGAAAGGCAGAACCTTCAATTCGTAAACCCATCAGGCGTCACAGAAGCAGTCTTCTCCCGATCGCGCTCATCTACCTCTATTTGCCAGTGTCCACTCTTAAGGTCCATAGAGGAGAAGTAACGTGCATGCCTGTCCGAAGAGTCATCGATCCATGGCAACGGATAAACATCTTTGTTTGTAACGTGATTCAACTTGCGATAATCGATACAGAACCTCAATGTACCATCTTTCTTTTTTACATGCACTACAGCTGATGCCAAGGCGCTCTTTGATGGCTGTATTACATCATCCTGCAGCATTTTCGCGACCTGTTGCTGTGTTACCTCTCGCTCTTTCTGAGCCACATGATACGGGTTTTGTCGAATGGGTCTTGCTGTCTCCTCCGTGATGCTCCGGTGCTTCGTCAGCGGCGTTTCTCCTACGCGCAACGTAGATGAGCAGCATTCCAACTCTTCGAGCAGTTCCATAAGGCCTCGTCGTTGTTTTGGCGTTAAGCCCGGACCAACGTCAACAGTGGGTGCACATGGTGTTGTACGAGCGTTGGATTCTTCTTGCAATGCAAAACAGTCTTGAGCGCGGTCAGTCTCATCTAGGTGTGCGACAGTGGTGCATTTACTGATGTGCCGACGTTCGTTTGTAAAATTTGTCGAGAGCACCTCCTCACGCCCGTCGACTAAGCTGACGATGCCACTGGCGATGGCAGCACTTTGGCGGAATACAAGGGCAGTCACTTGTACCGCTACTGCGTCTTTTAAAAAAATTTGGGGGCTTTTACGTGCCAAAACGACTTTCTGATTATGATGCACGCCATAGTGGAGGACTCCGGAAATTTCGACCATCCTGGGGTTCTTTGACGTGCACTTGTGATGTTGCCCCCATCAGAACGCGGCCGCCGTGGCCGCGATTCAATCCCGCGACCTCGTGCTCAACAGCCCAACACCACAGCCACTGAGCAACTATAGCGTGTGCGACTCCTTTATACTGTGCGCCGCAACTGACGGAGACAAGTCTGCATGGCAGCCGCGGAATGCACACGTCGTCGTCGAGAACACGCAAGGCTTGGCGTTGGAGCTCTGTGCCATGGGTCGTGTCTTTTTCAGGGGAAAATTTTACCACGCCGTCGCGTATGTTGACAACGGTAGCGTATTCCCATAAGAAATCCATTCCTAATATGTGTGATTTGCAGCACTCTGGTAGAATCACAAATGTGACGACGAAAGCTACGTTCGCGAACGTAAATGTTCTTGCCTGTAGGTGTCTGTCATAATATATGGTACGCGGGAGTGGAAAGTATAAACATACGAAGACAGTGCGCCGTGCGGTGGCGAAAATGACAGCGACTCTGTGCAAATACCCGCAAGAGAGCCATCATCATCATTATCATCATCATCATCATCGATATCGATTTGGGAGCGTCGGCAGTGGCGCTTCGAAAAGCGTGGCGCGAGAGTGTGTGGCCCGTGGCGTGAGCAGTGCGCGAGGTTCGGCGGTCGACAGAAAACAGCTTCCTCGCTGGGCGTCTGGCCCAGAGGAGCTATCGCCGCCCGCGCCAATACGCCACACCCGAAGCAACACTGTCGCCCGCTGGAAGGTTACCTCGCCCCGCTCTTCCGCTGGGCACTGGTCCAGGAGGGCTGGCGGTCCTGAACCGGGGCGGTCGAACGTTCGGGTGAGCGGCCACAGGGCTATCCCGCCAGCTGTGGACGCGACCCGGTGACTGCAGCCGGCTACCTGAGCCCCGCGAGGCGGTCCGACCCGGCCGTCCAACCCGGCTGTCCGACCCAGCCGTCCGTCCCGGCCGTCCTACACGGCTGTCCGACCCGGCCGTCCAACCCGGCTGTCCGACCCAGCCGTCCGTCCCGGCCGTCCTACACGGCTGTCCGACCCGCCGGCCAACACGGCTGTCCGACCCGCCGGCCGACACGGCTGTCCGACCCCGCTGGCCAGCATCAGTTCCACGAGGTCTCAGACAAGGCGACACACGCTTCCGCCGGAACTGTAGGCCAATCATAATCCACCCATCCATAGAGATAGTGCATGTCGCCTATGAGACATTGTCACGTGTGTGTGCCGTTATCTGTGTCGTGTACGTCAATACAAGTCCGATGTGTGTTTGTGCTTTCGCGTGCTGCTTCTCCCTTTTTCTGGAGTGATCCGG
This sequence comes from Dermacentor variabilis, assembly GCF_050947875.1. NCBI lineage: Eukaryota > Metazoa > Arthropoda > Arachnida > Ixodida > Ixodidae > Dermacentor > Dermacentor variabilis. The sequence goes on from NC_134574.1 coordinate 45,882,657, forward strand.
CCCCAATAACATCACAGTGTCATTATCTGGCCTCCAGCATTTTGAATGCAAGGGCCCACCCATTTCTTTCTGACTTTTTTGAGTGTGTATGCCAGCGGGTCACGCTTTAAAGAAAAGTCCGCGTCGGTGTTGACTAAGACCCTGACATCGTGCCCGTCAATCGTTACAGCGAGGACGACAGTCAAAGTTTTGTCGGCATCGTCTTCTTTCGGCAACAGTGTGGGATTTTCGCCAAATTGAGGACTGACAACTTTTTCCCCAGAGGTCGCTGCTTTCAATTTCCCCGTCGAGGGCTGGGAAAGCGACCTCTGGTGACGTCAGTAAAGCTGCTCAGCGAGGAAAAACGCACTGGAGGTGGAGAACGGGACCGTAGACTACATGGGCTCACTTGCCGGCCAGCATGGCTGTCTTCGAAGAAGGCACGGTTTTCACCAAACAAGCGGTGCGTAGCGGCATGTGGACTTCCCTGGTAGCCAACTGGACCATAAGGACATTGCAGAAAATTACATTTGTAGAGGATGCATTATAGAAAAGCGAAAGGAGAATTTGCCCGCCCAAGAAGTGTAAGCAAGATGTTCTTTTGAAAACTGCAAAGCTCACTGTGCCACACTTCTTGCCTTTATTATTATCTCGGGTGCTCACCTGAGGCCTCCGCGGGGTAGCATGCAGTGCACTGCAGTGAAGGGAAGTGAGAATTCGCCCGCGTACTATGTGTAAGCAACATGTTCTTATTAGAACTACAAACCTCAATGGGCCATGGTTCTCGCTTTTATTATTATCTCAGGAGCTCACATGTGGCCTCCATTTGCCGGTCTTATATTTAATTTCGCTTGCTATGTGATTTCGCCTCAATATACATAAGCATTAAAGAGAAGCTGTTTTAAAGCATTCACCATCATTATATGCATATAAAAACCCCACACCCCTCCATCAAATATAAAGGCTGGGGGAATACCTACTAGATCTCAAATCATACAAAAAGTGTCCATGAAATGGAAGACCAGATAGAAATCACCGGACAAAACAAATCAATTGGAGAGGTTATCCAATTGATAATAACATAGTCTCTGAACTTAGTCTTAGAACTCGGATATCACTCAACTACCTAAGAAAAAAACTGTGTACTTTGTGGGAAGCAGTCCTTAATTTGCTCCTAATTCTCAAGACATGCTGAAATAAGCTCCGTTTCATTGTAAGTAGATGCCGAAGAGCGGAAAATGAAAATTGGTTGATCCAAGAGTAGGTTGCAGAGCGTTGTTCTAACGAGCAGGACTATGCTTGCATTTTCTTAGTGTGCCATCAAGCGCAATGCTCAATTTACGATGTAAAAAATGAGTACTATTAGAAAAGCCAGTGGTGACACGGTCATATTTTCGTACTGCAAAACATAAGCCTCTTCCACCTGGCCCAGTAGTCCATTCTCGTCGACGCTACTGTAGTGCACAGGGATCAGAGAAACGTTTTTTAGCAGAGAGAAAGGCATGTACATGAAAAGAACTAGTCATTAAAGAAATGGTGCGATACAGTTAGCTAACTTATAATGTAGCTGCCTGTTCTTGATTGATTCGTAATGTATGCGTGATCCGCATAAATCAGAGCGGCTGCATTTTAGCAATGACATTTTTCTTTTTCAGATATCAAAGAAAACAATAAAATTTGTTAATGTCAAGTAACAAGCAGGTTGGTATCTTGTCAAGAAAGGACTCGGTCAAACGCAACGTCAAAGATTCTTGAGTGATAGCAATGCAAAGTTTTCTTTCGCAAAGGTCCTATCTCATTGCGCAAGCCTTTCGTATGGATAATTACCATATTTTGTTTTGAAGCTGTTGCGTCTGAATGCTTGGATATGACTTGTTTTGACAGTGTGAGGCTGTCCAAGACAGTAAATGGCTGTTGTGCTAAAGGTCAGCAAGCGACATTAATTGCACCAGGTCAAGCTTTCCACTGCTCAATACCCGTGGCAATCTAGGAGTAAGGAGTCACCAATAGCAAGTATCATGCAATAGAAACTGGCTTGTGTACTGTGAATTCAGAGTGCAGGACTGTAGTGCCATTGCTGGCAATTTGAGAGCAGATTAGCAAAGAGCAACCCGTTGGTACAATCTCACAAATGACTCGCAATGTATCTTAGCACATTGTACACTTTAGAAACATGTTTGATCAAGATTTTATTCCAGTGAACACACATGCACGCAGGGTTTCGAAAGAAAAACGCATGAGAGGAGGGATACAGCATTATTCCAGCATAGTGACTACACATTCACTTCACACATGACTTGTAGTGTTTGATGCATGATTACAATGATTTGCGATGCATAGGAGAGGGATAACACTCTGCAATTTTGGCTTCCTGCTATGAAAGGGGGGAGGTCAAGATTGATCAGGGAGGTAAACTCAGGTAAACTTGCTAGGTATGTTGCCAAGTTTGGTCATTGTATACGACCGCAAATATGCTTCAAAGAAGATATGCATTTCTTCATTTTGTCTTTTCAGTACAGTAGAAGGGTTAAACGCTGCATGTGAGATGCTACCTTAGCTATCCCACTGCAATCATGGTATAGAGATAAACTGTCGTATTGAACCCTTCTGTCACGCACACATCAGAGGTGCAAAACACTCTTCTGCAACATTTTATTACAAACCAAAGAAGTCGTTCGCTGACACGCAACTATACTTTAATGATACGCTTTGCTAATACAACAGTTATTTCAAGGAAGGAGGAAACAATAAAATTAGTGTTTTCACTCAAAGTTGACCCATCCTTTAAGCCACAAGTGCCATCAAAAATTTCCCGCTCTGAGACAACAGTATTGTGCCGCCTCTGGCTCGGAGTGGCATTAACGAAGGCCTTCCCGTTCCTCATACGAATGTGGGATACACCCATGTGCAACTCTTTCGGAACCACAGAAACGATTGAACACAACCTATGTGTCTGTACTCAAGACGACGTCGAGCGCGTAGTTATTTGGACAGCACTGAACCAGCTGGACTCTAGGCTATTTTCCGTAGTGAAGATCCTTGGACCATGGCCCTTCGCATCGGTGGCACGAAAGGGCACGAAAGCGCTCTTGAAATACCTCGTCTTGGAAACCGTGTGTAGATGCAATGCGGACCTTCTACTGTGCGTGAAGCTGTGCTCTCTCTCTCTCCTCTCTCTCTCTCTCTCTTCATCCCCATACCCCCTTCCCTCAGTTCATGGAAGCAAATGGGATGTGCGTTTGGTTAACCTCCCTACCTTTCCTGTGCTCTATTTTCCCCGTTCTCTCACATTCAAAGTTTCTTTCCGAAAATCCTGGCTTGGCTTCCACAAAGGCAATTTTCCCTAGGAGATTTTCTACTAGCGCGGTGTACAATATAAGAAAGCACCGTGAAAAGCCATGTCACTCAATTCATGCCCCGATTCTTGCACATTGTTGCAAGGCCATCTAAGAAGCCTCAATAAAATTTTGCGAAATCAACCAGGGATGCTTTCTGCGGTTACTTTCCTGAGTCGACGATACTGTGCACTATGGTAAGTCAGTGAGAAGATTCTTTCGAATGCACATAGGGGAGAGCACTTTCAGAGAAACGCTTTTACTAATAAGAAGTTGGAATTCAGAGCTCTGAGCACATTTTGGGTAGTTTCATAATTTTAACAAGGAGGTAGTGACCCTGGTTCAGGCTGCTACATGAGAACATGAGAGCAGAACAATGAATGAGAGCCACTAACAACACATAAACAGTCCAGTTTGTAAAGTTTTGCAATATTAGGGCTGAGAACTAGTCTCCGGAGTTTACCTACACAATAACAGGTTTACTAGCAGTCAGGAGTGGCGCTATTGAGCTACTGGCTGACGCCATAGCAATTGTCGAACCGCGATAAATGTCGATTAAAGATGATCGCTTGGCTACATGAGTTACGCGACATGGGGGCAGTCGCCATTTGGTCTCGTAAGTGAAAACAACGAGCCTGCAAAAGTATAAGTAACAGCAGTATGCCCCGCTCAATGAGAAACAATGCTCTCTTTCCGAACCAAAATCGGCACTAATGCATTACCAGAGATAGTTTCTTCACATGTTTGCCACTGAATTGCCGGGAAAGCTGCAGTTTCGCAACCATAGCAAGTAGAAACAGTTCAATGCACAATATAGTAACAGTGCGTTGCCAATTGGGATTGCTGTCAACTGGTCTCTGGTCTTTACCTACAGAGAAGCCGAAGAGAATTCCGCATTTCTGATCTAAGACATGGGGGAAAAGGCAAATGTTTTCGTATCTTTGAAACTCCTGGGCACATTCTAGAGCATCTAGAGCATTTCAACGGACAAGTTTTACGAGCACTTTGTTTTCTGTGCTAATGTCGTACTTGAAAAAGCAAAGTTTAACTGTCAATCAACTATGACAAAAAAGAAACATTGAGTCATTTATTACTAACCTGCACAAGGGAAGAGGGGCTTGCGAGAAGATGTGACAGTGGCTCTGTAAAAAAAAAAGCTTGTTCATCATCGTCAGTTGTTAGACTACTAGACAGTGTATTGAGCTACAAAGCGGCAGAGGGATCACAAACCCACTCACTGCAGCCCTTTGAGAACGTTTTCTAATACTTGGAAGTTGTGTAGAGACAGAAAAAGCTATGGCTGACCATGTCAGCTACAACAGACAATGAAGACTCACCTATGCTCAAGGGGGCACCAAGCAATTAGAAAAATATCGTGGAACTTTTGAAAGTGAAGAACCAGAAATCCTGACATTATCAGTCATGCATGCTTGTGGTGCAACAGTAGCACAACGCAATTTAATATTTGTGCTTTAAAGCTAACGTTTGTTAAAGCAACTATACATCTGCCTTAATTGTTTGGAATGAGTCTTGCAGTGGGTGTACGTTTATCCTGTTCTATCAAAGTGCACATTTTGTTTCACTACGAGTGAAAGCGAAATATATGCGAAGATTATGATCTCTTCAGATATTTTTTTTCATTTTCTTTGGCTGCTCCGAAAATAATCATGTGAGCCGCGGCAACCAGGCACTGATGTTTTACTTTGCTAGAGAAACAATTCCTTTTTTTTACCGCAAAGAAGGGCAATCAATTCACTCTTGTATATTATTAACACAAAAATGAACAATATATATTTTCAGCGTTTACAGAACAGCGGTTCTCCATTGAGATCAATAGTGAGATGCTGTGATACATCGCTTGTCGGAGAAGGGAATGCGGGTACTTTTCTGAGGTATCAGTTCATAGGCGGAGAGTTTTCATTTGTCCGGGGGTGGGGTGGGAAGCTGGGGCCGATATATATATATATATATATATATATATATATATATATATATATATATATATATATATATATATATATATATATATAAATTCGTGTGACTTCGTGTGACATCGTAGAATTGAGCGCTGAAGTGACGCCGTTATATGAGTATATACAACAGCTCGTAGTAGGAGAGAGTTCTCTTTCACAGCCTGAATCCTCTCAGTGGTGTCATCTTCCTTCGGGTAATTGTCGCGTACTTGGCTATCACTAATATTTCGCCTTTCCTTATCATTATCACTAATAATTCGCCTTTCCGGCAAAACCGCAGCCTCTCTCTCTTTTTTTTGTGTGAGTCCGATTATAAGCGCTTCTGCGCATGACTGCTGTTGATTCTGATTTCGAGTGAATCCAGCTTGGCCTTATTTCGGTTACTGAGTCAATTAGGCAGTGTTCCCAAGTTATCAAGCACCAAGACTTGGGTTATTCGAAGAAAACCTAGTGCACATTACTTCCAGTACAGTGGATTAGTCGCCAGTAATTTTTCGTTATTTGAGATTTAATTCAGTAAATGCAAATAAGTGTCTAAGTCGATGAGTACTGTCCTAAGTTCCAAAGTGGCAATGAGGCATATGTAGATACCTCACAATAACTTCTATATGCGGAGTTTTGAGCGACGTACTAATTGCCTACAATTTCTTCATAACTGCCCAAAAAACCTTACGAGATATGAAAATACCACGTGAGTGTACTCCCACCATCATCATAAAGCAGCGCGCTAAAATAAGCCCACTGGAAGCAACTTCATTGCCTGTCGCAAACCCGAAGAGAGAGCGTATCACCTTGATGATGGTACGGAAAGAGCACCAACAGCAGGTTTCGCGGCTTCGCAGCTATTCTTTCCGCCATTTCTACTTCACACTCATTTTCCGTCTCTCAAGGCCCGCTCATCACATTGATAACAAAAACCCCTAGATAACGCTGCTGAAGAGCCGCTCTGAACACCGACGAAATTCGGAAAGCAATGGAAGAGGCATGGAATGTTTCAAAATCCGTGCATTGCTCGCACCGCATCGAAAGAGTGTTGGCTAAGATATATTCTGTGCCAGAAACTTGCTTCGGTCCGAAGCCAAATTAAGGTGCCTGTTTTATTTTTCATGAAAGTGCATGCGTGCCGAAAAAGAAACATGTTCGTGCCAAAATATAGAAGTAAAATAAACAGAACGGGAAGCAACTAAGGTGTAGAAAAAAGGGAAAACCGATGCATTCGAAAAAGTAAATACACCACTTCCAAATGAGCCGAATTGGCAATCAAGATGTCTGCACACAAAAAGAAAGAACAAACAAACAAAACCGATCCGATTTCAGCGTGCACTTATTATCAATGAATCCATAAGCTCCGTTGAACACCAACCTAAAGGACGTGTTCGAATAGGTTGCCTTTTACAGCTATGCAGGATTCTGTCCGTTTTATCACAGCTTTAGTGGCTCTCTTGATGACCGACGCCGAAATTCGATAGCAGACATCCGTTATCCTTGCCTTGAACTAAGCTGACATCCGTCTCGATCATGTAAGCATGATCATTCACAGAACCCCAAAGAAAGAAATCGAACGGAGAGAGGTTAGGTGACCTAGCTGGCCAATTTGCAGGCGCGCTCCTTCGAATATATTGCGCATGAAAAGTCGCAACTAGAAAGTTTCGTCCTCGGCTGCTGTCGAGTGCTGGCGCCCAATCTTGCTGATACCACAGAAGTGGAAGACGTGGCAGCGGGACTTCGCTGAGAAACTCATCCACTACTTGAAGGATTTATTTCACGTAACGCTGTCCGGTGAGTGTGTGATCGAAGATTATCGAGCCGATTATAACACCGGCGTACTATTCGAACCACACATCGAGCCACCACTGGTAATGCGCCGACTCCAGTGGTGATTGGAGTCCCTCCAATAGTGTGCATTATGCTAATTTACCTAGGCGTTCTGGCGAAAATTCGCTTCATCTGTGCAGTTGATGGTGCTCAAAAAGTCCGGTGGCTCGTCGGGTTTTGTGAGGACTGGATTCGAGAAGTCTAGACGATTCTACAGGTCCCTTCTAAGAATTGGTGCTGGTTAGACAGTGCGGGTGACAGGCCATTATTTAAAATCATCCAACCTGATGACTTGGAAATTGGTACCTGGGCGGCCGCGTCCTCGCACGCTAGCATGAGTGTTTGAGGCCATCAATGCTAGAACATCCGTTCGTTACCTAGGACTCAAAGATGGAGTCCTCCGCCGTTGTTCCTTGAAGCTGCCGGTTTGTCTTAGGTTTTCAAAATTTCTGATGATAGTCGATGCGATTGGTCTACCGCGACACTTCTGTGAGGGATACATAGATTTGCGGCCTTCCTCTTCTTGCCATTTGCTGATCTCAAGGCAAGGACCATGTTTACCTTCTGAACATTACAGAAACACATGGTGACTGAGACGAAACAAGACGCACCTTTAAAGCTTTGCACCGACGTTTTCAAGTTGTTGTTGTGGGCATAGATTATGTAAAAAAAGAAAACATCCGTGCACTTTATCTACGCTACGACAACAGCTATCACCGATTGTTTCTGACTGACACGAAACGTGACGTGTTATTTCGGCCGAGGCGCAGCAGATAAGGCACCAGCTCGATCGCCATATTTTAACGCGCTAGCGTTAATGAGCTCGTGTCGCAGAAAAGCTGTTGTCGTCGGTGTTGGCCTCGGCAGCGTTCGCCGTGAGCGATAAATCCCAGGACGCACTTCACAAATAAAAAAGAACTTGCAAGATAGGCTGGGTGGGAATCGAACCAGAATCTCCGGAGTGTAAGACGGAGGCACTACCGTTCAGCCACGAGTTTCTTTTTTTATTGCCGGATTTGACATACACAAAAATACACAAAAAAGAAAACATGCAAACAAGGATTTTGGTGGCACGACATATTAAAATTTTTTCAATGCTGCAAGTTTATCTAGCATGTCAATCCATGTTGGCTGTTCAGGGAGTGCCCGATGGACATCCCTGAACCGTACTGCAGATTGAATGAAGTGATCACGTGTAGGTCGCGAATTGACATCAGCATTGTCGAACTGCGTTCTAGCTTTCCACAAACTGTGGAGGCTGAGTAGCATTGCAACGTCATACGGAAAAGCCTCAATTTCTACTAGTAAGAATCTTATTCCATGGGGATTTAAAGGTAACTCTTTCTTTAAAGTCCTTTGTAACACATCCCAGAAAAAGATGGGATCCCAGCAATCTAGAAACGCATACTCTATCGTTTCAGGTTTCTTGCATAAGAAACAGTTAATGGACCACGTGACAAAAATACCCCTGTTATGCATCCATGTTTTAACTGATAATGTGTTAGTTTGTAGTTTCAAGAAAAAAAATTTTTTCCCGATGGGTTTACTGACATTCTTTTAACCCTTTTGAGGACGTCTCCGGGGCCTCCACGGTTTGACATACGGCAAATCGGTACAGGGAGCATAGTGTCAATTCGGTCCTTATACAGTTTTTTCCTAGTAATATTGGCGAGATACTGCACTTAAAACCGCACGCGCAACATTCTGTACCCAAGCACGACTTCTCGCAGGTAACCTTTAACAGAACCATGCGTTGCTTCACACGAGCATACAACAAATCCTGGAAGGTGACGACATAAAAGCACTTGCATGACTTTGCGAAGAAATGCATCATTCTGATCAAGAAGGTACATAAAGCGCGACGCAACTTGTCGCACAAATAAATGTGCCAACCCAAGGCCCCATTTATTTACTGGCAAGAACACGTTTGTGCGGCTGGTCCTTTACCAAGTCGATGCCCATATGAAAACGGTGAAGATACGGTGGATTTTTTGGATGTTGATCCGCGAAGCACACAGTACATTCATGACATACCATGTCTTGGACGTAAGAAATATGTTACAGAGCGTGGCGCGCGAGAACATTGACAGCTGTCGCCCCTGCCACTCGTTAGCCTTTTTCCTTTGCTCTCGCCACTTGTTCATTCCAGTATGGCTCAGGGTCGCGGTAAGAGTCGAGAGGCACGCCTAGGTAGGTTGCCGCAGTGGTTGACGACCGAAGTCGAGCGAAGCAGTCTGGCGTTTCTTCTCATTCGCCATGCCAAAACCCATAACTCTTCTCCCAGTTTATTTGCGCCCCGTTGCACTTGCAGGAGGATTCAACTACTGCCACGGCCTCACAAATACTATTTATATTTGAACAGAATATGGCGATGTCATCGGCATACGCCAATATTTTCACCTGTGTTTACTGTAACCTGAAGCCAGTTATCCGTTTGGCACGTAAAACCCCATAATTTTTAAGAGCGCGCAGAAAGTGCGTGATGTACCCTAATAATGCTTACGCATCAATAAATTAGGCTCGTAGCAGTGTAACTACAGGGAAGATAGGTCAACAACATACCACCTCATCCTTGATCAGATGAAAATTAGATACATTTCTAGACAAACACATTTACCACGTGGTGTCTGTAAACCTAGAAAAGACTTTTTACAATAAATTGCGCTATGGAATTCAGCAAGATTTGTCTCCCATGGTTATAAGGGCAAAATCCTATAAGGGCACTTGGTCCTATATTATTTAATCTATATATCAATGACCTTCCTAACATTTCTTCCTCACCTAATATCATCATGTACGCAGACGATACTAATCTTTTCTTTGCAAATTCTTCCTTGCAATGCATACAAAAAGAAATAAATGATTATTTAAATTTATTATCTGAATGGCTGTACATCAACAAACTACAATTGAATGTCAATAAAACCAAATATATGATATTTAGACCGATAAACAAGCCATTGCCTGTTAATATAACTGTTCTATTTCAAGCAAGGAGGCTAGAACAAGTAACAACGCAAAAGTTTTTGGGGGTATGGTTCCAAGAAAACCTCTCCTGGAATAATCATGTCAATAAGCTCTGCAATGATCTTAGCAAAGTAGTAGGCTGTATGTACAAAATAGGTGATTTAATTCCTTTATGGCTAAAGAAATCAATATACTTCGCCCTTTTTTTCTCGAAGCTATCTTATTGTGTCTTGATCTGGGGAACAACTACAACAAAAAACTATGATAAGTTATTAAACATGCAAAAACGAGTACTCCGAATTTTTGAAAACTACCATGGTAGGCCGCGTGACTTACCCACACACAATCTCTTCGACAAACATTTAATGATCCGAGCAAATCAAGTATTTTATTATAGATTACTCTTACATATAAAAAAACACAGGCTCCATGTTGACAGCACACCCACTTCTTTTCGATACCCATTACGTTATGAAATCAAGAAAATACCATTCACGCGTACTAACTACGGACGTCAGGATATAAACTATCAAATACCTAGGCTTCTAAACATTGTTGAACAAAAAATTGATTTCTGTGCACCTAATTTTAAGCAAAGTATAAAAAACCTACTCATACACTATCAAATTAATTACACATAAATTGCTCTCGCACTAAATTTTTTTTTCTTTTTTTAATAATGCACTATATATGTATTCCTTAATATGCGCGGAAATGTGATTGCACAAACAAAAACTGAAGCATAAAATGTCTTTTACACATAGTCACTGTATAATGTACACATTATCTTGTTTATTTGTTTGTTGTACATCGTACTTGCTTGTTTTCCTGTTATATTTGCTTTTTTTGTTTGTACATCGGTTCATCATGTAAGCCGAACGCACTTAGGAGCAAGAGCCCCTGTCAGGCCGAATGGCCTTTAGCTCTTGGTTCCTCTTTCTGTAATGAAGAAAGGAAAATAAACTTCAAACTTCAAACTTCAAACTTCAAATGTTCAGCAAAGACAAGAGCTACATATCAAATTGGACATTCCGAGTTAGAATTAGTAATACGTTCTCCGCGGAAATCATTGTGGAGACTGCAGTGCCACATGGAGAAATGGAGAATTGCATGCTGTTTGCGGTTAATATGATTTATCTGTGCATATCATTACTGTCGACAACTGTGTGTATTTTCGTTTTAAATCGTGGAGCCTAGTAATGACACGATAAAGATGATTTACGTACAATATAAGCGATCATTATCGAATATTTTGTATCACCTGCTTGGAGCCCACTCCCCACAACAAGCACTATTTTAACAACGTATGGATGATGCGTCAAGAAAAATATTTCTTGGTAATGTAAGGGATAGTGACTGGAAGAAGATGAAGAACCAAAGCAATGCTGATGCGACTTATGTCCTAATTCTTATTTTACTGAGGAGAAAAAATAGTGCAATGCATTTTTACTACAGCAGGTATACAACAATAAGTGCAAGAAGTACCCTCAGCCTCGAATAAATTCTGCAGGCCATCGACAAATTGAAGTAAAAAACACGTTACATCACGTTTTTGTGCAATCACGTTACCCGGAATTTTTTGTCAAGTATGAGACGCACATAAACCCTGTGACGTCGACCTGAAGAATGCAAAAAAGAATATTAACAACATATTTTGTGAAAGACGTATGACAACCACAAAAGTGCTGGAAATGGCGGCTGTCTTAACGTAGTTACATAAGGTGGCTCAGCAGAAACCGCTAAGGTTATTGCAGGTGGCATAGATGACAACTTTATGAGGCCTGCAATTTACCCAGCATACAGGGTGTTGCAGCTAACTTCTACCGGAGGTTGAAAATAGGGGAGTCATACGAAGCTGGACAAAACCAAGCTCTTGTTATTTGCCGTGGCTTGGCTATATTCAGGTAGCTTCATACCTTCGGCCTAATTATTATTCAACTTCTAAAATATTATAATTATATTGAAAAGTGTCAATGACAAAATTGTAGAGAACTTGAGAAATTCCCAATACGGCTTTCTGCTGCTCAATACGTGCTACATAAAAGTTTTTCGGAGCGTGAAAGAGGCCCGCGAATACACGCAAAGTGCCTCGAGTGGCCAGTCGCGCGGCAATACCTCCGACGCACTCCATATTCATACTGTCGTGAACATATTTCAGCCTTCGATACACAGACTTTCGCTGTCGGAGTCCCATTACCACTTAGTACAGAAATTGAGGCCGATTTATCACCTCTGGAATAATGCACGAAGAAATCGAAGAAAAGCAAGATCACCCTCAATGCAGATTCAGCGTATGCAGAGCCCTTGGCGACCATCATTGTGGTCGGCAAGGGCTGTGTTGTCCTACATTTAGCCATGGTGTTTACACTTAGGGCAGGCAGATCGTCGCGCGCTGCGGGCTATGCGCAAATGATAGGCAAAAGTTCCCGATATATTTAAACTTCCGAGAATTCTAGAAGTGTGCTAGAAGCTACGCGGCATGAAAAAGCCGGCCAAAGTGACCTGGTACCGCGAAGTGAACTATGCAGCGCGTGCACTAGGCTGACCGTTTCACTAAAACGCTTCGTATCAGAAATATCAGCATTTACGTCAATCGAATTAGACTCTCCATTGTGCTCTCCCGACGGCGCACTGTTTCATCACTTTATTGGGTGTGTTTGGACGGAGCTACGCCATTAGTGTGTTTTTAACGGTGTAGGTGCTTATCGTAGGGTTGTACTGTAAGGACTGAATGAAATTCACTCTTCGCCCTTTATCTAATACCCTGGCCGTCAGGGCCTTCAGGCGTAACACGAATAAATATATAAAAAGACCTTGGTGTTACAACGTTCGGCTGACAGCTCAAGAATTTTCTAATTTATGTGGAACTGTTAGAGATAAGGTCAGACACAGCGCACATGTCCTCAACTCCCCAGACTCGCTTCCACTCTGCGTCAGGGATAGCGCCGGCTTTACAAGATTTAATTATCCACAAGAAAAGTAAAAAGTGCTTATCACAGAGGTGTCAGGCAAGGAGAAACAAACTCCGAAATGATGTTCACTGCGTTCGTAGAGGTATTCGAGTTGTTAGACTGAGAATAATTTAGAGAGAGGATAAATGACTGATATCTAAACAACATTCTGCTTGCCGATGACATTGTCCTATTCCGCAGCATTGGGTACAGATTGCAACACCTGATTGAGGGCTTTAGCCGAGGCAGAGTAAGAGTAGCGTGAATATTATTATCCACAACAAAAAGGCAATATTGAATAGCCTATCTGTCGAACGAGAATTCATGATAGGTAGTCAGCCTCTAGAATCTGCGCAGGAATACGTTGATGTATGTCAACTGCACATAGGGGGCCCTGCTCACGAGGAGGAAATTTACAGAAGAATGAAAATAGGTCGGAGTCTACAGGGCAGGCATTACTAAATCATGAACGGTATCTCACCGCTGTCGTTGAAAAGGAAAGTGTAGAATGATTACAAGCTACCATTAATAATGTACGGGGTAGAGATTGGGAGTTAAGAAAGAAGCTTCAAAACCTGTTAAGGATAGTGCGAGAAAGCAACAGGACGAAAAAAAATGTTAGGAATAAGGTTAAGAGAGAGGCAGGCAACGCAATTTGGAGGTAATCCTAGCGAAACATAAAGCGTTGGTCTGTCTGAAATAGAGAATCAGTGCTATGGGAAACGAAACTTTGTTGAATACGGCAGGAAATTAGGTAGGGTGACCAAACAAGGAAATCTGCAGGCACGACATGGAATAAGCTAGCGCAGGTCAAGTGTAATTAGAAATCACTGGGTGCCTTCGTCCTGTAGTGCACATAAAACATTCCGATGGGGTTATACAAGATTCAAAATTCGTCCGATATATTAGCGCATTGTTGCTCTTTAGCCGCAGCTAGATTCATACTGCGAGGCCGCATTTCCATGATTTCAGAATTGTGTCTGCCGAGCCTTGCGTACCACCAGCCTCACTTTGTTCTCGTATTCTATGCGCAGTGACGGCTCTGAACAAAGTGCGCTGGTGTAGCAAGATAAACAACTTGAAACAATTTGGTCAAAAAAACTGCAAAACGACCCCTTCGCTTCGCGGGAGGTATGCTCGTGTAGTTCAGCTGAGGAGAAGCCAGCAATTTGTGCACAATGACATGACCTCAAAGTGTGAGAGGCAGGGAAACTTGAACGTGTGGATGTGACGTAGCGAAATGTTCTGTTGTAATTTTGGGAGCGTTGGTAGCCACGTGTTCTTTCTGCATTTTTCTTTCAGGGTTCCTTTTATAGGGATACAATGCAAAGGGAGCGCTCGTATTGCCGTCTTTAGCGCTCGGCGACGTCGTCAACTGGCACCTCATAGGCAGCGTTCGCCGTGCGGAGGGAGCGGATATTGAGCCTGTGCGCGGTATTTGAAGCGCACCTGCCGTCGTGTACACAGCAATCACATGCCATACCGATGAGCATATGCAAGCTTGTGGCATTGACTTCGAGGCCGTGTGAACTGTTTATTACGCAGTTTTTTTTTACTGTCCCCAGTTGGCATCGACAAATTTCCACAGCATTTTATACTTCTTTTACGCGCGAAGGCCAAAGCCTGCTGCACACTTGGCAATGCGCCGTCTCGCATCGTCGCATTGCTGCTTTCACAGTTCGGCTTCGCCGGCTGCGGTTTCGTGCGCGCGTTTAGCGGGGTCAGACTCGCGCCAACGACGCTTCTCTTCGACTTTACGTTGCATCCCATCGTCAAGGTTTTGTAACGTATGCTGTTCAGTGCATCGTGTTGGTGATTTCAATTAATGTATGCACTGTTCACTTCACTTTGCTGAGTGCTTGCAGCCGGTCTTACGGGGGCATGAGCCATTGCAATTTCTGCATGCTTACGGTGGTACAAGCCATTGCTTATGGGGGTATGAGGCATTGAGAAACTGACGGGGCTTTTTTTTTTCGTACCACTCGTTTGTACTTTAAGCCTCAGTATGCTGAGTGCTTGTCGCCTGTGCAATACGAGAGGTGTAAGCCATCGCATTTTTTGCTCTCTCAGCCATGGCTTATGAGCATCAGCCACTGGTGATGATGATGCATTTTGTACCATTGGACCGGGCGAAGCGCTTCCTTTAAGGCCATCGGGTGTATGAGCCAATGAGGAATGTCGCCTTAATAACGATATTGACTTGTGCACTTATGTTTATCGGGCGACCACGTTTCGCCGCCTAACATATGTAATCGCACAGCGCGGGACTTTGTCCTTTGTCTTTTGTCCTCTCGGATTCCTTTGTCCTCTCGGATGCCTTTGTCCTCTCGAATTCAGCCGCATCTACCCCGATGAGCATACTCCCCGAACCAGGTTTCGACGTGAATTCAAGTCTTCCTATGAGTAAACAGCAACAGATCAGAAGTCTTCTCCGACGATACAAAGACTGCTTTTCGACGTCATCGAGGATTCTACAAACACCAGTTACAAAGCATCGCATAATAACCAAAGAGAGCGCTCGACCACTCCGCCAGATTCCTTGGCATGTGTACCTAGTATAGGCGCTTTGTCAAGGACTTTTCACGCATCGCAGAGCCGCTAACACATCTAACCAAATGTGATGTCGAGTTCAAGTGGGAAACGCCGCGGGCCAAGGCATTTCAAGAACTCAAACGACGCATGCAGTGGCCGACGGTACTTGCACACTTCGACGAGGACGCCGATACCGAAATCCACACTGACGCCACTAGCCTAGGCCTCGGTGCCGTCCTAGTCCAGAGGAAAGAAGGACTTGAACGGGTGATATTGTAAGCTAGCCGGTCGCTGTTAAAAGCGGAAAGCAATTATTCTACGACTGAAAAGGAATGCCTCGCCATCATTTAGGCTACACCTGAATTCCGCCCTTACCTCTATGGGAGGCCATTCAAAGTCGTCAGTGACCATCACGCGTTGTGTTGGCTAGGAACTTAAAGGACCCTTCAGGACGGCTGGCGCGGTGAAGCCTCAGACTGCAAGAATATGACGTCACGGTAATATACAAGTCCGGAAAAAAACACTCCGACGCCGACTGCCGATCGCGCGCCCGCATCGATCCCCTGCCGCAAGACGATGAGGATTACGACGCCTTCCTTGTGATAATAAGCGCGGAAGACTAAACTAAACAGCAACGAGCAGACGCGGAGCTAAAAGGCCTCGTCGAGTATTTGGAAGGGAACACCGGCGTTGTCCCTAGGGCATTTAAGCGCGGGTTGTCTTCGTTCACGCTACAAAACAACCTTCTCGTGAAGAACTTCTCACCAGTCCGCGCCAGCTACCTTCTTGTTGTACCGTCAGCGCTGCGTCTAGAAATACTGCACGCCCTACACGACGATGCAACCGCTGGGCACCTCGGATTCTCCCGGACGCTGTCGAGAATACAGGAAAGGTATTAATGGCTGCGTCTGACCGCCGACGTCGCCCGCTACGTCAAGACATGCCGAGACTGTCAACGACGCAAGACACCACCGACAAGGCCAGCAGGATTACTACAGCCGATCGAACCTCCTCGCTGACCATTCCAGCAGATTGGGATGGATTTGTTGGGGCTGTTTCCGATGTCAACATCTGGGAATAAGTGAATCGTCGTGGCGACGGTCTATCTCACCCGCTTTGCTGAAACTAAAGCTCTACCAAAAGGCAGCGCAGCCGAAGTGGCGAACTTTCTCGTCGAGAACATCCTGCGGCGACATGGTGCCCCAGAATTCCTCATCACCGACAGAGGAACGGCTTTTAGAGCAGAGCTCACCCAAGCCATTCTGCAGTACAGCCAGACAAGTCACAGGAGGACAACTGCCTTCCATCCGCAGACGAATGGTCCCACGGAGCGCCTGAACAAGGCCCTCGCCGACATGCTAGCAATGTACGTCGACGTCGAGCAGAAGACGTGGGATGCGGTCCTGCCGTATGTAACCTTCGCTTACAACACAGCGGTGCAAGAAACAACACAGATTACGCCATTTAAGCTGGTTTACGGCAGGAACCCGACGACGACGCTCGACGCCATGCTGCCCCACGTCACTGACGAAGAGAATGTTGACGTCGCTAGCTATCTCCAGCACGCCGAAAAAGCCCGACAGCTCGCCCGCCTACGGATCAAGAACCAACAGAGGACCGACAGCCGACACTACAACTCCGACGACGCTTCGTCGAATACAAGCCCGGCGACCGTGTTTGGGTTTGGACAGCGATACGCCGACGAGGACTGAGTGAAAAACTATTGCGCCGCTATTTTGGACCCTACAAGGTCATTCGACGTATTGGCGCACTGGACTATGAGGTCGTGCCAGACGGAATTTCGCATTAACAGCGGCGCCGCACACGATCTCAAGTGGTCCACGTGGTGCGTCTGAAACCGTTTACGGACACTGACGAACTTCGTTAGTTTTGTTTTCTTTGCTACGGGTGTTTTTCTTTATTACTTTCATTTGTATGCAGCATCGGGTCGATGCTTTTTAAGAGGGGGGTATTGATACGTGTACTTATCTTTATCTGGCGACCCCATTTCGCCGCCTAACAAATGTAATCGCACAGCGCGGGACGCGCCTGCATGTATCCGAAGTTTCTGGAAAGTTATCGAGGCTTCTACCCGGCTGTCTGTTGTCGCCGAACCTTGTGTTATCTGATTTCATCGCGTGACGCGAATGGTGTAGCACTTTGTAGGAAGGCACGCGGGTCCGAACGATTAGTCTGGAACATTCGACGACTGCTGTATAAAAGCCGACGCACTTGACCCGCTGATCTGATTTTCGGCGATCGCCGACTGTGTTCGCCGCTGTCGCTGTGCTTTAAGTGTAGCCTGTTTTGTGGGCACAGGTTCGCCTAATAAAAGCTAGTTTTGCCTTTCACAGTATTGCTACTGTGTTCTTTGGCGTCACGACCACGTGACAATATTTAGTCACTTTGTAGAACAGTAGCGGTTGTGGTGATGATATTGCTACATGCAGGATCAGCCTTGCGGACCTGGCTGACCATACTTTTACCGGAGCGTCTCTTGCGGTGTCAAATATCATTCCATCAGTCCTATTTATCGCAGAAATATGAAAAAAAAATCTATGGGCACTTTGTTGAGCTAAACTGCGATAGGTGAAAATCTATCCATGGCTGCCTATGTTGCTGTTGTCTGAACTGTTCTGCGTACGGACGCCGCCATTGCTGTGAACATGGGATGCAAGCGCAGTGCGCGCGCTCTTCGGAGGCAACCGACGGACCCGGCTATATATATTTCTTATGTTTGTTTATTTGTTTCCTCATTTATTTTATTTTTTTATTGCTTCTTTCTTATCCGCTATCCAGCTGCTGCCTCGCTAACAAATTTTGAATATGTGGCCACCTGGAAACTTTGATGGATTACCCATTGTTCACTCGGAACCACCTGTCAAGTTTGATGGATCACCGATTGTTTCCCAAAGGCCACCTGTAACTTTGATCAATCATTGTTCACCTAGGATCATCCATTATGCGCTGTGACAGCTGTGACCGGCTGTGATTGATCACCGCTTTCCTGCGTCCACCACGGACTGTGCACGGACACTCATGAACCACTAAAGGTTTACGCCTTAATATGTGTGACACTTCCAATGCCGTTATCTTGACGAGGGTGCGGTGACCGGGAGCTAAGAATAACGCCCTGATCTATCTGCTTAGCCTTCCTGAAGATAGACGCACGCTGGCCAGGTGGGACTGTGAAAAAAAGCAATTCACATTCGGCGTTGCTAACAGGCCAGGATAGAAACTGCCTACAACTCTGACACAACTAAAAAGTATTCTATACCTAGACTAGCTCCTTGTATCTTGCTTCTCACTGCGTCACAGGTACACGGACTGAAGGCCCACTGTTCCAGCTAGGCCGCCTGAAAGCCAACTCTAAGTGAACCCTTGGAGCACATTTCTTGGCGGCAGTGACGCCTAACTCGAAGCAGCAACTTAGCGCGTCTCTGCCTTTTTTGGTGCAAGTCGCTTTCGTGACTCTCTGCACTACGCACCCATCTCCCAATCTGACTGCGTACACGGGCCTGTACGAGCGTTGAAATGGGGTGCCATCAGCAGCTAGTGACTGTTTGGAGCATGGGCCCTGATGTCACGTACGCAAGCTAAGGAGCTCTTCAGCGCCGGAATGCTCACTTCGTGGCAGCGACAGCTTACTGCAAGCAGCAAACTTACCGCATCTCTGCCTTTTTCTGCAGGTTACTGCCTGAGCGTCTGTACGATATTTTTTTGCTTGCTTTTGTTTACCGTTGCTGCTGCGAAATGTTGATCAATTGTTTCTGCTTGTGAGACCGGTACAAAAAATTTCTGCGCCATTTACCTACCATTTCTGTGGGTGCCTAGTGAGATGGGTAAGGAATTGGCAAAGCTCGACAAGAAGGTGAATGCAGAAATGCATCTGCTTAAAGATGATTTGAGGCAAAAAATTAGGACATTAAGTGAAGGCACTGAAGTAAAGCTCAGAGCTGAAATACATGATCTGAAAAATCAGTACCAAAGCATCAAAAAGAGCCTTGATTTTGCACACGAGTCATTAGATAGCTTGCGGAAGAATCTTGAGGCCAAATTTCTAAAAATGCCGCATTACAGAAATAGAATAAATGACTGCAGGAAAGATGCGCATTGTTGAAACCCGAAATAAAGAACTTGGGAGAAGTGTTGTATCATTCAAGGAATTCTAGCCTAAAAATAAAGGGTGCGTTGAGAGAAGACATAAAGAATGTCAGTGACACTGTTCCCAAAATAGCCAACGCTGTTGGTGAACCGATAACTGGATCTGATATTTAGTGCTGTCATCATGTCCCGACTCGTAAGACTCAGGAAACGAACATAATTGTTCAACTCAAATCCTGTACAAAACGAAAAGCGATAATAAAGAAGGCAAGGAAGGCTCTGATTTCTAATTCTGAAGTTGGGTTAGATAACACAGCATCGCTACACGTAAACCAACACATCTGCCCGCCTCTAAAGAACTTGCTTGGCATGGCTTTAAAGAGGAAACATGACAGCTACTGGAAGTCGGTTTCGGACGTCAATGGAAAAATCTTCGCCAGACACTTCTGATGCCGTAAAAATTGCTTGCGAGGACGACCTTGAAGAGATCATTTAAACAGTGTTGGCTTTTTGTAATGTCGGTGAAAAACCAAGTTTCTTTTTACATAATCTGGTTACGTTTTGCTGTAAGTCCTTAAACTCTGTGTTACATATTAATGTACTATCGGCCCAACGGAGACACGACCCTATTAAATACAAAGCGAATTCTGTTTCAAATTTCACATAGTTCTGATGACAAAGACGGCGTATAATGAAGTTTGAGGTACTTTGTGTCTTGGAGGCTACAAAAATTTCTTTATGAAACACACATCGGCGTGCAAATGGCGTCGGTGTTTTGACTACGAACTACGAAAAACTACGAAATCCTACCACAATACTCGGTAATTACCAATGACTACTTATGTTTATGTGTACAAAATATCTCTGAGCTAGTTACCTTCGTGTATCGCCCTCCAAAGAGCAACCTAACGTTTATATGAATTATTTTCAAGCATTTTTGGAATAGGCTGGATGGAAAAATATTACAGTAATTTGTGGTGGGGACTTCAACATAAATCTTCTTGATGACATCGCCTGTGTACGTAACCTTACTATGCGGCTACTTGCATCAGGCTTTGTCACTATAATCAAAGCACCTTCTCGAGTAAAGATGTCAACTTCGTCTGCTCTGCACTTGCTAACTGCAGATTGCGAAATTACAATTTGTGACGCTGGTACAATAGCATGGAAAATGAGCCAGCAGTGTCCAATTTCTAAGAGTGATTATGCTTTGGGGAATGGTCAGTGCGATTCAGTTACTCTTAAATGTGACTCTAATGAAGCCTAAGAGGCCTTCAAATTTCTCTTTACAAGATTTATCTTGCGTATAAGATAAAAGACATGTCATGGCTCATATTTGAAATTTTTGGAGACATGTACGAATATTTACGTGACGCATTTTTCATTTAATACTTTTAGACCACCCAGGAAGATAACGAACCCGGGGGTAAAAGTTTTCCGCGAAAGGGATTTAAATCGCAAAAATAGGCTTTTTCGCACTTTCTTATAGACAAGTTGTCCTACTGCGCTGAAGAATGTTAACGAACTTAGAAATAACCTCAATTCAGAACTACGGCGAGCTAAAGCAACTTATCAGGAATATATTTTTGTCAACATTTTGAACAAGGACTCCTCTGTAGCATGGAAAGTAGTAAATGAAGTTTTAGACCATGAAAGAAAAAAATGCGTATCAAGAAGAAATGACACACAAGAACAGAGTGGACACTGGTGAGGCAGTGGTAGAGTCTTTTAATAAGCATTTCATTGTCAATAACACACCTGCTACAAGCGCCCTCCTCGGCGATGAGTTGGCCAATATCTGCTCCGAAAGCATGTTCCTTCATCCCACAGACGAAGTTGAAATATATAGGACTTTAAAGTCTCTAAAGAATACGAGTGCACAAGATATCGACCACCTCCAAATTAGGCCAATCAAAACAATCCTTGAATGCATAGTGCCCGTAATTGCACACATATCTAATTTGTCGATAGAATTAGGCGAACTCTCAGATTTAACGAAAAGATCAAGGGTGTCCGTTGTGTATAAAGGCGGAGACAAAATTGTGCCTAAAATTACCGACCGATATAGACAATAGCTATCTTTGCTGAAGCCTTTGAGAAAATCTTGCATAATTCGCTCAAGAAATTTTTTCAGAGGATATATATTTTTTTCAGAATCACCACATTGTTTTTGTAAGGGACGGTCAATGGAATCAGCATTATTATAATTAAAGGAACGTGTGCTAATCAACATAGAAATACTGATAACTCTAGCCTTGTTCATAGACTTTAGAAAGAAGTTTTATTGACTTGACCACAAAATTTTAGAACAGAAGTTATCGATCTGTGGAATACGCGGTAAACCTTTATCTTTAACTAGATCTTACATTTCCAAGAGAAGCCAGTATGTATGCATGGGAACGCACACATCATCCTTACTAACAATAACGACAGGCGTACCGCATGGAAGCGTATTCGGACCCCTTCTGTTCATGCTTTACATAAATAGCATATTTACATTGATTCGACAGTAAGGATCATTATATAAGCAGACAATTTCATGGTGTGTCTTTTTATTCCTGACTGGACCAAACTGGCAGTTCACTGTATTATTATACTTAACAAGCTTATCCCTTGGTCTTCATGAAACTCGCTTGAAATTATTCACTCAAAAACAAAAACCATGTTTTTTTTTTCAAGGCAGAAACAAGACTATGAGGTTAGAGCACGTCGTTAGATGTGCAAATGTTGACATTAAAATGGTTGAGGAGGACACTTTACTCGGCGTAACACTATCTTCGAATCTCACATGGGACTCGCACATATTCAGCCTATGTAAACATCTTGCCTCCCTCAGTGGTGCGATGCGCGGTGTCGTGCGCTTCCTTTAAATATTAAAATTAAAACATATTATGCACTGTTCGTTTCTCGAGTTATTTATGGTTGTTTGGCCTGGCTAACAACTAAAACGAACATACAGAAGTTAAAATATTGCAAAACAAGTTATACGACTGATTGAGAACCTTGAGTATACTCATCTAGTGTGAACACTTTTCAACCATTCAGCATAATTCGCATGAAAATCATGTATGACAATCGTGTTCTGGTGTCTATTATTCAAATAAAATATGTAGGTAGTTCTTAGATACAACGGTGAGTTTATGTGTACAGAGCCCTGTGTAAGCTACACGCAGCACCGATATGCGGTTTCTGCCAAGTTTTCGCGCAGCTTACAATCTAAAAATGCTACAACACAATCTTCCTTTAATTCTGAAGAAATACAAAGAAACGCAAAACATGTCGAAATCTCAGTTGCGAGCATTTTTTGCACATCATGATCATGATCATCATCATCATCATCATCATCATCAGCCTGGTTACACCCACTGCAGGGCAAACGCCTCTCCCATGCTTCTCCAACAACCCCGGTCATGTACTAATTGTGGCCATGTTGTCCCTGCAACCTGCTTAATCTGATCCTCACACCTAACTTTCTGCCGCCCCATGCTACGCTTCCCTTCCCTTCGAATCCAGTCCATAACCCTTAATGACCATCGGTTCTTCCCTCCTCATTACATGTCTTACCCTTGCCCATTTCTTTTTCTTAATTTCAACAAAGATATCATTACCTCGCGTTTGTTCCCTCACCCAATCTGTTCTTTTCTTATTCCTTAATGTTACACCCATGATTCTTCTTTCCATAGCTCGTTGCGTCATCCTGAATTCAAGTAGAACCATTTTCGTAAGCCTCCAGGTTTCTGCCCCGTACGTGAGTACCGTTAAGACACAGTTATATACTTTTTTCTTGAGGGATAATGGCAACCTGCTGTTCATGATCTGAGAATGCCTGCCAAATGCACCCCAGCCCATTCTTATTCTTCTGATTATTTCAGTCTCATTATCTGGATCCGCAGTCACTACCTGTCCTAAGTAAAGGTATTCCCTTACCACTTCCAGTGCCTCGCTACCTATCGTAAACTGCTGTTGTCTTCCGAGTCTGTTACTTTAGTTTTACATTACTTTAGTTTTCTGCAGATTAATTTTTAGACCCACCCTCCGGCTTTGCCTCTCCAGGTGAGTGAGCATGCATTGCAGTTGGTCCCCTGAGTTACTAAGCAAGACAACATCATCAGCGAATCTCAAGTTATTAAGGTATTCTTCATTAACTCTTATCCTCAATTCTTCCCAATCCAGGTCTCTGAATACCTCCGGGAAACACGCTGTGAATAGCATTGGAGAGATCGCATCTCGCTGCCGGACGCCTTTCTTTATGGAAGTTTTGTGGTTTTATTATGGATGACTACGGTGGCTGTGGAGCCGCTAAAGATATCTTTCAGTATTTTTACTTAGGGCTCGTCTGCACCCTGATTCCGCAATGCCTCCATGACTCCATGACGATGGTTTCGACTGAATCAAACGCTTTCTCGTAATCAGTGAAAGCTATATAAAAGGGTTGATTATATTCCGCACATTTCTCTTTCACCTGATTGATAGTGTGAATATGGTCTATTGTTGAGTAACCTTTACGGAATCCTGCCTGGTCCTTTGATTGACGGTAGTCTAAGGTGTTCCTGATTCTATTTGCAATTACCTTAGTAAATACTCTGTAGGCAACGGACAGTAAGCTGATCGGTCTATAATTTTTCAAGTCTTTGGCGTCCCCTTTCTTATGGATTATGATGATCTGAGTGTTTTTCCAAGATTCCGGTACGCTCGAAGTCATGAGGCATTGCGTGTACAGGGTGGACAGTTTTTCTAGAACAATCTGCCCACCATCCTTCAAGAAATCTGCTGTTATCTGACCCTCCCCAGCTGCCTTCCCCCTTTGCATAGCTTTGTTTACTTCTTCCGGCATTACTTGTGGGATTTCAAATTCCTCTGAACTATTCTCTCTTCTATTATCGTCGTGGGTGCCACTGGTACTGTATAAGTCTATATAGAAATCCTCAGCCACTTGAACTATCTCATCCATATTAGCAATGATACTGCCTGATTAGTCTCTTAACGCATACATCTGATTCTCGCCCATTCCTAGTTTCTTCTTGACTGCTGTTAGGCTTCCTCCGTTCCTGAGAGCATGTTCAATTCTATCCATATTATACTTGCTTATGTCAGCTGTCTTACGCTTGTTGATTACCTTGGAATGTTCTGCCAGTTCTATTTTAGCTGTAGGGTTAGAGGCTTTCATACATTGGCGCTTCTTGATCAGATCTTTCGTCTCCTGCGATAGCTTACTGGTATCCTGTCTAACGGAGCTACCACCGAATTCTATTGCAACCTCCTTAATGATGCCCATAAGATTGACGTTCATTGCTTCAACACTAAGGTCCTCTGCCTGAGTTAAAGCCGTATACCTGTTCTGTAGCTTGATCCGGAATTCCTCTATTTTCCCTCTTACCACTAACTCATTGTTTGGCTACTTATGTACCAGTTTCTTCTGTTCCCTCCTCAAGTCTATGTTAATTCGAGTTCTTACCATCCTATGGTCACTGCAGCGCACCTTGCCGAGCATGTCCACATCTTGTATGAAGCCAGGGTTAGCGCAGATTATAGCGTCCATTTCATTTCTAGTCTCGTCATTCGGGCTCCTCCACGTCCACTTTAGGCTATCTTGCTTGCGGAAGAAGGTATTCATTATCCGCATTTTTATTCTGTTCTGCAAAGTCTACTAATAACTCTCCCCTGCTATTCCTAGTGCCTATTCCATATTCCCCCACTGCCTTGTCTCCAGCCTGCTTCTTGCCTACCTTGACATTGAAGTCGCCCATCAGCACAATGTATTTTGTTTTGACCTTACCCATCGCCGTTTCCGCGTCTTCATAGAAGTTTAGACTTCCTGGTCATCAGGACTGGATGTAGGGGCGTAGACCTGTACGACCTTCAATTTGTACCTCTTATTAAGTTTCACAACAAGACCTTCCACCGTTTCGTTAATGCTATAGAATTCCTGTACGTTACTATTCTTATTAATCAGGAATCCGACTCCCAGTTGTCGCCTTTCCACTAAGCCCCGGTAGCACAGGACGTGCCCTTGTTTTAGCACTGTATATTCTTCATTTCTCCTCCTAACTTCACTGAGCCCTATTATATCGCATTTACTGCCCTCTAATTCCTCCAATAGCACTGCTAGCCTCACCTCACTAGATAACATTCTAGCGTTACACGTTGCCAGGTTCAGATTCCAATGGCGGCCTGTCCGTATCCAGGGATTCTTAGCACCCTCTGCTGCGTTGCAGGTCTTACCGCCGCCGTGGTCAGTTGCTTCGCAGCTGCTGGGTCCAGAGGGCCGGGGTTTGATTGTTGTGTTCATATGGGAGATTGTGGACAAGTACTGCACCAAGGTGGCCAATCCTCCACCAAGGTGGAGTGCGTTACCGGTTTTGGTCACCGGGATGAGGCCGCACTCGAGGCCTGTTTGTGCAATTTTATCAACACGTGTATATTTTTTTAATCCGGTGGAAAATTGCGCAGCACCGGGATTCCAACCACGGTGCTCTTGCACGCGAGGCGGATGCTCTACCTCTGCGCCACCGCTGCAGATCTGTGTGTGTGTGTGTGTGTGTAATTTATACACACACACGCACACATACGCACACACACACATACACACACACACACACACACACACATATATATATATATGTGTGTGTGTGTGTGTGTGTGTGTGTGTGTGTGTGTGTGTGCATAAATTATTTTATACAAGAAACATTTATTAGAACACGTGAGCAAAAAATGCTCGCAACAAGCTAGGAATGCCGAATTAGGTGTGTTCACCTGTTTTGGAAGGTCGATGGCAGTGTATTAGTACTACTGGCATTGCCTATCGAGGGCGTCATCTCGTCGGACGGTCGTGAACAACATCCACATATTCCGAAACTCAGCGGCGGCGTTAAAGTATAATGTTCCGTTTATTATAAACAACCTCTAACAATATTGAGAAGTGACAGTCTTCAAAGCTCTCCCTGTCGATCTTCTTTCTTTTTTTCCACGAAGTTGGTCTGCCTCTTCTGGCCGTTACTCTAAATGTCCCAGCATTTCACTAATATAGCGACACACAAGCACGGTTTCCGGTGCAGGAGCAATACAGATGGTCGGCGCAATGCGTATGCCCTATCAAGCGATAGCACATACGTGAGTCGTCCATCTTCTCTGGTTATATTTCATCAGGGAAATGCCGGACATCAATAGGTTGCAGGTTTTCTCAAGCTACTAGATGAGTTCCCAAAACCAAGCCGCCGTGCGCGGGCAGGCATATGCTTAAGTGTCCAACTATTTCCTGTATTTGCTGACTATTTCGACGAGTGAATCACTGCACTTACCGGATATTTTTCATTGATATAAAATAAAGAAATTGCGGAGCCAAGCGTTTCCGGCCGATGTGACCGAGCGCAGCTTTCGCGACTAGTGGAAGGTTGTCGACTATGACCCAGAAAAGAAAATTCGAATCAAATGCACAAAATGCTGTTGCTATTATCCTCCACGTGCCGCCTGCATTGCTTCCGTTGCTTTCGTATAATGAATATAGAAAGATTACCCTCCACCAGTTTATACAGTCTACGCTGCCGCGACCACAACTCGCAGCTTCTGTAAGTAGACGAAATTTTGTCACGGTTGCCAAATTCTTTGTTTTTAGCCATTCGAGCGAGTAAAGATTCTTACTAATCAAAGCTGCATCATGTTATCTCGCATTTAGTAAGGCAGCCAAAAATTAATGTCTTTAAAGGAGCCGGTCGCACCATTCAAGTCTTATTATTTACCTATGCAAATATGTAGTGTGTTTAGGGGGAAGGGTGAAGCCAGAACAGTAAAGAAGTAATTTCCCTCATCCCCATTCAAGAATACGTACCAAATCATAAAAATATAGTTGAAACATTTAGAAACGTAAGCAACAACGAGGGTACCAAGCAGCTAAATTAGGAGGACATGCTCCAATGTCCAATATTGCTTGTTCTCTTTGGCATAGCTATGGCAGCTATTTATTTTAAAGCTTGCTGAAGTCCTAAACGGTAAAATTGACATCCAATACACACGCTGCGATATCTCATGCAGTCAGTTTTCTCATGTTGAAGGAGTCTATCTGAACCTGTCGCAATGAATTTGTAAAGGAATTATTGAGGGTTCTAAGGAAGGTAAGCTTCACGTTATAAACAAAAATCTAAATCTGAAAAGAACAAACCTGTTATTCAATTGCCAGTGCTTCATGCAACTCAGGTGTGGATAAAAATCACCCGTTTATTACACTTCAGCTGTCTGGCCAATATTTTAAAAAAAGCTGATTTGCCTTCTTGGGAGATAATTGTTCCATAATTATATACTCAAAGCAGTGTTCAGCGCGTGATACACCAGTTTTCCTCATATATTCAGACATAAAGCGGACATGAATCAAAGATGGTGGAATGTCAATCTTATCGCTATTAAGTCCTTAAAATTAAAGAAAACGAAATTAACTATGCCTGAGCATCTTAGGTTGAAATGAAATCGTTCATGATGTTTGTACGCGATATATTTGATCACATTGATGCTATACAGTATATTGCTGCACTAAATCAACATTTAATACGTCAGTGATGAAGCCCTGGAAAGCGGGTATTTGTTGATGTGTAGGCAAGCGTTTATTACTATGTTCATGTTTAGAAAGCGAAACATAGAATTAGCAGACAGCATGAACATATTTACGTAGGCTTGAGGTAATTTCTGTGCCAGGAGGCGTAAATTTCCATACAAATGTTTCGCATGTAGGAGAACCTGTGTTCATCATGTACTCGACATTTACGTATTGCACTATTAAACAATGTTGGAATATTTCGTAAATACTACAACCTCACGCAGCGCTGAGCAAACACCAGTCAACGGGACCTTCCATGCCACCTTTATGAATGTCACGAAGCACAGAAACCAGTTTTTGCGTCGCAGATGAATGCGTGTAGCTGCGTTATCTCTCTTTCATTCTGTGGTGAAATATTCGTAGTCGCTTATGCATATAAAGATCTGGCTTATGAAGGGCAAGTACGGAGGAAATATAACGCTATGGCAGGTGCACGCCGAGCAAGAGAGGCCTTTCGCACAGATTCAAAGTGCTGATTCTGCCGAGAGCTTCGGAGGACGTCAGCATGCAATGAAGTGTACCGTAGCGTATTCCTTTGCCTTACAATCTGCGAATTAGTCCTTCAACGGCGATGTTGTAAAGCGGTCTGGCTAGTAAAAAGGCTTAAATCGACAGTTGTATAGGAACCTAAACGCCGCCTTCATCGACGCGTGTATGAGGTCATGTCCGACGGCCACGCCTTTAGACATGGCATACGTGTCGACGCAGCCGGTGTTTAAGTGGTCGACCTTACACCCGATTCACGTGATCCGATGGCAAGTACAGAATTCCCAATGATGACCATCGAGGAATGGAACTATTGATTCTTGGCATGGCGTGGGTGCTCTGAATAAAATAATTTTGCAGGCTGAGAAGGTGTGAACGCAAATGTTTGTTCGCTTCGCCATACATTTGCTCACATAAAAGCAATAAATTTCTGCAGTAAATAAAGATTTACGGCGACAACCGGGGAGCCATAGACGCCGGGTATAGAACTATGCTTATGTTGCCCTTTTCGTTACTCGATCGTCGCCGCCGTGGCCATCTGTATCATGTTGGGTAGCCTTTATATTGTTGTTGCTGTATCCTAAAAACATGGCTTTACACTGTCGTCGCAAGTTCGCTTCTATATTCATTTTTTGCCTTCACCACTTGAACATTCGATTATCTTTCTTTGGGCTGCTGAGCACGAGGTCATGGGATCGAAACCCGGCCACGGCGGCCGCATTTCGATGGGGGCGAAATGCGAAAACACGCGTGTGCTTAGATTTAGATGCACGTTAAAGAACCCCAGGTGATCAAAATTTCCGGAGTCCTCCACTACGGCGTGCATCATAATCAGAAAGTGGTTTTGGCACGTAAAACCCCAAATATTATTATTATTATTATTATCTTCTGACACGGAGAGCTGGTGCTTTAAGGTTATCGGCTTTGTTATACTTTTTCTGTCACAAGGGGGTGCGCCATACGTTAAGCAATCGAAGGGTTTCTCTTGGTATAGAGCGCGGCCCTAATATGATTCTGTTACACCGGGGCGGAGCATCTTAGGGTGGACGATTTCGATTAGAGTTTCGTGCACCCATACTACAATTTCGAGAATCTGGCCGCAGTCAAGGAAGCGTTCTCGGCTGCTCCTTCCTCCTGCTCCGTGAAAGCTCACCTCCTTTTTCTTCTCCATGAGCTGTGATGGCCCTAGCGATGCCAATAATGACGCGATTGGCTGGACTAGTATACGCGTCAAAAGGAGACTGGCGCCCCCAGTCAATCAGCAATCAAGCAGGAGACGGAATGAACCAGTCAGCTAACTGGACACTTACACAATGCACCCCCGCGCCCCCCCCCCCACTTTTTAGTTGACAATTAAATTGACAATTGAAAAGACAACTTTTTAATTGGGTACCAATTAAAGTGTTGTCTTTGTTAAATGTTTCCATCCCATGAGTTTGAGGGAAAGATGTATAGTAGAACTTATTGGAATTATGCTTCTTCTTAAAGCCATTATCACATTGCACTGTGCAAAGACTTCTGCTCACATTAGGGTAATTATTTTAATAGTGCTAACGTAGCTCTTAAGCCCAGTAGTAATTGTACTTAGGAGAAGATCTTGAAATATGTGTACTCTAAATAAAGACTCACTGCTCTAAACAATTCTAGCAGCCATGGGAATTTAACAAAATCTTTTTGAGTTGTCCTCACCCGAGTTTATTATTCATGGTAGTAAGAACGTGCTAGTAGCTACAACTGTATCAGAAAGAGAGAGAGAGAGAGAGACGCTCATTGTTCAGAACAGTGTTCCAAGCGAGGCCCAGTATCACCCCGGGGCAGGAAAGTTCCTTAGTCCAGGAACCCTCTGACTTCGACTGCCCTCATGACACTGACGACAAGTTGTCGTTGGTCTTCCAGGTAACCGAGGGGTAAGCTTGGCCTCTGACGTTTGATTACCTGGTCTTTGTTTGATTCGGACATTTTATTTTTCAACTGTACAAAAACTAATAACATTTTTCAGTAAAACTCATTGAAGTGTACTAAGTAGCGACGAAACAATTTTTTTCCGAAAATATGATTTGCTTTTAGTTGCCGCATCGTAGCAATTATAATCAGCATGTTCTAGTATTTCACTCGTACTACTAAAGGCTCACTTATGGGTCTAAGTAACCAGTGCTTGCGACAACAGTCGCCATCAAGTACGGCAACTTTCTTGATTTCAACACAGAAACTCCACTTCCCTTCCCTTGGTAAATATGATGATACAGAGAGAGATCGCCGTCTTTTCGTAATCGATGAGCCATTTCTTTAGTATCCATAGGTTTCATAATCGGAAGATAGTGTTACCAATTGGAATTGGTATGTGAGGTACACACATTTGCTGTCTACTCCATCAACCCTCTGGCATGGGTCAATGTCTCACAACTCTATATTCATAAAATTCTTGAGACATCTGAGTCTTTGGCGCTCAGGCTTGCAGTAGCTCATTGAGCTGATTGCACACATTTAGTTTTAAATGTATATGTAAGTTTATATCTCTAAGTGAAATATGGATACTATATTCGCCATTGAGAATATTTCGTCCTCTTGTGATTTCCTTAACATCATCATGGTACTCTTCAAACACTTGGCCTTGCTAGACGACTTCCGCGACTGCTTCAAGACGCTCGAACGGAAACTAAAATTCATGACAAGAAAAGTCAGAATAATCCTAGCAGCGATATTCTGGCATAACAATTCTGAAATCCGCTAAAAGAAAAGTCATTGTTGCAGAATGCAAGATGTCCCATCGTTCAAGGCGTTCAACCTTACAATTTTTATTTTCTACAAACTTCTACAAGGACCTCGAAGATATTCATGCGTGTAGTTGTTTATCGGGTGACCACGTTTCACCGCTTAACAAATATCGCACAGCGCAGTACGCGCCTGCATGCATCGGAAGTTTCTCGAAAAATATTGATGTTTCTATCCGCTATCTGTTGTCACCGAATCTTGTGTAATCTGATTTCATCGCGCGATGCGGATGGTGCAGAACTTCCTGGAAGGCGCGCAGGCACAAGCGATCACTCTGGAACCTTCGATGACTGATGTATAAAAGCCAACGCGCTTGGCCCGTAGATTAGATTTTCGGCAATGGCCGACTGTGTTCGCCACCATCGTTGTGCTTTCGATATAGCCTGTTCTTGTGGGCACGGGTTCGCTCAATCAAAGTTAGTTTTTCTTTTCACAGTATTGCTACTGTGTCCTTTACCGTCACTACCACGTGACATCTGGTGGAGGTGCTTTGCGGTTATGTACCGGACGCCCCCATAAAGCCGTGACCCAAGCCCGAATCCAGAAGACAACATCAACGTTGGCAAGAGCCAGCAAGGTAGCCGCAGGCTGAAAGGACTGCCCCCGGAGCACGGAATTTTGCCTGAGACGACTAGAAAGGATGGCGCCAAGTAAACCGCAATGGCAGCCCCAGCGTCCCCAATCGTACAGCAGTAGCCCAGGGAGCCTCCGACGTACCGCGGTTCAACATTTTAGGACCCGGAAAGCTGGCTTGCGACGTATGAGGGGGCCGCTACTTAGCTAAGACGACGACGACAAACTGCGTCATGGGATTTTTGCATTGGGAGACGCCGCCAGAACATGCTGAAGAACCGAGGAGTCACCTTAACGACGTGGGACCTGTTCACAAGCGGCCTCCTGCAAACATTTACAAGCGTCGTACGCCAAGAACGAGCCCAAGCTCTAGCAGAAATCCGAGTGCAGCTGCCGAATAAGACCATCGCGATCTTCACTGAGAAGATGAGCCGTCTATTCCGCTACGCCAACCCGGAAATGTATCAGGAGAAGAAAGTCCGCCTAATCATGCGTGGTGTGAAGGGGGAACCCGCATCGAGAAGACACTACAAATGCTCAACCGGCAATTCTACCGCCGCGCGAACTCTACAAACTACGCCGCGGTTGTACACTATTGTAAACTACACTATCAGAGCTGTGTACGGGAAGAGCTGCCGAAGTTGTAGCCAAGGTCGCAGCCTCAAGTGGCCTCAATCACCGAAATTGTAAAAGAAGAGGTTCAGCGATCGCTTCGAGTTCCTGAGGTGAAACCACAATCACCGCAGCCCCCGCAGGGAGCAATGACCTACGCCTCCGTCACTCGCCGTCAAGGTCCCCCTCCGTGAACGCGCCAGGGCCCTTGAATGCCGCAATTCTGTCGTCTACCTACGCCGCCGCCAGCACACCCACCCGTCCAGGAAGACGAAAATTTGGCGATTCCCCGAACACCGCCCACTGTAGCTTTCCCGCGTCTTCGAAGATTCGACAGACACAAGCCGCAAAGCATCACCCAAGAGTGCTCTCGACCACTCTGCCAGAGCCCTTATCGAGTTTCGACGCAAGGACGTAAAGCTATTAAGCAACTAGTTGACGAAATGCTGCGCGACGCCATCATCCAGCTGTCGAAAAGCCCGTGGGCACCTAATGTAGTCTTGCTGAAGAAACAGGACGGAACCCGGCGTTTCTGCGCCGATTATCATTGTCTGAACAAGATCATGTACAAAGATCTATACCCCCTCCCACGGATAGACGACCCATTGGAGCGGATCTGCAACGCTAAATACTTCTCGTCAATGGACCTCAAGTCTGGCTACTGGCAAATAGAAGTCGACGAGAGAAATCGCGAAAAGACCGCGTTCATCACGCCAGATTGCCTCAGTGAGTTCAAGGTTACGCCATGTGGACTGTGATTGGTGCCTGGAACGTCTCAGCGTGTGATGGACACGGTGTTAGCAAGATTGAAGTGGCAGACCTGTCTTGTTTACATGGAAGACGTCGTCGTCTTCGCCGGGAATTTGGACGATCACCTAGGAGGCTTTCGACAGTACTAGAGGCCATCAAGTCATCAGGGCGCACTCTGAAGCCGGAAAGGTGCCGCTTCGCTTATGATTAGCTTCTGTTTCTAGGCCACGTCATCAGCAAATTTGGAGTCCACATAGACCTACAGAAGACAGCTACCATTGCAAAGTTCCCGCAGCCTATAGACAAGAAGGCAGTGCGCCGATTTCTTGACATGTGTGCCTGCTACAGACGCTTTGTTAAGGAATTTTCACGCATCGCTGAGTTACTGCCTCATCTAACTAGATGCGATGTCGAGTTCAAGTGGGAAATGCTGCAGCCCGATGCATTTCAAGCACTCAAGCGACGCATGCAGCCGCCTCCAGTATTTGTGCACTTCGACGAGGACGCCGACACCGAAATCCACACTGACGCCGATAGCTTAGGCCTCGGTACCGTCCAAGCCCAGAGGAAAGACGGCCTTGTACGGGTGATAGCTTACGGTAACCGGTCACTCTCAAAAGCGGAAATCAATTATTCTACGACCGAAAAGGAATGCTTCGCCATCGTTTGGGCTACAACGAAATTCCGCCCTTACCTATAAGACAGGCCATTCAAAGTCGTCAAGGGCTATCACACATTGGGTTGGCTCGCGAACTTCAAGGGCCCTTCAGGATGGCTCGCGCGGTGGAGCCTTAGACTGCAAGATTATGACATCACTGTAACCCAAAAGTCCAGACGAAAACACCCCGATGACGATTGCCTATTGACCCGCCACTGCAAATGACGAGGGTGATGGCGCTTTCCCTGGACTAATAACCGCGGAAAACTTCGCTGAACAGCAACGATCAGACCCGATCTAAAAAGCCTTGCCGAGTATTTCAAAGGGCACACCGACGTGGTGCCTGGGGCATTTAGGCGCGGATTGTCTTCGTTCTGGCTTCAAAACAACCTACTCGTTAAGAAAAACTTCTCACCAGTCTGCGCCAAATACCTTCTTGTTGTTCCCTCAGCTGTACGTCTATAAATACTGCACGCCCTATATGACGCTCCGACTTCTGGGCACCTCGGATTCTCCCGGATGCTGTCCAGGATACACGCAAAGAATTACTGGCCGCGCCTGACCACCAAGGTCGCCCATTACGCCAAGACATGCCGAGATTATCAACGACGTAAGACACCACCAACAAGGTCAGCGGTGCTACTACAGCCGATCGAGCCTCCTTGCCGACCATTTCATCGTGATGCACACTGTGGGGCCCTTTCCTGCGCCAACAATCGGGAATAAGTGGATCGTCATGGCGACGGCCTACCTAACTTGCTTATCTGAAACGAACGTTTTGGCAGAGGCTGCGCTACCTCTGCCGAAAGGCAGCGCAGCCGAAGTATCTAAATTCTTCGTCGAGAACATCCTGCCGGACATGGCGCCGCAGAAGTCCTCATCAACGACAGAGGAACGGCGTTTACAGCGGAGCTCACCCGAGCCATTCTGAAGTACAGCCAGAGAAACCACCGGAGGACAACTGCCTACCACCGGCAGTCTAATGGTCATACAGCGCGCCTGAATAAGAACCTCGCCGACATGCTACTAATTTACGTCGACGTCGAACTCAAGACCTGGGATGCCGTCCTGCCATACGTAACCTTCGCTCACAATACAGCGGTGCAAGAAACAACACAGATGACGCCATTCAACCTGACTCACGACAGAAACCCGACGACGAGTCCTGACGCTATCCTGCCGCGCGTCACCGACGCAGAGAGTCTTGACGCTGCCACCTACATTCAGCACGCCGATGACGTCCGACAGCTCGCACGCCTGCGGATGAAGAACCGGCAAAGGATCGACAGCCTGCGCCACAACTTTCGACGACGCTACGTCGAGCACAGCCTTCGACCGTGTTTGGGCTTGGACCACAATACGCCAATGAAGACTGAAAGAGAAGCTTCTACGCCGCTATTTCGGACCCTACAAAACGATACGACTCATTGCATCACTCGAAGATGAGTTTGTATCATACGGCATTTCGCTCTCACATCGGCGCCGCTCACGACCTGAAATAGTCCACGTTGTGCGACTTAAGCCGTTCTACCAGTGGTAACGAACATTGGCACTTTGCATAGCTGAATTATTTACCTTAATTTTATGGACCGTCTTATTTTAGCCTTTGTTCCTTTCTTGTTTTGTTACTTTTGTTTAATACGTGTAATTTTGTTTTTCGATTTCTGTTTGTAGCATCGGGACAATGCTTTATCAAGATGCGGGTATTGACGCGTGTAATTGTTTATTTTTATTGGGTGATCACGTTTCACCGCTTAACAAGCGTTATCGCGCAGCGCCGGACGCGCCTGCATGCATCGGCAGTTTCTCGAAACTTTGTGTAATCTGGGGCCCTATAACGTAAAACTATTCCAATATGTTTTTATTCCAATCTCCTGATGTCAAATTTGCGTAACCGCCGAAGCAAGCATCGGGCGGCCACCCGAAGGGTTGTCTGAACAGACCAATCAAACTCTCTGCTCATTCATAGGAGGCTACTTTTGTTTGCTTGAAAAACGAATAACATTGCCTACACTGAACGGCTTGTCTTATCTAATTGACTCCAAAGAGGTGAGGAGCACGCTCAAGTGGAGAAGGATTCCATAGGGCCGAGCCACTGCAGTGAATATTGATAACCGGCAGAACAGGATGGGGCAGGCGCCTCCGATTGGTCCGCTTTCCTTTACTTAGCTTGCGCTGGCTGGTCGAAACTCGCGGTGACATGCAAC
Organism: Dermacentor variabilis; assembly: GCF_050947875.1. Taxonomy (NCBI): domain Eukaryota; kingdom Metazoa; phylum Arthropoda; class Arachnida; order Ixodida; family Ixodidae; genus Dermacentor; species Dermacentor variabilis. The sequence continues at coordinate 45,918,955 of NC_134574.1, forward strand.
AGAAGCTTAAGAATGACGCTAAAACCGATTCTCAGTAAAGAAGAGTTGGCAGACCGAGGTCGTAAACGTGCCGAAAGTGTTCAACATCGTTGCACGGCCACGCAATAAGTTTCATTATACGCAATTGAAACTCATGCTCTCCGGCAGGTGCGAATCGCCAGTGCCTGAGTGATCGGCGGCTGCCATCTTTTATTCCTTTCGGAACGGGGCAGCCTGCGGCTATTCCGAAGGAAATTCTGTTTGGTTCGGCATATTAATGCATCTTTAACGCGTACACGTCACTTTGGCGCGGTGAGTTTTTGCGGTTTTGTGACGTAGCGTGACAGACAGGTGAAGTGGGTGCAGCCCGAAAACTTTTCACAAAAATCCAAGGGCTAATGGCGGAAAAGCGTCGAATCAGAAATAAACAGTTTTCCTTTGTTCGGGTAAATCATGCATAATCAGTGTGTACACGCCATATCAGATGGGGAGCTATCGCGGTTTTCGTGACGTCACGTGAAAGACAGGAGGGGCGGGGGTGGTCCAACAAAGTTTTAGACCAATCTCGGAGGGCTGATTGCAGAAACGGAATACTAAAGTTTGGAATAGTTTTGCGTTATAGCACCCCTGATTTCATTGCGCGACGTGAATGGTGCAGAACCTTCTGGAAGACACGCGGGCACCAGCGATCACTCTGGAACCTTTGATGACTGATGTATAAAAACCGACGCACTCGATCCGCAGATCAGATTTTCGGCGACTGTGTTCGCCGCTGTCGTTGTGCTTTCCGTGTGGCGTGTTCTTGTGGGCACAGGTTCGCGCAATAAAAGTTAATTTTTCCTTTCACACTATTGCTACTGTGGTCTTAGCCCTCACTGTCACGTGGCAATACTTGCAATACATCACTTCACGACGTCTTTAGGGGCTGAGTAATAAGATTGCCTTGCGGGACGCTGCATAGCTCAAGAACCTGTTGCAGAAATCATATTTTGCCTAGCATCGGAACACTTTTTCGCACCTCAAGCTATTCCACCTGTTCCCTTCTGTCGGTGTTATCGCTGATTGCAGCATTGTTGTTCAGCTATTAGTGCAATACTTCAGTATAAAATTGACTGTCCCTTTAGCATGCGCCAAAAAGGCAGAAGGTGAAAGCCTGCGTTCTCTAGAGACATTTATTAAGTTACTTCAGATTCTCATTTCAATGCATTCTCACTTATTAATTGCATACTCTCCGCGAAAGTTTGTGGGTTCAAGTGCCTCATTTGATGCTAACTTACTTAGCTGTGCCTTAAACAACATTGCCGTAGTTAACACCGAATGTCTTGTGTGCGACTCCCAACAAAGCTCGTGGGTGCGACTCCAAACAACGCTCATGAGTTCGAGTGCCTAAGTAACCATATATTAATTAACAATGTCCTAATTCGCCCTAAATCCTTACGTCGGGTGTTCGAGTTCCCCATAAGCTGAAGGGTGCGACTCCCACCGAATGCTGTGGGCTCGAGTGTCGGAATTAGCGATATCTTAACTAATTTCCCTTTTTTTTGGCATGATGAGTGGCATGGGAGCAAGCTGTCGAAGGAAACGACGACGAATGGGAGAGCAGTGGTGCGATAGCGCGCGCCGCTATGGGAACGCAGGCATGATGAGCGGCCTTGCCGCAAGCTGTGGAAGGAGACGAGGACGAACGCCAGAGCAGTGGCACAATCGCGAGAGCCGCTACCGGAACGCTAGCATGATGAGCGGCCTTGGAGGCAGCTATGGAAGGAGACGACGACGAACGCGAGAGCAGTGGCACGATCGTGAGAGCCGCTATGGGAGAGCTGGCATGATGAGTGGCGTTGGAGCAAGCTTTGGAAGGAGACGACAACGAACCCGACAGATGGGGCACGATCGCGAGGGCTGCTGTGGTAACGCCGGCATGATGAGCGGCCTTGAAGCAAGCTGTGGAAGGAGACGACGATGAATGCGAGTGCAGTGGCACGATCGCGAGGGCTCTAATGGGAAAGCTGGCAGGATCAGCGGCCTTGGAGCCAGCTGTGAATGGAGCCACATTATAGGAGGCGTTGATGGAGCAGTGGAACGATCGCGAGGGTGGCTATGGGAACGCTGGCGAGGTGAGCGTCTTGGAGCCAGCTGGGGAAGACGACAAACGCAGGAGCAGTGGCACGATTGCGAAGGGCAGTATGTGCGCGCTGGTGTGATGAGCGCACTCGGAAATGGCTGTGGAAGAAGACGACAAACGCGCGAGTAATGCTATCTGCGCATGTCGGCGCTAGGGAAGCTCGCATTACTTTCTGTACCGCACACCGCGTTTCTAGACTACGAAGGGTGTGATGAATCTCGGACTTTTGCCTTAACTTCTATATAACCCATTGCATGTTAATTGCTTTAATACACCTGTTTGCTATTTTCTGCCTTAAGCCGTGGACGCCAAAAAGTGCTTCGACTTTGAATACGTAGTTATATAACGTAGGGAATCTGTTTAAGGACTTTACGTCATTAGGCACTGTTCCAGAAGCCTGAGTATTTTCGCACTTTAATCAGACAAATAAGATTTTCGATTCACTTCGCAAGCATTTGTGTGGGTAAAGTTAATTTTACAACAATTTGCATTCATTTGCTTCAGTTAACGATAACACACACAAGAAAATAATGCACTGATTTACGCACAAATTAAGCTTTTCTCTGTCAGCAATGGGGAAGACTGAAAATCATAGAGACGAAATGTTTCTTTTTCTAAACGTACGCAGTATTCCTGATAAAGATCGGGCTGGTTGAGTAGAATATTGAATAATTTCGGAGAAATTCCCGTGTTTACAAAAACCCCCAATGTTCGCACCTTGTCATAAGCAGAGACGTTGCACAACTCATTTCCCGTGAGCTGCCTTGTTCTGCGACGATTGGGGACAAAGTGGATTGATCTTTATTTTTGATGATAGAACTGTTTGGCAATGCATATTGCGGAGAAAATGAGGAAAGTGGCTGCAGCCTTGTGAATAAAGTCGGATAATATGCGGTGGTTACCCTGTCTGAAGAAGTGTCTGATTTCATTAGCTCCACCTCGTAAATACACTGGAAGTGCTCCTAGCATCCAGTACACAATCAGCCATATTTGAGGCTTCTGTAGCAGCAGGCCCGTTTTCGTAGTTAATTATGGCTGTTTCTAGTTGATGGCTTTACACGCGTTCATTATATTGAGCTATTTCGGGAAAACACTGAATTGTAAATTAGGAAATGATCTGTAAAGCTGTATAACCATACAAGTACGACCCGTAATCTGGTCAGTCTTTAATTATGTATTGCGGTGGTTTAGCTAAAATTCGCTTATCGTTATACATTTATGCAGCATGTGCAATTCATTTTTACTTTCATTTGGTCTGTCTTTAGGATACGAGTCAGGAGCAAAGGAAGAGCCCAATCTACGCCATGTGCCTAGTTGCGCTTGGGTTGACATTCGCCATATGTTGCCTGTTGAAGCTAGTATTAGAACGCTGGCGTAAAGAGCGAAACCTCCCTGTTGGAACAGTGCGCACGCCCATGCCACCTGTGAGCACCATTCTTGGACACGAATAACTCAACTGGCGTGGTTTCCACTGCACGAAAGCAGTCGAATGGTCCAAGGAGTACGGGCCCATGAATAGGTAAGAAACGCTGCCCGATGACATCAATACGCGATCCATAAAAAAAAAATCCGTATCATGGTGCCCCTTCAAACATAACTCCCATTGTTTGAGACGTTTACGTTCTAGTTGCGCTGGTATAATCTACGACTACTAGATATTGCGCTTGAGAGCTGGCTCTTGCAAGGCTCGCGGCTACCAAGACCGCTATTTCGAATGCTGGCTTTTCCAGTTTCGCTTTGTTTAGAAAAACATCCCCGTGATGTCAACTTACTTTCCGTTGGTTTATCTTGGATAGCTTTAATAGTGAAATTCAACTGGTACACTTTAGTAAACAAGAACAGAGAGAAACCTCTACCAGAGAGCGCGTTATGGGCAACCATCGCTGAAACTTCAGCTGAAAATAGCAACGCCATAAGCTCAAAATAAAAAAAAGACAGGATCACCGAGTGCCCTGTTTTTCATTGCATTTGGCACGGCCACCTAACCTCCCAGCGACGAAAAGTGGCTTTCACTGCGCGCTTCTCTCTGACTCCATTCACCACCGGCCTTCCTCGTGGCTTTGCAAGGGGCTCTTCACCATTTCTTCATTCCCTAGTTGCTGGTGAAATGTGCGCATCACATGTCGGTCAGGTGGAGAAATGAACCCGTCGCGAACCCTAAAAACATATAAGTGGCCTCATTGCACACTTTTACTGTTGTCGAAGCTTGAAACGATATCAGCGCGTTTATAAAATTATTTTTATTGCACCTGGTGAACACACGATCACCCCTTTTCTAAGCCCAAATTGATCGTGCGTAACAAAAGTCACTCATCAGAGTTCTGCTTGTGGTGATAAAGGCGATAACACGGTGCCGTTTCAGCAGAGCAGGAGCGCCATATTGGCTTTTGATGCTGCTAGCGGAGATATAGCTGTTCATTGATTAATGCAGGTAGGAAGCAATATGAACTCTTTTGTGCCCGTAGATACCACACTGGTATTACATTCGCCTTGAATCTCTTGACCATCACTTGAATAAAACTGCAAATAAAAATAATCGCCTTCACTCGAATAAAACTGCAGTTTTTGTAAGCGGAGTTCCAGCATAGCACGAAGAAGCGCTTAAGTTCCTGAGGTCCTGAGGTGAGCGTCTCACATCTTCAAGGCACTGCTTCAACCAGTCGCCCAGGAAATCAGTGAATGTATTGCGTGGTAAAAGCACGTAGCTGCAAATGTTAGCCTGATTGAATGAGTCTCATAATTTATAGCATGCTGGCTCAATCATAGAATGACAGAGCACAAAGCATGCCGTTAGTTGCAGTTTATGAAAGAATACAACAAAACGAAAGCAATCAAGAGTGAGCAAGGCTATGCATCATATTTCTTCTATAATTAAAACACTGAGAGCCCAAAATCGTAAGACAATTGTTTAAACACAGTTGCTACAGCTTCATTTGGGTTTGTTATTCAGAAATTTGGAGTTCAGTAAAAAATATACCGACATGCAAAGTCGGATTGTTTATCCGTTGTTGCCAAGTCACTGGCACTTACTGTATTAAATGTTCATCCATTCAAAAGCAACGAAATGTCTCCAGGACTTTGGTAGGTGACACGCGGACACAGCACGCACGCAGGCCCAGCGCCACACTGTTAGGTAAATTATACTTTTAAAAGTCGAAACGGGTGTAAGTCTCTATAACTCACACACTTAAGGTGTGATTTATATAACTGGCACCCTAAGGGCATCCTAAGTTGTAGACACAATTACACGCTTTTTTACCTTTAACGGTGTAAATTATTTTACAGTGCACGCAGGCAACAGCGGGAACGTCTGCATGGTTCTACAACAAGAACTTAGTGAAAAAACAAAGCGCACTTTGGTTCGGTTCAAGCCTCTTCCCGCGTGCGCTGCTGCAGGCGACGCAGCTGTGCGCTACTAAGCAGTTTCCGGGCCACAAACCTCGTTCACGTTTGAACCGACATACGGCGTAGGCATTGGTGCCAACTATGCGCAGTTTTTCTCGTTAGGCTCCGTGTTGCATCTCGAATATACGCTCGGCATATACGCTGTTTCGGGTAATTATTTTTGGCCTGGCATAGTGTATTTAGTATTACGTGGCATCTTGTAAGTTTGAAACCGTTCTGTAAGGCGTACAGAAGGGACTAGCCAATGTCGATGCCAACGGAGCACCTAGGGCGATGTGTGCGCGAGTCTTTGAGCTGACAATAAGCATCGGAGATCAAATGTGTATTTCTGATAATTTGGTTCACTAATCTGACCTTACTAGAACATTCGCATTGTAGTTCTAAGCTGTGGTTTAGCAGCAGTCAGTAGGTAAAAAGCAGGACGATTTGTAACAGCGTGAGCACCGTGAGCACCATTCTGATACGGAATAAGGTGTGACGTTTACTTTTGTAATCGACAAAATTATCTGCGCGACCGTCTAGTTCGCTCGATGAGGTTTTCTACCTTGAATAAAATAGCTTTGGTTAGTACTAACCCCATACCGTGCAGTGGTATTCACGTTTGTCGAGCGGTCGAGTGAGCTGCTGAAGAATGCGCGAGCGCCCCAGCCTTTCGCAGATGCTGAGTTATAGGTCTGTTTGTTCAATGTCGCGCATGGTGGAAGCGTGTGCGATATCCAGGTGAAGTCTCATTGCCGCGTGAGCCTGAGTTTATTTGCCCAGTAGAAAAGGATGAAAACTATATATTTTTGTTCCGTTTTGTTCAACTCGTCCCCTACGACACACTCCTCCATCTTACAAAAATTGTTTCTTCGCCAATAGACATCAGCTTCTTATGCGGCGCACTTTGATTATTACTTATTCACACTACAGAAACGCAAGGCCGAAGTTGAAAGATCATATGTATCATGTTGGTATAACAAATGCAGCGTTACTAGCGTTGAATACCACCATCGGCCTGCTACAGGAGGCTAACATAGGCGTGGGACAGTGATTTCTATTCTACTCGACTTGGCAACTCAGGCTTGACATGCTTGAGACCGATGACAGTAGATGGCATAAATGGTTTATAAAGACTGACCCTTAGATGTAGCGAGGTTACATAGAGCTGGCCGCACCGAGCTGTTTCATGTATTGATTTATTTTACGTGCGTGCTGGCTTAACGTAACTACGGAAAGAAAGAAGACGCAAACTGAAGTTTGGTTTATCTGTTATAGTTCCCTCGTGAAGCGCTTTAAATTAACGCGTTCGTAAAGGAAATCAAAAGAACCAAGTAACCTCGTTCATTGTTCTGCTTTAGTTTAAATAAAGTTACCACGCCAAGGAATTGAATAGTGGCAACATCTTCCAATACACGCTGGAAATTCATAGATGAAGCTTCACTTTGTCGAGTGAAAACCGATACAGGAAATTGTTCACGACACGTTCACACAACGCTGCTGTTGATGGACTTCGTATGTTTGGAAAACCAGGTGGAATTTCTGCATAGTATGGTTACCACAGCGCCGAAAGGCTACATAGTGGTTGCTAGACGACCTTGTATGAACTGGCATCACGTAAATTTCACGGAAAGCTAACTAAGTCGTTTTCAAATCGTTCCGCATCACGCGATTGCAAGACAATAAAGCAGCGTGGCGCCATCTCGCACAAACCAGTACTAAAGTCGAAATGTTGATTTGTAATCGCATTCTTTCAAAGGAAAAACTTAATAAACATGTACGTGAATTGCGTTATGCAACATTTTAATGCAACGATATCACGCATATGTGTCTCTAATGTTTAGTTCATCATACTGACCACACATCTAAATTAAGTGTTGAGAGCAACTTTTATTCAATTTGATAAAAATCACATCTTTGCACATTATTTAAAATATCATTTAAAGTTTGCGCAGCTTCAGATGTAACTGCTTTTATTCGTAAAGCCTTAACACCATGCTCCCCTCAGAATGATTATCACGAGGTTGGAAATTAGAATTTCATTGTCATAGGTAGGAGTGAGAAACAAGCTGTCATAGACAGTATAGTTTATGTAAATAAATAATCTGTGCTCAAGAGGGAAGTTTGTGAGAATTACCTCACAGCAACAATGCAAAAGTAATCGTTAAACAAATTTGATTCGTGGTTTTGTCATGTAAAACCCTAAAATTTATTTTTTTAATTAACAAATTTAAATTAACAAAATAAAACATTTTCTTCAACGAAGTTGCATACCTAACGGCACACCAGCGTTATGTGTGTTATATAATTCACGAAAGAGTTTCCACGCTTCCTCACACTTTTGCTGTGATAGCAAGTATATGCAAACTACAAACAAATTTTCGCGATCGCCGTCAGCGTGGGCGTCGCCATGTGGCCGCGCATAATATTAAGTATATGCATGGAATATGCTTATCCATGCCGTACAAGTGGGTAATACTGGTTCACTATTCAGTCACTAATGTTGTTCATACCAGGTCTTAGGTTCTTTAGTAAATGTTATTTTTCAGACTTTTGAAAAATTCCAAGCAACAAACAAACACATAGAAATAAATCAATGACAATGGATGCCTGTTATGTTTAATCTTCTCAGAAAAAACAATTTTGTTAAAGTGAAGCAAGCTATCGGTGCCGAAATCTGAAAGTGATGTCATTTTATTGGCACAGCTCTTTTTGGGCAGTGGTGCAGGAACGTGTGCGATGTCATTACTGGCCTTACACGGTGTGCAGAAAATTTTGAAGGTGCCATAAATTTTCACGTACCCGCATATTTCGCATGCTCTTCATGGAAGCCACGTGTAGTTAGAACACCGCCTGAGAAGCTAAAGCACAACGCTAAAGCTTGCTATCGCGGTCATTGCGGCGCCTGTCGGGTGAAACTCACCACTTCAGTCACGACTCCCCCCTCATTTTTCAAACTGTTTCACTTAAGCTCAGAAATGCTACTTTCGCTTTCTGTAGGTCAATATATAACAGATTTGTAAATTACTTTTTCGTGACCGAGTGATTTCTGTGTCGCGTGGCTTTAAAACTGATTGAACAGCCTTTCTTTCCCTTTGATGCGGCTAAAGACGTACTTACTTATCGAGGCTTTCATTGCATTTTTTGCTTCGTTATTGTCGGTAAGGCAAAGGTAGTGTGATAAGAACATCCCAGCGCCAAAATAAAATTCTTTTTGATAGATATCCCGCACCTACTAAAAATAATCAACTTTTTTACTCATTTCAGACACCTAACCTTTATTTGCTATTCACAGCGGCTACTGTCTCTTTTATTTGTTCATGAATTCTCATGCAACTTAGCATGCTTATACGGTAATATTTCTTTAACCGACTATTTTGACTGTAGGGTAACGTGAAGAAATATTGAACTCAACGTACCGTCTCTCACGAACTTTAGAGAAATACTTTGCTTCCGCCACTAAAAGAAATTTAACAAGCAATGAGGAGTTAGCTTAGTTTTATCAACGCCGCTCAGCTATATATAACATTTGCTTGAACAGTCTACATCTCGATAATCAAGAAAGGAGAATTTGTCCACTTGCTTAGGCCTTCATACTTGGACACATTTGCTTGAACCCAAAGTATATAACACACATTTCAATTTCATGCACTTTGAAGTTTTGCAAACTTGCGAATGCATCAAACCGCCGCCATACTGACATGCATGGCTCATATCATTTTCTTCTCCGGCAGATTGAACCTGAACTTTACGGATGTGGTTTTACTGAGCGATGTAAACAGTATCAAGAAATCCTGCAGAAATAGCGATGGACTGTACCGTTCTGGTTGTTTTATCGTCGGTCGCGACTACAAAAAAAGTAAGACAAAACATGAATTCTAATGCGACTACTTTTTTTTTTACTGCTCTAGTGCTCTTAGGGACAAATTACGTTCTAAGCTTTTGTCGCCTCTTCGCGGAGTATTGCTAAAACTAATACAGCGGTAACTTAGTGCCACATGAGATCGAAATGCGTTAGCGTTACGTCGCACCTCTTTGAGATCCTGGATACATTATTTAAGCCACATTCACCACATTGCAGTGTTTTTCAGTAGCTCACTCGAGACACGTCCTTCCTCTCCGTGGAGCTAATTAAAACTGACGGTGGTCCTGAGAACCGACTGTGAGTTGCATTAAATATGTATCATACATGTTTATCTTTACCAGCTAATAAGCTTCCCACACTTCCCACAGACACCCGTTTTCCCTTTTCAACACGCCTAATGCTAACGCAAGAATAAAGATGCTCATCGATCACAAGATTACACAACAGAACGTATTCACTCCCATAAGATTAATTTTCCACGGCCTCAATCTTTCGAACTGCAACTCCGACGGCACCACGAAAATAAGATTGAGACAGATTTCGAGGGTCAATTGATGACGCAAATTCTGATAACAGTGATTCGTAAGGCAACGAAGGTTCTGCTACAAATTAAGAGGGTACTTGAAATTGCGCCCAGTTCTCTACAACTCAGAAGTTGAGAGCTGGTATAGAGAGCGCTTTGTGAGAAGATTAGAAACTCACAAAAAGTAGTTTTTGTAGGTTCCTCGGAAAAGACCTTTGAAAATCCCATGGAAGTAGGTCCTGCGTTGACACTAAAGGAATGAAATATAGATAGTGAGACATTTATGAGTACATTATGATTCCAGAACTGTATCGCGAATAACATTGCGCTAGACATGACATTTTTTGCTACCATTTCATGTCAAAGTTTGTCAGAAACTGGACACAGCATTAATTATATTCAGGCTAACTTAAATTTGCAACTATCGTAGGATGGATAGGGCCTAAAAATAAATGCTGGTCGCAGGCCCGAGTACTATACCAAGCATCGTTTTGTGACTTCTCAAATTATTGAAAGATGAATGAGTCAATTTACTAAAAAATAACTTCTGATAAGAATGGGAAATATGCAGTTCTAATCACATTGCTCATATGTTGGCTGTTGGCATACTCGATAAAAACTTGTGCCAGAACCCCTTTCAGAATAAATGTCGACATTAATGCAAATAGCAATGAAGCAATGGAGAGCTGCACGGTACCCCCACCGCAGAAACGCGTCATGCGGGAGGCGTGTGTGCAGCCACGCTCTTCGTTAGTGCTTCCTTCTGGACACGTTGTGCCAGCTAGTGGCGCTGACACGAAGTGCAGACTTGGTGCATTTGTGTTTATGTGATTGGACAAAGTTGGCTGAATCCATAGGACAGGGTGTTCAGTCCGCGCAGCAACTAAGAAGTTATTTCTTTGTGGTTTTCAAAAATGTTGCATATCTTGTGATCCATTTTGGTGTCAGAGAGGTCCATCGCAGAGAAGCATTGATATAACTTGGTGCCAAGAGGCTAAGTGAAATGCAGTACATACCCCATGGTAAATACCCAGTGACCCTTTGTTTCACTGTAGAGTGGCCCATATCTAGTGTGTCACACAGTGACACAATTTAGCATGAAAAGGGGGCACATACCTGGTGGTACATACTTAGTTATACTGTTTATTTGGAACACCGTTCCATGATCACAGTCACAGCCCGTGTTCTACAGATTATACCATGACCACTCCTCAACCCTGGCAAATCTTCATTGGAACTGACAACTTGCCGTCCAATATCACTGGCCAGCTGTTTCAGTAACGTAATGGAGCGAATGGATCATTACACGGTTAGAATGCTATTTGGAATGTTACAACGTCTCTGCAGAGTTAATGGCTACCTTGTGACGCAGACGCTTGTCAACAAATAGCGTTATTGACATTGTAAGGTATGTCAAGCAACAGGAACATCTGAAATAAATAAAACAAAGGTGTCTAGGACAGATTAGATTACGCGGCAATTCTAGACTTCTTAGAAGCTGTAGGGATTGGTGGAGACGCCTTCCGCTGGACACGCAGCTATCTTAAATTAATGTCTGTTAAATTTGATTGAAAACGGACCAACGCGGTGTAGCTATACAAGTAGCGGAGTACCGCAAGGCGGAGTACTCAGCCCTACCCTGTTCAAGATTGTGCTAGTTGGTCTCCCTGATTCGTTACCGCAAACCGTAATGCTTTCCGTATAGGCAGTCGGCATTTAGAAATGGGCTTGAGTAGTGACACATGTACAATCCACGTATGACTCTGAGGGCTTCAACAGCCGTGTAAACACACCTAACCAGGCAAGGCCTGAAGCTTTCGCCTGGGAAGTGTGCACTGGTTGCTTTTACTCTGAAAGCGATGGCCCCATATGTTTTGCGGATTAGTGATAAAACTGCACCATACAGACGATTGGGCCGATTTACTGGCGTCATCATTGATAGAGGCATGTCATGGCACCATCACGTCTCGTACATGACAAAGCGTTTGGCAGCCATTGTGGGCTATGTCCTTTTCTTGGCGGGAAGTCCTGGGATGCCACAGTACCATCAATGTCACAATTATATAAAGCACTCGTTTTTGGCTTCTTGCGGCACAGCTTACCTGTATTAGGAAATACTTGCACTACGAATATCCGCAGACTACAGAGTGCGCAAGCCCAAGCACCCGGAACTTGCCTTGGTCTCCCAAAAACTACGTCATCGATTGCGACAGTGGCCATTGCCAGAGGCGCTCCTTTGACAGTCTACATTGCTACAGATGCCCTGAGAGCACACATGCGGGCCCCTGACTCCGATTCCCTCGCACCATTTGGCTTACTTGCCGGCAAAGAGGCCACATTCAACATTTGCCAAAAGAATTATGAGACATCAGTCCTACTTGCCATCACAATTCACACCTACTACACGATTATCAGACTCAATGTCACGTCTGCATAGGCCGCTAGTGCACTGGCAATTCCAGGAATAAAAGAAAGCTAAAACGCCGTTGCAAGCTATGAAACAATCAACTTTGGAACACATTAACAACATGCACAGATTCCAGCAACATGTCTACACAGATGGTTCGGCGCAACTCAGCAGCTCTGCTGCTGCAGTCATCATCCCGGCACACTCTGAAAAAATCAAACTTCATGTGTGACCACATCAACGGGTACACAGTTGCGGCACTCCATGCTGCATCTGGTTTCACTAATAAGGAACCACCGCAACAATAGACAGTCTTTAGTGACTCTAAGACGGCCCTTCAGTACATACAAAGCCCAATGCTGCACAGACCCAATGAACAATTGCCGCAGAAATTCGACAGATATATCATCGAAGCCATGACAAGGAACACAACACAATTTTTCAATGGTTTCCAGGACATTGCAGCCTAAGTGGGAATGACCACGCCGGCGTAGCCATCCACATGAACGTGCGGAGTCCGCTTTCGCGAACAGGCACTGCGACTGGTCTGCATTTAATGTACCGTGAATGTACTTTGCCCCTGTGGGCCTAGAATGTTTTCACTACGTGTCGTTTCCGTTCGTTATTTCCGGATATACGTATGCATCTACCGGCTGGGTGGCCCCGACATGAACAGACAACGCTGTACCATCTGTGGCTAGGCGTCGCAGTTACGAACGCATATGCCTTCCTTATTGGTTTGAACAACAGTCCCACGTCCGAGACGTGCAGCAGCGAAGAGACGCTCGCACTCATTATCAGTATCTTTTCACGATATACTGCCCAGGGACAAGTGATGTCCAGAGTGCTGGACCAGATAGTCAATCGTCCACTATCAAAACTATATGCTTTAGGTCAATTCTTCGAAAAAAACACCCGTGCTCAAGGCCCCGCTTGCGTTAGTAACGTTCCTGCGGTCTACAGGCCTTCACGATAGACTTTAAAAAAGCCGCCCCCTACCACTGTATAGTGCACGCGGTTTGCTTATGCTCCTTTCTTTCTATCTCTTTATCTCCCCCTTCCACTCCTTTTCCTTCTTTTATCCCCCTACTCCTTCACCCAGTGCAAGGTAGCCGACCGTAACTCCCTTTGGTTAACCTCCCTGCATTTGTATACATCATTTTCTATACACATTAAAGTTTTGCGTACACCATTTCCTGAGTGCACGACCTTTTCCTCATTTATTTCCACTATAATCTCACGCATCGGCATGCTTCTGTGCTATTGAAATATTTTATGTGTATTTGGGCTGTAAGCATCTTGTTCTAATTGTTTTCAGGGCTGGCAACGCAAAACGGGGAATGCTGGATTGGAAACAAGCGGTATTGCATGAGCGTGCTACGCGACCTTGGTTTTGCAAAAACCTCAATGGAGGAACGCGTGATGGTGAGAACAAATTACCTCGATGTATAAAAAGGGATATTGTTCTGTCGGGTACGTAAATATCGCAAAACAACCGTATACTACGAATAAATGACTCAAAAGGCTGCCATCTCTGGTTTTACGTTGTTTTGAAGCAGCCTGGCTTGGTCGAAATTCGCATAGGATATAGAGCATAACGTTGCAATGACCGTGCGAAGCAACACTAAAAAAAACAACATAAGAATGGATACAGCCATCAAATCACCTATGACTCTAAAGATGGCCCTTGTATACGACTCTTAGACAGGACAAACTTCCATAACAAGGCGCGACGAAGAGGAAACCTGAAACCGCAAGTGCACTTTGCCTGGGTAAATCTGGTATAAATGTGTCTGCACACCATGAATCGCTTTTCTCAATTAAATAGTGATGTTCCTAAGTAATTAAAATGGCTCTCTCTCTTAGTTTAGACCTGCCCGCTGTCCTAAATCTTTTTGGGAAGGTCTCGTATGTTGCATATTTCTGCTGCATGGGTGTCGTATGCTGTATGGCGCATGTTATGCTGCATATTTATTAGAAAATTTTGTTACTCAATGTTATGTCTGTCATGTGTTTTTCATATCTTTCGCGCTTATTCATGCATACAAATCAATGCATGAAGTTTTCATTACAAATATTTGTAGCATTGACCACCAACTGAAAGAAAAAGCAAATGCAATTTTCTCATTTCACAGCATTCTGCATAAAAAGCGAGATCTCTGGTAAACTTCTTTTCAAGAATAACATCGTCTTCTAACCGGAATGGTAGATATGTAAAGGCCATGGTGGTTACCTTCAGTCATACGCATGCAGACAAGCCTCACATATGCCGGTGTTTGCTACCTCAATCCCCCAAAACGAAAAAAAAGTTTGTCAACATTTACTCGTATAATGTGAAAATACGTTCAGGAGCTGTTCCCGAATTCTCTTTAAACGCGATGTATTTCTTTACCTAGTCGTAGCCAAGCTTAGAACAAGGTCACGCCCAAGGACGCGCCACTTTTGTCTCCAAAACACGTGAGCCGATGCTGGAGATGCGGCAGCTCAAAAAAACACCGTACATAGGCCAAACCAACATTGCATAGAGTGCAAAATTATAAAGCCTGCGGCTGCAGCAGATTCACGTGAGCGTAGACTTGATTTCGAACAGCACCACACAGTCGTTGTCATGATGGCGTCGTCATTCCATAGCCGCCATTTCATTGGTTCATGACACTTTTTTTATTGATATGATATAAGGAGATGTTGGCGCAAAATTTAAGGCGCCGGCTACTCCTCATCTCTTGAGTGGTGCTGTCATACATCGTACAGGGTTCAAGGTTACATATCAAATAGTCTTTTCACACAAGCACCAGGGCTTATCACGCAACGTTTAGACAGGAAGACTATGACGTAAAGAACACATGGTACGTACAATATACAATGTAAATGTAGATGAAAGTCTCAAAAGTACAAATGATGTTGTCACCTAATAACACATTGTCTAGTCAGCGGGTGGTAGATACATCGTGTAAATGCATTATCACATACAGTCACAACAGAACAGTCAACATAATTCACAAACAGATCGATATATACAGTAACAATGAAATGAAGGGAACAATGAAAGCACTAATAACGTCGAGCAATGCCGCTGTCTTCAAGAAAAGTCTTTAGTGCTTTTAAAGCACTCTTCTGCAAGGCCGTTGTTGGTCAAGAGCCCAAAACTTTCCTTAAACTGAAAGGTCTGCGGTCTAATTTAATTAGCGCTGATTTAAGTCGGCTTCTTGGTGTGTCGTGATGCGGGCAATCTAGAAGGAGGTGATATATATCTTCGTCTACAAATCCACAATCACATTCGGGGGTTTCCGCACGGCCAATTCTGTGTAAGAAATGCTTTGTGTAGGCAGTGCCTAGCCTTAATCGATGAATAAGGGTTTCCATAGTTTTATCTAATGACAATGAGAATTTGAATTCAATAAATGGATCAATATGGTATAAGTCCGAGCTTTTAGAATTCTGGTAAAACCAAGTGTTTCTAGACATTTTGAGAGACGTTGTCCTTATAATGCAGCGTAATTCATCATTTGATATTGGGAGCGGAGCCGTATCGTCTTTGAGGTGTGCTTGTCGTGCTGCTACATCGGCTGCTGTGTTGCCAGGAATGTCGCAATGCCCTGGTATCCACTGAAATGCTATTGCATGTTTCGCTTCGCTTGCCTTTGTGAGGTCTTTAAGTGTTTCATATATTATACTGTCACTGAATGTTTTCTCCTTTGCGTTGCAGAGTGATGTTAGAGCCGCCTGTGAATCGCTGAAAATTACCCATTTTTGCGCATCTCTTACTGACAATATAAATTTTATCGCACATAGGATTGCGAACAGTTCAGCCGTTGTAGACGAAGTCGCATGAGATAACTTAAATGATTCTTGTTTGTTGAGCTGCAGTATAATGAATGATGATGATGATGAAGACGGGTGAAGGAAAGAGTGGTGAACATGTTGTCAAACAGAGAGTACGACAAGGAAGCGTACTCAGCCCTTTCCTTTTTAACTGCGTCATGGCTGATTTAACAAGAAGGCTGCCATCACAGTTAAAATTTTCACTGTATGCAGATGATGTGTCTATTTGGACATCTGGGTCTAATGTTCAACTACTTCAAATGGCATTGTAAGATGGCATAAATATAATCAACAAATGTTTGAGAGAGAGAGGTATGGTACTATCACATGCAAAGACAGCTGTATTGCCCTCACTCGAAGGCAGTTAAAAAATGTCACTCTTAATCTGGAAGGACACCCTCTAATGATTGTCACACAGCATTGATTTCTAGGCATAATACTCGATAGGCCCCCACATAAGTACTCGATCCTGGGCACCCCACATAAAGAAACTCGAAAACGAGGTCAATGCCGTAGTGACTGTACTTCGCAGACTTGCAGGCACATCATGGGGCGGATCAGTATCGTCCATGCTGACTGTTTACAATAAATTAATACGACAAAAAGGTGCGTATTCCGCGCCCATCTTACACGGACTTTCCCAAACGTAATAAGAGCGACTTCAAAGACTTTTAGCTAGAGGACTACGCCTATGTCTAGGAATTCCGCGAGCGACTTCTAGTTCTCTTGTAATAGCTGAGGCTCGCCAATCACCATTTCCAGTTATGCGAACTACACAAACATGCCGGCATTATTTCCGTCTTCAAACCCAGCATAAAAACCACCAATTGGCTGTAGACATAACGAAACGAGATAGAAGTTATGTTCATATAGAAATTCAAGAACATCTTCATATATTACCAAGAAATGAATTTTGGAACTCAGACATCGAATGCCCTCCATGGCTGCTTACAGTTCGAAAAATCGAATTGTCAGTAGATGGGATATTCAGCAAAAGAGACATGTTCATTCGAGCTGCTCACCAACTAGCGCCGTACCAGATATATATACGGTATTCAGGACACACACACGTCTATACAGATGGCTCCAGTACAGCAACCTCTTCAACTTCATCATGACAATCTTATCATTCTCCTGTTCTCATGTCATCATCTTAATCCCATCATTTTTGCTTTGTTGCTGTCGGTGAGTTGTCAGGTCCTCATCACGCCGTCTCAAACCCGTCGTTGTCGTAATTCCATCCTCCTCAAACCATTGCCAACTTCGCGTAGTCATCACAAAGTCACCGCGATGCAATTATGGTGGTTATGTTTTCATTCTTTTTCATAGCAATTGTACTATCGGTAATCATTGTCATCATAGCTTTTTGGTCACACCGCCATCATAATTTCACATTGATCATAACTTTCTCGCCGTACCATCGCCGCCATACAGAGCTCGTTGTCGTTATGCCGTAGTCATACTGTTGTACTCATTTCAACATGGTCTCTCCAGCGATATGACAGCAGCAGCGGTATCGCATTGAGTCGCACGTTCGTCGTCAGACTACCGTAGTCATTGCATAGTCATCATGCAGTAGTCTTTGCAACGTCGTTATCATACCATGGTCCTTACGCCACCATCTTGACGCTATTATAATACCATCATTGTCACTCTAGCGCTATCACTTGATGGTCGTCATCGTCCCACGGTCGCAGCTCTCTACCCACATTTGCGTCATCTATTCCTTTCAGGAATGCATCGCATGGATAACATAATCATGACAGATGGTTCCTTCCCTAATTTTTAAATGCTTATTACATACTTTCTTTCAACAAGCAATTTTTTAAGCACGAACAACGATAATAAGGCACCGCGGTGGCTTAGAGTCTAAGCGTAGTGCTGCTAAGCGCGACGTTACGGGCGGAAATGCCAACAATGAAGTCGGATTTTAATGGGGGTTAAACGTTAAAACGTCCCTGCACAGTGCATTGGGCGCACGGCAAAAAACTTGAGGTGTTCTCATTTAACCCGGAGTACCCCACTACGCAGTATCTCATACTGAGATCGGGCTTTGTGCACCTAAAGCTCTAAAACTTCTTAAACAAGAACAATATTCGTTCAAGCCGCCGAGCAGAACTAAAAGCCAAATGGCGGCAAAATGTGTTTCTTCTGACTGGGTGCATGTTACCGTATACACACACAAATACACTGAAGCTCATTATTGAGTGATAAATGCGCAAAAAATAATTGCGCTGAGCAGTGTTTTATTACTTACAAATCATCAAAGAACCGGCACGTGTACAGCTAAAATTATTATTTTACTCGGGCTTAGCTTCTAGAATGTGCTAAATGCTGGCACAGTCCTAGTCCTGGAGTTTCATGCCCGTACCAGCCCACCAATGCAGTGAATCATTGTGTTCGTGAAATTCTGTTCGCGTCCTTAGGATGTGAATATATGCGGGCTTTCATCATTACGCATCTAAAATGAGTAGTGACTTGGCATTAGCGACTGATCTTATTTTCCATAAAATGAGGGTCTTATACTTAGAAACGTTAGAAAAGATATGGGCCAGTGTTATTGCTGCATAAAAATTTACCATCATAGCCTTTCTACGAATTATTTTGATCTCATTTTCAAGAAGCCGTATGTTTCCTGACGTCACAGCAGTGGAAGTCGTCACATTGGAGCAAGACATCGCGACGTCTTGGCTTTCGTCCGGGCTTGCTCATTGCTATGTCAGCTTACTACATCGGGCCGAGGAATTAGTAGCGGCAGAACGCACGACCGATTCAGCCGGAGCTAAGGCTGAATCGCCGCATTGTCGTGCTCTACAGCGAAAAACTCCCATCTCACGAAATTAGTACGGATACAGTTTCAATCGCACAGTTTTGGTTTTGTTGCCTAGAAATAAAGCAGTGAAACATTTATGACACTCCAAGGCTACTCAACTGTTCTGATGGCAGGCGGATTGATAGGTCCTGAACTTTCACTTAGCGCAAATATTGGAAGTCGGAAACGCAAATCAGTACTCGTTGAAAGCGATGCCAATAACACAAGCCCTTCACTGAGAAATGCCGTTACATGTCATGGAGAAACAGGAGAAAAACTACATTTGTTGCTTTCTGTGGCTCAAGGTATCTTACAGAGCATAAAAGACGGTAGAAATAGCAAAATGTGATATCGTCTCTTTCTAAATTACAGGATGACTTCCGTCAACTTGATGCCAGGATAAACGACATAAAGGGCCAGGCTGTGCACATTCGCCCGCTCATCCTATCCTGCGTCGCCAGCAACATAATGTCCTTTTTCTAGCCTAACGGACTTGTTGGCGACGACGAGGGTTTACGTAAGGTGACCAGTATTCTAGACAGGATGAGAACCATAATTCTGGGAGGTGCAGTCATTCAGTTCTCACCGAGCCTGATCCGAAACCTGTTCTACCACATTCCTTTCTCAAGGAATGGAAAAGTGGATGGGATAATGGATGAGATGGATAACTTTATTCGGTAAGTGAAATGCGTATATTTTAAAATTTTTATGACTTGGAAACCACTTCAGAATAATTGTCTTGCCTCCTAATTTATTGGAATGAATTGAATTAACCTCGAGAGGAGGACATCTGTTGTTAGGAATGCTTCTGGATTACGACTATCATTGTGACTAAAGGCACAGAATTCCCTATGTGGTGACTAACATACCAAAGGTAATTCAGTTAAGGATTCATACTTTCCCAGCTCTGCTATAGCACATCATAATTTGTGCCAGTAGAAGGCCGCGGAGTGGTGAGGCTTTGTTTAAAAAATCGAGCAGATTCAATGAGTTAGATTCTATATACAAAGAAGCTTTGTGTGAGTTAACAAAGCCTTTAAACACAGTACTCGCACGCACGCACGCGAACAAGCATCTGCGCATAGAAATTATACGAAACCTTGTGTAAAGCGGAGTCCCTGACTACTAGCAAGTACTATGGGTGCCTTGAATGCATCATGGTTTCAGATACAGCACACGCGTATGTAGACCAATTTCAATTTTTTCTACCCGCAAGAAGCATTTATTTTCTCATTACCGTGCAGTCGGGGAAACGCGAAGGCGACATTTCTGGTCATTTCATTGCGATAGCCATTATATAGACACAGCAAGCGTTTTTCTGCCGTGAGCGTCGTCGTCGCCGCAAGGTTCCGTATAAAGTCCGAGGGTGATAACACCGTTTCCAGGCGCCCTACGCTGTTTGTGCGAGTAAAGGCGTGCGAGGGGAGCTGACGTGCACGGCTTAATCTCGCCCGCAGGAAGCGCGTCGTCTCCTGTCGTGCGCAAGACACCGAGTTTTGCTAGGAAACGGGGGGGGGGGGGCATTTTCTACTCGGGCTGCATCTGCACATGTGTCCCAGCCGTAGCTTGAAAGCGATCTTCGTTGGTGGCAGAGTCAAGGTGCGTCGGCCGTTTATAGCTTTCTGCGTGGTGTGTTTTCTCGGTGCTCACTTTTTGTTGAAGCGATATGCCGCACGAATGTGACGTCACTCGCTGCTGCTGCACCGTTTACTGACGCTAGCTTTTCGACAGCGAGTTTCCGCGGTCGTCGGGACCGATGTGTTATTGTATGCTGGTGCGCACGTGACACCATGCTTGTTTATTTACTTATTGAATACTACGGACTCAAGGTCAAACTAGGGTGGTAACATTTGTTAAATACAAGCATTAGAGCCTTTTTCATATTACTTTCACTAGTATCAATGTCACGTTTAGTATAAGGGTCCCATATAATGCACGCATATTCTAGCTTTGGTAGCACAAGAGCAGCGTAGAAGAGAAGTTAGCATTATTAGGAGCAGATTTAAGTTTATGTTTCCGGACACGTAGCTTGCGGAAGGCACATGAGCAAACATTATCTATATGAAGATTCCAAGATAGGACAGAAGTCAGTATCGCACCAATATATTTGTAGCAACTTACTTTTCGTAATGGTAAAGACTCTAAGAAGTATATGCAAGTGGATGTTTTTTACAAGTTACTGGAAGCCAGACACATTTGCTCGTATTGAGTGACATTCCCCGTCGTTTACATCATTCATGTATGTTACCTAGACTAGTGTTCAGGTGGTTGCAGTTGTTTGAGCAAATAATTTCTTTAAACAAAGCACAATAATCCGCACACAATGTAATTTCTGAAGCAGGTTCCCCAACGGCAACAATATCAATAATAACAATTACAATAATAATCAAACAGGGACGTCTCCTTTTCCTCTGGATCTCTGGTACTCCTGTGGTCCCCGACTCGTCCCGTTGGCCTGTCCGAAAAACTCCTGTCTCGGTGCATAGGCCCATATCGAGTGCTGCGTGCCGTGACTCCAGTTACGTACGAAATCGCCCCAGTCAGTACCAGTGCCTCATCTGTCCCGGATTCAACTGACGTTTTGCCGCACGGCTCAAACCTTATTGCTCTCCTGTTATCACCGATACTTAGACACCCCGGGACAGTGCTTCTGCCGCCGTGGGTAATGATTCATGCATATTGCGTGTTTCTTGTGGGCGATGCACGCGGGCGCCCCGATGAAGACGACGAACGCTCTCTGGCTTTCGAACTGTCGGCTGAACTGGAAAGCTCTGCAGTTATCTTTTGTAAGTATACATTGTAAATAGTCTCCGGTTCTTAATCCTTCGTTAGTGTAACAATATACAATATAAAGAGCAAACCGCCTGGCACAGTGTCCAGTGCTATATCAGATGCGACAAGAAGGCAATCCGAGAGTTGACGCTGCACATCTATGTTTTGTTGCGGTTAGTTAGGTAGTCTAATTAGTTCATTTATTTAGTGTTCTTATATATACAGTTTTACACGGCCGATAAAAATACTGTCGTTACTTCGTATAGCTGTCCACGAATTTCCTATTGCAATCGATGCTTGGTCTTTCAGGTACAACTGCGACTTTCTTTCCCTGCATGGCCAGCTGTGCCTCTACCGTTTATGCGTGTAGACGAGCGCAAGGAAGGGGGTGGCGCAAGGAAGCCAGCACTGCACCTGCGTAGTCCGTTGTGATTAGTTGGTCTATACACACAGAGAACAGCCAAGTTGCCGCTCCAGCGGTCACAAAACGCGGTAATGTTGGCAAAGAAAATAATCGCTTTTAGTAAGCACGGCAGGTAACGGCTTTCGCTACGCCTAAACAATGCATTGCCTATGCTGTTAAGTTTACTTAACCTAAGATATTGGTATAATGCGTCATGCATTACCACTTCTTTATTATGTACAGTGTTAGCGCAGCAGCCTACTGCTGGCTGCTACTGTAGCTCTTGTATAAAATTAAAGGTAGACCAATTGGTCACTACAAAATCAACACTTTAGACGATTGAAGGTAGGACGACAAGAGAAAGCTACTTCTGGCTACATAATATTTGGTTAAAACACGTTGGCGGGCTAGTTGGTTGGAATCCATGGTAGACTGTATAAGCGCCACTGGACGAGGACAGAAAAAAACAGATACACAGACACAGCGCTTCTGTGAAGCGCTGTGTCTGTGTATCTCACTCACTCTGTTCAAGTGACTTTGTTAATAATTGTCCATAAGCAATTCATTTCACCTGACTTGAAGCCTGGCTAGTTCATTCTTCATGCCTTTGTTTTGTGCAGTTCCGCTTTAGCCTTTCAATTTTAATACTTATTCTTGTGATGTGACACGGAGTAGCCCTCCCCATCCAAAGACGCCAACGTTGGCCAAATATTATCCATGGTAGAGTGTATAAGCGCGACTGGACGAGGGCGTAGAAAGGTGCCCAGGAACAACATCGAAGGTCTTGGTGCTGGAGCACTCGGCAAAACATTGCAGAGAAAAAACAGTGCAAGCCCCCCCCCCCCCCCCCTTCACACACACACACGCGCTCGCGCACACATATAAAAATAATTTCGCGAATACAGGTTCTAACAAAGTATAAAATGTGTACAAATAGAGGATACAAAGGAAATGTGAAGACACAGAAAAGAATTAGTGAAGGACAGAACACACAACAGATGGGAGTTTTAGTTCTGTTATTGAAATGCGTCCGGAACTCCTTTCAGAAAAATATTAAAATTAGGCATGAAGATATCTAGGCACTCTGAATGGGCGTTATGTGTCACCTGCGCCCTAGATAGAGGGTCACAAAAATCGGGAGGCTGAAAGGCGCATTGTTTCCTTGTGCTATTATGCAGTATGTAAAAAGGCACATCAGAAACCAAGTGCGAGCAGCGAATTTTTTCGTCGATTAATATGTGGAGAAAAAGAACATCAATTTTTTTTGTGTCTACAGGTGAGGGCAGCTAACGTAAATGTCTGTGCCAACTCCTTAGAGATGGACGGTTTTCTTACAGAACTGACATCTAAATTTAGATTTCAAATTTTTCTGCCCCCTTTCGAAAAATTCACCATTTGACCTAGAAGTGCCGCCCCAAACGATACAGGCGTGCTCTAGAACGATAGTGCATACGCTCTTATACAAAGTTACAAATGGCCCGGATTGTTTGAAGCCTCTCGTCATTGGACATACTGTGCCAAGCGTTCGAAGTGCACGCTGCCTCGTCTATTGAGAATGGGGCACGAAACTCGGAGAGCTATCGAAATACACTCGAAGGTCCTCTGCTCCCTCAGCTCTTGGCACGAGAACGTCTTTAACGCTATACGGAAATAAGGTCCCATTTGTCTTTCGCGTGAAGCTGACAAATATCGTATTTCATGGATTCATGGCCAGCTTCTATGGCCAGCAATATTCGCATTGTCCTTCTGATAACTGGCACAATCATTAACATTTTTACTGCTTTGAAAAGTTTCGCGTCATGGGCATATAATTTCACTGAAATATTTTTAATGACAGCCGAAACGTCGTCAATAAACAACGAGAAAAGAAGAGGGCCCAGGACAGACCCTTGAGCAACTCCACTTGTAGCCACATAATGTTCTGAGGACTGACAATTTAAGCTAGCGCTGCAGCACCGGTCGTAAAGTTATATTGCCACGTGGTCGTGACGTCAAAGAACACAGTAGCAATACTGTGAAAGGCAAAAACTAGCTTTTATTGGGCGAACCTGTGCCCACAAAACAGGCTACACTTAAAGCACAACGAGAGCGGCGAACACAGTCGGCGATCGTCGTAAATCTGATCAGCGGGTCAAGCGCGTCGGCTTTTATAGAGCAGTCGTCGAATGTTCCAGACTAATCGTTCGGACCCGCGTGCCTTCCACAAAGTTCTACACCATTCGCGTTACGCGATGAAATCAGATAACACAAGGTTCGGCGACAGCAGACAGCCGGGTAGAAGCATCGATAACTTTCCAGAAACGTCGGATACATGCAGGCGTGTCCCTCGCTGTGCGATTACAGTTGTTAAGCGGGGAAACGTGGTCGCCCGATAAAGATAAGTGCACGTGTCAATACCCCCGTCTTAAAAAGCATCGACCCGATGCTGCAAACAAACGAAGGTAATAAAGAGAAGCACTCGTAGCAGAGAAAATAACAAAAATGGCGAAGTTCGTCAGCGTCCGTAAAAGGGTTTAAGGCGCACCACGTGGACCACTTCAGATCGTGCGCGGCGCCGCTGTGAATGCGAAATGCCGTCTGGCACGACCTCATAATCCAGAGCGCCAATACGTCGGATGACCTTGTAGGGTCCGAAATAGCGTCGGAGTAGTTTCTCACTGAGTCCTCGTCGGCGCATCGGGGTCCAGACCCAAACACGGTCGCCAGGTTGGTACTCGACGAAGCGTCGTCGGAGGTTGTAGTGTCGGCTGTCGGTCCTCTGCTGGCTCTTGATTCGCAGGCGGGCGAGCTGTCGGGCTTCTTCGGCGTGCTGGAGATAGCTAGCGACGTCAACATTCTCTTCGTCAGTTACGTGCGGTAGCATGGCGTCAAGAGTCGTCGTCGGGTTCCTGCCGTAAACCAGCTTAAACGGAGTGATCTGTGTTGTTTCTTGCACCGCCGTGTTGTACGCAAAGGTTACGTACGGCAGGACGGCGTCCCACGTCTTGCGTTCGGCGTCGACGTACATTGCTAGCATGTTGGCGAGGGTCTTGTTCAGGCGCTCCGTAAGACCATTCGTCTGCGGATGGTAGGCAGTTGTCCTCCTGTGGCTTGTGGGGCTGTACTGCAAATGGCTTGGGTGAGCTCTGCTGTAAAAGCCGTTCCTCTGTCGGTGATGAGGACTTCTGGGGCACCATGTCGCAGCAGGATGTTCTCCACGAAAAATTTCGCCACTTCGGCTGCGCTGCCTTTTGGTAGAGCTTGAGTTTCAGCAAAACGGGTGAGATAGTCCGTCGCCACGACGATCCACTTATTCCCGGATGTTGATATCGGAAACGGCCCTAACAAGTCCATCCCAATCTGCTGGAATGGTCGGCGCGGGGGTTCGATCGGCTGTAGCAATCCTGCTGGCCTTGTCGGTGGTGTCTTGCGTCGTTGACAGTCTCGGCATGTCTTGACGTAACGGGCGACGTCGGCGGTCAGACGCGGCCAGTAATACCTTTCCTGTATCCTCGACAGCGTCCGGGAGAATCCGAGGTGCCCAGCGGTTGGATCGTCGTGTAGGGCGTGCAGTATTTCTGGACGCAGCGCTGACGGTACAACAAGAAGGTAGCTGGCGCGGACTGGTGAGAAGTTCTTCTTCACGAGCAGGTTGTTTTGTAGCGTGAACGAAGACAACCCGCGCTTAAATGCCCTAGGGACAACGTCGGTGTTCCCTTCCAAATACTCGACGAGGCCTTTTAGCTCCGGGTCGGCTCGCTGCTGTTTAGTGAAGTCTTCCGCGCTTATTATCCCAAGGAAGGCGTCGTCGTCCTCGTCGTCTTGCGGCGGGGGATCGATGGGGGCGCGCGATAAGCAGTCTGCGTCGGAGTGTTTTCTTCCGGACTTGTATACTACCGTGACGTCATATTCTTGAAGTCTGAGGCTCCACCGCGCCAGCCGTCCTGAAGGGTCCTTTAAGTTAGCTAGCCAACACAATGCGTGATGGTCACTGACGACTTTGAATGGCCTGCCATAGAGGTAAGGGCGGAATTTAGCTGTAGCCCAAATGATGGCAAGGCATTCCTTTTTAGTCGTAGAATAGTTGCTTTCCGCTTTTGACAGCGACCGGCTAGCATACGATATCACCCTTTCAAGTCCCTCTTTCCTCTGGACTAGGACGGCACCGAGGCCTAGGCTACTGGCGTCAGTGTGGATTTCGGTATCGGCGTCCTTATCGAAGTGTGCAAGTACCGGCGGCGACTGCATGCGTCGTTTGAGTTCTTGAAATGCCTTGGCCTGCGGCGTTTCCCACTTGAACGCGACGTCACATTTGGTTAGATGTGTTAGCGGCTCCGCGATGCGTCAAAAGTCCTTGACAAAGCGCCTATAGTAGGCACACATGCCAAGGAATCTGCGCACTGCCTTTTTGTCGGTTGGCTGCGGGAACTTTACGATGGCAGCTGTCTTCTGTGGGTCGGGGCGTACTCCTTATTTGCTGGTCACGTGGCCTAGGAACAAAAGCTCACCGTAAGCGAAACGGCACTTCTCCGGCTTCAGAGTGAGCCCTGATGACTTGATGGCTTCTAACACTGTCGCAAGCCGCCTAAGGTGCTCGTCGAAATTTCCGGCGAACACAACGACGTCATCCAGGTAAACAAGGCACGTCTGCCACATCAGTCCGGCTAACACCGTGTCCATGACGCGCTGAAACGTTGCAGGCGCCGAGCGAAGTCCGAATGGCATGACCTTGAACTCGTAGAGGCCGTCTGGCGTGATGAAGGCAGTCTTTTCGCGATCTCTCTCGTCGACCTCTATTTGCCAGTAGCCAGACTTGAGGTCCATCGACGAGAAGTATTTAGCGTTGCAGAGCCGATCCAATGCGTCGTCAATCCGTGGAAGGGGGTACACATCCTTCTTCGTGATCTTGTTCAGTCGACGATAATCGACGCAGAAGCGTAGGGTTCCGTCCTTTTTCTTTACCAGGACTACAGGAGAGGCCCACAGGCTTTTCGACGGCTGGATGATGTCGTCGCGCAGCATTTCGTCGACTTGTTGCCTAATAGCTTCACGTTCTCGCGCCGAAACTCGGTAAGGGCTCTGGCGGAGTGGTCGAGTACTCTCTTCGGTTATTATGCGATGCTTTGCAACTGGTGTTTGTCGAATCCTCGATGACGTCGAAAAGCAGTCTTTGTATCGTTGGAGAAGACTTCTGATCTGTTGCTGCTTACTCATAGGAAGACTTGGATTCACGTCGAAGTCTGGTTCGGGGACAATTCTCATCGGGGTAGATGCGGCTGAATCCGAGAGGACAAAGGCATTGCTGGTTTCCACAATTTCCTCGATGTATGCGATTGTCGTGCCCTTGTTGATGTGCTTGAACTCTTGGCTGAAGTTGGTTAGCATAACTTCCACTTGCCCTCCGTGGAGTCGAGCGATCCCTCTTGCGACGCAAATTTCACAGTCGAGCAGTAGATGTTGGTCGCCCTCGATGACGCCTTCTACGTCAGCGGGTGTTTCAGTGCCGACGGAAATAATAATGCTGGAACGCGGCGGGATGCTCACTTGATCTTCAAGCACACTCAAGGCGTGGTGACTACGACAGCTCTCCGGCGGTATCGCTTGATCTTGTGACAGCGTTATCGATTTCGACTTCAGGTCGATGATTGCGCCATGTTGATTCAGGAAGTCCATGCCGAGAATGACGTCCCGTGAACACTGTTGGAGGACAACGAAGGTGGCAGGGTAATTCCGGTCATGAACGGTAATTCTTGCCGTGCAGATTCCAGTCGGCGTAATGAGGTGTCCTCCAGCGGTCCGAATTTGGGGGCCCTCCCATGCAGTCTTAACCTTCTTCAACTGGGCGGCGATGTGTCCACTCATTACGGAGTAATCGGCCCCTGTGTCGACTAAGGCAGTGACTGCGTGGCCGTCGAGAAGTACGTCGAGGTCGGTGGTTCTTCGTCTGGCGTTGCAGTTGGGTCTTGGCGTCGGATCACGGCTGCGTCGCGTTGAACTGAAGCTGGAACGTCGCGTCGTCAAGTCGTCTTTCATCGGTGTAGTCTTGGCTTCCTGATTTCGTCGGGACGGCGGCGTGTCGTTATGTCGTCGAGGTAGTTTCTTCGGTGTCCTCGTCGGCGGCGGAGGATCTTCGTCAGTTCGACGAACAGCAACCGCACCTCCATCGGTTGGTGCTTTTAGTTTTCCGGATATGGGCTCGCTGACCGGCCTCGGGCTGGGCCAGTGTATGGTCGGCGCTGCGGCGACAGGTAGCGGCCTGGTGATGGCGAACGCGACGGTCGTCGAGAGCTCCACTGAGAAGCGGCGAGGTAATCGGCGATATCGCGGGGGCGTTCACCTTGCTGCGGGCGCGGAGCGTTCACGGCGAAACCTCGCAGTCCCATCTCCCGGTATGGACATCGTCGGTAAACGTGACCCGCTACTCCGCAGTGGTAGCAGAGCGGGCGGTGGTCAGGAGCGCGCCAAATGTCCGTCTTCCTCGCGTAGGTGCGCTGGGCGACGGGTGGTCGTGCTGGCGGTGGCGGCGGCGGACGACGGAACTGCGGCGTGACAGGGCCCCGGGCGCGGTCGCGGAGGGGGACCTTGACGGCGTGCGACGGCGGCGTAGGTCATCGCTTGCGGCTCAGGCTGGGGCGATTCAGGGGCTACTCCAAGTTGTTGTTGGAGCTCCTCACGCACGACGTCGGCAATCGAAGCCAATTGAGGCTGTGATGGTGGGAACAGCTTTTGTAGCTCCTCCCGCACGACCGCTCGGATAGTCTCGCGCAGGTCGTCGGTGGCCAGTGATTGAACTCCGGCGTAGTTTGTCGAGTTCGTGCGGCGTTCGAATTGCCGGTTTCGCATCTCGAGTGTCTTCTCGATGCTGGTGGCTTCGCGAAGAAACTTGTAGACGGTCTTCGGTGGGCTTCGTACCATTCCTGCAAAAAGTTCTTCCTGCACCTTTGGACCACGCATCAGCAGGCGGACTTTCTTCTCCTCGGGCATTTCAGGGTCGGCGTGGCGGAAGAGACGGCTCATTTCTTCCGTGGAGATCGCGGTCGTCTCATTAGGTAGCTGCACCCGGGTTTCTAATAGCGCTCGGGCTCGTACTCGGCGTACGACGCTTGCGAATGTCTGCAGGAAGCCGCTTCGGAAAAGTTCCCAGGTCGTTAAGGTGGCTTCTCGGTTCTCGAACCACGTCCTGGCTGCGTCTTCCAAAGCGAAGAAGACATATCGCAGTTTGTCGTCGCTGTTCCAGTTGTTAAAGGTAGCGACTCTCTCGTACATCTCAAGCCAGGGTTCCGGGTCCTCGAATGTTGAACCGCGGAACGTGGGGGGCTCCCTGGGCTGCTGCAGCACGACGGGGGATGCTGGGGCTGCCATTGGGGTGGACTTGGTGGCAATCTTCCTGCTCGTCTCAGGTAGAAGTCCTTGCTCTGGGGGCAGTCCTTGCAGTCAGCGGCTAGCACGCTGGTCTTGGACGACGTTGGTTTTGTTCTCGGGCTTCGGGCTTGGATCGCGGCTTTGCGGGGGCGTTCGGTACATGAACGCACAAGCACCTCCACCAGATGTCACGTGGTCGTGACGTCAAAGAACACAGTAGCAATACTGTGAAAGGCAAAAACTAGCTTTTATTGGGCGAACCTGTGCCCACAAAACAGGCTACACTTAAAGCACAACGAGAGCGGCGAACACAGTCGGCGATCGTCGTAAATCTGATCAGCGGGTCAAGCGCGTCGGCTTTTATAGAGCAGTCGTCGAATGTTCCAGACTAATCGTTCGGACCCGCGTGCCTTCCACAAAGTTCTACACGATTCGCGTTACGCGATGAAATCAGATAACACAAGGTTCGACGACAGCAGACAGCCGGGTAGAAGCATCGATAACTTTCCAGAAACGTCGGATACATGCAGGCGTGTCCCTCGCTGTGCGATTACAGTTGTTAAGCGGGGAAACGTGGTCGCCCGATAAAGATGAGTACACGTGTCAATATTATTATAAGCATTGTGCCAGAATAGTGCAGATCAAGTTGTGTTAACTTTTGAAGGAGTATTTTGTGGCATATACAACATCAAACACCTCTCCGATGTCAAAATATGTGATATCCAGCAGTCTTTTCTTATGCAGAGTTTGAGAGGTATGCATCATGAAGCTAACGATGTTCGTATTTGTCCAGCATCCCGAAATGAAACCGTGCTCCTGAGGGATTATAGCATTTTTAATAAAAGATGCTATGATTGAGTACAGGGTAGACTTGAATAATTTAGATGCAGTGCATAAGATAGAAATACACCTGTAGTTACTCGTAGCAGTTTTTACCGCGGATTTAAAGACGGGAACGACCCGCGCTGTTTTCCAAGCCTTTGGGAATGTGTTCGTCTTAAAAGCAGAATTAAAAATACAAGCACTGGAACAAGACCCCCACTTCTTCCTGAAAGCCGGTGTAATGTCATCAAGACCACGCAACAAATACAATTTTAATTGTTTCATGCTATTAAAAACAGGTTTCTCTGAGACCTTTAGACATGTACCCAGGGAAAGGTAATTGGAAAGCACACTAACTACGTCACTGTACCCTTCACCGTACAGCGACCAGAAGTTTAGGGCGAAGGCACCCGCAACATATGGAACACGTTGGGTGTCGCCGCTAAGCAGGGAGACGTCTTGTTTCGTATTGTTAGATGCCTATTCACATTTTCGCATTAACTGAACATTTTGATTTTGTAGAAGTACTCGCCTTCCCGTGTGCTGTATAGACGGAATAATCTGGCTTGTAAAGACGTTTAGAGATTGCCCTGCACATTTCAAAATCTATATGCCAGTGTTCCTGATTTGCACGCTGTGCCTTCCTGTGCGAACGCCATTTTAAGCTTGAATGCTGTTTTCAGTTCAACAGAATACCAGTGGCCAAATTTAGAGCGTTTAGCACCTTTTAGGGAAATAAACTTTTTTACTCCTGCTTGAAGACTATTCATAAATGCCGTGACATGGTGATTAACATTTCTTAGTTCTACTACTGAAGATCAGTCCGCATTATTAAGATAGTGGTAAAGACCCACATAATCTCCAGTTGAGAAATTAAAGGACGGAAAGGTTGTACCCTTTAATCACCCGCTACTACGTGTCGCAAATTGTAATGTAATATGAAGTGGTGCATGATATTTATCTGGCTTGACAACGGCAATATTTACATTTCCAATTCACATTCACAGCTTCTGCGTTACACAAGCATAAGTCCTGTACAATGCCACAAGAATTTAGTATATTGTTAAATTGGCACAGAAATGTAACATATATGAAAGCAAGTAACCAGTTCTACTGGGCAGATAAGTGAAAACAATGAGTTGAGATATCACCAGTTTTGCACGAAATACCAGGTTTATTGAAATCACCAGCCACGAGAATTTTAGAGTTAGCTTGGGTCGATGTAATATTTTCAGTAGTGGCTAGAATAGTCGTGTACATCGTCGTGCACAGTTGCTGCTGTATAATGCTGCACTCCTGTTGATATGAGAGATAAAAGCCGATATTGGGTTCTCTCTCGCGCCGTTTCCATCCTTATCAACTACATTATAAACAGCAGCGGGAATAGAGGGCACCCCAGTGTCAGTCCCTTGCTGATATCAACTTTTTCCTCGCTCCTAACATCTTCCCTTTCAACGCAAACGCTATTTTCTCAGTAAATGTCTCTGAAAAGCTGTATAGTCGTTTCCTATACCTTGGCATTCCATAATACCTCGGTATACTGTTACTAAGGCAACTCATTCCGAGAGAGACATTCTGCATGGAGCAGGCGACGAAGAAGACGGGTCAGTCTGGTGCGCAGGCTGTCCATCATCTTGGTAGGTGATGTGCACCTCGTTGTAAATACACTGTAAATAGTCACGCCTCGTGTCGTTTCACCTAACAATATTATTACGATATCACTGAGCGATGCTCAAGAGACGAGCCGCCACGAGAACGACGAAGAAGTTGGCCCTTGGCAAGAGAGAGTGTCAGCCTGGCTGCCTGGCTACAGTGTATATAACGTGTAAATAGCATCTCTCGTCTGTGTCTTTCCACACGTAACATTTCTGGTGGAGGTCAGCGATCCCCTTCCTGACCACGGAAATTCGGAGTGGTCGGCCCACCGGGCTTGTCACCATGCCCCCCGGTGACGAGCCCGCCACTGCAACGGCTTCGGCTTGTCCGACTGCTCCAATCGTCACGGTTGCCCCACATCGTGACCCAGGTGTGTTCTCTGGCATGGAGGGACAGGATGTCGACGACTGGATCAAGCTCTATCAAAATGCCAGCGCTAATAACAGGTGCGACCGAACGATTATGCTAGCCAATGTCATCTTTTATCTCGGCGGCACCCCACGCGTGTGGCACCAAACGCATGACGACGAGATAACCAGTTGGGACAGTTTTAAAGAGAAGCTACGGGAACTGTTTGGCGACCCCATTGGGCGCAAGGTTGCCGCGAGAAAGGCTCTTGCGTCTCGTGTTCAGTCATCTACCGAGCCATACGTTTCCTAGATCCTCGACGTCTTGGCTCTATGCCGTAAAGCTGACGATCATATGTCCGAAGCAGATAAAGTGGCTCATGTGCTAAAAGGCATCGCCGACGAAGCTTTCAATTTGTTTGTTTGCGGCAACGTCTCGACTATCGACGACTTTATAAAAGAATGCCGCCGCCTTGAACAGGCTAAGAGCCTCCGTATCTCACACCACATTGCGCGGCTACCCAACACTGCTGCTACGTCGACATGTGAGGGTCGACCGCGTCAGACCACCACATGTGACGACATCGCCCGCATTGTTCGCCGCTAACTCGAGGCCGCCTGTTCGCCAGCCTTCTCTACGACGCCTCCCGATCCGACAGCAACCACCAATGCGATGGTGGTAGCTGGCGGATCGGCCGTCCAGGCCGTCGTAAGACAGGAATTTGAAAGCATGGGTCTGAACACCGTGTGTTCCACGTCTCGACCCAGCGTTCCCCAGTTATCTAGCAGCCCTCCTCGTACCCGGCAGTCCTTTTCTGCCACATCTCGCCGCAACCCGTCCGAATGGCGTAACCCTGATGACAGGCCGATCTGCTTCCACTGCTGTCGCATCGGCCACGTCGCTCGTCACTGCCGCAACTGATGGCCACCACCTCCTCAGACTTATGCCGCCACTTATTCCTGCACCTTTGGACCTTCTGTACCCTATGCCACCCTTTACCCTACCGCTTCTGCCCCTGCTCCGAACCTTTGCTACAGCCACTCGCCCTCACCTCGACGCCACCAGTCTCGTTCGCCCCAATCCCGCGCTTTTCTTCGCCGCCTATCGCCTCCCGGACCCAGCCGGAAAACTAGGCACTGCAGCTTCTGGAGGTGAAGCTGCGTTGTCGACCCTGCCCTCAAATCCTCTGCTCACGTTACCTACTAATCGAAACCTTCTTCACGTCGACGGTGACGGCTATCCTGTCACGGCACTCATCCATACAGGAGCTCATTTTTCTAGTATGAGTGCTGCCTACCGACGACGACTGAACAAGCTCCACATCCCAGCGTCGGCACGCGTCGTCCACGTTGCGGATGGCGGTACGGTGCCTATCATCGGCATGTGTACGGCGATGCTGACGGCACGTGTCAGCATCGTCGGCCGCCACATTCCTGTCCTCTTCAGCGTAATTTATCATTGCCCCCCACGACCTTATTCTCGGCCTCGATTTTCTCTCCACCCATTCTGCTCTTATTGACTGCTCTTCCAGTACCCTTCGCCTTGAGTTGCGGATGCTCGCAGAACCTTCTGACGAACCCCACTGCCGTTTACGCTCCACCGACTTTGTTCGCCAGCCGCCAAAGTCCATAGCCTACATTGAGCTGTTGTCTTTCCCGCCAGTTCCTGACGGCGAGTACCTCTTCACTCCTCTGCCCGACATCCCAATACAGTATGACGTCACCGTGCCTCACAGTATCGTTACTATTACTGCGAACCACACTCGCATGCCTGTCTACCGCAATTCTATCGCAAGGTATTTGCCTTGCCACCATTGATTGTCTCGGCGACCAATACGTGCCAGCGTTATCGACCGATGGTTCTCGCGAGCTTAGCATGCCCCTCGCGCCAGCCTCGGGCGTCGATCCCAACATAAAGAAAATGGTTGCGACGGACCTGTCCTCTACGCAGGCTTAAGACCTTTGCGAAGTATTGTCGTCCTACCTAGATATTGTCGACTTCGACGATTGCCCTTTAGGCCAGACGCTCGCGGTCAAGCGTGGCATTCTTATTGGCGATGCTAGGCCTGTTCACCGACGACCGTATCGAGTTTCTGTGTCGGAACGCCGAGTAATTCAAAGTGAAGTGAACAAAATGCTAGATAAAAACATTATTGAGCCTTCTTCGAGTCCCTGGGCGTCACTTGTAGTGTTGGTTAAGAAGAAGGATGGCACGTGGCGCTTCTGTGTTGGCTACCGTCATCTGAACAACATTACTAAGAAGGACATCTACTCGCTCCCACGTATAGACGACGCCCTTGACTGCCTCCACGGTTCCAGCTATTTCTCTTCTATTGATCTTCGCTCGGGATGCTGACAGATTGCTGTTGACGATATGGACAGAGAAACAACCGCGTTCATCACACCTGATGGCCTGTACCAATTTAAAGTAATGCCGTTTGGATTATGCAACGCCCCTGCCACCTTTGAGCGTATGATGGACTTCTTGCTCCAAGGTTTCAAATGGTCCACGTGCCTCTGCTACCTCGACGACGTCATCGTCTTCTCGCCAACGTTCGACACTCACCTTGAGCCTCTCACAACTATACTTCATGTATTTCGAAAGGCGAAGCTGCTACTTAACTCGTCCAAATGTCGTTTTGGCCACCGTCAAATTACTCTTCTGGGCCATCTCGTTGACGCTTCTGGAGTACAGCTCGATCCCGACAAAACTCGTGCTGTCCGAGAGTTTCCGGTTCCGAAGACAGCCGCAGACTTTCGAAGTTTTGTAGGGCTGTGCTCGTACTTTCGTCGTTTTGTTCGAGATTTTGTGACAATTGCTAGGCCCCTAACTAACCTTTTGAAGAGATGCGTACAATTCTCGTGGGGTACTGCAGAAGCCGCCCCCTTCTCTCGTCTCGTCACTCTTCTAACCTCACCGCCCATTCTCGCCCACTTCGACCCTGATACCTCCACAGCATTACGTACAGATTCCAGCGGTCATGGCGTAGGTGCCGTCTTAGCCCAGCGTCAGCGTGGCAAGGATCGCGTTGTTGCTTATGCGAGCCGCCTCCTAGCACCATCGGAGCGCAACTATTCCACTACGGAACGCGAATGCCTTGCTGTTGTCTGGGCGGTTGCGAAGTTCCGTCCTTACTTTTACGGTCGCCCTTTTTCCGTAGTCACTGACCATCATGCTCTCTGCTGGCTCTCATTGCTAAACGATCCTACAGGCCGGCTTGCTCGATAGGCTTTGAGGCTACAGGAATTTTCATATTCCGTGGTGTACATGTCTGGCCACCTGCACCAAGACGCTGACAGTTTGTCGCGTTACCCTGTTAACGACTCTGACTCCTCCAATATTGCCAGTGCTTCTTGCGTATTCTCCGTATCCCAGCTGCTTCTTTTCGCCTACGACCAACGCCGTGACGCCTACATCAGAGCACTCATCGAACGTTTTGAACACTCTCCAGCCGATGCTGCTCTACGCCTCTTCGTCCTCACCGACGGTACTCTGTACCGTCATAACCTTCATCCGGACGGCTCTGAGTTCCTGCTTGTAGTACCTAAACACCTCCGCTCCACCGTTCTAGAAGAGCTTCACGACGCACCAACGGCAGGACACCTCGGCGTATCTCGAACCTATAACAGTGTACGTCGCCGTTTTTTCTGGCCGGGCGTTGCCCGTTCCGTACGACGTTACGTCGCCGCTTGTGAACTTTGCCAACGACGTAAGAAGCCTTCCCAGCTCCCCGCAGGTTACCTGCAGCCGCTCGACATCCCTACCGAGCCCTTCCATCGTGTGGGCTTGGACCTTCTCGGTCCATTTCCGGAAGCTACATCAGGAAATAAGTGGGTTGCAGTCGCGGCGGACTACGCGACCCGCTACGCCGTAACCCGTGCTCTTCCGACCAGGTGTGCAACTGATGTTGAGCACTTCCTCCTACATGATATCATTTTGATGCATGGTGCTCCGCGTCAATTGCTTACAGACTGCGGCCGCACCTTTCTGGCCAAAGTCATTGACGACATCATGCGTGCCTGCTCAATACAGCATAAATTTACCACCTCCTACCACCCCCAAACGAACGGCCTCACTTAGCGTTTGAACCCCACCCTTACACACATGCTATCCAAATACGTTTCAGACGACCACCGTGACTGAGACCTGGCTCTACCTTACATTAGCTTTGCATACAACTCTTCCCGTCTCGAAACTGCTGGCTTTCCCCCGTTTTACCTCTTGTATGGCTGCGAACCGACGCTACCACTGGACACTGTGCTTCCGTCCGCCACAACTTCAACTAGTGATTATGCCCGTTATGCAATCGCCCATGCTGACCGTGCTCGCCAACTTGCGCGCGCTCGTCTACAAGTGTCTCAAAAAAGCAGAAACAACGCTACGACCTCCGTCACCGTGATGTCCATTTTGTGCCCGGTACCCTCGTGTTGCTTTGGTCACCATCGCGCAAAGTCGGCCTTTGTGAAAAACTGCTTTCCTGTTACACAGGCCCATATCGCGTGATACGCAATGTGACCGATGTCACCTATAAAATCGTTCTAGCCATGCCCACTACGTCCTACGCTGTGACAACCAGTGATATTGTCCACGTTGCCCGACTCAAGCCCTACAACTCTCCATGCACCTTCGATTTTTAAGAGCACCGTGACAGTGCTTTTGCCGCCGGGGGGTAATATTACGATATCACTGATCGATGCTCAAGAGACGAGCCGCCACGAGAACGACGAAGAAGTCGGTCGGTGCCCTTGGCACGAGCGAGTGTCAGCCTGGCTCCAGTGTAAATAGCGTGTAAATAGCATCTTTCGTGTGTGTCTTTCCACACGTAACGATATGTAACGATCTATGCTGTCATACGCTTCGGTTGTGTCTAAGACGCCAGATGTAATATCTCCTTCATTCTCTTGATATTTATATGCACTGAGCGAGAAAAAATAATTTATCATCCAAAAGTCTAACGATTCTAAAAAAAATTCTGAAGGTCTCCCAATTTGCCATATTGCCCATGCTTGTAGTCATACTACCCATGCTTATATGTCATACTGTCATATGTAACATGCCATACTGCCCATGCTTGTAGTTTTGCATTTCGGGCGCTCCTGCAATTTGGGCGAGGGCGCGGCGCCTAGGTTAGAGGACGCTTGGCGGTGGCACTGGAGAGAGACGACGAAGAGAGGCCTATATTTCTGTACATCTATCGTTGTGTACACTGCGTTTTAATTGCGTTGTAATCTTGAGTGAGAGGCTCGCCCGTGTTTGAGCCACACGTTCAACTTGGAAGCAGAAAATATGAAACAAAAGAGAAGCCACGCGCATGCATCAGTGACTGTTTGTGTGCAGCACGCTTTCTGGAGTTCATCGCGTGCTTCCTCCAGTAATTGATGCACACTTGCAACATATACTAAATGGCGAGGGGAGCGCTTTGAGCTCTGGTATCCAGCGCGTGGTCTCGACTCTGCTCTTCCTTGTTCCCCGAGGCAACGCACAAGTGAGTGCCGCCATCCTTATTTGTCCGCCGAGTTTTTGTAGTCAGCTGCTTCGGTCGATCTGTCAATTGTCGGGAGTGCGCAGCTGCGACGAACAGTTCGGTAGCGTATGACGTTGCTTTTAAACTCGATGAAATGTGCACACTCCAAGGAGCATGGCAAGCAAGAAGCTAGCCACAACTTCGGTGTTGTCGGCAAAAGCGTACCACAGTGGCTGAAGTCGAACATGCAGCTCTCAGCCACGAACAAAGCGAGGAAGGTGTTCCGTAGGAAAGCGTTCAAGTTTCAAAAACGAATGGTCCAAACAATTTGAAGAAATATCCCGGACATGTGTAAGGGTAGCACGTCGTCAGAAGTGCTCAACAAAGTGCGGCTATTACACGAACCTTTATGGTACATCCTTACTAGTGGACTACTTGTACTTGTTCTGGACCTGACGAGATATCATTTTATACTATTGTCATGTTCATTGCAATATGTACAAGTAAATCACACTGCTCTACTTTTCCTAGAACAGGCTACAAGATACTACCAAAATACAAAAAAAAATCCGCTTGAAGTCTGAGGTCAGCTGCGAAGGCCTTGTCTTCAAAATTTATATACGAATTTTCTACGGCCCCTAATCTGCTCAATTTTTGTCACATTGGTATGGAACACGCATTCATTAACATGCAATGTATAATTCAAGCTCCACGGTTGGGTGGAATGACCCCTACATATACAATATCATAAGAAGCCAATAAACACTGACACCAAAAACAACATAGGGGAAATTACTTGTGCTTAATAAATGAAATAAGGAAACGATAAATTAGTGGAAATGAAAGTGGATGAAAAAGCAACTTGCCGCAGGTGGGGACCGAGCCCACAACCTTCGCATTTCGCGTGCGATGCTCTACCAATTGAGCGCTCAATCGGTAGCTCAATTAGTTCAAAGCAGAGTATAGCGCAGTGTATAGCTCAACGCAGTGCATAGCTCAACGCAGAGCGTAACGGGGATGAAAGACGACGACAGCGACGAGAGTGGACGAAGGAAAGCGGAGGAGGAGCAAAAGCGGGAGAAGAAAAGCGCAGTGCCGACCAAGACGGGCACTAAGGTGATGACCGCTACGACATGGCGCCAGAGTGGCATGCCGTCGTCTGTTCAACGATGACATGCGGTGAGCGCGTCGACCAATAGCATATATGGCAACAAAGCGCTGCATCAGTGGAGGTCAGTCTGCGGTGGCTGCTGTGAATCATGCCCTCGCGTCATCCAAGTGCTGCCTCTCGCGATCTCCCGATTAACTAAACAAGTTGGCCATGCCAGCCAATATATCGGGGCAAAAGAACACGTATAGAACTGTGCTCAAATTTCACATTAAGGCGTGCTGTGTCCACATCACCTGCCGTCACACCTACTTCAGTAGTGCGCCAGCTGTTGATTAAGGGGAGCGGGCATCGCCGCGACGCCACGCAACGAGCGCGCCATGACGGAGATGGTTGTTGTCGGTGAAGGCCGTCGCGCCACTGGGGACTGCGGGAGCTGCCAGCGCGCGTTCAGTATCTCTCTCTCTCTCTCACCCTTCCTCTCAATGGGCTTAGCTGTTACGCGCGCCTGCCGGTCTTGGTGGCCACTCCTGCTTCCTCCGTCTCTCGGCAAGAAGGAGGTCCGTGGCATGCGGCTTCGTTGGTTCCTCAGCAATATCGTCCGAGTGACTCCGGTCTACAGCCAGCTTGTTAACGTAGAAACTGTAAAGAAAAACAAAAGAACCCGCACCAATTTATTTGCAAAACTCGATAACATACCCCGAAGCAAAACTCGAGTATCTTCAGCAGTGTTCACATGGACGTTAGTGCTGTCGCACTCACAACTCCTCACGAGTACTTAGACTTCCTCGAATTTTTGTTCACCTCGTGCTAACAATGATTTCAATATCCTGCAGCTTAAACAAGCATAAACAAGGAAGACATTTGTTGTAAAATTTATGTTGTAGGACTTATACCAATGCGGGAAATTACTATCAGTTCACTGTGAACATATTTCTTTATGCTAGGTACATTTTCGTTAAACTTTTCGAAATAGCTGCTTCTTATACAAGCGGAAAGCAGAGCATTTTCCGTATCTAAAAGCAAGAGAACATACTTCGATTTACTAAGAATATTCCGAAGAAGCACTTGTGCCATGCACGCTAAACGATAAACAAATTTTCACTGAATCGAAGTATGAGTGTATGCGACTTCTTCTAAAGTGCTGAAAGCATTTATTGGAGTGCAAAAATGAAGGTGTCGCCAGACATCAAGCCCAATATGTGCCTAAACATATATCTAAACAATTACTCACATAGGCGTGCGAAAAGATGTTGCGTGCGGAAGAAAGTCGCGTACACGCAAATGCAGTAATGAGGTAAGTGCTCGTTGAAAAGCCTGATACACGTACAGAAAAATGAGTAACCTCCACAAGGAATAATCGCAAATTTTCGCATGGCAAATTACTGGCTCTTCTTAATGAGCGAATGTTAGCATATCAGGTGAAACAAAAGGAGAAATAGGTACATTACCCTGAGCTTGTAAAGTTTTGCATTCCTCGATATCTTATCAATTGTTTAGCAGCGTTTTCTTCCGTTGAGCTGAAAAGTCTTCGTTCAGATTATCATGACGTCGTTAAACTCAAACCAGGCGAAAATATTTTGTGTGCCTTCTTGTGTTGAAGGAGTTTTCATAATATAGTCATGATTCTTCGTGATTATGCTTTTATTAT
The DNA here is from genome assembly GCF_050947875.1 of Dermacentor variabilis. NCBI lineage: Eukaryota > Metazoa > Arthropoda > Arachnida > Ixodida > Ixodidae > Dermacentor > Dermacentor variabilis. The sequence continues at coordinate 45,959,434 of NC_134574.1, forward strand.
GCTACATTTGTACGCCAGCGGCTCGCACTCATTACCCTCCTGGTGCCACGAGGGCACATGGATGGGAAACAGCGAACCACTTTATATTTTTTTCAACGCAATGCGCTGTACACGTCTGCGGAACTAGAGCTATAGACAGACAATAACTGATACGAGCACCGTACATATTGAGCTCAACCGGCCCACATAGGTGCCACAACAAATAACCAGGATTGTAGCTATGGTGAACGTGTTTGGAAAGCTTTATTTCTGGTAAGTAACGAACTACACCAGTTAAAGTCCGAATATCAGGTGAAAACAGGCAAATACGTAACACGCCTCCAAAGACAACTGGAAAATGCGTTTACCAATAAAATGTGAGAAGGCTCAAGTTTTTATTAAAGCTTCTACTTTCAGACATTTGGGAAAGGCGATACTGCTCTCATGCAGAAAGAAAATAAGAAATGTTCTAATTGGGCTCAGGCATCAATTACCTTTACCAAATTTGGCCTGAGGGTCGTTAACCGAATAGCAGCGATTGTTTTCAGAAACATGGTGGTAAAGTGGTACACTTCTAAAGGAATGTATTCTTCTTGAGACACGCAGATTTCGTAATTAGGGTTTTGCATTATTTCAGGATGCTTTTTGTTGTTGTGTCTCCTGAAATTATGAACACTAATCGACCGAAACGAATAAACCCTTTTATAGACACCAGATTCGGAATTACCAGCCAAGTACGTGTGAAAACGATAGACGAGGATTCATCGAGGGATATATGAAGAAGATAGAAGAAGTGAGACCGGAGCCATTGCCAACATTTCAAGGTGAAATTGCACTGCTGCTCTTCTGAAAAATGATATATATATTAAAGAGCCATATGAGATTTTATATTACGTTTCTTGGGGGAGAAAACATGTTTTAGTTCTTGCATGTTGCGCCAGTAAAAAAAACGTCGATTTTCAAAAATTTTGGGGAGCGTATCGTGTAAAGTGTTTGGGCAATTGCTTAGAGGAATCGAGAGAGGTAATTTAGAATACTGGGTAAAACTTCAACTAACTAAAGAGGAGTTTTGTCGTAGCGATATAGAAAAAAGCTACGTTTTCTATTCGTTGCTGGTTTGCTAGTACTCGAATGCCACTACACTATAGAAAATTTTCGTTCGCAATTATTATGAGTACTTTAGGCGTCGTCGTTGCTCGTGTAGTTTATCCGATAGGAAATAATGTACTTTTGATGCATGAAGAAAGCTTACTCAAGCAAATTGTGGTTACTTTTACTTTTTGGTCAATTTGCGTACAGAAACATCAAGAAAACTGTTTTCTCTGCTTTCAAATGTTTCACAAGACGCAGAAATTTCATTACAGGGGACAACATGCTGCGCAGCAGCTCCAGTGAGTGTATGTGCCGAACGTAGTCTATTGGTGTAATAGACAACCTTTTTGCATGACTATCAGAAGTGCATTGCAACACAAGCGTCTAGATGTGGCGCACGTTACTCTGCGTTATAGAATATGAAAGAAACATCCACTTTTGCCGGTAATTTCAAGTACACATTGCAGCGGCATTGCCTGCTATTTATATTGGGGGGTGAAGATAACTGGACACGCGATTGTTGTTGCACTTTACTTTATACCACATATCTTGCTTTAATAATTTTGGAAGTGGAAGGGAAAGGGGTACACATTCCCTGTGTGCTCCCCCTTGCCCCCTGGCTACGCCTGCGATACGTTTGCATTTCGCGCATTTTATATGTCGCTTCGCAATTACTGACCGACGCTTTGCATATTTGCGCAGTTTCGTATTTTCAACAGTACAATTAATTGAAGTACCCATGACTTTCCCGCCGGCAAAGAAACTTGCTTGGGCAGGGGTGAGAGGGGTAGGGCAGGGTACATTGCTACGGTAAGAGCGGCGGGTACCTCATTCAATTGCTTCTCCCTAATAGCTTGCTGGGACGTATAATGCACAGAGTGTCACTACCTGAAAATATGGGGCAAATACGAAGAACTAGTTCCTTGAAGGTGTAAAGAGCCAGGACTGCATTATGCAGAATATGCTTCCGTGCGCGTTTTGTTGTTCCTGTGATGCATGGCGTCCATTGCAGTTGACGTTTAAGGCGAAAGCCTTGAATGGCCCATATCCACGATGGCGTGGAAAACGCGGCATCCGGTACAGAAAGTCAAGTGAGCTCGCCTCGCGCAAACACACACTCGCGCCACTGCCCCCGCGTTCGTGGTCGTCTTCTTCCACAGCTGGCTCCGTTGCCACTCGTCTTGCCATAGTAAGGCAAATTTCATTAGGATCCAGGTACTTAAGGTACTTGAACCCACGACCTCGAACCGAATCATCCAGTTCATTATGAAGTCGAGCCCACAACCTTTCGTGTTTAGGCGAAGGAATTTATGGCACAGGTACTTAATACAGAGGTAAATAAGGCACTCGAATCCACGACCTCGAGCCGAATCCTCAAGCTGATTCGGAAGTCGAGCCGACAACTTTTGGTGTTTAGGCGAAGATGTTTAAGGCACAGTTAATTAATAGAGAATTAAATAAGGCACTCGAACCCACCACTTCTCGTGGCAGAAAACAAGCATCAATAAGGAACAATGCATTCCAATCAGAAAGTCAAGTAATTTGATGAATGACTCTTGAGTGCGCAGGCTTTCGCCTTCGCCCTCTTCGGCATAGGCTAAAGTGACTGTCCATTTCTTATAATACGTGTTCTGCAGACAGAACTTCGCATTCCCCTGCCACAGTATTTACACGCCTTGCCTCTGAAGGCTTCTTATATCGCGGGTAGGCCGTTATATGCACAAAAAGGCAGTGTCACGACAGTGTTAGGTGAAAGCTTGGGTACGTAGCAGGACGCTATCTTTGAAGCAAAGTTTGATAAATATGGCGGTCGGTGGCACCTTCTAAGGCAGCCATAGAAAACATTTGTTGCCTACTAAACTTGACGTTGTGTACAAGAGCAACTCCGAAGCACTCAGCTTGGTCCAAAAATATCAAAATTTGTTCAATGTAGTGGACAATATGCCACAAAAGGTTAAAAACCACGTCGCATGATCATAGGGGAAGTACTTCAGCATTGTGACATAGTTTAGCCACCTCTTGAGAAAAAAAAAACGTCACACAAATTGACAAATTGAGCACCACTGTGTATTAACAAGACTGTGGTTGTGAAAGCGTTTAATCCTCTTCTTGCATTCATTCAGGTCCAAAAAGTTTCTTACCACTGAAGCATGAAACACAAAGGCATATGTCTTGTGAAGCAGCACTTCTGCGCACTAACCTATGTTGCTTTATTGTGATAGCAATTATACGCACAGCACAGGTGCATTAGCAGCGCTAGTGTCATGTTCCGGATTAAGCAGCGGTTAGTTCGCATCTTCCGAAAAAATTGTGTAGTCTACCTTCCCTCCCACTCGATTTCTAATTTTTGATGATTATTTGGGGTTGCGGGGTCCTTGAACATTAAAGCCAGCCCCGTTGGGTACTTGAAGCGACGGAACCAAAGGTGAGCATCCAGGGCGCGCCGGTTGGGTTACGCGAGGGAGAAACAAAACGAAAAGGCCAACACCCCGCAGTTCGCTAGCTGGAAGTTGACGCACGGAGCTGGAAGCTGGAAGTTGATGGACGGAATGGAAAAGATTCAGAGCGCATCAACAAAACAAGCTCCCATACTTCTTGTAAAAATTCTAATATCTGTATCTCAAGGCGAGCGCTTAGCCGTTTGTTTAAAATTATTTTTTGCGCTGCCTGTACGTATCGACCGCTCAAGGTGTCCATGCTGATACAGCAGCGCCAGATCGCATTTTCTTGCGCGAGCAAGAATCACATGTTGCAGGAAACGTCGCCCGTTTAAGATGCCCTCTAAGAAGCGCTCATCTCAAGGGAAGCGTTTTCTTCTTCATATGTGTCGTGCAACTGTGCATGTCGTTTGCGTTCGGAGTGCTGCCATGGATCAGAGAGTATTAGGTTTGTCAGTTCAAATTAAGCAATAAAATGGACCCGTGTATTTACTGTGGCTTAGCTTTTTAGGGGAACTAACCGTGATTTGCCGGTCAGTGTTTAATTATTTTGATGCGCCAATGTAAAATTGCAATCCACCACCGCCCTAAAGAAGTGGACGGTGGCACTGGTGTGATCATGCGATGCAGGACGGTAACATCACAGTAAAGGGAGCGTGTTCGCTTTCGTACCTGATAATAGCTAGCGTTTTGAGATGCGTCATTGAAACGTTGCACTTCTTGTCGAAGGCGCAGACGCTGCCGCTTCCGATGGTGCGCCTCCGGATCGCAGCGTTTCTAGCCAGAAAAAGCATGATGCTACGAACTGTTCCTTGAGGAAACCGAGCTCGCAGTACCGGTTGGATCCCACGTACGGGTATGACACGACAGTAAAGGGAGCGTCACTGATAACATATAGTGCCCCGAAGTGCCACAAATTAGGCGTCTTACTAAGCGCTGCCTAACGCTTTCTTAGGTTGCAACCGGGATTTGCTCTTTTAGAGCGCAGTTCTTACGCGCCCGTTCCTGCGGCGAGCGTCGGCGTCGTGCCTCGTAACCAAACGAATGAGCCCAGTGAAGGCTCAGGAAAAACTTGAAGCGCAGCGGGAGATTAGAGATGGTGATAGGGAAGAGAGAACGAGGAGGAAAGCGGAGGAGCTGGGCGCAGCGGAACCATGATGCTGAAAGCAGAGCAAAAAGATATGGCGAAAGCGTGAGAAGAAAAAGGTAGTGCCGCGCAAGACAGACTCTGTGACCACAGTGGCTACCAGATGGAGCCTGAGTACCGCACCGTGTCTGTTCACCAAAGCGCTGCATTAGCGAAGGTTTGCCTCTATGAACTCCGCCCACACGTCAACCACGGCAAGCGTCTTGCGATCTCCGGATTAGCGAGACAGTTGCGCCACACTTCGCTCCGCTTGGAACGTGCTTCCCGAGACACATTGTACGCACCATCCAGTACACGCGAAATGAAAGCACGTGTACAGCTGCGTTCAAATTTCGCATTAGGGAGTATCGTAACCATTGGTCAATTTTTTTTGCATGTCGAAAGTTACTGTCATTTCTGTCGTAGCCAAGGGATGGCATAGGCTGAAGATGAGTACGGAGCCGACATGTAAATGCTGGGACAGCCGCAACGACATCGGGTAGCACCCACTGCAAACTGTATTCGAATATGGAGAAGCTAGCTGTCCCTCTTTACTGGGTGCTTGTTTATTTAGTAACGGAGGAAGCAGGCACAGTGCTCATCGAATAATGTAATCTTGTATACAGTAGAATATATTCAAAATGAATAATCAACATTTCGACGTCCGCCGTCTTCGTTACGGCTCAGTTGCTAGGCTGTTGTGAGGCTAGTTTATCGTAGCCATGGATTCTATAATATAACAAGTTCATCGCAGCTAAGGATTCTACATTATAACAATCCCCTTCATTGTCAATAATTCATGAACACGGAACTACAATTTTGTTCCACGATTCAACGAAGCCAAGCCATGTAGTTCTTAGACTCACTGATATCCGTCCACACGAAATTTATAAAAGAGCACTGCTGTGGAAACAAAACCTATGCTGACCCTAGTATTATTCATATTATTTTATTCGTCGACGTGCGTTTCCAGCGTCAGCAAAGTGCTCTCAAACATTACTCGATAACTCTCGAATTGTTGCGCCAAGCTCGATCAGAACCTTATGGCAATGACCCACATTCGTTACACTCAAGAAAGCGTCTTGCCTGTGAGCATTGAAGCTCCGGTACTGGTGCTGTTCATTAAAGCTAGTAATAAAGCTCCATGCGCAAAACTACTCAAAGCTGTGGTTGCCCTGTGTACGTTTATTTATATATTTGATTGTGTCAAGATAAATTGTGGTAGTCGGGGCCGATATGCATGTTCCGTAAAATAGAGAGCGTTATTGGCAAGTAGCGTGTGAGGACTTGGTTCCATGCGCTGCTTTCTTTCGTTAGCTCTAGCACATATCAATTTTCACACATTATAGTGCTGCGCAAGTTTTTCCTTGCACGTTTTCGGCGCACTCCCTAGTTGTTGCACTGGTTTTGTTTATGTAAGTATTCACATCACTTCAAGGAAAACGCCTAACAGAAGCTAACCTGTACGCACGCCAATACGCTCTATAAATCGCAGTGTCTCAATAGCACAGTCACAAAAGAAAAATACTGGTTCTTCCGTAATCGAGAGTAAATGTAAGCATAAAACGGCTACCGGTAACGGTGATCGGTTCGAGATGATAGTAGCCACAATCTTAAAATGGATATAGTGCGCGTTCGCAATGGGGATAGCCTAAAACACAACACCCTACCACACCACACCACACCACACCATATTTTGCACTGGTCCACATGGACGCAATTGTTTCCGGTCACAGAGAGTGACAGGAGAGACTTGCGTCCATAAAGCGTCTTTTGCTGTCTATGGTGCCGGCTCTTTTAACCGCCTTTCTACTTCCACCAGTGCTGTGCCCTCAGCGTCTGTCACTACTTTTTCTTCTTGTCGCGTCGAAGTGTTTGGCTTCAAATGCGCGGCCTTAGGCAGGTGGCCGCGGTCTGCGGCACTGTTATCACCTTCGTGAACGTCCGCATAATCCTGGCGTTGGCGGCGCAGTCGAGCAGTTTGCTGCTCTGGCGTATAACTCGCTTAGCGATCGTTTTCCAGAGAACGCTTCCCAACTCTCCTTTAATTGGGCTGCATTGCTCGACTAAGGCGTTTGTGATGTCGACCTCACTGAAATGAGGAACCACGCAAAAGTGTGTACGGCCACGACGTGATGCAGGCCTGAAAGCCTGCTGAGTGGAAATGAACCTGTTTTGAGCTGAACCTCGTCGCAACTCTCGTCTCGGCGAAGCAGCAATCCGCGCCCCACCAGACACGGCCTGCTTGGTCACGCAACGTTCTACCACCTCCCGGCGTTGCCAAAACCCGCGCCGCGGAAATCATGGACTGCTTGCGTGAAAGCGAGCACAGTCAACCCTGTGTCAGCGCAAGAAGGTGACGACTGGCTGCAGGGTGCCCGGCATCTTCCTTCTGAACCTCACCATTAGAAATACCAAATGGAACTTTTGTGTACTAGAACTTACAGCTTCAGTGATATTATAAGCAAACAATAATAACAAATCGAAAGCAATATTTTTGTAAAACCATTAGACAGTAACTAGCTCATTAATGGTTTCCTGTACAAACTGTGGCGAGTCAGATACCGCATTTCCTTACGTCTTGACTGGTAGCCCGGATGATTTCGTTTCATGCTCGCAACAATGCCCGGATGTTCTCGTTTCATTCTAGCTACGTTCTCTTCGTGAGCGCATGGACAATGACATTAAATTTTCGGTTGAGGTCTCTTGAACGTCACCGACAGCGGGGGCAAAAACCATTGCACGCTTAAAACATGCAATGCTATAAATGCAGAGGAAAGTGGTCAAAGGAACGCCCGCCTGATTCAACAGCACTATGCGCGATGAAGCATTAACCAAGGATAGAGCGCGAAGGCATTCTACATTGACACGTGGACTTTACCTTTTTCCGGTGAGCGCTTTAATTCCACCGTCTAACAAATGTTATCGTGCAACGCGGGATGCGCCTGCATGTATCGGAAGTTCCTGGAATGTTATCGATGGTTCTATTCGCTGTCTGTTGTCACCGAAGCTTGTGTAATCTGATTGCATGTATGCGCGACGCGAATGATGTAGAACCCCAGGGGTGAATCTTCGCATTGCTGCCATTGGCTGTTTTTGAGCAGACGCTCGTTCGGCGCTAACGCCAAGGTCACCTTCATTTAGGGCCCTAGCATGAGGGCGATACTTTGGCAAAATGGCGGTGCACACGAGTGTTTACGTTGTCATTGCAACAGAAAGAGCAGGCGCGCGGCACCTCCTCATCCTAGCACTCTTTGTTTTGCTTTCTTTTTATTATGACGACCCGTTCCACTCCCTCTCCACCCTCCCCTATGCCCCGCGCCCCTTTATTTTTGCTTTCTCTTTGTCTGTTCGCGGCGGGTATTTTTTTTTTTTTGTCGCGCGCGTACGCACCCCCGGCATTGTTCGTGAACTGGCGCGGGGTGCGCCGTGGATTCTTTATACGTCAGCACGCACGCAGTCTTGTCCATACTTTTATTATGCCAGCATATGCTAGAACATATATAAATTCCACTTCTAACACAGCAGTTCTTTAGCCTCGTTTTATTGACTTCCGTTACCGAAAACATATATTTTCGCATAACTTCGTATGATACACGCTCAGAAAGTAAACAAAGGTGAAAAATAGATGACATGTACAGCCATGGACAAATGAAACACAAACCGTGGAGCGCGTGGCCGATAATGCAATCAGCGCAACCTGCTGGCCATGCGCAATTCAGGTGGTGAGTGCGAGAGTACGCGTACCACTACGATATGTTCAACCGCAGTTTCCTGTGTGGTAGTTTTATCATACCGCCGCACAGGCGCGCCGCTGATGCGGCTCGCCGGTGGGGCTTCAGCTGCATATGGGGCTTCCAAACTGGCGCTTCAGCTGCGCATGCCACGATTTGAAGATCCTGGTCCTCTGTCATAGCTCGACATCCGTGTGCATGAGGTAGATATACAAGCCGTCCCTCGTCACGCACGCTTGGAGAATCCGATAACAGCCGACAACTGGTGGCCTGCAATGCAGCAATGTAACGTTGCCGTACATTGTACCGGTAAAGAGCAATCATCTGAAGTCTGTCTTCTCTCGACACACCAGACATGACTTAGGAACACCGGGTACAGCAGTTATATACAATAGCGCCGTCAAGGCAACACAACCGCCTTAAGGTGTGGCTCTTGTGAAATCGGCATTTTTAACGGTACAATTGAGTGACACGCGCGCTGCTACCTTCCATCACTTAAAGCGCCCGTGGTGGCAAAGAGACGATGGTGGCAAAAAAATACATAAATAAAAAGCAATGATTGATAGTGAGCAAAGCAAACGCTCGTCTCGCATGTGCGGGCTGCCTTTAGTCAACACCGCGTGCCACGAACAGCTGCTGTGACGGCAATGTCAGCGGTGCGCCGGTATGAAAAAAAACTTGCGCACAGGAAACTGCGGTCGAACATATCGCAGTGGGACACGCACTCTCGCATTTACCGCCTGAATTGAGAGATGCCAGCAGGTTTCGCTGATGGTACAATCGGCCACGCGCTCCGCTGTTCCCGTTTCGTTCGTCCGCTATAGTACACGATTACTAAACAACACAAGTTCAGAGACAGTGAAATAACAAAAAATATAAAACTCAAGAAAACGCGAAGGCCGTTTCGTGTACACACATATGAAAGTTTTTTTATATAATGCCCTAAACACCAAAGTGTAGAAATATTTCTGATATACTCACTGACATATTGCACATAACTTGCACAAAGCCATGACAAATAAAGAAAGGCACAACTCACTGGTAATGACAAAAACAAGCACACGAAAAATAGCTAATAGAATAAAATGCTTACATTGTTTGAGTTACAGCCATACAAGAAAAAAAAACGAGAGCTTACTTATAAACCTGCACAAAAGTATATGAAATGCGCCACATGTTAATTACTACTGAACAAAATAAAAAAGACATGGCAGAACAAAAATAACATTGTACTAAAAACTGAAATACACATTATCACACTATTTTGCACTTGGCCACAACTTGAGTAACGGTAGCAAGGGTGAACATAAGGTAGTCGGCTTTTACAGCAGCACATAGAAAACATTCGCAGAAAGACATATTCCTCAATCAAAGACCAGGTAAATTAAGCCAACAACACGACTTTTCTTTCACCCTGAATGCAATGCTTAGCAGTAAAATTCTGTCATTTAGGGCACTAAGTCGTACGTACTGGGCACTGCTTTGTGTGATAAACACGAACTGTGATAATCTGCATTTAGGGCACTTGCATTGCTAATGCTTTCCAGAGGAAAGGAAAGGGTATCATGAAGGTTCTTCGCGCGGTTTCCTCATCGGCGATTAGTGAGATAATACAAAAACACGAACAGTAATTTTTCAGCTCTTAGTGCGTTTGTAAAACGCGACACACACAAAAAGCACTGAGAGTGGAATGGAAAGCTGGGCAAGTTACTCAAATGGCAGAAGGAGACATTGCACATAAATATACAATTCATAGACCAGGTGACAATAAGGAGGTGCATCTATTTGCCAGCTTTTTCTACCGGTAAGAAGGAAGTTTAGCACAATCAAGGTGCAACGACATCCGGAGACTCATGGAGCACACACATGGACAGGGCCGTGTTCGTGTACATGTACTACCTTCTGATGTCCTTCGGTCTGCCCGATCACCTGTTCTTTTAGGCACTCGGAACAACCTTGCAGGGCTTGTTCTTGGGGTATTCGTGCACCACTACACAATGTCCGAGCGGTGCGAGTCGTGAAACAGGTGAAACATCGCGGAGAACAAGCACACAGCTGCCGAGGACCACAAAACTTACCAAATTGCCCACGCCGGTCAACGCACAGCAGCGCACGCCTCACGATAACAGCAGATGACGAAACATGAAACGTCATGCAGCGGTCTAAGCTTGCGCTGGGCCACCGGGCGCGTGCGGATAAAGTCGAAGGTGAGGGCGTTGCGAGAGAAGGCAAGGGGGAGGAGTTGGGATGAGGGGCGAAAGGGCACGGCTTCCTGGATCGGCGAGCGCCGGGTAGCGCCGTTCTATGAGGTCGCACAAGGGAAGTGGATTTGTTTTCCCGCCCTCCCGATGAATGGCGCCACTTACCTCTGCCACCGCAGCGGCCGAGTTTTCTAGGCCGGTTAGAAGTTCCTGGAAGACACGCGCGCACCAGCGATTACTCTGGAACGTTCGACGGCTTGTGTATAAAAGCCGACGCACTTGACTGGCACCTCAGAGTTTCGACAATCTCCGGCTGTGTTCGCCGCTGTCGCCGTTCGTTCTTCAAGTATAGCCTGTTCTTCAGGGCAGACGTTCGCCCAATAAAACGCTACTTTCGTCATTCCCACTTTTGCTGCTTTCTTCACGGTCAGTACTGCGTGACAATATCTGTGCTATGCACTGCTATGATTACATGGAAGTGCGACGCGTAATAACTCCCACACCGGCCTTCTGTTTTTTCTTGTTTCGCAAAACCTGGTTTTACACACTTCCTTAAGCTGTCTTCACTTTTCTATGAATAAATCTATAAAAATTTTCCTTCGGCGCAACTAATTAAACATTTTCTGTTACAAATTACAATGTAACTTCTGTAATTTTCCCGCTTTCTTCACGGAAGTTCATTAAACGTCGACTGCAGCAACCATCTTGGCGTCTGCTATGTGATCTTTAATGCACTTTAACCGGTAGATGTCCTAAGGGCCTAAATATATTAAATTAAGTTGCAGCAAATAGGAGTGTCACAAATTAAAGAAACAGCAGCAGCAGCAGCAGCAGCAGCAAACGACTTTATTGGGGTCCTGAGGAGCTAAGCGGGGGCCTACAGGTGCCTGCCCAGCCGTTGGCTAGTCTCATGTCGGAACAGAGAGGCCATGCCTCTCCGCTCGTTCACGGGCCCTCTGGACAGCTTTTAGACAAAAGTTAGCGTTTCCCTGCAGTGCAAATATAAAAGAAGCTAGTGTGGTAAAAGATACTACCAAATTTAATTATATTACCTTAATTTTTGCTGGGGTGAAAACTTTCGTATTAGTAGTCACAATAACGCGAAGGAGAGATATGTCTTAAGTGCAATTTTCACGCAATAATAGAAGCACCCAGTTAGCAACATTGTCTAAGGGGGCAGCAATCTTGTGTCGGAATTTGATTTTATTTCCTGAGTATGTTACTGTGAGTGATGTAAAAAAATAGAAGGCCTAGATTGTGTCCGTTGTTACAACGGATGCCTTCCTTTGCTTATAGCAGCGAACAGCAGTGGAACGACGCTACAAAAGAATGATGGAATCAGTACGTGTGCTTGTAGCTATGCTATGGAGCGAAAAGGTTCGTTTTGCTTTCCCATAACTAAGGTGGCACATAGCGCTAAGCTGAAATTCGATAAGTGGGCGGTTTTTATTTCGAATATCCTGGAGGGTGAAATGGAAATTGAACCGCGATTAACACAGTCCGTTGTTTGTGTAAAGCAATAAAAGAAGGCGTTGGATAGAACAAATGCTTAAAGTCATGCACACTGGTTGTAAGATTACCGGTTCAAACATGTAGTTGCTTCAGAAGTGGCGCTCAGGACAACTGCGCAGCTTATATATTTGTACAGCAGCCTTGACTGTTCAATGACTATTTAGTTTGCCGTTTTTTCAACAGAGCGGTTTCTCGTAGGCAGCGTGAAAACCTTCCTAATTGCTGTCACGTTCAGCAGGACAAACACGATGCATTGGCACCTGCTCAACTTTGCCGCAAACCAAGACATACAAAGCAAAGCGCACCAAGAAATCGGCGAAGTCGTTGGTACCGAGAGGCTACCCACATGGGAAGATCGCAGGCGTATGCCTTATACCCTGGCTTGCTGCTGGGAAATCCACCGATGGAAACCGGCGCCGCCATTGGCAATGCCAAGAGGGTAAGTCGGACCTAATGTTCTGGGTGCCTGCGTGTCGTCGCGTGCTGAGCGGTAGTTCAGACTATGATGACATTATAAATAATTGCAGTATCAATTCCAGAGGCTGGTAAATGCACTGCGTTGCGCGTAAACGAGTTTAAAATATTTTTTTACCGAGAAACTCCATACAAACTGTTTCGTGAAGGTTTTTTTCTTTCATTCCTAGACTTTTTATGCATGCGACTACACGAATGTTTTTTGTTTTCCATGTGGAGTAAAATTGCTCCTAGCAAAAAGGAAGTATGTTGGTGTCACACAATACTACGTTCAGATACTGAAATTTGTCCAACTGATCGACGTTGAGTACAGGGGAAAAGGTAATGAGAACTATACATAGATTTATGAACCATCAACAGAGCGTAAACTACACAGAAGAAACCTTGATGAGCAGATATTCTAAACAAATCGTATCACAAATTTTACTGTATTTTCTTGATGCATTAAGTGTGAAACGCTTCATAAAGAATGTGAAAACTAATTGATATTACCCATTACCCACGCCATAAACTAGCACCAATGTTTATTCCAGAAGAATGCACCCTGTCCGTGAAATTTAAATATATTTTGTGCATACATTCGACTAAAATGTACACAATAATCGTATTTACCTCCACTGTGCGCTGTCTCAGGGATTCCAGAAGTGTCTGAGTGTCTTATTTCCTTCCATGGTTCATTAGTCATGTCTTCCAGATATAGCTCCCGTAGATGGTACAGAGGTACCGGCCACAGTGGGTGCAATCAGAAATGAAATCTGAGCGACTCCCTACTTCTGGACAACCTAACACTACTTCATTATAGATATATACTTTTGAAGTATAGATATTGGATAGTCGGGTTTAGATCGCCTTTAGCGGTCTATCGCGTCTGAGTACAAGGTGGCCTTAAACTTGCCCGCATACTCTCGATTACTTGTGTACCGGAACGCAGACTCGTGCTTGTCATGTTGTCGGCGCGTTCACGTTATCAGCTGTATAGTGCGTATGAAATTTTGGCATGACAAATTTGTCAAAGAATTTGCAAAATATGTCAGGACCATCATATCTGTAGAAACGTTGTCATACGCCTAACGAATCAAGGTACGGAAGAAGAGACCTAGACACCTTTCGAGTCCTATTTATCTTCTCTTGTTTTCTTATCTTTTCTGCCTTTACGAAATCCACTTGTGCAGAGTACCCAAATCTTGTTAATGTCTATGCCTTTCACCTCTTGTCTTCCGTCCTTCCTTCCTTGCCATAGGTCGAATGATACGGCACCTTTGTTTCTTTAACAAATTTAGAGGAATTGCTTTAGCACCTACTATGTACTTAATTGTGCCCTTTCATGCAGGGCTAGAGAGGACATCGTAGTCGATGGCTTCGTCATACCGAGAGGTACGGTGGTCCTGTTTAATCTGTGGGCAGCCCACTATGACGCTGATCTTTGGCCTGACCACAGCATTTTGACCCCAGGCGATTTCATGACAAGGACGGATTCTTCGCACCTGGGAAGCTCGATAATGTGATTGCATTTTCCGTAGGTTAGTTGTTTGTTTTTAAGTCGTTTCAATGTTGATGCCGCCAAAATTGAGACTTCGTAATTTTCATTGCATAAATATGTCGCAGTCTGTGCGGCTAATAATTAACAGAAATATTTATTGCATCCCATATTTTTTATGAACGACGTCCGTCCTAAGGGGGTTGTCGTTGAGGAATACCACCTGGTTTGCTAAGCCCATTTCTAATAAGTGCGTGGGAAATTAGGACATTGTCAATTGAAACGCATTTAGGGTCCGGGTCCGGGATAGAGTGTGGTTGGCGGCCCTACGAAATGGGTTTAGGCGCTGTGATCTCCGTTTAGTACGCATATGATAATCGAATAAAAAGAATAATCCCAAAAAATGCCTTTACCACTTACCATGATTCGAAACTAATTACGGGTTTGAAGCTGAAGGTGACAGTCCTTCCTCTTGGAATGTGGGAGTCAGCCAAACTGGAAAAATAATTGCGGCCGACACGCGTGATTCTGTTTCTAGAACATTGTCTTAAATGTAAGGGCGTGTACATAGAATAACATTTGTAGCGGTCTTAAACTTCGCCTTTAAGAGTGGAACGCAATAGCATTCAAATATGCATGACAACTGGCAAGCTATCTGCCAAGCTAAAAAAATAATTGCGGCAGACACGCGTGGTTCTATTTGCAGAAAATCTGTTTGTAGAACATGGTCCTAAATGTTAGGGCGTGCACGTAGAATACAATTTGTAGCACTCTTATACTTCGCCTTTAAGAGTCTCTGGCCCCCTATTTTCGCAGTAACAATGTACTGTCTGCGGCGAATATAAAACTTGATTGATTGATTGATTGATTGATTGATTGATTCATTGATTGATTGAACGCAATAGCACTCAAATATCCATGACTGCTTCTCACGCTTCCAGGTAACTACAGCGTACGCAACCGTAATGTTTAACGGTCAACGCCGGCACCGAACGCTGTGCACGAAGGCCAGCGTCCTGGTAGCTACGCAGCCTCTTGCCTTGGCCGCGCATGCGCGGAGGCCAGCGCCATCGAGATGCTGTGGCAAGGAACCGGACGTGACGCTCGGTGAATGGTGGAAGCGCCGCAAAAGAGGGCCTCGTGTTTGATCTTCCGCGAAACACCAGTTGTGTTCCCCATATATTAAAATAGCCATACAACGCCATCAGGTCTGCAGGTTGAGTGTAATCGTACTTCCACATTTTTCCGGGTGCATTATACTTTCAGAAATTCAATTGCTTCAGTAAACCGCGTTTGCGCTAAACGGGGGGACTGCGTAGTCGGGTATGCGTGGTCCGGAATAGTTTTTTCGCCCACGAAATGGTCGATGCTGGGCGCGTGAGGCCATACGCCGGACTTTCTGCGACGCGGAGTCCTCGACGCTATTACGTTAAAAATGCAGGGTGGGCGCACCCGTGACTGCAACTAACTTTATCGTGGTGTTGAACATGTTCTTGATACGTATAACCCTTTAACTGGCAGGAATAAAAAGGCTTGACCTGGAATATTTTTATTGCTTTATTTCTTCATTATGTTGCTCATATACACACGAGATGAAATACTGAAGAGTTTTCTAAAAGTAGGCGAGATGCAGTAGGTCAAAAATATTCCTCACCAGCTGGTTGAAGGTAAACGTACGGTCAAAAACTGATGTTTGATACTTGCTTTGGCTAGCTCAATGCGTGTTGTTGAGATGCACCTCTATGGGGATAAAAAGTAACATCCTTCTTAAACAAAAGAAAAAAAATCGCGTTGGTGAGAATACGACAACCCTGTGCGCTAAGAAAATAATGACGAAGTCCTCCAGTTTTGCCATCAAAACATCTGGTGCTACTCACGACTGGCATTTTTGGGATTTCCACTGTTGAGCCGCAACATAAACAGATGCAAATTGAGAGGCACACACTAATATTTAGATTTGTCTCGTTTTCGCAGATGTGTTTGTTAGGTCGACAATATTGTTGAGCTGCCAGTTAAAGGGTTAATGAGATTTATCGCTTAATTTTGCTTGTGCTTTGCTATGAAACAACAAGCTTTATAGCAACAGCTTGAAACTTGTAATTCTCTAGTCTATATGTTAGTGGTTAGTGGGAACCGGCATTCAACCGCTGCACTTGAAGAACTTCAGTGACGGTTTCATAAATTGACATGCAAATGCATTGCTGAGAGTTATTAGGATTTTCTTAAGGGGAAAAAAAAGGAAAAATCGTTGCACATTTTTGTCGCCTTAGGAAACGTGATAATTCAATAACTAAATATATATCTAGAGGGATACTTGTTGCTCTGGTCCATTCCAATGTGTACAAAATAAAAATAGAAATTAATTTTCGTGTCAATATGTTTGTTGACAAAATATTATTTGGTATGGAATATGCAGGAAACATGGTACATAATGTTAAACAACCATTGGAAATTTTGGAGATCATGGACTCTGTAACGTAAAACCCTTGCAATATATTCTTACTCCAGTCTCCTGACGTCAAATTTGCGTAGCCGCCGACGCAAGCATCGGGTGGTGACCCGTAGGGTTGCCTGAACAACCCAATCAAACACCCTTCTAGTTTATAGGATGTGACCTTTCTTTGCTGCCAAAATGAATAATATTGCCTACATTAAGTGGTTTCTTGTTTGTCATTGGCTGCCAGGAGGCGAGGAACACGCTGAAGTGCAGGGGATTTTGATGGGGCCGAGACAGCGCACTGAAAATAGATAACCGGATGAAGAGGGCAGTGTCAGCGTCTGCGAATGGACCGCTTTCAACATTACTTTGTTTGCGATTGCTGGTCCAAAATTACGGCGGCGTTCAACGGAAGTTTAAGAATGCCGTTAAAACGAATCCTAAGTTGATCGAGAGAGGTCGTAAAGGTGCCAAAACTGTTCAAAAACGTTGCACGGCCAGGCAAAACGTTTTATTATACGCCAATAAACCCACGTTTTCCGCCAGGTGCGAGTAGCCAGAGCCTGAGCGATGGGCGGCAGCCATTTTTACTCCTTTCAGAATGGGGCAGCATGAATCGATTGAGAAAAAAATGCAGTTTTATTTGCCGTAATATTGCATCTTTAATGCGTACACGTGACTTTGGCGTGGTCAGTTCTCGCGGTTCTGCGACGTCAGGTTACTGGCAGACGATGTGGGTGCAGTGCGAAAAGTTTTCGCCAATAAGCAAAGGGCTACTGGCAAAAAAGCATCGAATCAGAAATAGCTATTTTTCTTTGTTCAGTCCAATGATGCGTCATCAGTGTTCACGTCACATCAGATGAGACGCTATGGCAGTTTTCGTGACGTCGCGTGACACGCGAATTGGGGATGACCAAAAAAGTTTTTGACCAATCGCGGAACGCTTATTGCAGAATTGGGGTGCTATGCAGGATGCGCCGAGTTTGGCGAAACTCGGGATCTTCACGAGCTCTGGCGACACCCCAAGATGAAAGCACAAATGGCACCGAGACACAGTTTATCTTTCGACAAGCCTCCAGTTTCATTGGTTTATCTAGATTCACTCTGGCTGGCTATCATTCCTTGGGCGTTGCCTTCGGGGCGGTCGACAAACTGGGGCTCACGTGATCATACCGTCGGTGCATGGTCGAGCCTTCTTTCACTTGTTTGTCGTTCCACCGAGTGCATTACATGCCCAAGCGAGTTATAAAACAAACGCATTTAGTACAATATTATTAGTTAGTTTAACGTGGTTTAGAAGCATTTTAAAACTTACAACATGTACACTGAATGTGCATTAGACTAATTTGTAATTTAGTACGCTTCGCATTATACCGCGAGGGAACGCTGTGGTGGCGTCATCACATCCATTCACAGGGCGAGCATGGCGGCTAAACATGGAAGAGGCCCAGTGTAAACAAACTCGTACGAGCTTGCAGTGCGCGACTTAGTGATCAGGCTTGACGATGACCACTATTTCTTGGATAGTTCTGTTCCTCCGTCAGCAATCTTTCCGTGCACCCCGTAAGACTCCCAATAGCTTCGGAGATTTTACAGATCGCAACGCGCACCTACTATTCACGACGCAGTGCTGAACAAACAACTTGTCCGGTGTTGCTTCTGCGAGTGCGCCGAGTTCCTCCAATCTTCGTGACTGCGAGCGTCACGAACATTACATAGTGTGGGCAAAAGGCGGACATCCTATATAGCTACGATGCGACAAGGAGGTGGTACCGACGATGGATCTCACTACCAACACAGTGAAGGAGACATCGACAAACTGCAGATAAGTATATTTCTACTGTTTCATATTTAGCATAATAAGAGTGCACGGATTAAGTCACTTTCGTAGTAACGAACTAAAGCAGTTTAAGGAAGGCAGTGAGAACCAATGAGTGTTCGTGCTTTTACATGCAAGTGGGCCCGCGAAAATATGGAAAAGATGAAGGTAACCTTCACTAACTTGGTGAGAAAACAGAAATTCATGAGTGACATTAAGCCCGCAAAATTTATGGAAGAGTATCTTTATCCAGGTGAAATATCAATAGCAGGTACTGATATAAAGCAGGAAACTTATACAAAAGTTTCATGGGTTGAACAGCACATGGAAGGCATTACCGACTCGTGATCGCCACGTTACCGATATCCTTGAAAAAAGTTTAGAATCATTGCATTCTACCGGTTATGCAATATGGGACACAAACCCGGAGGTTAACAAAGAAACTTGAGATGTCAAGGACTGTGCAGAAAGCGAAGTAACAAAAATTGTTGGAGATAGCATTAAGGCAGGAAGACAGTGGCGTAGTAAACCGTGGCAACTGATATGCTAGTTGAGATAAGGAAAAAAAAAGGAATCGGCAGGCAGGCCATGCACGTATTCGATCACTTGTTGCCAATTCATAACAGGTGATTACATAAGCATGACAGAATGGATGTCAAGGAGAGAGAACTACAGCCGAGGATGGCAGAAAATTGCGTAATGGGACAAAAATATGATGTTTGTAGGCATAGGATGCAATCAGCTCGTATAAGACGGCATTGTACGGTGAGGCATTTGTTCTGCAGCGAACAAAAATAGGTTTGTGGTGCCGACAGCAGGGACTCGTGAAGGTGCGGGGCCACCTCAGCTGCTGGCACACTAATCAACATGACAATTGGCTCTGAAAAAGAAAACCCCAGTGATGAAAAATAAAGCAACGTTGTCCCGACACATTGTTTTATTATGCACACTACATAAAGGTTTCCACAGTTAAGGGCACTTAGTACTAATAGTGCAACGAGCACTTTTCTTTGTAAATAATGGTTTGTATGCGGCCGATTCATTCCAATACACTTTTTTTGCAGCAAAACATTCTGCTGCTGGAGGCACTCAACTGCCTGGTGGCAGTAGGCGAGCGCCAGGCACGTGCTCTTGAGAGTGTGGCAGAGGTCCAAAGGGCTGCTCTGCAACAGTAGTATCGGTGCCCTCACTGCTCTGCTGTTGAAACCACAAAAGGCACCTTATAAAGGAGCTTTCAGTTTAATATTTTGTTTATTATTCAAGAACGAAAATAAAATTATTGCAGTAAACATTGTGCTGTGCATATTAGGAGACTTGTAACATGCACTTGGTGTCCCTTCAAAATAGGCAAAAACATAAGACAACCTGTGCCACTCTTGGACCATGTAAATAAAAAATACACTAATGCAGCATACACATTGTGCTGTTTGTTCTTTCTATGTGCAAGAATACAGTGTGTGTTGATTAGCCACAAGATGAACGGTGTGTGTAATTCACAATGAAGACAGGAAACAGCAGGAGCTTAATAATGCTATCACCTATAGACTGTGCATATGACTGCAACACTCCCCGATTCAAATGTGCCATTACATGCATGTTCGATACCACATATTCTTTAACATTGTCTTATAATTGCATGTACTATATTTCACACATCTTAAGCCCTTGGATAGCACACTTTTGATGTATCCATTTCATAGGCCAAATAATTGTACACTTTGTCCTTTTGTGATGTACAAAAAGCAGCATCCTTTACAGTCGGACAAAACTTCAGAAGACAGGAGGGGCCCCGC
The DNA here is from genome assembly GCF_050947875.1 of Dermacentor variabilis. Lineage (NCBI taxonomy): Eukaryota > Metazoa > Arthropoda > Arachnida > Ixodida > Ixodidae > Dermacentor > Dermacentor variabilis. The sequence goes on from NC_134574.1 coordinate 45,979,516, forward strand.
CCAGATGACCAAAACGCAGCAGCCGATTGCCTCCACGTCTGAAGAAATAGTCCCTCTCCAACGAGCAGGTATTAGTCTGTCTGGCGGCACGATGTCAGTCTAGAGTGCGTGCCCATTGGTGCAAGCTTGTGTTCACCTGCCTTAAAGTGCAAATTCCGCAGCGTCCTAAAGTTGTATCCGGCTATAGAAACACATAATGCCTTGCACCAGTTGCATAGACTTCTGCAACTTGATAGCACACAATGATCAGGAGCAGAAATCTATAAAGGCATCCCAGCAAAGCTGGCTGGCCACACTTCCATTATGAGGGTCTGTAAAAAGGTCTCGCCAAATATTCCCATGACTTTCTTGAAAAAGAGGTGGTGTTTGGCACTTCTTTAGAATCAAAAACAGATTACAGTGAATGTTGTGTAGCACGTCAAAACAAACTGAGCTTGGTTATCTGCACAGCATGTAATGGGAGGTTGTGCTTCACATAGGATACAAACTCCTCTGTCCAGTGCAATTTTGAGGCCAGTATGGCACCTATTATGTCAACAGCGTCAATATACAAATTACACTTTTCACAGGCCATTGATTTCACCATTATTTTTGTATGATGGTTCTTTCAATCAGTGCTTGTATTACATGAGCAGGTGGATTTGAAAGCAAAGCTTTGTTTGCAAACCTTCCGACTTCCATAATTGTGTGGCAAGGCACTGGCATGTTGTCGAATAGCTCACACTACCTCGGTCCTGCACCAAAGAAGCCGAATGCTATATTTCAAGTTGGATCGCACAACAATTCAACGGCACACAAAGAAGAGTAACAGACACAGCAGAGCATTCTGCTGTGTATTTTTCTTCTTTGTGTCCCATCGAATTGTTGTGTAATTAAACTTCAAGCTTCCATACCAATACACCCAGTCTTTAACCTCACCAATGCTCTAGTTATTAGGCCACAATGGTGCACATCTTTGAAATTTCCTAACACAAATTAGCTCTCCAAAAAATCACAAGTGTTAAATTTTGCAGCACAGGTGTATGTACGCACGTGCCATATTCTTTACCACTAAACTCACAGGAATCAAAGGGGCAAGCATTAACCAGCCTTGCTGCTGCCGTTACCATTATCATCATGACACCAATGGAAAGACAGTGCCACGTTTCAGTAAAGGGAGTGCCGAAGGGAAAGGTGTGACAGCGAGGGTTTACAATAAAAATAACGGTTACGAGACATGTTCAATGCCAATATATGCTGCATGACACTCATCCTACTTTGGCACTGCGGTGAGCATTTACTCGTTTGAGCATATCACGTTTTGTGTAATCATTGCTCTAAAGCTGTACAAATGGTCTATTTGCTCTGCAATTTTTATTTTTATCATGGTGGGTTAAACACCCACTTTTCATTGGCATCTGCACCACACTTCTCCCGACATGTAATTTTGCCTTGGTGGTTCATGACATCTTCACGTACTGAGAGTTCTGCAGAGCATTGGGTGTGCGTTGCTCTACTGCTTAAGAATTAGAGCCCCATTATGAGACGAAAATATACAATTTATCCATCCAGAATAACGCCGCCCCCCCCAAAAATGAAGATACACTGAACCTCTGGCAAATGCATCGACAATGAACAGAGCAAACAATCTGAAGTATTCTCTTCATGCAAGCCAACACACTAAGATTCTCAATGCATTTTCATTTCGCCACACATGCATAGGCACAACAGGCTTGGTGCAACATCCACATCTTGCGCTGCAACAAATTGTTGAATGCCTCGCTGTTTCATAGTGCGGCCGATAGATTACGCATAACCAAAATTCAGCATTGTGCATACTAAGTAACTTCACCAATGAAGAACCCCAAGTTCTTTATGAGATTAGGATTCATAGGTTACTTCACACAATTTGTGATATCCATTTATCTATTTGTACTTAATTAACCTCTTTCCCAAGAAAATGGGCCATTTGGAAGGCACCCTGACAGACAAGTAGTACAATCGGCAAAAAGTCATCAACCAGCGAAAAAGTATCATAAGCAGCCGCATGTGAGATGTCGCTAACACAAAATTTAAGTCGGCAACACAGAAGTGACAAATTTGGCAATATGGCGTGTCTAAACATTGCTTCAATGTTAATCACAGTAACGCTGACACTGAAGGCGCCTTAATTCCTACGTACGTTCCGTCGACACACCCGACTACGTTTGTAATGTTCCCACGAAGTAGGAAGCATTCTTTTATATATGCCCGCTCAGCCGCAGTATTCTGGAAAGCTAGCCACCGCTTACGCACTGCCGCATCGATAAGCGCGTCAGACACATCTCTGACACAGTGGCTAACAGTAGTTTGATGGCGTCCAATGCAACGCTCGGCGCCGACGCTTCCCTGAAAAACTCCCAGTCCCGTAGAAACGGAGGGCACATATGGCTTGCTCTACGACGGTGAGCGAATGAAGCCCGCCACGCTGTCTCCGCAGACGAGAGTCTTCGCCTTGCTCGTCACACAGCCAGCGCACTGATGTCTTCGACAGGCGAAAATGACGCTGAAACTCCCCGTCGGTCATGTAGGTGAACGGGTCCGGACGGTCATACTGCCGCTTGCTGCCGCTGGATGCAATGAAACAGGCTGCTGCTGCCGCCGCCATGTTCCCGAGTTGAACTCGGAGGGGGTTTCGCGATGTACGAGTTTAGCACGAGTTCGCCTGTCAATCAAAACCAGAGGTCACGCCCCGCGCGAGGCGTGTAACTCTTGTGCGCGCACCCACTACAGTTGGGCCAAGCCACGCCCATCTTCCGGCAACAGCGACGCGGTGTCGAGCTGAGAGGCATCAACAATCTTGGCCGCCGACACAAAACACGCACAACGCACTGTCATCGGTGATGTACTGAGCACCACTATCAAAAACAAAGCGTTGACTGTCGCTGGCTTATGCATACATCTTCTCGGGCTGAGATGGCCCCACAATACGGTTTCATTGCCTGCATTGTGGCGCGTAGCACACAGTAAATAATTATCGGCACGTCACTGTAGCTGCTTGCAAGGCGTCGATGCGCCGAGGGGGACGACGATGCTGAGGAGTGCGTATTGCAGCAGTCGTTTGAGATGGCTGCTCTGTCATCGGTGATGAAACGGAGCCACAGCGTCGTAAAAACGATCAGCGTCCGAGAATCACTCGCTCTCCTAGACCCAGTGCAATGGCATTTCTTCACAAGCACTGCGCACTCAACAGTTCCAACACCTTTCTCCGTTCGAAGTCTGATTTCATAACTGCACACAAGAGCCCTCACCTGCCAAAATGCGAGTGCTGCGGTGTCGTTACGATATCCATCTGCGATCGCTGCTGGCTCCAGCAGAGGTAATCCGCAAGCACGTTCGACTGCACAACACAATCATATACTGCGTACATGCGCTCAGAGGCACCTTCACTGGGCAAGCGATGACAAGCGATGAATTTTGTCGCTGGGAAGCACGCACTTTTCGCAAAATATCGCAGAGGCTTCGCGCACAAAGATAAACTGGTACATTTTCACTGAACTGCGTCACTCCGCACTCTAAAATAACATGCCGCCATTTTGCAGCGACAGCCGTTGTGCCGTTTTTAGTTGGTAAAGCGGGGGCCTTAATAGCCTAGTGAAGCGCCTGCGATGAACAGCCGTACCGCGGCGCTGCGTGTCTATTCCCCTAATAGAGAAAGAGTGGCCATGACCCTTCATGGATCATGACCGACTTTATTGAGAATAGCACTGCAGCGCCCCTAGGCGACTTATCCCCGTATGAACGCCCTCGTGCGTGCGACCCGCTTCAATGTACCGCTTCTAAGCTTTCGCCTCACTTTCGCCACTCGCGGCAAGTGCAAAATTTAATAATTTGCTCGATCTCCGTTTATCATCACAAATTTCTAGCGTTGAAAACGAAAAACAGATACCTAAAGAAATAAAAATGTTCGTTATTTTATATGTTGTATTTTAACGTAATCGTTTGAGTGGAAGAGAGAGAGAGAGAGAGAGTAAAACTTTATTCAATGTAAATAAAATAAGGCACGATGGTTGGAGCCCCTATTCCAGGGCCCCACTGGCACGAGCGGCTCGCTGGGCTTGGTCCAGAAGAGCCAACTGGCTCTCCCGACCCTCGTCCGCAAGCCATGCCTCCCACTGCCTATTCCTCATTAGTGGATGTTGGTGTAATATGGGACTGTCTATGTGCGGAGGCCTCCTGAGTGTAGGTGCGAAAATGCACCGCATGTACCCTGTTCGCATTCGACGGAGGAAAGAAAGATAGCGCCCGAAAGAAAAGGCACGCCCTTGACGCGCCCGGGAAAGGCGTGGCAAGCGGCTCACGGCAAGTGTGCAGACAGACAGCGGGACAGTCACGGAATCGCTAAGTTGCGATAATCCGTTGATAACAATACGCGGCGCTGGCGCGTTTCGTTGTGCAGCCTTCTGCGCTTGAAACGTGGAAGCAGTGTGCCGCGCAGGGTGCGCTCATGTTGTCATACGCGGCTTTTTGTCTACATATTTTTTTGCCTACAGCTTCGGCGCGTTTCACGCTATCTCCGTTCACTGACTGCCGTCGAGCAAACTCGGGTAAAACTCGGGTGAACGAGAAACTCGGCGCAACCTGCATAGCACCCTTGGAATAGAAAACTGTGGAATAACGTGATGTTATAGCACCCCATAACTCAGTTTTTTCTTCGCCCGTAACCTCAAAACCCTACGTAAAATACGCAAACTTGGGTGTTGGAGAGAGTAATAAGTGTTTTTTTTTTTGTGTAGGCCCACTTTAATGCTAGCTTGGATTATATCCTGTAGAGAAAAGATCGGAAGACACCACTTTGTATTTGTTATTGTTTTCTTCTTCTGCTGCATCTCTTCACCCAACAGATACGTTAGCTCAGAGTGCATAATTATTGATCAGCGCGAAAACAATGGAAGACACAAGGGATGAAGAACACAGGGCGAGCGCTCAGAGGGCGCGGCAGTCGGCGTCTCTGCGTTAGGCCGTCGGTTTGACGCGATTCGCAGCTTCTGCATTCCACATGAAGCTCCTGCAATAATACTTAGTTGGTGATGCTTTGACGTACGCAAAAGACAAAATCTTGGCCAATATATGCGCGAATCTTGCACAATGGCATATCTGCCAGCCCCTGGCAGCTTTCGTGCTTTAGGCAACAATAACCTATCCACCTTGCCTTTGAACAAACACTTATTATTATCAAAACTGCTGCTCTCGTATATTTATATATGTGGAAATTATTCGTTAAAGACATGGGACGAGAATCCTACGACGAAAGCTTCCTGTGTATTTTCCAACACAAACGTAGCTGAAAAAATAGCAATGTAGACAATATTTGCTTTTAGTTTAATTGGCACAAAAGCCACTAGAAAGTCTCAATCAGAGAAATTGTTAGGTTAGGAAAATTCGGACTGTATTCGAAATCGTGTTTCAACCTTGCCATAGGGATGCGCTCATGCAGCGTAAGATAAATATGCTTGAAATAATTACGAGAATTAACAGGATTTGTTTGCTGCCTGCTCTCTTTTTTAAGAGTTACAGAATATTCTAGGCCCTGGTGCCACTCTTACCTGTTTACTTGTAAATAAACGAGGCGTGTGTAGACCACAGACTGCACTTTATTCAGTTGATAACAACGACTTATTGTCCTCAGTATTTGTCCGAAGATAACTTCAGTTATATTGAAATAGCAGATGGAAATATGAACATACATATTATATAAGAAAAACAGGGCTTACGTCTTCGTATCTGATAAATTTACTTAAATTATAAGTGCACTACAATCACTTAGGTAACAGCGAGTGTATGAGTGCCTAGTCGTTTTCAAATTATCATTGCTACAAGCAAGGAGAAGCACCTATCGATTACGCGAGACCCTCAATAAACATACACAGCCAATTGATGCACAGGAAGACCCATTCGCAAACATCTCTGCCTGGAATGGAACAGCGATGCGTTGGAAACATATAGCAACACTATTGAATTGTGTGAAGCTGCTGCTATACAAAAAAAATTATAGCAACTACAACCTAATGTAGTACATGCCTAGCTATCGCCAGTAGCCTTCGTGACAACTTCTTAAAATAGAGTTCCATAAGGATGTTGAATAATCAAATAAAAATGAAATAACTAAGAATAAAGCATTCACGAAAAATTTATACAGAAAAAATACCAGTTAAACTCATCTCATGATGAGTGTCCATGCTAAGAGAGTGACATGAATGACATGTCGTTACTAATGTAGCCAACTGCCACATTTATGAAGTATAGTTTATGCGACAGCTGTAGTTCCATTCAGAGACTGCCGTTGCTTCGGCTACCCTCATTACGAAATGTGTGGCCTTGGGGGCTTATCTTGTGCTACAACCGTGATCGTCACCTGCGTTCCCCGCGTTTTCTTTTCTTTCCGCTGCAAGCCTGGTAGTTCCGCATCAAGCACAATGTGCGCGTTATCAACGCGCCACAGCATTCTCTAGGAAGAGGAGGAGGAGCAGGAGGAGGAGGATGAGGTGGAAGAAACTTTATTCTGGTGCTGTACAAGGTGTTGCCACCTGCCTGGTTAGTTCTATGTTTAGACCGGGAGGTCAAGCCTCCTAGCCCTATCACGGGCGTACTGGACAGCCAGGACTTGAGGGATATTATCTCGGCATCTGATCATTCCTAAAAACCGATTCAGGGAAATGCCAGGGCCGAGAAACCCGCATTCCCTGAGCAGATGTTCAAGCGCGCATATCTCCTTTTTGCATGCTTTGCATATAATATTCATGTCTCCAATGTCATACCATTCCTTTATTTGTGCAGGTGAATAATGATACTGTGTTTGTAATTGCGACCGGAAGGTAGCGAGCGCTGAGGTTTAATGCAAGGAAACGCAAGCAAGGCGGATTACGATAATTTTTGTGGGACAAGATAATCCCGAAAGGGCGCAAACTTTTCTAAGACGGTATGCGACATTGTCCGGTGCCACATGCACTCGATTTCCAAGGGTGCCAAATAACATGGAGGCATGTTGGCGATTGTGCAACGACATCGCACTAACGAAGATGGAATGACGAAAATGAATGATGTCGATGGAACGGCACGGGTGGCCTGACGGCAACCAGAACATGATTACGAGAGGACCATTCTGGTTGATGACGATGGTAGAACAACGAACGCGTGATGGTGATGACTCGACAATTATTGAATGACGATGAGCGCATGACAGAGGTGGTGAGATGACGAACGTGTGATGACATCCGGGATACGAATCTGGAATTTCGGCGATGGGCGTGTACTCGACGGCATGGAGATGGCGGTATCACAGTGAATGGATGATAGCTACTGTCTGACGACGAGGCAAAGGCGACGATGACATGACAACGGTGGCACTATTATGAATAAATGACACCCTAGCTATGACAGATCCCGAAGGAATGAGGAGGGCAGATCTTCAAAGGCAGCATCACGACGATTTATTAACTACGATGGGATGATTTTGCTGGCGTGTTGACAATGGTAAAACGTCAGGATGGCCATGACAAAATTACAATACTATGGCGACGCTATGAGGACAATGACATGCTGACTACTGTATTACGAAGCATGTTTGAGATGGATGCCATGAAGACAATGGCATCACGAAGGTCGGCTGGCGAAGCTTGCGGGACGGCGATTGCACGACTACGACGGCGTGACAGTTATATAACAACGGATGAGTAATAGCGGCTTTCTGCCGATTATGGTATAACCACGGCGGTACAATCATGTAAGAGTGACGACAGCACAATCAAGAGAGAATGACCCCCAAAATGAGATATCAGTAGAGCGATGAAGATGGTAGAATGACGGCGGTATCACAACAACCGCATGACGCTCCTGAAGTGGTGACGATGACAATACGACAGCGCAATGACACGTCATGCCGACAGTGGTGTAACGACGACTCTGTGTGGATAATTGCAAGACGCTGACCGTATGATGATAGTCGCATGAAAGAGTTAGAAGGACGATGAAATGCCCGCGACGACATCGCGACAAGGGTCCAGCACCAAATGCATAACGACGATGGTATGGTGACAGTAAAATGATTACAATCGCATGACAACGGTACCCGGACAATCGGATGATGACTAGTTTGTTGACAGTGATGTAACAGTGACTACATAGGAAGCCTCTATGACGACAATTGCATGACGACGATGACATGATGATAAGGGCTTGACGAGAGCGATTGACAAAGCTGGAATGACAACGATGAAACGACCATAACGGCATCATTACTACATAGACATAACAGTGGCCGAAGCTTCTAAATGCTCGGGCCCACGATGTAGGCCTAGAAGGCGTGAAGATGACGACATGATCAGTGTCAAATGTCAAAGCTGGAAGAACGACAATTCGGCGATTATTACGACATCACGACTGCGATCACACACCTAGTAGACCACGATCGTAGACAACTGGGTCGCCGTAAGAAGCTGAATAGATCGATAAATAGGCTCAAACACCCAAAAGGTTGTTGGGAGCTCGATTTAGCGGAGGCAAGTAATACGCGTTTTGACAGTTTGAGGAGAAAGAGTAGACTGGCTTTATTTCACCGTGAAACAGGTTTGCAGAGTGGCAGTGGTGGCGCCCCTCTCGGGCAGCCACCACGCGTCCAAAGAAAGATTAGGGGGCAATGACCCACACGTGGAGCCCCGGCGAGGATGATGGGTGTCTGAGTGTAAATGACAGAAGGAATGAAGCGTTACTGGTCAACATACGCTGGTTTCGCGCGTTCGCAAGCCAGTGTATGTTCCTTTGCCGTGTACGCCAATCTTGAAGGTTGTCTCTGAACGCGAAACCACACGAAAGGGGCCTTCGTAGGACGGAGTCAGCAGTGGCTTGATAGAGTCGCGCCGCAGGAAGACTTGCGTGGTTGTTTCCATTGTCGGAAAACTAAACCAAGGCTACCAGTGGGCGATACGTGGGGGTGTAGACCGAAGTTGGTCGAGCCTGGAACGTAGCCTCTTTAAGTACACCGCCACTGCTGGCGGAGTGCCTTGCTGGGTGCCGAAAAACTGTCCTGGAGCGCGGATTGCTGATCCATATAGCATCTCGGCAGCGCTAATTCCAAGGCCACCCTTTATTGTTATTCGCAGCCCCAGTAGTGCTAGGGGTAGCCTTTCCACCCTGTGCTGTCTGTCGAGGGTGGCAGTCAACGACGCCTTTAGTTTCGGTGGAGACGCTCTGCTATGCCATTGGTGTGTGGGCGGCAAGTCGGGGTGTTATGTAGGCGCGTGCCGAGCAGTCTTGCCAAGGCAGAAAAAAGCGAGCTTTTGAATTGTCGGGCTTGGTCTGTAGTTATTCGTCAAGGGAACATTACCGCGATGCCCACGTAGCAACAAATGCTTCCGCCACTGTTTCGGCCGTGAGGTCTTTCAGAGCGTCGCGTCAGGCCACTTTGGGTACTGGTAGACACACATGAGAAGGCATCTGAAACCTTGGCAGAGCAGAAGAGGCCCCACCAAATCTAAATACACGTGATTGAAACGACTCTCTGGTGGTTGAAATGGCTGCACCACTAAATACGTGCGCCGGGTCGCTTTCATGGTTTGATAGGCTTGGCAGCTTCTTGCCCAGCTTCGAACATTATTTTTTATCCCTGGCCAGACAAAGTGGTCTGCGATAAGCCTCTGTGTCGCTCTGATGCCGGGATGGCTTAGCCCGTGCAGTGAATTTAATGTTGCCGATGCTCTGGTTCTGAGTACAAGGAACTGTTGATCTTGAAAACAAAGTTTAACGGCTTGTGGTCGGTGAGATTGTAAAAGTATAGCCTTCAAGAAAAATAGAAGTACTTGACAGCACAATAGATGGCCAACATCTCCCTCCCGAAGGTGCTGTAGCAAGGTTCTGTGGGTAGAAGGTACTATGAAAAGAAACTCAGCAGCCTCCAGTTTGTACCATCCTGCTGCGGTAGCACCACGCCAACTGCTGTGGTCAACGCGTCCACCATAAGGCGAGCTGGCGTGTCGGGCCACGGATGAATCAGCAACGCTGCAGTAGCCAAGAGCGTTTTGGCTTCTTGGAAGGAGTGTTCCTGCTGCGAGAACCAGCGGAATGTAGGCAGTTTTTGGCGCAAGTCCGTAATCGACTGAAGAAGTTGCGGACAGGATGGTATGACGCGCCTGTGCAAATTGATGAGCCCCAGAGACTAGCGCAACTTTCTTATGGAGGTTGGAAAGGGGAAGTCCTCCATTGCCCCCACCCGTGACTCCACTGGCTTGATGCCTTGGGCTGAAATGCCATGGCCGAGAAAGTTCAGGGCTGCAACTCCGAAAATTTATTTCTGAAGCTTTAGGACTAGGTCGTGCTGATCCAGTCGCTCAAATAGAAGGCGAAGATGCTCTTCGTGTTCTTCGTCTGTGCGACTTGCAACGAGTATATGTCGTCAAGGTAGAGAACAAGGAACTGGATTCCGCGCGTAACCTCGACTATGAACCTTTGAAAAACTTGAGCCGCATTCTTCAAGTCGTAAGGCATGCGGAGAAACTCAAACAGGCCAAATGGAGTAGGAATTGCTGTCTTCGGAATGTCGAAATGCTAGAGGAAGGACGAATAACGCCCAGCTGAAGCATGTGTTCGAACTCATGGTTGGCGACTTCCAACCTCCGTCCCATGAGTTTCCGTGGCCGCGCGGTGGCAGGTGGGCGGCTGGTGGTGATACGATGCGTCACCTCGTTTTTGATGGGAGTGCATCGCTTCCGGGCTTCGTGAGCTGCAGACACTCAGCGAATACCTTGTTGTATGTTGAGACTGGCCGAAATGTACGTATGCCAGATTAGGTGAGGTTGAAATGCAGGGGCCCTATAACGTAAGCCTAATCCAATAACTTCTGGCCAATAATAGTGGATTATCGGCAAAGAGGCGTAGAACCAGAAATAAGTATTTCTGTTTTGTTTGGTAGAGTCATGAATAATCAGCGTGTACACGTCATGTCAGATTGGTAGCTATGCCGGTTTTTCTGATGTCGCATGAAAGACAGGCGTCGAAAAGACGAGTTCAAAAGACAAAAGACAGGTCCAAAATGTTTTGACCAATTGCGGGGGGGGGGGGGAGGGCTGATTGCAGAATTTGGAATAGAAAAGTTTGGACTAGTACAACGAGGGATGTGACATTATCATTTAGGCGCCTATCGCGATCACTAACATCTAGGTTGAAATGGCTGAGGTGGTCCGCTCCCAGTATGGCAAAGGTGATGTCGGTTTTCACAAACACCCATCTGTACAAGCGCCAGTGTCCAATGTCTGTCGTTATTGACCGGAGCCCATACGACGCGATGGCAGTGTTGTTCGCCGCGTGGAGTGCGGGTGTGGACTTGCCGCGTTGGCGATCTGTGGCAGTCGCGGGAATGATAGACATCTCGGCTCCGGTGTCGACGAGGAGCCGGGTACCAGTGATGTGGTCAACCACGAACAATAGGCGACTTGCGCAAGAGCCGATGTCGCATGCCGCCGTTAGCGACTGGCAGGTGCGTTTTCCGTCCACGAACGGGGCTGGGTGCAGCGACTTGCTTGTTCGTGAAACGGACGGTGATACCAACACAACTACTGCGGCGCGTCCGTAGGTGAGCTGCGAGACTGTGAGGCGAATGCTTTCGCCGAAGCTGGTCGCCAATGTTTTCACTCGTCGTCAGCTTCTCCAGTCCACTGGTAAGGCGATCGACTCTTTCCTGCAGACGGGGAGTTGGTCTTCTGGCCTTGAGACTCTCGCAGCTGTGATAGGTAGCTGTGAAGCGGACGAGCAGTCGCATATTCTATCAGGGAGTGCAGCTAGCCGATCGAGACACGTCTTATTAGAACCCGCGAGCTCCATGCGTGGGGACTGGGGAAAACGCCGCAAGAACTGCTCGCACAAAATTGGAAGGTTGTTCTCGTTGACTGTGTGGCCACCCAGCAACTGACGCAACCGGTGCAGGAGTTGTCACCGTCGATCGTTGGTCGCCGAGTGCCTCGGAGAGGAGCTGTTGAAGCCTACTCTATTGCGATGGTTGGACGCGCTGCAAGACCATACGTTTTAGGTCGTCGTATGCTGTGACCGAAGGCGTATCCGCTAACAATTCGCCTATAGCTTCGCCGATGATGGAGGGCAACGTGGCGACGACGTGCAGGCATCTTTCTGTTTGTGAGGTAATGCGCCGGAGTGGAAAACGGGCATCTACTTGTATAAACCAAGCTCGAGGATTATTTTGCCCAAAGTTGGGAAGATGAAGCTCGGTGGCGACGACAGGAGACGTAATCGTGTCGTCTTCTCGTGTCGACTAGGAGCAGCGCGTCGTCCATGTCAGTGTTCGAAAAAAAAACATAAATGTCCTGGGTCACCGTTTGTTGGAAGCTCGGTTTAGCGGAAGCAAGTAGCACAGGTTTTGGCAGGCTAATGACAACCAGCGCACTGGCTTTATTCCACAGTAAAACAGGCTTGCCGAGTGGCAGTCGTGGCGCCCCTGTCGGGCAGCCACCTCACGTCCCATGAAAGAGCAGCGGGCAATGACCCCTGCTTGGAGGCCGGACGAGCTAATTCAATTTCGTAGAAGTGGGGGACAAAGCTCAGTGACAGACGATCGCTACAAGGTCAAGTAGCACTCATCGCATTAAATATCAAGTACGTAGGCGTACGCTACAGAAGCTGTGACAGCACATGTTCAAGTGATAACATAGGCAAGAGTTAACTAACATAAGCAGAAGGTTAAGTAAAAAAACTTGATTAACAGAGGAAATATACTTTGCAGACAAGAGGAGCTTATTCACGAATTGCCGCGTGCATGTTATATAGGGTGGATATGGGTTGAAACTGAATTGAAAATATTGCATTAGATTTTATTTGCGGAGAAAAATAAATAATAGATCTTTGAAAATATCAAGTGATAACAAAGAGGTGACACTTTTAACACCTTCAGAATAAGCGTCAACGGAATAAAGTTGAGGTGTGCTGCCTTTTGCCGCTATGTAAAGAAGAGGGCAGGGCTTTTCGTCTTTAATTATCCTGTGCGCGAAGGTTCAACAGAACTTGCAGAACATTTCAATTGAGGAAACATACTCGCAGTGGCCCTAAAACACTTAATAGGACACAGATCTGGAAGTTTAGCCATCAAATGTATTATTGTATTGGCGAGTTCCAGAGTAAATGCATCGAGGTACAGAAATAATTCTGCAGCTGAAGATGAAACAACGTATAAAATATTAAAGGCGAACATTCCGATCGTAAATAAAAGGGATACCGCTAACGTGATTAATATGTAAATCACGCGTACATGGTAACGAAGCAGTGATCGATGGATAGATGTTACACACTGAGTTCACATTACACAAAAAACGAGGAAACACTTCGCGAGATGTATGGGACCTTAGGATTTGTTCCCACATAGCAGGAATTCAGTTTTCTGCACGTGGAGACACGATATCGCACGTACAGTATAATTTTAGAAGGCTCGACAGTATCGTTGCATTAAAATAACTATGACTGTAGCGGAACACCGAAGTGCAGCATGAAATGCTGGATTTAATTAGTTAAAGAGGACATGTGATGGACAAGAATATGTGTTAGGTAATATGAATACTAATATTAGGCACAATATAAAAAATAACTAGGCAACTTTCTACCATGCTTCACTGCAATTGAGTGGTTACCGCGTATAAGATTACCCTGTTTTCTCTACCTATAGGCGCTATAAACATTAGACTCAAATTTACAGGGTTTCCACCCATGAACTAGTAGAATTCAGCGCTTCGATGCGTAGGAATTTATTGTACTCTCTGTCCTGACGGCCGAGCTTCAGTCATCCCCTCTTGGCGGAAGGGCAACCGTCGTATGCTTCGAGCTTCAAAGTATAGCTTATTTAGTTTACAGCAGTAATTTCAACCTTCCCATTGTAATCAAGTGCTTCTGGGCAAGCTTATCAATGTCTGCCAACTGTTAATTGTTTAAGAATTGCCGAGAGACATTCTCTACTGGGGAAAACGTCCATGAACACACGTCTGTAGAAAAGGAGACGCTGTGCTCAGTCGTTTCAGACGAGGTAATGAGACACGTATTAATTTCTGCAGATTCATATCTTAGTTTTATAAGCTATACAAAAATAATCATGACTATATACTGGCTTCCTTCTCAACACAGCCTACCAATTCCACAGACAGCAAACCGTAGAATTATTTGAGCTTCCCAGCCAATCACAACTGCTTTTCTCCACATGTGTGCCTTTCTCACTAGTCGGCAATCTGACTGTTAAGATTTTTAATAGCCAACAAAAGTATTAGAATTCATCATATCTGAAGGGTGTTCGGGTTTGCTAACATAATCAAAAAAACACGTGGTGCCGTTTTCATAATCGCAATAGAGGGGAGTGAAAAACTAAAGCCAGACCTAATGATTATCGAACATCATTTGCTGTCATGATGTTTTTCTCATGCGTCATGCTGAAGGCCTCCATAATTTCAACTTTTTTCTTTTGCCATAGAGTCAATGGGAAAATTATTTTCTATTGCCTTCTGTTCACAGTCAAGAACGTATTCGTTTGTTTTCTTGGACTGAAATTTTCCTATTCTTGGTTTCTTCTCGGCAATGCAGGAAAACGGTCATGCCCAGGAGAGGTGTTTGCCTCAATGGAGATATTCCTGCTAGTGATATTCCTTCTACAAAAGTACCGTGTCGTCCTGGACCACCCACTACAGTAGGACCTCGACGACACTAGCACGAGTCTTGACAGATTGGGTCATGTTAAAGTGAGATTTGTGCCACGTCATTCAGCTGAAGCTTGATGTTCTAAAAAAATAGTGTATTCACGATTCTAAGTGCACGATTCAAGACTTCAAAACAGCAGCCTAAAAAAGTTATGCAGGTCATTCATCAAATAAGTAAAGGGTTCTGCGCTTCACAATAGTCTGTAAAAGCTAGCATAATAACGTTCACTATGTTTCTTTAATATCCTCTAAAATTTCTCCAAGACCTGTACCCTGAGCTGATGGTCACTTTAGGCACTAGGAAGAAACATTCTAGCTTAGCTGATACTTCATTCATCAGCCCTTTTTTAGAATTGCTATTTGTATACATATTTACCAAGTGATGCGAAAAGGCAGCCTATGGCAAAAGCGCTTTGCCAGATGCTTTGTTTTAGGTTCGTTATATAATTACTCTCAGCTCATAGCATCAATTCCATATGGTGAATAAAAAGGCAAGTAACACAACAAGGATGTCGTGTCTCATTTTTCAGTAACAGATTGGGTAGCGAAAATTGACATAGTAATCATATAGGCAAACATACGGAGAACAGTGCCAAACTAAAATGCCTAATGACTTCCCTTTTGTCAGCAATTACGCCAGGTGTATTTGAAGCAACACTGTACTTTGTTGTGTTTGTGTAAAATATTTTTCGCCATCTTGGAAGTACTGCGGCAACTGACATTTGTGGCCACGCAAAACTGCTCTGGTTTCTCGTCACACGTTTAGTGTTTGGATATTTTCACCGGTGTAGTTTGGAAATGGATATTTATAGAGAGGGTTAGCGATAACTCAGGTGAGGGATCACCGAGATATATAATATCCACATACCGTCCCTGTGGTTAGGCGAATCATAAATAACGGACTTGCTGTGTCACCGGTAATAACTAATTGAGCCCTTAATATCGCTCCGTACAGCATGTAAATGGACGCTTTGTAGATATTGAAAACAGAGACTCATGTCCGTTGGATGCGAACTAAAAATCGAACTGCTGAGATGACGCTGGCACGAGCCCTCACTTCACGCGTTCTCAGCGTCTCTTAATCTTGCTCAGTGCGGCCGTGTTGCAGCGCCTGCAAGAGGTAGATCCACCGTATAGGTCGTCCGACAGGCTGGCAGTTCGACAGTAACATCAGGAAGGACTGCGCAATGCCGTCTCTTCCTGGAAACGCCTTAACGATGCGGCCTATTTCCCGCGTCAGAGCCAGCGCGTTTATGCCATAGATGACGTCAAGACCCCCACCCTTTAAGTTCGATTGCGGCATTGCCTTGCTGGGCTGGGCATCCAGCAGTAACAGAAGGTATTTCGTAATTCCATCCGCCACTGCTTCCAAAGACACCGAAGGAATTGTTCCCGATGCCTAGTTCATCGTCGAAAGTCAGAGGCAGATATACTAAGATCACGCCATAGGGGAACAAATCACAGCTTAATTTCAGGACCCGATACGCGCGTACATATTTTCCAAATTCACTGAAATGAAATTTAACACGTTTCTTAGACTTCAGAAGCTGCCGATATGGTCCTTAACGAATATTCTTCAGGAAAGAACAATGTTGCACTTTTGATCCGTGAAACGCAGATGATGTACTTACTGACGAAGAAGAGGGAGATGCCGAAATCGCTCAGGTTGATGCAATGCCAAACCTAGTTTTAGGTAAAGGAGAGGTTCACACTTCATATATACATGAAAATGAACATGATGACGATGCTATAGTTCATTCCAAGGCAAAAAAGCGCGTAGAAGCGATTAAGTGGAAGCGCGCTAAGAAGTACAGAAGCTCCACGGGCAGCTCAGCCGCTAGCCCTTGAGGGCAACACTTGCCGAATTAGTTGTGAAAAACCCATTTCTGCCCTGAACTCGCTTGTTCAAAAAGGGCAATATTGATCTGATATTTGAAGAATCGAACCCATATGCGCAACACTAGAATAAGTAAACCATGGAGCTCAGTGAAGAAGATGTTTTTTTTTTCAATGTGTAGTAGTTTCATTCTTCAGTGGGTTGCCAACGCTTCATCGTACAGACCTTTACTAGTGAAAAGCTGAAGACCTCAGTGTACCGCTCCTATGGCGTACAATGAGTCGCGCCAAATTTTGTGAAATCAAGAAATAAATTCATGCTGCTGATAACACATTGCTGGAGAAAGGAGAGAAAATGTAGAAGATACGGCCGCTTTTGCGGCTAGTCAATGCTTCGCTCCAACTGTTCGGAATGTTCTCAACCAATCTCAGTTTTGATATGCAAATGGTAGCATGTTTTGATCGGCACTGCTACAAGATGTTCATGAAAAGAAAACCTCCACGCTTTCACTATAAGCTGTGGATTTTCTCAATATAATCAGGTTACACCATTCACATTGGCGTTTATTGCAGAAAATCTGATCAGTAGAACGTAAAAGAGCCACGGGTAATGCTCGTCGTAATGAATGCACTGAAATGTGTAGAATCGCCAACAAACCACATCAATTTCATGATAAATTCATCTACATCTCACTCTCTACTACAATAGCTGAAAATGCAAAGGTTTCGAGCTACTGGTAGCGTTAGAGAAAATCGACTGGAAAAGTGCCCGATAGAAGTTTCAAAAGAACTTCCCAAACGATACAGACAATTTTTTGACTACGTCTGTGAAGGTCAAATTCTCACTGTGAAGTGGAACGACAAGGGGATTTACATTGCAACAAATTGCGACGCAGTTCAAGCGACAGCAACTGCCAGCGGCTACGGCCAGGAGCGAAAGAGGGTGAACATCCAACAGCCGAATGTCATGAATACACCAACCACACCGGAAGCGTAGACCTTCTTTACATATTTATTAGCATCTATCAGCCACGCATTCACGGCAAGAATTGGTACGGGCTTTAGCTAAGCAACTTACAGGTGACAATTCGTGTCGCTGCTCGGAGTCACTACGTAGAACTTGGAAGTACTCCAGAACTTCAACTATTTGCAAGACCAGTGGTACAAGTTTCAAGTTTATTGCTTCATTCATTAGTAGTACATATATGCAGTAGAAGTTATACAGAAAGAGGTCCCACAGTTAGAAACTGCAGTGGGACCTCTTGTTCTTAGGTACATAATGATATATAAATAAAAAGGCGTCAATTGCGGTTATGAAAAAAGAACGGAACACACAATTTCTACAGCATTCAAGCAATGAAACCTACGGCCACACATCACAACATAAAAAAATGTTCATAATAAGGAACATCAAAAATACATCAAAGAAGAGATGCAGCTTACAAGGCATTAATATAACCTCTCCGTGAACGTTGGTAGGACGATAATGTAGGTGAGGATTTCACGTGAGCAGGTAAATTATTCCACATTTTCATACTAACAAAACCAATGGTTAGTTTTCCATAGTTCAGTCAGATCCTACGAATCTGCCCCCATCAATTTCCGCTTTGATATTGTCAGTGAGGGTGAATAAAGCTAGGTTAGTATAGTATCCAGCAAGAAAACCAAACTGTCTTGGTGTTAATAGTTGGAACTGGTCCAAGCATTTAAATAGGCGCTGTGCTACTAGTTTTTCTATTGTTTTACTGAAACACGGCAGACCGATATATGCCTATAGTTTGCTAGTAAGGTGGCGTCTCCTTTTTTGTGCACAGGAATAATTTTTGATTTTTTCAAGTCAGTAGAAAAAACGACACTTTAATGATTAAATTGACAACGTGACTGGACGCTTCACCTATGCTTTCAACAATTTCTTTGACATGATACGAGCATATGGAATCTAAACCAGGGCTACAGTTTTTAAGATTCATAATTGTTGCGCGTATTTCACTGGGTGTAGTTGGGAAGAGATAAAATGATTGTTGAGCCAAGCTCGACAGGTGAGCGTCATTATCGCCTTGGATATCAGCCACAGTAGCAAAAGAGTTGCTGAATGCGCATGCAATATCTTCAGGATTTGTAATTACGCAGTCTTTTTCTTGAATATTATTTATTGTATTCCTCGTGGGTTTCTTATTCAGAAACGCATGAAGTATCGGCCATTGCTTTCGGGAATCGTTCCCGGCTTGATTTATTAAATTTTAATAGTAAGTTTTCTTCGCTTGTTTAAGTAGATATGTCAGTAAGGTCCAAAACATCTTGTACCGAAGCCTAAGTGATTGATTAAATGACCTATTTTTGTATTCCCGATACAGATTTTCTTTCTTGCGCATGCTCTTCAACAATACTGGTGTAAGCGAAGGGCTTGAAGGGGAGGCAAAATATTTAAGGCACCTAACTATTGTTGTTGC
Organism: Dermacentor variabilis; assembly: GCF_050947875.1. Classification (NCBI taxonomy): domain Eukaryota; kingdom Metazoa; phylum Arthropoda; class Arachnida; order Ixodida; family Ixodidae; genus Dermacentor; species Dermacentor variabilis. Next base: position 45,998,492 of record NC_134574.1, read on the forward strand.
TGAGGATATACAAGCTTTAATTATGCCAGAGAACTCATTATAAATAGCTTCAGCGTCATTTATAGATGTTACGCTAGACCAATCTTAACTGTTAACTAGCTCTATGGAATGTTCTTTGTCAAACCTGGATTTTGTGTACCAAGTTTCCAAGGCCTGATTAAGACGTGGTAAATAAAGCACAATTTTAAAGTGGTCGGTTATGATGATTCGTACAATAAAAGCGTCATGGGATAAAGCAGGTTTTTAGTGCATGATCGATGAGAGTACACGAGTTGGAGACCCACTTAGTAGGTAGTTGTAACACAGACTCGATACCGTATCGATGACAGATGCTAATGTATTCTCTGCTATATGCGCAGTCCTCATCCAGAAGATTCATGTTTATGTCTCCCATCATAACCATGTTCTCGTTTTCCTTTGAAACAGTGTACAAAATTTCATCCCGAGCGCAGCAAAATGTGTTTACCCTAGAGCTCGGTGATTGCTAGATGCAGCGAAATAGACTGTTTTTTTTTCAGCGGTATTTGAAACATGAATTATTGATTGCAATCAGTACTGTTTCGTGGTCGGGCATACTAAGGTTTAAACCTAACCAGCGCTTGTAATGTATACTTTGTGAAATAAAGACTGCGGAACCGCCGTGGCTGCATGACACGCGCTGACAGTATTCCGAAGTGTACGATGGAAATGGAAACGAATTCTTTTCGCTATCACTTAACTTGTCTCTGTTACACAAACCAGTGAAAAGGTAATATCCATCGATGATAACACCAGATGAAATTCATCATAGTCTTTTTTCGGACTTCTTGCACTGAAATGGATAGCTGAGCAACTGGAATTTGACAACAAGGCCTATTGACTAAGCGGCTCATTTCTTGCTAGTTACCAGGTTTGTAGCTAAATAAATGGACGATATTATGCTCACTTGGTAATGACGGTGAAGGAAACATCGAAACTGAGAATGTCGAAACTACCGTTTTATCGGGCAACCTTGTGCCCTCAAAAACAGGCTACACTCAGAGAATGGTGACAGCGGCGAATGCAGTCGACGATCGCGGAAATTCAGATTACTGGGTCAAGCGCGCCTCCTTTTATATACCAGTCATCGAAGGTTCCGAAGTAAGCGCTGGTGCCAGCGTGTCTTCCAGGAAGTTCTACACCATCGCCTTTGCGCGTACTACCGTCGTGCGTACTGAAATCGGACTACACAAGCTTCAGTGACAACAAACAACGCTTAACCATCGATAACATTCGGGAAACTTCCGATACTTGCAGGCGCGTCTTGCGCTGTGCGATAACATTTGTTAGGCGGTGAAACGTTGTCACTCGATAAAGGTAAACAAATACACGTGTCAGTCCCACCGTCTAAAGATAATCGACTCGATGCCACAAACAAACAAAAGTAAGAGACAAAAACACCCGCAGCAAAGAAACAACACAATAGGGAAGTGCCTCAGCGCGCGTAAAGGGGCTTAAGACGCACCACGTGGAGCACTTCAGATCGTGCGCGGTGCCGCTGTGAGTGCGAAATGCCGCCGCGCACGACCTCATACTACAACACACCAATACGTCGGATGATCTTGTAGGTTCTGAAATAGCGCCGAAATAATTTCTCACGGAGTCCTCGTCGGCGTATTGGGGTCGAAACCGAAACACGGTCGCCGGGCTGATACTCCACGTAGCGTCTTCGGAGGCTGTAGTGTCGGCTGTCGGTACTCTGCTAGTTCTTGAAACGTAGGCGGCCAAGCTGTCGGGCCTCTTCAGTGCGCTGTAGATAGGTGCCACGTCAAGATTCTCTTCGTTGGTGACATGCGGCAGCATGGCCTCGAGCGTCGTCGTCGGCTTCCATCCGTAAATCGTGATCTGTATTGTTTCTTGCACCGCGGTGTTCTAAATGAAGGCCACGTACAGCAGGGCCGCATCCCAGGTGTTGTGATCGATGTCGACGTAGATTGCTAGCTTGTCGGCGAGGGCTTTATTGAGACGCTCGGCAACACCTTTCATCTGTGGGTTGTGGGCAATTGCCCTCGAGTGGTTTGTCTGACTATACTGCAGAATGGCTTGTGTGAGCGCCGCTGCATAGGCCAATCCTCTATCGGTGATGAAGACTTCTGGGGAGCCATGTCGCAGCAAGATGTTCTAGACGAAGAATTTCACCACTTTGGCTGCCCTTCCTTTCGGCAGAGGTTTCGTTTCAGCGAAGCGGGGGAGGTAGTGTGTCGCCACGACGATGCACGTATTTCCAGTTGTTGACGCCGGAAGGTGTGGTTTGCACGCAATCAAGTGCGTCAAGAAAAGGGCCTCTATTGAACGAAACACACTCTTTTATATACATACTATCAAAGGGGGTACAGCCAACTGAGTGCGCGTGTGCATGACAGTGCATTGCGTCACATCTCCATTTTTTATTAAATCAAAATCACTCAAGTTTTGGCATCGGGTATCTTCGTGGTGGTCGGTGGTTGTGTTCGCTTCTGCGTAATTGTGGCTCTGTGGTTCCCACCGTGAGTCAATGTTCTTGAGTGGGGGCCAATGAGTCTGCCGCAGGAGTGGGTGTTATACGGAGGTGTTCTCTGGTGTGCTGCAACTGAAGCCCATCTTCGGTTTTGATAATGTAGGCTCTCGGGCTGTTGGCAGGATTGACAACTGTTGCAGGGGACCAGGTTTTTGATGGCACGCTCTACACTGTGACGTGGGAGCCACAGGTAGCTCTGGCAGAGGTCTTGTGCCTTGGTTGTAGAAGAAACGTTGTTTATTCCTGATGTCGTGGAGCCGCCGTTTCATCATCCCTTCGTATGGTTTGCGGTCGCAGGTGGCTTTCGGTGACTGGTAGCAGCGTCCTCGCCGTATCGGAGACCCCAAGTAAGAATCGCGAGGCGTATTTCTTCTCCACTCAAGCAATGCAGCACAAAAGTCCACTGTACCATACCGATACCGCTTCAGTTGTTTTTTTGGCTTCTTGAATGGCACGTTCAACCATTCTGTTTGATTGGGGGTAATAAGAACTGGAACGGATCTGGGGCAAACCAATCTTACCGACAAAATCACGGAAGTTCTGGCTGCTGACTGGCGGCCCATTGTCGGCGCATATTCGCTGGGGGAATCCTTGTGTGGCGAATATGTCGGTGGAAGCAGCAATCACCTTGTCGGCTGGTGTCTGCACGGGCCTTAGTTCGAAAAAGAAAGAAGTCAACAACCTCCGAGTAATCTATGCCATTGTGACAGCAAATGTTGGCTCCTACAACTTGCGAAAGTAATCTTGGAATTTCATGATTCACCATTGGCAAGCGTCGATTTCGAGGCTTGTGTTTCTGGTAGGTCTCGCAGCGTCGGGCAACTTCTATATCACTGTTTATAGAAGGCCAAAAGAGCACAGTTCGGGCACGTACCTTCATCTTATCAGCTCCTCCGTGCGCGGCATGAAGGCACGCGGGTACTTCTCTGCGCATATTAACAGGAATGATGAGGCGCTGACTCCGGAACATGCGACTTTCTTGCGTATATAGCTCGTCACGGAAGCTCCAGTAGCAACGTAGTTCGCAACTGATATCAGCTTTGCTGTCCGGCCACTGCGTGCTAGCATACTGTCGAAGCGGCACCATCACTGGGTCCTCGTCGGTCTCTTGGAGAACATGGCTCAGCCGACTATCTGAAACCTGAAGACAAGCGACGGTATTCACATGGTAATTCAGGCACTGTTCTTTCAGTAGCACTTTGCTCAGGAATTGCGATAAAGCGTCAGCGACAAACAGCTTCTTTCCAGGTGTGTATTTGCCGACTATCGGGTACCTTTGCAAGCTGAGGCGCATGTACTGAAGTCGTAGAGAGCATTTGCATAACTGTTTCTTAAATATCATCTATAGTGGCTTACAATCCGATTCCACTACAACTTCAGGCTGTGCGGAAAGATAGTCAGGAAATCTTTAACAGCCTTGAACAATTGCCAGCATCTCTTTTTCAATCTAGGCATAACTTTGCTCCGTTTATGTCAGCCAACGTGAACAGTACGCTAGTGGATGCCCATCCTTTATAATTACTGCGCCAATTCCGTTCTGGCTGGCGTCTACCAATAGCTTGATCGGTTTGTCCTTCTGGTAGTAGCTTAATGCCAGAGCTGTGGCAAGCGCTTCCTGTAGAGACTTGAAGCTTGCTTCCCAAACGGTCTTCCCCAACGCACGCGACATTTTACCTTAGTAGTTCTCGAAGTGGCGCTGTTACGTATGGAATATTCGGAATAAAGCGACACAGAAAATTTACCATGCCCAGGAACGTCTGCAGCTCCTTCTGGTTGCTTGGCGTATGGACATGCAAGGATGTCTTCTAGCCGGTGTGGATCCAAACTCAGCCCGTCACGTGTCAGAACATGTCCTAGGTATCGGACAGATTCCTGTAAAAAACAGCATTTGTTCTCGTTCAATTTCAGGTTGTACATTTGGCATCGTCGCAGGACGTGTACAAGATTTATGTCATGTTCGCTTCTCATTCTGCCCCACACTAGAATATCGTCCTTGACAACCGCTGCGCCTTCGAGGCCTTCTAGTACCCGACGCATCCCACGCTGAAATATTTCCGGTGCGGACGAGATTCCAAATGGCATGCGTAAAAACCTGTAACGGCCGTAGGGAGAGCTCATTCTGCAGATTTTGGAGTTTTCTTCATCTAGCTTTATTTGCCGGAAACCGGAGGCTGCGTCCAAAGTTGTAAAGTACAGCGCGCCACTGATCGAAGGTGGTCAGAAGGATCTAGGCAATTTCGCACCTTCTCTCCTTTAGTGCCGACGACCCTTTTGCTGGCCCACTCCGTGGGCTCTGTCACTTGCGCTATTACTGCCGATGTCTCCATGCGGTCGAGCTCTGCTTTCACCTTGCTTTGCAATGCTATTGGAATCCGCCATGCTGGTTTCACCACTCCCTAGGAACTAGGCTTGAGCTTCATCTGGTAAACTGTACCCTCTAATATACCTAGGCCCTCGAACACGTCTTCGTAAGGCTTTGCAGCACCGTAAAGGTCTAGTTGCTCGACAGAAGAGTCTCTTTGGAGTAAGCCTAACTCTTCAGCAACTTCGCCGCTCAATGTCACGGCAACTTCGTCTTCCACAACAAAAAAGTCTGTCTGAATCTTGCTTTCTCTCGTTGCAACTTCGAGACAAGCTTGTTTCGTTGCTTTTTTCTGGAAACCAAATGTTTAAAACTACGTTGCAGTTATGTGGCTGCTTGTTTGTTATTTTCTGCAACTGGCTGTGCGCGATAATGAGCAGGCTGTGCCTGTGTCCAGCTTGCAAAAAACTGAATTTCCTTCGATCTGAATGGTAGCCGTCCAGCGGTAGTCTTTCCCACGGGCGTGCATCAGTGGCGTAGCCAGAAATTTCGTTCGGGGGGGAGGGGCTCACATTTCAGCTCGGCCTCCTCCTAAGAGGAAACATTAGCTCGGATGCTCCCATATAATTACACGTAGAATGAGAACTCGTTTTTCTCGGCAACCACTGTACCAAATTTGATGGGGTTTGTTGCATTTAAAAGAAAAGCGTAAATTCTAGTGACTGTTTGTTTCGAATCTTCAATTTAGGTTGTCAATATTTTATTGAAATATGGCAAAAATCAAACTCTTGAGAAAACGAAACAGTGAAGTTTACAACTCTGTCAATCAGCAATGAAAATTGATATCGCAATTCTGTGAATTGCACATAATAGTACATATACAGCGGACAAAATTGATACGTTACGCATGTGTCTAAAAATTTGCTATTATGGAAATACGGCTCTTGCAGAACCCTTGTACATAACATAGCCAATTCTCGTAAAATACAAATAGACATACAGAATTTGTCCGCTTTGAATGGTGTAATTGATGCCGTTTACAGAACCGCGATATCTGTTCTTGATGAAGAGCTATTAATTTGTAAACCTTGTCCTCTTTTTTTTTCGAAGTTTCGAATTTATTAAAATATTTTAAATAATGTTCGGGCCCTAAATCCAGATTCCGCTTCCAAAAGACACTAGAATTTAACTTACTCTCTCAAATGCAACAAATTTCATTTAAAGCGATTCAGTAGTTATATCAGAAAAGCGTTTCTGCGTTTCTGCTAAAGCTTCCTCTTAAACAATTTGCCAAGGGATCAAATACATGAATAATAACTACATTGCCATTGCCAAAGATGCTGCAAACGAATTCTTCAACGTTACGCACTGCCAATACAAGTAAAATGTGTATTTTTTCATAAAATATTATACTCGTATGTGCCAAAAATTTTGCCCAGCATAACTGATGTCAATGCTACCATGTTTTTGTCTATTTTATAAGTAAAGAAAATATCACACGGACTTTAGAACTGCACCAGTACTAAAACAGCAAAGTAGTGCATGCCGCTGATATGAGAAATGTAAAGGCCATGAAATGAACAAGTTGAGGACAAATATGTTACAGAAACTTTGTCAATCAAGGTCCTTGTTTACATGTACATATGCAACGGCCAGTGAAAAATCTCAATGAGGCTGTCATTTGTTCCAATGTATTTACGCAGGAGCAGCTGTCACCGGTCGTGTATTGTGAGTAATAGCACCAAAATTATAGTCGCACCAGAGAGCACGTATAAAAAGCAGGAGTTCTGCAGAATATACGAGGGCGAGTCAAATGAAAGTGAGTCTATGCGAATATTTGACAAATGGGGTTCTTTATTTAAATGTAGCCTCCGTGAGCATTTAGACATTTGTCCCACTGACTAACGAGTCACGTAATTCCTGTTTCATAAAGCCCCTTGGGTTGCTGCTTCAAAATGTCTGCAACTGAATTTCATGTCATCGTCGGAGACGAATCTAGTTCCCTTGAGCTGTTTTTTCGGTTGCCCCAAAATGTGGAAGTCGCAAGGCGACAGATCTGGGATTTCCCACTTGAACTTCGCCAGTTTTATATTAACCACATCAGCGACGTGGGGACAGTCATTGTCGTAGAACAAGATCACCCGATTCATAAATTTTTCACGTAGTTTGTTCTTGATTGCGACGCGCAGCCGATCCGGCGTTTCACAATATCGGAAACAATTGCTAGTCTCTCAAGATTTAGCAAATTATATCAGTAATGGTCCCTGACGATCGAAAACTTAAAGTCAACAACACCTTTCCGGCAGAAATGATGGGCTTTGCTTTCTTTTGGGGTGTGAATTCGAAAGTTTCTATTGTAAGCTTTGCCGGCTCGTAGTAGTGGCAACCTTGGTTCGTCCACGATCACAATTGCAGACAAAAAATCTTCACCCTTATTGTGATACCGGATCAGATGAGTAAAGGCAGCGCCGAACTTCTCCGTATTCTGGCGGTGGTTCAAAATCTTGGGCATCCATTGCGCACAGAAGAGCCGATAACCGAGATGTTCATGCATTATGGCATGAACGGTGACGGTGAACCAAACTGTGATTGATGTTCACACGCTCTGCCAGTTCATCGATGCTTATCCTCCGTTCTTGTGTGATCAGCTCGTCAACCTTTGCAATTTTGTTAGTGACGATTGCACGATGGCTTTGGCCCGGTCTGTGATCGTCTTTGCAACTTTCGCGTTTTTCTTTGAATCGTTTGTTCTAACGCTTCACAGTGGCCAATGAAATGCAATGTTCAATGTACACGGCAGCCATACGGTGACTAATTTCTTTCTGGGAAACACCTTCAGCTGTCAAAAACCTCACTACACCACGCTGCTCAACTTCTGGAGCATCCATTGCGTCACGCAAGCATGTTCAACCAAGTGTATGAGCGCATTAAAGAACATTTATCCTCACACCTGCGGGCCACTTTTGTAAATGAGAGATGTCTGCGTGGTACGCGCAGGCCTTGCAGATAATGATCAGAACCATAATTGCGCCAGGTGGGTAGGCTTACATTCAGTTGACTCGCCCTGGTACATCAGAAATGCGAAGATACATAGATAAAGGGCGAAAAATTGCCACTGGAAACAAAGTTCACTGCATGCATACACAAAACCTCGCAAAAAGATATCTAAACAAACGTATAAGTCTCCAATAAATCATCGTATCTAAGAAAAACTCACGGCACACAATGGGTCAAACAAGGCAAGTAAACATGTTGCGCAATCACAGATTCACAGAATCCTTGATCGCGCCCCAATTCCACGCCCCCACATGTATCGCGCGCGACGGAAGGCGGCGCACTTGCTCCTCACTTCTCTTCCTTGCGCACACAAAACTGAGCCACTATCGTCAAATCACCCATCCCCACCCCTACGTATTCACTCGCACATACAGAATGCGGCGCGGGGTCACGATGTTATCGCTTTTGGACTTTATGCGGAACATGAGGGCGACAGCGACGGCAGGAATGCGCCTAGAGTCTCGATTTAATTGCTATCGCAATAATATAATAAGATTATCCGGCAGCTGGAGCATCCCATAGCCCATCACTTTCCGCAAATGAAGCAACAAAATAGAGCTTTCACCATGCGACAATTCGCTGCGCCACAACTGTTTTAGAGCGCAGCTCTTTGGCGTCCGTTCCTGGGTTTCGCGTCGTCGTCGGCGTTGTCGTCGGCCTCGTAACCAGCTCCGCCCCCCTTTCATCCCCCCAGCGCTAGCAGCGACCGACTGATACCGCTGGATGCCGCTGACGCCGCTAGAGAGTCAAGATAACGTGACTGCATAGAACACCGTCGCCGCCATGCAGAAAGAGGAGGAAAGGGTCCCCCCCCCTGTTCTTGTGTGGCGGATAGGGTGCTCTTCAGTTGCCGACGCGCCGGTTATTTCACGTAGGCCCCGGCACGTCGACGAATATGTGAGCACCTTCCCACGGCTAGACCTGGTTCTTAGCTCTGCGGAAGCGAGGGTATCATATTGTTTGTGTCGGCATTGGCGGCGTTGTCCCTGAAACCAACTCCGCAGCTGGGGTTGACTCACTATCGGCGTCAGCGGCATCAGTCAGTCGCTGCTATCCTTCCCTCCTCCCTTTATCGTGTTGTCCGCTTGCTGCGCGCGCTTCTGCCCCCATCGTTTGCCGCTGGGTGTACACGCCGCCCCCCTCCCCCCTCTTCCTGCGAGTCTCCGGTTGTCAAAGCGCCGGCTCGAACTTAATTCCTTTCTTCGCTCCTCCTCCAATGCAACCCCTGTGCGGTGGCAATCAGAGAGCCAGATCGGTGGCGGCGGATCTGTATATGTGCACCGCCCGAGCCGAAATTGCCGCTGCCGTTCGCCCTGTGCGGTGGCAATCAGAGAGCCAGATCGGTGGCGGCGGATCTGTATATGTGCACCGCCCGAGCCGAAATTGCCGCTGCCGTTCGCCACTGCGAAATTATCTGCCAGTTCTTTCTGAGCGATGAGCGAGACGACCGATGGAAGTCCTCCGTCTGCTGCTGCTGCTGCTGCTGCTAAACGAGCTGCCAGAGCAGAGGCCCAGCGCCGTCGCCGTCAGAATCCAAAGGTGCGTGCCGCCGAAGCAGAAGCTTACCTAGTGGAGTCTTTGTTAAAGGAATACGTGTGAAAAACAAAAAAAAATTCTGTGATAGCGCATACATGTGTTGCTCGATTTCTTTGCCTCAATCTATCGAAAAGGTGAAACAGCTTATTTGCTGCGCTCAAATTTCGCATTAGGAAGTAACGTAATCGTCGGTAATTTTTTTTTTAATTTTTTCCTTTTGTGGGGTGGGGGAACCGTAATGGAAAAAAAAACGCAAAGGAAAGTATGTTGGTCACAATCGAATGCCTACTTTGGGCAACTAATGTGGTTATTAAAGGAATATCGAAGAAAACACGAGACGCTTGGTCCACCAAGAACCATGCGCATACTGCTCTGTATCCTACACCGGCGAGACAAGACTTTCTGGAGAAGTTGCGCTCAAGCGAACGCGGTGCGATCCGTCGAGTCCCCAGAGTGATGGCGGCGAGCGACCATTGTTTGTTTATCTCGGCTGCTAGCTAGGAAGCGTCCAAAACTCTCCCAGGCGAAAATGCACTCGGCCAGAGAAAACCGAACGCACACCGAAGTGCGCCGCGCGTTGGTCGGGGCAACACGAGAAAAACGCATGCGCTCTAGCTGGCTCTGGCAGCCCCCGGCTTAGGGGAGCGAGAACAAAAAAACTGAAGAGGCTCAATGTGTCCTCGCGATTAAAAGTAAAAGTAGAAAAAATAAATAAGAACGTACTTATTTTGGCTGGCTTCAGTTTCTTCACTGGATGCTTTGGCGCAGGCGAAAGAAAAATGTTGATATATCTTTATGTGACATGACGGCACGAATGAAGGAAGGAAACTGAAGGAAACCCCCTTTGCGTGCTAGGAGAAAAGTGTGGAGGGAATAACGTAGTAGGTTCTCCTTTGTTTCGCTGTTTTTTTTTATTTCTTTGCTGTAGTGGCCCCACCTTTCGGGCCACAATGGCGGCTTTGTTATAGTTGTGTGCGCTCACTCGTGTTGCGCCGTAGGTTTCGTACCGCGGCAAAGGCGCAGTGCGGGCAGGTTTGCGTTGGTCTCCGTGTTTTGTTGCGCTGCGTTATCTGGACCGTGCTCTACCGTATGTTGCTGTAGCCAGGTGGGAAAGGAGGAACTAAAGTTCGTGAAATGAACGCGCATGCAACGCTATACGCAATGTACCGCACCACGGCAATGGGAACGGACGAAGGAATATCCGCAGGAAATTTGCCCTCTTTGGCGGAATTATGCTAATATGCTAACGATTGTTTAGTAGTGCTGCGGAGCGCGCGGGTCCGAGCAGTGCGGTGGCGCGCAGCGCGGCGCGGTTTCGCGAGAAAGCTTAACAAGAGAGGAGGGCTGGCCCGATAGGTGGAGCAACGCCATGAGCAACGCCAACTTCCCGCTTCATTTTCGCTTGACAAAGAGTGACGTCAGGGCCTCTCCTGAGTTTCTTTCCTCCGTTCTGCGGGCTTTGTCAACTTGTCTGATAGTGTGATGCTTTGGCTTCTCTCGTTGTATGGCCTGATGTACGACTTTGGAAAAGGTAATGCACCTTTGGCGTCAAATATTCATGGGAACATTAAACTTACAAAGTTCCGCAATTAAAAATCAAAAGCACGCGTTTGGAAATGTCAATGCACCTTTCACATCAAAGGTTTATAAGAACTTTATACCCATAAAGTTGCGGAAATGACTTCCACGCGCTCCGTAGATTCCATGATAGAGTGTAGATTGCGCCGCCTCCGCGAGATGCCGCGGCGAGCTCGTTCGCCAGCAAAATGTCCTTGAAACTTTGTGCTCGGATGGGGCTGCTTGCGTTATGTGACTCACGGTGCATGGGCGTTGCCGCGAAATCCAGCCCAAGTTCGCAATTTTTGCGGTGAAACGGCTTTTCGGCGTGAAAAGACGTTGTAGACAACATCCAGAATGATTTCGTGCGCTGGCGATAGCTAGCGATAGGAAATGTGTTAAGAGTGAAATGCTTGTTTTCATCCTCCATATTCTAGTGTAAAAATTTACGCTAGGGTAATTAAAACTTGAAAAATGCAATGTGAAACTTAATACTAAAGTTTATTTATTGAAAGAAAATAAGCAATATTTTCAATGTCCCTTTATAATAGCATCATTGTGCACGGTGGACACTGAAATGGTTTGAAGGCACAAACTGACTGAATGGATTCTTGTCTTGCTTTAGCATAACTCAGTTTGAGCATGAAAGAAAAAGTACAGGCGGCAGGATGAGCGCTAACTTCCAACTGGTTTTATTCCATGACCCTACTGCACATTGTATGCGGCGCTTATAGCACACATGAGAAAAACAATTGAAACAACAACCTTACAAAAAGCATGCGGCTGCAGTTCACTGAAAACGTGCTGACCAACTTAGAAAGTAAAGTTCCTTGCCTGATAAAGATAAGGAGGGTCTACTCCTTATCTTTGGCCATGGCATTAGCCTCAATCATCATGCGCATCAGTTGAATGCGACTGCATCCTATGATTACACATTCTTTAAAAAAACTAGTTTGCATACACAAGTCTTGCAATGTATGGCAAGGGACCTACTTCGTTAACATTTATGAAGGTTGTAACTATGCTCGCTCAAGCAATCATTGATACCCCTTCCCGTCTGTCTAACGTAGATGCGTTTGCACGAGAAGGGCAACTTGTATACCACAGCTCAAGTGCAATCACCATGCCCGTTCATGTCTTTTCTCCAACCATTGTGTCAAAACAGGTGTAAAATACTGACAAACATGCAATGACCAGTACGTCACTTCACAGTTATTCTGCGATACTCTGCTATCCCAACTGCAGGTTGCCAAGAATTAAAAATTACCAGAGGGTACTACTCGAATCTTGTACTTATACCTTGATGAGTGTTGTTCATGGCAGCCACTGCAAATATTTCTCATTCATTGTGCACAAATATGTTTCGTTAGCTAAATTTTTAAATTTACCTAATCAAGGAGATGTCAGCGAAAAAGTTTTGTATGATGGTTACAAATGGCCGGTAACAGCATTTAGGACCGCCTATGATTTGTGAAGACTTCTTTTAACGAGAAAGAAAGCCCGCGAAATAAATAAAACTTGAAAATAAACTGCCCTGATCATGACAACGCTTCAGCGCACCAACTATTGCGTCAATCTTTACGTAAACATTGTCAAATAGGGACACTGGGAGTGAGCAGCTACAATTTTTTCTCAACATGTCAGCTGTTTTTGGCGTGCAAGTACAGTCCCTACGAAACGCGAAGTAGTGTGATCTTGGTAACTGATCACTTTGCGAACCTTACAAGACTGTGCCCCAGGTTTGCACATTCCTAATATATGCAGTGCACTGATGACAATGTTTCCGTCTGAGACCATTTATATTACTGATTCGGGGCGCATTGTCATGTGAATTTTTAAAGAAAAATTTGAATGTTTTTTTTTTGTCGGAAAAAAAGACCACACTTGTCATAGGTCGTTGTAATGCTGTTATCGGTCATTTCTCGGCGTATTCCACAACATTTGCATTGGTACTGTATTGGATATGTAATGAAACATTCATTACATTTACATATTAATTGCTTGCTCACAAAGGAAAAAAAAACTTGAGTAGCACTAACATAAGCCTATCAACATAGAGTGGGCGATGTTCACGGAAAGCAGTCATTGTTTCCTTGGCTACAGATAGGTGTCACATCCAGTATGTAATTTAATGGTGGTTTCCGAGAAACCTGGACATGTTTCCTTCGTAGCTTCATGCTAAAGTAGGGTGGGTGAAAATTTTTCCTGTCATGAGTTTTACTTGTTTTGCAAGCTTCCGCACAACTGATCTGCCATAATGAAATAGTGTTTTGTAAAGTAAAATAAGGCGCACCTTTTCTTCATATGCCTGTATTTCACTCATTGACCTTTACCAAGCTACTTGTGTAAACATGTATTTAATGCTCCAAAACGGGTAAGTCATGATCCAGTGTATCAAATTTGCTGCTCCCAGATCTGCTCCCAAAACTTCTTTGACTGCTTCCATCCCTGTATGAGTGACCCATAATATGTTTAACGAAATTGTGATTGGCATCCCAGAAACTTCAACATGTTAACATCCGTCTGCCAAAGTGCCTACATCTCAACATTTTGGTCAGAACTGATCCCATTATTTGCTGCAGGACTGAAGCTGCCTTGATATCTACAATACATTGGATACTACGTGCAGGATAATGAATGGCTACTTGAACGCTGCTTGAAGCGGCAAGCTCTACAGCATCACTTATGATGGGTTGGCAAGAGGAGCCGTGCCACGCAACTCTACAGGCACATGTGCTCTTCACTACCTTCGGAGGAGATGCATTGTTATGCTTTACATATATTTGACCGTGGGTTCCAGCTGTATTTCTGGCATTGTCATTTGATGTGCAGGCAGAGGAGTTATTTAAATTATGGGTTTTTACGTGCCAAAACCACTTTCTGATTATCAGGCACGCCGTAGTGGTGGACTCCGGAAATTTCGACCACCTGGGGTTCTTTAACGTGCACCTAAATCTAAGTACATGGGTGTCTTCGAATTTCGCCCCCATCAAAATGCGGCCGCCGTGGCCGGGATTCAATCCCGCGACCTCGTGCTTAGCAGCCCAACACCATAGCCACTGAGCAACCACGGCGGGTAGAGGAGTTATTTATTTGGTGCACATGTTGGTTAAAGATAGAAAAAAGGAAGGTGCTTCTTTTAACACGGATGGCCCTGTCCTCCATTTATTTCTTTTCATTTTCTCGTTGCCTCATTTTTGCTGATTATATAATGGTCGCAGGCAATAAAGCCAAGAAAGGCATTGGTGTAATTAACTGGGGTTGAAATTGAAATGTAGAAAATATTAAAAAAAAAGTAATGAAAGCGGACGAAAATATTTTGTCTCTGGTGGTGAGTGAACCAAGTACCTTTGCAGTACACACGCGATGCACTACCGATTGTGCTAAATTGGGTATTTATGTGCGGTATACGTGGCCTTGGGAGTGTTGGCCAGCGCCATTTAGAGCCGTGGTGGGCAGATGTGGAACATTGTTTTTTGCACGATGGTGTCGTGTAACACCTGAACTGAAGAGAGCAGGCATGTGGCTAATAAACCCATGCATGCTACCTTAAGGCATCAAGGCTATGAGGTTGCAGACCCTCGCAAGAATGAATTAGAAGAAGGAAAACGGGTTTCATTTTTAAATCATGACCATATGACGCCAGCAGGCTTTTCTTTGATAAAGGTGATCATTCTGCCATTTCACAGGAATTGCTTGCTCATTTGTCTGTTTTCGATTATTTTTTTGAGCATTCTGTCGTACAAATGTGGCCTCTTAAAACAAATGTTACGGAAGTGACGGAAAAGTACATACCCAGTGTACATTCAGTTGGGCTGAAAAACTGTAAGAAACCATGGGTGAAGCCTAGTATTCTGTGGTTAATAAGGAAAAGGAGAGTATATAACGCATTGAAAAAAACACAAAGCAGTTATCAGTTTAACAAGCAGGTCGAAGTAAATAATGAATATAAAACTGAAGTTCACATTGCAAAGGATCAGTATTCAATCGACTTAATGATAATATGAAAACAAATCCAAAGCTTTTTTTGGAAATATGTAAAAAGATGCGGATCTGACTAAACGGGAGTAAATGAAACTGTTCACCATAATAAGGTCTTATCCGATGAAATCTCTTTCTGCTGGAGTGCTGCCGGAGGATGGGAAAATGGCACATGTAGTTCCGGTTCATAAGAGTGGTCTAAAAATACGTAAACAATTATAGGCATATCTCTTTAACATCCACTTCCAGTAAAATATTAGAGCATATTTTGTACAAAGAAATAATGAAACATCTATTACAGCAGAGATTGTTGTTAGACAATCAACATGGTTTTCCCGAGAGACTGTCCTATACAACACAGCTCAGTGAATTGTATCACGACCCAGTGGCTCAGGTGGAGGAGAATAGGCAAAC
Source organism: Dermacentor variabilis (assembly GCF_050947875.1). Lineage (NCBI taxonomy): Eukaryota > Metazoa > Arthropoda > Arachnida > Ixodida > Ixodidae > Dermacentor > Dermacentor variabilis. The sequence goes on from NC_134574.1 coordinate 46,013,854, forward strand.
ACATTGTGTCTTCTTAAATTTTCGAAAGGCGTTTGGCACGGTTTGTAACTCATTGCTCCTTCAAAAACTTCATGAGGCAAATGGTAATCAAGAAGTGTGTAACTGGATTGCCAATTGTCGCAGCTTCGGCAAGGCGTAATGCTGAACGGCGCTACTTCTCCTTGGGTCGAGGTCACATCGGGAGTTCCTAAATGGTCTGTTTTAGGGCCGCTATTGTTCTTAGTTTATATTAACGATATTCCTGCCGGGATATCTTCGCATTTACGCTTGTTTGCCGGTGACTGCGTAGTGTATGGAAAAATAAGAAATTAACCTGACTCCATCGATATGCAGGTTGATCTTACCAACATTGTCTCATGGCGTGAGAAGTGTAAAATCCAACTAAATACAAAAAGTGTGTTCATCTGTCTTTCACGAAAAGAAGGAAAGTAATAGTAACCCGTTATTTTTTAAACACTGATATTATTGACCAGAAATCTGTGTATAAATATTTGGGTGTAACGTTTACAAGTGATTGTTCTTGGAACGCACATGTGAGTAATGAAGTTGCAAATGTTGCCAGAGCACTAAATTTTATTCAGCGAAATTTGAAATCTTCATCTTTTGCCCCCAAAATGACTGCTTATATTTCATTCGTTCGTCCGATCATGGAGTATGCGTGTTGTGTTTGGGACCCTCGCCAGAAAATCTTGATCGACCAAATCGAGAGAATACAAAACAGAGCGACAAGGTTCGTTCTTGGGCGATACAAACGAGAGGAGAGCTGCACTGCAATGATAAGTGAACTCGGATGGGAAGCGCTCTCGTCTTACCGAAAAAAACTGCGAATAAAATTGCTATTTAGCATATATAATAACAAAACCGGAATTAATACAGACACTCATTTTAAACTACCACACCATGTGTCTAAGAGAACAGATCATGACATTATATTTCGAGAATACCGAAATAGAACGAGCCTTTATGCTACCATTTTTGCCCAAACTGTAACAGAGTGGTATCGATTATCTTGTGACCTAATGTGCTATGTGAATGAAGGTGTGTTTTTTCCGAAGTTGTATTCCCCCTGTTGGCACACACCCGGGCAAGGCGGGGTATCTCTGAATAAAGAATGAAGGCACTGAAGCCAAGAAAAGCATAGGGGTAACTAGCTGTGGTTGAAAATGAAATGTTGAATTGGCTCTGCGGCCATCTATCAAATGTCACCGCAATGCATTATTGTAACTCCATTGGGCAGCACGTTTAAAAATTATAGTTCAGAAGACTGCCGGAAATTTAACACATGATCAGTTAGCAAGAATCAGAGTGCACGTCCTTCTAATATTCTCCGTATTTATGGCACTCATTCGTAACATTTCTGCAGTGTTATATCAGTGTTTTAATTAGGACCAAAACCGTGCTATAATGTAGCAAAGAGGTTACGGTCTAGTGGCGAAAATGTGCATGTTAATAAGAGGGCAAATCGTCTTGACATTGTTAGCTGAGAGTTGTTTAAACATGGGCTGCCCTCTGAAGTATACTTCTTTTGAAGTTGCTGCCCACTGAGTTACACTGGTTCATTGTGTAGTGGGAGCTACCGCAACGAGATGGCGCTACGTACACGATCATGTAAAATGCGGAACAATGCCTTGGGGAGAGTGGACCACACCGTGTAAGCCGAGCCAGCATGTAGCCTTGCGTGTTTTGCATACGCAACCTAGAAAACAGTTCCCAGTTAACACTTATGTTTTGTCAATCACGTATGCTCGTCACCCGACCACGGCATGGAGGCAGCGGTGGGATACTTGACAACGCTGTGAGAAATGCACCACGCAAGTAGAAGTCTACACATACAGCGCAGTGCGGTGATTACGAAACTTTGCTACCCATGGCTTCACCTACAGTGTCCACAGCCCAGCACGCAGCTCCGCTCAACTCGTTCGTCATCAAACTGCCAGAAAAACTTGATTTTCGGCTACCCGAGGACTGAAAACAGTGGTTCACGAGATGCGGGCGCTATAGAGCCATCTCCAAACTAAATAAGCAATACGACGTGACGCAGGTGAACACACTCATTTATGCCATGGGTCGTGAAGCCGAAGACGTGCTAGCCTTGCTCAAGCTATGTGATGCTCAGAAACTCGGACTACAACACAGTAATGCAAGTGTTCATAAAAAAATTAACTGCCACGGATGAACGTGTTATACGAGTGTGCAAAGTTCAACAGCCAGAAGCAAGACGCGCACGAGACAGCCGATATGTTCATCACCTAACTCTTGAGACTAGCTGAAGCCTCTAAGTACAGTTCCCTGAAAGAGGAACTCATCTGTGATAGACTCGTGGTCGGTCCCACAAACACGCAGGTAAGTGAGAAGCTGCAACTTAACGCGGAGCTTACTCTGGAAGCCGGTGTCAACGCTGCTCGCAACATGGTGACAATCAAACAACAGCAAAGGGACCTACGGCCACAGCTACAGTCACCTGAAGCTACAGACACCATGTACAGCGTCTCAAAGAGCAAAGTCAAATAATTATCGAGAAAACCAGCGTGACCAAATTGCACTAACATGCAAGTGGTATAGTTCAACAGAACACCTATGGTTCACCATCACACACTATGTGCCCAGCGAATGGCAAAACATGCAGTGCCTGCAGTAAAATGTAACACTGCTGCCGAATGCTTTTCTGCTTCCAAAAAGCAGAACAAAAAGCACATACCAAGCTATTTTGGAAGAGGCTTACTTGGACAAATAACTCACCAACAGGATCTTGGGCCATGGAAAATCAATGGGATGGTCAATGGCTTACCAATGAAGTTATAGTTAGACACTAGAGCAGATGTAACTGCCATGTCAACAAGGCTCTACGACAAACAAGTCATGGGCAACCTGAAGCAAGCAAAGGAACGGCTGTTCGGACCTGGCAAGACCAAAATAGCAACGGTTAGACTCTCTACTGCGACCCCGGGCTGAAATGGCTGCTTGTGTCAAGAAGAAATTTATGCAATAGACTAGCTGCATGACGCACTTTTTCACGTCCCGCAATCAAATCTTTGAATGTCCTACCAAGTCTCCTAGAAGTAGCAGAGTCAGCTAGCAAGGTCAGCTACCGAGCCAACATTTTATGCCGCTACCTCTACCTGGCTACATACCTGAGTCTTCACACGACCAAATACAAAATATCGCTATTCCCTGATGCCAAGCGGTGTGCTATTATGTACTCGAGGCAAGTACCTCTGCCCATGTTGCCGAGTGTCCAATGTGAGTTGAAGAGAATGGAGAGCCTGGGTGTCATCATAAGGTCGAAGAGACCACAGAGTGTCGTGCACCAATGGTGTTGCGAAAAGTAATGGAGGCGAGCTTAAAATCTGCAGTGACTTTGGAGGGTTGAAATAGAACATTCTGTGAGAACGAGTCTTAGTGCCCATCGTTGATGATTGTCTTGTCAAGCTCATCGGAGCTGCCTGGTTTAGCAAGCTTGACGCAAGGGCCGGTTATTGGTTACTGGTTGCCTCGGTCGTAGAGGTACAACACTTTGCTGACTCCAATTGGCCATTTAAATTCCTCCGATTGCCCTTGGGAATTTCCGCAGCAACTGAATTTTTCCACAGGGAAATGCTAAGACCACTAGAAGGCCTGGACGGCCAAGCATGTCTGCAAGACGACATAATAGTATTTGGCCGCACGAAGGCAGAAGATGATGCATGACTGCACAAAGTACTTCAGCGCCTGCAAGAAGCTGGCATCACCCTAAATGCAGGAGAGTGTGTACTACGCCTGCAGTGAAAAATTGGGCCCCTTGGTGAACCCCCTTGTTCAATACATCATGAGGGTCTCGAATCTGGCAACATTGATGCCTTCAGGTAGCATGTTTGGGTTTATTGACCAGTTGCCTTCACCTTAAAAGATCACATACTCGTGGTGCCTGTGGCAAAACGGATGCTCTACATACACCGCCAAGGTTTTTGAGTGGTGGCACTGGCTAACAATCCCAGGGTTAGTTCTAGTAGTAACATAAATACCCCAGAAAATGGACGGGAAGACGGTGCCGTGGTAGCTCAATCGGTAGAGCATCACACGCGTAATGCGAAGATGTCGAATCGTTCCCAACCTGCGGGAAGTTGTTTCTTCATGCACTTTCAAATCCAATAATTTATATTTTCTTTATTTCAATTAGTAAGTATAAGTAACTTCGCCTGTGTTGTACTTGGTGACTTTGTTTTTTGGCGTCTTATGATATGATTAATAAAAATTTGGCCCCTCGGTTAACCTGCTTTCTTCTCGTTCATTACATAACAAGGGTCTCGAATCTGGCAACATTGATGCCTTCAGTTGGCATGTAGGGCTTTATTGACCAGTTGCCTTCACCCAAAAAGATCACGTAATTTTGACGCCTGCAGCAGAAAGGATGCTCCACATCTATCGCCAAGGTTTGTGAGTGGTGGCGCTGGCTAACACTTATAGGGTTAGTTCTAGTAGTAACACGTAAATACCCCGGAAAGTGGTTGAGAAGAGTGCTCTGTTATAGCTCAATTGGTGGAGCATCGCATGCGTGATGCTATGACGCGAGGACGTTCCCCACCTGCGGCAAGCTGTTTCTTCATCCACTTTCAATTCCAATAATTTATAATTTATTTCAATTACTAACTATAAGTATTTTCCCCTGTGTTGTCTCAATGTCTTCGTTGACTTCTTATGATATGATTAATAAAAATCAGGCCCCTTGGTTAGTTCCCTTTCTTCTCCACCAGCAGTCGGTGGAATTCCTTGGACACATTGTATTGGCAAACGGTATCAGTGCAGACACTGAAAAGGTCAATGTGCTGTGTCAGGTAGCAGAGCCAACAGACGTAGGATGTAGTAGTGAGGTCCTTCTTGGGTTGGCCCAAGAAGGAGCTCAATTTCTAGTCAATTTCTCCCAGAGCTCTCACAGTTCACAAAACCATTACGTGATCTGTGTTACAGGGATGCTGAATCTATCAAAAAACCATTGACAACGACAACGGTGCTCACGTAGTACAACCGTCAGTCTTCTCACTCTGTCTGCATATGCATCATCGCACAGTCTTGGGGCAGTCCTACAAGAGACAGAAGGTTGTAGACATGTAGTTGACTGTGACTCAAGGTCAATCTCTGACATAGAGACATAATATGCTTGTATAGAGAAAGAAGCATTGGCAGTTACAAGGGCCTACAAGCATTTCCGCTGCTACCTGGTACGTCTGCAGTTTCATGTAGAAAGAAACCACAAGCCGCCAGTGCCGTTGCTTTCATCAAACTGCCTGGTTGAACTGAGTTCACAGCTGCGACGGTTCCGAATGAGACTGCTGGAGTTTTTTACCCCTATTCCCACATCTCTGGCAAGGAAATATGTCCCACTGACGCGCTCTCAAGGAGACTACAGAAAGAAACAGACAATAGCAGCCCAGGGACCCTCAGCGAGGCCATCATAGAGCACGAAATTATTACGATGAAACTGCCGCCTGCCTCCCAATACTTGCTATAGAGGATAAAGGCCATGCAAGTGAATGACCCCATTTTAGCAAAGGTCAGGGACCCTTGCTGGGGATCCACGACTGTACGTCGTGGCCCAAACAAGTCGCTTCCTCCAGAAGTGCAGAGGTATGCAGAATTTGCCCACGAACTGACACTGGTGGATGGTTTTTACTCAAAGGCAGTTACATTATCATCCCACTGAAGATGCAAAGTGGAGTTGGAGCTGGAGCGCTTGCATACTGGTCATCAGGGTGTTGGAAGATGGAAGGCTTGAGCCACTCAGTCAGTCGGGTGGCCAGGTACTAACCAACGCATCAAGAGTTAAGTGTCAAAATTTCCTGTCTGTTAATAGCACTGTAAACCAGCCACTGAGCTCGGGATACACACCCTACTTTCAGAACACCCATGCGATGTGATTGGAATTAATCTCTTCTGTGAGAATGAAGAGAATTAGTCCACCTCCTAGTGGTGGACTATTACTCGCGCTTTTTTGCACAGATGAAGTTGAGGCGTACTACCACACAGAACATAACTCAAGCACTGAGCCAGACCTTCGCTCACTTTGAGACACCAGCTTTAATATGACAGGAAAACGGCCCTCAGTTCGTTTTGGCACAATTCAGCATGTTTGTCAAGCAATGAGCATCACGTGATGTAACCGGTAGCACCTTCTTACACCAGAGCAACGGCGCTGCAGAAAGAACTGTACAGATGGTTAAGCAGTTGCTAAAGAAGTTATTTAACATTCTATATGCTCTGCTTGCTCATGATTCCCTCCAGGCAAAGAAGGGCTCACACTTGCTGAAGTCATAGGAAGATGCCTCAGAACCGATGTACCGGTGGCACCAAGAATGCTGAAGCCACTGTGGAACACCGGGACATTCAAGAAAAGAAATGATGCATACATGGTCAAGCAACGCAGGTAATACGACTGGCAACACAGGACTTTGAAAAAAGACCCTATTCAAACACAGACTGCCGCCCGTATCCTGTCCAGTGCTGCAACAGGGACAGTAGTTGGGCCAGCTCACGCTTAACGTTCATATTTTGTGAGCACACCTAGTGGTCTCACTCGATGCACAAGTAAGTATTTGCAGCCGTTGCAACCGGGAGCAATCACAAGAAGGGGACGTAAGAGTTTGAAGGACGTGAGAAGTAAGAGCTGCCAGCCGGCTCAACTTATGACTGGGGCCACTTTAAAGAAAGGGAGGTGTGTGCACCACCGCAACAAGATGGCGCTACGTACACCATCATGTGAGATGCGAGAAAAGCCGGCATGTAGCCTTGCATGTGTCGCATATGTAACCTATTATACAGTTGACAGATAACACATCTCGTCAGTCCTTGTTGTATGTTCATCACTTGATCACGACACATAGCAGTGAAGATAGACAAATAGCAGAAGGTGCATGGTCCAAAATTTCTGGACATGCTTGTGCCTCCTCATCCGTCAATACATATGAGAACAGAAATTATTTTTTTTGTAAATATTGATGCAACATAAAATGAGCGAAAATCCACAAACTATAAAAAAATTTGGGAGCCTTTGGCTGCAACTGCTTTCTTTGCGAGTGATTTTATCTCTGTAATTCACTACGCTCCTGCTCTTATTGGGGCAGCAGAGGAACAATAAGCCCGTTTGTTGTGTGGAGTAGTGGATGTCAAATAAGGAAAAAAAATGCAGATTTTATATGCGAGGTAGATTGACAAAGCGAGGTTCTGAGTTGTGGTAGAAGGGGAGAGGAAAGGGGCTACTCGTGCTGCGTTCTTTCAGGAGTTGAGATAAACCCTGCAACACAAAATAATTTACATGCAACGGTATGCAATGCGAATCCAGTGTGCATATGTTTTCTAAGAAAGCAAGACCTATTCATATAATGTCTCTGGATGTTGATAAAAGAGGGGCAGGTAGGAAGAATTGCAAAGAAGCAAACAGGGTCAAACAAATTGAGGTGTAGCAGCCTGTGTAAACTGAAAGCAAAAAACAGTCTTACACATACTTGTGAGAAAAAGAAAAAAATTAAGAAAATGAATAATTACGCAGTCACTCCCACTCTGATATTAAAAGAGCTTATGATATCACTTGTGCATTTGTGTTTCTACTTCTGGCAACAATATGTTTCGAGTTGGGGATGACAAGTACATGTGTTACAATGCTCACCAATACTGGTCTTCCTGTGTTTTTGCAAATGTTTTCTTGCCCTTTCATCAGTGCAGCGTCCAAGTTGGCTTCTGTAGAGCTTACCACAAGTAAGAGGTTATTTGGTAAACCATTCCAAGAGCACAATTCATGAACGGTGTTGCGTGCTTTTTGTTAAAGCAGCTGTATTGTTACACTCAAGCGTGGGAACAAAGCTTAAATGGCCTCTTCTGAACCAGCAGTGCAAATGGGGCCCCATATTTTCATCAACCTTCTTAAGTGAGTGCAACGGCTGTGCTCATGAAGCAGTGTCTCGGGCTGCTTTAAACTGCGCGTTTAACTTTTGCAGCTTTCAGCTCCTGAAGTTTTCGCTGTAGGGATTCTGAGATTCCGATGATGAGAGTGAGGGAGTCCAGCTGCTATGAACCTGACAACCTGAGCTCGAAAGGTATTGCGCATTGTGTGAATGCGCATTTTTGGAGCCTATTCAGTGTGGGTTTAACATGGGTGTAGCCTGGTTCATACAGTAGCTAACATTTCTTTGCTCTTGGTTGGTAATTTCGGGAAACATGCTTTAATATGGCCACCAAATGTTTACCTAAGATATGCAGCATATTTTGAATGAGTTATTGAAGTTGAGTCTGACGAAGTCGTGTCCGGTTAGGAAGAGTCAAGGGAAAAAACAGAACTGACACCGACCAAAATGAAAAATTATTGAAAAACACGTGGAAGCCTTGCTTACAATGCTTTAGCCTTGCGTGTCTCATTTGTAAAGGTTAGTCCTTTCCCGTCCCCGTTAAAAAGATTTCAAATGTAATCTACTGTATTCTCATGTGTCATATTAGAATTAGGTTGTAAAAGAATTAAGATATCTATGTATCTAAAAACACTTACTTGTCAAATATGTAGTGATGTAATGTCACAAAGCACAGGAGCATTGTGATTATCACATCTCAATAACCCTAGTGCATAGGCTTAAATGCCAAATGCAATGAAATTTCACTTTGGCTAAATTGGTAATAAATAAAGGGGAAAATCAGACATCCACCCGTTCGAGCAGTAAATACTACTATAGTGATCTCGCCAAAGCTGCGGGGCTGGTAACTGTCTAATTTTTTTTTTGATATTCTTTTAATAGTGTATTAGCAGATGACGCATCAACACGGTTAGTGGCTATGACGAGAGACCGCATCGCCTCCAGATTTTTATCACACTGCAGGCAGCAGCAGGTGGTCGCTTATCCCGCAGGCCACACTAAGGAGCCCTGCAATCTGAGTCATGTCTCACTGCCAGTTACTGGTAATTGTTGCATGCATTTCAGTCTGGGCTATTTTGTATTTATACTGTTTGAATCATTTTTACGCAGCACTAACTGTTGTAGTTGGGCTTTAAGGGCTGTAAAACAGCAAAAGCCAGCAGTGCACACACTTAGAAGCAGCTGAAACAGATGGAAGTACTGCCTCATGTGCGCCAAGTGACGCACTCACTGCGGAAGGTTGCTGACAAGCATGGGCTCTGAGTTGGGCTGTTTGAAGCTGCGCTGCCAAGCCTGAGGGTGGCGTTAAGTGCGAAAACGCATGTGTGCTGTGCATTGTATGTACAGTATCCTCATATGATTATGCCTCATAATCATGTTGTGGTTTCGGCACATAAAACAACAGAGTTTGGTTCAAGTTTTTAGTTGGTGCCCTTTGATATTACAGTTCTCTAATTTTCTTGCTTAGAAAAGCTCTGTTCTTCCTACAACTGATGAATTTGTTTTTACAAGAGGCTAACCTTCAATCTAATTTAACTTATTATTTTCCTTTATTGTCCCTTTACCGTGAATTAAAAGCATGAAACACTAATACTTTTGCATTTTTGGATTAATATTTATTTGACTCGTGCTCAATAATTAGATGGCATAGAAGCTGAACTACTACTGTGGGCTTCAAGTTGACAGGTTGCCGTATAAAAGCTTGTCTTTTCTTTTAGACATAAAATCACCTGAGCCTAGTTTTCTGTCTTTACATAGACTACTAAGAAAGGCAAACATCACTTGCATGATAAATATGTGATTAGGTAATTGTGTTCAGTTTATGCCCCCGCCCCAAAAAACGAAAGTGAACATAACTGTATATTGTACTGTTGCAGAACTTGAAACTAGGAAGCGAAATGCACTTAACCATTTCCCTACTGAGGATGAGCAAGGCTTGTCATTGAGATTTGTGCCTGTACAACTGAGGCTGCACTGGGTCCGTCAGAAGTAAAACCGCAAAGTTCTGCTTCACCGTCTATACGTTGGCTCCACTACACACTTCTTTTTAATGCATGATAGATGATATCCCAGGGCAGTATGTTTCTGTACTGGCAGCCAACTTTTCAAAATGATGTCATCATCTTGTAGAAGCTCTGATTGAGAACTCCCGGAGTCAACCTCACAAAACAAAGATTGCAAATTCCTAGCTACTCATGTCATGGCTTAAATATAGAAATAAATTCAGGGGTTTTGCGTGCCATAACTGCAATTTGATCTTAAGACATGCCGTAGTGAGCGACTTCAGGTTAATTTTGACCATCTGGGGTTCTTTGACAGGTACCCAATGCACGGTACACAGGTATTTTTGCATGTCACCCCCATTAAAATGTGGCGGCTGTGGCTAGCTGTGGCTGGCTTTGGCTGTAGCTGCGGTGCTACTAAGCCCTTGGGCTTAGTAGCAGCGCGCCATAGCCACTATGCCTCCACAGCGGGTATTTTGTGGCGGGTCACTTGCCAGTTCTCCATGTGAATTCTGCCAACTGCTAAAAGTCAAAAGCCAAGAAGGATACACTTTGTGTGCTAAAACATCCCTCAGGTGATCTAAAGAGATGCACTTGAAAGGAACTCAAGACATGGTGTAAATACTGCTGTGTGGCACTGTGCACCCTTCGTTGCTTTGGTCTTCAGAACGGTCAAATTCAAGTCACACGGGCATTCATCAGTTATAGTATTGCAGTTTTGGAGCAAAGAACACATCTTTTCGGCTAAGCTATTTCCTTCGCTTCTAGTAACCCACCTGAACCAGTACAGTTTTGCGACAAAGATAAAATATATAAAAGATACAAGGAAATTTTATGTCCCTGTTATATAGGTCACATTGTATTGCCAACATTGTTTGGGGTAATAAAATTACCTTGGATAACATACATTGTAACAGAACTTCTGCTTAAGCTACTAAGTCAGACATACTAGTAGACATATAGCACATAGAAATGGGCACAAAGAAACACCTTGAGAGTGCTAGCACCAAGTACCTACCGATTTTATTCTTGAAGGGAGTGTAATTATGACTACATTCACTCTTCTTGGGCTAGTGATGAGTCTGACTGGCCCAGTGATATTATTCTACATACTGACTGCCATATGCAAGCAGCAATGTTTTCATCAGTTTGGTGAGTGATGTCAGTTTCTGGGCAAACTAATATCTGAGGGCGCACTAAGCAGAAATTATGCAGAAGTTGACTTCCGCGGGTTTAAAAAATTACCTTGCATAGTGAGGTGGCTGCAGTGACAAAGGTTGCTTGTCCAGTTCAAGAATCCCATATCATATGAAAATATGTCATGTATATGCGAAGGTCTATAGATGAAAAATAAGTGGCACTTGGGAGACAATCCAGAGCATCGTCAATGCGGGGAAGTGGATATACATCTTTCTTGGTGATCGTGTTTCGATGACGATAGTCAACGCAGAATCTCCAGCTGTTATCCTTCTTTTTGACGAGAACAACAGGGGACGCCCACTGGTTGGAAGAATTTAAATAATTACTTTGGCAAGCATCTTGTCAACCTCGCTCTGGATAACTTGACGCTCAGAGGGCGGCACCCGGTATTGGCGTCGGCGAACAGGTGCCACATCGCCGGTATGTATACGATGCTTCACGACCGTTTTTTGACACAGAGGGCAATGGTTCAGGTCGAAAATGTCGTAGTAGGACTCGAGGAGGCCACGGAGCTCTGCGGCTTGTTGGGTTGAGAAGTCCGGTGCAATCATCTTTGTAAAGACGTCGGTCGGGGCTGATGCAGAAGGCGCAGAATGAGCATTGGTCGAAGACGGCACAACATATACTGAAGCAAGGTTTGAGTACGGACGAGTTTGTATTCCATGGTTCAAACGTCACTTGCAGCGCATACATAGACGGAGGACAAAAAAGAACGACGTAGACAAGCGCTGACTTCCAACTGATTTTTATTTTCAGAAACAAACCTATATACCCTGAAACACCAAGACAAAAGCGCCCTCTACAAGCAGCAACCCGACATGAGAATGCATTCAGAATTTGTTACCTAAGATGAGCGAGAGCCCATGTGCGACCTCAGGAAAACCAGTTCTTTGTCTGTTAGTGCGATTGATGGCTTACTACCCGAGTCGCCATCGGCGATCGCTGCTGCTTCAATGATAATTCTGGTACTTTCTCATGCATTCTCATGTCGGGTTGCTGCTTGTAGAGGGCGCTTTTGTCTTGGTGTTTCAGGGTATATACGTTTGTTTCTGAAAATAAAAATCAGTTGGAAGTCAGCGCTTGTCTACGTCGTTCTTTTTTGTCCTCCATCTATGTATGCACTGTAAGTGACGATTGAACAACATATAGAGCGGAAATGTGACACTCGTGCGTCGGTGACAATTTGGCAAGAGACATGCCTCGGGGAAGTACTTGTGGGCACTGCCCGAAATTTAGGATGGGAAGACATGTCTGATTGTCTGCAACAGAAAGGATGGTGTGCGGGAAGGAGACATTGTGAGAAAGCAGGACTGAAGACGCGGGAGTAAGGACAGGTGGGCAGGCTAAGAAAGGGATGCAGGTTGCTGCAATAGATGACAGGAGTTTAAAATCCGCGGCACAAATCTGAGTTGGAGCTTGAGCTGGAAAGTCAACGGTAACAGGTAAGGGTGGGTCAAGTTGTACATCACCGGCGGAACAGTCAATGATAGCAGAATTGGCGGCCAAAAAGTAGCGTCTGAGGACCACATTGTGAGGGCAACGTTCTAGCACACTAAGCAAAACGGACGTGTGGCGACCGGCTACATTCACACGAGCAGTACACTTTCCAAGCACAGCCGGAGATCCACCGTCGGCGACCTGGAGCAGTCGAGTCGGAGCAGGAGTAAGTACTTTCTTCAAGTGCGTTCGAAGCCCGCACTCATGATGGAAATTTGGGCTCCATTGTCGATGAGTGCTGTAACGGGCAAACCATCCACGTCCACGTCTAGAAGGTTCCGATTAGTAGGCAGGGTCAGCAGAGGAATTTCAGGCCGGGGTTCTAGAGCAGTGTCAGCTCCAGGAGCTGCCCCAGTTAGTTTCCCGTCGGAGAACGGCGACGGTAAGCTGGGGATGGAGAGCGACGCAGATGGGGCGAACGGCAGCGGCGACTATGTGGTGATGGCGAGCGGTAGGTCGCGGTGGCTAGAGCGTTGTCAGGTGCATCTTCAACCTCGGTGTAGAGTGAAGGCAGGCGAGGATTCAGTGGGGAGTGGCGGTAGGGGGGAAAGCTTGGTCGAGAGTGGGCTGGCCAGGAACTTCGACAGTGGCGAGAGATGTGGCCCGCACGTCCACAGTAGAAGCAGATGGGTCTATAGTCAGGTGTGCGCCATTCGGCCGGGTCGTCATAGCTCGAATATGGACCATATTGGCTCCGGTTAACAGGGGCAGGGGCAACAGACGAAGGAAATTCAGGACGGCTAGCGGAGCAGATAGACGGAAGACCCACGTTCGCAAGTTCTTGGCGAATTACCAACTGAATGAGAGACACAAGCGGCCGGGATGACCATCGTTGCGGACGACGGGGCCGTGGTTGAACTATCTGCTTCGGAGGACATGACGGCCACGTTACGTCCGCTGCGGAGCTCCGTCTTGCGCAAGTGATTACCCCGCACGTCCACCCATAGGCAGTGCTTGCATAATGCATAGACAGTAATGCATAGGCATTGTAGGCAGTGCTTGGCGGCCACACAACTGACATCTACCGTTCAGTCACGGCGTACATATTGGTGGACGCGGCTTACTTTTTCCATTACTGAAGAGTGGTTGCAAGGGAAAGACAGGGAATATTAAGCTTCCAGTAAATTGAACATTCTGCTTTCCTAAAGTACATCCATATCACTTTTGTGTGAAGTTTATTGCTTCAGACGACCGCTTTGGTGAAAGCACGAGTGTATTTGACGGGACATTTGAAATGGGGTGTTTCTGTAGTTATCACGAAATATTTTTCCCTCGTTGATATGCTTGCACCCCATAATTAACCTGTGCTTTTATTTTGAGCGGGTGATTCAATATTTTCCTTGAAGGAAGGCCGAAAGGCAGCATGACTGACTGTACAATAAATGAATAGTTAATTACTATGTAATTATGGTGAGTGTCTAAAAATGCAAAGAGTTATTCTCAACCCGCCTTGACTTGCTTTCTATGGAGTCTCCAACACCTTGGCATAAAATTATGTAAATTTGACACATTTATCGACAGTCAAACGTAATTCGAGACAGAAGGGGATATAGTCCAAAATGGGCCGGACGAACGATTTGCACACACTCAGCTTGCACTTTTGCATATCCCTTATGTTCATTTGAACCTTAAGGAGCTTAGGACGAGCTCAGCTTGTCTACGGCCATAATACTGTTATCACAGTGTTTTGGGCGAATTCAGCATGTCAACTTTGTCAGTTTTTATTCTACTACATAGACGCCTGTAATGTTAATTGCAAATCAACGGTTACTTGACTCTTTTTCGTTTTAGTGCATGAATGTATTTTATTTTCAGGGCCTCGAAGGCCCTGAATAAGACAACAGCATAGATGGCAGCAAATTCCTCTGCGCTAGCTGGGCGTGTTTATTCCGATCTTTCTGTTCTACAACATAGATCGCAGCAATTTACCAGTGCTCGAATGGTGCGTTTTCGGGCTTGTTTGTTTGTTTGTTTTTCGTCTTTTGGCAGATTTGTAACGACTGCGTCTACCACTGACAGCTCGATGGTGAGTTGCACGTGCAAACGAGTGCCACTGCTTAACTCTGACACTGAAAGTGAGAGCGAAAGCGATCACTGCAGTTTCATTCTTTCGAGCTAAGTGAATGATTAGACTTTTCATCGCTTCTTGTACTGAAAGTGATGATTCGAACAGCTAGGACTACATTGACTTGGCGCGAAAAGGGTGCAGCGTGGATGCCTTATCTAGAGGGGGTCTGCTTTGAAACAATGCACGAGAAACTTCCTTCGATGATGAAATTGGCACCGCATAGTAGTTTATTTTCAAAAAGGGTAAAATAAAATATTCTAACTGGCTCACACTCCCAGGGTTTACTAGTATGCATAAATACCCAAGAAAGTGGATGGGGCAACAGCGCCGCGGTAGCTCAATTGGTAGAGCATCACAAGCGAATGCGAAGGTTGCGGGTTCCGTTCCCACCTGCGGCAAGTTGTTTTTTCATCCACTTTAATTTCCATTAATTTATCGTTTCTTCATTCTATTTATTAAGCACAACTAATTTTCCCTATGTTGTCTTTGGTGTCAGTGTTTGTTGGCTTCTCATGATACAACATATCAAATGTTTGTCATATTTAGGGGACACCCGCCGTGTACATACATAAGGCGCAGTGGATCTTGTTTTTAAAATCGCCGTGACAGCTTACCTAAAGTGTACGTTTATTCGCCATGGGCAGAGCTGCTCACAGAACCAATTAGAAACGTCATCGAGCAGTTTTTGGTCGTTAGCATTAGTGACATTTCATTGCCAAATCTAGTCATCTGCGAAAGACGGATTCTAGTCATCCGCGCATGTTAGCTATGATCTGAACGATGTCGTTTGTATTAACAAGCAATAAAATTTGTCCCAGTGCTCAGCCTTGGGGCACACATGACATTGCCTGAATGGATGGAGACTGAAAGCAATCACGTTGACAAATTGACATCTTAACTGTATGCAGACGGAAATTCACTTGAGTAATTGAGTATCATAATTACCAGTACAGAATTCCCCGAGTTCGAGAATGAGCTCGGTATAACGAATGTGATAGAACGCTTTGATATAGTCGATTAAAATGGTGTCAATTTGACCACTTAAGTACAGCGGTGAGTTGATGTCATGACTTAGTTCAACATGCAGGGTCAAAGTTGAATACAGAAATAAATACGTTTTCTGATTCTTCGTTATGAAGTCATTCGCAAAGATGTAAAAAACAATCTGCTTGTGACTTATGTGTTAAGATACCTTGAAATCTGCGCCATTTTCTGTGGCGTCTCTCATGACCGAATTACTCACTGTGCAGTATCCGGATGTTGGACCCCACATTTTAAATCAACTGTTCCTTCAACAATTATATTTACTGAAGGTAATGCATTTCAAATTAATGAAGCGATTTGATTACCGATATAAATTTTTCCGGAAACAGATAAGAAGTCGCGAGACCCCCTGTACCTCCCTATTTGAACATTACAAGCTTCTAGGTCTAAGAATATGGCTTCGAAACGAAGCTGAAATCTGTTGAATGACTGTTATTGTGTTACGGGATGACTGGATGGCCTGAAACATTTAGTACAGCTACACAGCGGCAGTTTCTGAAATATCGACATTTGCTGAACTTGTTGGCAGAATTGCTGCGTTTTCGTCTGTGCTCCGCCGTACTACCATCGTAATTTCCCGGATATGTGAGTCATTCGCATGTGACGCAGGCAACGCAGAATTGGTTCAGTGACGCGACAAAGGATGTCCATATTGGTCGCGCAGGTGCCTCATCCGGTACTTTGTTGAAACAGAATGATGTCATAAATCTTAGAGAAGCATTTTAACATCGCCGAATGGCCGCATGCAAATAATAAATAAAACAGAGGATGCTAGAAGTTATGTGTTATTGTTCATTTCGTGCTGCAGCTGTGTTTAGCGCCTACGATGCGATAAATTCCCCTTCCTAGTGTAAGACCCATTTTGTATAAAGCGAGGAAGAGAGATTGGATTGAGCTAAACAGTAGTATTAGATGGCCGGACGCATTTGAGGTAGTATGCAATAAATACCTATTTTTTCATGATTTCCATTATTAAACATTTCAACGATCAAGCATCCGTTTCTATGTTCAGTGTACAGCCACCAACTGCATCAATTGCTCATTAATTGACTTAGGAGTATATTTACCTGGAGCTTTCTGGCAGGGATTTGTTGTTGCCATATTTATTTACTTATTTATTATTTATTTGCCCTCAGGGCCGATGAATTACAGAGGGGAGTGAGTAGAGAATAATTACAGTGCACAATAATATTATACTAATAACAAAATAATAGTAAAAATAATAAACATAATATGGCAAAGCATGGTAATGCATGGTAACTCGTAATTATACAATGTTAGCTAAGGCACGCTTAAATCTGGTGTTATCAGTAATGGAAACAATATCGGAAAGAAGGTGATTACAATCTTGTGAAGTTTGCGGTAAGAAAGAGTAAAGAAAGGTTTTAGTATGGGGACATGGCTCGATACCAACCTTAAAGCGATCGTGAACAGGGTCAGATATGTAATGTGGCTGAAGCATGAATTTGTCACGGTGGATCGGGTGGTAGTAAAACAGATGGAAAAAGTTCAAGCGAAAATTTTTTCGGTGGGATCCTAGAGATGGAAGAGAGATATCAGATTTCATATATGTTATACTGGCAGTGCGGTTATAACAGGAGCAGATGAAGCGAGTAGAGCAATTCTGCACAATTTCTAGTGACGCAACCAAATTGTTAGTGCTTGGATCCCACACTGGAGTGAAGTATTCTAATTTATATCGAAAGAGTGTTTTATATCACAAGAGCTTTAAAAAGGAAGACGCTGGTGAAAAGTTACGGCGGGAGTAACCTAACATGCCAATATCGTTGTTAATTATCTTCTCAATTTGTAAAGGCCATATTGCAAGAAGACGGGCCAACATACGTTCGGTGAGAATATTTTCTAAGTGCAGTAGTATCTTGCACATAAAACAGTTAAAAATGATCTTAAGGAGCTGCAATAACCACAGGCCGCAACATCAAAGGAAATTATTTTGCCTAAATGCACTATAGCCCTAGCCAACAATTCTCCATTTCTAGCAAAGGTCTGTGAAAGAAATATGCGTGCAAGTTATCACCTCACGCTTGTTACGCTAATGATAACGTAATGGCTACGTAGGTAGAGCTTTTCATTTCCCCAAATGTTTGTGGAAGGAGTGGGCTGGGATAGGAGTATGTAAACAAACGTAAGGTTTAGAAAGTGACAATCTCTGTATCTAATGCACTTCTTCGGGTTTGCTCCTAGGGTGGGCATGCCATATTATGTTTATAGTAAAGCGATCAGGCGAGAGCAAATTCGCTCGAAGGGTCTCTCTCTGATGGAACAAACTGCAACGCTGTTAACAAAATCACATTAGTGCATGCGTCCTAAAAACAATATGCGGGGTTTGCCAGTTCCTTGATTTTACTTTACGCCATTCTTGCCATACCTTCAGTCGAAAATAATATAAAAATTTACTTATGATGCTCATTTTGAGGCAAACTATACAGCGCGTAGCAGAAGACATTCAAAATTTGTAACGATCTCGTGCTCACTTACACTCAATGCCATGAAAACATCGTGCATCTAGCTGGCTATTAAGCATCTTTAGCGGTTCTACAAAGTTTTACCAAAAGTAGTGATGTATGCATGGAAGACGACGAAATATGCTCACGGTACAACAATGTGTATGTCACTAACGTGTAACAAAACGAAGATTTCGATGGACATTGCAAACATCAATACGTAGGCAAAAGCTAAGAGTTGACATCTCTTATTTATCAGCAGAAAGATAATAAGGTACACATCGTTTAGGAAAGTATAGGTTTAGATATGCAGATGTACGTCATCTATGGCCTTGATCGCACATTCAGGAAAGAAACATCGTTAATGAAATTGAATAATAAAGAATAAGAAGCACGACGCCTAAATTTTACTTGTCCATGAGGCACAATCTGACTTAAAAATATTTTAATGCAGTTGATAGAAAGCAGGTGAGCTACCATCTGAGCCTCTAAATAGCACCTAGCAAAACTAATCTTGGTGCTCCGATATAGGAATAGGTCTGATCCGCGTTGCTTGATCCATAATTTCAATAATTAGGAGGCCACAACTCGCATTAGACAAATATGACTGTGCAAAGGCTGAGGTATTTGGCATAGAGCCATATTTCGATGAACTGGAAAACATAGTAGTAAGAAATCCAAGAAAAAGAAACATAAAATGAAGGGGACTTGAACAACGGTTAGTGGAGCGGTGAGGAACTGCGCTTCTTTGCTACGGTTAGTTAACGCTTCTCAAACTGTGGATCGCCCTTTCGACTTCGACATCTACGTCATTGCGAAATCCTGTGGCACAGATGCATTTTCACGAATCACTTAGGTAATCTGTAGCGGAACGCGATTGTATCACTGGTCCATCTGCGACAAGCACGCGTTGTTATAGTATCTCACCGAGGGGCACTGAACATAATGGATTTTGTTTTCAGAAAGCGCCACACCAGCACCGGGCATACAGATGCTGCAGCGATTGCAGCTGTGATGAGCGCGCCGATCTGCACTGCCTGCACCGACTGAGGCACGATGCACCACAATACACAGAGAGTGAGCATTCGCGTGACATAAGCTGTTAAGCGTGCTAATGCTCGGTGTATATTAACGTGACACAAGCAAAAAGCAACGAAAGACATCAGGCACACTCGCATAGACCCTGCCGGTTTCGTCTAGCCTGCTTGTAAAAAAGTTGAACGGACTCGTCGGACGTATGGACAGCAGTACCCTAATATTTGTTCTACCTATCCCATACTAACCCAAAGACGCAACAGCAATTTCAGGGACATTCTAGTGAAAGCTAAATGGTATAATTTAACATTGTTCAAATCCGATCCCTTTGGCCATTCCTAGTGCTCGACATGCAAACACTTACGCTCAGCCATTAAAATAAAAAAGTACCTCGTCAGGTTATATTTTCAAGATGACAACGTTTATACGTGTGCGCCAATCAATGTAGTATAGGGTGTGGATTGTTCTATTTTATAGCTAGCAATACCTTGGCGAAAGTGCACAAGAAACTCATAAAAGACTCAACAGCCTCGAGAAGATAGGAAATATATTTTACCACCAGGCACCAGGCAGCAGGCAGTCACCTTAATTACGAACGCCACAACTTCAATGACGCAACATTTATCTACCACAAATTTTCGTTCATCATAAGATACAAAATCCACTGAGTCATATTTCATACGTAAGTTGAAATGCTCACGCCTATTACGAAGAAATTTTGCTCGTGACAGCATGTAATCGCTAACAGCTGTCACATAGTTGCATATGTTTTAATCTTCAAACAAACGCACATTATGGCACCACCTAATCTCGATTGCTATTTTTTGTCTAAAATAAAGCCCTTATTCCTCTGAACTATTCCTCTTTCAAATTTTTCCGGCTGCTGGTATCCTGCCCCCACGGCTCTGTTTATATTTTCAATGACTTTCAATGCTTTAGCAAGTATATTTCAATAAAGACTAATCATACAAAGTTTGTTTCATAAGAGCCTTGGCCGCCCACCGCCACCTTTTCTTTCTTACCTAAAAAGAAATGTATCCAATTTACACTATCGCTTTCTTGGAGTAGCTTTCGGCGCCTCAAGACAACCGGTTTTTTTCAGCCCCTTTGGAAATTTCTCTAAAAAGGTTGGCTGCGCCGATGCGACCTTTCTTAAGCTGGACGGCCAGTTACGACAAACCCCGTCCCCATAACCCGTTAATTGCTAGATGTAATGTAAGAAGCTTTTATACCTTCAAATATTTGCCGCCCCATCTATTTGTGCTGCAATGATATTACGATATCCCCGATTGATGCTCAAGGGACAAGCCGCCGCGAGAACGACGACGAAGTGGGTGCGTGTCCTTGGCAGGAGCGAGTGTCGGCCTGGTGGTCTGGCTCCAGTGTAATTAGCATGTATAAAGCCTCTTTCATCTGTGCCTTTCCACACGTAACATTCTGGTGGAGGTCAGCGATCCCCGTTCTCACCACGGAACTCCGGAATGGTCGATACATCGAGCTTGTCACCATGCCCCCTGGCAACGAGACCGCCTCTGCAACGGATTCGGCTAGTCCGACTGCTCCAATCATCACAGTTGCCCAACATCGCGACCCTGTTGTGTTCTCTGTCCTAGAGGGAGAGAACGTTGACGAATTGATCAAGCTCTATGAACACACCAGTACTTATAACAGGTGGGACCCAACGATCATGCTCGCCAATGTCATCTTCTATCGCGGCGGCACCCCACGCGTGTGGCACCAAACGCATGACGACGAGGTAACCAGTTGGGACAGTTTCAAAGAAAAGCTCAGGGAACTGTTCGGCGACACCATTGGGCGCAAGGCTGCCGCGAGAAAGGCTCTTGCATCTCGTGTTCAGACATCTACAGAGCCGTACGTTTCATACAGCTTCGACGTATTGGCTCTATGCCGCAAAGCTGACGATACGATGTCTGAAGCAGATAAAGTGTCGCATGTGCAAAAAAGCATCACCGACGATGCTTTCAATTTGCTTGTTTTCGGCCATGTATCGACTATCGACGCCTTCATCAAAGAATGCCGTCACCTTAATCAAACTAAGAGCCGCCGTATCACACATCAAATCACGCGGCTGCCCAACACTGCTGCTACGTCGACATGTGAGGGTCGGCCGCGTCAGACCCCCTGTCAGACCCCCTGTGACGGCGTAACCCGTATTGTTCGCCGCGAGCTCGAGGCCGCCTGTTCGCCAGCTTTCTCCGCGAGGCCTCCCCATCCACCAGCAACCACGATTGCGATGATTCAGGCCGTCGTCAGACAGAAATTTGAGAAAATGGGTCTCAACTCCGTGTGTTCATCGTCTCCACCCACGGTTCCCCAGTTCTCTGGCAGCCCTCCACGTCCTCGGCAGTCCTTCTCTGCCACATCTCGCCACAACCCGCCCGAATGGCGTATCCCTGATGACAAGCCGATATGCTTCCACTGCTGTCACATCGGCCATGTCGCTCGTCACTGCCGCAGCCGATGGCCACCACGTCCTCGGACATACACCGCCGCTCATTCCCGCCCCTTTGGACCTTCTGTTCTCTATGCCACCCACCAGAAACCCAGCGCCGCTGATGCTCCTGCCCCAAACCTTCGCTACAGCCACTCGCCCTCACCTCGACGCCATCAGTCTCGCTCGCCCAAACCGTCGCTTCTCTTCGTCGCCTATTACCTCCCGGATCCAGCCGGAAAACTAGGCACTGCAGCTTCTGGAGGTGAAGCTGCGTTTTCCGCCCTGCTCTGAAATCCTCTGCTCACGTTACATACGAACTAAGACCTTCTTGAACGTTGACATTGGTGGTTATCCTGACAAGGCACTCATCGATACAGGTGCCCATCTTTCTATTATGAGTGCTGCCTTCGGACGACCACTGAACAAGCTCGTCACCGCAGCGTCGGTCCGCGTCGGCCGCGTTGCGGATGGCGGTACTGTGCCTACCATCGGCATGTATACGGCACGTGTTAGCATCGCCGGCCGCCACACTCCTGTCCTCTTCACCGTGATTGCTCATTGCCCCCACGACCTCTTTCTCGGCCTCGATTTTCGCTCCGCTAATTCTCCTCTAATTGACTTCTCTGCCAGTACCCTTCGCCTTGAGTTGCCGATTCTCGCAGAGCCTTCTGACGCACCCCTGTACCACCTACGCCCAACCGGCTTTACTCGCATGCCGCCAAAATCAATAGGCTATATTGAACTCTTGTCTTCCCCACCAGTCTCTAATGGCAAGTACCTTGCCACTCCTTTGCCCGACATTAACTACAGTATGACGTTACCGTGCCTCACAGTATACGTACTATTACTGCGAACCGCACTTTCATGCTTACCTTTAACTTTGGATTGGAAAAGCAAATGGAATTGGAAATGGATGGAAAAGCAAAAAGCAGAAAGGTATTTGCCTTGCCCACATTGATTATCTCGGCGACCACCACGTGGCAACTTTATCGACCGATGCTTCTTGCGAGCTTAACAGGCCCATCGTGGCAGCCTCGGCCGCCGATACCAAGATACAGAAAATGGTTGCGAAGGACCTCTTCTGAGAAGGCGGAATACCCTTACCTAGTATTATCGTCCTACAGAGATATTTTCGACTTCGACGATCGCCCTTTATGCCAGACGCTCGCGGTCAAGCATCGGATTCTTACTAACGATGCTATTGCTATACACCGACGACCGTATCGAGTTTCTACGTCAGAACGCCGAGTAATTCAAAGTGATGTGAAGAAAATGCTAGATAAATACATTATTCAGCCTTCTTCGAGTCCCTGGGCGTCACTTGTAGTGTTGGTTAAGAAGAAGGATGGCACGTGGCGCTTCTGTGTAGACTACCGTCATCTGAACAACATTACTAACAAGGCCATCTACCCGCTCCCACGTATAGACGACGCCCTTGACTGCCTCCGCGGTTCCAGCTATTTCTCTTCTATTGATCTTCGCTCGGGATGCTGGCAGATTGCTGTGGACGATATGGACTGAGAAAAACAGCGTTCATCACACCTGATGGTCTATACCAATTTAAAGTAATGCCGTGTGGATTATGCAACGCCCCTGCCACCTTTGAGCCACTCCTTGCTCCAAGGTTTCAAATGGTCCACATGTCTCTGCTATCTCGACGGCGTCATCGTCTTCTCGCCCACGTTCGACACTCACCTTGAGCGTCTAACAGCTATAGTTGATGTATTTCCAAAGGTGAAGCTGCAACTTAACTCGCCGTAATGTCATTTCGGCCTCCGCCAAATTACTGCTTTGGGCCACCTCGTTGACGCTTCCGGAGTACAGCCTGATCCCGACAAAACTCGCACTGCCCGAGAGTTTCCGGTTCCAAAGATAGCCGCAGACGTTCGAAGTTTTCTAGGGCTATGCTCGTACTTTCGTCGTTTTGTTCAAGATTTTGCGCCAATTGCTAGACCCCTCACTAATCTTTTGAAGAAAAGCGTACAATTCTCGTGGGGTACTGCAGAAGCCGCTGCCTTCTCTCGTCTCGTCATTCTTCTAACCTCACCACCCATTCTCGCCCACTTCGACACTGATGCCCCTACAGAATTGCGCATAGATGCCAGCGGTCATGGCGTAGGTGCTGTATTAGCCCAGTGTCAGCGTTACCAGGATCGCGTTGTTGCTTATGCGAGTCACCTCCTCACACCATCCGAGCGCAACTATTCCATTACGGAACGAGAATACCTTGCTGTAGTCTGGGCGGTAGCGAAGTTCCGTCCTTACTTTTACGGTCGCCCTTTTTCCATACTCACTGACCATCATGCTCTCGGCTGGGTCTCATCACTAAGATCCTACAGGCCAGCTGGGCCGATGGGCTTTGAGTCTACAAGAATTTTCATATTCCGTCGTCTATAAATCTGGCCGCCTCCACCAAGACGCTGACAGCTTGTCGCGTTACCCTGTTGACGACACCGACTCCTCCAATATCACCAGTGCTGCTTGCATATTCTTTCTATCGCAGCTACTTCATTTCGCTGATGAGCAACGTCGTGACGCCTACATCAGAGCACTCATCGATCGTTTTGAACACTCTCCGGCCGATGCCACTCTACGCCAGTTCGTCCTCCGCGATGGTACTCTGTACCGTCGCAACCTTCATCCGGACAGCTCTGAGTTCCTACCTGCCATAACTAAACACCTCCGCTCAACCATTCTAGAAGAACTTCACGACACACCAACGGCAGGTCACCTCGGCGTATCTCGAACCTATGACCGTGTACGT
The DNA here is from genome assembly GCF_050947875.1 of Dermacentor variabilis. Classification (NCBI taxonomy): domain Eukaryota; kingdom Metazoa; phylum Arthropoda; class Arachnida; order Ixodida; family Ixodidae; genus Dermacentor; species Dermacentor variabilis. The sequence goes on from NC_134574.1 coordinate 46,038,256, forward strand.
CGCCATTTTTTTCTGGCCGGGCATTGCCCGTACCGTAAGACGTTGCTTCGTCGCCTGTGAACTTTGTCAACGATGCAAGAAGCCTTCCCAGCTCCACATTGGTTGGCTGCAGCCACTCGACATTCCTGCCGAGCCCTTCCATCGTGTCGGCTTAGACCTTCTCGGCCAATTTCCGGTATCTACATCAGGAAACTAGTGGGTGGCAATCGCGGTGGACAACGCGACCCGCTACGCCGTAACCCGCGCTCTTCCAACCAGTTGCACAACTGATGTTGCGGACTAGCCTCCTGCATGTTATCATTTTTTTTGTGGTGCTCCGCGTCAGTTGCTAACAGACCGTGGCCGTACGTTCTTAGCCAAAGTAATTGACGACATCATGCGTGCCTGCTCAATACAGCATAAATTTACCACCTCCTACCATCCTCAAACGAACGGCCTCACTGAGCGTTTGAACCGCACCCTTACAGACATGCTATCCAAATACGGTTCAGACGACCACCGTGCCTGGGACCAGGCTCTACCTTACATTTGCGTACAACTCTTCCCGTCTCGAAACTGCTGGCTTACCACCTTTTTACCTTTTCTGTTGCCGTGAACCGACGCTACCGCAGGACAATGTGCTTCCGTCCACCATAGCTTCAACTAATGCTTATGCCTGTGATGCTATCGCCTATGCTGATCATGCTTGCGAACTTGTGCGCGCTTCTCTACAAGTCTCTCAAGGCAAACAAAAGCAACGCAACGACTTCCGTCACCGTGATGTCTATTTTGTGCCCGGCACCCTCGTGTTGCTTTGGTCACCATCGCGTAAAGTTGGCCTTTATGAAAAACTGCTTTCCTGCTACACAGGCCCATATCGCGTGCTCCGCCAAGTGACCGATGTCACCTATGAAATCGTTCTAGCCACGCCCACTACGTCCTCAGCTGTGAAAGCCAGTGAAAGTGTCCACGTCACCTGACTGAAACCATACAACTCTTCAAGCGCCTTGGATATTTAACACCACCGTGTCGGCGCCTTTGCCAGCGGAGGGTAGTATTACGATATCATCGAGCGATGCTCCAGGGACGGGCCGCCGCGAGAACGACGAAGTAGTGGACCTGTTCCCTTGGCACGAGCGAATGTCGGCCTAGTGGTCTGGCTCCAGCGTAAATAGCCTGTATATAGCCTCTTTCGTATGTGTCTTTCCACACGTAACAATATGAAAGAGAGTGCTGTCACCCCTTTGTTCATGTTCTCTGTCTCTCTGTTTTCAAGAACACTTTCCTCTCGTTGAGAGTACACCGGGTGGGAAGAGTCGCTTGCTGTATGTGGAATAGGTACACTGTCTTGCTCTGCTGAGAACGCCAATTCCAGTTCGTTCTCGCCGATAGCAGCATTTATCTCGAACAAAAGATGCTGCGAACGGAGGGGGGGGTCATCCTTGTAGCAGTGGTGATTGACCATAGCCCTTGGAACTGTCTGTAACGGAATGGTACATCGACGCATGCTGTCTTACCCTTACAAATTTTTCTAGAATGTCTGCAGACTGTCTATAGACAAAAGTGTATAGGGTCATACAGCTTTACTTTTGTAGACTGAACTCTATGGAATGTCCATAGACAATTGTTTATAGATAGTCTAAAGACACTTGCTTAGAGATATTTTATCGACTTAGTCTACAAAAGTACGAGGTCTGTTAGAAAAGTATACGACATTTCGCCCAATTAAATCAACTGGCCTAACTGGACCGCTGGGAAGCCAATCACCCTCAAGGTAGTCACCGTGGCACTCCACATATTTCTCCCAGCAGTACTACCATTGACGGAAGCAATCTGAGAAGGCCTGTTTCGGAGTCGAGTTTACCTCAGCTGTCGTTGCAGCCATAATGTCCTCTCTTGTCTGAAATCGCGCTCCTTTCAATGGCCTCTTAATTTTGCGAAACAACTAGAACTTCGAGGGGGCCAAAGCAAGAGAGTAAGGAGCTTCTTGAATTACAGGAGCCTGCTTTTTCGCCAAAAAGTCTGATTCAAGTGCGAGGAATGTGCATGAGCATATTCGTTATGGATGCGCCAATTTCTTGTTGCCCACAACTCCGGTCCCTTACGCCGCACATCATCAGATAGGTGATGGAGGACATCCCTGTATTACTCTTTGGTAATTATTTTACACTGTGGTGCGTACTCGTGGTGTACCACACCGCGGGAGTAAAAAAAAAGCAGCCAGCATCATTTTGACATTGCTCTGCACTTGGCAGATCTCATTTGGTTTTGGTGACGTGGAATGCTTCCACTGTGAGGAGTGAGATTTGGTTTCCGAGTAGTACCCGTACACCCAAGACTCGTCACTAGTGATTATGGTGTTCATGGAGTAGGGGTCACCGCTTGTTGGATCCACCGTGTCCTGTGAGACTTGTACACGAAGTTGCTTTTACTTCGCCGTGAGCAGCTTCGAGAGGAATTTCGCCGCAACTCTCTTCATGGCCCTGTCTTCGGTCGCGCCCATCATCTGGACATATCTGGATTATCTGGATTATCTGCATTATCATATCTGGATTATCTGGCCAAATCTGGATAATGGCGATAATCATGGCCATATTCTTCGGTTATTATCGAATGTGCAAAAAAAGGTCTGATGCCCACCTCTTCTTACATTTCTAGGGTAGAAGATGAGCAAAACTAGAACAAGGTGAAAGCAGGAGTCAATGTTTCGACAAGTGGACTTGTCTTCTTCAAGGCCAAGCATGCTTTCCTCGCCACAGTATATATATAAATGGGTGGGGTTCTTCTAAAGGGAAGAGGGTGTAAGGCGGGAGGGTTCGGAAACGAGGGAAGGTGTGTTAGCATGTTGAATTGAGAGTAAAGAAATGCTGTGCACAACGCCAAGGCCAGGGCAACACCCCCTCCCCCCCCCGCCCGCCCAGGTTGTCAAGGCACGCGTGTTAGCCGGCGTGTCAAGGGCGTCTGAAAGGATGTCAAAAGTGAAGGGCGTCTGTCAAGGATGCCGGCTGAAAAAAGAGAGCAAATGAAAGGGAAAAAAGAAAAAAAAGGGGGGGTATACGCCAAGAAATCAAACTAAGTGGTGTTGCATATAGCTTGAAATTTAGCATAGCGAATAGATTCTAAAGCTCCCTTTGAAACATTTATGCTTATCGGTTGCAATGTCTTGAACTTATGGATAAGGTATGATTCTCTCTATTTTCTTTCTTGTTCAAAATGGAAATTTTACTGTAAGATATAGAGTTTAAGTTCATCAAAGTTACGACCTGGTAGGTTGAAATGCTAGGCGATGGCTTTGGGAAGCTTTTTAGGTGTGTCTGCGCGATGTCCGTTTAATCTGACGTTCATTTTATTGTCCTGTTTCACCGCTATATTGTTTCTTACAGAAGGAACATTCAAGAATATAAATCACATCCGAACTTGTACAAGTCAAGCTGGATTTGAGTTCACATGTATAACTATTTGCGGTGCTTTTAATATTAATGTCACTTTGAAGGCGCCTGCAGGTATTACAACTAGGGCGACAACATGCTTTAATTACGGGGGAACGCTGTTGGCTGACTTTTGCGGGCACTAACATGTCTTTAAAGTTCCTGTTTTGGCGATAGGTAACCCTAGGTACATCCGGGAACTCTTTTCGCAGACGTTCGTTGCTTGATAATATTGGGTGGTACTTTCATAGAATGTTGTTTATGTTTGGGAGTGCATTAGAATGTTTTGTTAAAAAGGCCCACATCACCTATATATACTGTGGCGAGGAAAGCATATGTCGCCTTGAAGAAGACAAGTACACTTGTCGAAACGTTGGCTGCTGCTTTCACCTTGTTCTCGTTTTGCTCATCGTCTTGAATTTCAATCTCCCGCATTCCTCGTGTTTTCCCTGGATTTGTAGGATAGTCACACGATGGTCCCACATCGCCACAGCGTTCACTTCGGAAATTACCTGGTCATTTCGGCATGTTGATGGCCGACTGAACCGTGGCTCGCTCTCCACCGATGTGCGGCGGTCTTTAAACCGGTTGTACCACTCCTTAATATATGTGTTCCTCACAACATCGTCACCGAAAGCCGTATGAATCTTCCGAATAATTTTTACTTGGCTGTCGCCTTGTTTCTGGCAAAATTTGATGCAGTAGCGATGCTGCAGTCACTGCGCATTCTTCCTTGCTACAAAATACCGACAAGAGCACTGCTCACTACCTGACTCAATCCCTGTGTCCCCGTGACTGACGCTATCGGCAGGGGGGAAATTCACGCGTGTGCACGAAAGTTCAAGGTCGGCAGATGCAAGCGCTCTTGTTTCATATCCATTAGGTGTTCGAAAAAATTAAGGTCGGATACTTTTCTAACAGGCCTAGCATATATACTACTTTTATAGACTCAAGTCAACAAAATTCTATAAGCAAATATCTATAGACTATCTATAAACATTCCATACACGTCAGTCTATAAAAGATGGAACTGTGTACAGCAGTTCTACTTTTGTAGTCTGAAATCTCTGAAATGTATATAGATTAACATATAGACATTTGTCTATAGACATTTCATAGACTTCAGTCAACAAAAACAGAACTATATGCAGTTTTACTTCTGTAAACTGAAGTTTGTATAGTGTCGATAACCAAATTTTTATATATAGACTATTTATAGACATTCTGTAGACTTCAGTTTCCAAAAGTAGAACTGTGTAACCATATACACTTTTCTCTATAGACATTCTGCAGACATTTGTCTATAAACGTGAATTCTTATTATTCTATAGACAGTATTTAGAGTATCTATTGACACAGATATTTTATAGACTAGTCTAGAAAAAGTGTAAGGCCATAAGTCCATTAGCTGTCTGTAGACAATTCACGTAGATCAGTCTATAGCTAATCCATAGACTTAGCGTTACACTATTTGTCGATTATTGTCGACACAGGGTGTGCGAGCTAACATATATTCAGTGAAGCTGTCCAACGTAGAATAATGTAAAAAAAAGACGTTGCAGCAAGTTCGGAACTGAAGACTTGTAGTGATCAGCCGTCAAAGATCTGACGTGCTGGTATTTTATAATAGTATATCTTGCACCGTATTTTCTTTTAAATCTTTTAATTTCATTCACAAACTTGTATAAAAAGGCGAGATCGCCACCCTGTATACAATCTATAAAAGCCGCTTTTTTCTGACCATGTTTCGATTATATATAGACAGAGTGTGACTGCTGGATTTGTTAAAAGCACTCTATTGGAAATATCTATAAAAATGCACTGCACCCCGCATGCACATTGGAACATACCCAGTGAACTGTACACTGAAAATCATGCATGCGGATGGAATCAGCGCAAAATCTCAAATGCATGTACCCGTGAATCTTTATGTAAGACTGCAAGAGCATTTGTGCACGAGAACATTTAGAAAGTATTACACTTGCATGCGATACATCGGCTTTAACGAAATCTGCTAGCTACCTGCTAACTACAAGTTAGTTTACATATTTGTTTATATATGGCGGCAAAAAAAGTTGACTGTATATCAAGGGTGTTCATGTGCTGTTTCTCATCTATACTTATGCATTAATGTCAATAGCTTAAAGGGAAGCTGAAAGGTTTTCCAGAAAAAATGAGTAAACATCTGTACATAATGGTTTTCAACCCTCCGAATTCGAATATCGTATCGAAATTGAGCGAAAGAAAGCGCAAATATATTTTATTTCGAAGAAAAGTGCAGCAGCGGACACGCCCAGCTCGCGCGTCTCGTTTCCGCCTGTGATTGGTTGGTGCGCCTCGTGACGTCAACTCTGCCGCTGCCGACCGCTGCCGCTACACATGAAGCGCGGTGCCAGGTAGTTTGGTGCTGTTTTTCTGAGACGGTAATGGAAAATTTAGAGAGACTGCGTTTTTCTGAGGAGTTCGGCGTTACTCCCTACATGTACGAGCCGATTGCGAAGAGCCGGCCTCTCGAAGAAGCAAACGATGCTGGTGCGAGCAGTGCTTTCGACGCGAACGAAAGCAAAGTCTTGGGATCTCCTCGTGTTGGAAATGCTCTTTGGTGAGTATGTTTTTTGCAAAGCGATCTAGTGATCTCGCCGATCTTTCGCCGATCTAGTGAGCTCGTTTCCGGTCAAACAATTGTAGTGTTGTGTTCCTGCATGCCTCCTAGTGGAACGTAAGCGGGGATGCGATCGTCGGCATTTGTGCGCTGTCCAAAGCTGTCGGCAATCTACAAAGACGGTTTAAACGCGTGAAAAGCTTCCCGGTTCATGCAGTACGTGTAGTGACCTTCATCTGTTGACTACTACTCACGTTGACTACCACTCACGTTAATTACCACTCACCTTGACTACCACGCACGTTGACTACCACTCAACATACACGCAGACGCACCAACAAAGGAATGCAGGGTCTATCGAAGCAGATTACGATGGCACGCACGCAGAAACAAGCGCGGTCAGGCACGGCGGACGCTACGAAGGAACGAAGCAGAGTTGACGTCACAACACCGCGGTTTCCGGTCTCTGCTCCGCTCGCTCACTCAAAGGGGGGCGGAGCTACAGCGCAATTTCAACCGACGATTACGTCGCTCCTAATTGAAAAAAACGCCCAAATTTTACCTACATGGTTTATAAGGTTCCCGCATCTGTATATGAGCGCCTTATTGAATTCGACACACTCTTCAGCTTCCCTTTAATAATGCTCCTGAACTAGCTGCACTTTCACATGTCGCATAAAGAGAAAAAAAACTGAAGCAATTCCACTAGCGCTGAATCATGCAGTGTTAAGAAGAAAACAAGTGCACCAATATTGAATTCACTCGTTTTGTTGCGCGATATATTTATTGCCTTAAAATGCAGGCCTTACTTACGCTAGGATCGAAAGAGACTATTTATAGATTTACAGACTGCTTCACCTTGGCGGGCAAGGTCGCCAGGACGTCCTTGAGCTGCCTGTCACGTGTTCCAAAGATGCTGGATATGTGCGCTGCAAATAAGTAGATGTAACAATGTGGCCAAAAATAACAATTCTGCATTCTTTGTATGTTCATGTCGCTAGCCTAATATATTTACCAAAACCACTTCAGTCAATAATCAATGCGGTTTAAGTATGACTAATGACTGCTTGCGAATACAAATCAGTACTGTTATAATTTCTTTCATTTTATGGCATGATGAACACTTAAACAGACCCAACTTCTGCTGGTGCTGCAGCAATAGTATGTTGCTTTTAATAGAAATTCATATGTGACACATTATTCTAATTATCCCAAGTGATCTCTATATCAACTGCTGAAATAAGGTTACCCATTCGGACTGCCTGTTCATTTTTTGGCTGGTAATTAAATGTGTCCGTGCAGAGTGATATGCTCAGAAGAGTGACTGGAGTATTGATCCTATCATGCCAAAGATTGTCATTTATTTTTGTTAATACGCATAGAAATGTCTTCGTCATACTCTTAAATGAAGGCATCATTGGCCATAATTTCAACAATAGGCAGATGGATAGATTGTATTCGTATGGCCACTCACTTTCTTACAGATTATGAGGGCTCCTGGGCATGTTAGCAGGGTTGCAAGTTAGGTATACCACATGATCACCTGAATTAGCACTCGAACACTGTGTCAGGGCACGATAGATATGCGCATCCTGGAAACAAAACTGAAAGTGTTTCGAATGGATGCCATCACAGTAAATTATGTAAGGTTCTCTCAAACATGAGCATATTTTCTGGGGTTCCGAGGGCCAGAAATTTTATTCAACACAAAAAAAATTGCGTAAGAATGGCCATGTCAGTATGCTTCACTTACACTGTTTTTCAATAAATTGTACCAATTTGTCTCATTTAATTGTGAGGTGAAACATTGTAAAACATGTTTAATAGACATATTCTCTGGAAACCTTCTATGCCATATAACAAGACAGCATACCTATGCCGATATTTTCAAATTCCCCGATCTTTTTCCAAGTCTTCCTTGGCTGTTCTTATAAAAATTCTTTTGCAATTTATGACAGCCTATGCATAAGTGGAATAAAAAAATATTGTGATGAATGCTTGCGAGGTACTGCAAGTGCATATTTTTTGATAAAACGAAGAACACATCACTCACTTGACATCCAGTATTAGATTCAACTGAATTGACTCTCTTGTTCAATAAAGCTGACAAGGGCTTGGGCAAGTTTGTAATTTATGGCAACATGAGCCTAGTACGGAAGACTAGGACACAGAAAGAGACACGTAAGGCAGAGGCGACAATATGAGGGAAAATTATTCAGAGTTATTTTGACGGTTCATTATCAGCTTTATATATAGTTGGGTATCACCACTTATGACTCTACTTATCGTGGTATACGTCTGATTAAAGACTACATGCCAATACCAATCAGTATCATTTTAATGTTTAGTATTTACAGTATGATAAGCAGTTAGACAACCGTAATGGTCGCTGGTGCCAGAAACGGTACGTTTCGTTTCAAGATAGATTCATATGACACATAGGGCACTTATCAAAATAAGAAACAAATGTGACAATTCCAAATGATTCCTATATTATAAATCGCTGAAATAAAGATACTCGGCGGGACTGTGCACATTTTTCGGGTGTTAATGCAATATGCCCGTGCCGAACAAACATCCTCAGAATAGTGACTGCAGCTTTGAACAATCACGTTAAGAATGGCAATTTATTTCTGGTTGGAACAGTCTGGCAATGTCTCTTTTCTCATGCTCCGAGATGAACATATCTGTCACACTTTCAGTAGAACGCACAAGAATGGGGTGTATTGACAAGGTTACTTATCAGCTAAAACATGTTACGATCTTTTAGGTGTGTTGGTGAGGGTACAAGTGCAATGTCTATTTAATTATTTAAATGATCTCCCTGTTATCTACTAAGATATCCAGCTTTTCCGGACACGTACCTACTAGCGCCCCAAGCGGCCCCGGCACGAAGCTAGCGCGTTTTCAATGGAACGAGCGGGTTTTTCGCGAATAACAAAAGTTGCAGGCCGATTATTGAAAAAGGCAGGTGACACACGTGTTCTGGAAGACAATCCACACGAGCCAAATGCAGTGATCACTCTATGGCACGTAGAAATTTTGTTCGCACAGCGGTTAAAGTTTTAGCAATGGAAGCCTATGGAAACGACGAAAATTTGTGCTCCATTTTTGAGGCAAGAACGATGACTGTAATAAAACTATCCGGTCTATCGTAATATGCAGTGCAGCGTATGTAGTCCGGAGACTCAGCTTTCGATTGATGCCTATCTCGACTCTCCACATATGGCGTAAGACTGTTCCTGAAAGCGATTTTTGTAACTGTCGTGAAAATTCACGTGTTATGTATAAAAGCATGAGCGTACCGCCTGGCGAAGCCTCGGTAACCGTGGCCGAGTGGTAGAATAGCGAGCACCTTTAGTCCCGCATCACGGTGGCCGCGGTTCGATTCCCGCTTCGCAGTTTCTTTTTTAAAACCGCATAGGACCTAGTTTTGTAGTCTCTCACTAGAAGGCAGAATCACAAAACTAAAGATTTGCTTTCGCTTCTGGTTTACCAGTGATGCTCTTGATATATTATGCTTTCTATTTTTCCTTCATAAAGCGTAGCAGTATCGTGTTCATTTGTTAAGTCATCGCTTTTATGAAGATTTGATTCATTGGACATCATAACTAGAAGCTTGCGCATGGCTTTGTTTTATGAAAAGAAACACTTTCGTGCTTTGTAGCGTGGAACCTGGGAGAACAAAATAGCTATTCTTATTGCGTTCTTCTGGAAGGTCCGTTTTCATCGACTTTCGGCTGTCCTTAATGGCACACACTCCGAGTGAATCACGTCCACCTGTGCCACAATGCCACCCGGTGGCCAGTGCCATTCCTATGCAACATTCGTGTGGAACAAAGGGTCTGCTAGGCTGAGTCGCTGCCCGAACGTTAATTATTTCGAAAGATTCATCCAAATAAGAAATGCACCAACTAGAACAAGATGTGCAGCGTCTGGATTAATAGCTACTGTTAATGTGTTCCCTACAGCCAAGTGGTATCAATCCGTAGTTGTGGCTGTAAAAACCATTTGAATAAATGTCCCGTGCTGTGTCTGCCCCGGTCGCTCTACAGAGAAGCTAGCTTGGCTAGCCCTCAGCATTTAGGATCAACATATGGTGTCCTTCGTTCGGTGCATTTGTTTTTAATGTGCAGCATTCTTTGGCGAGTACCCCAGCAGTTTGGTAGCAAAATCGTGCAAAATCGTGTCTGTAACGCCAAAAGCTTGACGCATTTCCCATATAAATATATAGGCCTTCATAAAAAGGGTTGGGGTGGCCAACTTGAAATTGGAAGTGGCATCAGCATAAACTTGGGCGTGATACAGATATGGGTCAAGCTGAATTTGTTAGTGATATGGGAGTGGCCCTACGTAAATTTGGGGTGAAATGGTAGTGAGCCAAGCTGAATTTGAGGCTGATATGGGGGTGGGTAAGCCTAAGTTTGGGGGAATATGGGGGGCGGGCCAGCCTGGATTTGGGGATGATATGGGGGTGGAACCGAAATTTGAGGCTGATATGGGGGCTGGGCCACCCTAACCATGGGCGTGACATGGGGCTGGGCCAAGCTGAATCGGGGGGCGGGGTAGGGGGGGCTAACCTAAATTTAGGAGTGATTTGCGGTGGGCCATCCTAAATTTGAGGTGATAGAGGGGTCGGCCAGGCTAAGTTTGGGGCTGATATGGGGGTGGGTCATCCTGGATTTGGGGATGGTATGGGGGTGGGTCATCCTGGATTTGGGGATGGTATGGGGGTGGGCCAACCTAAATTTGGAGATAACATGGGGACGGGCTAACCTAACCATGGGAGTGATGTTTGGCTGGGCCAAGCTGAATTGGGGTAGGTGATGGGTGGATTAACCTATATTGGGGGATCATTTGCGGTGGGCCATCCTAAATTTGAGGTGATCGAGGGGTGGGCCCGCGTTAGTTTGGGGCGGATATGGGGGTGGGTCAACCTAGATTTGCAGGTGGTATTGGAGTGGGCCAATATAAATTTGGTGGTGTTGTGGAGGCGAGCCAATATGTATTTTGGGGTGATATGGGGTTGGTCCTACCTAAATGTGGGGGCAATCTCGGGGTCGGCCGATCTGAACTTGGGGGCGATATGGGGGTGGGCCAACTAAATTTAGGGGCGCGTCAACTGGAAATTTGGGGGACGATTTATGGAATTTCGTGGGTGGACCAACTTGAAAATTAGGGGTGGCCCAATGAAATTGGGGATTGGGCCAACTCCAAGTTGAAGGCTGGGCGAAAAGAAAATCGGGCGTGGCCGACTTTAAATTTGGGGGTGGGCCAATATAAATTTGAGGGGGTGCCAACTTGAAATTTGGCCGTGGGCCTATTTTGTGTTTGGGGTGGGCCAATTGAAATTTGGGGACCTGTTTACGAATAGTTAGACATCACCAGTGGTGTTTCTGCATCTTTTAAATCATCGCAAAGTACGTATAATAATAAGTGTTACTTAATAAGTGTTACTCCTCAAGGTGAGCTACCACTCGAGCCTTCCCAGCCCCCTGGGCTAATAATGTCCCAGAAGTACTCTCATCGTGACAACTGCGACGTTCAATGTGGAAATCACAAGAACAAATCGCAGACCGAGCTGACCATTTTCACACCAATGTCATCGCTAACACTACTCGCTCGTGCTAGAGGCAACACAAGCTTACAAAGTTCATAATTCAACTTTCACTCGCACGCTAGTTGACACGCCCTGAGTGCACAATTTCGCCAATCATTGGATAGAAACCTTGATGGATGTTTTACTGTCATGTTGCGTCGTTTTTCACGAATGCCGTCTCCCGAAAGGAGAATACATTTTTGAGACTGACGAGGCAAGCTAGTATATAACTCATACGAAGCAAGTGTATAAACGGTTATAGTGATTTTTCAAAAATGAATATAAGTAAATAAGATTTCAGATGGTATTGTTTCGACCGGGCATGACAACAAGTTTTTCCCGCCTGTCACAGTGCTTTGACTAAAAACCTAATCATTTTGCGCAAACGTGTTGCCCCAATACTACATGTGCTAAATGTACAAAAGTGCGGTGCGTGGTCAGAGCTTCAAAGCCAGTCTATTTTGTACATGGTTGTTGATATTGTAGTAATGTGAAGTTTTCTTCTTTATAAGAGCACAAAAACAAAAATATAACAGATGGTAGCTAAGCGCAAATTACATTGGAAGATCTGAAACCAGCAATTATTTTTAATTTGAGGGTTGGTCTTCTCCGCCGGTAGATCACTGTCCGATCACTTCAAAGAATTTTGTTTGTGTGCAACTGCAGCAAAAACGAAGATACTACCATTTCATTGCCAGACGCTTTATGCCCTCCACACGCACAAGAAGGACACCAGATAATTGGCAATATCAGTTTAAAAACTGACATTCTTTTTTGCTCATTTCAGTGTAGCGTGGTGCCTGCGGACGGAGTATTTTCTCAGTATCAGTCCAGTGTTAGCAATGAGAAGCAGTTCGGCCTACCATTCCCATGAGGGCATACTAGCCATCTTAGCGCTTTACTGTAGGACAAGTTAAGTGCTAAAAACTTGGTGTGCCTTGTCCTTTCCGCCGATCGTCCATCCATTCTATTATAGTGACGATCAACGTTGTGTCCGTCAGGCCTCCTCCTCATCTTTAGCTTCGCCATCGCGAGAGTAGACAGAGAAATGAAGCTTTCTTCACAATCAGCCCCAGCGGGATTCAACCACTCGTAACTTCTGCAATTTGCATTCAGTGGCTGGGCATGCTAACCACATCCTTAGTTTCACAGTGACTAGAGTACGCAGAAAAAGTAGAGCGTTGGTCACTATCACTACCACGCACTCATGTCAATGCTAACCACTACCAATGCTAACTACCACGCACTCATGTATGCTAACTTCTCTGCTACCACCTGCTTCCACCGCCTTAGATTTTCCAGGCATACCTGCTTCTTGTTTTCATCGCAGACGCATGCAGGATAAACGCGGATAACTAAAAAATCTCAGTGCCCTTCCACTCTGTGAAGAAACATGACCTGCAAAGCTGTGTATGTGGGCCCCTTAATGGCCAACTGCACCTCCACCGTATGTCAGCCCCGCATTGCACTGTATTCGGGATCGGCCCACGTATGGGAAGTGCTTAACACCTGCTTCATCTCCGCCGCGGGTCTCCCCGGCATGGCGTTACATTCGGGATCAGCCCACGTATGGGGAGCGCTAAACGCATGCTTCACCACCACTGCGGATCGGGCCGGTATTACGCTATCTTCGGGATTTGGCTCTACACGCGGACGCGATAGCGGGGAAAGTAGCCCTTAAGAGGAAGCTTTAGCTGTGGTGGTCCTATCTAAATAAATGTAAAAGGAGAATTCGTTTTTCTCGACAGCCACTGCATATAATTTGACAAGGTTTGTTGCATTTAAAACAAAAACTTAAAATCTAGTGTCTGTTGGTTTCGAATTCTTGATTTAGGTCATCATTAGTTTATTCAAAATTGTCAAAAATCGCAAATTTTAAGAAAAAGAAACCATAAAGTTTACAACTCTTTCGGCAATGAAAACTAATATCAAAATTAGGTACATTGCATCTAACCGCACATCTAAAGCAGACAAAATTGAAATATTACGCATGAATCTCAAAAAAATTTAGTAATATGGATATACAGCTTTTCCACAACCCTTGTTCACAACGTAACGACTTCACGTAAGATATAAATCGGCATATTGGGTTTGCCCGCTTTGAATTGTCTAATGGATGCTGTTTACAGAACCGCGATCTCAGTTCTTGATATGGAGTTAATAATTTGTAAACTTCGTGCTTGTGTACTTTTCGCACTTTCAAATTTTTGAATATCTTTTGTCTAAATTGAGGCCCTAAATAGAAATTCCGCTTCCGATAGTCACTAGAATTTACCTTTCTCTCCCGAATCCAACAAATTTCATTAAAATCGGTCCAGGGGTTATCTAAGAAAAGCGTTTCGGCGTTTTACATCTATTTGAATAGGCCGAGTCGGAGCTTCCTCTTAACGACTTCGCTGTAAAAAAAAAAGAAGAAAAGAATAAAAGAAAAAAAAACGCTGCAGCCATCAATAGCGCCGCCTCAGATTTCGTCATGATGGCACCGTCACTATCGGCACGGCTCCGTGAGCAGCTACCAAGCTGTTCATTTTCGTTATTTTCCTTCCCTTGGCGGTCGCGCATTGTCTTCATGCCAGCGACGCACTTAATCTGCACCATCATTCCGTCCTGCATCGCTTCTGCGACCAAGCAAGCTTTCGGCGGCACGCGTACACTGCCGCATTGACACCAAAACTTTAAACTGCTTGCCTTCGAGAAAACAGCCCGAATAAAAATGGAACGCGACTATAAGGCCACGGGGAACATGTTCGCGGGGCCATACTCTTGATGACAGCATCGTAAAAAGATGTGGTCAGGTTGACTTTACAGGTTTGGAAGGAATGACTGACGGTGAATAGTTGCTTCATTATCACATAAAGAACAGCGCTTGAAGTTGTTAGCACAGTTTGTGTGTGGGTTCCTCCTTTGTGTCCCGTCGTGAACTGCAGTTCTTTCTGTGGCTTTACATATGTTCCTTTTCAGCGTCAGTTACGCCTTCCAAGAGTGTTTACTTGGAAAATTTTTCTTCGCATGGCTTTTACAGAAGCATGTTTAGTCGAAAGTTTTTCGCTTGGCTGCATAATCTCGAGGACGGGCTCCAAATTACTCATTTTCTTTAGCCACGTAAGAACCATTACTGAAAATTCAATTAACGTAGCTTTGTTAATTACGCAAACAACTTCTCAACTTACTCGGCATCTAGAGATTACCAATCTGAACACTCGAATGATAAAATGATGTTAACATTGTTTGTATCGTTTCAATAGCTTTGTTTCGTGCAGTTAAAAGCAGCCGGCATATTTATGGTGCTGTAGACTTCTTATAAAGTAAGTGTGAAAGCTTGAACAGGTTATCTTGGCACAAATCAACTTCATGAGCTTAAGCACATGTGCCCAACCTTGCACAACTGCCTTTACAACCGATTCTCATACATTATACAAGAAGCACCTCGGCGCTACGCTACATCCCACAAGGTGTGCGAGAACATTGTGCGCGCTCCCGATTAGGTTTCTGAGCGTTGGTGGCATCACGCTCTGTTTTCTGGCATAATAATGAATAAAAACAGCTGCCTGGAGGAAAGCATTGGGTACATTTTCAGTACTTTGTAACATATGGATCAGCACGGATATGTACGTTAGAACGAAAAGTACTGAAATATTAAGATGAGGATTTTGCTGGATGTATTTTAGCTGTCTAATGATAAGTTCTAAAGAAAAAATACTGTGACTTTGTGACAATTAATGCTAACATGAAATATGAGCTCCGACACAGTACCCGTGGTGGAACTGGCCCCGGGACTACTGGGCTACATTGAACCACGATGTGCTGGTTTGATAAATACCAGTAATTGGAAAGTGGTTCGCGCTCGAATTTCCTGTATGTCAGCACCGCTGTGCAGTGTTGGAGGCCCTTCTTTAACCACAAGCACTATTTTTCAGCTAATTTTGAAAGCAACTGTATTCTTTTTTTTTGGGGGGGGGGGGGGGGCTTTCTTTAGCGTCTAACCGCAGTTCCAAAGTTATCAGTTAGCTCAAGATGCGCCTGCATGTGTTTCTAATATCCAGTATGTTCTCACGGATTGAATAGCGAAAAAGCGTTATCTTATCAAATTGCACGCGTGAAGCGAATACTGGCGTACATTCTCCATCACATTTAAGGACCCGAGATTTCGCTGCAATGTACGAGCATTTCAATCTGATGAACTGACGCCTTGATCCGTAGATCGGAATCAGAGGAAGCACTTTGCGCGCAGCCATCGTTGCGCTTTGAGCGTTTTTTTTTTCCAGCGCAAGCTCACCTTATATTGAGTTATATTCGTGACTCGCTCTTTTGGAAGTGTTTTCTTCTTGGCATCCCTACAATGTGAGAGTATAGAGGCGCTCCATCTTCATTGAGTGAATACTGGGAAATGGACTAGGCCTTTTCTTGCGTCTGCGTTTACACATTTACCGCACCAATTTATTTTTTATAACCTAATTCGGAGGCTCTAAAGCACAGCAACCTTTTATTAACAGGAGGTTTTAATAACACAGAAAATTTAAATGCTTATTAGTGGGCTTTGACCTCATGGTAAGGAATTTCAATAAAGATATCCTTATGATAATTAAAAGCCTATCCTCTTGACAACGTTTAATCTGAGTTCCTCTTTGCAATCTGATACAGACTTGCAGGTGGTTCGTATCGAGGGCCCTCGACATATGTCTAACCGTCAAACAAAGAGTTATTCCGAATGTTTCATTTCAGGAAACCGTGTTACCCTCCAGTCTTTCATTCCCGTTCGCAAACACGCATAAGATGAAAGTGCTGCATGAAGAGCGTCGTTAGTCCAAACCAACGAGCTACCGTAACTCACCTCGCTTGTATCGCTGTCATTTAGGCTTATATAAGAAATATATATATTTTAAATCGACGCATCACGAATCTAAAAAGAGCTGTCCGTGACCAGCCCAGCTAGGTTCCTTTCATTTCGTAATTCGTAGTAGCGGCTAATAGTAGCTCACGAAGCAGAGCACTGAGTGTGGATATGGCAGAGAAGGTGTTCTATATACTGTCTCGTCACCCAGCGAAAATTGCCCGCCGTGCTACTGGCCATTCCTAGAAAATTGTATATGTGACGCCCAGCCATTTGCAACACTGCAACTTTGTTTTGCGATTGGAGAGTCCAGGTGAGAGAAAGGGTGGTTATGGAGATAAAGACACGCTATTTTCTGCAGTAACTTAGGAATGCATGAATGAATGCCTTCATTTATTGAGAAAAAAGAAGAGCAAGCATCAGTTGAAGCACGTCTCAGCAGAGTGGGAAAGAAGCGGGGGACAAAGAGGAAAAGCTGGAGCCCGGGTGGCAGGTGAAGTCGCAGTTTAGGGGCGAGAGAATATAAGCAAGAGTTGGCGAAACCCGTTGAATTCCAGTGTATATAGATGTGTGATGTGGCGAGTAAATGATTGGAGTCACCGCCCAGCATCCGTCCTTTGCGGTAGTATAAGCACCCGCCGTTCTTGGTTACAAACGTTTACTGAAAACCAATCTTCGCAATCAATTATTCGTCAGCCATACCTCGCCACGTATTTCTTAGTGGCAGGGTCAGTGGATTTCAACTACGCTGTCGCGACAAGTTACGATCATAACGTGACGCTTGCGGTTACGGTTGCCATACTCGTGACTCTTACTATTGCGCGGATACTATAATCATGGGTTTACTGCACAAGTTAGTGAACAGACATTTTATAACCGCGTTTCTCACCTTACATACGCTCAACGCAAGCACCATTGCAGCATGTTTGAAGTTGGAAGTTTGAAGCTTATTATAATTTTGACAATACAAGATTGTCATGGCGCCGGAGCAAAAGGCGAGACTATACACGCCTGACTAGGCCCCTGGCGCCACGAGCACAGCAGACAACAGTGCAAAAAAATATATACATATATACACATAATACACACATATACATACTTATATATACGAATGATACAATTATACATACAATAAATCAATGCGACACAATAAGTATAAATAATGAAAATGAAGAAATAAAGTACGTACAGAAAGATACATGAAGGCCAAAAGCCAAATGGGAACAAAAAGTCTTGCAACGCATGAAATTGCATATCAGTCGAAAAACTGAAAATAAATTACAAACAAACAGTTGTCAATTGTTGGAAAAATACAGTTTTGATTTCTTTCTGAATATTGAAATGGTTGAGGAATCTTGCATGATATCAAATAAAGCATGCTCATCATTAAGTAAATTAGGAATCTTCCACTGTAAAAGCTGATTGCCGTAGTTTGTTCTAGTTCTTACCTTAATAAAGTTACTAGCTCTTAAGGTGTAGTTAGTTGTGGTATTAGTATATATAGAAAAAAAGTTCTCACGGTTACTTATGAATTCTAAAAATGACGGTGCGCGTCCCTTCAAGACAGAGACGAAAACAAAAGAACGCGTTAGAAGACAGGGTACCGACTTGGGCCCCGTGCCAAACATATCCAAACCAACAATATTTATTTTATTTCAGTACCCTAAAGGCCCAATGCGGGCGTTACATAGGGGGGGGGGGGGATTCATCAAAGAAAACTTAACAATATACAACACAGAATATAAACGGCTGAAGACAGGAATAAACAAGTTAATAAGCCAGGTACAAGTTAATAGGGGAAAAAATGGCTAGAAACAGGAACTGAAAAAATGCACATGCAGCAAATCCCACAAAACAAAACAAAAATCGCACCTTCAGAAGTTACAAAACATGTCATCTAACATTCCACGGAACGTTACGGCTCACACGCACACACTGAAAAAAAAAAGTGAAAAAAAAAACGCACATCATTCTACAGTGGAATTCTCTAAGTATGACCGAAGAGCTGTTTGAAATGATGATGTTCCAGCGATAGCCGCAATGCTAGAAGGAAGCGAATTCCACTCTTCAATAGCCAGGACAAAAGGTGAGTATTTGTATTGTTCTGTCCGAGCGAATATGGGTTTAGTCTTCTTGTGATATACTCGAGCCCATGTGTGCGGCACCGGAAGATGTGAACTGGCGAATGGTGTGTTGCTGTGGTAGAGAGTATGGAAAAAAGATAAACGGCTGAGTTTTCTGCGCATGACCAGAGGCGAGAGATGGAGCGATATTTTCAGTGCTCTTACACTTTGATACCGAGAGTAACGGAAAAGGATGAATTGAGCAGCCTTCTTTTGTATAGATTCCAACATGTTAACAAGATAGGTATAATGAGGGTTTCAGATCACGGACGCGTATTCTATCACAGGCCTGATTAGCATGTTGAATGCGTGTAGTTTTGTGTCCTGGTTGGCTTGCTGTAGTCGGCGTTTAAGAAGACCAAGTTTTTTTAAGTCTTTGGTAGTAATCAGTTCAATATGGAGTGCTCCAGGATAAATACGAGCTAAAATTTACACCAAGGTATTTTACCGACGCTGAAGTTTCCATGATAGTATTATTGACTGTGTAGGCATTAGGAATCGTCTTAGCAGCGGAAGTAAACTTGAGATGTGTAGTTGTGTCTGCGTTAATTACCATCTGCCCTGCTGCACCGATGAGTTAGTTCATCAAGATCAGTCTGGAGAGCAATGATGTTAACAATCATGCCGTCGTTTCTATGCAAAGAGGTTATGCATTTAAACTTCTGGAGTGACAGTCCAATCCGCCACGTACGGGAGCGCGTGAAGCCGCCGGCGGCCATATTGCTAGAGGAAAAGGAGCACAGCTACAGTACGTGGCTACGGTATACGCGCGACGCAACTGTGCTTGCGGTTCTGCGATGAAAAATAAAATGAGACCCCTTTAGAGAGTATATCAGTCCGGCATTGTGTGTCGCTGTTATTAAAAAAAATGTCATTGTGGTGAGCGCCTTGTGTTCTGTGTACAATATGTTGCGAGAACTGAAAAGCAGTCGTTTCCTGTTTTCTTCGTTCAATAACCTGCCGCGTACATCGGCACTGTGATGCTCTTTCGTCGATACGTGGTGCCGGGCCGTATTGACCTTGAAATATAGTATCCTTATGCCAATTCTTAAAAAAAAATCACTATTTGTGTAAATGAGCGTTTTTGCTTTAAACCTAGAAAACAATAAAATATTCAACGGTAGGTCTCATTTTTGTCCGGCGTTTCAGTTCTAGCTGAAAAGAGTTGGTGAAAGCAAATTTACAATAAAGCTAAGGCGACCCACAGTCTGCACGAAGCCGCAAGCCTACAAGCGCTCCAATGAGGGTGACCTGCCAAAGTTAAAGTCATGCGTCACTGGCGGCTCAAGCAATCTTTACTTTTTTTTCGTTTCTGCATCCGTTCTTCCTGCGTCTGCGGCAAAAACGAGAAGTGAGAAGGCAGATAAACAGAAATTGGTGGAGGCAGGTGGTAGCGTAATGGTTAGACTGCCCATCTCCAAAATGCAAGATGCTGCATTTGGGACATGGGCTCGAATCCCGGTGGTTTGTTTGGGAAGACAGCTTTTTGTGCTCTCTGGTGACTGCGACGCTCAGAATTAGGCGGCAGCCTGACGACAACGGTCGCCGTCAACGTAACAGAATAAGCGGGCGTGCAAGGTCACACTTAAAGCCGAAAGTACATTCAGAGGAAATATGCTATGCTCTTGTCGACAAAAAAAAAGTGATGAGTAACGAGCGGTGTTGTTGAGCGAAGCTGTAGCCCGATAATGTCACCATAGACAGGACCACGCTCCAATCCCGGTGCTCAATGGAAATATACGTCGACAGCATGTCAACTAGCGTGTTACTGATACTTCATTAAGGTCGTTGCGTGTTTCTGTTGTGTCTAGCAGGAGCGAGTAGTATAGGAGAGGACATTAGAGAGAAGGCGGTGAGCGAAGTGCGCGAAAAGTAATTGAGGATAGCCATATTGAACGTCGACGCCGTGTTGAAGAAAGCCTGCGACTTCAGTTGCTCAGCCGACAGAAAGGCTTGAGTGGTAGCATACCGCTGGGCGTATTTGGTAACCACAGCGATAGACACACACTTTGCGGAAGTAAACAGAGGAAAGGGACGTAGTGAGTTGGCCGCCCTTTTTGAGCTGTGGTATAGTTTGAAAAATGAATGTGGCGAAGTATAACGCACCAAATAGTATATGCCAACCCAAATGAATCAGCGTGGTCATACTTGCGCGACATGCCATGGTGGCCTGCCACCAGGACATCATGAAGTTGCAGCGATGACAGTTTTCATTGGGTACTTGAGAATAAAAACGAGCACATCAGAGACGTCCGAGGGATGTTTCTACGGTATAAGAGCACATCGCTCCCCCCCCCCCCCCCTCCCTGCCCAAATAACTAAATCACGAATATAAGCTTACGAATAGGGGCATCGTAAGATCGAGCACTAGGGCGCTTGTTGATCTTGTTCAGGATGACGTCAGCGTTTCATTCAGCGTTTATTTCTGAGAAAATGAGTTGGAGTTACGTTTATTTGCATCACAATGGCGGGCGTAATCAGGCAAACATTGACAGCATTTGATTAGAGGGTGCCTGACTACTCTGTGGAGATTACGTTGAACAATGACAACAAACACAGAAAGCTTTGCTTACATCGAATAGCACATACGTGGGATCCGCATAATTTTGTGACTATCAATTTAGATGCTTCAGAATGGCGCTCATTAACGCAATATTTCCATCCACAGTGAGCAAAAGCGGCTGTCGTATCCACAGTAGAATTGATTTAAATGGCTTTATTCCCATGGACATTATATGCGTGGGATTGGAGTCGTCAAAATGGGATACAAGTTACAGGGAAATCAGGAGCTTGATGAACGGCAAGAAGGCTGAAGCTTGCACAAGACCTCAGGGATATAAAATGACTTTTTGAGCAGCTTGGTCAGGGGGCCACGCAATGGTTTCCACGTCTGATAAAGATCCTCCGAAATATGAACAGAGGCCGACAAAAATGCGGGCATTTTGGGAAAGGTGAAACCGCTGGAAATTTCAGGACAGCATTAGTCTAAATATAAAAGATGACTTAAAAATAAGAAACCATAACGTTGACAGGGTGGCCAAATGTTGGCACAAATAAATTGACTGTTGAAGCAGTTCAGCTGAAACGCAATGGTGCGAAATAAGGCGAGAATGTCGGTAAGAGTTGAACAAAGGTCAAGTAGGTCCTGTGGCCGACGCCAGCGTTCGGCAGCTGACAAGCGACTGCACGTATTAGCCAGATGCCTGGTCGTCAGTAGTTACAGTGTGATTCGGGTCTGAAATATTGGACGCGGACTCCATCACATTGAATACAGTGCATTCTACGGTGTCACTCTTCGACAGCTGGCACCGATTCTCGCGCAATGAGGATGGGAACAAATTGTCTCACGTGCCGGCTGTCACCTTCCTCGAACTGCCAACTTTCCTTGCCCTCCGTTGTTGCTTAGCTTTTATTGGGTTCGGCTGCTAATCACGAGGTCTCGGGATTGAATCCCAATCACGGCAGTCGTATTTAAGTGGGTGTGAAATGCGAAAACACCCGTATACTTAGGGCTAGGCGCACGTTAAAAAATCGCAAGTGGTCTAAATTATTCTCGAATCCTCAAGTACAGCATGCCTTATAATGAAATCGTGGTTTTGGCAAGTAAAACCTCATACTGTGCTATGTAACATTCGTTAAGGATATCCTGGGCAGTCGCACAACTCCTGAATACAATTAAGTGTCAGGAGTTATGCGCCAGTTCTTTGAGTATGTGGATAGCCTTTATG
Source organism: Dermacentor variabilis (assembly GCF_050947875.1). Lineage (NCBI taxonomy): Eukaryota > Metazoa > Arthropoda > Arachnida > Ixodida > Ixodidae > Dermacentor > Dermacentor variabilis. The sequence continues at coordinate 46,060,546 of NC_134574.1, forward strand.
GCGTTCGATAGCTGCGAGTCTACGTTGCGGCGGAACGGTAACATGGTAGAGAATGTGGAGAACATACACATCCCGCATATATTACTGAACAATAATTTTAAATAGCGTTCTTGCTTCACGCACGTGGATAACCGTCATTGGAGTCTACTTTGGAAACTAACTGCAAGTATTGTATATGCAATACCCAAAGGTGTACCTGGCCTGGTGGCCAGTAAATGTGACGTAATATTGCGAGCAGCTTCGGCCATAGCGCGCTAACGGATGACGACACAGACTGAAGTGACTAGCGCAAAAGTGGACAGGGGACACTAAAGAGGCTAGAAGGACAAGCGCCCAGTTGGAAGTTTGCGCTTATCCTTGTCGCCTCTTTAGTGTCCCGTGTCCACTCTTGCGCTAGTCACTGCAGCATGGAATACCAACTAGCCCGGTCTCACACCCTGCGGCGACACAGGGACAGTTTGCTGAATTATTGGGTCGTGACTTTTGTGTCAAGGTGAAAAACCAACATATCCATGTATATGGCTTAATACTTAAGCACATCTAGATGTGCAGCTGCGGCGGTAGCCCATGAGTGCGCATTGCAAAGTCGCTAGTGAAATAATTGTGTGCACCTTAACGAGCTCGATAGGTGAAAATCAAAATCCGTCCACGACGGCGTCTCTAGTAAACGCTGCGCGATGTTCGGACGTTAACAATGCGTGCCGACTGACGAAAGGCTGCCACGAAGAGCTTCTGACGGTTGGCCTAGCTTCTTTACTACGTAGAATCAAAAGAAAAAGAAAAAATAACAAGAAGAAAAAAAGCTCAACCATTGCTCGTCGCTACTAAACACTATTAGGATGACGAGAAATGTCCAGGCGAAGAGCGGCTGCGCTTTATCAAGAACACTGATAACGCCGGCGGGACAAGCATTGTGGCGAAGTTCAATGCGCAGGGAAAGTTTTTAATTATTTTATTTTTGTTTTGTTGACGTCATCACGCGTCACCGCGGGAAGATTGAAAAGTGAGTGCCACGTGGTGGCACTCACGCGAACTAAACCCTTGTGTCCAGAAAAGGTGGATACGGACCACCAGATGGATATTCTGACTCTTTTTTCTTAGGTCCAGCACACGTAGTATAAGATCTGTCCAATACGACGGCACTAAACGCCACAGTACTGGAAACCGGAACACTTATTGAACACTTCGAGGGCGCCATCTCATGCTAGATTGACAAAATACGAATCTGCTCCAGCAGTGCCTAGGGGTTAACTGCACGTGAACTGCATAACCCCGATGCAGCGATAGGTGCTTAACGCCTTTCCAAAAGCACGAAACGTAAGTACTGCTGCTAAACTGTTCATAAAAATACCCGCACCCCCCAAAACATAAAATGAGATCTTCCAACTATCGTGAAGTCCAATACCTTTAGTTTGAAACATGCAAAGGTGCTTACCTGAGCGACTAATTTATTCTTCTCAAATTTTTTTGGCTAAGTATTGAAGCTGCGAGTGACTGAGCTTATCGCAGGTTTCATGCTCCGAACGCTTTTGCGGTTGCATATATTTAAATTGGGTGAATCTAAATACGTGCATGAATATATCCATGAACCTAACGGCTTCGTGCTGTCCCTTTCGTCAAGTCTTGTGTTTTTGATGTGGTAACATCTCAAAATTCTTTAAATGGTTGTCAGGAGCTATAAAAATGCTGCTGCTTCTACAGTATACGAATATGACAGCGCACGCACTGCTGATGCATGCCCCACAAGCACGGCCCTTTATCCGAGTATGCTAGCATTTATTGAAGTATACGCGTCTGTTTGAAAATTCCTCACGATAGCACAATGCGGAGGTGTATACGTAAAGCGTTTCACGAGAATTTGACTAAACATGCGGCGCAGCGTTCATGGCGGCCCGATCGAGCGCCACAAAATGAGATCTACCGACACTGGCTGCTCAACACACACAATCCGCTTAGTTCGATGCTTAGCCTCAAGATAAAACATGGTGTATTTTTTAAGCACATTAACTACGACGGTAAAGTCAACAAGCGTGAGCGATTTCTTTCCGTAAAACATTCCGTATAATAGAACGGATAACAAGACCGCTTTAATTAATCATGTAAACGACAAACCGTCCCTAGGCCCTAGTCGCGTACACTGCATGCAGGCAGTTCGCGCTAGGAAATTCGCTCACCTAATCATGACCTATTGAGAGGAAATATCTTTCGTAAACTTTACCGTTCAGTGTAGTTGACGTGTGATGCCACAAAGAAAAGACGTATAAACACGCCACTGAAACAAGCGTTTGCATGCCAGCTGCACTCGTTGAGAATTCAAATTGATGCGGACCGCCAATGCTGCCATTGAGCATGCGCAGGCTATCATGGCGACCAGGGTTGGTGCTCGGAGAAATCCTAGCGCCTTTTATTTTTTTCATTTTTTTATGTTTATCTCTCCCTCTCTCTGTGCTCCATGCGCGCGGAACGGACTGCTTTTCTTTTCCATTTTCTTTTTTTTTTCATGGATAAAGGAAATGCGCTGGCACGTTGTATTACAAACGCTGTGGGCTATCGTATGGAACCGGAACTCAAACTTGAATGAATGCGCTGTTTGTAAAAGTCGTTACAGGGCCTGTCTGGCGCTTGCATTAACGCCAGGGACAATGAGTAATACAGTGCGCTTTTAGCATATCTTCCAGCGTACCGCCAAATGCGATACCCGCACATATATTAGTGCTAATTTTCTATTCCGCTAATAGGTCAAAGCATTCAGTACAGCACTGACGTACTCATATGCTTGGCCGTGCAGGCATACCGCCTGCGAAGGAATGAGTGAGCTCAGAGGATTTGGCACATATTTTAAGTGAATGAGAAACTTTGATGAGTTTATTGTGCAGGATAGCCGTCAACGAAGAACTACCCGATGCTAGTGATGCAGCCGAGAGATGAGGGCAACGTGCGAGGTATCTGAGAAGCGGACGACACACAACGCGCACACCACATGCGTGACATCGGTTCATCGCACACTCGCAAAGCCTGCGTCGTCAGCTACAAACATTGCGAGTCTGTGTGCTGTTAGCTTGATGCCAATTTGGAATTCGCTTGCAGATGAAGTTGGCGTTCATCAGGTCTATTATCATCATTGGATGGGCATTTTGTTTTCTTTATTCCACTGCTGCAAAAGTCATGTGATGACAATTGCGAAGACTCTTGGGGTTATCGAGGGTGACTACGTAGATCATATCATGTAGTCAACAAAGGCAGACGTAAACACTATGTGTTTACTAAAGTCTACAAATAGGTTCTACAGCAATCTCACAGTATATAACTTCAGTGGCTAACGTAGCTATTATTCATCGGTATGTGCGCTTGGTTACGGCGTACCCTGGTTGGGCCAAGAATAACAAGTTTTTTCTGTACTTAATCTCAAGACGGCATCTAAACCTGAAGTTCATCTCATGCCTTACCACAATCCGTATACGGGCTGTTCTCTTCAGTTAACATGATCTTGGGTGAACTCGCAACCTATGGCCTTCATCGGCGGCGATATAGGAAACCGTGTAGAATAATTCGAAATGCAAAGAAAAATACTGGATATTTCACTTAATTTGAGCCAAACCTTAAAATATAGGAAATTCGCCCTGGTCCCGGACCAGGACGAATTTTTCTTCAACTATGAGGATTTTCTTTCGAGGAACCCGTATGGGTTTCCTTTGTAGCAATTGCTACGAACGGGTGGATGTCTCATTTTCCCTTTATTCATACGAATGCTACGTAGCTGAACATAACCAAGGTAATGTTGTTTGCGGTCGGTTGGAGATATTCGGATTGTTCTTTTTTTTTTGCATTCCCGATGATTATATAATTAGCCTTAATTAATCATTTTCTCAATTATTACAAGTAGATGAAAAGTCTCAATCACAATTGTAAAGCAACATGAGTAACTCCCGATACAGCTTTCTGTTCCTCAACACGTGCTCCACAAAAGTGTTTTTCTGAGCTCGAAAGAAGTACGCGAATGCACGCAATCTGCCTCGAGCGGCCTGTCGCGTAGCGATATATACAGGTTTTCCTGCATAACTTCAGCGAAAGTTTTAAAAATGAAAGGTGCTCTGGACACGAGTTGAACCGGATGCATAATATTGGTACTAGCCTAGAGTTTCTCAGGCTATTTATTATTTTCCCCTTAAAGAGAAGCTGAAACACTTTTCGAAAAAGAAAAGAGTTCTCTGCGGTATTCTACAGTTTTGAGTCCCCTGAACACAAATATCTGGTTTAAAAAGGGCGGAAACAGACGCAAGCGGCTGTTTTTTCAAGAAAACGCGCACCAGCGCCTCAGGCATCGCGCGAACGCCGCTGTTTCCCGTGATTGGTCGGGCCGCTGTGACGTCATTCGCGGCAGTCGCCGGTCGGCGCCGCCGCATAGAGAAATTTCAACAAGAGCGGACACTCCCATAGAGCCCAGCGGCCGAATGGACTGCAGCACACCAAGCGGATGTTGTTGACTCTTTCCGGTTTAGGTTTTGGGCGCGCGCGTTTTGGACACCAGTTGGTACACGCCGCGCCGGCTCCGGTGATCGGCGCGGCATTCTTTTTTCTTTTCGCTTCTGCTGAACCTCGCGTGGCCTTGGCGTGGAATCGTTTCATTATGAAGTAGAAATGACTGCGATTGACCTTTACAAGACTGCACCGAATCTGTCAGGTGCAATTTCATAAAGAAAACGAAAGACGCCTTCTGAAATGATGAAATGTTTATTTTGCTCTATATAAATGCTCGTTCCAGGCTTCTTCTGCATTCATCCAAAGTTGTGGCACCAGGTAAGCAGGAGTCGTTGCCGTACGATGCTCCACCGGATGCCATCAGCTGAAAGAAAGTAAATTACAAGCATGAATCATTTCGGCATATTGACCTAACAGGAGTATTCCGTGTAGAGGCGAAACGTGCGTAAGTGGTGAATGAGCGGCATTACAGATAAATTCACTTTTACGTACATTTCGCAGCAAAGACTCCTCCCAAACTATGCCATAAAATCTGAACATCCGATTTTCAAGCACCCCTCCTTTCCCGGGCATTATTTCCTGCACTTTAAGTGCACAAATACACGGGTGACTGCGCGTTTCCAAAACAACTTGGCCTCAGTCCACACGATGGTACGCCAAGTACACAAAGGTGGCTACAACACAGGCTCAGCCAGACCATGTTGCACTCTCGCAGAATGCCTTCTAATCGCACTCAAGTCATACTCGTGGGTGCAAAGCCTGTTTTCAGTCGCTCAGAATACGTTAATGTCATGTTCTTGAGCTCCTCCGTGTTATCTTTTACGCGTCCCGCCGGCGCATGCAACACTCCCGTGTTATCACTCTCGGCAATCGCTCGTCGCGTTTTCGAGAAGCATGAGTACCGAAATAAGGTATATGTTGTTGCAGGGCTAAAAAATGCGTCACAAACTTGTCCCACTAAAATTCAGTACACGCAAAACCAACTCACTTTGGCCGGCTTGCTATTTTGCTAACACCTTCACAATCCCAGGCGCGGCGAGCAAGCCTCAAAATATCCTGAAAAGTTACCAATTACAATACTTTTTGGGGTCAGAGAATGCGTCACGAACCTCTACCAGTAAGATTCAGTACACGCGAAGCTTAACTGCGGCACACAGCCGAGCTGCTTTTCGCTAACTGCGTCAGTAAGCCGGGCGCGGCAACCGTGCTTCTGAACTTCCCCAAATATAACGACGTTAGTTACAATAATGTTGGGGCCCACAGAATGCGCGAAAACTTGTCTGTCTTAGGCGCTACGACGTAGTACACGCATGTACACCCGTGAGCATAAGTATACGGACCACGGGAGCGCGTGCCAAACTGCATCGACGCGCCGTCTACCGACGCGGCGCCTGCTGTCGAGAGGGCCGCTAGAGCAGCGGTGCGCACGCGCGTCCCATCTTATCTGCTGGCCTGACATGTAGCTTTGCCTGACGTCGCTGTGGTGCTCGTAGAGTAAGCGTCCACTGGGCGTCGTTTTCGCTGCGCCATCGCATCTGGGCCATTGTTTTACGTAGCGGCTGCGGCTGGGCTGGCACGCGCGTCCGCCGCGCTTCGCTTTCATTCGTTCTTTGGGGGAATTATCGCACGCAGCACTGCCTTCTCTGACGCCTTTAGATTACTCGCACAAAGTGGCCTCCTGCGGCTTTGTGTTATCTCGAACTGTTCCAATGCTTGCTGCCGCTGGTAGAAGCAAGGTTTTGCAATCGGTGTCCGCCGTCGCGTTAAGAAGTAGAACTGAGCTGCAGGGGCTACTATGCTCCGCCAGCAGCAGGATGCTAAAAGGAGAAATTAGCGGCACCGTACTGCCTTTATTTCTTCGAACCCTTCAACAAGGCTTGAACAAGAAAGCACGCGAGGGTGCCACTACAGACAGCAGCGACAACGCTGACACATGCGCGTGAATATACAACCAGGTTCAGCTGTGCGGTGCACGCTGCCGTGAAGTTCCAATTACGGTTGCTGACGGCAACGGACGACTAGATTAAGAGATCGGAAGGGGATGCTGTCTCTGTGACTTATTCAGTGTAGCCCATCGAATGCATTCAATTAGTGCCTCAGACGCCCGTGGTGATGCAATATTCAGCGCTGTTAAGGACGATAAGATAGGATTTAGCCCTTCTGTGACTGGGTCGGTTTCAAGGAAACAATTCGTACTATTTTAGAAACACAGAGCTTAAGAATCTGACGTTATTTTGATAGCATAACTAAATATAAATTGTAAAGATTTCACCTATGGCGAATGAAAGTCAGCCTTAAAAGGCATCTCTGCTGACTCGCTCCTCACGTGCCGCTAGACCTCGGAATCGCGGTACACTTTCACAGTCGCGGCGGTCACACAAAGGCCTTCATCGCTCTAAAGATCCATAGCAGGCAAGAAGATGCTCAAAGCTTATTTGCGCGAAGTTTTGGTCCTCCTTTGCACATTATTCTTCCAATCTGTGGCATTAATGACTCTCTCAGATGTCATTCCTTTTGCAATTTGCCAATAAAGCTGTTTCGTAAGAGCTGGAAAAGCTGCAAGCCGCAGCCATTACCATAGATCTGAGAGGGCGGCATGCAGGGTTTTGCCAGTTTTTTCAGCTACTTACTGAAAACATCGTGCCACCCAAACACAAATTTCAGACGCAGAGTACAGGTCTGGAGCATAGAATACACAGCCACTGTGACACACCAGCACATATCTGGCCAGATGCAATTTTTATTGCAGGTGACTCCTGAAACGTTACACGGAAAACACACAAAACATCCAGGATGGCACACACTTCGGAAAATAAAAATATTTATATAAACCGCCGGTTGGAAGTAGCATAAGCTCGAACCCAGTAACATGAAACATTGCATGGTGTTATTCTCCAGACGATATGCGTCCGATGTTGTGAATCCACTTTATTCTGCGGCTGGTGTCGTTCTTCCCTCGAGGAATCGTGAAAAGCATGAAGCTATTTTTTCACGCCGGCTTGTGCACTGAAATGCGCAGCAACCCGGCATAACGCGGTGCGAAATGCAGAGTTCGAATTAGCTGAATAAAGGAACACGGCCTGCCCATGGCGCCGAAGAAAAACAACACAAGCAAAGCGACGCTTTCGTGCGCGTTTCCAAGGCGACGGCTGGGGCCGGCCGGAGCGGCCAATCATCGGTCAGAAAAGCGCCGAGTGGAGAGGCGGGCGAGGAGGATGTGCGAGGGTTGGCGGCGCGGCGGCAAAGTTCACAGAATGGCGCTACTTTCAGTATCAAGGGGCTTTAGTTTGGCACGCGCTCCCGTGGTCCGTATACTTATGCTCACGGGTGTAAACGCGCAAATGCGTCACACGGCCAAGCCGGTTTTCGCTTACTGCGTCAATAAGCCGGGTGCGGCAAGCGTGCCCCAAAACTACCGAAATAAGTTACATTAATGTTGGGGCTCATAGAAAGCGTCGAAAACATCTCCCAGGACGAGGCATTAACTCAAATTAACTGCGCCAGGACGGCGGAGCTGTTTTTCGCTAACTGCGCCACTCGAACTAAGCCTAAATGTGCTTAAAATGTGCCGCACACTGTCAAACGCAATTTCTCACCTTGCCGTGGTCCAGTAGTGCAGTGGTGCCATGCTGAAATGCAGACGATACGCAAGAAAAGCATAGAGAAGGCCGGGAGCCCAAAAAGATGGGCTATATCCAAAACAGACGGGTCGCCGAGCACGCGAGCTTCGCACGTATGACCGGCCTCGCTCACTCCTGCGGCTTGTCTGGCGCGTGACGTATGCACGCGCGTCTGGCGTGCCGCTAGCTTGTTGCTAGGCAACGCAACAAAAAGTTGCAAAGTATAAGTTCATTTACACGCAAAACTTTTTCGCTTTTAGTGGGAAGGAATAAAAAAAATAAAACGTTGTCTGGAAGTTTATTTCACATTCTTTTTTTTCTGATGCTCGCGTCAACTAACGGTTGTTGTTGAAACTAGGCGTGACGTGTTTCCTGTTGCCAGTTTTTGAAGAGTGTCCCCTCTTGTTGAATTTCTTTCTCTATGGCCGCCGTTTCAGACGCTGTTCTGTTCTGACTTCATAGCAGCGTTGGCTGAGTTGTAAGCATTGTGGAACGTTCTCGCTGTCTCGGACATGTTGTATTTTCGCCGTACATGTTCGAACCGACAGCCGATACGGAAAACGACGGCGGCAACGGCAGCATCGACGATGCTGTGCCAACAGCGAGAGCGATGTGTCCACCTTCTCGCGCGTTGGAAATCTTAGCTGACACGTATTTTTTTTTCATGTAGCTGCACGTTCCAATGACGGGAGAAAAAATGCGCTAAAGTGTCACTGGGAACTTGCTGCTGGAAGAATGCCGAAGCACTAACTTCTCATTAGATTGTAAACACGGGTGCAATTCCGCGATGTCAAGCACCTTGCCGCTGCTTGTCTAATGTCCCGTGGTTTTTTGAGTGTTGATACACGATCGCGAACATAAGTGCCGCGTTTCAAAGCGCGCACATGCAGTGCTGCGAGGTACAGTCATGGAAGTTGCTTATCATACACATCCAGAGATGGCCAGGGGTATTATGTGTGCAATATTCATACTATGGTTCGACGACTTTGCGATTGTGGCTCGATCAAGAATCGGTATGCGTGCTCCATGCTAGTGTTGACATAAAGATATTAGGCAGTTTTAGCACCGCCGAGTGGTAAACACGATAACTGCAACCGTACGTCGAACGCCACTAGGCAAGCCTATACTCCATTTCATACCTCAGGTACAACGCTCTGGAAGCTACGCACGAAGTCCGCTCACCAAAATTTATTAGTGCGCGCGTTTCCGTCTATGCTTCGCAGCGTGCCAGCGGCGTTTGCTCGCGGGAGGATGCACGTGAAGCTGCCGCGACGGGCAGCTTCACGAAAGAAGAGTTTACGAACATCGCAAAAGAAAACAAACGTGAGCGCCAACCGCGGCAGATCTCTCGTAGCGTCGTTCAGTAAAGCGCAGGACGGAAAGAGGCATGCCAGCACATGCCAGCACGCCGGTCCGGTAGCTCGGTCCCCGCGAATGACGTCACTCTCGCCAGTTCTCTCCTCTGGCAACCACCTCACCGGCGCTCCGGGAAGCGATGGGAGCGTGTCCGTGGTGGTGATTTAGAAAGCGATTTCCGCCCCTTATATTAAGAAACGAAGAAGAAAATTTGGAACCGTAAATTATTAGGTCTGTTCTTCCCAATCCCAGCAATTCATGGCAATTGAAAACCATTTCAGCTTCCCTTTAACTAAAGGATTGGTTATGTTTACTTAATCATCTCAGTAAGTATTGGCTGCCACCCCAAGTGTGATACGCAAAGTTCTGGAGCACCTTGGGGAACCTCTCAATAAATTCTTTCCAACATGATATAGCCCACGTTGTCCTTTCTTCCGCGTTCGAAAGAAATCCCGCGAAAAATGTAAAAAAAATACCACGCGACAGGGCGCTTGCACCCGGTAATTGTGCTGGTCTCAATCGTGCGATGGATGAACAAGGTCGGCTGGAGCGAGACTGGCCCGCGACAGGGCGTGATGCCTGGTGTAGTTATCTGGGCATCCGGCTTTACACGCATGCCTGGGCAAATGCGTGCTGCTGGCGGATCGGTGCCATGCGATAAAGCGTCTAAGGAGACGAAGGAGAACAAGAGCATAGCTTATTTTTTTCCTGCTTGAAATGGGCAAGAGCTGGCAGCCGGCCGACGGATTGTAACAAGGTTGGGTGGGGAGGCGGCGTTAGGGCCGGAATGATTTTCCGGTGACCTTCAATCCAAATGCGCCCTTTAATTATAATACGTGTTCGAAGAGGTCACCATCTGCGGCAATGCACACTTGGCGTCTCATAGGTACATTTTCCAAGGCGTTCTTGATCATAATACCAGGGATGGAGTTGCAGACTGGTCTTACTTTTTTCTGTTAGGTTCTCTGATGTTGTGGTTGGTGTCCAGTACACTTGATCATTCACATAGCCCCAGATAAAGGTCGAGGGGAGGTAAATCTGGCAACCATGCCAGCCAAGGAATGGGCAATGCCGTCCAATTCACTGCTGCGGGAATACTTGAAGCAGCCCTTTGCAAGCTTTGCTGCAGCGGTGCACGGGAGCACCATCATGCCGATACCAAAGATCCTTGATCCTAGCCAATGAAAGTTCGCAAAGAACATTCTCAAGCGCCCCATAAAGGACGTCCTTGACGTATTTTTTGCCTGTAAGCGTTTTATAAAGAACCATGGAGCCAATGATAGTGCCAACATAAATTCCACACCTCACATTAACCGACAACTGATATTGGAGGCGTGTCTACAAAACCAAGGGAGGGTTTTGTCACTCCAATAATGATCGTTGTGCATGTTCACTTGGGCATTACGTGAGAAGGTAGCTTCATCGGGACATAGTATTTTGTTGAAAAAGCCTGGGTCCTCTTGAATATGGGTTATAATAGAGTTTGCAAAGTCCTTTTGATGTTGGAAATGGCGGGACTCCAACATCTGGTGCAGCGGCACGTGGTACGGATGAAGTTGCCTCTCCGTAAGCACTCTCAACACTGAAGACTGACACTCTAGCTTGAGTACCCACACTACGAACACTTGCATGTGGATGCGAAGAAAACTTTGAGAGTATACCTGTCTCAGCGTCCTCGCCCAGGATTGAAGATTTATTTCGTTTCTTCGTGAAAGTCCTAGTCTGTCTCAGCATTTTATATGCACGCACAATCCTCATTTAGCCCGGACGCGTACTTGGATTCCAGCGTTAAAATAGCTCAACTGCGCCTTCTGTCTCCAGTTCACGCACCTACAGCCAAAGCCTTATCCGCTCTTTCCTCATTGGAGTAAGCCATATCTGCTGCTCAACGTTGGTCACAGCCAAATAGCTTTGCTGTGGAGAACACGCAGGGACACGGGCGCCTGAGGAGCACTGGATATAATGCAGTTCGCTGGGATTGGTTCAAACGATGTACTTAAGGTTTGATCCCCATCCAGTAAACGAACAGCCTGCGGGCGCACTCTCTCAGGGACTGACGCTCCGGTGACGGTGCACAATGTGAAGCCAGACGCCCCGATACTGCGACCACGAAGCGATGCTCACGTGCGGTCGAAAAAGAATGTTTGGTAGACAGTAAGTGTGAGAAGGGGAGCAGATGGGGCCAGTGCGAAAAAAGACATCCTCTGAAGAAGACATACGTAATGTTCCTTGAATATAGCCAAGTTTTTTCATACCATTACTTTCTTTTCTCCCCGTGTGTTTTATTCACCGTTATTCGAGGCATAAGGTTTGAAGTTGTAGCATCATCGTTCAATTCGAAAACTACTACGAAGTCATTTCTGTGCAAAGGCAATATTGCAGCAGTCGTCATCGCCTTCCATCGTTCCCCCCCCCCTTCACGCCTTCCTTTTTTCAATCAGAATCAAAATACTGCTACTGCCCTTCCTTTTCCGAGGCCTTAGGTGCTTTAACGCTTCAGCAACGCTAGGCCAGCAGCACGCATTTGCACCGTCATGCGATAAGAACCAAGCGCCCAGATATTTAGACCAGATATAACGCCATGCCGCGGACCACTCTCCCTGCAGCCGACCTCGCTCATCTGCCGCACGCTTGAGAAAAGCACTATAACAGTGTGCAAGCGTCCCGGCACGTGGTATTTTTTTAAATATTTCGCGGGCTCTCTTTGAAACACGGAAAAGAGGACCACGTGAAATGCATTGTGTTTGAAAAAAATTACTGAGAGGCTTCTGAAGGTGCTCCACTACTTAGGGTATCACACTTGAGGTCTGCAGCCAATACTTAAGGAAAAATAAAAAAAAATTGCCTGAGTATCGCAAGGCCAGTGCCAACATGATGCATTCGCGTCAACTCGCGTCCGGAGTGCTTCTCAATTGAAAACATTGGCTCACGTTATTGTTGACAACCTGCAGTATGCATATATATATATATATATATATATATATATATATATATATATATATATATATATATATATATATGCATACTGAGAAGAGGTTTATTGGCGGCTCCTAACGCAAAGGCGCAGCGACCGGGAACGGCGAGACAGCCCGAAGTACTGTCCAAAAAGACGGCAGTAATCAACAGCGCGAGCGGAGCCGAGCCGCGCGTTGGCGATACGGCTATGCCGCGAGGCGCGTCTTCTTCTTCACAATCAGCCCCCGGACGAAAAGAGCCATCCTGGCGCCTTAAGAATCAGGAGACAGAGGGTCGTGGTAGGGCTTGAGACGCGAGACTTGGACAACGTCACGTCCACGCCGGCGCAAGTCTTCAGGTGGTGACAGTGGCTCAATCAGAAATTTCACCGGAGATGTTTGCTCCAAGATTCGGTAAGGCCCTTCGAATTTCGGGACGAGTTTCGAGGAAAGCCCCGGAGTCTGGGAAGGGACAGACAACCCACACAAGAACGCCTGGGGCGTAGGTGGTGTTTGGAAGCGTGTCAATGCGGTTTTATTTCTGGCGCTGCTGTTGCTCTGCCGTAAAGGAGCGCGCTAGCTGGCAGCATCCTGCGGTTTGTCGGGTGACGTCGGACACAGGTAGACACTCGGAGGCGTCAGAACGGTATGGAAGGAGCGCGTCGATGGTATGCGTAGGCTCGCGGCCATACAGGAAGAAGAAAGGTGAAAATCTCGTAGTGGCCTGGATCGCGGTGTTGTAAGCAAAGGTGATTAATGGCAGGATGCGGTCCCAGTTAGCATGATCAGATGCCACGTACATCGACAGCATGTCACCGAGTGATCGGGTTAATCGCTCTGTGAGCCGGTTTGTCTGGGAATGGTATGCCGTGCTTGTCCGATGAATAATACGGCATTCCGAGATAAAACTTTCGACGATATCGGAGAGGAAGGCGCGACCTCGATCGCTGAGGAGTTCTTGAGGTGCGCCGTGTCGAAGCACGAAGCGATGTAGGACGAAAAAGGCTACATCCCGCGCTGTAGCACTTGGTAAAGCAGCAGTTTCGGCGTAGCGTGTCAAATGGTCAACAGCAACTACGATCCAGTGATTGCCCTCAGGCGTCATAGGAAGCGGGCCGTATAGGCCGATGCCGACGCGATCAAAGGGTGTGGCAGGGCACGGGAGCGGCTGCAAGGCACCAGACGGGCGTAAAGGCGGCGATTTGCGGCGTTGACAGTCAAGACAGCACCGAACAAACTTTTGTACAAAATTGTACATGTCGCTCCAGTAGTAGCGGTGGCGAATTCATTCGTACGTCTTGAAGACTCCGGCGTGGACACACTGCGGATTGTTGTGGAAAGCGGCGCATATTTGTGACCGTAAGCTGCGGGGAATCACCAGAAGCCACCGACGGCCTTCAGGAGAGTAATTGCGTCGGTGGAGCAGCTGGTCACGAATGGCAAAGTGAACTACTTGGCGTCGGAGGGTTCGGGATAAAGGGATGGTCGATGATCCAGATAGATAGTCGAAAAGAGAAGCGATCCATGGGTCACGACGTTGTTCGGTGGCAAAGGAGTCCATGTCGAGAGATGACGTGGAGTGCGCGGAAGTTGTTCCGTAGGCCGAGTCGAGAGGTAAAGGTGAACGAGACAGGGCATCTGCATCGGAGTGTGTTCGCCCGCTGCGGTATACGACGCGAATATCGTACTCCTGGATGTGTAATGCCCAACGGGCTAGGCGACCAGTGGGATCTTTCAAGTCGGCCAGCCAACAAAGCGCGTGGTGATCTGTGACCAAGTCGAATGGGCGCCCGTACAGGTATGGTCGGAACTTGCCAAGTGCCCATACTAAGGCCAAGCACTCTTTTTCGGTCACGCTGTAATTGGCCTCAGGTTTCGTGAGCGTGCGACTCGCATACGCGACTACGTATTCGGGGTAGCCGGGCTTTCGTTTGGCGAGGATGGCGCCGAGACCGACCCCGCTGGCATCTGTGTGTACCTCAGTTGCAGCTGACGGGTCGAAATAGCGAAGGATAGGTGGGGACGTGAGAAGACGACGCAGCGTAGCAAAGGCGGAATCACATGCAGGGGACCAGGAGGAGAGGGTGGTGTCACCGCGCAGAAGCTGAGCCAATGGTGCCATGATCGATGCGAAATTCCGAACAAAGCGCCGGAAATATGAGCATTGGCCCACAAAGCTTCGAAGTTCTTTGATGGTCTGAGGCTTCGGAAACTCAGTGACTGCTCGAAGTTTTGCAGGATCGGGTAGAACGCCGTGCTTGGACACAACGTGGCCTAAAATGGTGAGCTCTCGTGCGGCGAAGCGGCACTTCTTGAGGTTGAGTTGGAGGCCAGCATTCGTTAGACAGGTTAAAACAAGTCTGAGGCAGAGTAGGTGAGTCGCAAAATCAGACGAGAAAACCACGACATCGTCGAGGTAACACAGACATATATACCACTTGAGGCCACGTAACGTGTAGTCCATGAGTCGTTCAAAGGTGGCAGGGGCGTTACAAAGCCCGAACGGCATTACGTTAAATTCATATAAGCCATCAGGCATAATGAATGCGGTTTTCTGGCGATCGGTTGCGGCCTTCGGTACCTGCCAGTACCCTGAACGCAAGTCAAGGGACGAGAAGAATTCTGCTCCCTGAAGACTGTCGAGGGCGTCATCGATGTGCGGCAAAGGATAGACGTCTTTGCGCGCTACCTTACTTAGCCGACGGTAGTCGACGAAAAAGCGAATAGACCCGTCCTTCTTGCGAACGAGAACGACAGGAGACGACCAGGGACTATGCGAAGGTTGAATAACGTCACGGCGCAGCATATCTTCGAATTGCGTGGTAATGACACGACGCGCTTCGGCAGAGACGCTGTATGGTCGTTGACATAACGGCTGGTGTGAACCGGTGTCAATGTGGTGCTGGACTTCCGACGTGCAGCCAAAGTGAGGTTAGGAAACGTCCAATGAACTTCTAAAGTGGTGCAGGAGATCAAGAAGGTCGGCGCGTTCGGCAGCTATGAGGGTAACGGCGATGGCACTCAAGAATGCATCCTAGGACGTCTCCTCAAGTGCGGAAATCGATGATGACTGGCCGGAGTCGACATCATAAGAGTCTCCGGGGACGTCAACCAAAGACGAAGAGTCGAGGAGTTCCACGAAGCCAAGGCATTTACCATCGAGCAACGTAATAGGTGCACCGAGGGGATTGCAAAAGTATATGTTGCCGTAGCCGCCGGCCATGTCAAGTGTTGCGAAGGGTAGTGGGAGAGGTTTACGGCTCATGAAGACGTCGGACGGTCTGAAGAGGACCGTTGCATCAGTGATGGCATCGCAAGAGACGGGTACGAGAGCGAAGGAGCCAGGTGGAATATCTGTGTCCTCTCGCACGGTTAGTTTAGAAGGGCGGTCACAATCTTCGTGCAAGGGTGCGTCATAAGGGAAAAATTCAACTTCGGTGCGTGCACAGTCGATCACGGCTTTATGACGGGATAGGAAGTCCCATCCGAGGATGACGTCATGCGAGCAGGTGGGAAGAACAATACACTCGACTATGTAAACAATGCCGTGATTAAGCACACGTACGGTACAGGCTGCGTGCGGAGTGACGTGCTGCGCGCTTGCCGTACGAAGCGGCAATCCAGAAAGCGGCGTGGTCACCTTGCGCAGTGAACGGCAGTTCGGCGGCTGTCACAGAAACGGCTGCGCCGGTATTCACAAGAGCGAATGCAGGAACACCTTCTACACAAATTTGACCACGTTAGCAGGACAGGCGTGAACACTTAGTTCGAATGGGGCGCAGTTCTTGCCTCGTGAACTGCGGCGTTCAGTTTTCCTGGTCAGGTGGTGCGGGTCGCCGACGCATTCGGGAGAGCGAGCGTCGGCGAGGAGATGGCGAGCGATGCGAAGGAAATTCTCGGATGTCAGCACGAGCATACGGCTGGGGGTAAGGAGCAGCGTATTGGCGAAAGGGCTGGCTGCCGTACTGGAAGGGCCGAGAGGCGTTGCCGAACGCTTGAGGCCGATGGCGGCAATATCGGGCAACGTGTCCGGGAGTGCAGCAAGAGTAACAGATGGGACGATTGTCAGGCATCCTCGAAAGATTAGCTCTCGGTGCGGTCCAAGATGCAGCATGGGCTTCCGGTGGCACCGGTTGGGGATGGGCCGCGAAAGACGCAGGCGGAGACCTGCGTACTGCCTGCGCGTACGTGAGAGGCGCGGCCACAGGCAGGACTGGCTGCGCATAGGTGAGAGGGGTGGCGACAGGCTGCACTGCCAGGGCAGAGTTGGGATTCGCGGCTGCAGGCGGCTGATGGTGTGCGGATGGGACAACTTGGGAGATCTTTTCGGAAACGAGAGTGCGGAGCGTGTTTGGAAGACGGGAGATGGGCTCCTGAGTGAATCGGACTAAAGAAAGTTGGCGGGCAACTTCCTCACTCACGAAGTCCTTGACCCGTTGAAAGAATGAGGATGGGTCGTACATGTTGTCAAGGCTCGCCAACAAGTCGTCGCTTCCCAGAGCACGCCGAGTCGAAGCGCGTTGCTTCCTTAACTCATAACTTTGGCATAGGCTGACGACTTCGGACAAAGTGTGCGGATTCCTGGCTAGGAGCACTTGGAATACGCCGTCATCGATGCCCTTCAGTATATGGTGAATTCGCTCAGCTTCGGGCATTGCGGCGTTGACTCGTTTACAAAGGTCCACGACGTCTTCAATGTAGCTCGTGAAAGTGTCTCCCGTCTGCTGTGCTCGGGCGCGCAAGCGTTGTTCAGCGCGCAGCTTGCGAGCAGCGGGTCGGCCGAACACTTCCGTAAAGGTTGTCTTGAAGATTGACCATGTGGGTAGGTCCCTTTCGTGGTTGTGAAACCAGAGTTGGGCAACACCAGCCAGATAAAAGATGACGTGGGTTAACTTCGCTGGATCATCCCACTTGTTGTGCGCGCTCACCTGTTCATATGACGCCAACCAGTCTTATACGTCTTCGTCGTCTGCACCGCTGAAGATCTTGTGGTGCCGTTGTCGCGGAACGCCGGTGCAAGTGACCGATTGTGGCGTCGGCGCCGTTTGGGATGAGCTGTCTCAAGGCGAGCGATAGCGTTCTTGATCGCAGCTCCAGGGTTTCAAGTGATGGGGTTTGAGTACCCCGCACCTCCATCAATTGAGAAGAGGTTTACTAGCGGCCCCTAACGCAAAGGCGCAGCGACCGGGAACGGCGAGACAGCCCGAAGCACTGTCCAAAAAGACGACAGTAATCAACAGCGCGAGCGGAGCCGAGCCGCGCGTTGGCGACGTGGCTGTGCCGCGAGGCGCGTCTTCTTCTTCACTATATATATTTATTTATTTACTTATTTATTTATTTATTTGTAAAATACGTTACAAGGCCCCTTCTTGGGGATTGAGTAAGGGGGGCATACAATCAAGTACATACAATTAACAACAACAAATGAAAACAGCAGCCAAGTGCACAGCCTAAAAGTCATGAAGCATATTAGCTGCATAAAGCTGGATATGATTACAATAAAAAGGAACAATATAAGTTAGTAACAACGTATAACACTGCAAGAAAAAGGCAAAGAAATATTACAGAGCAGTGAGTGTGATATTAATGGTTAACATGGGTTAAGCGAGTTCAGTGAGCTCTTGAATTTATCACGGTCAGTTTCCAAAACTATGTTGTCGGGGAGGTTGTTCCAGAGCCGAATGGCACGTGGAATTGCAGACGAGTTAAATGCTTCTGTTTTACCATAGATGCGCGTGAAGCTATGATGATTGCATAATCTGTGCGACGTGTGAGATGGCGTTTCTAAGTGTAAGGAATGTTTGTTAGTGTGGTGGGCTTATTTATGAAATAATGACAAAAGGGCTATGTCGCGACGATTACTTAGTAGCTGAAGTGATAGGTGAATCTTTATTTGAGTTACGCTAGAACGGTAGTTATAATTTCCGGAAATGAAACGTGCGGCTCTATTTTGGATTGATTCCAGCATGGTAATTAGGTAATTTTGATGGGGACCCAAGATTGGAGCGGCGAACTCAAGTCGAGGGCGAACAAATGTTTGATATGCCAGTTTGCGGATAAGTGGAGGTGAGTTCCAAAGGTTACGTCGCAGGTAACCCAGTGATCGAGAAGCACTGGCACAGATGGTAGTAATGTGGGAAGTCCAGGAGAGGTTTGTTGAAAGATTAACGTCTAGATATTTAAATGATGAGGTCCGAGATAATGGGACATTTTTAATACAGTAAGAATAGTCCAAGTTATTGCGTTTGCGGGTGAAGGACATCACTTTACATTTTGATGAGTTTAGAGTCATTAGCCAGGTGTCACACCAATTAGTGATTTCGTTAAGATCATTTTGGAGGATCAGGTGGTCATCGGAGGTGTTAATAGAACGATAGATAATGCAGTCGTCAGCGAAAATGTGCATGCATGATGATAAGTTATTGGGTATGTCATTAATGTAGATCAGAAAGAGTAAGGGACCAAGAACGCTTCCTTGTGGTACACCGGATGAAACATCTGAAAGGGGCGAGGAGAAGCTGTTAGCGAAAGTAAACTGCTGCCTGTTAGAAAGAAAATTTCGAAGCCAGGATAGTATTAGTGAATTAAGTTTTAATGATGATAACTTCAAAAACAGGCGACAATGAGCTACGCGGTCAAAAGCTTTAGAAAAATCTAGAAAGATGCTGTCAGTTTGAAGGTTTGAGTCCATGTTAAAATGTAAATCTGTCGTAAATTCAAGCAGTTGCGTTTCGCACGACAAACCTCTCCTGAAACCATGTTGATTATGAAAAAAGAAGTTGTTCGATTCTAGATGTTGGTAAATATGAGATGCAATAATATGTTCCATCATTTTGCAGCATATGCACGTTAGTGATATCGGTCGGTAGTTCTCAGTTAAGTTCTTGTCAGCGTCTTTGAAAATGGGTATGACTTTGGCTGTTTTCCAATCTTGGGATATCTGACCTGTCATTAATGATTGATGAAAAATGTGAAATAAAAACTTGCTAGATACTGATACTGTATTTTTTAGTAATTTAGAATTATTATTGTCAATACCTGCTGAAGATGAAACCTTCCAGTTATTAATGACTTGAACAATACCATCAATAGTAATGTTAATAGGTGCCATGTACAGGTAATCTAGGTCGGCAACAACGGGCAAATTAGTAATACTTTCTTTTGTGAATACGGATGAAAAAAATTTATGAAAAACTTGAGCGCACTCACTGTTTGGAATAGGAATGTTGTTTTCTTTATTGTGTAATGAGATGTCATTAGTATTGCGTTCAGGAGATAAAATTTGCCAGAACTTTCTGGTATTAGATTTGAGTAGTGAAGGAAGGTCTTGGGAAAAATATACACCATGGAGGACTGGAAGGCCTTGCCGCAGGTGTGTAACCTGACCTGAAAGAGGCACGGTGCGCGAAGACAGACGCACTGAACGTCGTGTGGGGCCTATCTACTGGGAGACTTGCTAGGTGGTGGGTAGGGGTCCGGGCAAAGTGTCGTATGTGCAGACGCATTGTTTCAATGATAATGTGCGTTTTAATAGGGAAATCTTGAGCGACTGCAATAACCTCAGTCGTTGACGCACTCCGCGGTAGACCGAGACATATCTTGAGGGCTTGGATGCTTTGAATTATATTCAGGTTAGTTCTGCAGGTCTTGGACATGAGCGGTAGGCTGTACCATAGGAATCCAATAAAGAGGACCCTGTACAGTTGCAGCATAGAGTGTATTGGTACTCCCCAGGTCTTTCCTGCAAGGAACTTAAACATATGACAAATTCCTGTCAGGCGCTTTTTCACATAATTCACATGAGGGGTCCAGGAGAGATTTTTATCAAGGACCACTCCCAAAAACCTGTGACTCGTGTTGTACGAGATCATGTGTCTGGTCTTACTTGTAAATGGTAATGGGATACTGATGGATACATTCAGTAATCTGTGGTCACTGAAACCATCCGAGCATGTTACTTCTTCTATAGTTTCTGGGGCGTTAGTTAGTATAAGATCTAAGAGGTTAGAGCCACGGGTAGGTTCTTTAATGATCTAGAACAGATTATAATCTAATGTTAGGCTAATGAATTCGGATGAAAAACTGCAGGATGACGACAAGTTTGGCCAATCAATGAGAGGAAGATTAAAGTCTCCTATAAGGTATGTGAACTCAGTTGGACAGAGCTGGGTGACTTTAGCAATGCTGCTGCGCAGTTCATCAATGAAGCAATGACTGTAATTTGGAGGGCGGTAACAAACGCCTATCAAAACTTTGGCAGATTGGCAGCAGCATGCGGCCCAGACAATCTCCAGACCTGAAGATGTGTCAATAATGTATGATGCGATAGTTTTTTTAATAGCGAGGAGGACGCCACCACCTCTTCTATCTGAGCGATCGCAGCGATAAATATTATAGGTTAGTTTTACGGGAAGAATTTCAGGATTGGCTAACTCAGGGGGAAAGCCAGGTTTCGGCGAGAGCTAGAATAGTGCAGTTGTAGTCTTCAAGATAAGATGAGACGAGTTCGCGTTTCGACATCAGGCTTCTAATATTAGTGAATGATATTGTTAACGATGTAGCAATGCTATGAGTTAGCGGCGCTTCACATGTGTCTTGGTCTAGCTATCTGCTGATTTCCACAACTGAACGCTTTGTGGCATCATATGCATAAGATTTGTTATCAATGCGCAATCGGTCAACTGAAAGTTTGAATGGTTTATTTAGTGTTTTCGCGTGATCAATCAATTGTTTTCTGGCTTGTCGTGTAGAAAATGAAAAGTCCTCTCGAACGTAGAAACCAGAACCTTTTAGTTTGTGCGCAGAAGACAAGATGCGTCCTTTATCTTTAAGATATGTTAGCTCAGCAATGATAGGTCTGCGCTTTTCATCAGCGAACTTACCCATTCTTTGCACTCTGTCAAACTGGGCGCCCGTTACAGTGATACCAAGTTTCTCTGAGCAGAAAGAAATTATCTTCTGCTCCGATGCAGCCCAGTCTTCTCGAGCATTATCTTCTATGTCAAAGAACAGCAAGTTTGAGCGTCTCATTCTATTTTCGTTTTCATCACACCTCGAAGAAATTTTTTCGATCTGCTCAGAAAATTTACGCAATGAATGAGAGCCAGGGTCTGGGCCACCTGGGCATTCGAGTGAAGTCCTCGACTCCACTGCAGAAAGCTTCGTACTCAGCAGCTTGACCTCGCCATCTGCGGCAGACTGCCTGTCGTGGGCTGCCTTTAGATCGGCCCGCAAAGTCGCATTGGCTTCTTGAAGTCGACGCACCGTTTCTGAAGCAGCTGCACGGTCATTTTTGACGTAGTTTAGTTCAGCAACTAAAGCAGCCTGCCCTTTCTCAAGTTTTAGTATTTTTTCCGTAGTAGCGACATCAGCTGCCTCTAGTCTGCGTATTGTTTCCAATATAACAGCAAAGGAATCCGCCTCCGTCTTGGACATTGGGCCCGGGTTTAGCTCAACATCCCCAGAAAGTACAAGCAAAAGTACAGGTAGAGCGGAAAACACATCACCCGAAAACGCTAGCATTCGTTTAAGTACATCAACGAGATCCGTCGGGCACGACACCTCAATTAAGCAGTAGTTGCTGGTCTTGAAAGAAGCAGCGCCCTTCAAATAACTAACCTGCAAAAACAGTGGGCGTGAGCTGGCCATCCTAGCAGCGGTGTCGTGCCCGACTGGAATCGTCGACGGTCGGTGTTTATATCCGGCCCCGCCGTTGGCGGGCTCAGTGGTGGGTGAAGTGACTGACGGTCCGTGTTGCCAGGCGCATGTGCTCATCGTGTCCAGAGTTCGCATCGGGTTTGGGAATATCAGCCAAACGGGTGGCCGATCCTCGGCGTTCAGCAGGCAGCAATCCCACACCTCGGAGCAGATGAACCATGTAAGCGTAATCTGCAAAAACAGTGGGCGTGAGCTGGCCATCCTAGCAGCGGTGTCGTGCCGCTATATATATATATATATATATATATATATATATATATATATATATATATATATATATATATATATATATATATATATATATATATATATATACACTACGCAAGCATGGTCATTCACAAGGTATTGACACCTGGCGCTTCAGTAATGACATGAATATCTAGAAATACCAAGACTTCATAGCACTGGCTATTACGGCTTGTGCCACTGTGAAACGTTTTGGAAATAGTACAGTTCAAATCAAAATCTAGCATGACCAAGCGACGCATCAACATATTAGTGATACCTGATCCTCAATGAAATGTAAACATTTATTCATGGGGTTTTAGGCTACGAGCCACATTTTATAGTATTTTAATGGTGAGGAGTGCCGTAGTCAGTTGGCAAGGGAGAGAGGTGACTTTATTTGCACCCGTCAAATAGATGACGGGGTAGAGGCTTCAGCTTAAACCCAGACTTATGTTCCCTAACCGTCGGCCGGGATCTCCTTGGACGCGCCGGCGGTCAGGGCGACACCGATGACATGTAGTTGAGCATTTTTTTCTTCGTTGAGTAGCAAAGACACCCAGGATTCTCTACACCTGTCTGGCTCACTAAGGCTAGGACAAGTCCAAACCATGTGAACTAAGTCCGCTATACCATCACAATGCCTACACCGAGAGCAATAAACCGAGGGAGACCATTTGCTCAACAGTTGTCGGTTCGCAAATACCCCGTTTGCAGCTTGCTCCAAATAACTTCCTCGCTTTTAGTAAGGTTCTTATCCGCTCTCGGGTAAGTCTTACGCCCCAGCTTATAGTGGTTGAGAATTTCTTGATAAGTGTTCAGTTCGTCATTCGTCTGTAGGGATTCCTCGCTTGGGGGCGTTGTCGAGACAGCGCTGGGATCCCGGAAAGTTAGACCTCGGGCCAGCTCGTGCACTTACTCGTTCCCTGGCAAACCCTGATGAGGCGGTGTCCAGATTAGCGAAACCTGCTCCGCCGGGGGCTGCCCGACGCCTAATATGCGTACAGCTGCCATTGAGATCCTGCCCGCATCAAAATTTCTGATTGCAGGTTTAGATTCACTAACAATAACTCTCACATTATTTTGAGTAAGAGCCAGCGCACTGGCAACTTCTTCCGCCTCCCTTGCCCCTAAATGCATCATGCTGCAGCACGAGGCCGGGCCCCCGTTTTTGCATGTAATTGCGGTTGCGTATACGTTGCCTTGCTTGTATTCGACCGCGTCCGTCTATATCAAATCCTGCCGCCTTCAAGTATTTTCTGGAGTGCCTCAGCTCTGTGCCTCCACCTGCTCTGGTGATGCACCGGGTGCATTTTCTTGGGCAAGGTGCAAGGGGAGTATTCTCAGCCTGTCCCTGACACGTGGTGGTACTTTGCCTGTCAGCTTAGAACATGCCTAAATATCAAACCCCAGCTACTCCAGGGTCCTTCGACCAGCCTGTCTACGCAGCAATCACTGATACGACGATACTGTCGCCACTTCAATGAGCTTGTCTAAGGTTTTGGACACCCTTAAACCTAAAATTTTGTTCGTTGATGTGTTCGGGTGAAGACCGAGAGCCGCCTTGATCCCCTTCCTAATAATAAGCTCTACCTTGTCTTTCTCTACTTTGGTGAGTTTCAGTTAGGGGGCTGCATATACGAACCTGTTAATGACAAAATATTGCAGTAACCTTAGGAGGTTCCCCTCCTTCAAAACCACGTGTTTGTTGGCTATTCGCTTGAGTGGCTGGTACTCGCTTCCGCTCGTTGGATCGTCTCGGCGTTTTTCCCGTTTCCTTGAATCCGCAAGCTCAAGACCGGGATACTGTCGACAGTGCGAATAATGTTACCGTTCATGCGGAGCTCGATGCCGTGTCCGGGATTCTGTCCTCTTCCCCGTCGCCGCGCCTGCCTCCGACTTCTCCGCCAAGCACCTGAGGTAAATCGGCTCCAGATACTTCTCGATAGCTTTGATTGCCCTCTCCGCGTTTTCTCGATCTGCCGAACACTGCCTCTGCTCATCCATACCGTAGGATTGTCCACGTAGAGCGTGTGCTTCAGTCCTTCTATGTTTGAGCCATCCTCGCGACGTTAAACAAGGTGGGCTACAACGTTATCCCTGAGGTATACCCTTGCTTTTCAGTTTAATACCTTCCAATGACTACTCTGCCAAGCTAGTCGTTGCCGTTCTATTCGTAAGAAAATCCTTTACGTAATTGTAAGTCTTCGTGTCCACATTCAGAGCTCCGAGACTCTCCAATATGGCCGAATGCTGCACATTATCGAATGCTTTAAAACGTCTAATCCCATGACTACCATGGTGCCTACCGTTTTGTTGTCTATCACCTGTTTTTCTAGCTGGGGTATGACATCGCATGTGGATAGATAAGACCTAAAAGCAATCATGGCATCGCGGTACGGTCCCGGTACGTACCGTACGGTAGAAAACTATTAATCCTGCTCTGAATAACATGTTCCAATAATTTTCCCTTGCACGAATTAACGTAAATGGGGCTTAGATGTTGAAAGCTAGGTTTTTTCCTGCTTTGGAATGAAGACGAGGTTGGCATCCTTCCACTCCGGCGGAAGCTGCCCTCTGTCCCAATGGTCCTGCATATACGATGTCAGATTTCTGACCGAGGCATCGTCCAGATTTCTAGGCATCTTATTACGAATCATATCCGGCCCTGCAGTCGTCTTCGTCCCCAAGCGGTTTTTCTCGGCCCTCACTTCAGCTACCGTGACCAGGCTATCAAGATCCGGGTTCTCTAAGCCCGAATACTCGGGCAGGGACCCACAACCCGCACAACTGAGATACTTATCCCTGACCTCGGCGATGAGCTCATCGGCCATTCCGTCGTATTTTTAAAGGAGCTTTTGTAGCTGCTGCCTAGGCTCTAGCTTGGATTTGCCCGGGTCTAGCAAATGCCGCAAGAAATGCCAGGTCCTTGCACAACCAATTTTGTGGTCCATTTGGTCGCAAACGCTGCTCCAGTTTTGCTTGGTGAGGGTCAAAGCGTATTCCTTTATCTCCTTATTTAACGCAACCAACTGCCTGTGGAGATTTCTGTCGCCTCTTTTCTGCCCGAGCCTCAAGTTGAACTCTTGCTTTTTGAGCCACAGGTTTATCTTGTGTCTGTAAATTCTTTCCTGGTTCTCATCCACCTCGATTTCCCCAGTGGCATCACGGACCGATTGAATAATGGCCCTGCTCCATTCATCTGTCCCCCTATGCCACCCTGTCCGGAAGCTTCTAGCTTCTTCGTGCGAGATACTGAAGGACTGTACACTCCGACTATCTCAATTATTCTGTGGTCGCTACCCATATCTTTGCCCTTGTTGCACCACGTAGCCGAGATCCTTCCTCGAACCAGATTGAGGTCCGACCTGCTGCCTTGCGAGAGACTGTTATCCTGTCTAGTTGATCTCAAGACATCCGTCAAAAGAGTCAGACCGTTCTGCTGTACGCCATTCCACAAATCCTTCGCTTTAAGCTTCGCAAACCTATAACTCCACGCGGGTTGATGTGTGTTGAAGTCAACCACTACGAGGAGGGGGCTGCCATTCACGATCATCCTGACTTTGGCGAAAAGATTATTAAAACCGCAGCTACGCCTCTGCCTAGGGGAACTGTACGCGTTTAATACAAAAAAGATTTTTATCCCACAGCTTACGAGAGACTAGCTCGATCAGTACATGATCCATCTGCATCGACCCTGTCTCGTGCTGCAACACTGTGACGTTCCGATTGACTAGAGTGACGACTTGAGTATTGTTCCCTCGACTCGTATATGATTTATAGCTAGAAAGCTTCGCGTTGTTTCCCCTATCCTGTAATGCTATGACTTCCGGCCTATCTCCGTTGGTCAGGAACGACTGAACAAAGGCCCATTTGCGTGAGAAACCACTACATTTCCACTGCCAGATTGTGTTACGGCGCTGTGTCATCTTTAAACTTGTGAAATTCTTGGCGCATCCATTGCCATTGCATGTCTCTGTTCGCGGCCTCAGCTCTCATTTGCTCATTCATCTGCTGAATCATACCATGAAGCAGCGTCATCTCTTGTTCAATTTTGTCGAAACGTTGCTCGTAGTTGTTTGCTGTTTCCACATCCTTCACCTGCGTCTTTTCAGGAGAAGGATCTGCACCTGGTGTTTCCGACACAGATTGTGATACCTCTTTCTTGCCGTTCTGGGCTCCCCCATCCTGGCGCGTATTTAACGATGTTATCTGCTCTCGGAGCTCTCCGTTTTGCTCCTGCATGTTGTTGTATTGCGCCTGCATGGTTCTTATCTGTTCCTGCATGAGCCTGTTCTGTTCTTTAGGAGCCTTTACCATTGCAGAATCCTGAGAGCACTTGTCCACCCAACCCACCTGTGAGTTCGGTGGTCCACTCTTCTGTGAGCTCTTGGACTGCTGCTTGGGACAACGGTGTAAGCCAGTGGAACAATGCCGAGCCGTCCCTCGGCGTGCTCTTGGATCTCTCGGGAGCACCGTCTTGACGGCTGCATCGCACGTGTTGCTGCTGCAACGCTGTTTTCGGTGCCTTCTCTTCTTCTGGTTCCGCTGCAAGCTTCGCCTCCCGCTGTCGTTTCAGGACAATACATGGGGCGAGAAACAATATTGTACACTTCTTACCTCCACTCAAATGTTCCTTGTCACACAAACAACACTGTGCCACACACTGGTGGTCCACCGGTGGTGATGACATACAACACCCACGGCACTTGGCTTGTGGACTGTTGTTAACGTCCGATCTGTGGCCCAGTTCGCTGCACCGATAGCACACTACTTCGTAGCGTTTCTTGAACAGGAAGCACTTCACGATCACGCCGAAACACACGAGCGTACGTGGCACCTCTGCTTCCACGAAAGTGATGATCGTTGTAGATTGACCCATTCTTCTGATCGCGAGAGTCTCTGGGTTCTGTTCGTGACCGGCAAAATCCTCCATTAGCGTCTCCTCAGTCATGCATATGTCTATTCCATGCACGAACCCCTTTCCGCAGTTTTCAGATGTCACCCTGTACATGGCCACCTCATGGTCCTTATCTTCTATCTTCTGAGTTTTGATGCTCATGACTTTCTCCGCTCGCTCAAAGTTCAAGGTATGGAAAAGAATCGTACCTTGTTTGTCATTCACGCAAAGAAGATCAGTCTCTGACTTCTTCCACTCAAGGAACGCAGCCCTACGCACAGCTTCGACGAGTATTGGTTGTGAAGTTTTTTGGTCACTGATAGACCCATTTTTGGTCTCACAACCAATTTCCCTCCGACGTCCGGGAGCTTCGGGTGACGTGATGCCACAGATCGTTCAGCTATCTTCCTTCCCAATGTTTTGTACGAGCGAACGCCGCCACAGTTTTCGGCGCCACCCCTCTTAAGCCCCTTAAGCCGGCGTCCCAACTCCACTGAACGCCGCCATCTTGGCGTCACTTACGCCTTCTAGAACTTTCGAGCCACGGCGCTTTTCGACGCAGTTTTCGAGTTTGGCGACCCATCCTTTTCTTACCTACTCATTCGGCTCGTTGTCAGTAATTTCTACAGTAACCTCCATCGTCATCGTGATGTCACCACGGCCGTGGTGGGCCGGTGACGGGGGCCCCTGGCCGCCCTCCTGGCCGTAGTCATCGCTAGGTGTAAGTAGGCCTAGAGGAACGCACAACGCGTCGGCACGAAAACGACGATAAAATCTTTAAAAATGCACCCACATCTTGGAATCTTGTATCCACGGGTTCCTCGCCGCTTCGGAAACACGATTCCACCACCAAATCAGGTGTTCATTCACTTCTGCTGCCACAAAAGCAGACATTCGACGGAGCCGACACGACACACGTCCCCACCTTCCGGCCTCCTGGCGGCCTCCCCCTCAGGTGGCAAGGAATTTATTTTAACCATATGTGATTATTTAATGTCACCAAATGCATGGTGCACGAGCATTTTTTTGCATTGTGCTCCCACCGCATTGCGATATCACAACTTTTACACATCTTGCTCAAAATTGTTTTTGCAGGTTCGAGCAAGTATATATAGCACTTCTGCAGCGAGGGTGCAATTAGTTGGATGTGGTTGATTTCAGAAATCTGTTTCTTCTTATTTAGAAGCGTCTGCTAGTAGGAAGTCCTGCGGGTTCCAGCTTCTGATCCGTCGCTGTTATAAGGAAATATTTCTGGCTGGCTCCGATTTCTTCACCAAGGCCCACTCGCTATGCGATTTGGTAAATAAATGGCAAAGGACATACACGTGTAGACCACCTGTAAAGTCGTCTGTAAATCAACAACAGCTGTTTCGCCAGCTGTCTCTCATTAAAAGAGCGCTGAAGCAGGGCGCTGACTCGTAATGTTTTATTGGATGTGGGCAAAACCGCATCCTGTGTCATTTACCCAAAAGTTGCAGTCATGGCATAACCGCACTAGCGCAGTATCATCCGTGATTCTTCGGAGGCCGCAAGCATTGTTCTTCCGCTGACTGCTATTTCCAGAGTGTAAGTTATGCGACCGAAGTTATGTTTTTCGAAATATGCACTGACATTGATGTGAATTTACTGGCTCCCATTTACTGACCAGAATTTACTGACCGTTAAGCAGTATTCACTGCTGATTAATATGCATATTAAGATATATATTTTCTATCCTGGAGGCGCACATGGAACGAAAGCATCGATCAACCGTTAAAAGCAACGACAACAGAGAAATCACCAAATCAATGTCAGCCAACTCTAAACGGCATCCAGGCTCACCCTGAGTAACATGTGCGGGCCCGGCTTTAAAGGATAACTGCCAAGAAGCCAGATCATAACATCTCTGCATTGAGCTCCTTGCTGCATTGAGATCCTAAACAACGGTATTGAGCCACTGGGCCACACGAATTACTATATTGAATTCAGAAAACCTTACAGCCAAAAAGCTTCAATTGGGCACAGCGTAAAAGTTATCTCAGCGCTTAGTTCCAAAAACGCGGCGAAGCTGATACGGTTTACCAAAGAGCAAGCGGGGCAGCGAGTCAGCTGGCGGTAAACATATAACTAGCAGGTTACACGGCAAAATATGGCACCCAATAGTACGAGGTAGATATCGAGGAATCGTGGAAAAGTCGATTGAACGGAAAGAAAGAGAGATAAATAAAAGGAAAATGCGTCGCTAAGTGCACTTAGCATTTATTCAAGATAGCGAGGCAACATATTGCCCCTTCCGAAACGAGTTATGTAGCAGGTGTTCACTGCAGCGGGACCCCCCTTTCACGCTTCCCTAAGAACACTCAGCACTATCTAGCGAATCTGCTGCGACTAATGGGAGGGAATAATAAGGAACGAGAATAATGCGTCAACCGGACTTTTCCAGCTGCATTTCGGACACACTGAATGATCTGGTGGCACTGGCGTGAACTTTGCGCGTGCCGTCCGAACCAACAAGCATAGCGCATGCTTAGAACTACTTCCTCGCTTTCCACGCACCCACTGGCCCCCATTGCCAGTGACCCAAGTTGGCGATATGTTCCTTCAAAATCGGCAAATGCTCAGTGTTGCGGTTTCGACCGGGTGAGCTGGGTCTTCACAGCAGGAACCAGAAGACGACGACGATGCCGGTCATAGTGATGATGAAAGAAAAGTAGAAAAGATTTTATTCACTTCATTGATGCATAGATGTGACTCTCATCGGAGTCTCGAGCGGTTTTGAATAAAACGGGGGCCAGCACGAGCTTAAATCGCCCTCGAAGGTTCCGTGGTTGCCGACGACTTCTTCGGAAGCCTGTGCAAGAATTAGTTTTTTTCGTCGTTGATCCTTTTGTGTACGCTCGTGGAGAACGGGGGGACAGAGCTTGCGGTCGGCGTTCTCCTGATCTTCTGTTTGCCTTCCCTTCGCAGATCCTTTTCTGTCAGCTCGGGAGGGGTTGGGGGGCATACGCCGTCTTGGAAAACAGGGCGATTATGTTGCCACGGTGACGCCCGTTTGAACTCCGTTCGATTTTAACGCCAGTGCATCTATGGCACAGGTTGCTCAAGCGATGGCGCGAAAGCCGTTCGCTGAAAAGCAGCACACGCGGAGTGCATTTGTAGCGCAGCCTGCTAAGAGCAAGCTTCAGCTAGGGCCCAACCCCGACGCGGCCTATTCAAATACATGCAAAGCGCAAAAACGTTTTTCTGATATAACGCCTGGACCGATTTTATTAGAGTTTGTTGCGTTTGAGAGAGAAAGTCAAATTCTAGTGAGTGTTGGAAGCGGAATTTCGATTTAGGGCCCGAATTTTGTTAAAAAATTTTCAAATATTCAACTGTTTGAAAAAGATAGAAGGATGAAGTTGACAAATTTATTGCTCTGCATCAGGAACAGATATCGCGGTTCCGTAATCGGCAGCCATTACATCATTCAAAGCGGACAAATTCCATGCGTCATTCTACATCTTACCTGAATTTGTTACGTTGTTTACAAGGGTTCTGCAAAAGCTGTATTGCCATATTACTAAATATTTTTGTATTCCTGTGCAACATGTCAATTTTGTTCGCTTTAGATGTGATATTAGATGCAATTCACAGAATTGTATTATCTTTTTGTTGTTGAGTTACAGAGTTGTATACTTGATAGTTTCTGTTGTAGAAAATTTTCGATTTTGCCAATTTTTAATAAAAAACTGACAACCTAACTCATAAATTCGGAACCAACAGTAACTAGATTTAAAGTCCTTCTTCTAAATGTAACAAACCTCGCGAAATTTGGTGCAGTGGTTGCCGAGAAAAACAAATATGTATTCAGATAGGGGCACCCGAGCTAAAGCTTCCTCTTAAAGCCTCGGCTTGCGGTTTTTGTGGAGCGGCAAGCCGAGAGCCGAAAGCAGCAAGAGAGCCACAAGATGACGGGGACATCACGACGAATGTTTTGTGCTCAGGCAGAGGGAGACTGTAGACTCTTCCGGTACGACCAGGTGTGATTGAAGAGCTTACAGTACAATGCTGCACTGGTTCTGTGTAGCATTAATTGATGCGAACCAAGGACTGAAGAATGATGGCAGACCGAGGAGGTGATCGTCTCACAAATCGTCTCTAAACACTTCCTGCCACATAGGGAAGACAGAGGGAAACCGGCGCCAACTTCCTTTATCGGCGACATTTTTCTTTGAGACAGGACGCGCGCCTCAATATTCTAGAAAAACAACTTGCCATTGTCTGAAGGGATGTATATAAACAAAATGTGATATGGTTAAGGTGCGGCCTTAAGCTTATAGTGAGCTTGGACAAACGAGCGAATGAGTCTCTTACACCAGCACGCCAACGTACACGCGTGAAAGATGCGCATCAATTTAAATACCAAAGGTTCATACACGGCACTGACCGCATTGAAGCTTTACAAAGTTACTAAAATTGTGGAAATAAATTCTAAAATTCTAAGTACCCTGGTGTCTTCGTATTTCGTCCCCACCGAAATGCAGCCGCCCAGTGTGCAAGCTTCTAATGTCTCCACCAACAACCACGCTCATTCGTGATCTTGCCATTCTGAACTAAGGTATGTTAAAGAGAAGCCTTCTTGTTGCCCACTTACTGTGGACTGTCGATGTAGTCAAAACTATTAAATATGTTTTTATAAATTACAGAGATTCTTTCTAGCTGCTCCGCCTTTCTTGCTTAGTTATTACATACCATGAGATCTAATGTAGAAAAAATATAGACAGCATGTCAGGATAGGCAGGTAACCGTGGCCACTATAACTATTGTCGACTAGCACCAATTTAGGATGCATCAGAATAAAAATACCTAATAGCGCCCGTTCTACTGCGCTTTGTCCTTTGTTTCTTGTATTTATTTGCGCTAATCTATCATAGTTATAACGCAACACCAACAAACCCAATTGCCAGTACAACTGAACAGTAGACCCGTTTGCTAAAACTCAGGCAAACGAATGAAAAAAAAACGGCTACAACAATAAACTAGCCCAATCGAGAAAGGACGTTGATGTGAATTATCTTTCAGAATAAATTCTTCATATCTTCAGTAGATACGAGCAGGAATATTTTCCATAAAAATGACATTTGCGAATAGTTGTTGCCTATGCTCAGACGTCCAAACCAGAGCTAGAACCCGAAGTTTGATTCCGCATGGCTTTTTCCGACGCTTGAATATTAGGATGATCCCAGTAAATGTTTTATCCAAAATTTTGTAAACGAATATAAGGTCTGCTGCAACCTGCCTTCCCTTAGGGATGGCTGCAAATTAGCTATTACTACTAGACGAACAAAAAGCATGCGTATGGGGCAAAAATAAATCAGGTCCCACGTACAGATGTGTAAACAACCACATGCAGGGGCATTATGTTCTAGTCCTAAAGTGAGATGATAGCAGCCTATCACTTCACTGTGGAAAGTGCGGGTGCTCGCATATATTTGGGAATTTCACCTTTTGTCGTCCTAACGGGCAAGATCACGCAAGAGATAACAGAAGCAGCAGAAATTGCTTCCGAAGAACGAGAACGTGTCAGCGCTTAGTGTCTGTCGAGAAAAAAATTATGGTACCTTGCATATGCAGGGCACCAACCCGCGTTGAAAACTTTGTTTCTATTTCTACATATTGCCTTGCCTCCTTCGGTAATACTTCTGTTACCTTTGAACACAGTACCGTTTCGAAAAAGCACAATGTTCGCGTTACTTATGCCATTGCCTTTGCCCCATTTTAGACGCTGCTTTGCTTGCTTACTGAGGCTGACAAACTCGCCCAAGCACACGCTGTCTTCTTAGTCACGTACGCCTTTTTATTATGGACGCTGAGAGGCCCCCACGCGGTCTGCATGGCTGGACGATTCCATCAGCTTTCACCGCCGTACGCGTAGGGATTACTAGCTCAACTAGAACGAGGAGACCGTAAAACATATCGAAATCATAATCCGGCAGAACCAGTATCAAAACGAGAGTCGATGGTACTGCTTTTTGAAATATATAATTATAGCAACTCGACGCATTGCCATCTTCGAAATGAGTGATGTATAATGCGTAGACTGCAACGGGATTCCTCTTTAGCGCTTCCCTAAGAACCCTTGGTACCAACGAAAGCCGCTAACGCGAAGCCTGCCTGGCATATCCGAAATGTAAGACCCGCCCGTGGGTGCCTACAATAAGAAACTTCTTGCTGGGTAAGTGGACTCCTATCTTGTAGTCGATAGATAATAATTATGATGCCGATGATGAAGTTTTGGCGTTCCCTTTGAAACGATGCGATGACAAATTGTCGTGTAGCTTGATTAGTTGAATCTCGTAGGGTATGCAAGTTTTTCGTCTTACCATCCTATTATACATTGTAATTTTTTTAATGCGTAAGCATTTCTATGATTACCCAACGAGAAAACTCCATCCACCCCTCCTTCGCGTAAGATTACTGCGTGGAACTACAGCTGTGGAGGAAGACGACGACGATCCCGCGAACAGTGGCACGAGCGCGTCTATGTGACCACGTGACGTGTACAATCAAGCACGCAGCACAACTGTGGAGCAGCCGTGGCTTCGGATCGGAAAGTCATCAGCGCACTTGGCACCGTCACCTGCAGTGGTTTGCTTGCCTCATCAGTTCCCGCTGCACCGCCTTCCGCAGCAGTTCGGGCCGCTGCAGCGGTGTCGCATATACTGTAAAGGCGCCAAGACAGCCGCAGCCGCTTAGTGAGGAATAACGGAAACGCAGGAATGCAGATTATCAGTGTGAATGCAGATTACGCCAGAAAGAATTGAACGACGCTGCGCAGAGCTACAACCACATGCTGCCGAACGCAACAAGCAAGAGGAAGAACGTCGTGCCACACGGGGCCTGATATCGACACTCCAGGGAAAACTGCACACAATTCCTTCATATCCTACATACTCATATCCTACAACTCCCTCGTCATTTCACCCCACATCCGCATCCGCTGCGTGCTCTCTATAACACGAGCGTACATTGCTCCTACACGCCTCTTCTACGTCCTCTCGGCAGGTTTCACTTAACAGCTCGGTATTAAAACCACGCTTCTCCGTTTCACGATTCTTTCGTGATCGTTCTCGCAATTGTACCAAACACACAGCGCACGACCACTCAACACCACGTCCTTACTACGAAACACTTATGCCTCGTTCAAGTAACTCCTAGAGGAGATTGTATTTTCTTCCTCAAAAGTTCTCTAACTCGTACCGCTACCTCTGTCTTTTGTGAAACTGGTCGTATCCATCTCTCGCGACTTTTTCTTCCCCAATACCGTCAACATCTCTTACATATCTCGGATACTGAAGGGACGATGTTTCTGTGCACCTTACATCTAAGCCCTTCTAGAAGGTGCACGTTTCCTAGGTGTCTCTCTTGGTGACTCACACCTTTCGTGTTCCATTAGGATGCGCTGAGTGGTCAGCATACAAATGCCTTATCTCGTTGCGTATATTTGCTCGTGTATTTGTTCCTGAGGCATAGAGCTCAAGCCTCAAATAGCAAACACTACCCCTTTTGGTATCGTGCAGATTTTCCACTCATATTTTATTGTTCTCACTCCTGTAAATCCCCATGGACTTTTTTGTTTCCATTCTCTGCAACCGATATGCCATCTCTGTTTCTCTCACATGTTTTCTGATGACTACAAGAAAGCGAGGTACTTGCGCATAACGGGACTTCGAAAGGTGTAAGCACTTGTTCGCGGCGTTGCTACACTAATGCAGGTATGATACTCTATTGTTGTCAACCTTCATTTGCAGCTCCGCACTGCGATTCGTGTTGTTGTATATTACATTCATCATCTCTCAATTTGTAAGCTGTAGCGCGTGTCCTTCTTTCAGAAGATAAATACTGATATTCTGCACTGGCACTAAAAATTTTAACGTTAC
The DNA here is from genome assembly GCF_050947875.1 of Dermacentor variabilis. Taxonomy (NCBI): domain Eukaryota; kingdom Metazoa; phylum Arthropoda; class Arachnida; order Ixodida; family Ixodidae; genus Dermacentor; species Dermacentor variabilis. The sequence continues at coordinate 46,095,698 of NC_134574.1, forward strand.
CTGGTCAGTGTGTCTTCGGAAAAACGCAAATGAGAACTCCGTTGGTGAGTCGAGGCCGCAGCTTTCTTTTTATTGTTAGCTGTTACGTGTGATACGATCATCTGCGTCCGCTGACTGCAGCTTGTTCATGCTTGCCGTACGCAGTTTTCGAGGTAGGTCCCGGGATTCCGAACACAGCGGATAGCCGCCGTCCATAGAAAGTGGCAAGCTCTAGTTAAATGCGAGAACAGAGTAACCACCAACCAGACGAAGTTGAGTCTCTTTCAAAAGGTTACTAAAATTTAACGAAGGTTTTTTCTGTGGCAGAGTAGCTTGAATTAGTGTAAATGCATGACTTCGGAACGAACTGAAGTACTTGTAATGGGATATAAGTGGGCGCACAGTATCACCAAGCAAACTAGCGGCGCTTTGAGCAGGTGGAACACTCCACATCTGAAAGGAGTGCTGTTTGACGTTTGTTCTCAATATCTAGCGAACAAATGAATTTGACAACTCAACGCGTTGAATTAGAAAACGGCATCTTGTTCGTGCACCGCTAAACGAAAGCTTGGTACGAACACGATATGTCGCCTCGCGGCATAACATCCTGGTACAGCGCCTGAAGAGAAAAGTACATTAGTGAGAATATTACTGCAGCTTAAAGCATTACTAACACAAATGTCCCGGCGGAAAGCTTCAAACAAAACAAAATAACAAAACGAAGCATAAACGTACAAGAGTATTATTAAAGCGCCTGCCAAAACGAAGCGCACTCGCAATTTGATACGGCAGCAAGCTATTGAAAGCAACGTTTTGCTCATCAGGAAACAGAAGCCCAGAGTAAAGTGTGTTGAACAAACTACTATAGCATCAGTCGTCATCTTTTCCAAATGCCAAGTTTCTGATACTTGGGGCTCTCCTATGTGCGTCGTTTGCTTCTGAAATCAGCTGAAATCATGCATTACTGTCTTTCTACTGTGATGACTTGTATAATAGTACACAACAAGTCTTTCGAGATCGGAATTTTTTTTTCATATTCAAGTTTGCGCACAACGGCATCACGACTACTTGAGAGGTACGAGGCATTCGGTGCATTCAGTGATAGGAGGTGCTTTTTCGCGTCAAACTTGAACACGGACGGGCTGTTTGTAGGCGCGGCGGCAAGGAGGTTAGCATTTAGTTGCAGTCGCCAATAACCAAGAAACGTAGTCGACCTCGAATATGAGAGCCAATTTTTGAGAGGGTAGCTGAGCTGTTCAGGACTTACCCGCCAGTGGCTGTGCATTGAACGCGTAATCTTTTGCTTAGTAGGTGCGCTTGAATGATCTATCGAGCGGTGCTGCGTATGCCAAGTGCTTCCAAACAGACTGTCACCATCCGAGATGAGAGTGCTATCGTTTGCTTGTACGCTTTGCGGATAAGTCAGTCGGGCGTGTCCATATCCGCTGAACGAAGAGGGAAGTGCAAGATCTGGTAGGCTAATACATTGGTTAAGAGAGCCTGTATGAGTCGCATTATATTATCTTTTTGAGGCCGCGCTTTCTTTTTGTAATGCGGCTGACTATGTGACTAACTTGCGTGGTGGAGGGACGTAGACGTTGGAGGGTGAAGCCACAGCTATCGTTGGCTTACATATGCCGTTAATGGAGGTGGAGGGTGCTCCCTGCAGGGCTCTTCGATTAGCCTAGCTATCGGTGTGAGAGAGGATGAGCTCTGACTTCTCAGCTGCACATTGAATTCCGCACTGTGTTGTCTAGTTTTGAGCCTTGCTGACAGCTTGTTGAAGGGCATATCGCTTTTCACCTAGAGATCCACCCAATGTCCAGATGGCCATGTCATCTACGCAGTTGCCATGTCGCTGCGGTGGATGGTTTGTAGTTGTTGGCGGAGTTTGATTATGGTGATAGTAAAAAGCGCAGACGAAAGTACTGCGCTTTCCGTGTTGGGTGCGCTGATAATTTGTGTTCGTAGGTCGCGCATCCATATGGCGGCTGCACAGGCAGTAAGCAAGACATTTACAATGATGAATGCGGGTTGGCCGCAATTTACTTGTTTCATGTTACCGAGTTTCATGTTATTCTTTATGTTACTGTGAGATAAGCTTAACCTTGTTATTATTTGTAATGAATTCTGTATTTTGCACTGTTAACGGTATTTCCTGTTGCTTGTATAATACCTTATTATATGCTACTGTTGCTTTGAGATGTCAATTATAACAACTATTCTTGTACATGAGGTCCCGATACAGTCTTTGACTATGGGACCTTCTCCTGCATACTAAATACATGTAATTTGACCCAAATTCTAACAATAAATTCTGATTCTGATTCTGAAGTACAATATCAGGAGCAGAACCCCCATACGTCCAAAATTTACTTTAAGGTCACGTTTTCCACAGAAAAGTGATGCAATTAGAATCTTAACGAAGTGCTCGCAGCTAATAAAACATAGTTATCCATGACTAGCTTGAATAGAGAAAGATTGAAAGTGCTCTAAGAAAATGTACGTATTTCAATTGAAGAACTGTTCTGCGAGCGAAGCAACTTAAAAAAAACATTTTGTCCTATGTGAACAGAAGAGGAAGACGACTGCGGAAGAACCAGGCTTCTCATCGGCTCCTGCTGTTATGCGAATTAACGCAGTGTTAATTTGCAGTTACCGCGATATAATTGGTACCAAAGTGTGCGCGAAGGTGGGGGGCATCGACCAGTACCAGTTTTGACCAAGCGGTACGTGATCCTCTCCATTTACGAGGACTTCTTCTGTTGCGGTGCGGACTTTTCGCCAAGCCTAACATAGGCCTCCCACGAGCCCGGCCGCTAGGCCTAACCCGGCGACGAGCACTATCAAGATGGCGTCCGAAATGGAAGTGGCCACGTCAATGGGAGACAACATGGCGTCAGCACCGAGCATCGGCAGTCTCGGCGGGCGCACGTGCATTGAAGTTTACGGAGAGGACATTACACCGGAAGAAGCCGAAGGCTGGTCGGCCTCCGGCAAGCGCATCAAGCAGATCATGGCCGGCAAGAAAAACGGTGAGTCCGCCGCCATTACTCGCCAGTCTAGACCCAAGACTAGGGCCAGCTTTGCTAAGAGAGTTGCAGCCTCGGTAACGAAAGCGGCGAGGATGCCGACAGACATGCCGAAAGAAGACACCAAGATAGTCATGAGGCCACGTGGAGGTCTCAACGTAGCGAGAACTGAGGTTTCAATAATTATGTCGGCCGTCATGACGGCGGCTCGAGTAACGAAGGAAGAAGGCAAAGCAGACACCATCTGCACGAACGCGGAGCAAAACATCATCGTGGTCAGCACCCCGGACGAGAGGCGTGCCACGCTATACTCTCAGGTCTCTTAACTCTATGTTAAGGTCTCATACTCTTAACATAGGAGGCAGGACATACGAAGTCAGCGCTTACCGAACGGCGCCGGACGGCACGGTCAAGGGAGTCATCCGAGGCATAGGTGTAGAAGACTACCCGATGTAGATAGCCGTAAACATCGTGAACCAGTGCAACCCCCTAGCGGTGGAGGTGCACAGAATTGGCAATACAACCACGGTGATAGTACTCTTCGCAGGACAGAAAGTACCGAACTACGTCAAGTATGGATCGATATACGTCAGGTGCGGGCTTTACCGCAAGCACTTTGACGTGTGCAGGCAATGCGGCAAGGTCGGCCATAGAAGAGACGTGTGACCGAATTCCAACACCAGAGTGTGCTTCGGCTGCGGAATCGTGAACCCCAGCGAGGATCACAAACACGAATGCAAGCCCAAGTGCAAGCTCTGCGGGGGACAGCATCCAACGGGCGAGAGGGAATGCAAAAACAAGTACAAGATGCCGTACGTGGTCAAAAAACGGCAATGGGAACGCAAGATGGAAGCCATGCTGCAACAACCGTATCCGGAAAGCTTTCCGCCGCTGCGAGTGCCGTCTGCCGAGAGACCCCGCGGGGAATCGAGGCAGCGCGACAGCAGCCGCAAGAGGGACAGCAGCAAGGGAGGCAGGAGCGCCAGCCGCCACAGACCGTCGCAGTCGAGGGAGAGAGTCGCCTGGGCCGACGCAGTCAAGGCAAACATAGCAGAGAAAAGACAACCACCAGCGCAAAACGCCGCGAAGAAGATCCAAGAAGAGAACGGGGTGGTAAAAGCCCTGAGAGACGAGAACGAGATGCTAAAGCGGAGAATCACCGAACAGGACGCCACCATCAAGAAAATCAACGAGAAGCTAACGACATTAATTGGGTTGCAGCAACAGCAGCAGCTGCTGCCGAAGCCCACACAAGAGAAAAAAACAAGAAGAGATAACCGAGGACGAACCAGAGGTCGAGGTGGACCCGAGAGCTACGAAAGAGGCGGGACCGGCTCCCAAGAGGAGAGCCATAGATGGCGCCAAGGAACGAAAGATAATGGAGAGAATCGAAAAACAGGACGACGGACTCGACCGTCTTGAGGCGACCAGCAAGGTAACCAACGAACGCCTCACTACGCTCGCGCGAACAGTTCAGCAGATGACAACGACCATACAGAGCACGATCCAGAACATGATGGCGCAGATGCAAGCACAGCTGCAGACGCAGATACAGGCACAAAAACAAGGTATGGAAGCAGAGATCATCGCCAAACTTCAGCAATCATGGACGGGACAGCACGTACAGCAGCATCCACACCGCCAGTGAGAGACCTCTTGGTCTGGCACTGGAACTGCAACGGCTTTGCCGGCAAGAGAGCGGTGCTGCAGCAACACTTGCAGCAACTAACGAGGAAACCAGACGTCATAATAATTAAAGAAACACACACCGAAGAGACGCCGAGACTACCTGGCTACCGGTCGCACGACGGCCCGCCGAGCAAAAGGGACACGTCCAAGGGCAAGTGCAGAGGGGTTTGCACCTTCGTCAGGAAAGGGATCACCTTCATGGAACACGAAATGGTCGGCAGAAGCGCCATCGAACACTGCACGGTGGAAGTAATCATGGGCAAGAGGAGGAAGGAGAGCACTTTCCTGGTGAACGACTACAGCAATCCGTCCCACGGACAACAGAAATTCAAGGCACTCTTCCACAAAGCGAGTTCGGTCGCGGGAAGCAATACGCTCGTAGTGTGCGGAGACTTCAACGCTCCGAGCTAAGACTGGGGATACCACAGAACGACGGTCAAGGGGAGAGAGCTCATGCAAGACGCCACCGACGTGGGACTGAACCTAATCACGGATCCGGCCTTTCCCACCAGGATCGGCACATCGGTTACGAGAGACACCACTCCGGACCTTACCTTCGTCAAAACCGACGGAGGATCGAGAGAAGCAAAATGGAGAAACACGGGCCAAGAGCTGGGAAGCGATCACTACATCGTGGAGGTCGTCGTACCGCTCGAAGGCCAAGGCAACAGCGGCATAAGGAAGCATCGCATTACGGACTGGGACACCTTTCGAAATGCGCTACCCGCAGTGAAACTGGACATTACGGACATCGAGCAATGGGCGGCCAACGTCCTTGAGACGATGGAAGGAGCCATCAAAGAGCTGGAGACGGGCGAACGGATAGACAAGATGGACAGTCGGCTGGCCCACCTGATAGAAGCCAAGCAGTCCATAAAGGCGAGGTGGCAAAAGCGACGAGGGTGCAGGGTGCTATGCAGGGTGCAGGGTGCTGTTGGGTGCAGGGTGCTATGCACCCAACAGTGGAACGAGGCCTGCAACGAAGCCGACGGACAGATGCACAAGGGCAAGACGTGGGACATGCTGCGGCACCTCCTCGACGAAACCAACACCAAGGGCCACCAACACATCTTGGCCAGAATCCTACACAAGGCAATCTGTGAAAACGGGGAGGACGAGGTCAAGGGGTGCCTGGAAGCCAAGTATCTACCGACAACCCCCACGGAAAGACACCGGGATTACCAAGGCAACGAGAACGAGACGCAAGATCGAGACATCCAGACATGGGAAGTCAGAGTTGCCCTGCAGGATCTCAATGGCAGGTCCGCCGCGGGTCCCGATCGAGTGACCAACAGAGCGCTCAAGAACCTCAATGAAGCGGCCATCGAAACGCTCACGAACTTCTACAACAAGTGCTGGCAAGAAGGAAGGCTGCCCAAGCAATGGAAAGCAGCCAAGACGATCCTCATCCCCAAACCTGGCAAGCCGCCCAACATAGAGAACCTCAGACCGATCTCGCTCACTTCGTGCGTGGGAAAGGTCCTCGAGCATGTTCTCATGAACAGGTGGCAGCGTTACCTGGAAGAATCGGAGCTTTACCCAAATTCCATCATAGGGTTTCGGAAGAAGCTCGGGACGCAAGACGCCATGATCTTACTGAAGAATGAGATCATCGACGATACGACGGGCACCAAGGACAACAGAGCCATACTCGGGCTGGACTTGCAGAGCGCCTTCGATAAAGTGAGGCACTCGGCTATCCTGGCCCACGTATTTAGACTAAACATGGGCAGAAGGACATACCAGCACATCAAAGACTTCCTGACGGGACGGACCATCAAAATCTGCGCGGGAGACCTGCAGCTCGAAGAGAAGAAGCTGGGCAGCGTCGGAACTCCGCAGGGCTAGGTGATCTCCCCGTTTCTCTTCAACCTCGTGATGATCGGGGTGGCCAACCGGCTAGAAAGAGTAGCGGGAGTCCGGCACACCATCTACGCCGACGACGTTACGCTATGGGTACCGGGAGGAAGCAAGGGGCATATCGAGACAACGCTGCAAGAAGCGGTCAACGCCATCGAGGAGCAGCTGGGCGGGTCTGGACTCGTTTGCTCTCCGGCCAAGTCAGAACTGCTGGTGATTCCACCGACAGGAGCGGGCAGGAAAGGAAAGAATATGGAAGTCAAGTACGAGCGGCCCAAGATCACGGTCACGACAGCGGTAGGACAAGTAATACGGGAGGTCGAGAAGATTCAAGTGATCGGGCTGCTCATCCAGCGAAACCGAGTCAACGGTGAAACGGTCAACAAGCTCGCGGGCAAAGCGGCCGCGGCAATGAGACTCATCAAGAGGGTGTCCAACAGAAGAGCGGGGATGAAGGAGGAGAGCCTGACTAGGCTCGTTCAATCCTTCGCAGTTAGCCACATAACGTACGTGGCCGCCTTCCACAACTGGAGGCCGAGCGAACGTAAGAAGATAGACGCCACCATACGCAAGGCGTATAAGGCGGCACTCGGCGTCCTCGGGAGCACGAGCACCGAAAAATTCATGGCGCTGGGAGTCCACAACAGCTGGACGAGATAGCCGAAGCACAGAGAACGGCGCAACTCGAGCGTCTCTCTGAAACGAGAACCGGAAGAAAGATACTGCGGGACCTTGGCCTCGAGCCGAGGGAAGGCGAGCAGCAGAAAGACGTACCTATACCGAATAGCATCAACAGAAAGGTCAGGGTCTGCCCGATCCCGAGGAACGTGAACCCCGAGCACAACAAGGAGCGGAGGTTGGTGAGGGCCAGGACTCTCGTGGACCTCCACGCCAGAGAAGAAGGCGCCATCTACGTGGACGCGGCGGAGTATCGAGGGAGCAGCGACGCATACGCCGTGGTGGCTGTCGGGGCATCGACGGGTGCAACGAAGACCGCGGCGAGCGTCCGGACTCGAGAGGCGCACCGGGCGGAAGAGGTGGCCATCACCTTGGCCGTCTCCGACCCCGGATGCACTACAGTGTTGTGTGACTCTAGAACGGCAGTGAAGAACTACGCCAAGGGTAGGGTATGTAGTGAGGCTGCGCGCAGACTGCGCAAGGCCGAAGACATCGGACGCAAAAGCGCTGTGGTGATCAAGTGGTTTCGGGCCCACATGGGCAGTGACGTGTCGGAACGCGGGAACGTGAACCACAATGAGACGGCCAACTCGGCCGCGCGAGGACTAACCAACCGCGCAGCTGCAAGCACGGCCGACTCGGACTGTTGGTCGCGGTGCAGTGCCAAGGACAAGATGACCACCTTCAACGAAATAGTGAAGTGGTACAGACTTAACAGACAGACTATGCCGCCTCCTCACCCGGGGCTTACCCGGAAGGAGGCAGTGTTATAATACAGGCAATTACAGACTCACCCTGCTCACCCCGGCGCTAGCTAAGCACGTGTGTCCGAGCGTGTACACGAGTGACGTGTGTAGACTGTGCGCTAAGGAGAGAGCCACCGCGGCTCACATCCTTTGGGACTGTAGTATGAATCCAGGAGAAGCCAGCGAGAAGACGACGATCCCGCCGAAGTTAGAGGCTGCAACGAGGACCTATGACCAAGATACACAACTCAAGGCCGTCCAGCAGGTCTCGGCAGCTCTAGAGAGGCAGCGACCTCGCGAAACCGAGGAGAAGGGTTGCAGCACCCCCAGGAAGGGGGCGGCGGCCCTCTCGGATCCGCCGAAGTAGCGAGGAACCAAGATCTCGAGGAGCACAATGCACGAGACTGACGTAGTGGCCGCGTCGCGGTAAAAGCTTGTCCTCCCTGCGTGGAGGGAGCCTAACCGAATCTGCAGGCATTTTCACTAAAGTTGTTCTCTCTCTCTCCTATGGGAAAGGCCAGTTTGAGGAATTGAAAGCTGTGCCGGTGCCAGAGCTTGAGTCACTAGCAAGAATTCTAGCTGAATACGTGCGCGCTCATGCCACACGTGCGGCCAATCAGAGCCGTTTCGCTTCCGCAGGGGAGGGAAAGGGCAGGAAAGGGTTTCGCATTTGTTGTGCCGGCTTCGTTTCCGTTCAATTCATTCTCGAAAAATGAATGGCACGGCCAGGCGTTGTGTGTTCCTCCGAGTAACAGGCAGCCTTCGACGAGCAGAAGAGAGGACTCGCTCGTGAAAGGGGTCGCCGTCGGCGCGCCGATCTAGCCTTGAAGGTTTAATTGTAGTCCGGTGTATCGGGAGCACACGCACAAGTTACGCCGCGTTGGCGAGAACAACTGTGTCTGCAGTCCAACCGATGGTTCAACGCACTGGCGCCGCCAACGTAACCGGACGCGCCCGGCATCTAACGACACTCGGCCGTGTACCGATCATGTCGGACTCTATATGCGCCTGTAGAGCTGCCCGAGCAAAGGCAATCCAAATGAATCCGAATGAATCTGATGCTGCGGGAAGAACCATCAGCCGCCCTTTGTGCACTGCGCACAAGGTGTCGTATATAGCTTAGCTTTCACGAACGGCAAAGTGAACATAGGCCAAACAGCCAGATGCTTGAGTGGCAGGCTAAGGGAACACAAGCAAAAATTGAACTGTTATAGAGATGGACATTTTTCTGCGCATTGTAATGATTGCGGCTGTAAGCCGCTGTTGACTGATTGTGTAGCCATGATTAGAAATGCGGATAAATATACGAGGGGGATTGTAGAAGCAAGCATGTTCGCAAAACAAGGTGCGAACTTTGTCAGCGCTCCGGAGATTTCTCTGAGGAGAAAGGGAATGGCCTATTTGAAAAATGCTAGGTTGCGCGTGCGATTATTTCCGCTCGTTGGAGTTCGTATAGGTGTCATGGTTTTCTAAACTAAAGACCAGTTGATAGTTAGCGCGCGTCCTGTCGTTTTCTTCTCCGTGTCAATCCAGCGCTATCACTTCAGTTGAGGCTACAACAATCTGGTACCGTTACCTGTGGGTTACCTAACCGTGACGAAGGCCAGGTGCTCGCAGGACATGTTTCTTTTATCCATATTTTCTTTTGGGAGAAGGGTTGGTCATTTTTTATGCATGCACTACCAATAAAAGGAAAAAAACATTTTCAGATATGTATCTCATCTTCTCCTAATTGCTTTTCACCACAAACACATGTGATATTTTTCGTGTAAGTACAGAGTAATTGGTCCTGATAACTTCTGGACCACTTGGCGATCGTCGCACCTGGAAGTAAAAAGAAATTCCTCTCATTCTTAGGCACTTTCAGAAACGGTCTCTGCTTGGGCCTGCTAATGCTATGTTTTGTACAGGAGGAGGAACGGGAAAATGAAGGACGGAAAGGTCAACCAGACGCAGTTATGGATTGCAGCTCTACATAGAGAAAAGCGTTTAAGGGAAAAAAAGAAAGAAGAATGAGCGAAAAAGGTGCTATTTTGGGAATAAGTGCGAATGTCCATAACGTCACGCCTATAATCGGTCACTGAGTCCAGTCGCTTTCATGAAACGTTGCAGTGCTCACGTTGCATTGTACGGCTGCGACGCGTGGGGCCCGGTCCGACAATCTTAGTCTCTAAAGATGGTCTCTTATCCAATCGGTTTGACACCCTACGAAGAACGTCCCCTTTGTTCTTGTAGAGATTACAAAAACAGAACACGTGGTCGATCGTCTCTTCACAGTTTCACGAGTCACGGATGAGTGTGTCGGACATCCCATTAAAGAATGAGTAGGCTCTTGTAAAAGCCACCCCTAATCATAGGCGGCCCAGCAAAGCTGCATCACGGCGGGAGAAGCTCGAATGAATCTGCAGCTTCAATGTTGGATGCAGCAGGTGGATACGGCAGTTTGAGAAAATTGGGGTGTTCCCCAATGTTTCAGTCATAGTTAGAGCATGTAAACGAAGGCCCCTCGCAGCATCTATCCTTGATAAGGTACAGGAAGTGTAAGGGTTTCTTCATACGCTCATCGCGCGGCAACATCAGCAAGGTCATTTCCGACGATGCCACAGTGTCCTGAAGTCATTGGAAGATCGTTTTATTCAATAGTTGTATAAGGCCAATATTGTAGTGATGTTGCACGAAACTGGTCTCAATGGTAACCGCAAACTCGTGAGGCTGCGAGATAACAATCCGAGGTCTTTTATTTGACTGCCTTCATTGAGGTGTGGCTAGAAAACTTGACTGCGCTTAATTGTACCTTGTTTAGGAGAGAACCACTGTCTAGAGTGAGTTAACTCCCTTGCGTTGCCTTGCTACTGCACATTCGGGCTGTTGCTGTAGTGTGCGGCACCGCATTGATGTGCACACATTCTTGTCCTTTTTTATTTTATATCCCAGCTCTCGTCTTGCCTTACATTCCCTTTACCCCTTTCCCCGGCACAGAGTAGGCAGCTTGTATTTACACTGGCTATTCGGCCACTATTTCTATCTTTATTCCTCTTTCCTCCAAGAGCACGTGTCAGCTTTATAAAACTAGTATGATGTGAACGGCACGAAGACGACGACGGACAATATAGTCAAGCTAGTGAAACTGAACATTGCTAACATGGGTCTTCTGAACATTTCCAAGAAATACTACGCGTACCGTGCTGCGGAGAGTTTTCTTAAGCATACTGAACGACTAGAAGAGGCAGTCAACCAACAAATTCTGCTAGGTTCCGCAGCAGAAAAAATCCTGCAGGAGGCACGAACCCGCCAACTCACCAAGTAATGGCCTCAAGACAAAGAAAAAGATGGTTGCCATGCCTTACAGGCACTGCATACCGAGTTTGAAGAGAATTGCCCAGCGAGCTAGCGCAATGGTGGTGTCTTCTGCCCAGTGCAAGATTTTAAGGCTCTGCAGAACGACAAACCCTTTTTTCGGAAAGCACTGGTCTGTGTCACCCTTCACGAAAATAAATATGTGCGCTGTAAGGCACGATTTGTTAATGAAATTTCTCTTCCGTGAGGTATAAAGTACGTACGCCAAATAGAGTAATACCTGGATGATAGGCGGAGGCAGAGTTATTAACAGGCCATATATTCTATGAGCAAAGTAACACGGAGGCATCGGTTTGCATGGAACTAGAAGGGATAATGCGTAGTGACAAGTTTTGGATATGTTGAACTGATGATAAGTGACAAGCGTACGTGTTGTCCTAAGAAACCATAGTGTAAATAGTGCGATTATGAGTAAAAAAACAAAATACAATGCTAGTAGGGCCTCGGGACATATAAAAGGGCAAACTCTCACGATTGCGCGGATACAAACGTACTCTTCTGCATGAGATATTGGAAGTCAGAGCGAAAATGAAGGTTAGGGTATGCCAAAGATGTATGCCAAGAAAAGTAAATTTCTCGCAAGTGGGAATTGAATGAATTCCAAGCCAAAGTTCAGGAGCAAAAGTAAAGCGCTGCTGAGCAATTTGAAACATCATAAATTTAGTTTCTAGAAGAATAAGAACTAAGTAATTGTTGCTGCACCATTTGATATTGTTCGCAATGCAATATTTAACTTTGAAGTTCGAACGGTATTAGATTTATCAAATGAAAATATGGTTGGGTGATCTGCATATAAAATCCAGTGAGCGTAGTTGGAGGAGTTAAGAGGATCCGGAAGGTAATTATTATATAAAGAGAAAAGCAAGGAACCCATTCCAGACCTGTGGTAAATCATGGTTAATACAATTTTGAGCAAATATTTGCAACATGTACTTATATTCGCCGTCAAGTAATTTTTTTTACGAATGTGAGCGCTGGAACGGTTATAGCATGAGCCTCAAGTTTATCAAGCTGGACTTGACGGTCAACTGTGTCAACAGGTTTAGGGAAGTCTAAAAAACAAGATTCGTCTGTTTCCCTAATCGAAAGATTTTTTTATGTAGTCACTAAGAGACAGCACGGCTAGATTACTGAAACTTGCAGTGCGAAAACATAATTATTTTTTTAGCATTTTAAGGTATATAATAAAATTATTAGGACGTTTAACAAATACTTTTTCAACGAGTTTACTGAGGCGGAAAAGAATTGCAATAAGTCAATAAGTAGTAAGAGCTTGTTTGTCGTCTTCTTTAAAAAAAAAAACAGGAATAATCTCGGGCATTATCAAGAATGAAGGGAATGAGGCAGGTTTAAACATAAAGTTAATAATATTGCCGACTGCTCCGGAAAGTAAACGTACATTTAATGCTGAATGCGTTACAAAAACTTTCTTTAGGCTAGGCGCTCTATATATAAGATTAGCAATCGTGGAAAACACGTCATTTGGTGCAGCTGGCAACAAGAAGAATGATTGTGCCGTACGGCTTAAGGTATTACGCAACTGCGCATGTAGTCCGTAATTAGTAAGGATGATACAAAAAGTAGCCCTAGAATGCATCAGTAGTTTCGTTGAGCTCAGAAAGACTGAGACGACTGCAATTTATTTTAGCTTATAGAGGGAATAACAGAATACTTGTTTAAAAAGACTTCAGTAGCTGCCCCAGATTTTTGAGGCTATTCATATTGGGGTCAAATTTAATATCGTGCTACCTGTTTTTTCCCGGTTTAAGAAAAACGCTTAGTATTATACACTGCGTGTTATATCCTTTAGCCAGTCTAGTGTTAAACGGTTCGCGTTTATCGTCTTGTGCATGTTTTTGCTTCTTCTTTAACTTTTCAATGGACAATCCGTCGTTGATGGGTTGTGCAGATATTGAAATTTGTCCTTCATTTTACAGTACATGTATTACTCGAGAGGGCCAACAACAATAACGAGCACAATTTGTTTAAGCATGCTGAAAGATCAAATACAGTAATAATTGTGGACCAATCAATTTTACTGATGGTTTCGAAGAAGGTATCTGCAGTAAATACAGAAGTAAAGTAGCTACTGTCGCTCTCGTGTATTTCATTGTTATTTGTAAAGAATAATAAAATGATCGACGATGTCGGTATGAGGAAGTCCAAGGAACAAGGCAATGGGCATACGTTAGATAACACGTGCTCAATGAGCGTGCCACTCCCACGAAAGGCTAATCTAGTTTGACAGTCAATGAGTGATTGAAAAGTAAATTCAGTAAAACAATCAGTACAAGTTGTGTACGAAGCGGCATCAGTATTAGGTAGGCTAAGATTAGTGTCCCCCCAAATCAGTACACCCGTATATTCAAAAGTTAGCTTTCACAATACATCATGACGAAGCAAGGAATCGTTAAGGGCAGATGACGGTCAGCGACATAGACAGCTCAGCCTAAAAGTCGGAACTCACTAGGCAAACTTACGAAAAAATTTTCGCGTAAGAAAAATGTTATGAAGAAAGGGTGTTCACAAAGCTAAAAAATAGCCTGCGGTTTAGCTCTGGATTGCGAAAACAAGAGCTGCATGGCTACGCTTGTTCCGCCGTCTTTTGAGCGCATTGTGTCTGCCTCGCATCTGTCGTTCTGTCGTTGTTGCGTCTCTCACGAGCTATCCTTAACCAATGAATACACTGAGGCAAAGCGCATATATATATATATATATATATATATATATATATATATATATATATATATATATATATATATACACATATATATATACCTCTACGCGGCAACACCTCCTCTCCCTCTACCCCAGCGGGGCACATTTGGTGGAGCGAGTGGCGTCGATGGTTTCACCATCTGTTGGAGCGCGGCTGTGGCGCTGCTAGGCAACGGTGGCTCAAGGTGGTTCGTCGGCGACTGCATGTGGCATACGGCATACGGTACGACGAGCCGAAATGGCTCACTGGCTGGCGTAGTAAAGCTTTCGCTTTAAAAATTTTCTTAAGTTCACCAAGCTTGCGATGCCCACCGCTGCAGAGCCGAGCGCTGTAGTAAAAAAAAAACGTATATCTAAGGGTAACACAAGTGGGAACTCGAGAGACTCCGCCAAAAATACGCGTAAGTCGAGTCACAAAACCAGTACAGCCGTTACAAATGCCACTTAATAAATTTATACAACAGAGGTGCAGCAGTCTTAAGAAATTAATTATGTCCAACGGCACTGGTGCTGTTGGGGCTCATTGGCCAGACGCCACAACTCACAGCCGAGGACAGAGCATGTTTATTTCTTTGTCGGGCGCTTTGATTTGTCATTTTAAAGTGTATTGAATTAATAAAAAGAAACAGACATCCACCAGTTTGTTCATATACACGCAAACGTACACACTTACACACAAACAAACATAGGCACAAAGAAACGCACAGAGGTATATATTTACATAACCACATTAACGAGTATCACTGGAGACACTTATATTTAGGGAAAAGTGCGCTGCATAATGCTCATGAAGACGCCCCTAAGTGTTTCTTTTCCATGCACAAATAGAGTAACAGGCAACAACTCATGGAAAGAAAAGGAGACAAAGGAAAGTGACAGCAGGTGATAGCCATTGTCGTCTAATGATTGGCTAAAGATGCTCATTGTAAACCCCGGACTAGCATCAGTACTGTGCTGAATGACGCCACTCACGTCTTTCAGTCGCTTCGTGTGGTGTTCTTTCTAGTTTCCTCCTCATAGATAGAAAGCCTTCAGAAGCGTTTGTGATTTCAGTGAAGGATTTTCATCCAGCCGGCGACAGTCTTACGGTGCTCCGCGCCTGCAGCGCAGTGGGCAAGTTAACATGACGGCATGAAAAACCGGTTGTAGTCGCCTGGTGTCGCAGAAAGAACAATGCCAAGCGTGCAGGACTCCTAGGCGTTGTCACTAAAACGCGTCGCATCAGCAAAATCACTATTCACGCCGCTCGAAATGTGCTGCCTAGTGCGCTCCCCTGGCGGCGCACATTTCGATTACTTAATTCAATGCGCTTAGACGAAGCTACGACAATTCCGCATAATTAGTGGTGTAAGTGCATGTCGTATGCATTTTACTGAAGGACTCAACGAGCTTCACATCAAGGACGTGGTGCTTACAACATACAGCTGACAACTCAATAATGATTTCATTTATGTTGTTCGGCCAAGCAAGAACTTTCTTCCTTTAAATCGGACGACAGGATTTAAAAAACTTTTTCCTAAATAAGCATGTCTTGTTTACTTTATTAAACTATTTAAAGTGCACAGGATGGTCCATTTTATGTTTTGTGAGGTAATTTTTGCAATAAAATGTGATAAAAGTGATAGTCGCACCAGCAGTGATAAGTAATGCATTGATGAATTAAGTCAAACTTTCGCAATTATGTAGATAAGTGTGGGACCTGTGCAATGAACTAGGATAAATGCGATGTCATCAATATTAAGTAATATTCGCAAAACAAAGGAAAGGGAGAAAGAGTTTAACTTTGGAACAAATTTATCTTCAAAACGAGCTTTAAAATTAATGCAAAATATTGCATCAATTTTTTTTGTGCTACTTCATTCACAGATCTCCATAAGATGAACGAGTCTCCGAAATTTTATATCAAGGTGTTTATTCAAAATAGTTACCAACGTCTGCGTAACATTAGGTGGTGCAAAATTTTGTTTTGAGAAAAACGTAAACAAATCTCCTAACCATGTGAAAGTTGTCACAGGGGCCTAAATTGGAAGAGCTTGATAGCTGGATCCCCAATGAGATGCATGAGAATCTCTTTTGTTCGCGTGGCTGTCGGTGACAACATAAATTGAAAAAATTGTTTTGAATAGCTTACATATATAAAAGTGATAATAATGGTTTTCCATTTCGCAATACGAGGAAATGGGTTGCAAAGCTTGCTGTTACTTCCAAACTACTGACGATAGGATGATAATGTTTTTCAACACGCCACTGAATGTTTGGATATACATTTATGTATAAATAAGTTTATGTATACATAAATGTAGAAAAAAGAAAAAAAATCCACTTTGTAAAGAAATAATGACTTCTGAATGTGGCCTACCATGTCTATGTGTAACTTCCATATTTACGTTCAGCCAAAGCGCTCGTATGCGTAGCTTCTCATACTTTGACTTTCTCTCAGTGATAGTTCTCGCTTCCCATGTTTTAATTAGCCACACAAAAATGCTAAAATACATATCGACGATAAAGCAGTCATGTAAGAAGACACAATCTGTCCATTTATATTGATTCCATGTTTAAAAAATATGTTTTAGTTTTTAGATTGGGATGCGCTATGAGCGATGATAAAGGACGAGTATATCAAGAATCTTCTGTTGCTGATTGCATTTTCATGTTCAGCCACTCTGGGGACGCATTGCAGCAACTGATTGAGAAACCTAACTGAAAAAGTGTAACGGTATGTTTAAGAATATTATGCAGAAGATAAACATAGTGTGAATGGCCTGTCAAGTGAACAAGAATTCATGAACAACAGTCAGCCTCTAGAGTATGTACAAGAGCCAGATTATGAAAGATTATGAATTCCTCGCAGGTAGCCCTGGTCACGAGACGATAATCTAAAGAAGTGTGGATATGGGTTGAAGTGCAGACGGCCGGCATTACCAAATCGCGACCTGGAGATTACTGGTGTCGTTGAAAAGCGTATAATCATTCCAGTCCTCAAGTGCTATCATTAGCGACAGAAACTTTGCAGGTTAAGAACGAAACCTGACAATGTGTTAAAGACATGTGAATATGTGTTAAAGTGATGGAACGAAAGTGTGAGGCCGAACGCTAACAGAGCGGAAGAGTGCAGTTTCGATCAGAGATTAAGGGGGCTAGTGTTAGTTGCAATTAAGAGAAATAATAGGAGTTGGGCAGGCCACGTGAACCATAGGCAGATAATCGGTGGTTCATTAAAATACATAGTGGGTACTAGGGGAAAGAAAGGGCTGTTGAGGACGGCGGAAAATTAGCCCGGGTGGTGAACTCAGGAAACTTCAAAGCATAACTGGCAATCAACTAGCGTAGGTCAGAGATAATTCGACATAGCTGGGAAAGGCATTTTTCCTGCAGTGAACGCAAAAGTACGCATGTGACGTCTTACAGCATCCAAAATTTGTGCTGGATATTAAGGGACTATTGCTCTTGTTTAAAGAACGGTGTCGGGCGCTGCTGGGAAACCACCAGCCCCACCTTGGCGTCCTACAACATGTGCAGTGACTGCTCGGAAAAGGTCTGTCAGTGTCCCAATATCATCCAGTTGAGCCAATTTTATCCGAAACCAGGTAGAATTTTGAACCGCTATATGCTCCATGTACAGTGCTGTTCAGTATTTTGACGTGCCCTTGGGCTTTAGTTCTAATAAGGTAGGCGAAATCATGGCAACCTTGGGGCTGAGCATTGTGGTGATATTTATCGTAGTGAGCATCGTGGTGACTTATTAGCCTTGACTTCTATGAGGTGCCACTTAGGCTAGAACAGGCCACGTAATTAGGGGTTAAAGGTCCTCAGATTACGAACTAATGATGTATTACAGGTGTGCAAATTCGATATGTACGCGCCCTTGTGCATTTCGTCTGTGGCGTAATGCGATTGCCTGCACCTGCAAAAAGAAACTGCGGACCTGGTGCGAGACATCATCGTGTTTTATCAGCTGAGAAGAAGCCAAGAAGAAGCGATTTACGCTGATACGATGTCGAAGTGTGATAGGCAGCAAAACTTCCTGGTGTGGATGTTACGTACACCCGAAAAACAAAGAGAGTTCCGGGAACTTTCTTCGATGGAGTATATGCTTTTCCCATATTTCACTCCTTTTTTCGAGAGTAAATCAACCCCCTTTGAGAGAGAGCAGCCTAAGTTCTCCCGACAGAGCTTCATTACTCCACCGCAAGGGAGTGCAAGGATTGTTCCGCAGAGTGCTAATACGCTCCCCACAAGGGTAATAGTACTCCCAAAGACCGAGTCCTTCTGCTCTTCCAACCGTCTACTTCTACTCTTCCAAACCGAGTGCTTCTACTCCAAAATACTTGTACTTCAGTGTTTGTACTCCTAACTAAGAAGACGAAGTGATTCTTTGATGGAACGCTTGCACTTTTGTCTCCACTTTTTCGCTTTGTTTCCCTGCATTACTGGGAGCTGCCACTCCCTGCTGGCGGCAATGGATAAAGAGATCACTGAGGACTTTCCTGATATGGGGCCGTCAAGTCGGCTAGCGACCAGGAAACGTGAACGTGCGTCAAGCGATACAGACAGCAAGGCCACTGAGATATGTTCGGACAGCTATGACTCGTCGGACGATGACTTTCACAACGTGATGAGTAGATCAGCAAAAAGAAGAGTACTGCAGGCATCTTCCTCACCAAGTGCTTCTACCGTGAAGAGTGCGCCGCTGCGTTGGCCGCACACTATTCTCTTGATGCCCGCGGACCCGCGACCGATTTGCGGCTCCTCAACAGGCAGGTCCTCTCTTGATTACTAGAGAGAATCGCACCAAATGAGATTAAAGACGTGTGAATAAACTGGCGGAAAAATGTCCTGGCAGTTCATGTCTTACATCGCAGCGCCCTACAAGAACTGCGTAGTATAACTGAGATCGACAATATAAAGGTGCGATCAAAGATCCCTACAGGCGGCGATGGTACTGCGGGAGTCATTTATGGCGTTGACGTTGCCATCCCTAATGACGACTTGCCAATACTGATAAAGCCAACGACAGAAGGAACTTTTATTACAAAGATTTTCAGAGTTGGAAACACACGTTGTGTGAAGCTTTTGTTTCCCAGGTCAAAGTAGGACACGTCCGCCATTCGGTACGACCATTTGTACCGAAGTCCCTCCAGTGCTTCAAGTGTTGCAAGATTGGCCACGTAAAGTGTGTCTGAGTGAACAACATCATGGGCCTGCGGTGCTCTGAGTCCCATTCAGAAGACGCATGCAGCACAGATGTTCTAAAGTGCCCTAACTGCAGTGGTACTCACAAGGCCTCATCAAAGGATTACCCGCACGTGCGAAAGGAATTCGCGATCTTAAAACGAATGGCGGGGGACAATTTAACCCACCGAGCGGCTGCTGCCGCGGTTCGGCGACGTTGGCATCGACATCGAAAATGTTCACGAAATTCCGCAACTGCAGATAGCAACACGCCAGCTACCGTCAGAAGGATTGCCGCATCACGGCACAGCACCACCAAGACAGATACAAGTAAAGCAAACAAAGCGGAGGGGCTCGCCCGTCCTGAAGGATGGTCTGAGCTACCGAGGGCCCCCCACAACTCCCTGCTAAGTTCCCTCAAACCGCACCGACTTTGACGGTTTCGGCAACATTTGAAGCTACGCTGGCTGATGACCTCCAGGCCATCAACATTCTGCGGTCGCTCATGAATGCCATTCGCGTTATACTTGCCAACATGAAATTTTCGTCCGCGCAAAGCGCACTACAGGTGCTGGACACTTTGGGTCCAGTACTTGCAGCTCTTGGTTAAAATCATGGCTCTCCAAAAGCCGTCATTTCATGACGAAGTCCGGAACGCCTCGATATTTTTTGGTAGAACGCAAGAAGACTTAAGTCATGTATGACGGACTTTTGACAGTTTGTGTTAACAAAAAAGTTCCCAGTCATCGTCATCTGCGAGCCCCTATCAAATAACATCAGACTGTCCGGGTATGAATGTTTCCAGTCTCCCACACACGGAGAATGCAGCAAGATCATCGAATTTATACGAAGTGATCTTACGTATGCCCATATTCCATTGTCAATTGACCAAGAAAACCAGTACGTATGTGTGACAGCTAAAAAAGGCAAGCTCAGTTTCACATTAGTTGGAGCCTACATATCGCCCTCAAGTCGGCTGGACTGCGAGCGGTTACGGCGAATCACGACAGCGACTCCGCAGCCTTCGCCGATTACTAGAGATTTTAATGCCCACCACCATCTCTGGAGAAGTTCTAAGATAAACTGGAGAGGCGGAAAGTTAGTGTCACTTCCCTCCGAATAAGAACGGTGCTTGTTAAATGAAGGAAGCCCCACCTTCTGCGTGGAACTGCCTACTGTAGCTGCCTGGACCTCATCTTTGTTTCACGCTCCTTCACTAGAAAGGTAAGATGGTTCCCGGATATTAAAACGCGGGGAACTGAAGACCTACCCACTTATTTTAGGATTGAAGGGTTGACGGACTCCAAGTTAGCCGACGCCACACAATGTATAGACTCGCCGATGTTCAAATGAATTGTCGAAGACGGCTGTCGTCATGACTTGTCCACCAGCCTAGAGGACATCAGAAAGGGTGCCCTAGAGGCTGCCAATCATCCGGTTCCGAGAACGTATACACGCACCGATTACGACATTGAGCTAGAGAAGCTTCGTGCAATTCCTCGCCGTGCAGAGCGGATATACAGGTGCACGAAGGCTGTACATGACTTGACGTTTGCCAGAAGGACCCATAAGAAAATTCAGCGTCCATGGACAAACTCGCATCGCAAAGATGGAAGTCATTGTGCGAGTCTTTGGATACACAAAAACCTTCGTCCCACATATAGAGAACTGTTCGTGGTCTCCATGGAACCCCTCGTCAGCGCCACCCTTTTAAGTCTTTGGCCCTTCACCAACAATGCAGCGAGAGTGACGTCGCGGATGCTTACTGCAGGATGATTGCTGGCTAAACTAGTTCCGCTGGTCCATTGACGCTCCATCACTCACCGAGTTCACGCGACCCCCGCATGGACAGTGCCTTCTCCATGGAGGAACTGGAAGCTTCACTGGCCTTGTACAAGCGTTCATCTTCACCAGGACCCGACGGTATAACCTACCATGTCCTATGTAATCTTGGCGAATAAGCTCGGAAAGTGATCCTGCTCCTGTTCAACAGATCCTGGCGGACAGGTACGGTTGGCAAGTCGCCGGTACGGTTGGCAAGTACGGTGGCAAGCCTGGCAAGTCGCCTGTAGACATTGCATCATACCGACCAATTGCGCTTGCAAGTTGCATCAGAAAACTAATGGAGAGGATGGTTCTAGCACGGCTAGAATGGTACCTCGAACATAACCAGGTATATCCAGATGCAGTGGCCGGTTTCAGGCGTGGCCGTTCTTCCATAGACAACGTTATCGACTTGGTGACGTACGTCGAGCACAAGAAGTCCTGCAAAGATTATCCGCTGCCCTGTTTCTGGATGTTAAAGGAGCGTACGATAACGTAACGCATGAAGCGATTTTCAATGCCATAGAAGCAGTAGGACTTGGCGGCAAAGTCTATTTTTGGATAAGTAGCTATCTACATAAGAGATCCTTTTTCATACTTACCCAGGATGACCCGACCTCCCAACATTACAGTAACCGTGGGGTGCCTCAGGGCGGAGTACTGAGCCCAACGCTCTTCTGTCTAACACTCATGCGCCTTGCCGACATCCTGCCATGTACTGTTAGGCTCTCCATATATGCCGACGACATTTGCATTTGGACGTCGGGTGTGACGTGACTGCAGCTTCGCGCGCGGCTTCAAAAGGCAGCCACTTTAAGATCATCCTACCTTCGAGGAGAAGAACTTCATATATCATACGAAAAGTTTACCAGGAAATTATTGTCTCCATACGTGATATCCGTCGACAAACAACTGATCTCGTACTGCACGAGTCACAAATTTTTGGGAGTGGTCATTGACAAAAATCTCTCCTGGACCCCTCACGTGAATTATGTGAGAAAATGCCTCGCAGGAATTTACCATATGTTGAAGTTCCTTGCAGGAAAAACCTGTGGAGTGCCAATACAATCCATGCTGCAACTGTAGAGGTTCCTTTTTATTGGATTCCTGCGGTACAGCCTGCAGCTCATGTCCAACACCTGCAGAACCAACCTGAATTAAATCCAAAGCATCCAAGCCCAAGCCCTCAAGATATGCCTTGGTCTACCGCGGAGTGCGTCAACGACTAAAGTTATTGCAGTCGCTCAAGATTACACTATTATACCGCACATTAGCATTGAAACAATGCGTGTGCACATAAGAGCGCCTTATCCTGTCGTCTTTCTTGTATATGTTGTTTTGCGCTAAACAAAGTATTCATGGATTCGCAGCAACTAGCCCGCCAACGCATTGTGCTCAAAAGACACTTCGCCCGGACCCCTACCCACCACCTCGCAAGTCTCCCCAGTAGATATGCCTCACACGACATTGAGTGTGACTGTCTTCGTACACCGTGCCTGTCTCTGGTCAGGTTACACACCTGCGGCAAGGCCTTCCATTCCTCCATGGTATATGCGCCGTACTCAAGTAAGCCTTACACTCCCAGGACTTCAGAAAAAGCCGTACTTGCCATCATCAGCGCTCAATCAACTAACTTTACTTCTCTTGTACGAGAAATACAGCGACTGCAAACACGTCTGCACTGATGGATCAACTACATCAACCAGTTCTGGTGGCGCTGAAGGTATACCAACAATGAGAATAACCCATTGGTTCAAGACTTCCCATGTCACTACGCCTAGAGCTGCAGAGCTCGCGGCTCTCCGCGACGGGCTTCATGTGATAAATCCTGAAAGTCCTAGAAAATGGGAAGTCTGCGATTTAAGGCTGGCCTTGCAATGTGTGCAGTCATTTCTCCCAGATGCAGCTTACGATCAGCTCACGTGCGAAATCATGGAACTTGTCCAACACTTTAGAGAAGAAGGCCATGATATCTCTTTCCAGTGGATACCAGGTCACTGCGGGATCATAGAAAATGATGAAACCAAGAAGACCGCTGCGTCCCCATTCCTCTCTCAAGGACCGGCACCGCGAGATAACTTGGCATTCTAGCACGCACGATCTCCTTAGCAGAGTGGAATACCGCAAATACAAGACGCACAAGACTGCACAGACTAAACCCGCCACTTCATCTCAGACCCCCAGCCGGTATACACCGACGTGAAGGGTCTCTTCGCTGTCAGTTATGACTTGGAGTTGCTTTACGAATGCCTACTCAGCCCTAATTGGAATGCCTGATTGTCCTGATGTGATGTTTGCGGATGCAAGGAGAACATTGAACACTTATTGTGCCATTGTCCTCAATTTCTGGCACAATGACAATCTTTTTCCAACACATTGAGGAAATTAGATGATCGCCTCTGAGTGAACAGACACTACCAGAGTACCGTCCCAACAGATCATCGGCTCAGAAGGCAAAGAAGGCAATTTTGGGCTTTCTCAGAACTTCTGGTTTGCGCGAGCGGCTTTAACTCAAGTGATGTCCGTACACGTATCTACACCTGCTCTCTCCTTTCTCTCGCTTCCCCTTCTCCCTTCCCCTATCCTAGGGTAGCCAACCAGAATATTGACTGGTTAATATCCCTGCCTTCCTATATTACTCCCTCTCCCTCTCTCTAACAGAGAGATTGTACTTCTTCCGAATGGAGTGCTAGTACTCTTCCCAATAGTGTGAAAGCGGTCACGATGTGGAGCCATGGTCACGTTAGAAGGGATTCGCAATACTTACGTATGGGGAATATTTCATTTCTGCATATCCAGCACCTACGACTATGCTTAGTGGAATGAATGTAATCTGTAGTCGCCGAGTTGATGAAATGAAGCTTTTTTGTGTAGTATTTTAACACCACATCTTATTTTATGGCATCATGTACAACGTATGGATGTTACTGTCTGAGAGTACAGTGCATTTAGAAATCTATCGTATACTTTCATGTGAGGCCGCAGGTCTCGCTTTGGATATAAATATTTCCCATAAAGCTATTCATGTATGGGCTGCACCCTATTGTATCTAAGCGTGTCTTGTCCTTCTGCAGCAATATACCGGTCGGTCTCAGAGCGGTACACAGACGTATGATATTTCCCATTTTGTTGGCGTCCTCATACAACTAAAAGTAGTTTCCTGGTGCTGTTGGTATCGATCGGTTACACTTTCTCACAAATTAAACTAACTTTACATATTTAGTTGGTAGCAAATGAATGTAAAACTGCAAGGTCCATTGACATTAAAATCTTGTGCGTCAAATTTCTTGTCATATATGGTAGCCTTTCATTCTGCATTACGGAATAAAGGCTATACTTCTGAGGCGTATGTTGACTAATTATGTGATCAATTATTGTGACTACTTGAAAATGCAATCTAACTAAAGTATAGCATGGCTTCAGATGTAAACCATAAATCAGATGTGATGAATATGGTCCATCAATGGCGACATAAGCATAGGCACAGGCAGTATAGTACACGAAAAAAGGCAAAAAAGGTGATCATAAATTGGGAAAGCCACTATCCTGTTTTAGATATTCCTTCTTCCGCGTGGATTTTGCATGCGACTATGTGTATTCTAGCCCAATGAACGACGTACCTTTAACCAAAGCTTTTTCCTATTGATGTGGTTAACCCTTTGAGGGTCGATTTTTTCCGCCATATGCGACCACCCTGGGTCGATTTTTTTTATTGCACATTTAAATTCTTCAGAGGGACCTATTTCGAAAAAAATTTGCCGTAATTTTTATAGGGTGACCGTAAAGTGAGAAAAAAAATGTTTTGCATTGGCATATATGTACTGTTTATTCAGGAAAAACAACAAAATATAGCGAATAGTGTTATAAGAATTTAAAAAAAATTGGCGCATTGTTATACATAATGTCCACACGAGAAAAATACACAAGAAGAATGCGCACACGAAAATTTTTCGCAAGTCTCAAACGTTCCTCTTGCACTAATATTTTTTCAGCGTGTGGTAGGCCTTGAAGCATGGCTCCACACAGAGCGGTTTGTTGCACTCAGCGCACATGTACCTTGTGCCCTTGCGACGTTTTTGCTGCCGAGTGGTGTTGGCGCAGACGTGGCACCTACTCTGGGTACTGCTTCCCTGAGCAGCCGTGGGAGGCAACTTCTGAATAAAGTGCGAAAAAAGGAAACGCATGCACGGCGGCATCCTTCATATGCGGACCCCTGGGAGCAACAAACGAGCAACAGGCAGCCACCCTTTGAGCGATAATAGCGACATAGCCATCAGTTTTGCGAGCGAAAGAAGCCGAAAGCGCGTGCGAAACGAAACCAAAACTAACCACCGCGCGCCCGCGAGGGTGCCAATGCGCGAGCGGTAGCAGACGCGCCGGAGGAAAAAAAACTATACAACGAAAACCGAAAGAGAGAGACGCGAGAAAAAAATTCCGTGTATTCTCACATAGTGGCACCACATGCCAGGCAAGAAAAAGTTAGTTAATTAGCGCGCGTTTTAAACGTACAGACGGCGCCGTAAATATACGGCATCGACCATTTTCGGACCTATTCGCGGCGCGTATATTTACGGCATCGACCCTCAAAGGGTTGAGGTAGGTTAAAGTAAGAAACATTTTCGCGCTTCATAGAATATCATCTTCCTCTCAAAACAAGTATATGTCTCTTGGAAGACTAATACAGTACCTCGTTGTGCAGTCTATCTTAAGTCAAGAAATTTACCATGTGCGGAAATATTGCCACGTCGTACTGACGGTTGATGACACAGCAAGCAAACTGCGAATGGCGAAACTTACTTTATTGGGCGAACCTGTGCCCAGAAAAACAGGCTACACTCAAT
Organism: Dermacentor variabilis; assembly: GCF_050947875.1. NCBI lineage: Eukaryota > Metazoa > Arthropoda > Arachnida > Ixodida > Ixodidae > Dermacentor > Dermacentor variabilis. The sequence goes on from NC_134574.1 coordinate 46,121,594, forward strand.
GCTCAAAAAAAACAGCGAACACAGTCGGCGATTGTAGAAAGCCTGATCAGTGAGTCAAGCACGTCGGCTTTTATACATCAGTCGTCGAATATTCTAGAGTAGTCGATGGGACCCGCGTGCCTTCCACGATGTTCTACATTATTCGCGTCACGCGCACATGCAATCAGATTACGAAACGCTTGGTCACAGACAACGGATGAAACCATCGATATCATTGCAGAAACTTCCGATACATGCAGGCGCGTCCCGTGCTGTGCGATAACATTTGTTAGGTGGTGAACCGTGGTCACCTGATAAAGATAGGCGAGTACACGTGTCAATACCCCCCTCTTAACAAGCATCAACCCGATGCTGCAAACAAAGGAAAGTAATTAAAAAAATTCTCGTAACAAAGAAACAACAAAATAAGGTACTGCATCAGCGTGCGTAAAAGGGTTTAAGACGCACTTCATGGACCACTTCAGATTGTGCGCGGTGCCCCTGTGACTGCCAAATACCGCCTGGCAAGACCTCATTGTCCAGTGTGCCAATACGTCGGATGACCTCGTAGGGTCTGAAATAGCGTCGCAGTAGTTTCTCACTGAGTCCTAGTCAGCGTATTGGGATGCAAACCCAGACACGGTCGTGGAATGGTACTCGGCGAAGCGTAGTCGGAGGTGGTAGTGTCGGCTATCGGTACACTGCTGGTTCTTGATCCAAAGGCGGGAGCACTGCCGGGCTTCATCGTCGCGCTGGAGATATGCAGTCACATTAAGATTCTTTTCGTCAGTGAGGTACGGCAGCATGGCGTCGAGCGTTGTCGTCGGGTTTCTTCTGTAAACCAGTCTAAACGGCGTGATCTGTGTTGTTTCTGGCACCGCCGTGTTGTAAAAGAAGGTTACGTAAGGCAGAATGGCATCCGAGATCTTATGTTCGAAGTCAACGTACATTGCTAGCATGTAGGCGAGGGTTTCGTTCAGGCGCTCCGTGAGACCATTCGTCTGCGGCTGGTAGGCAGTTGTCCTCCTGTGGCTTGTCTGGCTGTATTGCCGAATTGCTTGGATGAGATCTGCTGTAAATGCCGTTCCTCTGTCGGTGATGAGGACTTCTGGGACGCCATGTTGCAGCAAGGTGTTCTCGACAAAGAATTTCGCCACTTCGGCTGCGCTACCTTTCGGCGAAGCGGGTGAGGTAGTCCGTCCCAACAAGGTCCAATGGTCCCAACAAGTCCATCCCGATCTGCTGAAATGGTCGGCAAGGAGGCTCGATTGGGCGAGTAATCCCGCTGGCCTTGTCCGTGGTGTGTTGCGTCGCTGACAGGCCCGGCATGTTGTGACATAACGAGCGACGTCGGCGGTCAGGCACGTCCAATAATACATTTCCTGTATCCTCGGTAGTGCCTGGGAAAATCCAAGGTGTCCAGTGGTTCGAGTTGACACGCCTTCCCATGCAGTCTTAACTTTCTTCAACTGGGCGGCGATGGGTCCACTCATGATGGAGTAATCGGCTTCTGTGTCTACTAAGGTGGTGACAGCGTGGCCGTCGAGAAGCTCGTCTAGGTCGGTGGTTCTTTGTCTTGCGTTACAGTTAGGCATTGGCGTCGGATCACGACTTGTCGCTGGTACGTGGCGTCGTCAGGTGGTCATTCGTCTGCGTATTCTTTGCTTCCAAACTTCATCGGGACCACGACGTGTCCTTATGTCGTCGACGTAGTCTCTTCCTAGTCTTCGTAGGCAGCGGAGGATCTTGGTCAGTTCGACGAATAGTAACTGCCCCTCCATCGGTTGCACTTTTTAGATTTCCCAATATGGGCTCACAGACCGGCCCCGGGCTGGGCCAGTGTATGGATGGCGCTGCGGTGACAGGTAGCGGCCTGGTGACGGCGTACGGGACGGTCGTTGAGGGCTCCACTAAATAGCGGCGAAGCAATCGGCGATGTCACAAGAGCATTCACTTTTCCTCGGGCCCGCTGCGTTGACGGCGAAACCTCGCAATCCCAGGTGGCGGTATGGGCATCGGTGGTACACATGGCCGGCTTCGTCGCAGTGGTAGCAGAGCGGGCGGTGGTCGGGCGGACCACCACCCGGAATGCTGCGTGGGGTGACGGATTGGCGTGCTGGCGGCGGAGTTGGTGGCGGGCGACGGAACTGTGTCGTCACTGGGCCCTGCCTTGGGTGCGGAGGAACGTGGCGGCGGGCTACAGCGGCGTATGTCAATGCTGCGGTGGAGGCTGCGGCGATTCAGGGGCTACTCCGTGTTGTTGGAGCTCCACACGGACGGCTTCGGCAATTGAAGTCACTTGGGGCTGTGATGAAGGGAACAGCTTCTGTAGCTCCTCTCGCACGACCGCTCGGATAGTCGTGCGCAGATCGTCGGTGGCAAGTGACTGAACTCCGGCGTAGTTTGTCGAGTTCGTGCAGCGGTGGAATTGCCGCTTTCACATTTCCGTCGTCTTCTCTATGCTGGTGGACTCGCGAAGAAACTCATCGACGGTATTCGGTGAGCTTGGTACCATTCCGGTGAAAATTTCCTACATTACACCACGCATCAGTAGGCGGACTTTCTTCTCCTCGGACATTTCCTGGTCGGCGTGGCGGAATATGGGGCTCATATATTCTGTAAAAATCGCGGTGGCATGATTAGGCAGCTGCGGTCAAGTTTCTAGTTGTGCTTGGGCTCGTTCTCGGCGTACGACGCTCGAATGTTGAAACCCGGAACGTCGGAGGATGCCTGGGCTGCTGCAGCACGATGGAGGACGCTGGGCTGCCATTGGGGCTGACTGGGCGACGATATTGCTGGTCGTCTCAAGCAAAATCCGTGCTCTAGGGTCCGTCCTTGCAGCCTGCGGCTACCTCGCTGGTTCTTGTCGACGTTCGTGTTGTCTTCCGCATTCGGACTTGGGTCACGGCTTTGTGGGGGCGTCCGGTACGAGAACGCAAAGCACCTCCACCAGATGTCACGGGGCAGTGACGGTTGAGGACACAGCAAGAAAACTGTGAATGGCGAAACTAACTTTATTAGGCGAACATGTCCCCAGAAAAACAGTCTACACTCAATGCCCAACGAAAAGGGTGAACACAGTCAGTGATCGTCGAAAATCTGATCAGCGGGTCAAGCGTGTCGGCTTTTATACATCAGTCGTCGAATGTTCCAGAGCAATCGCTGGGACCCGTGTGTCTTCCACAAAGTTCTACAATATTCGCATCGCGCACACATGCAATCAGATTAAACAACGTCCGGTCACAGGCAGCGGATGGAACCATCGATAACATTGCAGAAACTTCCGATACATGCAGACGCGTCCTGCGCTGTGCGATAACATTTGTTAGGCGGTAAACCGTGATCGCCTGATAAAGATAGGCAAGTACACGTGTCAATATATTATTTTATTTTGACCTATAATAATTATGTCTGCGGAAACTATCAAACTAAGGGGCTTTTGATATATTAGCACCATATGTTCAAATCCCCCAATTGCTGTAGAAGTGTTCCACCCAGATGCTCTGTTTTTTGCATTGAATGCTTGCGTGCCTCCAATAGCATACTTCGTTGGCCACTAGATTGAGTCACACTAATCAAAATCTCTAATACCTGTCAAAAGCACTCATATGACTACTTCACAGGAGGAGATACAACCGTTTTATATGTGGCGAATAATTTTTTCAGTTGCAAACAATTCTGCGGCTTCTAATTAAAACGGGAGGTGCGCGCCACGGTGTACACACTTAAAGGCCTTGCTCCCGCTTCGGGAACCACGAACGGTTCTAACCAACGGGTTTCGTGAGCATGCACATAGGCTATCATGACTTCTTGAACATGGGGTAATTAATTAATGGCGGAGTTTTACGTTCCAAAACCACTTTCTCAATATGAGGCACGCCGTAGTGGAGGGCTCCGGAAATTTTGACCACCTGGGGTTCTTTAACGTGCACCTAAATCTAAGTACACGGGTGTTTTCGCATTTCACCCCCATCGAAATGCGCCCGCCGTGGCCGGGATTCAATCCCGCGACCTCGTGCTCAGCAGCCCAACACCATAGCCACTGAGCAACCACGGCGGGTCAAACCTGGGGTACTCTGCCCGCAATAATTTCCCTTTCTGGAATCTAAGAGGAAGCAACACATGTAAATTTAGGTATCAAAACAGATAAAAGGCAGGTTATGAAAACCTGTCTGCTTCATGTCAGTACTTAAAATACGGAATAGCAGTTGTTTGTATTTGCACCCTTGCATTTACGTGCTCTTAAATTATGTCAGCAGCTAGTCAAGCATCAACTGTTGCTTTTTATTGTCAACACAGGCACCCTGCTCACTGCAAGTACGTATTATGTAACTTAGCAAATCTGCAATGTTTTTGTGCAACTATTTTTGTCACATGGATATATCTGTTGACGGGCAAGACAAGAACTGCTCACTTCTCACAAAAGTAATCAGCTTCCTTTTAAACATATTTCTAATTTTTGAATGACACTTGCTCGTGTGTGTTTGTCTCCAGAAAGCATACTTTATTTTGACTTTCTCATCAAAAAAATTACAAAAATTCCATGTTAATTTGACTGCCTACAGCACGTGAGAATTTTCATCTCGGTGTGACATAGTGCATTTTGAAAGTTGTGGTGACATTTAGTGAAATGGTACCGCCAATAAACCCACATTCTAGATTTCTCGTCCAAGTTGCGAGGCAATGTGTTTTGATTCTTTGGAGTGGGCTCATGTACAACACGTGGAGTCGTGTTTAGCTAGCCCTTTGACATCCTTGTGTCCCTGCAGCTGCCTTCTTGTATCATAGAGAGTGGGCGCCTGAAAAATATCGTGTGCAGAAGTCAATGCGAGGACATAGTGTAAAAATATCAAGACAGTAAAGAAATAAGATCACTGCACTAAAAAAAGTCTTAGCCCTTAGTCTTCCTGGCGAAATGCCTGCGAAACATCTAAATCAGAGCAATAAGCAACTGCCAAACTTCAATTTTTAGATTTAAACCAAAAAGAAATAACCAACATTTCATCCTTTTTTAGTACCAATGTTACAATCGGCCTACTAATAAATAGAATATAGGTCATTATATGATGTGGTAAGTCTGTCATTAGTCTGGTGTGTCACAAACACCGTTCGTGACATAGCATAAGCACGTGCCCACTGTTTTCCTCACATGGTCTCTTGTTTTGTCATGCTCAAGCCATAGTTTGAAGATCAAATCTGCAAACATGATGCTCAGTAAGGATGAAAATATGGTCCTCCAGTTTAATGGATATTACGGGATTTGCATATAAAAATGAGCAACAAGACTTATTATGGCAAGCTGACTCACATTTGAAGAAACACTTCACTGCGGCCGGCATCTAAGCTTACTAAAAGGCATGAACTTATTTTCATTTATCAGGTACGCAATGAAGTTCATTCTTGACAGTTTCGACTGTTGCTGCAGTTTGAAATCTAGCAGTTTATTTTCTTTAAGGTATGCAGAATTTGCAGTTAGACCGCAGTAATTAGTTGACTGTACCTACCCTTTGTTTTGTGTATGACAGACGATTGGTAACACAGAATTAAGGCAACATTTTATTTTGGTGATTTATTTCTCTACTAAAATATTAAAGCAATAAACACATTTTAATCTGCCACGCAGTAGCAAAATGCACAGCTTACGTTTGTAACCCTCAGAGGAAGGGTGATTTACCTGTTCATATGGCATAACTCTGCAGCGCCAACTCACATTAGCAAAGGCACAGGCATGTCCAAAACAGTAAGCGTATGCAAAGCTCTCCTGCAACTGTATAACCATAGAGTAGCGGTTATATTCGGTTTCGATGCATAACTTGCCGCTTGCCAATTCACCGAGTTCATACACATAAGCGCCCTTTCACGTTAGCACTGGGCTCGGAAACCGCAACACGAGACATAAAATCAGATATTATCATCCAATTTCAATACATGAGCAAGAACAGCTCAGTCTAATTCAGCCTAAAATATGAATTCTGCATGAGTTTTCAGTGTGTTCAATGTAACGTGCCCAAATGACCTCATGCAGCATGCAGCTGAATAACTGCGGCAAAATTTCAAAACTTGCACTGGCATTGCACGTAACTTCAGTCGTCGCTGATTACTCATGGACGAAAGACCCCGACATGCGCGCGGCTTATTAAATCATAACAAAAGCATTTCGCCCACAAAAGGACGCTTTCTGTTATTTTACTCCTTATTTCAACAGCGTTCTACACACAGTAAACTGCCAAACTTAATAAATTCATAAACACAAAAGGCACGCTAAGCACGCTCCGCATAGGCTTGGAATCATGGCCTGGTAAACAAACCATATTATGCATCCCCTCGCCTCAGGTCGTATTGGACATACCATAGTTTTGGCAGGGTTTACGATTTTCAAAGCTCTTTCGGATAGCGAAAAGTGATGAAATCACATGTATTTAGCGAGACGACTGGCTTTTTCGATTTGCATCGAGAGACACAGCGTGCTTGCCTAGTCCGTTGTCTGTCACGTCGGCTAAACGTCGTGGCTGCTTGCTGGCGATGGAATGTCATATCGAAGAATTTGAACGTAAGTTAGAATTCACTTACCGTACTGGGTTTGTCGTTATAACCAACGAATTTCGAAGGACTGTCCTGGTTTTGCGGCGACCCGTGAGGGCGACGCATGTTCTCCCTGGCATGGCCTCCGTTCATGCTCACTGGATTGATCACCTTTCTCCGATGCTGTACTGTTCCGCTGTGCTGCGCGCACGCGCGGTGGGGCAACCCTGAGTGAAAAAGTACAGCACTGGCTCCGCACTCCTTTGCACTGTGGTCGCCTGTTCTCTTAGAAGCAAAACCGTGTGTTCTTCGCTCAGCGTGTGTGAGTGATGCATCGCCATGTTTGGCGCCTTCCTCCTGCAGTTGAAGCAGAAGCTTACCCTACGTTTTGTTCTCTATTGCCGCAAGACTAGAACGGGCATTCTTCTCTCTCCCAGAAGGGCAGAATGAGAAGCACATTCCACTCTCTCCTTGGCGACAGAGTGAACAATGCATTTCACTCCTCTCAAAATTCTGCGAGAGTAAATCAGCCTCTTTACACTTGGGATACTCTCCCTAGTTTTTGAGAGTAGCAAAATTTTCTGTCTTAGATTGGCATGGTTTCTAGCGAAGAGTTCTATCCGCATCTCTTTTTTAGGGCTGCTTTAATGGCTCTCCAGGCCCTCTACAATGATCGTATGCGAAGGGAGCGCGCATTTCGTCGTCGGTTGGTGGTCGATGACAATGTAATTTAGCACTTTAGACGGTACCGGCTGCCCAGGGAGGCGACATTTCGCCTATGCGCGGCATTTACAATACCGCACCCTCAACCGCGTGAAGCACGATCAGATACTATAGCCGTTAACGTAGTAATGCTGGACCCCCGTTGCCTTGAGGCCAAACGAGCTATAGACTACACACCTTTTTTTTCCTTTTTCACTGTCGGAATAAAGCCATTTAGCCGCTTTGTAATACGGTGGTAGTGTTGTTGGCGGTGTATACAGGTTGGGGTTATCCTGGCAGGCCTGGCAGGCAGTTGCCCCAACTGAGCATCTCTTTCTGGACCAAATATGTTATCATGAGTTCATCAGGCCTATATCTCGCAGAAAGGTCAGAACAATCTGTAACGTTTTCACACCAACTATTTCGACGGTGGTGCCGTGAATGGGCGAGCGCGGTTGCGGTTGTCGGTGATGTAGCAGACGCCAGGAAAAGGAAGCACGACCAGGGGTGTGCTGTGATTTGCTGTAAGAACGTAGCCTCAACTACAAATGCATGATGTGCGATGGTACTAGAAGATGAGTGCACATCTCCCATTTCTTGTCATTTACTCCGAGCGTTTCTTTCTCCTTGCTCTGATACGTCATAACATAAATGCGCTGCCACTCCGGTCATGGCCTTATCTCAGCGTCAGAAATTTTGGCTCAGAAACTGCCTACAAACAGCGCAGCTTAGTGAATTGAGCCCAAAGTTCTCATTGTGGCTAAGGAATGACCAGTCGACCTCTACCCACACTCTTTCACAATGACTCACTTGAACTGCCATATCAAATCTGTGTGTATATATGACATTTGTGAAATAGAAATGGCGGCACCATCATGAATATTATTTATTTATTTATTTATTTATTTATTCCTCAAATGCCCGTGGAGAGGTGTTTTGCATGAGGGGTGGGCTGCTTCGAAGAAAAATGCATTCGATGGCACTCCTGAACGCAGTCGCACTGGAGTGGTCCGCCGCTTTTTCAGGCTGATCATTCGTCCCTCGCTGTACGTGGAAAAAACGAATAAAGATGGGATGATGTGAGCGTATGCGGGGGGTACACTGACTTTGAATGATTAGTCCGGGATGGATGGCAGTGAGCTGGTGATATGACGCTGTTACCGATCGGGGCATGATAAAACTTGTGATATAGAATGAGCCTGGAAATTTGACGTCTCGCTTCTAGTCTAGGAAGATTCGCATTAGATTTTGGCGCTGTGATACTAGTATATCAAGAATAGTCATGGAAGAGAAAACAGGCGGCGCAGTTTTGGACAGATTCAAACATGTTAGAAAGATTAGTATAATGAAGGTCCGAAATTGAGCATGCGTATCCAAGTTTGGGCCTTACCATAGATTTGTAGGCAACATTTTTTACCGGAGCAGGGGTAAATTTCAGATGTCGCCGGAAAAAGCCTAAGGTGCGGTTAGCCTCGTTAGTTATTTTAGCGATGTGAGAGGACCATACAAAGATATTGCGTTGAGATAAGCCCTAAGTATTTATAACAGGTCACAGAGGATATAATTGAATTACCTAAAAGATATGCTGGTGCTACATAAGAATGCCGACGATTGAAAAAGATTAACGAGGTTTTATTTACACTTAATAACGTTGACCATGTCTAACACCATTTTTCAACTATTTGTAAGTCACGCTGGAGGGCAGGGACATCTGAGCTATTGTTAATGGGTCGGTAAATAACACAGTCGTCCGCAAATAGGCGTATGTTAGAAGATATGTCATTAGGAAGTCATTAGTGGAGATTAAAAAGAGGAGGGGGCCAAGAACAGAACCTTGAGGAACCCAAGAAAGCACAGGAGACAGAGGGGATGAAAAGTTATTTGCAAAAACGAACTGTTGCCGGCCGGTGAGAAAGCTGTGCGACCAATTAAAATTAGGTGATTGAGATTCAGGACTTAAAGTTTCAAGAAAAGACGGTTGTGGGGTACCTTATCAAAAGCTTTCTTGAAATCTAAAAACAATGAGTCTACGGGTACATTAAGGTCTAATTGGGAACTGATGTCATTTATAAAGAGTGCAAATTGAGTATCGCAAGATAAGCTCTTCAGAAATCCGTGATGACTATGATGAAAAAAGTTCTTAGAAATTAGAAATCTCACGATGCGGGAAAAGATGACATGCTTCATCAGTTTCTAACAAATGCTGGTAATGGAAATTGGCCGGTAGTCAAGACATGACGTTGAAGAAGCTTTTCCGTGGACTGGAATGATCTTCCCTGTCGTCGAGTCCTGCGGCACCACTCCAAACGAGAGTGACTGCTGAAAAATGTGTGATAAGGAGACACTAGTGACATCTTTTGTATTTTTCAGCACTTTCGCGTTAATTTTGTCAATGCCAGCCGATGAAGTTAGCTTCAGAGATTCTATTAGTCTGCAAGTGCCAGCAGGTTCAAACGTTATGACTGGCATGAGAGGATATTGAGGGTTAGGGAAATAAGGAAGATTGCCTTCAGATTCTTTGGTAAAAACTGAACACAATGTTGAATTAAGTGTTGTTGCAAGTTCAGTATCAGGGATAGGGACGCCATTTTGGTCAAGAATTTTTAGCGATTTCTTTGGGCTTGGATTGACAACCTTCCAGAATTGACGAGGGTTATTACGTAGCATATCAGGAAGCGAGGTTGAAAAGAATGATTGCTTAGTTTTGTTAGCTTGTGACTGAAATGTTTTGTAAATGCAGCGGTACTTTTCCCATGTGCGTGACATGTTAGATGGCTTGGCGATACGATAAAGCCTTTTGTTTTTATTGTTCAGGCGTTTTAATGCGTTATTAAACCAAGGGGATGGGGGCTGTTCAGTTACAGTGATGGTAGGAATATGGGCTTTCGTTAGTTCTTGCATTTTGGATTTAAACTATAACCAGTTACCTTCAACGTAACGACAAGTGAACGTTTCAATAAAGGAGTAACTGAACTGAGTTAACTTTTCATTGAACGCGACATAATCCCCTCTGTCGTAGAGCGTTATGATCTTTCTTATTTTGGGGGATATGCTATATGAAATTGATAACTAGCGTGGATTACAGCATGATCACTAAGCCCGGGCAAAAATGTTATCTCAGAAAAGTTGTCAGAATGCGTGGCGAACAAGAGGTCGAGCAAGGTGGACGATTGATTTATATGCCTTGTTGGATTGAGGATGAGCTGAGATTAGCCAAACGTAAGACACATGTCAAGAAATTGACTTTCTGCATTGCGCTTCGATAATGTTCGCGCTATGTTAGACCATACTATTGTTGGAAAGTTGAAATAGCCGAATAGAATGATTGGCGCGTTAGGAAAAGAATGTGCCAGAATGCAAAGTGCCACATGGAAGCATGCAACAAAGCTTGAATCGGCATCAGGAGGACGGTAACAAGATCCGAATATTGAGGGTGGGTGAGAATTTTTAGTGCACACAAACAGTATTTCCAATGGAGAGGAGATATCAATTTTGAAGCAATGAAGGTTGCGGTTAGTGGCTATTAACACTCCTCCTCCTCGCCTCACATCACAATCGCAACGGAATATATCGAAGTCGGTTAAGGCAATCTGAATTTGAGTGTTGTCAATGGTTGTGGTTAACCAAGTTTCCGTTAGAATAAGAACGTTGCTATCTGTGGTGGAGATAAGGTTAGAAACCGAGTCGAGTTTTGGCAGAATGCTTCTAATGTTGGTATATGAAATCGAAAGAAGGCATTTCCTTTGTTGTTCACTAGGATCATTGTTTTTTCTATGATGGTCGTTGGATTACTTTGTCCGTTGAATGAGCATATACATAGGTGGAGCTGTTCATTATTAACCTGTTGTGTCGAAGCTTTTAATGTTTGCCTTGAGGTTTTGCAATTGCAACAAGTTTCTTGCGTGCGAGCCGCATGTTTGGTGAATAGTCTGGTCATACACTGAAATCAGTATCGTTCACTTTACCCGAGTTTGCCAGAATGCTCTCTTTAACTTTGAAGTGCGCGAACTTGGCAATTATAGGCCTTGTTTTGTTTACATCAAAGAGCCAATCCTGTGTGCGCGTTCAATGTCAACTGGCTGCAAATCAACGTTGAGCTTCGTTTTGCAGAGTTCAATCAGCAAACATTTGGCTTTGTTCCAAGTTTCTTCGGGGTGGTCGGTTATGCCATAAAATAGAAGGTTTGATCTGCGGGCATTATCTTCGTAGGCATCCATTTTTGACGAAAATTGGGAAAGCTTATCTGCGTTTTCGTTTGCGACAGCTTCAACGTCATCTAACTTTTCTTTCAGTGCGGAAACGGACGAACAATCCTGCTCAATTTTAAGAAGGCGGTTCCGAATTTCTTGAAACGATTTGTCATTTTGCGACAACTTGGCGTGGATATGTTTTATTTCATTAAGTAACGATGACTGTCCTGACTTCAGTTCTTCAAGCGCGGCCGTTATTTCGCCAACTGCTTCATTACCAATTGTTTGACTGGACGCGGAACGAAGAGTAGGCCCTTGGTTTAGTTCGACATCGCCCGACAGAATTAACAGCGATAGAACAACCTCGGCACAGTCATATGCAATGGATAAACAAAAGCGTGGGCTCGGCAACGCTAAGAGCGCAGGGTAGCGAGTACGGGGGGCGTGTAAAGAAAATCAACTTGTTACCTGCACGCAAAAATGCGATGAATTAGAGCGAATGCCCATCGCAGTAGCGTTGCCCAGCCCACTGAAGAGCAGTTCGAGCGCGCCGCACCTTTTATCATATTCGCTTGATGCTGTTGGCGATCTGTTGGCTTGTGATCCATAAGGCCCGTCCGGTGCGCAGACTGGATGCTCTGAAGAACACACTACTGGACTGCTGTGCAAGGGCGCGGGCAATCGTTCTGCTGGTGACGGATCAGACGGGAGAGGGGGTAAGTCCAAGGGAAATGAACGGTGAATTCTTGCTACTTCGGGTCCGGTTAAGGCGTAGGTAGACGAAAAACAGGCCAGGGCAAGGTCGAGTACCTGCACGGCAAGAAGGCGATGAGTTTGAGCGACGCCCTTCGCAGTTGCGTGGCCGAGCCCACTGGAGTTGGACGATGACAATATTCTGTTTGATAAGATGAAAAACCACTGATGTTGTTGTCGGCCTCCCAAAGCCAACTCTCCGGTATGTATACGAAAGCGTAGACCTGCTGAAGTGAGACGAAGAAGTTAGTAATAGATTCTATGTTCTTGCGGAGGCTAGGAGCACCGAAGTAAATTAGTGATAGTTTTTGTGCGCTATGACAACACCTCATGTCAACGGGAGAAAGCAAGGCCTTCAAAAAAGAAAGGGTGAAAAAGCAAAAAGGTACAAACAAAAAACTACAACACATTGCGTGGAGATTCAAAACTCGGATTCACTGATGATTCAATAGACCGCACTGTCATCAGGTTTACGCACTTCTACGTGGCAGTTTTCTGCCCATAAGTACTTCCGCTTATTCTCCTTTTGAGTACCAGCGCCTTCGAGAACGCCTTCGTGGGCATTCACGCCAGTGTTCATTCACATAGGCTGGCGTGTTAGTGCCACCTGTGAAGCCAATGTGGTTCCAGATGAACTCAGTTAAGTTATCGCGAGAGTAGAAGCGAGAAATGAGCCCACTTCATTTCACCTACGGTCAAAATGGCGGGCCGTGTCGATATGAGTGGTTAAGATATGGTAATCGATAGCATTACCAATTCGTTTCATAATGGCTCCGCAATCTTCCCCTTGCGATATAGCGATTCTCCTGATTTCCACATTAATAATTCTCGCATACGGCTTTAAATCAGTCACTGCCTTTTCGAGTGCTTCATTACCTGAGAAAAGCGTCTTACTTGAGGTTAGTAGGCTTTCCTGTATTAGTACCATCGTGTCAAGTTCTTTGTTCATGAAATGAACACTTTCGCAAAGTGAAGCCTGCTCACCTAGTCCTAGGTTTTGTAACTTGATTATTCGTGAAACCAAATCAATCAGCATGTGCAACCTTTCATTGTGGAATGCCTTAAAAAATGCATTTTTTTTCACCACTTCTGCTTAGGTAGTAATCATCATCAATCTATTTACTTCCGCTCTCCCTGCGATCTCCAACTAATCCGGTCCTGCGCCAATGATTACAACTTAAGCTGGCGAATTTCCTAATTTCATCACCCCACCTAGTTTTCTGACGTCCTCGGCTGACGTCAGAAAACACTCTCTCGTCGTTCTCTCGGCACCCGTTCTGCAATTCTAATGTGTAACCAGATATCCATCCTGCGCATGGCATGGCCCGCCAAGCTCTCTGTTTTCTCTTAATGTCAATTAGAATATCGGCTATCCTCGTTTCCTCTCTGAGCCACACCATTAGTAAAATGTAGCGTTAAAGGACCTGTAAATTGACCTTCTATTTTCATGGATTCTAAACGTATAATATTAAGCATTAAGATTATCATCCTCATGGTCAATATTATCACTAAGAGAGATTATGATTGCTTAGCACGAGGTGGCGCCATGCATTCAAAGCCATGCCGGCCGCATCCCGACTAGGTGGAATTCGAAAACGTCCTCCATCCGAGGCTTCACACCAAATCACACGTGATCATGTTTTCTTCCGAATCCTTTGACCACGGTTGCTGTCACAGAATTAGCGTTGTGTAATGAAAATAACAATTATACATTGAATGATTAGAGTCTAATTCTCAATGCAGTTTTAAAGGGTTGAATGAAAACAATTGACAACCACTGTTATCTGCGTTTCTTTTGTCAGTTTACCCAGGAGGCTTCAGCAAGGCGACCACCATGATACTCATCCTCGTTACTTCCATATTGATGATTTTGTTGTGGGCAGCAATTCAATACCTGCACGAATTTTTTATGTGGCGACGCGCCCCGCTTGGAACCAGGCTTCCACCAACGCCTCCTGCAAGTCCTCTGTGGGGCCATAATGAAGTTTACCACAGTGACTTCCACTGCAAAACCGCCATCGAATGGGCGAAGAAGTACGGACCAGTCATCAGGTACGAATGAGAAGTACAAAAGTTCAGCAATCCAAGCGCTTGAGAAGTTTGTCGTTTTTGAATAAAAATAAATACTGTTGATTTCGACGTTGTAGCTGGTGCTTAGCAGAACGCTGAGGTAGTACGTAAAAGAGGTGCTTCGTAATGTAATGAATTCACTTAGCAGTTCTACAAGTAAGACGAGTACATAGCGTAGTAGGGCCAGAACATTTATTTAAAAAAAAAGCTTCTCTCCCCAGCTGTCCCACAATCACGGCAGATACACATGCATAAAACTACTGCTGAAAGAAGACGACCTACCGTTTTGAGATTGGTCAATGCATGCATCAAATGGTTAAAAATCATGCATCATCTTTCCATAAAAATAAAGACTGTGTTGCGTATGTGCTCAGAATAGGACCGGTGCACCACCATACATTTATGGTATAAACTCTTTCGACGCGGCATTCTTTGTTCGCGAACTTCCAATGAACACCGCTGGCGGAAGCTTTGGATGTGCATTTTTGGTTTTTTGCTACCAAACGTAACTTGTGAAACTATTGGACCAGATTCTGAGTGCATGCTATGACATAATAGACAGAAAAGTGCAAGTTAAAAATACTTTTTGACTTAATAAAGCCTCTTAAGAGGTGAACGCCAATTCTAAATGAAACTATTATATTTGTTCAACGAAAAGTTCAAAGGCAATAATTTTGAACTTTTTTTAAGGAAATGATCTTGCAAAATTATCTTCTGCACTGAAATATTGAAACTCAAACTGACGTTCGAAATTAAAAAAAAATATATGAAGTAGTGTTGTCCTTTGACAGACATTAAAGCATTTAAAATCAGTGCGTGTCAATGCGAACATCACTATAGTTCTCTTCTTACTTTCAGGCTAAGGAAGAACTTCAGGACCATCGTTCTTCTGAACGACTTCGAAAGCATAAGAAAATTCTGCAACAGGAAAGAACTGTTGTACCATTCTACGGCACTTCTATTATTTCGAGAAAGAAACCAAGGTAACTGGAAAGCCTTTACAGAAAGCATAAGTTCATGGGCTGTTCATGTTCTTGCTGTTTTTTGAGCTCGAACAGGGCTATAAGAAGTGATTATGTCATAACCATCATCTGCGAATTTATTTCCAGAGCAGGACGATGTCCTTGCCGAAAATTCTCCCAATACGGCTGCTTTCTGTCATCTCACGCTACGTTATCCTGGCAACTTTCCGAATTTATTTGCACCCCTACTTCTCTGCCATTGTAGAACGAGCTTCCGTTAGGTTGGCATCGATTCTGTCGCTATAATTGAGCAATGCCTGTCGGTGACATGCACAGCAATACCAAACAATACCAAAGAAACTATGAGCTGTCGTCGTTCGCATCGTGATAATCACCGCTGTCTTTACGCCTGGCACCGTTGCGTCTATCATTTTTCGTTTGGTTGCTCATTGCCTGATCTCTAACTTCCCCAGCATCTTTGTAAACCTTCAATTTTCCCGCATGATTCAGTATGTAGAACGCCCTGACTGCAGATATTCAAGCGTAGTGGTAAGTTACCACTCATGACGTGGTAACGCGTGTCCGTATCCGCTTCACTCGTCCTTATTTTTGTTTAAATTTCCTTCTTGTGATCTGAACGAGAACAAGGTAAAAGCGCGAGCCAACGTTTCAACAAGTGGACTTGTTTGTTCAAGGCGACATATGCTTTCCTCGGCACAGGATACATAGGTAGGGCTGTTCTAAAGAAGTGAGGGGTGAAGCGGGTAGGCGACCCAATAACCGAGGGTGTGCTAGCTGTGAGGGCGTAGAATTGCAAAGACAGGTGTGTTATTCAAAATCGGTGGAAGAATATTAGGTAGTGCCGTGTGTCAGCCGAACATGTGTTTTTTCGTGGAATGGGTGTACACGGGGACGGGGGTTGGGGGGGGGGGCTGTAATTATCTCTTCCATAGAAGGTCAGTGAGCCGTTTTTTCCCTGAAAGACAGAATAACAGAAGCTGCACAAAATTGGGCTAATAAAAATGAATAACATCTATTACATGTATAAATAAAAAAGTAGAAAAGAAAACAATAACAAAACTGTAAGCACCGAATGAAAAATAACAGTGATGATGCCTGTAGTTTGAAATGTAGCATAGCGAATGGAATCTAAAGCTCCCTTTGAATTGAAATGGAGCTTTAGACTATATTTGCTATGCTATACTGCAATAGGCATAAGCCTTTAAGCGTTTATTCCTATTGTTTCCAATGTCTTGAACTTAGGCATGAGGTATCATTCTCTATATCTGCTGTTTCAAGCAGAACGGACATTTTACTGTAGGATGTAGAGATTATGTTTATCAAAGTTGAGATCTGGTTGGTAGAAATGGTGGGTGACGGTTTTAGGAAGCTTCTTAGCTGTGTCTGCGCGATGTGCTTTTATTCTGACATTCACTCATTGTCCCAGTTCTCTCATATATTTTTTTTTCTTGGAGAAGGAACATTCACGCATACGAGCTAGTGCACGTGAAGCAAGTTTTCGCTTCTTGTGTATAACTGTTTACGGTACTCTTTATTTGATTGTCTCTTTAAAGGTACATGCAGGTTTTGCCCGTGGTGCGACAACATGCTTTTATTACACAGGAATGATGACGGCGGACTTCTGCGTCCACTAGTATTTCTCTAGTATTTCTGTTGCGGCGATAGGTCACCCTTTGTGCCTCTAGCACCGCAAATAGTTATACACATGAAGTGAAAGCTAGCTTTACTTTTTTTGTTGCCACGTGATTCATATGCTTGAATCCTCCTTCTCAAAGAACGAGTTTGTCAATAAAACGGGACAATCAATGAACGTTAGGTTGAGTTGAAATAATGCGGACACACTACCCGACGCTTCCCGATGCTTCCCGATGCCGTCACCAAGAATTTAAACCAACCAGGCAATAACTTTAATAAACATAAACTCTACATACTACAGTCAAATTTCCGTTTTGTGCGAGACAAAAGATACCGAGAGTGATACCTCCTACACAGGTTCAAGACATTGGAACCAATAGGCATGAACGTTTCCAAGGGCGCTTCAGAATCCATTCGCTATACTGCATTTCAAACCAAGAGCAACAGCACTTATACTCGCGGACAATTTTCTGTGGCGATGGAGGGAAAGCTACAGGGGTGGAGCTTTTGCACATGTGTTACCGAAAACCGACCCGCGACTTACACTACCTCACTCAGAACCTTACCTTTCAGACACAGCGATCACCAAACGGGGCGTCCGCAACGACTGCCGCACCGCCCTGGCAGCCCGCGGGAGAGCGTAAACAAACTCGACCCCACTCCGTAATGCCGGCGTGGCTGAGGGATAAACGCATAAAACAAGCGCTAAGAAACCTCCTCCATAGTGCCTACGCAGAGTAATATATTCAAGGAGCAAAAGTCCTCACATCTTCACTCTCGTGCCCGTTTTTACTCGCGCCTGCGCACAAACGGCTCGCGATCCCTCAAATGAACGTCTCATCTACCTGTTGTAAAACCCCTCAATGTTTCAAAGTAGCGCTGACCACTTCCCTCCTCTTCCGTTCCATTCCACTGCTCTGCACTAAAACCCCTCAATATCCGGAAGTACCGCCAACGACTTCCCTCCTCCTCCGCTAGGCGCGGCCTCGACGGTGGCGCCGCCCGTGCTGGCCGTGCCATAGCAGACGACAGCTAAGACGCTAACGGAGGGAATCCGCGGAAACGTCCGTTCGAGCCCTGCGGAGCAGTTTCTTCAAGAGAGATCTCGCTTCGTCAGTCGGTAACTGACCCTAAAGGGACACTAAAGTGAAAAATGATTTCTGCTGCATTAGTAAATTTCCGTTCTACAACACCAAAAACACCACTCTTACAACGATAAGACGTTTGGTAAGCCAGAAGAAGCGCAAGAACAAAATATGGGTGGCGACGCCTTCTTAAGTTCCCGCACCTGGGGGCTGTGACATCTTGGATTTTGATGGCAAGTTCTAGGACGTAGTAATTATTAGATGGTCTACATTGTGTTCTAAAGAAACCAAATATTAAACATGGCAAGTTTCGAAAACCTTCATTCATCCAACGCGGCCCAAATGGGAAAACATGCTTTGGAATCCTTGAGGTCACGCAGACGTACCGGCGCTGGGGTATCGGCCCGAAATTCAAATACTGATACTTGGACCTTCATTTTCTCATCTAATATTCTAACTTTTTTTTTTGGAATGACTGCGTGCAGGGTTCTCAAACAATGCTTCATTAGTATAAACTGATTTATTGTTTCGCTTTAGCGTCCCTTTAAGAATGTCGAGTTGGAATTGCGGAAAAAATAAAGAAAAGGACCAATATTTAAGGCGTAAAGCGCGCGCTCATTGAGAGTTCGTGTTGCTGAAGCACGACGCATGCACGCGGTGTCTAAGATATCTATGGATTAAAAAGGAGTATCGAACATCGGACAGTCTAAATGGGCACGTAGTACGGATCGAAGAATTTTCAAAGGGGCGGTGCTGAAGAATGATGAAGGAAAACTAGGGATCTAAACAGTAGCAGGTATAAAACGTGGTTAAAAATTTTGACAGTTTTACATGCGAAATTTCCGATGGGATCGTGAGGCCTACATTGCGGCTAGCGGTACTTATTCCAGCTTGCGCTGCAGTCTAAGGCACGCATTGCAAGCGCAATAAGTTTCTACCTAACAAATGTACCAAATCCAAGCCTCCACTCAGCTTCGTTTGGATACGGGCTCAATGGGATCTCAGCATACTTGCACTTCATAGGGAACGCCATTCCGGCGGCTTAAATTCATGTGTAGTGTCTCCGTATTTATTATCGCAGTAATATTTATCGTGGTAATAAAGATTCTGCGACGATTACGGTTCTCCCTAATTCAAAATTTGAGCGCTCCTCTATGGGTGTTTCATTTCGCGATGTATTGGCTGGAGAGGACAATGTCTACTGATGTGCGTTGCAAAACTCGCAGGCAACTGCGTTGCTAATATGGAGGTTGCGATACACAGTGGGCGTATGACGCGTGGGCGCGATTTGCTGCAACCACAGCAGACGGAGCTCCCAGGCGACGCTCTCTAATTTGGCGCCATTTTGTAGCCATCGTTCTTCCACTACGCTTTTCTTCTCACGATTTCGCCATACCCTCCTCCTGCGCTTTCCGCCTCATGGTTCCGTTGAACTCCCATCGTCTGATTCCCTCCTCTCTTATTCTATTCACCACTGTGCTCCGCCTTCGCTCTTTCATTATTTCCACGTTCGCTCGGTTACGCCGACGCCGACAATCGCCGCAGGAGCGGGCGCCTAAGAGATACGCTCTAAATGCAATGCCAACAGGCATTCATGCCAATGTAAATAGTGCGAAAATTAGGCACTGCCTAACGAAAGTACTTAAGTTCGAAAAGTACGATAAACATAAACTTTTCAATGAATAGAGGCTCTTTTATATCACCAGAGTATTTTGTGAACGTGCCTGGACAAGTCTAGGAAAGTTCAGCGCTGAATGTATAAAATGTTCTTGGAGCAGCATCGCCAGCACGCAGGCCATCAGAAAAGAGTAAGGTATTCACTCGAAGGCGGAGCTGCTGTTTCTTTTGCGCAGGTATTGGACTGCTTAATGGGAAGGAGTGGTCAGAAAACAGAAGATTCTTTATGAACATGCTGCGGCACCTGGGTTTCGCAAACACACCTATGGAAAACAGCATGATGGTGAGCCAGCAGTTTTCTTCAAACACGCAAAGGCGTAATATGTAAGTAAGGAAATAGTCAATTGTGCAGTGATTTCTTAGTAAATTCAAGGCCTGCCTAGTTTCATGTCCTTGCGTGGAGGAATCGCATTTATGAATGTGATTTTGTAGCAATATCGCTACTAAGTAACCTTTGCTTATCAACCAATTTGTGCAATTTTCGTTATACGTATCCAATAACTTCATATTAGCTGCATTACTGTACAGACTACTTTAAATTATTCCCCATGATTGTTTCAGCTCAGTGTTTTCTTATTTATGATCATTGCATTGAAAAGTGTATGTAAACATGGTAGGCGGTCAGTGATGGATAATGTCACATTGTAGTAACCGTCGAGAACAGAGGAGGAAAACTGTAAATGGCGAAACTATTATTCGATTGAATTGTGCCCTCAAAAGCAAGTGACAATGAAACCACAGCAAAAGAGGCGAATTCAGTCGTCGATCGCAGTGAATGTGATCAGCGGGTTAAGCGCGCTGGCTTTTATGCATGGGTCATCGAAGGTTCTTTGTTAAGCGCTGGTGCCCACGCGCCTTCCAGGAAGTGCTTTACAATTCGCGTCGCGCGTACATAAGTCACATTACGCAAATTTCGGTGACAACAGACAGCGGATAGAATCAACAATAACATTCAAGAATCTTCCTTTACATGTGGGCGCGTCCTGCGCTGAGTGATAACATTTGTTAGACGGTGAGGGGTGGTCACACGATTGAAAAACTACACATGTCAATACCACCTCTTAAAAATCGCTGACTTGATCTCAGGCATCACCGCTTCTCGGAGTTCATTTGCAACTTCGGACACCTTTCGAGGCACCGTGGTAGGATGCGGAATCACGGTCTTCGCGTATATGCTCCCGTACTTGGCACCGATAGCAATCAGCTCGTCGGCAACTTCTAGGAATCTGTCGTCGCAAACAAAGTCAAATGTCTGCATATCTTTTCAGCACCACTTGACGCACGCAGTCGTCAGATATCCCTTACCGGTAGATGAAACTTGGCGTTGCTCCTCGGTGAAGAACGAAGCAATGGCAGCGGTGTCATCTGCAGCCTTGCACTTGTGGCGGTTCAGGTGTTACGTTCCTGTCTTTCCGCCATCATATGCGAAGAACACTCTGCAGCTTTTGTCCTGCACATGTCCTACTGGTGATAGGGTGTGCACGTCAACAACTTCCACGAAATGTTTCCAAATCTGGCTTTTCTTAACTTGCTCGGAGACAAGCGTTAGCTTCCCGGCAGCGAGCTTATCTCTTAATACAGCTAGATTCTTCATGGTGCCATGTGTACAGGAGACAAATTCATCATCATCAGCAGCAGCCTGGTTACGCCCACTGCCGGGCAAAGGCCTCTCCTATAATTCTCCAAGGACCCCGGCCATGAACTAACTGTGGCCATGTCGCCCTGCAAAATTCTTAATCTCATCCGCCAACCTAACTTCCTGCCGTCCCCTGCTACGCTTTCCTTCTCTTGGAATCCAGTCCGTAACCCTTAATGGCCATCGGTTATCTTCCCTCCTCATTACATGTCCTGCCCATGCCCATTTTTTTCTTCATTTCAACTAGGATGTCATTAATTCATGTTTGCACCCAATCTGCTCTTTTCTTATCCCTTAACGTTGCACCCATCATTCTTCTTTCCATAGCTCGTTGCGTCGTCCTCAATTTAAGTAGAAACCTTTTCGTAGGCATCCAGGTTTCTGCCCCGTAGGTGAGTACTGGTAAGACACAGCTATTATACACTTTTCTCTTGAGGGATAATGGCAACCTGCTGTTCATGATCTGAGAATGCCTGCCAAACGTACTCCATCCCATTCTTATTCTTCTGATTATTTCCGTGTCATGATCCGGATCCGCCGTCACTACCTGGCCTAAGTAGATGTGTTCCCTTACCACTTCCAGTGCCTCGCTACCTACGGTAAATTGCTGTTCTCCTCCGAGACTGTTAAACAATAGTTTTCTGCAGGTTAATTTTTAGACCCACGCTTCTGCTTTGCCTCTCCAGGCCAGTCAGCAAGCATTGCAATTGGTCCCCTGAGTTACTAAGCAGGGCAATATCATCAGTGAATCGCAAGTTACTAAGGTATTCTCCATTAACTTTTATCCCCAATTATTCCCAATTCAGGTCTCTGAATACCTCCTGTAAACACGCTGTGAATAGCATTGAAGAGATCGTATCTCCCTGCCTGACGCCTTTCTTTATTGTGATTTTGTGGCTTCCTTTGTGGAGGACTATGGTGGCTGTGGAGCCGCTATAGATATATTTCAGTATTTTACATACGGCTCGTCTACACCCTGATTCCGTAATGCCTCCATGACTGCTGAGGTTTCGACAGAATCAAACGCTTTCTCGTAATCAATGAAAGCTATATATATAAGGGTTGGTTATATTCCGCACATTTATGTATCACCTGATTAATAGTGTGAATATGGTCTATTGTTGAGTAGCCTTTACGGAATCCTGCCTGGTCCTTTGGCTGACAGAAGTCTAAGCTGTTCCTGATGCTACTTGCGATTACCTTAGTAAATACTTTGCAGGCAACAGACAGTAAGCTGATCGGTCTATAATTTTTCAAGTCCTTGGCGTCCCCTTTCTTATGGATTAGGATTATGTTAGCGTTCTTCCAAGATTCGGGTACGCTCGAAGTCATGAGGCATTGCGTATATAGGGTGGCCAATTTTTTTTGAACAATCTGCCCATCATCCTTCAACAAATCTGCTGTTACCTCAACCTCGCCAGCTGCCTTCCCCCTTTGCATAGCTCCCAAGGATTTCTTTACTTCTTCCGGCGTTAATTGTGGGATTTCAAACTCATCTAGACTATTATCTCTTCCATTGTCGTCGTGGGTGCCACTGGTACAGTACAAATCTCTATAAGCTCCTCAGCTACTTGAATTATCTCATCCATATTAGTAATGACATTGCCGGCTTTGTCTCGTAACGCAAACATCTGATTCTTGCCAATTCCTAGTTTCTTATTCACTGCTTTTAGGCTTCCTCCGTTCCTGTGAGCATGCTATATTCTATCCATATTATACTACCTTATGTCAGCTGTTTTTCGCTTGTTGATTAACTTCGACAGTTCTGCCAGTTCTATCCTAGCTGTAGCTTTGGAGGCTTTCATGTATTGGCGTTTCTTGATCAGACCTTTCGTCTCCTGCGATAGATCACTGGTATCCTGTCTAGCGGAGTTACCACCGACTTCTATTGCACACTCCCCAATGATGCCCACAAGATTGTCGTTCATTGCTTCAACACTAAAGTCCTCTTCCTGAGTTAAGGCCGAATACCTGTTCTGTAATCTGGAATTCCTCTATTTTCCCTCTTACCACTAACTCTTTGATCGGCTTCTTATGTACCAGTTTCTTCCGTTCCCTCCTCAGATCTAGGCTAATTCAAGTTCTTACCATCCTATGGTCACTGCTGCGCACCTTGCTGAGCACGTCCACATCTTGTATGATGCCAGGGTTAGCGCAGGGTATGAAGTCTATTTCATTTCTAGTCTCGCCGTTCGGGCTCCTCCACGTCCACTTCCGGCTATCCCGCTTGCGGAAGAAGGTATTCATTATCCGCATAATATTCTGTTCCGCAAATTACAAACTATATAACGCCGGTAACCAAAACATTACAAGCGTCAGCGCGCTCTGGCGAGCAACGACAGAACCGCCGCAGCCTATTTTACCTCTCTTTTTTAATAGATGGCGACGTCGGTCCCCCGTTAGGCACGAATCAGTTCCTCGCAGGAGGTTCCTTATGGGTGGGCCGCGCTCTGCGCATGCTCCGCCTAGCCGGCGGTCGCCTAGCAACGAAGGCCGTCTCTTAGGTGCTTCTTCCTTCGCGAGCCTCTTATTTCTGCTGACGTGCGAGAAGTTAGCAAAATGTCGCAGTGGTCGCTGCAAGGCGGCAAAGCCTTCGTTTTCCGGATGGTGCGAATTACACGCGCTTGCGCCTTGGGATGGTTCGGTTGTGCGCCTCGACCGGGACAGTTCCGAACTTACCATGTCTGTGACAAGGAATGGCCCTTTAATTTCCATTCCTGCCCAAGCTAAAGGTAATATGATGCTTTGAAGGAGATTTAAAGCTTGCACACGCCTTAACATTGGCCCTTCGACCAGAAGGATAGTCATATACAGGGTGTTAACTTGGGAAGAACATTAAAAATATGCAGATGCTTTGTAGCTCGACAGAACCAATGTAATGTTGTTGGCTGTCGCTTGTAGATACTCAGGTTATTTTTCTGAAATCCATATGATTATATAACTTGTTTAAATTAATTATTCAACTTCTCAATAATGATTATTAGATGAAATGTGTCAATGAGAAAGTCGTAGAGCAACATGAAAAACTCCTGATACAGCTTTCTGTTGCTTAATACGTGCTACATATAAGTGTTTTTCCGAGCGTGGAGCAAGCTCGCGAATACAGGAAAAATTGCCGCGCGATTGGCCGCTCGAGGCACTTCGAGTGTATTCGCGGGCTTCTTTCACGTTCGAAAAAACATAGTTATGTTCCAGGTATTGAGCGACAGAAAGCTGTACCGAGAGTTTTCCGCGGTGCTCTTCAATTTTGTCATTGACACTTTTCTTCTAATTACAACTATTGAAAAGCTGATTAGTTAATTAAGACTAAATATATAATTAGGCAAACTGCAAAACATTTTTCTGAGTATCCACAAGTGACGGCAAACAAAATTACCTTGGCTCTGTCGAGCTACGACGCATTTGTCTATTTGTGCAGTTTCGCCCAAGTTAAGTAGGCAAAAGCGGAGGCGTAGAGGTAGACCATCTGCCTCGCGTGCGAGAGGTCCGTGGTCCGAATCCCGGTGCCCGCAATTTTCCAACCGGATTAAAAAAAATCCGCGTGTTAATAAAATTGCATAAACAGGCCTGGAGTGTGGCCTGATCCCGGTGACCAGAACCGGTAACGCACTCCCTCACCAGAGCAAGATTGGCCACCCTGGTGCAGTACTTGGCCACAACCTCCTATATGAACACAACAATCAAACCCCTGCCCTCAGTCCCCAGCAGCTGCGAAGCAACTGACCACGGTGGCGGTCAGACCTGCGACGCAACAGAGGGTGCTAAGAATCCCTGGTTCCGAACAGGTCGCCATTGGAATCTGAACCTCGCAACGTTTAACGCTAGAACGTTATCCAGATAGGCGATTCTAGCAGTGCTGTTGGAGGAATTAGAGGGCAGTCAATGGGATATAATAGGGCTCAGTGAAGTTAGGCGGACGAAAGAAGTATATACAGAGCTAAAAAGCGGGCACGTCCTGTGCTTCCGGGGCTTAGCGGAGAGATGAGAACTAGGATTCATATTCCTGAATAATAAGGATATAGCTGGTAACATACAGGAATTCTATAGCATTAACGAGAGAGTAGAAGGTCTTGTTGTGAAACCTAATAAGATGCACAAATTGAAGGTCGTGCAGGTCAACGCCCCTACATCCAGTCATGATGACCAGCAAGTTGAAAGCTTTTATGAAGACGTGCAATTGGCGATGGGTAAAGTCAAAACAAAATACACTATACTGATGGGCGACTTCAATGCCAGGGTAGGCAAGAAGCAGGCTGGAGACACGTCAGTGGCGGAATGTGGCATAGGCTCTAGGATTAGTAGGGGGGAGTTATTAGTAGAGTTTGCAAAACAGAACTATATGCGGATAATGAATTCCTTCTTGCGCAAGCGGGTTAGACGAAATTAGACGTGGCGGAGCCCAAATGGCGAGACTCGAAACGAAATAGACTTCATACTCTGAGCTAACCCTGGCATCATACAAGATGTGGACGTGCTCGGCAAGGTGCACTGCAGTGACCATAGGATGGTAAGAACTCGAATGAACATAGACTTGAGGAGGGAACAGAAGAAATTGCTACATAAGTAGCCAAACAATGAGTTAGCGGTAAGAGGGAAATAGAGGAATTCCGGATCAAGCTACAGAACAGGTATTCGGCTTTAACTCAGGAAGAGGACCTTAGTGTTTAAGCAATGAACGACAATCTTATGGGCATCATTAAGGAGGGTGCAATAGAATTCGGTGGTAGCTCCGTTAGATAGAATACCAGTAAGCTATCGTAGGAGACAAAAGATCTGATCAAGAAACGCGAATGTATGAAAGCCTCTAACCTACAGCTAGAGTAGAACTGGCAGAACTTTCTAAGTTAATCAACAAGCGTAAGACAGCCGACATAAGGCAGTATAATATGGATAAAATTCAACATGCTCTCTGCAATGGAGGAACCCTAAAAGCAGTAAAGAAGAAACTAGGAATAGGCAAAAATCAGATTATGCGTTAAGAGGCAAAGCCGGCAATATCATTACTAATATGGATGAGATAATTCAAGTGGCTGATGAGCTCTATAGAGATTTTTGCTCTACCAGTGGCACCCACGACGACAATGGAAGAGAGAATAGTCTAGAGGAATTTGAAATCCCACAAGTAACGCCGGAAGAAGCAAAGAAATCCTTGGGAGGTATGCAAAGAGGGAAGGCAAGGAGGGTGGTTGAGGGAACAGCAGATTTGTTGAAGGATGGCGGGCAGATTTTTCAAGAGAAACTGGGCACTTGTATACGCAATGCCTCATGACTTCGAGCGTACCGGAATCCTGGAAGAACGCCAACATAATGCTAATGCATAAGAAAGGGGACGCCAAAGATATGAAATTTATTGACCGATCTGCTTACTGTCCGTTGCCTACAAAGTATTTACTAAGGTAATCGCAAATAGAATTAGGAACACCTTAGACTTCTGTAAAGCAAGGGACCAGGCAGGATTCCGTAAAGGCTACTCAACAATAGACCATATTCCCACTATCAATCAGGTGATAGAGAAATGTGCGAAATATAACCAGCCCTTATATATATAGTTTTCATTGATTACGAGAAAGCGTTCGATTCGGTCAAAACCTGAGCAGTCATCGAGGCACTACGGAATCAGGGTGTAGACGAGCTGTATGTAAAAATGCTGAAAGATATTTATAGCGGCTCCACAGCCACCGAAGTCCTCCATAAAGCAAGCAACAACATCCCAATAAAGAAAGACGTCAGGCAGGGAGATACGATCTCTCCAATGCTATTCACAGCGTGTTTACAGGAGGTATTCAGAGACCTGGATTGGGAAGAATTGGGAATAAGAGGTAATGGAGAATACCTTAGTAACTTGCGATTCGCTGATGATATTGCCTTGCTTAGTAACTCAGGAGACCAATTGGAATGCATGCTCACTACTCTAGAGAGGCGAACCAGAAGGGTGTGTCTGAAAATTGATGTGCAGAAAACTAAAGTAATGTTCTCGGAAGAGAACAACCGTTTACGATAGGTAGCGAGGCACTGTAAGTGGTAAAGGAATACATCTACTTAGGACAGGTAGTGACCGAGTATCCGGATCATGAGTCTAAAATAACCAGAAGAATAAGAATATGCTGAAGTGCACTTGACAGGCGTTCTAAGATCATGAACAGCAGGTTGCGATTATTCTTCAAGAGAAAAGTGTATAACAGCTGTGTCCTACCAGTGCTCACCTACGGGGCACAAACCTGGAGCCTTACGAAAAGGGTTCTACTTAAATTGAGGATGACGCAACGAGCTATGGAAAGAAGAATGATGGGTGTAACTTTAAGGGATAAGAATAGAGCGGATTGGGTGCGGGAACAAACGCGAGTTAATGACATCTTTGTTGAATTCAAGAAAAAGAAATGGGCATGGGCAGTACAAGTGATGAGGAGGGAAGATAACCGATGGCTATTAAGTGTTACGGACTGGATTCCAATGGAAGGGAAGCATAGCAGGTGGTGGCAGAAAGTTGGTTGGGTGGATGAGATTAAAAAGTTTACAGGCACAACGTGGCCACAATCAGTACATGACCGGGGTAGTTGTAAAAGTATGGGAGAGGCCTTTGCCCTGCAGTGGGCGTAACCAGGCTGATGATGATGATAATGATGGTGAAGAAGAAGAAGAAGTGAAGCACTCCGTATAATGCGGTCTACACCTGTATAGGCACAGCATCAACAATCTTTCTTTACTTACAGATTGTACCGTATGTATCAACCTCACCTCCAGGGGGTCTGATCAGCTGCTGTCCATAAGCAATCAAAGACCATAATATTTGTTCCCCCCGTGGGTACCTCCTTGATGTTCGTTTTGGGGGAAAAGAAAAAATTAGAACCATCTGTTTTCGCTGTTCTTTGCTAAGGTATACTAAGAGCCAGCTCTTTGCACGTGTCACTTCAATTTGGCACAAAATACCTTAGACCCTGCAATGCATAATGTTCGCATGTGCTCGAAGGCCCGACTTAGGCCTTTTAATGAGTGGTCCCGAGTCCGACCCGGGTCCGCGCCCTCAAGCCCTGGCCCTGCCCCGGCCCGCCGGAAAACGCTTCGTACGGCCCGGCCCGAGCTCTCAGTTCGTCCCGGGCCCTTGCAATGCTCTAGTGGGACTCCCTCCTTTTCCTTCACTTATGCTGCAAGAAAGGGTCGCAGTCATTTCGACAGTTTGATGATGTCGTCGGGTAGCATTGCGTTGACTTGTTGCATTATAGCTTCATGTTTTTGCGTCGAAACTCTGTAAGGACTCTGGCGGAGTGGTCGAGCGCACTCCGGTTATATTATGATGCTTCGCGAGTGGTGTTTGTTGAATCATCGATGACGTCGAAAAGTAATATTTGTATTGCCGGAGCAGACTTCTGAGCTGGTGCTGCTTAATCATTGGGAGATTTCGATTTATGTCGAAGTGTGGTTGCGGAACTATGGTCGCCGGGGTTGATGCGGCAGAATCTGACAGGACAAACGCATTGCTGGTTTCCACAATTTCCTCAATGTACGCAATCGTCGTGCCCTTGTAAGTGCTCCAAGTCCTGGCTGGAGTTTCTCAGCATCACTTTCGCTTTCCCTGAGTGCAGCTGAGCGATCCCTCTCGAGACGCAAATTTAATGTTTGAGCAGTGGACTTTGGTCGCCCTCGATGATGCCTCTTTTTACGTCTGCGGGTCTTCCGTTGCACATAGAAATCACAATGGCGGATTGAGGCGGAATGCTGAGTTGGTTCTGAAGAATACTCTAGGCATTGTGACTTTAAGGTCTCTCCATCGGTATGGCTTGGTCTTTCTACAGCGTTATCGACTTCGACATCAGATCGATGAATGCGCCATGCCAGTTCAGGAAATTCATGCCGAGAATTAGGTTTCGTGAGTACTGCTGGAGGAAAACGAATGTCTCAGCCTGAGAACAGTAATGAAATGTAATTATTGCTGTGCAGATTCCAGTCGGTGTTATGAGGTGTCCTCCAGCTGTCCGGATTGGAGGGCCATCCCACGCTGTCTTGAATTATTCAACTTGGCTCCAAGTATTCTACTGATGACGGAGTAGTCGCCGCCTGTGTCCGTTAAAGGGAAGCTGAAGAATCTGTGGAATTCAATGCGACGTTCATATACGGATGAGGGAACCTTATAAACCATGTAGGTAAAATTTCGGGGTTTTTTTTTTCACTTAGGAGCGACGTAATCGTCGGTTAAGATTGCGCTGTAGCTCCACCCCCCGTCGAATGCTGACGCTGACGATGCGAGCGGAGACTGGAAACCGCGGTGCTGTGACGTCAACTCTAGTGTTTTGTTTCTTCGCAGCCTGCGCGACCGTGCCTGACCGTGCTTGTTTCTGCGTGCGTGCCATCGTAATCTGCTTCGATCGACCCTGCATTCCTTTGTTGGTGGGTCTGCGTGTATGTAGAGTGGTAGTCAACGTGCGCAGCATCAACTGAAGTGGTGGGCCGATCATGCCGGCTTTCTGTGCAGCCTACGGTTGCACGAGCACCAGCGGCCGCGAAGATGTTGTCTTCCATTGCTTCCCACAAGAAGCTTTTAACGAAGTGGGAGGCTGCTGTGAAGCGAAAGAATTTCAAGCCCTCAAGAACAACAGTGCTGTGCTCCAACCACTTCCGTGACGACGATTATCACGAGAATTTATCATTAAAACGTGCGTTGAGTTTGCCAGTCAAGTCGGCTCGTCTAAGACCCGGCGCAGTGCCGTTGGTTTCGCGTACACAAGGAGCTCGTCACCGCTGTCAAGGCCAGCTTTCAGCTTTTGTCAAGGCCAGTTTGCATGTGCTGGAAAGCCGGCGCACGCCAGGACGCTACGCTCCCCCCTTCTCTCGCGCACAGCGAGAAACCGACCGTCTCACGTAGCCGACGGAATTCGCCGCCTTTACGACTTCGGTTACGAGTAGCGTGCGGATGGCGCACAGGTGAAGGTCACTACACGTACTGCATGAACCGGGAAGCTTTTCACGCGTTTAAACCGTCTTTGTAGATTGCCGACAGCTTTGGACAGCGCACAAATGCCGACGATCGCATCCCCGCTTACGTTCCACGAGGAGGCATGCAGGACCACAACATTACAGTTGTTTGACCGGAAACGAGCTCACTAGATCGGCGAAAGATCAGCGAGATCACTAGATCGCTTTGCAAAAAACATACTCACCAAAGAGCATTTCAAACACGAGGAGATCCCAAGACTTCGCTTTCGTTCGCGTCGAAAGCACTGCTCGCACCAGCATCGTTTGCTTCTTCGAGAGGCCGGCTCTTCGCAATCGGCTCGTACATGTAGGGAGTAACGCCGAACTCCTCAGAAAAACGCAGTCTCTCTAAATTTTCCATTACCTCTTAATTTTCCATTACAGCACCACACTACCTGGCACTGCGCTTCATGTGTAGCGGCAACGGTCGGTCACTAGAGTTGACGTCACGAGGCGCCCGACCAATCACAGGCGGAAACGAGACGCGCGAGCTGGGCGTGTCCGCTGCTGCACTTTTCGTCGAAATAAAATATATTTGCGCTTTTTTTCACTCAATTTCGATACGATATTCGAATTCGGAGGGTTGAAAACCATTATGAACACATGTTCACTCATTTTTTCTGGAAAACCTTTCAGCTTCCCTTTAAGGCGGTCACTGCCTTCCTAAACAAAATTACACCCCTTTGGGTCGTATCTTGCCACACAACAACAATCTTCATCTGCTCTTGTTTGCGTTTCCTTTCTTAAAAGCGGTACATTTGGTACTTTCCTGTAGAGAATGCTCCGTCTTCATGATAACACGCATGTCGTTCGGGATTTGGAAGTGCCAGGCTCACAGCAATAAAGAAAAGAAATGCGCACAAGACACATGACGATTGTTATTGCCTGGCAAGATACTGCCAAAGGCTGTAATTTTGTTTAAGCCATTGCGTGGCCTCCGAGAAAGACATCGAGGTCGGTGGTTATTTGTGTCGCGTTGCAGCTAGGCCTCGGTGGCGGGACACGGCTGCGTCCTGTTCACCTGTGGTTGGAGCATCGCGTAGTCAGGTCTTCTTGTTTTGGCGTATTATTTGCTTGTAGGTTTCGTCGGGTTGACAGTGCCTCGTTTATGTGTCGTCGTAGGGAGCCTTCGGTGTCTTCTACCAATTTGTGACTTAGTTGTCGGTGAAGGATCATCATCTGTTCAAAGAACAGTGACTATACCTTGCTCGGTTGCTGCTTTCAGTTTTCCGGACATCGGCCGGTGGACCGGTCTATGGCGGGGCCTTTGTTCGGTCGGCACTGCATTGGCAGGTAGTGGCCTAGTGATGCCGAATGTGACGATCGTCGAGGGCTTCACTGAGGAGCCGCGAGGTAGCCGGGCTTAACATGAGGTTTTTCACCTTGCTGTGGGCACGTAGTGGTGACGGTGCACCATCGTAGTCCTATTTTGCTTTGTGGCCCCTGGCGGTAGACGTGGCCCTTGGCGGTAGACGTGGCCCGCTTCTCCGCAGTGATAGCAGAGCGGTCGAACGTCGGGAGCGCACGAAACGTCCACCTTCCTCGGAACGCTGCTCTGCGCGCGGTAGGGTGGGCTGGCAGCGGCGGAGGTGGACGACGTAATGGTGGCACTGTGGGGCCCTGGCGTGTGTATGGAGGGGGACCATGGCCGCTGTCGACGGCGGCGTATGTCATTGCTTTGGGCTAATGTTGCGGCGATTGGAACTGCGCTGCACTTTAGGAACTACAAGTGATCGCTGTAGTTTCTCCTTGACAATATGAGTGACCGAGACCACCTGAAGTTTCGAGGAAGGCAAGATCTTGTGCAGTTCTTCACGCGTAACGACCCTGATGATCTCTTGGAGGTCGGCGCAGCCCAGTACTTGAATGGCGTACTGTGGCGTGAGCACTTGGTGGCGGTATTTCCTGGTGGAGACGGTCAGAGTTTTTTAAATTGTCGATGCATCTGTCGAACACTCACCAATGGTCTGGCGGGTTACGACGAAAGCCTGTTGCTTTGCACCATGCATCAGGAAGCGAACTTTCTATTTCCCAGACCTGTCCCGGTCGGCGCGGCAGAATAGCCCAACCGTCTCTTCTGTGTAAAATACAATGCTCTCGTTAGGGAGCTGCTTACGGCTTTCCAGTTTCCAGTCAGCCTCACCTTTGCGAACGACACTCGTGAAGGTTTTCAAGAAGCTGTACGGAAGAGGTTCCACGTTGTCACGGTGGACTCACGGTTCTCAAACTAAGTCCTGGCGGCGTCCTCCAAATAGAAATAAACATGACAAAGCTTGTCAACGTAGTTCTAGTTGTTGAACCTAGCGATTCTTTCATACGTTTCCAGCCAGCTTGCTGGGTCTTCAATTGATGATCCGCGGAAGGTCGGGCGTTCCCTACACAATCAGTTTAGGTGGAACTGGAACTGTCATCGTCGCTGCTGTCGTGGCCTTGGACATCCTTGTCTCTTCAGAAAGAAGTCCGTGGTCGCGGGGTAAGTTTTGAAGCCGGAGGGGAGCTCGACGATCCGTGGTGACGTTGATGTCCTCTGGTTTTATGCTTGGATCGTGGCTTTGCGGGAGCGTTCGGTAGATGAACGCACACGCACTTCCACCAGATGTCACGTTGTAATGACCGTCAACAACGCAGTGTAATGGTGAAACTAACTTTTATTGAGCGAACTTCTGCCCACAAAAGGAAAGCACAATGAAACCAAAACGAAAGCAGCAGGCACAGTCGGCGATCACCGGAAATCTCATCAGCGGGTGAAGCACGTCGGCTTTTATACACCAGTCATCGTTGGTTCCCGAGTAATCGCTGGTGCCCGCGTAAAGTACTATACAATTCGCGTCGTGCATAAATGCAATCTGATTGCACAAGGCTCGGTGACAGCAAACAGGCCGATGGAACGATTCATAGCATTTGGGACACTTACTATACATGCAGGTGCGTCCAGCACTGAGCGATAACAATTTTTGGACGGTGAAACGCGGTCACTCGATAAAAATATACAAGTACATGTTTCAATACACTCCAACTTGAGAAAGCTATGTTTTAGTAATGAAAAAAAAAATTGAGCAGGCGCCCAATAATTTTCGATACCTTCGGTAAGATGTAATTCCTTGAAAACCACTTTTTCTTTCTGTAGGATCTGGTCTCTGTTTTCAATGTAACTGTACTGTATCGCACTGAGTGATGGGAAAAATAAAATTGGGGAATGACGCCCTTCGTTTTCTCTTATCGGGTAGCTGTGATTTGATCACTAATTATACGTTACAAAAACGCACAGGTTCAAATAGCAGGTCTTTAGCCAACCATCTGCAGTAAAGTGGAGTCCATTATTTTCTTTATCATTCCAGAAACCAGGTGCTGCTACAAGGACACAATGCTTCTTTCTTATTTTTTTTTTGTTTAGTGCAGCCTCGGGTTCAATTTTAAATAAAAACTAACGTGTTTCTTGAGGTCAGATGGTTAAATAAAATCGTAAATGCAAGTTGTTCATTGAAGTAAATTAGCACCTTCAATTCCTTTTCCAATGTACCTTTAAGCTTGGTGCACTGGCTATATTTTCTGTTTATGTGCGTAAGAACAGAACAGTAACCCCGTAAGTGAACTTGTATATGCAAACGGTGAAAAAATCTTGCTTAATTAAATTGGGTACGATAAGTAGAATATAGATCCGGACCAACCTTGTAAAAACCATACGAATGGAAATTGTATAATTTTCTCATTAGCATCGTCTAAACAGTTCCTAAACAGCTCCTTATTGCGGACGGAGATCACGCTGCAGAGCCAAGTGCTCTAGGTCATGCTCCACTTTTAACAAATGTTGAAGGCGGCGTTTTATTCAGTTTTTGTGTAAAAAGTGTCTTTTCGCCGACTTTTCAGGACGCTTTTTCTGTTATTCAGGCGGCCAACTTTTCACGGACGCTACTCCATATCGTTTATCGTGTACTATCCTTTAAAAGCAGATCACAACATTCGTATAGCTTGCCTTTAGAAAAATTTCACATAAGCCACTGTATCTGCGACTGCTGTTTCATTAGGCTCTCTACTATGGCTATGAAAGTTTATCACACTGAAGACGTATACCTATGAAAACCTGCAAAAGCTCAAGTAGTTTTCTTTTTACTCTATAGTATCTATATCTATAGTAGCGATATCAATAGTAAATTTGAGGGCCGTTTAAAAAATATATTTACACTATTCATCGCATCAAATTTGTTAAGGAACAGTAAAGATACGTACACAGTCCGAGCCGTTAAAGATATACGTTTGACAGTTTGCGCAAGCGTTCGGGCAAATAGTATACCTTGAATTGAAGCCGGCAACCATTCTCGAATAGAACGAAAATAGTGCAATGAACGCAAAGGGTGCATCAAGTTGCTTTATTCTGCAAGGGTGGCGATATAAATGGACTCTGCAGGAGTGCGAAAGCATTTGGCATTCTTTTACCTACTTTGCATGCCTGGACTTCCATTCCCGCTGACTGGGTCACACGGCTATAGGAGGAGGTCGTCCGTGTTGCAGAGACCTTTGGCAAGGTCGGAGGGAAACCGATCGACGTTCGAGGTTACCTGCTTTCGAGCAGCTTTAAGAACGTGACGTCCTTCGTTTACGGCGCCCGCTTCTCGCATGATCACCCCACCATGCGCGAGCTGCACGGTACTGTGGCACAGCTGGCAGCAGATCTGCAATCTGGTCATGTTTACGAATTCCACAAGCCAGCTGTACGCCGGTTGGTTTCCATGCTTCCTTTCACGAGACTGGGCAAAATTGCACAAGGCCTGGCGAAACTGGATGTCATTGCCGAGTAAGGATTATAGAGCTTTACGTGCAAGACCTCTTGCTTCTCGCACAAATAGAGGGTGTCCAAATGAAACTTGCCCGATTTCAACATGAAATTCAAGAAAGATGTGGTACAATGACGCTTCAAGTTTGTGGCATCATTTGTTTCAACTCAATTAGCCTAGCGGTTTCCATAAAAATTCACGTCAAAAATTTTGTTGAACAGCAAACGGCGACTTTGTTTCCCCGTACTACACCCCAGATTCGGCTACCTCTCCAGGTGTGTTCATTTATGGTATTTATTCAACTGGAACCAAAGAAGAGGTTAAGAAAACTATCAGCAAAGAGTTTTTATGCTTCCTGTACATTATCCTAAAGGCAGCACGATTCAATGTCTGATACTTTTTATTATAGCATCTTGAAATCAAGGAGGTTTCATGCGGAAACCCTGTATATTTAAATAGACTGCATGTGAAAACATTCAAGGAGAGGTAAAACAAAAAATCAAGTTCATTTGGCCGCTCACACCACTCCCTGCGTGTGCTAAGTTCTATTTCAAGCTATTCAAATCGTCCAATAAAACCAACAATGTTTTCGCACGTCAGCTACTGAAGACATTTTACGCGCAAGCGTACATTCCCAGTGATTTCGGCGAGATTAGGTGTGTCGCTAGAGTGCACTATAATACGGTTTAGTGGGCCGAGCAGCTGGGGCCGGCGAATGCTTTGCAGTGAGGTGCATCACTATAGAAAATACGGGGCTGCTATGCGATTGAAGTGGATTGGGCCGCATCAAGGGACGCTGTTGGAAACTGCGGGCGATACTTCTCGGAAGGGTCGTTCGTACTTCTTTGGGCGCTGGTATATGCGTTCAGACCGCTGAAATGGTGTATATAATTGGATATCACATACCACCATCATCACCATCAGCCTATTTATGCCCACTGCAGGACGAAGGCCTCTCCCGGCGATATACAATTACCCCTGTCCTGCGCCAAGCGATTCCAACTAGCACCCGCAAATTTCCTAATTTCGTCGCACCATGTAGTCTTCTGCCGTCTTCTACTGCGCTTCTCTTCCCTTGGTACCCATTCTGTCACCGTAATGGTCCAACGGTTATCTAATCCGAGCATTACGTGACCTGCCCACCACCACTTTTTTCTCTTAATGCCTATTACAATATCGTCTATACCCGTTTGCTATCTGATCTATATCTCTTTTTGTCTCTTAAAGTTATCCCTAGCATTCTTCGTTCAATCGCTCTTTGCGCGGTCTTTACCTTGTTCTCGAGCTTCTCTGTCAGTCTCCAAGTATCTGCGCCGTATGTCAGCACCCGTAAATGCAGACTGTGTACTTTCCTTATCAATGGTAACAGTAAGGCTCCCAGTCAGGGGCTCACGACGCCTGCCGTATGCGATCTAACCCATTTTTATTCTTCTGTGAATTTACTTCTCATGGTCAGGCGTCCCTGAGAATAATTGACCCAGGTAATACTCCTCCACAGACTCTAGAGGGTAACTTGCGATCTTGTACTGTTGTTCCAATGCCAGGTTATTTATCATTATCTTTGTCTTGTGTATAATAATCTTGAACCCCACTCTTACACTCTCCCTGTTAAGGTACTCAATCATTTGTTGCAACTCGTCCGCAGTGTTGCTGAATAAAACAATGTCATCGGCAAACCGAAGGTTGCTGAGGTATCCACCGTTAATCCTTACTCTTATATCTTCCCAGCTTAATAGCTTGAATACTTCTTCCAAGCACGCAGTGAATAGCATTGGAGAGATTCTGTCTCCTTGTCTGACTCTTTCCTTTACACGTATCTTCCCACTTTTCTTGTGTAGAAATAGGGTGGCTGTGGAATCTCTGTAGATACTTTCCAGGGTATTTACGTAAGCGGTCCGTACTCCTTGATTTACTAACGTACTTAGGGTACTTAGGGTAGGTAGTGACGGCGGATGCGGATCATGAGACGGAAATGATCAGAAGAATAATAATGGGCTGGCGTGCGTTTGGCAGGCATTCTCAGATCATGAACAGCAGGTTGCCATTATCGCTCAAGAGAAAAGTGTATAATAGCTGTGTCTTACCAGTACTCACCTACGGGCAGAAACCTGGAGGCTTACGAAAAGGGTCCTACTTAAATTGAGGACGACGCAACGCGCTATGGAAAGAAGAATGATGGGTGTAACGTTAAGGGATAAGAAAAGAGCAGATTGGGTGTGAGAACAAACGCGAGTTAATGACATCTTAGTTGAAATCAAGAAAATGAAATGGGGGGCAGGGGCAGGACATGCAATGAGGAGGGAAGATAACCGTTGGTCATTAAGGGCTACGGACTGGATTCCAAGAGAAGGGAGTGGTAGGTAGGGTAAAGTGTAGTGATCATTGGTTAGTGAGTGCGAGGATTCACCTCAATTTGAACAGAGAAAGAGCAAAATTGGTCAAGAAAAAAAGAGGTCAACTTAGAGGCAATAAGGGTAAAAGCAAACAAATTTAGGCTGGTACTTAGGTAAGGTGGGCGGATGAGATTAAGAAGTTTGCAGGGACGACATGGCCACAAGTACACGACCGGGGTTGTTGGAAAAGTATGGGAGAGGCCTTTTCCCTGCAGTGGGCGTAACGAGGCTGATGATGATGATGATGATGGCTCCTTGCTTACGCAATGCCTCTATTACTGCTCGTATCTCTACTGAATCAAATGTTTTTTTCCTAATCTATGAAAGCCATATAGAGAGGCTTATTGTACTCTGCGGATATCTCGATAAGCTCATTAAAGACATGGATGTGATCCATTGTAGATTAACCTTTCCTGAAGCGAAGTTGACTAAACCCCAATTTTGCCCTCATTCTATTTGATATTATTTTGGTAAATGTTTTATATAATATTGGGTGTTAGATAATAAGCCTATAATTTTTCTGTTCTATAACGTCGCCCCTTTTGTGGATTAGTATAATGTTGGAATTCTTCCAGTTTTCTGGGACTCTTGCAGTGGATAGACACTTCGTGTAGAGAGGCGCCAGTATTCCTATCATTATGTCTTCTCCATCTTTGATTAAACCGACTGTTATTCCATCATCTCCTGCCGCTTTTCCCTGTTTCATGCCTAACAAGGTCCTTCTGACCGCATCTCTAGTTATAGGAAGAGTTTCTGTATACTGTTCATTATTATTTCGAATAGAGTGCTCCTGAGTTCTCTGGGTACTGTAAAAGTCAGAATAGAATTCTTCCGCTGCTTTTATTATACCTTCGAGATTGCTGACATTACCCTGCTTATCTTTAAATGCGTAGATCATGGTTTCTCCTATGCCAAATATCCTTCTCACTGATTTCAGGCTGCGTCCACATTTAATGGCTCCTTCGGTCTTTTTCGCGTTATAATTTCTAATATCACCTATTTTCGGTTTGTTGATCAGTTTTGACAGTTCCGCGAATTCTATCTTATCTCTTGAGTTGGACACTCTCATTCTTTATCATTTCATTATTAGGTCCTTTGTTACTTGGGAGAGCTTGCCTACTGGTTGCCTTGGTGCCCTGCCTCCCACTTCAACTGCTGCCTGTGAAGCCAGCCTCGTTACGGTTTCATTCATTACCTCCATGTCATCGTCATCATCTCTCTGTTCTAAGGCTGCATATGTCTTTGCAAGTACCAGCCTAAATTTCTCTGCTTTTGCCCTTATTGCCTCTAAGTTGACTTCTTTTTTTCTTGACCAATTTTGCTCTTTCTATGTTCAAATTTAGGTGAATCCTGGCCCTCACTAAGCGATGATCACTACATTTTACCCTACCTATCACTTCTACAGACTGCTCTATGCTGGGATTGGCAGGAAGTATGAAATCAATTTTATTTCTTGTTTCACCATTAAGGCTTTTCCAGGTCCATTTTCTGTTGCTACGTTTCCCGAAAAAGGCGTTAATTATTCTCAGCTTATTCCTTTCTGCTAATTCTACCAGCATCTCTCCTCTAGCGTTTGTTGAATCGGCACCGTAGTTGCCAATTGCCTGTTCACGCGTCTGCTTTTTCCCCACTTTTGCATTGAAGTCCCCCATTACTACGGTATACCGCGTTTTCACTTTTCTCCTCGCTAATTCAACATCTTCATCAAACTGATCTACTTCCTCATCGTCTTGACTGGACGTTGGAGTGCAGGTTTGTACTACCTTTAGTCTATACGTCTCATTGAATTTGATTACGACTACTGCTACCGACTATATCACATTTATTTATGCCTTATGAATAGATGTCTTTTTCCTCTTCCTCATTTCATTTGATATTTTTAATGCCACTCAGTGATTGCACGCGCATTGCGGCCGCAGTGTCTGCTTTCAGTCTCCTATATTATTGTACAGTTTTCTTTGA
Source organism: Dermacentor variabilis (assembly GCF_050947875.1). Classification (NCBI taxonomy): domain Eukaryota; kingdom Metazoa; phylum Arthropoda; class Arachnida; order Ixodida; family Ixodidae; genus Dermacentor; species Dermacentor variabilis. Next base: position 46,160,920 of record NC_134574.1, read on the forward strand.
AGAAAAAATATTTTTCTTTTTCTTCAAGCATCATGTATCAGTCGTGTGTATTTTTGTGTATACTGTTTTTTCTTAGAAGGTCTTGCGTAATGCAGGGAGAAAGACATATGTAAACTTCCTGGCCTTGTCGCTTCAAACAAATAAAACATGTTTGCCCAACCTGGCACCCTGTACTCAGGTTTACGTGGAGTATTATTATAGAAAAAAAACTGCAGTGCAACTTTCGAGGTAGCCTTTATATATGCTAATCTTTGGACCGTAGGCCACGTGAAATTTTTCTGACCAGTTCATGCTTAACAAAAAAAGAAGAAAAAGCGAAGCGGTAGCCTAATTAGTAGCTAGATAGTGGATATGGTGTTGCGCTGGTAAAATCAAGCTCGCGGGTTCAAACAAGGACCAGGAATTTGATGGGATCGAAAACGAGACACCCGTGTTCTTCTGTTCAGTTGCCCGTTCAAGAACTCAAGGTTCTGAGCTGAACAGGATGTCTCATTATCATGTCGCGATACGTAAAATGGCAGAATTGGTTTCGGTAAAAAAAAAAATGTTAGCTGCGTCCTTCACGTTTATTCTAGGGGTATATGAAAGAAATTATTCTCGAGTATGATTTATAAGAAAAACATGCTGCGCTTATCATTTATTTCAAGCCGAAATGTAGATAATTTCCTAACTGTAAGTCTGCTGAACTAAACAGCTTCTGCAGGCACGTACGCAGGTTTTTTTTTTTTGGGGGGGGGGGGGGGGTTGGCCCAACCCAAGGAAACCTTTCTGTGGAAATGATGGGTGGGGGGGGGCACCTTTATTAGTGTGAATGTGAGGAATGCCAACCGTTCGCCATAAAGACGCGCAATCCCACAAAATACAAATAAAATAACGTGTATCTCACATGTATAGGCCTGTGAGATAGAACTCTCCTTTGCTTGTTAAATAAGGAACCACATCAAATGGAATCGCGCAAGAAGTGCAGGAAGAACACTGCCAAGAACAAGTAACCAAGCGAAAGTGTAAAATAACTATTTCTAGTAACGTTTTCTTTTAAATTAGCTCTGGAAGAAATACAGAGGAATATATATTTGGAGAACAATTACAGCTCTTTTGGATCCCTCGTTTAGTGCTTATCAAGTTAAGTGGCAAGACCAACTCGTATTGTATTTTGGGAAGTTGCGTAATGATGCGTGGCTGCCAGACCCGTATAGCCGGGCAGAGCAAATGACGCTGCACTTCTAGACGTACTCCACTCACCACGGGATGTTAGAAAAACAACCACATAAGCATTGCAGAGAACTGGCTACGTCAGGCGTTTAGACAGATAACGGTAGAAGCGTCATTCAAAACACACAGAATCCTTCTTCATTTCCGGTGGCGCTTTCGCTACTTGCTTGTCAAATAAAAAAGGTGTTGCTCCACAAATAGTTTCACAAGCTACGGTTAAATTTGTTAATTTTCGTTTTTCCTTCTTGTTTGGGTGTTGCCTCGGTACTCTCCTTTAGCAGATCGTTTAATTTCTCAACTCCACCCGCCGTGGTTGCTCAGTGGCTATGGTGTTGGGCTGCTGAACACGAGGTCGCGGGATCAAATCCCGGCCACGGCGGCCGTATTTCGTTCGGGGCGAAATGCGAAAACACCCGTGTACTTAGATTTAGGTGCACGTTAAAGAACCCCAGGTGGTCGAAATTTCCGGAGTCCTCCAATACGGCATGCCTCGTAATCAGAAAGGGGTTTTCGCACGTAAAACCCCATTATTTAATTTCTCAACTCCTTGCGAGTCTTGTTTCCAGTTGACTATTTCTGGTAAAAAGTGCTGTACAATTAGGGAAACGCCAGACGAGGTAACGGGCGACATTGAATATATATTTCTGGTGCGTTTAACGGTTCTCGCAGGGTTTGATCATGAACGCTGGTTCACACGATTTTATTTTCCACCTGAGCTAACTGATATAAAGGATATATGATTCCGAGGATATGCCAGTGTAGCGGGGAGCCGTTACTCGCCTAAATAATAAAGCGAAAGCAAAAGTTAAGCGCAACTGGCATTAGGCTGTTTTGGAATAGTGTTTGTCGCCTTACGTACGTAAAACGTAATCACCTTTGCGGGATGTTACTGTGCGCGTCCTTTCAAGACCTTTAATCTACCCTACAGGAACGCAAACGTAATGAAGGTATCATAAAACAGGGCGCTGTCTGGTGCCTCGTGCAAAACGTATTCAAGCCAAGACAATCCATTACCAATCATCCTCTTCTTGCTATGCCGACGCGTCTTGTTGCGTACGGCCACGGAATCGCTGAACAATCTGAGAAAGTGGCTGTAGAGAAAGCGGAAGCTCATTTCAATAGTCATTGGCGATCAACGCGAGTCAGAGCTCCGCCATCACGAGAATTCACGCAGAAGCGGAAGCCATGGGTGCCACCGTGTTCGACAACACTATTTCTTAGCGCACGTGAAAATTGGAACGTTAAACTCGCCAAATAACGTACGTTATCATAGCACACCTAAACTGCACGAACCGAATAACAGCATGTGCAGTAATGCATGACAACGCTATTTTTTTTACGTACATAATCTTTTTAAGTTCGGTTGCAAACGCTAAACTAAAGCTGTCTGTCTTCGGCCGCAACTCGTTCCACGATCGTACGGACCAGCTGACTACGAACTGAATCCCTTTCCTCGTCAATGGATCAGACTAAACAAAGAAGGTTGAACTAAAGAAGCAACAGCGATGCACGTGACTATTGCAATAGATGGTGACAACTGAACGCATCTTGAATTAATCGCGCTGGTACTGAATCGATGGGAAAACTGGACTTTACACCCCAGGAGATGTGCATAACTACCGCCATCCAAAAGTAGGGAAAAAGGTAGCAAAATGTTAACCGCCGAATAGCTGTCAAGTCTCAAGAATTTATTATTTGGCGACACTTTAGGAATATGTGTGAGGAGTGGTGGCGCTAGAAGGGGGGGGGGGAGGGGTATGCCGCTTAGTTTTTTTATAGGGCGTGCTACCCTCCCCCCCCATGCAGGTGCCTGAGCATCTCTGTTGTAAACGGCTGCTTTCAGCTATCCGGTGCACTACCATAAGGACAATAATAAAGCAATTAAAGGAATGGCATGCCTCGCATGAGCGTAGATATATTTGTAGGTCTGCTGTGTTCGTTTAAGGCAGTAAGTCTGGTTCCACCTTGGCCACTAAGTTTAAGTGGGTTGCTGGTAGGTTGAAACTGTCAAAAAAGGTTTTCCTTGCCGGAATCAAGTTAGCAGATTTACAGGCTGCCTCAAATTGGAAGACAGCTAGGAACTTTTTCAGCAGACCTGAGTAGCACCATTGTGTTAATTCTCTCGGGAGCTGGTGCGCCTCTGCGCTACAGCTACGGCTCTCCAGCTGCACAATCATTCAGAATGAGTGTCATAAGAGTCCTCACTTGCCTGTGCCCCTCTCCTTCGAGACTTCAAAAGTACTGTTATGCGTTACATTCGAACGGAAGCGGCTATTCGATAATATTATAGCGAAGCTGTTAAGGGCTGCTTTCCGCCTTATCGTGTCCGTGTGTAGACGAAAAACACCCCATACGCGGGCCATTTCCGAAGATAGTGCAATGCCGTGCGGACCCGCGGTGGATGTGCGGTTCGCCATTATGGGGCCCACATACACAGCTCCGCTGGTCATCCTTCTTCACAGAGTGGAAAGGCATTGAGTGTTTTTTTTTCAAAAGTGAATTATGTCGAATGCGATCTGAATAGCAAATACCATTCGATTAGACTATATATTTCTTCTTCATTTCGCCTGCTGGCAGCATGAAGGAGATCGCCAGACATGTCACGGAGATTTTGTTTGGTAAAACCTTCCCGGTCTCCCCAATTCATTCCGAGTACATAGGCAATAATTTTCCCTAACACTGTTGTTCATATTAAAGTCCAATAATTGCCTTGATTCCTTTTCTCGGAGCGTCAATTGGTTCACCTGGGGCGGGTTCAGCTTTTGAAAGAAACACTCTTATAGCACTCGGGAATCTTTACTTTTCCAAGCAGTGCATTTCGAATGGTTGGTTATTTCTCTCTTACATATATGTCGTGGATATATAGATATGTCTATATACCATTATATTTATCTAGCAGTGCATTGGACATCTGCATCTCTGCACGCCATGCAGTTAACAAACCTGGTTTATTTCATTGTAAAATTGTTTTCTTTTATCATTGTCCCTGATCAATATCCCACCAACAAGAAGCGCGCGTAAAATGATACGATATCGGTAAAGTTTCCTTGCGTACCTTCATGTTGTAGATAGGCTGCTTCTGTGGCAAAAATTGCGTGTTGCTATTAGGAAATAATGTTAAAAATAGCAGTTCACCTCGCAAAAGCTACTATTGGTACCGGCCGACAAAAGTCGCGGGCGCACTAAAGCAAGTAAAACAATAAAAAACAAATTAATTGCAAGGACTATAACAAGAAAAACTGGCCGTCCAACAGCGTCCGGGCAACGAACGCGCGCTCACTAGCAGACGACGCACTTGACAACGACAGCAAGCTTAAAGACCCATGCCTCAAATATGTATACGTAGCAGAAAGCGTTAATGTAAATTTGCACTTGAAATAAGGGCCCTTTATAAGAGGATACGCGCGCAATTGGTCTCAGCGCCCGCAGTGAAATTACGTTGAAATTGCCGCATAGGGTGCCTCCGCCCCCAATCCGGTTCGATTTAAGCGCACTGTTTTTCCACATGCGACGCCTCAGTGGGAGAGCGCCATTTGGCCATCTCGACCATTGTCTAGCGCAATTTAGTGTCGCGCGAGGGAACCGAGCTCCGGAGGAGGAAGATGCCTGCAGGTGAAGAAGGGAGTAGCGCAGGTAAATTTCTGCTCTTTCTTTCGTTTTTCTTCCTCTCGGTGACCCCCCGCATTCTTTTTCCTCTCCTTTCCTTTCTTTTCTTTTCTCCCCGCCTTCCCACCACTCTCCCGCTCTTGCCCCCTTGTCTTGGAAACCACGCTCACAGACTTCAGGAGACAACGCTCGTTATATCCGAAGTCTCTCCCTTTATAACCAACCGCCACCGACAACAATCGCACGAGCAGTCACTGCACATACCCTTTAATACCAACATACAGAAGATGACGAGGCCGCTTTTGACGAAGATAGGTCCTCCTATCGAAACGTTGGCCAGCCTTGCTGAGGCACCTTACCCCTGTTTAAAACCTTTATACAACAGTGTCCAATAGTAGCGCCAACCAACTCCCTCCTGCTGCGTTCCCCTCCCCCCTCCGCGCGGCCTCCACAGTGGCACTGCCTATGCCGACCCTGCCGTAGGAGATGACTGGTTAGCGCGCTAACGCAGGAAATCCACGGAAAACTTCGTTCGAGCCCTGTGGAGGAATTTTTGAGCCGTGATTTCGCTTCGTCGGTAACGGGCCTCAGTATTGTCGTGTTAAAATTGCGCAGTAGAATAGAGGAAAAGAGCGTAATTTAAGGTGTAAGGCGACCGCACGTTGAGAGTTGGTGTTGCTAAAGCGCGGCGCCTGCACGTTGTATGCTCAAACACGAGCGAATTACAGGAGTTTAATGTTGTGACAGGCCGCCATTGGAATATGAACCTGGCAACGTTTAACGCTAGAACGTTATCTAGTGAGGCGAGTCTAGCAGTGCTATTGGAGGAATTAGAGGGCAGTAAATGGGATATAATAGGGCTCAGTGAAGTTAGGAGGCCGAAAGAAGCATATACAGTGCTAAATAGCGGGCACGTCCTGTGCTACCGGGGCTTAGCGGATAGAAGAGAACTAGGAGTCGGATTCCTGATTAATAAGAATATAGCTGGTAACATACAGGAATTCTATAGCATTAACGAGAGGGTGGCAGGTCTTGTTGTGAAACTTAATAAGAGGTACAAAATGAAGATTGTACAGGTCTACGCCCCTACATCCAGTCATGATGACCAGGAAGTCGAAAGCTTCTATGAAGACGTGGAATCGGCGGTGGGGAGAGTGAAAACTAAATACACTATACTAATGGGCGACTTTAATGCCAAGGTAGGCAAGAAGCAGGCTGGAGACAAGGCAGTGGGGGAATATGGCATAGGCACTAGGAATAGCAGGGGAGAGTTATTAGTAGAGTTTGCGGAACAGAATAATATGAGGATAATGAATACCTTCTTCCGCAAGCGGGATAGCCGAAAGTGGACGTGGAGGAGCCCGAACGGCGAGACTAGAAATGAAATAGACTTCATACTCTGCGCTAACCCTGGCATCATACAAGATGTGGACGTGCTCGGCAAGGTGCGCTGCAGTGACCACAGGATGGTAAGAACTCGAATTAGCCTAGACCTGAGGAGGGAACGGAAGAAACTGGTACATAAGAAGTCGATCAATGAGTTAGCGGTAAGAGGGAAAATAGAGTAATTCCAGATCAAGCTACAGAACAGGTATTCAGCTTTAACTCAGGAAGAGGACCTTAGTGTTGAAGCAATGAACGACAATCTTGTGGGCATCATTAAGGAGTGTGCAATGGAAGTCGGTGGTAACTCCGTTAGGCAGGATACCAGCAACTTATCGCAAGAGACGAAAGATCTGATCAAGAAACGCCAATGTATGAAAGCATCTAACCCTACAGCTAGAATAGAACTGGCAGAACTTTCGAAGTTAATCAACAAACGTAAGACAGCTGACATAAGGAAGTATAATATGGATAGAATTGAACAAGCTCTCAGGAGCGGAGGAAGCCTAAAAACAGTGAAGAAGAAACTAGGAATTGGCAAGAATCAGATGTATGCGTTAAGAGACAAAGCCGGCAATATCATTACTAATATGGATGAGATAGTTCAAGTGGCTGAGGAGTTCTATAGAGATTTATACAGTACCAGTGGCACCCACGACGATAATGGAAGAGAAAATAGTCTAGAGGAATTCGAAATCCCGAAGGTAACGCCGGAAGAAGTAAAGAAAGCCTTAGGAGATATGCAAAGGGGGAAGGCAGCTGGGGTGGATCAGGTAACAGCAGATTTGTTGAAGGATGGTGGACAGATTGTTCTATAGAAACTGGCCACCCTGTATACGCAATGCCTCATGAGCTCGAGCGTACCGGTATCTTGGAAGAACGCTAACATAATCCTAATCCATAAGAAAGGGGACGCCAAAGACTTGAAAAATTATAGACCGATCAGCTTACTGTCCGTTGCCTACAAAGTATTTACTAAGGTAATTGCAAATAGAATCAGGAACACCTTAGACTTCTGTCAACCAAAGGACCAGGCAGGATTCCGTAAAGGCTACTCAACAATAGACCATATTCACACTATCAATCAAGTGATAGAGAAATGTGCAGAATATAACCAACCCTTATATATAGCTTTCATTGATTACGAGAAAGCGTTTGATTCAGTCGAAACCTCAGCAGTCATGGAGGCATTACGGAATCAGGGTGTAGATGAGCCATATGTAAAAATACTGGAAGATATCTATAGCGGCTCCACAGCCACCGTAGTCCTCCATAAAGCAAGCAACAAAATCTCAATAAAGAAAGGCGTCAGGCAGGGAGATACGATATCTCCAATGCTATTCACAGCGTGTTTACAGGAGGTATTCAGAGACCTGGATAGGGAAGAATTGGGGATAAAAGTTAATGGAGAATACCTTAGTAACTTGCGATTCGCTGATGATATTGCCTTGTTTAGTAACTCAGGGGACCAATTGCAATGCATGCTCACTGACCTGGAGAGGCAAAGCAAAAGAGTGGGTCTAAAAATTAATATGCAGAAAACTAAAGTAATGCTTAACAGTCTCGGGAGAGAACGGCAATTTACAATAGGCAGCGAGGCACTGGAAGTCGTAAGGGAATACATCTACTTAGGGCAGGTAGTGACGGCGGATCCGGATCATGAGACGGAAATAATCAGAAGAATAAGAATGGGCTGGAGTGCGTTTGGCAGGCATTCCCAAATCATGAACAGCAGGTTGCCGTTATCCCTCAAGAGAAAAGTATATAATAGCTGTGTCTTACCAGTACTCACCTACGGGGCAGAAACCTGGAGGCTTACGAAAAGGGTTCTACTCAAATTGAGGACGACACAACGAGCTATGGAAAGAAGAATGATAGGTGTAACGTTAAGGGATAAGAAAAGAGCAGATTGGGTGAGGGAACAAACGCGAGTTAATGACATCTTAGTTGAAATCAAGAAAAAGAAATGGGCATGGGCAGGACATGTAATGAGGAGGGAAGATAACCGATGGTCATTAAGGGTTACGGACTGGATCCCAAGGGAAGGGAAGCGTAGCAGGGGGCGGCAGAAAGTTAGGTGGGCGGATGAGATTAAGAAGTTTGCAGGGACGGCATGGCCACAATTAGTACATGACCGGGGTTGTTGGAGAAGTATGGGAGAGGCCTTTGCCCTGCAGTGGGCGTAACCAGGCTGATGATGATGATGATGATGATGATGATGAATGTTGTGACTGCTGAATGCGTGTGAACGTGGTCTCAAAGGTTAATTTACGTACCTGCAGGATACTTTTGACGGATGGCGAGTGAAAGATTCCAACTGTCTGGGGCCAGCAATGCCTATCAAGCGCGGCGCTTCTGCTCTGCGTCTTTTGCAGATGTGTAGCCGATTCATGGGTTCTGACGGCCATGGGCGAGGTTCTCACACTTTGACAGTATTGATAATGTGAACAACGTACCGGCAGTTATCGCGGCACACGAAATCGTTTATTTATTTATTTTATTATTACAATGCAAGAAGTGGGAATTCCATAGGAAGGGCGAACGTAATGGTAAAAATGGAAAAGGAGTTTATATCTGTATAGTGCGTGCGTCTGTATTCTTTTGCGTTGTAAGTTTTCGCAGGAAAGCAGCGTCCACATATAGCCCGTACAATACAGACTGAGCAAAAATATTAATTATTGGGTCTTACGGGCCAAACCCGCGTTCTGATTATGAGGCACGCCGTAGTGGGGGACTCCGGATTAATTTCCACCGCCTGGTGTCTTTCAACGTGCCACCAGCGAAAATACACGCGTCTTCGCATTTCGTCCCCACCGTAATGCTGCCACCGTGGCCGTGATTTCCTGCGGTGACTTCGTGCTTAGCAGAGCCACACAATAGCCGCTAAGCTAGGACTGCGGGTACAGAGACAGCGAGAACAATTTGAGAACCAAACAATCCTCTAATGAATTTAATAAAGATGTTTATCGCAGTACTGCAGACAAGCAAAGCATACTGCACAAATGCACATAGTCCACTGAGCTGTCATGCTCGCACAAACAATGAAACCCGAAGGAAAAACAAGGAATAATTATTAAACCGAATTGCAATAGATACACTAATTCTTGAGGTGGCATACTGTGATGCAAACTTACATAACTGCTTTACGCACAGCTTCTATGGCAACTCAGTCCTCACTACATAATCAAAAACCGCTAAATTATTTGTCGCAAGAGATGGAAGGCAACGTACAGTGCATAAGGAGCTTGCTATGACCATTTGAATAATCGGATGCATAAAAGCCTTAGCGTTATGCAGTAAAAAAAGTTGATCCTTATCAGGAAGTATGTGATCCTTTGCAGCCTTTCTCTGCTATGATAACCCTGCACACAAAACTTCAGACTAGCCCTTGCTCATCCCTCCAATACCGAAGACCCCTCAGGCAGCAATCGGCATAGAGGCGAAATGCAAGAGGCCCATCTGCATATTCCTCGTAGGCTTTCCGTATCTATCCTAGCACTGGCGCCGCAGGTACCGGAAGCCGTGGGGCATTTTTTTTTTTCGTTGCGGGGTGCTTGTGTCGTCACGACGATAGAAAGTTTTTTTTTTACGGTACTGCTCCCGAAGGGCACAGGTAGCGGCTAACGGAGGCCTCAGGAGAGCACCTGATATTGCCATAAAGCAGGTAGCGCACACAAAAACTGGTTGTCCGCGACGCGACAGTGGACAACATATGTTATGCCCCCCATGCCACGCACAGGTCTCGGTGAGCCACAACCCAAGGACCAGCCCTGGTTGTAGCTTTGGTGTTCCCGTTGCCCCTTTGGTGTCCTGGAGGCGCCGCCAATAATACGAAACAATGACACATCGTTACAACTAGTAAATAAAATCTTTTAAAGAAATGCAATCACACCCAGGCACCAATTTCTGACGACGCACCACCGCACACGTGCGAGGTGAATTAGGGAACGCCAATGAGAAATTATCCGGCCCATGTACTGTGCGGTCAAGTGCACGTTAAGCATCCCCAGGTGAACTAAATAAAGTTATTTGGAGCAAACCACTACGACCTCCTTCATAGCCATAGTCCCCCCCCCCCCCCGCTACGGTACCTTAAATATGTTAAGCACCACAAAGCAGATTAACAAATGCGGGCATATATTGAAGCTAAACGACTGCATTCGTAAGCCTTAGCGAACCTTGCAAAAGCGTGGGACAACGTGCTAACTTGTGGTGGTGCTCAAAATGTCTTAATAATAATAAATAATAATTATTAATAAAGTCGCTTCTATGTTACACACCTGCTGCAGATGCGAACACTTTCGTGGCAAAACAAAAATTATATGAAGAAAAGCGAAGACCTTCGAAAAAGTAATCTTGAACGCGCTAAAAACCGCGCACAGCATGGACACATGCGGAAGCATTTTTCTTAATTAGGCAATAGTAAACTAGGTTCAAGAATAGATAACGAAGAACAGTCACCGCTTCAGAATGCCATGAGTTTTTTGCAAGCTCCTTGACGTCAACCCGCCCGATGCTATGCATCCATGATTTTCTTATTTGTGCGCTGCGCTCGCCGGATGGTAAAAAAATAAGCGTTTTGCGCTGCCCTTGTTGGTTTCCGCAACTCAAGGCCCAGCAGCACGGCATCACAATGAAATTCTTGTCCACTACACACTTGATTAGGTGCAATAACGCACTGGCTCATTCGGTTTGAGACGTACATTCGTTGCACTGGGTCGACAACAGCGACCGGAGCGCACTGAAAAGAAAAAAAATACACAAAAGCGCAACACGTGCTTCCACGTGACACGCATTGGTCAATGGGGAAGCGGAGGAGGCTGAGGCGACGGGAGTCGTGAAGTAGGAAAGGCCGGGGAGAAGGGGGTGGCGGAAAGATCTAACAATGGCGCTACTTTTGAAATATTAAGAGGTTTTAGAGCGCGCGTCACGGCGTCGCCACCTAGAGGAAATTCTAGCTTGCGTTGAAAGATGCGTGGAAGGAGAACGGAGGCGAAATGTTACAGAGGAGGAGGATAGGCGGAAGCACGTTTGGTTGACCTCCTCTGGCAGATGCTACGACTTCTGAGCGCGCCATGGCCCATGGAGGAAAGAAAAAAAATCAAGAGGGAGCGTCATGCGACAATCTTGAAGCCAAGTCACACAAAATTTTAAAGGAGAAATAGGCCCTGACGGGATAAGAAAGCGGTAGATTTAGTCGGCTTGCTTTGTTTTCGTCTACTACTTGGGTTTCTGAACATGGGCAAACAGTAGGCAAACAGTAGGCATGGAAACACACGCCGAGTTTAGTGAAGGAGCTCAGGCGTGTGAAGCAGTCGAGTCTGTTATGTCAGTCAGGTAAGGCACCGACCCACCACCTATTGCGTTGAAGCGGCTCACCGCTTAAGCAGCAGACAGGCACCAAGGGTGTAGTGAATGAAGGCGTGGCGTAACTGGCATTGTGCCCAATAACCCACAAGGACCACCTCAAACAATATTTTTCGTGATTCAGGACGTCTTCAGGGAAACGAGGGAAAGTTTCATCCGGTAAATATGGGCAGGCAACCAAACCACCTTTCCAACGGCAATTCGTCGCGTTTGGGGACGTCTTCTGCGAAACAATAATGCCTCGCGCCCCAGCAAGGATGGCAAGGCGATGTTTTTGTCCAGGGTACGCTGCTACTCCTTTACCGTGGGAAAAAAAATTCGTCTTTTTTGTGCCCAAGCATGGACTGGTGAGCCGAGGCTTGCGCGGGATCTCGAACCTATTTAAGACTGTGCCGGCGCATTGTTAACATAGGAGGTCACAGTCGACGGTTTGGCTCTGCTAAAGGTCTTCGGCCTCTCAGCAGAGTGGCGAGACCTCACAAAGCGCGTCTCTCCAGCATAACGACGTCGCACTACACAATATTACAAAACAGTGCACGTAAGTGTGAAGTGAAGGCGACGAAGGTTATGCTATTTATTTTTCTCACGTCGAAAGGCGCACAGCAGAACCATTTACTAAGCTAAAACGCGACAAAACAATTCACCGGCGATTACGATACTCCGAAGTGAGAAATCTGAGTGGAGCTTCATATATTGAATGGCGCGGGCAGTCTGTCTCGAGCGGCACGTTGCCAACGGAGCGAAGTGTGGCGTGACTGCCTCGCTAATCTGGGGATCGCGAGAGCCAGCGCATGGGTGCGGCGTGGTGCGATTCAGAGAGCGCGCCGCCGACAGACCCCCCGGACGACGCACGCTTATCTCGTAGCCACCGTCGCCGCACTATACGCTTTTTTCTTCTCACGCTTTGACCGTACCCACCTCTGCTTTCCGCCCCATGCGCCCTCCTCTACGCTTTCCTTCTCGCGTCTTTCATTTCCAGCTGCGCCCCACATTCGCTCTGATATTTCGCTCTCTTCGTTTCCTCGGGTACGCCGTCGCCGAATCTCGCCCCGGAAACGAGCACCCAAGAGCTGCACACTCAAATACCCCGCGAGACATCTCGTCTCTTTCTAGGTGCCAGACAGCGCGGCAAGAATTACCATAATATTCGCACCACACTTAAAGGTGCACAAGAGGTACTTTGGCGAAGCAATAGACCATGCTTCGATATTCAGGACGTGTTTCTAGGGGAGAACACTGGCAACTGCACTAGCCGCGCTGGCAAGCGGAAGTGACGCTTTGGGAAATCTCTCATCATAGGTCAGGCACCCATGTCTTTCTGAACGTTTGAAGGCAATGAATTTGAAGAAAAGGATGATGTGTGCATTAGTTGAAAACCACCACTTCCCACGTGCCTCAATGCCTGTGACGGCAGGCGGCACCTAAAGTGATTACGCACCAAACCATCTTGAATGGTTCGTCAATCATGTGAGCCTATTCCTACCGAAAAAGGCACCGCACACAAGACCCCATAAACGGGGAGGGGCGGCTTCAAAGGACATTGGCTTGCCGACCCTTGCGGAATCATGGGACCCTTCCTCCTTGTATATTTTTTTCTCCCATGGTGTGCGCTATTGACTTACTGGTTTCATCTCGCGATCGAAGGTCGAGCGCCAAGCGAGAATGACTAAGCAGCAGATGAAGCGGCAGCCGGCCGAGCGTGAGTCGACCGACCCTGAAGTCGTCACCAAGTGTAGGGCGCGAGCTGACTAATACTTATTAAAAAGCGTAAACGTACATAAAATATACAAAATAAAAATGAGCTTTGAAGAAACCGCCACACTTACACACAATCAAACCATTTTTTTAATGTTCTACGCGCAATGCAGAAAAAGGGAATAGCACCTTTACACTTGGGCATGACCCGTGTTCCCGAAGCGAAACCTCACTGTAGCTTTTTCTCATTAACAATGGTGCCCATCTTATCATGCACATGTAAACTAATAAAACTAGTATTTCAGACCGAAAACTCTCACGTAAGGTTATTGCTTGCTGTCGTTGGATTTATTATCGTGCCAAGGGACATCTTCTCCGTTTATGCCAAAGTGCTGGTGGTCTGTATAAACGGTGGTTACAAACGAAGCTTAAAGTAGTATAGACATGTCTCTGGAGTCAATAAGAGGGTGAAGGGTAATTTATTACGCTAACAATCTTAGCTGAGAGCTCGTCGAGGGACAATGTATGTATTGCATCATTTCACGAGCAAGTGTAGTGTACGATTCCTGTTTGAACGGTTACCTGATAGGAGCAATCAGTACAGTAACCTAAGGTAAAGCGCAAAAGAGCACGCAGGACGACAGAAGGCGAGGAAGACACAGCACCAGCAGCGCTAGCGAATAGATAGTGCACTCTAAGGCGACGAAGTTTCGCATTAGCAACCAGACCAGCAGTCTCTTCTTTTGAACATCCACATGACAAAGTGTGACCTTTTCACCAGTTGCAACCGTGGGGGAGGCGAAGGAGTTCAGAAATTCACAAGGAAGTTGGAATAAACTGAAAAAGTTAAGAACGTTCAGTGTGACAGCGCAGGAAGGTGATGTCACCAGAGGCAAATTTATTGTTTATATGCGAATGCTCTCAGCAATGAAATACGACGCAAGTGCAATATGAAATGATCTGTGATTTGTTCGTTGAACGAATAATAACGCCTGCGTTTGTTGAATTACATAACTAGGTTTCTGCATATAGGAAGTGCAATTTACGTATATTGGACTTTTCCTATGCTCATTTTACACAAGCCAATGTAATTACTGCCTTAAATGAAAAGAAGTATATGAATACTATTAGCAATTGTGAAAAAATAATTATGCTTAGAACTTTTCCTAATGAGACTTCAAAAGCCCTTTTAACAACTGAAGAACAACACAGCGTTGCAGAAAGTGTGATAATATTTTTTTTCCTTCTTCAAGGAAACAAGTGCTTGCGTACAAAGAGAGCAGCTGTGGAAACGAGCGCAGAGACTTCATTCTCGGTTATCTTCAGAAGATCGAGGAGGACAAGGAAGAACGCAAGTGCCTGTTCACCGGTAATTCTTTAAATTTCTTGCGCAATAGCGCTCTCGTGTTAGCGATCCCTTGCTTTTAGAAGTTCGTATATTAAGCAGAGCTTAAAGTTGAACAAAAAGGTAACCGACACGACTGACGAAGCAGTGGCCTTCAACTAATGTTTACTTCTTGTGCATTTATATTCAGTGATCTGCATGAAATCAACGTTAATTTAACGATAGCGGCAGGTTGTTTGTTGTCCTTACTTATTTGCCCCGTCCACCACGCTGTTTAAGTTTTGAGAACGGAACAGCTGTATGGCACAGCAGCCAGATAGGATTAGCTATAGCTTCATGAACATTTACTTTTTGTAAGTGCAATTTATTATTTTAATTCGTCACCAGGAGAAATAATGCTAGGGACTGAAGCAGGTCAGTCCAAAATACAAAAAAAAGAACGTCGAACTGTTAATGAAAGTCGTCAGTGCCTCTTACCTATGTGACATTGTCAAAATTATACTATTTAGTTATACATGCTTTAATTCCAGTGTAGTAGTTTAGTAGATGGGCGTGTACATGAAGATGTGTTGGAACAATAAACAAATAACAGTGGTAAATACGCTACTCTATAAAATTGCCATATAAACGCTGTACTATCAGTGCTCTGAAATCACAAATGAAACACTCAATATAGAAATGAACACTTACACGGCAATACCTTGCTAAGCAAGATAGCTCAATACATACTATCTGTACAATAATTGCAAATGGTATTTTGCGGTACGGAGTGGAACTTGATCAGGATCAGTGTTTTGTTTGTCCAAGAGGGCCCAGTCTATTCAATTCCTCTTGTGGTGCTTTGAAAAAAAAAACTAATATCTACAAAGGTCGTGATCAAGAATTTTTTTGAGTGGATGTACCTTTGCTTTGTCAAATGCTCGAAGTCATAATTTCAGCTCGAACAGAAGGAGGCAGGCTGTCATTAGGCCGACTTCCTTCAATGATCATAATTTTGGACAGCGGGTGCACAAAGCAATCACAAAACAGCTGAAACACTGAATACATTTATTAGTAATTCGATTATTTATTGATCACGGTTATAGGCACTACGAAAAATACGCGCGCATTAAAATGGTGTGTAAACTCATTGCGGAAATATTTTGAACTACATGGTGTGATGATATTTCTGGTGCAACTGCACTTTTATGCAGACGAGTACCTGGTGGGCAACATTACCTCCTTCCTGACAGCTGGAACCCTTAGCACAGCTGGAACGCTTGCCTGGGGGTTGTTTCAGTTCGCAAAAAACGTGGACACTGTCCAAGCTCGTGTGCAGCGTGAAGTAGACGATGTCGTGGGGCCACATCGGCAGCCCAGCTGGGAAGACAGGAAGCAAATGCCGTTCACGCTTGCCTGTGTTTGGGAGCTCTACCGATGGGCCACTGCGACTGTTACCGGTGTGCCAAGAGAGTGAGTGCACCTTGTCGAAGACAAGTCGCGTGGTTTATTGTCGATAAAGTATGAGCTGTTGTGTATGCACCGGTATGAAAAGCTAGGGCAGTTAGCGTGAGGCAAAATATTTAGAATAGTTCACTGGCGTGTTAAATAACGTCAATGATTTCCGTTTGCTTTCATCTCATGCAACAATGATGTTGGATGCCTCAAATGTCAATGGCATTCGACCTCATTACGGCGGCGTTGTGAAGTTGCTTGCAGATGCCAGGACATCCATTTTTCTGCACCCTTTCAGCTGCATTGCGTGCGATGCCGTGCTAACATATCGCACCCTCACAAGGTTAGGACTCCATCAGGGGAATGCAAGCTCTCATATTTGCTATCCCTTGAAAGAGCGTCACCACTCGCCACAAACTATCAATTTCTTCACAGCCAACCTCATTATCGTACTGGGATACCAAGAAATAGTGGTGGAGCCACTATTTCTTGTCAGGCAAACAGTCAGGCAACTCTAAAATGAAAAGTTTGCTTGAGAAAGAAGGACATTTTCAAAAAAAATGTCATTCGCATTGTTTATTTTTCGGTTTATCGAAATAATCAGAACACATAATTCCAGTATGTCGAAGTTATCTGCACGTATTTTTACTTCGGAACGTTCACAATGACAGCATATTGGCCGGTCACATCTTTAACGCTCCTATCAGCACTGAAGAGCCAGGTTCAAGTTTTGCACCTGCTCTGTCGGATTTTCACACTTCTTTCAGCACTGAAATGACGTTTTTTTTTGTTCAAGTTGGATTCAAGTTTGGACTAACTCTGTCATAAACAAGTCCATTTACAAATCGTAATAAACGTTATCTGCACGTCCAAAATGTGACCCATATTCCGGTTCAGTATTGTTAAAGAGTATTCACGTTTATTCATGATGTCGGCAAAAACACGAAATAAGCGCACACGTGCACGAAGACAACTTGAAGTGTATCGTCGCGTAGCGAAGTTGAGCACTTCTCACGGCAGTGATCTCGTGTACTACTAAGCTGTTGATAACATCGATTGCACCTGCCACGTACGTGTGGTAGTAGTTGTCTACTTTAACTGACGTTTTCTAATAGTATTTCACCAAAAAGCGGAATAAAGCAGTCTTAGGCTTCGAAATGACAATCTGCAAATAAAAATTGAAAGGATAATAAGTTTATATGGCGATGTATAAGGGATGATGTACAAGCGCTGCAGCGGTGGTGTAGAGGTAGAGCATCCGCCTCGCGTGCAAGACGACCGTGGTTCGAATCCCGGTGCCGCGTAATTTTTAGCGGATTAAAGAAATCTGCCTGTTGATAAAATTGCAGAAACAAGGCATAGAGTGCGCACTGATCCCGGTGACCAGAACCGGTAACGCACTTCGTCACCATGGCAGTATTGGCCAACCTGGTGCAGTACTTGGCCCCAACCTCCTATTTGAATACAACAATCAGAATAGATCTACTTAGGGCAGGTAGTGACCGCGGATCCAGATCATGAGACGGAAATAATCAGAAGAAGAAGAATTGGCTGGGGTGTGCTTGGCACGCATTCTGAGATTATGAACAGCAGGCTGCCATTATCCCTCCAGCGAAAAGTGTGTAATGGCTATGTCTTACCAGTACTCACCTATGGGGCAGAAACCTGGAGGCTTACGAAAAGGGTTCTACTTAAATTGAGGACGACGCAGCGAGCTATGGAAATAAGAATGAAGGGTGTAACGTTAAGAGATAAGAAAATATCAGATTGGGTGAGGGAAGATACGCGAGTTAATGACATCTTAGTTGAAATCAAGAAAAAGAAATGGGAATGGGCAGGACATGTAATGAGGAGGAAAGATAACCGATAGTCATTAAGGGTTACGGACTGGATTCCAAGGGAAGCGAAGCGTAGCAGGAGGTGGCAGAAAGATAGGTGGGCGGATGAGATTAAGAAGTTTGCAGGGACTACATTGCCGCAATTAGTACATGACCGAGGTAGTTGGAGAAGTATGGAAGAGGCCTTTACCCTGCAGTGAGCGTAACCAGGCTGCTGATGATGATGGTATAAGGAAAAAAAAGGACATTTAACATCAGCGTTACAGCAGCCACTCTACATAGAATTACACGTTATTTTTCTGTAAAGAAAAATACACAGGTTTCTACAGCATTTACTGGTGCATAAACATCATAACTGTACACCCTAACCCATTTTTTGAAACAAGGAGGATTTTCCTTAACTGCCTTTAGAAAGACAAATTTGAGATTTTCTCTTGTGCCACTTCCGCGATGTTTGTGGTGAATGGACCACGGTATAATACATTTTAATAAGTGTGAAAAAGTGAGTACGCGCGTGCATGTTCTCATAGGGCCACCGTAGTAGCTGTGGCAAATGGCATGACGGTATTTTTAGCCCCTCTGAAAATCATTTGCAATGCTTTGGGCTCTATCGGTATTTGTTTATTTATACCTTTTAGAGAGAGACAGAGAGAGAACATAATGCAGAGAAAGGCAGGGAGGTTAACCAGAGGTAGTTTCGGTTGGCTACCCTGCGCAGGGGGAAGGGCTAAGGGGCATAAAAAGAGAAACAGAGTGGAAGGGGGAGCTAGAAAGAAAAAGAGACAAGCACGAACAAAGCACGTACCCTACAGAGCGGTAGGGAGTGGCATTCTTAGAGTCTATCGTGAAGCCCCGTGGACCGCAAGAACCTTAATAGCGCGAGTAAGGCCTTCAACGCGGAGGTTCTTTGGGGCCATTGGCCTAAAGCTTTTAGTTCTGAAAGTGGACGATTGTCCAACTGGTCCAGTACTCTGCACATCACTTGTCTCTCAGCACTGTACCGCGGGCAGACACAGATAATGTGTGCTTGCGTCTCATCGATGTTACATGTGTCGCACGTGGGGCTGTTGGCCATTCGTATGAGGAAAGCATATAAGTTTGTAAAGGCAACGCCTAGCCACAGACGGTACAGCATGGTCTGTTCACGTCGTGGTAATCCAGGCGGGAGGTGCATCCGTATGTCCGGAGACAACGAACGCAACCGACACATGGTGAAAACATTCGAGTCAAACAGGGGCAAGGTACACTCATGGGACATCAATCGCAGCTCAGCCGCAGCGTCTGTTCGCGAAAGCGGAATGAAGACTCGTTGACCACTTTCATGTGCAGATCAGGCGGCTTCGTCGGCGTGGTCATTCCCGCTGACGTACAATGTCCTGGAAGCCACTGAAAGATTATGTTGTGTCCCTTGTCATGGCTTTGATGATATATGTGCCGAATTTCTGAGGCCAGTTGTTCATTGGGTCCGTGGCGCATGGGGCTTCGTATGCACTGAAGGGCTGCCTTGGAGTCACTAAAGGGTGTCCATTGTTGCGGTGGCTTCTGCTTAATGAAATCAAGTGCAGCAAGGAGCGCCGCGAGTTCTGCAGCCGTCGATGTGGTCACACATGAAGTTCTTGATTTGATTTCCTCAGATTGTGCCGGGATGATGACTGCAGCAGCAGAGCTGTTGAGTTTTACTGAACCATCTGTGTATACATGTTGCCGGAATCTGTGCACGTTGTGAATGTGCTCCAAAGTTGCTTGTTTCAAAGCTTGCAATGGCGCTCCAACTTTCTTTCTGATTCCTGGAATTGTCAGCTGCACTTGCGGCCGGTGCGGACACCACAATGGATCTGACAATTGTGTAGCGGGCGTTAATTCTGATGGCAAGTAGGACTGATGTCTTACAATAGTTATAGCAAAAGTTGAAAGTGGCTTTTTTGCTGGCAAGCAAGCAAGTTGGTGCGAGGGAATGCGAGTCAGGTGTCGGATGTGTGCTCTCAGGACATCCGTATCAATGTAGACTGTCAAAGGAGCGTCTCCCGCTATGGCCACTGTCGCAATCGATGGCGTAGTTTCGGGAAGACCGAGACAAGTCCTGAGTGCTTGGGCTTGCGCGCTCTGGAGTTTGCGAATATTCGTAGTGCAAGTACTTGCTGGTACAGGTAAGCTGTACCGCAGGAAGCCCAAAAACAGTGCTTTATATAGTTGCAACATTGACGGTACTGTTGTGCCCCAGGACTTCCCGCCGAGAAACACAAGAAGGTCTACAATGGCGGCCAAACGCTTTGTCATGTACGAGATGTGAGGGCTCCAAGACAAGTCTCTATCAATGATGACGCCAAAAAATCGGTGCGTTCGTCTATATCGTATAATTTGGTCATTAATCCGCAAAGCATACGGGGCCATCGCATACGCAAAGCATACGGGGCCATCGTTCACCGAGGAAACAGTGCAAAAAAACCACATGCATTGTCTATGGCATAAATATAGGGAGAAGGAATATACGGAGAAGCGGCATCCCGTTTCTCAACGGAAGAAATTTCTCCTGTTTTCGTTCTTTCTACGAGAATGTAGACTCTTTTGAAGCGTTTACTATCACACATGTCATCCATCCTAAAACAGGCGTGCAGCAATTTTTATTCAACCCCTTAGTGAAAGACACGTCAAACCGTGCCTGCGTATTGCCAGTAACATTGCGCAGTTTAAAAAAAATATAACACATTAGGTTTGCTAGCGAACATGTTTTGATAGACATACATATATTAAAACAGACATATAACGTTTTTAGCGCTTCTAGTCACGTTAAATGTAGACTTTCATACACTAATTACTAGAGGTAACTATGACGCTAGTGTCTACAGGAGTTGCAATCGGGGCTCCAAGGTTTTGTAATCCAAGGAAGGGCTCCAAGGAAACGGCTCCAAGGTTTTGTAAATTCATTTCCAACGAAGTATTGTGTAACAAATAAATAAACTATAGTGAAATTGTCCGACGACAGTATTTGAGAACAGTATTTCTATAACAGCAGCGCAACATTGAAGCCCTTACGCCACAGACGCATGCATCGACAAGCGGCATAGAACGATTTTATGAATTTCTTGCTGGCAAGCCAGCATGTTTAGACGCTTGGCGTGTTTCAGTTTCGCCACCTCGACAAGTCTAGCCGCGGAAATTACTAGCGACTGTGCGCGTTCGCGGAGTATTCTACATTATGAAATATATAAATCGCTCTGAAATGTACGACACTGAAGGCATATAAAGCGTAATAAGGAAAGCCACAACAACGTCTGAATTTAAAAGTACGGAAATCAGATGATTCCATGTACTTCGCATCATTCCCATGGTGGCTGAACGATGGCAGCGCCTGAGTTCCCTCTAATAGTTATTGTTTTAAACTCTATGCCGCTAACACCTTCATTGTTAGACTTAATGGCTGTCTCATAAGTCTTTTCTTTCCTCACAGAGCTACGGAAGACATGGTGATTGGCGACTTCTTCATCCCGAAGGGAACAGTCGTTCTTCCTAACATTTGGGCAGTTCACCACGACCCCACATTGTGGAAGAATCCGAATAATTTCGATCCGCACCGTTTCTTGAATGAAGATGGCACCAGTATTCGAAGCAAGCCAGAATATTTGATTCCATTTTCTATCGGTAAGATATCCTTGATATTTTACAAAGTAACCAGGGGCAGCCGACATAAGCGAGTTTATCCTGGGGAAGCGTTGACACAATCAGTACAGAACACACAAACTTGGCCCTAAGTGCCAAATTTGTCGGGCGCTTCATTGCTTTCACGGCACATATTTTCGTATTGTTTGCCATATCTTATGTTATCTGCAAGGTGGCTATTCAGAAGTGATGGTTTATCTCGCAGTACGCGTTCATAGCTTTCCCATTCTTTTGTATAATTTAGAAATATTCCGCTGCTCTTGCAACTATTCTAAAACACACTTTCTGGAAATACTGGCTCGGTAAAGGGAAGACGCAGCCTGTTATCAAGCAACCGCGCTGTCAAATGCATCAAAATGCTAAACAGTTAAAAAAAATTCAACATTCCTAAATAATATACAGTTCCAACGAATATTAGCGCTACAGATTTACCACACCAACATGGGACAGCACGATGTGCAATGGTGAAGGCGAAAGCGTTTAGCACAGGCCGCAAATTTACATTTTGCGGAAGCGCGGCCATGACACAGGGTTCGCCCGACGCTAGATAACATGTCTGGAGCAGCCATCACGCGGTGCTGGTTATAGCAGTGACGGGTGAAGACGTTCTTATAATTAGAGACAAGTGTGTCACCATTAGTCATGATGGTTTCGTGCAGGTGGTTGCGTTTAGTGTACTATTTCATCGAAGCCTTTTTCGAGCATGCTATTCTGAGGGACATTCATTGCATGCAAAAAATATTTGTTCTAGCGTTATGCAGTGAACATGCGATTACACTTTCAAGGGTAGCAGAAGCAAAGCCTTCTGGCAAAAAAAAAAAAATTACACCCAGAGTATATATACCATAGGAACTGCATTCACTACTCGCAGTTTCGCAATTACTAGATCTCTCTGGCATTCCGCAATTTCTCTTTTAACAGCCTCTTCTTGCAGACTCTTTCATATCAAAGGGCAAATTCGTGTGCCTGAAAAGGAAATATCTCAAAAATAGGTTATTTCGATAAAAATTGACTCGCCATTCCGACTCTTCGAAAATCTACGACCAGCGAAGCTGTTAGAAAACCACCTAAATGCCGTCGATGGGGATATGAAATGTTTTATTGCTCTGCCTAGCCTTATCACGACACCGCCGTTGAGCGTTACTTTTCGACGCTCTTCGTATACAGACTGCTCTTCGGAAGTCTTTGCTTGGTCTACCCATAGTGGTCTTGCAATGAACTGAATGAGTTGCTAGGTAGGTCTCCCTTTTATGTATGAGGTCGTGTGAATTCACTCAATGATTCTTATGCTGTTGTTACACCTTTCCACTAGAACAGCTTATGAAAAGGTATTTTTTACCAGCAAACACGCGCAGGGAGAAGGAACGTGCCTCACGTTGTTCACAGGCGCCTTATCATCCACCATGCGGTTTTGACGCTTGTGGGGTACTTTCCTTTATTGAAATGAATTCGTAGCTGTCTGTTGTATGCCTCATTTCAAAGGAGATATGCACTCTTTCCGGTCCATTTTTTTGCTGACGGACACGAAAATTGCTACCAACAAGAGGCTACCAGGTTCGCGTTAAAAATGACGCCACTTTTGTTCTGAACAGGGCTTAACTTGATCACTCATCCTCTTAAACCTTGCACCTACTGCTGAGTGATATTTTGGCTTCTACTATCTTGAAGCAGTGGTAAAGAAGAACGATTGCAACCAATTACTATTTACAAGATTCCAATTTATTCCTCTTGTATTTCTTGTAGAGCTGACCGCATGTTAAAATAATTAATCTTTATGTAATTCAAGGCGCTCACACAAGAGGTCGTAAGTGAGCGGTCGATGCAGTTTTCAGCTATTAAAATGAAGCGTGTGAAGCACAGAAGCAACTAAACATAAGAAATAATGGGCTAAATTTATTGTTTTTCATTTCAGAGGTAGAAATAAACATTAAAGTTGAATCGATTCAATGTTGATAGCATTGCAAACAATAGCTATATAAGCGTCTCTTACCACATTGACGCTAGTACTTGTTTATATTATATCGGGTGACCGCCTTTCACCGTCTAACAAAGGTTATCGCTCAGCGCAGGATGCGCCCGCACCTATGAGATGTTTCTCGAGTGTTATCGATGCTTCTATTCACTGTCTGTTCCCATCGAACCTTGTGTAATCTGATTGCATGTATGCGCGAAACGAATTGTGTAATACTTTCTAGAAGACACGTTGCTGTCAGCGATTATTCTGAAACTTTGCGTGACTGATATATAAAAGCCAGGGCGCTTGCTCCGCAGATCATATTTCCACGATCACCGACAGTGTTTGCCGCTTTTGCTGTGCATTGAGCGCAACTTGCTTTTGTGGTCAAAACTTGACCCAATAAAAGTTAGTTTCGTCATTCACGGTTTTTCTGCTTTCTTCACCGTCACAATCACGTGACAATATCATACTATCTAGTAATGCACGCATACACACATTTCTATAAGCTTAATATACATATACATATGCTTAAGTTTATCGATTTTCGCAACAGCTTTCAATACGGTGACGCCTGCCCCATTCATAGGCGGCCATATCGTGTCTCCGCAACAGAAAGGGCCATCAGACAAAAAGAGGTACACAAGACGATGGACAAGGACATTATTGAACCTTCAAGTAGTCAGTGGGTATCACCAGTTGTCTTAGTAAAAAAGAAAGACAACTCGTGACGCTTCTGCGTTGACTACCGTCACCTCAACAGGATAACAGGACGGATGTTAATCCCCTGCCTCGCATTGATGACGCTCTTGACTGACTTCACGGATCCCAATAGCTTTCATCATTCGACCTCCGCTCTGGCTATCGGCAGATTAGCGTCGATGAGATGGACCACGAGAAAACCGCCTTCTTCACGCCGGACGGTCTGTACCAATTTAAAGCCATGCCCTTTGGATTATACAATGCGCCAGCTACATTCGAGCGCATGATGGACTCTCTCTTGCGCGGCTTGAAGTGATCTACATGCCTCTGTTACCTCGACGATGTGATTCTGTTTTCGCTGAACATTGAGAGCCATCTGCGGCGCCTCACAACCATACTCTCCATGTTTCGCAGGGCTGGCCTTCAGCTAAACTCGTCCAAGTGCCATTTCGGTCGCCGCGAAATTAACATGCTCGGCCATCTCGTAAACGCCGCCAGAATCCAACCTGATCCACAGAAAGTTCACGCCGTGCAAAAGTTTCCTGTACCTTGTTCAACAAACGATGTCCGTAGCTTTCGGGGCTTGGGCTCTTATTTCCGGCGATTTGTGAAAAATTTTGCCGACATAGTTCACCTTCTCACTGACCTTCTTAACAAAGACGTCTCTTTCTCTTGGCGACCGCTGCAGGAGAAAGCGTTCTCTACCCTGATTGAGCCGCTTACAACTTCCCCAATTCTGTCAGACTTTGACCCTTCTGCGCCCTCTGAAGTACGAACTGACGCGAGTGGTCATAGTATCGGCGCTGTCCTCGCTCAGCGTCAACAGGGCCAAGACCGTGTCATCGCTTACGCTAGCCGCCTTCTTTCCACGCCCGAGCGAAATTACTCCATTACTGAGAGAGAATGTCTCGCGCTCGTATGGGCGGTCTCGATATTTCGGCCGCACCTTTTCGGTCGGAGCTTCTGCGTCGTGACCGATCATCACGCTCTCTGCTGGCTTTCCTCTTTGAAGAACCCAACTGGAAGACTTGCACGTTGGACCTTGCGTCTACAAGAATATACATTTTCTATTATGTATAAGTCAGGGCGCCTGCATAAAGACGCTGACTGCCTGTCCCGCAATCCCGTGGATCAACCGGACGATACCGATGCAGACTCGGACATCAGTGTTCTATCCCTCTCCGGCTTCCTCCATATTGGCGATGAGAAGCGATAAGATCATGTTCTTCGAACACTTATGGAACGCCTAAGCTTCTCGCCCGATGACCCGTCCCTCCGGATGTTCACCTTGCGCGATGGAACTTTATGCCGTCGTAGCGTTCGTCCTGACGGCCCGGAGCTCCTCCTAGTCGTTCCCAAGCACCTTCGACTAGCCGTGCTCCAGCAACTTCACGACGCTCCTACTGCTGGACGTCTGGGCATCACTCGTACATACGACCGCCTGCGGCGACGCTTCTTCTGGCCCGGCATTCATCGCTCTGTGCGCCGTTATGTCGCTTCTTGCGACCTGTGTCAGCGCCGAAAGATGCCTGCTATGCCCCGCTGGTTTGCTGCAACCAATTGATATCCCTACAGAGCCCTTCTTCCGTGTGGGCCTAGACCTCCTTGGCCCCTTTCCAATTTCCATCAAAGGAAACAAATGGATTGCTGTAGCAACCGATTATGCCACGAGATATGCCATCGCACGAGCGCCACCAACCAGCTGCGCTACAGATGTCGCCGACTTCTTACTATACGACGTCATCCTGCACCACGGCGCCCCTCATCAGTTGCTCACGGATCGCGGCCGCTACTTTCTATGGAAGGTCGTCGATTATCTGCTCCGCTCCTGTTCTACAGAACACCAGATTGCTACCGCGTACGACCCTCAAACGAACGGCCTCACCGAGCGACTCAACCGTACGCTAACTGAAATGCTGGCCATGTACGTTTTCGACGATCACCGCGACTGGGACGTCGCTTTACCATACATCACTTTCGCATACAACTCGTCCCGTCACGACACTGCCGGATTTTCACCATTTTACCTGTTGCATGGCCGCGACCCCACCTTGCCCTTTGACACGTTGCTATCTTTCGCAGTACAATTACCCAGCCCTGGTTACGCTCGTCTGCTACAGCTGGGGGTATACAACACGCTTGAGGAAATCGTGGATGCGCAAAGAACCTCTCAACTCGAACGCATGTCTCTGACAGCCACGGGCCGGTACCATCCTGCAGAAACTCGGCTTCAACTACCACGTCCAACACGGTCTGAAACAGGTCATTCCAACCGACCTCAGTGACACGCTGATTGTCGCCCCTATACCTCGAAACATGCACCCCGAATGTAATCGGGGCTTACGCCAGGCCCATGCCAAGGCACTGCTGCGCTCCTTGGGTGGAAAGATGACTGCGCGCTCTGTAGACGTCACAGAATACACACGAGAACACCGGTTCACGGCGGTAGTCGTAGACGCTAGCTCCCGGCTTACGCACGCGTGTATTCTCGCAACAGAATACCCCGAAACAGCGGAAGAGGTAGCGATTGCGCTTGCGCTTACCGACCCCCTCTGCGAGGTAGTCTTTAGCGACTCACAATCCGCAGTTCGCAACTGCGCGCGGTGACGCATGTCCTCCGATGCTCTCCAGATTCTAAGGAAAGCTGGTCGACAGCACTTCGATAACACCGCGATAATATGGTTTCCAGCGCACGTCGCCACCCCCACCGATGAGGGCCTCATTAACTTGAACGAGGTTGCACACCGCTCTGCGCGAGAACTGACCCGCCGCGCAGAATCGGAGACCGCCTCTTCGAGTTCGGAACTCCTGGCTCAAAACACGCGAGAACGCCTGGTGAGGTAAAATGACATCACCAAGCACTACCAGCTAGGCAGGCGGTTGCTGCCCCCACCTCACCCCAGGCTGAAACGTCACCAGGCAGTCATCTGGCGACAATTCCAAACACAAACATTTCCCAGTCCAGTGCGATTGCAGCACATTTTCCCCACGCAATACCCGACTGTTCTCTGCAAATTATATCAGGAAACTAGAGCGACGCTGTCACACATGTTGTGGGAGTGTCGGGCTACATCAGCTATACAATGGCAGTAGCTCCCGAGGCTCTCGCGTCGAAGTGGGCCACCGCTCTGCGCAGCTCCAGCCCCAAGACACAAGAGTGGGCAGTCCAGCAAGCCCGAGAGGCGGCGAGGAGGCAACGCCTCGAAGTCACCTCATGGCAGACCTGAGCCCGGGTCGTCAAATTTGCCGGATTCAAAATAAAGTTGTTTCCATCCGTCCATGCTATTTACTTAGCGGCGCAGGCCCGAGAAGTCGCCCGTCATCGCCTCACAGTCTTGCAAGCTTCTCAAAAGCGACGCTACGACCTTCGGCACCGAGACTTCCATTTTTCATCTGGTTCCCTCGTCCTTCTCTGGACGCCTTCACGTCGCGTCGGCTTGTCGGAAAAACTACTTTCCCGTTATTCCCCGTTCCCCGCTATTCCCGGATCCCGTTATTCCCGGATCCCGTTATTCCCGGATCCCGTTATTCTGGTCCGTACCAGATCTTACGCCAACTGTCCGACGTGACGTACGAGATCGCCCCAGTCGGTCAGCCTTCAGTGCCTCTCGACGTCACCAGCGATGTTGTTCGCGTCGCCAGGCTGAAGTTCTATGTCCCCCATTAAGTGAGTCTTTATAACTGGCACCGGGAGGGAGCTACCCCGCCGGGAGGGTGATGTTACGGTGAAAGGAAGGAAGATGTTGGATTGGACGAGAGGAAGGCGAAGTCTGGCAGTTGCCTGAACGCCATTAACCTCAGTTGTAAATATACATTATTCTAGACTCGTGGGCCTGCTTTCTTCCTGCAAGAATATGTATCTCCAAGCCTCCTTCTTTTCTTTTTACCGCCTGACTTCAGGTACCTCAAGTCGGCCCTGTTGATACTGCATGCGTATCCAATGCACATGTTAGAATTTATGTGAAGAGAACCTTTGTTCAAAGATTATGCTTAATTTTTGCTATAGAAAGAATTTGGTTTGGTTGGGCTTGGTAAGTTTTATGTAAAAGTAGCAGGTGGACATGCCCAATCTGGAGCATTCGCCAATACCGGGAAAACACCCACTGGCACGTACTGAATGCTAATTGAAATAAAGATGCAGTATGTCTAAGGACTCAGAAACATTATTCCCCATTCCATGAACAGATTAGTTTACTTTAGGGGTGCGTTGTGAGGAAACACTTTATGCTCAGGTTTTCAGAAGAAATGAATTATTTTATTAGTAAACGGAAAACATTGGTACTAGGTCTCTGCTTCTATTCGGCGGCCCGCAGCACGTTGTTATACCAAGTGTTCTAGGTCGGGAATGAACGGCCACAAACTAAAGAAGAAAGCGGCAATAAGGAGGGGGGAGGGAGCGAATGAAAGCTATATTTCCAACAGAGAAATTGTTTTTGTTACCCTTCCCATTTCTGTTTTTAATTTTGCGCTTGTCGTTACGCTTTGACGTTTTCCCGAACTACAGGAAGGTTATTCGCCGTGCCAAGTTGGGCAATTTTTCATGCTTAATAGAAAGGATGGGCAGCGTTATGCTGCGTCAAGGGCCGCAAAACATTCCTTTCCAGATTCTCGCAACGTTGCAATGCTGATTTGCACGGTGTGACGAAATTTCGCGACAACGTATAAGTATTTAAAAGAATGCAATAGAGAAGTAATGAATCACGGGAGGCTGAGAAGTTATTCCTTGAGAACTATTTCTCCTAAATTCTTCGTAACCGCTCATTGTATCTTAATAAAACAGAAACTAAATGTAAAGATAAGTTTTTGTCAGAATTTCACTCTAGAACCGCATAGCGTCTACGGCAGAATAAGTTCAAACAAATACAAGTCTTTCTACTTATGTTAGAGCTGTTGTGGCTGTATACCAGTTGTTCGAAATTGCCAAGTCTAGTCAATGGCTTTGTTTTAATCTATTTTAGTTTCTTTGTGCCGACACAACACTAACTAGAGCCGAGCAGACGCTGTCAAATTACGTCATGCCACGGCGTGTTGGTGCCGAAATTTCAAGGGGCCATCGTTACTCCTATTTTTCCTCGCCTTGATATTGACCTAGTAAGCGTCTTCTCAAACTAAGAGTGTCATGCATTGGCATTATAGGAGAGTAATTTACTAGTAGAGCTCCAATTATATTACTATTCTCAATTTAACTGATTTTCGTGCCTTCAATAACATTTATTCATGCGGTTATGCAGGCCGTCGAGCGTGCCCAGGAGAGACGTTCGCCACGATGGAGATCTTCTTGCTGCTGTCGCTTCTCGTCCAAAAATACCGCATTGTGTCAGAGCACCCAATGGAGTACAATTGCGATGCAACGGAGATTCCTTGGCAATGCCTGAATAATATGAAACTGCGCTTTCTGCCTCGAGAAGTTCGTCATTCCTAAATCATCCGTTATAAAGTGCTATTACTACGTCGAAACACTATTATGTATCACTCCCTTTTGGAAACAGAGGGTTTCGACTATCTTCTCAAACGCAAGAGCTCTCCGGTTTTCTTGGATATGTTAGGGCCGTTATTGTAATATGATCTGCCCAAATGAAAGGAGCTCTTTTGCAGGTGAGCTTAAGACCAATTTACATTCGTCATGGTTTTTCGCTCTTGGTAAAAATAAAGATGTGTTATGCAATTTGTCATATTTATTCTTGTTCTTTCACTTGCCTTGGATTAGGATAATAGAGTAATGCTTCATGCACCGAACTAAGGCTTGGTTCACTCTAGAAAGCCGGGGTTGTTGTGTGAAACAAGATAAGTTAGAATTGACAGTAATTCTCGACGCTTTTTTCACTGTGTCAATGTTGTTTAAGACGGCACATAGTAATTGATTGGAATAGAAATTGGACAAGTTTTCTCTACTGAAGCCATGTGTATTGCCTGCACTTACATTTTAATATTGACTTTTTTATGTCCATTTCATAACTTCATAGAAAACATTTAACGTGACCCCACGGGACTCCACAGAGGCGTTTTGCTACATTTCCAAATAAGTTCGGCTCATTCACCATCGCGCCTGAGAAAGAGACGGATGGAGAGAGCGACTGTTTCTTGCATAGCGCTTCACCTTTCCGGTGTAGTAATAGGAACAGAGGTTAAGCATGTTTGCTTAACATGGGAAGTAAATACCTCTACGGGCAAAAGTATATCACATAATTTGCTAGTTTGCACCCGAGCTGTAAATACCTTGTGATGAAAAGGAGGGACACTACCAACTGAAGATGATGCCCACCACTGACAGCAGTAGCATCGTGAGTGCTTCATGCAAGATGTCGCTAAAGTTACGGTTGAGAGAGCTGCCCGTTGTGACTGCTCAAGCCGCCTTTTCCGGTCAATGAGCCTCATTTCATTTGATCTAGGCGCTGGGACTAACTGCCAAGCTTTCACCCGGAATTTCCACACCCATACTCTACGACACGGTATGCCTGAAGACGCAACCACACCCCCGTCATTGACACCCCCGCCGTTGCACTCGTTCAACCCGTCATCTGCTCAGGAGTGCCTTACGAGAGGGTTGCAGTGGTCTTCAGCGGAACCGATGATATTAATGTGGAACCTGACTATTGTATTACGGCAGGGTGAGCATTCACGAGCGTCGGGATGACGCCACTAAACTCAACAACGTCGTCGTCTGCGTTTCTCATGCGCCTAACCTGTGGTTTAAGAACCACCGCGCATTCTCTCCAACCAGGTCCGCTTTAAGGCCGCCTTCATATAAGTGTTTGGGCGCCCTGCCGAACGTTATTTGTGCGCTGTACAGCGTTTGCGCGTCCCGCCACACCAGCCGAGGCAATCGTTGGCAAGTTATGTTCAAGACGTTTTCGACCTGTAGAATAGCGTTCATGCATCCATGCCCTAAATCTAATTAAATTGAACACTTAATAAATGTATTGACCACGACATCGTTGAAATGCTGCTTGGTGAAAACCGCAGCAGCATAGCGGAGCTCATCCACTTGTGTCAGAGCTACCACGACCTCCTGAAAGAGTGGGTGTTTATTCGTCGCCTGGTTACAAATGACGGGAACCTCGCAGGCCTTGACTTCTTCTCGGACCAGTCGACACTACTGCCATAGAATAAGGTATTGATACGCGAGCAAATAGCTAGGCAGCTTTCACTGGAGCAGATTGTTCAGCAGCAGCATAAGCCCCGTCCTACTCCTTACCCATCACCCACTATTTGGCAGGTGATCGAATCATAAATACGCTATCGTTGTCGTAAGGCCTCGAACGCTCCTTCCTTATACACTGAATCAACCAATGCAGGCGCAGACTTCCCCGTGCCCGTCGCGCCGGCCCCATACCCGCAAACTCTTGGCGCACTCTGGACGACAAACCAATTTGCTTTGCTTGTAGTGGCCATGGGCATATCGCGCAATACTATTACCAGCGTTTTCGGTTCATTGTCTCATATGGCTATCAACAGACGACTGACTATACCTATGAACAACCATTGCACTACACCACAGGATCACCTCCGAGCGCTCCTGGTCCTCATTCGTCCACCTACCGACGTATCCCTCACCAGGTCGAAGCCCTCTCCCGAATTTGTCGTCATCCTCCCCTGCATACAGAAGTGGAAAACTAAATGCCGAAGTTCAACAGGCAGTAACTGAGCAGGTGTCACCACGTCCATGTTATCACTTTTCTCCGTCAAAAGCCATAGTTACTTCTGTCGAAGGTGTCTCAGCTATTCCCCATGTGGATGATAGAGCTAACGTTTATGTTGTGGATGAAAGACTTCATCGCTGCATCCGGAAAGTCACGACGCGAGTTCCTGGCTTAACCCTCCGTATCGCAACAGCGCAGCATGTTCACCTTGTAGGGCCCGAGTTGTAATTCAGGACGTTAATTATTTATTTATTTATTCATTTGTTTATTTTCAATACTGCCACTCTCAGTTGAAAGCAAAGCAGGTGGGCATTACAAAGAAAATCACGTTTGAAAAGAAACAGAAAGGAAAAACAATAAATCGAAGGCAATATATATGGTCTAAGTAGTTTTTCAATCAAAAACATCAATATTACAAAAGAATTTAAGAATGCACAATCAAGCACAATGTGAAAAAAATTTAAATTAAAAATATTATTTGAGAGAAAAAAAGAGAAAAAAGGAAGCTTCTATACAGAGCATTTAAGCCAAAGATCACCCACAAATTTAAATTAACATTTCGAAATCATGCATGCTGCGCACACATTATGAAGCACAACCACGAGGAGGGTTTACAACGACTTTTCCAAGCAGAGAGAATCAACACCGTATCGATCATGTGCAATGTGCAAACACCACAAAATAATACTGCAAACAAGAAAGAAAAGCACAACCAGGCACAGGATTACAATCTGTTACAAAATTGGGAATGGAATAAGAAAGCAAGCAAGTGACAGTACAAGAACAAAATTATTTGCAATAGCATAAGCAATCGCTTACACCGAGACAACCGGCACACATTTCAACGGTCATCACCAGCAAATATTAGGAAAGCAAATACATTGCAGAAGTGCAGGAATCTAAGAAAAGGGAACCAGCGTTCTAATGAGAAAGAGTGCGTGGCAATGGCGATGGTACTAAAGGTTAGATGCATGTTATAACTTTGCAGTGCAAGCGAAGACTGTTTCGGCGTTTGTGACATCGGGATTTAACCGATTCCATTCGCGTATCGTAACTGGAAAAAACGATTGCCCAAACGAGTCATTGAAAGAATATTCAATTAATGTCTATTTATGCTTATGACGAGTCGGGCGCGACTGTGAAAATGCGATATACTAGACATAGCTATCTGATGGATGTCATGCAGCAGTCGGTACAAAAGCTTGAGACGTGCCTGCTTTGCCCTTGTGGATAGAGTCCTAATGCCCGAAGAAGCTAGAAGGTTAGTGGGAGGGTCCGTGTGTTTACACTTGTTATACACAAATCTTATGGCTTTGCGCTGCACTGACTCCAATTTTGTTATACTAGTTAGGTAATGAAGGAACCAAACTGTGTTAGCACATTCTAACACTGCTCTTACGAATGTCGTGTACGCTGGTAGCTTTGCGAACGCGGGTGCCATTCTTAAACATCTTTTTACATAGAACAGCTGGCTTAGTGCGGCTTCCGTAGTGTTGGCAACGTGTGTTTCGCATCTGAGGTCAGACGTCAACGTAACGACTAAATACTTATGTAATTCCACATTTGCTAGTGGTTTACCATTACTAGTGGAAGTAACTTGGGACAGGTTCCGTTTACGTGTTACGCCAATGGTTACGGATTTCTTTACATTAATGGAGATTTGCCATTTAGCGCACCAGTCTACTAATGTATTAAGGGATGCATTGAGTTCATGGTGGTCTGTGATGCTGTGAATTTTTTTATAAATGATGCAGTCGTGTGCGAAAAGCTCGATGCTACAGTAAATGTTGTCTGTAATATCATTTATAGAGATTAAAAATAATAGTGGTCCCAAGACGGAACTTTGAGGAACTCCTGGAATTACAGGAACTGTTTCTGATTCAACACCTTCGAAAAACACGAACTGTGAGCGGTTTGTTAAAAATATTTTATCCATGAAAGAACGGGTCCCTCTCCAAATACACTTCTTAGTTTTGCGATTAATTTAATGTGACTTACGCAATCAAAGGCCTTTGGTAAAACAAGTAAAATTGTCCATTTGGTGGCGATTATTAATATTAAGTGCAAGGTCATGAACTACCTCGGTTAGCTGGATGATAGTCGACAAACCGCTACAAAAGCCATGCTGATTAGGGGACAACATCCTTAGTTTGTCAAGAAAAACGGTTATGTGTTTTAGGATAATGTGTTCGAATAACTTACAGGACGTGCTAGTAAAAGATATCCGACGGTAATTTGGTACTGAAAACTGATGTCCAGATTTGTGAATGGGTATTATTTTTGCAATTTTCCAGACGTCTGGTAGTTCAGACAAAGTTGGTGATTTGCGGAAAATTAGCCCAAGATACTTACTACTCAATTCCGCATATTTTCTAAGGAACTCGTTTGGAAAATCGTCTGGCCCACTGGATTTCTTAGGGTCGAAGTTAAGCAGTACGTTGAGTATTCCTGCATCGGTGACTTCTGCTTGAAAGACCAAAGGATAAAATGGGAGGGATGATACCGTTATCTGTGGTGAAAACTCAGCGGAAAAAATTGGTGTATGCATTAGCTTTTGGCTCGCTTTCCTTGGGACGCGTGTGCGACGCCGTAGAATTATTACTGCGAAGGTGCCTCCAAAACCTGTCAGGATTGCTTTTAATAAAACTAGGAAGGGTGACGCTGAAGTAGTATTGTTTGGCATTTCTTGCTTTCTGTCTGAACTCTGCTTTGCCGCAGTGTAGTTTGTGCCGAATGGAAGACTCTCAGTTTGTGTTTTTCGCCACCCTGCGCAGCCTTTTTATTCTTCGTTTTGCCTGAATCACTTCACGTGTTATCCAAGGATTGTTCACTGCTGATTTCGTCAGTTTCGTTGATATGAAGTTAGTAATACAGTGGATAACAGCAGATAAGAGCAGATCTGAACCTGAGCCAAAGTAGATTTGTATCACTGGCTGTGTCGGAAGCTAGTTGTGAAAATAATTCAAACTCGTGTGCTAGATACTGTCATCGTCTGCCCTTTTAGCATCAATTACAGTTGATCCACGCTGTTGATCTGCAAAGCTAAAGCCAAGCGGCAGCAAGCAGATAAGTATGCTATGGTCAAATATGCCCTCAACTACATCAGTCCGAACCTGGTCTATTGGAAAGTGCTGACTAATAAGTATCAAGTCAAGTACATTTTTAGTTGTATTATGTGTGCGCGTTGGAGATGATAAAATTTGGTGAAGGTTAAGTGCTACATTAGGTCTATCACTGCGTCCGCCGCAACCGAAGTGTGGTTAAGTGTAGTCCAATCAATCTCTGGAATGTAATCTCCCATTAGCAGGACATGAGAATGGCGTACGCGATATTGCATGGAGTCTTGAATTGTGATGCACTGGTAACCTGATGACTGGCTTCGGTAAATGCAACCCACAAATATCGGGGTGCCATCACAAAGAAGCCGGCAGATAACGGCCTCGGTGTCTGTCACAACGGGAAGGTATACATATGAAAGGCAATTTTTTAATGAGTAAAGCGGCGCCACCACCAGGAAAGGGCGGTCTTTACGAATAATGACATAATTGGCAGGAATACGGTCATGATCAAATATATCAGGAGAAAGCCATCTTTCCCTAACCCCTACTACATCAGGATAATGTTCCAGTAGGAGACTTTTATGAGCTTCTATTTTGTTCAGAACGCTTCCCACGTTAACATTTAAAATGGTTAGGGCTTCAATTTTAGTTGTTGACGAGTTTGGCGAATTTGCGGCCTTAGTGGTACCTCGTCTTCTTTTTTTTGAAGAGGGACCTTGCCGTTCTTTTCATCGTCCCTAAAGAAGGCTCGAATGTTAATGAACAGTTTATCAAATGCTAGCGATACTTTATCGTTCTTCTCGCGGTTTTCTTTTGCGCTATTCCACAGCTTCCTTCTAATGTCTCTGAATTTGGTGAAAAATCTTCTCCGATTGAGAAGTTGGTGTTTTTCAGTTTATAACCGTATGCACATCATTAAGTTCATTCTACTCTAACGACAGAAAGGCATCAACGACGGCGAGCTGGCAAAAGTAGAACTTTCTCTTTTTGGCGACTTCTGTTTAGACGATTCTCCCGAACGTCACCGTAAATTAGTGGCCGCTAAAATACCGAGATTCCCCCTCACGCCACTCATGTTTTAACTATGTCCTGCGGAAGCACTTCTGAAGCAACGGCTTTGTTCACCCCTCCTGAGACATTCATCGCGGAAAATACTGTACTGCTCCGCTTTGTGACCCCTGATTTCTCGGCCGGTGTCTGCCATATTTTTGTGTGCAATGTTTTGTCAGCTCGGCTCACATTGCCCCGTGGCCAAGGCAACGCAGGCGCAATGGCTCCTAGGGGGAAGCGCAGTTAGTCAGCACATGCAAACAGGAGTGCAACTGCACGAGGAAGAAGGCTGCGCAAGACGGTGACAGCAGGAACCATGTAGCCGTCAGCACTGCAGTGGAAAGGTAGATAGATATTCAAAAGATGTCCTAATTCCAGCGACTGCTGCTCAAAAGAAAACAAGCAGCTTCAAAATATATTAGTGTAATGACTAATGAATGCGCACCATTCATACACTTCGTAGAAAGGCACAGAAGAAAGCGGTTATGATAATCAAAGTTTCTGCTTCTAGCTTTCATAAAATCAATTTTGAGTGAGATGCTGAAAGCCGGTACTTGTGCCTAAGATTCGTGTTTCATAATACTTGATTTTACTTACGTTACACTAAACAGTATGTGAGAGCCAGATAAGAATTCTACGTTGTGAAGGGAAGAAATTGTATTTGCTAAGCAAAAACACTGTGCTCACAGACGTCTTGTCAGTCCTGTGGCTCAGAAGAGCACAGACACGTTCGCTCAGTAAATCTGTCATTTCAGCAGTAGTGCGTCATAGGAGCTTATTTTTAGTGAGCAGATTGTTGCTCATATGATGTTCGGCACCATTGTCCAGACAAGTGCATATAAACATGCTACATACACAATAATTTGATGGAAAAGCCAATTACCAAACTAACAAGATAGTGTGGAATCATATTTCAATGCAAGCTGCAATTTTGCTTGTTTGGAGGAATGACATTGTGCGTACTGATATATATACTCAAACGGAGTTACTACACGCGGCACAGCCTATATTACCCCTGAATTCATGTTGACACAATTCAACAACTAGTGTTGAATAATATCTGAAAATGTCTTCTTAACTCGAAAAGGCAGCAGTGCACAGATGAAAATTTTGTACTTGGAGCTAATGATATGAAGAAATGACATACACTACTTCAGATAAGTAGACAATTACGTTTGCCCTTAACATGGTGCAAGGTCGTCAGCATCGGGGAGCTGAGGTTTTGACAAATCATAGTGAGATTCACGCACTGTACCAAGTTTAGATAATTTTGATTTATAGTACGGTTTCTATAGCTGGATTGCTCTAATATTTCAGCCCCACTTCAGGCATTTTACTGTCAAGCAGGGACATCTTCAAAAGGACACTGAATGAAGAAGGCGAACAATACAAAATCACAAAGTCACAATGTGACGTCATGTGCCTTGTGGATTCTATCGCAGGTGCAGGTAAATCACAAGGATAACGAAGAAAACCGCGCGTAAGCAGCTGCGTCTACTTGCTGGAATGGACGCTAGCACTTAGCTGCAAACACAATGTGCGCCGCCGCACATTTCTGGCCCACACGACATAGGACAAATTCACGCTGCGGAGACATGCGGTTTTTTCAAGGCAACTTCGTAGGCCACACGATAAATACAGAAGGCATGGACGACAAAAGCGCAATCCGCGCACATTCGACATAGCAACACGAAAACAAGATGGATTACACGGGTGCAACCTGCGCCAAACAAGCACTCAATTCTCGTAGATTCGATGCTTTCTAACTGAATAAGTTACAATGCGCACGGAAACATCGCGCACTGCACATGTGTAGCTCTGAGGTCGTATCAATAATTTCTAATGCTACAGCAGAGGTTGAAGACAGGAACAAGTCATTTAAAGCAAAGTGATGGTGCAGGTAGCACGGGCAGTAGCGCAAGCCGTCGTGGATGGGCTTCAAAACAGCTGAAAGTAGCCGGCAAACTTTCCGGCAGGGAGCAGTGGCAGACTTGGCTCGCCAACCTCGACCAGGCACGGCGGACCGCTCAAGCCAGTGGTGTCCCGGACTTGGGGCTCCCCCTACTCGCCTTCCGCAACAATTTTTTTCTTCTTTTTTTAATAAGCGTCTTGACACACACACACACACACACACACACACACACACACACACACACACACACACACACATATATATATATATATATATATATATATATATATATATATATATATATATATATATATATATATTCAAATCACAGGGCATACTATACACGAATCTCGAAGGCCATTTTCTTGCGGCCTGCATGCGGTGGAAGCTACCGAAAATCAGAAATACGTCATAGGATTCCTTTCTGCGCTAAACTATAGCGCATAATACAGACTTGGCGATGGTTGTTATTGTGTTGCAACATCTGTATTTATGAGGTCGCAATAAGGCACAAAGCGAGTGTGCGCTGGTTATTATATTAAACATCACGGAGGCCGCAAGAACCTCTCAATTTTACAGGTAGCGTCACCCACCGCCCCGTTTCAAAGGGGATGCTCATAGCCATCATAGCATTCACAAGGTAAATATACCTGGCAGCGAAGCTTCCATAGTAGCCCATACGTTCGAAACATGGTGGTTGATCGGCGGTTCATGGGGCTTAGCGCCATCTGTATGTGGTGGGAACACTTCCCATGGAAGAAGAAATAATGTGACGCCTTATCCGTTAAAAGCAAAAGTGATGTCATTTTGTTTTGGAAGGCGCGAAATTTGTTTTGTTTGTCTGCCTTTGGAGCAATATGTGCAAATACCCCGCCATTTGACTTGATGGGCGTTTCGAGCTTTCAGCACGGAAAGCGATGCTGGAAAAGGCCAGCCGTACGGTTCTCGAAATCGCACCCCTGCAGAGAACACACTTTCTTTGGAAGCAGTGGAAAGCTTTAGGATTAGAGCGCTGATCCTATCGTCGGATGCCAAGCCCGTCGGCTAGCGCAGTGGCACGAAAACAACCACACAATTATGTGGCGGTCGTAACTGACTACTTTTGACTGAACAGGTTAAGAAGCGACGAAGCTACCAACGTCACGAAATTCAGACAAACTTCGACAAGCAAAAAAGGACAACTTGTCAGGGTGGCGTATTTAAACAGGTGAACTATATGCGCGCGCCTTTCTGCACATTTGAAGACGTGCATTGCATTGCGAGTGATAGCCGCTTCAACGCCCCCTGTAAGGATGGGCGCTGAAACGAGGTGTACTTATTAATAACACTAAATTAAATAACCTTGTTTTGTCATGTACAAGGATCGACATTTGGGCGAGCTGGTACTGGTTGAACATCTTGAAGGGGCAGCGCAGTAAGACGAACACAGAAATTGTATTGTTATAACTGGTCAAGTATATATAAAATTGACCAGGGATTTTATTTTCCTTCAATGAATCTAACTGTGTCTCACTTGAATTAAAAGAAAGCTTTTTTCTTTTCTAATGTTTGTTCCCTCCAAACATAGTCGTGCTTCAATCGCTGCTCCCGTAACCCCCCTTGCTGATGTAATGAACTGTGACTCATATGCGTGCACAAAAGTGCCAGAAGATAGCTTGCGCCTCGCTGCAAGCTCGCCGTATGCGTGGCGCGCCAGGCAAATGTTCACGAGCGACTTTCATGCCGTGGAGTGCCCTCCCTCTGTCCCTGGTTGTTGTGGAAAGTTCGGTGAACGTCGCAAACAAATAATGCATATTATTAGCTTTCCGCAGCTCGTCCACTACGCAACGGCATGCATGCGGGAATAACTTTGCAGCACGGACTTGGAGGACGCTTTTCGACCGCGCCTTACCATTTAAAAGGTGAGAAATCGTGCTTGCTAACTACACGCATGTTGTGCGTCCTTTTCGTATTTGCATAGCTCTGGGGAGTGCCTTGCGAACGTAGGAAACATAACTCCCACGACGACAGTTAAATCTGTGGTGATGCTTGCTGAGCGCTGGTTGACTTAATTTGGCGGCACAAATTTATTTGCTTAACGCTACATTCGAAATATTGATGAGCGCTTCCTTCTGATGAGCGATTAAGTTCGGCAACAATTGTGTTGGCTCTTTTCTGCTGAAGTTGCATAATAACGACTCATGTGCCTATTCGTCAATTCTTACTGATATGACGCTTTTTCTGTTAAATATGCTTCGACGTTGTAAATAATCTGTTTACGCGGTTGTCGGTTTGTGAGCAGTTATAGGGGAAAGTATAAACCGCATGCAATTGATCTTGCTCGCGACAGCGACCCGATGTATATGGATGTCGCGTTAGCTCGTTCCCTACAAGTCGTACCCCATGTGAGCAACAGCATTCAGCGGCGTCTCCCCGGTGTTGCCGGTATTAGGGCCGCAAATGTGCACCGAAAGTGGCGTGGCGCGGGCTTTGTTAATTTAAGATTCCGTGCTTTGCTGTAAGGAGCAGCGTAAAATATTTTTTGAAAGTCTTGCAGTAGGTTCTTAACCTAGCACGCATCAAAATAGTCGTCTGCTCGTTCCGTGCGACAATCCGTAGTACTTGACTGATGTACATACAGTTCCAGATTCGCGCTATCGTCTAGTCGTTCATAGCCCTACCGGGTGACGAGCGACGAATTCTAGATTTCTAGAACCAAGGGATCGAGACACAAGAACGAGGGATCTTCTGCGCGATGGCCCGTTTCGTCGCTCAAACAAAACTGTCGCTCGTCACCGTCAGCGCAAAGTCACTCTAATATGGTTTCGGCTAGAAGTAAGCAATCACTGCTTGCTACTACTACAGCTTACGTTTTATGACAAGGTGTGTTGACGTAACTTTGACGCAACTTAACATGACAAGGGAAAGCTGCTTTAACTAAGTGATGAAAAAAATGAATTATGACGCAAACATACATTTCTTTGTAATATATTGTTGCTGCATGTTTGTTCAAAATTTTACTGTCACGAAGGGATCCCTCTTACAATATTCACCACTGACTTCGGCCATGTGCTCTGTTCCCACCCTGCCGTGATGCAAACATTGTTTTCGTGACTATTTTTATGGTTCTCCTTGCATGGGCTCACAATGTGAGTTCTTTTAAGTGTCATTGTTGTAAGTTAGTGCAGAACTAATTTTGTAGTGGCGAGGCCGTGACCCTGCAGCACGGTGTGTAATCGGATGGTCTGCTCAGGTATGACTGAAGTGTATGTGTTTGCAAAAAATGGATCTCAGTATCATTCGTCGATAAGTTTCTGAACATATTGTTACGAATGATGTTTATTTACAGGGTGAACCGGGGTCCGAGATGGAAGCTACAGGCCAGGCCCAGCCGGCGCAGAGTACCCCGAGATCACGCACGCCCACTCTACTTCTTCTTTCTTTGCCTCGTCGCGCAGTGCTGCGACATTTTCCCCGGGGGCAGACGAAACTCGCTGAGTGAGTTAAAGGGACCTGTGATTGTACTGCTTTAGTCTGGCCACGTGAACAACTTGCGTCGCACGTGAACGCCGATTACTTGCCGTCAATTTGGCGACGACATAGTTCACATCACTCAAGTGGCTGAGAATAACGAATGGTCCGGTGTACGTGGCGAGAAACTTGCGGTACAATCCCTTTTTGCGAACAGGTGTCCACAACCAAACATAACCACCGGGAGTAAAGCAGACGGGGATATGCCGCGCATCATAGCGAACCTTGCTGTTGCCTTGTGAGGACAACGTCCTAAGATGCGCCAGTCGACGTGCTTCCTCAGCACGACACAGGGTTTGGGCGATGGAAGGATCTTCTTGGCACGATAAAGGCAGAATAGTGTCCAGAAAGCTCTGGGGAGCGCGTGCGTACAGCAAAAAGAACGGCGCATATCCAGTAACTTCGTGCTAGGCACTATTGTACGCGTACGTTACAAAAGCTAAGACTGCGTCCCAATTCTGGTGGTCAGCAGCGACATACATTGATAACATGTTGGTAAGGGTTCGATTCGTCCGCTCCATGAGGCCACTGGTTTGCGGAAGGTAAGGAGTGGAATGCCGATATGCAGAACCACAAAGCCGTAAAAGTTCTTCAACGACGGCGGCGGTGAATTACCGTCCACGGTCGCTGACGACAACCCGGGGAGCGCCGTGACGAAGTATGACGTGCTGCAACAAAAATAAAGAGACATCAGCTGCAGTGGCGGATGGAAGTGCCGCCGTTTCCGTGTAGCGAGTAAGATAATCTACGCATACTATATACCAGCGGTAGCCAGCTGACGTCTTTGGGAGCGGGCAAGCAAGTCGATGCCGACTTTTTCAAAGGGTTGCGTCGGTGGCCTAACTGGTTGTAAATAGCCTGCTGGGGCCGTCGTCGTTTGCTTGTGGCGCCAGCAAACAGTACAGCTGGCGACATACTGTTTCGTTGTTTTCCAGAGCTTGGGCCAGAAGACTCTCTGTCTAAGTCGGTGTAGTGTGCGTGCAAAGTCAAGGTGCCCGGACGTGATATCGTCATGCATGGAACGAAGGACACCAGGGCGCAGGTTTTCGGGCACAACTAGAAGCAATAGGGGACCATCCGCCGAGTTATTTTTTTGTACAGCAAACCCTTATGAAAAGTAAACGGTGTTGTTCCTGCTGGCTCACGTGCAGCTGCCCGTAGAGATTTCAAGGTAGGGTCGCAACGTGGCTTGCTCTCGAAGGTACGCAGGTCTGGAAAGTCGGAAGAGATGGAAAGTAGGTAGTCATCGAAGTCATCATCCTTAGCTTTAGTGTGAGGCGAAGAGAGACGGGATCGGCAATCAGCATCCGTGTGACAGCGCCCGCTCTTGTAGTTGACGGAAAAGCTGCACTCTTGAAGGCGCAAAGCGCAGCGGGCCAACCGACCAGACGTGTCACACAGCCCAACCAGCCAACAGAGTGAATTATCGTCAGTCACTATCGTGAATGCGCGGCCATGTAGATACGGACGGAACTTCTGAATGGCGAATACGACTGCTAGGCACACGAGTTCAGTAACGGTGTAGTTTGTCTCCGCTTTTGTAAGTGTCCGACTAGCGTAGGCAATTACATGCTCACGGCTATCGCAGAGTTGAACAAGCACAGCGCCAACACTCCCACCGCTGGCGTCGGTGTGCAGCTCAGTTGACGCCTCCGGATCAAGATGCCGCAGTACCCGTCCAGAAGTCAACAAAAATTTGAGCTGTTGAAACGCCGACTCGCCGTCAGCAGTCCACAAGTATGGGATGTCTTTGTGGAGGAGAGACGTGAGGGGAGAGGCAAGCTGTGCGAAATTCTTCATAAAGTGCCGGAAATATGAGCAAAGGCCCAAAAAGCTTCGCAGATCTTTCACCGTTTGTGGCTGTTGGAAGTCATGAACCACTGCTATCTTTTCAGGGTCTGGTCGTATGCCGTCTTGGTCGACCAGAAAGCCTAGTACGAGGGCTTGACGCTCACCGAAATGACATTTCTTCGAGTTTAAAATAAGGCTAGCTTGCTGGATACAGTCAAGAACAATCGACAGGCGCTGATTGTGCTCGTGAAATGTCCGGCCGTAGATAATGACGTCGTCTAAATAGCACATGCAAATTTCCCATTTGAGTCCGCGGAGCACGGTATCCATAAATCGCTCGAAGGTCGCTGGAGCGTTGCATAAGCCAAAGGGCATAACGTTGAACTCAATGAGACCGTCAGGTGTCACGAAGGCTGTCTTCTCCTTGTCTGAGGGGTGCATGGGGATTTGCCAGATCCTGACCGTAAATCAACAGAAGAGAAATACGACGCAGTGTGGAGGCAGTCGACGGCGTCATCTATTCGTGGTAGGGGGTACACGTCTTTATTTGTGACGGTGTTTAGGTGGCGATAGTCCACACAGAATCTCCATGAGTTGTCTTTTTTTCTTCA
Organism: Dermacentor variabilis; assembly: GCF_050947875.1. NCBI lineage: Eukaryota > Metazoa > Arthropoda > Arachnida > Ixodida > Ixodidae > Dermacentor > Dermacentor variabilis. The sequence continues at coordinate 46,204,686 of NC_134574.1, forward strand.
CTAGGATCACAGGAGCAGCCCAAGGGCTTCATGATTCCTGGATCACTCTTTTCTGTAACATTTCTTCGACCTGCTCGGCGATGACTTTTCTCTCTGAAGGTGAAACGCGGTAGGGTTTCTGACGAATTGGCGTTGCTTGCCCTGTATGGATGCGGTGTTGCACACGAGACGCCGGTGGTGTATGGGACGCTCGTTGGCCTTGAGCAAAATCAAACACTGTGGCGTAGCGAGCGAGCACAGCTTCCAGCTGACACTGCTCACTAGAAAACAGCGACTTGTTAATCATGCATTTAAAGTCAGTAGAATTATCATGGTTGGAATTGGGGTTGAATTTCTTTTCGGCAGTTGACGTTTCGACCGTTCCGACGCTGACAATGGGTTGTTCATCAAAACTTGCCAGTTTAAGTCCTAGCGGCAATGTTATGGATTGGGTTGAAACGTTCACGGTCCACAAACGAGTACAACCATCAGTGGTGACAACGAGGGAGCGAGGGACTATCGCATTTTTCTTGAGCGCATTCTTATAGTCGGGCTCGGCTAAACCACAACAAGAACCTGTACGAGGGCGAGAAGTATTCACAGGTACAAACATTGCAGTCTGAGGGGTAAAGTCACATCTTGTGACACGGAGAGAACGTCCGCGGCAACACTGGTTCTATCTGTCATTGAAGTTCGTGCGTCGCGGCGAAGAGAAATCGCGTCACTTCCACAATACAAAGTTGCCCCCCACTCACGCAAGAAATCAATTACTAAAATAATGTAATGCTTTGTACGTTCAAGCACAGTAAATTCACTTCGAAATGTCTGGTCCCCTATTGTAACTGAAACAGAACAGACCCCAAGTTGGCGTAACATTTCTCCACCAACTCCACGAAAGGTAGCGTTCCGATCCCAAGAAAACATAACTTTTTGTCCAAGACAATTTTTGAAGCACAGGCTCATAACAGAAACTACCGCCCCGGTGTCAACTAAAGCAAAAGCACTCACATTGTCAACTAGAACGCACACTTTGTTTTTAAACAATTTTACACAAGGGGGTCTTGATGAGGTTGAACATATTGCGGCCTAACCCCCGTCGGTCGCACCAGCTAGTTTCCCAGCGGCGGCGGTGATAACGAGCGACGACGAGGTGATGGAGAGCGTCGTTGTCGTGTCGGTGGTGGTGTCAGGCTGCGATCGGAAATGGGGGAGTCACTGTGGTTCGCGCGTCCCTGCTGCAGCCGCTGGAAGGAACTGGGATACGGCCAGGGCTCGTCAGCGGGCACGCGGGGTGTGTAGGAATTAAACCGTGGAGCACGCTGCTGGCGGCGGTGGCAATACCTAGCAATGTGTCCAGACATACCGCAGCTGTAGCAAATGCGGGAGTTGCGGGTTGTAGCAGGTGACACCGGTGACATGGGTGTTATGGGTGGAAACGTACTCTCAGGCTGGTTGTAGGAGGGAAGAGCCCGCGGAACAAATCGTTGTGGTGCATCTTGTCGGCGTCCCAGACTTGTCGGTTGCGGTGGCAAGTTGCTGCTCTCCGTACGATCAGCATAGGTCCTGCGAGGTTCTCGGTAACTCTGAGGTGCCCAGGTGGCCGGTGGCACACGAGAGCGATGATCAAACGCACACTGATGGCACACATGAGCGTCGTCAACAACTTTAAGGCGTTCAAGCTCTTCCTTAACCACTTGCCGAATCACCGAGGAGATGTCATCGTGGGTTGGGATGGACACACTTGCAATAGTAGTAACGTTGTCCAAGCGTCCAAACTTTGGCCCAATCCTTCTCATTTTCAGCGCTTCAAACGCCCGGCAGTGTTTCCTCAGATCAGTCGGAGTACTAAGATCTTCCTTCGTTATAAGAAAATTATAAACATCTTCAGCGATTCCTTTAAGCAGATGTCCTACTTTGTCTTCGTCTGTCATGGTAGCGCTGACTAGGTTGGCTAGATATTTGTTCAAGTTTATTCAATTTGCTGCTCATTTGTGTTTGTAGATGCAACGTACGCATTACCCTGTTCACTGTAAACTGGACCTGACAAGTCGTGATGTTTATTTTTTTTTTACATCAATCGCTTGGGTGCAAGTAACATTTTATTTTTGCTTAGCGCACAGTATATTTGCCACTTGTTATTTTGTTTTATTGCTTTGAAAGTTTCCAATGTTGTAGCTTCTATATCCATATATTTTCCCGTTTGTACTACACGATTGTGCAGTTTCTGCACATTTAAGGATTCAAAGTGTAATGGACCAAATATGTCGCAGATCTAAGCATGCAATGTGCTTACCGTTGTTTAACATGAATATTTACGATTATTGTGAGAGTTACTTGCACGAATAATACTATTGGAAAAAAGGGAGGTGAAGACAGAGCACGAGGCTTCAACTTACAAGCTTCATTTGAAAAAAAAACATCCAAGGGGGCCACCGTATGGTCAGATAAATGCACAGACAGATGGATAAGTGAATGTGCCACGTAGGAGATAACCAAATGCACAAAGAAGCCAATATTGCCCACAGCAGGTCATTACAAAGCATTCACCAGGTCCTTCTCAAGGCACAACAAACACTATCAGTGAGTTCAAGTGACAGAGCGCTTACACATTCATCAGCAGCTTTTGAAATGCAAAACGCCTCAAATATTTCCCCATCTATGTGCCTGGCAAACATTCTGAGCTCCTTATTGCACGTACCCTGACTCACAGCGTTGCTTACCAACCTGTACATTCTTGTGAGCTTTAGTGTGACTGAAGAAAACACCTGCACTGCACTTGCTCGCCACCTTTTCTTTAGATGGTGGGACACCCTGTATACTTATGGGAGTGACAGGATGCCCATTGGGGCGAGCATTATTGCACCAAGCGGCTGCCGGATCAACGTTTACCTCTTTAATGAGGCTCTCAGTAACTGACACCAAGGTGTTATCGAGATTCATTGACCTACACAAATGGCTCGCTAGTTGCTGAACGCTGCAAGAAAGCAGGTGCACAAGATTTAACCAGAAAAGCTCTCGTGCAGTTAAGAGCTATACATCTTTTAACTTTGAGTGCGCCAAACGGTAGTCAAGCAAGGGTTCCTTGCTCCTAAAGGAGTACATCCAAGAAAGGAAGCTATCATTTAAAATTACACGAACATCGAAGAATTGCAGCCGACCATCTACTGGCAACTCATATATGAACTTAAGTCCTACCGCACACTTTATATAAACACCCACAGCGTTTTTAAGAGCAACGCCACTCCCCTCAGCACAAAAAGGAAGTCATTTACGCTACCTATGCACGCCCAGTGGACGCGGAATAACGCACGTCCCTGTAGGTGCCTTCTGGTTGTGCCATACGTACACGGGGTATCTCATTGCCTAAAAATTGGCGAACAAGTGCGGTGTAGCTGTTCTTTCAGCACTATTAAAGCTCACAAGAACGTTCGGGTTGGTCAACAATGACGGAAGTAAGGTACATGCGCTAAGGAGCATGTCGCCCGCTTTGTTAACTGCAATGTAGTGGCGGTATACAAGATTTTACTTCCCTGTGGAAAGTGCTATACAAGTGCCTGAATAACCGGGTTAGGGAGTATCAGAACGCTGTAAATGCTCTCGTAGGCACTGGCCCCTTGACTGATCACTGCCAAAGATGTACTCGTAAAGGCTCCCCATGTTTTCCCAGGCTCCCATGTAACATGCAAGTGCTGAGTCGGTACGCCAGGCAATTCGATAGGAAAATGTTTGAGGTGTTTTGCTTTTCAAAAGCTGTTGATGAATTCATAAGCACTCCATCACTGTTACTCTCTGATAAAGAAGTGTAGCTTGAGACGAACTTGGTGAATGCTTTGTTATGGCTTCTTGTGGGTGCTTATCAGCTTGATTGCCCACTGGTTGTCCCCTACACAGCACGTTTTTTTATGCATCTGTCCGCACATCAATTGTGCATGCGGCGGCGTCTTTGCATGTTTCTTATGAATAAAGCCTGTCATTTGAAGTATACCGCTGTGGTATCCAGCCACAGTGGTATCGCACCTTTTTTCCGTTAACCTAGTTCTCGCTAGTAATTATGTCAGCAGCTGCGTCAACACGTACTAGGCCAACTTTCTGCATACATTTTACAATTATTTCTCTCATGTTCCAAGAACAATGGCCAGGATCCGGATGGTACATGAAAGCCAGTATTCACTGTGCTGTAGTTACTAAAGTAGTGATGAGGTTTCTAGTAAGCTTGCTTTTCTTTCTGTCTACTTTTTTATTCTTAAGCTATATCCATTCATGCCAGAAGGCATTGTAGCAGAGTGTATCCAGTTGCATCATTTTCGACTCTGTCTATATTGCATAGACAACATAGCTGGTACATAGTTCAGTCTAATAATGCTGCATCATTAAAGAATCATGCAATTTCGCACATCATGCAAAATTGCCTGCTTGCTCTTGCGAATGCGTTTGCTGGTTATTGCTATGTGGCTCATCAAATGAATTTGATTTCTTCAGCACCAAAACAGAAAATCCGCTTGGCAGCGGTATAATTTTAATAGTGATAATCAGCCAAGAAGCTCTAATTCTACAGCTGTCAAGAATTTATTCGGTTACTTTGGGTCTCCTTCCATGTATTTCGTCAGCACAGAAGGCTGTCTTCTATTTATTCTGCTTGGTGCTATTAAGGCGAGAATGTGTTCAACCAGCAAATCAAAATTGTAATGCTGGTAATGAGCCTTCGATTACTGGGCAAATGAATTGAAAGCATTATACGTAATCATAAAATATAAAATTATTTTTCACGAAATACTAGTGTCAGGGAAAAGCATCATATGCACTGCAACTCTTATGGTTTCATGTTGGGTATGCAGGTATATCTAGCTAAGGGTGCTTGTACATATACTTTCCACATATTAGCTAGTGCTTTAGGTACATGAAAAAAAGCCTATGTTGTGACTGCTGAAGTGAAATTTATGGTTGATAAACCTTCTTGTTTTTGCTGTGCCCTTACATTTCTATGGTGTCTTAAACATTGTAGCCTTGTGACAACTGAAGCATTGCAGCAATGTTGAAGCTAGCTTGCACCCTTATTGCTACAGTATGCCGACAGACACCTGTTAACGTATTTGTACTTTTGCTGAAAACCAGCTGTATCCTCTAGGTGAAATTTGTAGGGTCATTTTGAGTTCGCCAGTCAGTCCGCATACCTCTAGAGGACAACATTTACACAGGAAGGGAAGGGAGTCCATACAACATGACCAGTGGTAATGACTGACTATTCTGACGGAACAATTAAAAATACTAACACTGGATGTGTGCTTATATTGTGCACAGTTTCTTTCAGAAGGAAAATATGAGCTGCAATACAAAGGCGTGAAATCACAACAAACAGTGTTTTTGTAAAAAAGGGTAAATAGGCTCAGACTAATTTTGGTCCCTTATAATCTAGAAAGAACGCCTTTTTTCATGCATTAATAATGGGCGCTTGCTCACACATGTCTTATCTATGTGGTATGCCTCACTGATTTTTCATTGTGGGTGGAAACAGATGAACAATTTTAATGTGGCCTGAAGGCCTATCGCCGCGAGCCACGGCCAAGTCGGACGAGCATGCTGGTCTTCTCATCAAAATATGGGTATTCCTTTGGCAAATATTTAGTTCTTGGCCAGTCTGCTCTGCGTACATTTGGCACGCACTAGACAAGTTTGGTGGTATCTTTAACCAAGCAAACCTCGCTTGCCTGCTCGCTTTTCTCAGTTCACTAGCGGACTGTCCTGCGAGATCTGCCTAATTATTTGTATAAAAATTTGTGTAGATTTCTATAAAATTACCACAAAATTTGTCATGTGTCCATCATTGGTAGTGTAGTCTATTCTATCCCTCTGATGATGTGTATATTTGGTCAAATATGCAAGGTCGTCCACTCTTAGTACGAACATGGATCAGCGTTGCCACGCCCCGCGAAGTGTCAGTGTGCACGGCGCACCCATTTATTGTAGCTAAGTGGCGCAGGCGCACAGAGAAGAGGGGAGCTTCCTGTGACCTGCTAAAGCGCCGGAGCGCGCCATCCTTTAGCGGATGACACAGGACGCGAATTCCCACCTCCAAGCCCCTGTGCGCCTGCGCTGCTTATCTTCGTTAAACGACCGTGCCGTGTGCGCTAGCGCTCTGCGGAGCGCGGCCGCTCTGCACCTGTTTGTATTAAGAATGTACGACGCTGTACATGGGGCAGACTGGCCGGTGCATGAGCATGTGCCCAGGAGAGCACCATTATTCACTCACAGGGCAAGTATGCTCCTCCCACTTGATGATGCATTGACACGACTTGTGATGCACGCCAGATTTAGATTGTTGATCTATTTCGTTCACCTAAAGCAACCGATTGATCAACAATATCACTGAGGCATACCACTTAAAAAAATGGGACATGTGTCAGCTAGCGCTCTTTATGATTGCATTACAAAGAGGAATACACTTTAAATCACACGGAATAGCAATCGCTTCGTGCTTATTTATTCTATTTTTATGCAAGTACTGTTTATCATGATTCTGTACATTTACATTGCAACTTGTGCCTTTTGTCTTAAAGAACGCTTGTGCAGTACACGTACACACACAGTATAAATGTTTCATTGTTAGATTTGCGTCCTCTTGTCTTCCTTCTGTCCCTTTTCTCACACTCAATAGCTAAACATGAGCGTACACCAACTTGAAATGTTCTTTTGAGACAGAACGACCATACCATTAGCCATTTGCTGTGAGTATAGTACTACTCTTCTGACTTTTTATAAAGCGTGGTAATATGTACTTCTGATGAACGCAGAAGATAGGGCTAGTTGGTGGTAGCTGAACTTGAACATTATGACAAGCGCAATAGCACACAGAGAGAGGCGCAGACTGAACGGCACTAGACATCAACTGAAGAGCCTAATGACCAAAACAGCAAAGCACAAATTGCGGAAAAACCTACAAAAAGATGCAGAAGGTGCAGTTGTCGCTCTAGAGAATTCTAGTGCCACTTGAGATATACTTTTTTCTTGTCATGCAAGGCAAGCGAAACAGTGTTGACACATTTAACAGCTTCATTGTTAATGCAGAAAGTTTCAGATATTTTCTAGCTTGCTTTACAAAGCTACGCATGACACGGGTGCCTTAAAAGTCAGGCTTGCACGAGCACCACCTACCGTGATCTGCCAAATGTCCACCCCCTGTCAACGACTGAACAGCTGTGCGGTACTCTCTCAACCTTTTATTGACGCATTGGCTGGTCTAGCTCATGTAAAGTTTTCCACACAAAAGTTGGATCCTGTACATCACACCCGCTCTGCACTTCTCGATAAATGTAGTGTCCTTTATTGTGCAGTCGGCCTTGGTAGCGCTATTCGCGATATTGCACCTGCATACAAGCTTGCCAGGTGGCAAAAAACAACCTCGATTCCACATTTCCCAGCCACTCTCTTGAGGTGTTGGGTCAGGTCATGAATGTATGGCACCATAGGCCATGCCTTTTCGGTTTCAAGCTCATTGTGTCATGCCTGGCTCTATCAACTCATTCCTTTAATCAAACTTCCTGCTATAGAAGCCAACAGTTCTGTAGGAAAGCCAGGATTGTGCAGGCGTTGACCTTGGAGCTTAAGGCTGCATGCAACCGGATCGTCGCAAAGCTTTGTGAGAGTAGTGTGCGTGCAGTTTTTTGCAATGCCCCTTTTCACAATCTTGAAATGAGCTAAATTGTAGCTAAGGACTGGTTTTTGGACCGTGAATGGTATGAATAGCTCACCTGACCCTCACGAAAAAAGATATTGATATAAACTGACGGTACCCCTCTTCAGGTAACTCAGACGTGAATTTGAACCTTTTGCCACAAGAATCAAAAGCACCAAGCACATGTTTCACCAGCTCTTCAGAATGCTGAGGCCACACATTCTTTAGGATAAGTCAGTAATCATCAACATACATGAAAATATGTAAACGCTTAGCTGTGCATGCTGTGTCAAGGCATCTGGAAATATGTTTGTCACAAAATAACAAGAACAGATCACTTAAACAGGAGCAACACATGATCCAATACAAATCCCCTCCTGTTGATGTACTGGGCTGTGATCACAAGCGACAGCTGTCGAACACAGCTGAAATCTTAAAAATTCCTGAAAGTTGTCAATGTTCAAACGAGTGGTTTTGAAAGGCAACAGGTCCAAAACCATTGATGGTTTCACAGACAGTGCAGACAGTGCTGCTTAAAAGTGCCCAGATCATGAAAATACCCTCATAGTTGAAAAACCAAGTGTTCGCTACTCCAGTGAGATAAAATGTGACGTGAGGTAGCTTGGACGCATCGTTCCGCCGAACTCACTCGGTCGTAGTCGTCGAGCCAATCATCGACGTCTTCACCGCTAAGTCCCTCAAACAGATGGGCATCCCGCTGGTGCTGACTGACAATCTAATACGGCGAGGCTGGGGTAGTCGAGGCCAAGACGGTTGATGTCGAAGAGCCTGTTGGCTCGTCCTGCGACATGCTAGTGGACAAGTGGCACAACCGGCGACCTTATTGAAACTCCAGGAGATTGAGCGGGGAGTCAGAGGACGGAGAACGGAAAATAATACTCCATCACTTGTGACGCAGCAGTTATCACGAGGTTATTACGCGTCGGAGATGCGGCGAACCGACCACAGCCGAAGCACAGAGGATACTGAAGAGAAAGCCCCACAAGCATTCATGAAAAACCCCATGTGAACCCCACGTGATGATGATCATGTACAGATGGCAAAGAATAGCTTGACAAATGCCTACAATATTTTATTCCTAGAGATGACGTTGATTTCCGTCAAATGCGTGTTCATTTTTCTTCTTAATGCTATAATGTTAGCAGTGGTTGCCTTATTTGTGTGATATTTGACACAACACAGGTTAAGTCAGTCAGTCCCCGTAGTAGATGAAGGGTTTCATTTATGCTATTGCAATAGTATCCTTAGTATCTGGGAAACCTTTCTGAGCAGATCATAACCCACGAGCAGTACTTGCAATGAAACTTTTCTTTCGATTGTGCTATTTATGCTTCTGGCACTTGCGTTCCGTGTTGCAAGGCAAACACGTAATCCTGACGCTCAGGCTACGGTGCAATCAAAATTTAAGCCCCAAACCCCATCACTGGTTCTCTACCACTAGCGAATATTATCTATATGATATTCCAGCCTTCGTTTTCTTTTATTGATTCCCTTCTTTCTTTTATATGTCCATTTATGAATTTCTCGCGAGCAGCATTTTCTGCCACTACATTTATTATCTCTTTAAATAAGACGATAGTTGACTGACCTCCCCGTGAGCACAGATACCCCCAGCCCCCTTTCCCGTCGTGAAGGCTTCTAAGACAAAAAGAATAGTCTACAATGACACATTAACCGACTGACGCACGGCGCAACCTCACATTCTTCCACCGACATTCGATAGCGCATTATCAGCCTTTTCCATCCTACCCTCTGGCTGCTAACACAGCCTCGCGAGTTACCTCGCCCACCAGTGTTACCCATCACTCTTTTCCAAGAACCGTACCTATATATACTGTGCTCAGGAGAGCATATGTCGCCTTCAAAGAGACGGTTACTTGTCGAAGCACTGGCTCCTACTCTCACCTTGTTCTAATGTTGCTCGTCGTGTTTTATGTAGATAATATGTACTAAGTATATACGGTATTAGCCCTAAACAATAATTTCTAGAATCATATATATATATATATATATATATATATATATATATATATATATATATATATATTGAGCTTTTCCAAAGACGAACATAATACACAGGAAGAGATACAATTTATATCAAGGACTCATCTCCTCTCTCTTTCTAACAACAACGCTAATCGACCTATTTACTAAATTTATTTACTTGCGAACTAAAGTAAATTACTACATCAAATTATAATTACTAAGTGTGCTATGGAGAGTACAGCCCTAGTATATCATGGCGCTCAATAGTAACCTACTCAGATATATTTAGAGCCAGGCCTATGTAGTTGCGGTTAACTTTACATAAATATATTTGTATTTATTACGTGTGCAGAGCGTTTTCGCTGTGCACATGTAATCAGGAATGCTCTTCTATTTTCAGACATTACATCTGCGGATGACCCCTGGAAGACCGGACAATATGATAGTCGCCGTGATTTTGATATTCTACGTGTCCTCGATGTCACTCTGGTTGATCGCGAAGTCGCGGATGCGAAGGTGCCGCAGTCCGCCTTGAACCGGACTGCCGCCCATGCCACCAGCACGATCTATTCGAGGACACGTTGAGCTAAATAGCAATAATTTCCACTACACCACAGCAGTCGAATGGTCGAAAGCTTACGGGCCTGTTTTCAGGTAGGTAATAACGAGTGTGGACGGACCGGGCGGGGCTCTGCCGACAACGAGCTTCAAAGAATGCTATACGACTTTGTTGTGTTCAACGAGAACATCTATGTTTGTACGCACGTGCGGGTAACAGGTGCATGAGGCGTTCTTGTAATGCATGATTTGGGAACAATATAAATACAATATGATGTTCTCTCTCCATTGAGAGGAGCTAATCCTTTTCAAACGTTTTTTTGTCATGCCACCATTCCCATCCCGTAGGACATATCAGCAAGCCAGAGAGTAAATTTGATTAGCCTCTGTGCAGTAGAGAGCATAGGAAGGATAGGCCAGTGAGCCCACTACAAAGCCTTCTATTACACTGCAGTAGAGGCAAATAAAGCTGCGTTTTAATAAAAAACGACGATCAGTTCCCATAATAAAATTTTCTGTCCCCCTATTGTGAACTGTTTTTGTACGTCTCCGTTTTTTGTCGCTTCCCTACTTTCCTTCCACCAATCTTCCATTCGCCTCTTGCTAGTCTCCATTGCGGATTTCCCATGCTCTCGCTGAACCCAAGTTCTTTAAGGACGCCAGTGGTGCGTAAATTGACTGCTGGGCAGATATCTTCACGTTCTAATAAAACATGTTTCCATGTTTTGCCTAGCTTTACCGCAGCAAGCACATGCTTCTTCTTCCTTCTTATATCTCGCTCTATGGCGCGTGTTCTAAGGCATGCCGATCTCGCTTCGAAAAGTAATGAGGTTCCCTTTAAGTTATATTTTTTCGTTTCCTGATTTCGTTTTTAGCTCTTAAGTAGTTACTCATGGCAGGTTTCTTTTCCATCCCCCCCCCTCATGAGATTATTTAAGCCTCTCTGACTTGTTGCTGAGTTGCTCACCCTACAGGCTGCATACTTGCGGGTTACGTTCCCAGTTGTTTTCCTCCACTATGAATCAGTGTTTTTCCTGCTGAAATACGTGAAAACTCTCCCCGCCCATTCAATTTCGTACAAATTCCCCTGTCGTTCTTCATGCTCAATTTTACTGCGAACTTCATTCCCTTCAAAACTTGTCCAGACCATAACACCCTGCACAGCTTCATTTGTAGTCTTCCCGTGAGCACCCTTGTGCACCCGTGAGCACCCTGATCTTTGATTGCCATGGAGTCCTGATTGTACTCCTGATTTCCAGCACACAACCGCATTTCCAAAAGTGGGTCCGGGAACCATTAAACCTTTCCACATACCCCGGAGCACCTTGTACCTACTATCCCCATAGCGCTATGTGCTTCATTATGGCTGCATTTCTCTGCCCTTTTAGAGTTATTCTTTTTTTCCTGCACTTCCATATATCTATTTCCTTCGTTTATCTAGGTAACAACATAGTTATATTATTTTACCCGCAGTAATTCCTGGGCCTGTATTGCCACTGTCTGTTATCTGTTTTCATTGAATACCATAACGCTTGATTTTCTAAGGCTTAACTTCAAACCTATATTCTCACCTTCCTGCCAGAGATAGTAGCCGGACGTTGCAAATCAATTCGCTTGTTAGCCAGCAACACAATGTCGTCCGCGTAAAGTAAGCCTGGAAGCTGCTGCTCTACAACTGTACCAGCCTGTTTGCATGAGAGGCTAAACCTGATATTACTTCCTTCTAACGCCCTCTCCATCCTCACCATATACATCATAAACAGCAGCGGGGATAAAGGACACCCCTGCCTCAGTCCCTTGTTGACATGAACTTTCTCCTCGATCGTCATCCCTTCCCATTCAACGAAAACAGTATTTTCTAGGTAAATCTCTCTCAAAAGGTGCAGACAATCGTCACCTAAGCCTTCCCGTTCCAGAGTATCCCACAATATGTTGTGGTCTACGTTGTCATAGGCTCCTGTAACGTCTAAAAAGGCATAATATAACGGTCTGCTTCCGACTTTTGATATTTCAATACACTGAGTAAGAACAAATAGGTTATCTTCTACCCGCGTACCTATTCTGAAGCCATTCTGAAGTTCTCCGAAAATGTCATTATTCTCTGCCCATGCTTGAAGCTTTAATTTTATTTCCTTCATTGCTCTCCTGTATATTACCGATTTAAGGGTCAACGGTCTATACGACTGAATTCTATGTTTCTCCCCCTTACCTTTATAAATTAAATTCATTCTGTAAATTCATTCTGTAAATTAAATTCATTCTCCAACTGTCTGGTATTCGTCTATCTTTTAAAGTTTTTTTCACTGCTTTCCTGAGAGCTTCCTTGCTATTTCGTCCTAGTTCATTAAACTGCTTAGCGGGAACCTCATCTAGCCCTGTGGCTGTGGGCTAAGAAATTTTCTCTTCAGCTTTATTCCTGTTGAAATTTGTCAGCACGAGCGCCTTCTCCATCTGGCTCTATTTCATGCTCTTTTCTTCTTAAAACCAACCTCCTCATTGCCTTGGAAAGATTCAGCTGTTATTTTTCGGATGTCATTTATAGCTGCTTTCCATTCCTGTTTTGTTTCCATCTTCGTCTAGTATATGTCGTTGTGTTGTTGTTCACTTCCTGCCCAGTAATCTTATGTGGTTCCAAAATATTCTTGGTGCAGCCTTCTTTTTCTCAAGTATTTCTGACAACCAAGGTTCACTTTCACGTTTTATTTTTGCTTGCACCCGTATTTGAACCATGTACTTTGTCTTCCGCTATATTTTTCATTTACTCGCTACTTCGTCCTGCAGCAACTGCGCCTTCTTTGCCTGCCTGTGCGCTGGGGATGCGTTCTGTCGTTCAGCGATCGCGTCTCGTATCTCCCTGTTCCACCAAGTTTTCAGTATTTTTTCCTTTACAACGAACGTGTTGTTTCTCGTTCCGAACGTGTGGTCCTTATTACACATAGAAGCTCATTTCATTCCCACTCTTGGCCGTTTGTCAAACTCATCCTCGCCTTTTGTGACTATAATTGTTATTTGTTCAGCGTTCAAATTTGGACTGGCCATTTTGCACTCCTTGCTCTCCTTCCCAACTATGTATACCATTTTAAAAATAATGCATTTATGGTCACTTCCTCAGCTACTATACGCTTCCTCGGCAATGACCATTTCTCTCAACTTATGAATTCTTTCTGTCATCAGACAGTAATCAATGGTCGATTTCCAGTTTCCCACGTGCTACGTGATCTGCCCTTCACACTTAGGCCCTGTATTAGCAGTAACGAAGCTATGTTGCTCACAAACATCTAGCATTGACTTCCCATTGTTTTCGGTATAGCCAACTAGACGCTGTATGTGGGCATTCATGTCACCCAATAGGATAATTTCAGCATCTTTCCCGAAATCTTTGATATGAGCGCTTGTACACTCCACTAACTCTTGATTCTTTATTGCGGAAATATTTCCGGTCCACACATACGTTACGCCTAGCGGCGTTTTTTTTTCACTCATTGTACCTGATAACAAAAGATGCTGTGACATTTCTAATATACTCTTTTCCATTTCGCTCCCCTATGGATGAGCATTCCTAATTAGTTCTGCTGCACCCGTCCCAAACATAATTCTGGCGGCTCTTCCGCGTCTCTACAGTTTGTTTCTGTAACAGCATATACCGCTATTTGTTCTCAATTTAACTGGTCCTGAATCTCTGCTCACTTTCCTTTCTTCTGCCGCCTTGAATGTTGATGTAGCCTATTGCACCGCGAGCTCTCTTTCTTGTTCTCCTGCTGTTTCTGTTATCGATGGCGATACAATTCTGAAGTTCCCCCAGGGGACCGTCTTCATTACTACCTACTCTGACCTCCCCAGCGCCCGTCGGCCTCCTAAGCCAGCAACACCGCGACCGGCAAGTCGCCAGCCCACTTCTCGGCGAAGCCTTTAATTGAAGTGGATCCCGTCTCGTTCAAGAACACCACAGCATCTCACTTCCCTGTTCACTTCCACAGGCTCGAAACCTTTTCTCGGCTCATCTTCCATATCGCCTCATTAGCAGCAACCACGGCTCTTTGTACGTGACTGTCACGTACAGGCACCTCCGGCACCGTGCACACCACGATCCGCACCTAAGGGCTCGGGCAAGTCGTCCACCCCCTTTGCCAAGCGCTGGGGTACTCCCGTCCCTTTCCTGTTTAGGAAGTCATTTATCCCTCCTGTTACTATGACAAGGTTGCGCACGTGGGTATTTTCCGCGAGTTTTGCTTTTGCTCGCTCCATGACATAACCCAGTGTCCGCCCTGGAAATGTCCCTACCGCCACTCTTTTATCGCAATTTACCCTCTCCATAATTGCTTCTGAGCACCTAGCCAGGTTTGAGTCGCCGCCCATAATCACCATTTCAGTATTTTCTACCTATCCCTGCTTTCCTTTGTCCTTTTCCGCGTGAATCGTACTTGACAAGACACATTGATCCCTGCGCTCCTGCTTTTTGTTTGTGGAGGCCTCGAGGTAGGTGCCGCTCTTTCCAGTTACCCCCTCCCCACGTTGAACGTATTCCACGTGCTTTGCTGCCACTACCTCTCCTGTGACGTCGCGGGACTGGGTTTTATTTCCATGACGATTCTCGTTCACAATGGCGTTCAGCTTTTCCTCGGGTGTTTGAAGTCTATTTTCCACTACCTTCCGTACATCACGATCCATATTTAGCTCATTTTTGAGCACTTCGACCTGGTTGACTAGCTCATCCTGGAAAGCCCCCATTTTCTTCACCGTATAGTTCGACATAATGATGTGTGCCGATTGACTCGATTCCCTCACCTCTCTCATTTTTCACCTCGTCTGCCTTGTGGAAACCAACGTACACTGCACGCTTCTCCATGTTCTTGCAATATATTGTACGGCTTTTTTCTTATGCAAACACTATAACACTGCAGAGCACGTGCCTATAGTAATGCAGAACACGTGCCTTCTATCAAAATCCGATAGGCATAGAATCTAAATTCTTAAAATGCTGTAAAGTAATTCTCACCAATGTTTTAAAAGCTATCAATGCCGCACAGACCTAAGGTATCACACGTTTTGGCACGTGTTCAACCACGCGGCCACGGTCTCACTTTCCTAACAAAGCAATATTCCCGATACTAAAGTAAACAAAATGAAACCTATAATAGCTATTATTCTATCAACTTCCAAGCTACTATTTAATTTAAAGGCTGTAAACACTTAGCGTCCCAACCAGTCGCTCGTGTTGACACACGTGGCGCGAAAGGACGCTCTATCTTCCAAAACCAAATACACAGGAAACACACCCGCGTACATGAAAAAAAGAGAACGAATAAAAAAGAAAAATAATACAAATCAATAACAGATGGAAGCTAAAAGCGTGCACTAAAGCTTATGATTTTATCAGCGACACGCAACACTGAAAAGCAAGTCCATTCACCACAAAATCTCAGGCTACTAAGACAAGAAGGCGAGCGCCATCTCGTGATGTCGAAAGAAACCCAGCGGCCTTCGGGGCAAGACCAACCGAGCAGCGACCGAAAAATCGGCAGAAGAGGGAAAGAAAGATGGTTTTTTCTCTGTATGAGTTCCAAACATTCCTTATTTATCCATGGTTTACGTGCCTTTCTGGGCTTCTTAAAAATGTGTAGGGAGAACATTCCTCATATACCGCTCTAATAGTGGCAATGAAGTAATCATAAGCAGTTTATAGATCACTCGATTTATGTATGAAATTCCAGTTCCTATTGGAAAATCTGGCAAAGAATTTACTTTTATTGTCATTGTACCATCATCGTCATTTCAGAAATGTTTTGAAAATCTCATCATATCATTGTCGTTAGTACGTCGTCGGCGTTCCATGGTCGGCACAACACTTTAATGGTGGCGTCGTAGCTGTTCTAACGTCTTAATTCTAGCTTCGTCATCAGATTGTATTTATACTGTCATTATGATGCAATAATCATCATACCCGCGTCGTCGTGTCATCGTCGTCATAAAGTTGCGTCACCGTCCATTTGTTGTCATGTCATTGTCATCCCGCAGTCATGGTATGGTAAGATAAGAGCAGTACGGTCCTCCAACTGTCATCGTGACATCGTCTTCATTCCACCTTCGTATTTTATCGATGTCATTCCTTCTTTGTTTCATCGCAAAGACGCCCTCGTCATTCTATCGCGATTATGGCGCATTTATCACGCCATCGTCGTAATTTCGTCATCATACATTTGTGGTCATATAGTTGTCATATATTCATTGTCATACCGTCATCGTGAGGCCGTCGTGGTCGTTCCACCGTGCCTCCTTCACTCTAACTTTATCACCCGATTCTCGTTATATCACTGCAATGTCAGTAGTCATACAGTGGTCATCACAGAGTCGGTGTCTCGCGGTCATTTGTACACCACGGTTATCATTTAGGAATTGTCATCTTTTGTCATCATGCCAGCGGCGTCAAACCACCTTCATCTTCCCATCGACGTCATTCGTTCTTTGTGAATCCATCGTCATCACTGCGTATCTATTACGTTAAAAATCACATCATTGTTGGCATGGCGTAATTGTCTTGACCGACCATGACGAGGGATAGACCAAGCAAAGTGGGCTGATCTCAGAGACACAAGAAGCAAATGAATTCTCTAAGTAAGCCCTACGGATTGTAAATAAAAAGTCTTCAGCAATATGGTGCTTTGATTGATTGCTTCATTGCTAGGTGCATTAGCGCTACAGTTCTTGCTAAGGGTTATTGGGAGGGATATTTTATCGTTTTTCTGCAACACGAAATATCCATACACTCATGCCAAATGGCAACACATGCCAAGCCTTGCTCGGTTTACGTTCAACATCGAAGCCTCTCACACGGTACTGAACCATACTGAGCCACATGCTATGTGGTTGAAGAAGTTTTAGTTATTAGGCTTCGTTCTTTGAAAAGGAAGGAATATTTGCCTCTTCTTTTAACTTTCTCGCCATGGCTAGCCATTGCCTTGTCGCATGGCTATTGGCGAACACGTAGGTCACAATGAAAGCAATGTCGCCGTAACGCCGTCATCGTTGTGCCTTTCTCAGCTCTTCCTGCTGCTACAGTCTTCTACGATTTGCCGTACCTGACATATTGCAAAGAAACAACTTACAGCAGGTCGCAAAGTAGGGAGAGCGTTTTTCACAATGAAAGTTCTCTTAAATAAATTCTCAATGGATGTGGGATCCGCAGATTTGTTTATACGTGATGTGATTTTGTGGTCATGTGTGAAATAGAATCGAAGCAATTAGAAAATAGAGATACTACAGCGCAGCGTTCACTCACCTATAATTCGGCCATTTAGCTGCGTCTACAGTTGCCTGCTTCCGTGTCCAACGAAGCTTTTCTATCTTACGAAAATACTAGACACGTTAAATGGCTTTAGAAAATTTCCTGCAAAAGCCTCTAAATGAACCAAAGACAAATTCCGAATTATGATTACCGAATGCTCGCAAAATTATTTCACAAAGTTGCTGAGTTACCAGCACTGTTAGGAAACTGGCTGAATCGCGCATACAAGCTCGAACGTATGCGAACTATGATGAGTAGAGTCAGGTGTGCGCCACTTCCGAAATCTCAAATTTTCTGGTATCTTGCGTAAGGGATGCGCGGCGGCATATTTCAATAAAGCGATGAAAACGTCACATGTTCCTTTACTGTTTTTCTAGTAGCTAATGTGGCGAGCCTGTTAAGTTACCATAACGACTTCACCTACACTGACGCCTTATGCTATGCGCATTGACAATAATTGATGGTGCATTTCTTGTAGCGTCCCCATAAGTTCTGCAAAAGACCTTTGACCAATAGCTGGAGAGGGAGAGAGGCTGTCCTAGCTGCACTGAGAGGCTGTCCTTTGGTCGCGAAATACTGTCTAGAGATTAGCACGATCTGGGTGATATACCGAAAGACGCCTCAGAGGGCAACGGGCTCCGAACCCTTCGATATCGTGATGAAATACGTTTTGTATTTCATCTTGAGCGATATTGATGGGATAATCTCTACGCCCACGGAGCTCGTGTGAATGGAAACCACTATTATATATGCCTACTTGGTCAAAGTAGGAAATATCTAGCATGCAAATATGCAGAGTTGCAAGACTGCCTTCTTGTTTAAAATTCTGGATTAAAAGCGCCCTTTAGATTGCAGGCATCCCAGCAGACAATGAACGCACCGTGGATGTCATGCCCGATGGCAGGGATGACTGATGCCTGGTCATGACGCCGGGGAATGACACTTGTGGCCCTCGTTCTGGCACACAAGCACGAGAGTTGGACGGCTTCCCTAAAATGCAGTGAATATGCGCCAGAAAGGCTGTAGGAAGGAGAACGTCGAGCGCCAACGTTGTAACATACGAAAATGCAGAGTGCATGTGCTCGCACACTCAAAAGTGTTTAAATATTGTACTAGCATTGGATGCAGACCACAGGAGTGCTATACTAGTCAGAATAGAGGAACAGCGATGCGTACAGGTGCTGCACTGATCGAATTAGCTATTTTTCCCATTAGAAATTCTAGAGAGCGGGCATATATGATCGTCAAACTTACATTTGACATATGGCCTACGGACTACGGGTAATGGCCAGTACGGATTACATTTCTTCCCTTCTTTGATGCTTTGCGAGGGAAAATGTATATAACTGCCCATCTGAACGTCAGAAGTGCGACTGTACTGATACAGCATTTCATGTTTTCCAACGTCTTTTGCAGGTGCAGACTTGACTATAAAAAGTAGTTATTATGAACAATATAGACAGCACAAGGAAATTTATAAACAAGAATGAAGTCCTTCAGCGTTCGGACTCTATCATCAAGGGACGGGACTACTACTCCCGTAAGTACTTTGCTGACGAGGCAGAATAGCTACAAAGACTGGAATCCGATTCAACCTCTTCTTGAACTAGATAATATATACTGTTTTCCTGAATTAATTAGAGCGTGAATGAGATAGTGCAACTGTGCGCGGCGCTCTATCACGTCACGTGTCACATTAGAGGAGTAGGTGGCGCGTCGGACTACCAAGCGTTCGATACTATGTTTGATAGCAACCCATATTTCCGGACTGAATACACCCACGTAAAGAGTGCAAATTTTTGTACTTCTCTACCTTCGGCATCGCTGCACATATGGAGTCTGGATATACTCAGACAACTTCGAATGAGCCTCTGTTGAGGGCGGAGGGGTCTGCGTTCGGTTTCTCTGTCATGGACCTTTTCAAGAGGACACGACGTGGTCACTGACACACAAACACTATGGAGGGATTCGGCTACTCGGTTTTGGGTGGAAAACGAAACCTTGCTGATTGAAATGAAGTGCTTAAAATTTTACATCAGTTTTGTGGTCACACTGCGTTACTAAGCTATGCCTTTTGTCAGCCTTATCTACCAGTATGGTGTCCAGATGCCGACCCGGGCTAAGCCAAAGCTCCTATGACGCGACCTGGCTTCGCGACCGACGAATTGAGATGCAAGCATTCATGAAAGAAGGTATGAACATGACAAATGTGGATGTTAGCCCAGTGGAGAACGTGGGATCAAACTGGGACCGTCGGCGCGACAACGGTGCAGCACGAAGTGGAGGAAGAGGACGAAGACGCACCCGCTAGATCAAACGTGCTGAACGTCTCGGCGCCTCCTCCCCGTGCGACCTCTTCAATTGGCGCTACCGCTTTACAATACCAAGCTGAAAATGCGTTACAGCATGACCTGCAAAGCAAATGAAGACGCGAAAAATTCCTGACAGCAACCCTTCGACGAGGCTTCGCAAACAACACTACCAGAGGCGTGGAAGCACAGGGAGAGCCATTATCGAATGAAGTTGACGACGTCTGGGAAAATGTCTTCAGCCGCAAAATGAAGTAAGCAGCGATTGAAGCAACAAGCCAAATTGTAGAAAGAAAAAAAAAACTTGGATAACATGTCATTTCCTTACACTCGACTAAACGCAGGAACCCACCGGAAGAGAAATGCAGAAGGCAGGGAGGTTAACCAGAATAACGCCGGTTGGCTAGCCTACACCGGAGGAATGGGAAAGGGGAAAATAAAGATGACAAGGAGAAATAGGAGGGAAAGGAGTCCACTGGGGCTTGATCACGCGGTCATGCATGCCATCATCGAAGTATGGCGTTGGGCATTATGGTGTGTAATCGTCAATTTATTCAACTTAGCAATTATCCAACACTCTCATAATCCGAATTTAGCGATTAGCTACAGGTGAAAGCATTGATTTGGATAGCGGAAATACATGCACGGAGTATGTCCTTAGTTCAAAATTGCATGCACCAGGTATGTGCAACCGGAAACATGTAGTGAAATTTATGGGTGTGCTGGTGATGGAACCCACAATTCTGTAAAGAAAGCTATAGATCGCGAAACACATAAAGTTCTTTCAGTGAGGACGAGGGGCAACACAGGCGCCGAGCTTCTCAAATTTGCTTCCAGCATAACTCTACGCGCAGTCAAATCGATGAACTATATCGAGAGGGTGGTTGCATACGTGTGGTATGTAGTGACTGCCATTGCACTGGACATAAGGAAAACATGAGAGCATTGCCGATTCAATCCAACTATTTCCATAGGAAATGAGATGAAGAGATCCGCGCAAGTCGATTCCAACGACATGGAACGACGAAGCAGGGGAAAGCACCGGTTACAGCGGTGCCGTGGGTGCAGACGTGTGTCGTTTCTCTGTTGGCAAGAAAAGGCAGAAGCGACGTATGAGAACGACCAAGAAGTCTTTGGCCTTGCTTCTAATAGCCAAAATAAAGTGCATTCAGGTAATTACAAAGATACTGTTTTAAGTACCTTACACAGTTTTTTTCACATAGTCCCCAGAGAGGTTCGGACATCTGTCCCATCGCAGCATTAAATTATGGGTGCATCCACGGTAGAATTCGCCCAGCTGACTGGGAACCACCGTTGGACTCCTGTCGGGGCTTCATCATTGTACGTTAATCGCTCTCCTGTCAGGAACTTCGTCAGCAGGCAGAAAACGTGCAAATAAATAGTGGCGAGCTGTGTACTGTATGGTGGTAGATCCAGACTCTCCCACTGAAATGACCAGAATTTGCCAGCGGTTCTGATTACACATGCGGCCTCGCAATGTCATAGAGGATAATTGCGTTGCGCACATCAAGCATCTCTCGACATGTTTCCTTATGGCTGCCAGCCCACGTGAGAGTGTTTAACAATGACTGTAGACATTGGTAGTTGCGCCTTGTGGCATAAAATCCACCAGGAGCGGTCCTCGGCAATCCCAGAAGAACGTTGTGGTCTTCATGGAAGTACATGTATCGCGGCACCTGCATCGTTCACTACAAGGATGACATGTCTCTGCACGTGTGCTTGCGGCGCATCCTAATAAAAAATCAAGACATCGCCTACGAATAAGTAAGAGCCGCAAGAAAGCGCGCAGTGAATGGGCAAGTAACGGGCGGCTCAAGCAGCCTACGAAAGGCGAAGAGACCACCTCGTCGGCAGGCAGACGAATATGAGAAACGCAACAAGGAAGACGCGTTGGCTTAGGTCACATGTCAGCGTTCGAGAGGCCAACAGCTGTAGGTGGGATCTGGTGGAGCGCCAACGCACCAGAGGACCTCTTAACGACAACTATTCCGCTCCCGTAGTCCCGCATAGGAATAAGAGTCGGGGAAAACTGGCCCGTCGTCTCCGGTCATGCAGTTTGTCGAGCAGCGCACCACGCCAGTTGTCGGAGGGAAACGGTCGAGCGGCAACGCACGGTGGAACCTCCTGACGATAGGGCGTCCGCTGCTGCCAACTAGCTGAAGAACGAGACTCTGCGAGGGCTCACCTGCCGAATCCACTCGTGCCCTTCATCTAGCAGCGCAACACCAGCTAAACTGTCAGCGCGCTGTTATAGTCGCCCTGAACTCTTTATAGCTATGCTGTGCTTTTTACGTGTATTTTTTGTGTGACTATATACTTGTGTGCGGTGATAGTTTCCTTTCGTTTCTTGCTAGCCTCGCAGGCGTCGCCGACTCACACAATTGAGCCCGCTCCCCAAACCACATCATATGGCGTCCACGATATGACTTGCTGTCGGATTTATTAAGAAGATCGGAGCCGGCCAATCATATATGGTAGTTGAGTGCTACAAGGAAGACAAAAATGGAAATCATTACTCTCATTTACAGCCGTGAGAACTTGGCTTGGAGGGTGTGCAGGTAAAGCATGGGAAGGAGAAAAAGCAAGGAAAGCGCGTGAGGAGAGAGCCGAATAGGTGAAGTCAAGAGCTTTAGGCTTGGGTTAAAAATTGAGCCTTTCGACTGGAAGCTGCGCGTTGAAGAGCTTTGACTAATACAGCTGTCGAGACTAAGATCAGCTAGAGATCATAGATGAAGCTAGAGTCAGAAGTATTGAATGAGAAGTTTTGCCTAATTGGAGCGCTACTACAGGATTCGCAAAGCTATAAGGACAGGCACGATTTGACCGTGTTACCCTTCAGTAACTGTGTTAGCGCCACCGAGTTCCACAATGAGCGCGGCAGCAATCTTGTTACTGATCTATAAGACAGGCTTAGAGATGCAAAGAACAAGCAGTCTAAATGTGGGCTGTGTCCGCATGGAATGTTGCATCCTTCTGAGTAGCACAATGATCTGTATTTACGAGTTCAAAACACTAAACATGTGGTTTCACGACATTGCTTGCACGCGGCTAAGGCAGACGTAAGATCAGTGTAATTAATTATGCCGACAGCAGCTTTGTTAGTTTTACCGAGACCAGCATAAAGTGGCACGAGGGCATTTACTTTGTTAAAGGGACAGGTAAAGAGTTGCAAAATATTTTTGTTGATGGCTCTGATACCTGAAGAAAGGCAGCTAAATTTCAGAAAGCTACAGACACATGAGATTTCGGTGACAAGCGGGAAGTCGTGAAAGCTTTTGAGGTTCACGCAATGGCTTAAAGTTTCGAAGGATATCAAGCACTCCTAAAGGTTGTCTGTCAAGCGAACATGGCTGCCCTGTTGTCTGATAGCTCCCCGTGTCTGAAATCGAGTGCGGTCCCGCATGCAATGCTAAGCTTGACGTGAGAACCCGGAAAAAGAACGCCTATTCTGAGGCGCATGCGGTGGATCAACTTGCCTGAAGAAAAATCTTTTAAAGACAGCGAAAAAGGTGTGAAATCGAGAAACGCAGTAAAGCTTCGCGTTTATCGCACAAATGCCGTCGCCAGGCACATGCTTGTCAGGCAAGTGAACCCCATGCTTGTAGGAGAGACAAGCACGCCAGGGTCCGCACATATGGTGTGCCTATGCCCACCGAAAATTCGTTAAATATAAGTGAAGTGTGTCTTTTCTGGGGCGTTGGGTCATAAAACTTAAACTAATCGTAAGCAATTCCATTTTTCTGCCGCATGTGAGTCGTACGTCCCACAAATCCTTTTGTGTTCATTGCACATACTGTTAGAATTTATTCCTACTCTCTTACAAAATATATTATGTGTCACTTTTCTGTACACTAAGCGATTTCATAGCAACTTTAGGTCTGGATAAGATGTTTTCATGACATACGTACAAGTGCGAAAAATTGGTTGCTTCAGAACTGGATCTAGTACTTTGTTGCTATGCAACTGCATTCTTTTGCCACTAGAAAAAAAAGGTGCGTAGTTAAAGAGGTGCCGACTATGAACTCTAGCGAAAATGACTTTCAGAATGACTTCTGTGTTACATTAGTTATAAACAACGTACCTACAATATCCAAATGTTTCTGAACCTTTTATATGACCTTTGTGATGCTCTAACGGCATTTTGGAGATATCTAGCAGATCATCATAAACAAGCCTTAGTTTAAGGAATGTTTGAGTGATTTTTATGACTGTGCAAACAGATATTATGTAGAGCCTTCACGGAAAGTATCTCCTCCCCTAAACACTTATTGAAATGGGCCCTAATGTGCAGTGACAAAGGGCGCTTGGAAGACGACGAAGTGGCATCGAAATCACGGAAGCAAGTGCGCCGCAGCTCCTGCATGGCCCACAAGGATGACATCTCGCTGCACATGAGCTCTAGGTGAAGCAATATAAGAAATCAGGAAAACACCGACGAATAAGCGAGCGCGACAAAAGAGCGAGCAGCGAATCGGCAAGTATGGCGTGGCTCAAGCAACCTATAGAAGGCGAGGAGACCATGTCGGCAGGCAGACGCAGCTGAGAAGCGGAGCAAGGAAAGTGCGCTGGCTTCGGTCGGAAGTCAACGTTTGTGAGGCCAACAGCAGTCGGAGAGACTTGCTCAAGCACCAACGCACGAGGAGTCTTGCAAACCCCTAGCATTCCGTTCCCGTCACCCTGCAGACGAACAACAGTCTGTGAGAACTCGCCTGCCATCTCCGCTCGTGCAGTTCGTCGAGTGACGCACCTCACCAGCTGTTGGGGGAGGGGGGAGCATGGTTGAGCGCCAATGCACGAAGGGACCTATTTACGATAGTCTTCTGCTCCGGTCGACCAGGCGACGAACCAGAGTCTGCGAGTGCTCACCGTCCGGGTTCGCTCGTGCTATTCTTCAAGCGACACAACCACAGCTAAACGTGAGTGCGCTGGGATAGTCGCTGTGCTCGCTTTGTAGGGACACTTCGTCTCGGTGGCCCCATTCTCTTGTATTTGAATGTTGTATGTATTAATATGTGCGTGTGCTGATTGTTACCGGTTCTTTCTTGCTGCCATGCAGGGTTTTTAACACCATTAAACCTGCTCCCCTAACCACGTCGTAACAAGCGTTAATATCACTTTTCCAACAGATGACACTGTACGGAATATTTTGTCACAGGCGAACCCGCATGTTTCCACCCATCCTTTGTTGCTTCGATTCCAGCGTGTAGAATATCTATGTTTCTATGTTTCATCGCCCGTAACAATGCAGTTTGAGAAACTTTCACCTTTCTTGACATGCCGTTGCAGATGATTCGGTGAAACAATCATTCGCTTGCCTTTTGTCATCTTATCTAACTGCGTAGGTACCCACCGACATGAACCTTTCCAGTACCGTCAAGACGCGTGAACGACTTCGTAAACACTGCCATACGAAATGCTAAGCTGCAGGTGCACAAGCTGAGCTGTTTCACTCTTGTATCCGCGTGGGAGATGTCGTCAGTCAGCGATGCACGCGGCCTCTCCAAACGCTCGTTATGATGCAAGTCTTCACGGCTATATGCGAACTCACAACACCACCACCTAACATTTTTTAAAGTGAGACACCTTTCGCGATATGTGGACTGCATTTCTCTGTGGATTTTCTTGGTCGTTCGTTCCTTGCACCATAGAAAAGAAATTATGCTTCATTGCTCATATGACGTAGATCTGTTAAGCACGACTGCCATCTTCAACAACTGACAACAGCGTCCTTCCGCGGAGCCACCGGCATGTAACGTCAGGTTCGTGAAAGAAACATCAACCGCTGGGTATGGATATGTTGAATTCACATTTACAGTCGTAATTTGGCTAAACAAATAGGGCAAAAACTTTCTGACTCGCCCTCATACTTGGCAGCAGCTGATGAGATACACCAGGAACAAGGACTTGAGATTCTATTGCGCATCTTGTGAGCGCTGAAAAAACACCGTCACATATTACGCTAATATCTAATATACATCTCCCCGAGCAAAAGAAGGCGTCTCCGCGACTAACGGGCAGTACAGGATAGGTAGATTGCAATATGGCTGATGCAGCTGAAGACGCGCAATTTCGCTGCCTCGGTGCCTTTCTGAAAATGCTTGAAGGGGCTCCATCATGTATTTGACGGGAGACGTTTACTTGGTAAAACTACAGCAACATTAGTAGTCTGAATTCAATTTTAGCAAGGGACTGGCGGCGGGTTGCACGAACATTCTATAACAAACATAAATAATAGCGAATTTAGGAACGAGTTATAGTGCGGACTAGGAGTTGTCTAGGGATCATGTGGTAACGCGTTGTTAAATTTCATTTTATTTTGTTTAATTAAAGTTCGTGCAAGCCGCGCCAGGACTGTCGGTGGTGCAATCAAACTCATCGGACGGTATACTAACAAGACGCAAGGGCGACATGTTGGCCTGGCGCAACACGGAGGCTAAATGCTGCTGGGCGTAAGAAGCAGAGCCCCGGCAGCGACCTGGCGTCTCACAAGGCTGGCGCACTGAACGCTTCCAGCGGTGTCGCAGTCACCCCATCTCAATGGTGTTGGCGATCTGACCGAAGAGAAACCATGTCCCTTAATCGGCATCCACTGAACTACCAGATAAGGTTAGCTTGACGCTTACTGTCTGTTCAGCTGAGACCAGTGCATCCACCACCAGCTCAACGGGAACACTATACTTTGGCTGCGCATAACGGTCGTGACAGCGAATGGATTGCAGAAAAAAACACACTTTTGCCTCGGCCCCTTAGCAAATTGCGCGGAGCGTTTTCGGGGTGTGGACTTCGCTTCGTCATTTTACAGTCGAACACAATCGGCGTCCCTCGAGGTGAAAGAGTTTATAATAGCATTTGTAACCAAACGTAAACGCATTACGTAGGCAAATATTGTAGTCCTCATTGTGTATCCTCCGTGTGTTATTGCCTTTGCGTTGTTTACGTGCTTTTTGGTTTTTTATCTTATTTAGCGAGTATTACGCTTGTAATGTTCACTAACTCTAAGACATGAGCGTTGTCGAACATCGCCGCCCACACGTTTCCCGTTTCAGCGCGATTTTCCGGGAAGGTTACATTCTCGGTCTCGTTGATCACTTTTGCTTCCTCTAAACTCACCGTAGACGTTAGTTACAAGTGAATAGCGTCCCCCCATTATTTAGATTATAGGGCGATGCTGGCATCCATACGCCAAACGACACCCTGTCCGCAGAGAAACGATAGCATTGTGGCTAAAGAATTGGCTTCCCTTGGGTACATTTCGAAAGAGGCAAGCAAAGGCCTCCCTGTCTTCTAACGTCTTTCTTATGTTTGCCTTTCCGTAGGTAAAAAAAAAACGGTCGAACGGACGCGAATCTTCGCGCAAATGTGCTTGCGTTTAGCCTACATGAGCCAACAGCTGCTGTCACTACTCGGAGATAAGTCGGGCTGCCATAGTTCAAAACACTTAGTTCATGCTCGGCAGCGAGATAACTAGACTTGTGCCTCGTTGATTTGTCCTGAAGCTTCCCCAGAGTGGATGATAGGCATTAAAGTCACCCATGATTATCCAAGGACCTGGAGTTTTAGTTAGTATGTCGTTTAGTCTATGTTGATCAAGTCGATATGATGGGGACATGTACGCGCCTATCAGCAGAAGTGAAACTTTCTTCTTTTTAATATGTGGACACACAGATTGATTGTCGTTGTGAGTCTGCACTCTTGGTTGAACATACGTGAGGTCCTTTCGGATATACACAAGGTCACTACGTTCAATGCATGATGAAGAAACGAACGATTTGTTGCCTGACAGTCGAATTGTCTTGAAAAAGTAAGGTTAAGAAATTATGATAATGGGCAGCTTGTGCTCGCGAACAAAACGCCGAAATTCTTACATCCGTGACTGCAGACCCCTGGCGATCCACTGAAGCATGGACGCTCACTTGCTTCCGGAATCGCAGCACTCGTTCTGGATTGCCAGCCACCTTGTTAGTGTAGAACCGCATGTACTGGCTAAATGGCATGAAGAAGTTGTAGTGCGCATTTAGTGGATGTCGTTTCCATGTCATTTAGACGTTCGCGGATTACACTCAGCAGCGACCTCAGCATATCAACGACCTGGACTTCTTGCGCCGCTTCATTACCTGAAACAATATTTATCCCCGGCCATACTCATTACTAATGAGTAGCATATATCACAAAAGCAATCTTGGATTGTTAGCTTTCATGTGAGCGACCGTTAAACAGCACCTCAGGCGAGGAGTGTGGACGTTTGGGTCCGCTACGACGTAAATCCGTGCACGCCACCTCCGAGCAGAGGCGCTCCGCATTCTAGGACACGCAGTACTTCCGACGGCCAGCTAATGGCGTCACATATACAGTGCAGCTGCGGTACCCTAAATTGTCGGAATTTCTCGACGCGTCTTGCTCGGCTCGAAACAGTATGGCTACCTAGCGGCCGCGGCTACTGAGAAATACCTCAAACGGAACCTGTAAAATGTCCCTGTGTTCTAGCTTCCGCTTAACAGAAATATGTTTTCTCGTAAATTCAAATTGTACCCCGAAGCTATCCTGCTTTTAGCTAGCGCGTATGTTGTTGTTGAAGAATATTCTGACGCAGTTTACATTTGAAAAAAAATCAATTAGTTCCCTAAGGCAATTGCGCGTGACAGAGGGCCTAAAAGAGTGAGGGTGCACGCGGTGCTTCTGGACACGGGCCAGCGCGCACAACATCTGTCCTTGGGGTGTGGGCACTATGCCCATTGCATCTGTAGCAATGCGTGTGGTGCGGCCGTAATCACCATTATGACAAACACTGTCCATAAAGAATACCACCACCACCTAGCCGCTGTCACTCAGGCACAGCTGGAAGAGGCGGCTAATGGCCTGACGCCACTCGACAAAGCGCACCTGCAGGTGGTGGCGCATGGACCGACGTCAATCGGCGCAAGCGAGTGGCACAAGGAGGCGGCTTTTTCAATAAGCAGCCTCGCAACGGATTGCAGCGTCATTGTGGTTGCGCTATGTTCAGGCCACGCATACGTAGGTCTGTCGAAGAGCAGAGTGGGCACAAACAACGGCAGATGAAATAGAAACGGCAGTACGACCAGCATCCGCGTGTTGCCAAACTCGACGAACTTTAGGTGCAGGGGGCTGAAAGTCTAATGCCATCTAACTTACATTGGGGCCGTGGTACTTTGTTTAAGGTAGGCGGTGCTTGTCTAATGTCGGACGCAGCTTCGCAGTACATCTGGATTCACAGGTTGAAATGGAGGCGGATATATATTTTTTTTCAGCGCCGGTGTACAGAAGGCTATTTCTGCGGGGTTTTCTTTCCAGTTCAACTCGTATGTATAGCATAATTTTTGTTCCCGGATGCTCTCGTATATCTAAGATACCTAAACAACGCTTTTTAGGCAGTGCAAAAAATTGTTACAGTTCGCCTTTAAGAAGTTACGCAAATGTTTTCTTTCGGCTGTCACCGAAAGAAAACCTTCGTTACTAACACGTTCTTTAATAAAGCGGAGGCAGCCTCACCATTGCCCTTTTGCAAGAATACCCTTCCCTTTCCACCACAGCGCCCTCGGCGCATTTTAATGTGGAATAAACGTGGTTTCATTCATTCTGCGACAGCCGTCAGTAATAGTCCCCTATGATGGTCAGCGGGCCGTGAAATAGTCGTTACCAAATAACAGCCGGCTACACAACCAGCGTGATGGCCCCGAAGTTGTTTTGAAAGTTACGTTGCATGCTGTCTGAAACTATTACATGTTGCACGAAAGTTTTCCTTGGCAACGGTGCAATGCTAGTATACTGTAATCATCGCTATGCAAGTTTCCTGAAATTCCCCCGCGGTTCCTCGCCCTCTTGGAGCATAGCTGTAGCGCATTCGTTAGGTGGTTGTTTGAATTAGAGGTCGCATCGATGAGCCACCGTACATATGAGTGTGTTGATGTGTTTACTCGCGACCACCAACGAGGCGCTACGCTGGTAGCTGCGATGTTTCCATTAAACATGGGTTTCGCACACAAATGTTTTGCGCCGGAAAGAGTGATGTCTCACTTGCTCATTCGATGCCAACATAATGCACTTCACTGGGACGCTCCACGGTACGCTTTATTAAATGGTTTCGAGAATACCTCCACGAAAGCGAAGTGGATTCAGCTTGTAACATTTTCTAAGGGCTTTTTCAACTAAAATAGTCCGCCGTTGGCACGTCGTCACCTGAACTTGCCTTCGCAACAAATGTGGCAATTTTTCAAGACGTTACAAAGGTTGATGCTATGCGGCTCAAAAATTACGAGATTATGATATCAAGTACTACTAAATCTTAGAAGAATGCTGGTATGTGACAATGTCCATCGAGGGAGGAAAACGACTTCTTGATAAGGATGGGTGTGAAATCAAGGTGTCTGTCGCAGTGTTACTATCGGCATCACGAAAAATAGAGTATTCTCTCACCTGAATATCTCCAGCACAATTGTGAAAATTATGCAGTCCGTTGAAGCATGATAGTGAACATATACGGTATTGAAGAATCCCGATACAACTCAAGTAGGAATAATGTTTTCTTTTATAGCTGTATCTCAATATTGTGACCCTCTATGACATTTTATTTTGTTCCAGGCTTGGGGACCCAAAATGGAGATGTTAGGAAAATGAATAGGAAATTTTGCATGAGTATGCTGCATGACCTCGGTTTTGCGAAGACCCAGATGGAGGACCATATGATGGAAAGAAATAGAAATTAAAAAAGAAATCAGTATATAAGTTCATATTAGGAAACCTTTGCAGATGTATTTTGTAATGATTGTGGGAACGATCAGCATGTAGTTGCTGAGGGTCTACAAGCCAACTGGCTTTGTGATTTCATGGTTGCAATATTAGATTTATAACATCAATACCTCTGGACTATTGTTCTGACAGATGTGTGCCAATGCTTAAGCATTGTTCGGTATCCTTCTTAATGACACAATAACTGCACTGATCATATCCACTTGGCATAGTTCTGAAATAATGCTGATTTGAAAAGTCATTCTGACATAAGGTTACATATATTTCGTCTTATTCCTTCACTTCAAGTCCCAGTGGCTGTGACCACATTTGTTTACGATTGCTGCATTCCTATCTCGTAACAGAGTGGACATTTCTGACGCACTTTACAGTCCTTAATACAACGTTCTATCCTACGTTAGGCTTTCTACCATTCAGCAATTGATTACTCTCTTCGTAGAAGTCTCAACAAAGTTTTCAACGGCAAACGTTTATCATCGGTATAACATAGGTACAGGTATGCACAAAAAGATGGTTTTCATGCTCATACACATGTTACTTTCATACGTGCTCGATTCCCATTTAGGGCGGTCCTACACTGGCGTCTACTACACGTGTCAACCACGTCACAAGGAATACCTCTCTGACACAATTGGTTCTAACTGAGTACTTACAGTGCTTACTACGGAATATAAATTGTTTTCTCCTAGATATTATTCCGGGTTTACACCAAGTCTGAATATACTAATACAATATTGATCTTAGTATTTCACATGTTCTAAATTTTGCTCCATTACAAGAGCTATATTTTACCTTTGCGTACGTATGGAATCAAATTTAGTAGTCACTGCATTTTCTATGACAGGTAAAAGAAGGTCACGTGTGTGCACACAAGTTCCTCCTTTTTTGCTTCGTTCATACAGGCCTTCTTTTTCTTCCCTATGAAAGCATCCGGTCAATACAGGGTTGCAACTATCGCATATGAGGGTGTGTTTATTTGCGATTGTCACCACGCTTATGTACCCAGGGAAAGTATCCCTTGAATGGCATCACTCTAACCGGACGAGCAAACGGGAAGGACAAGAGAAAACAAAAATAAAACACCACAGGGCAGGCGTTCAGTTCAAAGCATTTTTTTTCGCACAATGGCGGTATATGCAGCTGAAAGAGAAGCACCGACAACGAGATCCAACAATCTCATATAATCATACGAGCAGAGCCAGTCACGCTACAACACAAAGATATTCCAAGCAATTTCTTTTATATATCTACAATAAACCCTCCAAGATTGGTGAAGCATTTTACGGGCTTGTCCTGTCTATTACACTCTAATATCTTTTATTATCTATTATTATCTATTACACGACGTCTCAGAAACGGAGAAAACTCACCATCTAGTGTGACGGGCGCACAATGACTATGCGTGATTAAACCGATTAAGAGAAAAAAAATTCTGGTTCTACACCTTTTTTGCCATTAGGCCTTCACTATTGGTAAAATGTTTTCGGGCTGTACCTACTTCGCCTGTCTTTCACGTGGCGTCACAAAACCCGTAAAACTCACTACGTCAGACTGAAGTGTACGCATTAAAGACGCATTATTATGCCGAAGAAAACTGAACTTCTTTTTTAAATAGTCGAAGACTGCTCCGTTCTGACAGGAACGAGAGACATGTGCCTACCGATCTCTCTGGCACTGATTACTCGGAGTAGCTAGAGAGAACGCATTATAGCGTTGTAGATTGGGTATGCAGGCTAAGGGAAACTCGTAGAAGTACAGCAAACGATTTGGATTCGTCCCTGCTTAGTATGCACCCATGGTCAGCTGTTCATTACCAAAGAGGTAGAACCTCGTAATCACCTTATGCAAAGGAAGGCCAACAGAATAATTAGTGGGGCACTCGTCAATTCGGCTCATAGCATCAGCTGAGAAGTTCAAATTGTGCTTGACGCCGCTGTCGCCGGGCGTGTATGTGGCGTTTAATGCGAGATGGTTAAGTTCTCCCAGGGATAAAGCAGTGAAAAGACGGCTAACTCTATGGGAGTTTGTTCAGTACTTATGACTTTCGACCTTCTAGAATTTTCTCGCCAGAGAATGGGAAAGCGACGTTCGGGCTCAGATTTCCACCAAAAGACATTAGGATTCAAGGGCCAATCAGCAGTTTTGACCTTTAAATCATCCATTCATCACCATAAATCAACGACCTTTAAAGCATCCATTGGTGTTGGTTGGCATAAAAGAGCATAAATTAAGTATAACTACATGATGCGCTGGTCCTGCAGTAATCTTAACATAGGTAGAAGATGGTGTAGGCAATGCCGACGAAGGCTGGGCTGTCACTAATTGAGCACGTGAGCTTTGGTGACAACTGTAGCTTGGAAAAAGCTAGATTTTCAGAACTCCTGGAAGGGTTGAAAGTTTCTCAAGGTGTCGTATTCTGCATCAATAAGTGGCATCCGTGACAAGCGTTAGTCTCAGTATTTGTCTCCTTAAACGCACATTGTACAAATGGAGCACAAAAGCCGGAATGCGTGCTGCTGATGAAACACGACTTTGTAAAATACGGTTTGTGAATACGTGTCATATTCTTTAATCGCCTTCTGGCGTAAATGAAGGAATGATCATTGTGCTTTCGTACTTTCCTCCGCCATTTAGTGCCTCCCACAGGCTTTTTGTGAAGGTCCTCCCAATATCATTCCCCATTGTGACACTTTTTCTTCCCGTCTTCCCCTTCCCTTACGTAGAGTAGCAGGCCAGGTGCTCCATTTTCCGGCCGACCTCTGTACATTTTCCAGTCATTAAACTACTTCATTCTCAACTGTGAAAACGATTTATATGTTTAGTTATATCTTATAATAAGCACACCCTTCTTGTGATAAAGTCACCCTTTGATAAAGTCACCCAATTATGCAATAGCACAATTTTTAACGTAATACATCAATATTAGGGTCTTGTGCCCGTATCGAAATTCAGCAATTTTTTGTGAGACTGCGCTAATATATTATTGGCAATGTGCCCTATGTATACTCTATGAAGAACCTAACATCGACGAAATTTACAGCCTCTTCATTGTTGTATTATTCTGCCTTTAAAATTTTATCCTGTACGAGAACGAACTTGCACCGTTTACTACTCTTACTAAAATTAGAAAGTCCTGCGTGCAACTAAGCGAATATTGATACCAGTAAATATAGTGAAGATACACGCGCAAATTGAGTATTCTATGAATGACTGAGTTCAGGTAATGACATTTGGCAGCAGATTCATACGGACGGTTAGATTTGATGATATTGTCACGTCGTAGCAACGGTAAAAATCACACAGCAAAGCTATGAATAACGAAAGCAAGTTGTAATTGGGCGTACCTCTTACAGCAAAAAAAAAACAAGTTACACTCAAAGCGCAACAATAGCAGCGAACACAGTAAGCTATCGTAGAAAGTTGGTCTGCGGTCAAGCGCGTCGGCTTTTATAGATGTGCCATCGAAGGTTGCAATGTAATCGCTGGTGCCCGCGGGTCCTCCAGAGAGTACTACACAATTCACCTCTCGCCTGCGATCACTACGATCACAGACAACGAATAAAACCCTCGATTACCTTCGATAATCTTCCGATACATGCAAGCGCGTCCTGCACTGCGCTATAATGGTTAAGAGTTATTAATGGGTGAACAGTGGTCACCGCAAAAAGATAAAGAAGCACACGTGACAATATCACGCAGTACTAGAACACAGCAGTGAACGGAAAGAGGAAGGGCAGAATTCATGACGCTAAACGAAAACTGCGTATTTGTTTTAAATGGCACACCCATTATACCCATTATCTTCCGTAAAAGTATTACCAGACAAACGTCAACACATTTCAGCAATTTCCCCATCTTTGGTTCTCGTTTACTGTGATAGGAGCCAGTTTCTAGAGCGCACACCCACATTATTGTGAGTACAAATTCCTTCAGAAAACACGCAGAAATTTATTTGTTCCCTAACGCATCACCTACTGTGCAGTTAAAAATACTTGCAGACACCACCCTATATAGTGCCCATGGCAGACAAAATTGCCCAAAAAGTTAACAAGCGGTAACTTAGCGCTCTAGCACAGTTGTAAGCGTGTTCGGCTCAGCACTGCATATCCCCGCTGCGCCTGGCCTTAATTACTACGTGGCTACTGATGCTTCATTTCGCTATCTTATGGGCCAATCTGAGCATGAAAGTTTGATCGGATCATGATGGTTTGGGCGGTGGTGTAACACAGTTACACGCATGGGCCCAGTAAGCCTAGGATTGCACTGCTGCCACACTAAAAAACAGAACTGAACATCTCGCATCCGTTCACAGCGCACCTCGCTGCGTCTCTGCGTTTTTAAACATGCGCCTATCCTGTTCGTTACACCGCCTACCCCCACTCCCCCACTTCCTATCCCAAATAACCTACTTCACTCAAATGTTACGACATCATGTCTCTGCCATTTTAAAGTGCTCCGCATCTCGGTTTCAAGAGGCATTTGGCAGGCGCATCCTGGCTAGTGCAGCCACATAATGAATTCTCTCCGCCTAACGGTAAATACAATATACGTTAAATTGATTCTGAAATTTCAGTGTCCTGCAAGAATTGCGAGCAAAGCTGGAAAATTTAAGTTCGTGTCATTCAATACAACGAAACGCCGGGAAAGAGTACTAGGCATTCCGTACCAAAGTATGAGTTATAATACGCTCAACTAGCCCTGCTCCAAAGGGTGCTGCGCCAGTCTTTTCAAAAACACTTTTCATCATCATCATCATCACCACCACACCACCACCACCACCATCATCATCATCATCATCATCATCATCATCATCCCATTTTATCATCCCAAGGCCTCTTCTTGCGATCTCCATTTAGCCCTGTCTTGCTCTAAGCGATCTAGCAAGCGCCGTCAAATTTCGTAATTTTATCGCTCCACCTAGTTTTCTGCCGTCATCGACTGCGTTCTTCTTCTCTTGGTACCCACTCAGTATCTGCAAGGGTCCAATGGTTGCCTAACCTGCGCATTACATGACCTGCCCAGCTCCATTTTTTTATCTTAATGTTAATAAGAATATCGGCTACAGCCGTTTGCTCTCTGGTCCAAAGAGCCATCTTTCTGTCTCGTAACGATATCCCTAGCATTATTCCTTCCATCTTCCTTTGCACGGTCCTCAAACTTGTTCTCAAAGCTACTTTGTGAGTCTCCAAGTCTCTACCCCATATGTCAGGACCGCTAAAACGCAATGATTGTACACCTTCTGTTTCAATGATAACGGTAAGCTTCCAGTCAGGAGCTGACAATGTCTGCCGTATGCGTTCCAGCCCATTTTTATTCTTCTATGAATTTCCTTTTCGTGATCAGGTTTTCCAGTGCATAATTGACCTAGGTAAACGTGCTCCTTCACCGACTCTGGAAGCTGACTGGCGATCCTGAATTCTTGTTCTCTTGGCCGGCTATTTATCATAATCTTTGTCTTCTGCATGCTAATCTTCAACCCCCCTCTTACATTCTCTCTGTTAAGGTCCTCAATCGTTTGTTTTACCTCGTTTGCATTGTTGCTGAATAGAACAATGTCATCTGCGAATCGAAGGTTGCTGAGATATTCGCCGTCGATCCTTACTCTTAACCGTTCCCAGTTTAATAGCTTGAATACTTCTGCTAAGCACGCAGTGAATAGCATTGGAGAGGTTGGGTATCCTTGCCTGACCCCTTTATTTATAGGTATCTACCTACTTTTCTTCTGTACAATTAAGGTGCCTATGGTATCTGTATAGATATTTTGCAATGTATTTATGTAAGCGGTATGTACTCCTTCATTACTTAATGCCTCTATGACTGCTGCTATCTCTACTGAATCAAATATCTTTTTGTGATCTATGAAAGCCATATAGATAGGTTTATTGTACTCTGCGGATTTCTCGACTACCTGATTAATGGCATGAATGTAATCCATCGTAGAGCATCCCTTCCTGAATCCACCCTGTTCCCTTTGCTGACTAAAGTCCAGCATTCCCCTTACTCTATTCGTGATTATTGTGGTGAATATTCTATATAATAGTGGGAGCAAGCTATTGGGCCAATTATTTTTAAAATCTTTAACGTCTCCCTTTTTGTGGATTAGTATAAGGTTTGCATTCCTCTAGCTTTCTGGGACCTTTGCACTGGAGAGACACTTCGTATAGAGAGCTGCCAGTTTTTCAAGCATTATGACTCCTCCATTTTTGATTAAATCTACTGTTATTCCATCTTTTACTGGCGGCTTTCCACCTTTCATGTCTTGCCAGGCCCTTTTGACCTCATCGCTAGTTAAACGAGGAGTCTCGTAAGCACAGTCGCCAGTGAATCGTGATGCTCAACGTACTGTTGCATCGATGTGTGAAAAAGACAACGACTCGTCAAAACAGGAAAAAAATACGACGACGTCAACATCAGCAACTCGGGGTGAAACGTGCCACACAGATAAATTCGCAATAATACCATTATTGTACATAAGATTGGAATCTAAGTGAATTCAGTAACGCGACCATTTACTTTTTGAAGGTATTAACGTTGTTCATATTAAAATGAGGTAATTTTTACTTCTATCTGTTTATGCAAGCCGGGCTACGCTAATACCCATCTTATTTTATTTATGATAGCTTTTTCAATATCTGTGATTGCACTTTTTGTTGGTTTGTTATATCACCAACTTGTTCGTGGTTTCCCGCTCTTAACACAGAGCGTTAATGCCATTACACAAGGAATCATTACCATAAGCGAATGTTGAGGCCCCTGAAACAAGCACTTCGCTTGCCATTCTTGAGATCATTATCGCGACAGAAATAAATGCTCCCAGCACTCGTAATATTTACTATATTGAGGGCTCCAACAAATCGAAACAGGATCTTGCATAAGGAAAGCGTTGAGAATTGAGCCCCAGAATTATTTTTGAAATGGCGCGAAACTCGTTCTCTAATACACGGCACTGTGAAAGCGACAATAACACGATTTCTATGTTTGTGCGAAAGCCAAAAATGCACCCCTTGAGGTTATCCGGTGTATATGGCAGTCCCCATTATGTGGAAATATGTTCGTGCATTTATACACATCAAATATGACGTTAGGGAACGAATCAACGCTACCCTCAGCAAACATTTGAAGTCATGGTCGGGTTTCAAACACTTTTCTGCCTTGCCACCCTAGCTGCAAGATCACCCGGTCCCTCTCCCTTGGCAGGTGCGCTTCCGCCGCCTGGCCAAGCAGTTGGGAGAAGCCCTTGGTGAATCACTGTCTTTACGCCATCCCCTCACGAAATGCGCAGTAGGCCATGTTGCGTATTTCTTCTTCCCGTCAGGACTGCCTGACGATGAGTCTGTGCAACAGCGCTTCACCGAACACCTCGAGATTTTTGGCGCCAAAATGTTCGAGTGCACGCCGCGATGGCTACGAAACCTGCTACAGCGGGTTCCTTTTACCAGGGTAGGGAAAACATGCCAAATAATGCATCATTACGAATCATTCATAAGGTAAGTCGACTAAGCAATCTCTTTATAATGAGTTGAGGATTTTACGTTAACATAAATGGCTTATGTCAGACTGAAGCTAGTAACCAAATCTGGCGTTGTGACTCGCAGCTTTTTCCTGTCGCCTAGAAGGGAGTCCATTATTATACATTTATTACTGTGGTCTGAAAAACCTGTGTTGTACAAAAGGCAGGCTTGATTCTTCTGCGGTGTTGAGTGTTGTATGTGCTGTACATAATTGTGACGGCGCAGGGAGGCTTTCGCTGAGCAGAGAAAATTGGAGAAAGAAGCGGGACATGCAGAGAAATTATTCATTATAAGTATATGAATGAAGTAGAAAAAGGCGGACCGCCCATAAGTCTTGCCTTCAATTCTTTTCTTTTTTTCTCACTGAGCGCCATGCTACTAAAGCCGTATCAACAATCCGAACACTCAGCGGTGCTGTCATAATTCTATTTCTTATTTTACGGTTAAGAAATGCATTCGATTATTATTAGATAAGCCACCCTTCCTATCTTCCATGATCGAGCTGCTA
Source organism: Dermacentor variabilis (assembly GCF_050947875.1). Classification (NCBI taxonomy): domain Eukaryota; kingdom Metazoa; phylum Arthropoda; class Arachnida; order Ixodida; family Ixodidae; genus Dermacentor; species Dermacentor variabilis. The sequence goes on from NC_134574.1 coordinate 46,243,294, forward strand.
ATTTTATTGACACAGTGACGAAACCCTTTATTTTATCATTCGTTTGAGTACCTTGACAAGTGAACAATCAGGCATAGATGCCTTCACAGTTGTTTACAATCGTTTAGCGGCAGTAACCGGTCGGGATCACCAACGTTTACTCTAGGTTCCCGATTGCTCAATTCGCAGTTGCACAAACATTTATGCTTCTCTTTACTTCTGATTTACTTTAAGGCATCAAGCTTAGTGTACGTTTAGTGGCGTTTTTACTGCTTATTATCGGCCGCTCACGTCTTTTTGAAAAGGCCGCAATGCGGCTCCTGGAAATCGCGTAGTCCTCTGGCAGCAAATACGCTCTTAAAAGAAGACGCTGAAGACAAGAACAGGGGAGTAGTGAAATTACCAAAACAAGGTTTTCGTAGGTGCATGTGTTGCGAAAAATGTGCACAAAAGATTTTACTGGAACAAATTTAGCCATATAAGGAACGACTGAAAGCTTTTACCTGAATACACTGCATGTTCGAGTTAAAATTTTAATTGCGTAAAAGCAATGTTTTATTCATGCAAAGAGAAAAGCTAGTATATTTCATTTCTGAATCAAACTATGATACACCTGAAGCTTCACCTGCTGAGTGCCACATGAACAGTGAAAGTGATAACACATGTTCGCACATATATGTAATTAAGTAAGGATGATGCAGGTGAGGTTGTATATCTGATTTATGAATACAGGGGAGAATATATTGTCTTTTGCCGAAATTCAAAGAAAAGAAACGCAGCCCGCATTTCCCTAGGTGCAGTACTGATGGCTATATGTATACGCTTAGAAGAAATTCGGCCGCAAAGTTTGGGGAAGACCGCTTTTGCGGCAAAAATGAAAGAAGAAAACACACCGCTACACTTGAAGCTATGTTTTCTATATCAAAACTTATGTCATTACAGATAAACATTCTGGAGCGTAAATTCGGCTGGAACTTATGGGCAACTTCGGTGGAAGTAGAATAAAAGTGCACACAAATGAGCAGTCTAGGAACAGGCAGCCAGTAGTAGATGTTGCTGACATAGCATGAACAACGATGGTCGCTGCGTTCAGGCAACTGTGCAAACGTCCGTAGATGTCACCTTCCTTTGATTATGTCGCTATTAATAAAGGAAGAGCAGAAAGTGGGAAAATATTTGACAACTTGAATTTACCAACAGAGAAAAGTGCGTAAGTTGCTACTTTGCTCACCTGTGCCCTCATCGAAACTTAGTGTGGTCTGTCATTTGCAATTTAGTATGCTCATAGGCTATGAGAAATCCGCACAATGAAGCAACGTTAATGCTTTCAAAAGTTGTACGCCACCCAAAAACAACGTAAAAGTCCATTTCTTTAAAATATGATGATTTTTTACCCTGCGTAATGGCTCCTAGCTAGTTTTCTTAGCTAATGTTCCTGCCACTCAAGTTGCATATAAATTTATATTGGACTGCAATTTCTCACCCTTGCCGTTAGCTCATTTGGTATAATTCATGATTAGTCGAGAAAAGGAAGTGGTTGTGAGGTTGACACCTGCACAAGAGCCGATATTTCACGGATTTTTTTCATCTTGCAAAGTTGTATTTTCATTTGTAGAACCTATAAGTATGAAGTGGCTACTAACATTCCATTACACGCACTTCCTCGAGAATGTTGTCTGGCAGGTGCAACTTCTAGTAAAAATGGAAGAACAGCTTTCGATATCGAAACTAGGTACGCGGTCGTAAGCAAGAGATTGTTTTGGTTACGACTTATTTATGGCCGCTGCGATACCGTGTTCTGTAAAAGTTTATATGTTAAAGTGGTCAATGAAGCTATCCAGACAGTCAACAGAGCTAGGAGCATGCGCTGCATTTAGGAAAACTGAGGAATAATGTTCGGCAAATGCATTGGCGATAACATCGCAGTTTCTAAGAATGCCACGAGATGGATGATTTATGGCATTAATCTCAGCACGCTCAGAACTGTAATCTTTTACATTGGAGCAGAAGCGTGTTGCATCGTATTTTATGCGCTCTTCGACACACTAGACGTATGCATCGCCGTCTGTACGCAGTACGCATTTCACCTGGCTTCGCAAGGCCCTAAATTTTCCGTGTCACTCAGGTAATTCTGTTTTCTTGAACTTCCTATGGCACCTTAGCTGTTTACGGAGTAGACCACGTAATTCCTTAGAACACCACACAGGATAGCGAGTAGGACGAAAATCTCTGCAGGGAATGAAGGCTTCGAAATTACATTTAGCATTATCAGTAAGGATGATAACTGCCTTGTACATATCTGTGGCACGGTACAATTCAGACCAGTCGGCATCATTCTAGCAGTGGTAAAAACCTAGATAGCCGCATCTTGCAAAAAAAGAACAAATGAGCGAACAGGCTCGCTCAACACATGAATCGCCTTTAGAAAAGTTGCAAGTTCGAGCGGAGCATGCCAATGGTCAACAGGAAGCAAACCACTAACAGCAATAGAAAAATCAGCAACGGAGAAATTAGCCATACCTAATACATGCTTGCAATATGACAACCACAATCCTACGTCCTGCACCTGCAATACTCTGCATGGTTGACTGCGTTACTCTTGCATATAAATCATTGCAATATACCAGGAGATAACTGTTGGTTTCAGTAGAGGTAAGGCACTCTTACATTGCTCCATCTCCAACCGCTCCCACCGGTAAGCTCCAACCGGTAACCTTCGGCCTGTGGTGCTTCCAAGCTCTTGGCTTGAGCAAGTTGTAAATGATCTACTAGGCCCTTTTCCGCGATCCTTCGCGGGTAACCGCTGAATAGTCTTGTACGTCGACTACAATATCCGTTAGTGCAAGACGGTAGCCTTCCCCTTCGTCACTGCTGCTGGGGTCTCCCTTTTCTTGCTCCACTCCATAATCATCTGGCATGAGCCGCCTGGTGTGATTATCAATGATTATCACATTTCCCCTAACTCACCAGTTCACCTAATACAATTTAGGCTACTTAAGGATCAGTGAGAGAAACACGACTCGATGTAATTGCCAGCTTCCGTAAGGATGTGAATATACATGCATCTGCAAAAAATACAGAACATCTTATTTGTTTACAGCGCATAGAGCAGAGCAAGGAGCTGCGTAGTAAACTCGGCAATAACTTTCCACCATTAACTATAAAACCTCACGGTGCCACGATACTCCTCTGTTAAAGTTCTCGGAGCACTCATTTGTTCAAGACGAAGCAGGAACAACTTGCTACTTCGAGGCACTCAGTCACTACCATCACACCCTTCACCTGTATTTAAGTATTTCAACATTGCAATCAGGCCCCAAGAACCCAAATACATGCAAATCGTTCAAGTGCTCGTTATTTCACGGACGGATTCAATTACCTCGTTATGGATCCAGACAGCCACAAAGTTTAAACAATTACATCGCGAAGGCATCTGGCTCTGCACAGGTCGACCCATGTACAAGAAGCTGGACGACTTGTACATTCAGGAAAATTCAAGCAGGCTGAATAAATAGCCAACGAAGCAAGCCAGGCAAAAACGATAATTTGCGAATGACCTATTCAGGACGAGAGGGTCTCGGCAAGCTTGGGAACCTCGCGATAATATGCCGCTGCTAGTCAACGGCGAGCGCTTCTAGTTAGAAGATTGGAACAACCATCCCTGGCGGCAAACTTTCCCAGTGAAATGCGCAAAATTAACCATAAATACTAAGCTGAGAAAGGCGAAAGCTTCTAAACGTGCGCGTTGCTGCAAAAATCCGGAAGAGTTTGCTACCGACAATTATCCGCAAGCTATTAGAAAACATTTGATTCCAATCGCATCTGGTACTATTCGATCCCCTATTCAATTAGGCTTCAAAAGCTAATATAGGCACACGCCAATTTTTTAGCAAGTCAAGACGACCACCGGGTTCTTTCATGGTGGAGTTGAGAAACAGTAGAAACGGCAGCCATCTTAAATGTAAGCGTGTTTTTCTCTCCAGGACGTTTCACTGAAGCAATAAGCACATTATGTGACTTCATAGCGAGCAGTTGAGGTGTCAAAATTCCGCCGAAGCTACGGTTGGTCGGCCGACCAGTTCGGTCAGGCGTGCGCATAGCTGGGACACGAGGTTTCAGAAGGTGACGTTGATAAGCATTAAGGCATCGTTCCATCAGTTAGACGAACTCACTCAGCCGTAATTTCCCAGCCACTTTTGAATATTGTCACCGTAGAGACGAGCGATAATGCACGGGTCAGTTTTCAGAGTGCTGATGGTCCGAGATCGAGCCTTGAGTTGCGGAGAGATAGTTAGTGTGGAAGGGTCACAGTGTTCTTCTGTCTTTATGGATGTGCAAAGGAGAAGCTAGTGGTGGCCCTAAGAATGTTCTTGAGATGATTAAAATAGTAGGTGGCGAATGCAATAAAATGCACGTCGTCCATTTAATGAATATCGCTAGTTCAACGCTTTATTCAGAAGGGTCACGCACTGAAGAGGCCTGGAATGATTCTGACTATATACAAATAAAGCTGGACGGCGAATGTTTTGCCCACATGTAGGTTTCCAATAATTTTTTGAGATACATATCTTTCAATGGTAACCTCTGAGAAGTGCCGCAGGGCTGGCTGTTTTCTGCAGCTCCAGTTAAAACCAGTCCAAATGGCATATCCAATTTCGTACTTCATAACACTACTGATGTAAAGATACCTAACTTATGAATATCCGGTATTTGCTTCACATGTACGGCAAACACAAAATCTGTACCGAAAGTTTTTCAGAAATATCTATACACGAGCGAGCCAGCCACTTGATTAATGCACGGTGTTTGCCCTACCGACCGTTACCTGGTCGGAAACGTGAAAGACATGCTCATGGCGGGCTCGTTCAGCCCGACTTCTACCATGCACTGGCACTTTCTGAATTTCGCCGTGAGCCAGGACACCATTCAGGCTCGTGTGCAGCAAGAAATCGACGAAGGAATTGGTAAGCACAGGTAGCCAACGTCGGAAGACAGGAACCGAATGCCGTACACCCAGGCTTGCCTGTGTGAGATGGGACGGTGGAAAACCGGAACTCCCCTTGGAGTGGCCAGAGAGTAGGCATTTAGTACGCCACACTTAAACCGTGGCATTTTCTTCAATGACCAATGAGCTATAAGTTTCGCAGGTACGATAAATATTGCTGCATGGAAGAGACTAGAAAGCAATTCGTTATACCAGGCGGTTTTAATGTAAATTCGTTTTATAAGTTTTACTCAGTGGGGCTACGAAAACAAGACTTGAAGCTCAGGTGGAGTAAAAAACTATGACAGCGTCTGCCGAATGTTAATTTGCGGTACAAAATGAAGGTTTCTGATATGAATAATTTCAATAGGTGCGCTATTGCTTCTGAGAAATAAACCCAACACAAAGCATGGGGAAGACGCACAAATCAAACCGTGTAATTTCTACCGATGCCAAATTGATAAATTTCCGGCATTTTCTATAAATCCACTATTGGAGTAGATACTCAGAAGTAGAGCTCGCCTATTCGTTGTTCATCTATGCGTAATACAGCTAATGGCAGAAACATTCACGCCTGTAGTGCGGGAATTTTATGTTCATTGATTTGGGCATAGCCCAAGAAGTGCTGCAGCCGTGCGCGTAATTTTAACATGGATCTGGTGAGTCTGCAAATAGTTCGGCGCCTTCATACTTTCTCCTTATACTTACCATACGTCTTTGTTTCCCTTTTAATCAGAGCAAGCGACGACATCGTGGAGGGCGACATCTTTATACCCAAAGGCACCGTCATTATTTTCAATATTTGGGCTGCACATAATGACCCCACGTACTGGAAGGAGCCCCATAGGTTTGACACAGATATATTTTTTAACGAAGAAGGATCAATCCTGCAAGAAAAGCCTCTGCACCTGATGCCATATTCAGTCGGTATGTTAACTTCTCTGAATACGCTATGAGCGGAAATTGCTTATTTTCAAAATATCACTGAATGGAAACCATCGATCGGAGCTAAGTGACGTTAACAGCTTGCGCAACAGACTTCCATGGTCAATCTTGTTGAGAAAAGTTGTTGCTTTAGGTGGCCTTGAACAGTTTGCCCTAGCAATGTGCCCCATTTGCTAGGCCGCTAGCTTTCATCTGTATATGACATGTTATAGACTGACAAAGATTTATTTGGGCTAGTTGCTACGCATCCATGGTATCAGCCTGTCTGTCCTCAGTATATAGACTATCCGCGTCCTTATTCAAGCGCTCACCAAACCGGGCATTGATCACTCAGTCGATTACTGATCGATCACTCGATCACGCAGGCGAAAAAATAACTTGTTTATATTCCAGGTCGGCTTATAAAAAATCTGGAGTATCTAGAGAAGATTGTGCCAAATTCGAAGGACATTCGCAAATAGCCGTTTAAGTACCTCATATTGTAGCAAATGCAGGTAACCAAACTTCATAGCGACCGGGCTTCTGACAACTGGGCGATACGTGTGATGTGTGGTGCGTGACATAGTGCGGTGATCGGGACGGTCAGGAGCAGACGACAATGAGTGCACGCGCGCCGAGGCGGATTCCATGCTGGAAGAAGGAAAATAACGACGCTGAAGAGCGTCCGGCACGAGATCGCGTGGCGCATGAAAATCAACAAAAAGAAGAAAAGCAAACCAACTAGGAAAGACCACGGGGTGTCAGGCAGCCAATCGGTGAATGCCTAATCGGCCAGAAGAAGACCGTGGTGCGCTGGCAGAAAGGGGAAGGTGCAGAGGAGACGCCGGGGAGACGCAGAGGAGACGCCGTGGAGACGCCAGGAGAGTCCCAGGAAGCGACGGCAGGAGGAGGTCAACCACCGGAGCGGGCGTCGAAGACTGGCCGTCGGGTTCCGGACCCGAGCCACCAGGACTTCACCCGACCGGGGCCTCCTGCCAACCTGTTCCTGTGCGTCGCCCGTCTACCCGAGCGTGCCGCCAGCTCCTCAAGGCCGGTGAGCTTCTGTGCTCGTGGGTACGACGAGAACAGTCGGGCTACGGGCCCGAGTTCTACGCCAGCTGCGCGGCCAGAACGCCGCCCCCGTCTGTCGTGACGCCTGCTGCCCGAGGCCGGCGTTCGAGCTTCTGTAACCGTCGGTAGCACAAGAGCAGTCGGGCTACGGGCCCGAGCTCTACACGGAGCTGCCCGGCCAGAACGCCGCCGCCATCTGCTCGTGCCACCAAGCCGCCTGGTTTACTTCTCCGAGACAGAGCTGGCCAACTCCGGTCGCCCGGTCAACCAACTTAGACCACGACCTTTGGTGAGACCGGCGCCACTCTTTTCACCAGCTTGTCGCAGCGTCGCAGCTTCGAGACTGTTATGTATCCCTGCCGTCGTGGCAAGCCCGGACTCGCGCACTACTTAGCTCCATACTAGCCCCAAATGTGTGTCTTGATGCGTATTTGAGTGTTTCTTTTATGTTTGCTATTTTCTTCTATTTATTTTTTTAGCCTTCTTTAGTTCCATTAAACGTTTGTGTGTGTGTTCGAAACGAACGGCTTTGTCCTCAATTGGATTCTCGGAGGCTCCGCCTAAGAGAACCATCAGAACCTTTTGAGTACACAAACCTTTGTCCCCGTTTTAGGGTCACAAATTGGCGTCCGCGACAGGACGAAGCCGTTCGTTGGGATATTTTTTTATTGTAGCGGCTAGGAACTATGGCTAGCACCCAAGCTTGTTAGCCTTAGCCGAGCGCTTGGGGCTAGAAGGTGCGGAGTTGAGGGTATGGTTGAACGAGCAGGAAGCGCGGGCGCGAGAAGAGCGGGCAGAGGAGCGCGAAGCCAAGAAGCAGGAGCTTGTATTAGAGGAAAAGAATCTACAATTACGGCTTAAAGTCGCAGAAGCTGAGGGCGCATATCTGGGCAAGAAACAGCCAGAAATTTGTTTGACTTAGCCACCGTGGCCCAGCGATTGTGTTTGCATGGGGCACACTTGAACAGGTGGGTTCAACACAGATGGGTAATAAAATGCGAGAAAGCTCACAGGGAGTGCAACAGGCGAGTGGCAGAACAGGCGGCTGAGAGGGCACGCCTGGAGGAGGAGCTTCGCGGGGTACGCCTTAGTATCAAATGTCTAGATTCACCACTCACGGATGCTTGCCCCGAAGGGACAAGATCCGCGGTTGAGGATGCAGCGCAGCAGTGCAGCGGCGACCCGAGGGTTCCCTCCGACATGGCCTCAGGCCTCGGCAAGCAAAAAGTGTCTCAAGGAGAGACAACTTCTGATCATGCCATTGGCAAAGATACTATAGTATTCAAAGGGTATGTTTGGTCACAAGGCAAGGAGCACATTGCTTCCGCACCTCAACCAGTGCTGCGCGAGCCTAGCGCAGGCGATGACTGGCTCGTGCGTGGTTCAGAGCTGCCGTGCATGGGCCTGCTTGAAAAAGTTGGAACCGAGCACCTCCTACAGGCTAAAGATAGCACGTCTGAGGGTTCGCACCATGATCAAGAGGAACCTGAAAATATCAGGGCTCCTGTGGAAACGGGTTTGGTTTCCGCAAAAAGTATTGAGGGGTCTTTACTGCGTCCCTCGAATCAGACAAAAACTGTTTGTGACACTATGGGCACCTGGAAGGGCTCAGGCCTGTGTACCAAATCGACACATGGCATTGAGGATTCAGAACATCCTTTGTGTTCTTATGCACTCGTGTGTGGTTCGACCATTGACACTGATGCTGCAACCACTCATTACACCGTTGACTACCTTAGAACGCAGGCAGTGATTTGGTCGACACCATGCAGAGTCATTATTGCCTGGAGCGGTATTATCGCGGACTGGCCAGTGTTCTCTGATTGAGAAGATAGATGTCTAGTCCGCTTGATGTGGGAAAGGGTCACCTTAAGCAGTCGATACCTCGCTTATGGCTTTTCTCGGGCTTATGACCCCGGACATGGTGACTTTGGACTTTATTGGTTTTTTTCTTCAATAGGGTAATATGATAGCCTTTGACGCTACCATTTATTTTTCACTTGCTGTGCATTCTTTGAATTGTGTTTTCCTATAATGTCTTTTATCTGTGTGCTCAGTGAACTGTGCATCGGAATCATACAGTGCGTTCTTGTGAACGGACCATGACTGTAGTGTTCCGAGTATGCGTGAACTATGTCGCGCACTGAGCGGCAGTTTTTCCTCAGAAAACTTGTTAAAAAAGGGGCTTATGTGATGTGTGGTGCGCGACATAGTGCGGTGATTGGGACGGTCAGGAGCAGACGACAATGGGTGCACGCGCACCGAGGCGGATTCCATGCAGGAAGAAGGAAAACAACGACGACGAAGAGCGTCCGGCACGAGAACGCGCGGTGCATGAAAAACAACAAAAAGAAAAGCAAACCAATTAGGAAAGACCACGGCGCGTCAGGCAGCCAATCGGAGAATGCCTAATTGGCTAGAAAGAAGAAAAACCGTGGTGCACTGGCAGAAAGGGGGAGACGCCGAGGAGACGCCGGGGAGACGCCAGGAGAGCCCCAGGAAGTGACGGCAGGACGAGGTCAACCACCGGAGCGGGCGTTGAAGACGGGCCGTCGGGTTCCGGACCCGAGCCACCAGGACTTCACCCGATCAGGGCCTCCTGCCAACCTGTTCCTGTGCGTCGCCCGTCTACCCGAGCGTGCCGCCAGCTCCTCAAGGCCGGTGAGCTTCTGTGCTCGTGGGTACGACGAGATCAGTCGGTCTACGGGCCCGAGTTCTGCGCCGCCAGAACGCCGCCCCCGTGTGTCGTGCCGCCTGCTGCCCGAGGCCGGCGTTCGACCTTCTGTGCCCGTGGGCAGGACAAGAGCAGTCGGGCTACGGGCCCGAGCTCTACACCCAACTGCCCGGCCAGAACGCCGCCGCCGTCTGCTCGTGCCACCAAGCCGCCTGGTTTACTTCTCCGAGACAGAGCTGGCCAACTCCGGTCGCCCGGTCAACCAACTTAGACCACGACCTTTGGTGAGACCGGCGCCACTCTTTTCACCATCTTGTCGCAGCGTCGCAGCTTCGAGACTGTTATGTATCCCTGCCGTCGTGGCAAGCCCGGACTCGCGCACTACTTAGCTCCATACTAGCCCCAAATGTGTGTCTTGATGTGTATTTGAGTGTTTCTTTTATGTTTGCTATTCGCTTCTATTTATTTTTTTAGCCTTCTTTAGTTCCAATAAATGGTTGTGTGTGTGTTCGAAACGAACGGCTTTGTCCTCAATTGGGTTCTCGGAGGCTCCGCCTAAGAGAACCATCAGAACCTTTTGAGTACACGAACCTTTGTCCCCATATTTGGGTCATCACAATACGACATACTGCTACAAGGGACGAGGTCTCAGATCCTATGCCATGTTTTCTACTTTACGGTAGCTAGCGGGCCGGGCCGGCACATAGATAATTAAGTAAGAGACGTAACACGAGCGCTGAATAGCCGAAATAAAAGGTTGTTGCTTCAAACCGTCATATAAATAGAAAAACTCTCACATACGTGCACCCGCGCCTCCTACGTTCCCTCTGCCAAAAGCGAAAAAAGAAAGGAGAGAGGTAAAACAAGACAGTGGGATGTTTCAACAGTTCGATGTTTCTATATGAAGCGTGAATCAATAAAACGGAAATACCATTGACATGAATAAAAAGTGCTGTATTCCACAATGTTTTTTTTTCTCATTCAGAGCACAATCACACCTATCACTCCGTGTCTTGTTTACCATTTGTGACATTGTGGCGTGGTGAAGGTAAGAACAAGACAATGGTGCAACTGTCACTTGCAAAAGAATATTTATACGGCGAAGTTCTGCCTAAGAAAGCCCAAGTAGTCCGGTGGTGGCCGGCCCAATCACCGAAATCTAATCAACGAGATAGCCGCGACTATTATTTCTATTTGACTCATTGTGCATTCCACTGCGATGGCTAGTGCTCGCGCACGTTCTACAGTGGGCACCGTTATTTGCATCACGTAAGCCACCTCTTTGCACAGAAGCTTCTCTAGAATCTCGTCTATAGAATGTTGCCTTTCATAGAGATGTCTATAGAATAGGCAGCAACAACCTACGAAGTTCTAATATACGAAGGCGCGTCTTCCACTTAACGATAATATTGTTACAGTGAATGGCCGGTGGAAAGAGGTCACCGGTAAAGCACAATATGCGCACCACAATGTCCTCTATTTCAAAGCATCATGCCGATGCTGCAAACCACACAAATTGAAAAGGCGCATGTGAAATTGGATTAAAATAAAACGAGTAGGAATGAAACGTCTTCAGTTTGGTAGGACGCGTAGAACGGCTTAATACGCCCTAGGTGTACAACTTCAGGGCTTGCACGGCGCTGCTTTGATTACGTGCCACCTTCAGGCACGATCTCGGAGTACTCTGCACCAAGATGTCTGACTATCTTGTACTTTCTGAAATGACGTCGCACACGTTTCTTCTAGTGTCCACGGCCACGTTCTGCAAACCCAGACATAGTTCCCGCCTACTATGCCACTATAGCGCAACTTCTGCTTTTGCAAGCTCGAGATGAACGATGGCGTTAGGATTATTTTCTTCGTAGAGAATCCGTCACATTACGTCAAGCGCGGTCAAGCTTTCCTTGAACCAGCTTCATTGGCATCATCTCGGTTGCTTCCTGCACTACTATGTTGCGCGCAAATGTTATGTGCAGAAAAACGGAGTTTCCTGCTTGTTGCTCGATGTTAAAGTACATAGACTACATGTCGCAGGGGCCTTCTTCACGCTTTCTGTTGAGCCATTCATTTGCCTGTGGTAGCCGGTGGTTCTCCTCTGACTTTTTTTACCAATTTCAGTATCGTTTGCGCTAGCTTCACTGCAAACACATTTTCTTTATCGGTGATGAGCATCTTTACGGCACAATGTTGTAGCATAATGTTCCCAACCAAAAATTTTGCAACTTCGGACACTGTACATTAGGGATGCAATTTCGTTTTGGCCAAGCGGGCCTTAAATGTGCAGCCACGATGATCCACCTATTAACAAATGTGGCCGGTAGAAAAGACTAAAAATGTTTAATGTAAACTTGCTCTAAAAGTGGGCAAGAAGGTTGAATGGGCGGTAGGAATCCAGGTTGACTTTGTTATGGTGTCTTGCTCATTGAGAGTCTCGGTATGTCTTCAGGTAAATGGCAGCATTGATGGTGAGGCGGGGTAAGTAACACATCTCTTCTATCCTCGCTAACGTATTGGAATAACGCAAAGTGCCCTCCCACGATATCGCCGTGGAAGGCTTGCATAATGCCTGGCAGTAGTTTTAAGGGCACATCAAGGCAGTAGTTCGCGTAGACTGATGAGCAATTCATAATTAGTTGAATCTTTTGCATTGAAAAGAGAGGCAATCTACGCTTAAGCACCCTAGTGATCGGATAGCTATTCCGTACAAGTACTAGAGAACGCTTCTTAGACCCGAATCTGCTCGTTGCTATTCGGCGAGGTCACTTAGTCCTTTTTTGCCAAACAAAATGTCGTCATCCGGTTCTTCTTGTGGCGGTGGTTTAATAAGGGTGCGGAACAGGCACCAGTCTGGTATAATCATGCATTCTTTCGGACTTGTACGCCACGGTGATGCCGAAATGCTCAAGCGTGAGACTGCGCCGCCCGAGGCGTCCTGATTGGCCCTTTATGTTCGTCAGCCAAGACAAGGCGTGGTGGTCGATTACGACTTCCAAGGGTCTGCTGCAAAAGCAAGGCAAAAATTTCGCCGTGACCAAGATGAAATTATAGGAACGCTCCTTTTGCCGTAGTGAAATAGTTCCACTGTGCTTTAGACAGCGACCGCTAACCACAAGCTATGGCCCTGAAAAATCTGCCTTTCTTTCGCACACACACGGCGCCGAGGACTTCGCTACTTGCATCGGTGTGGATATTGGTATAGTCATCTTAGTCGAAGTGTAGAAGCATCAGTAGTAAGTACAGGCATGGTTCATGTTCTTGAAATCCTTCTGCCTGCGGTGTTTCTAACCTAAACTCGACGTCCGATTTCGTAAGCATAACATGAAGTGCAGCGGAGACAGAAAGGTTCTTGATAAATTGCATATAGAAGCACACAAAAAGAAGCATGACCCACTGCCTTCTTGTCGACATTCTGCTCTAAATTTGCCACCGCAGCTTACTACTGCCAGTTGAGGTGCACGCCTAATTTTTACAGTAAAGCTGCATATGGCTGGCCGATTCGTAGCTCCATCCGTCTGTCGCCTGTATGCAGGAAAGTCCTCCGGTGCGACCCCATGCACGTGCGCGAAAAAAACAGAAAAAAGAGCCGCGCGATGGGCTGCGCCAGTAGTGAAGTCGTTGCGCTCCGTCGCAACCGAGCTCGCGCGCAGGGGTTTCTCTCCGGCTCCAAAATGTGTAGGCCATGCGTCCTATGTGCTCCTGAGGAGTCTGCAAATTTCAATCAGCAATTCCGCGAGCACAACTGAGAATGAGCTCGTCTATGTTGTGCCAATGCTGCAGCCTGGGCACATCAGGCTCGTGCCGCCGAGTGCAAGCAGAGACTGCGTACCGAGGATCCGGCAGCCTGCGAAGCCGCCGTGTGATGAACCGTCGGCATAAACCCAGTGGTAAACACCGGGGACTCAGGTTTCAGCTTCGCTGCTTAATCATCTGTACCGAGTGCCTGGGCGGTGATGTTTTATGATGTAGCCCACGAACAGGAGCTATTCGTACACGAAGCGCCATATTTCCAGGTATATAGTGAGCGCAAACGAGTTGGTTGCCTCTCATGCTGTTCGATGTGGCTTGGAATGAGCGCCAAATTTTGTGACAAAGACGACGACCTGTGGCTACTACATGTGAGAGGGTTCACGCTTCAAGCCTGCGAACACCGTGATCAGCAATTCTGATACGTTGCAGGTGCGGAGCAATGACCGAATGACATGGGCTTCAATTCTGTGAAGTAATATTGCGTCATAAATCTGGTCTTCTTTCGATCACGCCCATTAACTCACTCATTTCCCATTCGATTCAATCACACTCGCCAGTAATAAGTCTTGAACAACAATTATTGGCTTACGCAGCTGGTCCTATGCATCGCCTGTACGTGGGAGAGGGTATTCGTCTGCATTCATAGCTTTCTTCAGATGATGACAAATTACGCAAAACCGCAGTGTTATATTCTCGTTTACTGTGGCTAAAGGAGACGGCCACGGACTCCTCTATGGCTGGCGATTTCATCCCGAAGAATTTCTTTCACTTGTTGCTTTACGGATTATGGTTGTCCTCTCCAGACTCGGTGAGAACGCTTAAGCAGTGGTCGAGCGCAGTCTTCGATTAACATTTTATGTCTAGCATTTGGCGCTTGTCGAACTCATATCAATGACAAAGATCAGTTTTTGTGTACATGGAGGAGTATTTTGATCGGTTCTGCTTTGGAAGACAGGGAATAATACGAAATCACGTTCAGGAACTTGGGCCGTCGAAGTAGGTGGGTAGAGTCCGAGAATACATATGCGTTGCTGACTGTAGTAACTTTCTACATATATGTGATCTTGTGGTCTTGTTGGAGTCCTGGCTGGATTTGACCAAAATTATCTAAGTTTCGTAAGCAGCAGCAAGTGTTGGGAATTCTAGACGGGGGATTCCATATTTCAGGGAGCTTCTGCGCCGGAGGAAATCATGATGCTGGCGCGAAGCGGTATTCTGTCTTAATCTTCATGTACACATAGGGCTTGATGACAATGTTCCATAAGGGTATATTGCTTGGTCTACCGACACCATTATCAACGTTGACATTAGTGGATGACAGTGACGCATTGGCTCATGAAGTTCATAACCGAAAAGTACGTCCCGTGAGCAACCTTCCTAGATAATGAAGGTCGCTGGATAAGTCTGGTAATATAACGCCAGCCACGGTTGGTCCTACGGCAAAAGATAGCAGCCCGTTCTGGCCTAGCGAGAAGTTTTTCGGAGTCTTGACTGAGGTGCTCCGAGGTAGTAGGCATTTTCGCGCGGTCGTTCGCCCTGCTGTGGACGCGGTGTGTTGGCGGAAAAGCGTCTTTGCCCCATTTCTCTGTATCAGCAGCGTCAGTGGACGCGGCCCGCTTCTCTGCAGTGATAGCGAAGTGATTGGAAGTGCGTCATACATCCGTTTGCATGAAGGTGTCGCTGTGGCCTACCGGCGGGTGGGCTCGCGGTGGTTATGGTTATTACGGGCGACGGAATCGCGGCGTGGCGGGGCACTAACACGCGTGCGGGGGCGGGGGGGGGGGGGAGGGGCTGACGGCAAGTGACAGCGGCCTAGCTGATAACATCAGGCTGAGGTTGTAGAGGTCAAGGAGCCTCTTACAATTTCCTTACAATGTCAGAGGTCGAAGCCACTTGGAGCTGCGACGCAGGAAGTCTTTTACGTAGTTCATATGACAAAATAGCCTCATTGTCTCCCGGTGCTCGTAGGAGCTTAGCGCTCATTCATTCTCTTTTATCCTGAGCACTTGGCAGTAATACTGCTTAGTGGGAATTTCCAGCTTCTTTCCTAAGGCTGTTGTGAATTATTGTTGCAAAGAGTTCTTGTTTCACACCCCTCATCAAGAACCCAGCTTGTATTTTGATATGTCAGGGTTCACGTATAAAAACAGGCGAATAATTTCCTCGCTGAAGATGGTTATGTCGTTATTTCATAGCTGCACACTGGCTTCTAGCTTATATTGTACCCTTTCATTGTTCGCGGTGATCGGGAAGGCGTCAAGGAAGGTGCTGCCGAATTTGGCACCGCGTTGTAAGGGTGGATTCTCAAATTTACAAAAACGTCGCGGAGGCTTCTTATGCAGGCTCCTGCTTGGCATGGGTGTTCGACTCATTAGACGCAGGAACCCTTTCGTATGCATGAAAACATGTTTTCGAGTCTTCAAATAATTATATGCGCAAGATCTCTGCGTCGTCGCATAACAGGTGACATTGAGGCTGTCAGTGTGACTGCTTATTTGGCCGCAATCTTGCGTGACTTCCCGGGTGGAATGCCGAACTTGGGTTGGTATCCTGGCAGCCAAGCTCGCAGGTCTGTGGATATGCTGCGATTGTCTTGTTCAGATCAATTTTTGTTTGTAGAGAATATCTGACGCACAATGAAGTAACACCTCCAGATGTCGTGTTCAAGTTACACGGGAGAACTCCACAAAGCACTCTGCCCTCTCCCTGCCACAAATATGTCAAAAAACCATCACCTTATTAGGCGAAGTTCACCCAGAAAAGGAAGTAATACTCAATAACCAGAACTGTACAAAGAACAGTCTTTGGTCATGGATATTGTACCTGTGGGTCAGGAGAACTGGCTCATCACCCACTTCATCATAATCGCTTGTGATCATGTAAATTCAAAAGTGTAGGCTGTCCAGCATGCCATCTGATAATAGAAAATGGACTTTCAATTTAAAATGGGCAACAACATGGAGTAAATACCCATGCAAGGAGGTGCGCCTTGAGCCTAGTGATGACATTGTAACGGTGGTTATACAGAGAAAAATGTTTACAGGAAAGACATTAGGTTACAGGGGTGCCGCAGTGCACTATCGGAAGGTAGGAAATGAAGTTCACAGCACAGACGTTGTGCGTCTTTCTTATCGACTTCTCAATACCGTCCCAGGCTACACGTGCGTTCTCTATTAGCATATTTTCGCAACAAATACTACAGAAATATACTACTTTTTAATGTCACACGTCTATGAGTTCGGTACGTTAACTTAGGAAAATTCATCTTCTAAAAGCGTCTCTGTCTTCGTGAATCCTACAATACGGCCGAAGGAATACCATTCATCAGTATTAGCACCGAGAACGACCTAGAGGGCTGCTGCGAGCGCCGCTCGCGTGACGTCAGGGCACGGACTCGCGCCTTTCGTCTGCTGCAGTTCGGGCGGCGTCCGGACGCCTTCTGCAGTGTTTCCATTTGTTCACTCTCGTTCCCAATGCTTGTAGAATTATGACGGGCCTCTGAAATATTTATTTTACAATGTCTTTGTTCGCAAAAATGTAATCAAGAAGCTTATTTCCTGGACGACAATACATTTCTCGAAGGCAACGCTATAGTGCCACCCGAGGGACCTCAGACCAGCCCATTACGGATTTTTCATGCGCGGATCTACACTTTCAAGTGGTAGCTCACGTGAATAATAAAAGCGTAGACGCAAAAGCAAAGCACATAAGAATCTAGTTGAGATTCCATACCCACCATGGTGCAGTATTCGTCTTACAATTCAACGCTGACTATATATGACTTCTACAACATTGACCTTGATTTTAACCCGCTAAAACATGTTTCCTGACAACGAATAGTTCACGGTATAAGATCGAATTTTTCTGTTTCTTTACAGATACCCTCGGCAGTTACTACCACTGCAGCTTAGATTCCGCCAGCACTACTTCCTTTTTTAACTGGTTCTCAAAATAAGGCCGTTCTTCACCGGTTAAATTTAAGTGGCGGTAAGTTCAAGCAAAGCTGATTGAGGTTCACAGCTGTTCGCAGCACACAGGAAGGAAGGTACCAATATTTATTCCCTTACCCGTATACACGTTCAACTCACTCGAGCAATTTACTGGTCCTTCATACTTGAGAAACAGACATGATGGATCTGTTTGAAGAACTGACACAGGCTTCTCCGGTCAAATATTTGAGTGAAATAAGCCTTTTGGACCGGTTCGCTACAGCCAGCAAGAAGCCGAAGGCCCATTCATTAGTAGTTTTGCACCTATTTAAGATATCATTGCTCCCCAGTGGAGGTCAAGTGTTCATGTGAGACTTGTGGTGTCTTCTTTCAGAGGCGGGTACGCGAGGTTTTCTTTTATGCACTGACGGAGCAAATAATTTTCACTTTTTGTAATTAAATGATGCAGAGTCGAGACATTCTGAGACAGCATGTGTTTAAATTTTCAATTTCATCGCAGTCTAAGCAGCGCTGGAGTGCATCGAGTATGGTATAGGGATTGTAATTGGAGCTGTAAAGAGCTAATTCATGGTTTCAATTCGAAGTTGTAGTGAACTGCTGGGTTTCGCGAAGAATGCGCGCCTCGCCATAGGACAGTCGGTTGCTTCCTCTGCGAGAGGGGTGCGCCATATCGTCGATAAAAGCTACTGAGGGTCACTATGACACATTTCATCGCTTGCATTTGGTTGCGTCTCGACCTTAAGCACGAAATTTTATTTCGTGTGATTGCTGTTATGGTATTCGTGAAATAGATATATACTATACACGATGCGTCGTCGTGTTAACAGCCAATACGTTAACAGCCTATTTCAGAGAACGGTGAAAGGAGTACCAAACCTTTTCACACAAAATGCGCGCATATCTCTTCCCTTTAGGCCTTAATACAGTTTCCATATTTCATTAAATTTACTCACCAGAGTGATAAGAACTATGATGAAAGTTTGGCTGGGCAGCGTCCTAACACGGGTTTATAATGTTGCCACCAAATATCAAGGTATTTCTTCCATGTCAAATGCTGTCTCCCATACTTAAGTAATAATGGAATCCTAAGCGCTTAGAGGAGCATCACAAATAGATTCGCGTGTTGAACTTGCAAACATTATCTTTAAGCAAAATTTATGAACAGACAGGGTGTATATATGCATTGCAAGACCAGCAGACCCCTTTAGCACTACATAGGTTGCGATATCCAAGTCCCAAATTTTCATGATTCACGCGTTTTCAAAGAAGAAATTGCAGTCCACGCATGGCCACAGAAATAATCCGAAATAACCTTCTGTAAGTATGGTTCAAGCCGCCAACGCCCCAAGCACGCACCAAGAAAACGAGAGCGCGCGGCAGCCGAGCGAGCCGGAGCGAGCGGTGTCCTGGCCGTGACGTCACTCGCGAGAGGGCGCCACTCCAAATTCTCACCGCTAATAGTACCAAACTTCCTAAGTAAATTAGATTTTACAAGAGCAATATCACCAATCCTAAAACGTAGTGGGATAAAGTAAGACAAAACAGGGCGAAAACGCAACAAGGTGGCGACTTTTTGGATAACCCTTTACATGACCATAAGGAGTTTCAAAGCGTCCCCTTTCATTTAGGTTATCATTTAAAATATCGGCAGGGGTACCTAAAGCAGCTTACATGTGGAATGCGACATGATTAGAGTCGCTTTGGTGAAATGGTTTCGATTAACGTCTGCTGCATGCATTAAAAATTCGAGGACGCTTAAGCTTCGCCTTCAAGAGTGGAACGCTATAGCGTTATCGCACCCCATTAGCACCGCCCACTCAACCGCTCGGCATGCTCTTGAGTCACACAAGGACATAGTTTTCATATACAACACTTCTAAGTCCACAGCGCAACTTTTGTCTAAGTATTTGTTTCAGGAGCACCACGCAAACGCATGACTCCTTGCCAGCACCACGGCACACATCGCAGGGGACGCATTCCCACCAGACGCGCTACGGCGCAGCGATCACGGCAGAGGCGTCTCACATGGAACGCTGCACCTAGAAATTGCGCTGTGAGCGGAAAGAGGAGCCGCGTCGCCTAAACACGAGGGTTCGAGTGATGGACACAGGAATTTGGAAGGGGAGAAAGCGAGAAAACTTATTAAACGCAAGGGTATTGGGGCATCCTCGCACCGGTCCCCGCACGGCCCCAAGGCGCTCAAACGAGACGAAGGGGAGAAGCGGTCGAGTGGCGCGCCACCTATCGGGGCAGCTTCGTACATTGCGAGGCGCAGGTCTTCTGTGTACGCAGAAGAAATGTAGCGGAAATGTACGAAGTGCAGAAGAAATGTAGCGGAAATGTACTTCGCTACTCGTTTAACTGCGACTTCTGTAATTTACATGTTCATAATTACCGATATACACCGCAGTATACCTTTCCATGCCACGTTTCTGAGGCAGCACCGCATTCACTATAGGCGCTTTTGTCCCGTTTGAACCATCGAACTCATGGCTGAATAGGATTGAACATTACTAGCTGCACCGACGCCATACTATTTTGGGATGTCCTCCAACGGAGTTTAAAAAAAGACTTTGAGAATAATGCTCATACTGTGCCATACCTGCTGCCCACCTCCGATAATAGTCGACATTTCGATATGTTTTTTCTCATCGGAATGCAGTTTGTGGAAAACGCTAGTGATGGATCAAAACGCTGAAACGGTTGTACCAACAAGGGTACATTTCATTCAAATGACACTACATCTAAAGCAGGTTTATGGTGGACTTGATACGCAGCCGGACTGGCACCCCATTTTGGGGAGCTGCCTATCCTTACCACTCTTCTAAAGTGAAACCAACCTTTCAACCCAAAGTATGAACAATGCCTTTTCTCTGTGTGACGTTTATGGTGTTATCCATTCTCTGACTATGCGCAACTGGTGACTGTCGGGTTGTTGCGACTGTAATAAATGCCATGAAAGAAAGCAAAAAAAGAACTCATGACTGAGTGGTAGCATCTCCGTCTCACACTTCGGAGACCCTGCTTAGGTTTCATCCAGTCCATCTTGCAAGTTGTTTTTTATTTATGAAGTGCCTTCCGGGATTTTTCGCTCACGGCCAACGCCGCCGATGCCGATTACACCGGCTTTTCTGCGACACGAGCTCCTTAACACTGTCGCGTTAAAATTATTTCTGATTTTTCGATGCCTGTCTGCATATACAGCGTGATCAACTTTAAGTCGTGCGGAAATTTGAAAAATAGCTTGTTGAAGGTAACACAATTCTAGCCCTTGAGCTGGATTATTCAGTGATCTGTGCACTGCTGGCATGAGAAATCGAAACGTTTAATTGACTAATTAGAGAAAATTACTCATTATCATCCGAAATAATTACTTTACCGTACACATTGCAATCTACAAATAGTAGCCGGCAAGCTTATACGGCGGACACACTTGGAATGGGTTTTTCGAATGACGCTACTTTGGAGATACGCGCCATTAAACTTACGTAAAAGTGCGCTGTTGTTTTACTTGCTTTTTAGAAAAAGCTCTTTTTTACAATAAAGCACGAAAGTAACTGGAATTCTCATGTAGTTTGTCTCACACTTCGGGAAATACTGTCTCGAAATGAGCGTCATTCTGGAAATGAATATTAAGGTAAATGCAAGGCAGCAATGGTCGCTAAGACCAGAAAAATAAGTCAGTGAGTGCACTGAGTTTAGTGTCGTGGCCCCGATCAAATCCAACACGTTATCAGACATAAGGCTACTCTTGTTGCTTTGGTGACTATTGGTGGGAAATTGAAATCTGAACATAAATTAACAAATACCTTATTCTCGACGGTAATCTCAGCGTTCGTAGGTCGGGTACCTGACCAATCAATCTTACGAAAGTTAAAGTCTCCTAAAAGAAACAAATGAGCCCGAGGAAATTGTACAACTAATGAGTTCAACACGTCATGCAATAATTGAAAAAATCAGGTGTCGCGTTGGGGGGCCTGTACCACACGCAAAAAACGAGCGATTTGATGACGGAAAGATATGTTTGCACAAACAAGCTCTAATGAAGAATTCAGGGGCATTGTTTGTGACGCTAGGTTATCGGATGCTGCTATAAGTACACCTCCCCCTTGCCGGTGCGACGATCGCATCGATAGATGATGTATTTATTTATCGCGGTCAAATAGTTCACTACTGGCTACTTCGGAAGAAAGCCACGTTTCTGTAAATACCACAACGTCAGCAGAGCATGAGTCAATGATAGCCAATAATGTATCTCGCTTATTTGTTATGCTTCGCACATTTGAAAGCAGCAAAGTTATGTTTGGCGGAACAGGAGGCGTAACGTTTGTTGTGCTAGGACAAGGAAGTGGCACTACCTGCAGACATTGACACGGACGAGAAATCATTCGAAATTCCGGCACGGCCAGATACAGTAGAAAAGTCGTGGTCATGCATTCGTCCTCATAGCGTACTCGTGATGCAGTCGCGGTTGTTATATCGTCTTCGTTCCAACATCGTCATCCAACTGTCGTCGTTCCGCGTTGTCACACGGTCGTAGATGTAGTAAATTAATTTTATAAGGTGCCGCATCAGAAAATATATAATGTTGTGTATACCTGTATTGACGAGAACGGTCTTCTTGCCTCTGAGCGTGCTGCAAGAATTTGCGTTGGTAATTTTACGACCTTAATGGAATTTTACCGCTGTTCCACATTTGTTACGTACGAAGGGCATGTTTATGTTCAACGGAACGGGATCTCTATTGGATCGTCCGTAGCCCCAGTCCTGTGCAACCTGTTCTTAGATCTTTTGAGGGAGCATTGGCTCGCACCCTTGGCAATCCAAATGTGCATAGGGTTTCTAGACACGCGGATGATTTTTTAGTTGTTTTAAAACACAAACCGCGTATGAATACCACTAACCTGGTGAATGGAATGTTAAAGGAATTCAAGCAGCATGTGAAGGGGTTGTCCTTCATGTATGAGCGGCGTACTAATAACAATTTACAATTTCTGCGTATGAGCCTCACACTCTTAGATGAACATATTTGCTTCACCTACTATCTCAAATCATGTAAAAATTTGATGTTTTATGAGTCGGCCCACTCAAAAGTCATTAAGAAAGGTATTGCCTCTGTGGATTCGGAAGGTGCGCTGGTGTCATCTTGACCCCACGAAATCACGGAGAACTTCGACAGTCCAGTCAACCGGCTTTACTGAGCTTAGTATCCTCGCTCTGTCGGAGCTGTAGCTGACTGTCCTTCAAAAATTGAAAAGAAAAATGGATGAAACGGCATCGAATGGAGGAAAGGCCTACAGTGTACCTTACGCACATAGGTTTGCGAACGACCTTAAGAAAGTAGCTAATAGGTACAAGGTACCTTCGGTCTTCTCTTCTCCAAGGAAGCTATCATGCTTGTGCCCAGGGATTTCAAAAGTGTCTGAGCCATCTATATGTGCTAACAGACATGCAAGGCCCAACGTCACCTGTGTGGTGCGTGCGGCTTATGAAATTCCGCTTAGCTGCGCCAGGCACATTTACGTGTGCACTGTATAACCTGTATATGTAAGTCAAGATTTAAAAGGATCACGATTCTTGGCAGAAAGAACGAGGTGCTGGCACGAGAAATGTTGGAGGCACACTACATAAGAAGAAGCATATGGCCTGTATTAGCGATAGATGCGTAGGGTTACGCAGTGGTTAGTTTGAATTTTTAGATGCTTTTTAATCTAGCACATGACCCGCCGTGGCTCCTTAGTGGCTACGTTGTTGGGCCGCTAAGCACGAGGTTCTTGGAACGAATCCCGGTCACGGCTGGTGCATTTCAATGGGGGGCGAAATTCGAAAACTCCCGTGTACTTAGGTTTAGGGGCACGTTAAAGAGCTCCAGGAGATGTTGCTGGATTTTGTAATGTCGCGCATAGGCTGTGCATTTCTTGTATTGTCAGGGTTTATCTTGATAATACTTCGGCCGTTTATTAAGACTAATTATAGAGAATGAACGTCTGTAATGTGATTTTCAGCGTAACGTTTTGCAATTTTCCGGTCCGCATCGAAGTAGCATCTTCGAAATTATTTGATCGAGCAGTTATGTAGTTATGGAGTTATGTAGTTATAGTTATGTAGTATGTAGTTATGAAGTACGAATTTTAGTCATTTTTATCTAACCAAACGCTCTTCTGAATGACATTGCTGACTTCTCCCTTCTCTTTCTCGCCTTCATTCCCAAGCAGTTTTACAAGCACATCCCACCAACAAATATAATATTCTAAATCGAACTGAAAGAAGCTTTAGCTCGGGGTCACCTATCTAGCTATATGAGAGAAAAAAAGAAATGTTTTTCTTGGCAACCGCTGCACCACATTTGATGAGGGTTGTTGCGCATAAAAGAAAGAGATAATATCTACGGTCTATTCTAGCAAATTTTTTATTTATGCCATAGTCTTTTTTTAATAAATCTTGTTAAAAGTCGAAAATCTACAGAAAACAAAATTATCAAGTTTACAACTTTGTAACTGAGCAACTAAAACAATATCACAATTCAGTAAATTGCACTCTATAGCAAATCTGAAGCGGTCAAAATTATTGTATTTACACAGCTGTCAAATTGACCGCTATGTCACTTGGACTTTTGGAGAACAACTGTAAACAATACAACAGATTCACGACAATGAGCAAAACGAGAACAAAGTGAAAGCGGGACCCAATGTTTCGACAAGTGGATTTGTCTTTTTCAAGGCGACATATGCTTCTCTTGGCACAGTATATATAAGTAGGGTTCTTCTAAAGGCGAAAGGGGACAAGGCGGGTGAGTGCGGCAACGAGCAAAGGTGTGTTAGCAGTGAGAGGGTATAATTGAGTAGAAAGGAGTGCTGTGCACAAGGCCACGGACACGGTCGTCTGTCAATTACGTGTCAAACCCGTGTGTCAGCCGGCGTGTCAACGGCGTGTAAAGCAGCCCTCTATTGCCTGTTTCGCTTGTGCGCTTGAGCTATCGTGTCTCTGAAAGAGATGATAGAAGCAGCGGCAGAAACTGGTGCTCGTGAAAAAAAAAAAGAGAAGAGAACGCTGAAATGGGTATAATTAAATGAATAAAGGGAAAATCAGACATCCACCCATTCGTAGCAATTGCTACAAACGAAACCCATACGAGTTCCTCGAAAGAAAAAGCCTCATAGTTACAGAAAAATTAGTCCTGGTCCGGGAATCGTACCCGAGACCACCGCCTTTCCGGGGCAGCCGCTCCACCATCTGAGCTATATAAAAGGAAGCTATATACAAGGAAAAAAAACGGAAACAAAAGACAGAAAAAGAAAACAAATTCAATGCTCACCACTCTCCCGGTGAAATCAACTTCCTCGACACGATGGTCTACACAGAAAACGCGAAACTGAGAACGACAATTTGTCGGAAATCTACGGATAGCCAGCAATATTTAGACTACAACAGTCATCACCCTCGACACTGCAACCAAGTAATTTTTGTCGGACATGGAGAAGGAATAAGAAGATTCTGCTGTGAAGACAATTATTACATTCACCACCTATATAGCCGTAAAACAACGTTAGCAGAAAGAAACTATCCCCAAGTTGCTCTCGATAGAGCTTATGATGTCGCGTCAAGATTGGAGAGACAGCCGGAATCAGCGAAGAAACAGCCTACACCAGAATACGACAGACAGCCAGCCTCTATGACAAAATATTTTTATGCACTCCCAAACATAAACAAGATGGTAGGGTAATGCCACCCAATATTATCAAGTAACAAGCGTATGAGAAAACAGTTACCGGATGTATCAAAGGCTACCTGTCGCCGCAAAAGAAATTTAAAGACATGTTGGTGCACACAAAGATCAGCCAATATCATTCACCCTTAAAAAGAGCATGTTGTCGCCCTAGGTGCGAAACCGGCAGGCACCATCAAATCGACATGAAATGTAAAAGAACCGCAAATATATACACGAAGTGAAAACTACCTTCACTTGTACAGGTTCGGAAGTGATTTATATCCTTGAATGTTCCTTCTGTAAGAAACAATATATACGTGAAACGGGACAATCAATGAACGTAAGAGTAAACGTACATCGCGCGGACACACCTAAAAAGCTTCCTGAAGCCGTCGCCGAGCACTGCAACCAACCAGGTCATACCTTTGATGAAATGAAACTCTACATCTTATAAATTTTCGTTGTGAACGAGAAAGAAAATACCGAGGATCATACCTTAGCCATAATTCAAGACATTGCAACGAAGTGGCATAACAGTTTCAAAGGGAGCTTTAGAATCTATTCGCTATGCTAAATTGCAAGCTATACGAAACAACACTTGGTTTGGCTACTTAGTGCCTTCTTTTTCTCTTTTTAATCCTTTCTTTCCGTTTGTTTTTCTTAATATATTTATGCCATTTCAGTATTTCTTTTATATTCTTTTTCTCGAGCACCGGTTTCTGCGGCTCCTATAGTCTCTTTCAGAGACACGATAGCCCACGAGCACCAGCGAAACAAGTAATAGAGGGGTGCTGTGCACGCCGTTGACACGCCGGCTGACACACGGCCGTCGCCAGGCGACTGACGGACGGCCGTCTCACCGGCCTTGTGCACAGCCCTCTTTTATTCTCAGTTCTACACCCTCGCCGTTAACACACCTTCGCTCGTTGCCGCACTTACCCGCCTTATCGTCTCTCCCCTTTAGAAGAGACCTTTCTATAAACCGTTTTTCCGTAGGCGCCGCCATATTGTGAGCGTAGTGGCGCCGCCTATGAGCAGCGCCATACTGGCTTGGGTGAAAGCGGTCTTTTGCATGGCAGGTATACGCTCGACGGTAGGTTCTGGCGTTTGTTTTCGCGGTCGAGCGGTCTGTTTAGTATGACATGCGTCTTCTACGTGGTAAATGGTTCTGTGAGACGTGCTGAAGTAGTTTAAGGCGTCATGGCCGGAATTTCTGCGGGCGTTGAGGGGGATGGAACACGCAGCGCGATGTGTGCGTGGCTATCCGAGTCTACAATCAGCCTGGGAGATCAATTGTGTATTTCTGAATGTTCCAATCACTAATGTGACTTTATTGAGGTATTACCCTTTATTTCTAAGCTGCGGTTTAGGATCCATGAAACATACGCGACGATCGTAACAGCGTGAGCATGGGTACCGTTCTGCTAGGATAAAATCTGTGGTGTTATGCTTTGACAAGCGTTCAAACTGTTCACTGCAGGTTACATTGCGTGACTACTTGGTTCGATGGATGAGGTTTCCGCCCCTGAATAAAATAGTTTTGGCAAGTAATAGCAGCATACCTTACACTCTGAATTAAGCTCGTCCAGCAAAGGGAATGTTTACGAACTGCGCGAGCGTCCTAGGCAGTGGTAGGCGCTGGATTACATTTATCGTTGTTCTATATACTGCATGGTCCAAGCATACGGCATGAGCGGGTATATATTTATAAATGTTGTGCGGCGTGACTATGCGAGGCCCTATTGCGGCGTTAGCCAGTTTTTTCTTGCTTATTCGAGAAAGAGGATAATAACCGAATTTT
Organism: Dermacentor variabilis; assembly: GCF_050947875.1. Taxonomy (NCBI): domain Eukaryota; kingdom Metazoa; phylum Arthropoda; class Arachnida; order Ixodida; family Ixodidae; genus Dermacentor; species Dermacentor variabilis. Next base: position 46,270,132 of record NC_134574.1, read on the forward strand.
TTTTGCGGTTGTGTTCGTTCCGTTCTCTACGAGGCACTCACACGCATTACAGAAATGTTGTCCTCAAAAATAGGCATCGCATTCTTTTAATGCGATCTCTTATATATTATGGCTGTATGCAGGCCAAAAAGGCAATGCCGAAGCGCACAGCTTACATATGTATCGTGCTGGTTCACCAACCGCAGTTATTGCGTTGTTGAGCAGCGCCATCGGCCTCATGCAGGAAGGCTAGCGTAAACATATGGTAATTTGAAGCCGACTAGACTTGAAAGGGGCGAGAACGATGCCGGTGCATCACAAATATTTGATAGCGCCTGCCACTTAGATGTTCGTGGTTCCCTTAGGTTGGCCGTGCACGAGGATTCGCTCTTATGCTTTATGTTTTACTCCCTACGCCAAGCGATCAGATATTGAGCAGATTTACCGTTTCATGCTGCTAATACAGAGATACCGGTTTTCTTTGTTGAATTAAAACCGATATAAGCAAAATAGTTCACAACACATAGACACACAGCGACTGATAATGTGCGTACAGCGCGGCTGATAAAACGCGTCATATTTTTGCGCCCCCAAGTGATATTTCCGCCTACTGTAGTTAGCTATGCAGGGAAAGGCTTCCCTGACGACCTTATATGAACGGGCATGGCGTAAATTTCACAAAGTACCATCTAAAAGATCTCGAAATCGTTCCGCAGCGCGCGACAGCAATACTTTGAAGCCGCGACGCGCCGGATCACCCAAGCCAAAGAGGAGGAAAGGCTCTCCGCGCGCCCTATCCTCCTCGCCAGATGAAACGGTCTATATATACTGTGTGGAGGAAATCATATGTCGTCTTGAAGAAGACAAGTCCACTTCTGGAAATGTTACCTCCCGCTTTCCCCTTGTTCTCGTTTTGTTCATAACCGATTTACATAAGATATAAATTGATAAAAGTTTGTCTGTTTTCGACGCTCTAACGGATTTACTTTACAGTACTGCGATATCTGCTCTTGGTGCAGAGCCTCGAATTGGTGAAATTCGGGGTTTCATTTTTTTATTCCTACAACTTTTTAAAGTTCCTTTTAAAATAATTGGCTGGAAATCAAAATTCCGCTTGCAAGAGTCACTCAAATTTAACTTTATCTCACAAATGCAACACAATTCATTAACAGGCCCAGCGGTTATCTCGGAAAAAGCGTTTCTACCTTTTACATGTATTTGAACAGGCATCATTGGAGTTCAGCCCTAGCTAAAGTCTTAGCTCGGGGCTTCTATCTAAATACCTTAAAAATCGGCAATCGGTGTTCAGAGCAACCACTGTCCCAAATCTTATGAATTATGCTGAGTTAAAAAAAAAAGAACGTTAAAATGGTAGTGATTGCAGAAATCGATATATTATTTCACCTATCTAACTTGTTTACTTATATCTAAAATGAAGATCGCAAAATTTCAAGAAAGAAAACTGGACGTACAGAAATCTTTCTTCGCAACTAAAAACGATGCTGCAATTCTGAAAATTGCGCTAATAATGCATCTAAATCACACAGCACTGATATATCATACGCCACCCTGAAATGTACGAATATTTTGGGAATGTGCGATTTGCTAAACCCTTCCATACATTGTAACAAATTATCATAGGTTGTAAATTCACGCATAAAATTAGTTCGCTTTTGATGCTCCAGGGGATACAGTTGACAGCAATGCGTACTTGTTTTGCATGGTTGAGCTACGGATTTGTAAACTTGATGGTTCTAGACTTTTTTTCACGTTTACCGAATTTCTGCAATTCTTGTTAAAATTGCATTTTCTAATTCGAAATTCTCTTTACCGCAGTCACTGCAATATACATTTTCCTCTGAAATGAAAGAAATTTCATTCAAATCGGTTCGGCGGTTTTGCCATAAAAGCATTCGTGCGTTTTAGATGTATTTCAGTAGCCGGCATTGAACAATGGCCCGAGCTGAAGCTTCTTAACCAATGGGTCACGCCGGTCTGTAGGAAACCCATAAAGCAGAAGCCTGACGTATCCGCAATATCGTGGCCACCGTGGTGCATGATTAAAAAGAACGGTTCAATAAAAGTCATATTCAGCGGAAGCTTCGCGGAAGTCGTTATCTCGGCCAGACACATCTTTGGAATGCCGCCGCACTGTCTGGCCAGGTGTCCAGCAAAATCATCGATTCATTGTGGTAGAGCAAGTAGTAGGCCGTCTCAGAGATAACGCTGATACCGAGGCGCCCTCGTTTTCATGTACCCGGAGGAAGCGACAGTCACAGGATGTGCTTGTTCTTGTGGTGTTTTCTTCAGTTGTGCGTCGCGACGTGACGTATGTCACGGCGCGATTTTCGAAATATTAAAGGTTGTTACACCAGGTGGCGCCAGAAAAAGGAAACTGAATGAAATGTCCTTAATTCCTGGTTGTGATATGGGAAATACGCAGCTGCTGACTAAAATAGTCAAATTACTTGGTCAAAGCGATCGCCAGGGTGCTCGCACACTTATCGCCTCCTCTTTTGATGCAGTTAGCTTCATGAAATCATGTACATTTTTTCTGATCTGTGCTTCTCCGGGACCCATGTTCTCTCAAATTAAGGTGTGGATTGGAATATAGTAGATTGATCAGCAAGACACGCACGACTGAACTATAGACTGAGTCGGGCCATGTTGGCGGGTCAGTGCTTCGGCACCTGGCGTGGACACAATACTTATTTATTCATTTGGATTAACTTGAAGTCCCCGAAAGCCATTACATAGGGGGGGGGGGGGGACACAATTTTCACATGATATGTGAAGAACAACAAAAAAATAAACGACTGAAGACAACAATCAAGCACATATTCGGGTAAAAGATACAGTTTGTAAAAAAAGAAAGACGGAAAGAAATTACGGTGAGAGTACACGGTACAATTCACATTTGCAATACATGGCACGCTTCAACAAGGCACCCGCGGCAGCTGCGTGTTGGAAAAGTGCACATTTAAAAACGCATACACAATATATGGATACGCAGGTGGTGGCGGACGCTTCCGGCCCTTTTCAGGTATCGTGTAACAAACATCGATTCGTGTGCACCACATAAGAAGCAGCTGGTGTACATCCGGCTAAAATGCGCCATATTTTTAACTTTGTTTATTACTTTTCCGTGTTTCGCGGGGCTTGCCTTGGGTCGGTCGCTTACTTCTGCGGATATAATTTTGGATATATATGCGAAGGTTATATAAAACTACCATACTTGTACAACTATTGTATGCTGAGGAGTATGCAGGTAAGGATGATCATATTTATTATACTAACTTCCTACGAATAAAAACATGGACGTATACTGTCAGCTCAAAGGCACCTCTAAACACACCTATTAGTTAATAGATTTGTGAATTATATTTCGCCGATTCTTTGGTTTGCTTTATTTTGCTTAGCCATTCGGTATGTTCCACAGTGAATGGGCCCTTTCTTGGCCACTTCTGCAGAATGGGTGTGTCGCACTGTGGCACAAGACGTTCTGTATCCCTAACTGAGTCCTGATATGTGTCCTACTCTTCTGTGCACACAGCTGTCATCGATATTCCACCTTCGACAGGCATCATAGAGCGGCTTCGTGCTCGTGACATTGCTACGTATACATCTCACACTGTGCGTCCGCCAGCATTTAGAGTTCGCGTTTCGGCATAGCTTGTGAGCGATGCAGCACGTAAATCTAAAAATTGCAGGACAATGAAGTTTGACCTTCCCGCTGGGCAAACAAAACAGTCCATGAGGTTACATTCTGCGTGGGATGAAAGTAAACAAAACTGTGCGCATCCCCATGCGTACGTGCGTGCGTGGTGTGTGTGTGTGTGTGTGTGTGTGTGTGTGCGTGCGCGTGCGTGTGTGTGTGCGTGTGTGTGTGTGTGTGTGCGTGCGTGTGTGCGTGTGTGTGCGTGTGTGTGTGTGCGTGCGCGCGCGCGTGTGTGTGTGTGTGTGTGTGTGTGTGCGCGGGTGTGTGTGTGTGTGTGTGTGTGTGTGTGTGTGTGTGTGTGTGTGTGTGTGTGTGTGTGTGTGTGTGTGTGTGTGTGTGTGTGTGTGTGTGTGTGTGTGGCAATAAATTCAGAACCCCTGAGTTATAGCAAGGAAGCGACAACCACAAAGTCCAGTCCCCGGCTCCGCTTTTCCCCCGACACCAATGTTGGCATCCCCAGTGTTTCTACGCGCCCGAATATGTAATGCAATTGAGATTGTTAGGGGACTTTATTCAAAATTCAAGCGCTTGGTCCTTTGCTCTAAATTCGCACTCTTGGAGAGAAGCCTCGCTTAAACGGCGAAGGCTAAGTATAATTAGTAACACTCGTTTATGTGTATGAGTCCATATGTTGGGCCCTTGACTGGCAGCCTCGAGAGTCTCGACAGCCTTGACTGGCGGAATCGCTCCCTTCAGTGTACTTCATAATCTATACGTATTCAAATGAACGCAGCAGTGCCAGTGGCCATCTTTACAGTTATGCAAGAGTACCGGCAGCGCAACGGGCAAGAGCCCGATTTTCAGTCTCATCTCGTAATAGGATCGCAGCACTCTCATAGCATCGCAAAAAACAAATGTCATCAGGAGGAGGCCGCAACACCTGGCTTTCACAACAACATGTGTACAAGAAATTTTCGTGGGATGACCAAACCTAACGAAAAAAAGATGCTGAGGTCCGTAGATGTAATGTATACAGTGGGCGCATAGTTTTGCATGACTGACAGACATTTTCGCAACATGAACGAACGAAGTATTTCACAGAGAATACACCATCGCCAGTGCATTATTTCAGTCTAAACCCCGTAACGGTGAGAAGCGTGATCAGGTGCGACTTCCTTCCCCTTCGCAATATGCGTGAGATTTTGACACGCATAGTAGAAGCTCTTCTGTTTTGCTGCGTGGAACGCCTCGAATGCGTGGCTTGAAGTTATTTTCTGACACCATTCTGTTACGCGCGGATCTCCAGCACTCCTGCGCATCACACCTGCCAAAGGTAAAGGGTAAATTGCAAAGGGTAAATTGAATTATATGCAAGACTTTAACGCTACTACGCCGTAACGCTTGGTACGCATAATCATATTCAGCTTTCAGCACGGTTGCAATATGGGCCAAAGTTTCTCACTCTTAGTAAACACGCTTTTTAAAGGCGTGAATTCTTGTGCGTTTATAAAGCCTCCAAAGCGAGATATGCAGTTATTTCTTTCATGCATCGATTACGAGTGCGTCTTGGAGACCTTGTTGTCCAGCCCCGACCTACCAACCCAGCTCTCGCTGGCGGCTAGGTGCCAGGAACTGCTGGAAGCATATGGGACCTGAGAAGAAGGTTCCACCCCGTCTGGTGCCAGCGCACTACAACTTTACTAAGGGCTCAATAAAAGTTGATTCTCTCTCTTGGCCAATTCTGTCCATCTGCCTGCCAAGCCTGAGCTCAGTTTCGATTCCACATTTCTAAAGCCTCACTACACTTGCACGTTTGCTTTACATACTAGTCGGATTGTTCATGTGTGTGCACAATAGAGCCTTTGCGGAAAGCCCACTTTCAAGCGAACACGCCATTGGTCTGCGAAAAGATTTTTATGAAATGGACGCAGTGGTCGCTATGTGGAGTAGCGAGACCTTCGCTCGTACGTTCCGTGTCAAAGTTGTTGTAAAAGAAAAATAACTCGTTCTCATTTAGTTACTGTGGAGCGGCGACCGCCTGTTCCGCATTATACTAGAAAGCCCAACAATCTACATTGATCCCGGGGGTAAGGCTAATAGCAAATATACGTATAATACGGGCACATAAAAATGCTATGAGAACAACACTATATTTATACAAAATCTCGCAAGTTATGCGAAGAATTTGTCAGTCCCTTTTAGCTTGCATTTTAGTGAGCCCTTCTGAAGGCCACCGGCGCTCGTGTTACATGTATTAAGGAGAGGAGCTGACAGATGGAATAGCACACTGTGGTATAAATTTTCTAAACAGGGTTATGGTGCCTCAGAAAGGCTGGCGAAGACAGGTCCTCCTAACGAAACGTTGGCCAGCCTTTCTGAAGCACCTTATCCCTGTTTACAAACTTTATACCACAATGTTTTAAGGATGTTCCATAGTAACGCGCGGCTAAATGGTCCTTTATTTAGTTTGCAGTATTGGAAGAATAAAAAAAGAAGACTAGAGTTACTTGCGGAACCTTCAATCGTAGCGAGAACAACAGCTGTGTCACAGCTGTTGTTCACGTGAGGCGGTGCTGATCTTTTGCTACCGCGTCAATTGACTTCACAAGGGTTCACCGCTAACGCCCCACACCGCTTCCCGCCGCCCACTCCTTATCGCTTGTGCTGGAACGACACAGTCGCCGTGTGCTGTTCTCTTCGGCTGTCCACGCAGGCATTCAGCTTACAAGGAGTGTTTCAGCACAGCGCTGCCTCTTTGCCGTCACAGCTGCAGTCGCCATGATCAGCCAGCTTGGAGCGCGCCATAGCCAAGGCGCTAGTACTCGCGCAAATCTTGCAGCTGGCACGGACGGTGGCGGTAATGGTATCCGTCGGTAGCGGTGGGCTAAAATTTTATATCATTCTCGACGAGATCTGGTCCCTCTGCCTAACCTACGTCACCTACACCCTACTCTTCCAGGCGCCATTTTCATTAGAAGGCAAGGTGGAATCTCCAACACTCGATGCCGCTAACCGCCGCAGCATACTGCCAAGTTCAGTTATCGCTGTAAAAAAAAATTGTATTCTCGGCTATATAGCGTGGTCTGGCATCTATCCCTCTTTAAGGAAATGAGGAAAGAGACCGCTGACGCAATGCCTCACTAGCGTGTACTCATGTTCATTCAAGAAAGATAGAAATGGGTCCTTAGGCTTGCACTATATTGAGATCGTGACATTATTGTATGCACGTAACCAAGCTTTTACATCGTAAGGGCTTTCAGCCATGTTGGGGCCGCTCTCGCTTAATCATATGTCCACCATCACGATTGCCTGATATGTGCTCTTTCGAACAATCTCTGCATATGAGCTTTTTTTAGTGAATACCTGGTCGGATTTAGTGGGACCATTTATATGGAGCACAAAAAGAGAACGACGATAATACTTGTATACAGACGAGATTAGGGGGAGTGCATATGAACCACCTTGACATCCAAATTGAACGCGTCGGTAAGTTGGTGTCTGTGAGCCTCAACTTCACAGGTCAAGTCTAGGTCGTAATATTTATAGAATAAACCCATACGTTCGCAGTAGTTGCTGACCTCACGACTGAGCGGAGCTCACGCAAGTAGTCATTCCATTGATCTCTCTCAATACATACACAGCGCGAAGGCAAAGAGCTAGTGCTGTTACATAGGGCAGACGTGTCTGCTATCTTATCAAGGAACATACGGTGAAGCCGCATGTGCCGTCCATTCAATCATACGCTTTCATATACTGTGTTTCTAGCTGCGTCATCTGAATTTGTGTCGTGCTATGAGTGTGACGTTGGCTTCATTTATTTGTTTGCGATACTCAAAGTCTCACGTGGGTCAATATCGGGTGAACAGCGCTGCGCACAACTGTATCATGGGGTACGTTTATCGATGAATTCATCATCACAAGGCTCCCTGTTCCTTCGTTGTCATTTTTGAGCAAAGATATCGCCCACAAGTTGCAAGGGAACGACTTCTTCAACACACAAATTGGTGAACATCGCTTGCAATATAACTCTGCTGGCATTGCATGAATAATTGTAATAATGAAACAAGAGAGCCTGCAGTTGAGATTTGAGCATTGATTTCACCAAGTGCCCGCCAGTGTTAGTTTAGTGTGGGCCGAGTCAAATGGCAAAGGTTCCTTGCATTGAGTGTGGACAGCAACAGAAATGAAATAAAAATAAGAAAGCAATTAAATTCTGCGATTTATGTGCGAAAATTGGTTATGAAGTATGCTGTAGGTGAGGGACTCTGGATTAATTTTCACCAACTGTGGTTTTTTAACCTGTACCTAATGCATAGTAGACGGGCATTTTGTCGCATTTCACCACCATCGGAATGTGGCCGCCACGGCCGGGCTTTGATCCCGCGCCCTCGCGCCTTGCAGTGCATCGCCATAGCCACAACGCCACCACGGTGTGCAGTGCAGGCCCGGCAGATTTGCCGTCGCGAAAAAGTGGGGCTCAAGTCTGAGAATGGCAAGTTGACATTTTTAGGACTTGGCTAAACTTAAAGCTTGTCAACAGGGCTATAGCCTCCATGTGTCTGGATACGGCATTAGCTGTCTTGTTATTTTGTAGACAAACTTTAATTTTGAGGTCGCACGGCTATATGCTCAAACGGCTATCCAAGCTCTGTCATGGTTGCAGCGTAGATGATACCCTTCTTAAAAAAAAACGAATGCAAACAGAAAGCGAAACTTCTAGCGCAAAACAAAAAGAGAATCAAAAGAAAGAAAAACGTACGGGTTGTTTATGTGCACAAAGTGGGATGCTCACAAGCTGAAGAAAGTGGTCGTATAATATCGACAAGGTAACTATGTTTTCTCGGCAATTGAGAAATTAGCTGGCCTGTGCCCACGCATTTCACCGCAAAAGCTGTCCATCTGTATGAACAAACATGCTAAAGCGTATCTTGCCTTTGTCTTTGCGATTGGTGAGATGTAGTCCGGCTCACTTGCTATAGATTGACCAAGCAGGCAGCTGCACTAACAAGCCAAGGGCGGCACGAGCTTTCTGCCAAGAATAAGACTGCTGAGCATTTGCCTATGCATTGTGGCTCCGGCACGTCTGAACCAGGTCTTTACAAACATCATTCTGATAAGCGACATAAGCATTGATGCCTTGGCGCATGAGTTGGTGGAGGCTAATTTGGAGATCACGAGAGACGGCGCGTGGGTGACGCCTCGGCGCAATCCAGAGCAGCCGCCGCAGGCAGACCTCTCAGACGTTGCACGCTACTCTGGCGCCATCTCGTAGCCATCGTTGCCGCCCCCCATTACGCTTCAAAAATAAACACGTCATTTGTATCCGCGTTACTTCTGTAGCTCAGCGCAACCCTAAAGATAAATTCTTGGAGTCTTTGTCAGATTAAGTAGGCATTTTCGCAATTTATTTTCTGTGGTTTGATTGCTGCACTCAATTTGTTTGAGCACGTTGGCAACTTCCCTTGTAAAAACTGGCCAGAACGTTTGTTGGGCTAGTTGGCCTTATATGGTGTGCAAATGGCGCCAGAAAAGTAAAAGGACAAGTACAAGGAGGCATCAAGGCGATGTGAAGGCGCTTACCTGCGAAGAGCAAACCCATTGGCTCTGATCAAAGTCAGGTGCGAGTGACGCTGTATTCTGCCCTGTTCGTGTTGTTCTCATTTACTACTCGCGTGCTATTCACGCCAAAAAAGTATGCGAAAATTCACTGATGATTACGATAGTCCATAATGCTAAATTTACGCGTACCTCTGTACATGTTTCTATTTCGCGATATATTGGCTGGCGCGGACAGCCTGTCTCGTACGGCCCGTTGCAAACGCAGCGAAGTGTGGCGCGACTGCCTCGCTAATTTGAAGATCGCGAGAGACGGCGCGTGGGTGACGCCTCGGCGCAATCCAGAGAATCTGCCGCAGACAGACCTCTCAGACGTTGCACGCTAGTCTGGCGCCATCTCGTAGCCATCGTTGCCGCATTACGCTTCTCTTCTCACCATTTCGCAATACCCTCCTTCTCCGCTTTCCTCCTTGAATCATTCATCCACCGCTGTGCTCCGCGTTCGCTCTTTCATCGTTCGTTGTGCTCGTTCGCTCGGTCATGCCGACGCTCACCGCAGCAACGGGCGGCTAAGAACGGCGCTCAGCAACAAGGACGAATTTCTCGTCTGTTCACGTCACGCCACCTGCGCCACACACGTCCGCCTCTATACCGTATGCCGGTGTCGATCACACGTGCGCAGACAGTATTTCGCGACGGAATACGCAGCGTATCCCCATTTTCTTTCAGCCTATAGCCTTTTTTACCGCTGCCCCAGCCTTAGGGTGTTTCCTTTTTACCAGGAGCCCATATAGCAGAGACAACTCGTGTCTGCCCAGATCTGTTTATGAAACAGCGCCAGTTGTGGAGAGAATCAACTGCTCAAAACGGATAAGGTGCATAAATAAGGACGTGTTGTTATTCTCTGGCTTCCTTTGGATTTTGCAGCGACAAGCATGCGGGATAGAGAAGCCTTGCAGGACATGCACGTCGAGCAAGGTGAGAACTCAAAGGGAAGGCTTCTCCACGTATATTCAAAGGGTTCCTGTGAGCCTCGTTAAGTCTTGGGGTTCTTTGCGCCGATCCTACCATCTATACGATTTATCGCAGGTTGGGAGACGATCGCCAGTCGTAAGAGACGGGATTTGGTAAACACGCAGGGTGTTCCAATTATTACGACGCATCAATATTTAAAAATGTGCAAATGCCATGTAGCTAGAGAGAACCAAGGTAATGGTCTTTGCCGCCACCTGTAGATACTCTGATAATATTTTTTTTAATCCACCTAATTGCGTGATCTTGTTGATTTTTTACTTCTCAAATATTATAATTAGATGAGCGGTACCAATTAGAACATTGTAGAGCAACATAAAAAATCTCCATATACAGCTTTGTTTTTTTTTCTTGAAATGAAAATAAAGGAAAGAGACGGTAGTCACCTTACAATGGTGACGGCTACTCCTTTCCTCATAGCGGAAACAACAATTTTAAAGATATGTAGGAAAATGAAAAAAAATATCACTTCTCTATACGTGTTACGCAGTACCATATTTCCGAGCGTGCAAGACGCCCGTGAGTACGCTAAAACAACGGCCTTGCAGAAGAGTGCATTAAAAGCACTAAAGACTTTTCTTGAAGACAGCGGCATTGCTGGGCGTTAGTAGCGCTTTCATTGTTCCCTTCGTTTCATTGTCACTGTGTATATCCATCTGTTTGTGAATTATGTTATGTTGACTGTTCTGCTGAGACTGTATGTGATGATGCATTTACACGATGTATCTACCACCCGCTGACTAGACAATGTGTTATTAGGCGACAATATCTTTTGTACCTTTGAGACTTTCATCTACATAAGTGTGGAGACATTTACATTATATATTGTATGTACCATGTGTTCCTTACGTCATAGTCTTCCTGCGGAAACGTTGCGTGATAAGTCCTGGTGCTTGTGTGAAAAGACTGTTTGATATGTAACCTTGAACCCTGTACGATGTATGACGGAACCACTCAAGAGATGAGGAGTAGCCGGCGCCTTAAATTGTGCGCCAACATCTCCTTATATCATATAGTGCCTCGAGCTGCCAGTCGTGTGGCAATATAATGCCACTTGTACAAATTCCAGTGCATTTTAAAGAACATAAGACCTTCTTTGATAACACTTATCGGTGGCTTCTGCCGGGTTACATTGAAATGCTGCTAATAAAGGTGCGTCGACGCCTCGCTTCAACTTTTCGTTCTCACAGAAACGTTAGAGAGAATAGGCAGTGCTTTTATGGAAGTAGGTCCGTCCTATTTCGTTGGTAGTACTGCATGTTACGGTAATATATGGCGGGCACAAGCACGCCGAAGAGCTAAACACATGCCTTCTGACGCGTCAGCGCTTATTCTGTGTGTGTTGCGGGGCAGCGTGCCTGCGTCGGCGCCGATGGCGCAGGTCGGCGTGCTCATTACTGCTGCAGCAACTGCCGCACCTGCTTCCATAGCATTGGTGCGCGCTTTCATAGCAAAAGAAAAACGTATTCTATTCGGTACCCCTCGTCGGGATACTATGGCACTTTATGCATCTCGCAAATAGACCAAGGATGCAGTTACGCTCCGCTATCGATCCACTTAAGTGATTGGTGCAAATGCGTCCCAGTTAAAAAAGAAAATTGCGGGGCTTAGCACAATATTTTTAGATCCTGCAAACTATACGATATGTTAAAATGCTGTATGCTCTAACAATTCACGTCAATGTAAGGTCTGTGGTTTATAAATATTGCCATGCTTGCATATTTATGTTAGGGGATGATTTTATCAATTTTTGGAGACCAATATCTGCTGCTGCTGTCATTGACGGCTGAAAAGTGACCGAGAGGTATTGGCTAGTCCTGATGGACTGGCGAAAAAGAAATACAGTGTCAATGTTGGCAGAGCAGAATCTAAGCGTACGATTAAGTTCAGTACACCTTCGCAGGAGATAACAATATAAATATTTGAAGACTTCGTGTCGTCACCTGAACTGAAACAATCACTTTAAAGGTTATCTGTTGCAAATAACGCGTGAATATACTCGTCAACGGCATTAGTTGTAGTTTTTTGGTCACTAATTAATTCATCAATAATTTAAAATGTATCAATATAGCGTCCATTGGGTAAAATAAAGGACCACAATTTTTGAGAATGCTACTATGTAAGTCTGGTAGCGTTAGACTGAAATAGAAGTCCTAGCAGTATAAATTTTCGAAGAAGTTCCTCCTAAATTGAAATAAACTGTCGTGATCGCTCAGGTGCACTCTTACGCTTTGAGTGTCGTAATCTGTGAAGACGTTTTTGTATATGTAAAATGTCTCTTGTTATCCTAGGAAGAGTCTTGAAAGACAGATAAGCGACAATTTGTAAGCGAGTTACCATCGTTTTTTTCCGTATCAGATATGTTTGTAGCCGGTTATCCTAGGCTGATCCCGGAGACAGTGCAGTTTCAAAGATGCGGGCCGATATGTGCTATTCGGGAGCACAGGTCGCCGCGAATATATATATATATATATATATATATATATATATATATACACATATATATATATATATACAGTGGTCCGACGGTAAGATTGGAACATCGAACAAGGAAGGCCTTCTAGAACAGCAATCCCGTGCTCTATTAGACCAAAGGCGCATGCACCTGCAGGCGGAATACACCATCATATTTAAGCGTTTCCCCCATTGAAGCCTGAGTGTTGACGCGCTTGACACTTTCTATTGGAATATCAATTGCATGGACACTCCGTGGGATCTTTTGCATGTCATCGATTATTACGCATAAAATACTGATTTACTTAGATTTAATGCGTTTTCTGAGGAACATTACTCACATTACACGTACGCTTTTCCTCTGTGTCACAATTTATCGCCGCGTGGCGGTATTTGTCTAGGCGCGTTCACATTCCCGTCGGACAGACTGGCGCAGCGAAGAAGCTGTATTTTAAGACCTCAGGTTAAAGAGCTTTGCCTGCTCGATCGAATCGTAACACAGCTCTGCAGACCTTGCCAGCTGTGTGCATAGTTGCTGGATGGGAGGGACACCATGCTTCTCTCGGTGAATAGTTTCTGAAGAGAAGCACGGCGTCCTTCACGTCTAGCGAACATGCCTCCACCTGTTAATTGTCATAACGCCAGCCGAGAAGATCCTCTGAAAGGCTACTCGCACTGGATCCAGGAAGGCCCTCATATTGCGCCAGCACCACTGCGTGGTCCAGCTGCATGAACAACGTCCTGCTGCGTATGCGTCATGGGCTGCAGCTCAGAGGCAGAGACGCCCAGACGCGGCGCTGCGGCCGCAGGAGGCCGAGACTAAGCAACAGTCGGCACTGCACGGACACGGGAGGCCGACACCATAAGGGACAAGACCCACAAGACCCTGTAGTTCTCGCCGATGCCGCTCGCGGTCATACAGTTCTCTCTGTTCATGTGTCTATCTACACACGCCGCTCCACGTGTGTTTAATTGGTCAGCTTATGCTTACTGCAACTCCTAACTACCACTGAGGCTAGATACCTTACTTCGAGTAATATTCTAACATATTGCTATCGCGTTCATTGTTTCACCCTTATCGCAATATTGCATTTTTTTAAATAAGTAATTCAATAAAATTGTCCGACTGTCGGACTCGAACAGGGAACCTCTAGCACAGGTTCACGACACTGTAACCATTATGCCATGAAAATTTATTCCCTTTAACGGCGCGCCTCATATTCTGATCGTAGTTTTCGCACGTTAAATCCTATAAATAGTTTAAAATAACTTAATCTTTATTATACATCAAAATGCGTGCCGATCCCGAATATAGTGCGATAAATGAGCTCGTTCGATGACCTTCCCCCTACTCCCCTCACGGGAGAATTGTCGCGATAAAGTGCCCTGTGCATAGTACCTGCACCCTCGTCTCATGTCCAAACTCGCACAGGAAGACTTTTGTCTTTCGTCAACTCCGACTGTAAGTTGAATCGCCTTCCAACTTTTTATTATTATAGGCAAGGAGACCTCAATACACGTTTCAACAACATCCTCAAAATGACATGGCTATTAACATCACGGAGCAAGGTAGTTTATTGAAATCTATATACCTAAGACTTCTCCAACTGATCTGGAATAGACTGGTGATCAGCACGGCGGAAGTCACGTAGTCTATGCGTAGCCAGCTTTTTGGTATAGAGCAATTAAAAGCACTGAGGAGAACTTTATGATCTTATATGTCGTCGGTGACATCGAACTAAAAGCCATCTTCATGTAGCTAAGAAAAGCAAGATCTAAAACGTTTCTCTACGTTGTAACCAGGCATCACCAACGATGGGTAATGAATGCCAGATAATTCGAGGAACGTTAAAATCACCCATTCAAAGAAAGCGGTTTCAACATCAACCTCGTTCCTGTATCACATATCTGGCAGTGGCGGGTTATAAAGAGATTCGTAAAAAAGCGGTTGAATACATACCGTAGTACACGTACAATAGTCAGCACGGGTGAATGCGTACTATATGGGGGATATATATATTAGAGCATGTGTGACTGCATACTAAGGGATATATATATAATAGAGCCCGGGTGAAGGCATACTATGTATGAGGGATATTAGGGCACTCAGTTGAGAAGGAGGAGCATAATAGTCGAAGCGGCAAGACATCAAATTCTCGAGTGAATATGGAGGCATGTAATGACAAAAAGTACTGCATGAATGATGACATCAACTGGAGAACGCGGAGAAATGAAAATTAGGAAACACTTGGATTGCATAAGAATTCTGCGAAGCACGGAATTGCTGATGTTCTGCCACGTTATGTCGGCTGCATTAAGTCTGTTTACGATCCATGTAATCTGGTAGGCAATCT
The DNA here is from genome assembly GCF_050947875.1 of Dermacentor variabilis. Classification (NCBI taxonomy): domain Eukaryota; kingdom Metazoa; phylum Arthropoda; class Arachnida; order Ixodida; family Ixodidae; genus Dermacentor; species Dermacentor variabilis. Next base: position 46,285,165 of record NC_134574.1, read on the forward strand.
TTTGACGTTCAGGTACGCCTTCTATGGGGCTCCTGCATTGCCCAGGGGGCGTTGCGAAAATGCTGCTAAAAAGCGCCTCTGTCCTGAACTGGGTAGTACCAAGCTCTGCCGCCTGCTTCGGAAAGCAGGTTTACAATATGGACCCGCCAACTTTGGTTGTGTTGTTCCATGGCTTGCACAGAATATCGGGCGCAGAAGATTTTTTCATGGGTGGCACGCTGTGTAAAGGAAAGAAATTATGCAACGCCGAATACGTGTTCGCGTTTCAAGAAATTAGCTGCGAAGTTTTAGCGCGGTGTCAATCGCAAGTGAAGCGGGTCACGTACGAAGTTGAACTTCAGGTAAGGTTTGCACGCTGCTAGATTCAGGCGCAGAAACGCGAGGAAATGCTTGCTATAAATGAATTCCGAGCAGCGATAAGCAGACATGATGTGTACGGAACTGCTTGAGCGCAAGGCAGTCCACGCCGCGACGGCAGCGGTGTTTCGACATGCCGCGAAACGGTCGGCCTCCTGCATTCTTTGATGACCGCATGCCGCTAGATAAGTAGCTATGCCTGCGCTGTAGTGGCGGCCATCTGTCTCTTTAGCAACTGATAAATAACTGAGCCCGCAGTAACGTATGTGCGAATCGCGCTGCAGCGCGAGCTCGTGCGCTGCTGGCTTGATGTAGCTTTTATTGACAGCGCTCGAACATCAATGTGCTGCAGTTCATACTACCTTGCTGCGCTGCCTCAACATGCTGGCTTGAGGGCAAGGACGAGCACATTTAACTCTCCAGCCTGTGCTATGCCTAGTGGGGTGGTGAATTGTCGCCGAATCTGCCCGACCATTCGTGGTCATTTGCACACACCTGGTCACTTCACCACTTCACACCGGTCGAATTGTTAATTGTCGCTGTAGTCGGGTCTCGAATCGTGAATCACCAGCCGTGCCTGCTGCTATGTCGGTCTGCCGTCGGGACTGTAGGTGCAAAAAGGCCGAATTTTAGATCGCAGATAATCAAGTAAGCTTCAAGAAAGGCGAAGCAGTCAGCATGGCGCGAAGTTCCGCTCACCCAGCGCGACGGACTGCAGCTATCCAGCGCGCCCGATGCTGCGCTTCGTGAGGCCTTAAAGGAATACGGTAGAATCTAATGTTGGGATTCAGGCCTTCTTGTTCATGTCAACCAACGACGCAGCAGTAAGGTCGCCGATTCCTTCCGCTTCCAGAATTACCTCCCACGGCACACGGAGAGTCCGTTTTCGTTAAACTATCGGCTGCGGCTAGCTCGCAGCGCGGTCGGCGAGGTCTCTCAGAAGGGACAAGCCTTTTCGGACTCCAAAGAGGGCAGAAAAAAGTGCACATCGATGCAAAACGCGACCTAGAACTGTGCTTCACCACAGCCAGGGCTCAATACTACCGAAGCTGGTACTACCGAGATAACGTTTCTCGCCGCCACCGAGCGCCGCTACTATACCTCAAACTCCAGCGCAAGACGCCCATAGAGCGTTAAAGTTTAAGTGACGATTTCCGGTTCATGACACTTCCCTGTGCACCACAGCGCCGTTACCGTTTCGCACTCCACAGCAATTCTTTGTGTTTGTGTGTGCGCGCGTGTGTGTGTGTGTGTATTCGTTACACGATCTGTTTATTTATTCAATCCATAACTTTTATACACATCAACCCCTGCACTCACTATAGACACTTTCGTGCGTGTTCCAGACATCCTGGCCGTGAGTGCACTGCCGTTCAACGGCCCGCGCAGGTGGCGACAACGAGAATGCACGGGAGAAGAAAACGAAACTGGTCTCCTTTACAAGGCGCGGTTTGAAAGTATATTTACTTATGTTCGCAGTGTGTCGTTAAGCAACAAACTGCTTAAAAAGCCTTGTATTCTTTGTAGTTGGCAGCGAGAGCGAAACAACGTAGAGTAAATAATAGCTTACTTTCTTTTTATGGAAAAATTCAACTAAACTGAAGTGCTTCTCAGAACCGTTGTGGATATAAAAAATGAATGAATGAATGAATGAATCATCTTATTTCAGAAAGGATGACTTCTGACCTAGCTTGGGAACGGGGTCATGAAATGGGAGAACAGAGGCGGCCATTGGACATCTGGCAGTAAAAGTCTCGCCTGATGTGTATGATAAATACCGCCGGTCTCCTGGGCGTATACCGCAGGAAAACCAGCGCCATTTTGTGGCATATATGTTTGTTCACAAATATACTGGAGGCACAAAATCCTTCAAAAGAAATGGTGTAGACAAAGCTAAGTCGGCATATCTGATTTCAGTTCTATGGCACTCGTCCCAAGCCTAACAAGATCCACGTGCGCGTTGCAAAAGCGGAATCAGTTTAGTTCTTTTCACTATCCTCTTGAGGAATTCAAAGTATTTGATATCATTTAGGGTAAATAATTACCGATAATTAATTAACTAGCTTCAATATGTATCTCTCTAATTGCACAATTTCAATATTGAAGCTGTAGAGCCTTTCAAAAACAGTTCAAAACACTCATTTCAGTGACGATAGCTGCCGAGGTTTTAATTTTTTGGGGGCTACAAAGAGAGCACATATGATTTGTAAAAGGACCATGTGACTAAGTGCTGCGTCCAGACATTAGTGCCCTCAAAGATGCTACCAACGAATCATCGATTCTGTACGCGGACATGACACGAACAGGTCTTAAGCAATGGAGATAAATCGAGTACAATGCTCTTGGCTTCCACTTTTGCCGAGATATCTTGCCGGCTGATGTAATGAAGCACATGGAGCCAAAGGATATCCAATAAATAAAGCCTGGTAATTCGTGAAGCTCTGTCGGCGTTTTGGCTGTTGGCCGACAGCGTAATAAGCGAGCACGTATTGGCTGCATATGCGATCTGTCGGAGACAACCGTTGTCCCTATCGCCTACTTTTCCTTGTGGCCTCTTCATTCTGTGAGTCTATTTGATCTGCGTGCAGCATCGAATATTCGGTTGTTGCATGTATAAAAAAAATACATAAGGTTTTGCGTGCCAACGCCACGATTTAATTATGAGGCACGCCATAGGGGGGGACACCGGAGTAATTTTGACCGCATCGGTTTCCTCAACGTGCACCTAAATCTTAGTACGCGGATGTTTTTGCATTTCCACCCAATCTAAATGCGGCCGCCGTGGCCTGAAGTCGATCCCGTGTCTTCGAGCTTAGCAGCGCAAAATCAACGGCGCTCAAACCGCGGTATAGCATCTTTCGGGGCCGTAAGGTCGATGCCCGCAAGCACCTAGTCACGTGATACTTCTGTTAAATTGCGCGCGCGTTCACTAATCAAGTAAGAATAATTAAAACGAATTTATAAATAATAATTAATACTTAATAATATAAGCCACAGTAGCTATCATCATGGGAAGACATTATTTACAAATTTCTCTATAGGGGGCTCCACAACTTATCCATCGAAGATTCTGCGTTGAAAGCATTGCTTCAAATGTCGGTTAATTGATAATTTTTAATTAATTACATAAGATCCTACTAAAATATACTTCCAGTTCCTCATGTGGACAATGAAATAAGCTAGCTGCATTCTCATTACGCACACGTGAATTTTTTTAAGGAACTGGCGCCAGTTAACTGAAAGAAGCTGTAGGTGTATACTTCTTGCATATATTGAACTGATTTCTGAGGTATTACGTGCCGAAAATACGACTTGATTATGAGGCATGCCATAGTGGAGGCCTGCGGATTAATTTTGACCACCAGAAGATGTTTAACGTGCCAGCAGATAATGGGACACGGCTGTTTTTGGCATTTCGGCCCTATCGAAATGCGGCTGCCGCGACCGGGATTTCATGCCCCGACATCGTGCTAAGCAGTGCAGTTCCGTAGCTGCTAGGCCACCACGGCGGGTCACTCACGTAAATCATTCAGTCAGCAATCAGATGGACATTATTAAGTATCACAAGCCAATGCTCGGGTATCAGAGAAATGTTCATGCTTTAGTAAAATGTGATCGAAATGTGAATAAGCGGGAATACACACCTCATACACATGCCGATTTCGCAAGGAAAACAAATGCAAAGATCTAATTGCTTCTTGTTCTCGAAGGTATGAATAAACAATTTTTGAGGTGTCTACAGAAAACTAGTAACTAGGGAAAGGCATATTGGGAGGGAATAAACATTTTTCTGTATCTATCTGCGCTGTCTCACACAGTCGTTCGGGCTACCAATCACCTACGCTTCACCACGCGTATTCGGCAAATTCCGGCTCTACTCTTTTAAAACAGTTGCACCTTCTCGGGGACATATTTGTCCCACAACGGTAATCATCGTTTGCCTTGCTTTCGTTTCCTTTCTTGAAAATGCAGCGCTCGCTATTTTCCTGTCGAGAATGCTATATGACGCTGATAACGCGCATGCCGTTCGTGATTTGGAAGTACCAGGCTTCAGCCTTAAACAAGGGAAATGCGGGCAAGGCAGATGCCGATTATCGTTGTTGGACAAGATCAGCCTCAAAGGGTGCAAACTTTTTAAAGAATGTGATTATTCATCTTACGTGCGATTCTTTTATCTCTTTGCGTTTGCTACTATATCTTGTCAGGAAACGCTTGCAATGCTGAGAGGCGCATGCCAGTCGTCACCTCCAAGGTACCTTGCGTGAAGCGTCAAAGTAGTGCACACATGTTTGACAACAATTTCTGTTGAAAGACAAGGCCGAAATAGTGCGTCGCCTGTACAATATAGCGATTCCTTCCGTTATATTCCATTGCCACTCTTACGCTCTTCCGTCGTTCACTGCTGGCTGATCCCGTTCATAACACGGGCGGAGAGCCGCTCTGGCCACTGGCAAAGTGCGGCAAGGAATGGCGTTGGAATACAATATATCCAGGTCTAGCATTTTGAACACGTACTATAGCAACGACAATCGTACTTTTAATTTTCTTTCCTTTAAACAGGTGATAAAGAAAGCAGAACTAAGAAGCCGAGCCTGCAGCTGGTGAGGGGCACACCGTTCGCCACGCATCTCCTTCGCGAGTGCATCGAGTCGGCCATGGACTACGGCCACCGGGACGGTGACCTGTTCATCGTGACATACCTGAAGTGCGGCACCACGTGGATGCAGCACATCGTGTACCTCATCCAAAACGGCGGCGTCCCTCCGGCGAATGCCCCCCAGTTCCACAGTGCATCGCCTTACTTCGAGGTGAACGGTTCGCACTGCGTGCAATGGACGACCCGACCTGGATCCATTAAGAGTCACCTGCCACTGCACCAGACGGGCTACTCCCCGGAGGCACGCTACATTATCGTGATCAGAAACCCTTTCGATGCCGTGGTGTCGTTGCACCACTTTTGGCGCATGATATCGTCGTACGAGTACGACGGGGACTTCAATGACTCCTTCGAGAACTTCGTGGCGGGCAGCATCAACAGTGGGGACTACTTCGAATTCTACCGAGCATGGTGCCAACGGATCAATGATCCAAACGTGCTTTTTCTCGTCTACGAAGACATGAGGAAGGACACCGAGGCAGCGATACTGAAGGTCGCGAGGTTTCTCGGGCACGAGCACGAAGAGCGCATGTTGGCCGACAATGGCAGGGTTCTCAAAGACGTGCTCAGGTACAGCAGTTTCGAGGAGATGAAAAATTACACTAACAAGATGATCCACGACTTTTACGAAGGAGAGTTCCCGTTCCAAGGAGAAGAGTACAAAGGTCTTCGCTACCTCCACGAAACCATTCGCCGAGGTCGCGGCTCTGCCACTGGTGACGACTCTGCATGTTCGGCGGACAAAGTAGACTACGTGCGCAAGGCAGTCGTTGGCGACTGGAAAAATTATTTCTCACCAGATCAGACCAGGCGCTTGAGCGAGAAGTTCTGGCGGGAGACTCACAACACCCCTATGGCCAACTTGTGGCCCGAGTTGAACGCTGGCGGCCAAGAGAGCATTTGAATGTACCATTTTCTGTTTCTTTCCGTGAGCACGTGTTTAGCGTGTACTCTAAGGAAAATCCGTGCATACTTTGTCACCATGCTATCCTTCCCTTTTGTGTATACTTCTTATATTCTTGTATGCTCCTTCCTTGCACGCTTCTTCCTTCGAAGATGGGAGGTGGCAGGTTCAAACACCTTGTAGTGTATATTGTGAACAGGTGATTACGTGCAGGTGATTACGTGAAACGGTGTTTACGTGCAGCTTTACTTGGCGTGTCATCGTGGAGAACACAATTAGCCGCATAGCGAACTAGCCATGGATGTGGTTGATAATTGTGGAGGCTGTTCGACGCGGCGTCACTTTAATTCCGGCTGCAGAGTTCTACTTTAGTCTTTAGATTTGTGCTGTTGCAGTGCTCCACTTTGGTCTTTAGATTTGTCCTGTTGCTCTCCTTTCCTCTTTCCTTTTCCTCCCCACCTTCCTATCTTCCATTTCTGTGTTGCTGTCACCTCCCTTCAGAAGAGTAGGCAGGCGTTGTGCCCCTTCCGGTGGCAGTTGCCCGCCTGCTCCTCGCTTTCCCTTTCCTGTTACCTGTGTATATGCATATATGTGTTCAAAACAAATAATAATAATGGATAATAATGCCTATGCATGTATTGCGATTCTGTATTTTATATGAGTAATTTTGTTAAATCTGATGAATTTTGTTATGTTTTCAAATTATACAATGCCTAGTGGTTGCCCCTTGTTATCTGATGTTCCTTTTGATTTGTAACCCCCTTTAGACAATAGCCTTTTGCTCTGTAAGGCTAAATATATAAATCAAGAAATGAAATGAATAAGTATATAAATAAACAAATGAATAAATAAATAAATAAATACAAATGTAAAGGTGCTCCTTCTGTGACATGCTGCTGTACGTTAAGCGCTACGATTTGTGTGAAACGTTCCACGACGTGCATTCAATGATGCGGTGACGTTTCCTTGTTACCCCAGTAATACTTAATGACATCTGTTTCTAAATAAAGAAATACGTCGCCATCCCAGCCATGCAAAAGTGGATGTCCAGCGAAACTATTGAAAACCACTACTACAGCTTATGAGGGGGTTGTGTCATGTTTTCTGGCTTCCGAGTAATGGTAGTTGTGCTATATTAGATTGATGGGAGGATTGGGAATAATGGTAATTTTGACAGCACGCCATCGCCCATAGCGGTGCAGCAACAAAATTGAAATTAATTGCGAGGTTAGCTTGTTTATGCGAGAAAACCTAGGGACATCCCTCCCAACGTCGCAAGCAGGCGTCACGACGGCAGCTTGAGCAGCAGCAATCCTTAACGGGAAAAGTATGCGGGGAGCGCTACATGCTTCGCATTGTTAGCAGGAGTGCCTTATCCTCAATTTTCTGGTTCGTGTGCTTGTTTTGAACTTGTTTTTTGTTTAAATGTATGTTGTTCTGTAGGTGTATGCGTGATACCAAAGAATGTGTGCACTGTTCCCTGCACTTGGCTGAGTGCTTGTAGCCTCTGCCTTATGCGGGTATCAGCCATTGCTTACAGAGGTATGAACCCTTGATGATGATAGTTTTTGACATGCTCTTCTGTACGTTATATGCGGGATTCCAAAGATTGTAAACAGCGTTCGCATCACTTTTCTAATTACTTGTAGACTCTGCTTTACTTGGCTGTGAGCCATTGCATATTTTTTTGCGTGCTTACGAAGGTATGAGCGCTTCGTGCTTAAGGTGGTATGAGCCATTGATGATGATAGTTTTCTGTCGACGGACGCGAAAGAATACAGGGATCGTAGTCATATATACAGCTTTGTTGTAAAATTTGTCATATATATGACGCGTAGATAATCTAAAGTAATTGTTCTTAATACGCACTAAAGAAAAAGCTTTTAATGGACATTTCCTGGCAGCACGGCTGCCAGAAAAAATAAACTGCTACGTTTACAATATATTCTTATTAAAGTAGCATTAAGGTAGCAAGGGGATGTATTGTAGGACTACAGATGGTCACCCAGGCTCGCTTACATCGAGAACTGTAGTATACCTTGCGAGTCGTTTTTGGTACCGATAACAGATGTGGCTACAGTTCCAGAATCATTGCTTTCGAAGACATTCTTGAGTGCAGTCAGATTAATGTGCTCTGGCGAGAGAGGACACTTATTGGAAAGAGAGAGAGAGAGAGAGAGAAAAACGTTTATTCGGACCATCGAGGTGGTTGCTCTTGAGGTCGAGTGGGTGGCGTCCTCTTTCCAGGACTCCACTGGCCATGGCTGCTCGACGTACTTGCTGGACGAGAGCTTCTTGTCCCGCCAGGGTATCGCCGGTCAGCTGTACCTCCCAGTGCTCAAATGACGTGCTAGGAGTCTTTAAGTGTTGAGGTTTGCCCTCGCACCCCCACGAGATGTGAAAGAGTGTAGGGCGTGTGTCGCCGCACCAGGGGCCGATGCCGCGATATGTGTGTGGGAACATTTTACTGTATCTGTGTAGGTTTGGAAATGTGTTGGTCTGTATAAGTCGGAGAGCTACGGCATCTTCAGTGCTGAGCTTTTTGTGAGGCGGAGGATAAATCCTGCGGTTGAGTCGCTGGAGAGAAATGTCAAATTGGCCTCGACACAGGACATCGCAGGAAAGCAAAAGCATGCAACCACCTAGAAGCTTATAATGTTAGTGCTGTGCTCACAATGACGCCGTCTCGTGTACGCTCGCGCATTCGGATCGGCAGTGTTATCCGAGTCAACACATGCCCACCACTGGCGTGCGAGTATATACAAGCAACATAAATACGAGGCCTTCGCGCCTCAAGCGGGTTGTGTGTCCGGTTGTGCGGCACTGAGTGAGTTGGAATTGAATTTGATTGTGGGGTTTTACATGCCATAGCCACAGAAGATAATTTCCGCACAAACACGAAAGCTGGAGGAATACTCGTGAAAGGGAGTACTGGCCATCGACCAGACTGTTCAGGCCGGCCGATCCCGGGAATAGCGTAGGTGGAGCGTCGTCACTTGAACCATTGATGGTGCGCGAAAACGAATAGGATTGTCAGCATTTCTTGAGTGCAAAGCGCCGACACGAGGCCCAGAAAAGCAGACAAACACCCGTGATTTGCTACATATCCCTTTTATGCTGGCGCTTTGTTATGAGTACGAATATTTGCAATCATGTCGAGGTTTCATTCTTTGCATTACCCCTGCCATAGGTTTGTAGTCTGCTACTGAAGTACGCAGATACGAAATCGTATCGTTATCGTTACATCGCGACATAAACAGCGACATTAACCTGTCGTCAGAAAGATATAACGCAGATGCTCAAGAACCGGGAGGTGGTGATAGTGGAGGTGCGTGCGCCTCCCCAAGCTTCATGGCAAGAGGCATGCCCCATACCCAAATTTTCGCTGAAGGTTGATCGCTCTGTAATATATCATAGTAAGCCTGGGTTTCACAATACAACAAGAAAAATGTATGGAAAAGTGAAATAATCCCTGGCGCCTATCCCTATTCCCACTCAATATACTCTTCCGTATGCCCTGTTTCACATCGCACCGTCTAGACTGGCCAGCTTGAATGCAGGATCAAAAGGCATATAAATTGCAGGAACACAAACATGGCTGCGGGAGACGTGATAAAGAGGATAATTCCGGGCAGAGAGAGAGAGAGAGAGAGAAAATTCCGGTAGCACCGATCTCACGCCGAATGTCCTCGTCAATGTGATTATCAATGGAACAATTGTAATGGCCCTCCGCAAGGCCCCCGCCGAAACGCGTCATCCATGAGGCGTGTATGCGTACAGGCTGCTCGTCCCTCAGGACACGTTGCGTCCTCTTTTGGTGCCGCCTACAACTCCGCGCGCGGCACGTATGCGAATATCTTCTCTGAATATATATAAGAGGGGGGGGGGTTCCATTACGCTCACCACAGGAGGAATATTAAAGGCATTTTCTTTTTTCATTAAATAGATTCGCACACCCAACGGTAGATACCCAGTGACCCGAGTTGGTGCGACGGTTGATTTATAAGCCGGTTCCCTCATCAACAACAACCCCATCCTTTACAACACAGTGGGCCAAGTAGGCGTGTATCGGGGAACACGGTTAAAGACGGGCATAGATAGATAGATAGATAGATAGATAGATAGATAGATAGATAGATAGATAGATAGATAGATAGATAGATAGATAGATAGATAGATAGATAGATAGATAGATACATACATAGATAGATAGATAGATAGATAGATAGATAGATAGATAGATACATAGATAGATAGATAGATAGATAGATAGATAGATAGATAGATACATAGATAGATAGATAGATAGATAGATAGATAGATAGATAGATAGATACCGGTAAGTGGGTGAAGTATCGTAGTGTCACTTGCCTCAAAAAAGCATAAGAAAAGTTAACCAGATGGTATGTCGTATTGGGGGCATTTCAAGTGCTGAAGTAGGAGAACGAGGGTATGAAATATGGGGAAAAGAGGGAAAAGCAAGCGAGAACAGGCTACTCTTCGGGCTCACATATTTTTATGTATATTGGTCTCGCACAATCTCCAGGCGTTGAGAGATTTTATCTAACTTGACACGCAAGGCTATCTTGTAAAAGCCTAGTCTCCCCCGAACAGACACCTTCAGTGGACTGGTGTCGGGAGGTCTATAATTTTTGTTTTCTGAAGGACTGCGTGTTCTGCATAAGCATTCAAGTTCTACAGCGCCAATAACATTGTTCGGCGCATTTCAATTACACGCAGGTGGTGAAATGCGACCGCGCCGCGTGTAACCTCTTGGAATAACTTTGTTACGGCTTCCCCACGACGAACTCATTTTCACACCGCGAAAGGCGGCGCCAGGATCCACACACTATCACTCGGAGGACCAATATATTGTGAGCATTCGTTATGGCGCGAAAGACGCGACACCATACAAAGAAGCGACCGGGAAGGAGAGAGATGCTATTTGCTCTCCGACTGTTGCTTGATACGATTTCGCGTCTTTTTCGCCATAATAAGTATGAGCTGAGTGGCCCGTGCAAGACATCGTGAAAACATTTCGGAAGCTTATAAACGCTGAGAGCTCCGTGTTTCCCTCTTCGGACATGAACGAGCGCATCTGCGTGCGTAAACGTCTCTCTGTGTGAGGTTAGATCCGGGATGGCACATAAAATGAAGTGCGCCACTTCCGCAGAAATAGCCTTCGCCTTTTCTTTTGAAGCACCATTTGCAGCTCACTGTTCTACACGTAACGATGTCAGAGCCTTGCTTTTCTTTCTACGTCACCACATCACAGCCCGCGCTCTCCATAGGTCTAGGTGCTCAAACTCCAGACGGCTGGGCCAACGCTATACTCTTGGGACTGAGGAGCCACTTGCAATAGTTTTCAGTGTTGGTATGAAGAACAACGAATGAAAATTATCCTGTGATAAGGGTCGTCATTTTTGTGTCCTCATGTCGCTTTCTCATCGTCATGTCTTCATAGACGTATCATTGTCCTTTTCACTGCGTCACCACTGTCCCAGCATTGCCACCATCATCGTTGCTGTGGCCTCGCGCATGACCAGAAATTAGGATGGATGGATGGATGTTATGACCGTCCCCTTTGGAACGGGTCGGTGGGTTTGCATTTGCCACCAAGCTCTTGCTATTATACTGCCTAATGTCCTACCTAGGTTAAACCATAAAAAAACACTATGAACTACCACACCCAAATTTTCTGATCCCCTATTGCGAACGGTGCTTTTGTACATCTCCGTCTTTTGTCGTTTCCCTACTTTTCTTACACCAATTATGCAATCACCTTTTATTCATGCCTATTGCGGACATGCTTACTTTACCACTGCTCCCGCTGAAGCCAAGGGCTTCAAGGAGGCCAGTGGTGCCTAAATCGGCCGCTGGGTAGACGTCTTCACATTCTAATAAAACATGCACTTTAGTTTCCCTAGCTTTACCGAAGCAAGCACATGCTTCTTCTTCCTTCTTATATGTCGCTTTATAGGTGCGTGTTCTAAGGCATCCTGATCTCGCTTCGAAAAGTAATGAGCTTCCCGTTGAATTTTCCTAAATGGTTGCTTTCCTGATTTAGTTTTTTCCTCTTAAGTAGTTACTCATGGCATGTTTCTTTTCCATTGCTGCCACCCATGAGATTATTTCAGCCTCTCTGACTTTCCGCTTGACCTTGCTTGTTGCTGTGTTGCCCACCCTACAGGCCGCATAGTTGCTGGTAAGCTTTCTAGTTCTTTTCAGCCACGGTGAATCGATGTTTTCCCTGTACAGATACCAGAACACTCTCTTAGCCCATCTACTTTCTTCCATATTCCTCAGCGTTCTTCATACTCAATTTTACTGCGAGCGTCCCTCACTTCAAAACTAGTCCAGCCTATATCACCCTGCACAGTATCATCCTGCATTTGTAGTCTTCCCGTGACCGCCCAATGTGAGGCGACCCACTGACCTTTGGTTCCCGTCGAGTCCTGATTGTACCCCCGATTTAAAGCAAACAACCGCATTTACAAAAGTAAGCCCTGGAACCACTACACCTTTCGACCTACCGCGGAGGATCTCGTACCTATCGTATCCCCATAGCCCTCTGTGCTTCATTATGGGTGGCTATCTCTTGCCTTTTACTGTTATTGTTTTTTCCGGTGTTGCCATATTTCTATTGCCTTCGTTTATTCATATACCGAGGTATTTATATTCTGTTACACGAGGTATTTCCTGGTCCTGTATCTGCACTGTCTGTTCACTGTTTTAATTGAATACCATAACACCTGATTTTGTAACACTAAATTTTAAACTTATATTTTGCCTTCCTGTCCACAGATATGAGCCAGACGTTGAAATCAATTTGTTAGCTAGCAACACAATTCCGTCCGCATAAAATAAACCTGTAAACTGCTGCTCCACCACTGTAGCCGCCTGTTTGTATGAGAGATTAAACCCGATATTAGTTCCTTCTAGCTCACTCGCCAACCTCACCATGCACATCATAAACAACAGCGGGGATAAAGGGCACCCCTGCCTCAGTCCCTTGTTGATATGAACTTTCTCCTCGCTCCTCATCCCTTCCCATTCAACGCAAACGGTATTTTCTAGGTAGATCTCCCTCAAAAGCTGTAGACAATCGTCACCCAAGCCTTCCCCTTCGAGAATATCCCAAAAAATGTTCCGGTCTACGTTGTCATAGGCTCCTGTAATGTGTAAAAAGGCCACATAGAACAGTCTGCTTACTACTTTTGACATTTCAATACACTGAGTAAGAACGAGTAAGTTATCATCTAACCACGTGCCTACTCTGAAACCGTTCTCGAGTCTTCCCAAAATGCCATTATTCTCTGCCCATGCTTGAAGCTTTCATTTGTTTGCTTTCATTGCTAGCCTGTATATTACCGATGTATTGGTTAATGGTGTATACGAGTAAATTCTTTCTCCCCATTATGTTTGTAAATTACATTCATTCTACTTTTTTTGCCAACTGTACGGTATTCGTCTATCTTTTAAAGTTTTTTTCCACTGCTTTCAACTGAGCATTCATATTTTTTAGTCCTAAATTATAATCAGCTTAACGCAAACCTCGTCGAGCCCTGTGCCTGTGCGCTAAGGAATTTTCTCTTCGCTTTTCTTCCAGTTGAAATTTGTCAGTGCCAGCTCCTTTTCCACCTGGGTCTCTTTCATGTTCTTTTTTGCTTCAAATACAACCTCGTCATTGCCTTGGAAAGATCCGGCTGTGACTTTTCGGATTAAATTTAGTGCCGCTTCTCCTTGTAGTCTGTTTTCATCTTCGTCTAGGGTATGTTGTGGCATTGTTGTTCACTTCCTGCCCAATAATTTTATGTGGTTACCATATATTCTAGGTGCGGCCTTCTTTTTATCACGCGTTTCTGACCACCCACGTTCACTTTCACCTTTTACTTTTGCTTGCACCAGTATTTCAACCATAGATTTTTTTTCCCGGTATATTTCCCATTTACTGGTTACTTCATCCTGCTGCAACTGCGCCTTCTTTGCCTGCCTGTGCTCTCGAGATGCTTTCTGTCGTTCGGCGATCGCTTCTCGTATCTCCTTGTTCCGCCAGATTTTCGATTTCTTTTTTCCTTTCCAACGAACATGTTTTCTTTTTCCGTATTTGTGTCGTTATTTTACTTAGAACTTCACCATATTCCCATTCTTTACTTGGCCGTTTGGCATGTTCTTCCTCGACTTTGGCCAATGGCGTAAGTAGCCGTTCCTGTTCGTGCTGCGACAAAGCAGTGCTGACGTCAAGTGCAGGAGGTGGGTCTTGCGTAGGTGCTTCTTCGAGTAGTGAACAGCAGTCGCGAGTGTCCGCAACGCCGTCAAAATAAGCCACAGCCGTGCCCTTGGGAAGGTGCCGTCGCCATGTGCTAAAGTTTGATATCAACAGGTTCGTGCGCCCATCGGTGACATTCACGATTCCCCGTGCGACCGGGATACCGTGAGTAAACAACAACGTGGTTATTTGGTCGGCAACTCCTTCACAACAAAACCGTACGTCCCATGCTACCAAAACAAGAGTACATCATCGAGGGGGGATGACGACGTCGTCTTCTGTTAGACGAAAGCAGTTGTGTTGTGGTGATAAGCAATGGAATAGACCAGGGCTGCTATAAAACGTCACCATGTGGTCTGGGATGTTAAATACGGCGCAATATTTTTTTAGGAAGTCCATTCCAATAATTCAATCTTTGCAGCATACAGGAAGAACGATGAAAGCAGCCATGAAAAAAATAATCCTCCATCTTAATTGTAGCAGGACATCTTCCAGTATAAATCAGTAATTGGCCGCCTGCCTTCCGTATGTGAGGTCCCGTACATGGCGTGTTTACTTTCTTCAAGCAGGAGGGCGAGTTCCTGACTCATTATAGAGAAGTCGTCACCAGTGTCCACTAACGCTGTCACCGGCTTCCCGTTAACAAAAACATGGATTTCTCCCAATTTCTTCGGTGTCAGTGTTTATCGGGTTCAGGTTGTTCTGCAGTGAGAGTGTTGGGGGCATGTTATTGTCTGGTGATGGGCCTGCAACCTTATCCCCAGAGGTCGGCGCCTTCAGTTTGCCCGACGGGGGCTGGGCGACCTTCGTCCTCGGGGGTCAGCAAAATACGTCCAGCAGGTGATGCCATCTGACGTGGAGGGGTTGAAGAGCGCGACCAACAGCCGAAATTGAACCGATCCCTGGGCACGGTTTCGTTAGTCGGGTGCGCTATTGGAGGTCCGTGAAAAGCAGCGTCGTCGTGGCGTAGCATGGCGTCTCCGTTTGCACGTCTACCACAGGACCACGGACGAAGAGGTCGAAATGATGTGTCACAATACCAGCAATGGAGGGAAATATGCCCGGCGCCTCCGCAGTGAAAACACAGTGCGCGCCTATCGACGGTGCGCCATATGTTGGTTCTCCGAAATTGCGGCCGTTCCGTAGTGCCGTTTTGCCGTGTTGGCCAAGGCGCGGGGAACAGCGGCAGGCGGTATGAGTGCAGCGGCATAACGGCTGCGCGTCTCGAAGACTCCTCTTGCGGCAGCGACCAAGAGGCGGTTGTTAGAGAGTGGAGGTACGGCGGTGTGGTTGTAACGCAGGGTGGACATCGGACAGCGGCGGCGTAACTCAGGGGTCGCTGGTGGTCTTGAAGATCGGTTGCCGGGAACGCTTGCCTGATTTCTTCTCGCACCACTTCGGCGATTGACGCTACGGGTGTATCTACTGTGCGTGTCAGAATCTATTAAATTTCCTCCCTGATGTGATCTCTGATCAACTCGCTCAAGGGGTTCTGATACTCGACAGTCACTACGGCGGCATTGATTGTAGTGCTGCTGGACTGTCGATCGTACTTCTGGCATTGTTGACGAAGGGCCCGCTCAATCGCCGTAACCTCATTGATAAAGTCAGCGACAGTGACTGGTGGATTCCGCACAAGCCCTGCGAACAAGTGCTATTTTACACCTCACATGAGGTACCGCAACTTCCTATCTTCAGTCATGTTCGGTCGGCTCTACGAAAGAGGCAGGCCATGTCCTCGGTGAACATTGTGACCGACGCATTAGGTTCGTGCACCCGTAGCTCCATCATCTGCTCGGCGCGGCCGTGTCAGTTGGCACTCGCAAAGTATCGGTGATCTTATGCCGAAAGTCATTCCATGTCGTTAGGCTACCTTTTCGGTTCTCGAATCAAGTACAGCTACTGTCCTCAAGGGCGAAATAGACGTGGGAGAGGTTTTGCTGCTCGGTCCACTGGATAATCTGTGCGGCGCCATCATAATTGTCAAGCCAGTTTTTAATGTCTTGGAAGACTGCACCGCGATAGCGATCGGGAATCCGTGGATGCAGAACGGTTACTTCGTGGTTTTCATCGTTTTTATTTTGTTTCATTCATTACCACAGTGACCATAGCATTGGGGTCACTGTGGTACACCACCATCGGTTGTACTTTTGTGCTGCACAAGTTCTTGCGAAGGTTAAATCTGTACACGACCGGTAACGCTAGGTCGCCACATTGACATCAGTGTAGCAGTCAGTTCCAAACCGTTCCAACAGGAGGATACAAGCAAATTGCCGTCGGGCGCGCTAGGTCGACGTTAAAGGTGACGATTGGTGGGTACACTATAGCGCTTTTATTAAGTTTTTCGACCCTCCAGTGCATGCGAAGGAGCGCTACCATCCCATGTTTTTTTTTATATGGCCATAAAGATGATGCGCCATAACATTGTCAATAAGATAATAAAAAAGTACCGACGATTAGGTTACTTCCTAATGCGAAATTTGAGCGCAGCAAATAAGCTGTTTCACCTTTTCGATAGATTGAGGCAAAGAAATCGAGCAACACATGTATGCGCTATCACAGAATTTTTTTTTATATTTCCCGTACTCCTGGATCATCTCGACGGCGGCGACGGTAAGCTTCTGCTTCGGCGGCACGCACCTCTGGATTCTGACGGCGACGGCGCTGGGCCTCTGCTCTGGCAGCTCGTTTAGCAGCAGCAGCAGCAGCAGCAGACGGAGGACTTCCATCGGTCGTCTCGCTCATGGCTCAGAAAGAACTGGCAGATAATTTCGCAGTGGCGAACGGCAGCGGCAGTTTCGGCTCGGGCGGTGCACATATACAGATCCGCCGCCACCGATCTGGCTCTCTGATTGCCACCGCACAGGGCGAACGGCAGCGGCAATTTCGGCTCGGGCGGTGCACATATACAGATCCGCCGCCACCGATCTGGCTCTCTGATTGCCACCGCACAGGGGTTGCATTGGAGGAGGAGCGAAGAAAGGAATTAAGTTCGAGCCGGCGCTTTGACAACCGGAGACTCGAAGTAAGAGGGGGGAGGGGGGCGGCGTGTACACCCAGCGGCAAACGATGGGGGCAGAAGCGCGCGCAGCAAGCGGACAACACGATAAAGGGAGGAGGGAAGAGATAGCAGCGACTGACTGATGCCGCTGACGCCGATACAGGGGGGGGGGGACCCTTTCCTCCTCTTTCTGCATGGCGGCGACGGTGTTCTATGCAGTCACGTTATCTTGACTATCTAGCGGCGTCAGCGGCATCCAGCGGTATCAGTCGGTCGCTGCTAGTGCTGGGGGGATGAAAGGGGGGCGGAGCTGGTTACGAGGCCGACGACGACGCGAAACCCAGGAACGGACGCCAAAGAGCTGCGCTCTAAAATGAAAGCGACCGCCGCGACTCATAGGATAAACCGGAAATGGCAATGCGCTTTGTACACAGACAGAAGATCATAACATTAAAATCAACCGCGGCGACTTTTTTTTTCTTCTGCATGCGCATGGCGTTGCACCGGAAAGGTTTTCATCGTAGAAGTGGCACAGGGATGGACGGACCGATGAATCGGCTAGCCATATACAACTTCACTGTAAAAATAACTTCACTAGATTCCTTTGCTCGAACAAAGATGCAGCTTCTGCCTTAAGCTTCTTTATTCAATCTTCCATAATCACATGAGAATCTGCTCATAGGACTATCGAAAGTAGAGCACTGCACGAGCCGGTTTTTCAACCCCGGGTCCGGCATGACCCCAAAAGTGTCATGCGTTGGTCTGCTGCAACGACTTGGTTCAGTGGAGGTGGTTTCCACCCATGAACCGAATAGTTTTGGTTAGTAATACCAGCATACCATACAGTGTGAGTTACACTTGTCCAGCAAAGCGACCGTTTAAGAACTGCGCGAGAGGCCTAAGCACTGGTAGGTGCTGGATTACAGACATCTTTATTCTAGATAGCGCATGGTCCAAGTATGCGAGAACTTCTATAGATCTATAAACGTTGTGTGGCATGACAATGCGATGCCTTATTGCGGTATTAGCCCGTTTCTTCTACTCGCTTTTGCGAAAGAGGATGACAACACATTTCTTTTCGGTTTTGTTAAGACATTAGTGCTTTACATTGCAAAAAAGGCAAAAAATTAAAGTATGGTGTTTTAAGTGCCAAAACCACTTTCTGGTTATGAGGCACGCCGTAGTGGAGGACCCTGGAATTTCGACCACGTGGGGTTCTTTAACGCGCACCTGCATCTAAGTACACGGGTGTTTTCGCATTTCTCTCCCATCGAAATGCGGCCACCGTGGCCGGCATTCGACCCCGCAACCTCGTGCTCAGCAGCCCAACACCATAGCCACTGAGCAACCACGGCGGCTACAAAAAAAGGGCAATGCCGAAGCACATAGCTCATATATCTGTCATGCTGGTTCACCAACCGCAGTGATCGCTTTGCAGAGCAGCGCCATTGGCCTCATACAATAGGTTAGCGTAGACATATCATGCCGATTTCAAGTCTACTAGACTTGAAATGCGTCCGAACGATGCCGGTGTATGACAAATATTCGATAGCGCCTGGCCTTTAGATGTTTCGCAGTTGACTTAGTTTAGCCGTACCGAGCATGCGCTCTTATCTCTTAGTTCCTACGCTAAGCGATGAGAGAGTAAGCGGATTTTTGATTTACTGGCAATGCAAGGACGCCGGTTCTCTTCGTTGAATTAAAACCGATACACCCAAAATCGTTCACAACAGATACGCACACCGAGGCTCATGATGCACTTCACGTGTTTGCGCACCCAAAAAATATTTCTGCATGCTGTAGTTACCAATGCAACGAAGGGCTACACACTGGTTTCCCGACGACTTTGTATAAACGGACATTGCGTAAATTTCACAAAGTACGTGCTAAAACGTCTGCAAGTTGTTTCACAACACGCGACAGCGATACCCTCAAGCAGTGCCGCAAGGGATCGCCCAAGCCACAAGAGGAAAGGTTCATTGCGCGCCCTTTCCTCTTCACCCGATGAAAACGTCTATACGAAACTAAATTTAGTATTCGGTTACTGAGAAGGTACTGTGGTGTGATATGCGGGTGCCGGGTTGTCTTCAAGCTGCATCAAAGCAGTGTGTTCTCCTAGAGGCTATTTTAGCTTTGCGTGAAAAAAAATTTAAAAAATGTGGACGACGCTTAAGTTTTGCATTCAACAAAAGAACGAGATACCATTCACAGACCGCATACTGCTTCTCACGCTTCCCGGCAACTCCAGCGTATGTAGCCGTAATGTTTACCGGGAAAGACTCACGGCGGACGCTATGCACGAAGGCGGGCTTTCTGGTAGAAACGTCGCCTCTAGCGCAGGCCGAGCGCAATGTGTAAGTGTTTCAAGGAAGCAGGCGCGCCGCTATGTGGACTGCGAGACACTGACGCGCCGGCGCGCGCAAGTGGCGGACACGATCGGCTGCCTATGATTTGTAGAAACGCTGGAAAATGGGTTTCTTTGAGTTTTCGCATAACAGAATTGTGTTTTCTCGTATATTCAAATTACAATCTGAGAGCTATCATGTCGTTAGGTTGTCTTTAAGTCATACTTTATGACCTGTCTACGTATATTAGCGTCAGAAATACAATTAGTTCATTGAGTTCCTTGCGCCGAAATGGAGGACAGGGTATGTCTGGTTCGAAAATATTTTTGCCGAAACGACGCCTGACGCCGTAACCATAGAGAAAGTCAACAAATCTCACCATGGTTGCTTAGTGGTTATGGTGTTTGGCTGCAAAGCACGAGGTCAAGGGATCGCATGCCGGTCACGTCGGCCGCATTTCGATGGCGGCGAAAGCACCCGTGTGCTTAGATTTAGACACACGTTGAAGAATCCCAGGTGGTCCAAATTTCCGTTTCCCCCACTACCGCGTGCCTCATCAGCAGATTGTGGTTTTGGCCCGTAAAACCCCATAATTTAATATTATGTAAACATGAGAGTACACTCGGCGAAAACTGGCAACAGGAAACGTATCGCCTTGCATTGAACCTGTTGGTTATTTGGTGCAAGCATCGGATAAAAAGAATATGAAATGACTTTATAGACAGCGCTAGATTTTTTTTAAAATTCTTTTCCTCTAGGAGCTTTGCGTAGAAAAACACTTATCCTTTGCTACTTATTTTTCTTGCGCTACTTAGCAACAAGCTAACGACACACCAGGCGGGATACGTGCATGCGCCATGCGGCAGACATGCGACCGAAGTCAGCGAGGCCGGTTGCACATGTGAACTTCGCCTGCTCGACGACCCGTCTCCTTCCCATGTAGCGTGTTTGTTGGGCTCCCAGCGTATTCTGGCCTTCCTTCTACACTTCGACACTGCACTATTGGACTACGGCAAGAGGAGAAATTTTGTTTTGACAGTCTGCGACGCATTTTAAGAAATTTTGGCTTTTACGGCATGGAACTGAGACTTGGGACGCAGTTAGAGAAATAGAGCTACGCTGTCCTGGAGTAGTTATGTGGAGTTAATGACTCGTACTGGGTGATGTTTGCGATGCTTTCTGTGACCCCCAAGATTATTATAACTTATCTCGCGAGTTTTTCAACACGCTCTCCGCACCCGGCTTTGTGCCGCAATTAGCGAATAGCATTTCGGCCATGTAATGCAGTTTAGCTTGTACTCAATCTTTTCGCGACAAGTTTTGGCGCTTTTATGACCCCTGACATTATTGTAACTAATTTCGTTACTTTTTGCGGTACTTTTCAAGCAGAGTGGCAAGCTCTTGGCGTTGTGACGCAATTAGTGAAAAGCAGCTCGGCCGTGTGCCGCAGTTAGTTTCGTGTATGTTGAATCTAGCTCGGACAAGTTCGTGACGCAATCTATGAGCTCTCAAACTATTGTAACGAATTTCGTAACTTTTTGGGATACTGTTGAGGCACGATCGCCGCACATAGTGTTGTGACGCAGTTAGCAATAAAGTCAGCCGGGCATGGTGACAGAGAGTTTGGCGTCTACTAAATCATAGTGGGGACAAGTTTGTGACGCTTTCTATGGCATTTAGCGACGCCGTTTCTCAAACCTCAACCGGCGTAACTGCAGGGTAGCGTGGCGTTGTCGACAGGCTGCAGTCGTCCGGTGGACTATGGCGACCAGGTCGGGACGAGAAGTTTTCTAGTGCGAAACATGCACTGTTTATTTAATGGTTGGTGAAGGATATGAAGAAGACAACGAATGAATTGAAACAGAAGATTGCAGGGGACCTTAAATAGGCCCCCTAAAATCGTTGGCGAGATTTGACATGTACAGAGTCCCCACCGTTGCTTTGAGGCTGCTACTTTTCTACTGGTCGATATAGCATGTCCGCGCCGTTGCTTTGCGGCTGCTTCTGCACTCCTGGGCGATATTGTACGTGCTTGCCTCTTGTGGTGGCAACCCACGAAGTCTGGTCGGGGATGGGCGTGTGATCCTTTCTTCAGAGTCGGACAGTTCGCGGAAAGATCTCCCTTTGGTCGCACAATTTGGGAAAACGGTTCTCCCCCCGAGTCGCACACACCAGCAATGGGGCCTGTCGTCTCTGCGGGGCGCCAGCCCAACTGGCAACCACTCGAGACTACCATAGCAAATTACGAATTCATCCTCCCTTTCGATTAGGCGTGGTCTTTGAGCATCCCTTTTGCCCGGGGTGTTACACGCCAACCGTAACAGCATCTCCGTCGGGGGAGGAAGATCCCGACGCGTAAGGCCCAGCAGCCACTGGGTGAGGGATCGGTGTTTCAGCAGCAGAATTTCACTCTGGGGTGACGAACCCTCGGTTCGTAGCTTGTTGATCCATGGGAGTCATACCGCAGTCCTCGTGGCGCTCTTGTATGTCTTTTCTACCTGGCCCCATGCGATGAAAGTGGACTTGCAAACGAGTCTCGCAACTTTTCGTCTCCTGTTTGGGCAAGCAATCACTCCAGAACAGTGCCGGACCCACAACCTTAAAACAAATGAGCACAAGACCAACCGCCCCAAAGACACACCCGGCTTTAAAAAACAAAAGATAATCCGCTACTGCTTTCCCATCCCTTTCGCGCGTCCTCCCCTCCCCCCACTAAACACTAAAAACAGCCATACCTTGAGAGCGTTAAGACGGGGTTACTAAAATCAGTCATCAATCTACTACAAATTCATGATAATAAAAAAACGGATGAAAGTAATACCAACGTAAAAATGCCACGGAAACCAGAGTGAGCATGAGGCTTTCGCAACTCTAGGGGCAACGACTCAGACTGCCGGCATTGCCGTTAAGTTTACCCTTCTTGTAGCGAATATCGAAAGTGCACTGTTGAAGAGCCAAGCTCGAGCGCGAAAGATGGCAGTATTTCGAAAACATGGACTGTAGCCATGTGAGGGGACAGTGGTGAGTCTCTATGGTGAACCTTGAAGCAACGATATAGCGATCTAGCTTCTGCGCAGCCCATACCACGCAGGCGCTTTCTTTTCTGATGCACGGTATGCTGCCTCACGAACTGAAAGCTTTCTACTGGTGTACAGTGCAGGGTGTTCCTTTTCGCCATCTCTCTTTTGACAAAGCACCCCCCCTCCGCATACCCCAGTCGCTGGCATCACACTGGAGAATGACTGGCTTCGAGTAGTCGGGAGCGTTCAACACTAGCTGACTCGTTAGTGCTTTCTTCAGCATACTAAAGACTTTTCGTTTGCGTCATCCCACTTTACCGTTTGCGCTTCTGTTTTTGTGAGAGCCTCTGTTAAAGAACTTTCAATCTCGGGGTAACACGGGAACTATTTTTGGTAAGGACCTGCCAAGCCAAGAAATGACGCGATGTCCCGCTTGGTGCGCGATTGCGGGAAGTTGTTTATTGCGGCCAGTTTAACTTCTAAAGGCCAATGATGGCCTTGACCTATTATATGCCCTAGATAAGCTACTTCTGCACGCCCTAATTGGCATTTGGGAAGCTTGACAGTCAAGTTAGCCTCTCGTAGATGACAAAACACGGTTCGTAAATGCTGCATACGGTGCGTCCATGATGAAGAAAAGATTGCTATGTCATCAAGATACGGAAATGCAAAGTCGCCCATTCCCCGTAGCACCTGGTCCATAAGGCTAGCGAAACAATAGGGAACA
Organism: Dermacentor variabilis; assembly: GCF_050947875.1. NCBI lineage: Eukaryota > Metazoa > Arthropoda > Arachnida > Ixodida > Ixodidae > Dermacentor > Dermacentor variabilis. The sequence goes on from NC_134574.1 coordinate 46,308,445, forward strand.
TTCTTCAATATATGGCTAAGGACTTTTGGCCGGAAGGTTCCCATCCGGGAACTAAACGCCGCAAGCCTGCTCGCCTTCTTGATCAGCGGAACCTGCCAGTGCTCTCTGACTAAATCGAGTGTAGAGATTAAATTAGCCCTGCTCACTCTCTCAAGCATTTCCTTGCTAAGCGGTATTAGTTAGGTCTGGTCCTTCGTGATAAGTTGAGCCTGCGGTAGTCCATACACGGTCACGGCTCCTTTCCTGGGAACTCAACCCAGAGTCAAGGTATATTTACTCTCTCCTGAATCGATTAACCCTAGCTCTAACATCTTGTTTATTTCAGCAGCCATGACTTGACGTTGACAATGTGAAACGCGACAAGATTTCGAACGAAGTGGTCCGATGAGGTTAACTCGATATCATGAACGATCGCAGTGGTCCTGCCTGGGGTGTCCGAAAATCTGTCTTGGACTACGAGTTCCCTCAGTTCGGCCCTTTGATTAGGATTCAACTCCGCCTGCTCTAGTAGCTTGCCAATGGTCTCGTGAATGTATTTTGCCCCCGTTATTGAGGTCAACTCCGGAAAGTCGACAGGCATCTCCTCAGATTGATTGAGAGCCATGTTCACAATGACTTCCGTATGGCGGCAGGGTTAAAGTAGATTGTTGTGGTATACTTGTGGTGTCCTTCGTTTTCCCGGTACTGTGATTACGTAGTTTCTTTCAGATAATTTCTGAATTACGCCAACCGGTCCTTCCCATCGGACCTATAGTTTGTTTTTCAATGAGGGTCTCAGGATCATTACCTTTTCCCCATCTACAAAGCGTGGCGTTCGAGACGTCCTGTCATAGTAATGCCTAGCATTGCTTTGGGCCTTGTGCATTTCCTGCCCTGCTAATTCTTGAGCTGTGTGCAGTCGGTCGAACAGCTCTAGCAAGTATGGCACAACCGAAGGGTCATCCATCCGCGCTTCCCAGGCTCCTCGAACAATGCGAAGAGGGGACTGAAGGCAGCGACCGTAAACAATGTTTGAAGGGGAAAAACCTGTTGACTCGTGCGGTGCAGTTCGAAGCGCAATTTTGCTGCAGGCAAGCAGACTTCTGAGTCGTCTTTGTGCGCATAACAAAGGGCTCGAAAAAGCTGTTTCATGACTGAGTGGACTTTCTCTACAGGGTCTGACGGCAGGTGGTACACTGAGCTATAAATAATGTTAATACCGCACGTTTCCAGAAACGTCGAGTTCAGTGCGCTCGTAAATACGGACCCTTTTTCTGACTGGATTTCTGCGGGAGACCCTACTGACGCGAAGACAGACAAAAACGCATTGAGGATCTCCACCGAGTTTAATTCTTAAATTCTGGAAATTTCATTGGGGGCATAGTGCGGTGAGAAATGCCGATAGCCAAACTGCGTTTGGAGGAAGTGGTCCAACTGTGGCTCCGTGATAATGGGAACAAGTTTCACTGGCGCTTTCGCCTTATCTCCGGCTTATATTTGCGTTGACATATGTCGCAGCTACTCACGAATGCTTCCACTTCACGAAAGCAGCCGGGCCAGTGAATTTCATGCAGTAAGCCGCCCTTTGTTTTCCGAATGCCCAGATGTCCTGTCCAAAAGCCCCGTGGAACAGGTGCAGGAGCTGCTCATGATAGGGATGCGACACTACGAGTTGTTCGAATTGCACTCATTTTCGGCTGGCGTACTTTTTATAGAGGACGCCTGGCCTCTTAAGGAACTTTACGTTCTGTTTGGCCACACGTTCTTTCGCGTCTAGCCATAGGTTGCGCATCCTGCCTATGCCTCTCTACTTACATGAGTCGAACCGCGTTTCTTGTAAATGTGCGCCTATTCCATACGTTGAGTGTGTTAAATATCTCGGAACACCTATCGACAGTAACTTATCGTGGCCACATGACTTATCAATTATTTGTTCTAAACTGATGTCAATCGCTTGGCTGTCATTTAATATCAGAGGTTTCTCATACTTGTCTGTAAAAAAGGTTACTGTACATGCACTGGGTTGCACGTACAGTAACCTGTACAGTTGCATGTAAATGCGGCATTACAGTCTTCAGCTTTTGTTCGAATTGTTGGAGACGCCATGGTAGACAGAATTATAAAAAAACATCTTTTTTTAAGTGTTCCCTACGATTCCCCAATAGAAAGAGCTGCAAACGTCTGCCGTAAACTTGGTCTACGGAGTTTTCAATTATTGCTTATCGAAACAGTTGTCGTCAAGCATTCTTGGAATTCCGCAGTCAAACAAAAAAGTTCCTCCACAAGGGTACCTAAAAAACACGTCCGTTAAGTAGCTCCATGTTCAGCCGCAAGGTACGGTGCGGCCAGACGCTCTGCATATCTGCCGGACATCTTTGACAAGTTAACAGATGAAATCTTTAACGCGACATTGAAAACCACGCTGAAATAATCATTAAAGGAGCTACGGTGAAACTAGCCTCCAGAGAGAGAGAAAAAGAAACGTTTATTATACGAAACAGTGTCCCGAGCGAGGCCGGGTATCACAGTTAGGTGGGAAGGCTCCTTAGTCCAAGCACCCTGTGGCTTCGACTGCCCTCTTGGCCCTGGCGACGAGCTGTCGTTGGTCTTCCAGGTCCCCGAGGGTTAGCTTGGCCTCCCACGTTTCGAATAGGTCGTTTGCTTCTATTGCTCGTTTTGCGTGTGTCTCTGGTTGTATTTCGCTGCCTGCCTGCCACGGGCATTCCAGGAGCAAGTGCGCCATAGTGTCGGGTACGTTGCAGAGTGGGCAGAGGTAGCGGTAGAGTGCCGGGTAGAGACGATGCATTATCGTTCCGTGCGTGTACGTATTACTTTGCAGGCGTCTGAGGATCAGGCTTTCTTCTCTGTCGAGTTTAGGGTGCGGTGGAGGGCACACTCGACGCTCGAACCTGTAATGTTGCAATATCGCCGAATAGTTGGTGGGCATGGCCTGCGCCTTTTCTGTCGCGGGTCCGAGAGCGCGTGGGGAGAGGGGAGCCCGGCTGACGTGCTCGCGGGAAGCGGCGTGGGCCGCTTCGTTCCCCTCTAGTCCCTCGTGTCCGGGTACCCACGTTATGCAGGTGTACTGGAGCGGAGTGCTTCGTCTTTTTAGAATCTTGAGTGCATCGGCCGAGATTCGGCCCCTCAAGAAGTTTCTGCAGGCGGCCTGAGAGTCGGTGAATATAACCGCTCAGTCTGTGCATGTAGTGGTGGCGAGGGCGATTGCCACTTCTTCAGCCGTTTCCGGGTTGCGTGCCTTGATGGTTGCCGATGCTAGCTCGGAGCCTTGGAGGTCAACGGCGCTGAGAGCGTACGCGTTTCGATGCCGATACTTGGCCGCGTCGGTGTAGCGGGCATTCGGGTCATGCTTGAAACTTCTTTTGATGGTGTTGGCTCTAGCCCGTCTTCTACTCTTGTGATATATGGGATGCATCTTGCGCGGGACACGTGCGATGCAAATGCACTCTCGAACGTCCGGTGGAATTTGCACTTTCTTGTCCGTGACTGCGACATACGTCTCGCTGTAGTTTAGGCGTCGCAGCACTGATATCCCTGTGGCCGTGAGCTTGAGTCGTTCCAGCTGGCTGTTCTTGTGCGCTTCGGCGAGCTCTTGCCACGTGTTGTGGACGCCCATCTTAAGGAGACGTGATGTAGAGGCCATGGCGAGGAGTCCCAGGGCGACTTTGATTGCCTTCCTTATCCTGATGTTAAGCTTTTCTTTTTCACCGTTCATTAAAACCAGGTACTGCGTGCCGTATGTGATGCGGCTGGTGAGCAGTGCTTGTATTATTCTTAGAGTTTCTTGCTCCCTGAGCCCATTTCTTTGGCTTCAGATCATCTTGACAAGGTGCATGAGTTGCGAAAGGGGACGTTCTAGTGTCGGTAGGCTTGCAGCTCCCGATCCGTCTTTGTGGATGTGGAGTCCAACTATTCGCATGGTGTCGACTTTCGGGATTGTTGTCCCGTTCACTGTGCTGCTGGCGTCGGGCTCTTCGTAGTTGGGTGGTCAGCCTCCCATTCTTGCTTTCAGGACGAGATGCTCAGACTTTTTTTGGGCACAGCGGGGACCACAGTTTCGGAGATAGGTTTCGATGGTGTCCACGTCTTCTTGTAAGCTACTTTCTTGCCTTCCAACGCTCATAGCTCTGGTAAAGAGCGTGATGTCATCAGCATACATCGCGTGACGCAGATCTGGCATGGTCTCGAGGAGTGGGAGTAGCTTGATCATAGCTACGTTAAAGAGTAGCGGTGAAATTACCGACCCTTGCGGGGTGCCTATGTTTGGAAGTAGGAAGCTTTCACTGATGATGTTGCAGATCCCGACGGTTGCCGTGCAGTCCATCAGAAAGTTTCTGACGTATGCGTAGGCCCTAGTGCCGCAGCCGGTGCCTTCGAGATTGTTGAGGATCGCGTCGTGGCTAACGTTATCCAAGGCTCCCTTGATGTCTCTTGCCACTATGGAGTATTTGCTTCGATTGTTTAGGTGATCTAGAAGGCCTTCTTTTAGTTGTAAGAGTACATCCTGCGTTGAGAGGTGCTGCTTGAAGCCGAACATGGTGTCTGTCTTCCAGGTACTCGGTAATGCGTTCGTGCACCGTATGCTCGAAAACCTTTCCCGCGCACGAGGTGAGGGAAATTGGGCGGAGGTACTCCAAGCTGAGAGGTTTGTTGGGCTTGGGGATCATGTTGATGTCCGAGTGTTTCCACAGAGCAGGCAGTTCTCTTTTCTCCGAGCACTCATTGCAGTAACGGAGGAGAGCCTCGGTGGTCTGCAGCGGTAGGTTGCGTAGGTGTTTGTTAAAGATCCGGTCTTAACCAGGGCTAGTATTTCTAGTCAGCTTGGATAGGGCTACGTGGATTTCGACCTGAGTGAAGGGTCGGCCGAGTTCTGGATTCGGTTTTCCAGAGTATTCTTTGCTGTGAGTTGACGCGGTAGAGGGTGCGTCTCCGCATAATTTCTTTTGTAGTTCTCGCTGGAGGTGTTATTCTGATCCGGCGTGGTTGTGGATAAGACTGTGATGATGTTGCTTCTGTTTCGTTTTGGTGGGTTCAGTGGTTAGGAGTGCGCGTAGGAGGTGCCAGGTCCTCTTCCTGCTCAGAGTCCCCTGTAGCTTCTCACAGAAAGCGTGCCAGTTCTTCCTGGCGAAGCAGTCCGCGTAGTCTTGAGCCCGCTTGGTAAGGAGAGCGATACGTATCTTTAGCTTTCTGTTAAGCTTTTGTCGCTTGCATCTCTTCAGGAGGCCACGTCTTGCCTCCCAGAGATGGAGGTGGTGCGCGTCGACCGCGGGTGTATCGGCATTGAGTTGTATGATCTTGGTGTAACGTTGTGCTGTGCTAATACATTTTTGAGCCACTCGTCAATGTCAGTTATGCTTGCTCTGGAATCTAGCTTGTCATTAAAAGATTTCCATTTGGTTAGCCGTGCAATTCCGGTCTTGATCTGTTTACGGGTGTGTGCGACATCCAATTGGAGGATACGGTGATCGCTACCTAAGGTTTCCTAAAGTAGACTCCACTCTGCCCAGGGGACATCCGCAGTGAAGGTTAGATCGGGGTTTGTGTCCCTCGAGACGCTGTTTCCATTTCTCGTGGTTTGGAGAGGATCATTCCAGAGGGTTAGTCAGTGTTGCTGGGCGGCATCGTGCACTCTAGCACCCCTTTTTTTGGTGGTATGAAAGCCCCTTGCCGTGCGCGAGGCGTCGAAGTCTCCCACTATGTTGAGTTGGTGTCCATTCGTGGATTTTCTGATTTTTCGCACGAAGTGATCGAAGTCCGGCAGCTGGTCGCGAGGCGGGCTGTACGCGCTGGCCACAAATAGGCCTTTCTGCGTCTTTCGTTCCCGTAAAACCTCGATTAAGGTGTGTTCGGTCTGGGTGTCCTCTACGTCATGTTTTCGGGCTGTGAGAGTTTTCTCCACCAGTATGGCAGTTCGTCGGGTTTGTGCATACGTGGCGTATCCTTGCAGTCGAACGTTCTGAGTGTTGGTTTCCTATATTGCTATGACGTCGGGTTGATTCAGTTTGACGAATTCTTGAAGATTGGCGTGTCGAGGGCGGTATGATCGATAGTTCCATTTCCATATGTGTATACCTGAATGCTGGTTCTTTGTCATGTAGTTAGGGGTCGCCATCGTCGTAGGATTCGAATTCGCGTCGGCGATCGCGAGTGGGCGAGACCGAGTGAGAGTCACTGTGGCAATTTGCCCGTGCCTTCTTCCGAGTCGTGGGGCGCGAATTGTCGAGCTGTGCTTTAGTGATGTGGTTCTTTACATGCGCGATAAAATTGCTGATCTGTAGTGCGATCCCATCAATTTTGGCGTTTAACGTGGCGATCTTGTTTTCGAAGGTAGCGGCTGTTTTTACGACTGCTGAGTGGACAACTTTTTCCATTGTGGCGTGAATGTTCTTCATAAAGGCTTCTTGAAATATCAGGCACCTTGCATGTACTATGGCTTGAACGCCGTCCTTGGTCAACGTCGTTCTCGACTGTCTGTTTATGTTTTCGAGCACCTGGCATTTTTGATGAAGCTTGTCTGTGAGTTCTTGTTGTTTTTTGCATTTTTGAAGCAGTTTATCGGTGAGCTCTTCCTGTTTCGGTTGGCGGCGGAGTAGCTTGTCTATGAGGTTTTGCTGGCTTTGCAATTGGCTGTGCTGATTCTGCAGTTTACTCTGCTGGTTCGGCTGTTTGTTTTTTAGGACCCGTATGACTGCCGCTTCGGCCGATGCATCCAAGCTGCTTGTACCACCCGAGTCGCTCGAGCCGTTTACCGCGTCGGCGTAGATCGCGCGTTTGACTGAGCGGGAGCGAGAGTGGAAACGTGAGCGTGAAGCACTTCGCAGTATTGGCTTGCAGCTGCTGCGCCTGGGCGAGCTGCCCGCACTGACACTGCCCGAGCTGGTGGCTGAGGTGCACAGCTCCGGGAACTCTACACTGCTGAAGCTCCAGCGGTTGTCGCTTTCTTGTAGTCTGTTAAGGCGCTGTTGCCGTATATTATAGGGTGGAGGGCTTGGCTTCAGTGTCTTCTTGCACTCTGCACTTGCAGTTTCGTGCGCTTCTCCGCAGAGCTTGAAGGTCGGTTTGCCGTGATATTCTTGTGGTAGCCCAGTCTTGCCGCATTTGTAGCAAAAATTTGGGATAGGTTTCGGACAGACGTCTTGGCGGTGTTCCGTGTTGCCAGAGGCGCGGTAGTACTGCACTGACTTGCGATATGGTCTGCAGCGGAAGTCTACGCTCTGGAAGATGATGTAGTAGGGAACGTGAAGTCCTTCGAAGAATACGACTGCCGCGGTCGACTGACCCATCATTCGGGCGTGAAGAACGGTGTGTCGTGCCGGTGCTCGGATTCCTGCCATAAGTTCTGCGGTGCTTGTTCCTGGTAAGAGACCATTGATGACGCCTCGGGAGACGTCGTCAGGGGTTCGTATGCTGCCTTTGACGTTGTGGTAAGTGCCTCCGAGCTGTATTCTGCTGATGCTGACAAGCATCTTGGCGTTTTCCTTGTCGGCCGTGCTTCCGATGATTAAATTTTCGATTCTCTGTACTGGTACGCGTACTTTGTCATTGAAGTCCTGCTGCGATAGTCCACTCGCTCTACCGATGGCGTGCATGACTGCGACGCTATTCCATTTGGCGAGATCGAGACCTGGTTGCGGGTGGTAGACGATCTTAAAGTCGTCAAGTGGCAGGGGCGGCATCCTGGGTCTACGTTGTTGCTGTGAAGGTGCTGCATTGGGAGTTTGCTCATCGGTTGGTTTTCTGCCAGCGTCTTTGAATTCGTGGTGTCCTTCGTGGCTTTCTTGTTTCTTGTGATCCAGGCGCTTTCCGCTTCGATTGGTTGGCCGCTTTCTGCGTCATAGTTCCATGTACCTTCCCCGGTGTTTTCTTCCGTCCGGTCTGTTTGCATTGCATTTGCTTCATCTTCTTTCTGGTTTGACATTTCGCTTGCAGCAGCTGCTTCTCGGCTCATCGTAGGGGCTCTTCGCCGCGGCGTGGGCGAGCGCTCGTGTGCTCGTGCTCACGCGGCGCGCGACGCGCCGCGCTAGGGTGTTTTGCCGATGAGATTGCGGGAGCTGGTTCTGGCGTTAGGCTTAGCCGGGCGGGCGGGCGGTCATCGAGAATGACGCTTGATATCTTGAGATAACGTGCACTCACCCGAAAATGGCTAGTGTCCGCCGGCTACTCTCGTCTTCCCGGTTGCACCGGTGCAAAACTTGGGTTCTTCACTGGCCTTGTTCCGGGGTGAGAAGCACGAGAAGCGGGATCCCATGTGAGACACGTCTGTTCTCCAAGGCCTCCAGAAAATTTTCATTTCACAGATAGATTCACAGAAATATATAGTGACTCTAAAATAGCTATTAGAGCTTTCAATAGGAGAAAGACTGCCCCACAGGCTGCGAGAATAATTAACCAAATGCAAACAAATGTTAGACGTTACATTTATTGTTTCCCGGCTCACCTTGGTTCCCCTGATGACATTCCTGTCAATCCAAATGAATCGGCCAACACCATCGCCCGCGACCTTATAGACCGGGCCGCTTTTACATATGGTTTTGATTCAGCTGGATTGGAGAACCTACAGAGAGAGACGCTCATTACATACAATGAAATTACAAAACATTACTACATGGAAAGGAGGGAGTTTGCACCCACTCACTATAGGCTAAAGAGAGCACAAGCTGTTACACTTAGGCAATTACAAACAAAGTCCTATTATTCAACTGCACAAATAAAGGAATGGTATGACATTGCAGACATGAATATTATATGCAAAGCATGCGAAAAGGAGATATGCACGCTTGAACATCTGCTCTGGGAGTGTGGGCCCCTCGGCCCTGGCATTTCCCGGAATCGGTTTTTAGGAATGATAAGATCTTCAGATCACATGCCTCAAGTCCTCGCTATCTAGTACGCCCGTGACAGGGCTAGGAGGCTTGACCTCCCGGTCCCACCATCGGACTAGCCAGGCAGGTGGCAACACCTGTACAGGACCAGAATAAAGATTTGTCCTCCTCCTCCTCAGCACGCACAGCCAAACAAGGGGCTACCATTTTCCTATTTGCTTTCACTTTCTCCCTAGAAAAGCTTCCAAGAGCAAACTAAAACACAAGAGTCCTGCCTTGGTTGAAACCTTGAACACTTTTGCGTTATCGATATCTGAACGGCCGCCGCGCCGCAAGTCCATTGTACAGCGAAGTTAATAATAGCTACTTTCCCCATTATCGTGTCCGCGTGTAGAAAACATTCCGAATATGGTGCAATGCCTCGCCAACCTGCGGCGCAAGTGACGCAGGCGTTAAACACTCCCCATACGAAAGCCGATCCCAAAGATAGTGCAATACCCGGCTGATCTACGGCGGAGGTGCAGTTAGCAGTTAAGGGACCCATATATACAGCATCGCTGGTCATCCTTCTTAACAGAATGGAAGGGCACTGAGTTTTCCTGTTTCTATAGACCTCAGACTCTGCCCAGGCGTCGCTGCGGAAAAACCCGTCACCAGCGCCCCCATCGGAGCCTTGGCGCGAACTGAGTAGTGCAAGGAGAGCTGTCCGCAAGCGAAGGTGCATTGGCCACAATGGACCCTTCTCTTTCGTTTGTGTTGAGGCACGGTTTCCTAAAAATCAAGGACCTGGAAAGCTTCTTCCGCCCGTCCACGCTTCGAAAAGGAAGCTCAGCAGGGCGAAGTACGTATAGAATATAAAATAAAGGCTCAAGTGTTATTTCGGCGTGCTGCAAATCGCAAGTACAGAGAGCATCAGGTTTGTCTATAGGCATATCAGCATAAAAATCTAAGCATTTCAAATTGGTTCATATTGAATATGTCCTGAACACAAGACTTATTAAGTATCTCCTATATTTTTATGTATTTTATCGTAATGTTTTGTCTCGCAATTATTTACAAAGAGTAAATCCTTTCATAGCCTTTTGCAGGGCAACAAACAGAAAACATTTTCCAAGGCAGCAAATAGCTTGCGATCATAACGAAGGTAAGCTTCCTACAGTGCCTACGCGCTGCATCTTTCTTTCTCGCAGGAGCTACAGCATCGCCCAGTACCTTAATTTGAACTTTTTGCAGACGCTTCGAGCAACAAGCGCGCACAAATAAATGTAAATATACGCGACATTCTTTTCTTTACACACGTGCGTTATTTCGCAATTACTCATCCAGTGCTTCTACAAGAACTTTATTGCTCACATTTGTAAAACGCAGTCGAGCAGGCTCAGCGCATTGCGAAGCGTGCTTGTTGTATCGGCGCAGGACATACAAAATACCGAAAGTAGAAATGAGTTCGCGATACAACAATGCTCTAGAGCAGGATTTTGAATTCATAAACGAACCAAAATGTTTGGTAAAAGTGACCTGCCAAATCTCTCCGTTCCACTTGTTGAGTTAAGCGGAGGCGGACGTCTGTTAAAAGGCTGAGATATCGATGGCACATAAGCAGGATGGTTCGCAACGTTATTTTTTTCTGTTACCAACGAAGTGGCTGCTGCAGATTCTTGAGTTTTCGCTTGGTTACCACAGTCCTCCGTCAGGGCTACGCAACACAATTACAGAAGAAAAAAATTGTCGCACTTTCTCATGCGAGCCGCTGTGTTGTGGGGAATGCAAGTAATCCGATTACCCAACAGGTTGAACGGCCCGTATCCAGCGCTCTCGCCTTTCCCCTTCATACGATCGCGATGGAAATCGGCAAAACTGAACGTTGTTATTCGGTCCTTCCCGTTCACTGCAATTTACAACACAACAGTAGCGTCGATTGCGGCGTTTCTTCGTAGCGCGCGGAGCTATCGCGGTTGCCGTCGTTTCCGCCATCAGTCTGACGAATGAGCCAGCAAGCGCTTTATGGCAGTTCGGCGGCGCGTCCGACTAGCGTAGAAATTCATAGCTCTCTGTCTGGGCGTTAAATGCGCAAAACACTCGCCATATGGACCAAAATCTAGTTAAATCGTTGTTTCACAGTCGCTAGCTGCATAGGCAACTTAGCAAGGGAGTCGGGCTTCGCACTACTCAATTACTGCCTCTTCGCACCGGCAGGCGGCGCTACGCGTCTTGCAAAACTCGAGAGTCTGACGTCCATGTTCAGCGAAGAGTGAACTTCCGATCTGACGAAGCCTATAAAGGTCTTGACTATTTCTCACTCTCCTGCCCGCACCTTAGAAAAAATAACAGCAGTGGTATTCTTTTTTTTTCGTGGATACGTAGATGACAAAGCCTATTGCATTTAGGAGGCGTTGACGAAGCGTCTCAATGCACTTGGTTGCCCGCGAAGACTTCGTAACTCGAAGGACCACCGATTGGCGTTCATTTGGACATCATCACTTTCACACGCACAAATAATAAAAAGTGTTTAGGTGTCCTCGCATATTTCAATAATTTTTATTTATTATTCATGATAGGATATTTCCTTAAAAATAACGACTTTGTAAAGTCGCAAAGCCGTTTGAAGCGAAAATGATGAACTTTAGGCAAATTCATGTACTGACCATCAATTCCACGCTGGCTAAACCGCCCTGCTTGCAACTTCTGTTGATTGTAGCACTATTGTTCCCTGAAGTAATTACTGTATGTGAATATATGCTTAAAACAGGCAACTACTTCGCTGCACCGTTTCTAGATGACGCCATACCGTGAAAGGCGTTCGGCGTTCGACGCATATACGTACAAAATTTGCGTGAAACTCGGCAAGAATGCTTCGCTTTAAAGAGCAATAACTGCGCTCACACTGTATACGCTCAACGCTACCGAAGTCGCCTACCGTGATACGTTACGTCTGCTACAGTGGTGCTAGCACTAGCGCATGCCTAAATAATATATATATATATATATATATATATATATATATATATATATATATATATATATATATATATATATATATATATATATATGCATGTGTGTGTGTAACTGTAAAGAATACAAGCACATTTCGGCCGGGGTCCGGCCTTCATCAATCGTGCTATGCAAGCACAGTGAGTTCAATTTATACGTTTTCTCAGTAAAGAAAGACGCGAGCGAGAGAATACGAAAACGCAAATACACAATTTAGAAACTTGCGCGTGTAAAACAAATCTTTAAGGAAAGCCAAAAGGGTAAGCGGCTTATGAATGGCTCATGCGGCAAGAGGTCTGCATTAAGTCGTGTCCACAAGGGAAGAAAGACGAGATGTAGCCAGTGTAGTGTAGGAATGTACGGAAGGGTGACGGGGGTGACAAGTTGACAAGGAGCATGCGAGGGCTTGCAGCTGCTGCAATCTGGATCGATAGATGGATGGATGTCATAAGCGACCCCTTTGGAACAGGGTGGTGAGTTGCGCCTGCAAGCCCTTGTTATCTTATTGACTAAGGTCCCACCTAGGATAAAAGGGAAAAAAAAGAAAGGAAGGAAAATGAACGATGGGGGGGGAATCCTCGTTACCAAAGTTTCTGAACCCCTATTGCGAACATGTTTTTGTACGCCTCCGTTGTATTTCGTTTCCCTGCATTTCTTCCGCCAATCTTCCGATCGGCTCTTACTAATCTTTATTGCAGAAATGTTTAATTACCCCCTGCTCTCGCTGAACACAGGGGCTTCAAGGAGGCCAGTGATTCCTAAATGGACCATAAGGCAGATCTCTTCACATGACCCATCGTTTCCCTAGCTTTACCGCAGCAAGCACATGCTCCTGCTTCCGTCTTATTTCTCACTTTATAAGTGCATGTTCTAAGGCATCCTGATCTCGCTTCGAAAAGTAATAAGCTTCTGTTCGAGTTATCATAAATTATTTGTTTCCTGATTTTGTTTTTCCTCTTAAGTAGTTGCTCATGGCACGTTTCGTTTCCGTTGTCGCCACCAATGAGATTATCTCAGCGACTCTGACTTTCCGCTTGTTGAAGATGGTGAAAAGCGCAAATGGTGGGAGAACATTTGTAGTGTGACGTACACTGATCCCTGATTTGAACGAGCTGCATTTTATTGCCCTATTTTCACATGTGGTATCCTTTGTGTGTGCGGGCAACCTGTTTTTACAATATTTATACGTGTGCCAAAAATAAAATGTAATATAAGTGAAAAATTATATGAAAAGGTAAAGATATAAGCATGAACATAGCAACAGGGCGAGAAATATTTCTAGTAAATGATCTGGAAATATTTATGTCATTGAATAAACGTGTCGTATGACCTATATTATTTGTGTCCATACGGAAATGCATAAGGCAAACAATAAAATTATTCAAAGTTGCACCAATCTGCCGTTTCCGCCGCACAATCAAGTACAAAAATAAAATGGAAAAGCAGGGTACCATGACAGCTGTAAATGCGCGTGCACGCATTTTGACATCAGGCCGACCAGAATCCATAGGGTTAAATGCATAAGTAGAATAAAAATAAGGTGCGACGAAACTATAGTGATGAGTTAGCAAACTAAACTAGTAAAAAGGAAAATTTGCCAGTACTTTAAATAATTAAACGTGTCATCGCTTTGAATTTGTGGAGTAGATACGATTCTCGAGGCTATCGTTTGTTCTGGGAAAGAAACCCAGAATGAAGGATTGTAGTGGTGATATTATCAAATGAGTAGCAAGAAATACGCACGTGTTTTAATAGCGAGAGATCAGTGAGAGTAGCAGCTAGAAATTTGTGCCTGGTAAAGCAGTCTCTGAACAGCATTTCAGTTTGTCCAACGTGCTTTAATTTTTCAACAGAAAATTCTAGGAAACAGATCCAGTTGTTACTATGGCACGTGAAATTATAACTGCGAGTCAGCCTAGTTGGAACAGATTCATTTCTAAACACTTCTTTTGCGCAAAACAAACAGGGACAAAGAGAAGGAGCAACCGAAGCACGAGCGCTTACCAAAACTGCTGGGTTGTTTAGGCCATAGTTCGGAGAAGTAGAAAGAGGGCCGGAAGAACTAGAAATGAACTGAAGTATATCTGTAACAAGCATGTAACGCCCCCTCAGGCATAATCTTCGTTGGCCCGCCTGGCTCGGTGGTCTGCCAGGCTCCGTAGACAACATTGGTCACCACACCCAATAAAAACCGACGAGCACAGCTGCTCGGCGGTCAGTCATCGTTGATCACGACCACGCTGCGGAGCGTGTAACGGAGGGTGCCTCGAGCCCTTGCTCGTTCACGAACCCGGACGGATCGTGACACTGGCGACGAGTACCCACGGATCGTGCCGTGCCGCCCCGAGCGGTGAAACACCATCCCCCGTTGCTGCCGTCACGCCGCTGTATGATACGCATGAGCCGTTCGACGGAAATGGGTCCGCCTGCCAGTTTACGAGGAACAAGTACCCGTGTTCTTCCAGGCAAACGACACACCCGAGGCCAAATAGCGGGACATTTTCCTGGCCAGCTGCGGGACCCGCTCCTTCAGTTTCCCGCTCGACCTGCTCAAGCCAGCCACGCCGCAAGTTAAGATGCTGGGTGAGCTGCTCGCCATAGTGCGCTCGCTTTTCAACCTAGCACCGTCCACACTAATGGATTGTTTCCGCTTTAACAACTGGAGCCGCCGGAAAAGATAGACCCTCGGGCAGTTCGGTGCTGCGCCGCGAAGATTAGCGAGTGCCTGCGTTTTCGGGGACCAGCTGGACTCGCTGCTCCGGGACCATTTTATCTGCGGCAGCAACAACACCACCATGCGGACGCGAGTCTTGGAGCTTCCCGACCCTTCGCTGGACGACTCCGTTAAGGAAGCACTGGCAATGGGAGCTGCCGCCAATGAAGCCGGCTAGATTGCCCGTGAGACTGGCTCACCGTGGGCGGAAGCGGCGGTCAACAAGTTGGCCACAAAGGGCGGTACCTGATGTCGCTGTGGTGGTGCCCATTCCCCCTGTCAGTGCCAGTTCTCTCAAGCACAATACTTCACGTGATCGAAAGCTGCGCACCCTGCACGGGCCCGCCGAAGGGAGAGGACGAACAGCAGACAGCAGCAGCAGTCTGGTTCAAGCCCAGGTACCACACCAGCCCGCGGCCATGGTAGCCTCCGCAAAGGCACGCGGTAGGGGCGTGCGGCAGCAGGCTCAAGTTGTTCCGCGGCCAGGCTCCACGTCGTGGCCCACAACCCGCCGATTTTCAACATGTGGCCCACTACCTTTGTTCCGTCGTCTGTGCAGCCGTGTATGCAGACCCTGGAAGTCTGCGGGCACCTCCTTTCCATGGAGCTGGACACAGGGGCCAGCGTAAAACTCTTTAAGCGTACTTTCCCCGGCGTGTCCAACGAGGCTTCGGGCGTGAAGTTGCGCACCTACTGAGGCCATCTCTTCCAGTACCAGGGTCAGGCACAGGTCAGCATTCGCTTTGACGACAGGGAGGCAACCCTTCCCTTTACCTAAACAAGGGGTCGTCGCGGACGCTGCTGCGCCGAAATTCGATTCATGCTCTAGACATTTGTCTGCCAGAGTACCAGGAAGCCAGCCTGGATGTACTGAAGGACGTCCCCAGACTCCTGACCGAGTTCTAGTCCCCTGTTCTAGCTAGAGGTGGGCACATTCGCCGGCTCGACGGCTGGCATCTATGTACCTGAGAGCGCCAGGCCACGTTTTTTCAAGCCTCGCCCACTGCCGTTTACCCTCAAGGAGGGGGTCACCCAGGAGCTGCAACGGTTACAGCGAGAGGGCATCCTGGCGCCCGTCAAGACGTGTGAATGGGCCGCTCCCATCGCACCAGTCCTCAAGCGAGACAGCACTGTAAGGATCTGCTGGGATTTCAGGGTTTTTTCGCGGATTGACAAACTGTGCATTGTCCGGTGGACAGCAGTTCGCCAAGCTCGATCCCAGAGATCCTTACCAGCAGCTGGTGCTCCAGGATGCCTCCCGGATGTATGTCACACTATCGACAAATTTGGGGCTTTTCCAGTACACGCGCTTAACTTGAGGCGTCGGGTCAGCCCCAGCCATATTTCAGAAGGAGATGGACAACCTCTTCAAGGCTATGAGGCACGTAGCGGTGTACTTGGATGACATCTTGGTTACTGGTAGCGATGACGGGGACCCCCTGAAACACCTGCACAACGTCCTGGCACGGCTGCAGGACGACGGCCTCAAGCTCAAGCTGAAAAAGTGCATTTTCCTGGCCCTCAGTGTTAAATACTTGGGACATGTCATTTCCCAGTCTGGCCTAGTCCCTGCTCCCAGCCAATTTAATCCTGTTCTCAAGGCATCTAAGCCCCAGAACAAGAAGGAGCTTCAGAGCTACCTCGGCCTCATCAACTTCTACAGGAGTTTTCTGCCGAATCTGTCGGAGCATCTACAGCCGCTCCATCTGCTGCTTCGAGATGGTGAGCAATGGGACTGGAGAAGGAGCATGACCGGGCTTTGCAGCACAACATGGAGCCAATCCCCAAGGCTCCAGTGCCAGTACCCTTACATCCTGTCAAGCATGTCGTCCTGTCCGTAGATGTGTCGCCGTACAGCGTGGGAGACGTCCAGGCACACCAGGACAAGGATGACCAGGAACGAGTGTGTTGTTTGCTTCTGGTTGGCTTCATGCTGCAGAGAAACGCTACAGCCAGCTTGAGAAGGAAGGCCTGCCCTCATCTTAGGAGTCGCATGCTACCACCAGTATCTGTGGGGCCGGATGTTCGAGGCGGTCACGGACCACAAGCCGCTGTTGGGGCTGCTGGGGCCTCACAAGACAGTTCCCGTGCAGGCACCACCTCAAGTGGTACGCTGGGCCATGAGGTTGGCAGCTTGCAGTTACCATCTGGTTTACCGTCTGGGAAAGGAACTGGTACCTGATGATGCCCTCAGCCGCCTGCCCTTGCCTGAGGTGTCTGATGCCGTTGCAGAACCTGCTGAAGTGCTCATGCTGGAGAACGCGTGCCCGGAGGTTCTCTCCAGATATGTGGTACCGCACGAAACCAGCCGGGAACCAATCCTGTCTCAGCTGGTCAATGCGGTGGTCAAGGTGGTGAAGGTGGTTGGGATGAATTGGTTCATCAACCCTATAGCGACAAGGCCGCCGAGCTGAGCTTCCAGCAGGGCTGCCTACTGTGGGGTTCCAGGTTGGTGATCCCACAAAGCCTCCCTCCACGGTCCTGCACTTGCTGCACGCGGGTCATCCTGGTGTGAAAAGGACCGAGATGGTGGCCGGTCCCATCTTTGGTGGCCTGGTCCGGACCAGGACATCACTCACATGGTGCAGAGCTGCCAAATCAGCCAGGATCATTAGCGGGCCTCACGTCATGCGGAATTCACCCCCTGGGCGTTCCCACATAGATCCTGGTCCCGCCTGCATGGGGATTTTGGGGGGCCCTTCAAGGGCCACTGCTTCCTGGGGGTAGTGGACGTCTTTTCGAAGTGGCTGGAGGTTCTACCTGTCACCACTTTATCAGCAGGCGCGACCACTGCAGCGCTACGACAGGTCTTCACCCCCCAGGTGTGGCCGGTCGTCATCGTGTCCGACTTTTCCCAGCAGAAAGTAGTTGGCCTGGCTGACAAAGTGCAGAATCAACCAGATGATGGTTACCCCTTACCACCCTGCTTCAAACGATGCAACCGAGCGGGTGGTGCAAACCATTAAGCACAAGCTCAAGAAGAGCCAGACTGGGGATTGCAGGACGCAGATTGCCCGGATTCTGTTTGAGTACCGGACCCCGCCCCATGATGTCACTGGCCGTGCCACCTATGAGCTCCTGCTGGGTCGGATGGTGAAGACACTCTCGGGAGTCTTACATCCGGATCTCCGATCCACAGTGCTCCTGAAGTAGCTGAAGCAGAAGTGGGCTGCTGACCGAGGATGCCGTCCCGGGCCATTGCTGGAGTCGGAAGACCCAATTTTCGCCAGGAACTTGGGCTCTGGCCCACCCTGGTCTGCCGGACCGGTAATGGCTCCTGCCTGCGCCTCATCGCTGCTCGTCCGCATGCCAGACGGGGCCACCTGGCACAGACGCGCCGACCATGTTAGGCCTCGCCTCGAGACCTGGCCAGCCATCTCGACTGCCATTTCAGAGTGCTAGCCCGCAGGAGGACTAGCGGCAACACCAGTCGCTTCCAGCGGAGCACCGCCAACATCGGAGGCGGCAAGCGCTGCTAGTGGTGCGGCGCCCGTTGGGACGGTGTCGAGCCTGGCACCACTCACAAGGCCGACCGCTGCGGACCCTCCGGATGGAGCGAAGCTCGCTCGGGCAGCACCAAGCGTTGCCACGCCCGGCCCGTCAACACCGGTGCCCAGATGGAGTACTCGACCGTGGAGGCCGCCGGACGGTTACTCGCCTGTAAGCAGGCGCCCTGGACTTGGCTGGTACGGCGGCAGAGCCTTTTGCTCTGAACAAGGACACTTGTTTCTTTAGTTAAGAAACTGGAGGTAATGGGGTGTAGCAAACATTCAGAAGCAGCGGCACCGCAGGAGCTGCTATCCGGACCCTAAAAACTTCACCTTAAATTGCAGGAGCCGCTTCAGTACGCCTAGCCTGGATGAGCTACCGAAGAATGACTGGCTATCGGAAATGTGCCATGGAAACTGGCTGCTAGTATCAACGTAGCTTCTGACGTAACTACCCATACAGCTATAAGAGTAGCTCGCCACTGAAGACCTGCTTCACAAGTATTCAGCAGCAGCGGCACTGCAGGAGCTGCTATCCGGACCCTAAAAACTTCGCCTTATATTGCAGGTTGGTCTTTTGCATTTTTGGCAATTTTTTCTCTGGTAGCCGCTGCTGTTGACTGCTCAGTCCATGAAGATCGGAAAAATGACTCACACATGTCTTACACGCAACGAAGAGCTTTCTGAGGATGCAGTGTTCCTCACGTTCTCGGAATGTCATTATATCTATCATATTGGCACAGTTTCAGGGGTAAATGAAGCCGCATACAAAAAACGACAGAAACTGCGAAAAAGCATAGAAATGCCAAACAAGTAAAACAGCTAAGGCTCCGAGCAACCAGAGTGGTGAGAAAACAAGCAAGGAACCGGAAGCAAAGCTTGCTAGTGAAATTGCAGATATTCGTCTCGTGCTCACAGGAGTACTTAAGATTAAGTGAAAAATCGATACACTATGAGAGATGAAGACCGCTATGGATGGCATTCAGCCGTTTATGCAGGAAATGGCCGCAAAATACCATGAACTTCTGTGAAAAATAAAACAGCAGGATGCAGACATGTCTGCCCTAGAAAAGCGAGTAGAAAAACTCGAGGCTCGGTTAACAGAACAAGAAAACCAGGAATTAAGGCAACAAGTTAACGAACTAGAGCAGTACAGCAGGCGTCACAATTTCGAAATCCTTGGGCTGCCCTATCATGATAATGAAAACCTACTGGAAAAGGTTAATAGCTTGGCCACTGATGTCGAACGTCCGCTCCTTTCCGAGGCAGATGTTGAGTCGGTTCATCGATTGCCCTCACGGTCTATCAATTACATAGGGGTCGGGGAGAGTACTAAGAAGGTTGCATCTGTCCTTGTACGCTTCGTATCCCGCTCAACCAGAGACTCATGGCTGGCAAAAAAGGACAGCTAAAGGAAACGAAATCTAAAATATTCTTGAATGAAAACATGACAGCACAAGAAAGACGACCTTCTGGAAAATGAAGAAAGCGGCGAAAGAAAAAAAGCATGTGTTTGCCTGGCTAAAGAAGGGAAAAATGTTTGTTGGTCGCGGCCCCCGCAGCCGAGCTATGAGCATTAGGACGACAAACGATCTGGACAAGGTACGTTGAGTGACGCGCGGTACGCGCATCACGGTAACTGACAGCACTGACACCCTCGAAAATGACAGTCCCGTTCACATATTCTTATCATGATGCTGATTCGTTCAAACATTCAAAGCGCCTACAAGAAAAAACTTAATTTACCTTATTCCATCTCAATGATCAAAGCCTTCGGAATAAACAGGATTTTGTGGAAATGTTCCTAAATAAATTAGACCATAAATTTGAAATTTTAGCTTTCACTGAAACTTGGTTCACCAACAATTATGATGTTATACAGTTTTCAGGATGCAAATTCGTATCAATTTCACGGAGTGATAAGAGAGGGGGAGGTGTGGCTATTTATTATAAGGAACTACCTAAATTATGTTCATAGAAGAGTTTTGTATAATAAATCATCACTTTGAATGTCTTATGTTAAAGTGTGCTGGTACCATACTTGGCGTTGTATACAGGCCGCTTTCTGGATCAGAGGCAATTTTTTTAGAATTTCTTGAATATATTTTAGAACAATACATGCAGTTTAAGTTGCCTGTAGTTATTTGTGGTGATTTCAATATCGATCTTTTACTGGTTCATTTTAATCAACAAAGAATGCTTGATATTTTTCTCTCGTTTGGTTGTGAAAATGTAATACATATGCGAACTAGAGGGATATACATGCGCCATACTTTACTAGATGTGTGTTTTACAAGTTACAAAAAGAATTATGTGCAAGCAGGTGCACTAATAGCTAATATTAGTGACCACTGACCTGTTTTTATGTTCTTTAAGCCCTACTGTACACGACAGAGTCATTCCAAAACATGTGCACCCATTACATACAGAATCAATAACGAAGCTAAGACCACAATATTTAAAAACATAGTAGCAGAAACAAGCTGGGCAGATGTTCAACTATCTGACCACGTCGCAGCATATGACGTCTTTATTAAAACAATTACTGAGGTCTACATTGAAGCCTTCCCTACCGTAGAATTCGAAAAGTGTAAAAGAGCGAGAAAGCCATGGATAAATGCCGACCTTCTAAAAAGAATTAGCAAACGTGACACACAATTTGCCTCTTTTATCAGAACAAAATTATCGACTGTTTGGCTGAATACAAACAAATTCGTAATAAGTTAAGCTCTGATATTAAAAATAAACAGGAGTAGTTATTACGAACATAAGTTTACTGATACCTGCAACAACCCAAAACAAGTATGGAATACAGTAAACAAGCTAATGTCCAACAACAAAATAGACGGAATCTCTGAACTCGTTATAAATAGAGTGCCTTACACAGGGGCGCCGCTTGCTGACAAACCTAAGCGCTTTCTTATATCAGGGGCTTCAAATAAATCTCAGGCAAGTAACTATGATTTTACAACTTATAATACGTCCAACATCCAAAACTCAATCTTCATGTTTCCAACTACAGAATTAAAAATCTGCACAGTAATGAGAAACCTAAAAATAACAGTACATGTGGTGCTGATGACATTAAAGTTCAAGCTATAAAATCCATCAGTCACATGATCAGTCAACCACTTACGCATATATGCAACCTGATCTAGGAGTACCGGATAATTTCCAGCTAAATTAAGAATTGCAAAAATCTGTCATACACAAGGGAGGTGATAGAAATGACATAAAAAATTATAGGCCAATTTCAGTCCTACCAATCATCTCGAAAGTCGTTGAACAAGTTATAAACATCAGGCTACTAAACTTCTGCAAGCGAAACGATATAATCACCGAGCAGCAATACGGATTTCAGAAAGAGAAATCTACTGAAATGGCACTAATAAAAATTAAGGACAAGGTAATAGACAACTTTGGGCAGAAAATATATACAATAAGTGTTTTTTAGACTTTACAAAGGCATTCGACTATATTACGGACCCAATTTTACTGTACAAGTTATATAATTATGGCAGTAGAGGAACTGCTCTTAAATTGCCTCTTAAATCGTCACCAGTATACGAATATTACGAATGCAACGTCCAGCTCAGGTCAGATACTTTATGGAGTTCCAAAAGGTTCAATCCTTGGGCCGCTGTTATTTCTGCTTTATGTAAATGATATAATTAACGTGCCCTCTACACCAGAAATATTAGTGTACATTGAC
Organism: Dermacentor variabilis; assembly: GCF_050947875.1. Taxonomy (NCBI): domain Eukaryota; kingdom Metazoa; phylum Arthropoda; class Arachnida; order Ixodida; family Ixodidae; genus Dermacentor; species Dermacentor variabilis. The sequence continues at coordinate 46,330,168 of NC_134574.1, forward strand.
GATACCAATGTGCTCTTCTTCGGACAAGACCTAGAAGTCCTCCGAGTAGAAACCAATGTATGGCTGGAAAATTTGTCCACGGGGCTCCACGGTAATGAACTACAGTTTCACAGAAAAAAAACTAAGTACAATATATTCCTCGCTCGTAACAAGTGTATAAAACAAGAAATAATTATCCAATTTCACGATGAATCTTTCGAACGTGTAGCAACACATCAATTTGTTGGTGTCATATTTCATGAGCATCTTGACTGGTCACCTCACGTTGAAAAAGTTCGCACTGCTATATCTACCTCCATTGGTATCATGTATAAAATAAAGAACCTTTTGTCTATCTGGCTAAGGAAACAACTATACTACACACTGGTAAATTCGCGTTTCCACTATTGTCTTCTTGTCTGGGGCACATCACCTAACACAAGCACAGTAACACAGTAAACATATATTTATTACAAAAGAAATTTTTGCGCTCCATTGGAAATGCATCATACCTTAGCCACACTGCCCCAATGTTTAGAAAACATCAACTGCTTACACTGTGGAATGTTATAAACAAAAATATAGCGTTAGCTAGTTACCTACAAATGCATTCCGATCCTACGGATTTTTTTCATCAGTATCTTACGAAAAAACACACCTACGACACCCGGCAGCTATGTTACAATAAGGAAACAATACGTACGGACTACGGCACCCAGAAACTCAGCTACAGAATTTCCAGTTTTTAAACGATCATCATCCTGCTGTAAACATTATCCAGGAAAGCAAATCATTCAAAGCTTTCAAAGATGACATCACTATGTATCTATTGTCGCTGCAGGCATGACCAGTCCTCTTGTTTTTTTTTTTCGTTGTTTCTTACCACAACATTTTCCCAATTGTACATAAATGTTCAATATGAAACAACTCCCGTTTCAATGTTAACCAACCACTCTGTATTTCCACCTCGTTTAGTGCTAATTTTATGCGCTGAATGTCCTGTGCTCTCGAATTGGAGCAAGATGGGCGCAGACTCCTTGTCGGGCATCCACTTGCTTTTTGGGTTGCGCCCTGAGGCAACTGTACTATACGTTGTCTGAATAAGCTCTTTGAATTTTGACTCTTTGACTCATGTAAAGCTCCCTCGGGCATAATCTTCGTTGGCCCGCCAGTCTCATTTTGCTGGAAATGTGGAGAGTTCAAGATGGACGAGTACAGACAGAGCTTGAGAAAGCGGAGTGGTGTCACTCAGTTGTCGCTGACGTGTAATAACAACAAATATTATGAAGTTATGTCGAAAGTGCGCCTCATATGAGAATCAGCACTCAGCACTACGCCTCTGATGTCAACAAAATACATTATCTGAGGGCAGTTGGTTTCGCAGACCGGCAGCGCGCCGCAACAACTCTGCGAGGCAGTTCGGCTCATTTTCGCTGGTGTCAACGGTGAACAGGCATTCAAATGTATTGTAATTTAGGATCTTAGAAATCATGCACGCATTAAAGAGTTCCCAAAAAGCTATGCGTTCAATTTCTATCAGACGCTTCATCGTACCCAGCGGCACCCATGTCCAGCGAGTAAGGCGTACCGTTTTCATTGGTGGCAGTTAGGGCATGCAGTCTAGGGAAGAGCGCGCCGTTTGAGACTTTCCCGTATTTACAGTGCGCGAAAAAGAGCAGACGTATCAAGAAAAACAGCTTTGTAAAACTTTCTTTTCTTACAGAGGGGCACTACTACTACGGTAAATATTCCCAAGCGGAGCATCACGCTCCGCTCGGCCCGCTGACTTTGTCGGCAGGCGCCGACAGCTCGAGCCGGTAGGTCTAGCTCCCTGTTGTCGAAGCAGCAGCCGACGGCGCTTGCCATGAAAATGCCGCCAGTCATAAAGTGTTTCGTTTCGTGCGCATTTTTAGCAATTGGACAATTATGCCACGGTCCAATGAACATAGAATTATTTCTCTCTATGCTCTGGCGACAGCAAATAGCAAAACAGGCGAGCCGTTTCACACGGTGGTCAGTGCCAGCTGCCGGTCTGCTAAACCAAGTGTTGTCACTGGGCGAGACATCGGCAGTCTGTTTTCACGACATAACCTCCGCTCTTCCTTGAAGGAGTGCATTACACTCGCACCAGTCTCATGCTGGCATCAGCAGACTGCAAATATATGATAGTTTAACGTAATCTTTCTTCCATGCTGATCCTCGATGAGCTTGGCGAAGAGTGACAGTTTTAGGAATCAGACACTACTTTCAGCAGTACACACATGGTCGGTTTGAGTGGCGCGCTACAAGAAGTCGCAGGCCCATGTCATGTACGAAGGCTGGAAGGGAGTGACGGCGTCTTCAATAACTATTGCCACAGTGAAAAAAAAACACGTGGCTGCCCAGGCAGAGGCCAGACAGAAGCTCAGAAACGAAACTCCATTTTCGTATCGAATACTCTCGTCCACAAAGCGCTGCAGCTTCGCCTGTTGTGCGTCAGGTGGCGCTCACTATTTTGCAAACAGCGAAGGTGAAGAGAAATGCAGCCATAATAAAGCACAGTGCGCTATGGGGATACAGTAGGTACGATGTGCTCCGGGGTATGCGAAAATGTGTAATGGTTCCAGGACTAACTTTTGGAAATGCGGTTGTTGGCGTGATATCAGGGGTACGATTAGGACTCGATGGCAACCAAAGGTCTGTGGGACGCCTCGCATTGGGCCCTCACGGGAATACTAAAATGAAGCTGTGCATGGTGATATGAGCTTGACAAATTTTGAAGTGAGGGACGCTCCCAGTAAAATTGATTATGAAGGACGACTGAGGTGTATGGAAGAAAGTAAAATGGCTGCGAGAGTGTTGAAGTATTTGCACAGAAAAAAGATCGATTCACAATGGAGGAAAAGAACAAGGAAGCTTACCAGCAACTATTCGGCCTGTGGGGTGGGCAACACAGCAACAAGAAAGGTCAAGCGGAAAGTCAGAGAGGTTGAAATAATCTCATGGGTGGCGGTAATGGAAAAGAAACATGCCATGAGTAACTACTTAAGAAGAAAAAACTAAATCAGGAATGGAACAATTTATGATAACTATAAGGGAAGCTCATAACTTTTTGAAGCGAGATCAGGATGCCCTAGAACACGCACCTATAAAGCGAGATATAAGAACGAAGAAAAAGCATGTGTTTGCTGCGGTAAAGCTAGGCAAATGATGGAGCATTGTTTTAAACGAAGGTGAAGATATCTGCCCCGCGGTTAATTTAAACACCACTGCAGTCCTTGAAGCCGTGTTGAGCGCAAGCAGGGGCAAATGAAACATGGCCACATTTCAGATCGGTGAGAGGTGATTGGAAGATTGGCGGAAAAAAAGTAGGGGAACGACAAAGAACGGAGAAGCTAGGAAGGATATTAGGCAGTATGATAGCAAGAGCTTGGCGGCGCAACCCACCTCCCCGTTCCAAAGGGAACGCTCATAACATCCATTTATCCAGCTATCCACCGTAAATTCTCTGGTATCAAGAGGTCGTCGACGCCTAAAAAAAAAATTCGTATTTTTAGGATAGCATGGCAACGTACACGGAAGGCTGCTGATTATTACATCAACGTAACGCGAAAGTTGCTCAATGACAGCGCGACTGCGCGAAACAATTGGGCGTCCGGGATAATTTCCTTTGCGTATTTTAGGCAGCAAATACAACCTACCCGGGACAAGACTGGGTGGGACGAGTGAACGCAATGCGTGAAAGCTTAATTGCTTAGCTTTCACGAGACCTTTTATGGTATATTTGACAATTGCTTTAACATGTGTGGTAGGATCGGTGACTAGGCACTCATGGAAAGTGTAATCATTTAAGTGTCGATTGATTTCACTATGGACTTCAGGATTAGCACGGCCACACCATACTCCGCTGGTTTTATCACGCTATTAACGCATTTAGCCAATGACGTACTAGTTTCCCTTTTTCTAACAAAATCATTGGTTTAAATGAATTTTGGTTTTTATAAACATATAGGAAGTCAGGCTGGACGACGCCAATACACATGTCTAGGTATCAATCGCGCTGTGCCGGAGGGGTCCAACGGTTGCTACAAGGCTTATCTAGCGGCGTGTCAGAAATGGATGGATGGTCACGGAAATATTCCCGTCGGCGCTTGTTGCGTGAAATCGTGTCCAAATTTTTAGCCTATTGAAAAGCATCGTATCCACCAGTTGCGAAATAAAATGTTAGACCCCGTGATAGGATGCGAAGTTTATTCGTAGTTACGGACAATTTTCCACTGGGTAAAAAAAAGAAAAAGAAAAAAATCTGCCTGTGCATAAAATTGCATAAGCAGGCCTGGAGTGCGGCCTGATTCCGGTGACCAGAACCAATAACGCATTGTCTCACCAGAGCAGGATTGGCCACCATGGTGCATTACTTGGCCACAACCTCCTATACGAATACAACAATCAAACCCCGGTCCTCAGACCCCAGCTCCGCGAAGCAACTGACCACGGCTGCGGTCAGACCTGTGACGAACCAGATGGTGCTAAGAATCCCTGGCTCCGCACAGGCCGCCATTGGAATCTGAACCTGGCAACATTTAACGTTAGAACGTTATCTAGGGAGGCGAGTCTAGCAGTGTTATTGGAGGAATTAGAGGATAGTAAATGAGATATAATAGGGCTCAATGAGGTTAGGACGGCGAAAGAAGCATATACGGTGCTAAAAAGCGGGCACGTCCGGTGCTACCGAGGCTTAGCGGAGAGACGAGATCTAGTAGTCCGATTCCTGATTAATAAGGATACAGCTGGTAATATACAGGAATTCTATAGCATTAACGAGAGGGTGGCAGGTCTTGCTGTGAAACATAATAAGAGGTACAAATTGAAGGTCGTGCAGGTCTACGCTCCTGCATCCACTCATGATGACCAGGAAGTCGAAAGCTTCTATGAAGACATGGAATCGGCGATGGGTAAAGTCAAACCAAATACACTACACTGATGGGTGACTTCAATGCCAAGGCAGGCAAGGAACAGGCTGGAGACAAGTAAGTGGGGGATTATGGTACAGGCACTAAGAATAGCAAGGGAGAGTTATTAGTAGAGTTCGCAGAACAGAATATTATGCGGATACTTTCTTCCGCAAGTGGGATAGCCGAAAGTGGACGTGGAGGAGCCCGAATGGCGAGACTTGAAATGAAATAGACTTCATACTCTGCGCTAACCCTGGCATCATAAAAGATGTGGACGTGCTCGGCAAGGTGCGCTGCAGTGACGATAGGATGGTAAGAAACCGAATTAGCCTATACTTGAGGAGGGAACGGAAGAAACCGGTACATAAGAAGCCAATCAACGAGTTAGCGGTAAGAGGCAAACTAGAGGAATTCCGGATCAAGCTACAGAACAGGTATTCGGCTTTAACTCAGGAGTGGTGTTGAAGCAATGAACGACAATCTTATGGGAATCATTAAGGAGTGTGAATAGAAGTCGGTGGTAACTCCGTTGGACAGGATACCACTAAGCTATCGCAGGAGACGAAGATCTGACCAAGAAACACCAATGTATGAAAGCCTCTAACCCACACCTGGAATAAACTGGCAGAACTTTCCAAGTTATTCAACAAGCGTAGGACAGCTGACATAAGGAAGTATAATATGGATAGAATAGAACATGCTCTCAGGAACGCAGGAAGCCTAAAAGCAGTGAAGAAGATACTAGGAATAGGCAAGAATCAGATGTGTGCGTTAAGAGACAAAGCCGGCAATATCATTACTAATATGGATGAGATAGTTCAAGTTGCGGAGGAGTTCTACAGAGATTTATACAGTACCAGTAGCACCCACGACGAAAATGTGTGAGAATTGTCTAGAGGAATCTGAAAACCCACAAACAACGCCAGAAGGAGTAAAAAACGCCTTGGGAGCTATGCAAATGGGGAAGGCAGCGGGGGAGGATCAGGTAACAAGAGATTTGTTGAAGGATGGTGGACACATTGTTCTAGAAAAACTGGCCCCACTGTATACACAATGCCTCATGACCTCGAGCGTACCGGAATCTTGGAAGAACGCTAACCCAATCCTAATCCAAAAGAAAGGGGACGCCAAAGACTAAAAATTATAGACCGATCAGCTTATTTTCCGTTGCCTACAAAGTATTTACTAAGGTAATCGCAAATAGACTCAGGAGCACCTTAGATTTCTGTCAACCAAAGGACCAGGCAGGATTCCGTAAAGGCTACACAACAATAGACCATGTTCACACTATCAATCAGGTGATAAGGAAATGTGCGAAATATAACCAACCCTTATATATAGCTTTTATTGATCACGAGAAAGTGTTTGATTCAATCGAAATCTCGGCAGTCATGGAGGCATAACGAAATCTGTGTGTAGACGCGGCATATGTAAAAATACTGAAAAATATGTATAGCGGCTCCAGAGCCACCGTAGTCCTCCATATAGAAAGCAACAGAATCCCAATAAGGAAAGCCGTCAGGCAGGGAGATTCGCTCCTCCAATGCTATTCACAGCGTGTTTACAGGAGGTATTCAGAGACCTGAATTGGGAAGAATTGGGGATAAAAGTTAATGGGGAATACCTTAGTAACTTGCGATTCGCTGATGATATTGCCTTGCTTAGTAACTCAGGGGACCAATTGCAATGCATGCTCACTGACTTGGAGAGGCAAAGCAGAAGAGTGGGTCTAAAAATTAATATGCAGAAAACTAAAGTGATGTTTAACAGTCTCAGAAGAGAACAGTAACTTACAATAGGTAGCGAGGCACTCGAAGTGGTAAGGGAATACATTTACTTAGGGCAGGTAGTGACCGCGGGTCCGGATCATGAGACTGAAATAATCACAAGAATAAGAATGTGCTGGGGTGCGTTTGGCAGGCATTCTCAGATCATGAACGGCAGGTTGCCACTATACCTCAAGAGAAAAGTATATAACAGCTGTGTCTTACCAGTACTCGCGTATGGGGCAGAAACCTGGAGGCTTACAAAAAGAGTTCTGCTTAAATTGTGGACGACGCAACGAGCTATGGAAAGAAGAATGATGGGTGTAACGTTAAGGGATAAGAAAAGAGCAGATTGGGTGAGGGAACAAACGCAAGTTAATGACATCTTAGTTGAAATCAAGAAAAAGGAATGGGGGGGTGGCATGGGCAGGACAGGTAATGAGGAGGGAACATAAACGATGGTCTTTAAGGGTTACGGACTGGATTCCAAAGGAACGGAAGCGTAGCAGGGGGCGGCAGAAAGTTAGGTGGGCGTCTGAGAATAAGAAGTTTGCAGGGACAACATGGTCACAATTAGTACATGACCGAGGTAGTTGGAGAAATATGGGCGAGGTCTTTGCCCTGCAGTGGGCGTAACCGGGCTGATGATGATTATGATGATGACGATGATGATGATGACAGAAGAGAAGTTCACTACATTAGAAGGAGGTGGTGTGCTGGGCTCTAGGCCAGGAAAGGTTTTGATCGGGACCGTCTTTATTACCTGCCTTGGAAAAAACGTGCGGTCTCCGCCAACACGAAGCAACCTTTTATACATTTTTTTCATGATCTCACTTTGCATTTATAATTTGTAAATTTCCAAGTCGGCGCTCTCGCGCGTACTGAAGTCACCACTGGCGCAGATTTGTCGTTGGGTATTTAGCAAGTCCTTTACGGCATGTTAATAGTGATTGTAAACAATACCAGTAAAATCTAAAGAGGTTGTGCTAAGGGTTTCGTGCCATTGAGCACCACTGGTGGCTGCTTTTACTGAAAGAATGAGTCCCTTGGGTGCAACGCGAGAAACTAAGTACGAATTACGAGTTATTTTTTTTCGGACATGCTTTTGCACCACTTTCCTGAGCTTCAAGAAAGCGGTACAGGCATTATAACTATTCACGGTACGGCTGCAAGGCTAACCTAGTAATTTATAGGGTTGTTTCTCTTTCACGCAACATTTCGGGAATTGGTCCGCGTGGTGCTTTGCGTTGACGATTTTGGTCTAGCTGTCAGCCTTGTTGCTGGCGCTTTGTTGTCTCTGTCGTGGTGAAGATCGGTTGGGTATACAGCCTTGTTCATTTGGTGGTGGGCTGGCTGAAGACTGTGTAGGAAGAGAGGGACAAGGAAGCCGGTGGCTGCACTGTCGGGGCCCGGTCTGTGGGACGTTGTCTGGTCGGGGGGGGGAGGGAGGTTGGGTAGTTGGCCGTTTAGCGCATTGAAAGCTTAGTTCTCGACAAAAATTTCCTGGGTGGTTCCTCGTTTACCGTTGATGTACTGCGTGCGGAGAATTAATTTGGAGATAGGAAGCTGGGTACATTGGACAGCTGGCCAGCAGGCAGCCGAGAGTCCATTCGCTCAATCGGCAGGCAAGGAACAGTGTTTTTCCAAAAGGAAGGAGGGGTATGAATTCTTCTAAAGCATAGTCTTTGGAGATGGGTAGCCAATAACGCGACGCCGTCAAAACTGGTATGTATACTATCAGCAGCAAGAAAGCTAGAATAAAGCAGCGATTCAAAGCCATGGACGAGGAAGCTCACACAGCAGGAATGTCGGCAGAAGTTCTGCAGCAGGTTGTTCACAGTACAGGCCTCACGATCACACTGATGAATGAGGCTATCATTTAGCTTCCCAATATGTCGATTTGCATTTCTCGGGAAGAGAAGACTAGCGTAGACAGGCGAATATCTGGTCATTCTTTAGCTATAATCAGAAGTATGTCACTATAGTCTTTTTTCCACATCAGTACTCTTGTTATACAATTAACTTTGTTGACACAACAGTTTTTCTTTCTAACAACAAACTAACCACTGAGCTATACAGAAAACCAACAGACAGGCATTGGTATCATCCATTTGAAAGTTCACACGTAAAACACTGGAAAAGGAGCATATCATGTAGTCAGGCGCTCCTCTTTAAGGAGCATTGCTCACAGCAGTCAGACTTTTGTGAAAACTCTGAACCACTGCGCGAAGATTTCTGCAGCAGGAAAACCTATGCAACATTGTTGATGATGCCATTAAAACAGCCGACATGCTGACACGGAAAGATTGGTTCCGCTCGAAAATGCAATCGTTCATTCAGACAGAAAGTCACCTTCTAATCCACACAGCATCTGTTCCAAATGTTTTTTTTTTCAATCTTAAAAGATCAGTTTAACATACCATCGCACAGTGATCGCCTTAAGCGTATCTTTCCAGAATGACCTCGACTAGTCTTCAGACGGTCTAGTAATCTGCATGATATGTTAACGTCATCTAAAACTAAGTTTCCTGAGACGTTCAGTTGCCCTCCTTGCAAGAAAACACATTGAAAATTTTAGCACATATGAGAACATTAAGTATTGCTAAAACATGCCTCCCACTTCCACATAAAAATCAAATGTGATTTTAAATGCGACACTAACAACTGTATTTGTTGGCTCGAATGTTCTGTTCGTAAATTACAGGATGGTTGACAAATTGAAACACCGTTCGGATACCCCTTCAACAACGTGAACTATCATGATGGAATGTCGGCAGAAGTTCTGCAGCAGGTTGTTCACAGTACAGGCCTCACAATCACACCGATGAATGAGGCTATGATTTAGCTATCAAAACACTGGCGTATTCGGGTACAGTCATTTGATAAAATCATCGCAAAAATCTAAGAATCAGGGTTTCGTTGCCACCAAGAAGTTTGAAAGATAGTATCTATTTCATAACTACAAATCCGTGACTTTAGAATCAGTGAAAGTGTTGTCAAACTTCTCTTTCTACCCGTTACACCATTACATAACTAATATATACTAGTTTCTCACTAGTACTTATCTTTATCTTAGAAATCCAGGTATTCCTATCGCTTTTAGTCGACATAATGTCAAAATGTGTGCAAAGGCATTCCTGGCAACCTAGGTGGCCGAATTTTCTCTTTTATTTTGGTATTTGATTGCCGGGCCGAAACCTCAGTTTCGTGCACCACAGAATAATTTTGCTGGTTGCCTTACCACTCTCTGACGGTTATGTACGATATATATCGCACGGTACATTTATGAAATTACATCTATATCTACACATCTACTATTATAACAGCCAATTAGTTCGCCTTGTGATTGAGTGTTTCCATTATTCTTTACACATGCATAGACTCTGCGTAAAAAGCTTCTTCCCCGCTGACTCAAAAAATTGCACTTGTGCAAAGACGGCAATGAAATGCAGTTTGTTCAGATAAGCGGTGGCTGAAACTCACGCTATAGGTGACCTCTAACCAGGTGGGGGGTATCAACCATCATGAAGGTCGCAGCAGCTGCAACTCCTCGCGTCGTCGTCGTCGTCGTCGTCGTCGTCATCACCATCATCATCATCATCATAACAATCATCATCATCATCAGCAGCAGCAGCATCAGCCTAGTTACGCCCACTGCAGGGCAAAGGCCTCACCCGTACTTCTCCAACAACCCCAGTCATGTACTGATTGTGGCCATGTCGTTCCTGCGAACTTCTTAATCTCATCCGCACACCTATATTCTGCCGCCCCCTGCTACACTTCCATTCCTTTAGAATCCAGTCGGTAACCCTTATTGACCATCGTTTATTTTCACTCCTCATTACATGTCCTGCCCCCCCCCATTTCTTTTTCTTGATTTCAACTAAGATGTCATCAACTTGTGTTTGTTCCCTCACCCAATCTGCTCTTTTCTTATCCCTTAACGTTACACCCATCATTCTTCTTTCCATAGCTCTTTGCGTCATCCTTAATTAAAGTAGACCCCTTTTCGTAAGCCTCCAGGTTTCTGCCCCGTAGGTGAGTACTGGTAAGACACAGCAATAGCACACTTTTTTCTTGAGGCATAATGGCAACCTGCTGTTCATGATCTGAGAATGCCTGCCAAACGAACCCCAGCCCATCCTTATTCTGCTGATTATTTCTATCTAATGATCTGGATCCGCGGTCACTACCTGCCCTAAGTAGATGTATTCCCTTACCACTTCGAGTGCCTCGCTACCTATTGTAAATTACTGTTCTCTTCTGAGACTGTTAAACATCACTTTAGTTTTCTGCAGTTTAGTTTTTGGAGCCACTGTTCTGCTTTGCCTCTCCGGGTCAGTGAGCATGCACTGCAAATGGTCCCCTGAGTTACTAAGCAAGGCAATATCATCAGCGAATCGCAAGTTATTAAGGTATTCTCCATTAACATTTATGCCCAATTCTTCCCAATCCAGGTCTCTGAATACCTCCTGTAAACATGCTGTGAATAGCATTTGAGAAAGCGCATCTCCCTGCCTGACGCCTTCCTTATTGGGATTCTGTTGCTTTATATATGGAGGACCACGGTGGCTCTGGAGCCGCTATAGATATTTTTCAGTATCTTTACATACGCCTCGTCTACACACAGATTTCGTTAAGCCTCCGTGACTGCTGAGGTTTCGACAGAATCGAACGCTTCCTCGTAATCAATGAAAGTTGTATATAAGAGTTGGTTATATTCCGTACATTTCTCTATCACCTGATTGATAGTGTGAATATGGTCTATTGTTGAGTAGCCTTTACGGAATCCTGCCTGGTCTTTTGCTTGACAGAAGTCTAAGGAGTTCCTGATTCTATTTGCGATGACCTTAGTAAATAGTTTGTAGGCAACTCACAGTAATCTGATCGGTCCATAAGTTTTCAAGTCTTTGGCATCCCCTTTCTTATTGATTAGTATTACGTTAGCGTTCTTCCAAGATTCTAGCTCGAGGTCATAATGCATTGCGTATACAGGGTGGCCAGTTTCTCTAGAACAATCTGCCCACCATCCTTCAACAAATCTGCTGTTACCTGATCCTCCCCAGCTGCCTTCACCCTTTGCATAGCTCCCAAGGCTTTCTTTACTTCTGCAGGCGTTACCTGGGGATTTCGAATTCCTGTAGACTATTCTCTCTTCCATTATCGTCGTGGGTGCCTCAGGTACTGTATAAATCTCTATAGAACTCCTCAGCCACTTAAACTATCTCATACATATTAGTAATGATATTGCTGGCTTTGTCTCTTAACACATGCATCTGATTCTTGCCAATTCTACGTTTCTTCTTCACTGCTTTTAGGCTTCCTCCGTTCCTGAGAGCATGTTCAATTCTATCCATATTATACTTCCTTATGTCAGCTGCCTTCCGCTTGTTGATTAACTTCGAAAGTTCCTCGCGTGCTCTTCGCGTGCTCTTTGTTAACATGTAACCCCTGTCATCAACAACTCCTCTAAATTACACTGGACACGCATATATATATGTATATATATATATATATATATATATATATATATATATATATATATATATATATATATATATATATATATATATATATATATATATATATATATATATATATATATATACACATTGTTGGGTGTGGAAAGACACAGACGGAAGAGGCTATTTCCAGGCTATTAACACTGGAGCCAGGCAGCCAGGCCGACCCTCGCTCGCGCAAAGCGCACCGACCAACTTCATCGTCGTTCTCGCAGCGGCTCGTTTCGCAGCATCGCTCGATGATATCGTAATACTATACCCCGGCGGCAAAAGCACCGTCGCGGTTCTGTTAAATATCCAAGGCGCATGGAGGGTTGGATGGCTTGAGTCGGGCGACGTGGACAATGTGACTAGTTGTCACAGCGGAGGACGTAGTAGGCGTGGAAAGAACGATTTCATAGCTGACAACCGTCACTTTACGGAGCACGCGATATGGACCTGTGTAACAAAAAAGGAGTTTTTCACAAAGAAGGTGACCAAAGCAACACGAGGCTGCCGGGCATAACATGGACATCACGGTGACGGAGGTCGCAGCGTTGCTTCTGCTTGTCTTGAGGCACTTGTAGACGAGCGCGCGCAAGTTGGCGAGCGTGGTCAGCATGGGCGATTGCATCACGGGCATAATCGCTACTTGAAGCTATGGCGGACGGAAGCACAGTGTCCAGTGGTAGCGTTGGTTCGCGGTCATACAAGAGGTAAAACGGGGGAAAGCCAGCAGTTTCGAGACGGGAAGAGTTGTATGCAAAGGTAATATAAGGTAGGGCCAGGTCCCACTCAGGGTGGTCGTCGGAAACATATTTGGATAGCATATCTGTAAGGGTGCGGTTCAAGCACTCAGTGAGGTGGTTTGTTTGGGGATGGTAGGAAGTGGTAAATTTATGCCGCATTGAGCAGGCACGCACGATGTCTTCGATGACATTGGCCAAAAACGTACGGCCACGGTATGTTAGCAATTGACGAGGAGCACCATGCATCAATATATTATGTAGGAAGAAGTCCGCCACATCAGTTGCGCAACTAGTCGGAACAGCACGGGTTACGGCCTAGCGGGTCACGTAGTCCACCGTGACTGCAACCCACTTGTTCCCTGATGTAGATTCCGGAAAACGGCTGAGATGGTCTAAGCCGACACGATGAAAGGGCTCGGCAGGAATGTCGAGCGGCTGCAGGTAACCAGCGGGGAGCTGGGAAGGCTTCTTGCGTCGTTGGCAAATTTCACAAGCGACGACGTTACGTCGTACGGAGCGGGCCAGACCCGGCCAGAAAAAAAACGGCGGCGTACACGGTCATAGGTTCGAGATACGCCGAGATGTCCTGCCGTTGGTGCGTCGTGGTGCTCTTCTAAAACGGTTGAACGGAGGTGTTTAAGTACTACAAGCAGGGACTCAGAGCCGTCCGGATGAAGGTTACGACGGTACAGAGTACCGTCGCGGAGGACGAAGAGGCGTAGAGTAGCATCGGTCGGAGAATGCTCCAATCGGTTGATGAGTACTCTTATGTAGGCGTCACGGCGTTGCTCGTCGGCGAAATGAAGCAGCTGTGATAGAAAATGCGCAAGAAACACCGGCAATATTAGAGGAATCAGAGTCGTGAACGGGGTAACGCGACAAGCTGTCAGCGTACCGGTGCAGGCAGCCAGACGGAATATGAAAATTCTTGTAGCCTCAAAACCCATCGACCAAGCCAGCCTGTAGGATCTTTTAGCGAAGAGAGCCAGCAGAGAGCATGATGGTCAGTGACTAGAGAAAAAGGGCGACTGTAAAGGTAAGGACGGAACTTCGCAACCGCCCAGAGTACAGCAAGGCATTCTCGTTCCGTAATAGAATAGTTGCGCTCTGATTGTGTGAGAAGGCGGCTCGCATAAGCAATAATGCGATCCTGGCCACGCCTACGCTGGGATAAGACGGCACCTACGCCATGACCGCTGGCATCCTTACGCGATTCTGTACGGGAATCCGGGTCGAAGTGGGCGAGAATGAGTGGTGAGGAGAGAAGAGTAACGACACGAGAGAAGGCGGCGGCTTCTGCAGTACCACACGAGAATTGCACACCTTTCTTCAGAAGATTAGTGAGCGGTCTAGCAATTTGCCTTAAAGTCTTGAAAAAAACGACGAAAGTATTAGCATGGCCCTACAAAAAATCCGAATGTCTGCGGCTGTGTTCGGAACCGGAAACTCTCTGACAGCGCGAGTTTTGTCGGGATCAGACTGTACTCCGGTAGCATCAACGAGTTGGCCCAGAAGAGTAATTTGCCGGTAGCCAAAACGACATTTGGACGAGTTAAGTTGCAGCTTCTCCTTTCAAGATACCGCACGTGTAGTTGCGAGACGTTCAAGGCGAGTGCCGAACGTTGGAGAGAGGACGATGACGTCGTGTAGGTAGCAGAGGCATGTGGACCTTTTGAAACATTGGAGCAAGGAGTCCATCATACGCTCGAAGGTGGCAGGGGAGTTGCATAATCCAAACGGCATTACTTTAATTTGGTATAGACCAACATATGTGATGAACACGGTTTTTTCTGTGTCCATATCGTCAGCAGCAATCTGCCAGTATCCCGAACGAAGATCAATAGACTAGAAATAGCTGGAACCGTGCATGCAGTCAAGGGCGTCGTCTATACGTGGGAGGGGGTAGACGTCCTTCTTAATAATGTCGTTCAGATGACGGTAGTCTACAAAGAAGCGCCACGTGCCGTCCTTTTTCTTAACCAACACCACAGTTGACGCCCAGGTACTCAAAGAAGGCTCAATGATGTTTTTATCGAGCATTTTGTTGACTTCGTTTTGGATTACTCGGCGTTCCGACCCAGAAACTCGATACGGTCGTCGATGAATAGGCGTAGCATGGCCAGTTAGAATGCGATGATTGACCGCGGTCGTCTGGCCCAAAGGGCGATCGTCGATGTCGAGAATATCTCGGTAGGACGATAATACTTGGCAAAGCTCTTCAGCCTGCGCCGTGGACAGGTCCGTCACAATCATTTTCTTTATATTGGGATCGGCACCCCAGGCTGGCGCGAGGGGCCTGCTAAGCTCGCGAGAACTATCGGTCGAGGACGCTGCGACGTATTGGTTGCCGAGACAATCAACGGTGGCAAGGCAAATACCTGGCGGTAAAACTTGCTTTGCCAATCCAAAGTTACAGACAGGCATGCGAGTGCGGTTCCCAGTAATAATAATTTTCCTGTCAGGCACTGTAACGTCATACCTTATTGGAAAGTCGGGCAGAGGAGTGACGAGGTACTCGCCATCAGGAACTGGTGGGAAAGACAACAGTTCAATGTAGGCTATTAACTTTGGCTGCAGGCGAAGAAAGCCGGTGGGACGTCAGCGGCAGTGGGCTGCGTTAGAAGGTTCTGCGAGCATCGGCAACTCAAGGCGAAGGGTACTGGAAGAGCAGTCACTAAGAGCAGAATGTGCGGGGAGACAATCGAAGCCGAGAATCAGGTTGGGGGGGGATGAGCAATTACGGTGAAGAATACAGGAGTGTGGCGTCCGGCAATGCTGACGCGTGCCGTACACATGCCCATGATAGGCACATTACCACCATCCGCAACTGGGACGACGCGTGCCGACGTTGGGCTGAGGAGCTTTTTGAGTCGTCGTCGGAAGCAGCACTCATAATTGAAAGATGTGCTCCTGTATCGATGAGTGCCGTGACAGGATAGCCGTCAACGTCAAGAAGGTTTCGCTTCGTGGGTAGCGTGAGCAGAGGATTTGAGGGCAGGGTCGACAACGCAGCTTCACCTCCAGAAGCTGCAGTGCCTAGTTTTCCGGCTGGATCCGGGAGGCGATAGGCGGCGAAGAGAAGCGACGGGGTTGGGGCGAACGAGACTTATGGCGTCGAGGTGAGGGCGAGCGGCTGTACCGAAGGTTCGGAGCACCAGCATCAGCGGCAGTGGATTCATGGCGGGTGGTATAGGGAACGTAAGGTCCAAAGGTGCAGGAATAAGCGGCGGTCTATGTCCGAGGACGTGGTGGCCATCGGTTGTGGCAATGATGAGCGACGTGGCCGATGCGACAGCAGTGGAAGTAGATCGGCCGGTCATCAGGGGTAGGCCAATCGGACGGGTTGCGGCGAGATATGGCGGAAAAGGACTGCCGAGGACGAGGAGGGCCGCTAGAGGACTGGGGAACGCTGGATTGAGACGGCGAACACACGGAGTTCAGACCCATGTTCTCAAATTTCTGTCGGACGGCGGCCTGGATCATCGCAATGGTGGTTGCTGGCGGATCGGGAGGCGTTGTGGAGAAAGCTGGCGAACAGGTGGCCTCGAGTTCGCGGCGAACAATACGGGTGATGTCGTCACACGTGGTGGTCTGACGTGGTCGGCCCTCACATGTCGACCTAGCAGTAGTGTTGGGTAGCCGCGTGATGTGGTGTGTGATATGGCGGCTCTTAGCTTGTTCAAGGCAACGGCAGTCTTTTATGATGGCGTTGATAGCCGAGACGTTGCCTAAAACAAGCAAATTGAAAGCGTCGTCGGCGATGCCTTTTAGAATATGTGACACTTTATCGGCTTCGGACATAGCATCGTCAGCTTTGCGGCATAAAGCAAGGACGTTGAGGATGTAGGAAACGTACGGCTCCGTAGATGACTGAACACGAGACGCAAGAGCCTTTCTCGCGGCCGCCTTGCGCCCGATGGGGCGCAAGGCGGCCGAACAGTTCCCGTAGCTTCTCTTTGAAATTGTCCCAGCTGGCTCTCTCGTCGTCATGAGTCTGGTGCCACACGCGTGGGGTGCGGCCTAGATGAAAGATGATATTGGCGAGCATAATCGTTGGGTCTTGCCTGTTATTAGCACTGCCGTGTTCATAGAGTTTGATCCAGTCATCAACATCCTGGCCATCCAGGCCAGAGAACACACCCGGGTCACGATGTGGGGCGACCATGGGGATTGGAGCAGTGGGACATGCCGAAGCCGTTGCATGGGTGGAAACAACTTTATTCTGAATCCGGCAAATTTGATGACCTTGGCTCAGGTCTCCCATGAGGGGACTTCGAGGCCTTGCCTCGTCGCCGCCTCTAGGGCTTGCTGGACAGCCAACTCTTGTGTCTTGAGGTTGGAGCTGCGCAGAGCGGCGGCCCACTTCGACGCAAAAGCCTCCGGAGCTACTGCCATTGTAGCTGATGTAACCCGACACTCCCACAACATGTCTGACAGCGGCGCTCCAGTTTCCTGACATAATTTGCAAAAAGCAGTCGGGTATTGCGCGGGGAAAATGTGCTGCAATCGCAACGAAATGGGGAACGTTTGTGTTTGCAATAGTCGCCAGATGACTGCCTGGCGACGTTTCAGCATGGGGTGAGGTGGGGGCAGCAACCGCCTGCCTAGCTAGTAGTGCTTGGTGATGCCATTGTACCTGACCAGGCGTTCTCGCGTGTTTTGAGCCAGCAGTTCCGAACTCGAAGAGGCGGTCCCCGATTCTGCACGGCGGGTCAGTTCTCGCGCAGAGCGGTGTGCTACCTTGTTCAAGTTAATGAGGCCCTCATCGGTGAGGGTGGCGACGTGCGCTGGAAACCATATGATGGCGGGGTTATCGAAGTGCTGTCGACCAGCTTTCCTTAGAATCTGGAGAGCTTCGGAGGAAATGCGCCCCCGCGCGTAGTTGCGAATTGCGGATTGTGAGTCGCTAAACACAACCTCGCAGAGGGGGTCGGTAAGCGCAAGCGCAATCGCTACCTCTTCTGCTGTTTCAGGGTATTCCGTTGCGACACTACACGCGTGCGTAAGCCTGGAGCTAACGTCTACGACTACCGCCGTCAACCGGTGTTCTCGTGTGTATTCTGCGGCGTCTACAAAGCGCGTAGTCCTCTTTCCACCCAAGGAGCGCAGCAGTGCCTTGGCACGGGCCTGGCGTCGACCCCGATTAAATTCCGGGTGCATGTTTCGAGGTATAGGGGCGACCATCAGCGTGTCGCCGAGGTCAGGTGGAATGACCTGTTTCTGACCGTGTTGGACGTGGTAGTTGAAGCCGAGTTTCTGCAGGATGTACCGGCCCGTCGCTGTCAGAGACATGCGTTCGAGTTGAGAGGTTCTTTGCGCATCCACGATTTCCTCAAGCGTGTTGTATACCCCCAGCTGTAGCAGACGAGCAGTGCTTGTGGACTCCGGTAGGCCAAGGGCGATCTTGTAAGTCTTGCGTATAAGGGTGTTGATTTTCTCCCTTTCAGTGACATTCCAGTTGTGGAAGGCAGCCACATAAGTGATGTGACTGATTGCGAAAGAGTGTATGAGGCGCATGACTTCTTCATGACCTCCTTCATGCCCGTGACTTTGTTTGTAATGCGCTTGATCCGGCGGGTAGCCGCTGTAACCTTGCCTTCGATTTTGCGAATAGCTTCTATGTTTGACCCGTTGGCTGTTATATGTATGCCTAGGATGCGTATCTTCGGGACTCGGGGAATGCAGGAGCCGTCTTGCGTATAGAGGATTATGTCGTCACATTGGCGCGATTCAGCTGTAGGCTTGGTCCGGCGGCGCGAGCGGTAGACGAGCTCCTCCGATTTCAGTGGAGATTGTCGGAGACCTGTGTCTTGGGGGTAGGTTTCGACTGCAGAGACCGCTGCTTGTAAGGTGCATTCTATCTGACCGTCACTGCCCTTGTTGACCCACAGGGTGATGTCATCTGCGTACAAGGCGTGATGGAGGCCATCGATCTCGTCGAGGTAGGCCGGGAGACCCAGCATCACGAGGTTGAAAAGGAGCGGGGATATGACCGATCCTTGAGGAGTGCCGGTGCTTCCTTGTGTATGTTCGTCGGATGTCATGCTGCCGACCGCGAGGGTGACTGTGCGGCGCGACAGGAAGTCTCTGCCGTAGGTATAGCTTCGCTCACCCAAGTTGAGCTTGTTTATGCGGCTCACGATTGCTGCATGTGCTACATTGTCAAATGCCTTTTCCAAATCTAGGCCGAGGATGGCCCGGTTGCCACTAGTTGTGTCATTGATAATCTGGTGGTAGAGCTCCCTTCCAAGCCGTTGCAGAGGTGGGCGCGTCACCGGGAAGCTTGGTGACAAGCTCGGTGTGCCGACCACTTCTGAATTCCGTGGTGAGGATGGGGATCGTTGACCTTCACCAGAATGTTGCGTGTGGAAAGACACAGACAGAAGAGGCTACTTACAGACTATTGACACTGGAGCCAGGCACTCAGGCTGACCCTCGCTCGCTCCAAGCGCACCGACCAACTTCATCGTCGTTGTCGCGGCGGCTCGTTTCTGGAGCATCGCTCAACGACATTGTAATATATATATATATATATATATATATAGTTAGATAGATAGATAGATAGATAGATAGATAGATAGATAGATAGATAGATAGATAATGTTATGGGCCACCTCTCCTGCGGGCCCCCTGAGCTTCAGCTCAATATCTTTGTTGTTGCGGTGCCACTCGCTGTCGCTTGGTAAATATTGCGTATGAACCCTTTTGGACATATCCCCGCAACACCTTTCTTGGAGCTGCACGGTAGATCCGAAGGACACAATGGATCATCGCACCGCACACCTTGTGTGCTATACGACCATATCCCCCTAGAGGCCTGCCGGCTTTGCCTGGGCTGCAACCTATGTTGTTCTGACCGAACTCGGAGACACGGGCACATTCTCTGGTAGTGATGCCATGTAGGCCGAAGGCTAGGTAACAAATTATGAGCCAGCCAACAAGGAAACCTGGCGGAGTCCAACCATTGTGCTGGCTAACGTGATGTACTAGCTCAAGGGAACGGTACATGTTCGGCTTCAAATACACGAGAAGCAACTGACCAGTCAAGACACCTGCATGCCAGCATTACGGAGCTCTTTGGAAAACCAGTCGGGCACCAAACTGCCACCAAGCAGGTACATTCGTACCGGCCTCAAATATGAACTGAACCATGTGCTGTTTGTATTAGCTCCGCGTTAGCCGGTAGACCACAAAATGCCCGAAGCCAATAATTTCAACCGCATGCTTCAGAGCATAGCCGACGACACTTTTCTTTTATCGATTTATAGGAACTGCTCGACTCTCGACGACATCATGAAAGTGTGCCAGCGCTTTGAAGAAGCGAAGGGCTGTCAGGTCGCGAAGGAATTCGTTCGGTTCCCTAACTTCGCTGCTAACTCAAAGTGCGAGGACGTCGTGCCGCCTTGCACCCACAACTTGCAGCGTGTTGTATGGCGTGAAACTAAGGTCGTGTCTCGATCAGTTCCTCAGGTCCATTCTTACGAGTCCACCCGGAAGTATCGTTGATTTAGGCCGCCATACGCAGAGTTGAGGAGCGCTGGCATTCATTCCAGATGTGCTGTTAGCCACCCTGAGATCAGTAATTTATTTCCTCAACCCCACCCACAAACGACCTATCACCGATGCCACGATCCAAACCAGTGGTGCACGCTAGGCACCAGGCCAATGTGCTTCAACTGCAACTGTACAGGTTACATTTCCCACCATTGTCGCTATCGCCAAGTCTTCATCAAATCCCGCATACATTCAGCGCCTGGAAGATAGTCGGTCCTCGTGGTTTCATGCTCACCATGACAAACTACACTCTAATGTAGCTGCTCCGACTCTACGCTACGACTACTCAGGTTCCCCGCAGAACCGCCGTTCTCGCTTTCCGCGGTCCCGTCACAGGCCGTCGCCATATCCTCCTCGTCTTTCTCCGGAAAACTGACCTGTGCCATTTTCACAGGTGGTGCTACGTTGGTAAATCGGCCCTGGGAAATCGCCTCTTGATCATGGCTACACGACAAACCTTTTGAAAGTGGAAGTGAACGGCATACCTAATGTATTGCTAATAGACACTGTGCCGCACCTGTCTTGAGCGCTTGCCTTTCTAGTCACTTCCGCAAGGTTCTCAAGCCCGCCATGTGGTCTGTCGTTCGCGCTGCTGACAGTGGTACACCTTTCATTGTCGGCGTCTGTTGCGCGCCTGAGAGCATCGCTGGCCCCGAGACTTCAGTACATTCGCCGTTCTCAGCAAGAGTCTCCAGCACGTCATCCTGAACTTTTACATCCTCAGCCTGCATTCTGCTCTCATTATCTGCGCACCTCGCCTACTGTAGTTCGGATTCCATTCTGTACTTGACCTAAACACCAAGTCACCAGAGTGTTTATATATCATCGAAATTCCGCGAATAATGTCACGGAATCACCGCGAATAATGTCGCGTTGACCTCACAGCTCCCAGTTTGTGACAGTGACTTTCTACATAATATCCCCGTCCCTAGACGCCTTAATATCAACACTCCGAGATAGTCACATGGATGGTCGGACACAAATACTGTGCTCGACGTCCTTTTCGATGGCTTCATTGCCCCTGACTTCCCCCCTAATCAGCGGGAAGCCTTCGCCACTTGTTCGCATGTTACCGCCATGTTTTCATTTTGCTTCGCTTTATCTTCACAAGACACCACTGTTAAAATACCGCAACGAAACTGGAAATGTACAGTGCGCAGGCGCTCTTACCGACTGATTTCAAGCATAAGTTGACAAACTGTTGCCTACGGATATAATTGAACGATATCCGAGTCCATGGGCGTCCACTGTGCTTCGTGAGAGAAAAAACCCCACTCCGGGCTATTCTGTATCGGCTACTTATACCTTAACAATATGGCAAAAAAGGGACGACTACGCTTTGCCACAAATAGACAATGCACTCGAATGTGCGTTCCATGAGGCACCTTTCTTCTATAGATTTTCGGTCTGGCTTGTGACTAATTATCATTGACGAACACGATCGCGAAAAGCCAGCTTTGGTTGCATCAGATAGGCTCTACCAATTTGATTCAACCTCTATGTGTTTTGTAATGCTCCACCAATATCAGAAATAATGAACGACTCCCTCCTTCGCGGTTCCTTTCCCACCCCACAATGAAGATGTCTTATTTGTTCGCCTACATTTCCCGGACATGTAAAACTACCCGCTATTTTTCAGCTATATTGCAATGACCAGATTCAACTGTACTCCTTCAAATATCATATACGGCGTCGAGAGATCACAGTACTTGGTCATGTTGTTGAGCTGATATGCGACCAGATCCTGCCAAAGTATGCAATGCTACCAACTCCACCTTCTTCACAAGAGCTCTGCTTTTTTGGCATCTGCTCTTTCATTCGTCGCTTTGTGAACAGAGATAGCATGGTGTCTCACATGCGTTATGAAAAATGTTCCTATTAACTAGGCTCTAGCCCAACCGTCTGCCTTTTCTCAGTACTCACTGCACCGCCTGCCTTGACTCACTGAAAATTCTGCTCCCTCGGAAGTCTACACAGACGGCAGTGTACATGGGTTCGGCGCTGTTCTGGCTTCAGGCTAGCGTGGTCCTGAGTGTGTTATTGCGTATACGAGCCACGTACTTCCCGCCGCTCAGTGGAATCATTCAGCTACAGGCAGATACAGTAAACTTTAACGTAACAGACCTTGATTTAACAATGTTTGCGATGTAACAAACTACTTTCTCTTCTCGATCTTAGTTGCCTTGAAAACTGTGTATTTATTTTTTTTTTGCTAATTACCACAGTAATTTTGTGACACAGCTTTGATTGAATGAAGTTTTGTTTTGCCATTTCATTCCTGCACTTGGAGCCCCTATGGGTAGTAAATATGACAAAAATCTGTGTCAAGTGAGGCCATGTCAAGCGTTATTTGGCATGAAAACGTTGAGCGGTGAAACCGCTGTCAAAGCGCGCGCACTGGGACGCGGTAGGCAGGAAACACCACTTCACCATTTGTCGCGTTGGTAAACAACGTGGAGAAACACAGGAGCTCGAAATTCCTTCTGCAAAAAAGGGATAGGGAGGGAGTGAACACGCGGTGCATGTGCCTGTGCGCCTACCAGAATTAATGAACGTATGGGTGACGAATTCTTAAACTGCTTCTTATTTACGCGTTGTCAGATGCAAGCTAGTATGATGGTTAGGTCATTATTACGTATCAGTGTCTGTAATGATCGAAACATTTTTGCTACTTATTGGACTATCGTTTGTTCGAGCGTTCTATTTTTAGTCATGAGGAACGCTTGTCTCCGTTGACTGTTAAATAAATTTGCATGAACCATCCGCGATTAACCGTGTCGCTTAAGCTTCATCTGCCATTCGCGCTTTCTTAGCGTTACCGCGAATGCAAAAGTAATTGTAAAACCTTGTAAGGCTCGAACAACGGAACTTTCGTATTCATTTGTATCTCAATGGCAGCCGCTCTCATACAAGGTCGTTTTTCAACGAAGTTACTTAGGTATTCTTTCCTCTCACATTCGCTGACATTTGGGCCAGCATATGTTCCGATGTGTGCGCGCGTACTCTAGAAGGTTACGAGATTGTTCGATCCCGATATTGTCATCGGATTCTTAGTGAAGCTGCAGTTGACATTCGCGTGATTTTTGTTATTACTGTGATAGGAATTATAGGGGCACTCCAGACGAAATTCCGCTGATGCGGCGCATGCCACATTGGTGCACCGTGGTAGGTTGTGGCTTCGTGACCACTGTTACAATACAATCGATGCTAAAATTTTATGCAATCTGGGCTGCATTTGTACAGGGTCTTCATTATTGGATTCATGCGGTACAGCCTTTCGGTCATGTACAACACCTCGAAAAGCAACCTCAATACAATCCAGGACCGTCAAGCCCAAACCCTTAAGATATGCCTTCCTCTGCCACGGAGCGCGTAAACGACAGCAGTTATTGCAGTTGCTCACGGTTAAATTATTAGAACGATATTACCACGGTTCACCTATGAGGTACGGTTACGCGCCTGTGGCAAGACCGTCAACTGCTGCGTAGTGTGTGCCATACTCAAATAAACCTCCCAATTCCGGAATTTTAGTAAAAGTCTGACCTACTGCCATCTGGAATCAACCAACCTATTTTATTTCCCTTGTACAAGAAGTACAGCAAATGCACACACGTTTGTACTCATGGCTTAGGTACATCGACCAGTTACGGTGGCACTGTAGTTATACCAACAACAGGAAAAAGCAAACGGTTTAAGACTTCTCATAGCACTACGTCTACAGCTGCAGAGCTCACGGCTCTCCGCGGTGCGCTTCATGCGACAAATAAAGAGAGTCCTGGAAAATGGGAAGTATTTTGCGACTGAATGCCGGCCTTACAATGTGTACAGTTGTTATTCCTACGTGGAACTAACGGTCAGCTGACGTGCGAAATGGTGGACTGTATCCATCACTTCAAATATCTAATTTGAGTGGATATCTCAAATATATCTCTCTCCACAAGGTACCAGACCATTGCTGAATCATTGGAAATGATGACGCAGATAAGCAAACTCAGACGTCAAACAATAAAGACCGCTGCGCCCCAATTCCTGTCGCAAGGACCGATTCTGTGAGACAGCTTCGCATTATAGCTGGGATACTCTTGTTAGCTGAGTGAAATAGCGAACATACGAGGCGCACTGGGCAGCATAGACTAAAGTTGTCGCTGCCACACGAAGCACACCTGGACTATACTAACGCGGACCATATCTTGTGTCGGTTGTGGTTGGAAGTTGCTTTCACGAAAGCTTATTCGGCACTAATTGGAGTGGGTGACAGTCCTGCATGGAATGTCTGCGGATGCGAGAAAAACATTGACCAGTAATTGCGCCGCTGTCCTCAATTTTAGGCACAAAGACGATCTATGTTCGACGCATTCAGAAAACTAGAGGATCGTCATCTGAGGGACCCTCGTCACGACAGGCTTACTCCAAAGCTCCTATGTGGCGCGCAGGGAAACACTCGGGGTCACTCTGGCCATCCAACGTGCATCCTGACTTGAAGCCGACATGAAAGTTCTCACCAACTCACACAAGGCACGCCGTTCCTTCATGTACGCCCAGATTTTCCTGCTCCACCAAGGAAGACCTGGCAGAGCGAGGTAGCAAGCGTGCCGAGAGTGCTCGAAAACGTTACACGTCTACGCAGAAAGGTTGATTATACGCAAATAAGCCCATGCTACCAGGCAGGTGCGAGTAGCCGGGGTGCTATCGCGATTTTCGTGACATCGTGTGAAGACAAGCGAAATGGGGGTGGTCGAAAAAAGTTTTTGACCAATCGCAGACGGCTGACTGCAGAATTAGAACTGCGAAGGATAGTCTTGAGTCCACTAAATACTCTTGCTAATGCACAGAACGTCAACGGATTTTAATTGTTGCATGTCAAAATGGAATCTTTGGAATAGCTTTACGTTATAGCGCCCCAGGATTAAAAATAAATTAGATGAATAGATGATCATGGCCAGCTGTGGCATGATATACACAACGGTGCAAAAATATTTTTTTAACGTTGTGAAGATTTGTCGGCAGGAGTATGCATGCAGGAGGCATCGCACACTACGCTCGTAACACGATATTTTGTCATGAGGGGCCTTACTATGAGCCCTACAAAAGAAAAGGACATGCTCCAAGTGCTATTAATTTTTCAGACCCATGTAATGTATCTCGTCGGATAGTCAGCCTAGAGTTCCGCACCGTGGATCCAAGGAAAAAAATTAGGCCAGCCCCCTGGGACAGCTGTTCCACAGCTGTCTCGTGAAGCATTTTTCGCCGGTTCCGGGATTACAAACAAAAATAAATTCACATGCCGATTCTGGCAGGGCATTACGTTTTCCGAACGAGAGGACTGTTTGAATTGGACAGACAAGCAGCTTGTTTAGTTCCACATATATTTAGGTGTTTCAGCCACTGGTAAGTTACCGTATATACGGGCTTATTGTAGAACATTAGAATGCTAACTTTGTCCTGACTGCTTCGACTTTTTAGTATGCCATTTGCTTATGACAAAGACAAATGTGGAATTTGGTGGGCTAATACGATTTTTACTTAAAAAAGAAATTGTTGCTACCTGCCTGCTACGCCACCCGAGAAGGAAACGGACACAAAACCGCACTCAATACATAGCAGCCGCAAATTAACTGTATGTATATCTACTGATGTTGCCAAACTGCGAGTAGGGAAAACACGGGGAAGGTGGGAGATGGAAATTCAAGACGATGAGACGAGAGGAAGGTAAAAGAGGGAGCCAGCGTTTCGACAAACAGAAAAAGACAAGTACACTTGTAACGTCGGCTTCAGCTTTCACCTTGTTCTCGCTTTGCTCATCAAAATTCTGAGTAGATATATTTTATTGTTAAAAAAAATCTAAATCTAACTGATTATTCCTCACATAGACATGTCTTACAAGTTATTCTATGGTCTATATTTTCTTGCACTGCAAAGAGCAGGAAGCGGGTATAAAGAAGGTACACATTGCAAAGGATAGTCTTGGGTCCACTAATTACTCTTTCTGATGCACAGAACGTCAATGGCTAATAATTGTTGCGTGTGAGAAACCCTGTTAGACATGCATCAAATTGCAGTAAATAGTTTATGTATTTACTTATTTTATTTATTCAATACTGCCAGCCCCCTTTTGGTAGCCAGGGCAGGAGTGGGTACATGGCGCTTTTCATATTAATGGTCCATCAAGAAAACAACAAAAGTAACAGTTACGACAGAGAACCACATAGGCACACAGTAAGGTTACTGAGAAGCAAAGCAAACAAAACAAGATGCAAACGCGTTACATTGAAATCCAAAAAAAAGAAAGAAAAAAAACGAGCTCACAAAGATTATTGGCTAGAACTGACTGCTGACAAAAATGCATCGGGTTATGATAAGGTGGCCACATCGTAGGGCAACTTGTTCCAGTCTGCTATCGTTCTTGGAAAGAACAACACCTTGTATGTGTTGGTTCTGCACTGAGGCATTATAATTGTTTTGTCGTGTTTGTGTCGAGTCTGTCGGGTTCTGTAGTACTGCAAGTAAGTGTTGAATTCTAATTTGGTATGATTATTCATGATTGCAAATAGCATCTTCAGACGGTGCATTTTTCGACGAGATTCCAAGGTGGGAAGACCGGAGCGGCTAAGAAGATCAGATATCGATACCTGTCTTCCGTAGGCGTGGTGTATAAATCACAGGGCCTTTCTCTGAACCCCCTCAATACTTTTTACATTTGTTTTTGGGTGCGGATCCCAGATCATGTCAGCATATTCCAGTAGGGGACGCACGAGCGAAGTATAAGCTACAAGTTTTGTTTTAGTGGTTGCATGTTTTAACCGGTGTCTTATTAGCCATAGTCTTTTGGATGCCACTGAAACCATGTTTTTAATGTGGGGGCTCCAATTGAGGTTCGAGCTGATCGTTGCGCCAAGATACTTAAATTGTTCTACTGGTTCTAGAGGAGCGCTATTAATTTTGTACGAACACTTCAGTGGATCTTTGTTTCGCGTTAAGGTCATTTGTTTGCTTTTCGTGACATTTAATGTCATCGACCAGTTTTGGCACCAATTACTAACAGCACACAAGTAGTTATTTAGAACGAACTGGTCACGTTCGGTGACAATTGTGTGATAAATTACGCAGTCATCTGCGAAAAAACGGGCCCGCACAGGAGAGTCAAGTTTTAGGTCATTTAAATATAAAAGAAAAAGAAGCGGCCCAAGGACTGAGCCCTGTGGCACTCCTGAACATACTGGAGCGATGGCTGAGCTTGAACTGGATATCTGGACGTGCTGTTGCCAGTGAGATAGGTATGAATCAAGCCACTGTAAAATTTGTTGATTCTGTAAGATGTGTCTAAGTTTTAGCAGAAGTTTACTATGCAGTACGCCATCGAAGGCTTTTTTAAAGTCCAGAAAAATGGCATCTATTTGTCCTGCTTTGTCAAGGGTTTTACAGAAATCATTGGTAATGTGAATTAGCTGTGTCACAGTAGATAACCCGCGACGAAATCCATGTTGAGCTTCAGAAAAAAAATTGTTGTCTTCCAAGAATGAGGCGATGTGTTTGAAAACAAAGTGTTCCATCACTTTACTTGCGGTGCACAACATGCTATAATTGGCCTGTAATTAGCGACGTGGAGCGCGGTACCAGATTTGTGCACAGGAATAACCTTAGCCAGCTTCCAATCCCTTGGGACGTCACCCTTCGTAGTCTAGTACGGAATATAATAAAGAGGAATTTTGAACACCATTCCGCTTATCTGGAAAGAAACGTGTTCGGAATATCATCTGGTCCAGATGATTTCTTTGTATTCAGGTGTAGAAGGGCGGAAAAAATGCCTTCTTCGCCTATGCTAAGCTAGGGTACCTGGAAGCTGGTTGATCTGAAATTGGTAGACAAACCACCGCCACACAGGAACACAGAATAAAAATAGTCGTTGAATGTTGCCGCTATTTGTTGTCCGTCACTAACGTTCACGTCATTTATTGTCAATTTGTGTATGGGGTCCTTTTTTTGAGCTAGATAATTCCAGAATTTTCGCGGGTCATTAATGAGGAAGTTGTGCAGTTTTACATTCATGAATTGGAATTTTGATTGTCTTATTTGATTTCTTAGCTCTCTACGAAGTGACGCCACAGAACTGCGTGCAGCCCTCGAAATGTTACGGGAAAGTCTGCTTACGCGACGTTTTAGGTGAATTATTTCTCGTGTAATCCATGGACTGTGGCTATGAATTTTCTTTTTCTTCAGCGGGACGTACCGATGAATACACATATGTACCGTACTTTTAAAGTTCAACCACAATTCATTCGGACTTGTGTGGCCTTCACTGTACCTTGCAAAAAGATTGCCGTATTCTTGTTCAAGAAGATCTAAAATACTCTCGTCTTCAGCGTTATTGAAATCGTAAAATTGTTTTGTTGATTGGCGTGTGATTGGTCGTGCCATATTGGTTTTGAAAAGCACTATATCGTGGTCGGATATACCAGGCATAATATTAACCGTGAAACCCAGCATTTCAATAGCATCAGACACAAATACAAGGTCTAGAAGTGAGCTCGTGGTAGCAGTAACTCGCGATGGTTCAGCCACAACCTGCTTCACATTAAAAGAAAAGGCAATATCGAGTAGCAAATCAGAATGCCGGCATGAAGATGAGACGCTCAAGGATTCCCAGTTGATTTTTGGCAAGTTAAAATCACCACATAAAATGACATGTGAATATCGCTTTTTGTGCTCATTGAAAAAGTCATACAGCGTCTCGAGCATACCTAGATCTGAATTTGGTGGCCTGTAAACGGCGCCAATAAAGATGCTGTGTTTGCAAGTATGAAGTCGGATCCAGACCATTTCTATGCTAGTATGGTGTGGTACAAGCGTGTAATCTGTTCCTTTCTTTATTACAATGGCTACCCCACCCCCTCTAGAACTGCGGTCATGGCGGATACTTTCGTGCGAATGAAGTATCACATCCTTATCGGATATGCTATCATGGAGCCACGTTTCGGTGAGCACTGCAACATCAGGCTCATGCGTTAAAAGAAGACCTTCGAAGTCTGCTGTTTTATTCCGGATGCTGCGGGCATTAATGTTCAGAACAGAGAACTCGCTTTGAACTGTGTCTCTATGGCCTAAATTGCGGCCCTTAAGCCGACTCTTATTTCCGAAGTTACAGTTAGGCCGTCATTGTGAAGCTAGCGGGACTATATTATCTTGAGTGTCGATCCATTGGAACAGTTTACCATTAATTTTGATTTTGTCGTATGGCAGCACGACCTTGGCACCTTTCTTCCTGTGTTCAGCAGCAGCAGCCCAGAGCTTCTTTTGGATTGATTGCACCCGCGGAGAGAAATCTTCCGATATGCTATAGGCTGTGCCTCTCAGTTTGTTACAATTATTCAAAATATTGGCCTTATCTCTGCCATCCATTAGTTTGAATATGACGGGTCGGCATCTGCCCTCGGCTGGGCGGCCAATTCTGTGAATACGCTCGGCAGCCACGTTTGGAACCTTTAGAGTGTCAGTCAGAATGTTTTTAGTCAGAACTTGTTCGAGGGATTGCCAATTTTCTTCGGTCGATTCTTTTATGCCATATACAATCAAGTTCTCTCTTCTACTCCTATTCTCCAAGTCGTCTACTTTCAAAGCCAGTTTTTCGACTTCTGACTGAAGCTCGTCAACCTTGCTCGTGTAATTAGTCACCGTAGCAGAAATATCGTCAAGCGTCTTGTCAATTGAAAACAGCTTAATACTTGTTTCGTTAATCTTGCTGTTAGTATCTTGCACAGTGTGTTTAAGTTCCCGAATATCATCAATTAGGGTCTGAAGCATCTCTGCAGTAGACGGTCCCGGGTTAGTCTCTACGTCACCACAGGTAGGCAGTAGGTTCACAAAGCAATGGTAAATCGCAGTAAGCATATCACTCAAAGACCGTGGGCACGGCAGAAGCAAGAGAGCAAACATTGTCACTGCGATAGGTATACGTTAGGCGATAGTCTCTCACTTGAACGAAAAACAGGGAAGGATTCGTGAGCGGCATTGTCGCTGTGCCCCTGCCGCACCCACTGCCCGGAATCCGCGAAGTGGCCGCACCTTTATGCTGCCAACACTCTGACGTAACTGATGACGGCGAGGAAAACCCGGCAAGTAACGGTGCCCATGTGCGCATGTCCTGGAGCATGTCACTGATATCACATCTCTGTGGACTGGTAGGCCTGAAGTTACAGTATTCGGTCGTCTCAGCCGCAGAAAGGCCGCAGCATGTCTCGATGGCTGGGGGTGCCGGGTAGATGAAGAGCACGGCCTGAACGAAAAACAGTAAAGGATTCGTGAGCGGCATTGTCACTGTGCCCCTGCCGCGCCCACAGTCAATGACGTTATTAGTGCCTTTTTGAGTATGTATTTCTCCATTTCCTGCAGACCGTACTGACACCGTAATACAAGTACTATGAAGCCACTTTCACGTTTGCGTTAATGTGGCCTCATATTGATGTCATGTAGAGCATCCTAACTACAATAAGTCAGAGTCAAGTTTCACTTATGTTTTAGCAGGGTAAAACGCTTTGTGTGTCCACCTCCGCTGACCATGTCTAGCCGTGTGTACGGTTGTGTTGTAAAATATTCCATATCTATAGGACCTTTCATTTCATTTTAAAATTTAGGCTTCTACTTTACTCTAGTGTTTCGAATTTGTCAGAGATGTCTTAAATAGGTAGAGCTAAACGGAAGCTTATTTTCCTGCCTCTAACATAATAAACAGCGGCAACTTCTGCAAAGCGTTTGTTAGATCTGGTGCGATCGATTTTTAAACAATCAGCAGTGACCCGTTCAGAAATGTGAAGAGGAAGGGGTCAGTGAACGATAACGTTGTTATGGGATGAAACGAAGAGGCCTGTTTTTAACAGCGAAGCCTTATCCGTACGAAAGCCTTACCCGGCGATCTTCAACTACGCCTGTCCTGCACCAACCGACTCCAAGTAACGCCTGCGAATTTCATCAACCACCTAGTACTCTGCCCTCCTTGACTGTCCTTCCCTTCTCTTGGCAACCATTCTGTTACTCTAATAGTCCACCGGTTATCTAACCTACGCATCAATAAGAATATTGGCTGTCCTCGTTTGCTCTCTGATCCCCACCGCTCTTGCCCCTTCTCGTTAGGCTACGCCTAACATTATTCGTTCCATCGCTGTTTGCGCAGGACTTAACTTCAACTTCAGCTTCTTTTGTCACGCTTCAAGTTTCTCCACCATATGTTAGCACAAATAGAATACATTGATTAAAAACCTTTCTTTTTAATTATAGTGCCAGCATTCCAGTCAGCATGTTACAATGACTGCCCCATTCACTGCAAGCAATTTTTATTATTCTGTGAATTTCTGTCTCAACATCAGGGTATACTGTAATTGGCCGACGTAAACATATCCTAGATGCTGACTAATCATCCTGAACTCTTGTTGTCTTGCGAGGTTATTCATCGTTATCTTTGTCTTCTGCACATTATTCTTGAACCCACTCTTACATGCTCTGTTAAAGTCCTCAATTGTTGGTCGTAACTCGTCCCCTGTATTGCTGAACAGGACATTGACATCTGTAAACCGAAGGTTGCTAAGATATTTGCCGCTGATCCTCACTCCTAAGCCTTTTCAGCCTTTTCAGTTTCAGATATCAGTGCTATGATATCTGGTGGTGTGAGTTGTG
This sequence comes from Dermacentor variabilis, assembly GCF_050947875.1. Classification (NCBI taxonomy): domain Eukaryota; kingdom Metazoa; phylum Arthropoda; class Arachnida; order Ixodida; family Ixodidae; genus Dermacentor; species Dermacentor variabilis. The sequence continues at coordinate 46,362,315 of NC_134574.1, forward strand.
TGTTTATGTACTGTAGGAGTTGCCCTTGTTTTTTGCGATAGCCCCTGCTAATCCATTGCCAAATTTCTATTGTTTCGTATCTGGCCATGACTAGTCCTCGGTGTTAGACGCGTTGTAGTTTTCAAGGGCCTGTCTTCTTAGGTTGAATTTGTCTTTAGCTTGCTGTGAGATTTGTTGTTTGCGTTGGTTTCGGATCTCCTGATCCATTATTGCCATTTTCTGTTCTATTGCATTTGTTTTCTCTTGTATAAACATCACAAATTTTCTCATTTGGTCTTCGAAAGATTCTGGTTGCTGTGGTTGTTGTTGGGGTAGAGTCTGCGGTCTAGGGGGACTACCGGTCCTTTGATCCTGCAGGGCTTTAATTAGCTCCTCCAACCGTCTTTCTAGCTGTTCTATGCATTCGCGATACGCTTCGTTTTCCTTTCTAAGATTTTTAAGTTCCTCTCCATTATTATTACCTTTCCCCGAGTGCGGAGGTGGTGTTTTGGGTGGTCCCCAGCTCACCTTAGCGTTGTCTTGGGTCTTCTTAATCTGTTGTTGTCCCTTGTGTTGCTGGTGCCCCCTCGTGGGCGGAGGCTGTAGTGGTGGGAAGGAGCTGTCCCTGGCTAGGTCTCTCGCCTGGCTCCTCGACTGGCTCCTCGACTGGCTCCTCGACTGGCTCCTGGCTCGGCTCCTCGAGCGGCTCCGGCTGGCTCGATCGCCCTCCGAGCTCAGCCATCTGGGTCGGCCCCTGCGGCTGCGGCTCCGGCCTCGGCGTTGTTGCTGCTGCTGATACGGTTGTTGGCGGCCCGGAACTCCTTGGTGTCTTTGAGGCACCGCTGGCAGTCCCTGGTTCCGGTTAGGTGGGCTCCTCCGCATACCAGGCACTTCGGTTGGCATTGGTGCCCCTCTGGGTGGCTAGTTGCTCCCCACTGGCGGCAAATTCTCGTTCCCGGATTTGGGTGGGTCTTGTACTCGCATGCCCCAGAAATGACGTATTTGGGGATGAAAGGGCCGTCGAAAGTGACGAGTGCAGTCTCCGGCTTGCCCAGCATTCTGGCGCTCAAGATCTCCACTCCTTGGGTGCGTAGGCGCAACTTGGATTCAAGTAGGTCCGCCGCGATTCCTGGGGGTAACCCGTGAATAACGGCTCTTTTGATGTCTTCAGGTAGCGCCACGTAGGCGTTCACGTCGTAATTTTGCCTGTCAAAGTTGAGGCAGTATCTTCCTGATCATCCCGGCTGCTTCCCCGTCCGAGGCGCTTGCGATGATGATGTTGGAACCTGGCCGGAGTCTCACCAGGAACTTGTCTTTTCTGAATTTTCAGCCACACGCTTCCACGATAGCGCGTGCTGCTTGGTACGTCTTCAGCTCCTTAACCTTCAGCCCGCCCTTGGGCTGAATAATGATCTTGCCGTCGTTGCCCGTTGCCCGTTGTATTCCGGGTCCGGCTAGGCCTAATGGCAGGCCCAGCTCGCCGACCAGGGGAAAATTCTATCTCCGATAAAAGTCCAAAAAGTGGGCCTACCGGGTTGAGAGTGGTGTCCTCGTGTTGCAGGTCACTTGCTGAGTCGATTACGCCAAACGTTTTGGTGGCCCGATGGGTTTGTTACTCTGAAAGTTTCGAGAATCCACGGAGCCCATGCAACGCAAGTCCGCTCCCGTTTGCTTCTTCTTCTTCCAGCATCAAGCAGAGGGAACTGATAAAACCGGGCAGGGCACTTTAATTACAAGCAAACTGAAAAAAAGATCGCGCAGGGACCTCATCTTCTCTGCTCTAATGCACGACGCCTTCGTCTTTCTCAACGTGCCGCACATTGGATGTGGCAATACATACGAGCAAACATACAATTCTAATTATAGAATATTTGCGAAGGCGTTCTTGAACAGATGGTGATCTGTTATGGAGGTTACATGTAGAGGAAGGTTATTCCATTCTTGTGATGTCCGAGGTAAGAATGAATGAAAAAAGCATCAGTTTTCCAATAGGGAACTCCAACTTTTAGTGCGTAATCTACGCAGGTAGAAACATATTGAGGAGGTGATATAAGCTCATTGGGGAGATGAGGATGATGTAATATGGCGTGAAAAAGGCCCAAACGAAATAACTTACGACAGGATGCAAGCGATGCTAGCTCAAGACTTGCTTTCATTGAAGATATGCTTGTTGTTCTGTCGTAGTTTACGTCATACATCGTCAAATGCTTTAGAAAAGTCTAGAAAAAGAGAAGAACGAAAGAAAAGAAGAGAAGAGAAGAACGATCAAGGGTGGTATGAAGTTTGTGACTAACAGATAATAGTTGAGTTTCCTAAGAATATGCTTTGCGAAAGCCATGTTGTGATTGTGAAAAAAATGAATTTCATTCAAGAAACGTACCAATGTTTAAAAAAATATGCTCAAATAATTTCCAAGAAAAGCTTGTGAGGGAAGCAGGTCAGTAATATTATCGCGATTGCTGCTTTGCAGACTTGAAAAGATGAATCACCTTCCCGATCTTTCATTAAACTGGGAGAGATACCGTGTCCTACGATGGCTGAAATGGCTTGGATATATAATTGATGAATACACAAATGTAGCTTTGAAAATCTTTGTGGTAATTTCACTGCAGCCGTTTGAATAAGAAAGCTTTAATTGGCAACGATACTTCATCACCATTAGAAATATTTATTACAGAAAATTATGTTGTGTACGGGGCATGAAATTTCTGGCAGTGAGACAATTATGCCAGCAGAAAAGTCGGTGTGACGCACGGATCTGCATATTTCTGGCGAAATGGCATAATCAGAGCTGCCGATAAGGGTTACACGTTATCAGCTTTGGGATAGACAGAACGCCAGAACTTTCGCGGATTGATTACCAACATGCATGGTATAGTATTTTGTCGATAATTCTGCTTAGAGTTTTTAAGCAAGGTCATGTATTCATCGGAAGACTGTTTGTACGATTCCTAACGCATGTCACTAGGACGTAAGCAGGCTAATCTATAAAGCCACGTTTCTTGTTTGCTAGCTGCTTAAGGCAAATAATAAACCATGGTGCATTGCGCTTTAAACCTATACGGCGAAGAGTGATGTATTTGTTGGTTAATTCAACCACTTAAGCTTTAAACATGCTGAAGTTAGATTGAAAACTACGGTTACTGAAATGGTTAAGAAATATATATATATATATATATTAAGATGAGCAGAGCTCATATTTAATTGCCTCAAAGTTAGTGTTCTTGTAATCTTCAATAAACTTATAAATTTTAATGTTTTAGGACGTGAAGTGGTCATCTGAAACGTAATGAGTGAATGATCACTTAAGCCAGGTAAGCAACTAATGGTAGAAATAAGATAAGATTCAGATGTTAGCAGCAGGTCAAAAATGTTTCACACGGATTTCGTCATTCTAAGGTTGCCGGAATAATTGAGTGAGTGAAAATGTCGAACACAAGCCTAAACATTTTTGTGCAACAATGTCAGCAGTACAAGTGTCAATGGGAGAAACGAGTCAATCGTGTTTATTTAGTACACTTCTTATGTTGCAGGAAAGAACTGTTCAATGTAATGAACCCCATCCACTACCCCTCACGCGTTCCTGCGTTGCAGTGTGTGCTTTATTGTGTGAAAACCGGCTATCGTTTGTTCTTTGAACACAGGCAAAATCCGTGTCAGTTGGTGCGTTATTAATGAATTGATCTTTATTTATGCATATCTTGTGTCATCATTTAAGGGGTGTACCTTCAAACAGGAATTTAGCGAATTGGATAAGCCTTTTTCAGGCGTGGCGTGTAGCGGGCGAAGGATCTTCGCTGATTCATGGGTTTATCTTTTTCTTAGTTGCGCATGCATGGAAAGCACTTTCTCTTTATGTTTATAGTTAGAAAACTTCACAATAATTGGTCGACACTCATTTGATACGTCAGACCCCAGCCAAATGAGCTCGTTCGATTGCTTCAGGAGATAAGCTGCCAGTAATGCAGGTTATGATATCCTTGATGCATGTTTTGGTTTGCGGCCAAAATTCACTCAAATCCGGAACGTCGTGCAATAAAAGGTTGTTTCTACTTGAATGGTCTTGCATGTCATTCAATCTAGCTTGCAAAACGGTCATTTTGGTTCTCCTTTATTTTCACTGACTCCTGAAAAGCGACCATTTCCTTTTCTACACTTTCAAGTCTCGTCATTTTCATTTCGATTTTGTCTTTCCCCGATACTGTGAATTTTCGTCACTCTGTCGGTCTGATGAGATTTTATAGCCTTTACGGCAGCAAGCTCTGTGTGGCGCTTAGACGAATGAATAGATCGCACGTGGCGGTCTTTTAAGATACAGAAAATAACAGACATTTGTTCTGAAGGGTTGTCGGGTAACGATTCAACATTAGGTAAAGCTTGATTAAGAGTGACATGTACCGGGTTGCTTTCAATGTCCCCAGGACATAGGAGCAGGAAACTCATTGAAAAGTACTCGCAGAAAATGGCATAGAGAACCGGAGGACAGAGGAGCAACAGGATAAAACGCTTCTCAGTTTTCGTAGTATGCAAGGAGCCTCTCTTTCACACAGCGTTCCTACTATGCAGGAACTCCGTACACGCTTCCTCTGTTATGGAGACTACTACAATACCGTATTTTCGTGATTCTAAGCACCCCCCGATTGTAAGCACCCCCCCCCCCCCCCACTCTATTTTCGCGAGAAAATTGGGGAGCAAGTTCGCATGCGAATCTAAGCACCCCCTATTTGTTAGGAAGAGCGCGTAGCCAAGGCCGCCAAGCGCGCTTGCTCACTCTGTCATCGAGCCGGAGCCGTCGGAGTCCCGAGGAGGCACGGCGGCCGCGGCGCGAGTACGCCGTACAGCCGGACTGTACGACTGTACGACGAAAGCTGCAGAAAGCGTACCCATCAATCATCGCAAAGTGCATTTCGGACGCTTGGAAGCGGGTCCAAGTGGACGTTGTGGTCAAATCATTTAAGAAGTGCTCGATCACAAACCACTTCGACGGGGCGGAAGACGACCTGCTGTGGAATACCGAGAGCGGCGGTTCAAGCGGTGCGACGAACTCGAGTGGCAGTGATAGTGACTGAGCATCCGACACAAGCGGAGGGTTCACACTCTGCTCCAATTTTTCCTTTGAATGTTTGCAAAATAAAATCTTATTTCTCGCATCCCTCTCTTCGTTATGTCGCAGCGAAAAGAGGGAGAGGGGGTCATTCTAGATTTTTCGAATGTAAGCCCCTCCCCTCACTTCGGGCATCGCGATCGTGAAAAAAAGGGGGTGCTTAGAATCGAGTAAATACGGTATTATCGTTGCAAGTACTCGCCGCACCTTCCAGGGACAGCGTCCAAGCCTCCTTCGCCGCTCTAGGGCTGGAATGTACTTGTCACCTGGTCATCGCAAAGCTCATACAAAAGTTGCAGGTTATGTCGAGCGCCTTTGCATCAGACAGGGGTTGTGCCGCACTTCGATTGCACACTGTGAGGAGCCCCTCCGTGTTAGACTCGTCCTGTTTGGGAACGCCATGCACGCTTCCTTTGGCGAAGATGCCCTCCCAGGGTCTAGTTCGACCTACAAGCCACCAAGACATGCCGCCGGTGCCTCCTTGGTAGGTCCGGCTGCCGATCCGACTATGTCGGTGGACACCCCCCCCCCCTCTGTTTCCTCGGGCAGCTGGACAGGCAGCCTGGTGGACATGCACCACAGTGATTTCCAGCCGCTTCATTTGGCAGCAACGCCGGGGTTTTGCTGCTTTCAACACGACAGCATCTTTTTGGTTAAAGCTATCAATGCCTTGGGTGATTGTTATGCTTGGACAGAAAAAAACAGATGGCTGGTTGCAGAAAAACGACCTTGCGGTGCCGCCAAGCCGTGGGAATCCTGGCCTGAATGAAGTTCAGCCCTATCTGTTTGCGGCCAGCTTCCTTATGCATGCGGCGAGTCCTACGAGCGCAGTTCTGCACGCGCTGCTCTCGAGAGTTCCCGCTTCTATCCTGCGGCAGGTGTGCCCGGCAACACCAGATAGATAGGTCTGCAGGCTACCCCGCCACAGATGCAGGCTCACCGGGTGTCGCCATGGGCATTACCCCAGACGTCGAGAAGCGCATGGAGACCCCCACTTCCGCGTGGACCCCCCACGTGGTGGTGCATCACAAACCGACACCATCGCCTCTACCAGAACCTCTAAACATACAGCAAGCCGTCGCTGCTATTTTCTTACGGCACAATACGCTAGCTGAGCTGTTGCGACGAAAACCCGGCGACGCTTGGAAGCCGCACCATCTCGCCACCCCTGCTGCAGTCCGCAAGGCTTCTTTTTTCAGATAGCCTTCTCACCAGCCCCGCTGTAGCATCCGACACCATATCATGAATTCCAGAGATCGTAACCACCTTCTATTTTAAGCAGTCGTTGACATGAACTTCGTGCTATTGAATGATTTGGCACAGTGAGGCACCGACTACTCTCGTACTAGGTGTTCTACCACCCCACACTCCCGACGGGTCCCCGGACCATGGAAACGAGGTACTTTCTGACCCTTCAGTGCCACATTTCCAGGTTTCAGGGCAACCATTGGCCGAAGGCCGAGCCCTTCGCGCCAGCCTCAGTGACATCGTGCTCAAGAAAGCCGAAGCGATCAACACAGCCGACAACACACTCGAAGATCTTCCTGTACGGTGAAAATCTACTCATCGGACGTGCAATAGACCACAGGTTTCAACGCTGATACAGCTGTACCCTATTTGCAACCAACCACTTCCCGCTGAGCAACGACATCGCTCTTGCAGTTGCGCCCGACAAGGTGACTAGGAATTGGCCTTCGTGCCGTCGTACATAAATGACTCGGTGGCACGCTTCATTTCAGCGAGCGATTTGTGTGCAATAGCAACACGGCGAAGATGCACCCGACGAGTGAGCACATGATTCCACTGCTTGCACGGCCCGTGCGGCCGGCTGCTCTTCAATGTTCAAGATCCTATGGCGCGCGTCTTTGTCGGTGGCCATCCAGAAACAGCCAGTGCCGCGCACCAGAGCGATTTCCAGCAATTTCCCCATCCCCGAGCCATTGCTGTAGCGCGGCCGAGTGCAATGAAGAAGTGGTTCTTAGGCACCAGGAAAGAATAAGAACGGCGAGGCCGCGGATCGCAGGGACGGCCCCTTGTCTGATTCTCCCCTTTACAATATGACAAGAAAACAATACCAAGAACTCTACATTCGAGGTCTACACGCAAACGACCGAACAATATATAGCAGCAGGTGGTTAAAAAAACTAAGTTAATAAGTACGATGTGGCTCTGTGATGTGCTGCATCAGAAATATTTTGATTCTTTTTGACAGCTAACCTTTACCTTGATTTGCAAATCCACGTGTTCTAAATTGTTGTGACTGCTCCAGATAAACATCCCGTATGGTTTCCTTGCTTTTGTAATGAAGTCTTTTCGTCTGTGCGTTCTTGTCTGACGCCGTTCCTATAATGAATATACATCAACTCGTGCAGGATGTCAGATTATGTTCCTCATGTTATTTCTACTACAAAGTTCCCCTTTTAGTTTATTGTTGTTTATCTTTCTCACCACACGCACGTGAGCTTAGTCATCGTATTATCTGTACAGGTGCATGTACAGGCGCATGTACAGGTGCATTGGGGCATCACGACACCGTCAAGGTGACATACCAAAACTGTCATCAAGGTAAATATTTTCGAGTCGTGGCGTCAAGCACGGATATTCTGCCCCACCTGCGTGTAGTGTGTGATGACGAGAACAGCTCCAGAACAGTGGTTCTCCACTGCTGACACTGCACGTATCGGCTGTGAAACGTTGCGCCGCCAGGCCTGCCGTCCAGGAACACCCCTGCCAATCATGAAGACAGAGTATTGGCTCTTGGTGAAAAGGCAGTTCCGCACTCTGCAATAAGCATCCTCAAAAATGGCCTTATGTTTGCTAGTGAACCTTCTTTGTTGTACCCGGAAAAGTTCACATTTGCCAGGTCTGTTGGAGTAAGGTGAGTAAAGCAAAATGCTTACTCTTGGACAATCACAATAATACGCATAAAAATCACAATCACAATCACAATAAGAACGCATTGTTGCAACTATTGAGTTAGGGAAAGGTTCATGGCAGCTATTCGTGACCCAGTATTTTAAAACGTTGTTGAGTAAAGTAATATGTCCGCAATGGTTTCTGGCGTCTAACTCAGAAGAGGTTGTGAATTATTTGAGGCCTGGGAACCGAATCGTAGAGCGTGTTTAGGGTGAACGCAGAAAAGTCTCTCTGCTATTCTATTCCGTAGCGTCATTTGACGAGAAGTATGCATATGTGCCTAGACATGTACAGTGACAAGTGCAATTCCTAATTATATTTAAATAAATATTCAATCACTGGTTTTAAATACAAGTTGTTTTACAAAAGAAAGTATGTTTATTGGGGATAGGACAGCCCCTGTTTTGAGGATTGTTTTTCTTGGTGTACTCTTGAATGCATTGCACGGCACGGGCATGTTGTTTATAAATTGCAATATTTTGGTACGTAGACAAATACATGGTTACAGCAAACGTTAGCCGTTCTTCTGAAACAAAGACTGACATAGTTCACGTTTTCAAAGAATGCGGTGATAGTGTAAGGTTCACGTTTGAGCTTTTCCTGGAGAATGACCTGCTTTGATCTCGGTTTGATCCTGTTCGTTGCACGAGATCACGTTTTTTGAAATTTTTGCCATTCTCAGAAAAAGGTAATTGAAACCAGCTTTATCTCTCGACAAATTTTATAAGCAGGAGGCCGAGCTGCAACGTGAGCCTCCCCCCCCACCCCCCCGACAAAATTTCTGGCTACGCCACAGGTGCTCACTCTGAGCACACCGTCGCAAAAAAATTATAAGTTATAGAGCAATATATTTCAGCCCCTTGAAGTTACAGGGCATTTCTTTCATCCTGTTTATATTTTCTTTGTGGTGAAGCTAACACAACAGACTGCGCAAAGCACAATATAATACAAGTCGAGATGAAACAAGTCCTTCAAGACGCCTGATAGCATAATTCTTGAAGTACGCCTTACCGCTCTAACATCGGGCAGCATAAAAATAACTACTATGCCGATGTAGGCCTTTTTTATAGGTCGAGTGTAATACAAGGTTGAAATGACACACATAAATTCGAGCTCTGCGGATTTTATTTTTAGCTGAGAGTTTGCAGCGGAATGTAGGCATGGAGATTCAAGGCTAACACCCAAACACGTATTGCTGCAACTCATACAATATAGTGCATTGTTTAGAATTCGTTTCTTCGTGCAATTCTGTAGCACTATTTGGGAGGCCACACGTACATAAATATATGTATGTTAGTCCATTGCATTGTCATAAAAATTACACTGGTGTACTCGGTTTGGCGTTCCTATAAATATGTTATGAATTATTGCTAGAACTTTCGCAAACATTTACATAATGAATGTTACGTTCTCGTGTATCTTGTACTGTTATTTGCAGAAGCGAGAGACCAGTTCCGCCTAACGTAAACTCGTGCATAGGCTTGGGATCTTCTACATTTTTACAGGAATGCTGTGCCTTTTATGTGAAGATACTGACACTATTACATTGTTTCCTTCACTTCCGGAGAGAATTTTCCAACCACTAACCGCTGCTCTAATCTTATAGCTTGGTGCGGGACAACACCAGCATGTGTCAAAACTTTCCTGAGTGTGGCCATTGGTGCTATAGCGAAATAACTTTGTCCACACTGATTACGCGTTAGACGCTAACTGCGGTGAACATACTCGACGTATTTTAGCGAATACTATGTGAACATACACATAGTATTTTAGCGGTGAAGGTGTAGAATTGAAAAAGAAAGGTAATGCGCTATCGAACGCCCGCGGCAGAATGTGAGACTGCACCCATGTGTCAGCCGGCTGACGTGTCATTTTAGGCTACTTTTTTCGTGGAAGCGACCTGGATGACTGGAAAGAGAGAATAAAAGCAGAAGTAGAAAATGATGCTCGTGTAAAAAAGAGATAAATGTACAAATAAAAGAACGAAATGAATGAATAAAATAAAAGGGAGGTCTCAGTATGTTTGACAACACGATTAACCAAAAAAAGAAATAAGAAAGTGCTAAGCAACTCAATGAAAAATAACTAATCGCTATTGCCGATAGTTTGAAGTTTAGCATAAGGAAAAGCTTAGCGAATATTCATTGCAGAAGTACAACTCAAGCATACAAGTTCCTTGAGTGTATCTTCTGTGAGAAAGAATATCTTGGTTAAACGGAAAATTAATGAAGGTCTAGTTAAACGGACATCGTGGGGACAGAGCTAGGAATCTTCCCAAAGGCCACTCCGTGTCCTTCAACCAAACAGGTCATAACTTCTATTTACCTAATCTCTACCTACTACAGTCAAATTTCCGTTCTGAGCAAGAAAACAAAGATAGAGAATCATACCCCATTTATATGTTCAAGATATGACAAATATAAGTATATACATTTGAATGGGAGCTTTAAATCTATTAGCTACCTTAAATTTCAAACTATAGGCAACAGCACTAAGGTATTCTTTATTGAGTTGCTTAGCTCATTTTCTTTTGCAAGTTGGGTTGTCCATGATATTCCAATCCCAGTTTTCTTTCATTAATTCTTTGATGTACATTGATCCATTGTTTACACGAGCGGCAATTTCTGCCGCTACTTTTATTCGCTCTTTCAATGTGATGATAGTTCACTAACCTCCAGGTGAACACAAGTACGCACCCCCCCGCCCTTACTGTCGTCCTGGCCGCTTTCCCAAAAAGAAGAGCCTAAAATCATTCATCAACCAGCTGACGCGCGGCGCAGCCTTACATTCCTCCACCGACATTCGATAGCCCATATTTTGCCTTCTCAATTCTACACCTTCGCTGCTAACACACCCTCTGGAGTTACCTCGCCCACCCGCAGTACACTCTCTCTCCTTTCGAAGAACCGTACCCATATATACTGCTCTGAAGAGAGTATATTTTGCCTTGAAAAAGACGGTTACTTGTCGACACACTGGCTCCGGTTCTCACCTTGTTCTCATGTTGCTCATCATGCTTCGTGTAGAAAATATGTACGCAGTATATAAGGTGTATTATTCCCAAACAATAACACTTAGAGTCGTATATTTCTTGAGTTTTCCAAAACACTAAGATAATAAACCGGCAGAGATTCAATTTAGATCCAGGGCTCATCTCCTCGCGCTTTCTGACTAAAAAAAACACTAATCGACCTATTTATCGTCCTTACTTACTTTACAATATATATATATATATATATATATATATATATATATATATATATATATGTGTGTGAGTGTGTGTGTGTGTGTGTGTGTGTGTGCAATAATGCTATGAAGTGTATAGTACTAGAATATACTGGTGTTAAAAAGTAACGTAGTAAGTAATATTTAGAGCCTGGCCTATGTAGTTGCCGATAAACTTACATCAGAACGTTTGTATATATTTTATTCAACTGCGCAATTTTAGATGCATTTTTGCTGTGGGCATAAAGTATGTAATCAAGAACGCTCTTCTATTTTCAGACATTATATCTGCAGACGACCACTGGAAGACAGGACATTATGATAGTTGCCGTGATTTTGATATTCTGCGTCTTCTCGATGTCACTGTGGCTGATTGCGAAGAGTATGCGAAGGTGCTGCATTCCGCCAGGAACCAGACTGCCGCCCATGCCACCAGCACGGTCTATTCGAGGACACGTTGAACTAAACAGCAAGGATTTCCACTACACCAAAGCAATAGAATGGTCGAAAGCTTACGGCCCTGTTTTCAGGTAGGTAGTAACGAGTGTGGACTGATTGGGCGGGGCTCTGCCGAAAATGAACCTCATAGAAGGCTGTAGCTTTTTGTTGTGCTCAACGAGGGGATCGCTAGCAGTGCGCTTGTGCTAGTAACAGGTTCGTGAGACGTTCTTGCAATGCATTATATGGCAATATATAAAAGACAATGTCTAGTTCTTTCTCCATTAGAAGATAATAATTTTCCGAAAATGTTTTTGCCAGCTATCGTATGCCGCAGGACACATCGGCCAACCAGAGAGTAAATCTGGTTAACCTCCCTGCATATCATCTCCTATATTCTGGTTGGTTGGTTGGTTGGTTGGTTGGTTGGTTACGGGATCTGTGACAGGCAGTGTTAGCTTGGAAGTCTTGGCCGGTGTCTCTCGCTGTTCGGAAATATGTTACTCCATACCAATGAGTCGAGCGTTGCGTATATAGATGAGCAGAAGGCATGAAATGTCCTTACCAACTATCCTCGGCCCTTCGAAGAATCTTATTTGATACGCATGCCTTTGGGGATACTCTTGTTGTAGCTTGTCATACAGTTTTCCATTCCATATTGAAGCGGCGGTAGCACCTAATGAAGTATTTTACTTGACAAAATTCCTGACATCAAATTTTCTTGTTCTCTGTCGTAATGAACGCCTGTTAATTAGGGGTGGGCGAATATTCATATTTGCGAATATAAATCAAATAATGTTCGCTTATTATTTATAACCATTCACGAAAAAATGCTCAATAACTTGAAATATTTTATACTAAAGAAAGGTTTTGAACCAACTACATGCAAATTCACGTTACTGCTCCCTATATATTTATTCTACAGTGGTTGTTTACTGGCTATAAGGTTGGGCTGCTAAGCATGAGGTCTCGTGATTTATGCCCGGCAATGGCGGCTGCATTTTAATGGTGGGGAAATGCGAAAATCCTTGTGTACTTTGATTTAGGTGCCCCTTAAAAAATCCCAGGCGGTGCAAATTTCTGGTCAACATTGCTACGGTGTGCTTCATAATCAGATCGTGGTTTTGGAACAAATAATGAGGAGGAAAAAAAACAACAATTTTTATCGAAGGACTGGAGAAACAAGATGGATAGTAAATTTTTGCTTTCACTTGGCCTTGGAATGCCAATATGACACTCTGCAATTGTAGCTCGTAGTCTGCAAATTAGTGTTTTTCAGTCTGGTCATGTATCATATTTATCTTTTACGCTTTATGAGTACTCAGGTTTTGCGCGTAGCAGCTTCATTTACATATATATATATATATGTGTAAAACACAAGTGCTTGAGTAGCGCTCTTTTCCACATTGTCTGATCGTCTTTATTTGTCTTTGGAGGGGCATTAATTTAGCATTATGGGAAAGTTTCATTTCATGTTACAGCCATCACATCTTGGAAACTGAGTGCATGGAGATTCTGAAGATATTAATACGCTATTTGTGCTGTTTTATTGGAAATTGGTAATCTTCCGTTTAAGACCTCTTGTTTCTGAAAGATAGGCCGCGAAACTTAGATCAGCCACCTAATGGCACAAAGACATATATTCATGCTGTATATACGAATATTCGCCATCATTTAAATGTTTGGCAGTGGATTCAATATTGCCACGACACTGACACAAATGACTGCTACTCGGTTCAATTCTGTGCAACATGCTAGGCATGTTGGGTGGCTGCCAGAAAAAGACAACGACGAAGGTGGCAGGACAGCTGTATAAAAGATCTATTGCGTCGACCGAATTCTTTTGTGGCTTTGTCTGTGACATACTGGTGGAGTTTGGTACGCGTCTATGTACTCCAACCCTCAGGAACTGGAAGCGGACAACCTACGCTAACGCCGACGACCTCAAAAACTGCCTCCGGAATACGGCCTGCAGGATCTGCCGAGGATGCCCACCACAACCGCAAGCCAGACATAGGAAACGTATGGTACGGGACAGCCTCCTGCGTCGCTGGTTCTCCACACGCCACGGTTCCATTGTGAGCCTTTGGAGGACCTGGAAGACTGGCTCGATGACTTCAATCGTGTGGCTCACGTCAATTATTGGGAGGAACAGAAAAAGTTAAGGAATGTGTACTTCGCCCTAGAGAACTCTGCCCGAACATGGTTCGCTGACCACGAGCTATCCGTCACCAGCTGGCAAGAATTTCAACAGTAGATACGCGATACGTACAGGAGTCCCGCAAGAAAAGAGCGAGCAGAGCAAGCCCTTCAGAGTAGGCTTCAAAAGCCGAACGAAAGCACAGCCATGTTCGTAGAGGAAGACACTACTCGCGGTCCCCGACGCCCACGTCTGTCCAATGTCGTTCACGTCTCTAGGTTGAAGTCATACCACTCCCGCTGACCGCAAAGCTCTACACCTCTCTCACCATCTACGTCTTCCTTAACAGTATGACCGTGGCAATCTCCAGTGCATCAATGATCCGCATCGAGACGATTCTTCTAGGGAGATGGGTAATGACACGACCTTGACACAAATGACAGCCACTCCATGCAATTCTGTGCAACATGCTAGGCATGTTGGGTGGCTCCCAGCAGAAGACAACGACGAAGGTGCCAGGCTAGCTTTATAAAATATCTATAGTGTCGACTGAAGTCTGTGGCTTTGCCTGTGACAATATTCAACAATTAGCATTCATCTGTAATTCGTACTCGGAAAAAATCATATTCGCCATGTTTAATTTGAAAGCAGGTTGGACACATGTAGGAAAATGTCACGACAGCTAGTGATCATTGGTTATATATCAATGATTTTTATGTGTTATATTAGAGGTGCGCGAATATAAAATATGTCGGACGCCAATAAAATACAAATATTAATAACTGAATATAGAAATGTCTATTCAATTGTCAAACGCTGAAGTAAATATTTACAATGTTGATATCCATTGCCATATAATTAGGCACCACACATATACTGACCAAAGCAGAGACGCCTGCCAGGGACTATTACGATTACCTTTCAACACGAGATTAGTAAGTGCCAATCTAAAATCTGCCTAATAGTCCATCAACACCTTTAGAGCCTACTGGCGAATAAGATTTCTAAACATGAGTGGTTGCTGTATTACTAGCTTTCCAAAAATATTTAATTTATCGTCGTCATGAACAACAGCCCATTTTATGTCCACTGTAGGACGAAGGCCTCCCCCTGCAATCTTCAATTACCCCTCTCCTTGGTCAGGCGATTCCAGCTAGCACTTGCGAATTTCTTAAGTTCGTCGCCCCATCTTGCCTTGTGCCGTCTTGCGCTTGCCTTCTCTTGGTACTCCTTCTGTAACCATAATGGTCCACCAGTTACATAACCTACGCATTACATGACCTGCCCAGCTCCATTTCTATCTGTTATAGTCACTTAGAATATCGGCGATATCTGTTACCTCTCGTTATACACTGCTCTCTTCCTTTCTCCTAATAATATGGCTAAAACTCTTCGTTCCATAGCTGTTTGTGCGGTCCTTAACTTGTTTTCGAGCTTCTTTGTCAGTCTCCGGCTTTCTGGCCCATATGTCAGCACCGGTAGAATGAATTGATTGTACACTCATATCTTTAATGACAATGGTGAGCATCCTGTCAGGAAGTGACAGTGTCTACCGAATGTTCTCCAACCCGTTTTTATTTTTCTGCAAATTTCCCTCTCTTGATTAGGGTCCCCTTTGAGTAATTGACATATGTAAGTTTACTTCTTGAGAGACTCTAGAGGCTGACCAGCGCTACTGAACTATTGTTCCCTTGCGCGGCTAATCATGAATATCAATGTCTTCTGCATATTAATCTGCAACCCCACTCTTACACTCTTTCTATTAAGTTCCTCAATCCTTTGTTGTAACTCGTGTACAGTGTTGCTGAACAGAACAACGTCATCTGCAAACCGAACATTGCTGAGATATTCGCTGTCAATCCTCACTCCTAAGCCTTCCCAGTTTAATAGCTTGAATACTTCTTGCAACGGTGCAGTGAATAGCCTCGCAGAGATTGTGTCTCCTAGTCTAACCCCTTTCCTTATAGGCACCGTACTACTCTTTTGGGAGAGAACTAAGGTAGCTGTGGAACCTCTGTATATACGTTCCAAGATGTTTACGTAAGCGTCCTGTACTCCATGATTAAGCGATGACTCTTTGACTGCTGGTATCTCTACTCAGTCAAATGCCTTTTCGCAATCTATTAAAGCCATAGAGATAGGCTGAGTTTACCCTGCTGATTTTTCGACTACTTTATTGTTGACATGGATGTGGTCCCTTGTAGATATCTTTCCCTGGAACTTGGCTGTTCTCTTGGTTGACTAAAGTCCAGTGTTCCCCTTGTGCTATTGGAGATTATATTGATGAATATTCTATATAATACTGGAAGTAATCTAATGGGCCTATAATTTTTCTATTATTTAACGTCTCCATTTGTGTGTTTGAGTATAATGTTTGCAATGTTCCAGTTGTCTGGGACCCTTGAAGTCGACAGACAGTTCGTATAAAGAGCCGCTAGTTTTTGAAGCATTATGTATTCTCCATCTTTGAATAAATCGACTGGTAGTCCATCTTTTCCTGCTGCTTTTCCCCGTTTCGTGTCTTGCATGGCCCTTCCAATTTGCTGGCTTGATATTGATGGAGCCCTTGTTGAAATATTGCCCATAGATTAGCGCGTTCTGGATAATATAATATAGCGCGCCTCGGAGGGCAACAAACTCCGAACCCTTCGATATCGTGATGAAATACGTTTTGTATGGGATCTTGAGTGACATAGATCAAATAGTCTCTACGCCGAAAGAGGTGGTGTGAATGGAAACTGTCATTATATATGCCCACTTAGTGGAAGTAGGAAGCATGCAAAATTCCAGAGATGCAAGACTGCATTTTTTTAAAACTCTGGATGAAAAAGCGCCCTTTAAATTACATGCATTCCTAAGTAGACAATGAATGCGCCTTGGATGAGACGCCCAATGGCAGGGACGCGTGATGCCTGGTCATCACGCTGGTAAGTGACGCTTGTGGCCCTCGTTATGGCAGAGAAGAATGATAGTTCGACGGCTTCCCTAAAATGTAGCGAATATGTTCCTCACAGGTTCTCGGAAGGTCCCCATCGAGCACCCACATTGTAATATGCGCCATGATCGGATGACCTGAGTCATAATACTTTTTCTGGCCTTAAACCGCCCTGAGGAAGGACGATGCAAATGCAGTGTGCATGCGCTCTCGCACTCAAGTCCCTAAATATTTCACTTGCATGCGATGCAGACTGTAGTAGAGCAATGCTAGCCATAATAGAGGAAGAGCAATATGTAGAGTTGCTGCATGGAGCGAATTAGGTATATTACAAATGGTGAATTGTAGAGGGTGGACGTACATGAGCGGGAAAATTACATGTGACATATGACATAACAGGCGAAAATACCTGTAACGGCCAGTACGGATTACATTTGTTCGGTTCATTGATGCTAGTGATGCAAAATGTATATAACTGCATAGGTGAACGTCAGAAGTTGAGCCATACTTACTTAAACAGCACTTCATGTTTTTCAATGTGTCTTTTGCAGGTGCAGGCTTGACTATAAAGAGGTGGTTATTTTGAACGATACAGAGAGTATAAGAAAGTTTATAAACAAGAACGAAGTCCTTCAACGTTCGGACTCTATTCTCAACGGACGGGGCTACTACTCCGGTAAGTACTTTGCCTACGAGGCACAATAGTTGCAAAGGTTGTAATCCGATTCAACTTCTTGTCAAAGTAGATAAAATCCTATGTATTCCTCTATAAAGAGGGGTGTGAATGGGATAGTCTAACTGCTCACGGCATTCTGTCACGTCACTTGTCACTTTAGAGAAGTAGGTGGCGCGTCGGACTACCTAAATTTTCGACACAATGTTTGGTAACAACGCGTAATTCTAGACTAAATACACCTGCAGGAAGAGTTCACATTTCTACACTTCCCCTACCTTCGCGATAGCTGCAGATATGGGGACTGTATATAGCTAGACTACTTCGGACGAGCTCCCGTCGAGGGCGGACGTGTCTGCGTTGTGTTCCTCTAGGAAGTACCCTTTCAACGGAATATGACGTGCACATCGACGCACAAACACTACGGGGGGATTTCGCAACTCGATGTAGTGTAGAGAGTGATACCTTGCTGATTTAAACAAATTGCTTAAAATTTTACTTCAATTTTACTGTCAGACCACGTTATGAAGCTATGCTTTCTATTAGTCTTAGCTACCAGTACGGTGCTCGGATGCGGAGCCGGGCTAAGCTAAAGACCGCATGACGTGACCTGGTTTCTCAACAGGGGATGCCAATAGAGATGCAAGCATTCCCAAAATAAAATATGAACATGGAAAATATGGTTAATAGCACAGTGGAGAACATGGGATCAAACTGGGGCCCTCGGCGCGATGAGATGCAGCGTGGTGATGACGAAGACGCACCCGCTAGACCAAACGCGCTGAGCGCCTCGGCGCTTCCCCCGTGTAACCTCACCGACTGGCGGATACAGCATTGAAAAAACAAGTTTAAACTGCCCTTGAGCATAGCCTACAAAGCAAACCAAACCACAGCAACCGTTCGACGAGGCTTTCTGATTGCCAACACCAACACCGCTGACGTGGGAGCACCGCGAGAGCAATTATCGAATGAAGTTGAAGGCGTCTCGGAAAATGTCGTCCGCCGCAAAGAGAATTAAGGGGGGGTGGACGTGGCTTTGAACATCAACTTCCTTATTTCTTCATGGATTTTCATGAAAAATGGCACAGATGTTTAGAATGTCTTCCTGATGCTTCCTATAAGAGTTTCAGACTGATAGCTTGAGAATATTTTATTAAATTTGATTGAACAGAATGTTTCAACCTCGAACTCTATGAAGAGCCTGGGGAACATTAAAAAACGCGGTAGAAGGCTTGTTAAGTACTGACTGCATAGCTAAATGCACGCTGAAGGTCGTGGCATTCTTGGTTTTTTTTTTCAACACAATTTTTTGGAGTGTCATTTTTTATGTTACCTTCGTATCAAGCACACTTTCGGGTTGAACGAATAGCCACATCATAAATTTATAAAACGTCAAGGCCCTAAAGCAGGAATGTCACTGTAGCCCAAGGAGCAAGACAAAAAAACAGAGTCAGAATAGGCCAACAGTAACAAATAAATCAGCTCCGCAAACTGAGCAGAAAGGCAAAAACACAGTTTTGAGAAAAAGGCCTTCAAGGTTTTGCCTTGCCTCCACTCTTCTAAAATGCACCAGGATTGTAATCCTTGGTGTCCTTAGCACAGCGGGGCTTCTTGGGCATGTACCCTTTCATCTGATATTTTTTCGATGCCTTTTTTTTTCTTACGGCATCCTTCCCTGCAGCTCTTTGGAGGGGATGCTTTCCTGGCTTCAAGCCAAGTGAGGCACAAAACTGTATGCATGCGTTCTGGCGTTGTACTTGCAGACTGCCTCATTGACAGCTGTCTCCGCTGTGATCAATGAAGCATTTTGCTCTTTTGGCAGAATTGACCAAATGACAGAGTGGAGACTCTCGGCTGCATCCTGAGTCTTCATGCTTTGGCAACGGCTGAGTAGCTGAGGATCCGAGAGGCGTTGATACACAGGCAGCAACGCAGCTGAAACATGTGTTGCCAATTTGTACTAGTGTTCTGGCGGAGCTTTACCTTCAGCTTCTGCAGCCCGGTGTCTGCACCAGCTCAGGAGTCCTGGAGGGCAGAGCTCATAATAAGGGTCTTTATACGTTGAAGTGATTTGATAGAAGGTTGCCATTACGGCCCTTTTCATATCATCTACTTCACTATTGTTACGTATGGCCATGTCATAATAATTGGTCAGCTTTTGATTAGGTCTTGGGTCAGGCCACCCTTTCTTGCAATTGGTTTACTTCTGTTTTGTGAGACAAGTGTTCGCAGGGCTTTACCCATCCTCTTTTTCACGTGATTGATACAGTCCTCTCTGTTGCATGTAATGAAGCCATTAGCCATGTCTTCACAAAGGGCCTGGAAAGTACGGCTATCGCCATCACAAACAATATATGTGTAGTGGAGGTCATTCCTTTCCAGTGTCCTTCTGAACAAGATCAACGCAGCCTCGACCTGCATTCGGCTTGAGTTTGCATCGGTGTTCTTCTGGCGTACGTGGTTCTCTTTCCAGTCACTGTAGCCTTCATCGTTTTCTTTCGGCCCAAGCGTGCATCCATGCCATGTGTTCGAGAGCACAATGCATTCAAGCACCAGAACAGTGTAAAATTCAATTATTGTGCCCACACCAACATGGGATGCATGAACACGTGTCATCCATGTGCCGTCGTAGACTACCATCACATTTTTTTGTGAATGCCAGGTCCATTTCACTGTAAACTATCCGCACGGCTACCACAGCATCAGAAAGAGACTTGCCGCAGCCATCTCACCAGCAGGCCTGAATTTTGATTTCAGATGTCTTTGGAATGTCTTATGGTGCAAGCTTCTGTGTGAAACGTTCATTACTGACCAAAAGTAAGTCAGTGCAGTTGCCCCTCTGCCGGTGGTTTTAATTGCTTGCATTGCACGCGTATTCACGTGAAAAGCCTAACCACCCTCTATTCGAGGCGATGACCATTGCCACAATGCCGCAGGCATTGCAGGTTAGTAGCACTCGTGCAGTCAATCAATGCCTTGTTCACAAATGAACATTCAGTCCCGGCTGAGAGCATTCTTGGCACAAGGAATTATTGTACAAAGCATTGAATGCGGCGACCTGCACAACGAAAAACTCATCCGCCAGCTCCGCATTGGCACAACTTCGTCTCTAACCTGTGAGCTTCATTTTTCTCTCGGTCGCCGAAACAGAACTGAGCGATGCTTGCACTGTCTCGGTTCGCCCACGAGAAGCTTCTATGGATATGTAGTGCGGTTCTAAGTGAGCCTGAATTCTACTGCCGAATCTCGACTGCGTTTCATCCACGCGTGAGGTGCTTGGTTGCGGGTCCGAGTCATCGGCGCGAGAAGTGCTTGGTCGCGGGTCCGAGTCGTCGGCGCGTGAGGTGCTTGGTCGCGGATCCGAGACGTCGTTGCTCGAGGTGCTTGGTCGCGGGTCCAAGTCGTCGGCGCGCCAGGTG
The DNA here is from genome assembly GCF_050947875.1 of Dermacentor variabilis. Classification (NCBI taxonomy): domain Eukaryota; kingdom Metazoa; phylum Arthropoda; class Arachnida; order Ixodida; family Ixodidae; genus Dermacentor; species Dermacentor variabilis. Next base: position 46,383,144 of record NC_134574.1, read on the forward strand.
CTTGGTCGCGGGTCCAAGTCGTCGGCACGCGAGGTGCGTCGTCGCGGGTCCGAGAGGTCGGCGCGCAAGATACGTCGCGCGGGTCCGAGACGTCGGAGCGCGAGGTGCTTGGTTGCGGGTCCGAGGCATCCATATATTGAGCGAACTGCTGCTGTTTGTCCACAATGCCCGCGCCGCACTGAAAATCAGCATAATCAGCACTGGAAGCTGTTGACGACGCTTTATTTTGGGGCATCGGATTCTTGCGCTTACGGCTGCCAAATTGATGCGAAGTTTTGTATTTCTTGTTGTGCCGTCGCCGATCCGTAATCACAGCTGAGATCCAACGCGAAACTATGCCACGGAGCGTGGGAGCCGCTACCGAAACTATGGAGCGGCTCCTGATACGGGCGATAGAGAACGTAGCTGCGGGAACAGCAGACGACGCGCGGCACTTCTCCCACCGTTGCTAGGGGCAACCGCTCAGGAGACCAACGGGGCCGGGTGGTGCTGTCACGTGGCGCGCACCGCCAATCAGGAACCTCCGCGAGACCTCGAACCTTTTGCTTTTTCTGCATTTGTTTTCGCTCGGGAAGGCCGGGAAGGCGGCAGATTTGAAGCTGAAGAAATGTTCTTGCTGTTGCGATGAAGATGGCGGCGCTCGGTTGCGCCATTAGGGAGGTATCGTGGCTTGTAAAACACCGTCTTTTTGCGATTTCCGCCAAACTTCACGTAGCCGTGGTTGATACAACAATCTTTTAAAGCACTTCTAAGCGGTTTTCAGGGAAGATATTTTGGAATCAGGTAGAGAAGGGGTTATAAAAACTGAAAATGTGATTTTTGAAAAACCGGTTTTTCGGCCACTTTTCGCGATACGAAAGCCGCGTCCCACCTTAAGCAGCGACTGAAGCTACAAGCCGAATTGGAGAAAGAAAAAAAAGCTAGGAGAACTTGTCATCACCCTGCACCCTACTGAACGCAGGAGCCCACGCGAAGTCGCTATCAGCGGGTCGTGCAAGCCATCATCGAGGCTATGGCGGTTGACATGAAGCTGTGTAAGCCTCAGATTAGTCCTCTTAGCAAACATCCATCACTGTCACGATTCGATCTTGCGATTAGCCCCTAGTGAAAAGATTTATACTAGTAGAAACAATACAAACACGTAGCCAATCAGTTCAAATCTATACGCACCAGGTATGTACAACCGTAAAGTGACGTGGCGGTATTTATAGGTGTGCTCTGATGGAAGCCACGATTCTATAAGGATAACCGCACATTGCTAAACAGCTCAGATACCTTCAGTGAGACCGATGGGCAACACAGGCGCAGTGCTCATCTCATTTGCTTCCAACACCACTCCACGCGCAGTCAAATACTGGAATTATATCAAGAGGTTGGTTGCGTACCTGCGGTAGCAAATGCCATTGCACTGGATATAAACAGAACATAAGAGCATTGCTGTCTCAGTCCAAATATCACCATCAGGAGTGAAATGAAGGGATGCGCACAGGTCGATTCAAACGACACGGAAAGACGAAGCAGGAGAAGGGCGAGGTTGCTGTGGCACCGTGGGTTCAGACGTGTGTCGTTTCTGCGTTGGCAAGGCACGACGGAAGTGACGTACGACGGCGATCAGAAGGTCTTTGCCGCTACTTCTAATAGCCAAAATAAAGCACATTCAGGTTTTACAAAGATATATATTATTGTACGTACCTCACACTATTCTTTAACTTAGTCGGCAGAGGGGTTCAGACATGTTCCCGATCGCAGCACTAAATTTGAGATGCTTCCTTGGTAGAATTCGTCGGAATGACTGAGAATCACCGTCGCACCGCTGTCTTGGCTTCATCGTTGCACGTTAATCGCTTTTCTGCCAGGAACTTCTTCAGCAGATGGAAAACGTGGAATTCACTATTCCCGAGGTCCGGACTGTTTAGTGGTTGATACAGACTCTCCCAATGAAATGACAAGAGCTTGCCGGCGGTTCTGATTGTACATGCGTCCTCGCATTGGCATGGTCCATAACCGCGTTGTGGACATCAAGAATCCCTCGACGTTTTCACCTGATGGCGGCCAGCGAACGTGAAAATTCGGAATAGGCATGTTCATTGATGGTTACAACCTTGTAGCGTGAAATCTACTAGAAGTCGCCCTCTGTGATCCCAGAAGACACTGTGGTGAAGTGCCAATAGACGCCTCGACAACAATGAATTGGCGTCGAAAAGATGGAAGCGTGTACATCGCGGAAACAAGGATGACACCGCGCTGCACGCGTAATTGTCGCGCACCCTAATAATGGATTAAGACTACACCCACGAATAAGTAAAAGCTGCAAAAGTACGTGCAGTGAATGGGAAAGTAACGCGTGGCTCAAGCAGCCTACAGAAGGCGAAGATACTATGTCGACAGGGAGACGGAGCTGAGAAGCAGAGAAAGGAATATGCGATGGCTAGGGTCGGACATCAACTTTCGGGAGGCCAAGAGCTGTCGGAGGTACCTGGTCGAGCGCCAATACAAGAGAGGACCTCTAGACTATACCTCTTATGCTCACATCGCCCAACAGACGAACAAGTGTCTGCGAGACCTAACCTGTCGTTTCCGCTCGTACAATTCATCGAGCGACGCACTACACCAGCAGTAGGATGGACACATTCGATCGCCAACAAACGAGGGGACTTCATAACAGTAGGGCTTCCGCTGCCGCAAACCAGGCGATGAACGATTCTGCGAGAGCTCACCTGCCGAGTCCACTCGTGCCGTTCATCGAGCGACGTAGCACCAGCTAAACTGTAAGTGCACAGTGACAGTCACTTTGAACGCTTTGTAGGGATACTTGGTCTCGCTTGTCGCATGCCCTGTGGCTTTGCCCTTGCATTTTGTATGTGTGCATATATCTTTGCATGTGGTGGTGATTGCCGTTCCTTCCTTGCTGCCTTCACAGGCGTCTCTGAGTCACGCAATTAAACCTGCTCTCCAGACACAGTCCTAAGAATGGCGTCTGCGCCAGGAATTTGTCTCGGATTCATTAAGGAGGTTGGAGCAGGGCAATCATAGATTGTAGCTTAGGGCTGCGCGGAAGGCGTAAATAGAAATCATTGCACTCATTGAGGGCGGTGAGAAACATGGCTTGAAAGGAACGGTGTTTAAAGAACGTGAAGCAGGTGAAGCTGAGAGCGTTCGACTTCAGTTAGAAAGCGAGGCTTTTGACCGAAAGCTGCGCATTGAAGAGCCTCGTATGCAGAGGGGATTGAGTAATGCGGGTGTCGAGTCTGAGACTACAGATAAAGCTAGAAACAGTCATTTTCAATGAGAAGTTTTGCCGCAACAGAGCGCAACTACAGGGTTCACAAAGCTGTGAGCCCTGTCAGGATTTGACCATGCTTTCAGTGCCACATAGCTGAAAAATGAACACAGTAGCAATTTTGTTACTTATCTTGAAGACAAGCTTAGAGATGCACAGGACAACCAGCGTTCAGGTGGGTTTTCTTCTCATGGAGTGTTGCATCCTTGTGAGTAGCACAATTATAAGGATTTGGAAGTTCAAATTACTACAGAAGTGGTTTCATGCCATCACTTTACTGACTATGCCGACAAATGATCTGTTGATATTACAGAGGCCGGCATGAAGTCGCACGAGGGAATGTACTTTGTTAAACGAACAAGTACAGAGCGCCAAATTATTGTCACGAGCTCTCGTAACAAAGAATGAAGCACTATTCTCACCACCACCAAAAGCACCTCTCTCGTGAAAGCCATCGCTCGACAGGAACTTGAAAACTTTGGCCTACATTCCGTCTGTGCTGTCACCAAACCCTGAGCCAATGAAAGCCCTACTGCTATTTTCGCTCCACCACGACGCTTCTCTCCGCGCTATCGCAACCCGACTCAGTGGACAACCGCGGACGACCAGCCGACATGTTTCACCTGTCGCCGCATTGGTCATGTCGCGAGATACTGTCACAACTCGTTGTCCTCAAAACCTCGCACGCCGACCAACCTGACCCATTTTAATGGAACTGCCCGCAATGTTTCGCACACCGCCGAGCCTAACCGCACCGACAACTCTCCTAGGAACACGTGGTACAGTCGCTCACCATCGCCGTGCGGACACGAGTCTCGTTCACAGCAAACACGTCGCCCATCTTCCCGCCCGCCGCAGCCGCGTCGCCTTTCGTCCCTTATGGTTTCTAGCCGCACCCTTTCGGAAAACTAAGAAATACAGCCCTCGGAGATGGTGCTGCATTGCCCACAACTGCAGCAAATCCTTTGTCTGTGGCCACAAAGAGAGTTGTAATTGACGTTTGAATAGACGGCATACCGGTACAAGCACTCGTCGACACTGGAGCCCAGGTATTTCTGATTACTACAAGCCTACGTAGACGTTTAAAGAAGTCCCTAATCCCAGCAGCTGCATGAGCGCTTCATGTGGCCGACGGCAGCGTGCAGGTTGTTCCCGCAATGTGCACTGCGCCTATAAGTACAGCCGGCCACCCTGCTTCTGTTGTCTTTACTGTGATCGACAACTGCCGTCACAACATTATCCTTAGATTAGACTTTTTATCCCATCATTCCGCTCTTATCGACTGCACAACCGGCACAACCGGCCGATGCTCCGAGCACCGATCCACCGCACTTATAATCGCTTCGATATATAGGTCTCTCACTTGGGGCAGTCGCTTACGTCGCTTTGATCGCACAGCCACAGATTCCTGATAGTGATTATGTCCTTCGCCCTGTCCTGGGCGTGCTTTTGAACCAGAACGTTGCTCTTCCGCATACGCTAATGACGATTCCTAATAGCAACGCTGTTCTTCTGCTTCTGAATTTCAGCCTGTGCCCTCAAGTGCTTCCAGCCAGCATGCTCTTGGCCAGCGTACCTAGTGGTTCCGAATTTGACATTGAAAGTCTGAATGCCGAGAGCGGTTTCTTAGCGCCAATTTCAGCTTACAGCTCTGCTTCTATAACGGATTACTTGTCGAAGATTATTGGACCTGACCTCACCTCTGCACAGGCCACGGACGTACGTCTTCTCCTGAAATCGTACCTTGGCTTCTTTGATTTCGGCGACAAGCCTTTAAGAAAAACATCTGTTGTTCACCACCGTATCAACATTGGAGACACGAATCCTATTCGTCGGCATCCCCGTCGTGTAACGCACGCTGAACGCCGAGTCATCCAATCAAAAGTGTACAAAATATTCTGCAATAGGGTCATCGAACCATCAGCCAGCCTTCGCCTGTCGTCCTTGTGAAAAAGATGGTACCTGGCGTTTCTGCGTTGATTATCGCCATTTAAACAAGATCATCCGAAAAGACGTCTACCCACTACCACGCGTCGATGACGCCTTGGACTACTTGCACGGAGCTAAATACTCGTCCATCGATCCTCGATCCGACTACTGACACATTTCAGTTGATGAAATGGACCGCGAAAAGACCGCCTCCATCATGCCGGATGTCTTATATCAGTTCAAAGTCATGCCCTTTGCATAAGCAATGGTACTACGGCATTTGAGCGTATGATGGGTTAGCGTATGATGCTCATTTGAGCGTATGATGGGACGTTGCTCGGCCTTTGACAGATCCTCTACAGAAGAACACGCCGTTCCCATGGGGTCCCGAGCAAGCTCACGCGTTCGCCGCTCTAATGGGGTTTCTGACAACCCCGCACCTCCACCAACATGTTACGGGTATGTTGCGAGTATAAGACTCTATTTACAATGTATATACAAGGAGAGTCAATCAGGTAGAAAATGGCTGACGAGTAACAACACGCAGCAGATAGTGTCTCGCGATCTTCTTCCTCTTTCTCTTCTTTCCCCCTTGCGTAACAATGCCATTGCTATTGCATGAGAATGCAATGCGCTGAGAGCGATTGGTCTTGGAAGAGGCAAATAACTCTAGACGAACTGGTTAAGTGCATTCCTTGGACTTCTCATCGGGCCATCCTCAGAAGATGCCAAAAAGGTGGAACTACAATATATGGTACGAGGACTTGGCATGTTGAACGAAAACTGAACATTTTGTGGGAGAAGTTCAGAGTGCACCCACGCGTCAAAAAATCCAGGAACCGCTTCACCACATGGCTTGAGCGATGAACTGCTGTTAGTTGGAATGAGGTTCACACATTATGATTATGTAAACTTGTTCGCAAAAAGAAACCTCCGAAAGTCCCACATCCGTGATGGCAGACATCTGGTGTTCCATTGAAGCATGGAAGCGCAATTGAGTTGCTGCCGGAATGGCCGCAGTGGTTGTTGATGGCAAGCCATCTTTTTACGCTAGTCCAGCAAGTGCTGGTTAAAGCGAATCCAGAACTGGCCGTGCGCATTTAGTGAATGGCATTTGCATGTTATTGAGGAATGTGGGGACCTCAGCGACCTGAGAATACCAACGACCTCTGTTTCTTGCGCCGCATCATTACCTGCAACAAAATTTCTTCCTCACCATATTCTTCATGATGGGTAGCAAATATGAAATCAATCATGGCTTGTTAGCATTTATGTAAGCGACCGTTAAGCAGTACCTCAGTCGAGGACGTGTGAACCTGGTGGTTGTTGCTACGATGTAAATCCCCGCATGCCGCCTCCGAGCCGAGGTGCTCCGGGTTCAAGGTCACGAACTACTTCCGACGACCAGGTAATGGCGCCACGTTTACAGTGAAGCTGTTGGACTCAAGTTTTTCAGAAATTCTCGTCGCATCGTGCTCACTTCAAAACGGTACGGCTACCTAGCGGCCACGGCCACCAAGACATTCCTCATACGGAACCTGAAAAATGGCTTTGTGTTTAAGGTTCAACCTAATAGAATGATGTTTTCTCGTAAATTTGGATTACAACCGGAATCTATCACACCAGCAGTTTGTGTCTAAGACGTACCGAATTTTCTGACGCAGTTTACTTTTGAAAAAAAGAGATCTATTATTGCGCTTACGCTTGGCACGGGGACCGATAGAGTGAGGATGTATGCGGCGTTTCTGCACACGTGTGTGTGCACGTGACATCTGCAAAGAACGTAAGCGCTGTGCACGTTGCATCTGACGCACAGCGTGTGTTGCGGCCGTAATCGTCATTATGGCAAACAGTGTCCAAAAACAGTACCACGCCTAGGCGCGACCGTCACTGAGGCACATCTCAAACGGCAGATGGAAGAGGGGGCTTATGGCCTGACGCCATTCGACAGAGCGCACCTGCACATGGCGGCGCTTGGACCATCGTCAATCGGCGCAAGCCAGTGGTAGATGGGGGCAGCCTTTTCATGAAGTACCCTCGCAACGGATTTCTGCGTCGTTGCGGTCGCGCTATATTTAGGCCACGTATACGTAGGTCTGCCGCAGAGCAACGTGAGCACGAATAACGGCAGATGGAAAAAAGGGCAGTACGGCCAGCAGCAGCGTGTTACCAGACTCGAGGAACTTTGCGCACAAGGGACCGAATGTCTAACGGCGTCTAACTTCCATTGGGGTCCTGCTACGAGTGCAACGCCGGTGGTGTTTGTCTAACGTCGGCCACAGCTTCGCTATACATCCACTTTTGCCGGGTGAAATGGAGGCCGATATTTTTTTTCAGTGCCGGTATACGAAAGGCCTTTTCTACGAGGTTTTCTTTGCAGTGCAACTCGTAATTATAACGTAATTTTTGCGCGGATGCTCTTCTATAGCTTAACTACCTAAACAAAGCTTTTCATTTGTCGGAAATATTATTACATTGGGCGTATAGGGAAATGTTGCAAACGTTTTCCCGCGACGAAAGCCGTCAGTAATAGTCGCATATGAACTCCAGCGTGCCAATGGTCATTATCAGGTAACTGACAGCAACAGAACCTGCGTGATGGCCTTTAATTTATATTGAAATATACGTTGCATGTTGTCTGAAAGTAATAAATGTTGCAGAAAAGCTTTCTTTTGTAATGGTGGAACGCTGGTATTCTATTATCAGCATTGTGGGAGTTTCCTAAAAGGACCCAGCGGCCCTTCGGGTTGCTGCAGCGTAGCTGTAGCGTATTGGTTGAGCCGTTATTTTAATTGGAAATTGTAGCCTTGAGCCACCATACAGGCGAGTGGTTTGATTTGCTTCCTCACGGTCGCCAACGGGAAGCTGAACTGCTATCTATGATGTATCGTTTACAGATGCTTTTCGCGCACAAACGCTTTGCGCCGGAAAGCGTGCTGTCTAGCTTCCTCGCTGCTTTGATGGCATGATCATTCATGATCATCCACCGTACGTTTTTTTTAAGTCACTTCGAGAATGCATACACCAAACCGAAATCGATCGAGCTTATAGTAAGCTTTGCTGAGGGCTTTTCCTTGGAAGGTGATCGGCCGTAGGCACGTCGTCAGGTGGACTGGCCTTCGCAACAAATGTGTCAATTTTGCAAGACCTGACAAAGCTTGATTCATTGCGGCTCCAAAATTATGCAGTGTTCAGAAAGAACAGTACCACCATAAGTGACATGCTGTCGTGTAAGAGACAAGTAATAAGCTAAAGCATTGACAACTAAACAGAAGCATCGGTGCCAAGGCGACATTATGAAGACACATTTTAAAACGAAACTTAGACGAATGATGGTATATGGCAATGCTCATCTGGGGACCAGTCCTATTCAGGGATGGGTGTAAAGGCCAGGTGTCTGTCGCGGCGTTAATATCGGCGTTACGAGAGAAAGAGAATGCTCTCTCACCTGAATTCCTCCTGCACAAAAGTGAAAATTATGTCGTCTGTTGAAGCATGATAGCGCACATAGACGTTATCGAAAAATCCTGATACTACTCAAGATGGCAATAATGTTTTTTTGTTTAAGAGCCTCATTTTAGTATTGTAAGCCTCGATGATGTTTTCTTTCAGGCATAGGGTCTCAAAATGGAGATGTTTGGAAAATGAATAAGACATTTTGCATGACTATGCTGCACGACCTCGGTTTTGCAAAGACCCAGATGGAGGACCATATGATGGTAAGAAAATAGAAATACAAAATAATTATATTAGCTTGTATTAGGGAAACCTTCGCAATTATATTTTCTAATGATTGTGTGAACAATGAGCACGTAGTTTTGAAAGGTCTAAAAGCTAACTGGCTTTATGTGTTGATTGTTGTTATAACAGATTTATTGGATCAATTCCTGTGAACTAACGTTCTGACAGCAGTGTGCGAATGCTGAGGCTTGGTTCACTGTCCTACTTAATGAAATATTTAATTAACTTATCACGCCCACTTCGCATACTTTTTAAATAACGCTCATTTGCAAGGTCGTTCTGGCAAGAATATTTCATATATTTGGTCTTATTCCTTCACTTCAAGCGCCAGTGGCTCCTGCTACATTTCTTTACAGTTGCTGCATTCCTATCGCGTAATAGATTGCACATTTCAGGCGCAGTTTATCGCCCTAACTACAACATTCTAGCCTACGTTAGGCTTTTTCCCATTCAGTAATTGATTTATTTGTTCGTAAAAGTCTCAGCACAGTTTTTAACGAGAAGCGTTCATCAATGGTATGATCTAGCTACATGTCAGTACTTAAAGACAGTTTTCATGCTCATACAAGTAGTCCTTAGTACGTGGTCGATTCCCATTTAAGACGGCCATAGTCTCATTTCTACCACACGGCACCGAATTCACGACAAATACCTGTTTGACACAACTAGTCCTTGCTGAGTACTTTCAGCACCTAATAGGGAATATAAATTGTTTTTTTTCCTTTATATTGCTACACGCGTGTGGCATTTGATTGTCTGAACGAGGCACAGAGGCGCCATCACTCGAGAAAAGTGACGGAAAGGAAGAATGAACTGGGCTCGCGCGGTGAACTAACTGGTCAGCGCTGCGTCTGCTTTTGTGAATATAACCTGTAAAAAGTTGCTCGTCTTAGTGACTCCTGCTTCGGGTAACATTGTGGTGGAGGTGGAACGTTCCCCGTCTTCCCCACGGGCCTCCGAAGCGGCCGTGCCGTCGTCTTCTCAGCCATGGCTTCCGATGGAGCCATCCTGTCGCCACCTACACCTGCGGCGCCAACCACAACTGCGTGATCTTGGGACATTATCCGCCCAAAAGGGCGTTGACGTCGATGACTGGCTCAGCATGTAAGAGCGTGTTAGCCAGAGTTACCACTGGGACCCAACCATCACGCTTGCGAATGTGATTTTTTATCTGGACGGGAAACAGCGTGTCTGGTTCCACACCCATGAGGTCGAGCTCAACAGCTGGGACATATTCAAAGAGAGGCTTCGCGACATATTTGGCAACCCGTCAGGTCGCCAACAGGCTGCGCGAAAAGAGATTCCCACCCATGTCCAGTCGTCGACCGAATCGTGTCTCTTACATACAGGAAGTGGTCGCGCTTTACCGGTAAGTTGACGAGCACATGACCGAGGTTGACAAGGTGGGCCATATCCTAAAAGGCGTCGTGGATGACGCCTTAAATTTGCTGGTCTATAACGACGTTTCTATCATCGACGCCATCGTCAAAGAATGCCGTAGCTTCGAGGTAGCCAAAAGCCGCCGCGTCGTCCCACTGTTTCCCGGCTCCCAAACACACCTGCCATGTCCTCTTGTTCAGCTCTTACTGCCACACGACCATTTCAAGAGAACGTCACACGCATCGTTCGCCGTGAGGTTGTAGCTGAGAGTCCGTCCCCCTTCATCAAAGACCTCTTGACGGTACCTTCGACCAAGTGGTCCCCACTATTTCCGGTATTAAAGCAGTTCAGTGGCAATAAATTGCAAACCTTGGCATTCCTACCGCCTGCGCTGACTCCCAACCTGATTCGGCACCTATCCCTATGTTCACAACCTGCTATGACACACGCAATCCGGCTGAAAATCGAACCCCAGACTACAAACCGATGTGCTCGCGCTGCCACCGAGCTGGTCCTGCAGCCCGCCACTGCCGCTCCATCTGTATGCCGCCGTGCTGGAGCTCATTCCCTGCTCCTCGCCCATAGGCCGACGCTCGCCATCATTTACCTCGCCGTCTGTACCCTACTTCTGATAGCCCTGACAGCCGCTCCTCCGTGCGATCGCCGTCGCTTCAACGCCGTCTCTCCCCGTTACCATAACCTCGCCGCTCTTCCTCGCAAAACCGACAGACGGAAAACTAGGCCATGCAGCTCTTGGAGGTAGTGCTGCATCACGTTCGTCCTGCCCAAATCCTCCGTTGACGCTCCTCGCCATCAGCAACCTAATTGAAGTAAACGTAGATGGCGTTCCGTTGACGCGATTAATTGATACTGGAGCGCAAGTGTTCATAATGAGCGCTAACCTATGTCGTCAACGTTAAAAGTTCTTACGCCTCCATCACTCGAGCCGTACGCTTTGCCAATGGCGCCACTGTTGCCATCAGTGTTATGTACACTGCTCGCATAGGAATTGCTGACCACCATGTTCCAGTTCTCTTCAACGTGCTGACCAGTTGCCCTGATAACCTAATCTTCGGGCTCGACTTTCTGACGACGAATTCTGCCCTGATCGACTGTTCCACCGGTACGCTGTCCCTCGAGCTTCTTCTTTCAGACGTTCGCCCCGAACAATCGAACACCCTCTTCACTTCAGCGTTTGTTCGTTTACCTCCAAAAGCCGAAACGTTGGTCAAATCGGCCTCAACGGCAACCGCGCCTGATGGCGACTATGTCGTCGCACCTATTCGTGATTCGCTCCTGGCGCGCGACATCTCTGTGCCACACTACGTCGTAGACCTTGCCACTAATCAGATGTATCTCCCCGTTATCAATTTTTGCTTCACGAACAAGTGTTACCTGAAGGCATAGCCGTCGCCACACTCCGGTTAGTGAAAGAAGACCACGTGACTGCTTTTGCAGCCGACGCGTCTCCAGATCTCCCTGATTATCCGCAGGATGCCTTAACCTCGACGGCCCATCACGTCTTGTGGTCGCTTCGGACTTCGCACCTGACCAAGCAGCCGCCCCATATCACCTTTTGCTTTCCTACTGCGACATATTTGACACTGACAATCGACCACTTGGTCAGACGTCCCTTGTTAAGCATCAGATAAACACTGGTGATGCTGGTCCCATTCACCGCCGGCCGTATCGCGTGTCCACAGCAGATTGGCAAGTTATTCAGCAGAAAGTAAACAAGATGCTCGCCGGAGACATTGTTGAGCCCTCGTCGAGTCCTTGGGCGTCGCCGGTCATGCTCGTCATAAAGAAAGATGGCACGTGGCGTTTCTGCGTTGATTACCGCCAACTAAAACGAATCACTAAATAGGACGTTTACCCTTTACCACGAATCGATGACGATCTTGACTGTCTTTATGGTGCCAAATACTTTTCCTCCATCGACCTTCGATCTGGTTATTGGCAGATTTTCATCGATGAGCAGGGCCAAGGAAAGACCGCTTTCGTTACTACAGATGGCCTCTACCAATTCAAGGTTATGCCATTCAGTTTATGCAATGCCCCACTGCGTTCGAACGGATTATGGACTCTCTGCTTCAAGGTTTCAAATGATCAACTTGCCTTTGTTACCTCGACGACGTCCTTATGTTTTCTCCTACATTTTAGACGCATCTTGAGCGCGTCGCAGCTATCCTTGATGTCTTCCGGAAGGCTGGGCTTTAATTAAATTAATCGAAGTGCCCCTTCGGGCGTCGACAGATTACCGTGCTAGGCCATCTCATTATTGCTTCTGGCGTACAACCTTACCAGGAGAAGGTTCGCGCAGCAACGGCTTTTCCTGTACCTCATTCTGTCAAAGAAGTCCGGAGTTTCGTGGGGCCGTGTTCTTATTTCCGACGCTTCGTGAAAGATTTCGCAGCAATCGCTCGTCCACTAACTGAACCTCTGAAGAAAGGCATGCCTTATACGTGGGGTGTCCTCGTCAGACTTCCGAATTTTCACGCCTTTTCACGATTCTCACCAATCCACCGGTCTTGCGCCACTTTGACCCGTCCGCACCCGACAGAGGTCCGAACCGATGCCAGTGGTCATAGGATCGGCGCTGTGTTATCGCAACGCTAACACAGATACGACCGCGTTACATCCTACGATAGTCGGCTCCTGGCAACTGATGAGCACAACTATTCATTCACCGGGCGCGAATGTCTCGCTCTCGTCCGGGCTGTTTCAAAGAATCACAGACCATCATGCGCTCTGTTGGCCTTCGTCGCTCAAGGATCCTACTGGCCGGCTGGGTCTTTGGGCCCTCCAACTACAAGAATATCCCTACACAGTGACTTACAAGTCGGGACGCTAACATCAGAACGCAGATTGCCTCTCTCGCTACCCAGTCGAAGACGCGACGTCTACGTCTGATTCTGACACCGACGCCTGTGTTCTCCCTGTTTTTGCACTGCTCCATGTCGCGGACGAGCAGCGCCGTGACCCGTCCTTGCGTTACATCATTGACCGCCTGGAATCGTCACTTGCCGACAGTTCTTTTCGCTTATTCACGCTCCAAGATGGCGTAATTTAGCAACACAACGTTCACCCCGACGGCCCTACATTACTCCTTGTGATCCTTAAACACATTCGAACGGCTGTACTCCACGAACTTCACGACCTCTCCACCGCCGGTCACCTCGGTGTGACACGTACCTACGACGGTACCACCGACACTTGTTTTGGCCAGGCCTAGCTCGCTCCGTTCGAAAATACGTAGCTGCGTGTGAGAAATGCCAGCGATTCAAGGCACCAGTGACGCTCCCTGCTGGATACCTTCAACCACTCGACATTCTCGAGGAACCATTCTTTCGGGTTGGTTTGGTTTGCCCTTTCTCTCTTTCTGCCTCTGCGAACAGGTGGATCATGGTGACCACGGATTACACCACGCGCTACGCCATCACCCGATGGCTTCCTGCAAGCTATGCCACAGATATCGCCGTTTTTCTTCTACGCGACATGATTTTTTTACATTGAGCTCCGCGACAACTTTTCACAGATCGTGGCCAGACATTCCTCTCAAAAGGGATCGGGGACATCTTGGAGTCCTGTGCCACGAGCCACAAGCTATCCACATCATACCATCCGCAAACAAGTGTCCTCACGCAGCGTCTCAATCGCACTCTCACAGGCATGCTCGCGAAATATCTCTTCAGGCCACACTGACTGGGACCTCGCTCTACCCTTTGTCACATTTGCGTATAATTCGCTGCGCCACGACACAGCCGGTTATTCCCCATTTTTCCTTCTTTTCGGCCGAGAACCAGTCCTTCCCTTCGACACAGCCATCTCTGTTCACGTGGCACCAACCAGTGAAGATGCACTTGACCCATCGCGCGCTGTGCCCACGCAAAGGAAATTGCCCGCGACAACGAGTCGTGCACTTCCCGCCTGGTTCTTTGGTGCTTCTATGGTCTCCGTCGCGTCAGGTTCGCCTGTAAGAACAACTTCTGTCTCGTTACACAGGCCCATACCGACTGCTTCGTGCCGCCACTACCGTCACCTACGAGATCGCCCCTGATGCCCCATCTGCTTCCCAGTCCATAGATATCGGGCACGTCACATGACTGAAGCAGTATCACTCTCCCAGTCATGACATTTAGACGCTCCAGGACGTCGCTTCTGCCGCCAGAGGATTATGCTACAAGCGTGTGGCGTTTGATTGTTTGAACGAGGCGCGTGGGCACCATTACTCGACAAAAACGAAAAACGAACGAACTGGGCTCGCGCGGTGAATCCAGCCGGTCAGCGCTGCAACCACTTCTGTAAATATAACCTGTAAATAGTTGCTCGCCTTACTGACTCGTCCTTCGCGTAACAATAATATTCCGCAATTACACCAAGTCTAAATATAGCAATAAAATGTTCATCTTAGAATTTCACAGGTTCTAAGTTGTGATTCATTAGAAAAACTATATATTACTTTTGCATACGTATGTAATAAAATTTAGTGCTGTCTCCACTTTTTACGGCAGGTAGAACAAGGTTACGCGTGCGGACACAAATTCATGTCTTTTTCTTGATTAATTTATACATGCCTTCTTCTTCTCCATTAAATAAAGTATCTGGTCAATACAGAGCTGCAATACAGAGTTGCAACGCTAGTCACCATCTTCAGTACCTAGCGAAAGTACCCCTTCAATGGCATCACTCTAACTGGACGAGCAAACGAGGATAAATGAAAACAAAAAGATAATACCACAGGATAGGCCTTCAGTTCCAAGCATTCTTTTTCTCACAACGGCAGTAAATGCAGTTAAAAGAGAAGCATCAGCAATCTTATATAATCATACGAGCGGAACCAGGCGCTCCATAACACAAAGATATTTCATGCTATTTCTACTATATGTTGATTGTATGGTAATTATATGTTCGATTAATGAACCCTGCAAGATTTATCAAAGATTCTTCCGGCTATCACTGCTTCTGCTGTCTGTCGCTCGACGTGTCAAAAATGACCAAAACTCAGTATCTGATATGACGGGAACGCAGTGACTATACGGGATTAGACCGATCAAATGAAAAAAAATTCTTCTCCCACACCTTGCTGCCATTAGCCCTTCGCTATTGGTACAATGTTCTCCAGCTGTACCTTCATCGCATTCTTTCACGTGGCGTCACCAAACCCTGAAAACTCACTACGGAAAACAGAAGTGTAGGCATTAAAGATGTATTATCATGAGTAATAAAACTGAACTTTTTCTTAATAATCGAAGAATGCTCCATTCTGGAATAAATACGAGACATGTGCCTACCGATCTCTCTGGCACTGACTGGTCGAAGTAGCTTGGGAGAGGAGATAATAGCACTGTACAATGGGTATCCAGGCTGGGGAAACTCAGAGAAGGACACCAAACAATTTCAATGCGTCAGAACTTAGTATGAACCCATGGCTACCTGTTCAGCAGCAAAGACGTAGAAGCCTTCTGTAAAGAAAGGTCAGCAGGGCATACAGTGGCTCACATGTCAATTCGGCGGATAGCACCAGTTGAGTAGCTTAAGTTGTGTTTGACGCCGCAGTTCGCGGACGTGAATGTGGCGCCCAACGCGCGATGGCGAAGCTCTCGCAGGATGAAGCGCTGAAAAAGGCGGGTAACGCTAGGAGGGTTTGCTCGATACTTATGAATGATTTTCGACCCTCTGGAAAGTAGCAGCAGTGCTTGGCGGCAACGTAGGCAAGCCAGAAACTCTCGCTAGGAAATTCGGAAGCAGCGTTCTGGCTCTCATTTCTGTCACAAAACATGAGTATTCAAATGCCTATGAGCAGTTGGTGGAGGACGCTCCCTACAACGACCTTTAAAGCAGCAGTTTCTGTTGGGTGACCTAAAAGAACCCAAATGAAAAATAACGGCCTGATTAGCTGGTTCTGCAGCAAACTTAAGATAGAAAGAAAATGGTGTAGGCAATACCGACCAAGGCGGTGAAATTACTGCACTGCCACTAATTAAATGCCACACTAAATAATGCCACTAAATAGCGAGATTTTCATACTTCTTGCAACGGTTGAAATTTTCTTAAGGTGTGCGATTCCGCTGCAACAAGTAGCATTCACGACATGCCTTGGTCTCCATGTTTGTTTCCTTATAACCCACATCTTCCAAATTGCATACAAAAGTCCCAATACCTTCTACTGATGAAATACTGCTTCGTAAAATACGATTTGTGAACACGTGTCATAATGTATATTATCCTTCTGGCGTAAATGAAGGAATGATCATTGTCCTTTTTTACTTTTCTTCGCCGTACAATGCCTTCCACTGGCTTTTTATGGAAGTTTAATCGTGAAGACGATTTATATGTTTAGGTATAGCTTACTTTATGCGCACCTTTCTGGTGATGAAGTCACCCTTTGCAACATCATACGTTTTAATGTAATATACAAATATTAAGGCGTGAGCCTTTAGTGCCTTATGAGTGTCCGGGCGCAATCTGTGGTGGACCTAGGAAAGCAGTGAACACCGGAGAGGGGAGCAAAGAGAGGAGGCGTCATGCCAGTAGCGCTGTGCGAGTGGGCACATGGGAGAGCGCGGACATGCGCGTGGGGGTGCGCGCATATCAGTGACAAACCTTACAGCCACATTGCGGCGATTGCATCTTATGCTCGTGGCCACGGCGGCGTCCGTTCTCACAAAAGTTCAAATAACTACGGAGGCATTGATAGATAGGATTTCGCCTATCGCTGTTTAGTTTAGCAAAGTGTCCATAGGTTTTTGCGGTCTGGTGCCCGTATCGAACTTCAGCAAATATTTCTGTGGCACTACGCTAATGGATTATTGGCAGTATGCACTACATACATACATACACACACGCACACACAGACACTCATATATATATATATATATATATATATATATATATATATATATGTGTGTGTGTGTGTGTGTGTGTGTGGGAAGAACCTAACATCGACGGACTTTACAGCAGCTTCATTGGGTTCTTTATTTTCCTGTAAAGTGTGCAGCCTGCACAAGAACCAACTTACAAAGTTGACTACCCTTACTGAACTGAGAAGGGCTACTATACGTGCAACTAAGCAAAAAGTAAGACTACTAAAAATGCAGTGAAGATACACGCTAAATTTGAGTATTCTATGAATGGCTCAGTTCAGGTAGAGACATTTGACAGCAGACTCATAAGGACAGTTCAGTTCAGGATCACGTTTATTTCCTTAAAAGACCCTTTGCTAGGGATATTACATAAGGGGTGGGTACAGTTGATAATGCAAACATAAACACAGGTATACAGAAAAATTTGTACAAGAAAGCTGCATTTTTGCAAGTGCATAAAAACAGAAAGAATAACGCGTGAAGAAGCAAGTCATTGATTAGCCAACAATGACACATTTTCGAAAAACGATGTCGGGCACGTGCTTGCAATGACGTGTGGGGGAAGCGCATTGCAATCTGATGCTGTGCGAGAAAAAAAGACGAGGAAAAAGTAGTTGCGTGGGAAAGTGGGCGTAAGACTTGTAATGGGTGCCCAGTTGGTAGCGATATGCGTGCGGGTGGTGCGATATATCGCTCGTGAAATAAGAAACTGTAAAAGAACTTATGAAAGAGGCAAAGGCTGGCAGTAGCGCGGCGACGTGCAAGGTGCTGTAGATCAGATTTTGCTCTTAAGGATGATACGCTTACGTCATATGAGTAGGATGAATGGATGTATCTGACGACGCGGTTTTGAGAGGACTCGAGCTCGTTAACTAGATAGACTTGATATGGATTCCAGATGAGTGATGCGTATTCAACTATCGGTCTGATAAGGTATTTGAAAGCTATGAGTTTTACGTTCTGCGGGGCGTCACGCAAGTGTCGTCTCATGAAGCCAAAAGTCCGGTTAGGTGATGAAAGTATGTTGGAAATATGCATACCCCAACTGAGATCACGAGAAAGTGTGACGCCCAAGTACTCAAATGATTCTACGGTTTCTAAGGGATCGTTTACTATTGTAAAAGAAGACAGGAAAGTGTTACGGCGGCGGGTAAAAGATATGTGTTTACATTTGTTGGGATTAAAAGTCATCAGCCAATCTTCACTCCAAGACTCCACGTTGTTAAGACTTTGTTGTAAGGTGTTTTCGTCAGTAGCATTAGAAACTTGATGGTAAATCATGCAGTCATGGGCAAAAATTTGTATCTTACAATATACGTGTTGGGGTAAATCATTATGATAAATTAAAAATAGAAGAGGACCGAGAACTAATCCCTGAGGGACTCTATAAGTTACAGGGAGAAGAGTGGATGATTTGTCATGTACGGAAATGAATTGGTAGCGATCAGTAAGGAATGCTTCGAGCAATTTGAGTACGTCACTGTGTAAGTTCAAGGAAGAAAGCTTTAGTAGTAAGTGGCGATGAGATACTTTGTCAAAGGCATTTTCATAGTCCAGAAAAATAGCGTCAGTTTGTTAGTTAGAATCAAGGTTTACATGTAAGTCGTGCAGAAACAGAGCTAGTTGCGTTTCGGTAGAGAAACTCTTACGGAAACCATTCTGTGCCGAATGAAAACAGTTAGATTTAATGTTACTGTCACGTTGAAGTGATGGTCAAAAACAAAATAGCAAGACTGTGAATGACGAAACTAAGGTTTTATTGGGCGTTCCTATCCCCGCAAACACAAGTTACACGCAAAGCGCAACGATAGCAGCGAACACAGCCAGCAATCGTCTAAAATTGATCTGGGAGTAAAGCACGTCGGCTTTTATTCATGAGTCATCGAAGGATGAAAGTAATAGCTGGTGTCCGTGGTTCTTCGAGAGCGCACTACACAATTCGCGTCTCGCATACAATCAAATTACATACAGGATGTGCAGCGACAACACACAACGAATAGAGCCATCGATAACATTCGATAAACTTCCGAGACATGCAGGCGCGTCCTGAGCTAAGCTATAAGTTCCAACACTTGTTAGCCGGAGAACAGCAGTCACCGGAGAAAGATGAAGAAGCACATGTGTCAATATGACGCAGTGCTAGAGAACAGCCGTGTACGGAGAGAGGAAAAGCGCAGTTCATGGGCCTAAACGAAAACTGCGTTTTGTTTCAAATGGCGTATCATGATATCCATTACATTCCGTAAAAGTATCACAAGACAAGCATCATCAGACTTCAGCATTCCCAGATTTGGCGCTCCTTTACTGGGACAGGAGTCGGTTTCTACAGCGTACACTCACTTTATTGTGAAAACAAATTCTTTCACAATACACTCGGCATTTTCTTTGTTACCTAATGCATCACCTGCTTGGAAAATAAAATTACACGCCCAGACACCACGCTATATAGTGCCCATGGCAGACAAAATCGCGCACAAGTTAACAAGCGGTAACTTAGCGCTCCAGTACAGTTGTCAGCGTGTTCGGCTCTGCACTGCACATCACGAATCCGCCAGGCGTTAAATACGACGCTGAAGTGACTCGCGCAAGCGTCGACACGGGACACTAAAAAGGACCAGGACAAGCTTGTCCTTGTCGCCTTTTTAGTGTCCCGCGTCTGCTCTTGCGCTAGACACTTTAGCTTTGAATACTAACTGGCCCAGTCTAACACCCTGCTCAAATACCACGTGGGAACTGATGCTTTATTGTCCTATTTTGTGGGTGTGAATTGAGCGTCAACGTTTGATCAGATAATGATGGTATGGGCGGTGGCGCAAGACAAAGTCATACGCATGGGCACAGTAAGCCTTCGATTCAACTACTGTCGCACTAAAACAGAATTCAACATTTCCCGTTCGTTCACAGCGGACCTCACTGTGCCTCTGCTTTTTTTTACACATGCGCCGTTCCAGTGCGTTACGCCACCTATTTTCCAGCCCCCCCCGCCCCCCCCCCTCGCCCCTTTCCAATGCCAAATAACCTACTTCACTCAACTGATACGACACGACGTCTCTGCCGTTTTAACATGCTCTGCATCTCTGTTTTGAGAGACACTTGGCAGGCAATTCCTGGCTGGCGCAGCCACATACCGAATTATCTCTGCCCACCAATAAATAGATTATATGTTAAATTGATTGTAAATTTTCACTGTCCTGCAAGGATTACGAGTCAAGCTGTTATTTTTAGTTTTTTGTCATTCAATACAGCAAAACCCCGTGAAAGAGCACTAGGCATTTCGTGCCATAGTAGGAGTTTAAATGCGCTCAGCTATTCTTGCTGCAAAGGTTGCTGCGCCAGGTCTTTCAAAAAGGTTTTGCCCGAAAACTTTTCGTAAGTAATGCCGTGAATCGTTATGCATGGCGCACTGTTGCATCGACATGTAAAAAAGGCCATGACTCGCCGAAAGGGGAAATAAGACGACGACGTCAACATCAACAACAACTCGTGGCTTCGGTGCAACGTGCCAGAGAGATAAATTCGCAATAACATCACTGTTAATAATATTCCAAATTTAAATGAATTCTTTGACACGACCATTTATTTTTTGAGGTGTTAACGTTAATAATAGTAATAACAGGTACTTTTACTTCTATCTGTTTGTGCAATGTGGATTACTACACTATTACACCATCTTAAATTATTTATTATAGATTTCTTTTTTTCATCAGATTGCACTTTTTCTCCGTTTATTAGATTACCAACTGGTTCCAGGCTTACCCTCTCCCTTCTACAGAGCGTTATTGTCATGAGTTAAATGAATCATCATGATAAGCTATTCTTGAGGCCATAGCAACAAACACTTCGCATGCCACTCTTGAGATCGTCACCGTGACAGAAATAAACGCCCTCAGCACTCGTAATGTTTACTAGATTGAGGGCTCCAGCAAAGGGAAGCAGTATCTCACGAAAGAAGAGTTGACAATTTAACCCCAGAAAAATTTGTGAAGGTTGCTGTAACGTGAAACTCGCTCTCTACTACGCGCCATTGTGAAAGTGACAATAACACGATTCACATGTTTGTGCGAAAGCCAAAAAAATGCACCCTTGAAGTTATCCGACAATAACAACAGTTAGCATTATCCGGAAATATTCGTGCGTTCATACACATCAAATGTGACATTGCGGAACAAGTAAACGCTACCTTCAGGAATATTTTAAGTCCTGGTTGGGTCACAAGCACTTCTCTGTTTCGGCACCTTAGCTGTAAAGTCAACGTGTCCATCTTCCTTGGCAGATGCGCTTCCGCCGCCTGGCCAAGGACTTGGGAGAAACCCTTGGTGAATCATTGTCAGTACGTCGCCTCGTCATGAAATGCGCAGTTGGCAATGTTGCGCATTTTTTCTTCCCGTCGGGACTACCTGACGAGGACGCTGTGCAAGAACGGCTCATCGAACACCTCGAGATTTTTGGCGCCAAAATGCTGACAGCCCCACTCTTCGAGTCTACGCCGCAGTGGCTACGAAACCTGCTTAAGCGCGTCCCTTTTACCAGGGTAGGGAAAGCATGCCAACTAGTGGATAGTTACGCATCGTTTATAAGGTAAGTCCACTGAGCGATATTTCTTTAAAAACTTCAGAGTTTTTACGTTGAGTTAAATGGCGCATGTCAGACTGCACGCAAGTAACCAGTAAAATTGGCGTGGAGACCCGCAGCTTCTTTTCTGTTGCATATAGGAGCCTGTATTATTATATATTCATTAATGTGATCTCAAACACCCGTATCTGTACAAAATGTAGGCTTTATTCTTCTGCAGTGTTGAGTGTTTTATGTGCAGTAGCTAGTTTTGACGGCGCAGTGAAGCTTTCGCTCAGAGCGAATTGGAGAAAAAAACGGGACAGGGAAAAAGTCAGGGAAAACATTAAGAAATATATGAATGAAGAGAGGGGCACATCACTTAAGTCTTGCCTTCAATATTTCTCTTTTTTTTACCAGTGAGTGCAATGCTATCAGTGCCGTATCAATAATCATAACAGTCAGTGGTGCTAACTTATAATTCTATTTATTATTTAACAGTTAAGAAATACATCCGCTTATTATTAGATAGGCGAGCCTTCGTTCCTCTCATGACCATGCCGTTATTATTATTGACATATTCACGAAATCCTTCATTTTCTCATATTTTCGTGACAAATCAGGCAGAGACATCTTCACAGTTGTTTAGAACCGTTCAGAGGCAGTCAGCGGGTGGTGTCGCCGACGTTTGCTGTGGGCCCCCGATTTCTAGATTCGCGGTTACCCAAAGTCGATGCTTGGCTTTTCTTGTGACTACCTTTGCTGCTCTAAGCTTAGTGTACCTTCAGTGACGTTTTGACATCTCATTATGGGCCGCCAACACCTTGCAGAAAAGGTGACGGTGCGGCTCCTGTAAGTTGCGCAGTCCTCTGGCAACAAATACGCTCTCGATGGAAGACGCTGAAGGCAGGAACAGTGGAGTAGTTAAGTGAACAAAACAAGCATTCCGTATACGCATTTGGGGCGACAAATGTGCTCAAAAAGACTTTACTGGAACAAGTTTAGCCGTATAAGGTACGACTGAAAGCTTTTACGGGAATACACCTCATGTTCGATTTAAATTGTCATTATATACATAAAAGCAATTTTCACCTCCTTGCAGAAAGAACAACTATCATAATATTGCATTTCTGAACCGAACTATGTTAAGCTTGAAGCTTCAGTTGCTGAGTTCGATGCGAACAGGGAAAATAGAAGCCCATATGTCTGCACATGTACAGAATTAGGGAGAATTACGCAGCTGAATATGTATATCTGCTTCATTATTAAATGGTGAGATTTTACAGTTTGTTGCCGAAACTCATAATTTGAAGAACGCCAGACCGCACTTATGTAGGGGCAGTATACTGATGCATATAAGTACACGCTTAGTCGAAATTCGGCTGCAAAGCTCAGCAAAGACTGCTCTCCCGGTGAAAACAAAAGAAGCTAATACACCGCTACACCAAAAACTATTTCTTTCTATATCAGAGCTGATGTCTTAACAGATAAATTTTCTGGAATGTAAATTTAGCTGGCACGCATGGGGAACGTCCGTGGAAGCAGAATATCCGGCAGATACATGACCAGCCTAGAACGGGCAGGCATTGGTAGATGTTGCTAATACAGCACGAGCCACGGTGGTTGCTAATTTCAGATTCGCAAGCGTTCGTATGTGTGACTTCCGTTTCAATATATTGCCATTGTTGAAGGAAGAGCAGAAAGTTAAATTTTTTTTGGAGAACTTATCAGCGCGTAAGTTAGTCTCTGCTCACGTGTTCTCTCGTCCAAACTTAGTGTGGCCTGTCATGTAAAATTTATTAGGCTCCTAGGTTCTAAGAAATCCGCACAATGAAACAAGGTAAATGCTTTCAAAAGTTATACGTTACAAAAACAATGTAAAAGTCGCTTTTTAAAGTATGACGTCTTTTTTACCTTGCTCCTAACTGTTTTGCTTATCCAATGTTCTTGCCACTCAAGCTATGGATTAATTTGCATTGTACTGCGATTTTTCACCGTTCTCGTTAGTTTATCTAGAAAGATTATTGATTAGCCGAGGAAAGGAAGTGGTTGTGAAGCTGACGCGTGCACGAGAGTAAATATTGCATGGAATTTTTTTTAAACTTGCAAAACTGTATTATATTTATTTGTAGAACCTACGAGCATGAAGTCGTTTCTAACAATCCCTTACACGCACTTGCCTGAGAAGGTTGCTTGGCCCACATGCATCTTCTAGTACCTTCTCAAAAATATTATTGGCTAGTCATGAGAAAATAGAAGCTAATTGAACCAGAGTGAAGCGCATCCGAGAGGCTGAACCTTACGTTGGCTTAGCCAACCATTGCACCACAGCCACAGCGTATTTTCGTCTCTCAGTCCCATCATGACTTTTTTATTTTGAATCAAGGGAACAGATTGAAAGATACAAACCACCGTCGACGGAGAACACCAGGCGAGATTTCATTGCTCAGTACACCCAGAAGATTGAAGAGGCCAAATGCGAGCCAAATCCAACGTTTCAATGTGAGTTGCGAAGCTTTAGCACTGCTTTGTATGCCATACTTCGAATTAATTCGCCTTCACTGTTGCTACCATTTGTTCGTATCCAACTTTTCTGGACACGAGGGTTTAGTTCGCGTGAGTGCCACCACGTGGAATACTGACCTTGTACTTCTCAAACTTCCCGCGTTGACGCGGTGATGACGTCAAGAAAAAAAAAAGAAAATAATTATATTCTATCCTTGCAAATTGAACTTCCCCACAATGAGTGTCCCGCCAACGCTATTAGTGTTATGCATAAAGCGTAGCCGCTCGTCGCTTGGAAATGACTTACCCTTAGAGCGTTTAGTCGCGAAGAGCGATGATTGATTCTGGGCTTTTGGTATGGTTCTTTGTGCGCTTTCTTTTCTCTGTTCCTTCTTTGTTTCTTTTTCATGCTACGGAGTAAACAGGCTAGGGTAACCGTCAGAAGCACTCCGTGGCAGCCTTTCTGCAGTCAGCACACATTCTTTATGTCCCAACTTCGCCCAGCGCTTACGAGAGACTCCGTCGTGGATGGCTTTTCCTGTTGACCTATCAATTTCGTTAAGGCGCCCCCAATTATTTCCTTAGCTACTTTGCTATCCGCGCTCATGGACTACCACAGCAGCTGAAAATCTAGGTGCGCTTAAGTAATAGGATAAATACATGTATATGTCAGTTTGGCACCTTTAGGCAAAAGGCACGACACAAGCATTGTGCAATCTGTCTCTGTGCCGTCGTCCGTTACTGTGCTCTGTTCGAAGCTGCTCGCAATATTACGTCACATTTACTGGCCATCGGGCCAGGTACACCTTTGAGTAAGGCATATATAGTACTTGCAGTTGGTTTCCAAGGTAGTCTTCTGCCACGGTTATCGAGGTGTGCAAAGGAAGACCGCTATTTAAAATTATTGTGCAGTAATATATGCGGGAGTTGTCTGTTCTACACATTGTCTACCGTGTAGCCATTCCACCTTTATAGTGTAGCCGTGATGTAGACTAGCAGGTACCCAACGCCATGAAGGCTACCCACCATACTCAAAGACCTCGCCTACAGCTCCTGACACTTACTTACTTGAGTTGCGCGACTGCCAACGACATCGATAAAGAATGTTGCATAATAAATTATGGGGCTTTACGTACTAAAAACCACGATTTCGTTATGAAGCACGATGTAGTGGGATATTCTGCAATAATTTGGACCACTTGGGGTTCTTTAACATGCGCCTAACCCTAAGTACACTGGTGTTTTCGCATTTCACACCCATTGAAATACGGCAGCCGTGGCTGGGATTCGATCCCGCGACCTCGTCATCAGCAGCAGAACCCAATAGAAACTAAGCAACTACTGAGGGTAAAGAATGCTAGAAGTTCGAGGAAGGTGATAGACGGCACGTCAGACGATTTGTTCCCATCATCATTTCCCGAGAATCGGTACCAGCCGTAGAAGAATGACACCGCAGAGTGCACTGTACTTAATCTGATGCAGTCAGCATCTAATATTTCAGACCCGATTCACCCTGTAACGACCGATGGCCAGGCACCTCGCTTATACGTGCAATCACCTGACATCTGCCTGGCGCTGGCGTCGGCCATAGCACCTACGTACTAGACATTTCTTCAACACTTGCCGACATCCTCGCCTTATTTCGTACCATAGTGTTTCAACTGAAGTGCTTCAACAGCCAATTTATTTGCACCAAAATTTCGCCACCCTGTCAACTTTATGTTTTTTGTATTTTTGAGGTCATCATTTAATTTTAAGCTAATGCTATCCTGAGATTTTCAGCCGTTTCACCTTTCCCGAAATTCCCGCATTTTGTCGGCCTCTGTTCATATTTTGGGGAAATTTTAATAGACGTTGAAACCATAGCACGGCCCCTGCCCACGGTGCTCAAAAAGTCATTTTATTATCCTGAGGTATTCTCCAAGCTCCTGCCTTCTCGCCGTTCATCAACCTCCTGATTTCCCTGTCACCTGTATCCCATTTTGACGGCTGCGATCTCACGGAATTTGACAATGGTGTAAGACCATGGGATTGAAGCCGTGTAAATCAATTCTACTGGGGACGCGGCCGCCGCTTTTGCTCACAATGAATGAAAATATTGCATTAATGAGCGCCATTCTCAACCATATCAATTCATATTCACAAAAATTGTGCGGATCCCACGCACGATGCGAATAGATGTAAGCGAAGCTTTCTACGTTATGTGTTTTTATTGACGTCAATTAGTGCTAATACTGACTGCAAATGTATTATTTCTTCAGCGTATAGTGCAATACCAGAGTAGTGAGTTGAGGGCAAATGTTACTTTGCGTACACCACTGCTCTTTGTCTGCGTAGTACACAACATACAGCGAGCCGTGTTGGCATAACGCGTTGTTCTGCGCCACTGTTTGCAACCGATGAGAGGGTTGAGCATTGCCATTGCTTCACATGGCACATCGCGTCGTGGAAGACGTACTGGCAGAATTATACTGCTCTACATGTCAAACACTATCGCATTATGAGGCACGCCACAGTGGCGCACATCGGATTAACTTTGATACCCTTGTGCTCGTTAACGTGCTCCGAAATAATATTGCAGGACCGTTTTTGCATTTCGCTCCTGTCAAAACCCAGCTCCCGCGGCAGGGATCGAACCCGCGACCTCGAGCAATACTGTAGCCATTAAGCTACCGCGGTGGGCACCGAAGTGTTGATTTGACGTGCGACCACCTTCAGCAGTGGCACCTATATATACCCTAGGGTAATTAATTGCGGCTGTGTGTTTGCCCGCCCTGCCTCAGTTGTCTACTTGCCAAGTTTTGCCTGACGTTTATTCTTTAGAAATAACGGAAACGTATAGTACCGTGCTTTCAGTTTGCCCGCAGCCGCTGTTGTTTCTAAAGTAGTAGACTTTCGTTATATTCTCCTTTTGTCTTTTCCGCGTCCCGTCCTGCTCCCCTGTATCAGAACTCCCAGCGAAGACTGGCAAGCGTGTTATTCACTCGTTTCGCGAATACCGCTATTCTACCCATACTCCGCCTCTCCTCCCTGCCCCCTCTCTACCATTGTATGTACCTTTATTCAGGAATTGTATTTAGGGTAAGGGTAAGCGCTACAGTTTCTGCAATACTCACTCGTGCTCGACACAACACAAACGCGCAACAACCTTAATGAAGCATCTGTGACACGCCAGTTGACATGCTCTCGATATACATTTCCGCTGGTCACCGAGAAAGGAGTGTGGTCCTGTCTTTTGTGACAACATCACTCTACAGCCTCGCTCAACGCCACCGCTCGTTATTCATCACTTTTTTGTCGACGTTTGGTATCTCTCGTTGCTGAATGGAGACCTTAATTCACACGTAGGAATCTCCGGAAATGAAGTGGCTGTTCGACTGGCTTCAGCTTGCGCTCATGACAGCTGTGTGCGCCCTGAAATTTTGTGCGAGCTTGATGAAGCTCGTCTGCTGAACTTCGCCACCTACTTTAGCAGCATCGAGAACAGCGCGTCGCAAACGGAACTTTCCCTCACCGCATTCGCTGTCGAGGCTTCCCTCGTCACGCTAGAGCGCAACTACTGATGCTGACGGTTGGCTGCGCGGACGAGGGCGAACGTTTATCTAAACAAGGACGTGTCGCCAGTCCATCGTGTACGGCGTGCGGCTGCTGCGAGACACTTCAACACCTGGTATTTGAATGTCCCCTTTTCAGTGCGCAACGCATGTCGCTAGTGAGAGACTGTCATCTCCTTGGCGTGCAGTGTACGACACACAATCACTGTCTGTACCCCTGTGGTTGTGAGTCTCAACGTAATCATGGGCCCAATAACGTGAATCTATTCTAATCTGTTTTTATTTAATCTTCCGACGTTAAAATTATGTAACCGCCGACGCAAGTATCGGGCGGTGACCCACAGCGTTGCCTGAACAGCCCAGTCAAACGCTCTCCTCGTTTATAAGGGGTCACTTTCGTGTGCTTTAGAAACGAATATTAGTGCCTGCATTGAGCGGTTTTTCTTATTCGATTAGCTGACAAGAGGCGAGTTCATGCTCAAGTGGGGAGCGTTTCGATCGGATTGAGTTAGCGGAATCAAAATAGATAACTACATGAAGAGGGAGGTACCGGCGTCTGCATTTGGTACGCTTTCGCTTACTTAGCTTGCGATGGCTTGTCTAAAATCGCAGCGGCGTGCAACGGACAGTTAAGAATGCCGCCAAAACGGATCCTCAGCCGTGAAGGGTTGGCAGAGCGACGTTGTATACGTGCCGAAAGGGTTCGATAACGTTATGCGGCCATGCAAAAAGCTTTTATATACGCAAATAAACTCATGCTCTCCGGCAGGTGCGAGTACCCAGTGCCCGATTGATCGGCGGGACACGTCTTCTATCCGTTTCGGAACGGGGCAGTCTCCAGCTACCATGATTTTGGCTTCTAGCGCGAAGTGAAAAAAAAGTCCAGCTTTGTTCGGAATAATAATGCATCTTTAACGCGTACAAGTCACGTTGAGGCAATTAGTTCTCGCGGTTTTGTGACATCGAGTGACAGACAGGTGAAGTGGGTGCAGCGTAATACCTTTGGACCAATAGTAGAGAGTTAATGGCGAAAAGGCGTCCAATCAACTGTGCTCTGTTGCTCTGTTAAAACTATGCTCTGCTAAAACGATGCTGTGTTCATTGTTATTCTGTGTCTTGTATTCAAATAAAAATTCCATTCGCCTGTGTGTATTTGCAGGTATAATCCGACTGCCATTTCATGGTTGATTGCTTCCTCGTGAAGCTCGGATGTTCATAGGCCGAATAATTATTTAAAATTATTACTTTGAAGAATCGTTCACCTAAATACTACTTATGACTTCAAATTCCACCAACTGCACATGTTCCGTGCAAAACTACAGTACATTTTTGCTTTTCCTAGCGCAACTAGCTGGGTGAAAATAAAGAAAATTGCAAAAATTAAAGTTAGTGCAACTGTTCGTTCATTGAAAAGCTCGCATTGCAGCAGTGTGCTTCGCCGTTATTGGACTGGCGTTGTCAGTGACAATCTATCCGAGTACAAACCGCGCAGACGGAGGCCTGTCGGCAGTCGCGCTGCCAGAGCCTCATCCAGAAATCGAACACATAGGCAATACACGCACTAATTAGTGGAGCTTCGCAGTTCTTTTCTTTTCATGTGTTCGAAGCCAGCAGAGGTTATGTATCACGCCTTGCTTGAACTGATGCGTCTTTCTACGATGAATTGCGAGAAACACGTGAATTCACTGGCGCCGAGAGTAGTTTAGGAGCACTCGCCCGAAGAATAGCCGTATGCAGGTCAACAACTGGCTCACGCCAAGACTAATACGACATTCTCTGCACTAGCTCTCAGTCTTCTTCACAGGACAACCAATCTGCCTCGGCGCCACTGTGAAATATTTCCGTTGCCGAAGCGCTCCAGAGGATTGTACCCATCCCAGAAACGAAGCCCTTCAAAATGCGTAGCACCGTTAACCCCCCCAAAAAAAGAAACTACGGAGGCATCCAACGTCCGTCAAAAAAAGCCGATGAGACAACCGACACATCACAAGGCACCCATGTTTAAGCACTAACTTCAATTGAGGAGCGATTCAAAGTAGCGGCGGGGCTACTTTGAGACTCTAGATTGAAGCGCTCGAGCTTTTCTTCATTGAAGGCGCGTTTCAAGGGGAGGGCGATTTATGAAAGGAAAAACCGCCCTGACGGAGCATTTTGAGTTGAGAGGCGAGTCGAGGTGGGCTTGTGAACACGGGGTTTAGTTTCTTTGTTATCTTGTTGTCGTTTCTTTGTTATTCTGTGTGGTGGCATTGTCGCTTTCGTGCTTGTAGCATCAGGACGGCGATTCATTAAGAGGTAGGTAATCGACTTGTATACTTGTTTATCTTTATCGAATGTCCGCGTTTAACCGTATAACAAATATTATCGTACCGCGCAGGGCGCGCCTGCATGTCTCGGAAGTTTCTCGAATGTTATCGATGGTTATATCCGCTCTGGTTTGTCCTTAACCTTGCGTAATCTCATTTCAAATGTGCCGATGCGAATTACGTAGTTCTTTCTGGAAGGCACACAGGCACCAACGATTGCTCTGGAACCTTCGATAACTCATGTAAAAAAGCCGATGTGCTAGAGCCCCGGATAAATTTTCGATGATGGCGACTGTGTTCGCCGCTATCGTAGTTCTTTGAGCCTAGCCTCTTTTTAAGGGCACAGGTTCGTTCAATGAAGCGCTAGTTTCGTCATTCGCAGTTTTACTGCTTCTTCGCCGTTACTACTACGTGGGTATAATCGTGTTTTAGCTGAAATCTGTATGCACAGCTTTTGTAGCTCTTTCTTATGCTCAAGCAATGTTAGGCAATCTACTGAAATACATTCTTCAAGAAATTACTTACCATTTGGCCTCTAATCACTTTTTGACGATGTTCACACCTCAATTACACAAGACCCTTTGGATAAAAGTATGTTAGATAGGTCACTGATTGTACGAACAATACAGCTTGTCGCATGGAAAAGTTTATCTGAGTGGATTTGGTTTAGGTTGAGAAAAGCATTTGAATTTGACAACCTAGGGCACGGGTGTTTACTACCGAACGGTGTCTTCCCTGCAAAACACATGCTGTCCACAAGTAAATCCTTACCGCATATTTTAACTCCTTTTCCTTAAAAAATGGCACATGCTTCTTTATGGATGGTAAAGGGCACTATTGTATCCGTTTACTCTGTCTGAATGTTGATACGCCCGCAATTACGTCTTACTGTATTTACGAGATAAAAGTAAACTATGTCTGCTTCGAACTCGTCCTGAGGAATGGATTGTTAGTAAATACGAGATCTTGCGAACATGCTAATGTTGTTATGTAAGTACTACAGATCAGCCGATGAGCTATGCAGGAACCTGAATTATCGACACTCTGTGCCAACGTGGGTCAGGAGCGAAATATCGTCAAAAAGCATTCACCGTAAGTTTTCCCTACATCAAAAAGAACAGTCCCTGTAAGGCAAGTAAGCCGTGGCTTACTTCGGAATGCTTGAAAGCTATCATAGATAAAAATGCACTGTTTCAAAGCTTCCTTAGGAAACAAACGCCTCCAATTTACAGGCATTTAAAAAACATCGGAATAAACAAATAGCCTTTTGCGCAGACAAAAAGAACGATACTTTTAGAACTTGTTTAATCGTGAAGTATCTAGAAAACCGAAACCTGTCAGTAAAATGCTAAGTTCTTTCTTGGAAGGTTATTCTAAAGAAAACACTGGTCCCACTGAAATGAAATTAAATAAGAATACTTTCACTGGCTCTAAGCTAGCTGACCTTTCTAACATTTACTTTGCCTCTGTCGCAAGCAGAGTTAATAAAAAATTGGAAGACGCTTAAGCTTCGCCCTCAAGAGTGGAACGCGATAGCGTTATCGCACCCCGTTCGCACCGCCCACTCATTCGCTCGGCATGCTCTTGACGAGACGAAGGGGAGGAGCGGGCGAGCGGCGCGCTACCTGTCGGGGCAGCGCCGCACATTGCGAGGAGGGGGTCTTCTGTGTTTGCCGCAAGATGACGCTGCGTGTGCGCCAAGCGCAGAAGAAATGTAGCGGAAACGTAATTCGCTACTCGTTTAACTGCGACTTCTGTAATTTACATGCTCACAATTACCGATATACACCGCAGTATAACATTGTACGGCACGTTTCTAAGACAACACCACATTCACTAGAGACGCTTTTGTCCCACTTTGAAATATGGAACTCATGGCTGAGAGATGGCTGAGGGAGAAAGAAGAAGACGGCGTTCCGAACAGTCGCCTTTTTCATGTTCTCCGCTTCAAAGGATTTCGCGGCCCCTGGCCGAGGTGCTGCTCAGGCTTCAGCCAGCAGCAGTGACTACCGTGTTGTGTTACCCCGTCTTCCTACCGGTAAGCTGGTTGTGGACTGCGTTTTCCTGCATGCTGACTTAAGTCGTCGACCGTACAGAGCCCAAGACTTCAGAGACGCCCTTCGGAACGTTATGGACCTGAAGAAAATGAGTTCCATCGGTCAATTTCAGATGTCGCACGTGTGGATGATGACGTCCAAATCAGGGATGACAAAATCAAAGCTAGTCGCATGCGGGGAATTATGCGTAAAAGGCAGATTCTGCGTCGTTATTGATCCTGACCCCACGGAAGTTAAAATGAAGCTTTTGTGGCTTCTTGAGCGTTTGGAAGATGACTACATTCGAGATGTGCTCCAGGCTTACGGGAAAGTCAAGTCTACATCAGCAGAAAGCTGGAGAGTATCGGAGATGGAACAAATGCGTACGCTAAATCATGACGTGGTGTTTACTTTTGCCGATGGAGTCGGCGTGGGAGACATTCCACATCTACTACTTGTTTGTGGAGCGCAGAGCCTCGTATTAATTCCTGGCAGGCCCCACTTTGCCTGCGCTGTAACAAAGTGGGGAACATTCGTCGAGACTGCAGAACCCCACGTTGTGAAACATGCCGACGCTTTGGCCACAAAGCTGAAGAATGTCTCGTAACATACGCCGATAAGTTACGACACAGAAAAAAGCCTCCGGATGAAAGCTTGCAAGAACGCACAATGGATATTACGGAGGTTCTCGACGCGACTGTAGACGTTCCCTCTTCCGCGGAGGCCCGCTGTTAAAGACAATGGCATCGCAGAACTGCCCGTGAATAAAGCAAGTAGCAAAGAGAAAGATGACAAACCTCAGCAACAACCCAAAGGAGCACCCGCTACCACGAAGCCAGTTGCTGCCCTGGAAGCGAATGAGGGGGCCCGAGATGACTCATCAGATGCACCTAAGCATCTCGACACGAGCGCTGAGCCGGCAGAGGACAGACGAAGTAACGCGAATACTTCAGTTCCGAAGCGACGTGCGACTGACAGATCGGAATCAAGCATGGACCGCGAGACGACCAGTACCACAACATCGAAACACTCGGGAAAGTGCCGACGACCACGGTCCAGAAGGCCTGGTGGGGTTCGGAGGGAGGCTCACCGTTGCCTTCTAGGACCGATCACATGGATCATTAGGTCCAAATAGTTGGTAGTCACCATGGCCCTGTCCCAGCAACTTCTTTTCGTAACCTTAAACGTACGAGGCCTTGGGTCTTTGGAGAAACAGGCAGAGCTTCACCGGCTTTTGTCTAGGAAGCGCCTCGATTTCGTCGCCGTGCAGGAGACGAATATAGAGAGTAATGACGAGACAGAAAGGGCTTTGCGACCTTTTCTGTCTGAGTATAATATTTGCGTTTCACACGCTCTTGGTTTATCCACGGGTTGTTTCCTGTTTCTTAAAAAGAGCCTACTTTGTTCAGCATTTAGTTACCATGTCGACACTCAAGATCGATATATATGTTGTGATTTTGTGTTGCAGGGTGTGCCATGGCGAAGAGTCAACGTCTATGCATTTAATGACGCTGCAAAACGAACTCTTTTATTTGATACTGTGTCTAGTCTAATGGACTGTGATCGCTGCATTGTTTTAATGGAAGATTTCAATTGTGTATGTGATCCGCACGATCGAAGCGGCATTAACACTCAGCGGGACAGGAGAGGTGAAGTTTTGTCTAACATAATAGAAAATGCAGGGCTCGTTGATATAGGAGTGCCGGGACAGGGAGCTCGCTCTTGTACAAGAATTCAAGGTCATTCTTACGCCCGCCTTGATCGGATTTATGTTTCTTCATACTCCTCTGTCGAAGACTATCCTGTATTACTATCCCAGTTTCATTCTCTGATGATTGTACGGTTATCGCAAAGAATGGTGAAAAATCTGCAACTTATTTCCGACCACAGAGGGCACTCTGGATGCTTAACGCTGAGCTTCTAAATGATCAGCAATTTATTAATCGCGTGCGCATGGCCCTAACCAATTCTCCTTCCACTGACGTGCCATTATTTGCTCCTTGGGAACTCTTTAAACAAGAGGTTCGTACAGTGGCTATAAAAATTGGCTAGGTGAAATCATTCTATAGAAAGAATGAAGAAAAAATGCTTCTTAAGAGCCTGTGTAGCCTTTATGAGATTCAATGCGCAATGCCAGGCGCTTACATTGTTGACATAGAAAACATTAAATGTGAGTTACAAAAGTATGACGCACTACGTAACAGAGGTGCGCGAATTCGATCTCGAAACAGGCGTGCTCTGCAGTCTGAGCAATCAACACGTCAAGCTTTACTTGGTGAGTGACGTCAGGGTATTTCCAAAGTAATTCCGGAAATATACTCCGAAGGTAGTCTTCTAAAAAATACTAATGACATAATTTCTCAGTTCTAAACTTTCTACACTATGTTGTTTAGTGCCCCTCCGAACGATCACGATGCAATTGTTTTGGAGGGTTTTGTATCTGTTGTAAAACCGTTACACAATGATCACTGTGCAGTCATGAGTGGTAGCCTTACGATGCAAGAAATTGAGGTAGCTATTGATCAGCTGCCTTTGTCGAAAACACCCGCCCCGATGGACTTTCAAGTGAATTTTACAAAGCTTTCAAATCAATTATCAGCCCCATATCATTGGATATTTTTATTACAAGGTTAGAGGTTGACAACCTTCCGCAGCCTTTTTGCAAAGCCCACAGTTTTAATTCCCAAAAGTTCAGATAAAGAGAAACTGCGTTCTCTTGAAGGCTACCGACCAATCACATTGTCAAACGTGGATTACAAAATTTTTGCGAAAGTTCTACCTAATAGATTGCAATTTGCGATGTCAATTCTAATTGGTTCCCATCAGACGTGTGGAATCAGGGGCCGATCAATTCAAACCAACATACATATCGCCCGTACACTTCTTCAATACTGTTATGGTTCCACTGAGCAGCTTGCAATGCTCCAGGTAGACCTTGCTAAAGCTTTTGATCGTGTCAGTCACTCCTATTTATTTTCTCTTCTGGAGCGTGTCAATTTTGGCTCCATTGTGCTTAAAGGCGTTAGGCTTTGCTGCACCTGTTGTACTACTCGTTTAGTTATTAATGGCCAACTCTCCGAACCCATTTCCATTTGCCCATCAGTAAAACAAGGATGCCCGATGTCCCCACTACTCTTCGCCCTTTACCTGGAACCACTATGCGTAAGCGTAATTCAGTCGAGTCACATCCATGGCTTCAATATACTGGGTAATGAAGTAAAAGTCAGCTTATGCAGACGATCTAGCGTTCTTCTGCACGGATAAGCCCAGTGTACAAAAGGTAGTATCGATAATACAAGAATTTGGCAGCGTATCAGGAGCACGAATGAACTCCACAAAAAGTTAAGGCTCATGGTTTGGCTCATGGTGCTATACACCAGAACAGTATGCAGGCGTTAAGTGGACTGATGTCCCGCCAACGTATCTTGGCGTGCCGTTAGACGCATATAAATTAAGCGCACACTATTGGAAAGAACAGGTTTTGCCCTGCAAAGTTACGCCCAGACATTCGTTCCAGAACGACTTTCTATTTTTGGGAAAGCCGAAGCCTGCAACAAGTTCTTGGCAACAAAATTTTTCTATGTATTGCAAGTTATTCATTGTGCTAGGCCATACATCCAACGCGTTCACCCTATCTTTGCAACCTTCGTATGGTCTTCAACTTTTCAACCCATGAGGCGAGACAATATTTTTAGGCCTGTTAGTGAAGGTGGGCTGGGCTTAGTACATCTTTATGTGCGGCAAATAGTGTCTCGTTTCGTCTTTTTTCGCGATACTTCGCATCCTATAATTCGGTCATACATGCAAGTCACACTTGTTAACGGGTTACCTGATTTAGTTGTGTCTTCAAATTTTTCTTCGCGCTTATGCTTGTAGGGGTTCATACAAGAAGTTTACTTGGTGGTTCGTTTCCTGACAGTTCGGTTTTCCACTGAATACCTGTATTCTGTGTGTGTGTGTGAATACTTGTAACTGTCGCCTTTGTGATGTACAAGAGACAATTGAACATTGTTTGATTAGCTGCACCGACGCCATCCTATATTGGGATGTACTCAAACGGACTTAAAGGAAGACTTTGAGAGTAACGCTCATACTGTGCGATACCTGCTGCCAACCTCTGACAATAGTGCACCTTTCGATAAGTTTTTTGTCATTGGAATGCACAGTTTGTGGAAAACGCGAACGATGGACCGCAACGCCGAAACGGTGGTACCTACAAAGGTACATTTTATCCAAATAACCCTACACCTAAAACATGTTTATGAAGGACTCGGTGTACAACAGGACTGGTACCCTATTTTGGTGAGGTGCTTATCCTTGCCACCCTTCTAAAGAGAAACGAACGTTTCTACTCACAGTATGAACGCTGCCTTTTCTGTATGTGACTTTCATTGTGCCTCCATTCTCTGACTATGCTGAACTGGTGAACGTCTGGTTGAATGCTACTATAATAAATACCATGAAGAAAAAAAAGAACTCATGGCTGAGTGGTAGCGTCTCCGTCTCACGTTCCGGAGACCCTGGTTTGATTCCCACGCAGCCCATCTTGCAAATTTTTTATTTATGAATTGCTTTCCGGGATATTTTGCTCGCGGCCAACGCCGCCAGCACAAGTTTTTCTGCGACGCGAACTCCTTAACGCTTTAGCCTTAAGAGGAAGCTTTAGCTCGGGCCCAACTCCGACGCGGCCTATTCAAATACATTTAAAACGCAAACACGTTTTTATGAGATAACCCCTGGACCGATTTTGATGAAATTTGTTGCATTTGAAAGAGAAAGTTAAATTCTAGTGACTGTTGGAAGCGGAATTTCGATTTAGGACCTAAATTTTCTTAAAACTATTTTCAAATATTTGACCGTTTGAAAAATATAGAAGCACGAAGTTTACAAATTCATAGCTCTGCATCAAGAACTGATATCGCGGTTCTGTAAACGGCATCCATTAGATCATTCAAAGCGGACAAATTCAATATGTCATTTTACATCTTACGTGAATTTGTTACATTGGTTACAACGGTTTTGCAATAGTTGTATTTTCCTACGAATAAATTTTTTATATTCATGTGTAACATATCAATTTTGTCCGCTTTAGATGTACTATTAGATTCAATTCACAAAATTGTATTATCATATTTAGTGGTTGAGATATAGAGTTGTAAACTAGATAGTTTCGTTTTTTGAAAATTTACGATTTTTGCCAATTTTTAATAAAAAATTGACGACCTAACTCAAAACTTTGAAACCAGCAATCACTAGATTTTAATTTTGTCTTTTAAATGCAACAAACCTCGTCAAATTTGGTGCAGTGGTTGCCGAGAAAAACGAATTCTCCTTTCACATGTATTTATATAGGAGCACTCGAGCTAAAGCTTCCTCTTAATACGTCCTGCATAGGATCTATGCCTTCGAGAACACGTGACTCTCTGTATTTGTTTCCCGTCACCCAGCCAGAAGTTGTAGCAGTGTTCTCGTTCCTCAGAAATAGCTACTGCCCCGAACCTGATGATCTACAAATTCGACTGGTCAAGTACGTGCTTGACATCATTGCCCAAGCCTTAACACATGTGATCAATCTAATCTTTTCTTCTGGCGATTTTCTGAGACAGCTACAAGTTGCTAAAGTAACCGTTATTTTCAAAGGCGGTAAAAAATCATGTATCAAACTACAGGCCTATTTCGATACTACCCATTTTTTGAACGCTATTTGGACCTTCATTCACATAAGAATTAATAGTTTTTTGAGTCGCAATACCATCATAACGCCGTTTCAGTTTGGTTTCAGAAAAACGCGTTCCACGGAATCCGCGTTACTTCTTCAAAAAGAAATCATATTGAATGGTTTTGAGCGTCAACTTTACATACTTGGAATATTAATCCACAGTTCGAAAGCCTTTCGTCGGGTTAATCATACCACACTTTTAAAAAAGCCAGAGAATTACGGATTCAGTGGGGCATTTTACACACTTATGCAAAGCTACTTGAGTGATCGCCGGCAGCCGGTACAACTTAATAGCTATAATTCAAGCTTTTGATCTCTAAACAGCGGAGTACCGCAGGCAAGCATCCTAGCGCCTCTACTTTATAATGTATATATTAGAGACGTAGTAAGAATATATGAAAATGCCCAATACATAGTTTATGCTGACGATACTAGCTTATTTTTTAGAATCAGATTTATTGGAAATTCAATCCAGAGCAAATAAAGTACTCGTGAAACTGCGCACCTGGAGTTTTAACAAATCGCTAACTATAGATAGGTCGAAAACAAAAGCGATATTATTTAGAGCTAGAAACAAGAAAGTCAACTTTGATTTAGCGCTTCCTCTTGGTACATCAAAAATTGTGGTGGTTCCTGCTGTGAAATATCTTGGCGTACTCTTCAATTAAAACATGTCCTGGCATTCGCAGTCTCATTCTGTTTGTTCCAGCTTTCTCGCTTGGTTGGTATATTATCGCGCACTAGTTTTTGTTTGCCTGAGAAAGTAAAACTGCTGTGTAATTCACTTTTCCTTTCAAAACTATGCTATTGCTATCTTGTCTGGGGAACCACCCCAATTTACAACATTCTTAGCATTCTTAGGCTTTCCAGATTACAGAAAAAGGCTGTCCGTTTGATTGTCAATGCTCCGTTTAACGCACACATAGGGCTTAACTGTAAAAACCTAAAGGAAATACGTGTTGTCGTCATGTGCGATTCCTTACTAATGACATGCTACAAACAAGGCATTAAAGGGAAGCTGAAGAGTCTGTCGAATTCAATAAGATGCTCACATACGGATGCGGGAACCTTATAAACCATGTAGGTAAAATTTGGGTTTTTTTTCAATTAGGAGCGACGTAATCGTCGGTTAAAATTGCGCGGTAGCTCCACCCCCCGTCGAATCCCGCGCGCTGCTGCTGACGCTGACGATGCGAGCGGAGACCGGAAACCGCGGTGTTGTGACGTCAACTCTAGCGTTTTGTTCCTTCGCAGCCTGCGCGACCGTGCCTGACAGTGCTTGTTTCTGCGTGCGTGCCATCTTAATCTGCTTCGATCGACCCTGCATTCCTTTGTTGGTGCGTCTGCGTGTACGTAGAGTGGTAGTCAACGTGCGCAGCATCAACTGAGGTGGTGGGCCGATCATGCCGGCTTTCTGTGCAGCCTACGGTTGCACAAGCACCAGCGGCCGCGACGATGTTGTCTTCCATTGCTTCCCACAAGACAAGAAGCTTTTAACGAAGTGCGAGGCTGCTGGGAAGCGAAAGAATTTCAAGCCCTCAAGAACAACAGTGCTGTGCTCCAACCACTTCCGTGACGACGATTATCACGAGAATTTATCATTAAAACGTGCGTTGGGTTTGCCAGTCAAGTCGGCTCGTCTAAGGCCCGGCGCAGTGCCGTCAGTGTTCGCGTACACAAGGAGCTCGTCACCGCTGTCAAGGCCAGCTTTCAGCTTTTGTCAAGGCCAGTTTGCATGTGCTGGAAAGCCGACGCAATCGTTGCTTCGGCTATGTGCCACGCACTCCTCATCTCACTTTCTTATGGCACGACCTTGCGAAGGTCGACAATGAGCATGAAAGAATGCGAGTACCGCATGACGCCTCCGCCGTAATGACCATGGATTCATTAACGATTGATATTGATGGAACGACAAAGGCCTACAATGACGACGGTAAAATGATAATCGGATTATTAAGCGGAAATGGCGACGATGGCTTGAGTAATATGACATGACGACAGCACTATTTCAAAGGATGCATGATATTGTCTGAGTGACGACGACGCGATGACGATGCCATGACAAAAGTGGCATAATCAAGACTTAATGACGAACAGGGAACGGCGGCGTTGTTTTCACGAAGGTGGTATGATGATGAAGGCACGAAAACAATGGGATGACAATGATGAAGTGATAAAGATGGTGAAAGGACAGCATGAGACCGAGCGCATGACAACGGCATGCCGACAATTGCTTGGCGAGAGTGGCCTGCCGACGTTTCAATGGCGACGATGAAGTGACGACGATGGCATGACAGAAAGAGGACGATGCCATGACGATAAGTGTATAATAACAATTTCGTGAAGATGACTATCACAAAGCATGTATGATGACGACAGCATGGCTACGACGGTATGATGAATGTGGGATGACAAAGCGGGACTGTCGATGATACCATCCACGACGGGATTACGACGACGGTGCACAATGTAGGCATGATAGAGACTGTCTGACCATAACGGCATGACAAGGATGGCGTGATCACGATTGAATGACTACAGGGTGAGAACAATACAACGTCGATGGAACGACGATGGCATGACGACAATTGGATATCGTTACTGAAGTGTTGCCAATGATAAAAGAACAGCGTGGTGGCGAACGCATAATGACGACTGTAACAACGATGGCTTGATGACAACGGCATGACGAGAGTCTAACGACAAAGCTTGACTAATGGCGATGCAACGACCATGACGCCGAACACACACAAAGTGGCTCAAGTTGAAAGACAACTTGGAGAGCGAGGTCGTTGTAGAAGGCGTGAAGACAACAGCATTACGAGAGGCGGCGGTTTTCTCAACTGTAAGCTTTTTAGTGCATGGAGATGGTTTGAAGTGGTCGAGAACCAGGCGTAAGACTTCACAGGTAAGCTGGTTGATGAGTTCATTGCCCTAAAATCACACATGGCTAGTAATCCACACAGCCGCCACCGGCGTTCATAACCGATGCACTATGAGAGAGGCATGTGGGGTGGAACGGGTCCCCTGCAGATGTATGCGACTAGCCTTCCTGAAATCAGCAAATTTGAAAGCAGGTTTAAAAAAATTCGATGGTAGGTGATGCAGCTTTGCTAGCGTACGATAAGTAGTAGGAATCACTTCGCGAATAATTATTGCAGGGCATCAGTTTATATCTAGCGCGTGCAAAATTTCTTTGATATATGACAATTCTGAGGATGACTGATGCAAAATTACGATACGAAGGATGGCCTACTCCTAAACTGTGGACAAGATATTAAACTGCTATCTTGTGCTTGTGGATTCTGTTCGCAAAACAAATTGTGTTTATGGCGCCCCTGCAGTTGCGAAAATACACATTGGCGCCTCATAAACAGTTGGGCTTATCTGCTTAGAATGTTTTGTTAAATAAACCTCGATCATGATTTGGTGTTACATCCAACCACCTAGCCAAATCCACCTGTGAATAAAAAATCTCGGCCTCGAACATTTGGCCTAAGGTTCTAGATTGCTTTTTAGGACAGTTTGTCACTTTCACTTTACCATTTCTTGCACTAGAGGTTGCTTCTTTGCGGCTGTATTGGCGACAGTGTCATTGATGGGCTGACGTCTTTTACCATCAACCTTCCCTCTGTAATACATAGTTGTAGCATGACAATCCGGTGACATACGTCAGGTACGCCCTGCAATGTTGACTTCCTTACTCTTGCACATAAATCATATTAATATATTAGGAGATAACTGTTGGTTTCAGTACAAAAAAGTCTCTGTTACATTGCTCCTTCAGAAACGTTCTCAGCTACAAGACGTGCCAGCAAAATTAATTTCCGAATAACGCTCCTACCGGTAACCTCCACCTTGTGCTGCCTGCAAGCTCCCTGTTTGAGCAAGTTGATCTACTCGGCCCTGTTCCGCAATCCTCCGCGGGTAACCACTGCATAATATCGTGCGACGACTACGATATCCGTTAGTGCGAGACGGCAGCCTTCCCCTCCGTCACTGCTGCCGGGTCTCTCTTTTCTTGCTCCACTCTCCACTCTTGCTCGTCTGGCGTGGGCCACCTCCAGTGATTATCAACAAGCCTGGGCGCCAATTCACCTTTCGCCAAATGCACCAATTCACCTAATACAGTTTAGGCTATTTGAGGATCAGTGAGAAGACAGAAACACACACGACTCGATGTTATTCCCGGCTTCCTCAAGGACATGAATATTGTCTTTAAAGAACACAGTAGCAATACTGTGAAAGACAAAACTATCTTTTATTGGGCGAACCTGTGCCCACAAAGACAGGCTACACATAAAGCGAAATGATAGCGGCGAACACATTCGGCGATTGTAGAAAATCTGATCTGCGGGTCAAGCGCGTCGTCTTTTATACATGCGTCTTCGAACGTTCCAGCGGAATTGCTGGGACCTGCGTGCCTTTCACAAAGTTCTACATTATTCGCCTCGCGAACATATGCGATCAGATCATACAAGGTTCGGTCACAGACAGCGGATGGAACCATCGATAGCATTCCAGAAACTTCTTTTACATGCAGGCGCGTCCTGCGCTGTGCGATAACATTTCTTAGGTGGTGAGAAGTGGTCGCCCGATAAAGAAAAAGAAGTACACGTGTCAATATAAAAGCATCTGCCGAAAATACAGAACACCTTTTTTGTTGACAGTGCGAAGACCAGACAATGAGCAGCCTAGCAAACTCGGGAAATATTCCGCCAGTAAATAGAAAACCTCACGATAGCACGATGCTCCTTTGTCAAGGTTTTCGGAGGACTCATTTGTTGAAGACGAGGCAGGAACGACTTAAGGTCTTCGAAGTAGTCAAACATT
Organism: Dermacentor variabilis; assembly: GCF_050947875.1. Classification (NCBI taxonomy): domain Eukaryota; kingdom Metazoa; phylum Arthropoda; class Arachnida; order Ixodida; family Ixodidae; genus Dermacentor; species Dermacentor variabilis. Next base: position 46,425,841 of record NC_134574.1, read on the forward strand.
GTCATCACGCGCTTCATCTAATACGAAGTATTTTAACATTGAATTGAGGTCCCATGAACTGCAATCCATGCAAATCGTTCTAGACCTTATTACATGACCTACGGATTCAATTACCCCAACACTGATCAAGACATCAACAAAAGCTGAAAAAGTACACGGCTATGGCATGTGGCCCACCTCTGGTCTAATCATGCACAAAAAGCTGGATGACTTGTACATTCAGCACAATTCAAAGAGGTTAACATAAATCGCAACGAAGCGAAACAGGCAAATATTATAGGTTTTCGAGCTACTTAATGAGGACGAGAGAAAGTCTCGGCAAGCTTGGCTATCCGGCGAGCGCTCCTAGTTAGAAGACTGGAACAACGATCACTGGCGGCAAACTTTCCCTGCGATATGGAAGAAAATAAAACATAGAAACAAAGGTGAGGAAGGCGATAACGTCTGAACGCGCGCTCTGCTGCAGAAATCGGGAAGAATTTGCCTCAGACAATTATGCACAAGCTATTATACAAGATTTGATTTCAATCGAATCTGGTACTATATGATCTCCTATTCAATTAGGACACAAAATAATGCTACAATCACATGCTATTTTAGCAAGTGAAGAAGACAATCGCGCTCTCTTATTGTGGAGTGGAGAGGGAGTAGAAACGGCAGTCGTCCTAAATGTTAACATGTGTGTCTCTCCAGAAAGTTTCCAGCATCCAATAGGTATATTCTGTGACTTCCTAGCGGGCGGTTTAGGTATTGAAATTCCGCCGACCCTACTGCTGTAATTGATGCAGACCAGGTAGGTCAGGCGGCCTCATAGCTGAGGCAGCAGGTGTCCGAAGCATCTGTGGATTAGACGGGGACGTTTAATAAGCATGTGCGCATCGTTCCATGATTTAAACAAAATCAGTCATACCTGTCCAGCCAGTTTTCGACATCGTCTCCATAGAGACATAGAGACCAGCGATCGTGTACGGGTCACATTGAAAAACGCTGATGGTCCAAGAGCGAGCCCTGAGTTGCGGACAGATTGTAAGTGTGGAAGGTTCAAAATGTTCTTGGTTTATTGTTGTGGAAGAGTGGGTAGAGTTGTGGCTCGAATAATATTATAGTTAAGATAAACGTAGTAGAAGACGACTGCGATAAAATGCACGTCTACTAATTCATGTATCTCGCTAGTTCAACGCTTTATTCGAGAGGGTCACGCGCTGAAGAATTTGGCGGCAATGATTCTGAGTATATAAAAATACAGAGGGAAGGTGAATGCATTGTCCACAATGTAGGTTTAAAATATATATTTTGAGATATATTTCTTTTGAATGGTCTGCTCTGAGAGCTCGCTGTTCTGTACACCTCCAGTTCAAAGCAATCCAAATGGCATTTCGAAAAACAGGACGCATCGCAAAAAAGAGACAGGGACACGAGAGAGCGACACGCGCACATCGCTGACTTACAACCTCCAGTGAGAGCTGTCTGCGTGTCGCTCTCTCGTGTCCTTGTCTTTCTTTGCACTCTGTGCTTTTTCCAATGAATCAGCAACAATTCCAAACTTCCAGGGTAAGGCATATAGAATGTCGTAACTCATCACACTATTGATGTTAAAGTACCTAGCTTGTGAAGATTCGGTATTTGCTTATAGGCGCTACAAACGCAAAATCTGTACCGAAAATTTTTCACCTAATATGAATACACGAACGAGCCATCCATTTCATTAATGGACTGTGTTTGCCCTACAGACCGCTACCTGGTCGGAAATGTTAAAGACATACTCGTGGCGGGCACGTTGAGCACGACTTCTACCATGTGCTGGCTCTTCGTGAATTTCGCCGTGAACGAGGACACCATTCAGGCTCGTGTGCAGCAAGAAATCGACAAAGTGGTTGGTCAGCACAGGGAGGCAACGTGGGAGGACAGGAAGCGAATGCCTTACACCCAGGCTTGCCTGTGGGAGGTGGGACGGTGGAAAACTGGAACACCCTTAGCAGTGCCCAGAGAGTAAGCGTTCAGTATGCCATACATTAAACGTGTTTTTATAGAATAACCAATAAGCTATCAGTTTCTCAGACAGGAAAAATTTTGCTGCATTGCAGAGACTAGAAAACAATGTGCTATACCACGTCATTGTTATTTAAATTCGGTTTATAATTTTTGCTCAGTGGGGCTACCAAGACCTAGACTTCAAGCTCAGCTGGCGTAAAGCCTTGTGCCAGCGCCAGCTAGATTGGAATTTGCGGCACGAAGGGAAGGTTTACTATATGAATACTTTCATATGAATACTTTCCTAATATATGAATGTTTTCAACAGAACAAAATCACGGTGTAGGACGCGCTATCGCTTATGACAAACAAATCCAACAAAAAGCATGAGAAAGATGCAAAACGAACCCGTGTAATTTTTGCAGGTGCCTAATTGATAGATTTTTGCAATCTTTTTTATAAATTCACTATTACAGTAGATACCTAGAAGCAGAGCTCACCTGTTTGTTGTTCCTCTATGCGTGATACCGGTAATGGAAAGAACGTTCATTTGCGTCTATTGATTCATGCATGGCCGAAGAAGTGCTACAGCTATACGCGCAATTTTGGCGTGGATCTGGTGAGTCTGCAAATAGTACGGCGCTTTCATATTTTCTCCGTGTACTACCCATACATCTTTGTTTCACTTTTCACCAGAGCAAGCGACGACATCGTGGAGGATGACATCTTTATACCCAAGGGCACCGTCATTATTTTCAATATTTGGGCTGCACACAATGACCCCACGTACTGGAATGAGCCCCGCCGGTTTGACCCGGGTAGATTTCTGAAAGAAGAAGGATCAATCCTGCAGGAAAAACCTCGCCATCTCATGACATTTTCAGTCGGTATGTTAACTTGTTCTTTTTACTAGTGGATTAATACGCCGTGAGCGAATATATACTTATTTATTTGCAAAGTATTATTGAATGAGACAATCGATCTGAGCTGAGAGACGTTGATAGCTAGATGAGGATAGCTATAGTGGCTTGTTGTTACGCATATCTTATTTTGTTGTAGCGCGAGCTGAACAAGGACAACAGAAAAGCAGATCTGACACACACAGCGCTTACTTTCAGCCACAGATTTATTTCCCGTTCTCGTCGCTATATATACACCGTATAAAGAACGTGTAACATTTGGGAAGAAATGAACAAAGAAGACAACTGGGAACCATACGTAACCCGTTTTTTTACTCACATATTCACAGACATGTACAAGTCCAGCACGAACAAAGTGAGCTCCTTTGAGGATAATTGAATGGAATTTTTAGTGACGCATGCGTCGCTGAATGTTGATATATGTCTAGCTTCTATCATCAAGCGCGTTATCTCACACCTGCTTCTACTCATGATGGCCGTTTCTCTAATTGTAGGCTTCCATTAGCACCTCTGGCAATGGATGACAAGAAAGCCCTCAGTGGCCAAGTTGTTTACTTTGTTATTGTGTTCTCGTAGCCTGTCATTTATGCATCTGCCTGTGCGACCAATGTAGGTTCATCCACACCCGAGAGGAACGCGGTATACCACACCCACGATGGAACCAATGAATTTGTTTTTATGTTCCTTTTTACATGGGGTACGCGCGATTCATTCAGGCCTTGTGTTCCTACAGAGGCTGAACAACTTATTAGGTGCCAAACATACAACGTTTATGCCACTCGTTCACTCTACAACAAACTTACACCCTTACGTTAACGCTGCGAGCCCTGTACTACCCAGTCACGACAGGTATGCGCGTTATCAGCATAATATAGCATTACCGACAGGAAAGTAGCATGCGCGGTGTTTTCAAGAAAGGAAACGCAACAAACGCAGTTGAGGTTTATTGTTGCGTGGCAGATGTACACCCGAAAGGGTGTACCGTTGTCTAAGAGAGTTCCAGCAATCTTCTTCAATCCATATGAGAACCAGTGTGTGTAGGGGATGACAACAACCTTTCTTTTGTTTATGTCAGTGCTTGTGCCATGCACCTGCTCCGAACTGCATTCCTGTGCCTACTTAAGCAGTCCTTCTTCGACTGACACGAGCACGTGGCTCGGGTAACCAGCGCAGCTAAAACCTGAGGCTTGCCGGGCGAAGCTTTCGTGCATTCGGTGCTGGTATGCATTCTTCAATGATTCGCTGAAGCACATCTTCGCGATTCTCCTCTTTAAAAGCTGTGTATGCACGGAATGAAATGATAAAGTGGCTTACTAGCCCTAGGTACGTAACACCAGCAGATTTTGTTATCGGTGAGCGCAAACTTGACGTCAAGGAATGTAATCCTCCCGTCACATGGCATTTCAAAGGTCACTTCTAGTGGGCTAAGACAGTTACGAATAGCGGTAAAAACGGGAGAATATTGATTACTAAAACAACCAGATGTGGAGTAGATAATAAAAAAAGTCATCAACATATCTAAAAAATTTTACAACCTTAGATGCGTGAAGGTGCTCCGACAGGTCTCTGTCGAGTTTGACTAAAGGCAGATTACTAAGCACTGGTGCGAGGCGAGACTATAAAAACACTCCTTGTTTCTGCATATACAAGGCACCGCTGTTTTCGATAAATGTAGATGAAAAATAAAACCTAAGCAATTCTAAAAAGTTCGCTATGGATGCACGTGGTTCCGCGCTAAACGTAACGACACCATATGTATTGATGCAACTGTCAATACAGGTTGATAATTCTGATTGTGGCGGAGAATAATAAAGGTATTTAACATCGGCGGAGAAGGCCTTTAAACTCTGATTGTCACGAGCTCTTACAAAATTTAAAACCTCCTCGGAACTTTTTGTCAGAAAAGGCCATTTCATGTCTAGCAAGTTTAGTTTTTCTGGTAGTTTTTGGTAGTTTCTTTAGTTTTTCTATCTCGTTTTTACCACTATTCCTGACTCTCTCAATTTACTAGAAGTGACTTTTGAAATGCCACATGACGGGAGGATTAGATTCGTTGACATCAAGTTTGTACTCACCGATAACAAAACCTGCTGCTATTACGAATCTAGGGCAAGTAAGCCACTTTTACCACTTCATTCCGCGAATACAAAGCTTGTGAAGAGCGGGATCGCGCAGATGTGTTTCAGCGAATCACTGAAGAATTCATGCCAGCACGAAATGCACGAAAGCTTTCGGACGGGAAGCCTTACGTTCAAGCTGCGCAGGTTACTCTAGCCACGTGCTTGTGCCAGTCACAGAAGGGCTGCTTAAAAGGCGCAGGAAAGTAGTTCGGATCAGGTGCATGGTACAAGCACTCACACAAACAAAAGAAAGGTTGCTGTCAACCCCTACATACATGGTTTCTGCCATAGTAGACTAAAGATTGCTAGAAGGAGTGGCATCAACGTTGTATTTTTGCGCCTAATAGATTGGTCAGCCTGTGCAGAACACAAAGCCAGACAGAATCGCATGTACCGCATGTGAAAAGTAGCATAAAAAGAAAGTCATTGATTGAATCGCGGGTTTGGTATATCGCATTCCTCTCGGGTGTGCACGATCCTACACTGGTCACACAGGCAGATGCATAAATGTCAGGCTACGAGAACCCAAAACAAAGTAAACAACTTCTCGACTGACGACTTTCTTTCCATCCATTGTCAGAGAAGCAAAAGCAAACCTAGATTTAAAGAAACAGTAATCATGAGTAGAAGCAAGTATGAGATGATGCGCTTGATAATAGAAGCTAGACACGTATCAGCATTCGGTGACGCATGCGTCACTAAACATTCCATCCGATTATCCTCCAAAGAGCTCAATTATCTTTGTTCGCGCGGAACGTGTACATGCCTGAGAATATGTGAGTCAAAAATAGCTTACGTGTGGTTCCCAGTTTATTGCATTGTTCATTTTTACCGAAATTTTACACGGGCTGTATGACATTTTAAGTGTGTATATACAGCGACGAGAACGGAACTTAAATATGTTGTCCAAAGTTAGCGCTGTGTGTGTCAATTGTGCCTTTCTGTTGTCCTTTTTCAGCTTGCCCTGCAACAAAATAAGTAGATAGCTCGCGTAGCAGACTTCCGTAGTTACTCTTGTTGAGAAACGTTGTTACTTTAGGCGACCTTGAACAGCTCGCTCCAGCAATTTGCCCCATTCCTAGACTACTAGCTTTTGTCTGCATATGACATGTTATAGACTAACAAGGATTTCATTAGGCTAGTTGCTGCGCATTCATCGTAGTAGCCTGTGTGTCCTGAATATGTAGACTATTAATGTCCTTATTCAAGCGGTCACCAAAGGGAGCATTGATCTGTAAATGGAGCTGTTCCTGGAAAGGTTATCTGGTTCGTTGAACTTTCAGGGAAATACAATCCCTGTCCTCTGCGACGGCTGTAAATATCCCATTTCCACATAAGGGCGTTAATTGGAGCTAGGATAGAGTGCCTATAATTTACCTCTGGTCTAAGCGAGAAAGCGGAAGGGTAGGATACAAGTATTTGTTATGTCTCAAGTGCAAACACTTATCGAAGATTCAGAAAGAAGAAATATTTGTAAACGTGAATGCTACACAAAGAAAGTGTACAACATGAAATAACCCCGTAATTTAAGTTATAAAGAAGTCCTCTTTGAGAACTGTAATCTTGAATTGGTGAGAAAATGATTCGAAAAATCACATGTATCGTTATTTCTAGACATTGTGGCTTTTCTTGCGTCGCAAGCATCCAACTAACCTTTGCTGTTCAGTGAGACGCTCTGAAGACGGTCAACATAGAAGAAAAGTAGTTGCACCTAAAGGCTAGCGCTGCTACTGAGGACATTAAAAAGCTAAGCTTGGAGCATTGCACAGAAATATTTAAAGAGATTTGCCTATGGGTACGTTGGTCCCATTGTGCGACTCCAATTTAAAAAAAAGATATATGAAGCTCTCAATAGCTGTACATTACAGCGTGTGCCTTATAAATGCACGTTAGTCTACTTCCTATCAGTACTATCTGACCACTTAGACAGCGGTTATTGAACTGCCTGAAATGACAAATATTGTATGGCTCCTTTATTTGCCCAGTCGTCTTTAACAATTCCGGGTGTTTTAACTATCCTTTTTTCCATGAAACGCAATCGTAGAAGCTGTTAGGCCTCAGGATAACACCGCGTATTTTCAAACGGTGGCTGTGATGTTGGCTGGCATATAGCAGTTCGGAAAATCAAGAGTCCGGCTGGAAAACACTCTGTGGAGAGCACGTGATTTATGTTGGCATAGAACTAATCATGATTATCGCGATCTGAGCAGTGAATCGCCATAAATAGAGGTACGCAATCAATTGAGTGAACGTTGTAGTTTGGTTTTGCTTTCGTTATTAGCACCCGCATGCATTCATAAGAGTCGTGTTTATATTGCTTCCCAATAAATTTGCAGAAAGAAGCCAATCACTCATTCTGCGCATATGCTAGTGTGACGCATCTCAGTTGCCTCAAATCATGCCTTACTAGATGTCTCACTGACTAGCTGCTCATCGATAATCAGGGGCAGCGGTCACAGTATGGTCACCTGCGAAGCGCTTCAAAGAATCACTTCATGTAAATGCAAGTTTACGTTCAAGGAAACTAAATCAATTGCTCCTTTTCTCGCAACTGAATATATAGAAAAAATTTATTGATATCTAGAAACATTTGCCTACAATCAGGCCAGGCGTAATATTCCAGGTGTCGCAAGAGCAAAAAAAACTTGTACTTGTTCATGTTGGCTTATATTATAAAGAATTTGAAGTAGCTAGACAAGGTGCTGCCAAATGCGACAGATATTCGCAAATAGCCGTTTAAGTACCGGACATTGTAGCAAGTGCAGGCGACCAAACATCATAGCGACAGTCCTATTAGTCAAGACAACTGGTCAATCGGACATACTTCTACAAGGGACGAGGTCGCAGAACTGATACTGTGCTTTCTACTGTACGGTATCCAGCTGGGCGGGCCGGTACATCTGCATTATAGACAGCGGGCACATCAAACGCGGACAAAGTAGAGAAATGTACCTCGAGTGCCGACTACCAACAGAAATTTTGTTGCCTAAGACAGTCATATTGTCACGGCTATAAAGTTATTTACACGGTGTATATACCGGGCGTATATAAACAGCAGCCGATAATCCCGAGAGGCTGCTGCCGCTTCGTCGCCTTCACCATCAACGACCTTGTCCTCGTTTTCCACCGTAACACGACCCCTGGCAGAAAAAGCACCGTCCCGGTGCTTCGGATGGGGCCACCGGTACGGGTCTAGTAAGATGCAAGCTGAAAGACGTGTACGACGTCAGGTGATGCGGAACCGGCTGGCATGTCGGAGGTCACGGGGATTAACTCGTAACTGACATTGGTCATTTGACGTAGAACAGGGTAAGGGCCTTTGTAGCACGGAAGTTTCTCGGAGAGCCCCACTCGGCGCCAAGGGGACCAAAGTCGCACGAGAGAGCCTGGTGAAAAATATGTGTCAGGATGGCGGTGATTGTACGCGTGCCGTTGAGATTCCTGCGATGCCAAGAGACGAGTACGGGCAAGCTGGTGCGTATGGTCAGCGTGGGCAACGGCGTCGCGGGTATACTCGGTCCTCGAATCCTGTATCAGCGGGAGTGAAGCGTCCAATGGTAATACAGGATCACCACCGAAGAGTAAGTTAAAGGGAGATACCCAGCAGTATCGTGGCCTAATAGGCGAACGTTACAGAAGGGAGAGCCACATCCCAGTCCTTGTGGTCGGGCGACACGTATTTCGATATAATGTCACCAATAGTCCGATTAAGTCGCTCAGTACGGCCGTTGGTCCCGGGATGATAGGAGGAACCCAATCTGTGATTGGTAGAACATGAGCGTAGGATATCGGCGATGACTTGGGAGAGGAAAGTGCGGCCAGGGTCAGTGAGGAGCTCTCGTGGGGCACCATGTACTAAAATGATATCGAGGAGGAGGAAATCTGCGACTTCGGTTGCGCAGCTCCTGGGAAGTGCTCGAGTGATGGCATAGCGCATCGCGAAACCAGTAGCGACAGCAATGCACCTGTTGCCAGAGCTGGACTGGGGGAAAGAGCCAAGGAGATACAACCCATGCGAAGAAAAGGCTTAGGTGGAATGTCGATCGGCTGTAAGTACCCGACAGGATGCGTTGCTGGCTTTTTGCGATGTTGACAGGGCTTGCAAGCAGATACATAGCGCCGTACGGAGCGAGCGAGTACCGGGCAGTAGAAGCGGCGGCGCACGCGGTCGTAAGTGAGAGCAAACCCAAGGTGTCCGGCAGTTGGAGCGTCATGAAGGTCCTGAAGCACGGTTGAGCGAAGGTGTTGCGGAACGACATGGAGTAGGGGAGAACCGTCAGGATGAAAACTGCGTCGGTACAATATCCCGCCATTGAGGATGAATCACCGTAACGGTGGATCAGTAGGAGCAGATTCTATTCGGTCAATGAGGGTCCTCAAAGTAGCGTTAGGCGTTGCTCGTTAGCCATGTCCAAGAGTTAGCAAACGAAGAGAGTCAAGTCAAGTCAAGTCAAGTCAGTTTTATTTACATCATTATGATGTGGGTAGGCTCAGGCAAAAAGCGAACGATTTTCGCTTGAGGAAGCCCGAGCCCCCCTACATGGCGTACAGCAAGGTCAAAAGTTTTAAAATAAAGTACAAAATCCACACACACTACATAACAGAATATAATACAAGAAATTCAGAACAGTCGATATAAACTCTTGGTACATACTCATTAATACACAATGCACAGGTGTTCACAGAGATGAAAATGTCCTTTCCATCACACTTTAACGCAAAGGGAATACAGCGGAACAATTCAGAAAAATTGTTATTAGTGAAATTCAGAACAATGGATATAAACTCGCCGTACATGCTCATTTGTACGCAATGCATAGGTGTTAACAGAGATGCAAATGTCATTCGTGTCAGACTTTAATGCAAAGGGAATACAGCGGCTTACAAAAAACGATTTCTTAGAGTTTGTGTACTAGATGTTTCAAGAGAAAAACGTTCAAATATGAATTTATTTAGTAACCTTGGAACTGCATGACGCATCATCTGTCGACCATGTTCTGTACGGCAAAAGGGAATGGTCCAACGTTCGTGTTTTCGAAACGAGTATGGCGTTGAGTTTGCTTCGAGGGATGACAATGCTATCAAAAAGTTGTCATTGTGAAAAATGGATTTTTTATATCTTACGGCTAAGAAAAATTCGTATAGCTTATGAACGGGTATGATTTTGAATCGCTTAAACAATTCTTCGGTATGTGCGAGGTAGTCAACATTTGCTATGTAACGTACTGCTTTCTTTTGCAGCATGTGTATTTTGTGCAGGTTAGTTTGAGTAGTAGTGCCCCAAACAAGGAAACAGTAGTTAACATATGACATGAATAATGTGTTGTATATTATTAATTTAATCGATACAGGTAGATAGGAGCGAAATTTCGCGAGCATTCCGACGCACTTTGATAAATTGGTTAAAGTGGAGCTAATATGAGGGTCCCAGCTCATGTTCTTGTTAAAGAAAATTCCTAGTGTTTTTACAGTGTCTACTACCTCTATAATAGAATTGTCTATTTTTAGCCTAATGTCTGATGTAACGATGCTCTGCCGGTAATGAAAAAGTACCGCTTTTGTTTTCTTATTATTTATTATCAAGGAATTTGCTGCGCTCCATGATTTCAACTTTTCTAATACGCTGTTTATGCTAGAAATGAGCAATGGAATGTTATTACCCCTAAACAAGAGACTCGTATCGTCTGCATACAGAAGATATTTTGGAAGGTTGCTGATATCTGCTTGCGGAAGCTTCCATGTCGGTGTTGGTGGGCTTGTTTACAGGGTAGCGGGTCAAGCAGTCGGAGTCCTTGTGTAGGCGACCAGACCTATACACCACCGAATAGGAATACTGCTGCCACAGTATTCTCCCTGTGGTATGTTTTAAGGACGAAAGCCAACACGGGGCGCGGTGGTTCGTTACAATAGAAAAAGGCCTGGCATATGAATGGGGCGGAACTTCGCACTGCCCACATAACGGCCAAACATTCGCGCTCGGTAATAGAGTAGTTTCCCTCCGCAGGTGACAAAAGACGGCTAGCGTATGCGATGGCACTTTCATGGCCGTGATGAGCTTGTGACAAGCCGACGCCAATTCCGTGGCCACTGGCATCGGTGCGCACTTCTGTAGGGGCTGAAGTAACGAAGTATCCTTAAATTGGTGGGATGGTGAGCATGGTGGTAAGGCGAGAAAAGGCGGTGGCCTGAGAGGATCCCCATGAAAACAGCACACTTTTCTTCGGGAGATCTGTGAGAGGGCGTGCTATGGTGGCAAAATCATTACCACAGCGGCGGAAGTAAGAGCAATAGCCCACGAAACTTCGGACATCTTTTGCGGACCGTGGAGGAGGGAATTCTTTCAAGGCGCGAATTTTCTCTGCGTCCGGTGGGATGCCAGTCGCACTGACATGGCCAAGAACAGTAATCTCACGGTGGCCGAAGTTACATTCCTTGTAGTGGAGCTGTAGGCCAGCCTTCCGAAAAACAGCAAGTACAGCTGGAATTCGCTCAACGTGTGTGCTGAATGCACGCAAGAACACTATAACATCATCTAAATAGCAAAGACAAGTCGACCACTTGAATTCTTGAATTAATGAGTCCATCATACGCTCAAAGGTAGCCGGAGCGTTGCGTAGCCCAACAGGCATAACTTTGAAGTGGTAAAGACCATCAGGGGTTATAAAGGCGGTCTTTTCACGATCTACATCATCGACAGCGATTTGGGAATGTCCTGACCACAGGTCGATGGACGAAAAATACTGTGCCCCGTATAGGCAGTCGAGGGCGTCATCAATACGAGGCAGTGAGTAGGCGTCCTTCCTCGTCATGCGGCTGAGGGGACGGTAATCGACGCAGAATCTCCATTAGCCGTCCTTCTTTTTGACGAACACGACAGGGGACGCGCAGGGACTTGACGATGACTCAACGTTGACTTTTGCTAGCATCTTGTCTACTACCATTTTGATGACGCCACGCTCCGAAGCTGAGACTCGGTAGAGTCGCTGGTGGTTGGGTGGATTATCGCCTGTATGGATACGATGTTTAAAAATTGACGTCTGGCCTAAGCGTCGGTTGTTCAAGTCAAATATATGCTTGTAGGAAAGCGATATACTGCAGAGCTGTTCAGTCTTCGTAGGAGTGAGAATCGGGGCGATTATTTTCTTAATGTCGTTTTGAGTACATTTGTCATGCCGGAAAGGCTCCCAGGAAGCGTCGACGCCAAAAGTCTTAACGCAACTAACTTACGAAGCAGTGATCGTAGCCAGGGTGATATCTTTAGGCAGAATTCGCTTAGCGAGCCCGAAACTCACCAGAGGGCGATACGTGTGATTGTCCGTGGCCCTCTGGATTGTATGCGGGACAGTAACGTTGTGACTGAGAACGATGGCAGTTTTGGGAGCGGAGATGTAATCACCATCGGGCACTGGCGTAGAAGGCGACATTTCGATGTCTCAACACCTGTGCTGGAACGTGAACAAAATCAGTCGGTCATAGAGGAATTTCGTGTTTTGTCGGAGAAACGTCCAGTAGAGGCAGGTCAAGACACACCGTACTTGAGGAACAGTCGATGAGCGCTGAATGGGCCGAGAGGAAATCTAGGCCTAGTATGAGGTCATGGGGGCACTGGTGAAGCGCAGTGAAAAGGACGACAGTATGGCGACAGGAAATGCTCACACGTGCAGTACACATTCCAACAACGGCCACTGCGCTACCGTCGGCGATTCGTGCGAACCGAGTAGCAGCAGGCCTAACAATTTTCTTTAAATAACGGCGTCGACGGCTGGACATAATCGATATGTATCTATGAGTGCTTTGACGAGTGTGCCATCAACTTGGACGTCAAGAAGGTTATGTCTTGTAAACAGCGTGAAAGGAGGATTTTACGGCTAATCCGGCATTGCAGTGCCACCTCGAGGTGCCGCGTTGCCTAGTTTTCCTCCTGGGACAGTCCTGGGTAGGTCGACCAAGGCGAGCGGTGAAGCTGGGCCGGACGTGGCTGGCGACGTTGAGGTGAGCGCGAGCGAGCATAGCGGCGAGTCGAGGTTCTGCAGTCGGAAGCGTCGTAGAAGCGACTGGGTGAGGAACTTCGCGGCGAACTTGAATTCCCGAAGGTGTTTCGAGGCGGCGACGGCCAACGGCTCTGGCAGTGATGGGAAACGTGACCGATTCAGCCGCAGCAGGAACATATCGGCCTGTCGTCAGGTGTACGCCACTCCAATGGATTCCTGGCAGTATAGGGATAATGGACACTGTGAGGTGGACTGCGATAGGACTAAGTCATAGAATAAGGGCGAGTGTCAGGGCGACTGAAGTAGCAGGCACTGGGAAGACCCATATTAGCGTTTTCCTGGCGGACCACTGACTGGATCAGCGATATCGTCGTAGCAGTATTGTTCCAAGACGTCTGTTGAGGCGAGGCAGGAAACGCTGCTTCGAGTTCGCGGCGTACAATTCGAGTCACGTTTTCGCTTGGAGGTGGTGAGCCAGATTGGTCGGTGGGGTCGGTACAAGAAGAGCTCGCTGCATTATTTGTAAGCCGTGTAAACTGATTGTATATACGACTGTTCGCCTGCTCCAAACAGCGCCATTCCTTCATGATGGCGTCGACAGTCGACAAGTTTCTAAAGACAAAGATGTTCAATGCCTGGTCCGCGATGCCTTTAATAATGTGCCCAACCTTCTCTGCCTCCGGCATGGACGTGTCGATTTTACGACAGAGGGCTAGGACGTCCTGAATGTAGGAGACATATGACTCGGTAGCAGTATGGGCACGCGTGGTGTGTTGTTGCTTCTCGGCTTGTTGTCGACCGGTCGCCTTACAAAAACGTCAGACAGCTTTCCTTTGAACAAGTGCTTCGTGGCTAGCTCTTCCTCGTGTGTGTGATACCACGTTAGCGGAGTTCCGTCGAGGTAGAACACGACATTCGCCAGCATTATAGTCAGATCCCACGTGTTTACCTTGCTGACGCGCTCAGACATCTTCAACCATTCTTCTACGTGAACACCATCGATGCCGGTGAATTGCCGGGGGCTTGCGGCTGAGGTAGAGCAACGTACTGGGTATGCGTAGTTGGCATGGGAGCTGCAGGCGCGGTGCCTTCCACTGGAAGCATGGTCCTGGGCTTGGTGAGACGACCGCTGTGGAGCTCCCTGACGAAGACACGTACCCCGCACGTCCGCCAAAATATAACGGGTATCATCAGCATCATCATCATCATCACCATCATCATCATCATCATCATCATTAGCCTGGTTACGCCCATTGCAGGGCAAAGGCCTCTCCCATACTTCTCCAACAACCCCGGTCATGTACTAATTGTGGCCATGCCGTCCCTGCAAACTTCTTAATGTCATCCGCCCACATAACTTTCTCCCGCCCCCTGCTACGCTTCCCTTCTCTTGGAATCCAGTCCGTAACTCTTAATGACCATCGGTTACACTCCCTCCTCATTACATGTCCTGCCCATGCCAATTTCTTTTCTTGATTTCAACTAAGATGTCATTACCTCGCGTTTCTTCCCTCACACAATCTGCTCTTTTCCTATCCCTTAACGTTTCACCCATCATTCTTCTTTCCATAGCTCGTTGCGTCGTCCTCAATTTATGTAGAACCCTTTTCGTAAGCGTCCAGGTTTCTGCCCCGTAGGTGAGTACTGGTAAGAAACAGCCATTATACACTTTTCTCTTGAGGGATGATGGCAACCTGCTGCTCATGATCTCCGAATGCCTGCCAAACGCACCGCAGCCCATTCTTTTTGTTCTGATTATTTCAGTCTCATGATCCGGATGCGCCGTCACTACCTGCCCTAAGTAGATGTGTTCCCTTACCACTTCCAGTGCCTCACTACCTATTGTAAATTGCTGTTCTCTTCCGAGACTGTTAAACATTACTTTCGTTTTCTGCAGATTAACCTTTAAACCCACTCTTCTGCTTTGCCTCTCCATGTCAGTGAGCTTGCATTGCAATTGGTCCCCTGAAGTACTAAGCAAGGCAATACCATCAGCGAATCGCAAGTTACTAAGGTATCCTCCTTAACTTTTATCCCCAATTCTTCCCAATCGAGGTCTCGGAATACCTCCTATAAACACGCTGTGAATAGCATTGGAGAGATCGTATCTCCCTGCCTGTCGCCTTTCTTTATTGGGATTCGGTTGCTTTCTTTATGGAGGACTACGGTGGCTGTGGAGCCGCTATAGATATCTTTCAGTATTTTTACATACGGCTCGTCTACACTCTGATTCCGTAATGCCTCCATTACTGCGGAGGCTTCGACAGAATCAAACGCTTTCTCGTAATCAGTGAAAGCCATATATATAAGGGTTGCTTATATTCCGCACATTTCTCTAACACCTGATTGATAGTGTGAATATGGTCTATTGTTGAGTAGCCTTTACGGAATCCTGCATGGTCTTTTGCTTGATAGAAGTCTAAGGTGTTCCTGATTCTATTTGCCATTACCTTAGTAAATAGTTTGTAGGCAACTGATAGTAAGCTGATCGGTATATAATTTTTCAAGTCTTTCGCGTCCACTTTCTTATGGATTAGGATTATTTTAGCGTTCTTCCAAGATTCCGGTACGCTCGAGGTCATGAAGCATTGCGCATACAGGGTGGTCAGTTTCTCTGGAACAATCTGCCCACCATCCTTCATCAAATCTGCTATTACCTGATCCTCCCCAGCTGCCTTCCCCCTTTGCATATCTCCCAAGGCTTTCTCTACTTCTTCCGGCGTTACCTGTGGTATTTCGAATTCCTCTAGATTATTCTCTCTTCCATTATTATCGCGGGTGCCACTGGTACTGTATAAATCTTTATAGAACTCCTCAGCCACTTGAACTATCTCAACCATATGAGTAATGATAATGCGGGCTTTGTCTCTTAACATATACATCTGATTCTTGCCAATTCCTAGTTTCTTCTTCCCTGCTTTTGGGCTTCCTCCGTTCCTGAGAGCATGTTCAATTCTATCCATATTATTATCCTTATGTCAGCTGTCTTACGCTTGTTGATTAATTTTGAAAGTTCTGCCAGTTCTATTCTAGCTGTAGGGTTAGAGGGTTTCATACATTGGCGTTTCTTTATCGAATCTTTCGTCTCCTTCGATAGCTTACTGGTATCTTGTCTAACGAAGTTAGCACCGACTTCTATTGCACAGTCCTTAATGATGCCCAGAAGATTGTCGTTCATTGCTTCAACACGAAGTTCCTCTTCTTGAGTTAAAGCCGAATACCTGTTCCGTAGCTTGATCTGGAATTCCTCTATTTTCCCTCTTACCGGTAACTCATTGATCGGCTTCTTATGTACCAGTTTCTTTTGTTCCCTCCTGAGGTCTAGGCTAATTCGAGTTCTTACCATCCTATGGTCACTGCAGCGCACCTTTCTGAGCCCGTGCACCTCTTGCATGATGCCAGGGTTAGCGCAGAGTATGAGGTCTATTTCATTTCTAATCTCGCCGTTCGGACTCAGCGAGATAAAGCTATTTAAGCGGTGTATTTACAGGGCGTATATTAATAGCAGCCGAGAATCCCGAGAGGCTGTTGCCACTTCGTCATCTTCACCGACGACGACCTTGTCCTCGTTTTCCATCTGAAAAACTGGCGAAATGGTTAAGACGCAGAGAAAGAGGAAGTGATGGGAATGATACTGATGATCGCAAAATGCCCTCAATTATTCCTTATGTCCGTTGTCTGGGACAGAGCCTGAAAAAATGTCCCGAAACAATATGGTGTTAGAGTGGTTTTTTTGTTGTCTGACGAAATAATTCAGTCAGTGACAGGCTGTGCCAACGCGCACACAAATGTCAGATTTTGTTGCGCACAATTCGTATAAGGTAAAGCATGTGCCCAAATTCGTTGTGTGCTGCGACTAAGTTGCGCACGAGATTCTCTTGTCACGCGAATCTTGTTACATCGGCCAAAGGGGCAGGTCTATAAGCGAAAGGTTGGAAGAATATTTCTCGAGATTAAACAACGCAGGTCTATCGCATTTGACAACACATTGTGCAGCTTGCAGTTGAACGCCCATTTTTGAACGCGCACGGGTAATCTGAACAAATGAAAATGAAAAGGCGCGCCTCGTTTCTGAGGCCCACCTAATTAATGAATTGATAGCAGATGTGCAAGCCAGGCCTCACTCGCACTACACAACAAGGATAATGTTTTTTCAGAAGCATCTACCTAATAATATGTCCCAATTGCTTGTTTTACCACTATTCTGTCTTGCTTTGTATTTGGGTGAGGAAATGTGTGGTGCACGGGTGAACTACGCATGTGTGAGTTTTTTTTTATTTATATGAGTGTTTCTAAGGAATAAACTTTCATTCGTGAGTCTCTGCTCCTGTTACGTTTCTTTTTCTTGTCCGTGCTAGATGCGCGCGCTGTCGTAATGTTTTCTACAGTTTAAACTTGTGAAGCGTCAGCTATACGCGGGTACAGTACTGCTACTCATTATAACATTTTGCGTTGCAAATATCGCTCCAGGAATCATAAAGCTTTGCAGCCAATAACGGACAAGCAAAAAAAGAGCAGCAAAAGTAATCTTAGAAGTCTGAGCATCATCAACTGTGAATATATAATATCTCAATTTTCTGCTCCCGGGAGAAATGGCTCTCCCTCACATTTCACAAACGTTCATCCGTCACATCAGGCTGATGTTGGGCTATGCGGGTTATTTTCGCAGCGTGATCACTAGGGAGTATTACTTGCCCTGGGAATAACAAAAATATATATTTCAAATATTTGGCGGCAATACTTCAAAATCATGAAAGTTAGCGCTGCATTAAACTTCCCAGGTACTCTTTGGTTTGCTTCGCCAGTGGCTATTTTATTTGAGTGATAAAGTTCAGACTTGACAGCGGCAACTCACCCAAGCAGTGGTACTGCTTCACTTTATTAGAATTACGATGGCATTTATCCCGCGAACTCCACCAGTTACATTAACTGTGTCCAGCTAGTTTAAAGCTCCTGCCTATGAAGTCATATTTGTAGTCTCAATATGTGTTTACAAATTTTCTTCTGGCCCACGTGTTCAAACAACCTGACATCGTTGCGTACGTACCTGAGCCTGAGGCTTTAATCTAATAAGACGGCAGTGAACCTTCATTCTAACTTTTGCTTTTGCAATCCCATGTAATACTCAGCACTGCTTATTTTGTATTTTCAGGGCGCAGGTCGTGTCCCGGGAATACTTTCGCCTCAATGGAATTATTTCTACTTATGACATTTGTGCTTCAAAAATACCACATAGCCCTAGAAGAACCACTACAGCAAGACATAAATGACCCAGGGCTGACATTACATGATTTGAAACATTTGAAATTTCGGTTCTTACCGCGTCACTAAACCGAAACCCGTACTTGGCCGCTTGCAATCTCTTCACATGTATCCTTCATCATGAGCATGAGTTTTTGCAAGACGTCGACATCGCATGGAGACCACCATGCGATACAAATAAGCAAAAATTTGGGAAAAATTGCAATGATATAAAAAACGTTCTTTTAAAGACCTAGCACGATATAAAAATAATTACGAGGTAGCAATTTGAGCTGAAAGTTATCATTTTAGTTTACAAATGTATCGCAAATTTGTTGTTCCTACAAATGATCATCTTGAGGACAGCTTAAGAAATAGATGCCACAATCTATGTCTAAAGCAAAATCTATAGTGTTTTTCACAAGGAACACTTTTTTAAAAAACCCACAAGTTTTCCGAAACATACATCGCAAAAGAATAATCATATGCCCAAGCGGACATCATTTGTAGAAGAACGGAAGAATAAATGCCGCTAAATCAATCAAATACCGTGTTCAACTTCTTAGTTACAAGCTTTCTGCCACATATTAGATGAAAATTTGTTCAATTCTTCATAAAATTTCAATTCTGTTTCCGAGAATTTCAACACAGCCAAGTAAGGCGAAATACTTGACTTAGACTTATTTGCTGAATTTACATGATTAAGCATGCAACACTGAGTAGGGCCGGTCGCAGTGCAGCCCTACCTTGACGCTGCAGGACTGATCAAACAAAATTTGCCATCTCAGTTCCCCATTTCCGCAGTGTCGTCCCGATTGGCGCTGTGCTAAGCTTCTGATTGGATGCATAGTCGCTTTAGCAGGAGGGGCGAGAAGGACCAGATTACCGCGCTGCATAATCCAGCTTCGGTTTACGCCGCCAGCTACGTCAAAGGAGGGTTTCACTGTGAGCCACGCTTTGAAGTGCAGCGTGCGCAATCGCGTACATTCAGCAAGTAATTTGAAGCCGGTCACTTTGACTAACCTGACTGCTTTGGTACGATGAAACACAGAACAAACAGGGACTGGGTGCCTCAGCAAGGCTGGTCAACGTCTAGGTAGGGGGACTTGTCATCACCTGTGACAAAGAGAGGTCCTGACATCGAAATTTCGGTCAGCCTTTCTCAGGCATCTTATCCCTGTTTGTAGCTTTTTTACTACAGTGCGCTACTGCACCTGTCCTCCCCCTTCTTGAGGCTGAAATCCAGAAGTAGAATTTTATCACAATGTTCTTCAACTTTTCAATATGAAGGAGTGCCTGAAAATTTCTAAGTTAGACCGTATTATTCTAAATAGCTTCTTTTGAATTGATTGCTTTGATTTAGGCTTCAAAGTGTTCCCGCCAAGGCACACAATTATTCTGTAGTAACCTGGTTCAAGCACTTTGTGGGTACTTCTTTTTTTAAATTCTTAAGTGAAAGGAAAAGAACACTTTTTTCACGTTGTGCTTTTCTTACCCATATCTTTTAAATCTTTCCAAATTCCTCACGTTTACTTGCAATATTCGTCGAAAAGAAATTTACTTCGGCTACATGGGTACCAGTAAGAATATTCAATAGCTTTTAAGTACGCCAGTATTATTATTCAGCCCTGTTAGTGCTTAAAGAATGAGCTCCATTTCTATGTGGGAAATAAATGTAATTATTTTTGATCCCCTAATTCTGATCTGAACACAGCACTGTGATATGAGCGCTGCTTACTGCTCACCGTAAATACCTATGGAAGCGGAAGAATTTAGTTTGAAGAATTGAGAATATTTAGTATTAATATTTCCTTCGCTCACTATATAGTTTGTGGCAGTGTCTATGAAAATAAGAAAAATATGAGACCCTGGATTTGCACTTTAATTACGTATAAATTAAAATGCGCCATTTTTAGTGCTCAAGCAAAGTGCTCTGTAAATCTTACAGTGCAATTATTACAGGCACGTGTGTCGCTTCTCGCAGCGTCAACTGCGTCGGGCATCTAATAATGCTGTTTATTTCATCCAATTTATGCGATAATATTTAATGTTGCGTTGCTCGAAGTTTAGCGGTTTCTTACGGCATACCACCGACGACTCGTACATGTGCTTATATTTGCTTCTATTTCGCGACCAATCCGTCGCTGTTGCTTATTCTAAGACCACGCACTTGTCAATGGCTACGAGCCTTATATATATTAATATGTTTTGTCTATATATGGAGCGTGAATAAATAAAACTGAAATGCCATTGACGTGAGCAAAAAAGTGTTGTATCCAATCCCGTGTTTTTTGTTTCATTCAAAGGACAATCACACCTATCGCTCGACTTTTGTCTTTTTCGCGATTTGTTATACTGTGGCGTGGTGAAGGTAAGAACGAGACATTGGTTCAACTGTCACTTACAAAAGAATATTTATTCGGCGAACTTGTGCCTACGAAAGCAAATAATGCTCAAGCAGTACGGTGGCGGCCAGCCCATTCGGGGAAATCTCATCTGCGATATAGCCACGTCTGCTATTTTTGTTTGACTCATCGTGTATTACAGTGGTATGGCCAGTGCTCCCATACGTTCAGAGTGCGCATCATTATTTGCATCACGCGAGTCATCTGTTTGCAGACAAGCTTCTATAGAATTTTGTGTACAGAATGTTGTCTTTCCCAGATATGTCTACAGAATCGGCAGCCAGAACCAAAGAAGTTCCAATACACGAAGGTGCGTCTTTTACTTAACGATGACATTGTCACAGTGAATGGCCGGTGAGAAGAGGTCACCGGGAAGGGCACAATATACGCACGTGAATGTCCTTTATTACAAAGCATCATGCCGATGCTGCAAACAGAACACCAACTGAAAAGACACGTGTGAAATTGGAATAAAGTAAAATGAGTAGGAATGAACGTTTTCAGTTTGGGAGAGCGCGTAGAACAGTTTAATAAGCCCTAGCTGTACAACTTCAGGGCTTGCACGGCGCCGTTATCATTGCGCGCCACCTTAAGGCACGGCCTCAAGTGCTCTACACCAAGATGTCAGAGTATCTTGTACTTTCTGAAATGACTTCGCACACGTTTTTTCTAGTGTCCACACCAGCGTTCTGCAAACCCAAACATAGCCGCCCACCTACTACGTCACTATAGCGTAAATTTGGCTTTTTTTGCAAGCCCGACATAAACAGTTCCGTTAGGATTATGTTCTTCGTCTAGAATCGGTCACATGACGTCAAGCGTTGTCACGGGATACTTTCCGTGAACCAGCTTCAATGGCATCGTCTGAGTTGCTTCCTGCACTGCCGTGTTGTGCACAAAGTTTATGCGCTCAAAATCGGAATCTCCTACTTATTGCTCGATGTTAAAATACGTAGACTACATGTCGCAGGGGTGTTGTTCAGGTCTTCGGTGCAGGTTCTCCTCTAACTTTCTGTATCAAGTTCAGTATCGCTTGCGCTAGCTTCATCACCATCATTTATTATTCCCTTAAGGGCCCCATGTGGGGTATTACGTAAGGGGGGAGGGGCAAAACAATAATGCAAACATTGAAGGAATGGTCATGTACGAAGCAACAAAAAGCAACAGCTGAAAAAGACACTGAAGAAAAAAAACTGGTATTTGCATAATTGGTTGCAAATATCGGTGGTCAGTAACTCTGGAAATTTTGAAGGGTTTCACTCTACAACAACCGATTCCGGAAGCGACTTCCAATGTTCTATTGTAACGGAAACGAAGGATTTGTTGACAGCGTTTGTAGAAACATGACGGTGTTGGATACTTAAATAATCGAATAGCCGATGTGATGAGTGCATGGGTGGAAAGAAAAGCCAGGAACGAAGGTCAGGAAAGTTATTGTACAATTTATGGAATAGGCAGAGTTGAGAAATTATACGTCTTAATGCTAAAATTGGTAGACCAAAAGATAACTTCCATTTATTGACGCTGATAGTGTTGTATTATATAGATAAGAAAAAATACGGGAGGCGCGATTTTGAGTAGCTATTAAAGTGTCAATCAAGTACTTTTGATGTCAATTCCAAATTGTAGACGCATATTCTAATTTGGTACGGATGAAAACTTCATATGCTAGTTTACGAAACGACGGAGGAGACAAGGATAGGGATCTTTTATTATAGTTAAAGGATCTTGAGGTATCGGCTATAACTTGTAGAACGTGGTTCGACCAATTTAGTTTGTTAGTGATTATAACGTCAAGCTAGCGGTAACTGTGGACCTTAGATAAATTAACAGAGCCTAAAGATTATGAAACTTCTCTCTTTTCCTTTTCTTATACATTTTTGAAACACCCTCACCAAAACATTCCGAAGTCAATATGCCTTTTTCGGCACTTGAAGCCAGCGTATCGCCATTTTTGGATACCGCCGTAACAACCCCTATGTTGAGCGACTGGGGCAATGATCCTTGAAAGACCATGCCGCTGCCTTTCAGTCGCTCCGTACATCGCACCGCAGACTCCTCGTCGCCATCTTAACTACTTCAAGCTTACTCAACGTACTGGTTCTATGCAACTCAAGTCACTCTTTCTACTGATGTTTTTTTTGTTTTTTGTGTTACTCGCGCACTGACCGCCTGAACGGCTCTTTTAATGCCACAAAAACATGCAGCCAACGACACCCCTGAATGCTCCCTAACCTCCCGCCTGCCCAACGCCCTCCCATGCCCCTGTCTTTCTTTATTTTTTCCTGTCTTGTTCTTCTTCTCTTTCTTTTTTTTTCGTCTTGGTGCTGCCCCAGTTTTTTCTGCTTTTCTTTCTTTTCTTTTCGCCCCACCTTCCCACTCTCCCGATCTTGTCCACTCTCCTTGGGAACGAAGCTCACCGACGTAGGACGACTGCGCTCATTACCTCTGAAGTATCTCCCTTTATAACCAGCCGCCAGCGACAACACCCGCACGTGACGTCACTGCGCTAAACCTTTAAAACTAACATGCCGCGGATGACGAGGCCGCCTTTGACGAAGATAAGTCCTCCTATCGAAACGTTGGTCAACTTTTCTGAGGCACCTTATTCCTGTTTAAAAACTTTATACCACAGTGTGCTATTACATCTGTCAGCCCCTTTCTTGATTTTGGACTTCCATGCCAGCTAAAGATGACGGAACAGGGTAAGTGCCCCTTGTTATCCTTTGCCCATGCAGCAGTCCTTGGAGACAGTCAGTACAGATACCTGAAGAAACACTTTCCAACAGGCCCACAAGCGCCAAATATGAGACACCTGAATGGGGCGCAAACATCACATATTCTCCCGCTAGTTTGCGATACGCCAGTTGACACCACACACACTTTATTGTCAATTTAGGCACAAACAACCTCAGTACACAAAGCGACGCGGAAATGATAGAGTCCATGAACGACGTAATAAGAAATATTCAAGCCGCTCACCAAACGCAAATATAAGCGTAACGACTGTGGCTCCCCGCCTACAAAACAAACCCCGCCCACTAATCCACCAAACTAACGCACTCTTGAAGCGCAATGAGGAGATTAATAAGCTCAACTCGTTAATTTTCAACTTAGAACACTTTCACAACAATGTTGACACAATACACCAAGCAGAAATACACGATGCACCGCACGAACATCTACCCTGGACGGCTTCCACTTAAACCGCAGTGGAAGAAAGGTAGTTTCCCAACACATCAAATCCTTTATAAAGGACAAGTACAGATAAACACTCTTTAAATCCACCTCAAATACTACCCCCACCGTCTCTGCGGAGCGTGCCACCGCAAATAACACAACTGCGCCAGTCACCTCAAGAACACAGAGAACACAGACAGTGGAATGTGAAACAAGCCACTACACAAGAGCAACAGTCCCCTAAAGAACAGTTGGAACACAGACAGCGAAATGTGAAAAGAGCCACAAGGTACACACTACACCAGGAACACTCCCGCCACACCATTGCGCAAACTGGCAAACAACATTGCACAATCCCACACTTTCACTTTTGAATATACTGAAGGAACACTGCGAAGAACAAATCGCAAGTTTTAGCCACAGGCTTCGGAACAGAGCTCCGTCACAATATGAGAAGAGAGATTTAGAGCATTACGATAAAAAACAGCCTAGAAAATTGGCTCAAAAACAAAGGAAAAAAGCAAACTTCGATCAAAACACAACCTTCCAGCCAAACAGCCACGACACGCCGACAAGAGGGACCTGGTTTTTAGAAGTACCAGGCGTGAAAGAAACTTCCACAAAACTAAACCACTCCAATGTTGTAGGCATTTCAAAAACATTAAGTAAAAAAGAAATAGGCGTACTCAGCAAGGGCCTAAACTTTTGTCCCACGAACAACACAATAAATGAATTCGAGGTTCACAAGGACCTCTCAGAATTCTCCCGACGAATGCGTATCGGATACTTTTTGGCTGGCACACAAGACACCAGGACGACACCACTTGGAGCCCAATCCACTTGGACTCCCGAACCAGAACAAGCCATAGAACTTGACATATACCTTAAAACTGTCACTAAAGAAATTATAAGGCAGTCCAAGACGTCTAAGCGACCTAAAAGCATAACTGCGTCGGAGAGTCGTATCATTTGAAACCTTAGTGTCCAGAATGAGATTGTTATTAGGGAAACAGATAAGCCTGGAAGTATAGTTATTTGGCCGGTAGAAAAATATAAGCACGAGGCTTACAGACAACTTAACAACCCAGAACATTACCGTAAGCTAGATGACGATCCGACATTATCCTACAGAGTGACATTTATCAACAGGCTGAAATCACTTTTGGATGAGGAATCGATAACACCGTCAGAATACAAATTTCTTAAACCAAGCAACAACAGTGTCGGGCGTTTTCCATCCTCCCGAAGATTCATTAAATTCCATCCGCTGAACTCGCTGGATACATGACAACAGATTCCACAAAACACTGCTTCAATTCATACACAACACAGGCCTCACAGCACACATATAATACAGATATACGCTCCACGAATTATGCCTTAAGGGCAAGCCTTCATCGCAATAATACAATAAATAAACTATACACTGCGATTATCCCAGGTTGCCCGATAGTATCAAACAACAACACCCCGACAAAGAGCATCTCCACATTACTTAACCACTACCTTTGTGACTTGCCATAAGCACTTCCGTCATTTGTAAAAGATACGCCCCACCTGCTGAGAATTATAGAGTACATTAATACTAAAGGCACACTACTCCCAACACAATTCTCGCAACACCAGACGTCATGGCGCTGGTTTATCTTGGATAAAACAAACGCTGTCTAAACACAATGCACAACACTCTACTGAAGTCTACTTGTCTCTCTTTGAATTAGTTCTAACACATAACTGTTCGAGTTTGAAGAGCGTTACTACCTACAGATACATGGTAAAAGCATGGGTAGACCTTTTGCACCAATCTATGCGAACATATTTATGGGGATTCTAGAAACCGATTTCCTATCGCGCTGCACTGACAAGCCACACACATACTTACCATACATAGACGACATAATCATAATAGGGGGACATGGACAAGACAGTCTAAATGAATATGTAGCATTTCTAAACTCTTTTAACCCAACAATAAAATTCACATCAGAATCCTAAACTGAGTGCATAAACTTTCTGGACACAACATTAAGCATTGGCGATGGGTGGCTAAAGACAACGCTGTATAGGAAACCTTTCGACAAACAACAGTAGCTAGAATATACGCGCCACCATCCCCGACATTGCAAACAAGGCATATTTAAAGGCCAAGCCACACGACAACGCCACATTTGCGTTGAAAACCAAGACTACATAGATAGACTCGATTACCTTAAAGAAACCCTATTAAACAGGAACCACCCAAACAGTGACCTTCAAACAGCCTACATCGCTGCAACCAAACTTGATCGAGCCGGGGTCCTCAAGCCCCGCTCGAGGATCACAAGAACAGCAATGCCTCTTCTTACTACTAAATTCTCAAACACACTCCCAAACGTGAATGACATCCTGAGTGAATATTACCTAATTCTCACCAACAACTAGAAACTTAATAATATTTTTCCCAACCCACCCAAAGCAGCCTACAGAGGCAACACTAATTTTAAAGATGTTCTTGTGCATGCCAAATTAAAGACAAAGAGGAAGTTGGGAACCAGTCCCTGTGGCCGCCCCAGGTGCTCTGCATGCAAACATATTCATTCTACTACTGCAGTAAAAAGTACAGCGTCGAATTACGCACACAAGATGACTTCGGCTTTCACCTGCAGATCAAGCAACGTAGTCTGCTCTCTAGAATGTGCCGCTTGTAGGAAACAACACATAGGTGAGACTGGACAACAAATTCATACAAGACTCAACGGTCACCGCGCGATCACAAAACACAATTTACCTAAAGCAGTAGCCAGCCACTTTAACAAACATGGTCATGTATTTGACAAAGCAAGGCTCTACACACTAAAAACAAGTTTCCGTTCCCCTCGCGAATGGAAATATACGGAATCATACCTCATACACAAGTTTATTAGCCTACACCTAACGGAAATTAATATGGCACGTGGCAACTTAGAATCTTTAAAAGCGGTAACTTAAATCTGAAACTCTCATGTCATCACCCAAGACACAAAACACATCATGCCACCACCTAACCTTAATTCTTATCCTCATCTACTATTCCATTTCGAAAATTTTTTCCTGGCTACTACTCAATTTAATATACTCTTTCAGGTTTTTACATGTATATCACGTGTACGACCCCCGTCTGCCATGTACACTTGCTACCGCCCGCTTGTGCGCACGTCACCCTCCTATTTACTTTTCCGGTTTCGGTACCCCCCTCTGATTTCCTTTTTTTTATATATTGTCAAGTGGTAGTGACGGTTAAGAAGGCAGCCAAACTGTGATTAACGAAACGAGCGTTTTATTGGGGAACTTGTGCCGTCAAAAACAGGCTACACTGATAGAACAACGGTAGCGGCGAACACACTCGGCGATCGTCGAAAATCTGATCAGCGAGTCAAGCGCGTCGGCTGTTATAGAGCAGTCGTCGAATGATCCAGACTAATCGTTGGGACCTGCGTGCCTTCCACAAAGTTCTACACCATTCGCGTCACGCGATAAAATCAAATAACACAAGGTTCGGCGACAACAGACAGCAGGTAGAAGCATCGACATCTTTCCAGAAACTTCGGATACATGCAGACGCGTCCTGCGCTGTGCGATAACATTTGTTAGGCGGCAAAACATGGTCGCCCGATAAAGATAAGTACACGTGTCAATACCTCCTCTTAAATAGCATCGACCCGATGCTGCAAACAAACGAAAGTAATAAAGAAAAGCACTCATAGCAAAGAAAAGAATATAAGGAAGTTCCTCAGCGTCCGCAAAAGGGTTTAAGGCGTACCACGTGGACCACTTCAGATCGTGCGTGGCGCCGCTGTGAATGTGAAATGCCGTCTGGCACGACCTCATAGTCCAGAGCGCCAATACGTCGGATGACCTTGTAGGGTACAAAATAGCGTCGCACAGTAGTTTCTCACTGAGTCCTCGTCGGCGTATCGGGGTCCATACCCAAACACGGGCGCCGGGCTGGTACTCGACGAAGCGTCGTCGGAGGTTGTAGTGTCGGCTGTCGGTCCTCTGCTGGTTCTTGATCCGCAGGCGGGCGAGCTGTCGGGCTTCTTCGGCGCGCTGGAGATAGGTAGCGACGTCAAGATTTTCCTCGTAAGTGACGTACGGCAGCATGGAGTCTTGCGCCGCCGTTGGGTTCCTGCCGTAAACCAGCTTAAATGGCGTGATCTGTGTTGTTTCTTGCACCGCCGTGTAGTAAGCGAATGTTACGTACGGCAGGACCGCATCCAATGTATTGTGCTCGACGTCGACGTACATTGCTA
Source organism: Dermacentor variabilis (assembly GCF_050947875.1). NCBI lineage: Eukaryota > Metazoa > Arthropoda > Arachnida > Ixodida > Ixodidae > Dermacentor > Dermacentor variabilis. The sequence goes on from NC_134574.1 coordinate 46,453,937, forward strand.
GCATGTCGGCGAGGGTCTTGTTCAGGCGCTCCGTGGGACCATTCGTCTGCGGATGGTAGGCCGTTGTCCTGCCTGGTCTGACTATATTGCAGAATGGCTTGGGTGAGCTCCGCTGTAAAGGCCGTTCCTCTGTTGGTAATGAGGACTTCTGGGGCGCCATGTCGCAGCAGGATGTTTACGACAAGAATTTCGCCACTACGGCTGCGCTACCTTTTGACAGTGCTTTAGTTTCAGCGAAGCGGTCGAGGTAGTCTGTCGCCACGACGATCCACTTATTTCCGGTTGTTGACGTCGGAAAAGGTCCCAACAAGTCGATCCCGATCTGCTGGAATGGTCGGCAAGGAGGCTTGACTGGCTGTAGTGATCCCGCTGGCCTTGTCGGTGGTGTCTTGCGTCGCTGGCACTCTCGGCATGTTCTGACATAACGGGGGACGTGGGCGGCCAGGCGCGGCCACTAATACCTTTTCTGTATCCTCGATAAGGTCCGAGAAAATCCGAGGTGTCCAGCGGTCAGATCGTCGTGCCTTCTACGTCGGCACGCTTAAGGTATAGTGACTGAGAGCTCTCCGGGGGTATCGCTCCATCTTCCGACAGCGTTATCGTCTTCTATTTCAGGTCGATGATTGCGCCGTATTGGTTCAGGAAGACCATGCCGAGAATGACGTCTCGTGAACACTGTTGGAGGATAACGAGGGTGGCAGGGTAAGTGCGGTCATCAACGGAAATTCTTGCCGTGCAGATGCCAGTCGGCGTGATGAGGTGTCCTCCAGCCGTCCGATTTTGAGGGTCTTCCCATACAGTTTTTACGTTCTTCAACTGGGCGGCTATGTGACCACTCATCACGGAGTTATCAGCCCCTGTGCCGACTAAGGCGGTGACTGCGTCGCCGTCGAGAAGCACGTCGAGGTCGGTGGTTCTTTGTCTTGCATTACAGTTCGGTCTTGGCGTGGGATCACGGCTACGTCGCGATGACCTGTGGCTGGTATGTGACGTCGCCAGGTCGTCTTTCATCGTTGTATTTTTTGCTTCCACACTTTGTCGGGACGACGGCGTGTCATTATGTAGTCGAGGTAGTATCTTCGGCATCTCCATCGGCGGTGGAGAATCTTCGACAGTTATACGAACAGCAACCGCACCTACATCGGTTGCTGCTTTTAATTTTTCGGATATGGGCTCGCAGACCGGCCCCAGGCTGGGCCAGTGTATGGTCGGCGCTGCGGCGACAGGTAGCACCCTGGTGATGGCGAACGGGACGTTCTTTGAGTGCCCCACTGAGTGGTGGCGAGGTAGTCGGCGATATCGCGAGGTCGTTCACCAAGCTGTGGTCGCGGCGCGTTCAAGGCGAACCCTCTAGTCCCATCTCCCGGTATGGGCACCGGCGGTAGACGTGACCCGCTTCTGCGCAGTGGTAGCAGAGCGGGCGGTGGTCAGGAGCGCGCCAAATGTTCGTCTTCCTCGCGTAGCGACGTTGGGCGACGGTCGGGCGTGCTGGCGGCGGTGGACGACGGAATTGCGGCGTTAAAGGTCCCTGGCGCGGTCGGTCAGGGGGGCTTTGATGGTGGGCGACGGCGGCGCAGGTCATCGCTTCCGGTTGGGGCTGCGGTGATTGTGGTTGCACCTGAGGAACTCCAAGCGATCGGTGCACCGCTTCTTTCACGATGTCGAGGATCGAGGCCACTTGAGGCTGCGACGAAGGCAAGACCTTGCGCAGTCCTTCGCGCGCAATTGACATTGATGGTCGCGCGCAGATCGTTCGTGGCTAGTGATTGAATTCCGGCGTAGTGGGTAGAGCTTGTAGGGCGGTTGAGTTGCCGGTTCTGGTGGCCTCGCGAAGGAAATGCTGGTGGCGTCGCGAAGGAACTCTTCTACGGTCTTCGGTGGGCTTCGTATCATTGCGCCGAAAAGTTTTTCCTTCACACCACGCGTGAGATGGCGGATTTTCTTCCCATAGGGCATACCTGGGTCGGCGTGGCGGAACAGACGGTTCATTTCTTCCGTAAAGATGGCAACGTTCTCGTTAGGTAGCTCCACTCGGGCGTCCAGCATGGCTTCGGCCCTTTCCTTGCGCACGACGCTCGTAAAGGTGCGCAGGAAGCCGCTACGGAAGAGGCCCCGTGTTATCAAGGTCGACTCCCCGTAACGGGGGACGTCGGCGGTCAGGCGCGGCCAATAACACCTTTACTGTATCCTCGATAGTGTCCGGGAAAATCCGAGGTGTCCAGCGGTCAGATCGTCATGCACGGCGTGCAATACTTCTGGACGCAGTCCTGACGGGACAGCATGAAGGTAGTTCGCGCGGACTGGTGAGAAGTTCTTCTTTAAGAGTAGGTTGCCTTAAAGCGAGCACGAAGACAATCTTCGCTTAAATGCCTTATGGACAACCTCTGTGTGCCCTTCCCAATACATTCAGACGGCATCTTCCAAGGCAACGTATACATGCCGCAGCTTATCCTCGGAGTCCCAGTTGTTAAATGTGGCGATTCGTTCGTAGGTCTCCAGCCAGGATTCCGGGTCTTCAGTCGCTGCTCCATGGAAGGTCGGTGGGTCCCGAGGTTGTTGTAGGATAACGGGGGACGCCAGCCATTGGCGTGGTTTTTACCACGATCTTCTTTGTCGACTCAGGTAGAAGTCTTGTTCTTCTTCTCTTTCTGTTTTTTCGTCTTGGTGCTGCCCCAGTTTTTTCTGCTTTTCTTTCTTTTCTTTTCGCCCCACCTTCCCACTCTCCCGCTCTTGTCCCCTCGTCTTGGGAATAAAGCTCACAGACGTCGGACGACAGCGTTCGTTACCTCTGAAGTATCTCCTTTTATAAACAGCCGCCAGCGACAACACCCGCACGTGACGTCACTGCACTAACCTTTTAAAACTAACATGTCGAGGACGACGAAGCCGCCTTTGACGAAGATAGGTCCTCCTATCGAAACGTTGGCCAGCATTTCTTAGGCACCTTATCTCTGTTTGCAAACTTTATACACTGCACTTCGCTATTCAAAATTCGCTGATGCCCGGACAAGTACAGGCGATTGCAAAACAATTGCAACTGCTTTCCTCCATGAAAAAACTAGCTCGGAGGTTCACTAAACCACTAGTTCACAGCCATGCGTTTATATACTGCACCAACAAATGTATGTGTGCTTGACTCATCCAGTGGTGTTTCATTCGTGCCAAGCTTCCAAAGAAGTAATCAACATAGTATGTAAGAGCACATGGAGATTACATTTTTGCATTCAAGATGGCATGTAGTTACGACAGCATCACCCTTTCAGTTATCACCTCATAATTCATTGTGAGATTTTACGTGCCAAAACTTCTGAACAGATAATAAAGCACGCCATGGGAGGAAGGGGGCACTTGAATTATGGTGCACGGCACTGAAAGAACAGGTGCAATAAAGAAAGATCTGCAATACTGCCATTATTCAAGCAACACGCCGAGAGGCAGGTTCAGCTAAATATTTACATTTAAACATATTATCGAGAAACAACCATATTTCGACCAAGAACTTCATCAGACAAGTAAAACCTCTTACAGTACAACTTTGCCAGACAAAGCAGCGCTGATGCCACGACAAGTGCATGCGATTGCATTGTATTTGCGACAGTGTCCCTGCTTTGACGGAGGTTTCCTCAATCCCTAATTCGCAGTCTCAAGGTTGCATGCTTACTTCACCCACAGGTTGATGCTGGATCGACTGGGTCACATTATTTTATTCGTGCTAAGGTAGAAATGAAGTACAAAAAATATAGACTAGCAGACGGTGATTAATTTTGGCATCAGCAGCATCACCGTATTAGTTACTACCTTATAACTAATTCTAGGATTTTACGTGTCAAAACCATGACCGCATTATGAAGCACGTGTTCCGTGCGAGGGAGCCAGTGGAAACTTCGCATACTGGCACAGTTTAAACCCTGCGTCGAATGAACATGTACAATGAACATACAGCGGTGATGTATCCAACCTGCAAGCAACGCGCCGCGAGCTGGTCGCAGCGAAAGATGTATGTGTAAACACTATACCCAGGCAACACAAAAGCAATGGTCCAAGCACGGCCAAATTCTAGCAGAAATTCGTACCAGTACTCAACCAATGCTGGCATATTGGCAACGTGCAAACCAATCCAATGCTGGCCCGGAGGTAAAGCCAAGAATGAACGAATATTATTCCAATGCGTCAGCCATCGTGCTGCTAGCGAAGTACCAGCGTTGAGCCATATCGTTGCCGTTATTATGCCGGCCTTGAGGTAATGCCCTTGGCATGACGAATATTGCAAATAGGCTGTCTCTAGAGTACGTAGCCATTTTTGCCGCGAACCTTTCGCTAGCGGAATTTTTATAGCAACTGTCCCCATACTGTCTGCCTCAATAGTAGCTAGGAAAGCTCGACAGAGCAAAATTTTGTCAAGAAACAGACTTTCTCTATACATGAAAATAATGAAATAATACTGAAATTGACTTTTTAAGAGCACGCTTGCATGAACAGGCATTTTCCGTGGAAATAAATGGGCGACGCCCGGTTATGTTCAAACACTTGATTTAAAGGCAGGCGCCAAAGATCCAGCTCTCTTGAAGCTAGGTGAATTCAGGTGGATCAAGAAGGACCCTTAGGATAGGAATTAGGCAACGTGCTGAAAACGGTGGGCTGGCGAGGGCATTCAGAGCAGGGAGCAGACGTCGGCAGCCTGGTTAGCCAGTGCTCAAACGACGGCGGACTGGTCAGGCCCCCGAGGACCGCGATAAGGAGGTGGTTTCGTTGAACTTGCTACCACTGCCCAGAGCGACTTCCCTCTTACATGGAGGACATGCTTGGAGTGGAAAAAAACGAAATATTATAAGAGATGTCGGTATGACAAATGTGGCAATGTTCTCATGTTTAAAAATCACCGTACTGCAACAATAAAAGTTTGAGCAGAGAGTTCGAAGGGGTGCAGCAATGAGTTTCGCGGCAAGGGATTTGTCAGGTAAGTCTTTTATATATCAACATATGTAGCATATTTAGTTGAAGGTGTAACAAAGAATATTTAGAAAAAAAAACAGAAAATGCGCGCGGTCCGTTCGTCTACTTTACGCCCCACACCTAGTCAACGTAGGACTTTCTAATTAAAGAATTGCAGTAACACAGCCTAGTTTGAAATAGTGTACAAACAATACGTCCTTCGTACAAAATTTTTCATGCGACATTCGAGAAATTGTGTCAGGAAGCACTGGAAAAGTAGGCGTTTATTATACGGAAAGAAAAAAAATACTGCCGTGTGTGCTTGCTGGAAATGATTCTTCACTTAGAACAGTGAGAAGAAGCGCGGTTCCTGGGCATGACTAGCAGGATAAGCAGCACGCATGGCATGATAAACTTAAGATCTTGAAATTTGGGTGAAAATGACAGATTTACACGTGTTCTGTCCTGTGTACTATTGAAATGCTGTGAATTAAAGGAGCTAGGTTGTTTCAGGCACTCTACGTCAGCCAGGACTCTTTCAGTAATATACATACAGCGTGATATTTCTTGGGTTGGCAGCAGTTTATAACATTTATTGTAGAACAGCATAGAATAGTGTTCAATACAGCTCACACCGTTTCTGCTCAGTAAAAGCTGATGGATTTGCTCGAGCCATTTGTAAGCACTTAATATCCACGGGCAAGAAATAAATGTTAAGACAGCATATTTGAGTTATTCCTTCATCTGTGCGCTCATTATCTGTAATTATCTGCAATAGCAGCATTTTCTAGTGGTGCAGAACATTTTATTTTAGACTGCCTGCTAATTCCTGAAATATTTGCTTGCAGGCACTACAAGGAACTCGACAATGATCTAGCGGTTATATGAAAATATATTCATTTAGATAAATGGTATTGAAATTTCGTATTGTCCTATTTTAAATGCACGCGCTACACATGAAGAACTGTTTTTGCTTTCAAGTCAACCTAAATACATCATCCGCAAATTATTTCCCCAATATTATAGCAGGCAAACGCAATATAAGGTTGCAATTGCCACCCCACACTGGGCTTTAGGCCGTCTCAAAGCGATGCAGTGCTCAGCAACATGAATGGAGAAAAATTCAACGTTAAGGATCTAGTGAAACTACGACAAATGTTAGAACTTAGACAGTAATATACGCACACATCGTGGAACTAAAGCGAAAAGAAAAAGCACTTGAATATCTGGACATAATTTTTAAGGCAAGAATGCCCTGAAATTTAGCCCATTGAAAACACCTTGCTTGTAAAACACAAGATGCGCTGTTTCCTAATTCATTCCGTCTGGCAATTTATAAAATTTATAACATGTGCAAATCAAAAGGACTCGCCTTTGAAAGATCCACGCTTCTGTGTATCCAAGTTCATCCCAAATCAAAGACGGGAGCCTCGAGCGCAGATTTTTTTCTGCTTATTGCTTTGCCGATATTTATTATTTAATTAATCACAAAAATCTGGGGCCAGTTTGGTGCGTATTTGAAAATGTAGGCTTCTTAGTAGGCATGATGACCGCAAGCAAGCATTTTTCACGATAGCAGTGCGCTGACGAGAACGGACAACACTGCAAGCCCTCGCGCCACCCCATCGGTGTGTAGCTATGCATAGAAGAAAAGTGCACAAGTGTGAATGAAGAGAACGGCGTAAACGCCAAACTCTCCCCCGCAGGACCTTGCCCGACCGCGTTCTTCGGGTGCCACCGACGGCGGGAGACAAGATAGACGATAGTGACTCCGCCGCATTCCCCAGTACCTAGGTGCGCGCATGATTCGACACAGCAGCATGTAGCTGTCTGAGCGCTTTATTGGTAGCACTTACGAGGCTCACGTGGGGGCGAGGGGGAGAGGGAGATGGGAATTAAAGGACAGAAAGTTAGGCAGAAAAAGCGGGAATGCGCGGTTCTAAAGACAGCAAAGAAGGAGAGGACGTTGACACGAACAAACGCAAACTTTAAAATAATTTTTGTTTCTCTGAGGAGTATCCATTGCAATAGGGGAATATGTAACATACCTATTGGAATAGGAAAATACGTCGCCGCAACATGCCATGTACGCTAAGCTAGAGAACAGAAGTTTCACTTATACATAAGCACTCCATCTCGAGGCAAAATAGAACGCTTCCATCGCCTCTGTGGCACAACATTTCTCGCTTCTCCTCAGAATCCTGATCCTCCATGGCCGCGGAGCGCACATGCAAAATATGCAATCCGCAGGGAAATGCGCAGTACTGCTGTTTCTTCTGGAAAGCTCATGTTCCCATGCACGATCATTAAATCAGCGGCTAGTTTGCCCGATGTACGACTTCCCCTTCTTGCTACGTTTGCCATTGGCTTTAGGGGACGCGTTTCAGTGAAGGCGAAGTGCAAACCAGGGCGTGTACAATGTATGGTGTTCACGTGGAAGAACCACAGGTGGTTCAGATAATCGTAAGCCAATAATGTAAGCACAATAATTTCAAACAGAGTTGAATAGGCTACGTTCAGTCGTGAGCGCGAATAGTGATTTTGCCAATTTGTGCTTGCTCGCTGACTGAAATACCTATCTTTCGCTTATATACCAAGTTGGCCATAGGTATCGAGTTCGTCGCCGCGCGTGCACCGGAAACAAAATGTTCCGAGCATACTCAGGACGAAGCAGATGGCGTGAAGTTCTTCCTGCTTACACTGACTATCCAAATGCCACGCTCATCTTCATCTCCTGAAAAACGGTGCAGATGGAATATCTTGCAACCATAGAGTCCACACGGCTGACGATGTACTTCGCATTGTTCAGCTGCAGGTCTTAATACTTGCAAAAGTTATTTTTGCATCCAAAACAACACAGTGATTGCCGGTTGACTTCAAGGCCTCTGACGTAACAGTGGATACAGAGGGACCACGTTTGAATTGAATTTGCACAGACATCAACGCCTCCAATAGTTTAGAATAGAAAATGCCGTTACGCACATACACACTAAGTCAAAAGAGACTAACGAGGGCGTAGACATTAGTCCTCTGAGGGACTACCTGCGTTGCCATAACCATTACTCTCTTTAGGGAGCAAAAGCAAAGGGACGAACTGTTAGTGTGCAAGCTGTTACTCTCTTGTAGATAAACCTTCAGTCCCTCAGCCTGCCTAATTGCTCCCTGAGGACTAACTGGTCGTCTTTGCCCTTATTCTGTGAGTACCAATTGCTCATCTTTCCACTTCAGAAGAGTTGAGCTGTTCAGCCCTCCATATCTGTACTTACTCCTTACAGGTTAAATTTTTATCCCAAACATGCTTTTCAGAATCTCGACACACGACAAGAGCTGCTTGGCCGAGCGCTACTTGACTGCCTGTAACACAAAATATGGAAAAATTGAAACAACGGAACTTTTCACTGCAGGAACTTGCATGCCGCGTGCACAAATGTAGTTGGCCGCGCACCACTGGGAACAGAAACCATGCGGTGTATTAAATAAAATATTCGTTGTGCCGTCGGCGTAAGAAGAATGTCAAAGACCAGTACAGGGCAATCGGCGTTAACAGGCCATAAAGAAGGTTAGATTCACTAATTGAAATGGGCTCAAGTTGCACCTGGAGGGCTGTTCCGTTAGCAAGGCAGTAGCCTCAAATATTACTGTAGGCACGGGGTGAGGCAACAAGGCGCTGCAAAAAAGTAAATAAATTGTGGGGTTTTACAATCCAAAACTAAGATAAGAATATTATGAACGCCATAGCGGTGGATTACTTTCTTCAAGACGCGCAGGGATTAGCATTTAATCTTGAGCCTCCCTTGTCTTATGTATAAAAGCTAACTAGCTTGCCCTGCCGATCAGATTTTCGGCGCTCGCCGACTGCGTTCTCTGCTGTCGGTGTGTAGCCTGTTTTAAGGGCACAGGTTCGCCTACTACATTGCTAGTCTCACCAATCACAATTTTTACCGTCATGCGTACAGCCACAGTCATTCGCAGCCTTCTTCATCATCACTACTTCGTGACATCACTATTAAAGTGAACATCTGGCTTAAGCAGCGAAGCTACAGCAAAACTTCATTGCGCATACACCTTTCTTAGTGTAGTATAATGAGCATATCATATTGACCGCAAATAAAGACTGGGAAATCGGAAGAGAAAACAAAAATGACATGGTCAATAGGATATGCAGTAAACACCTGCTAGGCCAAACTGAAATAATGCAGCATATTGAGGACCGCACTCATATCGTCCCCTTGCACTTATGTATGGTTTTGAGGACATTCAATTCCGAAAATCTCGCATAATTAGAAAAATATATGAGGGCTTTCAGTTCACAACGTTCTGTCCGCAATGCCAAGATCTGTTTGCGAAGGCTCTTTTGTCAATTAATATATGCATCATGACAGTCAGCGTAGGGGAGAAGCAGGACAATCGCTTGGCAGTGACGCGACAATGCAGTATCCTGCGGTCCTCGCTACGCAGGTGGTAATAACGTTAATTAAAGCCAATGATGGTACAAGTACCATCATCAAGGCAGCATCAACGCTTCCCAATGTAATCTGAACAATATACCGGCTGGACTAGCAACAAGCATCATTGTTTACGAATAGGTATAACGCCAAGGCGAATTATTACGCCGCAGAATTTCAGTGGCGCTGTTTTGTCGCAAGCAGCAACAGGGAAAGCCGATGGCCGCAATGCCGGTAAATTTAGCGCAATAGAGCTCGCATTTTATACTGCCAACACGCACGAGCCAATCATTTCAACACATCCCGAAGTCGACAAGCCTTGTGCACGCAGTGAACACAAAGATATAGTTGTTCGTTGTGTACGCTACAAACAATGCAAGTCTGTAACTACCTACCCTTTAAGAGCCGTAAATGTAGTCCAAATGCAAGGCAGCTTGTGATTACTCACGTGTAAGTTCCAGGAAACGCAGTCCTGACCGCCGAGAACACTGGTGTCCTGTAAATAGCTGAATAGATATCGTTTGTTCCTTTCACCAGTAAAGTTCACAACTGTATTGCGCTCTCTAAATATCACCGGACATTTACACGTCACGACGACTTCGATATTATGGCGCGAGGTTGCAAAACGCACGCGCAATGCGCCATTCGCCGCCCATCAACCCTACGAATACAAGTGGTGCGAGCGCGAAAAGAACCTAGCTGCGCCGAGAAAATGCCAAGACAGGGCACCACCGATGTTAGCGAAGAGTTTTCGCGCGTTTGTCTCAGTCACTCCAGAAAAGGTTGTTTGTACTTTCCCTCATCCTACCTTAAGAATAAGCCACATTTACAAAAAACATGCTATATTACGGCAATAATTAGGATTACAGAAATTTTCGATCCTTATGAAAAAAGCACATGACATGCTTTGCTCACGCCACGCATACGTACCTGAAGTTCTCAATTTTCGCGTGCGTCAGCATCTAAACATTGAAATACCCGCTGCTGTTGCTTAGTGGCTGCGGCGTTAGCCCGCTATGCAGGTACGGGTTTGAATCCCAGCCCCGGCGACCACATTTCGATGGGGTGGAATGCGAAAACTCCCGTGTACTTAGATTTAGGTGCCCGTTAAAGAACTCCCCGTGGTCGAAATTTCCGGAGTCTGCCACTATGGCGTGCCTCAATGAGATAGTGATGCTGACACGTAAAGCCCTATATTTTAATTATTTCCTAGACATTGAAGGGCTCTAAGCTGTGTTTACGTGATGGACGATGTCTATGTCAGACAACTTACTTCTGCTTATATTTTTAAGCAAAAATTTCCAAGCGCGTGTTGCGACGGCTGTAACCCCGAACTCGGTTGCATTCCGGGTCGCTGCACCGGGTGTGCTCAGCTAACGCTGCTTCTTATCAGCGAATGGTGACGAAAGGAATAAATGTTACAGAAAAGCGCCACAAAGTCTGACACGCTCGAGACACCTATTTATGCATGCGAGCACGGAAGGCGGTTGTTCCCTATATTTAGTGGCACGAGCATCGAGCGGCGCATCCATTTCTTGTGCAGCTCTTCTGATTCACATCCTGAGACGAGTGACGAAGAAACTGTAATATATACAAAATATAAAAACTATAAAGAAGTAGTATAGTACCAAATTCAGGGTTTTTTACAGATATCAGAGCATAAGTTTAGTTGGTGGTTTAGGATTTTGGATTCTTACACCCGCCTTCCGTCAGTCTTTACCCCCGCAACTAAGCCATCGATTCCTCAGTAGTGTTTGGCTCGACCTGCAGTGCACCTCACCGTACCAGGAATCAGGAAAAAACCTCAGCTGTCATCCGCTACTCTTAAGCAACTAATTCTGCTCCTTTTGCACGATAGGTACGCCGACCACGTGCACATTTATACTGATGGACCGGCAACTTTCCAGTGTTCCTCTGGAGCCATTGTTTTCGCTGCGAAGGCCACCACCATCAGTTTCAAGACGTGTCACCCAACGAAACCCTTGGCTACGGAACTTGCAGCAATTCGCGCTGCACTTCAGCGAAGAACCTCGAAAATGGTCAGTATTCAGTGGCTCGAAGGCAGCACTGCAGTCCTTGCTATCAGCCCTTCGGCGTGGACCACACGAACAACTGGTAATCGAGATTAGAGAACTAATCCATACCATGACTGAGAACGGATACCACGTGACATTTCAGTGGCTTCCAAGTCACTGCGGCGTCATAGGGAATGAACACGCCGATAATGCTGCTCGGTTGGCTCTTCAAGGCGACGAAGAGGAGCCGATACAATTACTAAGGACAGATGACGCTAAAAAACTTCGAGTTCTCGCCTCTGATATCACGTTCACCTTGTGGAACGCAGGCAGTTTTCAAAACAATCGGCAGCACAACCTACACTCCCCTCTATGCCTTTGTATTCCAGCTATAGTCTGCTGTCGCGAAGCTACCCTGCTTTGTCGAATATTGCTTGGGGTGGCCTTCACTAAGCCTTTTGCATGCCGAATCGGAGGGGCCCACGACGGCTCGTGTGATGACAGGTAGCGAGGAGGCTCTTCAACAAATTTTCTGTGACTGGCCTCGCTACAGTTTACAGAGACTATCGCTCTAAATCGCGACAGCGCGATTGGACCAAAGACATCTAACGGAGTAACTCATTTTATAGTTATTTAGAGTAACTTATAACGGTGGGCGACGAGGGAAGTTTTGCAGTTTTTATGGAAAACAGAATTGAACAAGCGGCTATAGCCTGAACAGATAATTGCTGTGCTGCAAGTTCTGCTGTGATATACGGTGACGGTATATGGTGACACTGTTTGACTGCGATTGTATGTCTATGCTCCTTTCTTTTTTTATCTTTACTTTGCTAGCAATTTACCTCACCCTACCCTCTCTCACCTGCGTAGGGTAGCGAACCGGATCTACCCATCTGGTTTACCTCGTTGTCTTTCCCCTTTCTTTTCCCTCTCTGGCTACTGAAGTGTCCGTCATCATTCGAAATAATTAGAAATCACTAAATTGACCAGGCACCTGAGACCGCCACGTGAGCAAGACTTTGGGTCATTTCCTGGAAACCCTGAAGTAGAAAGCGTTACTCATGACGTCCCTAATGACGTAACACGCAAGAAGGTCGCATGACATTTAACCGGCTAATTAATCTAATTCCAGAAGTCGTTTTCTGTGCACGTCGAACCTACGACACTTTATAGAGCATCGTTTGATAGTTTCAGGTTCGTTGCAATAAAAACAATGACGAGGAGGTGCCGTACCAGACCTGTGGGAGTAAAAATAAAATAAGAAGAGTGAATAAAAGAGTGAATAAAAAGAACGAAGGACAGAAATAAAACAGAGTGAAAGAAAGAAAGAGAAAAGTGGGAATGAAAGACAGAATGAAAGAAACGAAACGAAGTAGTCGTTACATAGTGCATTATGTTCTCGCATGTGTCATTGAAGAAAGTGAACTACCGCGCAATGCGTTTACTTCACACTGCAGCTCATTACGTCTTTCAAGAAGTCTGACTCCACAGATCAGCTAGCTTATTGCATTACCACGTGTGCGGCAGGTTTTCGCCTTCATATGTTACTGGAATGTAACACGCTTCCGATTTCTTTTGTGTGATTTGTTTGGTTCATTTGCTGCACAGCAGACGCAGGTAAGTGCTAAGTGCTGCTTCTTGAGTATTGTTTAATAAAGCGACATTGGAAATGAGAAGATCATATTCTTGAGAGATGGCGTGCTTGTGGGGCACTGGGAGAACATAGTAGTTGTTACTTCTCCGTGTTAATCATGCAGCAGATAGTATTCGAAAAAAGCATCATCAAGAATTTGCAGAGATAATAGGGCTATGTAAGAATACTCAGAGACAAATTGTTAGGATAGTTGGTTTTGCATTCCTGATGAGTCGGTTCCTTGCAGTGGCCGCACAAGAGGTGAGAAGACCTTCGTTAAGTGCTCCAGAGATGCCCTTCATTCTATCCACATATCTTAAATAAAGTGCACATCAGCCTAACCGAACGTTATGCGAATGACTGTTTAAAGGATCATGCGCAAAAGTAGGCACAGAGGTGGATAAGAGCGCACTTATGATGACCCAGGTTACCTCATGTGGTTTTGAGGCTCATTTCTCGCATACCATTCTTGCCAGGAGTGATAGTGATTTTTTCTAGACTTGTAATAGAAGCATTTTTAATGTTTTCGCATTCATAGGGTACTTCACTAACTTTCTGGGGCTATGTAACTCTACATGTATTTATGCATTCATGTCTGTATGTGGATAGACGGTTCACTGGGGGGTCCGTGGCTGAAAAGTTAGTGCGTCGGTTTACTGTTTTGAGCAAACAAGGTTCGAAAGCAACAACTCAATCATTTCGGTTTACTTATATGTTAAATGTGCGCATACGTGGCTTTCTACAAAGAACGCGTTTCACGCAGACGTGAATCATTTTAGATGCAGGACTCGCTAGGCACTGTGCTTCCAAGAGACTGACGCCGACATTGGAGCCAGCTTGGCTCACTCGGGGAGTGCCAGTAGGTGTGTGCCGCTCTTCAATGAACGTATTAGATGTCATTTTGGGTAAACGGTTAGATGCCACTTCGCTTGAGCCACTTCACTTGGCGCCTTCACTTGGCGCCATACGATGCTGAGCGGCATTGAACTCACATCACAAGAATTTACCATCCACCGCCACTGTAGTGGTAGGCTGCAGCACAACTTCACTGCGGATGTGTAGCTTGTGAAAGAACGCTTTTCAAGCGAACAATTTAGGGAGATGCGCCACAGTTAATCGGGCTTTAAAGTCGCGCCAAATCAGATCACTGAGTATGTGCCACTTAGTGTGCGGAGAGCAGAGAACATATGTGAGCTTTCAAAGGCACTGGCGCTACGCTTCTCTTCTCGAAGGCCAAGCGTGGACTTTTCTGGAGCACCACTTCGAGGCACAGCGTTTTTATACCGGAACGCGAGAGCGGAGCACGGTAGTTGCGTGAAGCGGTTTCCAGCATTCTCATGCACCGCTGAGCCTGACATGTTGTACGCCTCCGCAGGCTTCACGGTGGTGGCGATGGAGGGAGTCGAGTGCCCTTGAGGAACCGCGAAAGAAGAGCCCAGCTGCAGTACATATCTCACGGACGCCTCTTTTTAACTGTACCAGTACGTTGTGCAGGTATATTGCATACCTGCTACCGCATTACCATCGAAAAGCTTCGCAAGAAGGTTTTGCCACTTTTATCGGAAAGAACATAGATCGCCGTAGAAGCGAGCTCTCAGTCGTAATTACAAACCGAGAGCTTTAATTCTTCAGCAACCACTTTTTCGTCGACGTGTTCTTCCTCTAATGTAGTCAAATTAGAGCTGCACCCACACCCTAAAACTGCTAAAAACAGCAACAACCCAAGTAGCCAGCAAGCAGACACAATATTGAGAAAAGCATACAAGTTAGCGCTTCATCTACCTCAAACAGCCTCGACAGAGAAGCTGCTCGCGTTGGGACTGCATAACACCTTTGAAGAGCTGATAGAAGCCCAACTAATATTTCAGCTACGGAGGCTAAAGCAGACCTCAACGGGCAGAGAGCTTCTCAGAAGATGCGGCTACGAAGGCGTAGCTCAAGAAATCCAATAAACGAGACCAATACCGGACGCGCACCGCAGTACCCTGAAGGTAGCGCCTATTCCTAAAAACATGGACCCAAATGTGCACAAGGAACGCAGGGACGCTAGGGCCAAATACATACAACAAACATTGGCAACCAAGAAAGGCGCAGTATACACGAATGTCGCCGTATATGCCAAAAGAAAATGACAAACCAAGAACAGAGCAACATTGATCACAGCAGCGGCGGACACAGAACCGGTGATCAACTCGAGTTACGAATAAATCAGCAGCGCGTCAATCGAGGACTGCGCGGTAGTCGAGGCCGAGGAGACAGCCGTAGCTCTAGCGGCAGCGGAGGGCTATATACCGAACCAACAGGCCCCTGACTATACTAGCCGACTCGCAAGCAGCATGCTGTAACTACACAAACGGCAGAATCAGTCGTAGATCACTCCGCATACTCTGCTCGTGTGAACCGCAACAGAAAAACAAACTACAGAACGTCATAGTATGGGTACCAGGACATACTGGGGTTAAAGGAAACCAAGGGGCTGATAGGATAGCTGGAGAGCACTCTAACCGAGCATACGACTCCCTCGACCTCGACGAACCCAACCCGGTCCCCTGAACTACTCCGAAATCCTAAATTACCATGAGGGGGTGAGGATGAAATACCCACGGCCATGTAAAGAACTAAGCAAACAAGAAGTAGTAGGGTGGTGAATACAGCAGATAGGGGCCTTTCCCAATCTAAACACCCTTAGCAAAGCTTACCCCACACAATACGGTGACACATGCCCGTGTAGCGGAGATAAGGCAACCCTCTTCCACATAACATGGACTTGTCAAAAGAACGATGAGGTATGCATAGTACAAAACCCGAGTGCGGAACAGTGGGCGGGGATGCTCTCCAAAGACAACCTGGACATCCAGCGTGGATTGGTCCGGCGAGCTCACTGGACAGCAGTCCTCAGCGGAGGCTTGGACTAAGGGAAACAATCCTGTCTGAAGAAGATGGAAGAGGCCATCAGTAGATGGAAGAAGCCGCTTGAAGACCGCGAAAATAGATCAATTTAGAACACAATAAATGCTTTTAGTGTTCCTCCTCTGTATTGTTATGCTGCACAGGCGTTACTATGTGATACATATGTTGAGGCCTTCCCGCTATTAAACAGTTCTGAGTACCACTTGTCCTTGGTTTCACTTCCGGCATGCATTGTCCTTTTGTTGGCCTAGTAGTACTAGTACTAGTAGTAGTAGTAGTAGTAGTAGTAGTAGTAGTAGTAGTAGTAAACTTTAATGCTATGAAGTGGTCGCACGCCTTGACGGGTGTCTTCTTCCTAATGAGTACAGTTTTGTTACTTTTGCATATTGCGTCACTGGATGGCAAGTCGGCATACCTATTGCCTTTCTGACATGTACCGGTAGGCAGAGAGTACTCGGTCGCCCGCTGATTAGTAGGCGTGGACGCATACTACCTTGACTCGATACAGTTTCTCTCAATTAGTCGTCAGTAGTAGCTGCGCCATCTGTGATATGCATCCGTCTCTGTATGCACGGCCTACAGCTAGAGATTACTATGATGGTCTTTCTATGAACGGCAACGTGGTAAATGGTAGCCTCTTACGCTTCTACCGAGATGAACGTTGTTATGGATGCTGTGCTAACGGCATTAATCGACTGCTGTATGGCGCCTATAGAGGATGCTTCGTGTAACTCTTATTTTGCCGCGTCCGTGTATGTCGCATCAGCTTGTGTGATGGTTAGGATCGTCACATTGCAAAGCCTGTGACACGAGGAAGATTGAGGAGACGGTGAATAATGAGCAAACACACGGCAATTATATTAGACGGCATGTACACTTATCTTAAACTTAAGAATATCTTAAACTATACCCACACATGCAAGGTTGTTCGTGAACAGGAAAAATGTAGTCTCACGAGGTTGTGGTTGAAGTCCGGAGTGTGGTGAGACGTAGAGTCCTTGGGGTGGAACACTCGCTCGTAGAGTGATGACCGGCGTGGAAGAGCAGACGCGGCAGAACGGGGTCGTTAAAGGTGGACGCGTCCCACAGCTCCATAGACGGTAACAATCCACTCCGAAGTCTCCAGCAAGAAGACAGCCCAAGGCGCTCCTTTCGATGACGAACGCCTGGTCACCCGAACCTCGCGCACAGAAGCGGGTTCCGAGATGTCAGCCGGCCGACCCGAGGCCTTGTGCAAGGCGACGACCCGAGGCGGTCCTCGTCTCAATGGCTGACGCTCGCTATCCCGAACCTCAGGCGTAGATGCAGGTTTGAGGCTGCAGCAGCAGGCCGTTCCGAAGTCTCGTGCCGTACAACGACCCGAGGCGTCCCTATCCCGAAGACGGACGCCCGCTCAGCGGTAGATGTCGGTTCCGTAGGCCCGACGGCCCTAGTCGTCCCGGCGTTCCAACGATCTCCGTTGCGCGAGCCCCTTCTCATTCGCTGCACGAGCCTCCCTTATCTTTCTTTTCGTCTTGTTGAGGACGGCCGCAACGTCGTCTGCTCTTGCGCTCGGTGCTTTGTGCGTACTTCTTCACAGCGTGATTGGCGATGATTCTGGCCTGGCCTTTCAAGTCATTCTTTGTATCTTCTATGCCTAATAAAGGGGAAAATGGGACATCCACCCAAACGCAGCTAATTGCTCCAAAGGAAACTGATATGGGTTTCTCGAAAGAAATGCCTCGCACCTGCAGAAAGAGAAATCGCAGTTAAAGAAACAAAAACGCCTTTCTGGGGCAGCCGCCTCACCATCTGAGCTAACCAGGTGGCTTGCAGGTCAAATCAAATCATCAAATCAAATGTTTTATTTCCAACAACTTGTTGGGGGTCCGCCAGGCGAAAAGCTGCGACATACAGCTTGAATGTGCCTGAAGGCCCTCACATGGCAGCAGTACAAATACAAATACAATATACAATGCAATGGGTTACATTTACAATAATTACAAAGATCACATTTCACAAATTTCTTTACAAAAATGTGCCCTAAGCTGTTTTCGAGTCAAGGTATTTGTCATAACAATTTCTTTCCCAAATTTATTTAACAGTGAAGGTAGCGTGTGTCTTAGCGACTGCATGAGATAATTTGTACGCCTGTACAGTACTAACCACCTGTCTTTGCTGCGGGTACGCGCATCACTTTTGTCATATTCAAGTCATGACGTATTTTTTAAAAATATTTGAAACTTTTCGGAGCCGAAGCAAAAAGAGAATGCAGTAGCCTGTATTCGTAAATGTTAGTTACTTGTATTATGTTATAACTTTCAAAAAGTTGCGCAGTAGAATGGAAATAAGGTACATTCGCTACATGTCGAAGTGCTCGTTTTTGAAGTTGAAGAAGTGCATGAAGATTACGTTTCGTGGTGGTAGCCCATACGAGCACACAATAATTCAGATGTGATTGAAACAAGGCATAATATATGTACAACATTACTTTCTCTGGGAAAAAATGACGGCAACGGGACAATGCACCTGCGGCGGATGACAATGATTTCATAATTTGTTCAATGTGATATGTCCAGTTCATATCTTCTGACAGTGTCTCGCCCAATATTTTGTATTTGGTTACAATCTCAAGGGGCGCGCCGTCCAACAATAATTCTTCGATTAAATAAGACTGCCTGCCTCTTGGCTTGAACAATATGGCCTTTGATTTGGAGCTATTAATTGTTAGAGCGTTATCGCGAGACCAACTCGACAATTTAGAAAGGATACTGCGAGATCTTTGTAACAGATCATCAAGATCATTGTCAGAGACGAACAGGCTCGTATCGTCAGCGTATAGTACAATCGATGTGTCACTTACTATTTCAGCAATATCGTTAACATAGATATCAAACAAAATCGGGCCTAAAACGCTACCCTGGGGCACACCTTATTTAATTTCCCTATATGAAGAGAAGTATTTTTAGATAGCAACGAACTGCGTCCGCCCAGACAGATAAGATTGAAAGAACTGATTTGCCACGCCACGGATACCATATCCTTCTAGTTTACATATTAAAATTTGATGACTTAAACGATCAAATGCCTTGCTATAATCAATAAATATACCGAACGTTAGTTTTTTCGCATCAGTATTATTAATTGTTAGTTCTTTTTGGCGTAACAAAGCTGTTTCGGTTGACCTGCCGAAGCGGAATCCGTGTTGACATTCAGATAGAATGTCATTTTTCGCAAAGAAATTGTTAATGCGTGCAGAAACAAGTTTTTCTAAACCCTTAAAAAAAGCGGATAAAATGGAAATCGGCCTATAATTCCCCAGGTCATTTCGGTTCCCACCTTTTAAAATAACTGACACCCTCGCTTTCTTCATATTTGTTGGAAAATGTCCCGATTCCATAACAAGGTTAAACACAAATGCGAGATGAACTGCGATGACATCGATTACAAATTTTATAGGCCTGATTTGAATGCCGTCTGCATCAACAGCATTGCTGTTTTTTAAGCCCAAAAATATACGACGAATTTCGGCATCGTCAGTCGGCTCGAGAAAAATGCTGTGCGTACATCTCTTAGCAGTGGTACCACTGACCGTGTTATTTGATTATTTCGTCATGCTCACAAAGTGTTAATTGAAACGTTCGGTTAAGAGGATGCCCGACACATTTTCATTATTCACGGTTATCTCACGCAAACTGCGATTCACATTCCCCTGTCTGATTGCATCATTGATAATTGTCCAAGTCTTTTCTGGATTTTTCTCTGCACGGCTGCGAAAAGGCTCTCGTAATAGAGTGGCTTAGCTTTTCGCAGTTCTTTATTTAGTGTATTCCTTAACTTACTAAATGCAGCGAGATCACTTTGCTGACGCGTACGCAGAAATTTATTGAACATCCTATTTTTTTTGTTAATTATTCTAACATGCTGTGGTTTCACCCACGGCTTTCTAATGCGTTTTTTTTTACCTTTCCTGTTTTAAGCGGGAAAGACAAATTGTATAGGCGACTGAATATGGACAGAAATTCATCGTACGCTTGACTAGCATCTTTATTGTTATAGAGAGAAGACCAGTCTGTGCGCAAAGCAAGTGCGCGAAAGTGTTCCATATTTTCGCCTGACAGGCACCTGTAGCTGAACGTGGCATCAGGTAAAGTTCTTTCGTGAATATAAAATGAGCATATTATGAATATCGGACAATGATCACTGATATCATAGCTGATTGTCCCGGCTTTGTAAATCTCTGCACCAGCGTTAACAATGAAATTGTCGAGACCTGATTGACAAGATGGTGTCACGCGAGTAGGTGTCGTAATAACGCTGCAGAAACCGGAAGAATTGATTACATTAGTCACTGCACGACTTGGAGCGCGTTCATCAAGCACGTTAATGTTGAAGTCACCACCAAGAAGCACTTTGTAATTGTGAAAAGTAACATGCTCTAATAGCTTTTCAGTAAATTCTAAGAAATTCGATATATTACCGGTAGGTGGTCGGTACATCACAACAAACAGGTTATTGTCAGATTTAACGCTTAGCACTTCGTAATGTGGCGTGACGCAGGCGAATTCCTCACGCACATCACACTGTATGCCGCGCTTGACATGCAATGCTACACTGCCCCCACGTTTATCGGTGCGATTAATAAAGAAATGTCTGTAACAATCTATGATCAGCATTTCACTGTGTTCCTGATACCAGGTTTCAGAGAACATGATAATGTCAAATGGAAAAGTAAACTTGGCTAGAAACATAGTTAGTATGTCGTGCTTATAGGCAAGTGAACGCGCATTCACGTGAAGCGCGGAAATGTTTTTAGCGTGTGCGGGCAGAGCAATTTCGCTTGGAAAGCTATACTCACGATACATCATGTAGTCAAAAGAGAGCAAAGTTGAAATTCTTTAGACGCAGCAGTTCAGGCGATCTTTTGAAGGTCAGTCTCTGAGGCAATGTGGACAACACTACTGGCTTCAGTCTTGCGTGCAAGTACTTTCCCGTTTCGCGTCCAGATAAAGCGCCACTTACATTCGCGCTTTCTTGCTAATGCCAGCGAAAGAAGACGTTTCAAGGTCGGACAGAGGTGCTCATTAATAAATACTCTGGTATCATCAGGAATTCCAACCTGATTGTTTCACAACCTAGCCTTCCGCGTTTTTTCAAGAACACTGTCCCTCTTCTGTTTGCTCTTAAACTGGACAACTATATTAGATTTTCTAGCTTCTCGGATGGGCACACGGTGACCGACTTCAATGTCAGAAGAAGTTATGGGCTCAGCTAGCGCATCGCCAATTTTCCCAACAAGTTCCGTAGCGCATTCTTTGTCCTGTTGCACAAGTCCCTTAATTTCTATATTGGACCTGCGCGAGTATTGCTCCGATTGAACAACTCTCTTCTGAAGTTGTTGAATAACGTTTTCATTTTCCATGCACCTAGCACATAACTTTTCATTCGCCTTTCTCCAGGCTTCCCTATCTTCTGTGGCTTCTCTAAGCTTCTTTTTCATAACCTCAAATTGATCGCTCATAAATTTAACACTGTCCACGAGGGACTTCATTTCAGCACGAAGTTCGCGGATTTCGCATCGGCTTTCTCTTTCAGCTGTAGATTTGGTCATGTTTTCGCAAAGGAACAGTACCAATGGACAGAAGGTATAATAAATATACAATAGATACACAGCAATACAGAAAGGCAGCAGCGACAGCATAAACTATCTAGTTACAAAGCATATATAATTTGGACACCAACCTGCCGCACAGGGATCAAGTTTTTAGCGTTGCGCTGATCACCTGTCACTGCTGCCAAGTGTCGGTGCAGCGAAGGCAGCCGGCTTTTGTACCGCTTGTCCTGATGACGTCCTCAGCGGAAGAACCGTCAAGGAAGTGACGCAAGCAGACCGAGGCTCCTGGTGGTCAGCAAGATTCGCGATATCTGCAGTACAGGGATCAAGTTTTTAGCGTTGCGCCGATCAGCTGTCACTGCAGCCAAGTGTCGGTCCAGCGAAGTCAGCCGGCTTTTGTACCGCTTGTCCTGATGACGTCCTCAGCGGAAGAACCGTCAAGGAAGTGACGCAAGCAGACCAATGCTCCTGGTGGTTAGGAAGATTCGCGATATCTGCAGTACAGGGATCAAGTTTTAAGCGTTGCGCCGATCAGCTGTCACTGCTGCCAAGTGGCAGGGCGAAGTCGAATTCATCAGCAACTCGAAACAAAGGCAAGAGTTTGACGTAATATCCCAGTAGTGGTACCGGGTTGGAGACCAGGATCAGGACGAATTTTCATTCAAATGCGAATCTTTTCTTTCGAGGAACGCGTGTGGGTTTCTTTTGGAGCAATTAGCTACGTTTGGATGGATGTCTCATTTTCCATTTACTAGTTACATTTATGCCAGTTATGGCGCCCTATGGGTGATATTTCAATATTAATTCTTTTTATATTCCTAATCTTGATATATCCAGGCGTTACCTTCCCCCAAGGAGGTTTCTTTAGAAAACAAGCCAGAGTAATGATAGCCGCCAGCTCCTTTTTTTGCAGTTGTAATCTGTTGCATCAAGGAGAAGGTGTGCTTGTAAGTGCCACAACAAACCTGTCCGTAGCTTCGTGCTCCCAACCTTTATATCAAAGCCAATACTTCATTTTCGTTGTACTTTCTCTAAGTGTGCGAGGAATGTCGAAAACAGCTTTTTATTTGCCATTAGTTGATGAAGCACATTTCTGCCGCGCCATCACAACAGTTATTTTGAAGTCATTTTCACAAGATCACAGGAAAGATCAAGTGCTCTAAAAATACAATTCATTGGACTCTCGCTAAGTAATCTATATTTCCACAAAATTTATACGAAACTTTATAAGCTCCGAAAAACAGGGCTAAATTCAAACAGCAAATGCACAAGTGCGAGGCGCCACGTGCCGGCCACGGACTGCTTTCGTGCACATGCTTCGATTGCGCAGCTGCCACATCCGCTACGCCTGGGCTGCACAACAAACGACCCGTGAGCGGATTTTCGCGGGGCGCTGAAGGCCACATTTCATTCGTGGGTTGGGTGCTGCATTCAGGGAGTGGCCTACCGGTGAGTAAAAAAAAATAGTACTGCCGCTAACCACGCTACATGACAATACCTGTCGGTGCAGCAAAATAGAGTAAAATGTGAAACATACTCGACAAGAGGAATTTTTGTGTAGGTAACACCGGATGTGTTTGTCTGTTACCTACAACGAAACCTCACTATCGGATCAAGGTCCTTAATTGAAGAGAGCAGATGCTATTTCAGAGCGTTTTACCTGCACGATGGAAGACAACATTTCCCCCATCGAAATGCGTTAGGCTCGGTAAAACTGTATCCTCTTCGCAATAGGCGGAGACTATGCCTTTGAAAAAAGGAATAAAACAGGGCAGCCCGCCGTTCGCTATGACACCTGGCTGATCGTAGCTGCGGTCGACAATGGATTTCTTTGCGCATAACACAAATACGATACAAATATATCAAGCCATTTCTGCACGTGTGCGACATCGCTCTGCCAGCCAACTTTTTCTGAATATGCATTCAAGCAGGTTGTACGCAGGCGCGACTGGCAACCATTCACCGTAAGATAAGCTAGAACTAGCGTATCAATCACTGACTCCGGCGCCGCTATGCTCACCCGGTTGCTCGAAAAACCCAAACCTACTCTACTTCGTCGCGCTCCTCACTTTTTGTCAGAAAATTACACAAGGAAACCTCTCAACGCCGACAGTGCTTTTCGCTTTGAAAACAATCAGTGACATCCTATTAAGGATGATAGCGATTGACTGGAGTGCTGAAACCATGCTGCGTGTCATCAACGAATGCTTGCGTCGGTGGTTTCGTAAATATGACATCAAGAAATGCAAACAAAGCTAGAATAAAATGAGATTACCTAAAAGGGCACGTAACTTGTTTTACAGCTTCAGGTGTGGTTCATCGGCGCTGTCGTGAAGAAGAGTTCTCCCAAATAGCCTCCTTGGTAATGGTACTGAAACTGGCCATCTTTTTCTGAGGACGCTCTACAGGTCTCTTTCTGTTGCAGCGGCCAAAATGGCCACTTTTATAGAAGGGAGATTAGTTAGGATAAATTGCTCGCACTTCGTCTTCTTGTGCATAATATTATTACCATTATATCGGCATATTTTTTCACCGTGTGTGTGTGTTTAAATCAGCAGCAAGTGTCTCAGAGGCGTTCTCCGTGTCTCTGTGCCGTAACGTCACAGACCGAGTATCACGCGTGTAACATTGGCACCAAGCAGCTTTCCCCAACACGACGGCTCAGGAGGATTTGCAGAAAGGACAGATAGGTCATAATCTTCTATAATCACTGTAGAAAATACAGCAATTCAGGAAATAGCTCATTTCGATAGGTATACACAGGGCATCATTCCTCTGCTTGCATGTTTCATTCTGTGCCCGTAACAAACACCGTTGATATCCTTGCACTTACATATAGGATCGATATAGAGAGATAAGAAGGATGTTGCCCGCACTCTGAGAAAAAAATCGGTATCAGAATATTACGATGTTCCCTAATGCGAAATTTGAGCGCAGCTCGATACGTCCTTTCATTTTGCAATATATTGAGGCACATAGTTTGAGGCCGAAATCACCTTACCGACTGGAAGTATGCCAGTACCGTCAGCGCCTTCCCAGAGGGAGGGGCAGTATGAGGGACCAGCGCTGCAGTTTAGGATGATGATTATTAAATGGCACCTAGCTTGACACGGGGATGTCACGAATAGTCACCTCGCCTGCTTGATTTATTCAGGTTTTTGCTTGTTACCGAATGGGTTAATGCCATACGCAGTTCTATACTGCAATCAGGGGACGTAGAGACGAACCCTGGTCCTGTCAAAACGGTTCTCGACGAGTTGAAAAATATCTCCGCCGTCCAGTCGACAGTAATATTTGCGATGCAAGGTCTTAAATTTCAGCTAAGGACCACAAACGAAACTCTTACTAATCTTAGCGCGCGCAAGGCACTTAATAAGATTATTGTCAGATTCTTCAAACCTTTCGAAGAGAAATATACACCATAAACACTAAGACCATTCTGTAAACCCACCGTGTGTGTGACATACAAGAGTTTTGTGACGACCTCTAGGGCCGTTACCGGCGTAAGAATGAAATATATTATGGTCTCCTCGACACTAATCACGAGGAAACATAAGCTTAGCCGGAAGAAATAATAATTGACCACTCCCTTGAGCGCATTCTTCCCACAATCCATCCAAATGATGTAAAGCGTGTGCAGCGTCTAGGGTGGCACACCACTAACGCAAGCGACCCACAATGGTAAAACATTCATCCTTAAAAAATTAAAGACTCTATTCTTTCAAACGGCCCGAAGCTAACTCAAACAAATGTAAACATTGGCGAAGATTTAGCCATTCCGTTTTAACGGTGCGAAAGCAGCTCTTTACAATGTACATTGAATCATACATATTTGACAATGCAGCAGGAATCGTCAAAGAGATACTGTAGGGATAAGTACGTCATCCGCAAGCGTGCGATCAGCTACGTACAAACGCTTGAACAAACCTTTCGTAATTTATACTTCAGGCTAACATACACGGTTTCCTTCCTAAGCGCGTGCTGCTGTGCAATTCATTACAGCCACCTGGCAGTAGCATAGTGGCATTGCCCGAAACGTGTCTTACTGACGACATTTCAGATACAGAGGCCCTCACTGAGTTGACGAACACCAACATTTTTGTCAAGGCCCCAAACGCGCACGTTTTGGGGACGTACTAATCACGATTAACAAAGCTATAATGCTATAATATGAACACTACTTTACAAATTAATCATTATGAATAATGTACCGTGCCCCACGCGAAACAGTGGCACTTCGCTTATGCTACAGGCCCCTTCGTACTGTTTGATATTTCACCCGTTAAATTAATAAAATATTACCTCAGCATACTAATTAACACCTGTCCGATGATGGAGATTTCGACTTTGATAATATTCACTGGCTCAACAAAACATCAGTAATAACACGAAATACTGAAGGAAGGGAATTGGTCAATGTTTGCCGTAACCATAACATTAGCCAAATGGCAACCAAAATGACACGCGTAATTATTGAATCTTCAAACAGAACACCCCGCATACAAGCGAATAAAAATGGAAAACCTAAAATTTATTGCATAGTTAGCTGAAATCAGAAATCAGAGATTAGTTTAAACTACATATAGTTTCTTCCGAAGAATGCGACATATCTATCTCAAAACAATCCTTATGTAGCGTTAGGGCGACTATGATGCAAATCATACTAAACTGCGAGATTTCCTGCCTGCGTTCAAATTCAGAGCCAATTCGCAATCTCCTAATGACAACTGGCTAATCTTCAGGACAAGATGAATGAGCTGACTAATAGGTTCGTCCACAAAATTTATATTTCTTGCCAATAAAAACAAACCACAGTTTTGAGAAACCCTAAAAACACAAGACAACAAAAAATACCGCCTTCATACTGCGAAACCTAATGGAAGGGCGTGCCCACTAGGTAGGTACTATGTTGCACTAGACAAATATTATGCTAGAGTTAGAAACAGATAATATATCACCGTCACCTACCTAAAATCGTAAAATTCTCCCTAGAAAATTGTCGGAAGTCGTAAACCCTTAACCGACACTTGAAATTACACTTGCTAATGGCGAGGAGGTGATCGACACTTGATGTGCCGACGCCTTTAACGCTTTGTTCTCATCCCTGTTTACCAAAAAAGATGGTTCACCATTTCCCGCGGCACCCACTGTAATACTAATGCTTCCCCAGTAACCTTCTCTGTTGCTGGCATTTCGTCCCTCATCGATAAAATGAAGCTTTCATCACCGGTTGGCGTAGACGAAATTAACTCCAAATTGTGAAGAAAATACTAAAAATATTGCAGTGTATTTCTCAATGCCGTCCTCACCATCGCTTGAAAGAGGAATTTTACCAGACGACTGGAAATCGGGAAGGGTCATTCCGGTCCACAAATCAGGGAAGAAGCTATCCGCCTTCGACTAGGGCCCCGTTCAACTAACGAGCATCCCATGCAAAATCATAGAGCATGTCACATACTCTCACATAATGTATTTCCTGTACACTAACAATTTCATTATTCCCAGCGTGGCTTTCATAACTATTTATCTTTTGAAACTCAACTGACAATATTTATTTACGTTTTACCGTCAAACCTTGACCATAACCTTCACATTGATGAAACTTTTGTGGATTCGTTACCGTATTCGAGAAATTACCAATCGAATGCCTGCTACTAAAAAAAATGCCCAGTAGAACCTGCAACCTCACATTAGAGAATCAATCACAGAATTTCTTGCTAACCTCTTTCATTCCACCTTTGAACAAAATAACCATACTCGCTCCATCTCAGTAACATCGGGCGTTCCCCCAAGGGTCTGTCCATGCATCCCTTCTGTCCATAATGTATATTAACGATCTACCCAATCATGCGTCTTCTCATATTCGTAAGCTTCAGACAATTAAATCTCCTATAAAAATTGCTAACCTTTCTGATAAAACCGCGCTCCAAAATGGCCCGAACCAATTGGTACTCTCTATGGTTAATGAAGCTTAATCCCAGTAAAAGCTAACTGATTTCATTGCAATGCCAGCATTATCCCGTACGTAACCACTGACTACACTGTTGGACAAGTTAGATTCTATAAAAACATTGCTGACTCTCCCCTAACCGAGAGTGGATTTAAGCATGAAATTGCAACCGACAATGCAGATTTATTGCAGATGATTATAGGGACAATATTAAAATGGGTCAAGTGTAAGTTCGCAAGTTCACCATGGCACACCACCCCACGCCATACTGTGCACTAGTCCATACGCACGCTGCCCAGCTAGAAAGAGAAAATTGGCTGAAGGTGGCGCCACGCTGCGTGGCGACATCTCTTGAGCTGACGGAAAACCAGCGCTGTGGAACTCATCGACCACTGTTGCTCAGCAGAGCACTGGCAAGCCTATGTTATTGCGAAAAGCACATTTTCCTTCTTGTTTGGACAGTTTTTAGCGCAGGTTAAGCGGTACTGTACAAAAAGTTGGGTCCAGTCACCTCATTTTATTCAATTTTGACTGACTGCTCTGATGATCTCGTTTTATTTTCTCGGCTTGCGTGGATGTTCTTACTTGAGTGCATGGATAACGGATCTGGCTTATGACTCATGGTCATTTGAAGGTCGCCGTCAATGAAGTGTATGGTGGCCTGTATCTGTATTTTGAACGTCATTTTGGAAATAGCAAATAAAACTTCAGCGTACTAGAGGTTACAGCTTTAGGTGATATCATGAACGAAAATTAGGAAGATTTCGGAAGAAATATTTTTGTAACTTGTTTGGGCAGTAACTAGCGCAGGTAAGGTGGTCCTCTACAAAGCGTTGTGATCAGAGACTGCATTTTCTTCAGTTTTTAATGGTTGTCGGAATGAGCTCCTTTTGTTCTCTCTCTGGTTTATTATTTCATTTACTAACCTGTTTCGTTTACACCAAGTATGATGTATTACATGTGCTATACCTTGTATTGTGCTTTACGTTCACACCACACTTGTAGGCGTGCCTACGGGTGAAAAAATTTTATTGGCATCTTGCGGATGTTCTCGTTTGAATGCCCGGTTAACGGCTATTGCTTCTGGCTCAAGGTCATTTGAAGGTTGCCTAAAGCGGGAGCAAAAAGCAATTCAGGCTTAATAGCTAGGCGTCACGTTATCATGAGAGATTTAGAGCCGCCTACATGTCACCAACATCATACTATCGCGGAAGGAATCTCTCATTTCTTAAAGCGTCATTTGGGTCGTGCCCTACAGGACGTAAAATTTCTCGCTTATATATCTCAATCAGGTCTAACCTAGAATATGCAGCACCCATCTGAAGAATAAAAAGGTGTACTTAATAACCCAATTAGAATCCGCACAATATTTTGCCTCTAGGTTCATTCATTGTTCATACTAAGCAAATAATCATATCATCGCTCTAACGAAAAACTTGTCTTCAATATATTTCTGTGCGTCGCCGCATCGCCATCAATTTCATTATTTCAGCTAGTGTTGTTGCTTGGACTAGTTTGTAATTCACGATAAAAAATGACGTACTGCGCGAAGGACAAGGACTGCGAGAGACGACATACACTGCGCTTCATAAGTTTTTCCACAGCTTCCTCAATCACGCACCCTACATCATCCCACTGACGAGCTTGTCCTGCAGTACTACCCATTCTTACCAAATTGCATGCTAACGTGCTGGCACTACCACTTTCGCTGCCTAATTTTTTTTCGTACATCAGTAGACTGGAGTGCGCTTCCCTGTGGCACTGTATTGATCACGCGTCCATTAACTTTTTCAGAAAACGTCAGGGCACACTGTTCCACATGAAGACTTCTTCATCAGTTTCATTTATTAGCCAGCCCTTATGTAATACCCGCTAAACGGGGGCATTTAAGGTAATAAAGTGATGTTATATATATGGTGTCATATATTTTATACATGTTTTTTATTCCAGAATTATTGTATCGATCTCCTTGATGTATTTTTTTCTGAAAACTTTGATATTTATTTTGTACCGCTGCCACCCTTTGCCCCCCCACCCGTTGGCCCCGTGGATTCCTCTCGGCGCGAACGGCAGCGCCAACGTCGCACTAATCCAGAGCTTCGATAGCGAGGGGCGCAAGCGAAATGCCAGTGCAGGGAAGCGGCTACCGCCGAAGATTGACAACGGGAAACACAAGCCAAGCGCCAGTGGAGGCAAGCGAACCTCCCCTTTCATATAAAGGAAACCTAAGTGAAGCGCCAGCAGAGGCAAGCTAACCCACAATTTCGAGAGTCGGAGGCCGAGCACGGACGTCGACCGAGAGAGTTTCCTTCCCTGCAGGGTGCCGATGGACGGATCAAGAGAGAATTCTCGACCGTGAGAGTGGCTACAGCTAAAAGGTGTTGATAGACTATGGTTTGATCATAACCTCACCCAATTCAAGAGGTTGCGTAATCTGTAGCCGAAGCCCGAATCTAGAAAAAGGTGATGAGACAAAAGACTTTCAAGAAAATCGTGCTAAACACGAGTTCAAACTTGAGAAAACCACCACCAGATTCGCTGTTTCGGCAGCTTTCACAGCCTAGAACTGGCTTTACATGTATAGCGATGGCACTCCCGATGCATTTCTACCGCCAAGTTGGCGTCACCGGGAGGTTCCGTATCAGTGTAAGCGTGTGAGGGTGATCCGGCGAACGCTGTTCCACCTAGCTTGTGCAAGAGAGGCACGCAGCCCGGATGCATGCCCTCTCATGTGGCGCGCGAGGCAGGGGGGTGAGGCGAGGGATGAGGTACGTTCTTCTCCGACGGCTCCTACGATGCCTCGATGTCCTCCTCGCCCACCTCTCTTTGCAGAGTGGGGACGATTGCGGCGTCTACTACGGCTTTGCCACACGAATCTCAGACGCCACAGCAGACGCCTTTGACAGACGCTGTAGGGGCGCGTTTCCGGCATTCGTGTATCTTGAAAGCGTTATGCGACGTGGCCAAAGTGCGGCCGCGTGGGACACGATCATCTTGAAAGCAATCGGCAATGTTTGCACAGTGCGCGTAGTGCTGGTAGCTTCGTAAGTGCTTTGCTTTGGATGTTGTGTTCGTGTTGAAGCGAGACATGCATGCAGGTCAATACGCTTGCTGCTGCCGTGGTTTCTCACTCCAAAATATTGATAGTGAGTCTGCGCTCTCATCGAGTGAGATGTCTTCATGTTTACTTGAGTGCGTTTGACACCGTGCTCGCTGATTTAGTTAAAATACGTTGACAGTTTCGTTAGCTTGATTCCATGATACAATGTGTGCGCGACAGAGCCTGGGCGTCGAAAGAAGCAGACGCACAAAGACAGCGGTGTCTCGGTGCGTTTGTTTGTTTCTACGTCCTCGTTGAGTCACGCTAACACATTCTATCATTGTTAATTTTGTTATTAAGCGAACATTTACATGATTATACGACCGATGAAACTACTATTCTTATTTCGCACAGCTGTACTAATTTCCTATCGCAATCGGTGTTCGCATTTCGGGCGGATCTACAAATTTATTTTGTTCAGAATACACATGCCTCGTCTAATTGCGACTATCTCCTATGCTCTGCCTTTGTCCTTAGGCAACCAGCTCGAGCGGCAAATAACAAGGTACTTGGTGTTATATTACATATTTTCTTCCTAATTTCTTTTTTCTCACTCTTTTAAATCGCCATGGTCTTTTTCGTTTCTATTCTTTGCGTCCATTTTGCTGTATTTCTTTCTCTCACATTCTTTCTGATTCGTCCTCGTTATCTATTTAACCTATCAAATACCGTGCACTTAGTTGCCAACATTTTGACACCTTTTTTCATTCAGTGTCCATGCTTTTTAGATGCAGGTACTTGTACACTTTATCCTCAAATTTGTTTTGATCCTTCTTCCTTAGTCTCTAAACTAATTTTGCTCTCACCTTCTGTGACATCAAAGGATATCCAGCCCACGTCTCCTTGAACTGCGTCATTTTTGGTTTGGCCGTGAGCTACCAGTGGCAACTGGCGCACCGTTGTTTAGTTAACTTGCGACCCTGAGAGTATATCCGAGTTTGGGCATTCAATGATATTTGCGAACATTAGCGTTGGCACCATGACGGTTTTCCAGAACCTATGCACCACTTCAAATTTATTCTGGCCCCGAAGTGCCATAGGTTTCATCATTGATGCTTTCCCCTTCAGTTTCATTTGCAGGTTATTTTGGTGGATGATTGACTTTCCACCGTTATGTATGTGCAGAGAAATTTATTTTACTTGACGATTGGTATGACTTCCTATTGAATTGGCACCAGGTAATTACTTGTCTCTTAAATAAAGATCGTAATTCCCGAATTCTGTGTGCTAAACTAAAGGCTTAGATTTGTTGCATTGCTACATATATTGGCCAGTGTCTTTATATTTTTTTGCATTGCCCGCTAGTAGCGCTATGTCTTTGGTATACATCAGTGCGGTACCTTCTATTTGCACCATTTGTCCATTACACGTCTACGATAAATTAAATCGTAATTGATTTTTTTTTGGAGTTGTCATGATATGCCCTTAACAAAAAATGTGAACAACTGTGGAGGTAGAGGGCAGCCTTCCTTCAGTTTGTGAACTTCCACAACTTCATTGTAGTTTCAACATTCCCATAAAATTTTTACTCGGTTGTCTCAGCAGCTCTACAAAATCGTTATCTATGCCTTATAGCTGAGAATATCTCACAACAAACCCCTGTACACGTTGTCGTAGTCTCCCTTAATATCTAAATATTCTATCCGGAAGGGTTTATTCTGAGCGACTGATATCTCATAGACTCAGTTCAAATCAAATATCTTCGAAGCTACTGCCTGGTCTGAGCGCATTCTGTAGTTCCCCAAGTATGTCATGTGTCTCTGCCCATTTCGACAGCTTTAATTTCATGGCGTGCACTGCCATTCTAAAAGGACGGTTGCTACTGTAACTGCTCTGTACAAGCTCATCCTATCCTTACCACCTTTGCCTTTGCATATGGGGTTCATCTTCTATTCGCGCTATGCAATTGTAATTTCCTTCTTTAAGTCTTATGTTCCTTGACATTTCTCAGCAGCTCTCAACGTTCTTTACTAGTGTTGAAATTCATCCGGGTCCTGCGGCGGTTTTATTTGACATCATTTTCTGCATTTTTCAAGTAAATGTTTTCAATGGTAAATTTCGATCTTTCAGGCTTCTCTATTCATACTGGTTCTACTTGGGTCTGAACAAGGCTTTCTTTTGTACCGACCTTAGCCCTAACCATGCCTGTGATACACTGCAGTGCAGGGCCTCCTTCGAAAATGCTACCCTCTTTATCCCTTATAGCCGTCTGCAAATTTGTAGCTGGACCTCCGAGTACACTTCCATGGTTTCACAGTTTTTTGCTGCACCTTTGTCTTTTTTTCAGATGTAATGCGCGCGACGATCACTCGCGTATTTATTTTCTTTTGCACGAGCTCACCAGCCACATTTTGCTTTTGTCGCTATTTGTTCTTTCTAATGAGTACCACTCGTTTGTGTAATGTCAACTTTTTCACTTTTTCGTGATCGCTCGACACCTGCTTACTCTCTTCTATCGTTCGTTTCATTTTGCGGTTGCACCATTTACAAGGCTCCTTGAATCATTCTGCATACAATCTACTACTAACATGATAAACCGGGCACGGGCGACCCCTCCCTGAGTTGTACGCAAGCGCATTACGTCTTCCGACGCATATTTAATAAGCACCACCATGCATTCGCTCATTGTGAACAAGGCACCCGTATTGGGTGCCAAAACGTCAATCAGTGCTTTGAATTTTTTCAGTTGGCGAGCGTACGTTTATTCAGCCTTGCACCATTTACGTGGCTTGCTCTTACCAAGGCCACAGATTTTTTTCCTTGCCTGCCTTATCTCCTCCTGCATAACATATACCACTTTTCTATATTCCCATAGGTTACAGGATATATTTCCATTTTCTTAGATTTTTGCAATCTCTCTTGTAAGCTTTTCTTTCAGGTTTAGAAATTTTGATTTTATTGGTTCGTGTATCTCCTTGGCTTAGTAGACCACAAATATTTATGATCGATGAGCGTAAGCAAGTAAGGACGGAATGGTACGAAGGCTACGGGAGGAAACAAGGTCCCCATCTGTCCTTCCTTGCACTAAGCGATCATAAATATTTATGGCCTATGGAGCAATATGAACCAATTAGCCCGACAACATGTGCTTCTGGATGCTTTCCGTGTTAATCTATTATCTAAATAATATTTTAGTTGTTCGTAGACCGTATCTGAGACTAAGACGCAATGTATACAACACCACCTCTTTCCGTACTGCCACGTAATCTTTCCATGCCCCTTATTCACCCTCTTAACTAGTGTAAGGTTTGGTTCGTCGCACAATTCCAGCAATACAGAAGTGTTCTAATCAGTATATCCGTCTAAATCATTCATGTGCGCGTTTATATCTCCCGCTAATATCACTAGACCCAATTTTCTGAACTCAATAATGTTGCTTTGAATACAATCAATCAATTCATTATTTTTTAATCTGCTATCAGTACCTGTCCCTATGTAAACTACTCCCAGCCATGTATTTTTGTCTTGGCATGTGCCGCTAATACACAAATGATCCTTACATGTCTCTTTTCATCATTGTCACTTAATGCCTCGCACAGTTAGCATGCATACAGCATCAGCTTTCCTTGACCCACTCATACTGTCGCACCCTTCGACCCAGTCATTCAGTC
This sequence comes from Dermacentor variabilis, assembly GCF_050947875.1. Taxonomy (NCBI): domain Eukaryota; kingdom Metazoa; phylum Arthropoda; class Arachnida; order Ixodida; family Ixodidae; genus Dermacentor; species Dermacentor variabilis. The sequence continues at coordinate 46,488,126 of NC_134574.1, forward strand.
GACTGCGCAGATATCACGTATTTGTTTCAGTCGAAGCGTACACGCTAATCGCTCCGTCATTCAGTTGGGTTAAAATTTCCAATCATTTTTTCTGCTTTCTCATCCTTTTAACGTTTTTTTTCACAACTCCTTGATGTTCTTTTCTGCCCTTTTCTAGCTGGCACATACCGCCCCCTTGCGGACATCCCGTGCACTGCTTAGTCGTACAAACTGAAGAAAATGGCCATCGATAGTTGGGTGGGAAAGGTGCTACACCTGGGAAAAAATTGTTTGAATGCCGTCTTTATTTCTGCGGGAGTCATTCCCAAAACTGGAGAAGCTGCAATGCAGCCCTATCATTTTAATATTTTTCGTTGAAGCTACTAGCATAGATGACTGCGAGCTTGGATAACGGTAGGCGCGATCACACGCTGCGTCAACTATTTCTACAGCTCCTGCGGCAAAATATTCATGTGCATTTGATTATAGGATAGCGAACATGGCAATGCTTCTAAGGAAAAAATACATACACGTTCTTAGCACAAAAATATATACTACCGGCATTTCTTTTGCTGGGAGAGGCACTAAGTGTATCATTAGTACCAGCTGGCATATGACAGTAGGGCAGCTGTGCACATAGGAATAGCACGCAAAAACTACGCCTACACACCGCTGAAGCGGCCTGATACTCCGGCATTCGCTTAGCGAGGCGTGTTTCGTGCATCGGCGACGAAAGCTGCGTGTCACCCGAGGGCAACGGTTCACCGCTGCTACAAAAAGAGGTTGCAAGTAAATCGTCCGGCTGCAGTGCACTTTGGAATCGCATTTAGAGTACGCCTTTTTCAGGTGAGACATATTTTGTTGCATTTTGCAGTCCCTAAATTTTGCAAGGTGTGCGCTACTACAGGACGAAATGTCTTGTCTGATTTTTCGTTATTGATTTCATTTGTGTTGGCTAGCTATGATTGTTTGGCGCGCGATGCCGCCAAAGTCAGCGAAGACTTACAGCGTGAATTGAGAAAGTACCTGGGATATGAAAGATGCTTTGAAAGAAGTAATAGCCCTAGGACGAGATATTCAGTCAGTAATACGGGTAAAGGAAGAGCTCAGAGGTGGAAATGATAGACTGCACCGCAGGATAGAGGAAGTTGAGCACTATCAGCGCTCTATTAAACTGTAACTTAAGGGTGCTACACCTAATGTTGAACCACTTGTAGCGCTTAAGAAAAGCAGTGATCTCATCCACGAAGAAATAACTTCTGATGACCTCGACATCTGCCATACGGTACCGACTGCTTGTCGCGAACAATATAACAGAATTGTCCGATTTGTGTGCAGGACAAGGAAAGTAGCTGTATTAAGCAAGTCAAAGAAAGTGAGAATTGATAGCGAGGACTTGGGCTGCCAGACATACTCTGCAGTATATGTCAATGGGCATCTGCACGCAACTTCTCGGGTCAGCTATAGGAAGAAAGAAGGAAATGTGGTGGGAAATTTTTTGAACACCGCTGGAAGGTATTTGCACGTAGAAACTAGGGCTCCAATGGGCTTAATATAGCAAACGCAGACACCTCGACCATACAAATGACCTCCCGCACAAGCGGGAGGAACTGCTGGAGAATAAATGCCGTATATAAGTAAGCCCAAACAGACTGACGGCCGCATATGTTTCATCAACACTGCTAGCGCAATGCCTACGTATAATTATCATCATAGCTATTCTTTGAATATACTACTTCGGGATGCGCGCAGGTGCGAAGGTCTTTCATCTAAACCCAATAAACCACGAAAATTGCCTATCGGTACATTAGATGTATCATTTGGATATTCAAGACGTCCAATAAAGGTTCAAATTTCTCTAGATTACGTCAAAATAACGTCGATGGTACTGTCAAAAGTCCTGTTTTTTTTTTCTTAAGAAGATGTTACATGAATGTGTCTGCTGGATATTCCTAACATTTTTTGTATATTAATACAAGGCTGAAATGCGCAATAACCGCGTTCCCAAGATGAAATTTTGTAGGTTCACAGTACTGTGTTGGAACATTTTAGCATATTTTTCTTGACGGACCGCAACTAGAACATCATATTTAAAGAAATTTGCTGAGATGTAACCCGCGAGGCTGCCTGGCGTATCAGAACTTTTCAATATTGCTTGCTGTATTGAATAGTAGGTCCACCGTAGGTATGTGACAGGTCCAAAGGAGAGAACGCCGAATTGTAAGGTCAGATACATCGCGTGAACACATTAGTGTTCACCCAGGCACGCGACGCGGGCGTGCAGACTTCCTATTCTATAGGATCTCATACCTAGTACAAGTATGCTTCATATTAGCTCAGATGTCGAGAGCAAAGTGAATGCGTAAAGAGTAGAGTAGATGCAAACGTTTAACAAGCGAACATGACAGTAATGAACTGTAATTTGAAGAAATGAAGAAATGTATTTGTAAGAGGAAAAATGAAAACAAAAAGTGCCTCTGGGTGAACAACTATTGATGTGTGGCCGAAAGAGTTTGGTCAGGTCCTTACAAAATACATTGGATTACATGTGATGTGCATATGCATATATATATATATATATATATATATATATATATATATATATATATATATATATATATATATATATATATATATATATATATATATATATGTGTGTGTGTGTGTGTGTGTGTTGGAGAAAGAGGAAATCTTTGGAAAATACAAATAAATGCAAATATTACACATCATTGATTAAATACTAAGTTGTTTACGACGTCGTGGCCGGCCGAAGACCGGTCTTTTATCACAGGTAAATTTCTTGCAATACTTCACCAGTTCCCTGAAACGCTTACTTTTCAACTATATATATATATATATATATATATATATATATATATATATATATATATATATATATATATATATATATATATATATATATATATATATATATATATATATATATGTGCATACATACATACATGAACGCACTGTAGGTGAAACTGTTCAAACAGTGTGCAGCAATATTGTTACATAGGAAGACGCAGACAAAAAGCTATATACAATATATTTACAAGGGAATACGCCGCACTTCGCCAGTAGGCAACAGCCCTCGCTAGCCTGTAATCGTCGTCGTCGTCTTCTCGCTGCTCGCCTCTTCGTCACTGTAAACACTGTTGCGTAGCACTATTATATATAAGCAACAATTGGTGGTTGAGTGATATCCTAGGTAGATCTAGAATACGCTGTCTGGTAGCCTAACAATAAGGTATATAGTGCGTCCTATAAACAGTTGCTGTTTTTCTTATAAAAGTGGCACGTACGCGAGACGTAACATGTGCGTGACATCATGACGTTGACGCCTGGATCAATTATATACGTTGAAGAGACGTTCGTGGTTCACAGTGAATACACGCAGCTTACGCAATAATGCACATATGATCCTTGATATATTTGGCTCCTTTTGCTTTTGTTTTGATTTACTGTTGTTCTCTGGAACTTGGCTCTCTCTGGGCGAAGATCCACCATACTTTGAAAACAATATTTAGAATAGCCTCATGCGTCCTATAGGAAGAGCAGTTGGCGTGACTGTTTACGTTAACCAATCATGAAAACATGGAATTATCTCCCAATTTTCCGCTACAAACGCCGCTGTAGAGTGTCTTATGATACGCCTAGGTAAAGAATTTACTACAGTCGTATATAGACCGCTCTTTGAGAATAAACCAGTGCTTTCTAAGTGCATAGAACACGTTCTCTAAAATTGTGTGACACTGGCTTTCTATTTTTGGTAATGGGTGACGTAAATTTTGATACATTATCAAAGGATGCATCATCATAGCGGTTAACTGTAGATCGCTCTGTAGATCGCAGGTACAGGTGTTCGTCTGCAGTGGACATAAAATCGTCCACGGGTTATCTAACCTGGGTATTACGTGACCTGCCCAGCGCCATTATTTTCTCGTAATGTCAGTTAGAATAACGGCTATACCTGTTTGCTCTCCGATCCAAACCTCTCTCTTTCTGTCTCTTACCATTATTGCTAGCATTCTTCGTTCCGTCACACTTTTCGCGGTCCAATTGTGCAGGGGGACATGATGACGTCAAACCTCTGCAATACAATACATTGCTGACGTAATGTCGCCCTCCATGTTGCAAATAATTAATTTAACCTTCTCTTCAAGCGCTTTTCCTCATCAATTGAAGGTAGCTCGTGTGTGCCTTGTTTTCACGCATGGTAACAACCAAGAAATTTCTAATTACCAACCAATATCAATCCTTGCGGTTCTGTGGAAAGTGCTTGAAAGTGATAATATTACTAAATTACAGAATTTTTACTAAGTAGAATATCCTAAGCCAGGACCAGTTTGGTTTTCAAAAATGCACATCCACCAAGATTCCATTTTATTTATTTATTTATTTATTTATTTAGGAACATGTACAGCACCCCAATTTAGGGAACATAAAAAATTACTGTACATTATACACTAAAACGCGCATATCCAAAAAAAGATGAATGACCAAAAAGAAGCACTTTGCATGTTAGCGAAGTGCTCACTAGTTGCAGCTATAAAATATCTTAGTGATGCTGAACGAATATTACCGAGCAGAGAATTCGAAAGTTCTTTGTACGTGAAAATAAGTGTATTCGAATGTGTTATTGCGAGTGTAAACAACTGTTGTGATAAAGACATGGTAGCTACGGGTATTCCTAGCTTTAATAAATGTGATATAGCTACAATCAGAACGACCAGAAGTTGAGTTTTTTCCATATATAACGGTGAGGCTTCAATGCAATAGCGGGAAAGTACTGGCTCCATGTTCACATATTGTTGAGCCTGTGTTGGTGTGAAACTGCAGCTCTAATTTTGGGAAATCTAACGGCTAGATTTTCGTTGAACGTTATTGAACGAGCCTATTTCAGGTTGCTTGTGAGAAAAAATGACAGATGCATATTCTAGAAAAGGACGAAGTAAGGTTTTATAAAATAGCAGTTAGCAATGTAGAAGTATTAGGTAGGATAAAGTGCGATGTTTATAGGTTAGTGAGGGCTAGGATTCACCCAAATTTGAAGAGAGAAAGAGTTATATTCGTCAAAGAAACAGGCCAATCTAGATGCAGTAAGGATAAAAGCAGACAAAATGAGGCTGGTACTTGCTAACAAGTATATGCGGCCTTAGAAAAGAGAGATGAAGATGACATACAGGTAATGAATGAAACTGTAACTTGGCTATCTTCAAAGGCAGCAATTGAAGTGGGAGGTAAGGCACCAATACAACCAGTATGCAAGCTCTGCCAAGTAACAAAGGACTAAATAAAGAAACGGCAAAGAATCAAAGCGTTCAACTTTAGAGATAGGGTAGAACCCGCGGAACTGTCAAAACTAATCAAAAAGGTCAAATTTTGAGATATTTTATGTTATACTATAGGAAATGCTGAGAAACCTGTAAAAAATAGACGCAGCATGAAATCACCTCGAAGGAAACTTCTTATAGGACAAACCAAGATTTGTGCACTGAAAGATAAGCATGTTAATATCATCAGCAATGCCGAAGGTACAGTAACAGCAGCGGAACAATTCTATACTGACCTGTATGGTAACCACAGAAGAAACGATACCTCCATTCGAAGCATTAATGAAAAGGTAGCAGAGACTCCTTCTATAACTAGCGATGAGGTCAGAAGGGCCTTGCAAGACATGAAACATGGAATAGCCGGAGGAGAATACTAAGTAACAATCGAGTTATTCAAAGATCGAAAAAACACAATGCTTGAAAAACGGGCGGCTATATATAAAAAGTGTCTCTCGGTTTCAAGGGTCCCAGAAAACTGGAAGAATATGAACGTTATACTAACCATCAAAACGGTTACGTAAAAAATCGAAAAATTACAGGCCCTTCAGCACACTCCCAGTGTTATATAATATTTTTGCCAAGATATTTTGTAGTAGAACAAGGGAAACACTGGACTTCAGTCAACCAAGGGAACATGCTAGCTTTAGGAAGGGATATTTTACAATTAATCACATCAATGTCATTAAACAGGTAATCTATATATCCGCAGAATAGAATCAGCCTCTCTATATGGCTTTCAAAGATTACAAAAAGCACCTGATTCAGTAGAGATAGCAGCAGTCATAGAGGCATTACGTAATCAAGGAGTACAGGCTGCTTACGTTAATATCTTCGACAATATCTACAGAGATTCGACAGCTACTTTAATTCCACAGAAGGAGAGTAGGAAGATGCCCATAAAGATATGGTTCAGGCATGGAGACATGTCATGACATGGCATGAAGCATGTCTTCAATGCTTGTCGCTGTGAGCTCGGAATAAGTAATGAAGCTCTTCTCTTAAACTGGGTAGGCTTAGGAGTAAGGATTGCGGGTGCATGCCTCGGCAACCATCAGCTTGCGGATGACATTATCCTGTTCAGCAAGACTGGGGACGAGTTACCACAAATGATTGAAGACTTTAACAGAGAGAGTGTCCAAGTGGGGATTAACGTTACTATGCAAAAGACATAGATAATGAAGAGCAGTCGGGCAAGGGAACAAGAGTTCAGGATATCGTGTCAGCTTCTACAGTCTGTGAAGGAGTACGTTCACCTTAGTCAATTACTCACAGCGGACCCCGATCATGAGAAGGGACTTTACAGAATAATGAAAATAGGATGGAGCGCATACGACAGACATAGTCAGCTGCTGACTGGAAGCTTACTATTACCATTGAAAAGGAAGGTGAAAAATCAGTGCAATTTTCTGGTGCCAACATACCGAGCAGAATCTTGCAGAGTCACAAAGAAGCATGAGAACAAGTTAAGGACCGCGCAAATAGCGATGGAACGAAGAATGCTCGGCGTAACGCTAAAATACAGAATGAGAGCAGTTTGGTTAAGAGAGCAAACGGGAATATACGATAATCTAATTGACATTAAGAGAAAAGAATGGCGCTGGGCCCGTCATGAAATGTGCAGGTTAGATAAGCGGTGAACCAGTAGGGTTACGGAATGGGTGCCAAGGGAAGGCAAAGGGAAACGCAGTCGAGGACGGCAGAAGACTATGTGGGGCAATGTAATCAAGAAATCCGCGGGCGCTAGTTGGAATTATTTATCGCAAGACCGAGGTAATTTGAGATCGCCGGGAGACGCCTGCGTCCTACAGTGGCCATAAAATAGTGGGATGATGATGATAATGATAGCACTTTAGTTTCGAGGGAGTCTCAGCTAAATTGCGGCGCAAATAACCTTATCTTTAAGGCTTTCCCGTTAACATATTCGATGTGTTATGCAATGAAAAGTGTTCTGTTAGAATGACACTTAGGTATTTAGATTAACACACTCTTTAAAGTTGGATGCCACCCAGAGATAACCGAGCGATAGGGAGGTCTGTCTATTGGCAAATGACATCATGACTGTTTTATTACAGTAATGTCCATTTGCCACGTTTTGCATCACGCGCTGAAGGGCATAAGGGATTGGGTAAGACGGTATGGTCATGAATGGAATGAATACACAGTCATTGCCACAAAGTTTGATATAAAAATGATATAGTAAATAATTTCGATGGAACTTCTCCTCGTTCACCTTCACCACGCCACTGTTTTCTTTCGCCTATGCGTCGCCGGTAAAGCACTCTTGAAGCGGAAAACTGACTGCCGCAGCTTCTGAGGCAAGCGCTGCGCCATTGTTGACACGTCTAAGTCCTCGCTTGACTCCCGCCAATGTTATTGGAGTGTTTGTTGAAGGGATATGAACTCTCGCACTTGTTGACATTGGTGCCGCTTTTTTTCTTATTGAGCCATAGGTTTTGCCGCTCGATCCGTAAAGTGACGTCGCAACCTTCAGGATATACTCACCGTACTGTCTGATCTGCGTACTGCGTGACGTGATCTACAGCATGGAGTTCCTTGTGCTGACTTTGTGTTCTTATGATTGGATGCTTGGGTGGAATTTTTGTCACGTAATCACGCTGCTATTGACTGCGCTCGTGCTAAGGTAGAGCTCTCTGTATTTTGTGAGACACCTTCCGCCTATGTCGCCGCTCCTGGTGATAGCAAGCTTGTCGCTGCCGTCGATACTGACCTGCGACCTCACGGTGCCGTCATTATCTTTCTTTCCTGTTCCGCCCTTCTCGATCCCACCATTCTGTTCATGCCATCTGACATATGTCATCGCCGCCACAGTACGTCACGGTCATTTGCAATGCTCGCACTTCATGAGGATAATCCCGTACTATTGTTTGCAACCCCAACTAAGGCCCTCTGACTTTGCAGCGTAATGAAATGCTTGGCCGCGTGTAGCCAATAGACGTTGATGTTATCGCGCCCACTGATCCTTCTGTGCCTCAGACAAAACATCAGTTGAACGTCCTGACACCTGACCTTGCGTCCGATGCTGTGCCCTCGGATTCTTTTCAGCGTTCCTTCGAAAGCGGCCTCGCTACGGCTGTGCAGATGTTTCTTCTTGCCCTTCTACACGAGTTCCTCACTTGGTTTGACTTATCCCAAGCGTCACTCAGCGAAATAATGTGGTTGTTGACACGGTTGACACTGGGGCCCACGCTCCTTTAAGACAGCACCCCTATCATGTGTAACCTGCTGAGCGTCGTGTAATTACGGCACAAGTTGACGACATGATTCCGCACGGAGTCATCACGCCTTGCAGCTCCTGGTCCTCTCCTGTTGTACTGGTCAAAAAGAGGCATGTCTCTATTAGCTTCTGCGGGGACTAGCTGCGCCTCAGCAAGATTACTCGCAAAGAAGTTTATCCTCTTCATCGAGTAGACGATGCCATCGATTGCCTTCATGCTTCCGAACTTTTTTCATCCATCGCCTTGCGATCGGGATATTGGCAAATCCCTATGGCGAACTGTGATCGTCCGAAGGCGGCGTTTTTATATCGGACGGCCTGTATGAATTTACAGTCATCGGTTTCGGGCTCTGCAATGTGCCCGCTTTACATTGAAGCGCTTGATTGATGGCATTTTGCTTGGTCTGAAATGGAAGATATGTCTTTGCTAACTCGATGACGTCGTCGTGGTCTCTCCCGATTTCGCCTCATACATCGCTCGCTTACGCACAATTCTCCGGTGCCTTAAGAACGCACGCCTTCCACTTAACCTTAAGAAATCTCACTTCGGGGTCCACCATCTCACCGTCCTTGGCCACATCGTCTCCAAGGATAGTATTCTCCCTGACCCGGACAAACTAAGGGGTGTTTCCGAAGCCTTCTTTCATCGAAGAGCTTAGAAGCTTTGTCGGCTTGGCTTCCTATTTTCGTCACTTCATCCGAAATATTGCCTCAATCATAACTCCGCTTAAGAAACTCTTCACCAGCCCCAGCGACATTTATCGCTGGACACCGGCATGCGACGACTCCTTTGCGACACTGCGCCTCCTACTTACTTCTCCCCCGTGCTACGCCATTATGACCATGCTGTGCCAACCGAAATCCATACAGACGCCAGTGGTACTTGCCTTGGTGCAGTTCTCGCGCAAAGCACGCCCGCCTTCCCTGAGTATGTTGTGCCATATGCAAGCCGCGCCCTCACCAAGGCGGAGGCAAGTTATTCGTCCCTTTTGCACGGCAGGCTTGTCCACGTTGTAACAGACCGTCGCGCAGTCTGCTGCTTGGCTTCCCTAAAAGATCCCTTTAGTCACCTTGGTTGTTGGCCTCTTCGTATACAAGAATGCGACATTTGCGTTGTTTGCTGATCCGAGCGCAAGCATTCTGACACTGATGCGGTCTTTCGATCGCCCATGAAATTCAACGAAGGCCAACCTTCATCGGTCAGCTTTTCCCTGAATTCCTAGACCATCACAGACATGCCTTCGCAATAGCGCAATGAAATGTGGATTGCATCTCTCTTGAAAGATCTCAGCGCCTCTTCATCCGCTAACCAACCCGTGCCCTTCATCGCCAAGCCATGCATTTCGCAATACACGATGCACTTTTATACCGCCGCAACTACCAGGAGGACCGATGTAAGTGACTACCAGTCACAGCCAAACACTTGTGGGCTGATGTGTGTGCCTACTTCCATGATTATCCCCCACATTCTCACGCTGGGGGGCTGAAAACGTATCAGCGGCTCCGCCAACGCTACTACGGGCGTGGGATGCACACATTTGCCAGTAAACATATTCGATCCTGTTCCGCATTTTGACAACGGAAGACGTCTAATCATACAGCCGGCCAGCTGCAGCCTCTACCATGTCTAGTCAGCCCTTTTGAACGCATTGGCATCAAACTTTATGGATCATTTCCGTGTGCTCTAGCTGCAAATCGTTGTATAATTGTCGCGGTCGACCATCTCACGCGATACACAGAAACAGCTCCGCTCCCTGCAGCTGGTGCTCATGACGTCAGTTCATATTGCGTCGTTTCATACTCCGTCATGGTGCACCACGGGAACTGCTGAGCGACATAGGACTATTCTTGTCCAGTGTCATACAAGAGCTCCTCCGCTCATGCCGTATCGTTCACCGCACCTCTACTTCCTACCACCCTGAAACCAGTTGCGTCACGGAACATGTCAATCGCACGCTGAGCGACATGCTCTCGATGCATGTTGATTCTGGCCCTTCGAATTGAGACGCCATTCTCCCCATCGTGACTAAGGGATACTTAAAATGCATGTAAGCCGAAAAGCGGGTTAGGTTACCCTGTTTTTTTCTTCCTCCTGTCTAGTACAAAAGCCAGTTGTACCTTTGTCTTGCCAATCAATGCTCAACGCGAAACTCACCAGCATCATGTCGGCTACCGAAGAACTGAGTTGGCAAATGATGCTGTTTCGGCACATGATAGATTGGTATTTCATGGTCTGAACGCGTGTGTGCCCAGAGAAGAAAACATTTAGGCTGCTCGATGGCCTCCAGATAGCCCTGGTGATTTTATCTATGAATCCCCAGCACTTATAGAGGGGGGTCCCTTTCGAACCTATGACCTGCAAAACAAATATCTTTCATGACGGTCAAACAACTTTGAATCAATTGCTTACCTGAGCGAACGTATCAATTGTAGGCAAAGCAACCCACGTGTAGTCGTTTGCGTGTTTTAAGAGGTGGAACGAACTTGTCCTCGATGTGGGAGAGTACATAGCTACACTCTAAGAAGAATTCCGGGGAAAACGGGAGTAACTGGGCAGTTCGTCCTAAAAAGGGCGCTTTCGTCCCTCAAGGGAGTAACTGCATGGATGTGCGTGTCGTGTGCAAATTTTGGAGAGTAAGTGTTTACTCCCTGGTCAGAAAGAGAGCAACGGGAGGACGAACGGCAACAGTTACTCCCCATGCGCTCCGCTGTTTTCGTCCATGTCGTGGAGTGATGCGACAAAAACTGTATTGTCTATAAATCGTGAATAGTTCGAAGTTAGTGCGCTGTCTATTGAGCTACATGCAAAGCAGCACTTTGCCTCTTCGTGAGAAAATTGCGTGAAATTTAGAGTTGGAATGTGAAGAGCCATTCCTTCGTGGGCACACCATAAGTGAGCGATACACATTAAACGCTCAAGTCATTGATAGACTGCCAGATTGTGCTGGTCGATAGTACCTAAGTTCATTCCGTTCCAAGGAGATTACGAACTTAACTGAAGTGGTGTGTAGCTCAAACGGGACACACTAAGCGACAGAGCAATTGTCCGTCTCTGTCGTCTTAGATGCCCCGTTTGAGCGCGCATATACACGTTTACATCGCGTAGTGCCTAAGTTTAAAGCACCCTAAGAATACTCGGGCAGATTTCTTTTCGCACTCGCTTATGGTTGCAGGTACACTCAACGTTATACTCTCCCCGCACAGCATACACAAAATGCCGAGTCGCTTTTACATTGCTGCACCTGCATGCCAATGCTTAACTTGTCTCAATTTCCTACACCGTCAAGCAATCTGCCGTGGCGCAGTGGTTACAGTAGCTGACTTGTGGTTGCGAGGACGTGAGTTCGAATCCTCCTTTCGGGCACCTTTTTTTTCTTTTTTTTCAGCTCAGTAATTTTTTTATTAGTGTATAAATGCCTAATTTTATTAATTCCACCCTTGCGGAGCATCGGAAATAATGGCCGTTACTCCCTTGAGGAGCATCGGAAAAGAGCAACTGTTAGTCCTCGGAAGAGTAACTGCATGGGGAGTAACAGTTCATCCCCTCGCACTTACCCCCTAAAGGGAGGAATGGTTGTGGCAGATCAGTTGCTCCCCTAAAGGAGTAACCTCAATACCCCATTTCCTCCTTTACTTCTTAGAGTGTAGTCACTCACGAGATCATAGAGTAGTGCCAGCCGAAAAGGTCCTTCAACTCACACAGCCTGTTAGGGTTGTAGAGACAGAGCAGTGCGACACAGAGAGCTTTATCTCCAAGGACGAGCACTGTCTCCGGTGTTGAGATGACACCGGGCCCAAGAAGAGCACATTGTAGTTTCCATATATCAGCCTTTTCAAAGCAAAGTTATGACCAAAAAAGCCCACTCTCTATTGCGCCAATATTAAGTTAGGCACCCGCCAAGAACGCATCTCGCCGTGTGACAGAAAGCAGTTCCATGACTAAAAAGTCTTCAATGCCATGCCACATCAGTTGACTCAATAAGAGCTGATCTTGCAGCGCATTTTTCTTGTTTGACCTTACGCCGGCTGAATACCACTGCAGCCAAGAACTCGCCCGCGAAACGAGGTGCACGACTATGGCTTGGCCACATTCTGGCTCGGTCTTGGCTCGCAACCGTACTCAATTAAAAAAACGAATCCTTCTTCAGTAATATAAGACATTGCCTTCATGTGTTATAAAATCTTTACGAGAAAATTATTCCTTTCTTGTGCGGCAGAACAATAAGATTGTGTTTTTTGTAGCTGTAGTTTCATGTTTTACAACAAGTGGACTGTACGTACAACTCGCCTTTTCCCACGCTTAGATAAAATGTAATTTTGCAGCCAACGCCCCTATAAGGCTGAGAGGCCAACGTGAGCGGAGCATGAGTGCAAGTACGCTCCGTTAAAGCTCTCTAGTGCAGGTGTCGGCGACGCCAGAGCGTAGCCGTGTCTATTTCGCTGTCGCTGTTTCGCGGAGAGATATAGCAGGAAGATCCTCTCTGTGTGACAAGAAGACATCGCTGTTTGCCAACAATACTGCCGTCGGCCGGTGGTCCGCGAACTGCCAACGGCGTGTGGCCAGTTACCGTGCCGCTAACGGGGAAGCACCCTCAATTCCGTCGCAGTGGACACCATCAGTGGCCCCAATGAGGTCAGCGTTATTCTGCTTACGAAAGAAACAGTCTCTATTTGAGTATGGATCATGCCGAAATGGAACACTTGATCTCTTACTTTAGTTCTTCTTCACTCGTAAATTTTATATCAATGAACCCCTGAGCCGTCATTGTCAGCTGCCGTTTCTTCGGGCTAGAAAACAATTTAGTGTATGCAATCCTCGCTCCTCTGGAGCTATTTTGAATCCAAGAGCTCGTACAGCGAGCTGATTCTTTTGATAGCATACCGCGACATGATCAGTGGTACACGCTTGCAGTTGCCAGTGTATGGTTTCGTGCAGTTTTCTGTACAAGGCCCTACTAGGGCGTTTTTCAAAAGCATATTCGTCCTCGATGATCTTAGTCTACCTTCACTGTTTTCAATGTCCACATGGAGAGAAGCGACCAATAAAAACCGGTCAAAATCGCTAAATTTAGAGTTTGGTAAAACTAAAAAAACCGCGTGCACCCTGTCTCCACCGTTGCTTGGTAGGTTAGAAGTTGCAACGCTATCTCACTTACGGCGCTGAGGGCCATTTTCCATGACCGCGCCCTGGGCAGCCCCGATTTCCCATGGGAATGCTTGCATGGGAAGCGACATCGGAGCCAGCTCTAGAAGAAGACAGCGACAAGCGTGTGAGCAGTGGCATGAGTGTGTTCACGCGGTTGCGCCGAGGTAAGACGACACTCAACTCATGAACGGGGGCTGAGGAGCTGCGCTGCTAAAAAAATGACCAAGATTTCCTCTACCGGAAAATGGTGGTGATCGAAGCTTGCCCTGCGTGCACGTTACCTTCGTCCCGGTTAAATAACCCGCAGATACCGGTACCTGCTTGCTGCGGCCCGCCGCTCCCTCAGCTCGGGGACCTCTCGTTGCTCTCGGATTGCCTAGGCTCGGGCGGTTCGAACGACTCAATTGGCGCGCCGACGGCGACCTCTTTCGCGGGCTAGACCTCGTTACCGCTCGGCGAAGGCTGCCCGTTGCTCAGGGGAGCGCACAACGCGTGGCCGTCCCCGGTGGAAGAGAAATGACTCCGATTAGCTGCGGGCGTGGCATGAGCGCGCGACTATGGGGCTAATTACTTACGCTTCGGCGCCTGCGCAGCAACACGACAACGCCACAAGTTAGGCTAACAAGCTTTGGTTGAAAAATGTCGCGTATGTTAATGAACGAAGTTTATGACTAAAAAGACGTAGACGTATCATTCGAACTTTTTCATAGCAGCGCTAGATAGATCGAGCAGGTTTTTATAAGTGCATGACTGACGAGCTTGTTGGTCATGGTATGTTTCAGGTTAAGATGCCTCGTGCAAATGTGGCCTGAACGCGTAAATAGAAGCTTTCTTCTTGTTAGTGCTCAATCTGTATATTTTTCGGCGCATCGTGCCTGAGTGGGCGCATCCTCCACAGATCGGTGTGATCAACCCTGCGTCAACAATTCCCACATCAGTTTCCTAGACATTGTAGCGCCCGCTTTGCGGAAGAAAGAGCGCGCATCCCATTGTTGCATTTGAGCGGCCCTGTACTGGATATTATTTTTACGCTAATTAAGCATTTAGAGTAGTCAGAATTACGTACAGATTATATGAACAGAAAAAGACAGAAAATTAGGCCCCTTGAAGAGGATGGCGATAAGTTTCCAGGGGGAGGGGGCTTCTGTATGGGTCATACCAAGCAGGCGATCTGAGGTTAATATTTTTGCTTTAAGACAATACAAATGATAGATGATAACAAACGTGTATAGAAAAGAATTTTTGACAGTGAGGTATTTGGTGTAACGTAAACCACTCCCCCCCCTATTAAGAAATCAATCTCAACTTGAAGCACACGCTTATCCTGATTTAAATGAGGCCTGTCATAAACGCATGAAAGATATCCGCAATCGGCATAGCCGAAAGTGGACGTGGAGGAGCCCAAACGGCGAGACTAGAAATGAAGTAGACCTCATACTCTGCGCTAACCCTGGCGTCGTACAAGTTGTGGACGTGCTCGGCAAGGTGCGCTGCCGTGACCACAGGATGGCAAGAACTCGAATTAGCCTAGACCTGAGGAGGGAACGGAAGAAACTGCTACATACGAAGCCGATCAATGAGTGAGTGGTAAGAGGGAAAATAGAGGAATTCCGGATCAAGCTACAGAACAGGTATTCGTCTTTAACTCAGGAAGAGGACCTTAGTGTTGAAGCAATGAACGACAATCTTGTGGGCGTCATTAAGGAGTGTGCAATGGAAGTCGGTGGCAACTCCGTTAGGCAGGATATCAGTAAACTATGGCAGGAGACGAAAGATCGGATCAAGAAACGGCAATGTATGAAAGCCTCTAACCCTACAGTTAGAATAGAACTGGCAGGACTTTCGAAGTTAATCAACAAGCGTAAGACAGCTGACAAAATGAAGTATAATATGGATAGAATTGAACATGCTCTCAGGAACGGAGGAAGCCCAAAAGCAGTGAAGAAGAAACTAGTAATTGGCAAGAATCAGATGTATGCGTTAAGAGACAAAGCCGGCAATATCATTACTAATATGGATGAGATAGTTCATGTGGCTGAGGAGTTCTATAGATATTTATTCAGTACCGGTGGCACCCACGACGGTAATGGAAGAGAAAATAGTCTAGAGGAATTCGAAATCCCGCAGGTAACGCCGGAAGAAGTAAAGAAAGCCTTGGGAGTTATGCAAAAGGGAAAGGCAGCTGGGGAGGATCAGGTAACCGAAAATTTGTTGAAGGATGGTGGACAGATTGTTCTAGAGAAACTGGCCACCCTGTATGCGCAATGTCTCATGACCTCGAGCGTACCGGAATCTTGGAAGAACGCTAACATAATCGTAATCCATAAGGAAGGGGACGCCAAAGACTTCAAAAATTATAGACCGATCAGCTTACTCTCAGTTGCCTACAAACTATTTACAGAGGTAATCGCAAATAGAATCAGGAACACCTTAGACTTCTGTCAAGCAAATGACCAGGCAGGATTCCGTAAAGGCTACTCAAGAATAGACCACATTCACACTATCAATCAGGTGATAGAGAAATGTGCGGAATATAACCAACCCTTATATATAGCTTTCATTTATTACGTGAAAGCGTTTGATTCTGTCGAAAGCTCAGCATTCATGGAGGCATAAAGAAATCTGTGTGTAGACGAGCCGTATGTAAAAATACTGAAATATATCTATAGCGGCTCCACAGTGCCAGTAGTCCTCCATAAAGAAAGCAATAATAATAATATTTGGGGTTTTACGTGCCAAAACGACTTTCTGATTATGAGGCACGCCGTAGTGGAGGACTCCGGAAATTTTGACCACCTGTGGTTCTTTAACGTGCACCTAAATCTAAGCACACGGGTGTTTTCTCATTTCGCCGCCATCGAAATGCGGCCGCCGTGGCCACGATACGATCCCGCGACCTCGTGCTCAGCAGCCCAACACCATAGCCACTGAGCAACCAAGGCGGGTATAAAGAAAGCAACAAAATCCCAATAAAGAAAGGCGTCAGACAGGGAGATACGATCTCTCCAATGCTATTCGCAGCGTGTTCACAGGAGGTATTCAGAGACCTGGATTGGGCAGAATTGGGATAAAAGGTAATGGAGAATGCCTTAGTAACTTGCGATTCGCTGATGATATTGCCTTGTTTAGTAACTCAGGGGACTAATTGCAATGCATGCTCACTGAACTGGAGAGGGAAAGCAGAAGACTGGGTCTAAAAATTAATCTGCACAAAAATAAAGTAATGTTTAACAGTCTCGGAAGAGAACAGCAATTCACAATAGGTAGTGAGGCACTGGAAGTGGTAAGAGAATACATCTACTTAGGACAGGTAGTGGCGGCGGATCCGCATGATGAGACGGAAATAATCAAAAGAATAAGAATGGGCTGGGGTGTGTTTGGCAGGCATTCTCAGATCATGAACAGCAGGTTCCCAATATCCCTCAAGAGAAAAGTGTATAATAGCTGTGCCTTACCAGTGCTCACCTAAGGGGCAGAAACCTGGAGGCTTACGAAACGGGTTCTACTCAAATTGAGGACGACGCAACGAGCTAAGGAAAGAAGAATGATCGGTGTAACGTTAAAGGATAAGAAAAGAGCAGATTGTGTGAGGGAACAAACGCGAGTTAATGACAGCTTAGTTGAACTCAAGAAAAAGAAATGGGCATGGGCAGGACATGTAATGAGGAGGGAAGATAACCGATGGTTATTAAGGGTTGCGGACTGGATTCCATGGGAAGGGAAGCGTAGCAGGGGGCGGCAGAAAGTTAGGTGGGCGGATGAGATTAGGAAGTTTGCAGGGACGACATGGCGACAATTAGTACATGACCGCGGTTGTTGGAGAAGTATGGGAGAGGCCTTTGCCGTGCAGTGGGCGTAACAAGGTTGATGATGAAGATGATGAAGCGTGGTCTTCAAGGCTTCACACATTTTCCAATGTCTCTGGGTGCCCCTTGTACCAGTTTAGTTTTGTCAAAATGTCCACCATCCGGCCGTGCTGTGGGATGCAGACGAAGTTGGCCGCCACCGATTACCTACCACTCAAATGGCACAAAGGTGTTCGCGCCCAGGCACTCGGCAACTACGGCAGTTGCAGATCCTTGCAAGGATCCCTGTATTAGCGGCATTGTGCCGCCATACTCGTTTTTTAAGGAGAGCGACTAGTCGACAATGCAAAAGATCAGCAAAAAATTTTTGATTGTGTGTGGAAATAAAGCCACTCATTTAGGGCAAAAGTTTCCTACAAGGAAATCGGGATTTAGCATAATGATTGAATAGTTGAATAATGCCGTGTGTCTATGCCCCAGCAATTCATGGCCATGGCCATCCAAGATCACGATGGCGTCCGACAGATGGAAGGACACTTTGGAATACAAGTTGTCTAAACGGGCCACGACTTGTAGCATAAGTACTGAAATGAACGACGTAATAATTTCGGCAAAATATAACTTTATATACTACAAATTATTCTTAAACGTGTCAGAAGAAATACGTGGAGGCAGACCGCACACGCATTCGTAAAAGCCTACACCGATCGAGAATCAATCTGGAACATCGGAAATTACAGTCTCTTAAAGTCCTGTGATAAGACTAAAAAATTTCATAATTTTATTAGTTACAAAATGAAGTGATGCCAGTGCCTAACCAGACTCTTATCCTTTTTATTCCCCCGTTTGCCAGCCACACCCAACCCCTCCCGCGCACCTCCATATAATATTTCCGATTCGTTACAGAGTTCTACGCATATAATTCGAACTTCCTACCATATCAGCCGTTTTCTATGAACACCTGCCCTGCCTATTTTCTTTCATTGTTTCTTTTTATTTGATTTTAAAATATTTCCACCGACCTCTCCACAAATATTTGCGCAGATATTTCGGCGTTTGCAGGCCGCATGGCTCCAATTTTTTTATTTTGCGTCTGTATGACTGTCCTCTCAATGGATATGCCAATATGCTGAGGTTAACGTCGCTTGATGGAAGAGGTGAAGACCTAATGTTGGGTTACTTGGTTCATATCCGTAGTAAAACAGCGCATAGAGAACACAAGCGACCACAGGAACAACAACGACGCATGCACAGGGCCCACTAACAACTGCAGGTTTATTAATTGGATACGCAGAATTAGTATTGGCTGAGCATGAATAAACCAGAAAATAGGAAATTATAACAGACTTGAAAGAGCATCGCATGGTCAAGCCCACTTGGCGTGAAACAGTTCCTGTAACGAATTTGAACTATTTTTGTGGGAGCATCTGCTTCTTACTTGAAAGAAGATTCGCTGTCTCTGCTACCTCCGCCTAAGGAAGTCCATGTACTTATCAAAGGCATTCGTCGCGTTAACTTCAACGTTTAAGCAATGCGTCGACGTTTCTCTGCCTAAGATTAGAGCCAAAGCCTTTAGTTTATGTAGAAGGATAAGTCTCATCCACCTATCCAGTGCCCTAAATTCTAACAAGGCTCTAAGCCTTGACGTGTCTTTTACAGCTAAGTCTCATAAACGCGAATGTCCTCTAAGCGTAAATTTATCAGAAAACTCACCATGGCAGAAATCCTTATATTGACACGTGTGATTGTCTTTATCGGGCGACACGTTTCACTGCGTAACAAATGCTATCGCACAGGGCAGAACGAGCCTGCATGTATCGGAAGTTACTGGAATCTTATCGACGATTCGATCCGTATTGGCCTATTGGCGCACTGGACTATGACGTCGTGCCAGATGGCATTTCGCATACACAGCGGCGGCGCGCACGATCTGAAGTTGTCCACGTGGCCCGTCTTAAAGCATTTTACCGACGCTGACGAACTTTCCTTATTTTGTTGTTTTCTTTGCTACGAGTGCTTCTTTATTACTTTCGTTTGTTTGCAGCGTCGGGTCGATGCTTTTTTAAGAGGGGGGATTAGACATGTGTACTTGTCTTTATCGGGTGACAGGTTTCACCGCCCAACAAATGTTATCGCGCAGCGCAGGATGCGCCTGCATGCATCGGAAGTTTCTGGAATGCTATCGATGATTCGATCCGCTGTCTGTGACCGAACCTTGTGTAATCATTGCACCTGTGCGTGACGCGAATAATGTAGAACTTTGTGGAAGGCACGAGGGTCGCAGCAATTGCTCTGGAACATTGGACGACTGATGTATAAAAGCCGACGCGCTTGACCCGCTCATAAGATTTTTGATGATCGCCGACCGTGTTCGCCGTTATCGTTGTGCTATAAGTCTAGCCTCTTTCGTGGGCCCAGGTTCGCCCAATAAAAGTTAGCTTTGTTTTTCACTGTATTGCTACTGTGTTGTTCAACGTCACCACCACGTGACAATATTGTACGTGAAGCAATAGCTATAGAAATTGTTGGCAGGTGATTCGTTTAAAGTAAAATATTCTGAAGTGATAAGCTTTCTTGCAGGAAATGAGACCAGAGAGGCGGATGCTTTAATAGATTTCAGTGATCTGTACTGTTGGAAACCCACCATCTCCTTCTGAATAGTGTAGCGGACTGCATAGACAGCTACGTGGCTGTGGCTTTCCAAAATGCTTCCAATATAGCCTCAGGTGCGTCCTTAGCGCTGCTAAGCACCTACCTTGACTCAACTGATGGGGAGTGGAATGCGGGAATCTTTTGAGAAGACCGTATCTGCATTGGATGATGCATTGCTCACATTTTGAGTGACATTTTCTTACCAAAAGTAAACCGACCGTTGCAAAAGCGACTAACACCCATGCAAGTACTACGGATGCTTAGATTTGTTGATGACATCTTAGTAGTCTAAGTATGTAACGAGAAAGACTGGTAAGAGGAGTCTTCTGGAAATCATTTCAATTTGTCGTAATTGCCTAGCGCATTTAGTATTCCCTCATGAGCTTCCTACTGACTGCTATTTACGTTTTCCTCATTTAGGGCTGCATTTCTCATACAAACAGGGTTGCCGAGAATTCCAGCCCCCCGCCTCAAAAAAAGTGGGTTTGACTTTTCATTCTTAGCATTCTAAGCTCGTGAAGCGCAGTACCCTTCATTCATCCTTTCATAGTGCCTTATAGAAATCGTTCGAGCAGGCTCGTCGCCTCACTGAAGCGGGATACCCGCGAGCTGCAGTTGCAGAAAAGATGCTTAAGCTGAAGAAGCACGGCACTACACCAGCCATGCGGGAGCAAAAGAGGTACCAAGACTACAAGCCACTCTATGTGGCTTCTATATATGACGAAAATGCATTTGATTCCGCAGAAATAGCAGCAGTCAGAGGCATAACGTAATCAAGGAGTAAAGAACGCTTACATAAATACCTTGCAAAATATCTAGAGAGGTTCCACAGCCACCAACACAAGAAAAGCAGGAAGATACCTATAAAGAAAGAGGACAGACAGGGCGACACGATCTCTCCAATACTATTCACTGCGTGCTTGGAAGAAGTATTCAAGCCATTAAACAGGGGAGGCTTAGGAGTAGGGATCGACCGCGAATATCTCAGCATGCTTCGACTTGCCGATGACATTGTTCTATTCAGCAACGATGCAGACGAGTTACAAGAAATGATTAAAGACCTTAACAATGACAGTGTAAGAGTGTGGTTGAAGATTCATATGCAGAAATACAAAAATAATGATGAACAGCCGGGCAAAGGAACAAGAGTTCAGGATCTCCAGTCAGCCTCAAGACTCTGTGAAGGAGTACGTTTAACTGGGTCAATTAATCACAGCGATCCCTTATTATGAGAAGGAAATTCATAGAATAAAAACGGGCTGGGTCACATATGGCCGACATTGTCATTAAAAAGGAAGGTGTACAATCAGTGTATTTTTCAAGTGCTGACATATGGGGGCGTAGACATGGAGACTGACAAAGAAGCTTGAGAACAAGTTAAGGACCGCGCAAAGAGCGATGGAACGAAGATTGCTAGGCATAAGTTTAAGGGACAGAAAGAAAGTGGTTTGCATCAGAGAGAAAACGCCTATACACGACATTATAACTGACATCAAGAGATAAAAATAGAGCTAGGCAGGTCATGTAATGCGCCGGTTAGATAATCGTCGGACCATTAGGGTTACAGAATGGGTACCGAGGGGAGGGACACAAGTCAAGGACGGCAGAAGACTAGGGGGAGCGATGAAATTAGGAAATTCGTGGGTGTTAGTTGGAATATGTTGGCGTAGGATAGGGGTACATAGAAATCACAGGGAAACCGCCTTTATTTCTTAATACCTCAAGGGCCCAAAATAGGACATTACATGAGGGGTGGACACGTAATAGGCGGGATTGATGATTATGAAATTAGAAAGATCAGTCGGGACAATCAATGGCAGATTTAAAGCGCGCTGCATCGCTGATGAGTGCAGTTTGTCTGGGAAGGCCATTCCTGTCTCGGGTAGTTCAGACGTAGAATGACTGCAGGAACGCAGTGGTGCAGGCTTGTGGTGGGATTACCGAGTTCGGGTGGCCTGTTCGACGAACACGATGAGCCAGCTGGGCCAGCTGGCTGTTACGAGGTATGGAATAAAAATACATGTGATAGAGGCATAGGAGAGAGATGCGACGACGAGAGGCAAGAGCCGATAGGTCTAGTTTTGTTTTTAGTGATGAAACTCTAGTGGGATATGATTACTCTGAAAGAGGAAATCTAGCAGCACGGTTTTGAACTCTTGCAAGGGCTATAGTTAGATTAGTTTGGTAAGAGTCAAAGATAGTACATGCATATGCAAGTTTGGCCGCACAAGCGTTCTATAGGCAACTGATTTCACGGGTGATCGTGCCGTGAAGAGATTACAGAGAAGATAACCATGTTTTTGTTAGCTGAATCCGAGAGTTCTCATAGCAGCAACCATTTCTATTGTTCTGTCCCCAGACATAATGCTAGCAATTGAATTGACTTGTTTACTTTTAGGCCTATGTATTAATTTCTAATTGGTTCAATAGCGACCAGTCCCTTAGCTTAGACAGCATGAGGCTCGTTTCATACTCTATACCTGCACACTTCGTTCCTGAAGCAAATATACTGGCATCATCCGCATACAGGCCATTTTTCGCATTTACGCTGAAATTCGTGACATCGTTGACATAGGCCTCAAAAAGAACGTGCCACAAAACACTTCCCCGCGGAACGCTTTTTAAAATGGGCTTCATACTTGAGCAATACATATCTATCTCAACAAATTACCGTGTGCTTGCCAGGTAAGATTTAAATTAGTACTAAACAATGACTTCAAATGCCATAGCTATCAAGTTTTCAATCAATGTGAAATGGTTAATATTATCAAATGCTTTGCTAAAATCCACATAGATGACCAGCACATGCATTCTTTCTTCGAACTTGGATAAAATTATTTCCTTTCGTTCCAACAGTGCATGTTTGGTGGATATAAGCTTTCTGGAGCACCATTGGGCAGCCGATATTATATTGTTCTTCTCGAAAAAATTATTAAATTCGCGATGTTAGATGTTTTCCTAGTCCTTGGAAAAGATAGGCAATATGAATATAGGCCGATAGTTTTGGAAATAATTTCTGTCTCCCCTTTTAAACGAAGCACTCACTTTAGTGATTTGCATACTTTTAGGAAGAGTTGCACTGGACAAACATAAATTAAAAATACATGGAAAGTACGGTGTTCTTATATCTAACACGTGCTTTACTGGTCTAATTTGCATGCCTTCAAAATCACACGAGGGACTATTTTGCGGTGACATGAAAGCACATAAAACTTCATATTGTCACGTGGTAGTGACGGTGAAGAAACAACACAGTAGCAGTACTGTGAAAGAGAAAACTAGCTTTTATTGGGCGAAACTGTGCCCACAAAACAGGCTACACTTAAAGCACAACGATAGCGGCGAACACAGTCGGCGATCGTCGAAAATCTGATCAGCGGGTCAAGCGCGTCGGCTTTTATAGATCAGTCATCGAATGTTCCAGATTAACCGTTGGGACCCGCATGCCTTCTACAAAGTTCTACACCATTCGTGTCAAGCGATGAAATCAGATAACACAAGGTTCGGCGACAACAGACAGCGGATAGAAGCATCGATAACTTTCCAGAAACTTCGGATACATGCACGCTCGTCCCGCGCTGTGCGATAATATTTGTTAGGCGGCAAAACGTGTCGCCCGAAAAAGACACGTGTCAATACCCCCCTCTTAAAAAGCATCGACCCGATGCTGCAAACAAACGAAGGTAATAAACAAAAGCACTCGTAGCAAAGAAAAGAACAAAAATGACGAAGTTCGTCAGCGTCCGTAAAAGGGTTTAAGGCGCACCACGTGGACCAATTCAGATCGTGCGCGGCGCCGCTGTGAATGCGAAATGCCGTCTGGCACGACCTCATAGTTCAGAGCGCCAATACGTCGGATGACCCTGTAGGGTCCGAAATAGCGTCAGAGTAGTTTCTCACTGAGTCCTCGTCGGCGTATCGGGGTCCAAACCCAAACACGGTCGCCGGGCTGGTACTCAACAAAGCGTCGTCGGAGGTTGTAGTGTCGGCTGTCGGTCCTCTGCTGGTTCTTGATCCGTAGGCGGGCGAGCTGTCGGGCTTCTTCGGCACGCTGGAGATGGCTAGCGAGGTCAACATTCTCTTCGTCAGTGACGTGGGGCAGCATGGCGTCGAGGGTCGTCGTCGGGTTCCTGCCGTAAACCAGCTTAAACGGCGTGATCTGTGTTGTTTCTTGCACCGCCGTGTTGTAAGCGAATGTTACGTACGGCAGGACGGCATCCCAGGTCTTGTGTTCGACGTCGACGTACATCGCTAGCATGTCGGCGAGGGTCTTATTCAGCCGCTCCGTAAGACCATTCGTCTGCGGGTGGTAGGCCGTGGTCCTCCTGTGCCTTGTCTGACTGTATTTCAGAATGGCTTGGGTGAGCTCCGCTGTAAAGGCCGTTCCTCTGTCGGTGATGAGGACTTCTGGGGCGCCATGTCGAAGCAGGATGTTTTCGACAAAGAATTTCGCCACTTCGGCTGCGCTACCTTTCGGCAGTGCTTTAGTTTCAGCGAAGCGGGTGAGGTAGTCTGTCGCCACGACGATCCACTTATTTCCGGTTGTTGACGTCGGAAAGGGTCCCAGCAAGTCCATCTCGATCTGCTGGAATGGTCGGCAAGGAGGCTCGATTGGCTGTAGTAATCCGGCTGGCCTTGTCGGCGGTGTCTTGCGTCGCTGACAGTCTCGGCATGTTCTGACATAACGGGCGACGTCGGCGGTCAGGCGCGGCCAATAATACTTTTCTTGTATCCTCGATAGTGTCCGGGAAAAACCGAGGTGTCCAGCGGTCGGATCGTCATGTAGGGCGTGCAATACTTCTGGACGAAGTCCTGACGGGACAACAAGAAGGTAGTTGGCGCGGACTGGTGAAAAGTTCTTCTTCACGAGGAGATTGTTCTGAAGCGTGAAGGAAGATAATCCGCGCTTAAATGCCCTGGGCACAACGTCAGTGTGCCCTTCCAAATATTCCACCAAGCTTTTTAGCTCCGGGTCTGCCCATTGCTGTTCAGCGAAGTCTTCCGCGCTTATCATGCCAAGGAAGGCGTCGTCATCTTCGTCATCTTGCGGCGGCGGGTCAATGGGGGCGCGTGATAGGCAATCGGCATCAGAGTGTTTTCGTCCGGACTTGTAGGTTACAGTGATGTCGTATTCTTGTAGTCGTCCTGAAGGATCCTTTATACTCGCTAGCCAACACAACGTGTGATGGTCACTGACGACTTTGAATGGCCTGCCATAAAGATAAGGGCGAAATTTAGCTGTAGCCCAAACGATGGCGAGGCATTCATTTTCGGTCGTAGAATAGTTGCCTTCCGCTTTTGACAGCGACCGGCTAGCGTAAGATATCACCTGTTAGACTCCGTTTTTCCTCTGGACTAGAACGGTACCGAGGCCTAGGCTACTGGCGTCAGTATGGATTTCTGTATCGGCGTACTCGTCGAAGTGCGCAAGTACCGGCGGCGACTGCATGCGTCGTTTGAGTTCTTCAAATGCGTCGGCCTGCGGCGTTTCCCACCTGAACTCAACATCACATTTAGTTAGACGTGTCAACGGCTCGGCGAGGCGTGAAAAGTCCTTGACAAAGCGCCTGTAGCAGGCACACATGCCAAGGAATCTACGCACTGCCTTCTTGTCGGTGGGCTGCGGGAACTTTGCGATGGCAGCTGTTTTCTGGGGGTCGCGGCGTACTCCGGATTTACTGATGACGTGGCCTAGGAACAGTAGCTCGTCGTAAGCGAAGCGGCATTTTTCTGGCTTCAGAGTGAGCCCTGATGACTTGATGGCCTCTAGTACTGTGGCAAGCCGCCTAAGGTGATCGTCGAAATTTCCGGCGAATACAACGACGTCATCCAAGTAAACGAGACCGGTCTGCCATTTCAATCCCGCTAAAACCGTGTCCATCACGCGCTGGAACGTTGCAGGCGCCGAGCACAGTCCAAATGGCATAACCTTGAACTCGTAGAGGCCGTCTGGGGTGATGAAGGCGGTCTTTTCGCGATCTCTTTCGTGGACTTCTATTTGCCAATAGCCAGACTTGAGGTCCATCGAGGAGAAGTACTTAGCGCTGCAGAGCCGATCCAATGCGTCGTCTATCCGTGGAAGGGGGTATACGTCCTTCTTCGTGATCTTGTTCAGACGACGATAATCGACGCAGAAACGTAGGGTTCCGTCCTTTTTCTTCACCAGGACAACAGGGGATGCCCACGGGCTTTTCGACGGCTGGATGATGTCGTCGCGCAGCATTTCGTCAACTTGTTCTCTTATAGCTTCGCGTTCTCGTGGCGAAACTCGGTAAGGGCTTTGGCGGAGTGGTCGAGCGTACTCCTCGGTGATTATGCGATGCTTGGCGACTGGTGTTTGTCGAATCCTCGATGTCGTCGAAAAGCAGCTTTTGTATCGTCGGAGCAGACTTCTGAGCTGCTGTTGCTTAATCACTGGGAGACTTGGATTAATGTCGTAGTCTGGTTCGGGAACCATGGTCGTCGGCGTAGATGCGGCGGAATCCGAGAGGACAAACGCATTACTGGTTTCCACAATTTCCTCGATGTACGCGATCGTCGTGCCCTTGTTGATGTGCTTGAACTCCTGGCTGAAGTTTGTCAGCAACACTTCAGTTTTCCCTCCATGCAGGCGAGCGATCCCTCTTGCGACGCAAATTTCACGGTCTAGCAGGAGACGTTGGTCGCCTTCGATGACACCTTCTACGTCAGCGGGTATTTAGGTGCCGACCGAAATAACAATGCTGGAGCGGGGCGGGATGCTCACTTGGTCTTCGAGCACATTCAAGGCGTGGTGACTACGAGGGCTCTCCGGCGGTATCGCTTTATCTTCCGACAGCGTTATTGACTTCGACTTCAGGTTGATGATTGCGCCGTGTTGGTCCAGGAAGTCCATACCGAGAATGACGTCTCGTGAACACTGTTGGAGGATAACGAAGGTGACAGGGTAAGTCCGGTCGTGAATGGTAATTCTTGCCGTGCACATTCCTGTCGGCGTAATCAGGTGTCCTCGAGCGGTCCGAATTTGAGGGCCTTCCCAAGCAGTCTTAACCTTCTTCATCTGGACGGCGATGTGTCCACTCATGACTGAGTAATCGGCGCCTGTGTCGATTAAGGCGGTGACTGCGTGGCCGTCTAGAAGCACGTCGAGGTCGGTGGTTCTTTGTCTTGCGTTGCAGTTGGGTCTTGGCGTCGGATCACGGCTGCGTCATGTTGAATTGAAGCTGGTACGTCGCGTCGTCAAGTCGTCTTTCGTCGGTGTAGTCTTGGCTTCCTGACTTCCTCGGGACGGCGGCGCGTCGTCATTATGTCGTCGAGATGGTTTCTTCGGCGCTTTCGTCGGCGGCGGAGGATCTTCGTCAGTTCGACGAACAGCAACCGCACCTCCATCGGTTGCTGCTTTTAGTTTTCCGGATATGGGCTCACTGACCGGCCCCGGGCTTGGCCACTGTATGGTCGGCGCTGCGGCGACAGGTAGCGGCCTGGTGATGGCGAACGCGACGGTCGTCGAGAGCTCCATTGAGTAGCGGCGAGGTAGTCGGAGATGTCACGTGGGCGCTCTCCAAGCTGTGGACGCGGCGCATTGACGGCGAAACCTCGCAGTCCCATCTCTCGGTATGGGCATCGTCGGTAGACGTGACCTGCTTCTCTGCAGTGGTAGCAGAGCGGGCGGTGGTCAGGAGCGCGCCAAACGTCTGTCTTCCTCGGGTAGCTGCGCTGGGCAACGGGTGTGCGTGCTGGCGGCGGCGGTGGTGGTCGACAGAATTGCGGCGTTACGGGGCCCTGGCGCGGTCGTGGAAAGGGACCTTGACGGCGGGCGACGGCGGCGTAGCTCATCGCTTGCGGCTGAGGCTGCGGTGGTTCTGGTTGCACCTCAGGAACTCCAAGCGATCGGTGCACCTCTTCTTTTACGATGTCGGCGATCGAAGCCACTTGAGGCTGCGACGAAGGCAAGACCTTGCGCAGTTCTTCGCGCAGAATGGCCCTGATGGTCTCGCGCAGATCGTCCGTGGCCAGTGATTGAATTCCTGCGTAGGGGGTAGAGCTTGTACGGCGGTTGAATTGCCGGTTCCGCATTTCGAGTGTCTTCTCGATGTTCGTCGCCTCACGAAGAAACTTTTCGACGGTCTTTGGTGGGCTTCTTACCATCCCGGCGAAAAGTTCCTCCTTCACACCACGCATGAGTAGGCGAACTTTCTTTTCCTCGGACATATCCGGGTCGGCGTGGCGGAACAGACGGGTCATTTCTTCCGTAAAGATGGCAACGTTCTCATTTGGTAGCTGCACTCGGGCGTCCAGCATAGCTTCGGCCCTTTCCTTGCGCACGACGCTTGTAAAGGTGCGTAGGAATCCGCTACGGAACAGGTCCCACGTAGTCAAGGTCGACTCCCTGTTCTCAAACCACGTTCTGGTGGCGTCTTCTAAGGCGAAGTAGACATGCCGCAGCTTGTCGTCGGAGTCCCAGTTGTTGAATGTCGCGATTCGCTCGTAGGTCTCCAGCCAGGATTCCGGGTCTTCAGCCGCTGCTCCATGGAAGGTCGGTGGGTCCCGGGTTGTTGTAGGATAACGGGGGACGCTGGGGCAGCCATTGAGGTTGTCTTGACCACGATCTTCTTTGTCGCCTCAGGTAGAAGTCTGTGCTCTGGGGGCAGTCCTTGCAGTCTGC
Source organism: Dermacentor variabilis (assembly GCF_050947875.1). NCBI lineage: Eukaryota > Metazoa > Arthropoda > Arachnida > Ixodida > Ixodidae > Dermacentor > Dermacentor variabilis. The sequence continues at coordinate 46,516,924 of NC_134574.1, forward strand.
GGCTAGCACGCTGGTCTTGGGCGGTGTCGGTTTTGTCCTCGGGCTTCGGGCTTGGATCGCGGCTTTGCGGGGGCGTTCGGTACATGAACGCACTAGCACCTCCACCAGATGTCACGTGGTAGTGGCTGTGAAGAAAGAACACAGTAGCAGTACTGTGAAAGAGAAAACTAGCTTTTATTGGGCGAAACTGTGCCCACAAAACAGGCTACACTTAAAGCACAACGATAGCGGCGAACACAGTCGGCGATCGTCGAAAATCTGATCAGCGGGTCAAGCGCGTCGGCTTTTATAGATCAGTCATCGAATGTTCCAGATTAACCGTTGGGACCCGCATGCCTTCTACAAAGTTCTACACCATTCGTGTCAAGCGATGAAATCAGATAACACAAGGTTCGGCGACAACAGACAGCGGATAGAAGCATCGATAACTTTCCAGAAACTTCGGATACATGCACGCTCGTCCCGCGCTGTGCGATAACATTTGTTAGGCGGCAAAACGTGTCGCCCGATAAAGACACGTGTCAATGTTCAGAGACAGGCTCAAGAAATAGTGAAAAGGGGCTAGCAACAGGCTTCAAATTAAACAATGTCCCAGGTGAACTGTTTTGATTGTTCATAAGAAAGTGATCAATAAACGTAGTGGCGAGAGGGATGCCAAGTATCTCATTGCCATTTATGTTCAGCTTTTCTACACGAAAATATAATTTATTACAATTTAGGACAGTATTTAACCTTTTATAAGAAATCAGGTTTTCGTGTAGAGCACTGAAATTTAGACTTAATGTGTCGCATTCTACTTAGTTTAATTTCCTTATTCAGAATATAACGATACATTTTAAATTGTTACAATGATTCTGGGTCGTTATTTTTATTAAATATATGATACAATTCGTTTTTGCGATGTCTTTTTTGCAAGCAGTTCAGGCGTTATCCAAGGTTTGCGAATTTTTTTGCCTAAGGCTTTGCCTAATTTTTTTTCCCGTTAGGTGGTACTTGCACACTCCAGAAATTATATCTATGAACTTTGTGTATGCCTCTTCAGCGTTGGTGATTTGACCGATAACTTCCAGGTCACTGGCTAACATCTCAATTCTAAACGTGTCAAGGCTGGCTGCTGTATTTGGCTGAAAAGTGAAGCATCTCACATCCCTCTTGTCTCGAAACCTATGTCTAGGTATCATGATAAATATTGGAAGGTGGTAGCTTTTGCTGTTTGATAGCACACCGGCAGTTATGATTTCGTTTTGCATATTTGTTATGAGTAAGTCAAGTGTCACTACTGTCTGTGATTCGGGTTGGCGAAGCAATCAAATTTTCACAACGATTTGATGGTATTATAGTCAGAATAGCTTTCTGGTATGCGGAATTAACAGACAGATCTATGTTAATATCGCCACCAGATATCAAGAACAAGTTATTTTCGGAAACAAAACGCGGAAACTGTTCCTAGAAACAAAAGAAAATAGGGAGGCTCCCATTTGTGGGCCTATAACAAACAGAGAACACCTATTTGCCAGCACACGACGTAAGTATTTTGAAGTCGCCACATATACTAGAGAAAGATGGAGGCAATTCGCAATTCATTGCATCTTTCAATAGCAACATAACAACGGCCCATCGACGATTTGGACGATTTACAAAATAAGAGTGGTAAGGAGCCAAGTTAAGTTCATCGCGGTCATCTTTGAACCGCGGCTCGGTGATCATGACGGCGTCGAACAAAAAGGGAAAACTAGAGACGAAATCCGCGATATATGGCAGTTTAGTGCACAGCGAGCGCGCATTCAGGTGAAGGCATTTCAAGGAATTCTTAAGTTCGGTTACACCAGCTGCATCTAATTCTTGCGGAAGGAAATATCTCTGATGTCTCATACTGTACTTTTAACAGAACAATGTGCAAATTATGAAAGTGCAAACTAAGCGGGAAGATCATGTGCATATCGTATCACTAGTGCTCGGTCGCCATCCGCTCGTCTCAGAAATACCTTGTCATTTTGGTGCCACGCCTAACGGTATGCTTTTTCTATCGGCCATTCTTTCACCATACCATGTGAGTGCCTGTTGTGACTGGACAGCTTTTCGAGTACGAAGACACTGGAGTTACTTTCCTTCAATTTATGTGTGTCCTCAAACCACTGGTCTCATGACGTTTGCCTTGTGAACCTAACTATCCCGCCGGGGATCTCGCCAGATCTTGCTCGATGGCGATGTATGGCACTAACGTCTAGCTCCATGAGTTCGGGAACCTCCATCATGTCAGCAACATTGCTCACTTTGTTTACAAGATTTTCTTGCTTAGAGACAGGAATTCCATAATATTCTATGTTTTCCCTTCGATTTCTGTATTGCAGGTCATGTAGCTCCAGTTGTAATTGAACCGTCTCGCCAGCTGTGTGTGTGGATTTTTGTTCTAGCATGTCCACTCCTTTCCTGATTTCCTTTCTTACCTGCCCTTGTGTGGCCACCCGTTCAAGACCTTCGTCGTATTTCTTTGACATCATTTGGTCAGGCTCTAGAATTTTAGACACTGTTTCTTAGAGGGGCACAAGTTGATCCAGCTTTGGGTAAATGCTAAGCAACAGTGATATAATGTCCGTAATGTCATCGGCACTGGCTGGAACTTTTTGGCCTTCTTTCGCGTTCTTCGAGGCCTTACAGGTGAGACACGCCCACTGCTGCCTAGCAGAAGCTGATTTGCTCTTGTACTGCTTTTGTGTGATGCCAGAGCAATCTACAATGTGAAATCGGTGCTCGCAGTCTGCGCATACTATCACTACCTCAGTAACCCGCCGTGGTTGCTCAGTGGCTATGGTGTTGGGCTGCTGAGCACGAGGTCGCGGGATCGAATCCCGGCCACGGCGGCCGCATTTCGATGGGGGCGAAATGCGAAAACACCCGTGTGCTTAGATTTAGGTGCACGTTAAAGAACCCCAGGTGGTCAAAATTTCCGGAGTCCTCCACTACGGCGTGCCTCATAATCAGAAAGTGGTTTTGGCACGTAAAACTCCAAATATTATTAATTACTACCTCAGTAGGATCCGATTCGGCTTCGCAGGAAAAGCAACAAATTTCTTTCGTTTTCATTGCTACGTATACAACTTCATGCGTTTCTACAAAAAATTACCGACGATTACGTTACTTTCTAATGCGAAATTTGAGCGCAGCAAGTAAGCTGTTTCACCTTTTCGATAGATTAAGGCAAAGAAATCGAGCAACACATGTATGCGCTATCACAGAATTTTTTTTTATTTTTCACACGTATTCCTTTAACAAAGACTCCACTAGGTAAGCTTCTGCTTCGGCGGCACGCACCTCTGGATTCTGACGGCGACGGCGCTGGGCCTCTGCTCTGGCAGCTCGTTTAGCAGCAGCAGCAGCAGACGGAGGACTTCCATCGGTCGTCTCGCTCATGGCTCAGAAAGAACTGGCAGATAATTTCGCAGTGGCGAACGGCAGCGGCAATTTCAGCTCGGGCGGTGCACATATACAGATCCGCCGCCACCGATCTGGCTCTCTGATTGCCACCGCACAGGGCGAACGGCAGCGGCAATTTCGGCTCGGGCGGTGCACATATACAGATCCGCCGCCACCGATCTGGCTCTCTGATTGCCACCGCACAGGGGTTGCATTGGAGGAGGAGCGAAGAAAGGAATTAAGTTCGAGCCGGCGCTTTGACAACCGGAGACTCGCAGGAAGAGGGGGGAGGGGGGCGGCGTGTACACCCAGCGGCAAGCGATGGGGGCAGAAGCGCGCGCAGCAAGCGGACAACACGATAAAGGGAGGAGGGAAGAGAGAGCAGCGACTCACTGATGCCGCTGACGCCGATAGTGAGTCAACCCCAGCTGCGGAGTTGGTTTCAGGGACAACGCCGCCGATGCCGACACAAACAATATGATACCCTCGCTTCCGCAGCGCTAAGAACCAGGTCCAGCCGTGGGAAGGTGGTCACGTATTCGTCGACGTGCCGGGGCCTACGTGAAATAACCGGCGCGTCGGCAACTGAAGAGCACCCTATCCGCCACACAAGAACAGGGGGGGGACCCTTTCCTCCTCTTTCTGCATGGCGGTGACGGTGTTCTATGCAGTCACGTTATCTTGACTCTCTAGCTGCGTCAGCGGCATCCAGCGGTATCAGTCGGTCGCTGCTAGCGCTGGGGGGATGAAAGGGGGGCGGAGCTGGTTACGAGGCCGACGACAACGCCGACGACGACGCGAAACCCAGGAACGGACGCCAAAGAGCTGCGCTCTAAAAACAAGAAAAAGAGCATAGAGGCAGACATGTTACACATATCAGCACTGGTAGTAGTTAAATGGCAGCGGCATTTACCTTCTGAGTACATACTCAGAAGGTAGCCGTATAGAAAAGTACCAACCTGCAAAAAGCAGAGCACAGGCTCAGATTCGGTGTTTCCCTGCTGCTCCTGCCGCCGAATGCCCCGATGCCAGGAAAAGCAGCCTTTATGTTTGACATGCTGGTGACGAGCGCCACAGATGCGTGCAGGCAGTCGAAATTTTAGCTTCTTGTTCGCAGGCGAGGGCGGTGTGGAAACTCTTCTGCGTGCACTTGGATGAGACGATAAGCCAAGGTCGATGTTTCCAACTGCAAAAGCAGAGCACAGGTTTAGATTCGGTGTTTCCTTGCTGTTGCTACTGCCGAATGTGATTGCAGCATCGGGACGATGTTATTAAGAGGGGGTATTGACCCGTGTACTTGTTCATCCTTCACCGGTGACAGCTCTTCACCGGCTAACAAACGTTAAACGTTGTCCCTGAAAGCAGGACTCGCCTACATGTATCCGAAGTGTCGCGAATGTTATTGATGATTCTATCCGTTGTCTTACGAACGATGCGAATTATGTAGTACTTTCTGGAAGGCGCATGGGCAACAGCGATTACTCTGGAAACTTCAATCTCTCATGTATAACAGCCGATGGGCTTGAGCGGCAGATCCGATTTTCGATGATCGCCGACTGCGTTCGCCGCTATCGTGGTGCTTTAGTGTAGCCTGTCTTTCTGGGCACAAGTTTGCCCAAGAAAGGAGTAAGTTTCGGCATTTACCGTTTTGCTACTGTGTTCGTGGTCCACGTGACCATATTTTTACGTAGGAAGACGCAGACGAAAAGCTATATACAAGTATAGTTACAAGGGAATACGCCGTAATTGGCCGAGAGGCAACAATCCGCGCTAGCCTCCAATCGTCGTCGTCGTCTTCTCACTGCTCGCCTCTTCGTCATTGGAAATACTGTTCCGTAGCACTACCCCCGTACCGGAGCGACTAAATGCCGGACTCGGAGGCAGTGTAGTAGGCCTTGAGCCTACTGACGTGCACGACATCACCAGATGCCAGAGTAGACGATGAGGTTGAGCTCACAGGAGCAATTTTGTACGTCACAGGCGTCACCTGGCGCAGCAGGCGGTAGTGCCCTGTGTATCGCGACAGGAGCTTCTCTGAAAGTCCGAGGTGACGAGAGGGCGACCACAGGAGCACGAGCGCATTAGGCGAAAACTGTACATCACGGTGGCGCGCGTTTAACTGACGCGGCTGAGTGGTTTGCGAGGCCGTCAGTATAGCACGGGCAAGCTGCCGTGCATGGTCCGCGAGGGCGATGGCATCGCGCGCATGCTCGCTTGTTCTGATCGCAGCAGGGGGAAGTGCCGTGTCAAGGGACAAGATCGGTTCGCGACCATACAGTAGATAAAATGTTGAAAATTGGCGGTGTCATACCGGCAAGAATTATACGCAAATGTGACGTAAGGAAGGGCAATGTCCCAGTCATGGTGGTCCTTCGAAACGTACTTGGACAGCATATCGGTAAGAGTACGGTTTAACCGCTCTGTCAGGCCATTGTTTTGAGGATGGTATGAGGCAGTCAGTTTGTGTTGAGTGGAGCAGGAACGCACAATGTCGGCGATAACTTTCGAGAGGAAGTTACGACCACAATCAGTCAGGAGCTGTCGCAGGGCCCAATGAAGTAAGATAATGTCACGCAAGAGAAAGTCCGCGACGTCAGTGGGGCAACTGGTAGGGAGAGCCCGCGTGATAGCGTATCGGTTGGCATAATCAGTTGCGACGGCTACCCATTTGTTCCCAAAGGATGACGTGGGAAAAGGGCTGAGGAGGTCTATTTTCCGACGCTGGCAGGGATCACAGGCACCAACATAGCGTCTGACGGGGCGAGCGAGACCAGGCCAATAGAAACGGCGGTGGACGCTGTCGTACGTGCGGGTTACCGCAAGATGTCCTGCAGTGGGTGCATCATGCCTCTCAAAGAGCACAGTCTGTCGTAGATGTTTTGGCGCGACAAGAAGAAGAAAAGATCCGTCAGGGAGGAAGGTTTTTCGGTACAGAACGCCACCCTAGAGGACATATCGGCGAATGGATGGGTCGGTAGGTGTAGAGCGCAGACGCTCGATGAGTGCTCGCAGCGATAGGTCTTGGTACTGCTCAGCGGCCATGTGAGCGAAGGCAGATACAGAGAAAATGCTGTTGGCGGTACTACTGTCGGCGTCGTCAGGCTCGTCTACAGGGTAGCGAGACAGGCAGTCAGTGTCCATGTGTAGTCGGCCAGATTTGCGACAGTATGCGAATATTCAGGGAGGCGTAAGGCCCAGCGACCTAGTCTTCCTGTAGGATCTTTCAGTGGACATAACCAGCAAAGTGCGTGATGGTCTGTGACAACGAAAAAGGGTCGGCCATATAAGTATGGGGGAACTTCGAAACCGCCCAAACTAGAGCCAGGCACTCAAGCTAAGTGATGGAATAGTTGCGCTGCGAGAGTGAAAAGAGCCTGCTGGCGTAAGCAATAACACAGTCGTTGCCGCCCTGGCATTGTGCCAGTACTGCGCCAATTCCGTGGCCGCTGGCATCAGTATGGACTTCGGTAAGCGCAGAAGGACCGAAATGGCCCAGAACGGGAGTTGTTGTGAGAAGGCCGATAAGATGTGAGAGTGCAGAGGCGTCGTTATCGCCCCACTGGAAAGGGGCGTCTTTTTTGAAAAGCTCGGTTAGTGGTCGTGCTATGGCCGCGAAATTTTTCACAAAACGGCGGAAGTACGAACAAAGGCCGATGAAGCTGCGCACATCATTGACACACCTCGGAACAGGGAAGTGCGTAACAGCATGGATCTTGCCTGGGTCCGGCTGCACTCCGTTGGCGTCCACGAGATGCCCAAGGACGGTAATATGGCGACAGCCGAATTGGCACTTCGATGTGTTGAGTTGCAGCCCGGCTCGACGAAAAACGTCCAGGACTGCCGAGATGCCCTCGAGCTGCGTAGCGGACGTTGGGGGAATACTATGACGTCGTCCAAGTAGCACAGGCACGTGGTCCATTTGACACCGTGAAGAAGGGAGTCCATCATGCGTTCAAAACTGGCAAGAGCGTTATACAGACCAAACATCATTTCAGTTGATAAAGACGGTCGGGTGTCGCAAAAGCAGTGTTCTCGCGGTCGAGATCGTCCACGGCAATCTGCCAGTAGCCGGAACGAATATAAATAGAGGAGAAGTAGTGAGCACCGTCGAGGCAGTCAGGGGCGTCATCACTCCGAGGTAGGGGATACACGTCCTTTTTGGTAACCCTATTAAGGCGACGATAATCCACGCAAAATCGCCTTGAACCATCCTTCTTTTTTACCAGTAAAACAGGTGACGCTCAAGGTCTACATGATGGTTCAACAATGTTCTTGGCAATCTTTTTGCGAACTTCTCTATGAATAACTTGACGATCAGCCGGTGAACTCGATACTGGGGGCGATGAATAGGAGCGACATGGCCTGTATAAAAGCGATGTTTAACAGCTGTAGTTTGGGCAAAAGGACGATCGTTAAAGTAAAAAAAATGTCTTGGTAGGGAAACAAAACGCGGTAGAGCTCACGAGCATGCTCGGGCGGCATGTCGTGCGCAATCATTTTCTATAAGTCAGGTATGGTACAAGTTGCCCACTGCGATGGTAGGAGAGCATCGGCTGAATTGTCGTATACTGCAATAGATGCTACTGATTGTTCTTCGAATTAGCAAAGCTGGGCCAGAGACATCCAGCGTGGCAGCACTTGTGTCGTCGAGCCAAAATACACCACTGGCAGGCAGGCGCAATACGACGTTATAGATAAAACGGTATGAGTTACTGTGATCCCGTGTGTACGTAGGACGTCTTGCATAGGAGCCGCGATGTAGAGATCGTCGGGCACTGGTGGGGATGACACGAAGTCAACGCAAGTCAGTGCCGAAGGTGGCAAGTGAACGAAGTCCACGGAACTGAGGCGACTGGGGTGTGGTTCAACGGGATCCAGAACAGGCAGGTCAACCTGGAGAGTACAGGCGGAAGAAACGGTGAGAGCAGAATGTGCGGAGAGGAAGTTTAAGCCGAGGATGAAATCGTGGGGGCAATGGGCGATGACAGTGCACGATGGTGGAGCGATCGGCGAAGGAGACGTGGGCGGCACACATACAAATTACGGGGTTGTTCCGCCATCGGCGACACTGACAACAGGCGGGCTTGATTATTTTCTTCAAGTGGTTACGAAGGTCAGCGCTCATTACCGACAAATGCGACCCAGTGTCTATAAGAGCAGAAGAGAAACACCGTCAACTTGCAAGTCAAGAAGGTTCATATGAGTGGGCAACGTCAGTAGAGGATTTGGCGGCGTAGGGCGCAATGCAGCGTCACCTCGAGGCGCTGCATCATCTAGTTTTCTGGCTGGGAGCGGCGGAAAGGAGCGACGGGGCTGGGGAGAGCAAGATTGTCGTCGGTGGGCGAACGTGAACAAGAATAGGGGCGGTTTAGCGCAGGAGAATCAGTGATGGCATTATCGGAGCGTGCGGAATAGGGACGAGAAGAGCCACCGGAGGGGCGAAGTAGGCAGTATAAGTTGCCCGGGTCGGGGAACTCCAGCGACTGCGACAGTGCCACGAAATGTGCCCGATAAAACGGCAGTGAAAACAAATGGGCTTGTCGTCAGAAGTGAACCATTCAGAAAGGTTGCGGAAAGTTGGTTGGTAACAAGATGCGGATGGGGGCGAAATTGAAGAAGCCGGGCGGGTGTCAGCCCGATGGGCGAGGCAGATGATGTGAAGACCCATGTTTTCTAACTCCTGGTGGACAACTGCTTGGATCAGGGAAACCGTGACAGCAGGTGCGCCTGTGGGACTGGAGTGAAAAGCAGCCGGATAGGCGGCCTCGATTTCACGCCGGACGATTCTGGTAACATCGCCAGTGTTGTTGGGACGAGGAGCGTCGGCACAAGAAGATGTCGCTGCAGTGTTCGGCAGACGGGCAAAGTGCAGGTCAATACGTCGGCTTTTAGCGAGTTCCAGGCAGCGGCACTCTTTTATAACTTCACCCACCGTCACAACTTTGTTGAAAACAAGCAAGTAGAAGGCATCACCGGCAATGCCTTTGAGGCTGCGGGAAACCTTGTATGACCCAGTCATGAGTACGTCAACATTGCGGTACAGAGCCAACACGTCCTGAATGTACATGACATTGGGCTCTGTTGACGTCTTCACATGGCCGGAAAGCGCCTTCTGCGCGGCAAGCTGGTGAGCGTAGCGGTTGCCGAACAAGTCTCGCAGATTTTGCTTAAGCGAATCCCAACTGGTGAGCTCATCTTCGTGCGTCCGAAACCAAACTCGAGGTGTGCCACCGTGGTAATAGACTACGTTGGCGAGCATGAGAGTAGGATCCCACCGGTTATTGCGGCTGACGTCTTCGTACAGGCTGATCCAGTCCTCGACGTCTTCCCAATCTTTGCCCGAGAATATGCCAGGATCACGAGGAGCGGGGACAGTGATGTAGGTCGTCGAAGTGGCAGCAGGTGTCGAAGGCGGCTGAGTCGAGTTGTCATCGCCGGGGGCCATGAAGGAACGCTCGACGTACCGTACACTACGAAGCTCCGTGACGAGGTACAGGGAACGTCCACCTCCACCAGATATGTTACGTAGGAAGACGCAGACGAGAAGCTATGTACAAGTATATTTACAAAGGACTACGCCGCACTTGGCGAAAAGGCAAAAGCCTGCGCTAGCCTCCAGTCGTCGTTGTCATCTTCTCATTGCTCGCCTCTTCATCATCGAAAATAATGTTCCGCAGCAATATAAAGACCCGATAAAGGTGACACAAAAATTCATTGTCACTCTATGAAGGTGGAAGACCAGTGGAGCTGTATAAATGGTGATGAATGCGTTGATAATAATTATGTCGATTGAAATGAAAAGACATCACAATAAATTTTGTATTTCCAGGTTTTGTTTTTCTTTTATAATTTACATACTCAATGCGTTTTCTCTAGATTGTTTGGTTTGTAGATTTATTATTTCGTCACTAAGTTTACTATCGGTGACCATCGCTTCACGATGGCTATGATATACGGCCAGCGGCTCTGTAGCGACATTGGAAAGGTTCTTGTCCAAGGTGAAGTCTATGCACGGCAGATGACGCATGGTGGGCAGCACTAAATACCGAACCTTTCCGAGAGAAACGCCATGGACTACTTTCTGCTTGGTTTTCCAAGACACATCTATGTTCAAATCACCCACGATTACCATGGAAGTACAGTCGCTAGGTGTGATCGAACCAAAAGTGCATACGCTTGGCATTTGCGACGCGATCTTTGTCCTTATTTCGCGTTGCCCGCACATTCGCACTTCTTTTCGCGACGGTGTTCTTCGTAGGCACGCTGTTCTTCCGCAGCCCTCACCTTGCGCGGCTTACCTTTTGCACGGTGGGAATAAAATCAGATAAGGTCCTGTTGTTTGCCTATAGAACCCGTTACGTCAAAGCACAGTCCATACTAAACAGTGTCTATTCCGGTTCTCTTTATTACAATATTTTTTATCAAAATAACTTTTTATACTTCGCGCGATTAAACGAAGCGGGGGCTCAGCCGGAGATAAAACTCAACGAACAACATTCATGCGCATTAGAACATGGCAGTTTGATTATGGATGCTTACGCGGCAACGGTTACCAAACGCCTAGACGGGATCCATAGTGTGGCACCTACGTATTCGAACGTCTATCTTTTCTTTGCCTACACTGGGTCGCCGTATTTATATTACTTCATGTTTTCTACATCCTCCCCGCCCAAGAATCAGTGGGCGTCTCCAGGTAATGCAGGACTTGAACGCGATTTTTAGGTATTTTGCCGTTGTGCATTTTGATGGAACAAGCCGTTACCAATCCATCGCGGCCGGGATATACTTGGAGTTCTCGAGCCAATGGCCAAATATATCTATCCTTTCTGCCGTCTTTCATTACGAAGGCGTTGTCCACCTTCACATTTTGGTTAGATCCTTCTGGCCTCTTCTGCAGAGATCGTAATTCCAGGAGATGCTCCTTTATCTATCTTTCCCAGAGATCATTAAGGGTCCTCCAACGGTACTCGAGCTTCCGAAAAACATTTTTTCGACTAGCCTGTAGCCAGGATGAGTTGTCGTAGTAGCTGGAGTGCGGATTAGCTAGGATTGAGTTGTCAACCAGGAAGTGCGCTTGATATACCGGTGGTGGTTCTCCTGCTTGCGAGTACGCAAGAGTCAACGGACGGAAGTTGATCACTGCTCCCACTTCCAGGAGTAGAGTCCTTAAATCCTCGCTTTTCAGACTGCTCTTCCAAGGAACTTTGAGCAGGGCTGACTTCGTCGACCGAATCAGTCTTTCCAATCAGCCAGCCCAGAATGGCGCATTGGGCACCGGGAACTTCCACGATAATTCATGTTAGGCAAGAAATGAAGGGAATAGAGAGGCATTCATAATGCGCCCCGTGTCACGTAAGTCTCTGCTTGCCCTTTTGAAGGTCAGTGCATTGTCCGGATACACCGTGAGAGGCGCTCCAGTAAGGGCAAGGAACTTCCTGAATGCCAGAAGGAAAGTGTCAGACGAGAGGCTTACCGTCATTTCTAGATGCACCGCTAGAGCTGTGGCGCATGTAAAAAGCACAATGTATGCCTTGGTGCACTGATTTTCTATTTTTCAGCACTAGGCATATAATTCGTCTGCGAAGTCAAATCCCTTTACTTCAAACGGACGAAATATAGTGGCTTAGTCTGGTGGTAGTGGAGAAGAAACTCCACTGACGCGCTTGGTACGAAAGCGTTCGCAGAGAAAACAGTCGTTTACAATCTTTTTTCGTATCTAAGCAGGCATAAATAATCCTGAAGCACTCAGGAATTCGCGTCCGCGTGGTTGATACTCCGACATATATAACACGACAGCGTGCCTCATAATCACCAGTCATATATTGACGGTTCTTAGCCAATTTCGCAGGATATTTTTCTTTATAAGAACGTTGCGTTTTCTGTAGACGTCCACCCAGATGAAGTTGTCCTTTCTTATCTAAGAACGGATGTAGGTAACGCAAGATGAAGTGCCTCGAGAGAGTGCATCCAATAGGTAGCTGCTCGATTTCCTGAGAGATAGCGTCGTGCTGAGCTCTCTTTATCCAAAATTATTCCGCAGTATTAAACACTTCCGCTGTAATAGGCCTTAAATGCGCAATCTGTGCACGCCTAGTGCATTGCACATATTTGGACACATGCTATGACTCCTAGAACCAAGTATAAGCTACTGTACGTTTTTCACGTTTACCACTTCGCATTTAACTGGTGTCTGTATAAGAAGTATCTCTGTTGTAATTGCGATTATAGATTCACATTCAACTTCAGTGACGCAAACGCAGTTCATTCGACTGGCCACGTCGTTTCAGACGAAACTTTGGCTGTTGATTCTTATTCTGTAGTACCCACGCGTAAAACCCTGATCATGAGATGAGTGCCACAGCGGAAAAGAACATTTTGACATGCTGGTTCATGAATCGTCAAATGGAACATAGTATCAATCGCAACATGGCCTGCAACGTCTGGGCAGCGGATGACATCATCATTCATGACTTGCCATAGGCAGCCAGAACCTATTAGCAAAGTCAGTCATAAAGTTTGAGATATCTTGAAAAACCAAGTTATCATTTGACAGTAGGTTGCCGTTCAATTTCAAAGCTTGCACAAATGCGTTGTCTACCGCTGGCACAGCTAAATAATGGAAGACAGCAGGTACGACGACAGCTTCTCTGCTGAAAAGGGCTTTGCTATACCAAATGGGAAGCAGCAATTCTACTAGCTTCCACTTTTCTGTTAGCGATGCCAAAGTATTTTCGAATGTGTTTATCGCTAGTGGTGTCTTTCTGACCAACTTTAGTTTGAGTTTTAGGGCAACGTCTTTTCATATGAAAGATAACTGACTACCTCCATTAAGAATTCCACCAACGCATCTGCTTTGTCGTTGTATACAATTTGTGTGAAGGATTTTCGGAGATACACTGCCTTGTTCATTGTGTGTTGCTTGGAGGGCGATGTGTCGTCGCTGGAGGAAAGAGTAGTAGCTGAAAGACACACCGCGCTGCTTTCTGATGGCCTTGTGGGCGTCGTATTCGTCGTTGTCCTCTTGTAATTGGGGTCATACATGTCTTCCACTTCAAAAACAGCAGGTGAGCTTCATTGTGACATCTTTCGCTCGATGACCTCTTGATGCGCAGTGGAAGGATCAGTTTCCTTTAGTCAGCTGCTCTTTTTTGGCAGCAAGGGGTATCTCTCCGTTTCAGCTGTGCCGCCTACGTTGATGAGTGCGACAGAAGAAACATGTCTATCTTGCAGCAGATGTAGTGTGTATAACAGATGCCGTATGGATACCGCTAGATCGCCTGTTCTTACACTCATCTATGCCAGGTCAGTGAGATGGTGACGCGCATTGTTCTCCGCTCTTCAATTGCACTCGCATTAACTGTAGCAGATCGTTGACTTCAACGTCTCGCGTAACGGTTTCGTTTTTCTCGTGTAAATTACGTTGTGTGGTAGTGCCTGTTGAGGGATGTCAATGAGCCACGATGAGAATGTTAGAGATGACACGTTAAGTGCACGCAGACCGCGTAGACCCGTCCTGTAACCTCCGAAGACCAGTTATATCGTTGGTTCATTTTGCGTTCGAAAGGTGTCCAAGTGGCGTCAAATGGTACTGAATAGTTCTTGATCGATCGCCGAACATTTCTTCAAGATCGCAATTACATTTGCGTAGCACAATTCATAGGTGCACAAACTAGTGATTGTTGCCGCTGCAGCACCAGCCAGGATTCTTTGGACGTAATAAAATTCAGTGGAATGTGTCAATCACTTGTTGTGTTGAATGGGCTGTTCAAGTTGCCGCAGAAGCCTGTCCACTCAGTGAGGTCCCCCTTGAATGTTGAGATATGCAGCTGTGGCAATCGGGGTCCCACAAATCTCGCGGCAGTCTCATGTCTGGTGGGCGTTAAAGCAAAGCAGTCTGCACTGGAACATTGCGGTTGCATGCTTTGTGATCGTTCTATCTGGGCGATTTGGCAACAATGATCGAGAAGAATGCTAGTTGGTTTATCGCTACATTCCACCGTGGCAGTGTTCGGTGGGAACACATTCCTGAAGCTGGACGTTAATCTACGAAAGCTTGTCATTGCTCGCGGACAGAGGATCTTGGACAGCTGAGAGTTTCACGATGTTGGCGTTGGAAAAATTAATCTACGATCGGGCTTCCCGAATAGTTTTAATGGGCTATAAACCCGTCGTGCAGATCGCCTGCCTTTGAGTCGATCAATCTGAATAGCGTGGCAATTGGCTAATGCATTTGCACCCGCACCGGTATTCACATCAACTACCAGTTGAGTATTCGTCGCCCGCAACGCGAAGCTAGAGTACAGTCCGCTCAGGAGTGCGTACAGGTGGCATTAGTTCGCACTGGTGTTTTCAGCACCATTATAGATGCTTAGACGGCAAAAGGCTAAGAAACGCTTAGAAAAGTGCTATGGCGTAGCACCTACGTGTTCCAACGTTTTCTTTCTTTTCTTTGCCTACACTGGCTGGCCGCGTTTTCTTATCTTGTATCTTTTTATACATGTATGTTTTATTATTGGTTAACTTTCCAGCCTAATTCAGCAAGTATGTTAGGGGCACCAAATGTTTGCTTCACGGCAGCTTTCATCGTGAATTTCGTGATCTTGCAGTGCACACGGTGTACTTAAGGGATCACAAGAAATCGATCTTCAAGGCTAAACCGTTTAGTATACTTCATAGCAAAGTTGTTAGCCTCTAGATTGTTCAGATTTTTCGTGTTCGCGTGCAATATTTTGCTCAAAGAAAAACAAGCGGTAGCGTGACGGCTTTGTGTTCAAGTTTCAGCGTAACGAATTATGTTTTCTCGCATACTCGAGTTAGAATATCGTGCTACCCTGTCCGCACGTTGTGCGTAAGTCGTGGTTTCAAATTACGTGACGCACTTGGAGAAATTTAATTTGCTCAATAACGCCCTCCCGCCAGGCGTAGGGCCTAGTATATTAGGATGTATCCTGCAGCTTAGCACACCTGCGTGCACGCGAGAGGGGAAATGCCAAATCTAGCGACGCACAGATTTGTGCTGCCAACATTGTACTGTATTCACTTAACAAGTAGAGCAAGAGCCAGAACACATTGCCATTAAGTTCGCACATACAACGGACATTAACATATAGTTTGCATGAAATCATATAGAACACGCGGTCTTTAATACAGTATAATTATGTTTCTAGATTTGCTTTTCTTTGTGCAAGCACTGCATTTATTTTAACATTACACAGGGGGCCGCAGCACTCTAGCCTCCCGTCTGTCACCGAGGCAGCTCCACTGAAGCTATACATTTCATGTATCTCGTGGTCAGTGGAGACACAAGTTGCACAGGAGTAGCACCTAAGCAATCACAACTGATCATATGTTGTTTCTTGCCACTAAGTAGGAACATACTTGCCGATCTTTGTTGTTTATATTTAATATGCAACCTGACTGCTCATATAAAAAAGCATAAGTAGTTCTTATATACTACTGCAACCTCACAGTGATCACTAAAGCCATGCTAGCTACATACCAGATTTTTTTTAAGTGCTAGGGCCCAATTCACAGAATCATTTTTCGTAAATTTTTTTTTGCCGTTGGCCGGTAAATTCACAGCACAGTTTCTTGAGGCGCACATACAGAAGTTCCCCAACTGAAAAAATCTCCTTAGTGCACGAAGTCTTCTAGAATGTTGTTATGCTTAAAGCTGTAATCGAACATCATGCTAAACAAGAAGCAGTAGCTAGAAGTGCCGCCCCGAAAATCCAGGAAATCGCCCCAGGTGCCGCCCCAGGAAATCGGTAGTGCATATCTAGAATGCACGGGTGATCGTCACATAGGCTCGGGGAAGTGTTGAATGCGATTTGTGTGGTACCAGAAGAAATTACAGTCATAATATAGGCAACGTAGTCACGTAAATAAGTGACATCAATTCTTATGTTTAAGAACAATCTAAATGTACATGCCTAATATAAGTAAACAAGAAACTGATAGAGCTGAGACAAGAAGCTGATTCTGATATACTGCATTTAAATGGCTTATCCGATCACGACATTATCACCGGGTGCATCACGCATCCATTTACTGATAAGAAAACTACCATTAAGCGAATTCATTCCTACAATCGCGCGAATTTTGAGATGATAAACTCGGCACTAAACACCTTCTCTGAAAACTTCCTGGCTCAGTATTCATCACGCTCAATCGAAATAAACTGGCTGTCGTTCAAAACCGCCTTGTCCCACCTTGTTAATAAGTATGTGCCAATCATCCCCATCCGACATCATAAAAATTCACCTTGGTTCACTAGATGCCGCAAGACCCGACAGCAAACAGGGATGCGGCCGTTATGAGAAACTACAGAAACGTGTAGACAACATCGAGAAGAGCCTCGAGGAACGCTTTACAAGACAGACGGCTCATATGAACGAAATGTTCAATAACGCGCTAGCTAAGCTCTCTGAACAAATAACACAAATGTTCGCCGCGCACTTGGCGCGCGTAGACGACATAGAAACGAGGCTGTCGCCAGCTGCAGGCAGACCAATCAGAACAATGAGCAAGCCGTACACTAGACAGCAACAACACAATCAGCAGCGGCAAAACACGCTCACAGACGTAGAGACGCAACCGCAGCAGCAACCAAGTCGCCTCGATGGTGACGGGTTAAATTAAACAAAGGCATCACCATGGCTGCACACGCAAAGAAGCATACTAACACTGCGAAACAACAATACACAATCTCCAGCACACAATCTCCAGCAATTCATACGCAGCCGCAAGACGAAACCGGACGTGATCCTTTTACAGGAGACAAACCATCCGGTTAAACTAGCTGGCTACAAAGCCATAGACGCGACCGCGACGGAGAACAGGCAAAGAAGGAAACGGGCTACACCCCGTGTGACGGGTGGCGCTGGACCGGGGCGATGGTGCCGCGCCGGCCGTCTCCCCCGCCACGCCCGTTGCCGGTCGCCGCCGTGCTCGTTCGACGTAATGTCACTGTAGCGCAGCGAGAACTTGCCTGCGTAAGTATACCTCACGTGTTCGTAGAATTAATTCCTAAGAGCGGCCGAGGACTCTTCGTCCTTAACGTGTATAGTAAACCCACGCTGCAGCACAGATTCGGGGACCTACTGCGGGGCGCGCGCGCGGCCTCCGGCGGCGAGCCTCTACTTGTTGCGGGCGACTTTAACGCGCCCCACGGAGCCTGGGGCTACACCCGAGAAACACCCAAGGGCAAACACCTTTGGGAAGACTCGCAAGACCAAAGGCTTGCACTGATCGCGAATCCCGCCGATCCTACACGCAGAGGGAACAGCGTGAGTGCTGATACGTTACCAGACCTTGCGTTTGTTTCAAATGTAACAACAGCGCACTGGCAAAATACCCAGGAAGATTTGGGGAGCGACCATGCGCTGATCGAGATCACGATAGGCACGGGCCCGAGCGGTCGTGGTACTAACCCTGAGGGCAAAGGTCGTCAGCTCAAACTCGTGAAGTGGGACACGTTCCGCAAGAAGCGAAAAGAAGCGGGGCGAGGTGACGAGCCGATTACGGACATAGACGAGTGGAGTGAGACGCTCAGAAGAGACGTAGGCGCAGCAACGAGCGACGTTCCACCCGAGGCGAACCTCGAAATAATTTACAGCAGGCTCCTACACATGTGGGAAGCAAAGCGAGCCCTCCTAAAGAGATGGAAATGCCAAAGTCATAATAAGGCGTTGCGCAAACGCATAGCACAGTTAGACAGAGGCATTGAAGAACACGCGCTTCAGGTATGCAGGGCACAATGGGAAGACACGTGCAACGGCCTCGAGAGGCAGATGACCGGGGCGAGCGCTTGGCGCCTTTTTAGGCACTTATTAGATCCGGAGGAGACTCGGGCCGCTCAAGGCCACAAGACTCGTAGACTCGTAAGAGATTATAAAGGCGATAACTTCCTCGACGCAATACGTGACCGTTACTTTAAGAAGGCCGAAAGCATCCAGCACGCCGAGTACGACGGCGTCACAAACGAGAAACTGGACGCGGAATTTAGCGATTCGGAAATTCGGTTAGCCTTGTTCGAACTCAAAAAAAAGTTCGAACAAGGCTAACCGAATTTCCGAATCGCTAAATTCCGCGTCCAGTTTCTCGTTTTTCTCGATCGGCGCGCGGCCCAGACCGGGTTACCAACAAGACTCTCCGAAACCTAGGCGACGAGTCAATCTCCCGACTCGCGGCCTACGTCAGTGAGTGCTGGCGAGAGGGTTCCCTTCCCGAAGCGTGGAAACGGGCCCGCGTTATCATGATTCCTAAACCTGGCAAGCAAGTTACGCTCGATAATCTAAGACCGATTTCGCTTACGCCTTGCGTCGGCAAAGTCATGGAACACGCAGTTCTCACCCGCGTGACCGACTTTCTCGAAGATCATGACGCGTTCCCGCACACCATGCTAGGATTCCGCCGCAACCTCTCAGCACAGGACGTATTGCTTCAGCTTAAACACCAGATCGTTGACGACACTACCAGCTCCACTAAGGCAATTCTAGGCTTAGATATTAAAAAGGCGCTTGACAATGTTAAGCACGAAGCGATCTTAAAAACAATTAGAACATTAGGACTAGGCCAAAGAATGTATAATTACGTTAGAGATTTCCTCACAGGTAGGCGCGCATGCGTCGTCGTCGGCGACGAGGAATCACCGGAATTTGAGACGGGTCCGTGCGGCACGCCGCAAGGGTCCGTCATATCACCATTATTATTTAATTTAGTTCTACTCGGTCTACCCGAGAAATTAACAGAAGTAGAAGGATTACATCGCAGTCTCTACGCGGATGACATCACCATCTGGGTTCCCGGAGGAGGATGTGACGGTCACGTCGAGCGAACGCTGCAGGCAGGAGTAGATGCGGTTCAGAATTACTTGCGTGGAACGGGCCTCGAGTGCTCGGCAACCAAGTCCGAGCTCTTACTCTACAAACCCACAAGGAGAGGTCGTAAAACCATGCGCGAAGAGGAACGGGAATATTCTAAGATACGCATTAAATTGGCAGATGGTACTCCCGTACCGCACGTAGAGAAAATTAGAATCCTAGGGTTACGCCTGCAGGCAAACGGCCATAACGGAGAGACGGTGCGAATACTTCGTCGTTCGGTAGATGATACGATCCGACTCTTGCGTCGCATCACGAATAGACGCAATGGTATGCGTGAAGAGTGCGCGATCCGTCTCATGCAGGCGTACGCGATAAGCCGCATAACGTATGTTGCCCCCTACCTGAGGTGGATCGGGTCCGAAAAAAACGAAGTCGAATGCATGATCAGAAAGGCTTTCAAGAGGGCGGTCGGCGTTCCACTCAACGCGAGCACCGACAAGTTTCTAGAGCTCGGAGTTCACAACTCCCTCAACGAGTTAATCGAGGCGCACGACATTGCGCAATACGAACGATTATCAAGGACAAAGGCAGGTCGATGCATCCTAGAGTCGCTCAGCATCGCGTACCACACTCAGCATGGAGAAAAGACGGCGGTTCCCGCCTCTGTTCGCGACCGCCTGATCATCCCGCCGCTTCCCAAAAACATGCACCCGACGCACCATGCCGGGAGGCGCAACAAACGAGCAAGCGACCTTCAGAAGAAGTTTGGTAACAGCAACGAGGCGGTGTACGTAGACGCGGCGCGATATGGAGGAGGGAGAAGCGCGCACGCGATAGCGGTTGTAGACCGCTCGGGTAGGTGCCTCGCGAGCGCCACGGTGACCACGGGACACACGGAGGCGGCCGAAGAAGCCGCGATAGCCCTAGCACTCGTCGCGGTGCCGAACGCTGCGATCGTAATCAGCGACTCGCAGGCGGCAATCCGCGGCTTCGCGCGTGGTCCTGTCTCGCGGGAAGCGGCCCGCATACTCCAAATTTCTGATGACGGCGACTCGCTGTCCGCAACTCCCCTGTGTGCAATAAAGTTATCACCACCACCACCCTCGCAACCCCGAAATTCTACGGTCTTCCTCCTCTGGACCTCGGCACACACCGATGTTCCGCTCGCGGGAAACGAGGCGGCCCACGCCACGGCTCGAGGTCTCACACGCCGAGCCGCCGCTGATTATGAGGCCGCCTCCGCCCCCGAGAGCGGGGCATCGGATCTGCCGGATCGGGACACTACAACAGAAACACAGCAACAAGAAACACACTGGGCGTGGGGCGATCGCCTAACCACGTTCAGAGACCTCACCCAACACTACAGACTCGAAAGACGCACATTCGCGCCACCGCACGATAAATTGAACAGGAACGAGGCCGTAACATTACGCTTGCTCCAGACACACACCTACCCTAGCCCCGCTATCTTACACCACTGCTATCCGAGTTTGTATCCAACAGACGCGTGTAAAACATGCGGACACAGAGCAACGCTGCGACAGATGCTCTGGGAGTGTGCCGGCAACAACGGTAATGAAAGCAGCTCCGTTGGCGACGCGTCCAGAATCGCGGCTGTTGCCAGAGTAGGAGAAGGCTCGAGCTCCGTTCTTCCCGACGCCGCCCCGGATGCGGGAGCCGCCGGGGACCTTCTCCGTAGGCGTCGCCGCCGCTGGGAGGCGGCTATCAGAAGTTCAGAGCTGGCAGACCAGCTCTGGGCCGTCCGGCAAGCCAAAGATGCCGCTCTAGTTCAAGAACTTAGAGCCGTCACCTGAGGCCACCACATCAAGAACTGCCGGACTATTCTTTACTAAAGTTGCTTCTTTTTCTTCTTCTTGGTTCACACATCGTCTTCGTCGTCTTAATAATAAGAAAAAAACGTTTGTACCGCCAAGCAAAGACCACACGTCTCCTGTCATCATGTAACAAATACAAAAATTCTGATAGAGAGTATCAGTCCCTGCTTAGAACAACCCATCGTAATTTCTTCACTGACGACCTGTCTACTATGTTAACCAATAATTCTCATAGATTCTGGCGCATTATCAATCCTAGTTCCTATCATGATATAGTACTAATTAATGCTGGCGGACAACCAGTCACTGAAACTGAGTGTTCGCAGCTTCTGAACGATGCATTTTCATCAGTATTCACCGATGAAGATATAACTTCTTCGCCTATATTAGAGCCATTGCCTAACATTTCCATGCCAGAAATTGTCATCAGTGATTCTCGTATTCTTGCCCGTTTGAATAACCTCAAAACTAGTGCTAGCTCTGATCACCTTGGTTTCAATAACAAGCTACTTAAAAACGCTTCTTTAAACATTTTTCAAGTGTTATCAGCCCTCTTTTCACAATCATTATCATCTGGCATTATTCCTCACGACTGGCGAATAGCTAAAGTAATACCAATATTTAAATCAGGTGATCGCTCTGTCCCACTTAACTGTCGTCCTATCTCATAAACTAGCAACATATGTAAACTTCTCGAGCACGTCATCCACACACAAGTCATCAACTACCTAGAAGACCATGATATCATCTCCAAGTACAGCGCGGTTTTCGCAGGGGTTATTCATGCGACACTCAGCTCGCCGGATTTACTAACAATATATTTTCCGCATTTAACGAAGGATTCCAAGTTGACGCAGTGTTTCTTGACTTCTCTAAAACTTCTGATCGCGTTCCTCATCACAGGCTTCTAATCAAATTAACACACTTAAATATTCACCCAAACGTTCTTGCATGGAATAAAGATTTTCTCTCCAACAGACAACAATTTACCTGTGCTAATGGCTGTAACTTTTCTTCTGTTCCATTAACATCTGGAGTCCTCCAGGGCAGCGTCCTCGGTCGCCTACTTTTCTTAATTTTTATTAATGATCTGCCAAAATGTGTCTCATCTCGAATTCGTTTATTCGCAGATGATTGTGTTATATATCGTAATATTACTAATGGCGCTGACCGACTTTCCTTATAAACTGATATTGATGCGGTGACCGCTTGGTGCTCTTCGTGGTTAATGTCTTTAAATACGTTTAAAACCAAGCTAATGTCATTTACGAACCATTTCACTCGACTTCCTGCCGCCTACTTTCTCAATAATGCTAAAGTAGAACTTGCGCCAACTTACAAGTATCTTGGCCTTCATCTTCAGTCTGACTTAACTTGGCATTCCCATATTAACACCGTCTTATCATCAGCTAACCGAGCACTCGGTCTTCTTAAGCGTAACCTCAAGCACGCACCTTCTCATTTAAAAAAACTTGCTTACATCACGCTGATCCGCCCAAAAATTGAGTATGCTTCTGCCATATGGGATCCCGATCAAGCTTACATAATCAACAGCATTGAATCTTTGCAAAACCGTGCTGTTCGCTTCATCTTTTCCGATTATTCACGCTTCACCATCGTGACATCGTTAAAACAACGTGCCGAGTTGGAATCACTATCACGTCGACGCCAGTTTGCTCGCCTAACCTTATTTCATAAACTTTATCACCATTCCACGCTTCACGATGGCTTGTTTTCACCACCCCCTGCAGTTTTCCCGCGCCGTGACCACGCTAACAAAGTAAAACGCATAATGTGCCGCTCATCGCTCTACGCAAAATCATTTATTCCTCGCACATTAATAAAATGGAATAAACTACCATCAAGCACAGCTACTGAAGTTAACTTACCATCTTTCCAAACTTTCTTGCAAGAAATCGGTTAGTGGTAGCAGATTAGATATTACTTCTAGTTATATGCACATATTAACATATTATGTAAAATGTTCTTGTGTATTCGTGGCTAAGTGCATATACCCCTTGTTCATATCTATTTATTTTATGTTCCTTTTGTGTATGTTTATTTGATGTAGTTCTTTTCTTATGTATATTTCATGTTTGTGCCCTCCCCCTATGTAATACCCTCGTGTGAGGGCCTTTAGGAGTAATGTAAATAAAAAAAGAAGCATCCAGAAAATCGGCACATATTTTCCACGTTAGGTAGCAATGGAAAGTTATTTGTATTTTACGTAGCGCTGTTTATACAGTTATGCCACTGATAAATTGGGCAATATGGCATCAATCATTATATGAACAAAAGGAAAAGGTGAGTGTATGTAGCAGCATTAACTTCATGGCATAGTGGGCCGTTCTTGAGCAGCACATTGTCCAGACCATGCCCACATTTGACTATGAAGGCACTTTCATTCCTATGTATGTGTCATTTACGCATTAAAGTAGTCAGTTAAGACTTTCATAAGTTAATTTCCGCTTATCTGCTTTAGAGTTTACATTTGACGTGCTAGTAATGCACGCCTTTTCGAAAAATCAAGCTCAGCGACAGGAACTATGCTATCTGTCAGAGGCGATTTTTATAAATTCGGGAAAACGATAAAATGATGACCGTGTATGTCTCCCTAAGCAGCTCATCTAAATAGTTATCTTCGTGTTTAAGGATATAGCTTAATACTTTCCTGAGTACGTTGCTGTAAGCTCTGTTATTACCATCATTGCTACATGTGAAGATCAATCTCTATGCTGTGAGCTAGCACGAAATGTTTTAATCTAAGCGTCTACCTGACTTGAACCCATGTTGTACTTCCGGCTATATATTTTTTTAACCACCTTCACAGCAGTAATTTATTAGCCTGCATTGCTTCTCCATATTTCACCATTTCACAATAACTGGTCTGTACGAACTTGTCCTATCTTTATCATAGTTGCCTTTGCAGATGAGCTTCATCCATTCAACCCAGCCACGCCGGATTTTTTTATTAATTTTTATGTGATACTAGTCAGCTATGTCTCGCTCTTCCGATCAAGCTGTTTTATTAGGTGTAATATAATTCTTATTCTTCGTCTTATACGTATTAAAAATGAAAAATAAACTAATATATATAAGGATATACAGGGTTTCACGTTTAACCTCAACTTTTTGAAAAATAAATGTGGATGAAATCAGACAGAAATTATCGCTTGGGAGCGCGGCTTTTGCTCCTAGGTACAGTAGGCACGCCTGTTCCCGTCGGCGTCACACGACAAATTCGAGTCATCTGATATTGATGTTTGTGTGGCTTTAGACTTTAGAATGGGTGGCCTCAAGTGTTGGTGCCTAGCCGTGATATCGAAAATAAAGCAACAAACTAAGTTCGGCACAGAAATAAAAAAAACGAGAAATATTAGCCGTCATTATTGACTGCACGGTCTAAGGTATTTCTGCAGACCGTGAAGTCCAGGTGGCTGCACGGTCCGTGACGAAATCATCGGCAGCCTCTACGTCATTTACATACGCCCGGTAAATTGCAGCCAGAAGTTCTGGACTTCATTCAACGCGTCATCCATGTATAAGATTGCGCAGTGCTCTCGCACAAGCTTCTAGGAGGCGACCACTGCTATTGCTGGTCTTATATGGCTCTCCACAGTAATGGTTCTTGTGGGGGGGTGGGGGGGGCGGGTTCTGTATAAGTTCAGCGCTCGTTTCAGAGAATGGATGGCTCCCATATTGGTGGTCATATTTTGCCTAACCCTGGTTCTCACTGCCATTTTTTTCCAGTCGTGTTCTGTTGTCTTTGTAAGGGACGAGTTAATTAGGCAAAGTTTCTTTGAAAAAATTTAGAGGCGTGCCCCCCATTGCCTATTTAAATCCTCAAAGTGCAGCTACCTAAGCACCCAGTCAGTCAGTCAAGAACTTCAGTGAGGTCCTGAGGAGTTTTAAGCCGTTAGAGATCCCATGCAGGGAGCTCCTCGGGCCGAAACCGTAGGCGACGCCCAAGTCGGGACGGGAACGTGGTGACGCTCCGCCAGTTCTTGGGCCCTCTGGACGGCCTTGAGCTGGAGTTTGAGGTCCGGGCTTTTGAGGGCTTCTTCCCATTCGGGCTCACTAGAGAGAGGGCCCTTTGGTAACGCGGTACATTGCCATAGCATGTGCGAGAGTGAGCAATAGAGTTCTTGGCAGTCTGGGCAATTTGCCGGGATCAGGCACTTTTTTCGCGGTTCATTAGTCTTAGACTACAATCTTATAAAAAATTACTGCTTCGGTCCCCATCATCGCAAGAGGACCAGGCGATGTTACCCGCAATTGCGTCGTCAAAGATGCACACATGCCAACCCAAATCTGTCCTCAGCAATCTGGTGATTTTTTTGTTCTAGGCATGTCTTTTTTGTCCACAGGCATACGAGATTATTAGCAAAGGTGCGACCGGGCAATTGCATGGCCTTCAAATGCTTCTGCACCTTCACAGTGCAAATGAACTCCCACAAAAATGGTCCGCACAGTGAATTGTGTACTCTCAGACCAATCTAGTTCATGTGCTTTTGGTGTTCGTTGATGGCTTTTCCCGAGCGATTAAGCGTTGCACAAAAGTAGCTGTGTTGCCTTGACTATAGAAGGTGGCACAGCTGGGTCGAACCATGTTACTTTGAGAGCCGGTGAATTGCAGCACCGAGCCCTTGCTGACAATAAAGTACAGGCCCAGGTGAGAGAGGTAAATAGCAGCTAAACTGTTCAATGGCTGTACGGGCTCTACACTCTCGGCGAAAGCACCATGCCGTCCTCAACAAGCAAGCCAGGCAGTGTTCGAGACTTCAGCTGACCGCCCACTTCGAATACGAATTGCAAGCCAAGTCAACTCTGGAGCACCCTGCCTTCCATTCATGGCGCATATATTTTGTAAAGGGAGAGAGGTCACCCTTGCTTCATGCCTCTGTGTACAGCACCCCGCTTTAGGATGAAACCATTGAGACAAGCAACAACCACATTGCCTGCTTAACTTGGACGAAGGGTGTTGGTTCATCTATTCGGCACGCCTAATTCGACCACTTGGTGCATGGTATGGCCGTGTGGGATGCTGTCGCAGGTTTTCGAAACGGTGTCATTCCATGCCAACTGTCCCAACTCCGGCTCTCGTCCTATAGTCATTTCTCTAAAAAATTACAAATACACGCCATGTAATAGTAATTAGTAGAGCAGTATCTTCCCATGTATTTCGGAGCGGGCACAAAGAAATTTTTGCGCGTGAGGTGCATTTGTATGCCACCAAACTGTATAAAACCAGGCGCAACTGATAACCTGACAAAAATACCGATTCATGAACTCTTTCATATTTTGTGTTCCTGCGTTGTGTGAACATTCATCGCTTTGATTAGAAAACGGTTTAAGAGAATATTTTTATGTTCCTTAACCTTTCAAACAGAGGTAAAAGAGTACAAATTTTAAAATACTCAGGAAAATGTTCACAAAAAGTGGTAACGGAAGAAAAGTGATGAAATTTTCATAGAAATTTCCATAAAACAAACCCCTAATAAAGTTTTACCTTCGTCCCTGTGCTGCGCGTAGGCGGTGAAATAAATGCCTGAATTCGCCACAAATTAAAAGTTGCCATAACTATAGACATCGTTAACACACTAAGGCGATCCATAAAAAATATATAGAAAAGCATATATCATTGAGAAGCATAGCTACTTTGGACAAAATAAAATTTAATTTAAGTAATATGCGTTTGACCCAGAAAAATAAAATGAGTTGTTGTTCTGCCAGCTCAATATCTTGGTTGACGTTTCGACTTCACCTCATAGCATAATGGTGGCAAGCAAAAACCAGGGTTTGCAGATGGTTATGTGTGCGACGAGGAACAGAAGCTGTCACCACCAAAAGTTTATAAGAATTTGAATACGGAAGGTTGGCGTACTTAAGGTAGATCGACATTGCGCGCTTCCGTGCTTCTGAATGTATACATATGCGTCCGGCTATGCGTGAAGTTGTAGAGTGAGCAGCAAAGCGCTTTCATGAGTGCAGACTTGAGACCACACTTGCACAACACGCGATCAGTCACCGCGAAATCAGCGAGAAAAGAGCAATACACATGTTGAATATTGTTGATCGGCAGCCTTATTGAACATTTTTACCAGTTCCGTGGCATGTCTCTAGTATTCTTCCTGCTACTTGATGCCAGATAGACAGTTGTCGGCATAGTTTTGGCATATCGCAGGTCCTTTGAGATGTGAAGCCCGAAGAAACCAATAAGTGCAGCGTTTTGTTATTGAGAGCATTGTGGTACTTAAACCATTGATATTGCCATATTTTACCTGTGCTTGTTATCGAGTTTATGACTAATAGAGAGTGCAGTGCGAAAAAATAATATCGAAAACCATAAGCAGCGGATACACCACCTTTTTTTCCGCGTAAAATTCAGCTGGTTTGTGTTTCCTGGCAACATGCTACGAGGTAGAGCCGAAGCGCGAACCAAAATATTGCTCTTAAAACTCGAATTCCGTTTCATTTTCCTTGGTAACAATGTAGATTGCTATAAAGAAGGTTTCCATGGCGAAAGCTTTTAAGCTTCTGAATTAAATTCTGTTTTTTTTATTTTGTCGTGGAGAAGCTTAGTGTTTTACCAACGTCTATAGTTAGGCCAAAATAGCGTCTTTGTCAAAATTATAGCTCTTGATGTAGATGCTGGAGTGACTAGCGCAAGAGTGGACACGGGACACAAAAAGGCAACAACGACAAGGCACTTGTCCTTGTCGCCTTTTTGTGTTCGGCGTCCACTCTTACGCTAGTCACTTCAGCATAGAATACCAACTAGCCCGGTCTCGCATCCTACTTACTTTCGAGCCTGTGCGCAGCACATTTACCAAAGTAAAATTTTAGAAGGGACAGTTCTATCAAAGTAATTCTAATGCGCCTGCCGTGACCGTTATTTGCGACAAATATCCCAAAGGCGCTATAATTTCAGGATTTGCACCTTGGTGATAAGGAATCACAACATAAAAGTATTTTGTGAAACTGTTTTATAACGAACGCATAAGTTTTAGACAATGCTAAAAAGGAATGTTTGAAGGAATGAGCAATACGGTAACTTCTGACAGACTTTTGTCACACCTGGTTTCCACCATATCGGGAAATTCAAATGGCCCTCATGAACACAAAGAAAAGGATAAATTTCACGCACAATATACTTTGGGAAATAGTGAGCAAATAATGCATATATATCTGTATTCTTTGTCATTTTTTGAAGAAAGATATTGTCGCGGATACGTACCCTGCTGGAGTATGCACGATGAGTGAAGATCGAGGCGGTTGCACTTTACGAAAACGTAAGCGGCGACGCTTGATGCCGAGACCAACGTCGTTACCTTCTTCCATCCCCTTGCTGTGCCACACCATGTGACATTACCCCCCCCCTTCAAAAACAAGGAAAACATACACAGGCTTGACGTGAGAGCTCCGAGATGGTCTAGGACGAACACATAGGCTATATTCACAATCACTGTGGTGGGCGATCTAGTCACAAGGTACTGAGGGACGAGCAAGAACAAAAACTAACCGAAGCGGCTGAAAACGTCAAATCTTAGGGGTTTCAACTTACGGTTTCAACTGCACAGCGTGCACAATCCCAGATAGCGGTTGTCGACGTCGGGGAGGCGGTCTTCCGTCAGGAAGGACTTCGTAATTCACGTCACTAATTCTTTGCAACACTCTGTGAGGTCCGAAGTATCGACTCAAAAGCTTCTCGGATATTTCTTTTTAGCGTACGGGAGTCCAGACCAAAACTTGATCACCAGGTTGGAACTCCACCTATCGATGGCTCAGATTCTAACGGTGCGCATCAATGCTCTGTTGATTCTCTATGTGCACTCGGGCAAGCTGACGCGCTTCTGCGCGTTGCGCGAAAAGTTCGGCCTCTTGGGTGAGGTCGAAATGATCGATGTTGCCACACGACAGCATCACTTCTAACACAGTCTGCACTACACGGCCGTAAAGAAGCTAAAACGGTGTCAAGCGTGTTGCTTCTTGCGTAGCAGTATTATAGGCAAACGTTACGTAAGGGAGTATCTCGTCCCACGTCTTGTGCTGTACGTCTACGTACATTGACAGCATGTCTGTCATCGTTTTGTTCAGTCGTTTGGTCAAGCTGTTTGTCTGCGGGTGATAAGCAGTTTTCCTTCAATGGGTCATGCAGCTGAGTCAAAGTACGCCTTCAATGAGCTGTGCTGTAAAGGCTTTGCGTCGGTCTGTGATGGCGCGCGATCGGGAGCCATGCCGTAGGACGATGCTCTGTATGAAAAACCGAGCAACCTCGGAAGCTGTACCTTGAGGCAGCGCCTTTGTCTCAGCATATCACGGTAAATATTCCATCGCGACGATTATCCACCTGTTCCCAGAATATGACAGTTGAACCGGGCCCGGAAGATCCATGCCGACCTGGTCGAAAGGTTTGCCAGGTGGGTCAATCGCATTCAGCAATCCCGCAGGCTTCACAGCTGCCTACTTTTGGCGCTGGCATTCATGGCAGGCTCGGAGGTAGCGTTTAACACACTCGGCAAGTTTCGGCCAGTAGAAGGATTTGCGCACTCTATCACACGTTCGCGTAAACCCCAAATGGCCAGACGGACGCACGTCATTCCAGGAGATCAAAACTTCGGCACGGAGGTCTGCTGGAACGACCAAATGGTAGGTCTTGTTGGTTGCAACGGAGTTCTTCTTATACAAGACGCCATGTCTTAAACAAAAAGACGGCAATCCTCGAGCGGTATGACGCGGTATTGATGGATTTGATCCCTCCAGATGTTCGAATATAGGGCGCAGTGTGTCGTCTGCGCGCTGCCGTGTGGACAAATCAGTAAAGCTTACGGTCCCAAGGAAAGCGCCGTCGTCCTCAATGTCGTGGTCGGTGGTGCCGATAGGGGCGCGCGAGAGAGCATTAGCGTCTTCGTGTATGTGGCCCAACTTGTACACGTTGGTCACGTCGTACTCCTGCAAACGTAGACTCCACCATGCCAGTCGTCCAGAAGGGTCCCGGAGATTTGCAAGTTAGCATAACGAGTGATGATTGCTTACAACATTGAATGGGCGGCCGTAGAGGTGGGGTCGAAATTTGGCCAGCACCCATAATACGGCAAGACACTCTTTCTCCGTGGTGGTGTAGTTGGTCTCTGCACGCGATAGCGTGCGACTTTCGTAGGCGATCACTTTTTCAACACCCTCCTGCCGTTGTACAAACACCGCACCAAGACCAACGTTACTGGCGTCTGTATGAACTTCCGTGTCCTCCTCCACGTCAAAGTGGACCAGAAGTGGTGCAGACACCAGACGCTGTCGAAGCTCGGTGAAAGCAGTCTCTTGCTCTGAGGACCAGACGAACGATACATCGTCCCTCGTGAGGTGAGCCAGCGGCACTGCCATCTTCGAAAAATTTTCGATGAAACGCCGGTAGTATGCGCGAAGGACCAGGAAGCTTCGGACACCTTTCTTGTCGGTCGGTGTCGGAAACGAGGCTACAGCGGCAGTTTTCGCGGAATCGGGGCGCACGCCTTCCGCGCTGACCACCTGTCCCAGAAACAACCGCTCCTTGTAGTCGAAATGACACTTCTGGGGCTTAAGGGTGAGGTTAGACAATCGGATTGCTTCGAGAACTTGCCGCAGTCGTTTCAGGTGGTCGTCAATTGTCGCCGAAAACAATCACGTAGTCGAGGTAGACCAGGCAGCTCTGTCACTTTAGACCTGCGAGAACGGTGCCCATCATTCGCTGGAAAGTTGCTGTTGCCGAACAGAAACCGAAAGGAAGTACTTTGAATTTGTAAAGGCCATCTGTAGTGACGAAAGCATTTTTTTCGCGATCTAGTTCATCTACCTCAATTTGCCAGTAACCGCTCTTTAGATCGAGAGACGGAAAAATACTTAGCTCGCCGCAACCTGTCTAAAGAGTTATCGATACGTGGTAGTAGGTACACGTCCTCCTTAGTAACATTGTTGAGACGTCGATAATCAACACAGAAACGAAGCGTTCCGTCTTTTTTCTTGACTCGAACGTCCAGAGAGCACCACGGTCTCTGCGAAGGCTGAATGACACCATAATCTAGCATCTCCTTGACTTGGGCTTGAATTGCCTTACGTCCTTTCGGCGAGACACGATAAGGTTGTTGTTTGATGGGGTGCGCTAGCGGATGTCGTTATTCGGTGCTTCGTGATTAGCGTTTGTACCAGCTTAGTAGCCCGAGCGAAGCATTCACGGAATTTGTTCAAGAGTTCCTGCATTGCGCTCTTTTGGTCGCCCGTAAGCTCGGAGTTTACATCAATGTCTCTGGGCACACCGTCGTCTGTGTCCATTTCAGAAGCAAATCACTCGACGATGTTCGTTGACGGCTAGGCGTAGGCGATGGCAGTGCCACAAAAAACGTGCCGATGCTCAAAGGTAAAGTTGGTAACGAGGACCGCTGTCTGGCTGTCCCAAAGTTCCACAAGGCTTCGCGCTACAGAAATACCTTGGGTCAGTAACATAGAAATGTCGCCTTCTACAATGGCTTTACCATCTTGTAGCTCGTCGGACTTGACCGCAATCACAACACTCGCACGCAGCAGTATCGTGATGCTGTCGCCCGAAACGCAAAGTGCGGATCTGTGTCCAATGGCGTCGGTATGTGTTGTTGCCCTTTGTTTCGAGAAAGTGATGCAGCGCTCGACGGAGGTCAATAATGGCGTCATATTCCTGGAGAAAGTCCATACAAAGAATTAGATCGCGGGAACACTCTCGTAGAACCAGTCAAGTGGCAAGAAAAGCGGCACCGCGGATTTCTACTATGGCCGTGCATAACCCAAGCGGTGTGACAACGTGGCAACCTGCCGAACGAACTGGTGCCCCCATTCCAGGGCAACTTAACTTCTTTAATAACGGTCGCCAGTTTGCCACTCAGAATAGAGTAATCGGCGCCATTATCTACAAGTGCACTCATTTTTCTGCCGTCGATCAACACAGGTATGTCCAGTGAAATCTTGTTCGCGGAAACTGGTTCTGGCGTCATCGTGTTTTCGTTGTTCTGCAGTCGGCACGATACGAGGTCTTGACCGCGTCGAGTTTCAGCGGCCCCGCCTCAGAAGGTCGCTGGCGTCAGTTTTCCCGGCGCGGACTTGGTGATCGCCCTTGTGTCGTCCTCGAGGTCGTATCACGAGCCGTGAAATATCGCCACGGTGAAGGTGAGGGTGACTGCCGCTGCGATGTGCCCGGCCGGCGCTGCTCTTCCAGGAATTCTGCGATGTCGGGTTGCCTTTGGTCGAACCTAGGTCGGGGCGAATCGATAGAATAACCCCGCATTCCGAGTCATTGGTAGGGTCACTCCCGATACACATGACCAGCTTCGCCGCAGTGGTCCCACCACTGCGGCGAAGCTGGTCGCACAGTGCATAGCACAGCGGTCGCATAGCACAGCGATCGTCGATCGGGTGCTCGCCAAACCTCTGATTTCCTCGCGGGTGTTCGGCGGTCGTCGAAGCACGGTAGCGAAGTTGTCGGAGCGGCTTGCGCCGATTGAAATGCAACTGGCTGTGCTACATATGTAGGTGCGAAAGCTTCGGCGGGGCTCAGTAACTTTTCTGCGTAAGTCTTGCACCAGGACTAGCTTGGCAGATGTAGTGCTTCAATGCTGTAAAGAGATGCTTGCAGTGCCTGCTGTGCTTCGTTGCCTACGATGCTGGCGAGGGAGATGGCTGGAGGTGGCGACGTACCGTGGTGCTTCTGCAGCTCGACGCGAACCACTGTGCGAATCAACGCGTAAAGCAAGGCGACGTCGCACCCCAAGCCTACCGGAGTATCCGGAGTGCAGGCGGCATTTACTTGTCAGTTGTACATGTTCGAACGTTGCTGAAGGGTCTTCTCCACCGCAGTGGCTTCGGCGAGGAACTCCGCAACTGACTTGGGCGTATTCCGAACAAGACCGCAAAAGGGCTGTTCCTTTACGCCTCTCATCAGATGACGCACCTTGTTTTCTTCCGACATGCTCGGATCGGCAGGCTGAAAGAGACGCGTCATGTCCTCCACGTGCATGGTGACGCTCTCGTTGGGGCCAGCTTCGATTTTTACCAGTGATCAGGGCTCGAGTAAGTCTCCACTAGCTTGCGCTGGAACTCAGGCCAGGATGACAGGGCACTTTGGCGGTTCATAAACCCCGTGCGGGCACCATCCTAGAGGTTGAAATAGACATTCCTGTGTTTGGCGTTGTTGTCCCACTCGTTAAA
Organism: Dermacentor variabilis; assembly: GCF_050947875.1. Classification (NCBI taxonomy): domain Eukaryota; kingdom Metazoa; phylum Arthropoda; class Arachnida; order Ixodida; family Ixodidae; genus Dermacentor; species Dermacentor variabilis. The sequence continues at coordinate 46,550,207 of NC_134574.1, forward strand.
CACAGCCACATGCTCTAACTCCGCCAGCCAGTCTTCCAGGTCTTCAAATGTGTCGCCAGGAAAAGCTGTGTGCACTTGGTGGATAAGCAGCGTTATGTAAGTCGGTGTCCCCCTTTCCATAGAAGTCGCAGTGGTCGCTGTCATCACTTTTTCCTAGACGTTTCCAAAATCTGGGCGAGACATCGGATTCGCCGGCTTGAGCGATGAACTGGAGTCCATTCCAATTGCGCGTCGAGGTTCTTGCTTCCCAGTGGGGTCTCCTGGAAAAGTTGATCGTACCAAGGAAGCTCTAGCAAATTGTAGCGTATACCCTGCTGGAGTATACACGCTGAAAGAAGATCCAGGTGGTTGCACTTTACGAAAACGTAAGCGGCAACGTGGGATGCCGAGTCGAACCTCGTTCTCCTCTTCTTCAATCCCCTTGCTGCACCATGTGACAATATATTGTCACAAGGTGTGGTAATATATTGCTTCACTGCTATGCTTGAGACAGTTGGCGTGGAATGACCTAAGGTCGAGAAAGCTGCCTTGAAGTTCCCCAAATATTCTTGCACCACCTCCACCACCTGGCTGTAAATAAGCACAATATCCTTCAGGCAGTGGTTGTGACGGAAGCTTTTTTTATTTCAGTCAGAATTCCGTTTTTCCCAGCCCTCGCCCTAATCCCGCGGAACGAGGTGATACAACACGCTGGTGATGGTGAGCGGCCTCTAGTCCTGTGGTAATCCCATGCTTGCAGGCCTCTCGCGACGAAAACAAAAGCGTACGCATTGCCAATCTGCACGCATTTGACCACCACATATTGCACCATTAAACAAGTGGACGAAATACTCTCGCCCTACTTTTCCATGATATTTCATCAGTGTTGCATGAATATTGCCCAATCCTGGACTTTGCGGGACCCTAAGCGCGCAAGAGTATGTTGAAACGCTAGCGGTGTTACGCACACCTCGGTGGTTCATACACAATCTTCTGCGCCCGGACATGGGCATGCGGGATGAGCTTATGGCCCCTGTAGGGAATCTGCAAAGGAATCTCTTTTACAGGGCTCGCACACATGTAAATGAATGATGAAAATGCGAGGTGATTCTGTTAGACTGCAAAGGTTCTCGAAGACTGCAAATTCTGAAGAATGCAAGGTTTATCCGCTCTCTTGGGTACTCCAAGCAGACGGTGCTGGGTTCCCGCGATGACCAGGCGCTCTAGCCATAGTATTTTCAAGCGAAAGTCAGGCACTAATCCATCATTACGCCTCAAGAAGCGGCGGATCACTAACGACTGAAGCTGTGGGGCAGTTATGACAGAGCACAAAATGCCCGAGGAGGTAAATGTCGCCACGTTTAAGCACGTTCGCCTGCTGGCGGCTATTCAATGTTGGACACATAAACTGGCTGAGACATTCTTGGTAGCAAAAGAAAACTGCATTAAAACGAACAAGCATGACGCTGCTCAGAGTCAATGATCATCCCTTTAGGGAATAATAGCGCCCTTAAATTTTACTCAATATACGTTCTGTACTGCAATCGATACCATGAGCTGCGGCTCATCGCATGTCAGTGAGGTCTCAAAATTTATATTCAATAATAAAGGACAGACCTTGATAGTATCAGTCATATAGAAAAGATGAACTAATTATTTTGTAAAAATGACAAGTTAACTGCGAATCTCCGTTATTATTTGTACATATATAGGTGAAATATTTAGCCAGATTGAGCACCCATAGAAGAAAAAAATACGGATTGATGTTGTTCTGTCTTTAAGTACGCATCAGCCGACTAGCCAGAACACATGTTTATTGCAGCTTGCAATACAACAGAAAACAACCACAATTCACTTACGTGCCCGTCTTATATAGCTATATAGAACTACTAATATATATAGAACTAGAACTACACGGACACACACACACAGGCACGTTCGCTCTATCTAAGATACACAATTCAAGACTTCAGTGACATCAGGGTGCCACTACAGATTCTAGCTAAGAGGTGATGACACAACAGAAGTGTGCGACCAAATTACATTAGCTACATTTACGCGTTACATGCTGCAACGCGTCACGATTCAATTTTCGCCCTCCGTGGTGCAATCGCTGCTACAATCACTTGCATGGCGGTACAACGGAGCCGACAGTCCACTGGCACGAAACGTTTGAGTATTGCAATTCATATAGTGAGCGATCACCGGGGAAGGACGGTGGCGTCGCAGGTGATGCACCTATAAACTCTCTTGATGATTTCAAAGTACCGCCACTCTTTGAACTCTTCCACCAGCGAGCGACCTCCTCGCCTCCTCCTCGCCCCTTGCGCGTCCTCCCCACGGCAGCCAGTTTTGCTACCGTTTTTTTGCACGACGATTGGTCTCACTGCCGTTGCCCCTGGAAAAGCGTGTATCTTGCATTGGGCTTGTGTTTTTCTTTTTCGTTCGCGCCTTCTTTCTCCTCAACTTGGCTGGCGCGGCGCTTTAGCTGGACGTAGCGAACGTTGTACGCTGTGTTTACTGTTCTATGTGCTAGCGCTATACCGTGCTGCTGCGCATATAACAGCAGTAAGAAGCCTGAACGTAGTTATGCCGTTTTTACGGTACCACAAGGAAACGTGACGGCTTGCGCAGGAAGCAGTGGCTGCATAACACTGCCCCGAAGAACTTTGTTCCAGCAAAGAACAGCGTAGTTTGCGAGATGAGACGTCTTGTTGCTCCCAGCAAAGCACCCCGTAATGCTGCATTTTTCATTCTTCCGGTCTGCTGGATTGAATTAAAGTGAATTAGGGAGAATTAAGGTGGACTAGGGCGTATTAACGAAGGTTAGAGTGTATTAAGGGGGATTAGGGTGGATTAAGGTGCATAATTAAGGATTAAGGTGTATAAAAAGGGATTAAGGTGATAAAGGAGTATTAAAGCGGATTAGGGTGGATTAAGGGGAATTAAGGTTGATGAAGGAGTATTAAGACAGATCAGTGTGGATTAAGGTGGATTAGGGCGTATTAGGGTTATGAGCAAAGATTAGGGTGGATCAGGGAGGATTAAGGTTGTAAAGCTTACTGTAAGAAACATTATTCATGCTAATCCTTCATCCACCCTAATCTTACTGTAAGAAACATTATTCATGCTAATCCTTCATCCACCTTAATCGGCCTTAATCATCCTTAACGTACCTTTATCCATCCTAGTTCAACATTATCAACCTTCATCGACCTTAATCCACCCTACTTCTTTAATGCCCCTTAATCCTCGTTAATCCGCACTCATCCTATTTTATTCACTTTATTGTGCCCTAATCCACAATAATCCTCCTGAATGCACCTAATCACCTTCATCGACCATTATCTTCCTTAATCTACCCTAATCCTTCTTCATTCACTTTAGCCCTCCCTAGTCCGCCATAACATCCCTAATGCACCTTAGTTCACCTTCATTCGCCCTAATCCACCTTCATCGACTTTAATCCACCTTAATTCTACTTCATACATCTTAATCCTCCTTAATACACCTTAATTCATCTTAATCCAGTCACTAATCAATCGTTACTTTGCTAATCAGTAATCATCTCTTATACGTGGCTGCATATGCTTTGGTTCGCTTCAATCCTTCCTTCCGTCACGTGATATTTTCTGTAGCTTACAACGCGACCTTGAAACCGCGATCTAAGGCTTTCGCTTAATAGGTCACATGAAATACAGCATCAGACGTACAAAGCAAAGCATCTTATCATGTGGCTGAAAAATTGGCTGGAGTATAGAACTCACTTCAACACTCCTCTTACATCAGCATACCCGTTTCATACGGCTTTAAGAAAATGCCGCCCTCCTCATAAACGTTGCCTTCAAGCATCATCGATGCTATTATCAGCATTTCCCAAAATTTTGAACACCACTGGGGCGCGCAACTGACCCAATATGGCACGCCTCCATAGGATGTTGTGGCCAGTCCGTGGGAATCTAGCAGAAAAAAGGCGTCGTGCACAGCCAGCGGGCGAGGAGAATCGAGGAAGAATGCGCCGCGAGGAGAAGAGTGTCGCTACTTTCAAATAAAGGGCTTTATGCACCTAGGAAGTGGGTTCGAAGCCCACAGCCGCACTTTGTTTCAGCGCTGGCCTCATGCGTAGTCGTGCTGACATCCCGCTTTCAGTCCTCACCGTTTTCACCGTACCCTCCTGCGCTTTCCACCTCCTGGTTGCGCTGCTATCTCTTTTGTGCTTTCCACTTCTCGTATTTCATCCTCCCACGGCGCTGCACGTTTGCTTTTATCTTTCGCTGAGCTCGTTCGCTCGATTACGCCGCCGATGACGCTCGCTGCATGAACAGGTGCTCAAGAGCTGCGCTCTAAAAGCACGCCCCTTTTTACGCCTACAGAGAGGAGACGATAGTTTAACAGCGAAAGCTTTACTGGCTGGGAATTTGCGATTTCGCCGTGGCGGTGCTCCGAGAAGGCACATGACGTCACACCGCGTTCCTCGTCGTCGCGCTCGCCTGCGCTTGCTTCGCCAGCTGCGTCGCATGCCTGACAACATGTCGGAAGATTGAAAACGAGAGCTCGCGTGCGCCGCAACCAAAGTTTAGGAGGAAGTGTGGACGACGACAATTCTGATGAGCAGGCGGAGGTCTAGAATCGACATCGGAACGATATGAAGAGGAAACGAATCACCCCGGAAAGAGACCAACAGCGCGCTGAACGACTGGCTAAACGCAGCAACATAGACAACCAGACTAACCTGGACTTTCGATCAAGATTAAGCATGCAAGCCTTAGCTTTCGCTACACATATCCTGTCATAGCCGAGCTAAGCTTCTACCAATTTTTACAATGCTTCACGCCGTCCCGTGAAAGCCGCTGCGGTTCGCCGGTAGCTGGTGTGGCCGCTCTACCGCACCAGCGTTCTGGCGCCGGTGCATGCCGCGCGCATTTTACTGCTAGTGTGTATGGGCCTTTCTGCGGCGGCAATCACTCCGAGACAGTGCCAGAGAGATAGCGCCAGAGCACTAGTGGTTACTGATGACTCCATCGATAAGGCATGTGGCGAGCACCTCAAAAGAAAGCGCAGAATTAGCGGAGGTATGCCTGCGGCGGCTGCTGAGGATCGCGCCTGCGCGTCCCCTGGGCGCTCCTTCTTGCAATCTACCGATTAGCCACGCTTCGTTGGTTTGCAACGTGCCGCCTAAGGCAAATTGTCCGTGACCGCCAATAAATCGCGAAATGAATACACGTATAGAGCTGCACTCAGATTTTGCATGAGGGAGTATCGTAATCAAGAATGAATTTCTTCCTTCGTGTGTTCCACAGGTCGGCGGTGTGCTTAGCCTCGCTTACTTAACGCGAGTCATGTCATAAAGGTGACGAGGTCGTTGGTACTGATCATAATCACATTGGTGTGCTCTCTTCTGCTGCGGCGTCACCGTGTTCCAAAGTCAAGGACAATTAGGTACTTGGTGTCATCTTCGCATCCTTTTATTCAGGGTCCGTGTTGTCCTAGAGAATTGGATATGGCACACTGTGTCTCAAAACATTGCGATGATGACCTGTCGGTTCCGATTCATCATTGTTAAAAAAAAAACATCAAACCATGACTATCGAAACAAGCGCCAACGGGAGAAACCAAGCAAAAGTAAAGAAGTTCGAGCGAGAGCTGACTCTAGGAGACAAGAGTACGAAAGAAACGGCCCCGCTGAGACCATATGCGAGTACGCATCGAGCCCTCGGGCGGGTGTACAAGGCCCCAGTTTGAGCGCGCGTCACGGAGGGGCGGCTCTCGTTGGTCTCCACCGTATGCGGCTCGCGTCTTTTACCTCCCGCTCCGCTTTCGTTCTTTCATCCTTTGCTTTTATGCTCATTCGCTTTGCTACGCCGAGGCCGACGATCGCCGCTGGAACAGTTGCCTAAGAGCTGCCCTCTATAATTATCATTCATAGGGGAAGAAAGCAGATGTGTGCAATGGGATGGAGCAATCGTGTGAGTGCATTGAGCTTTGCCGAGCTCTCACGATTGCAAAGGCGTCTCGACTCCGATGGGCCATTGGTGCTTCACGCATCTGTTTTTGTTTCTTTTCGCTGAGCACCAGTGATAGGCAGTGGCAAATTGGGCTCGTTATCTCACCCTGCCCCGGAATTTCTGTGGTAATTTGCGGCCAGCCCTACGACCCCGACCACCCGTTCAGCCTGATTGTCACTGGAGCGGGTTAAGTGCGTGACTGCTCCCCCCCTCCCTCCTCTAACAAATAATTTTGGCTATCCACTGGCGCCAGATATCAATATGTTTCGTATTATTGAATGTTAATTGCCCACCATTTTATGCGCACTAGCAAAGGCCAACAAGACCAGACCGCTGCCCTAATGAGATACGTTTCATATGGATAGCGTTTTCAGTTCAGTTTTCAGTGAACCAGACAGGCGAACAGCACGGAGCTCTCTGTATGGATTTGAGCTAAATGTGGCGAAAGGAGTTGATTTACAAGACTGACGACAATCTTGTGCCGATCGAACGACGTCGCACTGTTCAGGTAGCCCAGAATCATATTACGGTAACCGAATGTGCGAGTGTGTTCCTGTGATGAGCACACAGTTGGTGAACCAACTTTAATCCACGCAAAATTGTGTTAAGGAATCGGTAAAAGGTGGCTCGTTCAAAAGCTCTAACGACACAACGTTAAACTCGAACAAACTGTCCGGTGTCACAAACGCCATCTTCTCTCTGTGGGCGGTGTGTATAGCCTGGCCTTATATCGAGCGACGAAAAGAAGGAGGCAGAATGCAGGCCGTTCATTACGTCTTCGATTTGTGGGAGCGGGTACAAATGTTTTCTGTGACCTCGTTTAGCGCCTGTAATTAATGCAAAACCTCCAAGAGCCATTTTTTTCTTCGATAAGATAACTCTTGCATGACCTTTTTCTTTACCATTGCATGCACTTGCTAAGCAATAATCTTCCGTTTCGATGAAGCCACTCCATTAGGCTTCCTCTGGATAGGGTAAGCTGAGCATGTGTCAATGCTATAGCGCGTTCTCGAAGACAGAAGAATGGTACGGTTTCACCTTGTAAGAAGACAAACGCGGAAGCCTGTCGGGATAGCACTTGTAACGAGGCATCACGTTCACGTAAAAACAGACATTTGCTGTCCATGCTGCGAATTTTCGTTTCGAGAGGCCAGATGGCTTGTTTGGGCAATTGGCCTCATCACTCACGACCGTAACGGAACTGCGCATGTCGCCGTCGAGTACAGCGAGCTTCATGTTTTTAGTAAGTAGTACGGACGCGGTAGAAGAGTTTAGTGCCTAGGACGGCGTGGTTCCATTGGTCACGAATATAACGCTACTAGGCACCAATATGTCTTTCTTAGCATAAAAATCAGTGAGTGGTTGAACCATGGCATCAAATGAACTACCGGCATCAATACAAGCTATGGCAGGAACAGGCCCTAGCGACCACGTAGGCAATGCACCTCATCACCAACAACAAACTGCCTTGAATTCACAACAGTTGCGCTTGAAAAAACTGCGTTTAACCTCGAAGAATCGTTCACTGAAGTGACGGTTTTATGTATGTATCTACAAGACCTAACACCAGGAGGCATTTCAATTTCATAGCCTGAGTCCCGTCCCATCACCGAGATACTCGCTTCTGTGTGTGATCTTCCTTCGGGTATTTATCTTGTACTAAGTTATCATTAATACTGATCGGCCTTCCCGGCGAAACTGCAGCGTTCGTTGGTCTGTTTTACTGTGAGTAAAAGCTCTGTGAGTTACTGTGAGTAAAAGCTCTCATGCGCTGTTCGCACATGAGAGCTTTTGATTCTGATTTCGAGTGAATACGACTTCGCCTCATTTCAGTAACTGAGTGAATTTTGCATATTTATGACCTCTACATGAAATTGGCGATGTTTCTCTCCCTAATTAATGTTGTAAACTATTAGAAAAGGTCATTTTTTCTTGAGCCCTTGGTGCTTCCTGCTGGAAACAGAAGCACTACCGAGGCACACATCATTCACGTGCATTTCACACGCCCTTTATAAAAGGCTCTACCGAAGCGGCCACTGCATTCCGCAGGCTTTCTTCAGGTTCATCAAAGTGCACAGCACAATTTCAAGTAAGATGAAGATCGACACACAGATTCATTCCCTAGGCATAGACAATTCATACCATTAGAAATAGTTATTTGGCTACCTCCTTCTCTTTAAAATTATAATAAACGTTGGGCCGTGTATATATTTACATCTATTCTCTCTGTGCATGTTGTTCACAGTAGAAATTTATAAAAGAGACATTGAAGTGAAAAATATACGGATGAGGTAGCCCGCTGCGAGTACTTTATTGTGCTTGTCCTCCTGTTGTCACGATTTGCGGAAATAAATTGAAAATATGAATTAAAAGCCGTGCTTAAGTAAAAACATTTAAGCAACTGAAACAGTCCTCAAACAATGTGTGTAGCAGAACTCTGGTAGTGACATTTTAGGCAGCACGGGGCTTTGACACCGCCAAGGGGGGGGGGGGGGGAGGGCTCTACCCTATCCTGAAAAGTCCGGAGGGTGGTCGGGCCCCGGAGCACCCCCGTAGTCGGCGGCTATGATGTCCCGTATTCTTTAGGTGCAAGAGAAAGCAAGTGAGCATGAGCCGAGAACGATGGTGCTTGAGATGGCGGCGTCTTCTCGCATGTCCTTCGTGGGCGCCGACCTTTAGCACTGGCAAGTACGAAGCGAGGAGATGTGTGCGTGCTAAAAGGGCAGGGGGGATAGGAGATTGGCAGGATCACGCACCTCTTTGCTTTTGCTTCATCCGTGAGTCAGCGTGGCAGGTCTGAGCGCGGCCACCTGCGTCCTTTCATAGAAATAATCGGTGGTGAGTTCCAAGGCCAACCGCGACGACGTACTGATGGCTTCTTGCGCACTGTATTATCGCGCGCTATGTTCGCGTGGAAGTGACAGGCTGGACGAAGGGGAATTAGCTCACCTCCGCTGCCGATATTTTAAGTGTTAGTGAACTGAAGCGCCTAGAGTGCTACCGTGAAACGTACTCGCTATCACACATTAATAATCCATGTGATGCAGGGTGTTCACCAGGGACTAAATTTATTCGTTTTTCCTCACATTGCAGTACCACTTCTCTGTGCGTCAGATTCTATAAAAGCAGAGTCAATGAAACTGCCACATTTTAGAAAAGACATATAATCACTAAATTTAATTTGAACTCTCAATATACCTGTAGTGTATTACTGTAGCTTATTAAAATTGTGTACTTCTTATTCTTGCTTGTTATTAATGAAAACATTTCTTTTACTCCATTTTAGTTTTTAGGGTAAACTTGGTAAGCTCTGTAAAAAATGTGGCATGAAGGGCTTGTATGCGTTTAAACTTTTTTAAATATTGAAATCCGAGAATGATGATGTCCATGGACATCGCCTTTGAAACGGAAGTTCAACAGCCTGTAGGCCGGATAAGACATCATTCAGTGGTTGTATGATCTAGCGTTTGAGCAGTTGCCCCTATACAGAACCTGAAAATATTAAATCACCTTGATGTCGACATTTCTCATAAAACAAGCAACAAGGATGTAAGTTAGGGTTGCCGGCAGATGTGAGCTCTCCCTCACCAGCACCCTGCCCACCGGCTCACAACTGTTCAAATCTGATGTAGTTGTCGTTCATGCGAAAACTATCTAAATCGTTGCTTTTCCGTGCCTTTTCTGTCCTCTCAGGTACACTTTATCGGCAAGCTGAATATGAAGAGTAAAGTGGTGCTGATAACAGGTAAGAATGCTTTGTGTTCGACCTTGCAAAGCTAGCACTTTCATTTGTTACAGAAGGCAAATGCAAATTATTGCGTTTTATATATTAAAATGATCTTGAGAGACGCGACAATGCAGCAAGGGAAAAGAATTTTAGCTGTTGGTGTTGCATACTGCCACGACGAATCACGGTAGATGAGCTGTTCTGGATTTGATCGTCATCGACAGCAGGTAACAACGGGACATATGTAGGACAGGACCGTAATACAAGGAGTATTAAAGAGTCTAAATGGCAAAAAAGAACTTGGTTTAAAAGGTGGGAAGGACCAGCACTAACCGGTCTGAATAGGTTGCATAAAAACAAATTCTTGTGAGCCAAGCATGTTTTTTAGATATTTTTATAGAAAGTGTAAAATATTTGTAAATTAGGTATTTTGTTCATCTAACGTCCTACGCAGTGTTGTTTTCCGCCGAATTTGTCTCTCATACTGAACGTCCTTGTGCTGATCAAAAAGCTTTGTTCTGAAATACGATTTTCAAGTGACTCAGGTAAAAAACAACTGCATTGAAAAGCTGACCTATTTTACGAGCCATCGTACGCATACTTTTTTAGGTTGGAAAAGTAGAAGATATCCCTGTGCTGCGCACAGCAAGAAACTCAAAATAGACTCATTGTGAATCATTCATCTGCAGAGTTTAGTTCAATACGAGACAATTCTTTCACAATACGATTCTATTGCATAAAGAGTGTTATCTAACACTAGACACGAATTTTTCACATACAGGTGCATCATCGGGAATTGGCGAAGGAACGGCTCTTAGATTTGCGTCATTAGGTTGCTGGCTTTCCCTTACAGCGAGAAATATACTGGCTTTAAACGAGGTGGCTGAGAAATGCCGGGCAAAAGGTGTGCCCAAGGACAAGGTAAGAGTTTTCATCTATTAGATAATGTAGGACACGCGCAAGACGGTTAAGTCGATCAATAAATAAATGCAGCAGCACCATTCTCCCAATGGCTGGCTACGGTAATGCATTAGCATTGAATCACTACTGTCAAACAACTTAGTGCCATCGTCAAAACGAGTTAGGCATAGGGCGTGTACTGCAGCGGCAGTGCTCTTTTGCGCTTCCCTAAGAACACTGGGTGCCACCTAGCACTGCCACCACGAAGCCTGAGCTGACATCCGAAATGGACGACGCACCGGTGCGAGCGAACGATGAAAAAGGCGCCATGCACCAACGGAACTTCTACCTCGCGCTTCTTTCTGGACACACTGCGCTATATAGCTCCGCTGTCCTGAAGTGCGCGCGTTGCCTTTGAGGCCAGAAGTGTTGCGTACCTGTTCATCTAAACGCAGATAATTCTTCCCTCGCTTAGCGGACACTTAGTAGCGAATACTCGGTGGTCCAAGTTGGCGAGACGCTCACTGAAGAGCTGCACGTACACAGTGCATTCATGACGCTGCTCTGTAAAGCATTGGCTTCAAGGGCGTTCATTAAAAAGTGGTACCTACCCAGTGGATTTCTGGCACAGCCTGTTAATGCGTCGAATTGCTCTCCAAGAAGATCATTTGTGACATGGGTTCCATTATGCTCAGCATCCGAGAAATGTAAGGGAGCTTCTTCATCCTTCTCAGTGGCGCATACCCAATTAGCCAAGGAGGAGGAGGAATGAACGTTTATTGTAAGAAACAGCGAGAAAGTGTCCTTTCTTCGCCCTTTGGTGGGTGGCTCGTTTAGTCCAGAAAGCCGTTGGCTAATGCTGAAGCCCCGGCCCGGTCCACCAGACATCGCTGATCTTCCAGGCTCTGTGCCTTTAACATTGCCTCCCACGTTTCTTCGATCGCTTGTAGCGGTTCTGAGACATCATCTTCACTGCTTTTCTCGCGGTGCCGGCACACCAACCCCATGTGTGGGAGCGTGTCTGGTACGTCACAATACCGGCATAGGTATGAGAATTGAGTGGGGTGCATTCGGTGCATGATAATTCCATGTACATACGTATTTGTTTGTAGTCTGCGGAGGGCGGTGGCTTCTTCCTTGCTTAATTTCGGATGAGGTGGAGGATATTGTCTTCTTTCCAGTCGGTAATGTTGCAATATTATGGCATAGTTGATGGGAATGCCCTCCACCCTCGTCGCTTTCCGGAGACCCTGCGGCAGGAAATCCGGGCTGGTATGCTCTCGGGCGACAGCATGGGCTGCTTCGTTTCCTGCCAGGTGTTCGTGGCCTGGGGTCCATGCGACGTAGGTGTCGGGTAGTTCTTGGCGTCTTGTTATTCCTTTTAGCATGTTCACTGCTGCGGCAGAAATTCGGCCTTTTCGTAGGCTCCTACATGCCGTTTGCGAATCGCTCAAGATGATTGCTGTGTCTTTGCATGTGGCGATGCTGAGTAAGATGGCCACTTCCTCCGCCGTTTCTGGATTTCTGGCCGGTATGGTGGCAGCGATTAGCTCCTTCCCTTGGTTGTTGGTCACGGTAATTGCGTATGCTCTTCCACCTGGCTATTTTGCCGCATCTGTATATCTCCTGTTGGGGTTCTTTGAGTATTTCTTGCTCAGTGCTCTAACTCTTGCTTGCCTTCTGCCTTTGTGGTATGTTGCATGCATGTTGCGAGGTATTGGAGCGACTGAGATAGAGTCACGAAGAAGTGGCGGCAATCGGGCTTTCGCGTCTGAGTCTCCTAGGAAGTTTTCGCTGTATGCGAGCTTGCGGAGTACTGCTCTGCCTGTTTGAGTCAGCTTAAGGCGTTCCAGCTGGCTGGCTCTGTGCGCTTCGCTCATTTTTTCCCAGGTGTTATGGAGGCCAAGTTTGAGGAGTGTCGTGGTTGAGGTCGTACTGGGGAGCCCTAGTGCGCTCTTGATTGCTTTTCTGATGATGATGTTGAGTTTTTCAATTTCAGCTTTCTTGAGGACTAGATACGGGGTGCCACATGTGATCCGGCTTATAATAAGGAGTGCTTGGATTAATTGGACGGTTTTTTGCTCTTTAAGTCCTCTTCTTCGGGTGGTTATACGCCGAATGAAATGGGTTACTTGTGTTAGGGTCTTCTGAAGCTTCGGAAGTGTAGCTGCCCCAGAACCGTCTTTATGTATTGTGAGGCCAATGACGCGGAGTTGGCGTCAAAAACCTTCAATGAAGAGCGGCACACACCTACTGGTCGTGGCCCTAATTGACATCAAAAACGTTCATTGAAGACTAGAGCAGACGGAGTAACACTGACTACGGCTCGCAGTCGGCGCAAAAGCTTTTCGTTGAGCAGCTGTGCCTGCCCCTTCCCGCTTCTATAGTGGTCCGTGTCGGCGGGAAGGAGTTTATTCAAAAGAGGCACGCATGTGTGCATTGGTATATACTCAGTAGCCGAAGTTTATCTGATTGTTGGGGCCTTATAACTTATAATTATTCCAATATGCTTTTATTCCAAGCTACCGACGTAAAATTTCAGTAACCGCCGACGCAAGCATCGAGCGGTCACCCGTAGGGTTCTCTGAACAGACCAATCAAGCGCTCTCCTCGTTTATAGGCGGTTGCCAGGAGAGTTTGAGAGTTTGCTTTAAAAACGAACAACATTACCTACAGTGAGCGGATTGTCGTATCTAATTGGTTGACATGAGGCGAGGAGCACGCACATGAGGAGAGGGATTCGATGGGGCCAAGCCAAGGCACTGAATATCGATAACCGGATGAAGAAGGTGGTGCGGCGTCGGCGATTGGTCCGCTTTCCCTTACTTAGCTTGAGGTGGCTGTTCGAAAACCGCGGCGGCATGCAACAGAGGGTCAAGAATGCCGCTAAAATGGATCCTCAGCAAAGAATAGTTCCCAAAGCGAGGTCGTAAATGTGCCGAAAGTACTCGAAAACGTTACACGGCCACGCAAAATGTTTTATTGTACGCAAATAAACCCATGCTCTCCGGAATGTGCGAGTAGCCAATGCCTGAGCGATCGGTGGCAGGCATGTTTTATTCCTTTCGGAGCAGGGCAGCCTGCGGCTATACAGAAAAAGATTAAGTTTTGTTCGGCATATTAATGCATCTTTAATGCTTACACGTCACTTTGACACGCTGAGTTTTCGGGGTTTTGTGACGTCGCCTGACATGCAGGTGAAGTGGGTGGAGCCCGAACACTTTTGACCAATGGCTGAGGCGTAATGTCGAAAAGGCGTCGAATGAAAAATAACACTTTTTTCTTTCGTTTGGTCCAATGATGCATAATCAGTGTGTGCGTGTCATATCAGATGGGGAGCTATCGCGGTTTTAGTAACGTCACGTGACAGACAGGCGCAGTGGCGTGTTTCAAAGAAGTTGTTGAAGTTGTTGAATAGAACAGTTTGGAATAGCTTTTCGTTATAGTGCCCTTGGTTTTCAAGCCTGTTACCTCAGCGCAGCAGATAGGTATTCTAACCGTTCGTCCACGGAATATCCAATGACCCAGGTAGATTGGTAAACAGTTAGATACAAAGATAGATAGATAGATAGATCGATAGATAGATAGATAGATAGATAGATAGATAGATAGATAGATAGATAGATAGATAGATAGATAGATAGATAGATAGATAGATAGATAGATAGATAGATAGATAGATAGATAGATAGATAGATAGATAGATAGATAGATAGATAGCCCCAGGAATGTGCGTGATGTACCCAAAGAATGTTAAGGTAATAAAATTGGGCACAACCAATCTCACTATGACTGTCGTCGGCAACGCGTTCAGGATTAAATCAACATAGCGCCGTCTAAACTATTAATGTGTGAGGCATGTGCTTCAGCTGGAATCATTCTTCGCGCATCCTTAAGAGCACACTGCTCCATGTAGCGCCCTACTGCGAAACCTGCTCGTGCCCTCCGAAATGCTTGACGGGTCAGTGCGTGCAAGAAGAAATACAAGAGCGTGATGCGCAAACCGGGCCCGTTTGTCGCGCTACTTTCTGGACAAGCTGCGCCATCTTGTGGCATTGCCGACAAGCCCGTGCGTGAACATCAAGACGAGAAGTGTGGCGTGCCATTCACCGGCGAAGGCTGAGAATCGTTCCTTAGCTTGCTGCATACAAATTGGCACATGCTGAATAACGCAAGTTGGAGAGAGGGTCCTTCAAGAGCGGCAAAGGCGCTTATTGAAAAAGCCACAACAACCTAGTGCATTTGCGGTGTCGTCTGATAAAACTTCGGCTTGTTGTTCCTGAGGATCTCTTGTGAGGTGCATTTGATTCCGCTCTACATCGGAACAGCATCAGGTTTCTTTTTATGATTGCAGAACGGCACATTCGTAATGGCACATCCTTAGTTGTCCAAGTTGGCGCCAATTATGTTAACTGAAAGGCGACACACACGTACTGGTCCATACCCGCTCACCCAAGTTAGCATCACAGAGGCGAATGTAACGCTAGCAGACATCGAGTGGCACATAGTCAGTGGTTCAAGTTGGCATCAGAATTTGTTGGAACAGCGGCACCCGCACAGACCTGTCACTAGAGAAGCCTATACTGACGTGGAAGATCGAGTTTAATTGGAAGAGCCGCAAATATGCACATACTCAGTGACCCAATTTGGTAGGATTGTTAATTTCAAACCCTGTGACCCCGGCACATTAGCCCAATGCGCTCCTCATTTGGTCATGCACTACCCAGTGATCCGTGTAAGCGGGTATATTTTTGATAGAAACATTGTACATAGATAGGAGTGAGTGAGTGAGTGAAATAACTTTATTAGGTCCAGAAAAGACGTAGGGGAGACCCCGCGCCACTCGGCTAGTCCCACGTAGGGACCGCCAAGCCGAGCTTGACGGCCCGATCGCGGGCACTCTGGACGGCCAGGGTTTGGTCACTGAGTTCGGGGCTGCCCAAGAGCGCAGGAAAGTGCGTGAAGTGTCATATGAATGCTTACACATTAAAAATTTGGTGCCTTCAAATACATAACGACAGTCTTTGACAAGAGGGTGAGTTGCCATGTGAGCTCTAAGCTTTGCTTAGGGTTTACATATGTATTCAGTCAATAGACTGAATGCCACTTTGCATAGGTGACCTACTGAGGAGTGACATTTCAGCGCAGTTTAGGAAAAGCTCGACGTGCGGAATTGTTGGTTAAGGGCCCATCGTATAACGTATGGTACCTGAGAGTTAGCCAATCTAGTGCGAAGAGGAAAATTATGCATTATTTGCATTCATTTGAAGCTTTAAATACTGTAATATTGCGCTAAACGCTAAGATGCTGTGGGCAATGCCGAATATTAGGGCGAAGGATGATGCACGACAAGTTGTAAGCTGTCGTGAATTATGCGAAAAATATGGTGGCTAGGTGATGAGCTCTATTAACCTTCTCTAGTGCCCTCCATAAGAGTATATTACCACAATATTTACGTTGAAATCACTCTCAGTATCAATGTTACATTTAGTGGTCTGCTTTTTCATGTTGACCGATTATAATAAAACCAATTAGGGGTGACAATCGTCTAAGCAGTGAGTGGGAGTGTGTATATATTCTCAACTGTTGAAATAGCAAAACAGCTGTACAAGTTATATATTATAGCGGTATCTTAATCAATCATTGTACCTGGTAAACGCGCACAAAGCTTTAATAAAAGCAGTATTTTTCCACATAAATAAGACAAAGTTTATGTTATTTAGAGTCTTGTTAAAAAAACCACAAGTATTTTTTGCCTTACATCCGGTTAGACAATTCTCTTTTAAACTTAAGTCTGTGTAATTTTTTAACCGTGCATTTAGCTAACAATTAATGTTGTCGTGATCGTGAAAGTGTAAGTGAGGGGCTTGCTTTAAATACGTAGATCCGTCAAAATGAGGAGTTTCCATTGAGGTGCACACCGCATGTCAAAGTTTCCTGACGACGAGGCAAAACCAGCAGGACATAAAAATAATTTGTGGCTGTGCATCTGAAAGCTCGGGATCGCAGTGCGGTAAGCCATACCTAGTGGGAAAGCCAGCGGTTCATCTGTTAGTGGGCAGAGCAGCGACGAAAACAGCATGCGTTTTTCTGCAAAGCACGAACATGAACTTAGATAAAAAGTGCATGTGCGCTGTCACGTGGTGCGTTTTATTTCCTATCAAAGTGCGCTGGCCTGGGTGGTGAGCAAAACAACAGGTGAGCTGTAAAGTGGTGTTTTTCATCTTTCTCGAACGTTGTCCCTCCTCTAGGAAAGGTAAACATGCAATAGTATATACCTATTTCGAAGCGCAGCAATTTGATGTCTCTTACGATTCTTACTCCCTAGACATGACAAAATGAACATTAGAACAACAATTTAATTCATACCTAATTTTAGATGACTAATTGTATATAAGGAAACAAACATTACTTGCGCTTTCTTGATGATACCTTAAAATTCGCAGGCTTGGTCTGATTCGCGTATACTAGTAACTATATTTTCTTACAGTTGGTGGATGATAGATGGCTTGCCTTGAAAATACGTCTGCATAAATGTGAGTGAGAGGCCTGACGTTTGTTACTGAGAAGCAGATGCCATATGATGCCACAGTCTCCACAGTACATGGGTTACAAATAGTTACACTGGTTTGGACCACATAGGGCGACCCTATTTCGGCAGAGCCGATGGTGCTTAGCACCGAAGCCAGGTACAGAACTCCGAATCGGAGCGTTCCGGCCGCGTTTTATAGACGCAATGCTCCGCCCAAAATTGTTGCTGGCGAATTACCGCCCGGTTGCGTCCCAACTGGACAATCCGTTCACCAATCAGTGCGTTCAGCAGAACTTGCGTGCGTGATCGGCCAGTCGAACAACCATCAATCAAAGAACATCTTTTTTAGTACAGTTCACAGTGTAGAATCCTCACCCAAAATACACAATATATAACAAGAAAGGGATGAGGGTCACGCCAGCTGTACACGTCGCAAGTTCCGAGAAACGGCCTGAGAGCACAGCTGGCGTAACAAGCAATGACCAACAAAACACATTCGCAAAACCTAAAAGCCTGAAAAGGTCGGGACCATGTTTTCTGTGCTCGAACACGTGCGTGACGCGACCAGATTCCAAGAAACTGAAGGCCATGCGGCGCCTTAAACAAGCAATTGTTTGCAAGCCAAACTGGCACAGAGGAGCACGGGATAATTGTCCACCCGCCAAGGTCGGCCCCGTGTCCGGGTTGTAAGCCGAAGACGTTCCCTCGGCGCCTCGGAACCAAGACAAAACCGTCGAATCTTGTGCGGTTCAAAGAATCCATACGCCGGTCAGCCCGCGGTGCAAACCTACAAAAAGTAATGAGGCTGGCGCGCCTGCTTGATGCCACGCGATCCCCGTTGCCCGCGTCCAGACCCGAACCACGCATTCTCCAAGGGCACCCACCAGAGCACCGCGGAAGTCAGACGCGCACGCCCATCACGGCGTTTGACGCCCATTAGGGGAACCTCAACTATGAATAAGTTCACATCCGCCAGCCGGCCGCGCGCATGGAAAACGTCTGCGGGGATTCCG
The DNA here is from genome assembly GCF_050947875.1 of Dermacentor variabilis. Classification (NCBI taxonomy): domain Eukaryota; kingdom Metazoa; phylum Arthropoda; class Arachnida; order Ixodida; family Ixodidae; genus Dermacentor; species Dermacentor variabilis. The sequence goes on from NC_134574.1 coordinate 46,568,363, forward strand.
AGGAAGCGCAATGCGACGGGGGTCTGAAGCTCCCTTTTTACTGTGATGCGCGACCGCTACTGTGGCGCTGGTGGTCCTCTGCGCTCCTCGAACTATGCGGCAGCCATGGGTGCCGACAGCGTGGTTACTTTGCTTGCTTGCAAGGCCCCGCTCTGTGTCAACCGTTATCAGCCATTACTAAAGTGTGCCAAACAATCTCGTCGAAACGCATGCCCCTGCCGAGATGTCCCGCGCCATGTTTTTGGGTTTCCTTTGCAGCCGCCCGTAGAAGGGCTTACACCCCCCACCCAAGACGAGACAACTCGCTTACAGTGTTGTCGAAGCAGAAACCAAACAAAAACAGGCTGCGTGTAAACTTGTACACACGCCGCATCTGGACATGACAAATAAAAGTTACCAGCCAAGCTTAGGCAGCGTGTTTTAACGATGGTCTGAGTTCGCACACGTAGGAAATGCGTGAGCCGCGCTTTGCGCCTTGCTCATGGCAGTAAGCAACGAAGAACAATGTGCAGCGCTGGCTCGCTTATTGAAACAACATAACTAAATGCCAGCGCTTTATGATGAGCGCTGTATGTGGCACATTCCGTAGAACATGTGAACACATGAATACATTTCACCGTAAAATAGGTACAACCAATGCAAACACAAAACAAATACACAAACGAAACAAATGGTAAGGCTTCCCTGAAGCAACAGTGCTCGCTTCATGAAACACGTATGCAGTATCGTACAAATATAAGCCAGAAGGACCCTGTTAGCCTCTAGTTTGAGAGGAAAACATACAAACGTATATCATGCAGCTTACAAGACGACACTCCCCAACATAAACACACTAAAAGAACAAGGTACACACAGAAATACGGACGCATTAGTTCATTTTCCAAGGTCGTCTGTGCGGTTACCGCAGTCACATCACATCACACCACACTTGTTCCCTCGCCTCCAGTGTCCGTCACTGCGGGTTCCCTGTCTTTTACATCCTTTTCCCAGCAATGGTTTGTCAGACGCGAAAGTGCGTCGGCTTTAGTATGTGCGATTCCCTTTCTGTGTCGCACCACTACATCATAGCGCTGTAGAGCTAAAGCCCAGCTTGTCAGTTTTGCTCCCTGAGGCGTGGACTGAGTGAGGTACGGAACAGGGTTATGGTCGGATACTGCCAATATTTTCGTGCCAATAATCCACGTGTCAAACTTTTTGAGACCCCAAATGACACCAAATGCCTCGCGTTCAATCGTAGACCAGCTCATCTGAGTGGGCGTGAAGCGGGGACTGGCAAAAGCAATGGAGCACTCTGTGCCATTGTCGGTCATCTGAGCTAGACATGCCCCCACAGCAATTGCAGAGGCATCGGTGAACAGCCAAAATGGCTTGCCTGAGTCTGGAGTCACCAGCTCTACGGCACTCCACAGAGCACCTTTGAGACCTTCGAAAGCCTGGTTGGCCTCAGGAGACCACGGAATGCGATTGGGAATGTGCTTAGCAGTCATCTGCGTGAGCGGCTTCGCGATGGACGCGAAATTTGAAATGTATCCCCTGTAATGACCACAGAGGCCAAGGACTCTTCTCAATTCCTTTTTAGTACGCGGCACCTGCAGTCCCTTGGTGGCTGCGAGCTTAGTAGAGTCCGAACCATGCTTGCCGGATCCTACCACATGCCCAAGATAGCGGATAGATCCACGCGCCACTTTACATTTTCAAGGTTTGCTACAAATCCCACTGATGTCAGAGCTGAGAAAACAGCGTGAATGTGTCAGATATGTTCCTTTATCGACCTGCTGAAAACAGCTATGTCGTCCAAATATGCACTGGCGTAGTCCTCGTGCTGTGCTAACAGCTGATTCATGCTCCTCTGAAAGCTAGCTGCAGCGTTTCTGAGACCGAATGGCATCACCCTCCAAGCGAATTGACCCAAGTGTGACACGAACGCCGCAGGCCGCTGCGAGTCATCCGCTAAGGGCACCTGCCAATAACCACGACGGAGATGAATAAGGGTAATATGACTAGCCTGCCCGACGTTCATTATGAAATCCTGTGGGAATCCCATAGGAAATGCGTCTGGCTCGGTCATGGCGTTTAAGCTTCTATAATCAACACACAGTCTCACTGTGCCGTCTTGCTTGGGGATGCACAAAAACGGATGTGCACAGGCGCTTTCACACCTATAAATCAGGCCTAATTCTAGTAGTTCCGATATTTCTTTGGAGACTTCGCTCTTCAGGGCTACCGGAATGCGATAGGGGTGGCAACGCTTTGGCACGGCTCCTTCCATCAGTTTTATGCGGTGCTCGTTCACTCGCGCTATCCCAACTTCGGCAGTAAACAAGGCGGCATGTGTCTGAAACACCTCATTCATTAACGCTCGCTCCGGCGGTTCCAAATGTGATATACTGTCTGCGGGCAGGAGGGCCGTAGTGCCGAGAACCCTGCCCGGACGCGGCGTGTACTGCGCCTCTCCAAACTCGCCGTCGTCGTGGAATATAACGCCTATGCTAGATATGCGAGATGTGTACGGTCTCACGTGGTTCTCGTGAACGAGCATGCGCCTTCCTTCCGGGGTTTCGATGTAATAATAGTGCTGCCTGTACTTCTCCTTGACCGTGCAAGGTCCTAGCCACTTTGGGTACATTTTACCAAGGCGGTTACTATCGAACGCAAGCACCTGGTGGCCTACCGGAAATGCCTTTTCTTTCGTGCGGAGATTGTACTGAGTGGCATAAGCCCTCTGCTGGTTGGTCGTAGTCAAGTCGGCTGCCTCAGCTGCTATCTGTAACTGCTTTTCAGTTTCTACATGTGCCGCGACGGTCTATCTGCGACCAAAGCGGGCACCTCCTGCTACCCTGACAACGTTCGTTTTAATATGGCGAGCGGGCCGACTGGTTCTCTCCCATACATCATACGGAATGGCGACACGCCCGTAGTATCGTGCGGGACTTCTCTGTAGGCCCACAACAGGAAGGAGACAAATTTATCCCCACTCCCTCCTGTGATAGCGCAGCACGTCATGCCGCATGTGTACTGGGCGGGCTAACTGCCATGATCCATGTGACGTCACATAGCGATATATATATGTACGCCGGCACCGAATAAACCGATTCAATTCCCGGTTTGGCTGCGTGATGACGTTATAACAACTGGCGACGAGGTTCTTGCATACCCACGTAAGCGACGGCCTTGGTCCTGCACGGGTGGACAGGCACGAACGGAAGCAAGCGAGCGGAGTTTTCGTCCAGCTTCAAGGCGCTGCACGTGCTCCCGCAGTACGGCACCGCCCACCCAACACCCCTGCGGAGGAAGTACTCGGCCACAAGGAACGACAACGGGGCTTGGAGCTGGCAGCACGTCCAAACAAGGAAACGCCAAACTGATGAGTAACGGATATATGTACTGCTGTCTAAATGCCGCCACTGGGAAAGATGTCCGAGTTCGACCCGAAAACGCAAAACTTCGAGTCCTACTTAGAGCGTTTTGAACATTTCTTAACGGCTAATGATATCGCCGACGCAAAGCGCCTTCCCGTCTTTTTGACAGTCATAGGACCAGAGGCTAACGAAGTACTGAGAAGTCTTGTTGCGCCGGCAGCCCCGGGAGAAACGTCGTACGCAGAAGTTAAACGCCTCCTGAAGGAGCACTACAGCCCCAGGAGTTCCGTAATAGCAGAACGATGCAAGTTCAACCGGCGCGTACAACAGGAGGGCGAAAGCGTGGAGGGGTTCATCGTGGAACTTAAACATTTAGTCAGGAAGTGTGACTACGGTGACTTTTTGCAAGACGCCCTCCGAGATAGGCTGGTTGCTGGCATACGGAACGAAGAGACCCAGGGTGCCCTGTTTGCTGAACGAGAGCTGACATTTGATGGCGCTTGCAAAATCGCCCTGGATAGAAAACTAGCGGCGCGAGACACTGAACAACTGCGGTCAAGAGAACGAGAGGCACCCGTGCTAGTCGTGAAAAGCCGACCACACCAGTATCAGAGACCAGCTAATCCTAAGCATGTCGAAGCCCGCAAGAACGAAAAATGCGCAAGATGCGGCAGGGGACACTCGTCGGAAGAATGTTGGTACAAAAACTTTGTTTGTCGCAAGTGTTCGGCTGTAGGTCATTTGAAAAGCATGTGCCCAGTTGCTAGAGCGAAGCCAAAGAACATGCATGCGCTCGAGTGTTCTGACGAGGACTCGGAGCAGGAACTGTACCATGTCATTAACGCCAACCAATCATCTTATGAAGTGAGTGTGGAAATAGAAGGGCGTAAACTGAATATGCAAATTGACACGGGAGCGGCTGTCACAATTGTCCCGGAGCAAGTGTACCTGTCCGAATTTCCACACGTAAAATGTGAACCTTGCAAAATGTCGCTTCGCACGTATACTGGGGAGCAAATACAGCTAAAAGGGCAGTGTGACGTGGTCGTTAAGTACAACAATCAGTGCATGACTCTACCAGTGATTGTTGTAAAAAACAACGGGAGGAAGTCGCCTGTACTAATGGGGCGAAAGTGGTTAGAACGTTTGAAGCTTGACTGGCTAGAAATTGGCCAGATTGCAGTTGAAGACAGAGTCGCGGTGCTAAAACAGAAGTACCCTTCCGTGTTTTCTAAAAAGCTGGGGACAATACAAAACTTTGAAGCAAAGATTGTTATGAAACCGGGTACAGTTCCTGTATTTTGCCGCGCTAGACCAGTTCCGTTTGCGTTGCAGGAAACAGTTGAGCGGCAGCTGCGAGAACACGTGGAAACGGGCATGCTGCGTCCTGTAATGCAGAGTGACTGGGCTACCCCACTTGTCACAGTTGTGAAGGAAAACGGCAGTGTCCGGTTATGCGGGGATTACAAGACTACAGTAAACCCCTCTCTCAAAACAGATCATTACCCCCTACCCAGACCGGAGGACTTGTACACTGCCTTAGCAGGAGGAAAGGTGTTCAGTGTACTAGACCTTTCTTCGGCGTACCAGCAGCTGCCACTCACTCCGGAGTCACGACCATTTTTGACAGTAAACACTAGTCTTGGGTTGTTTGAATTTCAGCGCCTTCCTTACGGGGTGGCAAGTGCACCCGCTATCTTTCAGGCAATGATGGACGAGGTACTTCATGGCATCCCACATGTAGGCTGTTATATTGACGACGTTATCGTCACAGGGACAGATATCGGCGACTGCCAGGAGACACTAGAACGTGTCTTGCAACGCCTCAGTGAATACAACATCACGCTTAACCTGGATAAATGCAGTTTTTCCCGAAAATCGGTTACATATTTGGGTCACACTGTGACTGAGCAAGGCATTTATCCTACCGACGCCAAGAAGAGCGTAATCTTACAAGCCCCCGAGCCCACTACAGTTACAGAGCTTAAGGCGTACTTGGGTATGTGGAACTTTTACTCAAAGTTTCTCAAGAACGCTTCGACAGTAGCAGAGCCGCTTTATCGGCTACTTAGAAAAGAACAAAAATGGTCGTGGACAAAGGAGTGCGGCACCGCGTTTAAAGATACGAAGCACTTGCTAACAAGCAGCAAGGTGCTCTCATTCTATGACGTCAAGAAACCGCTCTCAATGCTTTGCGATGCATCGTCATATGGCTTAGGAGCCGTTATCTTTCACGAGACGGCTGAAGGTGAAGAAAAACCAATTGCTTTTGCTTCGCGTACACTGTCGGAAGCAGAAAAAAAATACGCGCAGTGCGAACGCGAGGCCCTGGCGTTGATCTTTGGCCTAAAGAAATTTCACCGGTACCTGTACGGCCGAGAATTCACTATATATACAGACCACCAGCCACTGCTTGGGATACTAGGGCACGATAAGCGTATCCCGACTATCGCTGCCGCGCGTATGCAACGCTGGGCTTTAACCCTCGCAGCTTACAGGTACCGGCTGAAATTTAGGAAAGGAAAAAAATGTTGAAGTGGCAGACGCCTTGTCTAGGCTGCCCCAACCAGGACCGGTGAACGACGAGTCATCAGATTGCATGTCAATCTTTCAGTGTCTCCCGCTGACAGCAGAGGAGATTGCAAGGGTCTCGAAGCAAAGCTTAACTCTATGCCGCGTGGCACAATATACGCTAAACGGGTGGCCTAGACAGCAGGCAGATGAATTGAAATCTTACTATGTTCGCCGCGATGAGCTGTCGCTAGAGCAGGGCTGCGTGACGTGGGGCGTAAGAGTCGTAATTCCGGAGCTGCTAAGGGACCGCGTGCTAAACATGCTGCACGAGGAGCACCCTGGCACCAGCCGCATGAAAATGCTAGCGAGGAGTTTCGTATGGTGGCCAGGAATCGATTTGGCCATTGAACAGTACGTTCAGCGGTGCAAAATTTGCCAAGCAGTTCAGCCAGCTTCTCGGCCGGTTCCTCTTCACCCTTGGCAATACCCCGCCCAGTGTTGGTCACGCGTACATGTAGATTTTGCACAGAAGTGTACGAACGTGTTTCTGGTATTGGTCGACTGATTCTCGAAATGGATCGAAGTATGGCCGATGTCTTCAACCTCTGCACAAAAAACATTGGAAAAACTTCGGGGTGCTATTGCCGCTTATGGCTTGCCCGAAGTATTGGTAAGTGACAACGGGCCACAGTTCACCTCAGAGGAGTTCGCAGAATTCATGAGCACCAACGGTGTAAAACACGTTTGTATTCCGCCTTATCACGCAGCGTCCAATGGTGCTGCAGAACGAACAGTACAAACCGTGAAAAAGGCGTTACTGAAACAAGTGCTCGAGCGTGAGGCCTCGGGTAAGCAGCAGACAGTACAGGAAAATATTGATAGCTTTCTGATGGCCTACCGGAACACACCGAGCAGTGTGACAAGCAAATCACCAGCTGAACTATTTTTGAGGCGCCAGCCACGCATAAAGCTTTCACTGCTCCAACCTGATTTTGCAAAATCCATGCGAGACAAACAGGAAAAACTAAAAGAGCAGCGCGATTTGCTTCGTGGGCAGGAGCGCAGCTTCGTGGTGGGGGACCGGGTGATAGTGAAAACTGTGCGTGGTGAACGCGTTTCGTGGGAAGAAGGTGTTGTGATCCAAATTGTCAGTGCTGTGACATATATGGTGAAAGTGCGCGATCAACTCCGGTTCACACACGCCGATCACCTGCGTCCTGGACATGCTGACCCCGGCGAGACGCCCCCGCACGCGGAGGTGCGTGTAAAACAAACGCCACCAGAAGGGCTACCGGCAGACGACCGCACTCCGACACCAAGACAACCGCAGGCAGACCAGGATGGTCCCAGTTCCCCTGGGACGCCGGCAGACCCCGATCGCAGAACAACACTAGAGCACGACGAATCAGTACCGCCACCCACACAGCAGCCTGTACCACAAGACTTGGCGGAGTCGCACGTGCCAGCGGCGCCAGCTGCACCCAACTCGAAGGAACAGCGACCACTACGTCGGGGTGCTCGTGTGCGCCGGCAACCGGGCTGGTTTAGATCTGAGGACTTTAAGTAATTTCCTCTTAATTAGTCAGGTGGTAATGTTAAATTGTTCATTACACTGTACCTAATCTTACTAAGTGTTATTCTAGTTAGCTAACCCATGTATTTATTTCAGCGGGAAGGAGTTGTGATAGCGCAGCACGTCATGCCGCATGTGTACTGGGCGCGCTAACTGCCACGATCCATGTGACGTCACATAGCGATTTATATATGTACGCCGGCACTGAATAAACTGATTCTATTCCCGGCTTGGCTGCGTGATGACGTTATAACACCTCCCCTGTTTGCTTATCACGTGAAACAGCATGTTTTTGAACGCTCTGTTCCACCGCTCTGTTGCTTTCCGGGTGGTCAGGTGTGGAAAAGCGAGGCGAACAGCCGAGGCGAGAGAGAAACTCATTGGTGACTGCGGCGGTAAAATTTGTTCCGCAATCGGAAAAAACTACCTCTGGTATGCCGGTTCTGCTGAAAACTCCTAACATCGCGTCGCAGGTTGCCTTAGCTGTTAACGATGTGAGGCACACGACCTCAGGCCAGCGCGAGCAAAGATCTATAATGCTCAAGGCGTAGCGATGGCCGCGAATGCTCGGGGGATCGATCGGCCCTATAACGTCTCGGTTTACCTTCTGTAAAGGGTACTGCGGCCTTACTAGAGGCGTGATGGGCACTCGGTCTTCATGTTTGTCTTTTGTCTGCTCTGATTTGACACCCGTGGCAACTGTTGCAGAATGCCTGAACGTCTTTTTCGACGCCTCGCCAAAAGAAAGAAAGCTTAATCCTCGCTCTCGTCTTGCGACAGCCAAGGTGGCCGCCCCAGCATGACTCGTGGGCGAGACTAAGTACCTCAGCGCGCCGCGTCGTAGGTAAAACTAGCTGTTTTACCGGCTGTCCCAATACTTGGTCACGGTGGTAAAGCAGTCCATCAATCACGGCAATGCCGCCCCTTCCTTCTTCCGCATTTTTCCAGTCCCTGCTGAGAGTCGCGTCACTCTTTCGTTCCTTACGTAACGTCACGGCATCACCCTTCACTGTATCGGAGTTACTATTGGATTCTTCTTGTGCCCCTTCCTCGTTCGGATGCAGCGCATCGGCCCTGCTCGTACCGGTAACCGGGTTTTCTGGATTAAAGCGTCTCCCATCTAGGCCTACGGCTGTAATCAGCTCTTCGCTGCTGCTCGGCGGGAGTTTGTTGGTGGGCGGCTCGCAAGCCTCGTCCCGCCTCTGCTGGAGCGCGCTCAAGTCCTCTGCTGAGAGCAGGCAATCCGCGCTCACGCTCAGCCTATCCGCGAGTGCGCACAATACTGGCGTCGCCTCCTCCAATTTGGAAAACACGGGTTGGCCCTGTGTTAGCGTCAGTGGTAGCGCTACGAGTTATCGCTTCAACTCGTTCACCAAATGCTACGCGGAGACTTACGCTGCCATACGACTGTGCTAATTCCTGTGGTACAGCACTTTCGCGAACTACAGCTATCTCTGCACCCGTATCGACTATTGCCTTCATTGTTCGGCCCCTACAATTGAGAGCTACACACAACAAGCGGTGGGTTCTCTAGCGCGACCCGAGCGGCGAGCTTTTCTGGCTGTTCCTGCTGGGCGGCCGTCGGCGCCAGCCTTTCGCGAATGCGCGGATAATTTGGTCTAATGTGCCCGGCCGACCCGCACTCAAAGCAAATTATTGGCCTCTGCTGTCCTACGAGTGGATACTGGGATTTTGGTTTTGTCCTCTGTCCTTGCTGCGAAACCAAACCACTGCTACTGCGGTTCTCAGTTGTAATTTCTGGGCCTTTACTGCTAGCGCCCCGGGGTTGCCCCTTAGGTATGTCTACGCGGCCGTGAGCGTCCTCAAAAGTTTGCAAAATTCTAGCAATTTCTGAGGCCTTGTACCACCCTGCACCCTCTCGCAGCCTGACGTACCTGAGAGCCTCTACCGACAACACTGTCTTCAGCTGGTCAGCCACCAAGAGTTCTAGGAGCTCCGCAAAATTTGACACGTCCCTAGACGCCACATAAAAATTTAGGTAACTGGCAAGACGAGTCGTGAAACTCTTCCACGTCTCGGTCTTCCGCTTCGGTACCTCAAAAAAACTTTTTTTTTTATATTCAAGGGGAGACAACTGCAGCTCATCAAGGACGACTTCGTTTAAAGCTTCATAGTCACGGTGTTGTGCGGGAGTCAGACGTGTTGACAGGTACTCAATGCACTCCGCTAGGAGCGGAAAAACTATCTGACACCCAACAGCTTCGCGGCACCTCGAAGGCCTCCAAGGTGTGCTCTACAGATTCGAACCAAATGGGGACCTCGGCGTGTGTGGGAAATTCGGGGAAAGCACCGACTAATACTTTTGAATATTTACGCCATTCCGTGTTTCTGTCGTTCTCAATTGCTCTGCCACTGCCGCCCCAGCTGCTCGACGGTGACGCTATACGTGCCCTGGTGAGCTCCAGTTCAAGGGCAAGACTTTGGCGATGTTCCTCAGCCATTTTTAGTCTAAACTCCATCACCCGCTCAGACAGAAAGAGCTCGTTTTCACTATCACTGCTACCCCTCTCCCTTTAACCATCCTCCTCCTCCGTGTCGTTCTGCATCATGATTAGCTCTGAAGGCCCGCAGTGACTGAACAGTAAGAGGAAAGGAAACTCACTTTTCAGACGAGGATCACTGGTGGACGGCGGTCCAGATTTTCCTGCGTCGCTCTCGCTCGGGCGGCTTCCTTGTTGGGGTTCAGTCGGCGCCTCGACGTCTTAGTCGCTGAGGTGCGTCGCCTAGCGATGTCTCGCTGCTGGGCTTCCTCCTCCAAGGCTTGAGCCAATTGCAGACACCGGAGGTGCTGCTAGCTCTTGGGAGGCCACTCTGGCAGATATACCGCTGTCTGGACAGCGTTTAGCTTGTCTTCCGAACCTATCCTGTCGACAGCGCCAGTAAGAGTTCTTTGCCACGATCGATCGATTGATTCGTTGAAATTTACCCCCAACTTCGGCGTCCGAGACGCACCGTCAGAGACGGTCTGCACAGGTGGCTCAATGGGTGACTTAGGCTCGAAGGACAAAGACGCTGCAATAACGAACGAACAAAAACTTGTATTTACAAATAAAATTACAAAGTTCAGTTACAAGATTGCATAGTTTTCACAGTACATCGGTTACAAATAGTTACACTGGTTTGGACCACATAGGGCGACCCTGTTTCGCCAGAGCCGATGGTGCTTAGCACCGAAGCCAGGTACAGAACTCCCAATCGGAGCGTCGCGGCCGCGTTTTCTAGACGCAACGCTCCGCCCAAAATTGTTGCTGCCGAATTACCGCCCGGTTGAGTCCCAACTGGACAATCCGTTCACCAATCAGTGCGTTCAGCAGAACTTGCGTGCGTGATTGGCCAGTCGAACAACCATCAATCAAAGAACATCTTTTTTTAGTACAGTTCACAGTGTAGAATCCTCACCCAAAATACACAATATATAACAAGAAAGGGATGAGGGTCACGCCAGCTGTACACGTCGCAAGTTCCGAGAAACGGCCCGCGAGCACAGCTGGCGTAACAAGCAATGACCAACAAAACACATTCGCAAAACCTAAAAGCCAGAAAAGGTCGGGACCATGTTTTCAGTGCTCGAACACGTGCGCGACACGACCAGATTCCAAGAAACTGAAGGCCATGCGGCGCCTTAAACAAGCAATTGTTTGCAAGCCAAACTGGCACAGAGGAGCACGGGATAATTGTCCACCCGCCAAGGTCGGCCCCGTGTCCGGGTTGTAAGCCGAAGACGTTCCCACGGCGCCTCGGAACCGAGACAAAACCGTCGAATCTTGTGCGGTTCAAAGAATCCATACGCCGGTCAGCCCGCGGTGCAAACCTACAAAAAGTAATGAGGCTGGCGCGCCTGCTTGATGCCACGCGATCCCCGTTGCCCGCGTCCAGACCCGAACCACGCATTCTCCAAGGGCACCCACCAGAGCACCGCGGAAGTCAGACGCGCACGCCCATCACGGCGTTTGACGCCCATTAGGGGAACCTCAACTGTGAATAAGTTCACATCCGCCAGCCGGCCGCGCGCATGGAAAACGCCTGCGGGGATTCCGAGGAAGCGCAATGCGACGGGGGTCTGAAGCTCCCTTTTTACTGTGATGCGCGACCGCTACTGTGGCGCTGGTGGTCCTCTGCGCTCCCCGAACTATGCCGCAGCCATGGGTGCCGACAGCGTGGTTACTTTGCTTGCTTGCAAGGCCCCGCTCTGTGTCAACCGTTATCAGCCATTACTCAAGTGTGCCAAACAATCTCGTCGAAACGCATGCCCCTGCCCAGATAGACCGCGCCGTGTTTTTGGGTTTGCTTTGCAGCCGCCCGTAGAGGGGCTTAGATTTACCATACTATAAAAATAGGGTTCGTGGCAATGCCGCGAGCCTACTTGTGTGCTATGATAAGCGACGGCTGGCTTAGGTCACGCTTTTCCTACCCCTCTCTTGGTTGGTACATTTTGCAGCGAAGCTGTTTCTGGCTAGGGTTCCGTGCATTTTTGTTCCGCGTCCCAAAATATGAGCCGGTCATGGACATAGCGAAGAAAAGGTCCAAGCACAATGCGACATGCCTCTGTGGACTCCAGTTGGTGGATTCTGGTATCTGTAACGCCCCCTTCAACTACCCTTTGCGCAGATGGGACCCAATGAGGTCCTAGGCACGAGGATAAGAGGCAGAGGTTTTTAATGGAATGTTAAAAAAATTATAGGAGTAAGAATAAACCTAACAAAAATATTTCATCTTGGCCCAAAATGTCAGCGCGCGTCGGCCACGCCCATGTTCGCACCATACTCTCCTTGTCTGCGTTTCAAGCGCTTGCGTATATATTTTCCTTTCCATCCGCTTTCCCGTAGCGGTGCCATTGAAACGCGACGCGGTCTTGTTTCCTCCGGCACAATTGTGCCTTTTGCTGGCAGTCAGTGCTCCGGCTTGTGTTCTCTCGTCCGTGTTTTCCAGCAGGGACAAAACATGAAGGTATCATACCGACTAGCTCAAGCCCAAACCTTACTAAAGTATCATGCAACGCGGCTGGTTCGGGTTGTGACTCGCTGTGTGCGTTTTCCATTCCCTTTCCTATTTGGTTTGCACTTGTTGCGCAATGCCTGTGTTTGTAATAGGAAAATGAATAAGACGCATGCGCAAGAAATAGGAGTGCTCGTTTAGTACGAAAAATGGAGAGGTTGCAAATGCACAACTCATCCAGCTCAGAATTTCTACTTCTTTTCTTGTGTACGGGTTTGCATATCTCCAAGACTTCTTGTTTATTCATAATTACACAACAACTCAACCACCAAAACATTATGTAGTATTGCAGCTTCAAGACAGTAGCGACTGTGCTATCCAGCAATTTCAAGACTTCAGAGGGCTGTGTATTGCTTTGGATATGCCTCATCAGTCAGAAATGTAATCTAGCGCATTGTGGAAAGCGGTAACACTGCTTTTGAGGCTTGTGTTATTTAAAAATCAATTTTCACAGAGGCTCCTTTGCAAACTGCGCTTGTAGTGAAGCAAATGAGCGTTTTGAAAGGCTGAAGTGTCAATGAATTTTTTATTTCGGCTGTTCGAACGATTGTGCGGCATTGACGAGTAATAATCATATATATATATATATATATATATATATATATAAATATATATATATATATATATGTTGACACGCATACTTGTTTATCTTTCTTTTGACGAGCTTTTAACCAGGTAACAAATACTGAACGTTATCACTCAACGCGAGACGCGCCTGAATGATCAGATATTTCTTGAATGTTATCGTTGGTGCTAATCGTTGTCTGTCGTAACCTAACCTTGAGTACATTGATTGCGTGATGCGAATTTTGTAGTATGTTCTGGAAGATATGGAGACACCAATGATGATTGTGGAACCTTCAACGGCTCATGTATAAAAGCCGATGCGCTTGACCCGCTGGGCCTGCGGCGATCAGATCCCGACGGTCGCCGACTATGTTCGCTAATCTCGTTGTGCTTTGACTGTAACTTGCTTTTTGCATGAACAGGTTCGTCCAACAAAAAGTTAGGGTATGTGCAGTGTTGCTGCTGTGTTCACCTCTGTCGCCACTGCGGGACTACTGTGGAGGTACTTTGGCATTCATATACCAGACGCCTCCGCAAAGCCGCGATTCACGCCCGAAAACATAAGAGAACATAAGCATCCCCCGGATCATCGAGTAAGCCGCAGACTACAAAACTTGCCCCAGGAGCACGGTCTTCTATTAGAGCAAAGTAGAACAATAATACCAAGTGAGCAGCAATAATGATAATATCAGCGTTGCCATCAATGGTAGTGCTTCAGAAACCCAGGCAGCCACCTACATTCCCAGCAGCTTCATCGGAAGAACCGGAGACCTGGCTCGAGACATCCGAGAGCATGTGAGCCTACTACAAGTGAAACTCTGAAGAGAACTTGCGTCATGTCTAGTTTTCGCTAGAGACTCCACCAGGGCAGGCTCGAAAATCTCGTTAATGACATGGCGCCTGTTATACAGCAAGTTCCTGAAGACATTGACAAGCGTCATCAGAAAAGAAAGGGCAGAAATGCTACTGCAAGCCCAGTGCAGACCCCTAACGAGAACGTCGCGGTGCTCACGGAAAATATGACTTGTCTTTTCCGTCACCCCGACGAGGAATTTCCTGAAAAGAAGAATAAAGTACGTCTTCTCATACGTGCCGTAAACAAGAGCTCTTCGCCGCACTGATGCTGAACCCTTCGAAAAGAATACCAGAATTTTTGTCAGAGGCAGCGACGATTACGAGAACCTTAGAATAATGCACCAGGCAAATCAATCGCCGCTCAATTCCACATTCTACACAAGTTCAAGACTGGCGGGGGACAATAAGACAAGTTTTGCACGAAGAACGGAAAAAATTGCTCCCTGCGACTCAGCCCGAGCTGAATTCAATCTCTGACATCATTCGCGAAGAGCTGCAGCAATCACTGCGAGTGCTTAAACCTCCGCATCCGCAATCCGAAGCAATAAGCTACGCCGCCCTCGCCCGCCGTCAAGCCCTCTTCTCCACGCCACGGCCTGGTAGCACCAAAGTTTTGTTCTCCCCCGCCGCGGCCAACAGCACGCCCATCCATCGCCCAGCACAGCATTCCAAGTAAGAGCGACGTTCGGCGCGCCCCTGACATCCGTCCCCTGTGCTATCACTACGTAGAAACGGGCCACGTCTACCGTCTGTGCCCATACTACGAACTGGTAAAACGAGGGTTCGCCGTCAGTGCTCAAGGTCCACAGGAATACCCACGCCCTCACAATATCGTTGAGTACCTCGCCGCCCCTCAGTGTAGCCCTCGACGAAACTACCCTTCACCTTCATCAGGTCTCTACCTATCACCGCAGTACCCACCATACACTTGATTAGCACGTGGTTAGTCCGCAAGCCCATATCCAGAAAACTAAACGCAGCAAATGATGGAGGTACTGTTGCTCTACGTTTAAATGCTAAAGATCCTGCGCCTCCAATGACGACGCTACGAGATCTAGCTCAGCGATGCAGCAACGACACACCGCCATGGCCATGAAACCTAAAAGCAAAAAATAAGCCGAAACAAAAGACCAGAGGGCGCAAAGTTCTTGCCACAGGGCAACACTGCACAGCCTTGATGCGATGCCAAGACCAAACTGCAACGCAAGACGACAAAACACCGAGATTGACGTGTTTCTCGACGGCCACGCAGTCACCACCTTAGTGAACACAGGAGCCGATTAATCCGTAATGAATGAACCCACTTACTCTCAGTTGAGGAAAGATGAGACTGCATGGGAAGGCCTTCAAATTCGCACAGCTCGAGGAAACCCAATAACAAGGACTGGAACCGACAGGGCAAGAATTAGCGTTCATTAACGAACCTCGCTTACCGCCTTCGCTATCCCGCAACAGCGCTCACGAGGCCTAATTCTCGGCATGGGCTTCGTGAACAACCACCCTCCAATCATCGACCTGATGTCGACATCAGCAACCCTGTCCGAAGATTACGTGCAACCGCCGGAGAGCTCACGTGGTTATCATGCCTTGAGTGGGCTCGAACATCAAGTTAGCATGCTGCCTCTGTCCATCATTGTCGTTTGTGTCGGTACGAAAATACCTGAAGAAGTAGAAGGCGTCATCGAAACTACGTCTACTGCTCGATCCTGAAATTCGGGTCGAAAGAGAGACCACTCGGCTCCACGGAGGAGCCGAGCGGAGTGGGCTTGACAGCACCGGAGAGACAAGAATGCTAAACCCTGTCTTGCTGTTTACACAGGTGTTGCTGCTGCTTCGTTCAGCTACGGGACAGGCCGATAACGATTTTACTCCGTCGGAACATGCTGCTTCGTGTTTGGACGTGCGCAAGCTTCATGAAATCTTCGGAACTATGGAACGGGCATTTGTCGCCGAAGGTGCATGGACAGCGAAGGCCCTAGGATCATCGACATCAACCCTGGGGGCGCATTCTTCGAGCCAGGAAGCGATCTGTGCCGTCAGTGGGCTTGGCAGCACCGGAGAGACTAGAATGTTAAACCCTGTCTTGCGTTCTGCACAGGTTGGTGCGAAACGTTACTCTGAGTCTATTCGAGATGACTGTCGTTGTCTTGTAGTGCTGCCGAGCCCACAGGCAACCAGTGTACTCGTTGCCGACTGTTGGGAGGTCATTGTATTGTTACTAGCATCTAGTGGAGACGTGGACACAAACCCTGGCCCTCGAACGCAGGAACTGCTTTTACAGCTGATAGGAGGGCAAAGCGAAATCAAAGCATAAATAAGGAAATGAAACACAAAATTGTTAGTGCCGTAATGGCTTTGAGTCAGATACCAGCACTGGTAAAAAGGGTAGAAGTGACTGAAACAGAACTGTTAACTCTGCGATCCACTGTGGCGAAACTGATAAAAAAGGTTGACAAAATAGAGAATCTCAGCAGAAGTAATAACATTGTGATCAGAGGCATTCCAAATGCGCAGAATGAAACGGATCAAACTTTGAAGCAGGAAGTTGTAGTGGGAATTCTGCAGAGGAAACTGAATCTATCAGTTACAAGTGTCGAACGTATACATCGAATTGGCAAACCTTCAAACGGACCAAGACACATCATTATGAGCCAGGGAAGCCTCACAGAAAACAAAGGACGCACTGCGCAATCGCAATAAGCTCAGGGGCACGAATATTTTCATCGAGGACTTCTCGCATAATGTAAGAAGGAAAAGACAATGCCTTTGGAAGAGCGCATTGGAAAACAGAAAAAGAAAAGAGAAGGTCGCACTTGTGTATGATAGAATGAAGATAAACATAATGATGTGCGCATGGGATGAAGCCTTAAACCAACGCTATCGGGTCACTGACAGCCTGTCTAATACACGTGCAAGAACCACCGCTTCCTTAAATGTCTGACACGCACATCCGGGCAAGCTTCGGCTTGCCCGTAGCCTTGTTAATGAGGCTGTAGACCTGGAGCATGTTTTGCTTGAGCATAACCAAGATACAGTATTTGTAACAGGAACGTGGCTACATGAGGTTGTCCGCGATTGTGAAATATGCCCTCCGGGAAATAACGTTATCAGAAATGACCGCAGTAGCAGGGGTGGGGGCGTTGCCATCTTTCTGGAATGCAGCCTTATATGTACGGTCCTTTACAAACCGTCCGACATTGCAGCAATATGTTGCAAAATTCTTGGACGCCCTGACTTGATTGTGGGATGCCTACATCACGCTCCGGGAAGTACTGCCACTAGTATTGATGCACTGTATAATAAACTGCATGATTTACACGTTCAGAACAAAAACATTATCATAGCGGGGGATTTCAATGTTCCAGACGTCGAATGGGACGAAATGGAAACGGGTACGCGAGAACGCGACGCAGGCTCAGCAATTATAGATATATGCTTTCCACATCGGCTTACACAAGTAGTACGTGACTAACTAGGGTCTGCGGTAATAGCAAATCTGTTCTTGACCTCTTTTTTAAGTCATAGCATTCTATCGAGATACTATAGAGTTGACATTCTGCCCGGGATCTCGGATCACTCGATTGTAGGATTGTCTTTAAATATAAGTTCCTTTTCAAGGGTCCGTAGGATTGTTTCATATTACAGACAATATAAGTTCCTTTTCAAGGGTCCGTAGGCTTGTTTCATATTACAGACAGTTTAATGAAGCTGATGATACTGCAATAATAGATAAACTAGCCTTCTCTTTTGAGAAGTTTGAAAAATTAAGTCAAGATGAATCTGCGCATATCGATGAGTTGTAGTTAAACATTAAGCGAACGGTTCACAAATGTATAGGCCGCTATGTATCTCTCAAATGTAAAACAAAACGAATGCACAGCTCATGGATTACGAGATAGATCATACAACTGAAAAGAAAAGTGGCAAGGCGTAGGGCACTCTATAAGCGTACACATAATTCCGCTCTTCGTGGTGATATGTCAAGCTTAAGTAAACAGGTAAAGTCAATGATGGAGGAATCCAGGGACAAGTACTAGGGTGTCGCTATGAATACTTTTCTACGTGAATCACCCCAAAAGTTTTGGAGGCACCTGGCTCCAACTTAGAAGGTAGTCCGTAAAATAAGCACAGAAGAGGGACTTATTGAGGATAAAGGTCATATAGCGGACGCCTTCAATAACTTTTTTGCTAGTGTGTTCACCAGTGATGATGGAAAGCAGTCAATTTTTGAGGTACGCCAACAGCTGCCAGTTGCAGAGGAACGGGGGGTAACGTAAGAAGGAATATTAAACTTGCTGCTGAAGCTAAATACAAAGAACTCGGCAGGCTCTGATGAGATATCAAATTTGTTTTTAAAGAGGTATGCTGAATGGACTGCAAAGTACCTCTTCATTATCTCCACGTAGTCACTACAGTCAGGCACACTTCCTGAAGAATGAAAAATGTGCTAAGTTTTACCCGTATTTATAGACGGTGACACCACGTCTACTGCCAATTATAGGCCCATTGCGCTAACATGCGGCTGTTGTAAAGTGCTAGAACAAATTGTTTCTAAGTACATTGGGCTGTTCTTGTCACAGAACAAAATTCTTAGTAACTATCAACATGGGTTTCGCGAGGGCTTGTCAACCGTAACACAACTACTAGAGGATGTTCACGATTCCAGCAAAGTTATCGATGGCAAGGGCCAAATAGATCTGATCTTTCTCGACTTCAAAAAGGCATTTGATAAGGGTAATCATAGAAAACTGTTAATTAAACTAAAGGCTATTTTAGGAGATACAGGTGTGGTCAAATGGGTGGAGGACTTTGTGACCGCCGACATTTCGTCTGTATTGATGAAAATAGGTCCGGGGTCTGTGATGTCTAATCAGGCGTGCCTGAAGGTTCAGTTCTTGAGCCTGTGTTGTTTCTGGTATATATTAACGACCTAATCGAAGAATCGGCCACAGTTACAGCGAAGTTATTAGCAGATGACTGTGTGATATATACAGAAGTGAAATCTATTAGTGACCATATACTTTTAAATAACATCTTAGGAAATGTGCACCAATGGTGGCACCCGTGGCAGAAGTCTCTTAACGCTGCAAAGACTGTATGTATGACCGTCAAACACAAACATGAACCTCTGTCATTCACATACACTCTACAATGTGAACCACTTCATCGCGTAACCGAGTACAAATTCCTCGGAATTTTAATTACATCTGACCTTTGGAAGACACCACACATTAAAAAGTAGTTGTGAAAGCCAACCAGAGATTAGGTTATAATCGAGTTGTCCTTAAAATAGCATCTCCAGCCACGAAACTGGCTGCTTTTAAAGTGCTCGTGCGCCCAATATTAGAATATGCATGCGAAGTGTGGGATCCGCATTTGAAAGATTCACTGTCAAAACTGGAGCAAGTTCAAAGACGTGCACTGCGGTTTATTTAATACCGATACCACCAGAAAGACGCCGTAACATCACTCTACACGAGGGCAAACTGCCCCTACTTAATGTCAGTAGGGAGGAAAAACTACTTTGCCTTTTCTATTTAATCATTAATGTACTGCTACTTGTTGATAAGTCTCGCCACATAAATGAATCGAAGACCCGCATAGTGCGAAATAAACATACCAGACACGTTAAGGAAAATCGATTTCACAAGCATTGCTACAAGTACTCATTCTTCCTTTCGACAGCACGTGACTGGAATTGTCTCCCTGCAAACATTGTAAACGCAGGGACCCGTGAGCAGTTTTCCGAACTATTGTCCGAATATTTTCAACAATAGGGCATATATTGCTGTATCACTGTATTCTATTGTTCCGTTCACTGCTTGCTGTAGGTTAATATATTCTTACCCCTCCTGTCTTGGTCCTGATTTGGACCGACAGTGCCTGTAAATAAAAAAAATAAATAGAAGGGGAAAGTGGCGCTTAGCAACTTCAGCGAGGAGTTCAAGCACGCAACAAGGGTACGACGAATGCATTCGTCGAGGAAATTGTAGAAAAATGTGTTTTCCGTCTAGGATTCTGCTGGATCTAGCTCGACGACCATAGTTTCAGAACGAGTCTTCGACGTAAATCCAAGCCTATCTTTGAGTAAGCAAAAGCAGCTTGAATGTTTTCTCCAACAATACAGACTAATTTTATACGTCGTCGAAGATTCACCAAAAACCAGTTGCCGAGCAGCGCATAACAATCGATGAATCGCTCCTGCACTCCGGTAGAGTCATTACCGAGTACCGACATAATAACGAGAAGGTATAAGACAACTTGACGAGATGCTGTGCGACGACGTCGTTCAACCCTCAAAAAGTCCGCGGGCGTTTCCTGTGGTCTCAGTGAAGAAGGATAAAGTGCTACGCTTCTGCGTCTACTATAGGTGCTTTAGGAAAATAACGAAGAAGGATGTAAACATTCTCCCTCGGAAAGACCGCTCATTAGACCGGCTCTGCAATGCACATCACTTTTCGCCAATACATTTCACGACTGGTTATTGGCAAATTGAAGTCGTCAAAAGTGATCGAGAGACGACCACGTTGTTCGAAGCTCGGGTTGGCGGAAGCAGGGAATATAGGTTTAGACAGCTTGAGAACGGACTGTCGACTGGCTTTATTCAAAGGTAAAAGCAGGTTTTCAGCGTGGCAGTGGTGGCGCACCGGTCGGGCAGCCAACGCCATTCCAAGATATTGCGGGAGCAATGACCCCCATGTCAAGGCAAGTCGTATAATGAGAGACAGTCGCTACCAGGACTGCCTTCCTGGAATGCCGAGGGCTTAGGTGTGAATGGTGGAAGGAATGAAGAGTTACTGTTCACGATAGGCTGGTTTCACGAAGGCGCACGACGCTGTCTCTTCTATGCCGCGCACGTCAGTCTTCAATGTTTCTCAGAACGTGGAACCACATAAAAGGAAGGAGGCTCTTTCATACGAAACAGTAAGTGGTGATTTGGTAGAGTCGCCCTATTCAAAGACGCGCCTGATTGCCTCCATTGCCGGGAATCTAAGAACAGGCTCACCGCGGATGATATGTGGGGGTGCAGGACGTAGGTTGTCGAACCTGGAAGGCAGCCTAAGTGTTGCATGGCTGCTGGCGCAGTGCCTTGCTAGGGGCAGGAAAGCTAGCCTGGAACGCGGATTGCTGACCCAGAGAACATCTAAGCGGCGCTGACTCCAACGTCATCTTTGATTGCTATTCGCAGACCCAGTGCTACTAGGGGTAGCCTTTCCACCAAGGGCTGTCTGTCGAGCGTGGCGGTCAATGACGCTTTCACTTGTCGGTGGAGACACTCTACTATGCGGTTGCTCTATGGTTGGCAAGCTGTGTTCTTTAAGGTGCATGCCAAGCGCTGTCGCAGGGCATAAGAAGGAGCTATGGAATTGTCGGCGTGGGTTAATAGTTATGCGCACAGGCCAACCCTACCGCGACACCCTCGTAGCAACAAATCCGTCTTCCACTGTTTCGGCCGTGATGTCCCCTAATGGCGTCGCCTAAGGCCACCTTGAGTACTCGTCGACGCACGTGAGGAGGTACCTGAAACCTTGGCAGGGCGGAAGAGGCCCAAGCTATTATAAATGCACATGGTCAAAATGGCTCCCTAGTGATTGAAACAGCGGCAGTGCTGAACTTGCGTGCCGGGTCACTTTCACGGCTTGACAGCCTTGGCAGCGTCTTGCCCAGCATCGAACATCTTTGTTGATCCCTGCCCAGTAGAAGAGGCTGAAGCTTAAGCCAGTATGGCAGAGCCACTGAAGTGAATCGAATATTCGCCGTCAAAATTGATGGTCCACAATCGGTTCAGGAGCTGCCGGTGATGTGTGGCACGTGACCAATGTTTTGCGTATGGAAGCAGCACCTCCGCAGCTGGAGAGACGAACAATGTTCCCGCAACTAGCACCGCTCGGGGTCGTTTTGCTGGAAGAAGGCTAGAGCTTGGAAACCCACAGGGCCAGCAGGCACAGCGCCGATCCGCAGCACTGAGTCAGCTGCCTGATTTTCAGTCCCAGACGTAGGCGGACGTTCGTAGAAAATTCGGAGATGAAGGAAAGTTGCCGAACTCCCGCGCTGAGGACGAGGAGCTATTGTTCTTGAAAACGAAGGTAAGCGGCTTGTGGTTGGTCAGCATGGAAAAGCGGCAGCCTTCAAGAAAAAAAGAACGAAAATGCTTGCGATACAATACATAGCCAACACCTACTTCCCGAACGTATTGTAGCGAGCTTCAGTAGGTGTCAGGCGCTTTGAGAAAAAAACCCAGCGGCCCCCAGTCTGTGCTATCGTTTACCCGCCGGGATTTCATACTTCCTATGGTGCTGTGTTGCTAAGCACGAGGTCGCGGGGTGAAATCCCGGTCATGGTGGCCTCATTTCCATGGGGGCGAAAAATGAAAACGCATGTATACATAGATTTAGGTGCGCGTTAAAGAGCGCCAGGTTGTCCAAATATCCGGAGTCCCCCACTAGGGCGTGCCTCGCAATCAGATCGTGGTTTTGGCACACAGAAACCCACAATAGATATTTGTGTCCTATAGTGCTGCTACAGCGCCGCGCCCACTGCCATGCGTGGTCTACGCGTCTGCAATATAGACGCTCGAAACCTTCTGTCATTGGAGAAACCGCAAATGTTTCGTTTTCATCAGCTGCTAACCTGCACGCTCCACGTAGAATCAATCTCATAGCTGGAGTTGTTCTACTGGCGTAGCGCAATCAGAGCACAAGCTTTATGCCATTAGTTTGAATAAGATATGTTTTAGTTTATATCTATGTGCTGTGCAAATGTACGTGCAGGTTTTGGTCATACAAGGAGACATTACTTCGGCTGACGACATCACCGCTATTGTGAAAGAAACTGCGGAGCACTTCGGGAAAATTGATATTTTGGTAAGTTTGACGCAATCGTTCATTATGCAAGCAGCTATCGTTGCGTGCATAGACGTACAGCTACCGTGTCATAATTTCGTTTGAGTATTTTGTCCGCATGTCAGTGCAGTTAATCACCAAAGCAATGCTTCACGTGCGTAATGTGAGTAACTGTGTTAACTCGAAGACAGTCGATTTTCAGGATTGTCTGAGCGTCAGGCTCGATTTGTGTAACTTGCTGTCCGCTTAAAGGCAATATTTGTGTTTCGAAAAATTCAAGTACAATTAGAACAACTAAAATTCAACATATTCATTCAGTTGGTTGTCCACACGAGGACTGAAAGTGAGAATGACGATCGACGATCGAAAGCTCACACTGTAAGCACACCTAATGTTCCTATGTACATCACTCTGCACCTCACACACAATGAAGTGGCCCCACTCACTCCTGATCGCGGTCGAGCCGTAATCTGCCTAACAAGCACAATCTACATCTGTCGACACCATATTATATCGACCAGGTGAAATCTGGAGTGACTGCTGTCCCATTGCCGGCTTACGTAGAGCATTACAGGCGGCAGTCAACTCCGTCGCCGCTTATTGGCCGCCGGGGTCAAATACATGCACCGAAAAAGTAGAAAATAATCTGGGACCGCGACCCGCACAGTAGCACACTTATTTCCGTTTGCGGATGAGCTCCCGGTGTGCAGTGCATAGCAGCACCAAACCCCAGTCCAAGACCACCTCAAGCACCTCAGTCGCCCAAATACTCTAGTGGCCGGCAGCTCTCCCTGGCTGCTAGTGTTTCCTCCGCACAGCTGTAGCAAGGTTATCCGTCGTCATTTGGCCGCTTCCTGCGATGCCGATGCGACTGCGATCACGTAGGCGACCGCAGTGCGCTGCTGGTCCACGCGGTGCCTTTGTCCCCACAGCGCACCAGCGGGCTCATACCTTACGTGATCGCGGCGTTCCTCACGTTAGGGCTTATCTGGATGGATGTACCCTCAATCCGCTAAAGAGCATCGCACAGCCCCTAATCCTGCGGCCGTTCATCCGCTGGGCGTGAAAGGCGAACCTCGTCTGCCCGTGCCACTGTATTCGATGAGCCTCTTTATCCTCATATCTTAGAGAAGCACTCTCACGCTGAACGCTTTCCTCAGGCATGAAAGTAGAATACCACACCTCATGAACCTTAATGGCATGTGTTGAGTCGAATTGATCTAGGCTCTCGACCTCGGACTCTAACATCACCTCGCTCTCATGCTGTCTCGTACGCGCCAACAAATACCTCGAGCTTGTACTCGGAAACCACATAAGTAGAAGCGTCCGAGTAGTGCCAAAGCACTTGGAATGCACCCCAGCTCTGTCCCGTTGGCATCTGCTCCTGCGCCGCAACGGAGGCGTGTTGCCTACATCATTGCATTCCAGTGGGATCCTGAAACTGGGAAGATTTCTGCCCTGAAATGCCTGAGGTCTACTCTCTAGTTAAGACGGCTCCTCCTTCATTATCTGATGCTACTGCAAAGCTCGCGCTTGCTTTATATGTGCTAATTTTGGCATAAATCGCAGCTGCTAGCGGCGCTCCTGAGTGATCTTGTGATCGTCCTGCATGTCTTGTTCGCCTGCCCCCCTACCGATATAGCTCATCCCTTCCAGCCACACTTATCTCCAAAACTTCCCCTCCCGCCCATTGACATTCTTTTGGCGCGAACACAAAAACAGGAGCGAGAGAAAGTGAAAACAAATAGCTCACTACATCCGCACACCTGTTTTCGTAGTCAGCACATTAGTCATCAGTCGTAAAGTTTGTTGCCACTATCCACTATCTTCCCAGTAAGGCCGTAATGTATGCGGCATACAGTCGCCACAGCTTCATGCGACAAAGTATCTCTAGACGGCATCACTCAGAGCTCGGAAAACTGCCGTTGGAGCCTCCTTCTTCACCCGAGGCGATGTATTGCTTGTGTTTATTTTGGCTGGCTTTGTCCTGCGAACCTATACTCCTGTCGACTGCACCAGTGAGGATCCAAGGTTATTCTTCCTCCCTCTCGAACATCGAACATCGAGATGCACCAACAGAAATGATATCGCAATCGTCGATAGTTCCGCAGGATGCTACAGATGTACTGAAGTAGACAGAGATGAACGTTTAACAAAATTTATATTTACAACGTTTTTACAAACAATATATATAGAAACACTAGCTGGAAGTAGAACACATAAGGCGACTCTATACTGGCAGAGCCAATGGTGCATAGCACCTTAAGCTGAGTTCAGAACGCCTGGTCGAGGCGATAGGGCAACGTTTTTCATTCCTCAGTGCCACAGAATGGCTTTGAGTATGGTCCGTCGGCACACAAATCACTGTCCTGTAGGATTATCGCCGTGTGAATAGTCTGCATTTGTCTTCCTATGCACACCTTTTCTTCTACCTTTGTTTAGGGTGTTTCGCCCCACCCCCTAAAAACAACACACAAAAACGTAACAAAGGAGAGGGTCACGAATGTACAGGAATTGCAGCCTGCGCAAAGCCACAGAACTCTACAAGTTAGCCACAGTGAGGCTTTCCGCCTTATGAGTCATATAATAATTTCGAATTATTAAGTTCCTATTCCTTTTTCTTCTGACTCAGCCGCAGCATGAAGTGGCAAGATATCGCTGTGCGCGCTTGCGTATGGTGCTTGCTAGATGCACGTTCGGCTTGAAAACAGCGTCCGGCGCTATGATAAGGTCATTGCCGAGTTAAGCATTGTGGCAGATGTTCGTGTGCCCAGAGCTCAGTATACAGTGGAAAGACATGGCGAACAAGTATCCTCTTTATCACTTGTATGAGAAGACTCGTATGTGTCCTTTACACACAGCTCCACCGCTTTACCAGTAGCGCGTATGTAAGTTTGAAATTGGAGTTATTTAAAGTAATGATTTGAAAATCAATACAGGAACAGCTTAGACGCTCTGCAAAATATGCTCAGGAAATACTAAAGCGCTTAGCACAGCGCTATTGCGGCGACCAATAAAACTTTTTTTGTAAATATCCTGACTCGCGTCTCAAGCTCCCTAAATGAGAAAATCGAAACTAATTTTACCGCTGTGTCGAAGTGTCGGCTCTTACCTGACAGACGACTAAGCCACGCGCAGTATCGCGGTGGTGTTCTCCCGGTACTCCGGCTGAACGCGACCGTGCCGCCTGGTGCAGCTGCCCCGCCCCGACAGCGGGGGTGGGGGAGAGGGGGTGCAGAAGACGCTCACCGCTTAGGGCCCGCGAAGTGCGACAGGCCCGTCGGCGGCGAGCTTCCCGGGCTCCGGCCGCACAAACTGCAGTGCTGTGTGGTTGCGGCGGTGGCTGCTCTCAGGAGCGACCGCACACACGGCCTCCAGCGCGGACCGTTAGCCACCGGAGTCGTTTCGTAGTCCCGGTGAGCTTCGGATGGTTGCCCGAGGCGTCTGTTAGCTGATTGTGCGTGGGCAGGCACAGCTGTTCAACAAGAACAGGCCCCAAGCCGTGTCGATCGCCACTGGAACACATCCCGTCAGGTCCTGCCCGGCCCAACCTCGTTTTGCCGACCCATCCAAATCCTAACCGCAGGGCGCGCTCTCCTCGTGTGCCACGCCTCAGCGCACCATAACCCACACTTACTGTTCTTTCACTATGTCCGTCGAGCAGACTCGTCTCCACTCGTCACAGCATTGAATAAATTAATTTTGGAACCACTGGTGTCGCAGCAACCGCGCGCGTAATCAATCGGCATTTTATTCGATAGGCGTACTACGAGTAACGCGTAGAAAGAGTAATTGCGCAGGACATTACGTTTTGAAACGGTTGAATGCGACGTTGGAGGAGAGAACAGTCTTCTCTTCTGAAATGGCGCCCTTAATAACAGAATGAAAATTAATAAATACACTTCTCTTATTTATCCAGGTATATAGTACAGTAAAATTATCCTGCTGGTTGAAGTGGACCGGCGATCGACCTCTGTGACTTACATAATCCTCTCTGGCACCTCTGTTTTAAACGCTTGGCTCACGTTACGGTGGATGTCTGCATCGCCGTGGAGTGGCACCCTCACATATTTTATTGCGATATCAATGAAATGAACACTCCAAGCGCGTTTTTGCTGTCGTCGGCGTCGAAATATTCCGTATAAAGTACAAGAGCGATAACACCGTCACCGCGCGCCATAAGCTCTGTTTGAGGGAAAGGGTGCGAGGGGAATTGACTAAAACCCTTTAAACTTTGTAAAGTAGGGCCACGATTTGAAGAATGCCGCCTCCCCCTCGCACGCTCTGGCCTAGGCCGACGCCGCGTCGCTATTGCCTTAATAGTATCACGTGGGTCCTCGCGCCGTGCATCAGCGCCATTTTTGCTCGAGAAGCCTCTACGGAGTGGCGAGCAGCGCATGTTGGCGCCGTTGCTACGCTCGAGCAGTGTAGGCTGCGCCATGGTCGAGGAGGGGGCGTGAAAGAGAGGAGAAACGAGGAGGGGTGAAGGTGGAGGAGGAGAGTGCCGCTACTTTACGAAGTTTAAGGGGTTTTTCAGCCTACGGCTCGCTACTCATCCCGCCCGCACGAGAGGGACGAATTTGATGAGGACGTGCGCCGTCTGCTCTCACGAGCGAAGCACCCGACGTTGCGACGCGCAGGATGGAAGAGGAGGGACGGCCGTTCCCCCCGTTACAACGGCGCATGTCGTGGCTGCGCACCGTCACGCTACGTCGGCGGCTCGTAGTGCATGCTGTTTATCCTCGGCGCTCGCTTTACGTTGAAGCGATAGACAGCACGAATGTAAGCTGGTTCGCTGCTGCTGCCGCCTTTCCTCACGCCTGAGTTTTGACAGCACAGTGTTCGCAGTGTCCGCAATGTCAGCGCATGGAGTCAGCGCGCTGACGCCATGCTAATTAATCTAATTACGAAGCGAATGTTTACAATTTGAGACGGCTGATAAAAGTAACATCCCTGCTTGGTATGGGTGTCTACACATTTGCTGTCGCCATCAATGGTTTGCCTTCCGGGCGAAACTCCAGTGTTTTTTTTTTTCCTACAGAAACGCGACTCTTCTAATAATAACGTAATTCGGCCTGGTCTAACAATATTTTAATGTATTTTAGTACGGCAAATTACAATAGGGGCTGAGGTAAAAATTTATTGAACAATATGAGCTGTCATGTATTAACTCCACCAACCGTATTCACGTATAGGTCAATAACGCCGGGATTTCCAAGGCTGCTCCTCTAGGAAAAATTCATCTGGATGACTTTGACGAGGTTTACAATACAAACCTACGCTCTGCCTTCAACATGACACAGCAGGCCCTTCCGTACCTCAAGAAAACGAAAGGTTGGTATGGCGATAAATCTCCATCAAGGGATTGGTAGGTGCCATTTCCCTAAATCTTATGCAGGAGAAGTATGAAGCTTCACAGCCTCTAACAGTGACTGCTCCGAAAAATAAACGACACGCAGATGAATTAGGGCGCTAACAGTGATTCCCGCACTACCTTTGCGAATGAACGAATGACAATGGATATATAACTTCCACCTAGTGAGGTATGGTTCTAAATTTCAGCTGCGCATAAATGTCTTGCTTGTGTATATGGCGCAGATATAAAAAAGCAAGGAACTTCTACAAATACAGATATCACAACCCCATGTAAAGCCTAGTATAGTGTTTACCAATTTAAAAAGAGAACATTGCCAGTAGCGCGTATGCAAATTTGAAATTGGAGTTATCTTAGTTACAAAGCAATATAGACATAGCTTATATGCACTCTAAAATATACTCAGGAAATACACAAGCGCTTAGTACAGCGCGATTGCGGCAACCAACATAACTTCCTCAAAAGTGCCCTTGACTCTCGTCTGAAGTTCACTAAATGAGAAGATCAAAACTAATTTTACCGTACACTAATCCGCAATTGAGAGCAATATGCAAAATTATAGCAATAAATTTTGATGCAATCTTCAACACTTATCTAATAATCTTCATCTTTTCTTTTGTGATATTTTACAATTTGCTATCGTGCGTTTATATCAGGGCAAAATAAGCTTGTTCGCTTCACTTGAATACGTAATTGGCAATAACATTTGAATGTCGGGTTATTTACCTCGTTAGTTTTCTGCTGATCTAACTGCTTTGAAGTTCCAAATTTAGAACACCTTAGTACGTATTGGGGTACGGTGTGCTTGAGCCATGTTTGTTTCCATTCACTACAGTCTAGTGGCATTTATGCAGCTTGTCCGTTGTTGCTCTGTTTGATATTCAACAAATACAACACATTCATCACTACTCCTGTTATGAAGGCTGCTAGCACAATTCCCTCTATATTTCCTCGTAGAAAACTCTTCTGCTCAACACCATTCAACGAACTTCATTACGATTGTTTCCTATATGACTAACGTGAAATATACTTCGTCCGCTGCACATGTCTCATTATTCTTTATCATCACAGCGCTATTTAGGATCCTAAAACCACCATACATTTTATATAAGAAGTCCCACAAGAAACATGTAGGATATTATATAAAAATCTGCACGTAACTCCTTATCATATGGAATCTTTAGAAATGAGAATTTTGTGGCATATTGTTTTTTTTCAATACAAGAAGTAGGTATCCGCTCACACAACGCTGACTTTTTCGTAAATTTTGCATCATACCTCACAGCAGGTGGCGCGTTCTTCTCGATGATGTTATCTGTGATAGTGTTAATAGCAAGTTTGGAGAAGATTTAGCTAACATTGTGTTTATTTTACAGAAAGAAATACAGAGAATCTCTTTCAAAAGAGGCTGACAAAAGCGCACGAATGCCTGACTAAGTGTCAGTCCCCTTCCCCGACCCGTTCCCAGTGCACAAAACACTCAAGCGCACAGGGAAAGCATGGTACACAAAGTGTATACATACACAAAAAATGAAAAGTACATGAAATACGTAGCAGAAATACTGAATGCGATTTGTGTAGAAAAGAATGAACAGTCATACCTGAAGCGACAGCAAATACATGTTAACCGTTTTTTAAAGTGCTTAGGGACGGTGATTCACTTATTATAGTCAGAAGCCAGGGTGATGATTCAGAAAAGCTGAAACTATAAATGCGTGCTTTTTCATGCCGTAATTGCTACAGATCTAGCCCTTGTAAATTAATTGCCTTGTGTTGTATTTATGTTCATTCGGGAGGTATGCTTTAAAAAGGCGCTTTCATTGAGTCTTGCCTCTTTAAATATTGCAATGGCTGTCTTTTTCGTAATAAGGTTTACTAATTTTAAAATACAATTCTTCTTGAAAAGCTGAGCGGAGTGGCTTCTATAGAGCGCATTCTCAATTACCGCAATCATGCGTTTCTGCAAGGTTAGTAAACTATGGATGTTGGTTTTCGTCGTGGTACACCAGAGAGATAAACAATATTGGAGGCGTGAATACACTAGGCTATAGTATAATTGTTTTTTGAATCTAGAAGGTAATATACGCTTTAATTTATTAATAACACCGATCGATCTTGAAATGCAGGTTTTAATGTTGCCGACATGACTGGACCAGTTTAAGTTTTCTTCAAACGTAACAGCAAGGAACCTCTGGGACGTAGAACGTACAACTTCATCGCGGAATTGTAATACAAAGCTATCATTAATACCCTTGTTACGAGGCCGAAAAATAACGTATTTTGTCTTTTTAGTGTTTGATCCCGCTTTTTTGCTCTAAGCCAGTCTGAAAGATTACTGAGTCAAATATTTGCTTCTTGCTCGAGAGCAAGCAAGTTTCCACCAGAAAAGAATATGTTAGTGTCATCAGCATACATGATTATGTCAGCTGTTTGTGATGCCTCTAACATGGGGCAAAGGTTCGTGTGCTCAATGGTTCGGTTAGTTCTCTTAGGCGGAGCCTCCGAGAACCCAATTGAGGACAAAGCCGTTGGTTTGAACCACAGAGTAAGACATATAGGAGGTGAAACTCCCGTCAGCGCGAGCGAGCGCGGGCGACCAGATAAAGTCACAATTGTTGCATGCGCCGACGCTACCGTGTGCAGTGGCGGCACCATGCGGCGCGTCGTAGAAGCCGCAGCGGAAAAAAAAAAAGCAGCGCCCGGCAGGCGGCTCGGCGGCTCCGGCAGCTCCGACCACTCCGTGGTAGAAGTCAGGCGCGCGCGGCCGAACGGGAGCAACACGCTCAACCGGTTGCCCTGGCAACCGAAACGGCGGTAATTTCTTCCCATGCCGCCAGGTGCCGCCAGCATGAAAATATATCCGCGGGCTTGTGACCTTTACTGGTCGCCGCAAACAGCGCAGTTTCCACTCCTAAATATTTCTTGCTCCGTGGTTTGAACACACACACAAAGACTTTTAATCAAAATAGGCATACAGCAAATAGAAGGAAATGGAAAGCATGTCTAAAACAAACACTCAAGAAGACATTGCGGCAAAGAACACACATAGGGCTTGCATGAGGTTAACGGGTGCGCGAGTCCGGGCTTGCCACGAGGGCGGGGACGCGTAAAAGTCTCGACGCGGCGACGCGGCGACAAGCTGGCGAAAGGAGGGGCGCCGGTCTCACCAGAGGTCGCGGTGTACGTTGACCGACCGGGCAACCGGAGCGCGCCAGCTCTGGCTAGGTGAGGTAAAGCGGGCGGCTTGGTGGCAGGAGTAGACGACGGCGGCGTTCTGGCCGGGCAGCTGGATGTAGAGCTCGGGCCCGTAGCCCGACTGCTCTTGCCCCGCCCACGGGCTCAGAAGCTCGAACGCCGGCCTCGGGCAGCAGGCGGCACGACAGACGGGGGTGGCGTTCTGGCCGGGCAGCTGGCTTAGAACTCGGGCCCGAAGCCCGACTGTTCTCGTCCTGCCCACTGGCGCAGAAGCTCACCGGCCTTGAGGAGCTGGCGGCACGCTCAGGTAGACGGGCGACGCACAGGAACAGGTTGGCAGGAGGCCACAGTCGGGTGAAGTCCTGGTGGGCTCGGGTCCGGAACCCGACGGCCCGTCTTCCACGCCCGCTCCGGTGTTTGACCTCCTCCTGCCGTCGCTTCCTGGGACTCTCCTGGCCTCTCCCCGGTGTCTCCCTGCGTGTCCTCTCCTTCTGCCAGCGCATCACGCTTTTTCTTCTTGTCTGGCCGTTTTGGCATTCTCGGATTCGCTGCCTGGCACCCCGTGGTCTTTTCTAAGTGGTTGCTTTTCTTTTTGTTGTCTTTCGTGCGCCGCGCGTTCTCGTGGCGGACGTTCTTCGGCGTCGTTGTTTTCCTTCTTCCAGCATGGAATCCGCCTCGGCGCGCGTGCACTCAGTGTCGTCTTCTCCTGGCCCTCCCGATCATCGCACCATGTCGCGCACCACACATCACAGTGTTAGAAGCACGTTTGTGATGTCATTAATGTATATTAAAAAAGAAGTGGCTCTAGGAATGACCCCTGCGGAACACCGTATTTGATTTCACCCATTGCTGATTTGGAAAGACAAATGTATGTGTAATGTAATCGGTTGGTTAAATAATTTTTAATATGTTAAAAGCAGTTTCCCTAATGCCGTACTCATTTATCTTTTGTAACAAGAGATCGTGTTTAATGGAATCGAATGCCTTTTTAAATTCAAGAAATATTCGTATTGTGTACAGCTTGTCTTCAAAGTTACTTATTATTTTTTCTTTGATCTTTAGCAACGTCATTTCAGTACATTGGTGTTTTAGAAAACCGTATTGCTTTTCTGTTATATTAATATTTTGAGCACAGAAATTTAAAATTCTTTCGTTAATGACCTGTTCTACTCTTTTGGAAAAGATTGGGAGAACTGAAATCCGTCTGTAGTTGTTCACTTCATTCCTGTCTCCCCCTTTAAAAACTACCGATACCCACGCACTCTTAAATTCATTGGGGAACGCGCCTGAGCACAAAATTAAAGTGCATATGTGTGACATTACAAATATGCAGTGCCACAGCTTTCATTGGTTCTGCCTTTACGCTATCCGCACCACATGCTGCGGAATTCTATAAATTTAGAAATAAACTACTTATTTCTGCCTCAACTGTTGGTACAAGAAATAGCAAACTGCTCATAGTACATGGAATATAAGACTTGTAATTTGGGCTATCAGCATCAAACGCATCATACGCGCCACATTGTAAGAAATGCTGATTAAGCTTATCGGCCAGTGCAGTCCCTGTGAAAGATACGCCTTTATCCATAACTTGAAAAATAGGATTACGGTCACTGTTCGGAAGCAGATCATTCAATGTTTCCCAAACTTTTTTCTTGATCTCTATGAATGTGAGTGAACTTATTGTCATAATACCTCTCCCTTGCTTTATATCACGGCCCAATTTATTCCTGACCTTTTTGGATATCATTAAGTACTCTGCTTGCCTTGTCTTTGTAAATGTAGCGAATAGTCTATCGCGCTCCTTTATGCGTTTTAGAAGCGCGGTGTCAACCCACTGTTTCCTGCATTTCTTGCTTCTTATAGGTTCTCTTAGAGGGAACGCTTTGTGCTGAACGTCTTTGATTGTGCGAAGAAAGTGAGTGAATGCCTTGACAGGATCCGTCAATTCGTATGTTTCGTACCATTCCGCTTTGCTGACTGACGCTTCAAAATCAGCAATCATGTTCTTGGTTATCAATCTGTACTATGAGCACGTGTCACTTCTGTGCTGTCGGCACACTTTCGTCTCACGTGTGAAAAACAGGAAAATAGGAATGTGATCACTTACATCAGAGATGAGGACACCCAACTCTAATAGAAATAATTGCGTTCTAAAACACAAGTCAAGTAGGTGTTCAGAATTGTTCGTCACCCTGGTTGGAACATTAATAACATTTTCGTAACCATATGGAAAGAAAACATCCAGATACGCTTGTTTGGATCAAAGCAGGTTAATATTAAAATCACCCGTTAAAATGAAGGGAGTACCAAGCTGTGTACAAAAATTCAACATACATTCAATGAAATTTAATAACATGAATACAACACTGGGTGGAGGCCTGTAAATAATCACGATTATAGTATTCGCACACTTGCTCATGAGGGATTCATAGTGCTCGTGCAATACAGAAAACTCAGAAATTACATCAAGGCATAGATAGTGTTTTACATAAATAGCTAAACCACCCCCTTTCCTATGTTTTCGGGAAAGTGAAGATTACTTATAGCCTGAGAAGTGTACAGCATCGTACTCGTCGTGGAACCTAGTCTCAGAGAACGCTAAAATATCAAATTCATGCTGTAATTCATGTAGAAGCATGCTGACAGATTGTTGTTTGCTTTTTAAACTTTTTGCATTCAAATGAAACAAAGACATCTGATTTCTATCACGGTACTCTCTGCTCTGTCTGAGGGAAAGCTTGTCGTAGTACTTGCTTTCCTGAAAAGGGATTGCCATCTTGACGAACGCGCATACAAAACCATACTTCCAGATTATCTTATTCTGTCAAGGTCACCCATTGTGATAACCCTCATGACCCGATCACGTCGACCACGACACACGAAGAATTTTCCATTCTTGTGCCAGGCGAACTTGTACTCTTATTCAGCTGCCCGCGTCTTCATATGCCAGAAGAGTTTTTGTTCTGCGCTGTGAGATTTTAATTCAGGTGAATTTTTGATTTTGATTTTCTCAGTTGCGTTTTCTGCCCGAGCCAAGCATATGTGGTCGCGCGAGAACCAAAGCGAACCAGGATAGGTGGGATTTTTCTGATTTTTCTGTACCGATTGTTTAATTTTCAACGTCATCTGATGAGCCCTGACTTGCAACGCAGTGCGGTGAACGGCTTCAATGTCCTGTTTCGAAAGCTGTGGAAGCTCGAGATCATCCGCTAAACAGTACAAATTTTCTAGCAAGTTTTCATTGACATGCGGCAGACCATGCACTTCCAAATTCAGGCGTCTGCCGTACTAATCGATGCCATTCAAGCCTTTCCTAAGTTTGTCGATTTCTTGCTCTTTTACCTTGATCTCAAGTTTTTCCATACGCTTTCGAAGGCCTGCAATGTCTGCATTTTGCTGCTTCATCTCAAGGATGACCTCATCATATTTTGAAGCCATTTTCGGAATTGCCTTTTCAACGCTTGTCACCGTTTCTTTTATTTCTTCCAGAGCGTCTATCTTGACTGATTTCATGCAGCACAGCAAGCTTGCGGTTTATTTCTGAAATTTTGTTTTTTAGGTTCAATTCTAGTCCTTCGTCGTCGTTTGCTGTGCTCGGACCACTTCTGGTCTGATACAGATCGTATAATGATACGATCTGTTTTACATTAGTTGATGACATCGAACACTTTCTGGTAAATTCATTTTTCATAAAGAATGCACTCCAATTCGCGAAGCTAAACGGTCCTAATGGTACGATAAATTAGACAAAAATGATCGTCTTGCAAGCTGCTTTCAGGGCAAGTCCTTAGCTCGTCCAATTATTCTTTCTGCAACCGTGGAAAAGACGGCGCCAACACAATACTTTTCTCCCGGTATGGATTGCGCATTAGGCAAGTGATGTTGTTGGAATTAAACTGTACTCACATCATGGACAAGGTGATTTCAAGTTGAAACGCTTCCTGTGTCTCTAAAAAAATTAGAAACACAAACCTCCTCCTTCTAACACCTCAGTTAGATGTAATGCGCTTGAACTAGGAGACCTACATTTATTTAGCTCCCACCTATTCATATTGTCACGCGGTCGTGACGTCAAAGAACACAGTAGCAAAACTGTGAAAGGCAAAAACTAGCTTTTATTGGGCGAACCTGTGCCCACAAAACAGGCTACACTTAAAGCACAACGAGAGCGGCGAACACAGTCGGCGATCGTCGTAAAATCTGATCAGCGAGTCAAGCGCGTCGGCTTTTATACAGCAGTCGTCGAATGTTCCAGACTAATAGTTCGGACCCGCGTACCTTCCACAAAGTTCTACACCTTTCGCGTCACACGATGAAATCAGATAACACAACGTTCGGCGACAACAGATAGCCGGGTAGAAGTATCTATAACTTTACAGAAACTTCGGATACATGCAGGCGCGTCCCGCGTTGTGCGATTACATTTGTTAGGTGGCGAAACGTGGTCGCCCGATAAAGATAAGTACACATGTCAATACCCCCCCTCTTAAGAAAGCATCTACCCGATGCTGCATACAAACGAAATAAGAAAAACACCCGTAGCAAAGAAAACAACAAAATCAGGAAGTTCGTCAGCGTCCGTAAAAGGGTTTCAGACTCACCACGTGGACCACTTCAGATCGCGCGCGGCGCCGCTGTGAATGCGAAATTCCGTCTGGCACGACCTCATAGTCCAGTGCGCCAATAGGTCGAATGACCTTGTAGGGTCCCAAATAGCGGCGCAATAGTTTCTCACTCAGTCCTCGTCGGCGTATCGGTGTCCAAACCCAAACTCGGTCGCCGGGCTGGTACTCGACGAAGCGTCGTAGGAGGTTGTAGTGTCGGCTGTCTGTCCTCTGTTGGTTCTTGATCCGCAGGCGGGCGAGCTGTCGGGCTTCTTCGGCGCGCTGGAGATAGCTAGCGACGTCAACATTCTCTTCGTCAGTGACGTGGGGCAGCATGGCGTCGAGCGTCGTCGTCGGGTTCCTGCCGTAAACCAGCTTAAACGGCGTGATCTGTGTTGTTTCTTGCACCGCCGTGTTGTAAGCGAAGGTTACATACGGCAGGACCGCGTCCCACGTCTTGTGCTCGACGTCGACATGCATTGCTAGCATGTCGGCGAGGGTCTTGTTCAGGCGCTCCGTGAGACCATTCGTCTGCGGATGGTAGGCAGTTGTCCTCCTGTGGCTTGTCTGGCTGTACTGCAGAATGGCCTGGGTGAGATCTGCTGTAAAAGCCGTTCCTCTGTCGGTGATGAGGACTTCTGCAGCACCATGTCGCAGCAGGATGTTCTCGACGAAAAATTTCGCCACTTCGGCTGCGCTGCCTTTTGGTAGAGCTTTAGTTTCAGCAAAGCGGGTGAGATTGTCCGTCGCCACGACGATCCACTTATTCCCGGATGTTGACATCGGAAACGGCCCCAACAAATCCATCCCAATCTGCTGGAATGGTCTGCGAGGAGGTTCGATCGGCTGTAGTAATCCTGCTGGCCTTGTCGGTGGTGTCTTGCGTCGTTGACAGTCTCGGCATGTCTTGACGTAATGGGCGACGTCGGCGGTCAGACGCGGCCAGTAATACATTTCCTGTATTCTCGACAGCGTCCGGGAGATACCGAGGTGCCCAGCGGTTGGATCGTCGTGTAGGGCGTGCAGTATTTCTGGACGCAGAGCTGACGGTACAACAAGAAGGTAGCTGGCGCGGACTGGTGAGAAGTTCTTCTTCACGAGCAGGTTGTTTTGTAGCGTGAACGAAGACAACCCGCGCTTAAATGCCCTAGGGACAACGTCGGTGTTCCCTTCCAAATACTCGACGAGGCCTTTTAGCTCCGGGTCCGCTCGTGGCTGTTTAGTGAAGTCTTCCGTGCTTATTATCCCAAGGATGGCGTCGTCGTCCTCGTCGTCTTGCGGCGGGGGATCGATGGGGGCGCGTGATAAGCAGTCGGCGTCGGAGTGTTTTCTTCCGGACTTTTATATTACCGTGACGTCATATTCTTGTAGTCTGAGGCTCCACCGCACCAGCCGTCCTGAAGGGTCCTTTAAGTTAGCTAGCCAACACAATGCATGGTGGTCGCTGACGACTTTGAATGGCCTGCCATAGAGGTAAGGGCGGAATTTAGCTGTAGCCCAAATGATGGCGAGGCATTCCTTTTCAGTCGTAGAATAATTGCTTTCCGCTTTTGACAGCGACCGGCTAGCATACGATATCACCCGTTCAAGTCCTTCTTTCCTCTGGACTAGGACGGCACCGAGGCCTAGGCTACCGGCGTCAGTGTGCATTTCGGTATCGGCGTCCTCGTCGAAGTGTGCAAGTACCGGCGGCGACTGCATCCGTCGTTTGAGTTCTTGAAATGCCTTGGCCTGCGGCGTTTCCCACTTGAACTCGACATCACATTTGCTTAGATGTGTTAGCGGCTCCGCGATGCGCGAAAAGTCCTTGACAAAGCGCCTATAGTAGGCACACATGCCAAGGAATCTGCGCACTGCCTTCTTGTCGATTGGCTGCGGGAATTTTGCGATGGCAGCTGTCTTCTGTGGGTCGGGGCGTACTCCTGATTTGCTGATGACGTGGCCTAGGAACAAACGCTCATCGTAAGCGAATCGACACTTTTCCGGCTTCAGAGTGAGCCCTGATGACTTGATGGCCTCTAGTACTGTCGCAAGCCGCCTCAGGTGATCGTCGAAATTTCCGGCGAAGACGACGACGTCATCCAAGTAAACGAGACAGGTCTGCCACTTCAATCCTGCTAAAACTGTGTCCATCACGCGCTGGAACGTTGCAGGCGCCGAGCACAGTCCGAATGGCATAACCTTGAACTCGTAGAGGCCGTCTGGGGTGACGAAGGCAGTCTTTTTGCGATCTCTTTCGTCGACTTCTATTTGCCAATAGCCAGACTTGAGGTCCATTGACGAGAAGTATTTAGCGTTGCAGAGCCGATCCAGTGCGTCGTCTATCCGTGGGAGGAGGTAGACGTCCTTCTTCGTGATCTTGTTCAGACGACGATAATCGACGCAGAAACGCAGGGTTCCGTCCTTTTTTTTCACCAAGACTACAGGAGATGCCCACGGGCTTTTGGACGGCTGGATGATGTCGTCGCGCAGCATTTCGTCGACTTGGTGCCTTATAGCTTCACGTTCTCGCGTCGAAACTCGGTATGGGCTCTGGCGGAGAGGTCGAGCGCCCTCTTCGGTTATTATGCGATGCTTTGCGACTGGGGTTCGTGGAATCCTTGATGACGTCGAAAAGCACTCTTTGCATTGTCGAAGTAGACTTCTGAGCTGTTGTTGCTTAATCGTGGGGAGACTTGGATTTATGTCGAAGTCTGGCTCGGGGACTACGGTCGTCGGGGTAGATGCGGCAGAATCAGAGAGGACAAACGCATTGCTGTTTTCCAGAATTTCCTCGATGTATGCGATCGTCGTGCCCTTGTTGATGTGCTTGAACTCCTGGCTGAAGTTTGTCAGCAACACTTTCGTGTGTCCTCCGTGCAGTCGAGCGATGCCTCTTGCGACGCAAATTTCACGATCTAGCAGTAGACGTTGGTCGCCTTCGATGACGCCTTCTACGTCAGCGGGTGTTTCGGTGCCGACCGAAATAAAAATGCTGGAGCGAGGCGGTATGCTCACGTGATGTTCGAGCACACTCAAGGCGTGGTGACTACGAGGGCTCTCCGGCGGTATCGCATGATCTTCCGACAGCGTTATTGACTTCGAGTTCAGGTCGATGACTGCGCCGTGTTGGTTGAGGAAGTCCATGCCGAGAATGACGTCTCGTGAACACTGTTGGAGGATAACGAAGGTGACAGGGTAAGTCCGGTCGTGGATGGTAATTCTTGCCGTGTACATTCCTGTCGGCGTAATCAGGTGTCCTCCAGCGGTGCGAATTTTGAGGGCCTTCCCATGCAGTCTTAACCTTCTTCAACTGGACGGCGATGTGTCCACTCATGACTGAGTAATCGGCGCCTGTGTCGACTAAGGCGGTGATTGCGTGGCCGTCTAGAAGCACGTCGAGGTCGGTGGTTCTTTGTCTTGCGTTGCAGTTGGGTCTTGGCGTCGGATCACGGCTGCGTCGCGTTGAACTGAAGCTGGTACGTCGCATCGTCAAGTCGTCTTTCGTCGGTGTAGTCTTGGCTTCCTGACTTCCTCGGGACGGCGGCGTGTCGTTATTATGTCGTCGAGATGGTTTCTTCGGCGTCTTCGTCGGCGGCGGAGGATCTTCGCCAGTTCGACGAACAGCAACCGCACCTCCATCGGTTGCTGTCTTTAGTTTTCCGTATATGGGCTCGCCGACCGTCCCCGGGCTGGGCGAGTGTATGGTCGGCGCTGCGGCGACAGGTAGCGGCCTGGTGATGGCGAACGCGACGGTCGTTGAGAGCTCCACTGAGTAGCGGCGAGGTAGTCGGCGATATCGCGGGGGCGTTCACCTTGCTGCGGGCGCGGAGCGTTCACGGCGAAACCTCGCAGTCCCATCTCCCGGTATGGACATCGTCGGTAGATGTGCCCCCTTCTCCGCAGTGGTAGCAAGGCGGGCGGTGGTCAGGAGCGCGCCAAATGTCCGTCTTCCTCGCGTAGGTGCGCTGGGCGACGGGTGGTCGTGCTGACACTGGCGGCGGCGGACGACGGAACTGCGGCGTGACAGGGCCCTGGCGCGGTCGCGGAGGGGGACCTCGACGGCGTGCGACGGCGGCGTAGGTCATCGCTTGCGGCTCAGGCTGGGGCGGTACAGGGGCTACTCCAAGTTGTTGTTGGAGCTCCTCACGCACGGCGTCGGCAATCGAAGCCACTTGAGGCTGTGATGGTGGGAACAGCTTTTGTAGCTCCTCCCGCACGACCGCTCGGATA
The DNA here is from genome assembly GCF_050947875.1 of Dermacentor variabilis. NCBI lineage: Eukaryota > Metazoa > Arthropoda > Arachnida > Ixodida > Ixodidae > Dermacentor > Dermacentor variabilis. Next base: position 46,608,478 of record NC_134574.1, read on the forward strand.
GTCTCGCGCAGGTCGTCGGTGGCCAGTGATTGAACTCCGGCGTAGTTTGTCGAGTTTGTGCGGCGGTCCAATTGCCGGTTTCGCATCTCGAGTGTCTTCTCGATGCTGGTGGCCTCGCGAAGAAACTCGTCGACGGTCTTCGGTGGGCTTCGTACCATTCCGGCAAAAAGTTCCTCCTTCACACCACGCATCAGCAGGCGGACTTTCTTATCCTCGGGCATTTCAAGGTCGGCGTGGCGGAAGAGACGGCTCATTTCTTCCGTGTAGATCGCGGTCGTCTCATTAGGTAGCTGCACCCGGGTTTCTAATAGCGCTTGGGCTCGTTCTCGGCGTCCGACGCTTGCGAATGTCTGCAGGAAGCCGCTTCGGAAAAGTTCCCAGGTCGTTAAGGTGGCTTCTCGGTTCTCAAACCACGTCCTGGCCGCGTCTTCCAAAGCGAAGAAGACATATCGCAGTTTGTCGTCGCTGTTCCAGTTGTTAAAGGTAGCGACTCACTCGTACGTCTCAAGCCAGCTTTCCGGGTCCTCGAAAGTTGAACCGCGGAACGTCGGAGGCTCCCTGGGCTGCTGCAGCACGACGGGTGACGCTGGGGCTGCCATTGGGGTGGTCTTGGTGGCCATCTTCCTAGTCGTCTCAGGCAAAAGTCCGTGCTCCGGGGGCAGTTCTTGCAGCCTGCGGCTACCTCGCTGGTTCTTGGCGACGTTGGTGTCTTCCGAGTGCGGGCTTGGGTCACGGCTTTGTGGGGGCGTCCGGTACATGAACACAAAGCACCTACACCAGATGTCACGTGGTCGTGACGTCAAAGAACACAGTAGCAAAACTGTGAAAGGCAAAAACTAGCTTTTATTGGGCGAACCTGTGCCCACAAAACAGGCTACACTTAAAGCACAAAGAGAGCGGCGAACACAGTCGGCGATCGTCGCAAAATCTGATCAGCGAGTCAAGCGCGTCGGCTTTTATACAGCAGTCGTCGAATGTTCCAGACTAATCGTTCGGACCCGCGTACCTTCCACAAAGTTCTACACCTTTCGCGTCACACGATGAAATCAGATAACACAACGTTCGGCGACAACAGATAGCCGGGTAGAAGTATCTATAACTTTACAGAAACTTCGGATACATGCAGGCGCGTCCCGCGTTGTGCGATTACATTTGTTAGGTGGCGAAACGTGGTCGCCCGATAAAGATAAGTACACGTGTCAATATTGAATGTAGCTTGTACATTAACATGAGAAAGACGGTCATGTTCTACTATTGTTTTTTTAATCAACTCGTATTTAAGTCAGAGCGAGAAGCATACTGCGTGGCTCTATCGGTAGGCAGCTGTTCCAGCCCTACTTTGGTCTGCCGTTGCCATTAATCTCCTTTAGAAGTGGCTTCTACCTTCTTACGAGGCGTTCTGGCCGCGGATGTTCTCGACGCAGATATCACGCTATGTGGAGAGCACTGAGGGTCACGACGGCACTGAGGCGCCCGGCAAAACCTAGCGAGTGGATGGAACAATATATTCACTGCACATTTGCCACAACGTGGTACTTGAGTGCTGTAATCTCTTCCGTTCGCCTACTCTCTAGCGCGCTGCTCCTCCTAATTCCTTTACCTAGATTATCTTTTCTCTCCGTTCACCTGACTGCACTCTCCCCCAACATTTTTGTAATGATAACAAGCAAAGGCAAAGGCTCTGGAAATATATGTGTAGTCCTCATATTTATCTCCACTTAAGGACGGAGGCCTCTCCTTGCAATCTCCCATTACTCTTGTATCCAGTCAGGTGGCGCAATTCCATACCTGCATTTTTTCGATTTTCATAACACTACTCAAGTTGCAGCCCTTCTCGCCTACGCCTCCCATCCTGTTTCTAACAAGCCATCTGTCCAGCTCCCCATTTCTTTCTTTTAATATCAACTAGAATATGAGCTTCACCATTTGACCTCCTTTCTACGCTTTCTTCGTGTGTCTTAATGTTTCGCCTATAAATTCTTGATTATTCCACACTATGCGTGTAATGCTTCTTTCTAAAAAGCCCTGAAAGCTACGGCTGTGTACAGGAGAGAAAATATGCGCTCTTTCAATGTAGTTTGGTTCACCCACTGTCGAGAAGTGATGTCAACTCGATCGCAACTGTCTCTGATGTCAGCCTTCTAGTTACTGCGCTGTTGATTGAATGTTTTCGACATTGCATAATGCTGTCATTTCCTTCCCTCTTGGTTCGGTGCTCAGCTTGAGCTTCTTTTGGCGTGAATGCTTGCACTTGTTCAGCTTAAGTTCGTGATATCATACAGCAAAGTACGCAAACCCTGTGCTATTCAAGAGATTGTTTTTCCGTTTCTGTTCGTAGCCCCAGACATCGCGGACTTTCAGAACGAACTCATTGCAAGGAAACGGAAGACTAACAATGAATGTAGGGAATATGAATCGATCTACATGACGTCATATGACGTCGCATTTTTCTCCCAGGAGGTCGATGTAAAAATATCACGGTAATCAAAACAAATCAAAGCCGCCTAAGCTAACTGAACTTGCCGGCATCAAGTGTCCGCTAAATAAAGCTTGCCGTTGCCGGCAAGCACCGGCTGCTATTAAGTTATTTACAGTAGGAGGTATAGTTCTCTCTACAATGAAGGAATGGATTTACCTTGCAGCATTATTAAGATCTTGATTGCTATTTAAATATATTACTAACGATTTTCATGACACTAATTTAATGGATGTGTCACATTGCCTTCTCTACAGGAAGCATTGTAAACGTCTCAAGCATCACATCTCTGCGATGCGTAAGTACACCAGCGTCTTCTTTCACCTAGTGGACAATGAAAAGCACCTTTTATAAGGGGTGCCAAAATAATTTGAATAGGTCGGAGTTTTTTGCAAACATTTCTTGACCCCACTATGCGACCTTCCAAGCATAGTAACAGCAATGGCATCACGCCTTCACAAGCAGCTCATTAGCAGCACGCCAAACCTGGTCTGTTCTTCCCAATACGAGGAAGCGCGAAACCGAGGCTACAATTGAAATTTTTGAGAAAGCTGAACCACGACCCAGCTTTAGCAGCACTGTGGTAGCCAGAGCAGGGCTGGTCATGTCCAATAAATTATAATGGGGATGACAAGCGAATACTGGTTCCACTAACTAATTAAAGTATTGTTATATGTTACTCTTTTGTGCCCGCATTACTGACATGCTGCCAGACATTGCTGCACTAGCATTTATTTCCTCCCAGTGCACTTATTTCTGACCCAAAGGTTAGGTAATATTTACACCATCTATAAAAATGCATGTTTATAAGCTTATACTGTCAACACATATGTCTCCATGAGACATTTATTTACCGGAAACTGCATGTAAGATAAAAATTACGCAAGCACAACGAATTTGTTGTAGCATGCAGGATGCTATCATTTGCTGGAGCTTGTGAAATTATGTTTAAATGTTAATATTGTTCCAAGAGCGTTTAAATGCCACATTTGCTGTCACACGCAGTGATCATTCGAAGAAATAATGCATTCTCTTGCGAATTCAAAGAACCATCTAACGGTTATATAAAGGATGTCTATTGTGCAAAGCCTATTTTAAATGTACGATGTCTTATTGCAGCACGAACTACAATTTTTGCTTTGCTTCAAACAATTATTCTGGTTGCTCTCGGTTAATCGCCGACGTTTTAGGCCGACAAGCCTCGCGTTGCGCTTCGAGCATCCACCTGATTCTTGAACGCTACACTGCGCTTGAAGCACTGTGTGATCTTTTAAAATGAACAACCTCCTCCGATGTGCACCATTTCTTTCTAGCTGCTTTCTTTTCTTTGCAAAATCGCTTTAGAGCCATCGCTGTGAGCGAGCAATTACACAGACTCTTACAAAATTCGGGCTTATATGTACAAAATGAGGAGCGTCCCTAGATCGACCGTCGGCTAGACCTCTCCTTCTTCACGACGGAACACGTTGCTTTTTTTTTCTGTTCTCCCTTACCACTGCTGGACTATTGTAGGCACTCGAGAAACGTATTGATAGCCTGCTCTTTCTGAGAAGCCTCTCCAGAGGGCATTGCTCCCACATATCTGCAAGTGTACCGGCTCTCTCGTATGCCGAAATTTAGATGTTGTAGTCTTCTGACGTTAATTTGTTAGTGGCGTTGGTTGTCCTCTCCACACTGACAAATTTCAACGGCACACGAGTGCAAATTTGCGAAGAATTGAACAAAAATGGAGCTTGAAAAATAAAACAACGGTTACACAGATCCCACACTCTGTCAAAATAGATCTTATGCGAAGCGTTTTGCAGGTAGTCGGCTATCCATCATCGTTCGGTTTCGCGAATGTGCTGTCACTTTGACCAAGGGTATCACTTAAAGGGAAGCTGAAACGGTTTTCAATTTCCGTGAACTGCTGGGATTGGAAAGAACAGACCCAATAATTTACCGTTCCGAATTTTTTTTTCTTCGTTTTGTTAATATAAGGGCTAGAAATCACTTTCTAAATCACCCCGCGGACACGCCCCCACCGCTTCCCGGAGCGCCGGGTGAGGTGTTTGCCAGAGGAGAGAACCGGCGAGAGTGTCGTCATTCGCGGGGACCGAGCTGCCGGACAGGCGTGCTGGCATGTGCTGGCATGCCTCTTTCCGTCCTGTGCTTTACTGAACGACGCTACGAGAGATCTGCCGCCGCCGCCGCCGCCGCTCACGTTTGTTTTCTTTTGCGATTTTCCTAAACTGTTCTTTCCTTCCGTGCTGCGTCAGTGCCTACAGCCAAGGGTGCCCAACATGCCCTCGTTTTGTGCAGCATTCGGCTGTGCGAACACAGGCGGGCAAGACGATGTGGTGTTTTGCAGGTTCCCGAAGGACAAGAAGCTTGCAGCGCAGTGGGTCCGTGCAATGAGGAGAGATAAGTTCGTGCCGACGAAATCAACTGTGCTGTGCTCGGACCATTTCCGTGATAGCCGGATAGCCTTACGACAAATGCGGAAACGCGTTGTTGCTAGCGTTGCTATACTCAGTTTCATACATCAGGTGCAACGCTGTGGAGGCTTGAGATACTTCTTGCAGTGGCTGCGATCACACTTAGAAGAAGTTCGGTGTTTCTTGACCCGATTTTTGAGGAAATTCTTCATATATAAGCTCAGTTCTGAATGAAAAAAAAAAGACTTTACCCATAGAAACAATCAGTGTACTCATACGGCTGCTAACACGTTCATTTAAATCAATTTTCTTTTCGGCATTTTTTAATTGCAGGCCGTCGCGGCAGCTTCACGTGCATGCTCGCGCGAGCAAACGCCGCTGGCACGCTGCGAAAATTAGACGGAAACGCGCAGTAATAGATTTTGGTGACCGCACTTCGTGTGTAGCTTCCACAGCGTTGCACCTGAGGTATGAAATGGAGTATAGGCTTGCCTAGTGACGTTCGACGTACGGTTGCAGTTATCGTGTTTACCACAAGGCGATGCTAAAACTGCCTAATATCTTTATGTCAACACTAGCATGGAGCACGCATACCGATTCTTGATCGAGCCACAATCGCAAAGTCGTCGAAGCATAGTATGAATATTGCACATATAATACCTCTGGCCATCTCTGGATGTGTATGATAAGCAACTTCCATGACTATACCTCGCACCACTGCATGTGCGCGCTTTGAAACGCGGCACTTATGTTCGCGATCGTGTATCAACACTAAAGAAACCACGGGACTTTAGACAAGCAGCGCCAAGGTGCTTGACATCACGGAATTGCACCCGTGTTTACAATCTAATGAGAAGTTAGTGCTTCGGCATTCTTCCAGCAGCAATTTCCCAGCGGCACTTTAGCGCATTTTTTCTCCTGTCATTGTAACATGCAGCTACATGAAAAAAAAACCTACGTACCAGCGAAGATTTCCAACGCGCGAGAAGGTGCACACATCGCTCTCGCTGTTGGCACACTCAACATCGCCATTGCCGCCATGGTTTTCCGTATCGGCTGTCGGTTCAAACATGTACGGCGAAAATACAAGCTGTCCGAGACAGCGAGAACATACCATAATGGTTACAACTCAGCTATGAAGCCAGAACAGAGCAGCTTGCTACGCTCTGAAACGGCGGCGCCGACCGGTGACTGCCGGGAATGATGTCACAGCGGCCCCGACCAATCACGGGCAACAGCGGCGTTCGCGCGATGCCCTGAGGCGCTGGTGCGCGTTTTCTTGAAAAAACAGCCGTTTGCGTTTGTTTCCGCCCTTTTTGAACCAGATATTTGTGTTCAGGGGACTCAAAACTGTAGAATGCCGCAGAGAACTCATTTTTTCGACAAGTTTTTCAGCTTCCCTTTAAGGCAAGCCGTTTTGTGTGAATCGCAAGCCTATGTGTGCCGACAGCAGGCAAGGGGCGATGTCAGTCATGACGATTGTATGATGACGAGAGCATTATTTCTACTTCGATCCACACACGCGAACTTGTAATATGTAAATTGTTGTTCGGTTCAACATAGGCAGTTGACGGCCGTAACTTGCGGCTTAGTGCTGTACAATCAAACTTTCTATGCTTGTCACACTTGTTATAGGTTAAAAGGACGATTGAACTTGTACTTCGGCAAAGAAATGGTGAAATATGATCAACCAGGAATATTATGACTGCTATGCACCTTGTTGAACAGCCTCTGCATAGCTTCAGCTGCTAGGAGAGAAGCACTGGGAAGAGTGGGCCGATGCTAGAGGTTGTTCAGTCAAGCACATCGCCGCAAAATTTCAGCTGTTGCTCGAGTACGATGCGAGAAACTGGCAAGGACTCAAGCGCCAAAGCTTTCCGAGAAATAGTTGGTTTTGATAGAACTATGCGTCCAATTATGCCCGAATGCTCAGAACATTAGGTTGATGCCAGGGAAGCTACACGTTTCATCTCGCCGTCAGCCATGCATCTTATTTTATAAAAGAGGCCCTAAATAATGTGGCACCGGAAGCACCTCAATGCGTAAAAGTGCCTGTAATAGGGCCAAAAATGCACTGAAATAATGTTGTACATGAAGGATTGTACATGAAGAGCGTTCGGGAGTGTAAATCAGTCCACTACAGAATAGTGGGTCGTGAATAACACCACGAGCTTCACGTAGTTTGGTGTTGCCGTTATATTTGCAGTCATATTTCCCAGACTACTCCTTGTTTTGTGAAAATAAGGTATTGTGAAACAATGAAGCCATGGGAACGTCGGTACACCAACAATGCTGATCCTTATTGAAAAAGAACCATGAAAGAAGTCAAATGACAACCATCATTATGAGCCTATTCTATGTACACTGGAGGCTGACGGCCTCTCCCGGCGATCTCCAATTGCCCCTGTCCGGCGCCAACTGATTCCAATATGCACCTGCGAATTTCCAAATTTCATCAGCCCAGCTAGTTTTCTGCCTCCCTCAAGTGAGATGTGCTTCCCTTCGCACGCACTCTTTAACAGTAATGTTCTACCTGTTGTCAATTCTAGGCAATACATGGCTTCCCAGCAGCCATTTTTTTCTCCTAATGTTAATTAGAGTATCGGCAACTCCATTTCCTCTCTCACACACACCGCCCTCTGCCTGTTTCTTAACGTTATGCATAACTTTCTTCGTTCCATTGGTGTTTGCGCGGCCCTTAACTTGTTCTCAGGCTCCTCTGTCAGTCTCCAAGTTTCTGTACAATATGTTAGCACAGGTAGAATGCATTGATTGTAAATCTTGCTTTTCACTGATAGTGGTAAGCTTCCATTCCTGAACTGACAATGTCTGCTATATGCATTCCAAACCATTCTTATTCTTCTGTAAATTTCTTTCCCTTGATTAGGGTCCTCTGTGAGTAATTGACCTTGGTAACCATACTCCTTCACATACTCTAGAGGCTAATTGGCAATCCTCCAACTCTTGTTCCGTTGCCAAGCTATTCAGCACTACATTTGTCTTCTGTATATGAATTTTCAACCCCACCCTTACATTTTCCGTGCAAAGGTCCTCACTCACTTGCTTCAATTTGTCCCCAGTGTTGCTTGAGAAGATAATGTCATATGCAAACTGAAGGTTGCTGAGATATTCACTGTTGATGCTCAATCCTAAAATTTCGAATTTAATAGGTTTGAATTCTTCTTCCAAGCATACAGTGAATAACATGGGACATATTGCGTCTCCATGTCTAACCTATTTTTATACGTATATTTCTGCATTTCTTGTGGAGAACCAAGGAATCTGTTGAAGGTTTGTAGTAGTTTTCCAATACATTCACGTGTTCCTCCTTTACTTCTTGATTATGCAATGGCTCTATGACTGCTGGTATCTCTACAGAATCAAACGCTTTTTCATAATGTATGGAAGCTATATAGAGAAGTTGATTGTACTCTGCAAATTTCGCAACTATCTAATTAATGATATGAATGTGATGCAGTGTAGAGTGATGCAGTCCTTCCTGAAGCTAGTCTGTTCTTTTGGTTCACAGAGGTCACTTGTTGTTATTATTCTATTGGAAGTAATCTTGCCGAGCATTTTGTACAATACTTAAGCTAATAGGCCTACGATTTTTGAATTCTTTAACATCTTACTTTTCGTGGATTAGTATAATGTTGCCATATTTTAAATTGACTGGAACCCTTGAGGAGTGATATTACCTCCACCTTTGATTAAATCAACTGTTATTTCAGCTTCTCCTGCCATTTTCCCCCGCTTCATGTCTTGTAAGGCCCATCTAAACTAATCGCTAGTAATAGAAAGATCCCCTGCACTCTGCTCATTGCTATTTAGAATGTAGGTAGCGTAGCTTCTCTGGACAGGCCAGTCTAGAAATATACATACATGTTGGCTTGTCCTTTGCCAAGATTTCTGGTCACTGATTTCATGCAGTGTCCATTTCGTGAATGCTTCGGCAGCCTTTCTCGCCTTATAATTTCGAATATCCCTTACTTTCAGCTTGTCGATAAGCGTTGACAGTTCCTCGTATTTTATCCGATCTCTTGAGTTGGACACTTTCATTCTTTTTCGTTTCTTTATTAGGTCCTTTGTTGCTTGGGAGCGCTTACTACCTGCCTTGGTGCCTTGCCTCCCACTTCCATAGGTGCTTCTGAATCCAGCCTACTTACATTTTCATATATTTTTCCTATTTCCTCTTTATCTCTCTGTTCTAAAGCTACACATTTGTTTGAAACCCCCAGTTTGAATTAGTGTGCTTCTGGGCCTAATGCGCCTAGGTTGGCCTGTTCCTTCTTGACTAATTTTATACTTTCTCTCTTCATATAGAGGTAAATCCTAGACCTTACAAACTTATTATCAATGCACTTTACTCTGCCAAACACTTCTAAATCCTGCACTGATTTGAAAATTATAGCAGCACTAACCCATGCATCCACAAAGCAGCAAGGACGAGTCACAAGCGTGTTAGCGCAGTTACGAGTTGCAGTGAAATAGGAAATTCACTGCAATAAAATAGGATCCGGTGGCGCAGGAAAGGGGAAATTGAAGACCACTGGAACAGCACTTGTGTCTCGTCGTGGTTCCTTTGTGGATGTATGTGTTAGCACTATTATGAATGAAAAGAATTTATTGATAGGAAAGAAACAGAGCACTGTTATAATTTTCAAATCAATAAGCACCAACTCGCCCAGAAAGAAGTTTTAATGAAGTATGCTGCACTTTACTGGCATTGCCAAAAAGTGTGAAGCCTTTTCCATTTGTTTGCTTCCGCAGCATGGCTTTTCCAGGTTCCTTTCCTGCTGCAACGCTTCATGAAGAATATATTCATTATTCGGAGTTTCTTCCTTTCCGTTATTTCTACCAACATTTTCCCTCTAGTGTTCCTATAATCGATGCCGTAGTCTTGAATTGCTTGTCCACCAGCCTTCTATTTAGAAGGGAAAAAATGTGCTGTTGAAGCTTAGTAACGCGAAGTGGTAAGTGGTAGTCGGTAATGTGTATTGATTGGGTGCTAGGAGAAGCGAAGCACAGTTCATGACGGCGCAGTTACGAGTTGTAATTCAATGAGGAAATTCACCGGAATAAAGTAGGATCTGCAGGCGCAGGAAAGGCGAAATTGGAAATCACTGGAGCAGGCCTCAGTCCCGTAGTGTATATAAATAGGGTAATAGTGGTACAAGTGGTAAAGCTGCACCTAGTGGAAGTCCCGACACGGTCTTGTATAACGCCGATGCACTGAACAACAAAGCAGTACCTGTAAGCGCGCCTCAGTTCATTGCAAAAAAAAAAAGTTATTGTTGTAATGAACGTGTACATGTCTTGTTTAGCTCAGTATTAATGGATTACCGCTCGAAATTCAGATCTTCAGTTTCTTTGATTTAGCCATTTAGTGCGACAACTGTGTCAGGGCCCCTGCTAAGCCAATCCGCACAATGGGTATGTGGAACTGGGGAAGAAAGTACACGTGTACACATGTCCTTGAGTACCATTAAACTGCTGAAGCTGGTGAAATTAGCGAAGCTAGATTAATTTGTGAGATGATAAATACAATTGACGTTCCATTTCACTACTGGTTTACGTTGGGTACAAGGACTGAGCATTGACCATTTTATTGCCACAGTAGAAAGGAAAGCGCACGCATCTGCGACGAACCCGCATATCTACTACCGCCCACCTTTGGTTCCATAATCAATTATTTCATTTCATTTCTGTTTATTACCATAAAGACTGCTTGCGGGGTATAACATAAGGGGTGGGTGTATGAAAATAATACATGAGGTTTGCCCACCATGCTATTTTATAGAAAGAGCCCTTGTTACTTCTTCCACGAAGGCAGATGAGGTGGTGATGGCGGCGACGTGGTGAGGGAGGCCGTTCCAGTCTTTAGCTGTGCGATGAAAAATTTATAACGAGCAGGTGACAGTGCGGCGTACTCGGGCGAGCAACATGTTGTGGGTGGCGTTCACGCGCCGATATGCATGAAGGTGGTAAAATGATAGGTGCGTGGCGAAGCGAACCAGTGTAGAATTTATGGAATAATGATAAGCTCGCGATACGGCTGCGGTGGGATTGTGTGTCCAAACCACGCTCAACTTTTAATGGTGATGCGCTGATATCATATGTGTATGACGAGCGAGTGTACCTTACGGTGCAGTTCTATACGGATTCTAATTCGTTTCTGAGGTAAATCTGGCGAGGCTGCCATATGCGTGATGCGTGTTCAATTTTTGGTGTAAGCAGTGTTTTATATGCTAGGAATTTTACCTGTTGAGGACCACTGCGGAGGTTGCGTTTTAGAAATCCCAAGGTTTTGTTAGCAGATGATATGATGTTAGTTACATGCGAGCACAAGTTTAAATCATGCGTGTTCGTAATACCTAGGCACTTAGTTGAGTTCACAGTGTCGATTGGGATGCCTACAATTCTCTAGAGAAAGTAATGCCGATTACGCATGCGGGAAATTGATATAGATTTACAGTTATTAGTGTTTAGGACCATTACCCAGTTATCACGCCAGCGTGTATTGTTATTCCGATCATTTTGGAGATAAATGCAGTCATTACTGTAGGTGGTACTTCGATAGACAACGCAATCATCAGCAAACATGCGAATCTGAAAGGAAGCATGCCATGAAAGATCGTTAATGTATATTAGAAACCGGAGAGGACTTAAAACTGAACCTTTGGGGACGCCTGATGCTACGGGAAGAGATTCTGAGGCAGTTCTGTTAACACTGACGGACTGAGATCACTTATTAAGAAATTCTTTTATCCGTGTTAGGACATTGTAGTGGAAGTTCAATTGAGGAAGTTTTAATGATACGCGTTGATGAGCGACTTTATCAAACGCCTTTGCAAAGTCAAGAAAAATGATATCGGTCACATTGTTATTTTCGAAATTTGCTTGTAGGGGATGAAGAAAGGTAGCTAATTTATTGGCACGTGGCAGACCTTTACGGAAGCCATGCTGCGACGGAGGGAAAATTTATTACACTCTAAGAAATCCATTACGCGTGAGTATATGACGTGTTCCGGTATTTTGCAAGAGACACTAGTTATGGATATGGGACTATAATTTAAGGGTGAAATATGGTTACGTGATTTGTGGACTGGAGCGGCCTTGCTCTTTTCACAGTCATTTGGGAGCGTGTGTGATGATAGTAATTGCAATACAGCAGGGTTAGACACATGGCAAAGATGCACTTCGTGTTTTTTAGAACATTTCAGGTGATATTGTCAACACTGGCTGATGATAATTTATGATTATCAATGATTGCGGATATTCCATCTGGTGAAAAAATAACATCCGGCATTGGAGACATGGCCGCAACAGGAAAAGCAGGAAGAGGCACGTGTGGCTTGGTAGTGAAAACAGATGAAAATGCATTATTAAATAGTCTGGCACAGTTAAGATCAGGTAAAACTTCACTGTCTTCCAAAATTCTGACACGAGGGGATGACTGGGGATTGATACCTGCCAATTTTTATTTTTTTTGCATTACTGCTGAGCATGCAGTGTAGGTCTGAATGAAAAAAAAATAAGTGCTTCGGTTGCCGGATAGCTATGAAGTAGGCGCGTTCAGATAGTATTTTTCGCAGGAGCTAGGGTTTCGCCTTAGTTTAGGGGAGCGAAATCGACGTGTCCTTTTGTTTTCCAGTTTTCTTTAGTGTGTTCATGAGCCATGGTCTGTCCCGATTAGAGCGAAGTAATATAGTTGGTATAAACTACGCGAGGAGGTTGGCCTTCTTTTTTGCTAGGGCAACTAGTTTTCTTTTATCGAGCTATTTTCAAAACCTAATTCAAATGATTGATAGAAAAGGACTAGTCCGTTGTCTGTCGTGGTCTGATTACGTTTTTTGTACTTGCGGGTTGTTGTCTGATCCGAATGACATACTAAATGTAAAAAAGAGAAAAGAACACGCACTTCTTTGTGATCACTTATTTCATGTAGGTAGCTAATGGAGGACATGCTTACAGGATGAGTGGTTAGTATGAGGTTTAGGATGTTAGCAGTGCCACGAGTTGCACGCGTTGCCTCTGTTGTCTTATTGGAGAGGTTAAAATTAGAGCAAATGTCTAAGAATTCTCTAGCTCCTGTCATGCTGGTAACTGTGCTGGAATGTTTTGAGCAATAGACATGTGGGAACTGAAATCCCCAAAAAGCAAGATGCAAGGATTCGGAAATCTTTTGTTAAATGCTTCAAGGTGTTATTCAGATCGCAGGCGAACTCATGATTACTGTTGGGGGAACGATAACAGACAGCAAGATGTAGTAGCTGCGGATTAGCACATACGATAAGCCATATAATTTCTAGGTCAGTGGCAACGTGGAGTGCGGAGCACATTATATGTTCTTTTTTTACTTAGGTAAGAACGCGGACGCATCAAATACCCTGCATATCTTTGCGAAAAAGAAAATCGGAATTCGGTAGTTCATTCAGACCTCCACTCTCAGGTACATAAATTTTAAGCCATGTTTCAGTTAGTAAAAGTAGAAAACGGCCAGACGATGATACTAGGTCTGGTACTTGTTATTTTTTAAAAGAAAGCTTCTTATAATAATAAAAATAACAGAGATTGAAAAAGATTCTCGGTGGGCAGGTAGAGTACGTCGAGACGAACGCTGGTGACAATGCCGTTGCTAAAGTTGTTGGGCGGATTGGGATGGCTCATAGAAAATGTAGCGCTTTGAATCTATGAATAATGTTTTGAAGCGGAGAGGAAACGGAACTGATTGGTTTCTTGCAAAAGCGACTAGATATTTTCACGCATTCTGTACCATCTTAGAAAAAATCTTCCCCGATGCTGTACGTAGTGTTTTTAAGCTTGCGGCCATTCGACAAGGTGGCTTCTTTTGTTTTAAAGAAGGAAAGTTGGACAATGATGGGCCGGTTACGACCACGAATGTATCGACCTAGACGATGCGCTCACTCGATTTCTCTTTGCTCTAGGGAAATATTTATACGGTCAGAACACAGCCGAATGACCATTTCTTCTGACTGAGCAAATGATTGAGAGGTGTCAGTATCCGCAATGCCATAAATGATCACGTTATTGCGCCGAGAGCGTTATAGGCATTATCAAGGCCAGTTTCAAGGTTACAAACTCGATGGACCGTCTAAGCGGTGTAGGTTTGCAAGGTTCCGAGTTGCTGCTTAAAGGGCTCTATTTACTGGCAGTTTGTTTCAGCGCTTGTTAGACGTTTACTGAGTTCGATCAGGGCGTTATTACTTGCAATGAGATTATGTTTAATGTACCGTACTTGCGAGAGAAGTTTTGGAGCGCAAAGAATATAGTGTCTTTAGCTCCTCTAAGACTGCTGCTGTATAGGGTCCACGATTCAGTTCAATATAGCCTGATTACAGCAGCAGGAAACGCACAACAGCAAAGCACTCGCACGTCATATAAAACGAACACGGCGGGCTCAGCAGCTGTACCAAAAGCTAATTCCTCGCTCTTTTAGCAAATAAGCTTCGTGGCGGACCAACCTGCATGGCGAGCAGCATTGGGTTAGTCTGCCTTCTAGAGGCACAACCACTGAGACCACGAAACGAGTTGCAGAGATGCGGTTGATTTGTACCTGCCGTGAAGGCGGCTATCAATGACGATGGTGCTTGATTGGCTTGACCGAGGACCAGGAACAGCGGCGACAATACCGCTTGCTTATTTGTGGTGTTGGTAGTAGTTGCGCGAAGATGTGTCGTGATCGCCACGGGGTCATCGTTTGCGTGGGGCCATGATGCGCACGTATCTGGCATGCACGAAGGAGCGGTAACGGCCGGAGCATGGAGAAGGATTAGGATGATTGCCTCGGTAAACACCTGCATGGCGAAGACCAGCAGGTTAGCGGACAGTCAGGAGGCACAGCCACTAAGTCAACCTTTCACAACCCACATAAGTTTACTCCGACGTGCCGCACATGGTCGCACCCACACGCAGTATTAGTTTCCTGTAATTTAATGAGGATGAAAGAATATTCCTTGAGCAGAATAAGGGCTCGAGTAGCCGGCCCAGTTGCTTCCACCTGTTAGTGGGATTTATTTCCCAACTGCACCACAGTGGAAAATCTGTATCAGGTGTGGTGTAGTTTGCTATATAGCGGGTAATTCCACCGCTGCCTCCCTCAGAAGTGCAGCCATGTTATGTGACCACCATGGTGAATTCATAAGAGAAATCAAGATAACAATTATTACAGACTATTCTGGGACCTCCATCACAATGTAGGCCTACATTCGAAATAATAATTTGCTTTTAAACCGGCCGCCTTAAAAAAGAAGGCAATGAATCCTTAAATTTAGATTTATATCTGTCGTATTTCTTTATTTTACACCTTTCTTCACCGCTCTTCTGGCAGCAAGCATTATGCATGGCCTTCGTCCTCGTCGCAATGGGGTGTAGGCGTCTCGCTCGGTGCATGTCCAGCAGTTGGCGTTTGTATTTCTGCATAGCTTATGATCGTACAGTTATAAAGAATGCGCGAGAATAAAGTGTCAACCTGATGTTCTGCCGCCGAAGTTTCTCACACTATATATAGCGCAAAAAAATAAGGCAGCAAACAGGAAAAAGAGAAACAATGTACTCTTCTTGTGCCTCCTTCAACATGAATGCTCTCCGGTGGGCATTCCAATTTTGTAGATGCAAGCACTCGCAGCCCAACTTTTTCTTGAAGTGTTTTTAAAAAGTACCTGCAGTGAAAGTCAGTAACTATTGAGAACTGTGCTTCCAGTGGTTCTAAGCGTTTATCTCCCTTTATCTCCAGTCCAGCCGACCGCGCATGCTTAGCGGCTATGGTATTGGGCTGCTATGCACGAGGTCGCAGAATCAAAACCTAGCTGCCGCGGCCGCAATTCGATGTGGGCAAAATGCTAAAATGCACGAGTCCCGTGATTTGGGGGCACGTTAAAGACCCCCGAAGTTTAAATTGATTAAACTGCGGCGTGTTTCGTAATGAAATCGCGGGTCCTTCCATTAAAATCATAGAATTCAATTAAATTCTATTTAGTTTCAACAGCCAAAAATATCCTTTGTTTATTAAGTGCTTCCTCGTCTACCCTATACGTCGCCAGTATACCTAGGTGGCAATAAAGCTGATTGACGTCTCTTACAGAATTGTCTACCCGGAAACGCAAACGCACGCGATGTTGGCCTAGACTTTGATAGCTGTTCCGCACGAGGACGAACAATGTCGGCGCGACTCCGATACCACATATTCAAGTCCAAGTAAAATGACAACCACTCTACCGGAAGACAAGCACTCTACCGATTTCGTGGAAATTTGTTGCATTTGCAAAAAAAAAAAGAGAAATTTGCAACAAGTCCAGGGCGCGGCTTTCTTAAGTATCGTGAAGTGTCCGCTAAATTGGACTCTAATTTGGCTTCAAAAATGAACGCATTCACTTACCAATTCCTAACTTTACCACAAAAAAAAAGAAATACAGAATTTTTGTAAACAACGTCGGTTAGACCACACTGAGTGAAGAATTTGACGTATGAATGTGCTGTCTACGTGAAATTACCACAATATCCACAAAAACTTCGGGAAAATACTACTCAAAAATTAAAGTTCTAAGTCCCAACGGCGCATATTACACCACTTTTGCTGGAATTAGAGACATTCATGGGTACCCCTTAAAAATTTCAATGTTACTTTAATCATGTGTGATGTGTATTATACTTAAAACATCGGTATTGAAATTTTAAAAACAAACATTAATAAAATAATTTTAGAACCTCCTTTCTACAGGGCCTTTAATGAGACTTATTTTAAATGTAACAAACGCCATTATAACAGGTGCACTTACCGAGAAAAATGACTTCGTCGTTGTCATGTATTTAGCTTCAAGTTCCCTAGCTAACGCTTGCTGCTCAAATTCGAGCATTCGATGATCACTGCTACAATTTCTACACATACAATGCCTTGACGCTGATGAGTGAGTGGGTCGCTTTTCGCTTATCTGTTGCACCAGAGCATATGGAACTGGATGTTTGATGGTCACCATAGCATCAAACAAAGTTTCCCTTTAGCAGACAATTGCTGTAGTAGCTTGAAGTCCCTGATACACTTAAGATCGCCATACGCAGCTGGTAAGTCGTGTAGTGTCACATAGCCAAATTCACAGAGCAGTGCAAATGCCTTTGTTCTTAACCTCTACAGTTCGCCTGCGGATAGGAACAGTCTTTATCGCACTATTCTATTCTGCAATCAGGGTAGCCAGAAACTTGCCCCTTTTAATTCCCGCGGACTTCAGCGCCCCGTAGCGATATGCGATATGGCTTTAACAGCAAGAAAGCCACGAAGCTACTCGGATGTGCAGCCGATTCTAAGCTAATGCTTCTTAGGGATCCTAGGTTTCCCTTCACAAGGGGTAATTTGGTCAGTCGACACACAAGACCTCGCATTCTTCCGAAATATTGAGGGCAGGTGGGATAACCTCCAGGATAACTTGGGTAGTGACCACTACGTTCTCAATATGGCGGTGCAAGGTCAAATATAAATTCCGGAATATTTCAGGTTAAATGGCCCCCTCAAGCGAATCCTTCAAAGATCTAATTTCCTATCCTAAACAGGCCGTCAAAAACGCGAGCAAAGAAATTACCGCACAACTCCAAGTCCCCGAAATGAACTCGTGGTTAGCGTATCTTCGGCAGGATAAGCAAGCTCTCACGTAAAGGTGAAAAACGCAGAAATTAAATAGCCGACTACGAGCAAAACTAACGTCTGTAAACAAGAAAATAGAAAGGCATTACTGACCACTCTTCCTGCGACGAAACCGACGCTCTCATGAGAACAGCTAGCATGTGGAATCTGCCTAAAAGCCTCCTCAACGACAAACAGTCCAGGAGTGCGTTAAATCTCGCCATCGATAGGCTCACGCATAAGCAGGTCAGCTCGGGTCTCACAAACGAAGTAATTGTCAACGACCTGGCACGAATCTACCCACCCTTCAAGGAGGCAGATTTGGAAGGCGGAAACGCGAGATCGGCATACACGGGGCTAGACAGGCCAGAATTAGACGAACCTTTTACAATTTCAGAAACCAGACACGTGCTCTTCAACCTAAATGGAAGATCGACCTCCGGGTCCGGCGGTGTCTCCGACAATCTCCTCCGGAACCTGGACGACAAGGCCATCGAGATCCTAACTGCAGAGATAAACGAGGTGTGGAGCTCGGGGCAGGTCCCATCGGAATGGCACACCACCAAGGTAGTGCTAAACCCCAAACCTGGAAAACCACCACACATAAGTAACCTGCGTCCCACCTCCCTAACATCATGCATCTCAAAGTGGCCAAACATGCGGTACAAAATAAAATCGTCAAACACATTGAAAACCAGAAAGTATTTAGGCATAATCTAATAACTTTTCGAAAGGAACTCTTCAAGCCGAATGCAACGCTCCTCCTGAAAAGATCCATATTCGAGAACTCGACGCGGGACGTCCACGGAATCATTGGACTCGACCTCGCTGCAGCCTTTGATAAGGTAGCTCACGAGCATATCTTGAACGAAATTTCCTCTCTCTACCTAGGGCAGAAATCTTTATTTAACTTTCTCATTCCTATAGGAAAGAAAAGCTCACCTTCGATTGGGAAAAATCTCGGGTGGTCCTTACGAACTTGGCAACTGCGGAAACCGTCAGCACACGGTCCGATCACCGCTACTTTTCAATATCGGCCCGTATAAACTCTCCGATAGGCTGGCCGAACTGCCAAAAATAGGCGATGTAATCTATGCAGAAGACATCATAATCTGGTCCCTGGGCAGACCTTTGGTCGATCTAGAGTGATCCGGCCAGGCAGCCATAGACGTAATGGAGGAATTTCTTACGTGCATAGGTCTAAAGCTTTCAAGGGCCAAATCCGAACTCCTGCTCTACAGACAGTCTAAGCGGAGCGTTAAAAACATCTAGCCTCTTGAAACGCCGCCAGTCGGAATTAAGAAACCACAAAGGCGCCCAATTCCGATGGGGAGCTCCATCGAAACTTTAGGACTCTTGATCGACGCCAAAGGCTGCAATGTAGAAGCTCTAAACAAGCTAGGCGCGCAGGTGAACAATATACTGAGACTCATCACTAGAATCACAAGCAAAAGGAAGAGGACTCGAGGAGTACAACCTACTCAGGCTCTTCCAAGTTTTTTCATCAGTCATATTACATACAGTGCACCGTTCCTCAAGTGGAGCAAAGTCGAAAAGAACGAACTCGACACGCTCATAATGTCCGGCGTCAAAAAAATGCAGTCCGCATGCCCGGTAAATGTACTCGAACTCGGAACTCACAACTCCACAGACGAATTATTCGAACCACAGTTTACTGCACAGATTTCCAGGCTTTCGTTAACTTAGCCCCGCATTAGGACTCTTGATGAAGCCGGTATACTCCCTATACAGGCAATGCTCGACAGATACCCCCTGTCTAAATTAGCCCGGAAGGGCATAAAGATATAGTCCGTACTGAGGAACATCCACCCGATATTTAACGAAGCTAGCAGAAGAGCAAGGGCTACCACCATTCTTCAACGAATCGATTCCTACGGGGCAGATACATTCTTCGTCAACGCCGCCGAATACGGCCGCCAAGACAGGTTTGCCATATCGGCCGTTGACGTGCGCCAAGCACTGACCAGCGCCGCGCCAATCCACACGAAAAACACTCAAACGAGGCGGAGGAAACCGCATTAGCCTTGGCTATTCAAGCTGCAATAGATCCTACGACAATTTTCTCCGACTCGCGCATGACGCCAAGGGTTTCTAGTCCACTGCAGTTTCTAAACACGTAGCCGGCATTGTCAAGATATCCTTTCGTAGTACTACGGGCGAAGAAACTGGCAGTAATCGCATAGCGTGATTCCCGGCCCGCGCAAACGATACAACCAAACAAGCGGGTTGCAACCGTAACAAACGGGCCAACTTCCTGGTGCGTGAACTCACGAACTGCGACTGAGCTAACGGTCCGGCTCTCCCACAGGATTGTTCCTTCTAAGATCCTCTTACCACTTATCATGAGTTTACGTCGCATTAAAGACACCGAAGGAGGAAGTTGCCTGCCCCAAGGCCGAAGATGAACAGGGCTCATGCTGCTACTTTCAGGCTCTCACAGACGAGATCGCATCTCACTCCTAGAGGGCTAAGTTGAATAGACTCGAACTTCCCGCAGTCGTGCTCCAAATGCGGTCACGCGTGCTGCTCTTTCGACCACATGCTCTGACTGCCCGTACGGGCTCCGAACTTCAATACAAGTCCAACTTGGACGCTTTGCTGAAGAGCTTGGAATTCACGCACCAACTACAGACCGGACAGGGGGCCCGCGACGTCGCAGAGGGTCACCATCTCCTGGGTTCGTCATGGGCGGGGCCACCAAATAGATTGGTAACCTTCAGGTCCCCCAGTCATGTTCCTCAGGTCACATCAGTAAAGTTCTTGTCATTTGTGAATAGATCGATTATATTTCTCCATATGAAAACTGCTGGCTATCCCTTAATTGAGAATATACGTTAGCATGAAATGGCTACGGACAAAACAGATTGGTTCACTATGATCGAATCCCGGCCACGGCGGACGCATTTCGAGGGGGGCGAAATGCGAAAACACCCGTGTACTGAGATTTAGGTGCGCGTTAAAGAACCCCACGTGGTCGAAATTTCCCGAATCCTCCACTACAACATGCCTCATAATCATAAAGCGGTTTTGGCACGTAAGACCCTATAATTAATTATTCAGTGTAATGCTATACCCAATTTTAACATGGGTGTATTGCATGTTCACAAGGGCACACCCCACCACACCACACAGCCGGTGCCTAATTAGAAGAAGAAAATCAGCTGAAGGCTGCGCGACGGGCAGCCATATGCACTAGGGAGACCAAGTGCATTACCCAGCTATAAGAATAATGAATTCAATTTGCGGTTTGGGGTGCCAAAACCATGATTTGATTATGGGGCACGTGGTGGTGGACTCCGGTTTACTTTTGACCACCAGGGTACCTGTAACGTGGCCCCAATCCTCCAGACACGGGCGCTTTTGAATTTCTTCTCCATTAAGATGCGTGCCGTCGCAGCCGGCATTTGATCGCGCGACCTCGTGCTTAACAGCGCAATACCATAAGCGCTTAGCCACCGTAGCGGGTAGAAGGGCCTGAAGCTGCGTGGCTCCATCTCTCAAGGAGATGCTAAACCCCCGCAGCGGGAGAATGATGTGCATGGTGTCTTGTATATGCCTTTTCAACGTCGCTATTCAATATGACAAATAAAGCTTCAGCGTACTAGAAGTTACAGTTTTAGTGATATTGTAAACTAACATTATGAAGAAGTCTGAAGCATTGTATTTTTAACGTACGGGAGCCGAAAGTAGCGTGTGTAATGCGTTCCTGTACAACGTCTGGGGGACCAAAGACAGCGTTTTCGTTATGTTTTGGCTTCTTGACCAGGTGATCACGCTTCGTTGTAAAAACTTGCCAGGGCGTTCTCGCTTGACTGTCCAGATAACGGCTCTGGCTTTTGGCTGAAGGTCATCTGAAGATCGCCGATTACGGAGCTAAAAACATTTGATGCTTAATAACGTATGGAAGTCTCAGCTGCTCGGAGTTTGGTGTAATATTTGCATTTATTTCAACGGCTGATTTTTCTATTTTATAATTGTACGCAACCCTGTGGAGCTTCTTTTCACCAAAAAATTCTTTGACATATTTAAACATACGTTGCACTTATTTTTTTCCTCCGTACAGGCGAGAAACACTGCAGCGTATGCTATTAGCAAAGCTGGGTTGGATCAGCTTACCCGTTCATCTGCATTGGGTGAGTAGCATGTTAAGTTCTGTTTGGTTTTTACCTGCTAATTTTTCCTAAATCAAAAGTAACCTTCAACCGTGCCCACCATCTCAGTTAGTGGCGGACAGTGAATTATACATAATATTTGAAGACAACTTTCTCAAACTCCTGCGACACGAATTTACAACTCTAGGAAGATACCACACATGTGGTAACCCCTTTCATGGGGGATAGCACTGCATTTCGAAAGAAAGTCAACTGCACGTTGCATGGGAACAAGTATAAGTGTAGAATATATGATCTTAAGGCATTATCACAAATTTCGCCACCTCCTGATGTTTTAAGAAACAGGGTACCAAGCTGAAGGTGTCACACAGTTTAGTTTGAGCATACTGAATCTTTTCGCACCTTTAAGGCTTATAATCAGACTATATATTAAAAAACAACATGTCAGGGTCTAATCTGTGCAATTATTCATCTACGAATCAATCTCCCACTGCCATGACTCACACAGTTGGGCACATCATCCATCTTACATATGCTCTAGCATCAAGGCCATCTTCTTTCAAGTTCTAAAATGTGTTAGTGCCATGACAAGCGTCATGGTACGTTTCATCACGTAAATGCTAGTACATATAAATTTTAACGATGGAGAGAAACGAACATTTAAAATCTACGGAATGAAGTGTTGATGGCATGAAAGACAAATACGTTGTGAAACATGTCCCATCACTTGGTAAAATGATGACGCAGAGCATACTCAGACACTGGATCGCATAGTTTAAGAACTTGCCGATATTCTGCGGAATAGGCAGTTGCTCTAGTGATTGACAGCGTCCGAAGCAATAGCAAGTGCAATAGCTATTGAATTTCGCATTGTGACTCAGTGGTTTTTTGTTACCTACCGCAAATGAAGTCGAACAAATTATGCAGAGTGGCTTAGTTCAATGAAAAAAAAAAACGAATGCCAAAGATCATGTATCGTGCTACAATACATGCGCAAGAAGTAATCTATAATATTTATTATTATTATTATTATTATTATTATTATTATTATTATTATTATTATTATTATTCCTGTGGTTTACATTGTACATACAGTGCCTGGAATGAATATATTAAATGGTGATGGAACCGCCGAACGAAGGCCGCGTTACCCATTGTGTGCTAAGACACCGAAAACAAAAAAGAAATTTAGGGAACAAAAAAAGCGCCTTCAACAAAATTTATCGCTATTTGTTTTGGATGTTAGCAGATCATGAGTATCTACTCTACCTTGAGGTCCTTAAACGTAAAACGTCATCGAAACTTATGGAAATGTGAAAAAATAATATAAAACCCGAATACTGTAGATTTAGTGAGAAGAGAGAGAGAGAGATGCGAATGAAAGAAAGGCAGGGAGGTTAACCAGAGTTAAAGCCTCCGGTTTGCTACACTGCACTAGGGGAAGGGAAAGGGAAACTAAGATGCAAGTAAGAGCGCGCACAATAAGAAAGGCGCGAGAAAAAAAGAGGACAGGATTTTACGTGTCAGTGGCCTATCAGTATTTCTGATAGGCCACTGCCCCGCAGGAAGGCCAAAGTGCCTTGACCGACTTTCGGTGCAGCTGCAGTTGATGTCGGCGTGCCAAGACTGTCTGTTCTGAAAGTGGCCTGTCGTCAAGGCATGACAACATGCCCACTAGCCACAGCCGGGGCAAAGTACGTGTTCTATAGTGTCGCTGCCGCCGCAGTGATTGCAAGCCACGCCGTCGTCCATACCGACCCGGAAAGCAAAAGATCTTGCGAAATCAACACCAAGCCGCAGTCGCAAAGTACTGTTGTCTCGAGTTGAAAGAGTCCAGATAGGGGTCGTAGTCGAGGGGACGGGTCCAGTCGGTGCAGTCAGGTGTCCTTAAAGCTTGGTGTGTTCCATAAAGATCTTATGGCTTCATTTGCAAGCACACCAATTTTCATTGCTGCGTGTGTTCTTGAGAATGGTATGAAGTCTTTCAAGCCTTTCTCATGTACAGATCGTGCTCCTGAATCGGCATGTTCACTGCCCGTTATGCTACAGTGGCTTGGAATACGCTGTAACGTGACGTCGTGTACTTGCTCGAAGAGGTGGTAAACATCTCCAGCAAGAAACGTGATCCTAAAAGAGTTAAAACATCAGAATTAACGAGAAGCCCAATTTTCATTAGAAATATATTTACTTAATAAAACACATCTTCCGCTCAAACGTCCCATCACATAGACTCCAACACCCACAAAGTGAAATACAATTACCACACCAATGAACTAAGGAAGAAACGAACGTGCGATACAACGAGCGAACGAATGAGGATGAATGAGAACTAAAGACCTAGCGAGCGAGTGGAGGAATGATCGAACGAGCAAATATGAAAATCCAGAAGCTAGTGGGTGAGACTTAAATACCAGGTAAAAGTGGACAGCGATCGCCAAAGAAAATATGGTCTTAAAATGTGCTAGTACTTCTACCTTGTCTTACTGCAGTAACTGGTCTCGCCCTTCTGTCAATAATGTTTCAAGCGGCCAAAAGCGAAGCCAAATTTTTCAACCTGTCGCGCTAGCAACTGAGCCAATTTATGCATTTATATACGACGAAAACGCCGTGATGACAACGAGCATCAATTGGCGCGCCTCCGCTCGACGTTGGCGCCTCCACTGCGTTGTGGCGATGCAGTGAGCGATTTCACGTGGTCGCTCACCCAGCTGCGGACGCGGCCCATTGAAGGCAAACCTTCGTATCCCATATCGTGTTATGGCACCTGTGGCACACGTACCTAGTTCCTCTGCAGTGGTAGCAGAGCGGACAGTAATTCCGAAGCACGTCAAACGTCCGTTTTCCTTGGGGCGTTGCGCCGGCTCGCCGGTGGGTGGGCTGTAGAATGGGGTGGCAGAGGCTGGCAATGGAATTGCGGCATCACCGCGCCTAGACAGGGGCGTGTAGGGGGATCCTAACTATGAGCAAATAACGCAAACATTTGGGCTATTTGATGTTGATGCATTTGTTGTGACATAATTGCTAGCGCGAACAAGGCTACATAAAATTGATGGGATAAGACAGAGCGATGCCCCGGTGGCGTAGGCCATCACTTCAGGCTCGGGCTCTGGTGACTCCAGGTGCACTTCATGAACTCCCACTGACTGCTGGACTTCATATCGGACAACAGGTGCGAACGAGGCCACTTACGCATGCGACCTTGGCAACATCCTCGGATGGTCTAGTGCAAGTTGTCGGTGCCAATCGTTTGGACTTAGCACTTCGGCGCAAGCGCTTGATGGTGATATTGCCTACTGCGCACCTCTAGCGTCGCCTCGATGGCAGTGGCTTCCGTTGTGAATTCCGTAAATGAATTCGGCAGGTGGTGGACTAATCCGGTCAAAAGTTCCTGGTTTACTCGCCTCATCAGGAAACAAACTTTCTTCTCGTCAGTTATATTGGGGTCGGTATGGCAAAACAGGTGTATCATCTTTTCCGTGTAAATGGCAACGCTCTTGTCCGCAAGCTGTGCTCGGTCTTCTGGCAGAGTTTCTGACGTTTCCTTGCGTACTGCCCTCGTAAAAGTTTTGGAGAAGCCGTTGCGAGACAGGTCCCATATAGTTAGGGCCGACTCTCGTTTCTCAAACATGTCCTCGCGTATCTTCTAAGCATAAATACAGAAGGTGCGACTGCTCCTCACAGTTGCATTGTTGAACATCGCGACGCACTTGAATGTCTTCAGCCAGCTTTCGAGGTCATCATCCGATCATCCTCGAAATATGGGTGGCTCCCTGGGTTGCTGGATAACCATCTGCAACACTAGTGCCGTTATTTCGGTTGTTCGTTTGGCCTTGACCTTCCTTAAAGACGTCCCTTCTGCACCTGTAATTTTACCGCAAGTGGCTAATTCGGTGGTTTGGGGCGACATTGACGAGGTCCCCACGGTGTGGACTTGCAGGGGCTTCCGTTAAGCAAAGAAGTGCTTCCACTAGTTGTCGCGTTCTAGTGACTGTCAATAAACTGTAGAAAATAATGCGAATCGAAAGCAAACTCCTTCTTCGGAGAACTTGGGCTTAGAAAAATAAATACGATCAAACAAAATAATAGCGGCGCGACAAATCAGCTATGATCGAAATCTGATGAGTGGGTCAAGCATCATTGAAGGTTCGCGCGTAATCGCTGGTGCCAGCCTATCTTCCAGCAAGTACTACACAATTCCCGTCCTGCATATAATGCAGAGTGATCAACTAGTAGGTAACAAGTGATCAACTAGTACAGTTGTCAATAGTATGGTGTAGGAGAGCTGAAGGGGTATACCAGGAAGTGCTAGGTAAAATACAGAATTTCTAAACTCGAGTGTGTTTACAGTAGCTGATTTTCGCCACACCATTGCATACAAAAATTGAGCTCGTCAATCTTTTTTGTTTCTTTCAATCAGTTGTAGGGCGTGAGGGATGGGCCCAATAGTTCCCTTATTATCATTAGTATTTTATGCACAAATGTTTACAAATTTTGCTGCAGCTTGCGATTACGTTGGCACAAACCGCGATATCTTTCTGTCAGCGTGTTAACTTGTGCGCAGCTTCGGCATAAAGCTCTCGACGCGCATTTTCGTATGATCATCGCGCATTGTAATATTTTAAGTTAGGGTCAGACATCAGATTAGACAGAGATGCATCAGTACTGAGGTTAGTTTTTGCACTTAATTGGTTTGCAATTCATATAAGTCACGTAATCTGAAGTAGCTGTGTTCGCTCTAAATTATCAAAATAAAAAAACACTAGCCAATTTGTATGAATTCACGGCAATAGTTATTTGCTTTGAGATGGTAAACACATTACGAGGTACACATTAAGTACGTTCAAGTAATGTGAACAGAGTAAATTTATTATTTGAAAATATCATTGCTGTTCTATAAAGTGTCTTGATTCAAGGGGTGTTGGTACTAGTTAAGTTAGAAGTGCAGTATTACTTCAAGAGGTATTATTTTTACTTTTAATGTTAGCTGAAATAATATGAGCAACAACAAATTCAAATATACCGTGTGTCGAAGATAACACAAGTCAGGCATTTCATGGAAATAAGAAAAATCTCAAAAAAAAAGGTACAGGAGACATTTCTAAGACCTAAGCTGCTCAGTCGTCAGACCTCTGACGACTGAACAGTGCAGGTCCAAAAATGTCATCCTACATCATGTTTGCATTAAACATTTTTTTTGTTGAATAGCTTCGCTAAGATTTGCTGAGACTCCCTATCTGAATGTGAGCCTCTTTCACGCCTCCCGCAAATATGGTTGCATTCTGCTGAGGTCCAAAGCTTGATTCCGTTGTGAATGCAAGGTTCAAACAGACGTTTGAAGGAGCCAACCCTCCCGATACAGCTTTCTGTTGCTCAATACATGCTACATGAAATGTTTTTCCGAGCGTACAAGGTGCCCGCAAATACCCGCCAAATGTCTCGAGCAGCCAGTCGCGCAGTTTTCTTGCGTCTATTCGTGGGCTTCTTTCACGCTCGGAAAAACACTTCTATGCAGCAGATATTGAGACATCGGAAAGCCGCATAGAGAATTTTTCCTGTTGCTATACAATTTTCTCACTGACACGTTTCATCTAACTATAACATTTGTTAGGTTGAATAGATATGCAAGACTAACTATCTAATTAGGTGGAGTGCAAAAATATCCTGAGTATATCTAAGTGACGCCAATAAACATTACCTTGGTTGTGTGCAGCGTAGCATTTGCATATTTCTAAAGTTTGGCCCAAGTTAAGTGATGCACCACGTATATATACGCGGTGGGTTGTTTTAAGGTTAACAATGGGCCCTATAACGTGAAACTATTCCAATATGTTTTTTATTCCAATCTCCTGACGTCAAATTTGCGTAACCACCGACGCAAGCACTGGACGGTCACCCGCAGGGTTGTCTGAACAGACCAATCAAACGCTCTCCTCGTTCATAGGAGATCACTTTTGTTTGCTTGAAAAACGAATAACATTGCCTACACTGAGCGGCTCGTCTTATCTAATTGGCTGACAAGAGGCGAGGAGCATGCTCAAGTGGAAAGGTATTTGATGGGGCCGATCCACTGCACTCAAAGTCGATAATCAGGTGAAGAAGGTGGCGCCGGCGTCTGGGATTGGTCCGCTTTCCCTTAGCTTGCGGCGGCTGGTCGAAAATCGCGGCGGCATGCAACGGAAGCCTAAGAATGACGCTAAAACAGACCTCAGCAATGAATAGTTCGAAGAATGAGGACGTAAACGTGCCGAAAGTGCACGAAAACATTACACGGCCACGCAAGAAGTTTTATTATACGCAAATAAACCCATGCTTTCCGGCAGGTGCGAGTAGCCGGCGCCTGAGCGATCGGCGGCAGCCATCTTTTATTCCTTTCCGAACGGGCAGCCTGCTGCTATTCAGAAGAAAATTCAGTTTTGTTCGGCATATTAATGCATCTTTAACGCGTACACGTCACTTTGACGTGGTGAGTTCTTGCGGTTTTGTGAAGTCGCGTGAAAGGCAGGCGAAGTGGGTGCCACCTGAAAACTTTGTACCAATAGCCGAAGGCTATCGGCGAAAAGGCGTTGAAACAGAAAGAACTATCTTTCTTTTTTCGGTCAAATCATGCATAATCAGCGTGTACACGTCATATCAGATGGGGAGGTATTGCGGTTTTCTTGACGTCGCGTGACAGATAGGTGAAGTGGGGTAGGTCGAAAAAAATTTTTTGACCAATCGCGGAGGGCTGATTGCAGAACTGGAACAGTTTTACGTTATAGCGCCTAATATTTAAAAATAATCGCCCAGCATGAAGGAAGAATCCACTTATCAGCTTAGAATTTTCGAACAGCTCCACAAAACTTACATTGTAAATCCGTACGCATGATTGAAGAATTAACAAAACTTACCTATTTCACTTTCAGACTGATTTCCACGCACACATTGCAACGCACGAATTAAAGCCAGTGATTTCACAGGGCGCATACACTTAGGAGAAATCTTGAGACTAGCACCAGTACTGAGACAAGCGCAGTCGAACTTGCCGTAAGATAACATTGCTGTTTCACTTGTTGAACAAAACGCCTTTTTACACACTATAGCTAAAAACTTACAGGAACACCCATGCATATCGTCGAAAACTTTGAAATACATATCTCGAAACTGATGTCATCACTACAATCTGTTCGAACTTGATATCACTTTATAAGTCTGCGCCTACACCTCTTCCATTTCGATATGTGGCTTAAAGAATTTAGACTAAAGATTAATTAGCTAAATGTTTTATTTAGCGCCTGCGTCGGAGAGTATTGTATCTTAGGATTTAGAATTGTGCTAAATCTCAGGAGTGATGCTAAATAATTCTGTTAAGCATAACATAAAACAACACGAACGAATATATTTAGGGAAACTGAACCACTCACGAGACGCACCCGTGTTCTCTCTCCCTCTCTCTCCCTCTCAATATATTGTCGCGTAGCAATGATTGTTAATAATACAACTGTACAACTGTTAATGACGAAGCTAACTTTTTATTGTGTGAAGTTGTGCTCACAAAACAAATTACACTCAAAGCACAGCATCACGGTAAACACGGTCGGCGATCTTTGAAATCTGACCTCTTGGACTAGCGCGTCGGCTTCTATACATGAGTTATCGAAGATTCCAGGGTAATTGGTGGTTCTCCCGTGTCTTCGAGAATGCTCTGCATAGTTCCCGTCAAACATGTAATCCGATTTCACAAGCTTCGTCAACTAGAGACAGCACATAGAACTAACGATAGCATTACTGCCAGTCGGCCTAGTTGAAAAAGATTCATATTTCGAAAACTTTTTCGATCGATAACATTCGAGAAACTTCCGATACATACGGGCGCGCCCATAACTGAGCGATAACATTTTTTATCACGATTTCTTTATTGCGATAGCCATTATATCGACACTTCAGGCGCTTTTCATTTGTCAGTGTGGCTGTCGCCGTCGCCGTGATGTTCCTTATACAGCCCAAGGGCCATAGGCGCCGACTACGAGGAGGCCCGGGACCCGAGCCTCCTTTGCGGACTTTCCCACGGGGGGGGGGGAGGGGAGGGGCCGGGCCCCCCTCCAGGTGATGCCAAATCCTACGTCCCCCTCCCTCCAACCAACCTTATGCGTCATTGCCGGAGTTTCGTTAACCACATCGTTTGAGTTTTCGTTTGACTTGTTTCGACCTTCTCACTTAAAATTTTATTGTGGCTAGAAGCTAGATGGCGCGGCCGTCCACAGTGCAGTCACGTGGTATTTTTCCTATTTCGTAAAATTTGTTTGCTAGTCGGAAAAATAAATGCACGCAATTAGAAGATCGCTGAAAACACAGCAGTTAGATGTCATTTGGAGGTGCCTGAAAGTGCCTACAAGTGCCTCATTTACACTCTGATAATTATAACAGTACCTCTAGAATTAGAACATTATTTTTAATTGTCGAATTACCTTCCAGAAACGAAAGAATTGCTGGCGGCCACTCCACTGTACTGGAAACAATATGCACTAGGTTTTCTTCGAGTAACGCAACTGCTCTAAATTTATCTCTTGGTGCATGATGGTTGGGGCATCTTGTATAATTCACTCAGTAACCGAAATGAAGCCAAATCTGATTCACTCAAAATCAGAATCAATAGCAGTCATGCGCGGGAGCGTTTATACTCGGACTCAAAGAAAAAGAAAAACGAAGACCGAGCGGCTAACGCTTTGCCGCAAAGGCGAAACTGTATTAGTGATAGCGAAGTATGCGACAATTACACGAAGGAAGATTGCACCACGAAGAAACACGAGAATCTGGGTGTTGGAAGAGGATTCAGGCTGTGAAATTGAACTCTGTCCTATTATGGAGGCATAAATTCTCATATGAGGCCGTGACAATTCTTCGAGGTCATACGACGTTTCCTAATGGGCAAGAAATTATATATATATATATATATATATATATATATATATATATATATATATATATATATATATATATATATATATATATATATATATATATATATATATATATATATATATATATATAAACGAGAAGACAGGGGGTTAACCGAGGGGGGGCGATTTTTCTTAGTCATATCATAAGAAGACAACGAACACTGACGCCAAGGAGAGCCTAGGGACAATTACTTGGGCTTAATAAATGAAACAGCGAAACGATAAATTAATGGAAATGAAAGTGGATGTAAAAACAACCTGTCACAGATAGGGAACGGTGCCATAACCTTCGCATTTTGCGTGCTATGCTGCACGAATTGAGTAACCGCGGCGGCGTTTCCCCATCCACTTACTTGGGTATTTATGTTTCCTAGTAGAACCCTGGGTGTTTTAGCCAGCACCCCCACTCGCAGATATTGGCGGCAGATGTGGAACATCCTTTGTACCAATGGCGTCAGGAGAGCGTGATCTTTTTGGGTGCAGGCAACCGGTCAATAAACACACACGTGCTACCTGAAGGCATTCGTGCTGCCGGATTCGAGACCCTCGATATGTAATAAACAAGGAGAAAGGGGATTAATCGAAGGCCCGATATTTATTAGTCAAATCATTACAATCCAACAAACACTGAAACCTAGGGCAACATAAAGGAAATAACTGGTGCTTAATAACTGAAACAAAGAACCGATAAATTTCTAAAGAGATTGACTGGGCGAGTCCAACAAACACGCGGTAGCTCGAAAAGATACGCAGGGAGAACAAGATTGTGGGGTTCAAGCGCTGATCTCGAGCCTTCTGCTCGTGATGATGATCGCTAAGCCTGGAAGGTCAGTTTCTTCATTTCTTCATTACAATTACCCCCATCGCAAAAGGTGGAGCCAACCTGGCGATGTGACAGGTGGGTACAAGAGGGTTGAAGTATGGCTAGAGGCGGTCTAAATGAACAACATCATGTCCTCATTGACGATGGTCGCCATGCGGCGTAAGAGTTTCAATGACGTAGTTAGGGGAGAGTACGCTCAATGACGTGGTAGGGACCTTTAAATTGAGAGTAGTTTGAATGACGAACCAGGAACGCAGGGTGGTACATGCCGCCACACAAGTGCTCCAGAAGTGAATGTTGCGACAGGAGACTCGTTGGTCGTTGGTTTTTGGTCGGCCGTAATAAAGCGCTTGGCTAGTTGTCGGCGATCTTCAGAGTAACGGGCGGATTCCGACACGGACGGGCACTCGGAGGCATTTGGTGCGTATGGCAGCAACGTGTCTTTAGTGTGTGTTGGCTGGCGACCGTACAATAGGAAGACGGGGGAAAACCAGGTTGTGACTGGCGTAGCGGTATTATAGGCGTATGTCGCAAATGGAAGAACCAGGTCTCACTTTTTTTGATGAGGTGCACCATGTGTCCCAAGTATATCAGCAAGTGTCCGATTAAACCGCTAAGTCAGACCGTTCTTCTGAGGGTGGTAGGCAGTACACGTCCGATGTACAATATTGCACTGGTAGAGAAGGGCTTCAACTACATCGGAGAGAAATTCGCGGCCACGGTCACTGAGGAGGACCGTGTCGAAGAACAAAACGCTTGGGTGACGTCCTGTGCTGTAGCCGTGGAAAGAATAGGACGATGGCCTATCGGCTTCCCGCCGTGGTCAAGGGCAAATGTCCACAAAGATCAGTTCCAACGCGGTCGAATGGGTGGTCTGGGGACGGAAGGGTTTGTAATGAACCTGCAGCAGGAAGCGGTGGTTCTTTTCATCGCTGACACTCGTGGCAGCCGCGAACGAACTTGCGGAGAAAGCGAAACGTTCCGCGCCAGTAGTACCTATTCCGTAAGCGTTCATAGATCCTGAAGACACCGCTGTGAGCGCATTGCGGATCGGAGTGAAAGGACGCGCACATTGTAGAGCGCAGCGTTCGAGGGATAAGTAGTACCCACTTCCTATTATCTGGCGAGTACTTGCGCCGGTACAGGAAGCTATCACGAAGGCTGAAATGCGAAGCTTGGCCTGGCAGTGTTCGAGTGGTCGAAAGAGTGGGGCCTCGGATAAAACGACAAGAAGCGAAGTGTTCCCTGTGCAGAGGAGGTGGCGGTGATGTCTTGAGCTCACAATGGGTGGTCCATAGTGGATATGAACGCAGTTTAGCTGGATAGTGGTGTCCGCGACAGTGCATCAGCATCGCATGCTTGTGTCCGGAACGATATATAACGCGGATGTCAAACTCTTGAAGTCGAAGGGCCCAGTGGGCAAAGCGACCTGACGAATCCTTCAGCGAAGACAACCAACAAAATTTATGATGGTCCGTAACTGCATCAAACGTGCGGTCATATAAATATCGGCGGAACATGACAAGCACCCAGACTATTGCCAAGCATTCTTTCTCACTGGCACTATAGTTTGACTCAGCCTCGGCGAGCGTTCCGCTTGCATATGCGACAACATACTCTGCGAACCCCGGCTTTGGTTGTGCGAGAACAGCGTCGACGCCGACACGGCTGTTGTCGGTATGAACCTGAGTTGCGGCTGTAGGATCGTAGTAGGGCAGTATAGGAGGTGACGTCAGGAAACGGCGAAGGATGGAGAAGGCTTGGCTACACTCAGAAGACTATGACGAGAGATTGGAGGCAGTGCTTAAAAGTCGAGTCAAAGGCGCAATCATAGAGGCCAACTTGCACACAAACCGACGAATGTAGGAGCATAACACTACGAAGCGTCGTAACTGCATTGAAGTCATCGGTTTGGAGAAGCCGGTCACGGTTTAGCCGGGCCCGGAAGTACACCGTCCTTTCATACGACGTGACCGAGAACTGTAAGTTTTCGCGCAGCAAATTGGCACTCTTTGAGATTCAGTTGGTGCTGAGTGGTCTTCAGACACGTCAGGGCGTGGTTGGTGCGTTCGAGATGGGTTGCGAAATCTGTCACAAAGACAACAATGTCGTCGAGGTAACAGAGACATATGTGCCACTTAAAGCCCCGCAGAACCGCGTTCATCATGCGGTCGAAGGTGGCGGGCGCACTGCAGAGGCCGAAGGGCATAACATTGAATTCATATAGACCCTCACGCGTGACGAAAGCTCTCTTTAAACGGTCGGCCTCTGCTAAAGGCATCTGCCAATACCCGGAACGCAAATCTAACGAGGACAAAAACTCGTCACCTTATAAGCAATCAAGTGCATCGTCAATTCTGGGTAAAGGGTACACGTCGTTTCGAATGGCCTTGTATAGGCGCCGGTAACCCACGCAGAAGCGAATCGATTCATCCTTGATTTAACGAGAACCACAGCGCATGCCCACGGACTTTGTGAAGGGCGATTAATGTCGCGTTTAAGCATATCGTAAACATGCTTGGTAGAAACTTGACGTTCCACTGTGGAGGCACGGTAAGGGCGCTGTCGCACTGGCGAGTTGGAGCCGGTGTCGATGTAGTGAACAATGGTAGAAGTTCGGCCTAGGGCACGTTGGGCAACATCGAAAGAGTCGCGGAACTGGTAGAGCAGATGGAGAAGAGCAGAGCGTTCAAATGGCGACAATTCGTCAGTGATCAACGAATCAAATGGGTCGGCAGCTGGTACATCAGAAGGACTGAGAGCACTGACAACGTCGAGGCCGCGCCGAGCTAAATCTTGCTGCACGGAAAAAACTTGGTCAATATCAATGGGTCGCACGCATCCAAGGGATTCACCTTTAAGCAGTTGGATGGGATACGAAACAGGATCTGTGAGGCAGAAAGCGCTAGTTGCATCCAAAATAGAGAGGGTCGAATAAGGCAGAAATGGCTTCCGACTTAGAAGGAGGCGTCGTGGTTCAGAGAATGCAGCTTCATCCCATATGTTGGTGCAGAACACGGGGAGCAAAACAGCTGCTGTCGGCGGAATTCCTGTGCCTTGTGTTACGACTTGTTATTGTGCGGCTTAATGAGCGCGGCTGGAGGACTGCTCACACAACGGGAATAGCTCCGGTTCAGATGGGGCACAATCAATAATGGCATGATTACGCGATAGAAAGTCCCAGCCAAGTATGATGAGGTGTGAGTAGGATAAAAGTACAATACATTCATCAATGTAGCGCCCTTTAGCGAGAACAAGTCGAGCAGTGCAACCAGCTATAGACTGAATAGGGCCTACATTCGCTCTACGTAAGGGCGTCATCTCAAGAGGTCTGGTCACTTTTCGAAGCTTGCGGCAAAGCTTGGCATCTATAACTAAAACGGAAGTTCCGGCATCGAGAGGAGCATATGCATGGATGCCTTCTACAAAACCTTCAACAGTATTCGTAGGCAAAGTTGGAGGACTTGAGCATTTGGACAGCGCAGTTGTTGCCGCATAACCTGTGGGTGCTAGTCTGCCTCATTTTCAGGGGCTGGTCGACGACGCATAGGCTACAAGGAGCGGCGACGGGGTGAAGGTAAGCGACCAGAGGTGGGTTGCGGATAGTCACGTGAAGACGTGCTTGTTTGGGAATCCGGACTTTCATAACGAGAGCGTCGACGATTAATGTACTTCGGTGAATCGGTGCCGGAGTATCCTGGTGCGCGACGACGACAGTGTCGAGCGTTGTAACAAGGGCCGCCGCACGCAAAGCAGATCGGCAGGTAGTCGCGCGTTCGCAAGGTATTTGCAGTGATGGGAGAAGCTCATGTCACAGACGGCTGAGTCGGGGCTGCAGTAAACGACACCCCATGGAACGGTGAGGGCTGTTCTAGCTGCTGCCGCTTTACTGCCCCAGCGTAAATAAGAGGCGCGGTGACAGCGTGCAGCGGAATGGGCACAGGCATGGCCTCAGAAATCTGTTGTTGAGTGACATGTCGAAGCACAGCAGCCAGCGGGATTAGTTGCTGCAGCTTCTGCTGCAGTGGAAGCTCCTGACGCTGGGCAAACGGCAGGAGTGACAACTGACGGGCCACCCCCTCCCGTACAAAGTCTTTCATTTGTGTGAGAAGACGTGACGGGTCAGGCATGATGTCCAGTGCAGCGAGTGGTTGGTTGTACGTCTGAGAGGAGCGTCGGGTGAGAGACCACTGCCTTCTCAAGTCGTCATAGCTTTGGCACAGGGTTACCACTTCAGACACAGTGCCAGGAGATTTCGCAAGAGGCATTTGTAAGATATCGTCATCGACACCCTTCGTAGTATGCGGTATTTTGGCACTTTTGCTCATTGAGGCATCAACACGCCTGCAGAGATAGATTATGTCCTCAGCATAGGTGGTAAAAATTCATTTGGTGCCTGTGCCAGTGGGTGCATCCGTTGTTCCGCGCGTAACTTCCGCAAGGCAGCGCGACCAAAAACGGCAGATATTGCTTCCTTGAAAGCAGACCATTTCTCAAATTCAGATTCCTGGTTCGTATACCACAGCTTCGCCACGCCAGCCATGTAAAAGTTCGCAGTACTCAACATAACAGCGTCATCCCACTTGTTGGGTCCACAAATTTTTTCGTAGGACCACAGCCAGTGCTCGACGTCCTGGTCTTCCGTACCCAAAAATACGGATGGGTCTCATTGGCGAACCGGGCCGCGACAAAGGGCGGCCGGCATAGGTGGCCGCGGTTGGGCAGCCTCAGCTTTCATGGCCGAGTGCAACGTGCGGCATAGGAGTTTCAGGGTGACGGTGATGTACGTACCCGCACCACCACCAAATGTAAAGAGGTTTATTGGACGAGTCCAACAAACAGACGGTAGCTTGGAACAGTACGCTGGACGAACAAGATGGTGGTGTTCGAGCACCGATCTCGAGCCTTCTGCTCATGATGATGATCGCTGAGTCCGGGGTGCCATTCTGTTCATTCTTTCAATATAAATTATTCGAATTGAAAGTGGATGAAAAAATAACTTGCCGCAGGTGGGGTACGATCCCATAACATTCGCATTTCGCGTGCGATGCTCTACCAATCAAGCTACCACGGCGCCGTTTCCCCGTTCACTTTCTTGGGTATTGATGTTGCATCGTTCCCCACTTGCGCACTTGCGGAAGCTGTTCTTTAGCCGCTTTCATTTCCATGAATTGATTGTGCCATTATTGAATTTATTAGGCAGAAGTAATTTCGACTATGTTGTCCTTGGTTTCAGTGTTTGTTGGCTTCTTATGATATCTATATATATGTATATATATCCAACAAAAAAGACGATGAACCTTGCGGAAGCAACACGTCGGGTGGCTGCCACTTCATATTTCGCGACCTGACGTAAGGCTAACTGACGATCGTGCCTCAATCTCGCGCGCGGAAGGGACGATACGAAGGAGCTAGAGCCAGAAGCAGGGGGGCTTCGACTCTGCCAAGTGCACACTTTGCACTGGCGCGCGCAGTTGTTTGCGCCGTACGTTGAAAGGAATCTGCAGGCGGCTCACACCCTTCTGCACGCTGTCTTCTCGCCGCCCTTGCGTTGAAGCCATAGACTAAGATGACTTCACTTGCTGATGCTGCCATGCTTGCCAACACCTGTTGGTTTTGTTGAGTACGCAGGGTGACCAGATCTTTTGGAGTCGCGGATTGAGTGGATTTGGCACGAAGCCAACGAAACGACACACAACTGTCAAGCTGCCATTTTGTTTAATGAACTCGGAGCAAAAAAAAGGGAAAACGAGAGGGAGAAAATATACATGATTGTCTTTGAAAACGTGAAACGGCGACGGCGCACTAATGGACACATGGCGCCATCTCGTGACAGGCCATTACACTACTGACACTCCCCCTTAATGGATTGTCATTGCTCCCACACTTTTGATGCCCAAGCATTCACAGTGTTTGAGAGTCATTCTGCCATTTAAGGCCTTGGTGAAGAGGTCGGCACAGTTGTTCGACGATTCGATGTACTGGAGTTGCAATTTTCCCTCTTCGACCTTTTCTCTCAGGAAATAATACTTCAGGTCAATGTGTTTGCTTCTGTCTGAAGTAACTTGGCTTTTCGCAAGCGCAATTGCACCCTGGTTGTCAGCCATTAAAATCTGTGGTTCGTGCATGAATTCTTGCGCATTAAGTTCCTTCATGAAATTTTGGAGCCATATTACTTCCTTTGCAGCGTGACACATTGCTACATATTCCGCTTCGACTGTTGACAATGCAGTGCTTTGCTGCTTCTTGCTACTCCAGGAAATCGCAGCACCAGCTAGCGTGAAGACATACCCACAGAATGACTTCCTGTCAGCTTTGTCACTAGCCCAGTCTGCGTCACAAAAGGCTTGTATGCACTTCCTAGTTCTCTGGTACACTAGTGCATTATCCTTTGTGTGTTTCACATAGCGAAGAATGTGCTTTATGCCATTCCAATGTTCTTCTGTGGGATGTTCATTAAACTGGCTCTTGTAAGTAGTCGCAAAAGCCAAGTCCGGCCTTGTGCCTCCGACAAGATAAAGCAACGCACCAATTGCTTGTCTGTACTTGCGGGGCAGGTCCTCACTAGGTGGGTTATCGTTGTCTCCTTTTTGGTACTTGCTTCCAGGATCCAAAGGAGATGACGCTGCCTTTGCATCTGACATGCCAAACGTCTCCAGTATGTCGTTCGCATAGGCCGTCTGGTCCAATGTTAATTTCCCATCCCTCTCTTTCTTCAGTCGTATGGAAAGAATGTGGCTAGCTTCACCCAAGTCTCTTGCATCAAATCTTTGACCCAAGCGGCTCTTGAAGTCAGCAATCTGTTTCTCATCTTCTGCGATGATCAGCAAGTCATCAACGTAGACTCCTACGATGAGGTTCTTCTTCTTGCTGACATAAACACAGGGTTCTGCTCTTGATCTTGTCATCCCTTCCGACTTGAGCATTTTGTCCAAAGCAAGGTTCCACTCCCTTCCAGACTGTCTTAGCCCGTTAATGCTCTTCTTCAGAAGGCACACTTCATCCTTCTTACAGTCATTCAAAGGCTGCGGTTGTTCCATGTAGACGGTCTCCTTCAGAATACCATTTAGGTATGCAGCCGTTATGTCCATCTGGTGGATCTTGCAATATCTCTCAACTGCTATGGCCAGCAGTGTCCTGACGGACTTCAGCTTCACTACAGGAGAGAAGGTTTCCTTGTAATCGGTACCTTTCACTTGTGAGTACCCGCATGCAACCAACCGAGCCTTGTATCGCTCTAGGTCACCATTTTCGTCATATTTCTTGCGGAAACACCCACTTGCATTTTATTACTTGTCTGTGTTTTGGTCGTGGCACTAGCTCCCATGTATTGGAAGCTTCAAGGCTCTCCAGTTCACTCTGTATAGCTGCTCTCCATTTCTCCTTGTCTGGTGCAGATAAGGCTTCGTGTAGAGTTTCTGGATCTCTTTGGCTGTTTTGTCTGGCTATGCAGCAGCCGTAACATTCACCTTGACGTGGTTTCTTGTTTGCCAGTCTTTCCGACCGTCTTAGTGCTTGTGTACCACAATCTGTTACGCTGGACGGTGGCTGTGTAGCTCCTTTGTCCTGTGTAGTTGCCTCGTCTTCATCAGCTGATGAGCCAACTTCTTCAGCATAGTTGTAATCCGTATGATTGCGATCTGAACTACCAATATCATGTGGCTCACTCAAGCTATCTTCAACTTGTAATTGGATTGTGCAATAAGTATCGCTATGCGCTTCAGTCTTGCTATTCGCAACTTCGGTAATCTTGCATGGGAAGGAATCTTCTTCAAAGGTAACGTCCCGACTTACAAAGAAGCGATCTTCTTTCTGGTTCCACAGCTTGTACCCCTTCACTCCTTCTGGGTAGCCGACCAGTATGCACTCCTCTGCTTTCGGGTCCAACTTGCTCCCCTTGCACCGTCTGTTTCGCACACTCCATGCTATGCACCCAAACACTCTTAGGTCGTCCAGTTTCACTTCTCCCCCTGTCCACCGAGCTTCTGGTGACTCTACTCCAACCACCTTTGATGGGCACTTGTTTCTGATGTGACTTGCAGTGACAACAGCATCAGCCCAGAGCCTTTTGGTGACACCTGATTCGATGAGAAGGCACCTCGTCATGTCAAGCAATGTTTGGTTCATTCTCTCTGCGACTCCCTTCTGCTCAGGCGTGCCAGGAACGGTCAGCTGGTGCCTTATGCCATGCTTGGCCGAGTACTCGTGGAACTCTTTGCTTGTGTACTCTCCTCCATTGTCACTACGCAAGGCCTTCACCTTTGTGTTGTGCAGATTTTCCGCCATGCGTCTGTACTCGTCAAAATTCTGAAGCACTTCGCGTTTTGGCCTTCATGGGGTACACCACAGTATATCTCGAGTAGTCGTCTGTGAAGGTAACAAAGTAATTTGAGCCCCCTCTGGTTGTTGGTGTGATCTTTCCAACCACATCTGAATGCACCAGCTCCAGCGGAAACTTAGCCCGTGTT
Source organism: Dermacentor variabilis (assembly GCF_050947875.1). Classification (NCBI taxonomy): domain Eukaryota; kingdom Metazoa; phylum Arthropoda; class Arachnida; order Ixodida; family Ixodidae; genus Dermacentor; species Dermacentor variabilis. The sequence continues at coordinate 46,648,365 of NC_134574.1, forward strand.
GCCTCAACCTTCGGGAAACTGCTTCGCCTTAGCTTTCCCAGACAACATGTGTCACATTTGTCTTTCACAGAGCCTTCACTAGCTCCACAGAGGCGTCTAACAGCATCCTGGTGAAGGTGGCCTAGTCGTCTGTGCCACAAAGCTGTGTCATTTGTCTTTGCCATCTTTGTCGACCTGATTTCTTCTTTGACAGAGTACAGTCTTCCTTCTCGAGTTGCAGTAAGGATCAGCTCACCGGTGTCCTTCGTAACTTCGGCTTTGCCCTCGGCGAACGTCACGTGCAAACCACGCTCTTCAATTCTTCCGACTGATAGTAGGTTGCCGTTCAAGTCGGGCACATAAAGAACATCTTCTAGCGTGATGAATGACCCACCGCACTCTTCAGATAGTTGAATTTGAACTCTTCCTTTCCCCATGACACTCATGGATTCTTTGTTTGCAGTTTCTACACCTGACTCACATGGCTTGAAGTCAATGACCTTTGCCTTGTGCGATGTCATGTGATCTGTAGCACCGCTATCAAGATGTCACACATGAGGAAGCGCTGTCATCACATTTTTGGCACATAAAGCCGTCTGTGCTGCAATCCTTGCCTGTAATGAGTTTCTCTTCTGTTCATCCCCTTCGTATTGGAACTGGTCACAATCTCTGGCTATATGACCGATCTTGCCACAAGCAAAGCACCGCACCTTCTTCTTTTGCATACTTGAGGTGCATTGGCGAAACTTTTCGTCCTTCTTGACAGTGAGTTGATGATGCACCTTCTCATTGGGTTGCTTGCTCTCAGTCCTTAATCGAGTTTTAGTGATCAGGGATCTTGTCTGACTCTCTTCGCCGCTTAACCGATCTTCATCACGACGCAGCTTTCTCTTTTCTTCAATCAGCAGCCTCGTCTTCACTGCTTTGGTCGTGAGGGTTTGTTCGTCTTGTTCCAAATTCAGAATGAGCGGTTCATATGTGTCAGGAAGCCCCATTAGCATCACTAATGCAACCTCTCTATCTGTAAATGCATAGCCTGCATCTGACAACTTCCTATGCAGCACCATCAGTCTTCCAAGGTAATCTTGCATTGACTCGTCTCTCTTCATTTTTACGTTGAAAAAAATCGCGCATCAGCTGGAGTATATGCAAGAGTCCAAACCTTGAGTGCATTTCCTGCAGCGTATTCCAGGCTTCTTTTGCAGTTCTGCAAGTCCCGATGTCGTCCAGGTAGTTGTCCTCGACGATAAGGAACAGAAAGGTCAGGGCCTTGTTGTCAGTCTGCTTTTCTCGCTCGTTCATTTCCCTATTCGAGGATCCAGGGTCGATCGCTTCCCAGCATTCTTTCTGTACAAGAGCTGCTCTTGCCCTTATTGACCATGTGTGATAGTTATCTGATGACAACTTCGGCAGTCTAAATTCGTCTAATGCCGACATATTCGCTGATCCTCGAATGCAAGGGGGACAACGCACTTCCTTTTCGGGGCTGTTTCTCACTTAGCGCACGCGAACGCGACTTGTCGGTCACTTATTGCCGAGAAAAAAATGCCACTGAAAATATTTTGTCAGTCACGTCTTGACAGTTTTGCCGTACTCACGCCGGACGTATCTTAGCGTCTTCCGTACACATCTAACATGGAGCATGCAGCAACGCCGGTGTCGCGTGACGGACCGTCTTTCTTACAAAAAAAAATACGCACTTCTCACTATTCTTCACGGGCACACACCGCTTGCCAGTCACTTCTTCCCGACAGTTTCACGATACTCACGCCAGTCTAAACTTCTGAAGACATCGGTACGACGCAGTGAAGGCGGTGTAGCTTGACGTTTTCTGCTTCGACGTGGTCGCACTTTTTCATCACTCCACCAAGGCAATCCACGTCATTTCTTCCAAAAAGTGGTCGATGCGTCGTCCTGGGCCCATAACCTTTTGGTTTTGTTGAGTACGCAGGGTGACCAGATCTTTTGGAGTCGCGGATTGAGTGGATTTGGCACGAAGCCAACGAAACGACACACAACTGTCAAGCTGCCATTTTGTTTAATGAACTCGGAGCAAAAAAAAAGGGAAAACAAGAGGGAGAAAATATACATTAGTGTCTTTGAAAACGTGAAACGGCGACGGTGCACCAATGGACACATGCGCCATGTCGTGACAGGTCATTACACTACTGACAACACCATCGTTTTGAGAGCGAGTATCGGCGGTTATCGAGTGTGGTGTGCTTTGCACGCTGACACCATGCTCGTTAATTCAGTTTGTAAGCGAACATTTCCAAGTTTATATGGCCGATAAAGCTATAATCCTTACTTCGTGTAGCTGTCCAAAAATTCGCTGGCGCAATCGATGCTTGGCCTTTCGGGTGAAACTAACTTTTCTCATTCACTTACTTTTATAATAATTCATCATATATATATATATATATATATATATATAGCGAGAGAGAGAGAGACAGAAAGCAGTGCAGCGGCTGCGAATGGCAACTTTACTGAAGCGCCCCCAACGAACGCCGCTCAGGTCTTCTTCTACCCACAAACAGTTCTAACATGGGTACCCGAGCTGTTCGTGATGAGTATGGCATGACTGTGGCTTCGGCTGCCATTCCACCCTACAGGCTTTATGCAGGAGGGTGCTGAAAAGTATTAGGGTCCGTACCGCATCGAGTGTACATCGTCCGTGAACTATAGGCGCGAACCACTGACGTCATCGCAGGAGAGACGGTTCACATCAGCCGCATCAAGTCGTACCACGACTCTCTCATTGTGTCAACACCTTAGGACGCTAATGTGGCTCACCTTCGCCGCCGGAACAATTTAATAATATTTGTATGTATGTATGTATGTATGTATGTATGTATGTATGTATGTATGTATGTATGTATGTATGTATGTATGTATGTATGTATGTATGTATGTATGTATGTATGTATGTATGTATGTATGTATGTATGTATGTATACATGCATGCATGCTTGCAGCACTGTAGGCACGACCATCGTTTCAGCGCGATACTTGAGCTCGTGTTGTCGATGCAAAGATCTAGAACTGTTAACACAGAGTCTGCATCTTTGGAAAAGGTTTATTCAGGCTCACTTCGCATGTATCAAGCTGATAAGTAGTAATCAATGTCAAAGCCAAGAAAATGTCATGAATTAAATAAGGCCACAGGCCACAGAAAGGCTGCATAAATAATTGTACTGCCAATGGAAAGGTTGTCAAGACACATTGGATTTGCCATGGTATCTGGCTGCGCATCAATATTGGGCATGAACTCGAGAGCAAGTAATGGCACAACAATGCATTGGTACTGCCAAGGCTGGACCGCGGTTGGCCAATTCATGGTTGGCATCATTGGCGTAATGCTGTATCGTTGTAGCAATTTCGCGATATTCCTACGTGGCAGCAATATTTATGAGGAAGTTCACCAACATTAGACAATGTCAGTTCCAACGCTTATGTCCTGGCTAGGTGATCATCGACTACCGTTATTCAATCGTACCTGCCTGTTTGAGATAGGCCAATCGTCCAGGCAACACAGCGGCATAGAGTTGCAACGTGGCGTTAGCTACCAGACGGAAACTGCTAGAGAGTGTAGGCTAATCCTGGAGCTTAACACACCTTCTGAAAGGACGACCTGTCCCGAAAGAACGAACGGGAAATAACTGCGCGTTGCGCACGCGACAATTGTCCGAAAGCGCTATTCGGCTTTGGTTTGAGAGTATGCGGGTGATCTTGGACTTGATCCTAGAGAGGTCCGATTGCACTGTCGGCCATGCACTTGTTTTTATACAGAAGTATTCCTTGCTTAATTCCTATCATTTTTGCTATGGTTAGGCACGCATTGATGTGTCTCCTTGCGCTTCGGACCTTTGTATTAAAAAGAAATGCACGACTGACGCTGATATCACACCTCTGCCTTTGAGAATAGCAGCCGAATGCCCTAGCCACGACTCTAAGGCTACGATCGGATCACTACCCTTCGGCTGAAGCCGACTAGCTGTTTTAGAAGTATAGCGAGTGCGTTTCGCCCCAGTTGTTTTTGTTCTGTCCTGGTGATAGTTCTCTGTTGGACATTTCCGATATTGGCGCACAACATTCTCCAGTAGTTTCGTCGGAAAACGTAATACTACGTAGAAACTTTGAGATGCTTTACCTCTTAATGACCCGCCCAGATCGAACAGCTAATATGGTTTCATCAACAGACTATGAACACTATGGTCGTTTTACTATACTGCACATGAATTAGCCATATTTAGGCACAATTGGTAAATACGCAGTCCCATGGTGACGTTCCAATCCATCTCCTTTCCTGCTGATATTCTCGTCCAGTACCTATATATAGCTGAACAGCTCGTTTGTTGTAGAAATGATGCCGTCAGTGTAAGACACATAGATGGTCGTCTTACACAAACACGTTCATCCATCTCAGACCGCTTTGCGCAATTCTAAACGCTGATAAGCAGCCACCTACAGCAAAACGCTTCGCATAGGATTCCTTCCGGCAGTGCCGCGGATCTGCTACATTATAATACAGAGGTCACGAAGTGGGATGAGACGGGAGATAACTAACGACCTGCTTCAAAGTGCATGGAATCAGACAAAGAATTCATCACACCTAATTAAACGGGTAAGTTGTGGCTCCAGAAGAAGGTCTACACGTAACAAATTTCACGTAACTCTCTTGAATGTCCTGGTAATTTTTATGTTTAGTCAGTCATTGGTATTCTGCTAAATGAAGGTAACTGAGGGAAAATGGAGTGCAGTGTATTCCACCACCTAAAGTCCCTGCTAAGCCGTGCAGCAGCTAATGTTCAATGTTTCATTCACTGAGCTGTATATAGACTATAATTAGGCATCCGTTCTTCAGGAGTCTCGCTTTTCTGTGTGCTTACAATTCGTCGCTCTTAGCACTTCCTGACGCACAGCGTGTAGCTTCGTATCATCGAAAGGACGGCGTCTTCATGCCACCTCATAATTCTGCTCTGTAGTGGCTGCAGGGTATCTTTGCCCAAAACACCTCTGAATAGTAAGCAAACGTGTCGACCACCTCAAGAGAGCCTCGGCCGCATGGTATGCTTTCGCTGCATTAGCCAACATTGTAAGAGACCTTCGAGTAAGCCACACAGTCAGTACATAACTGCTGCGGCATCAGCATTATTCTTAGCAGATGTAACACAGTGGTGATAGCACCTTCCGCCACCAGTGTGACAAGGGCGACTGAGGCGAAGCACAGCAGTGAACCCCGTGAAGGCTCGAAGAAGGTCACGTCGCTCGCCCTAACAAATAGACTTGGCCATTATGCTAGTCAGCAGCACTAAATTAACGCCTGAAGCATGTGCTCCTTCGATTCCACCGCTTAGGCTTGGCTGGTGGGGCTGAAGGCGACATCTTTCATTTGTGAAGTGCAGCGGCCCTTCCTTTTAGGGCGCCTGCAATAAAACAAACACATGCAGACAGTCAATTCAGCGGAGCAATTTTCGCTTTCTGTAAACTCCGAAGAACATATACAATATAGAGCTAAGGAAATTTCTAAAGCAATGCCAAGATTCACATCATTCTGTACAGGCTTATTTATGAGACAAAAAAGAAAAGAAACGTGAGGATGCTAATATTGCTTTATTCGGGGCATCAAGTACAAACACATAAAGCCAGAGCACAAAAGCAATGGAGCTTCAACGTGTTGTGCGAGAACCTTGTAGTTCTTACAATGCTGACTTGCTGCAAATGAATTGCGTGAGTTTTTTGTTTATTGGTGCATATATCAAAAATCTTACAATTTTATATTGTACATATTCTGCAGCACAGCCGATCGTGTTTTATGATTTACTTAAACTATCGGTCGAGTGCTATCATTATATCTGTAATGAATACAAATAATAAAATTAAAAATTCCAAGAAAAATGTCTGTATGACTTTCCTGCGAAATTTTGTATGAATGACCAATTGTTTCATGAATTCGGCCAGGAACAACAGCAGCCGTTTATATCGCAGCTGTATGAGAACTGGCTTACTCAGATACTGTTCACAGGGTAATGAGGAGCTAGAGTTATCGAGGAACTATGACCTTATCGATCAATGAATTAGTGAAGTCACGCCATAGCATTATGTTAGTTGCGGACTGGGTTAATGTATTATTGCGCAAGGGGTTTATGCGTATCATAAATAACCTAACTCTGAAAGTGGCAAATGGCCTTCCCGCCCCTTCAATGTAAAATTTTTATAGCGCAGTTTAGCGCCAATATACACTGAGGGCCTTTGCGTGGTCAATGTTTCCTAACTACGGAAATTCGATACAAATATCTGCGTTGAAAGAAAAGCCAGAATGTAACTGTCTCATTCTTGTTTCTTCGTTTCAGAGTTTGCCCAATTTGGAATTCGGGTTAACGCCGTGAAGTAAGTAAACTGCAGCAGCATGTGTTGTGTTAAATTACGTAACAATAACCATATCATGAGAAGATCAACAAAGACACCAAGGAAAACATAGGGAAAATTACATGTCCTTACTAAGGGAATTAAATAAATTAAAAATAGTAGCAATGAAAGTGGATAAATACACAACCTGCCGCAGGTGGGGAACGATCCTATGTCTTCGCATTTCGCGTGTGATTAACGCTCGTCCTTCCGTCTGAAGGCGCGGTTCTTTTCCTCTTTAAACTTGTTGGACTAGCTGGCCGAAAGTTTCACCTTGTTGTACGCGCGTGATGGTCTCCACTTTTTCATCCACTTTCACTGCCAATAATTTATCATTTATTTAATTCCATAAGTACAAGTATTTCCCTCATGTTTTCCTTGGTGTCCTTGTTGGCTTCTCAGGATATGCTTAAAAAAAATCGGGGTCCTCCGTTAACCCCCTTTCTCCTCGTTATAACGATAACTAGGAAATGGGCAGCAGGTCAACAATTCGGTATTGCGCCATGTGTTCCAAGGGTACCACATCCATGAGATGCTGCAAAATTTACTTAATACATGCGCAGCAGCTGCATCTCATTTCTGCCGTCTTGTTGGAAAGAATGACATGGACACATTTTTTTACGTCACCTTTGTCATAGCTTTCGGCGTACGTGTGTCTTGCAGTGAAGTTTTGAGAAGCCATCCCTGCATGCCGGTGGCATATACGCGTAAAACACGAGTACTCAGGTTTGGTGGAAACTTGCGCTGCTGTTTTATTGACTGCCTTTTAGCACTTAGCATATCATTTAATTACCTAGTTGTAAAACAAGGTGGTAAACAGAATGGGAAAAAAAAACATAAACATTGAGAAGCCATTGCACTCTCTGAAGGTGGATTACGAGCGAAGATGTAGCATATCACACGTGGTTAGGCAAGGGTACATGTATTTATTTTCATCATTTAGTAATGGTAGCGAGGGTAGATTTGTGGTGACCTTGATATAGACTAACTGGGTCGGCTACAATGTCGGCCAGAATCTTGGCCGAAGTTAACGGCCATTATTGAGTAGTCGATTCATTTGGATTGGTGTCGCACTTCAAAGCAAACTTTCCCGGCAGAAATTGAGTCAACTATTTCTTGTCAGATAATAACATATCCACATTGAAGTCTCCAATGATGATCAGAGGGCCAGTGTCATCACGACTAACCCAGGCAAAGTGCGTCTTCGTGAACTTCTCAATATTGCACTTGGATGTGCCTGCAGGTATACAAAGAAAAGCTATCACAATTTCATGTTCATTTGATGAGGCAGAGTCATTTCCATCGTCAGTGCATTTACCTCGTCCAAGTCAAGCGTGTGTGGCTGTACATACAATTGGTCCTTTTTGAGTATATGGGAATGCCTCCTGCTTGTGTGACCACGTACTGTTCACAAACAATTCCAGTATACTCATCGACTTCAAAGAATGCATCTTGACTGATTTAGGTTATTATTATTATTATTATTATTATTATTATTATTATTATTATTATTATTATTATTATTATTATTATTATTATTATGAGGCGTGGAGTGCTTGAAGCCTGCATCCCCTCCACCGCGGGTAGGCCCGATATATTACAATCTACTGGATTGACCCTCACTCACATTTTTATAGTTGATGCAGCAACAAGAAAAAGAAGCAAATGTGGGTTGACCGCGGGTCTAACTGCGTTGCCCTACCGACGGGATCGGTCCACATTTTTGCGCAAGGACAAGAAACACTTGGGTAGAGGTATACAGCTTGGCTTCAAAGCCATATTTGCAGTTCTTGGAGAAGTACAAGCATAGGTCGCACCGCGGCACAAGGGCACGTGCATGGGCTGGCATTACGCAGGTGTCATTACCTATTGCAGTTTTGCCTTCTGCAGCTCACTTTCAAGGCAAACTAATCGGATGTCCTTTTTTGGTCAAGCCATTGTAGTGCAACTAAAACAGACACAAGGAGCTGAAGACGGTGCACCATGGGCTCTTCTTTGGGAACTTCGGCTCTCTGGTTTGGGGAACCTGTCTTCATACTTCATTAGTAGGGTTTCGTGATGCCCAGCATTGCCACTACGAAGACTCCTCTTTATATTACTGCCCAATCAAATTCAGACAAGTGCGGCAGGTCCATGACGCCGTCACGGCTGGTGTCACGCGAGAACTAACACTTTTGATCAACCTGCCATCAGAAGTAGATCTGGTAGAGTGCTATGCCCGTATTCACGGGAAGCCAGCACGCATGCTCAAGCAGTTGAATGCAGGACAAGCATCATCATCTCCAGAGGCTCCCCGAACCCACTGGGCCACAGTGAAAGGCATCGTCATCACTGCCTAAATATCGCGGGCGTGGAAGGCAATCCTTCTCAAACACACTGACGTTAGCATCAACGGGAATTCGGAACAGCCATGCTTGGAAAAGGTGAAGCACTTAGCTTACGAGCTTGATTGGAAGTTCCGAACGGACTATTTCAAGCACCGTCGCGTCCACGAAGCAGGTTTAGGCAGCAGCTTGAACGGCCCCATAACTGTGTGGTCAAAACAATCAGATAGGTTGGCCTTGTATATTTTTATTTCACGACCCTCTGGGACATCGTGTCGCGCTGACATCCTTCCAAAACTTAGAGAACGTTCAAACAGTGCATCTACTTGATCACATTGTACGCTTAAAATAGAGCGCTTTGAAATGCCTCCAAATTTACTGAATGAATACACCCTGGGTTTGAACCACAGTACACACTATGCCTACATTATGCCAGGTAGAAGCCTATCAGGCCTATCAGGCGTACTCAGCGCCCAGAAGCTCGTAAACTACCGAGAAGAGAGCGCTGGTCCCAGGGAGAGCAGCTAAAATTAAAAATGGAAATGTAAGAGTAGGACGGGCTGGAATAGTGGCTCCCCCGCATTGGATAATCATTAGGTAAAGATATGAGCCCTGAGCAAGCAGAAGACGTTTATTGTGCATGGCAGACTCTTTCAGCCTAAACCATAGCAGGATGTGCTGTACCTGTCAGCCCTGTCTGCTCTGTGCAGAATAACCAAAATCAATGTGATGCAACATCCAACAAGGTGAATTCTTGTTTACGTTGCAGAATGCGTAAACACATCTTCATCTAACGCGACTATTTTACAATAATACGTGGAAAGTAGGAAGAGTTTCCCCTGACTACTCTCTGCGACCCTTCTAAACCAGTAGAAATTCCACCTCGGAACACCGAATCTTCACAAATTTAAACCTGCGTCTTTGCAAAAGGAGACGGCTCCATATAGGTATCAGTTCGTGCTCAGTGAGCTAGCGTACTGCATTTGCACATATATCGCGAGAGTTCTCCAATGTTTGTTCTACGGTTGATTGAGCTCCCTCTCTCACACGACATTCGCAAGCTCCTATCTTCCAAAGCGATTGCTCACTAAACATTCTAGACACATTTATCTGGTTCCATTGATGAAGCGGAAGCATTAGCCATTCTAAAAACATAGACCGCAACAAGCCCGTTACTCAACACCGCTTTGTTGTGGCTGCTGTCAAAATGTACAATGTACTTCGCGAAAAAAAGTACGAGACTGCTTTCAGCCATGCACTTGGCGACTATGTGCTGAGAATTCAGTTTAACAGGTTATCTGTCTATCCACAATTGCTCCGTACATTTTACTAGGTCAGCAGTACTTCTCTTTTTAACGAACATGCGTAAAGGGTGCAAAGCAGCACCTATCTTCAGTCACTGTTTAATACGTGCCCTATAATGGCCGTGTTTCACCACGATCTTTATGATTCCGGACGCATGTTAAGTATGACACCACCTTGTACACGTTCACAAAAGCTTCCCAAGGATCTTAGGCGGCAAAATTGTTCGCCAGACGACTACAATGCCTGCGATAAAATTTGCTTACCTTATCACTGGGTAGAATGTCCTCACAAACTTGACTACGCTGATTTTTATACTCCCCAAAGAGTGGCGTACTCATTAAGAAAACGGCATTGTCTAACTCTGGTCAACTCAGTTGGACAGCCAGTTCAGTGCGACGTTATCAGAACTTTACTATGAAACGGTACCACAACTTGCTTCCAAGAACTATTTGTTCATTTGGGGCTGTTTATTCGGCAAACTTATTTTATTGGTCGCGTATAAGATGGGAATATTTATTCGTGGCGTACATCTTTATGCCTGAAATATTACCTGCCTAGATTCCTTTAGTTGGGTTCTAGGTGCTGTGGCTCAAATATTTTGGCTGCTCGCTTACCAAGTACGCTTACGTAGTTTATAATTATCGGTGTTTGCTATGGCGTTGCGCTGCAAAAACCCAAAGGCGCGGGGTCGAATCACAGATGTGGCGGCCACTTTTCTATGGTAGTATAACCGCTTATGTACGGTGTATTGGGTGCACGGTAAGAGCCACAAGTGGTCCAAATTAAACCGGAGTCCTTGACTACTGCGTGCCGCATAATAGAGTCATGGTTATTTGACGTACAACACAATAATTTATGGTTTATTTCAATATGGTCTCCTTGATACAGAATACTGAGGCAACTGTGATGGCTACTTGCAGGGAAAACGAAGACTAGAAAACGGCGTTGTCTGCATTCGAACTATGTGTGTTCTCTGCTTTTGCCTTGCATTTAGCTTGACTGTGCGTAGGTCTTCTTGCTCTTCGTGAGTAAGAGCGCTCGCTCTTTTTTTGTTTCTTCCACTGATTTGAAACAGCGCTTCTGTATTTAGACACTGTCATTCACACGAACCCAATGTCAAATTTCAAGGCATGCCGATCGTCATCATGCCCTGTGTTTCCCCACTTGTTTTAGTTGATTACTTGTTGAACACGTGGCAAGGGGGCACATCGTTACGCAAACATTTTTAGTGTTTTTCACAAACTGCTTTCTACGCCATGACTGCACATGATGCTTTTATTTTTTACGATATCTGAATGAGGTCTTCTTGTGCGAGAAACCTTCGTATACTGAGTTTGTGCAGAGACATCTCTCGTATGTCCAATGCTACGTTTACCCTCATTCGTTGGGAAACACAGCCAAAGGTCGTTGCAACCACTGCCATTTCATTGCTTGGGTTATTCTGCTGTATCTTGTTAGTCATAAAAATTTCAAGTGCGCAACGCCAATTACGATATTCATGTCTGTGAATGCGGCCTGTCTTGGAAAAACGCAGGTAGTCTGCAATGTTGTCACCACCATCTTTACAGCCTTCCCAAAGAAACATATTCAGCTGGTACTTCGAGAACATTTTTGCAAACAAATTACCTGGTACTGTCGGCTACTACGTATTCATAGGTGTCACATCTGCTGCGCACACGTACTTAGACCAGCTGAAAAATATTATCAAACGATGCATTCTTTCCAGCGATCCAAAGATTGAATTTGGCAGAAGTTTTTTCCGACTTAAGCATCTTGAAGCATCGCGTATAATGGTGTGCTAGGTGTTATTGCCTCTACGCCACTGTTATATGTGAATTGCTTGTCCCCAGTATCACATGCACAAAACGTCTGAGCAAGAAGTTCACTGTACTCGCGAGAAGTTCGGCTTTCATGCAAAGCACTTTCATCCCTTTCGAGAAAGAACTTTAATTTTAAGCTTCCAACTGAGTTCATAGAAGGCAGTAACTTTTCTTATCTTGTATATTACGAAGTGAACAGCCTACGGATGTGTTTGGACCGATCACCTCTAATTGTAAAAAGAAGCAGGGATGACGATATCTGACGAAATCTGATGACGAAAGGAATTCAGGATAACATTACCTCTCACGGTGCCAAGAGGCCGAGCTGGCGTTTCAGTGCTCCAGACCTCTCGTGTTTGTTCAGGCATCAGATGAAGGCGTGCAGCGGTGGCGTAGAGGTAGAACACCCGCCTCGCGTGCAAGAGGTCCGTGGTTCGAATCCCGGTGCCGCGCAATTTTCCACCGGATTAAAAAAAAATCCGCGTGTTGATAAAATGCCATAAACAGGCCTGGAGTGTGGCCTGATCCCGGTGACCAGAACCGGTAACGCACTCCCTCACCAGAGCAGGATTGGCCACCCTGGTGCAGTACTTGGCCACAACCTCCTATATGAACACAACAATCAAACCCCGGCCCTCAGTCCCCAGCAGCTGCGAAGCAACTGACCACGGCGGCGGTCAGACCTGCGACGCTGCAGAGGGTGCTAAGAATCCCTGGCTCCGGACAGGCCGCCATTGGAATATGAACCTGGCAACGTTTAACGCTAGAACGTTATCTAGTGAGGCTAGTCTAGCAGTGTTTTTGGAAGAATTAGAGGGCAGTAAATGGGATATAATAGGGCTCAGTGAAGTTAGGAGGCCAAAAGAAGCATATACAGTGCTCAGAAGCGGGCACGTCCTTAGCGGAGAGACGAGAACTAGGAGTCGGATTCCTGATTAATAAAAATATAGCTGGTAACATACAGGAATTCTATAGCATTAACGAGAGGGTGGCATGTCTTGTTGTGAAACTTAATAAGAGGTACAAAAAGAAAGCGTTTGATTCAGTCGAAACCTCAGCAGTCATGGAGGCATTGCGGAATCAGGGTGTAGACGAGCCGTACGTAAAAATACTGAAAGATATCTATAGCGACTCCACAGCCACTGTAGTCCTCCATAAAGAAAGCAACAAAATCCCTATAAAGAAAGGCGTCAGGCAGGGACATACGATCTCTCCAATGCTATTCGCAGCATGTTTACAGGAGGTATTCAGAGACCTGGATTGGGAAGAATTGGGGATAAGAGTAAATGGAGAATACCTTAGTAACTTGCGCTTCGCTGATGATATTGCCTTCCTTAGTAACTCAGGGGACCAACTGCAATGCATGCTCACTGACCTGGAGAGGCAGAGCAGAAGGGTGGGACTAAAAATTAATCTGCAGAAAACTACAGTAATGTTTAACAGTCTGGGAAGGGAACAGCAGTTTACGATAGGTAGCGAGGCACTGGAAGTGGTAAGGGAATACATCTACTTAGGACAGGTAGTGACTGCTGATCCGGATCATGGGAGTGAAATAATCAGAAGAATAAGAATGGGCTGGGGTGCGTTTGGCTGGCATTCTGAGATCATGAACAGCAGGTTTCCATTATCCCTCAAGAGAAAAGTTTATAACAGCTGTGTCTTACCAGTACTCACGTACGGGGCAGAAACCTGGAGGCTTACGAAAAGGGTTCTACTTAAATTGAGGACGACGCAACGAGCTATGGAAAGAAGAATGATAGGTGTAACATTAAGGGATAAGAAAAGAGCAGATTGGGTGAGGGAACAAATGCGGGTTAATGACATCTTAGTTGAAATCAAGAAAAAGAAATGGGCATGGGCAGGACATGTAATGAGGAGGGAAGATAACCGATGGTCATTAAGGGTTACGGACTGGATTCCGAGGGAAGGGAAGCGTAGTAGGGGCGACAGAAAGTTAGGTGGGGAGATGAGATTAGGTAGTTTGGAGGGTCAACAAGGCCACAATTAGTACATGACCGGGGCAGTTGGAGAAGTATGGGAGAGGCCTTTGCCCTGCAGTGGGCGTAACCAGGCTGATGATGATGATGATAATGAAGATGACAGAAATTGCAGGCTTTCTATGAGCAGCAATGCATGGCAGCGTGGAAAGTACTTAAGTACTTTTTCGCAGCAAGGTACTTGTCGAAAGTCTTTAGTACCAATGGCGTCGTCAATAATTTCCTAACTCGAGGCCTTCAATCGATGTTGCCGTCGCTGCATATAGTATTACATCATCATCATCATCATCATCATCATCATCATCATCATCATCAGCCTGGTTACGCCCACTGCAGGGCAAAGTCCTCTCCCATACTTCTCGAACTACCCCGGTTATGTGCTATTTGTGCTCATGTTGTGTCTGCAAACGTCTTAATCTCATCCGGCCACCTAACCTTCTGCCGCCCCGCGCTACGCTTCCCTTCCCTTGGAATTCAGTCCGTAACCTTAATGACCATCAGTTATCTTCCCTCCTCATTACATGTCCGGCCCATGTCCCCATTTCTTTTTCTTGATTTCAACTAAGATGTCATTAGCTCGAGTTTGTTCCCCCGCCCAATCTGCTCTTTTCCTATCCTTTAACGTTACACACATCATTCTTCTTTCCATAGCTCGTTACGTCGTCCTCAATTTAAGTAGAACCCTTTTCGTAAGTCTGGAAGTTTCTGCTCCGTACGTGAGCATTGGTAAGACACAGCTGTTATACACTTTTCTCTTGACGGATAATGGTAACGTGCTGTTCATGATCTGAGAATGACTGCCAAACGCACCCCAGCCTATTCATATTCTTCTGATTATTTTGGTCTCATGATCCGGATCCGCTGTCACTACCTGTTCTAAGTAGATGTATTCCATTACTACTTCCAGTGCCTCTCTAACTATCGTAAACTACTGTTCTCTTCCCAGACTGTTAAGCATTACATTAGTTTTCTGCAGATAAATTTTTATACCCACCCTTCTGCTTTTCCTCTCCAGGTCAGTGAGCATGCATTGCAATTAGTCCCCGGAGTTAGTAAGCAAGACAATATCATCAGCAAATCGCAAGTTACTAAGGTATTCTCCATTAAGTCTCATTGCCAATTCTTCCCAATCCATGTCTCTGAATACCTCCTGTAAACACACTGTAAATAGCATTGGAGAGATCGTATCTTCCTGCCTGACGCCTTTTTTTATTGTGATTTTGTTGCTTTCTTTGTGGAGGGCTACGGTGGCTTTGGAGCCGCTATAGATATATTTCAGTATATTTACATACTGCTCGTCTACACCCTGATTCCGTAATGCCTCAATGACTGCTGAGGTTTCGACTAAATCGAACGCTTTCTCGTAATCGATGAAAGCTATATATAAGGCTGGGTTTATTCCGCACGTTTGTATATCACCTGATTTATAGTGTGAATATGGTCCATTGGTGAGTAGCCTTTACGGAATCCTGCCTGGTCCTTTGGTTGACATATGTCTAAGGTGTTCTTGATTGCATTTGCGATTACCTGGGTAAATACTTTGTAGACCATGGACAGTAAGCTGGTCGGTCTATAGTTTTGCAAGTCTTTGGCGTCCCCTTTCTCATAGATTAGGATTATGTTCGTGTTCTTCCAAGATTACGGTACGGTCGAAGCCATAAGGCATTGCGTATGCAAGGTGGCCAGATTTTCTAGAACAATCTGCCCCCCATCCTTCAACAAATCTGCTGTTACCTGATCCTCCCCAGCTGTCTTCCCGCTTTGCATAGCTCCCAAGGCTTTCTTTACTACTTCCGGCATTACTTGTGGGATTTCAAATTCCTCTAGACTATTCTGTTCCATTATCGTTGTGGGTGTCACTGATACTGTATAAATCTCTATAGAACTCCTCAGCCACTTGAACTATCTGATCCATATTAGTAATGATATTGCCGGTCTTTTAACGTATACAACTGATTCTTGCCTATTCTTACTATCATCTTCGCTGCTTTTAGGCTTCCTCCGTTCCTGAGAGCATGTTCAATTCTATCCCTACTATACTTGCTTATGTCGGCTGTCTGACACGTGTAGATTAATTTGGAAAGTCATGCCAGTTGTATTCTAGTTGTAAAGTTAGAGGCTTTCATACATTGGCGTTTCTTGATCAGATCTTTCGTCTCCTGCGATAGCTTGCTGGCATCGTGCGTAACGGAGTTACCACCGAATTCTATTGCATACTCTTTAATGATGCCCATAAGATTGTCGTTTATATCTTGGACACTAAGGTCCTCTCCCTGAGTTAAAGCTGAATACCTGTTCTGTAGCTTGATCCGAAATTCCTCTATTACATATTATAACATACAGTATTACATCCCATGGTAATCCAATCCTTCGACCTTTTCTCAAAACTGTATCGTGGATTGATGCCTTGAAGCGCTACTAGAATTGAGACCACTGACAAATTTTACCACTGAATTTTTTTTCTTTGTGTATATGAGACTCCTGGATCGCGCCCCGCATACACTTCATCTTGATATCACCTAGTTTTCCGTTAACTCCATCTCTTCACCGTCAGGATTCTAAATTCGATTTGTGCAAAAAATTTCACCTACTGATGCAATGAATGCCGAATAGTCGTAAATGTCTTCTCGTCGTACCAATGTCGAAGAAAGCCATGTTAGGATAAGCTTGCCGTGGTCACCTGCTATCACGGAAGGTTGGCTTTTTCTTTTGAGGGGCGGTTATAGGTAAGAAGACCAGCCCTGTCAGTGGCTTCACGAACGCGTAGCTCACAAAGAAGGAACTCAGTCTAGGTCTCTATGTAAGTTCTTGGCTTCAGCCTGTTCCCCTCTCCCCTCCCCGCCCAGCTTTATGTGAGCCTTGAACCTTTCCGTGAAGCATGTGGTTTCCCAAATGTTTACAGTTACCATGGCTTGTTCTTCATTATGAAGGAACTGTGCCATCGCTTTCCACCGCAACGTTTGCCTAATAGAAGGAGCAGCTTTGAATATAGTGGTGTAGGGGCTATGGCGGCACTTAATTTGTCAGGCAATTATAGCTTGCATATCGTTTTGGTATCCTGACAGGTAGTCTTTCCGGGTATTCGACGATGCCATCCGCTGATCTTTTGACGAGTGCGTTTGAAGGTTCCCGACGTATACTGATGGCAGGTTACGTTTCCGAAGATTATTGGACAAAACGCCCAGATAGTTACCTAGATATACGAGGTATATTCCCAATATTTACGTGTTGTGGATATAACATAAGAAAACTCTCGAAGAGGGACTCTGTCACTTTCATCTTATACTTCCTGGCTCTCTTCTGCAGGTCACAGTGACCTACATGTTTGAGTGCTACATTTCTTTCTTTACTGTTTCTCTTCACTCTAGCTCTTAAAGGAAGATTTATTAAACGCCTTTCTACTGTAGCGTAAGAGCACAGTGCAAGAGCAGTTGTGCTGACACTAGCGGCTAGCATAAAATATAAATCCATTATTCTAATGCGGAATAAAATAATACGGTGGCAAGTGGCTCGTCTTCCATATATGCAAATAGTGGCCCTAATGCCACAGCTTCTTCTTCATTATAATCACCACAACTTTTTATTCCTTTGATCAATTTCGATTTTTACACTCTCCACAGTATTCATTCAACAAAACCCAGCGACTATGGACTTGGTTTAAGGGAAAAAGTACTTTTCTTCAATTGATACCACATGCATGATAACAGATTCAATCCCATTCCATTCGACGTACTTAGCTTCGAAGGAGGCAGGCACTGCAAGAGTTTCTCCTGCATGTTTATTTCAGTGCGATAATTCCCACAAGATATCATTTGTGATAATAATGTATAAGACACGGTAACGAGCCATATAGCGCTCACGAAAAGTACCTAACGCGTGATAACTCTATTCAACTGAGCGCTTCCGTATTTGGCCTCTCTGCAGACAGTGCATGGATTCGGGCTCAATGGCCATGAATGGCGTTTGCAAAATAGAGATCTCGTGACTATTTCGTACGTGTAGCACTATAGGTTCATAACAGACTTTTGCACGTTTCACAAGAGTTTTGCACGCTCCCGGTTGGACCCGTGCAAAGCTTCAAAACAAAAAAAAAAACGCTCGCACGTGATTTCCTTTGTGTAATGTCCTTAGTGGCCTTAGCTACTGTACTACCTGTTGAATTTGCCAGCGTGCATCAGTTGCAGCAGTAACAAGTTGGGGAAACAAATACTCAGCCGCCGGATTTGCCTCTCTGCACGCGTGCATTGTCGAGGCTGCTACTTGGAAAAGTCTAGGGCGTTCTACTTTATTTTCCGCAAATTCGGAATGTCAAAGACACATTGTTTGTTGCAGCAGCTCTCGTCAATAAAGTAACACTTTACACGTATTTGCTTGCTGGAAAAGTAATCGAATTACACTGACTGTAGTCAAGGAAGATAAACGTTAATTATAAAATTTGCAGGAATGTTTGTGAATACAAGTAGTTGTACACATGTAGTTTGCTACTTACAAGTGTAGTTTATTATGAGGTTTTGAGGACTCCAGGAACGTCCTCAAGGAATAATGCATTGGATATAACTTTGATGAAATATTGCAACATTGCCTAAATACAGCATTCTCAGCAGTCCATATTCGATTGCTAACATTTCCTTCTGTAGGCACATTCGAGAATTCATGCAATGGGTATGTGATTACGATATGACGATATTTTGTTTTTTGCTCGTGATGGACTAGCGCAACATCATGCTTACTCCTGTTACGCGGAATAACAGTCTGAGAGTTTGGGGATTGTCTAGTTCCCACATCGTCAATAGCCGGATAAAGTATTAGGCATCTGAATATTGAATTTTTATGCGAAATATATTTTGAGAATAGTTGCAAGAGCTGCGCACAATGTGTCCCAGCTTTCATTCACCAGGATTTTAATATATTACAAATGCCACGTAGCTGGAAAAACCAAGGTAACTCTTGCCGTCGCTTAAAGACGGTCTAAATAATTTTTGCACTCTTCCCAATTACAAAATTAGTCTTAGTTATTGAATAAACTTCTCAAATATTATAATTTCATAGTAAGTGTCAATGAGGAATCTGTAAAGCAACAGGAAAAAGTCCCGACAAGGCTTCCGGCGGATCAGTGCGGGCCACATAGGTGTCTTTCAGGGCGCCAAACAAGCCCGCAAATACACGCAAAACTGGAGCGTGATAGGCCACTCGAGGCACTTTGCGTGCATTCACGGGCTTATTTCAAGTTTGGGAAAACTCTTTCATGTAGCAGGTATTCACCAACTAAAAAATGAATTGGAAGTTTTTTCATGTAGCGCTACAGTTTTCTCATTGACATTTTCATATACCTATAATATTTGACAAGGTGAATATTTAGTGAAGAATAATTATATAATTAGGCGGATTACAAAAATTAACTGAGCATCACCAAACAATGGCAAACGACATTACTTTGGTTCTGTCCAGCTACGTGGCATTTGTATCCATTGACATCTTATTGCGAGAGTTAGAACGCCCTGCATATATATATATATATATATATATATATATATATATACGAGAAGAAAGGGGGTTAACCGAGGGGCCCGCTTTTTATTAATCATATCAAAAGAAGTCAACAAACACTGACACCAAGGACAACATAGCGGAAATAACTTGCGCTTAATAAATGAAATAAAGAAACGATAAATTAATGGAAATTGAAGTCGATGAAAAACTTATGATATGATATGACTAATAAAAATCGGGCCCCTCGGTTAACCCCCTTTCTTCTCGTTTATTACATAACGAGGGTCTCGAATCCGGCAACATTGATGCCTTCAGGTAGCATGTGTGGGTTTATTGAGCAGTTGCCTTCACCCAAAAATATCACGTTCTCGTTACGCCTGCGGCAAGAAGGACAGTCCACGTCCGCCGCCAAGGTTTGTGAGTGGTGGCGCTGGCTAACACTCCCAGGGTTCTGCTAGGGCACATAAATACCAAAGAAATTGGATGGGGAAACGGCACCGCTGTAGCTCAATTGGTAGAGTGCAGCACGCGAAATGAGAAAGTTGTGGGTTCTGTTCCCACCTGCGGCAAGTTGTTTTTTCATCCACTTTAATTTCCAATAATTTATCGCTTCTTTAGTTCATTTATTAAGCGCAAGTAATTTCCCGTATGTTGTCCTTGGTGTGAGTGTTTGTTTTCTTCTTATGATATGACTATATATATATATATATATAATGTCCGTAAGAACATGAAGCTGATTATTTTGCTTTTGGAGATTGTTCTACTGTCTTATTTTTCATTTTATCTAGCCCTACTGTAATCGACACCCAGATGGCATTCCAACATTTGAAGAACCTCGAAGACAAAGAAAAGGTATATATTTTAATTGCTACGTGTTCATACGTATGTATTTATCAGACAACCATCAAATAGTTGGCTGCGCTCGTTTTCTTTTTTCACTGTCTTTACTAATACATTTTTTGTATCACCGAACTTGTACATGCATTTTTAGATTTTTTTTCTGTCTCGGATGGTGTAAATGACCAATTTGGCCTCCACATAAGACCTCTGCGACTGTAGCTGATTCTTGCAAACGTGATGGCACGTTGTAAGAAATTAGCTAAAACATTTGCAGGGTATCCGAGCTAATCGTAGGAGACATGTTTAAGAGGATCACTGCAGTCTACACGCGAAAAACTTATATAGTAATGTTCGCAATCAAATTGTACATCTCACTATTGCTTTTTCTTTTGGGGGGGCGTTATTTCAGAACTCTTTTCAATTCCATACCTCTTATATTTTATTTCAAAGTGAAATTGTTTCACTTATATTAGAAATTGAACTGCTTGATCAAAAAATCTTCAAATAAGTACTTCTGCGATACTGCTACTAATTCGATACTAAATACTACGATACTAATTCCTTCAATTGATTGTTTAACGTATGAAGAGGATCACGTGTTTTTTCGGTTCAGGCACCTATACCTCGGTGCACCTCACCACGTGTAGCGTCTGTCTAGCAAAATTGTTTAGCAAAATAACAGCGTTTAATGTTTGGCGGATAAGCCATAATATGAATGGATAGTCGCGGACAAAACGGTTAGAAGTTTTTAGATCATAAAGGTTGAGTAATTTGCAACTGTACGCACGGTAGTAACACTTGTTTCTGACAGCCATTGTGAAAGCACACCAAATAGTGATCTCGAAACAAACATGGCTCATTCAAAAATTGTACATAATGGCAATGTGCTCTTTCATACTTTTGTCGCAAATCGAAAATCCCTTTGGGATACCTGTGCGAAGTTAGAAATGGTGGTCGCTGGTCAATTTAGTGCCGATGCAGGCGTTCCCAGGGAGCCATATAACCGGATGTTCGATGGGATACAGGAGACTTTTACAAGAAATTTAAGAGGGCATGTTTAGGAAAATGATGAACCTCGCAGGGTACTGGTAAAATTATTTGGACTCAACAGACTGATTTAAAAAAAGCGTGTGCAAATACATGTAGGAACTTGCGTACATAAAGGAATAGTGTTGGCATCAACACGCATGCTCTGTTATTTACTGGGTTTCTGTGGCTTAGATACGCTTTGGTAACATACGTTACTTGCCGCGCTGAACGTACACAGCGCTTATGTAGGCGGGTAATTAAACTTGCAAATTATGTAGGCACCTTGGTCCTAACTGCGTATCAAATTGTTGTCATGACTAAATTGTTGTAGGCGAAAGAATGTTGAAATAAGATTTTACGTCTTCTAAAATAAGAATTGGACGTTAGTGTATAGCGCCCCCCATTTCTAAGGTCGTTCGGCAATTCTAGCATCCGTAGGTCTGAAGAGATGCGCTGGCGTGAAAACGGTAAATGGTATGCGAACGGATTGCCTTGGCCGAAGAAGTTTGAGACGAAGCTCCGTCAGGTTGTGCCCTGTCCTCTTAAATTTCCGTTAGATTCTTGTTCTCTTCCGTTTAACTAATACTATTCGGTTGACATACACAGTAACTTCCCGTAACATGCATATGCTTAGCCTGCGTAGGTTCTGCTGCACTGTATTCAGAACCTCTCTACGAACGGATACATGGCTATGTGAAGTAGGCAGCGTGAAAAGCCAATTATACAAAAAGAGTGGTGTTTTGGAGAGAAAGCGGTCTTAGTAGGAAGGAAGTGATATCTTTGGGAGAAAACGGTCGTAGTACCTCTTACAAAGACCACAAAATAAAGGGTGTGAAAGCCAAAACTGTATTTAAAGGTAACTCTGAAGTAAAAATAAAAGAGTACGCTTGCCGGCCCCTAAGGCTTACTTGATAGAAATCTATAATTATTATTGCGATCATCAATCTAAGCTTACCTCACCCACTTCGAAGTTTGCATCCTGCTTCTAGTCTCTTTAGGCCAGTGGTCGTTCTAACAATAAGGAAGTCGTCAATAACATTGGAAACGGTCATTGATCAATTCAGCTTTCCAAAAACAACACCCATTGCCGTATTCACTTTGCCATGGCCATTGGCTGAGCACCGAAGGAAATATCCTTATCCTTAGGACGCACCGGGGCGCCAGCGGTACAAGCTAGGAGGCCACAAAACACGAGGCGCACGTGCACGCCTCTAGATGGCGGAGCGTGTGCAGACAAGAGTGCCAGTGAGGAGCACAGATGCAATACACGGTTCATTTATTACGCGTTTCGGCTGAGGCACTTTCAGTTGTCTCGGTTGACCTGTAAACTGGATCAGGCGATAAAAAACATTTATTTCGCTGCAAAATACCTGTGCCCTCATCACATGTAGGCATGCATTACATGAACCTTCAATATCTCACCACTCCTCTGTGCATCAGCGTCATCGTTACATAAAAACCAAATGAGTTTTCACCACTTCTCCATATTATTAATGCCCCTCCACCGAAATATATGCGCACCACCGCTTCAGTGCAGGTTTATTTACCGGCATCAAAATCTACCATTTTTATACCGCCACAATGTCCTACCCTATTAAGCGTGAAGTTGTTTCTACCATTTTGAGCCCTACACCAACCATTTCTAGGTCCGGTAAGCTCAGGACATTTTCCTGACATTCCACGATTGCTTTAGACCCTAATAGACAACACTTTCGATGCAAGGACCTTCACAGCAGCACTACATTAGTCCGGTAACAGCGACCAACGCAATTCTTACAAAAGCTTTTTCCTGAGAGACATTGGAATCATCTCTGCTTTAGTGTTATTCCGAAAGGCACAAGAGACGGATTTTCCTCATCGGCCTTGATATTCGGTTTCATTGAAATTTCGAAGGTGATGATACCTTATTGCATCGCGCTAGCTGCATGCTTTAGGTGTGAGGAGAAGCTTGTGAGGGTGAGCGGAGAAAAAAGTGGATTGATGTTTGCCTGCTGATTGATATCACACGATAAAACGAGCGCAAAGGGAGGCTCGATACTAGAACTGGCGACGGAATGGGGTTAGGACCCTATGCACCTATTTCTAGCGAAATATACTTGAGCCAGTTTGAGAGGGAAGTTGAACGCTCACTTTTCGGCATTGCTAATCGCATCTTCAGGTACGCTGGTGATTTCTTGATTTTCACACAGAACAATGATCCTTCTCGGGCAGTAGTGAACGTTTGAAAGGCTACAAAAGAATATAGCTAGGACCATACTTTTACCAGCAAATACCAATGAATTTTAAGTTCTTGATTTACAACTCGTCCTCATTAAAGAACACATATGATAGTGCTACCGACCATGTACTGTGAAACCTGTTCTGAGTTTCACAACTAGGAGCTCCAACAGAGGCAAGACGGGCTTAGCCAAATCCAGTATTACGTACGCTTTACAGAAATTATGTGTGCAGTCCATGAGCGAGAGTTTCAAACTACCGTTAGAAATATTGATTATTTCCGGTTGCCCCACGCAGGTAATCCCACCTGTACACAATAACATCCATGGAAATAAAGGGCACAAAGCAGCAAAAGCAAAAAGACAGGGTGAAGGAAGAAATAGAATTCATTCCTGATGTTCCCAAGTTGGCACATAATTTGAAAAATATTGGAGGTAGGTACAGCGTTTACGTGCAACGCACAGCAAGAAATAATCTGGCGCTTATGTGCCCGCGCTTTAACAAGGTAACAACGTGCTTTAACAAACACGTCACACATGTTCCCCTTCACCGCAACCACGTCGCCTTTCGTCCCCTGTGTATTTTGGCCGCACCATTCCGGAAAACTAAGAAATGCAGCCCTCGGAGATGGTGCTGCATTGCCTACTACTGCAGCCAATACTCTGTCTGTGCCCACAAGGAGAAGTGTAATTGAGGGTAAAATAGATGGCGTACCTGTCCAAGCACGCGTCGACACTGAAGCCCACGTATCTGTGATGCATGCTTGCTTACGTAGACGTTTAAAGAAGGTCCTCAACCCAGCAGCTGCCCCAGTGGTTCCTGTGGCCGAGGACGGCCTGCTGGTTGTTCTTGGAATCTGTACTGCCCACGTAAATCTAGCCGGCCGTCCTACTTCTGTTCTCTTTGAAGGCGTCGGCAACTGCAGTTACGACGTTATTCTTAGATTCGACTTTTTTATCCGCTCATTCTGCTCAGGTTCCTAACGGTAAATATGTGCTTCGCCCCATCATCGACGTGCTTTTGAAACCCGAACGTTGCTGTTCCGCATACGGTGGTTACGTTTGCTAATAACCACGTCCTTCTACCACTACGGAATTTCAGCCTGTGACGTTAAGTTAGTCTGGCCGGCGTGTTTTGGGCCAGCGTTCCTAGTAGTTGCGAATTTTACATTGTGAGTCTGAATGTCGGGAGTGGTCTATTAGCACCAATTCCAGCTCGTCAACTCTGGTTCCTTGGCGGATGATTTTAAGAAAATGATTGCACCTGTCCTCAACTCTGCACGTGCCTTGGACATACGCCTCCTGCTCGAATCTTATGGCGAGATCTTTCATTTCGGCGACAGGCCTTTAGGCTCACACATCTGTTGTTCACCACCTTATAAACATTGGAAAAACAAATCATGTACGTAATAATAATATTTGGGGTTTTACGTGCCAAAACCACTTTCTGATTATGAGGCACGCCGTAGTGGAGGACTCCGGAAATTTTGACCACCTGGGGTTCTTTAACGTGCACCTAAATCTAAGCACACAGGTGTTTTCGCATTTCGCCCCCATCGAAATGCGGCCGCCGTGGCCGGGATTCGATCCCGCGACCTCGTGCTCAGCAGCCCAACACCATAGCCACTGAGCAACCACGGCGGGTGAATCATGTACGTCAGCGGCCCAATCGTGTATCCCCTGCTGAACGTCAAATCATCCAATCAGAAGTGGACTAAATGATCCGCAAAAGAGTCATCCAACCATCCGCGAGGCATTGGGCTTCGCCTGTCGTCTTTGCGACAGGCGAAGCCCAATTTAAGCCCAATTTAAGCGTCGAGAATCGCCACTGAAACAACACCCCGCGAAAACAAGTCTACCCGCGGCCGCGCATCCGTGACGCCTTGGACTGCTCGCACGGAGCTACATACTTCACGTCCATCTATTTTCGAACCGGTTACTGGCAGGTTTCAGTTGACGAAATGGACCGCGTGAAGACGGCCTTCATCATGCCGGATGGTTTATATCAGTTCAAAATCATGCCCTTTGGCCTATGCAATGCTCCTGCAACATTTGAACGTATGATGGAATCGCTTCCGCGAGGCTATAAATAGACCACCATTCTTTTGTACCTTGACGACGTTAGTGTTTTTTTCGCCCACGTTCGGCATCTACGTTATCGCTGCCATTCTTGCGGTCTTCCAAAAAAAGCCGGCCTTCAACTGAACTCCTGGAAATGTCAATTCGGGCGCCACCATGTTACCCTGTTGGGACACCGCGTTGACGCATCTGGTGTTCAACCAGATCGGGAAAAAGTTCGCTCCGTATACAGTTTCCCTGTGGCGCGTTCTGCTTCTGGCGAGCGCTGCTTTGTCTCCCTGTGTTCTTACTTTCGCTGTTTCGTCAAAACCTTCGACGACGTTGCTCTGCCTTTGACAGCTCTTCTAGAGAAGCACATGCCATTCTCATGGGGCCCGGAGTAGGCTCACGAATTTGCTGCTCTCACAGGGTTTCTTACACCCCCTGCCATGCTTCCCCACTTTGATCCATCTGCACCGACCAAAGTCCACACTGACGCAAGAGGTCATGGCAATGGCGGTGTTCTCGCCCAACAACAGAATGGTACAGAGTGCGTGATATCTTACGCCAGCCGCCGGCTGTCACCTGCCGAGAGAAATTCTTCCATCACCGAGCGGGAGTGCTTGACTTTAGTTTGGGCGGTCACCAAGCTTCGGAGATATATGTACGGCTGCACGTTTTCTGTCGTTACAGACCACCACGCGCACTGCTTGGTGTCTTCCCCCCGGGCCCGGCAGGACGGCTTGGTCGCTGGGCTTTGCAGCTCCTGGAATTTTCATTTATGGTCAATAACAAGGCTGGATGCCTCCACAAGGATGCTAACCGCATCGCTCGTCACCCTGTGGATCCTCCTGATCCTATTGCACGTGATCCGGTGACCTGCGTGATTGCTTTTACTGACATGACCAACATGTGTGCTTAACAACAACGGGACGAACCCTTACAGTCCGTCATCCCCGGAGTGCAATCTGGCAGCGCCGACGGCACGTGCCCTATGTTAGTGCTGCATCACGGCATCCTCTACCACCGCAATATCAACCCTGCCTTCTCTGAGTGTCTCCTATGTTCTTCCTCGTCATCTGCGGTCCGTCGCTCTCGTCAACTTCACGATGCACCGAAGACGGGATACCTTGCAGTTTGGCGTACATACGACCGTGTACGACGCCGGTTCTTCTGGGCGGGTCTCTACCGCTCTGTGCGCCCTTATGTCCCAATTTGCGAATTGTGTCAGTGCCGGAAGAAACCTCCCCTGCCACCTGTCGGCCGACTCCATACAATTGAAGGTCCCTTTGAACCATTCCTTCGCGTAGGCCTTGGCCTGCTTGGCCCTTTTCCGACGAAGGCTAGAGGGAATAAGCGGATCGCCGTCGCTACTGATTACGCAACGCGCTACGCGATAGGAAAGGCGTTGCCGACTAGTTGCGCAAATGACGTCGCCGATTTTCTCCTTCAGGACGTCATACCTCTACACCTCTGCATCTCTACAGTTGTTTAGAGACCGCGGCCGCTCGTTCTTTTCTCGAGTTGTCGACGGCCTCCTCCGCTCTTACGCCACTGATCACAAGCTGTCCACCGCCTATCACCCACAAACGAACGGTCTTACGGAACATCTCAACCGAAAGATCACAGAGATGCTGTCGATGTACACCTCCAACGACCACGCTGGCTTACGTGACGTTCGCGTATAACTCGTCCCGACGTGACAACGCATAATATTCGGCCTCTTATCTGTTGTATGGTCGCGAACCCACAGTGCTGTTTGACACCATCCTCCCTTCTGTGCCACGTGTTGCAACTGAGTACACTCCTGAAGTCATAGATCGCGCTCACATGGCACGTTATGTCACCCGATCTCGCTTATTAGCCTTGCAGCATATCGCGATGTTACGTTCTCGCCAAATGGTAGGGTGTTTCTTTGGTCACCATGTCGTCGGCTTGGCGTCTCCTAGAAGCTTCTCTCTCTCTATACAGGGTCTTATAAAGTGCTACCACTCGGTGTCCTGTTACGGAAGGATGAAAGAAGAGAGAGAAAGAAGAATAACGCGAGACTGGATGCTGCCTGTTGTTAGCGGTCCGCTATCTTAATTACTCTCACTAATCTTGTACATATATTGTGTATACAGTCTTTCTGTACTCCCAACATCCCCGTTACAATATTATACTTCTGTGACTCATTATTTATCCGTCATTCAGTAGTGACAACTATGAGCAGACATTTTATACACTATTACCAGGGCACTATACTCGCATCGGTTATTTAGCATAAGATCCCTCGATATCGTTCTCACCGAGGCTGCAGCTGCTTACATTTCAATGCGTAAAACCAAACACCCATCTCCGGTGTTGTAGCAATGCTCCTGGGAACTATAGGGTGGTTATGCGGCTAACTGTCCACCCTTCGGTGATACCACGTTACTTTATGTTCACACTGCAATATGTATTTCCTGAGGTCCAACATGTTTGTCAAACATTATTTAAAACAGCATTCTTTGAGCAACCATCACCTTACAAAAACTGTCTTTCATTCCAGAAAATTCGCATAAGCAATCAAATATATTTATGAAGAGCAACAAACAACAATAAAAAACGTTCCCTTAGGCGTATTATAGATGTAGCTTGCATTGAAGGTGTGTTGTGTTAGCAACATGCCAATAGGAAGAGCAAGTACTGGTCAACCCAGAAGAAAGGGCGTCACATTTTTGTTTACTTCAAATAAATATTGCTTTTGTGCAAGCACTTGTTACAGCGCAATTCCCAGAGCTATGGAAGCACCAAGGATAAGCCCGTCTCCAGATAAAAGGTTGTGTGCTAATTCCGAGTGACGTATTGCTCGAAGTCATATTGTGTGAAATAGTCTTCCTCCATGTGCTGTACTTAAGAAATTACCAGCTCTATGAAGGTGATGTCATTATTGCTACATAGTTATTCGTCTCTATTGCTCCCCTATTGCAACGCCTAGTAAGAGGCAATTCAATAGAAGTAAACCTAACATGACCGATCCTCCGGTTGCCAACCATGCAGGCACTATCGATGATGGGTACTTGGCAGGCTCTCGGACGCGTAGGCACCGTAGAGGAAGTGGCCAACGCCATCGTCTTCCTGGCTTCGGACGACGCATCTTTCATCACTGGCCACTTGCTGCCGGTCGATGGCGGTTCTCTCCTCCTTGGAAGCGTGAAACCGCCGTGTTTCCAGGAGGCAAAGGCTGTGTCCATGCTTCCTGCAGACAGTGTTGAAACACCAGGGGAAGACAGCGATACGAGTAGGCATCAGTGATATGAGATGGCCAGAAAATTATGATGACAAAATATTCTTTCTCTATATATGCCAAATATTAAAAAAGAGTGTAAGAGTATATGTGACGAACCTAGCTTCGTAGATTTCCTTTTAGCGCATGAATTGAACAACAACAATATGCACAACATTACAGATCCACATATTTCTTGCACACACGCTCAACTAACATGACTGCGATGCAGACACTGAAGGCGTCAGTACAGAACAGGCGGCATTTATATTTCGGCATTTAGATCTTTTAAGGACGAAAGCGAACACAGGGTGCGGTGGTCTGTTAGAATATGGCGGAAGTGGAAAACCATGTGTCAGAGATATGGACAACACCCGGTGCTCATCTGGACACTGCGATTGTCCGCGCAGCATAAAGGGAACATTTAGGCTTGAAATAGAAGGGCAAAATTAAAGAAATATGCGTGGCTCTGCTATCGCAAACACCAGAGACTAGTGGAGCTGCGGAGAAGCCAGTAATGTAGTGCCAAGCCGCACACTTAGTCATGCCTGGCTCTGCTATCGCAAGCAGCAGAGATCAGTAAAGCTCGGTGCTTTAAAAATGCATGCTGTTTTCCTCTGTAAGGGTTTCGGTATGGACAGCGCCATATTTGAGGCGCCCGCTACATAAGAAGCAATTTGTTCAGACGCCATATGCGTCGGTGTTGTGTGCCAGAAGCTGCACCGACGCGACGCGGTGACAACCGCCCTGTAAGCCACAACATGCGACTTCGACACACTGGCTCGTGGAGGAAGCGTTAAACTGTCTCAAGAAACGTCAAGTACGTCGTCACGCCGTTGATCGTCCTGCACGTCGATGCAATGTCCCAGTCAAAAAATCCGGCAGAGCGATCTTGTTGGACCCACAGAGTTCTTGACGGTCCTTCAGGATTTCTTGTTGGCACCCTTGTAACACCTATAAGATTCGTGAATATCCCTCAGGGCAGCCTGTGGGCACGCTTCCCACACCTGTAAGATTCTTGAAGGTCCCTGAAGAGGCTCTGTCGGCACGCTTCCCCTACGAATAAGATTATTGAAGGTCCCTCAAACCGGCTGTAGGCGAGCCTCCGACAGCAATATGCTTGTTGGATTTCCCTCAAGGCTTTCAGTGGGCGCACTTCCCATACCAATAAGATACTTGAACCTCCCTCAAGTTTATAGGTGGCACTCCAACAGAAATACAATTTTTGAACCTGTCGCTTCAGGACCCCTTCCAACCGCAATACGATTGCGGAATCATATATGTGCCTTGGATGTGCTGAGAACTTTGGGGCTTCTTAACTACGTTTCGCGAACAAACTACTAGGCAGACCACTTAATGTTGCAATAATAGGCCGACAACGACGCGGCTGACGAACACGAGTCCTCGCAGTCTGCGGGCTTTAGCGAACTTCCATGTAATGCTGACGAAACTATCGATCGACTGCGGTATCAGATAGCAACCGTTTATAGACAGTGCAATTTCCACAACAACTCCGCGTATATCTATACTATCTCTTGTTCCGAAAGAATGTGACCATTCCTAGAGAGTTGGAATGGAGAAACTTCGATGAGGCTTTTTACGTTCAACGAAGGATAAATGTGTAGCGCAGTCAACGAATTCGTACGCGCACGACACCGGCGGATTTCAACTGACAACTTATTTTATAATTGAGTTTGTATTGGTAGTGATTCGAAATAGACCGCATTTTTCTTCACGCATTGCAAGCGGGAAGCGGCGACACGGCGCGGTGCGCATGCCGCTACTTCAGCGAGAGATTCCGGTACGTCGCACTCGATCGCCGTGCCGATTTGCTGAATGAAGTGTGGCTGTATAGACGGCTGCATTTGTGCGCAATGTTATGCTGACACACCTAGCTTTTCAGATACAGGGGTTGCTTTTTATTATACGCCACAAACAGTCAGCAAGCCACGGCCATTTGACAGAGCAGCCTCGCTCGGACAAACTGAGTGCGCTCGTGAAAACCACTTCGATCTGAATGCTAAATTTTGACTCGATAGAGCACGTACTTCTACGACGCTGAGCTACTAGACATGACATTGTTTTGACGTCTGTCTCACGTTATCGCGCAAGAAACTGAAGTGAAGAAGCTTGTTTTATTCGCGCATTTGCCTGCACTTTCCGACTGCGTAACCCTGCTGATGTGCAGTTTCGTGGAGGATCTCAGCGGGCGCCAAATGCGCGAGGTAGGTGTGCCGTTCCCTGGGCGCACTGCTCGAAAGACTACCGCGATAATCGTACCATTGCGGTATTGATTTTTCAGATAAATGGTTATCAAAATTTACGTTGTTAACGTATATTTTGCGGTACCTATACGTCGGCACTGCAGCCAGCGGAGCATGAAGACACTTAAGTACGCCTAACAACTTGACAGTGGCGTAGCCAGGGTTTCTGCCCCCCGGGGCCCGTTGGTCCTCTGTCAGTGCCACGGCGGAAGAAGTTCGATCGAATCTGCAGCCTCAATGTAGGATCCAGCCAGTGGAGACGGCAGTTGGAGATAATCGGGGTGTTCCACAAAGTTTCAGTCTTGGTTTGTGCAAGTAAATGATTCCTCGCAGTGTCTGTCCATGATAAATTAATAGGAAGTGTCATGGTTTCGTTATGAACTGACCGGATGGCATCATCAGTAAGGTGATTTCCGGCGATGCACATTGCCCCGGAAGCCATTGGAAGACGATGTCATGTCCGTTTATGATGGCTTGATAGAGAACCTCTCTGGTCTAAAACACCAGTTTTCATGAGTCTTGCTTCGTAAGGCTGACTGCAGGATGTGACCCACTTCCAAAGTGTCACTTGTGCGGTGTAATTAACAGCGGCATCTTCCAAAGTGTCACTTGTGCGGTGTAATTAACAGCGGCATGTAGAGCGGCAATTTCTGTTGCCGTGAAGGGCTTATGTGGGACACTTTCAACGTATTTGTCACTTGTAAGGCCGGAATAATAGCAGCGCCTGTGGAGCTGGTAGATGATACAGATCAGTCGGTGCAACTCTGCATTCTTTGTTTATATGCCTGATTCAGTAACGAAGCTGTAAACTGACGTAGAGCCACTGTTGATTGACGGGTCTTCTTCGTAATTCCCGGAATCGTGAGGCGTACTTGTGGCTGTCGTAAGCACCAGAGGGGTAACAGTGGTCTTGCTGCTGAGTAAAGCCCGATGGAAGGCAGCCTTGATGCGGTCCAACTAGTTTGGAAAATGTGGCTTGAAGTCTTTGTACTGGCAAAGCAGCAATACAGTGACGTGTAATGTGTCCTTTAAGGTTGTCAGTCATTGTATATGTTGGAACCAAGTAGTCTCTAGTGAGCATGAGTCTTGCACGAGGCGTGGCACATTGTGGTAGTCGAAGACATGTCCGTAGAGCCTAGCATTGGAAACTTTTGAGGGTACGAACGTTTGTTTTACATGTGTTCGCCAAAACCAAGCAGTCTGTACAGTAAATAGCCCAGAAACAGTGCTCTGTAAAGCGTCAGTATGGAGCATGCTGACGTGCCCCATGTTTTCCGCATAGGAACCTCATTATATACACAATCAAAATTAGTCTCACCTTCAGTAGATGCAATGGGGGCTCCATGAAAGATCCCGGTCAAGAATCCCACCTAAGAAGCGGTGATACTTGCGGTATTTGATGCCCTCGCATTGAGAGAAACAGGGTACGGCGCCATGGAATTGGGCGTAAAGGCGATTAACGCCCATTTTTCGAGGGACGCACTAAGGCCTTGCTTGCGGAGACACGAACAAGTTCGGGTGTCTTCCCGCTGAATTCTTGTGCGCACTTGAAGACGAGTAACCGCAGAAGGCCAAAGACAAATATCATCAGCGTATGTTGGTGAATTGTCATGGGTAATATTTCAGGAGAGCCAGCCATAGTTAAATTAAAGAGAATAGGGCTCAATACCCCGCCCTGTGGGACGACATCGTGACACAATCAAAATGACAGAGATGGGTAGTTAGAACTAGGAGATAGTGTTCTTATTCACTACCGCGAAACTGATACAAAGCTAACACAAACGATACAAAATTGATAAATGCGACACTGTAAACATATTGACGATACACAAACCATGGTGGGACATGAGCGCATTGCACAAGCGCCCCGCACATGAACCATTCCACCACCATTTACGCCAAGTCAAGCCGGCATATATGACAGACATATGTGACGCCCCACCCCCCCCTCCACCTGGCACCTGGCACCGAAGGCCCACGGCCCCCCGCCACTGCTGTTACTGCACCATTGAAACTTGTTATTTTATTCAATGCACGCGCTTTGTCAGTGCACTTAGTCATTATATATTGCCTAGTATGTTGAAACAAAGGTGATGTTTTACGAACAGCATACTCTTTGCATGGCACCAACACAGTTGAGCCATATAGTATGCAGTTTAAAACCAAAAAAGTAATGTTAAATATATGTCGACACATACTATCAGGTTGTGTACACATAATTGATATGCATCTATTATACAATGAACATATACATATACAACCCACTGTTCCTTCAGCCTAAGTATTACATGCTTGTTTTCTTTACACATTGTTGAAATGCGTGTCAAAAGAACCATATACTTTCTGTGGAACAGCAGATTTGGCTTAGATAGGTTCAGTAATGAATGCTGCAAAGTCTTCATATATCAAACTCCCACACAATCTCGAGATAGCCAATTCAGCATTTCCAAGAGGCTGCACTAACCCTGTCCGAAATAACAATTGTCAAGCACCATTTCTATAAATCCATGAAGCAAGTAAATACTCTAAATCCATGCCAAAGTACACAGATAAATGAGTTTTACGATTTTGAGATTTTAAATCGCTACTCATATATGTGTCATCAACTCCAATTTCACATGGTCACACAGCAGCCACCTATTGTATGAGAAGGTGTACACCATTTAGCCTCATAATCGGCCTTTACTTACTAAACCGTTATATTGATGTTATTGAGTGTTCATACAATCTTTTTCTTGCCTCATGTCTTCGTGCTATTTTTATTGTGATGAGTAGCTACCATGCAAGCCATTCGTCTACTGCAGCAACAAGGCTTTTTCAGACCGTCTCCATAACACCCATCTTGAACCCGCATACTCAAAAAATATTTTTTTTTAGTTTACAGATATTCATATCTCATGCACCTTGAGTAAATGAACTGCGCAATCAAATGTGTGCATGGAGGCAGATTGTCAGCACATTGGCGCACGTGTGGGCCTCTATTTGGGATAGGAATGCACTATTCAGAGCAAACAGGGGGATCTCCTAATTCGAGGATTCAAAATATCAAAACTGAAATCACGTTCCCGAGATATCCCTGTCAGCACAGTGTCAAATGCTTTATTAGAAGAATTATCATTTCTTAGGTCAGCGTGATAGTTTGCTTAGGGGACCTCTATAGTATATTTGACCAAATAAATTTATACCAGTGTTGCGTCTCATCACTTCTGCCTGTTCACCTCAGTGTTTCTCTTGCTGTACAGTGACTTAAGCCTTATCACTAGGCATGCCAATACATACCCCGTGGTAGAAACACTACCCAGCAGTGTTACTAACAAGTTAAGGTCTTTGTAGTATACAGCTGCTTTGAATTATGCACTACCAAAAAATGCAACATTAAAGCAGAACATTCTTTTCAGCTTTGTTTTCCTAGGAGCTAGTAACGAACATCCTAGCAACATGCCATGGAACCATGGACCATGCCTAAACTTTCACAACTGTCTATATAGAGTCTTAGAGGTCTTACTGAGAAATATAGAAAATCAAAAATATAATAATTTATACCTTAGTGCTGAAATTGTTTACGTTGCTCTATAGAGTGCTGCTCTACTAGCTAGGTCAGCAAACTCTTCAGGCTGCTCAGTGATTTCAATCGCTATACAATGCCTGTAAACCGAACCAAATGTTAAAAACTATGCCAGCAGTCTTCTACAGTTCTTTATGGAAAATCAGTTTTACTTAAGTTTTCAGCTTTATCCACCCAGCACGAGACATAATGCAGATACCATGCAATGTGGGGAATCGACGTAAGTGAAGCTTTCTGTGCAGTTTGCTTTGATCGACGATAATTAGCAGTGATATTGAAGGCTAGTTGATGTTAAACATTACCTTGCGTGCATCACTGCTGTTTGTCTGCATAGTACACAAAACACACTAGGAGGAGTCGTTTGCTTGAGATGGTGTTTTACGCTGTACTTCATGACATCTGATAGAGAGAGTTGAACACATTTATTGCCTCTCATGGCACATCGCATCGTGGCACAACAATAACATTTTAATGAGCAAATAGGGCTGTGCATGTCAAAATTGTAATCGGAATAGGAGGCATGCCGTAGTGTCGCACTCCGGATTGATTTTACACTGGTTTTCTTTAACGTGCCCCTAAATCTCAGTGCATGAGCATATTTTATTCCACCCCCGTCGAAATGTAGCTACCGCGATCAGGATCAAACTCGTTACCTCAAGCACATCCACAGCAGCAAAACTACTGCAGAGGGCACTGGAGTGTTGATTTGACGCGTGACCACTTCCGTAGTGTCGCTTTGACCCTAAATGTGTGCTTTAATGTGGCCGTGCATTAGCACTCCCCGAGTAAGTTGTCCGCTTGAGAAATTTGCATGGTGTTTATTTTTCAGAAATAGTATGAAACGTACCGTAGCGTACCTTGAACTTCAATTTATTCTATTAGCCTGCAACCACTGTCATGTCAACAGCAGCGTTTCCTAGCGTTCTCACGTCACCTTTTCCCTAAGCCCCATTCCCTTGTAGGAGAACCACGTGTGAAGAGTGGCAAGGCTCATTTCGTCACTGCGTTGGTTGTTTCTTCTCTGCCATGCTTCTTCCATGTATATATACGCTCGGAACCCTGTCCCCCAAGAGGTGTGCCAGACAACAGCAGCTACAGAACCAGCAGCAGTGGGAAAGTCAAAGCAGGAGGCAAAAAAAGCTTCGCTTTAAAAAGATAAAAAGCCGAAGCAACTTTCAGCTAATTCTCGGACCGACACCTTCATTTTTGACAGCAGGTTTTCCTTTCTGACCATCTTTTCTAATCTCGGAGCTAACCGCTGCAGCATCACACATCGCACTGCTACAAGGAAATGTCAGAGAGTATGGCTAGCTCCCTTAGCTACTGCTGCTATTTGCTTCATAAACAAATACAGGGAGCCCTAAAATACCACTTGACATCCACCACACACTTTCTTAAGCATACAGAAAATTTGAAGCCTCTCCTGTTCTTCCCTTCTTCCATTATCCCAACACAGTACATATATATGCATTTGTTTAGGAAACATCGCATTTAACAAGCTTTTTCGTCATAATGCCGCTGCCAAGCTGTAGCCAGCAGAAGTGTCTATAAGAGCAAGTCAGTCGAAACTGCTGAAAAACCAAGCATTTCACATTTCCCATTGTAATCGTTTATTCTCACACGAAGGTATCTCTTTCAATATGCACCAGAGCTTATGCAAAAAAAGAACAATGATGGAGGCATTCTTACAATCAGCGGCAACTAAACATGATATATATATATATATATATATATATATATATATATATATATATATATATATATATATATATATATATATATATATTTATATACGTACATACAACTCAGGCATCGAAAACTGCCAGCATGACCCAGCGTGTAGAAATCATACAGGTATACACTAAGCACAATTACAGTGACGTCTATTGCAGAGCATCTTCATTCGAGACTAATCCTGAGCATGACAAGTGAAAGCCAAAGTTACACATCGACAACCTCCACAGCTCACTTATTACCGCAGCAATGCTGAGGAACATAATTATGCACTAATTTATTAGAATATATATTAAACAATAACTGCAACATCACAATTTCCAAGACTATTGTTTTCAAGTGCTTGAGTAAAAAGTGGCAAATCAGTTCAGCAGAAATGCAAGAGGGGGAGAACATTCAATAAAATCAAGAAGTCATGCAACCAAGAGTAGCACAAAGCTTCATGCTACTGTCAGGTGGGTGACTTACCTCTGATTATCCAAAAGGCATGAAGTCCCACTAGGTCATGTTATAGTATGGCGACTGATTTGTTTGGTAATCTATGCTTGCAGAAAAAATTATAGCCCTTGTATGTAGAGTAGAGAACTATACTAGACACTGATTTGAGAACAGGAAATTTTCTTCTACATCAATCCTTGCACTTCGTGCCAAGGTTTAACTAACAATATCAGGACTCAAGTGGATAATTCACTCTCAAAACTAGGAATTCTGAAATTCTGTGCTTTTGCGTGCCAGAACCATGATTCGATTATGAGGCACACCATAGCGGGGGACTCCGCATTAATTTTGACCAGCAGGACACCTTTAAAGTGCCCCCAATGCCAGGGCACAGGCTCTTTTACATTTCGCCCCCATCGAAATGCATCTGCCGTGGCCGGGATACAAAACATTGTTCTCATCTTTGATCCACATTTAATATACATGGTCCTCCTATACAATCTTTCTATAAATGTCGCTGAAAAGACTTCCTAAGTAGCACTTTCTTTACTGCTTCTGGCACACTGCACACATCACACAGCCAAGTGGTAGGCCCGGTTCGGTTTCTATTGAAGCCATAGATCCGCTACCCTGCAAAGCAACACTGGTTTTTGGTAGTCGTTGCGAGAGAGACACGGGCAGGTCCTAGTCACAAGGTCGCCTGCACTGCCATGTGTTTTTATGTTTTGCTCTGTGTTTCTACTAGTCCTCCAATAAAATTTTACATGCCCACCTACTGCGCCAAGCAACAATGCAAGCAGTGCAATGCCGTCATCACACAACACAAAAACGGAGGCAAGCGGCCTGTGTGACCGTCAGGTCAGCGTGATGAAAGAGAACCAGCTGGGATCGAGATAAAACTACAGCCGGGCATACGACCTCTGTTGGTAGTACAGCAAATTCATAATTCGAAGTGATATCTCGTACTCTCAGTTCATTCAAGCAAATCTATAATTTTTGGTTGAGCCACTATGTTGTCAATGTATTTAAAAGCCAATAAATTCAAAGAACACCATTCCGTTAAATCTCTACATTCACACTTCTTGTTTGTCCATACCAGAAGTATCAGCTGCTTTAGTCCCTTCTAGCTGCATATTTGCGTTCATATGACAATGAAGCCAACTACCTGTCTCCGCTACTCAAAGCGGTAAGAACCACAAGCAGAAAAGCTATCCTTGTTGGAATAGAACAATTTTGCTTGTTGCAAGAAAGTATTCATGAATTTGCAATTCAGTTTTGATATATGGTTAAATGTATATTTTATTACAGTATAAGCTGATGTGTTTCCCCAAGACATATTCATACCTACACCTGACAGTTCAAACAAAATTCTTGGGCCCAGTCGAGTTTAAATTATCGGAAGTATACTTTATATGTAATCAGTTGTAATCAACAAAGACAGCGCCATCACTACCAGGCCCTGTTTTTCTCAGAAACTGAGGTGCCTCGAAGACATTGAGGAGACAGACCTGCAAGCGGCGGGCTGCATGCCTGCACCCTCGCCGCCACCTCCGCTTTGACCCCCTTCGTTGACCGCAGGCACCTCCCCTCTGCCTCGAGCCCCGAAGCTTACGACCCCTGCAGTGTAGTATAGCCTGTATCGTACAGATAGTAAAATTGCGTTTAAAAGAGAACTGATTGTGCGTCTGTTTGCTCTCCCAAGTTGGTTAGGAGCCCTTTTTGCATGAGAGCCGTTTTGGGTGAGTGTACGCCTGTTCCTCACTTTGCATCGCGTGTTTCTAGTGCACAGTGGCACATTGGAGGGCCGCTGTCGACGAAAGCTACTTTTTTAACCAAGTGCGTCGTTAGCTAGCGGAGTGCGTGGTCGAGAACTTTTTTACACTCAGAAGTGGGATAATCCCAACAATCCCGTCACGACGAGCCAGGAGTGAGTGAGTGAGTGAAGTAACATTATTTCGGTCCAGAGAAGACGCAGGGAAGACCCCGCGCCACCCGGCTAGTCCCACGTAGGGACCGCCAAGCCGAGCTTGACGGCCCGATCGCGGGCACTCTGGACGGCCAGGGTTTGGTCGTTGAGTTCGGGGCTGCCCAAGAGCGCAGCCCACCTATCCTCGCTGAAGGAGCAGCCGATGGCTTCATACTCACACAACACATAGTCCAATGTTGCCCTAGGATGGCGAACATCTGTACAACACACGTCTTGCTGCACAATCACGCGCTTCTGAACAGGGGACGAGTGCCACCGAGCTCCAACAGGATAGCAAGCAAATAAATGATAATGGCACGCCAGACCAGCTCCAAGAAAAAGTCGCCCAGCTTTCACGACTGCAGGAGGAGATTCGGGAGCTCGACGGCTCTACTCCTGCTCCCTTAACACTGTCATTCCAGCCGGATCCAGGCCCGAGCAACGCCATCTTGGGGCAGCTCATCGATGCTTTCTCTTCAATGGCCCGCATGATGGAGAGGATGAATGCACAATCGACTGTGACAACTGTTCATACGAGTCCGGAGCTCTCTACCACAACCCCAATCTTCACTGGAGACAGTGTCCAAATCAGTACCGAACATTGACTGCAAACCTCATCGCGCGTTGCCGACGTAGCCTAAT
Source organism: Dermacentor variabilis (assembly GCF_050947875.1). NCBI lineage: Eukaryota > Metazoa > Arthropoda > Arachnida > Ixodida > Ixodidae > Dermacentor > Dermacentor variabilis. The sequence goes on from NC_134574.1 coordinate 46,687,687, forward strand.
GGTCTGAACATCAACGACTAACTGCTGTTCATCTCAAGCTGCAAGACCGCGATAACAATTGACTCATTTCGCCGGCGACAAGGTGTTATTCATTGCGAGAGTTTGTAGCTGCGTTTAAAGCAGGTTTCGTGAAAGAGCAAAACCTTGCGGACTTATGGAGGAGAATCTCCGAACGAGTTCAGAGTCCTGACGAGGATGTGACGAAGTACGTCCGAGAAAAGGAAAGACATCTTTGCCGCATAGGATTGTCAAGATTATAACATGTCTCTGGTCGACTGAGAGGAGTTTCACTTTACGAGACAGAAGCTATAAGGGCGTGGACGAGTTACATCAAGCTATCAGAACACAAGAAAACATCAAAGAAAGGCGCGAAAGAAAATTTCCGTCGGCACAGCAGTTCGACAACCGAAGCCGATGGAGTAGTGGCCATCAGCCGTGTCCTGCGTCAACATACGTAGACGATGCCGTACGCAACAGTACCGTGCAAGATGGAGGGCGCCGCGCGGATATGGTATGTTGCTACAACGGCCAAGAAACGGGCCACTGGCCGAGTCGTCGGAGTCCTGAGCCATGGCGTCCACTTAATGATTTTATTTATTTATTTGTTCGTTTATTTATTTATTCATTACATACCTGCATCGCCCATGAAGGCATTACAGCAGGGGGGATTACATATTAAAGGAAGGAACACGTAATCACATACATAAAGGGTGATAAAACGCATCATTGCTTTCAATATTAACAATATCAGGTGAAAGAGCATTCTATTCTCTGATAGACCGAACAAAAAAAGAATACCTAAAGACGTCACCCTTGAAAGGAAACTGGCGGACTTTCAGCGCATGGTCGCGTCTCAACGACGCGAACATGCACGACATGTACCCGTGAACGGCACAGCACTAAATTGTGTCCGCATCAGGGCTGCTCAGGTAAAAACGTGTCAAAGAGGTTCACCTGAGCTGCATTGCCCTTGTCGATGCGGGTTCCGATGTGAGCTTCATAAATATGACGCGTACCATGCAGGTGAACAGGGAGATAACGGTGCCTCCAGGAGCGGCCATACGCGGAGTCGTTCGAAAGCAGCAATTTTTCGGCGAACTAGATTTAAAGGAGTGCGTAAATGATGTTGAACTTCCTGCCGCCCACTTCTACATAGTCAGCGACGACACCTTTGTTGGACGGGACGTCATCATTGGCACTGATGCGATCGACTTGCCCGATCTGCTCCTGGTTCGCACTGGTGGATGTATCCATTTGCTGAACCAAAGGCAAGCACAAGGGCTGACAAGTATGGTCCCAGAATTGGAAACCGAGAGAAGTCAAGTGTCGTGAAAGCATTGAAGCTTCCCTGCGGACAGTTCTGTCTGTATCAGGAAAGCCTTCTATTCATGCACCTGCTATTTCCAGCGTCCCGATTGCGAACTACAGCAATGTCAAGTTGCGCATCAAGCAAGGACAAAACCTCATGCGTCCACCCGCTCCTTATAACATGTCAGAGCAAGTTTTGTGGACCGCCAATGAGGAGGCCCATGCGCTGCAACTGATAAACGGGGACGATAATAATGTATGCTCGATCGTCTATGGCGAGGTGAAAACACCACCCTGCACGTTGCTTAACAAGCATAATAATTGCTGCACACTGCGAATCAAAGAACTGGGGCGCACGGGCGTCGCTGAGAAGAAAAATGTCGCGCTCCCTTGAAGCAAACCAGTTTCCGAGACACCATGCGGTTCCTCGTCCTACCGGAGCCGGGCATAGAAGCAGATTGCTGATTAGTTCATACCATGTATATTAATCTGTAATAATATTTTCGAGTATAACAACCCTTTTCTCACGTGGAAGAAAGGATGGCACACACAAGAGGGTGATCGACTACCGCCGCCTCCATAAGCACAACAGTTAAGGACACAGGACAGCCCACGCAGACGCAACATAAACACAAAGACCTGTGCATTGTTACAGAAGTGCTGCCTGCAAACACATACTGCACCTCGCACTACAAATATCGAAGTGATCCACGTGGCCAGACTACATCACGAACGTCCATGCAAGCCAGATGAAATAATTTAAATTGGTGTTGGACGCCGAGCACGGAAGCGAGTCAGACTGATGAGACTCTCTCTGGACGAGATCACGCAGGATGGTCGAGTGTAAGCAACGAAGACAGCCCCATGACTACCAGGCACCGTTTTTCTGAGAAACCGAGGTGCCTCGAAGACATTAAGGAGGCAGTCCCGAAAGCGGCGGGCTGCATGCCTGAAGCCTCGTTGCCACCTACGGTTTGACCCCCTTCGCTGACTGCAGCCATCTTCCCTCCGCCTTGAGCCCCGCGTCTTACGACCCGGGCGGTGTACAGTAGCCTGTGTCATATAGAACGTAAAATTGCGTTACAAAGAGAAAGGATCTGTGTCTGTTTGCTCCCCCAAGTTCGCAAGGCGCTCTCTTTTCCGTGACAGCCGCTTGGGATGATTGTACACCTGTGCCGTACTTTGCATCGCGTGTTTCTGGTACACAGCGGCACATTCGCGGGCCGCTGTCGACCAGAGCTAGTTTTTCAACTAAGTGTGTGTCTAGCTAGCAGAGTCCACGGTCGAGAACTCTTACGCAGTTGTCACTTCATTGACCCAGAGATGGACGGCCAACTCTAAATTCAAGTGTTCCAAGACGATTGCATGCCCAAGGGAAATCTCCAAGGTTGTTCTATGGGGCTCACTAAAGGACATATCAGTGGAGTAGGGGTTTGAATGTCCTGGTACTGTGCTCGAGGTCCTCTGATCAAATCTGGCAAGCGGAAATGTTCCTATGTATTTATTTATATATGTAATATTGTAGTGAATTATATAAAATATGAAGTGACAATAATGTGCAAAGCGAGAAAGATAATGCTTATACAAATCCACATAAGCAATCATTCCTACGCTAGATATAGCGCCTTCCTTGCAACTCAAGTGTGCGCTAACACTGCACTTCTGTCACTTATGGTCTATGGTCACAACAGCTGTTATGCACCAGCGCGGACACGTTGATGCAGCATGTTTATACCGATTCAGCGAGAGACCATACTAGAGTTCGAACATCTATGACTTCTTCAACAAACTGTGTCATGAAGATGTGCATCGGTGGGTGAGTACTTGACAACCGTAGCCCTCAGATGAGCACATTTTGCCACCGCATCAAAACCGACGGCTCATTTATCATTACTTGAACTGGCCAAATTGAGCTGATTGACTCTTGAATCGCAACATTGAATGTTTAAGGTCAATGTGAGATCACGCGATGCCTCGTTTACCTGCTTTAAAACACTGCGGTTCAAACTGCCATCGGTGATGCTTGAAAAAGCGCCTTGCATTAGTGGCCCTGATGACAGCTGCTGTAAGTTAGTGTGGAGAGGTTTGCCAACATCCTTTAAGAATTTATGCAACTGCTGTTTCAAGAGTAACATCAAAAAGAAACTCCCAGAACTCTAACTTTTGAAGCATCTTTTCTGCACCACATGAATCACAGGTGACACTGGGTTTGTTTCTGGCATTGCAAGATCATCATCATCATCATCATCATCATCACCATCCTGCCTACGCCCACTGCAGAGCAAAGGCCTCCCCCATACTTCTTTAACTACCCCGGTCATGTACTAATTGTGGCCATCTCGTCCTTGCAAACTTCTTAATCTCATCTACCCGCCCATCTTTCGGCCGCCCCCTGCTACACTGACCTTCCCTTGGAATCCAGTCCGTCACCCTTAATGACCATCGGTTATCTTCCCTCCTCATTACGTGGCCTGCCCATGCCTCCCCATTTCTTTTTCTTGATTTCAACTAAGATATCATTAACTCGCGTTTGTACCCTCACCCAATCTGCTCTTTTCTTATCCCTTAACGTTACACCTATCATTATTTCCACAGCTCGTTTCGTCATCCTAAATTTAAGTAGAACCCTTTTCGTAAGCCTCCAGGTTTCTGCGCCGTATGTGGGTACTGGTAAGACATAGCTATTATACACTTTTCTCTTGAGGGATAATGGAAACCTGCTGTTCATGACTTGTGGATGCCTGCCAAACGCACCCCAGCCCATTCTTAGTCTTCTGATTATTTCCGTCTCACTATCCCGATCCGCGGTCACTACCTGCCCTAAGTAGATGTATTCCCTTACCACTTGCAGTGCCTCGCTACCTATTGAAAATTGCTGCTCTCTTCCGAGACTGTTAAACAATACTTTAGTTTTCAGCAAATCAATTTTTGCCTGCTGCCTTCCCCTTTGCATAGCTCCCAACGCTTTCTTTACTTCTCCCGGCGTGACTTGTGGGATTTCAAAATCATCTAGACTACTCTCTCTTCCCTTATTGTCGTGGGTGCCACTAGTACTGTAGAAGTCTCTATAGAACTCCTCAGCCACTTGAATTATCTCATCCATATTAGTAATTATAGTGCCAGTGTAATGGGGTGTATTGAACAGTTCAGTTGGTAGCGTCTGTTCGTAATCGAGAAGGCAGGTCACGCAGAGCAGGAACAGCTGGCTGCCCGAACGGCTAACGCTCGTGCTAAGCACAGGCGATCCGGCTGTCCCAGTGGTTGCAGTGCAGGCCCGGAAATGACGATCTGGCTGGCATTGCCCTTGTTCTCTTCTTCTTGATTACGATTACCCCCGGTGCAAAAGCGGAGCCATCCTGGCGAATTACGACGTGGAAACAAGCGGATACTAAAATTGTTTCAGGCGATGAACATGAACAACATCCCGTCCATGGCGGCGCTTGTCGGGTGTCGGTGTAAGCGGATATAGTTGACCGGTGAGGTGCGTTTGACGATGCGGTATGGTGCATCATACAGCGAGAGAAGTTTTGTTGAAAGTCCAGGCGTGGTAGAAGGCAGGGACAGTAAGAGAAGTGAGGCGGGAGCGAAGTTCGGATTCTTAGCGTCGCCATCACGATTGGTTTTTTGTCATTGTTGGTCGGCGTAGGTGAACTTTCGGGCTAATTGACGCATTCTTCGGCGTATCGCGCAACGGCTGAAACGGGAGCACACTCTGACGTGGCTGGTGCATAAGGGAAAACCGTATCAACGGTATGGGAAGGATCGCGACCGTAGAGAAGGGAGTATGAAGAAAATCCTGTAGTAGTTTGTGCAGCCGTAATATATGCGTACGGGACAAATGGGAAGATGATGTCCTAGTTTGTATGCTCCGATGAAACGTACATGGCGAGCATATCACCAAGGGTGCGATTGAAACGCTCAGTAAGCCCGTTAGTTTTTGGATGGTACGCCGGGGTGGTCCGGTGAACTATGCGACACTGAGCAAGCAGAGCGTCAACCACCTGCGACAAAAACACACGACCTCTATCAATCAGCAGCTCCCGAGGTGGGCCATGACGAAGAATGAAGCGATGGAGCAGAAAGGACGCAACGTCACTGGTAGTCGCTGCAGGTAGAGTAGCGGTTTCAGCATAGTGTGTAGGGCGATCAACTGCGACAATAATCCATCGTTTGCCAGTGGGTGTTAGCGGTAGCGGCCCGTACAAGTCAATTCCCACACGGTCGAAGGCACGAGCAGGGCACTGAAGCGGCTGTAATAAACCGTGAGCCGGATGAGGCGGAGATTTGCGGCGCTGGCATTGCGGGCACGAGCGGACAAACTTTTGGACAAAATAAACATTCCTCGCCAGTAGTAACGTTGCCGCATGCGCTCATATGTCTTCAAAACACCTGCGTGTGCACATTGTGGGTAAGTATGAAAAGACGCGCACATGTCGGAACGCGAAGTCTTAGCGATAACCAGGAGCCACTTGCGACCATCGGGCTGGTAGTTGCGTCGATACGAGAGGTAATTCCGGACTGCAAAATGGGCAGCCTGGCGACGCAGGGAGCGGCAGATGGGAGATGTAGGCGAGCCAGAAAGGAGATCCAGAAGAGAGGCCACCCAAGGATCCTTGCTCTGTTCTGATGCGCAAGTGTCAATGTAGACCGAGGATACCGCCTTAATGGTGGAGAGGGATGCCGTGTCGGCGACAGAGGAGGGCGGGACAGAGCGTCAGCGTCAGTGTGCTTGAGACCTGAGCGGTAGATGAAGCGTATGTCGTATTCTTGAATGCGCAGAACCCAGTGGGCAAGGCGTCTAGACGGGTCTTTTAACGAAGATAACCAAAAAAGGGCGCGATGGTCAGAAACGACATGGGAAGGCCTGCCATATAAATAAGGGCGAAACTTCCCGAGTGCACAAACGATGGCGAAGCATTCTTTTTCTGTGACGCTGTAATTGCGTTCCGCTTTGGTAAGCGCACGACTGGCGTAAGCAATGACGTACTCGGAGTAGCCAGGCTTCCACCAAGCAAGGACAGCGCCAAGGCCAATACCACTGGCATCGGTATGCACTTCAGTTGGGGCGCTTGGGTCGTAGTGTCGCAGTATAGGCGGACACGTCAGGAGACGGCGTAAGGTCGCGAACGCGGTATCGCATGCAGGAGACCAGGAGTATAAGTCGTTGGCGCACCTTAAGAGTTGTGTCAGAGGTGATATAATCGAGGCAAAATTGCTAACAAAGCGTCTGAAGTAAGAACAGAGGCCGATGAAGGCGCGGAGTTCTTTGAGTGTCTTAGGTCTAGGAAACTCTGCCACAGCGCGAAGTTTTGATGGGTCGGGGCAAATGCCGCCTTGTGATAAGACGTGACCTAGAATCATGAGCTTGCGCGCGGTGAACTGCACTTTTTCAGGTTCAGTTGCAGGCCTGCGTTGGTCATAGACGTCAACACTTGCCTAAGGAGAAGAAGATGCCTGCTGTAATCAGGGGCGAACAGAACGATGTCGCCTAGGTAGCATAAACACGTGCTCCATTTTAGACCGTGCAAGATATTGTTCATCATTCGTTCAATGTACCAGGCGCATTGCATAGGCCAAATGGATTCACATTAAATTCGTATAAACCATCTGGAGTAATTATTGCAGTTTTGTGGCGATGAACTGCTGACATCAGGACCTGCCGGTAGCCCGAGTGTAAATCCAACGAAGAAAACAATTCAGCGCCTTCCAAGCTGTCAAGTGCGTCGTCAATGCGCGGTAGAGAGTACACGTCTTTTCGCGTTGTCTTATTAAGACGGCGATAATCAACGCAGAACCGAATAGAACCATCTTTTTTGTGACGAGAACCACCGGTGATGCCCACGGGCTATTGGAAGAGCGAATGACCACGCGATGTAGCATGACGTCCACGTGCTCGCTGATCACCTTACGCTCCTTGGCGGATACGCGGTACGGGCGCTGCCGCAATGGCGCGTTGGAGCCAGTGTCGATGTGGTGGCTGATGGTTGACGCGCGACGCAGAGTAGGCTGAGCAACATCAAAAGAAGAACGGAACTGGGCAAGCAAGTGAAGAAGCTGGGAGCGCTGCTCGGAAGTAAGGTCATCGGCAATGAAAGCTGTGCATAAGTCAGGTGATGGTGTAGCAGAAGTGGAAAGTGCACAGAAGTCAATGAGCTCTGCATACGAAGCCCCCGGCACGTCGGTTATAAACATGTCATCAAGATGCTGAACGTGGCCAAGTGCTTCGCCGCAAAGAGCCGTCAGGGCTGTAGGAAGCGGATTGCAGACAACGATGGCGCTGAGAGCGGCTGGAAAGTCAAGCGTGGCGAAAGGGTGGGGAACATCTTTGAGGGTTATGAAGCGTTCCGAAGGAGTGAAGAGGACAGTGCCTTCAGAGACAGCACCACAGAAGACGAGAACAATGGCAGACGAGTACGGCGGTATGGCGATGTCTTCCAGAAGGACTAGCTTAGCGGGACGAGAAGGGGCGCCGACGAGGGCCACGTCACACGGAGGCGATAATTCGACTTCAGCACGTGCGCAATTGATGACGGCGTTATTTCGCGAACGTCCCACCCAAGTATCACGTCATGAGAGCAGGACTACAAAACCACAAACTCCACAATATAGAGAATGCCCTGAATAACAACTCTAGCTGTGTATGCTGCTGAAGGTTGAACTAGTAGGGCGCTTGCTGTGCGAAAGAGAGAGAGAAAAAAAAAAACTTTATTTTCCTGTTTGGTGGTATGGTGGAAAGGCCCTCGGTCCAGAGTGTCGCTTGCGGCATTCTTCAGTGCAGCACTGATAAATGCCGCAAGGTACCGTTGGTCGTCGGCGCTGGCTGCTTCTGTCAGCCACCCGGCATGGGGTTTAGGGGAAAGATTTGGGGGGGCTGGAAGGGGAGGTGTGGGTGCTTCACAGAACCGGAGGATATGGGATATGTTCGGGTGTTCGCCATAGTATCGGCAGGGTGGGGGATCTTCAGGTAAGGGGCCGCGGAGGAGGTGCATTCGCGCTGGTGTAGGGAGTGTTTCAGTCTAGCTCTGATGAATCAGTACCCACTGTTCACGGGTGAGCACTTTGCTGAGCTTGGGGAACTTGCGTCTTGCCTGTTGTTAGGGCCGCAGAAGCAGGGGAGCCCTTTTTCGTCTAGGCTGCTCGCAGAATGCAGGGTGTCTTGCTCAAAGTCTCGCAGGCGAGCTGATTAGCTCTTTTATTTCCCGGCAGCCCATCATGACCAGGTATCCAGATGATTTCCAGAGGACCCTTAAGGTGCTCTTGAAGAATGTCGAAATGTGGGCCGGGAGATCGTTGTGCAAGAATTTCCTGCAAGCCGCCATGGAGTCGGTAAATATGATTCTTGGGTAGACTGAGTTGTTACGGGGCATGTGTTTGATCGCGATTGCGATGGCTGTCAGTTCCGCTAAGGTAGGATCAGTCTGTGGGAGTAAATCAGTATGTGCAGTTTGGAAGTCGTTATTCACGACTGCTATAGCGCAGCCCCGTGCACCAATGCTAGCATCAGCGTAGAAGTATATGCCTTTAGGGTGTCTTGCCGTGTAGCTCTTGAAGTGGGCAACTAGCTGTCGTCGCCTCTACTTGCCTCAATCTGGATTTATATGGCGTGGTAGTGGAGCTATGGTTAGGAGTTCGAGTTGTTTTGGGTGTAGTGGGCGCGTGTTCAGAAGGGGCGCAGCTTCTGGATGACGAGCGATGCTATGGAGGATGTGCGTGCCTTGACACGTGCGCTGCAAACGCAGTTCTTGGCGACGACGATGAATGCTGACTAGTTCCGACACCATGTCATGGCAACCGATGTCAAGGAGGAGCTTAGTGCTGGCACTAAACGGGATGCCGATGGCCAGCTTTGTCGCCTTCCGTACGAGCGCATCAAAGCGATTGATATCTTGCTGACAGAGATTGGTATAGGGCAGGTGATTGCGCAGGCGCGACATAATTAAGTTTTTTAGCGAGTTTAGTGAGTTTTAGTGAGTTAGTATTAGTGTCTTTTAGTGAGAAGCATATCCGCCTCTTTCACTCTATTTACTCGGTTGGAGACCCTACGCATCATATGCAGCACCTGTTCTCCTTGCCTGAGCAGGTGATGCACCGTCGCAGCGGGACCTCCATCTTTCTGGATATGGAGACCGATGATCTTAATACATTTTGGTTGGGAAATCGGCACGCCTTCGTTTACAATTTGTATGGTGGGCGGTCTCACTCTGTTGTGATCGACCAGTAGCAACTCGCATTTTTCCGGCGCACATGTAAGGCCAACAGATTGAGCAGCGTCATGCACCCTGTTTATAGCCTGTTGGAGAGTTTCTTGGATATGCCCTGGCGAAACCGTGTAGATCCAGATGGCGATATCATCTGCATAGATTGCGTAGTTGATGTCGGGGATGTCTCGTAGCGCTCTATGGACTAGGCACATGGCAATATTAAAGAGTGTGGGCGAGACGACGGAACCCTGCGAGATACCTCTCCGCGGATGGGGATACTATTGCAATGTGATACCGCCTACTCGTAGCGTGTACGTGCGACTCCGTAAGAAGTTCCCAAAATAGTTATAAAGCTTGGCTCCGCAGGCAGTAGCCACGAGCTCTTGCAGCATAGCGCATCGTGGCATCGTGGTTAACATAGTCGAAAGCTTTCTTGAGGTCTATGGCAAGAATAGCTTCAGGTTGAGCGCTGCTTGTTTCATTCGTGATTTCTTCGTGTAACTGCAGCAGAATGTCTTAAGTAGATCTGTGCGAAGAGAAAGTCCATAAAGTGGCGTCGTAACATTTCGTAAGGCGCTAGAGAGGCGTTAGTTTAGGACAGACACGGCTGCTACCGTATCAATTAGCGCAACGGTAGGGACGCCGTCAACATTAACGTCGACAACGTTCGAAGGCGACAATGGAGGACTTGTACAGATCGATGACGACACAGTTCCTGCCTCCTGAACTGTGGCGTTTAGTTTTCCTCTTGCGTGGGTGAAGGGCGCCGACGCATCGGGGAGAACGAGCGGCGAAACGGGGAAGGTGAACGACGTGTAAGGACCGGACGCTCGGCTGGTGGCCTGTTCGACTGCCGACTAAAATAAGTTTCGCGAAAAGCTTGCACGTCGGCGTAGGGAGGCGACTGCACCAAATCATCAGAGTGCAGCATGCGGCGGTGGCAGAGTCATGCATCATGGCCGGGAATACCGCAGGCATAACATATGGGCCTGTTGTCTTGTGTGCGCCAAGGATTAGCGAACGCAAGAGCAGGTCGATGAACAGGATGATGACCAGGTGGTAGCGGCCGTGGATGTAGCGCAAGGAGTGGTTGACGAGGAGGCTGCGCGGCGACGGATGCGTAAGTAGGTTGCGCGGCACCAGGGTACAGCTGATGCTGCATTGGTAGAACCTCTTCGATATAACAGGTGAATGTTTCACCGGGTTGTTGCGCTCGCTCTCGTAACCGCTGCTCGGCGCGCAACTTGTGGACGGTGGGGCGACCAAAAGCTTCCGCAAAACTGGCCTTGAACGCGGACCAGGACTGAAAGTTGGCTTCGTGATTTTTCAACCACAGGTGAGCCACTGCCACAAGGTAGAAGATGGCGGCATTTAACTGGACGGTATTCTCCCATTGATTGTGCAAGCTCCCCCGTTCGTATGTAGACAACCAGTCATTGACGCCCTGCTTATTCGTACCGCTGAAAACCGCTGGATCGCGTTGCGGGACAGCGCCAGAGCAGGTAACGGAGGGTGGCGTCGACGTTTGCTGGGGAGTCAGGCATGACGGGAGGCAGAGTCCGAGACCGGAGTTCCAGGGTGTAGATGTTTTTGAATACGCCACACCTTCCACCAATTGTAATGGGGTGTGTTGAACAGCTCAGTTGGTAGCATCTGTTCGTAATCGAGAAAGTAGGTCACGCAGGGCAGGAACAGCTGGTTACCCGAACGGTCACGCTCGTCCTAGGCACTGGCGATCCCGCTGGCCCCCTGATTGCACTGCAGGCACGGAACAGACGATCTGGCTGGCCTTTCCCTTGTGCCCTTCTTCTTCATTACACCGGCTTTGACTCTTAGCGCATATATATGATTCTTGCCAATTTCTAGTTTCTTGTTCAACTGCTTTTAGGCTTCCTCATTTCCTGAGATCATATTCAATTCTATCCATATTATACTTCCTTTTGTCAGCTGTCTTACGCTTGTTGGTTAACTTGGAAAGTTCTGCGAGTTATATTCTAGCTCTCGGGTTAGAGGCTTTCATACATTGGCGTTTCTTTCTCATATCTTTCGTCTCGTGCGATTGCTTACTGGTATCCTGTCTAACGGAGTTACCACCGACTTCAATTGCACACTCCTTATTGATACCCACAATATAATCGTTCATTGCTTCAACGCTAAGGTCCTCTTCCTGAGTTAAAGCCGAATACCGGTTCTGTAGCTTGATCCGGAATTCCTCTATTTTGCCTCTTACCGCTAACTCATTGATCGGCTTCTTATGTACCAGTTTCTTCCGTTCCCACCTCAGGTCTAGGCTTATTCGAGTTCTTACCATTCTATGGTCACTGCAGCACACTTTGCCGAGCACGTCCACAACTTGTATGATGCAAAGGTTAGCGCAGAGTTTAAATTCTATTTCATTTCCAGTCTCGCCATTCGGGATCCGCCAAGTCCACTTTCGGCTATGCCACTTGCGGAACAAGGTATTCATTATCCGCATATTATTCTGTTCTGCAATGTCTACTAATGGCTCTCCCCTGCTATTCCTAGTGTCTATGCCATATTCCCCCACTGGCTTGTCTCCAGGCTGCTTCTTGCCTGCCTTGGCATTGAAGTCGCCCATCAGTATAGTGCATTTTGTTTTGACTTTACCTATCGCCGATTCCACGTCTTCATAGAAGCTTTCGACTTCCTGGTCATCATGACTGGATGTCGGGGCGTAGGCCTGTACGACCTTCATGTTGTACCTCTTATTAAGTTTCGCAAGACCTGCCACCCTCTCGGTAATGCTATAGAATTCCTGCATGTTACCAGCTACATTCTTATAAATCAGGAATCCGACTCCTAGTTTTCGTCTTTCCGCTAAGCCCCAGTAGCACAGCAAGTGCCCGCTTTTTAGCACTGTATATGCTTCCTTTGTCCTCCTAACTTCACTGAGCCCTATTATATCCCATTTACTGCCCTCTAATTCATCTAATAGCACTGCTAGACTCGCCTGACTAGATAACGTTCTAGCGGTAAACGTTGGCACGTTCAGATTCTAATGGCAGCCTGCCCGGCAAGATATTCCGAGGTATTGCAACAAATTCCGAGGTATTTACGGACAGCTTGAAAAGATAAGTGCCCCCTCAACGCCTCTCAGGTAGTAGGTAGTGCATGGCACAACTTTCTCCCAGAACATGGCATTGATAAAAGTTAGAAGTCCTCGAACTTGTGCACATTTCAGTCCTGCAGTGACAATGTATGTATGGACAAGCAGAAAAGCTTGTGCTTTTGTTGTTGCCTGATAAGTTGAGGTTTCGTGTCCTAATTTTGCAATATACTTAACGAAATCATCTCCCACAGCTTCACTCCCACTACCTTCGGCATCATGCATCTGTGCACTTCCTTCATCATTGTTGCCCATTTCATCTGTTTCTTGAACAGGATCACTATCAGAGCTCAACTAAAAAGCAAAATTGAGTTCACTGCAACTGAAGATTTTTGCGCCTTCTTCATAATGAACATCTGTTTCACTTGCAGCTTGGCTAGTTACCTCTTCTTACACCGAAATAACTGTTGCATTGGTATTCGTACCAGCACATATTCCCGAAGGCTGGAGCTGTTTTGCCTTGAATTGTCACTGTGGTCTAGAGTACAAATGCCAGAAGTGGCATCCATGGGAGGGCTGCACAGGCTGGCTGGCGTGCTCTGAAACAACATGGAGCAAATGAAAACGAAATATTTTCACACTGAAATTATTTGAAAGTCAAGTGTTTGATTTGGAAATGCTGCTTGCAATGAAGCTTTGACGAATGTTGACACACGCTAAATTGTGCAATGTAAAGCTTATGTATTGCACCATGAACAACATGCGATGTCGGCTGCGTCCGATTTTTTTAATTGTTATTTGTATTGGATTCCAAAACTGGCAGTAATTAGCACTGTATTCAAAGGAATGTCATAAGTCTTAAGAAACAGAATGTCCCATTGTTAATGGTGAATGCTTCCTCCACCTTCAGCGTACCGGCTCAGCGCGTTCCGGCAATGTTAAACAAAATAAATCACGAGATTTTACGTGCAAAACCTAAGAGCTTCTTATCAGGCGCGCCATAGTGGGGAGTAACGTGAACTTAAACTTAGGTACACGATCATTTCTGCGTTCCGCTTACATCGAATTGCGGCCGCCCTGGCCGGGATCCAACCTCGAGCTTAGCAATGCAACGCCATTGCCTACCACTCCGAAGACCGGTGCCGCGCTCTTGCGCGCATCAGAGGCCAATAAACATGTTTTAAATAATCGATGGCCGCAGTGGCACCGCACCCAAAATGTTACGTGAGCCACACGCAATCTTTAGGATAGTCATGGCGGCTGTAAAACGGCACTTGGTGTCGTTTTCGTAATATATCGCATAGCTATGCTGCTTCTTATCCACTTTTAATTTATTGTGTGTTCTCCAATGAATTTTTATAAAGTTAATGAAACTACGTACCTTAGTAGTGGCGACGGCTAGTGTGGTTCTTATTGTCGCGTATTCCGAGTTTCCCTTGGGACTTGGCTGCTCGATCCAGGCTGCAGATACTGCCGGTAACGTTTTGGCATTATTTGCGACACTTCATACACTACTATATTTCGGTCTAGGTGCCCAATGTGCATCAGTCACGCAGCGGGAGCGGTCGTTTCTCGCTTGACGCGCAGATAGATGTCATTGTTTCCTAGGTTTCCTACGTTGAGGAAGAATAGGTGGATGAGCATCCCCTTTGGAACGGGGTAATGGGTTGCGCTACCAAGCTTTTGTATCAAACTACCAGAATCCCCATTGACAACTTTGTTTTTGTGCACCGCCGTCGCTTGTCGTTTGCCAAATTTTCTTCCACCAATCTTCGAATCGCCTCTTACTAATCTTAATTGCGGACATTTTTACTTTCCCTTTGCTCTCGCTGAAACCAAGCGCTTCAAGAGAAGGAAGGAAAGAACAGACAAGCGCCCTCGTATGCAGCAGATGAACGAAAGCTTTCAAAGAAATGTGGGCTTCATTCTTGATGTAAATATGTGTGCTACAAACGGAATTTATATGCTTGTTGCATTATAAACGTTTCGCTAGTATTCTACAAAAATGGGAGAAATCGCCGGTGAGGCATGAATAAGGATACAAAATAAAAAATAGTTTCTGCGTTATCTGTGCACGCCACACATAGGCAAATTCTCTTCATGTACATCCTGACATGACTCCTGTTCTTTAGATTATTGCAACTCACTCTTTCGTAGCTTTGGATTGCACGCGTGCGCATGTGTCACTTAAGTATTGACTACGTTACGAAGTCATATTCATTATTAAAAAAAAACTTGAAAGTTTTGTTCTTAGCTGTAGTTTCTCACTCAAGCCATAGGCACACGCCTGCTTTTAATCGTTTCTTTGAATAAGTATCCATACACTTCAATCGCACAGAAGCGAAATTCTTGGAATAAGCGTTGTGTTCCTGCATGACCGCGCAGGCTGCAAGCTTTTGTGCTAGGGTGCTCAACGCCAGACTCTGGATGATCTAGATTTAGGAATGGTGACGTACTTACGGCCAGGATGCAAGCCACGAGTAAAAAAAGTGGCGCCGTTTAATGTCAGCTGCATCCCTCCTTTCATAATGACATGCTGGTGGACTAGTTGCATGGAGGAAAGAAAAAAAAGTTTTATGACAACGTAGCACAGACATGGAAACACGAAAAAAAAGGTTAAAAATGGCCAAAAGGATGACAAGGATGAGACAATTAAACTCGTGCGTCTGTCTTTCTATTTTCATTACTCATACCTGTGTTTGTACGCCTGCCTTTCAGTGACATGGATCCATACCAACTCGCTCGAATTCATTGCAGTGGTGAAAAGCGTTTCTCTTTTTGAGTGGATCGTGAGCGGAGGTTGCGGTGGATACCGCCAAGCTTGCACAAAAAAAAACATTATATAATATGCAGTGCTTTGTAATGGGTTCCATTTATTCCAGCTAGCCCAGTATTCTGCCCTACTGCAACACTCTGCCTGCGCGGCCTCTCCGACTCAGAGATCCAGCATATAAACGTTAAAAATAAAGTGGTTTATGGCTTGCAGTGGTGTATGATTATTGCTTTTAAAATGCTGAAGTTCTGGTGTTCTAAATTTAGTTTATTCATATCAACGACCACTATCAGCACGATTGTAATTGAATGGCTCGGGTTGGATCGCTTGCTTGAAGTCGTATCCATAGGTCGACGCTGTGTTTGTCCATGGTTGCATTGCGCGGTGTGCATCACGTGCATTTGTGTTATGTATGGATTGCCCTCCTTTTCACGAACTTTTACAAAGCACATTCGTCCCGATCTTGTAGTGTGCTTTCTCCGTCAAAACGCTGGTGTATGCAGCGCGTGGTCAACTCGACAAATGATGTTTATCAACCCAAGCTATAAGACACTTTAATCCGGAAGCGTTGCCGATTTTGTCGGCGCCAAATCTTACGAAGCATGGTGGACCGGCGACGATGGTCTCTGCGGTACTCCACATGGCAGGCAATCTGTTGCACAAACAGTACCGTGTCGGCGTAAAGTGGCATTGGGTTGCCGAAAAGGTTAAAATAAAGAAAATATTAGGTCCTGTTGGAGTTTCTAACTGGACCCAACTTCTCACAATTGGAGATAACTTGAGGTTCAAGTTCGCCCAATTGGTCATCATTGTCGTTTAACATGTCCATTGGACCGAATTCGAAGTCAGTGGATGAGCCATCCCATGAAACAACAAAATTTTTAATCATAAAAGCACAATTTTAATGTGAGTCTTCAAATTTGGAGAGAAGCATTTAGCCTTTTGGAAAGTTAAAAATCTTCCTTGGAACTTTACCCTCTTCTTCCAATAAATGGTGTCCCTTGGTTAACCAAATTTTGCTTACAAATATAGCGTCTGAAATAGTGAATCCGTGAACGGTAGATATGGTCATCGAAGAGAATTGCCATTGCGTGTTCATGCATGACTAAGCTTCCCGAATGAAGTTGCAAGTGCACCTGCCGAATGTCAAAGTTAAGACCCATCTAGGGCTTCTTTTTCTTTCATATTGGTCCCAACGAGTCCAATGCGACATCAATTGATCGATTCCATAAATACAGTTTTGTTAAAGAACTATACAACTGGGCTTATTTCAAATTATAATAATTATTTATTTTTGTCTAGTAAAAATGGCACAAATTCCCATACATGGGCTCTGAGACTGCGAATGTTGATGCGGGGCTCTGAGAGGAACTGTTGTGATTTACAGAAATGCATTAGAATCTTGTCACTCTTACTCAAGTGAAACAAATAAACAAAAAGATATACCCTAGTTGAGGACACCTTGTATAACTTGGCCGATATTTATTTCAAGTTGGTAGGGCATTACACGAGTCTTTCTTGCACGCATGCGCAATGCTAGTTATGTTAATATTCTCTTAAGTAGTTCTAGCAGGTAAACATTTATTCGCCTGCAAATTTTGCCATTGCATATAATTCCAATGCTTATCAATAGTTGAATGTCAGGCCTAACAAGAATGGTGAAGACTTAAGTACAAGCTTTATTGTAATGCTACATTTGTGTTGCAAGGTACCACCAAGAGAAAACGTTGTAATCTATACTGTCAGTGTTGTGTATGCATTATGCAATATTATTTCATTTCTGTGTGCAAACACCACCACTTTGTGGTGCCATGCAGAAACAATGGAGGAAATGTAATTGTTCCTAACCAAAAGCCCTAGAAGAGCAATGAACCTCAATAAGGGTAAAGGGAAGAAGAGGACCAAGGGGAAGGTATGATTACGCAATCCTTCTTTTTTGGCACAACTGTTTTGGACTACACTGGGACACATACTTCTTGGTCTGCTCGATGAAAGCACATTTCTCCTAATTGAGTCTGTACATTGACCTCATTTGACCATCATGATGTGCCAACTTTCATCGCACCTGTAATCCAACGTGCAATCTGCTGTACAGAAAAGCATGGTTAAGATAGTGAAGTGTAGAAGCAAAGCTACAACTCTTCGTTTGAGCAAAGTCGTTTTGTTTGCTTATAATTTACAGAGTGCCTGAGTGAATTATTACAGGCCTTTGTCATTTCCTTTTATTTTGCACTTGTCGCTCCAAAGTTCTGGGAACAGTATGAATGCTAGCTTTGAATTATTATTATTACTATCTTGAAATTGAAAAACGGAATGAGATGCTAGAAGTTAGTACAGAAAAAAAAGCCAGTTTGCCTGCTTTTAATCTTGATAAAAGAGTGTCAGCTCCAATTACAAAATCACAAAGTGCTTAAGGCCTGTTAAAGGGACTGACAATCAATTTTTATGGTACCTAATTTCTTTAGTGCAACGGAAAGCTTGCCGATCAGAGTGTCTTATCAAGAAAAACACAAGGAAGGTGGGAGATGGAAATTAAAGATGATGAGCAAAACAAGAGCAAGGTGAAACAAGGTGGCAGCATTTGGACAAAGGGATTTGTCTTTTTCAAGGTGACATATGCTTTCCTTGGCACAGTATATATAGGTACGGTTCATCTGAAGGGTAGATGGGTTAAGGCGGGTGGGAGAGGCAATGGCCGAGCCTTCGTATACGACGACGGTGTAGAATTGAAAATAAAGGGATGCTATTCAACGTTTGTGAGTGAATGTACGGCAGCGCCTTATGCCAGCCGCGCATGTGTTTTTCTGTATAAGGTTCCTGGACCACATGGTAGGGGGGAGGATTAACTGCTCCGCTGGAGGTCAGTGAGCTATTGTCTCTCTGTAACAGAAAATGAGAGAAGCTTCTTTCATTCTCTCTTCCAGAGAAACGATAGCTCACTGACCTGCAGTGGAGGAGATAATCCCCCTTCGTGGTCGTCACATATTTCAGATTTCATAATTAAGAGCTCAGGGCCCCAGAAATATGCTGTAGAGTTCTATCCGCTATACTCGTACATAACTTCCTGTGGCAACGAAGGGAAAGCTACGGAGGCGAAGCACGCACAAGTGAGAGCACTCCTAAAAGAGCCCCGTCTTTCCAGCCACATAAGTTCACGCTGGGGAATAGAAAAAGTAGACACATTATTATCAACAAGTAAACACGATAAAACACACCACTCGATGTAAAAGTTTACTTATGTTGCGGCTTTTTCGTTCCGGGTTTAGGCAAACGCGAAAGAGTCGCACGTGAAGCTGCGTCGATTCAGCGTCTGCTCCCAGAAACCATAATGTCAAACGCTGGCGAACTATTGACGCCGTAACACATGTGCAGCACTCGCGACCGTATCTTTCCCTTTATTGCAAGACAAAACCTTTTATGTATTTAAAATACCTTAAAGGCCCATTTAAGGACATTGGGTAAGGCGGGACACAAAGGAAGTGTCTCAACAGGAATAAACATCGTAAATATCAATACAGGCACTCACAAGATAAGTATAGCAAAGTTCAAAAATTGTTTGTCGAAGCTAAGCTTTAGACAGAATAAACACAGTAATATGCTCATACGCACGAAAAATACAAAAATACATGTGTAAAAAAGAGGGAAGGAGAGCTGATCAACAACATACTTATACAATGTTTCTACAGGAAGCTTTGCGATTTTTTGCGAAGGGCGTCGCGATTTGTTAAGCACGCAATGTAATCAGGAAGACTGTTCCATACGGTTATCACACGTGGCAATTGTGATGCGTTACATGACAGTGTATTGCCGAATATGCGCAGGAAACTATGGCTATTGTTCAGTCGACGTGACGTGCGCACTTGTACTTCAAGCGGCAACACATGAGGTCGATTACCATGAACGTATCTATGGAAAAGGCAAAGAAGGACTTATCCTGCGATGCGTTTCAACTGGCTATAGCAAAATATCGGCTTTAATCTTAGTTACGCTGCAAGTTCGGTCGTAGTTACTTGTAACGAAGCGCCATGCTCTGTTTCGAATTGATTCTAGCATATCAGCTAAAGAATTGTGATGTAGTGACCATACTGATGACGCAAATTCTAACTGTGGGCGAACAAAAGTCCGATATGTTATTTTACGGACTGTAGCAGGGGATTTACACAAGTTCTGTCGAAGACAACTCAAGGTTTTTGAAGCTCTTGTGCAGATACCTCTTATGTGTGTTCTCCAGGAAAGATGAGTTGTTCAATGCCAAGGTACTTGTAGGACGATGTCGGAGATACGGCGGTGTTATTTAGGGCCTAAGAAAAGCGAGAGTTCCAATGTTTTCGCGAGAAGGACACAGCTTTACATTTGTCTGAGTTCAGGGTCATCTGCCATGTACTGCACCAGAAACTGACAAGGTTAGGGTCATTCTGCAATACTAAATGGTCACCAGTGTTTTATCGTACGATATAAAATACAATCATCTGCGAATAGCCTTATTTGCGATTATATGTCTTGTGGACGGTCAATAATGAAAATTAAGAAAAGAAGAGGACCAAGGACACTACCTTGCGGTACGCCAAAAGTAACGTTAGAAATAAGCGATGAGTGGTTATTAACAACAGTGAACTGTTGCCGCAAGGAGCGGAAGTTTCGGAGCCAAGATAAAGTTAATAAATCCAGTCGGAGCGCGGATATTTTTTTACATGAGGCGTCAATGAGGGACACGACCAAATGCTTTCGAAAAATCGAAGAATACACAGCCATTGCGTTGTTTGTTATTCATGCTGGAATGTAATCCTGTTGTAAATTCGAGCAACTGAGTTTCATAAGGTGAGGCTTTTCTGAATCATCGGTGGGTAAAATCGGTGGTTGTAAATAGCGGTAAATATGCGATGCCATGATATGTTACAGTAGTTTACAGCATATGCATGTTAATGAGATCGGACGGCAATTACGTGGAGAGCATTTGTTTGCCCCCTTGAATACAAGGATAACCTTTGCATTTTTCCAGTCCAGGGTTAGTTTGCCAGGTGATAAGGATTTCTTAAATATATGACATAATATCTAGCTTGAAACTGTAACGGTATTTTTTTTATTTTTTATTAGATATTGTCTATGCCGAAACATCTGGATAATTTTAGATTATTTATTAAAGACGAGATGTCATCTACTCTAATATCTATTACTTATATAAAAAGATATTCCAAGTCGGGAACTATGGGACCAGTAGAACAGTCTTCCTGTGTAAATGGTTCTTACTAAACTATTGCGCGCATAGAAAAAGAGGTATGTAAAAGGAGATCTGAAAAAAATTTTTCAACGCTACTGAACAATCAGCGTCAGACAAACGGCTTTCACCATCATCATGTAGCACAATATTGCGGACAGTGTTACCATGTTATAAGACTTGCCAGAATTGTCTGGGGTTGTTGATTAAAAGAGATAACAGGTGACGGGAGAAATATTTGTCTTTGGCTGCGCATAGTTTATTGCAGTAAATTTTAGAAAATCACTGTATGCGCCCCAAGATGAGGCTTGATTGACCCTTCTGGCCGCCCGATACAGACGGTTCGTCTTGTTTCTTAATTTTAGAAGGTGTTTAGTAAACCAAGAATCAGATCTGTGATTTGCAGTAACAATTTTTGGCACGTAATTTTCTACCACGTCTGTTATTTCTGCTCAAAAATATTCCAGCTGTCGTTTACCAAACTTGAATCAAAGAGTGGTAAACTGAATGGAATTAAAGAAAGAAATAACTCTTCACTAAGAAAGATAGCCAAGTCAGCATTAATATATTTAATGTCGGCCCTATTGCATTCTCCATAACTTTGAGTCGGAACCCGATAGAAAGTTTGTGGAATATTAATGTCTCATTCAAGAATGTTGTGATCGCTCAAGCCATCAGTATAATTAATAAGCCCCGGGGTATCAGGTGCAGTAGGTAATACTAAACCTAGGATGTTGGGACCACGGGTGTTATGAACGACTATCTGGGTTAGATTGTGATCTAGTGTTAAGCTAATAAATTCAGCAGAGGAGCCGCATGATTATGACAGATCTCGCCAATCAATAAGAGGAAAATTGAAGTGTCCCAGGAGATAAACAACAGTCGTGGAACATTGTTGAGTAGCACATGTAATGCTTTCACACAGTACATCGAGAAATGATTGGTCAGCGTTGGGCGACCGATAATATGTACCCTCTATGACAAGGGTAGAGGCTGTTGCGCATGTGACCAAAACTATTTCAGCAGGGGAATTTGTGTCTATGACGAAGGATGAAATACAGGTTCTATAGCAATCAGGATACCACCACCCCTACTCCTACTATGGTCATGTCTGTAAATGTTATATTTGTTACTGTTGGGAAGAAGTTATTTATTAGTGATGTCGGTGTGCAACCAAGTCTCATTGAAAGCGACAATATCAGGATCGCCATCTTCCAAATGCGTACTCAGTGCATCGCGATTGTTTAGTGGGCTGCGAGTGTTCGTCTAAGATAACGACAGCGGTAACGTTAAGGAAAATTGCGATTTCTTAGCTATACCAGCAAATGTTTCATTTTTAGCTACAGAATTCACGGCACAACTGTGTCGGCAGCTCGGTCATAAACATAAGCGGTTTCATTAATGCGAACCTTATATACTGTAAGTTTGAAAGGCTGTTGTATTGTTTTGGCAAGTTTAAAGTATTTTTTCCTAGCTTGCCTTGTGGATAAAGAAAAAATCGAATACTCAGTATCTTTTAGCGTTTGCACAAGTGTAAGAATATTTTGCTTGTCTTTACAAAGGGCTAATCGTGCTATGATGGGCCGGCTTTTCTCAGAAGGAAAGCGCCCTAATCAATGCACGTGCTCAAACTGTGCGTTCACCATAGTAAGACCAAGCTGTTCAGAGCAAAACTGAATCATTTTTTGTTGAGATGCAGCCCAGTTTTCGCCTTGGTCGTCATCAATACCGAAAAACAGTAAGTTACATCGTGGCATTATGTTTTCTTTATCATCGCATCTTGAAGTGAGCGAGAGAAGTTGACCAAATAAGCTGCGTAACTCGTGATTTGGCTCCCAGATTTGAAAACTACCCAGAGATGCAACCGTGCTTTCGAGTACATCTATGCTTCCACCTAAGCAATTTACTCTGGCATCTGTGGCTTCTTGCCGTTCCCCGACACCTTTAAGCTCATTTAGAATAGCTGACTGTCCCGCTTCAAATCTGCTCACAGTCTCAAGAACGGAAGCAAGTGTGTGCGCGATGGCATTTGTGTCAGGGCCCGGGTTTTGTTCAACATCCCCAGAAAGTAGAAGCAAGCAGCTACCTATGCAAGGGCACACGCTCGACAAGAGTGATGACACCAGGCACAATTTATCAGAAAGCACTTCGGGTCACAACACCACAATGAGGCAATAGTTATCAGTCTTAATACATGAAGCCCCAAAGCGGTAACAGACCTGTAAATAGAGCAGTGGTAAGTGCGCCATTTCGTCTTGGGTGTCGTGCCCAAAGCGAGCCGTGACCGGATGCTGCTTGTATCCCCTGTCGAGCACAGCGATGATAGCGGTGTAATATCCAGGTTGCCAACCCATTCTGTGGAAGCACTTAGAGTCTAGTGGGTTGATAGGGGATTCAGTCGGCGATGAGAGTAGAGCACTTGAGGTTAGGAGTCAACATTCAGTGGACGAAGCACGGACGCCACATAAGATAGCAGCCTCTAAATACAGCAGCGGTAAGGGCCCCATTTCGGCGTAGGTGTCGTGCCTAAAGCGAGCCGTGACCAGCTGCTGCTTGTATCCCTTGTCGAGCGCTGCGGTGATAGCAGTGCAAGATCCAGTTTGCCAGCCCATTCCACGGAAGCGCTTCGAGTCTAGCGTGTTGAATGGGGATTCAGGCGGCGATCAGAGTAGAGCACTTGAAGGTGGAAGCCAACATCCAGTGGAGGAAGCACGGACACCACATAAAATGGTAGCCTGTGAGAAGTTGCCTGTGTGTCCGCGAATGTACGCTCTACAATATATCCAGAATTTCAATTTGCTATATTATCAATTCGACAGGCAAAAAGAAATTTAGTTGTCATATTTCCTGAAAAATACTAAATTTATTTCCGAGGCCATGCCGGTGCCCATTCAGCAGCAACCTGTCGCCGCGTCTCTTAGGTACGCTGAGGTAGTAAAGCGGCAGCAGCGTCCACAGTCCTCACCGTACCATGGTGTGTCGTACGCTGCAGCCCCCATTCAGCCGTCCGTGACATGGGCTGCTCCCATCATTGCAAATCCCTGACGAACGCGCCACAACCGGCCGATCTGTTTTGCATGCGGTGGCCCTGTTCATATCGCCCGATTCGGCCGTCTTCGCGCTCCAGGATACTCAGACGCCCGTTCCCAGAACTGCATGGATCGCCCCCGGTCTCGTTATGAAAGTCCGGATCCCCAGACAAGCACGTCTTCACGTGACTATCCGCAACCCACGTCTCGTCGCTCACCTTCACCCAGTCGCCGCTCCTTGTCGCCAATGCGTCGTCGACCAGCCCCTGAAAATGAGGGAAACTAGCCCCCGCAGTTCGTAAGGCAAGGGCTGTGCTGCCGAAATGCTCAAGTCCTCGAACTTTGCCGTCCTATATTGTCGAAGTTTTTGTAGAGGGCACCCGTGCATATGCTCTTGTCGATACCGGTGCTGCCGTTTCTGTTATAGACGTCACACATTGCCGCAAGCTTCGGAAGGTGACCACGCCTCTTGAGATGATGCCCTTACGAACAGCGAATGGAGACCTTGTTTGGTCTATAGCTGCCGGCACTGCTCGACTTATTATCGCTAAAAAGCGCTACATTGTTGAGTTTATTGTCCTTTCATCCTGCGCGCACAACATCATACTTCGCTGGGACTTTTTATCGTATAATCACGCCGTTATTGATTTTGCCAGATCTGAACTTGATCTCTTGCCGTTGTGTGACCACTCCTATAACCCCGCTCATCAAGCTGCACGCAAACTAGTCGTAACAGTAGACACAGAAATTCCGCCAACAGCAGATGTTTTGCTCCCCGTGTTCTGCAACAGCATATGTGATGAAGCTGCATTCTTTGAACCATCATGCCTCCTTCTAAATCGGAAGCCACTTTTTCTGCCTTATTCGACCCTTTCTATTTCGAATGGAACAAGCGCTCTCTGCCTCACAAATCCTCGTCCGTATCCCATGAAACTGCTTAAAGCTGAATTCCTTGGATGCATGCAACCCATCGATATCGGCCAAGTTTTTTGCGTGCAGCAAGATTCAGCTCTACGCGACCTCGACGTCGTCAGTGCTCTTAATCCTTCTGATGTAACCAGCTGCCGATCTATTCGATTCGTCGATCACAGATGGACTGTCACCATTTGAATGCTCTGCTCTGCTCCAGCTGCTCTACCAGTTCCGCGACTCTTTCGATGTTGCCCAACGTGCCCTAGGCCGAACTTCTACCATTGTTCACTACATCGACACCGTCTCCAACTCGCCAGTGCGACAACGCCCTTAACATGTCTCCACAGCGGAAAGTCAAGTTATTACCGACCAGGCTGACGATATGCTTAAACGCGACGTTATTCGCCCTTCACAAAGTCAATGGGCATCGCCTGTGGGTCTCGTTAAAAAAAGGATGGATCAATTCGCTTCCTCGTGGATTACCGGCGCCTAAACAAGGTCACTCGAAAAGACGGGTACCCGTTACCCAGAATTGACGATCCCCTTGATTGCCTACAGGGTGCCGAGTTTTTTTCATCGTTAGATTTGCGCTCCGGGTATTGGCAGGTGCCTTTAGCAGAGGGCGACCGTTCAAAGACAACCTGCGTCACGCCTGACGGTATATATGAATTCAATGTCATACCCTTCGACCTCTGCAATACGGCTGCCACCTTCGAGTGCATGATGGACTCGGTCCTGCGGGGTTTGAAGTGGCACATGTGTCTCTGCTACTTCGACGAGATTGTTGTCTTTGCGCCAGATTTCGCAACCCATCTGGAACGCCTCAACCATGTCCTGACGTGTCTGAAGACCGCTCAGCTGCAATTAAATCTCAAGAGGTTCCGCTTTGCTGCGCGAAAACTTACGATTCTCGGTCACGTCGTATCAAAGGACGGTGTGCTTCCGGACCCGGCTAAACTACGCGCCGTGACCGACTTCCCCAAAGCGACAACTCTAAAGCAGTTACAAAGCTTCATAGGGTTAT
This sequence comes from Dermacentor variabilis, assembly GCF_050947875.1. Lineage (NCBI taxonomy): Eukaryota > Metazoa > Arthropoda > Arachnida > Ixodida > Ixodidae > Dermacentor > Dermacentor variabilis. Next base: position 46,713,216 of record NC_134574.1, read on the forward strand.
GCTCCTAATTTCGTCTGTTTGTACGAAACTTCGCCTCCATAATTGCGCCTTTGACCCAACTTTTAAGCAGCCCCTCCAATCTTTCCTCAAGGTCGTCTGAGTTTGACGAAGCCTTCTCCACCCTTCGCCGTCTCCTGACGTCACCACCTAGACTGCGCCACTACGATACTACGGCCGCAACTGAGGTGCACACAGACGCCAGTGTTGTCGGCCTCGGTGCTGTTCTTGGATGACGTGTCGAAGCACGGGAGCCAACGGGATTTGTCGCTGCAGTTGCTGCTGCTCTGGGAGCTCCTGACGCTGAGCAAACGGCAGGAGAGACTACTGACGGGCTACCTCCTCACGCACAAATTCTTTCATTTGTGCAAGAAGGTATGACTGGTCAGGCACGATGTCCAGTGCAGCGAGTGGTTGACTGTACGTGTTAGATGAACGTAGGGTGAGAGCCCGCTGCCTTCTCAATTCGTCAAACTATGGTACAGCGTTACACTTCAGACACTGTGCCAGGAGACTTCGCAAGAAGCAATTGAAAGACGTCGTCGACACCCTTCATAATATGTTGTATTTTGGCACTTTCGCTCATTGAAGTATCGGTGCGCCTGCAGAGATTGATTATGTCCTCAATATAGGCGGTAAAAGTTTCGTTTGGTTCCTGTGCCCATGTGCGCAGCCGTTGCTCGGCGCGTAACTTCCACACGGCAGCGCGACCGAAAACGGCAGATATTGCGTCCTTAAAAGCGGGCCAGTTCTCAAATTCCGATTCATGGTTCGTATACCACATCTGCGCCACGCCAGCCAGCTAAATGTTCGCAGTACTCAGCTTAGCAGCGTCATCCCACTTGTTGAGTCCACTAACTTTTTCGCAGACCGACAGCCAGTCCTCGACGTCCTGGTCTTTCGTACCCGAAAATACCGGGGGGTCTCCCTGGCGAACCGGGCCGGGGCAAACGGCAGCCGGGAGAGGTGGCGGCGGTTAGGCAGCGTCAGCTTGCATGGTCGAGTGCAACGTACGGGATGGGAGTTGCAGGGTGCCGGCGATATGCGTACCCAGCACCCCCACCCAATGTAAGGAGGTTTATTGGACGAGTCCAACAAACAGCCGGTAGCACGAAACACTAGGTAGGGAGAACAAGATGGTGGTGTTCGAGCGCCGATATCGTGGCCTCCGCTCTTGATGATGATCGGGATGTCATTATCTTCCTTTCTTCATTACATTATTTGCCTGATATGTTAAATGTAGTAGAAACGCGGTTAGCACGTTGTCATTGCAGACTCAGGCCTACACTCTTCCAGCACACCATATTCTCACACAAGCTCTGAGAGGAACCCACAGCTTGTCGGTGAGGAAATATTCTGTGCGAATATGTGATTTAAAATATGCTATCAGATTACCATTATATTACCTTTTATAACATTATCAGTGCTAGCACACTTTATCCACATTGGAATAACTTATGGTTTGTTTGGTCCTCAGGAACCGCTGCAGCTGTGGCTTTAGATGACGCTATGGAGGAGCGTGTGACATAGCTTGATAAGACATTTTCTATAAGCCACTGCTTGCATAGTTCTTTTTATAGACCACTTGTCTGATGCTTTTACAAATTTTTCATCTGGAGCCGCTTGCAAGGAAATATTTAGCGGAGTTTAAATTTATTGAATCAAACTAAGGTAAAACCTCACTAAAACTTATGTAGGGGTGAGTTGGTACATGTCCAGTAAAAGAATAGCAAAACCAGGACAACCAAAAAATGAGACGGACACACACAGAAGCACTAGTAACAACTAATTTTATTCAATGCCACAACACGCGTAGACAGGATGTCCCACAAAATTTGAGCCAAGAATTTCAAAATGAAGGGCGTGTTCGAAGCGAATTAAAGTCAAGGCACACTATTCGCAATACCTTAAAGTAAATAAGACAGTTTTTTACTTTCCGCATTGCTCCTTAATTATTTAATATAATTATCCAACTTCTTATTTATCGGAGGAGGACACCAATATGGAATGTAGATTTGTAGAGCACCTTCAGAAACCACCAACCGAGTTGCTTCCTTTGCAATACGTCTCACGTAGTCCTTTTTTCCGGGTTGCAAAGAAAGCCTGCGAAATATTAAAAAAAAAGAAAACAGGTGACGGAGCGCTTGCACAGAGGTGTTGTGGTACTCTCCGGCGTGCGTTCCTTAAACAAGCTCGGCTGTATCTTGACTGGCGATGAGGAAGCGGCAGGGAGTTCTTTATCTCATCGGCAGGGCGCGGCCAGCAGCATGCATTTTTGCCCCCATTGAACAACGTCGGCGACGGGAGCCGACGTTGTTCACCGAAGACACGCTTGAGAGCAGCGCGATACCACTGCGCAAGCGGTCCGTCCCGTGGCTTTTTTTCGTATTTCACGGGCTTTCTCTGAAACCCAAAAAGAGGAATATGTTAGACGTATTGTATAGGAAACAACTCGATCGGTCGTTTCTTAAGGTATCCTACTAGTTGACGTGTCATACGAGGGGTCTTCAGTCAATAATTAAATATGTGGGTAATTATACATATTTAATTAGTGAGTTATGGGGAAAACAAAAAAAAATTGTCTAAGTTACTGCAGGCTATTGCGAGTAGTATGCGTCCGGTTCAATTCGCTTCCGACGCACCATTCATTTTTGAATTCTGGGCTCAAGTTATGCTGGGCACCCTGTATACACCGTGGCCACACACGCGCAAACGTGATCAAAAGGCAGGCCTTGGGGCCTGCCTTTTCCTTCATGGCAAGATAAGTTATGGTCCATGAAAACCTGAATTTATGTACTAGGCTATGCAGCCTGGTATTTAGAGTTACGCTTGCATTTTCGAAAGCGTTGCATTGCAGTCATCCCTTGTGTTTGCTCATTTGACAAAACGACAGCTCTGGTGATTGTATAATTTTTGTATCAGCAGCCTCTAAGCAGCACCTAAGCAGATGAGGCATGCACCTGGGGGTTGACGGCTATGACACAAGTCCTTGCACAGGACCTTTAAGATAATATACCATATCGCGGGCACTGCCTTATCTTGGGGTCGTGCTGGACAATTGCTAATGGCGGAATTTGCAATTTTATAAGAATATCGTTGACCCTTCTTTTGTAGAAATCTGTAGAACACAAAAGTTATGTGTGTCTCGACAGAAGCTCTTCCATATTTACCTCATGAACTCATGGTCCACTGAAACGAAAGGCGCACGATTTGCAGGTTGGCGACCATGTTGCAGATTTGCTTGGTAAGGGCGTCCTATTGCTGAGCGGAATTCTGCTGCCCAGTCGCTTTGGTGAATGCATGCGGATTTTGGGCCCACCCCGTAGTGTCTTGTGCAGCCAGTTGCAACGAACTCAGCTTCAGGAATGCAAGTGGTAGGGTTTGTAGCTTGCGCCGCAAACGCAGAAAGCCTTTCTGTTTCATGCTGGCGTGTCAACGTTGTTGCTTCTCCGAGGCGCTTAGTCAGCAGTTTTCATAGTTGGTATCATCATGATCGAATGAGCAGGTGGTCTGTAAGCACTGATGATGCATGTTGAGGCTGCACGCCACAGGGAACGAAGTGTCACAGGCTAATCGGACGGGAACGATAAACCATGTGTGGAAGCCACATAGTCACCTCAGTCGAAAACCTACACTGCCTAAATCAGGCTACATGGTGTTGAAACCTCCGCTGCATTAAGATTACTGAAATGCTCACTGTCGGTGCTCGTTAGTGTGATGATGCAGTACTTCGTTTCACCGCTCCTACATGCTACAGCCACCCCCGTCATCACAGGACATATTCGACATGTTCACGCCGGCGTCAAATTTGTTACACAAAGTTGATGGTGTACCCTGGCACTAAACACTTTCGGTTCTAAAATATCTTCCGCACATTGTTTGTCTATCGTGTCGGATTAGCCCTTGACGTCTCCCCACCTACAAAGTGCAGCTTCAACATGCATCATCAGTGCTTATATGCGGCCTGCTGCTTAGTTTCTGATGGCACTAACTAAGAAAACTGTGGCTTTAAGCGGCGCAAAAAGGCAACAACGTCAATAGACGAATCTCGCTTTGATCCAGCGAGAGACACGCCAGTGTGAAGCAGAAAGCATTTGCACGTTTTCGGCGCATGCTTCGAACTCTGCCACTCGCATTCCTGAAGCTGAGTGCGTCACAAGTGCCTACCCAAGGCACTGAGGAGCGAGACCAAAATGCTCGTACCTTCGATGAAGCAACTTGGCAGGAGGACGCCAATTTCCCACAGGACACTGCAGCGGACCGCGAGTTCGCGAAACGGTGTACTAAAAACACACTCGGTTTCCCTTGTACAGCTTGCTAACGCGTGTGGTTTATGGTGGATGTGCCCAGTGCTCCAGCGCGTGCAATGCAGTGTCTCTAGGGGACGTTTCCCGGTCACGAGCCGTTCCACTACATTGGCTTGTGGCAATTGTAGAAGATCCCTGTGCAGTGGTAGGGGGCCGTTGATGACTTCTTGCAACCTAATTCTTCGTGCACAACAAACATGTACCAGCTTTTGTGAAGACATGTTTCACTTTCGTGTTCCACGGATTCCTACGAAAGAGCGATCAACCGTATTTTTGTTAGCTTTTGTTCCGCTTGTATTCCGAATGTAAAATTTTGCCTGGCTATGCTGCTTTAAGCTAGGTTTTTTGCACGGTCGAAATTTTTTTCTCTTGGCCTTCAAGTCATGCAGAGAATTTTGTATAACAATTCATTGTTTGGGCTATTTGCGTGGTGGGCTCTCATTTAAGGAAATGCAGAAGACTGAATTGCCAAAATTTTCTTGTGCGCGATGTAATGCCCGCCAACAAGCTCATGCTGTTTCAGGAAACTCTAGATGATCTTTATTGTGCGTGTTGAAATATAATGCCTAATTCAAATTATTATATTACACATCTATACTGGGAGCAACCGGTGGCTCGAAAAGTAGGTTGGGCCATCTTGTTTCGAGCCTAAATGAATTCCTTATTTTGCCGCGTGGCAACCTCTGTCTTTTGAACGCCAGATCATCTGAGGAGCCGCAACGTGGCACGAACACTGTCAAATGAGTGCCGGGCAAACGGACAGATGGAGCCGAGTGCGGCTTCAACCCCGAGAAGGTGGCCTCGCTAAAAGGTTTGCAACACAGTGTATTCCGTCTTATACTGGGACATGAAGTGAAATCTTTCAATCTTTCAATTGAAAGATTGAAACTACTGCTTCAATTATGGTGGCCGACCACTGCGCAGTTCAATGATTTATATTTTCGAACCTTGCAATGTTCATAAGTCAAAGGAATTCAGTATGCTGAAGTATTTGACCCCGAAGCCCCTTGCATATGTACGGCTGGCTACGTTGGCTCTGCTTTATCAATGAAATGAACTTTCTGTGTGTTTAGATTAGTTGTGCTGTTTATCACTCAAGTAAAACCACAGTGCATGGCGCAGTTAGTGTAGTTTCAGCTGTTGCGCGTACGGTCGGGGTTCATGTAGACGGTGCCTAATCGTCCCTATAATCACGAATTTGAAATAATGAACGGCCAGGATGTTATATTCCACAAGCAGTCAAAAAGGCTTGTGACACGTTGTTGCATGCATATGCACTTGCACGCTACCTGGTCAATCGGTATTTTGTTATTGTCGTGGCATTGCTACAGATAAATGCATGCACAAAAGCTACGTTCTCTGGCAACATGAACAGAGATAGACTTCTCCCAAAGTGTTCAATGACCATGGGTTAGTTCGCAATAGTCATTGCCTGCCACTTTTCGTGCCCCAGTGTAGACATTAGGGGTAGAGTCAGCACCATTTAAAGCTGCTTGATGACTGATTGTAACCACATAAAAGAAAATAACGAAGAGTGTGTTGCTTCTCCATAGCTAAGCTTTCTTGGTGAACCAGCCGGCACCTCTGTTGCCGCGTGTGCTGCTGCTGCTTGTGCGTTCTCACTGAATGGCTCATACTCATCTGTAGGACGGCGCATGCATGTGGACGGTGACATGTGTGCCTCTCAGGGTGATAGGGTACCCCCAAGCAATAGTGCAGAAAGCCAGCTTGCCCATTTCAACCCCTTTAACGCTGGTTGTATTCACGGGTGCATTGCATTCTTAGCGAACATGCCACCTAAATACACTTTGCACCCACATTGACTGAAATAGCACAACACTTGCTATAGCATTGGAGCTTTAACTATGCATATTTATGGAACGCTTCACTGTATATGTTTACATTGCTACTGCATTTATAAAAAGGTTTCGAATTTGCTCCTTTTTTAATTGCAGCCCTCTTGGGTGCCTAAACGTCCCTATAATCACGAGTCAGAAATTATGAAGTTGACAGGAAGTTATATTCCACAAGTAGTCAAAAAGGCTTGTCAATACGTTGTTGCATGAATATGCACTTGCATGCTACCTGATCCATCGGTATTTTATCAATGTCATGGCATTATTGACGCGGATCACATCCCTTCTGTCTCGTGTCTTCGCATTCTGGGTCTCCTTCTCCAATCGAACCGCAAACACATTGCCCTGCTTTCCCGCCCATCTACCGCCATTCACTACACCATCCGGCTTATTCGGCATGTCGCTAATCGGCACCATGGCATGCGCGAGCATGACCTCCATCGTCTTGTCCAGGCCTTCGTTCTCAGCCGCTTTGTCTACTCCCTCCCCAATCTTTTTTTCTCTCTGGCGCCGAGTAAGATAAGGTGAACTGTCTAATCCACCAAGCCTACTAGTGGGCCCTTGCGCTCGCCACCTTCACCCACACTTCTCGTCTGCTGGCGATGGGCGTCCACAATTCTGTTTCGTACCTTGTGGAGGCCCTTCACACGGCACAACTCGATCGCCTTTCTCGCACCCCTTCCAGTAGAGCACTTCTCTCTTCCCTCCGCTTAACCCCTGTGTCCCCTGCATGTGTAATCCACCCCTTACCCTCCTCTGGATCTTCAGTGCTCGCTGTCAACTGTCTTCCCAAGAACACGCACCCCGAGGATCACGTCTCCCTTGGCTCTGACCTCGCATCCACCCTATGGCGCCAGTACGGGACATAGTCCAACGTTATCTCAATGTGGTGCCATACAAGTCCAACCCTGCCTACGCCGATGCCTCCACTTCCAATACACTTGATTCTCTCAACGGTGCCACTATATCTGGCCTTCCTCTACTGCCACAGAGGAAGCAGCAATTGCGCTCGCCATTGCTACTACCCCGGCCCGTTTCATATTCAGCCACTCCAAAGCTGTAGTCCACAACTTTGCAAGGGTCGCTTCTCATCTACACTCAGCATCCTTTATCACCCCTTCTCGTAGTATGCAACGCCTGTGTGATCCCACTCGCGCGGGGCACCCAGGCAATGAGACGGCAAATTCCATCGCTTGCGCGATGGTAGACCAAGCTGTCCGTCTGGACGCGCATGACACCCTCCTCACCTTCCATGACATCACCTTTCATTACCGAAACTCTCGCCTATCTTTCGCTCCCCCTCACAAATCCCTGTCTAAGATCCAACAGAGCCCGCGGTGCCACTTACAGGCCCACGCTTTCCTCTCTCCTGGCCAACTTGCCCTTATTCACCCCGGTGCCTTGTCACCCGAATGCACACTGTGCGGACACCGACGAGCAGACTATGCCCGTATCCTCTATTCATGCCAAAACACTTTCCCCCTGTCTCTCGACATGTATCTAGTCCGCAGTTGTGGAGGCTGCTTGGCCAGCTCGGAGCTTGGCTAACGATCGCTAGCGGCTAATGATCGGGGCAGTTGAAGTTGCCACCAAGAATGATGTGGAGGCCACGATCGGCAGCCTGAAGACCACCCACGGAACCGTGGCATCCTAATATTTCTTTTAATTTTCTGGCCTTCACTAAATAAAGTTTGTAGCATCAGTTATCCTTAGTCCCTGCTATGTAAAGAGAAAGCCGATCGTCCTCCTTAGTTGCAGATGGTGTCGGATTTCGCATCTGTCTGTGTCTGCGTCGATCGGCGCTCTTCAGTATTTCGATCGGCAGCGACATCGCCCCCAAAGATCGCTTTAGTTAGTTTTCCTGGCGGGGGGACTGTGCAACCTCCCGGTACATTACTGCTGGCGTGGAGGTGAAAATCCTCTCGGAGACGGGGACCGCTACTGCCGCCTGGCAGACGGTGGCAAGAGTCGACGGCATGTGACAGGCCGCCCGACATGTACTGACGCGAAAACGTCAGTGCAGGACAAACACGCATGTCACATGTTCAATTCCCACAGACAGTGCATTCTTAAAATTTTTTCTTTGTTTTTTTCTGTTCAACATTCCTTTATTATCCTATTTGTTTGCAATAGAATGTGTGCACGCGATCCCTGGCGCCAACCTTACAGCCGCCGTATGTTTTATTTTAACACGAGCGTGACCAGGATAATTTAGACAGCAACACAAAGGACTATTCTTACAAAAAAGATTACACTTATTAGTTACAGCCTACTAGACTTCGTACGCTGTGCGCTGACAGCTAGAAAGCGCAATGTTTGGCAGCGAAACTGAACCACACCGTTTGAACGCCGGCTTTGGCAGATGGACTTGGGGCTCTGTGCACGTCCGCCTGCTGCGGCTCAACGTGGAACACGAGGAAGACGTTAGCGGCATGCATAGATCATCACCGTGTCGGCCGTGCAGCCGCCACCCATCCGAGAAATTGGTCGACGGCATGTGACAGGGGGCCCGAGGATTGCACAAAGTGACTAGACTACATCGCTTTTATCACAACGCACTGGTCCGGTATTGATTAGTGTTTTTATGGCCATATAATATTCACGTTGCACCTTCTTTTGCCAAGTCGGTAATAAAGAAATAAAAGCAAACCACCTGACGGGCGCTGATGCGAAACGTCAGGGCGTATCAAACACCACGACACGAGTTCAATCCCCACAGAAAGGTCTTTTTTATTCAATTTTTTTCATTTTTATCTTTCGGTTCAACTTTCATTCATTCAATCATGTTTATTTCCTTAAAGACCTGCGAGCGGGTATTATTTAAGTGGTGGGTTTTCTACGAAGAATATTGTTGACACAACGATCAGTGCGATGTTATATTTGATATGCTATGCATGAAACTTGATGGGCATGTGATAGTGGCGATGTTGCCAGAAAGGCCGTTCAAGTCTTGCTGCTCTGGGAAAAATGAAGCTCAAGATGTTTTAGTGCATGCACTTGGGCAGGAAACTTGTAACGCATGACAAGTGCGATGAGGTATGTGAGCTCGAGCGATAATGTAAGGAGCGCTATTAAGTGGCCAGTGAAAGAATTTGTGAAATAGAGAGACGGCTACAGTGCATCGGCGATAAGACAAAGGTGATAAGTTACCCTCAGCTTGGAGGGATGAAGCACTGATTTCATATGAATACCAAGTATGAATGAAGCTATCACCACGATTTTGAACGGATTCGAGTATATTAGTGAGACGCTTCGGGTGGGTTCCAGATGGGAGACGCATACTTTAACTTAGCCCTCACTAAAGATTTGTAAGCAAGTAGTTTTCCGTTACTCAGAGCGTTACGTAAATGACGTTTTAAGAAACCCAAAGTTCTGTTAGTTGATAACGTGACTTTAGGAATGTGCCTGTTCCAAGACATATTGTTAGACAAAGTAACTACAAAGTATATATAAGTGGTTGTGGATTTAACGGGGGCGTTAGCTATGTTATAGGTGAAGTCAAGGGCTATTTGACGACGACTAAAAGAAATGAGCTTGCATCTAGTTGGGTTTAGGGACATTAGCCAGTCAATCACACCATTGTACTATGTGGTCGAGATATTGCTGTATAATTATATGGTCAGATGGGCTAGTACCGGTTTGGTAAAGAACGCAGAAGTCAGCAAACATGCGGGTATTAGAAGATGCCACAAAGGTACGTTGTTAATGTATATTAGGAACAGAAGAGGACCGAGGAAAGAACTTTGAGGCACCCCCGATGACACTGGACGTGGGCTAGATAATTTCTTATTTGGAATCACTACTTGCGAATGGTTAGTCAAGAATTCTTTTATCTTATGTCCTTTTTTATCCTATTTGTTTGCAATAGAATGTGTGCTCACGTGATCCCAGGCGTCAACCTAACCGCCACCGGATGTTTTAATTAACGCGAACGTGCCCAGGATAATCAGGACAGCAACACACAGGGCTGTTCTTACAAAAAGCATTAGGCGTATTAGTGAAAGCCTACCAGACTTCGTACGCTGCGAGCTGACAGCTCGAGAGCGCAATGTTTGGCAGCGAAACTGAACCACACCGTTCGCGTGCCGGCTGCGGGAGGTGGACTAGGAGCTCGGCGCACGCCCGTGCGCTGCGGCTCGACGTGCTACCACGACGAAGAGGCTAGCGGCATGCATAGATCGTAACCATGTCCGCCGTGCAAACACCACTCACCCAGAAATCCCGTCGACGCATAGGACAGGACAGGACGCCCGACGTGCACTGACGCGAAAAGGTCAGGGCAGATCAAACACCCGCGTCACGTGTTCAATACCCACAGACGAAACATTGTTGAATGTTCTCATTCGTTTATTTTCTTTTCAACTTTCCTATTTTATCTTGTTTATTTGTTTCCAATAGAATGTGTGCTCACCCGATCCCTTTCCCAAGCTTTCCACCGCCGGTTATCTTAATTAACACAAACACACCCAGGATTATTAAGACAGCAACACAGTTTTTTTTATTGCCAGTCTTCGACACAGTACGAGAAACCTACACAAAATATATCACTGCCACATGGCACAAGTGGCCTAAATCCCATTGAAGCCCGGCGTTGTCATTTTCAAAATTCCCTGAGTGCTACCAAAGCCTCCAGCCTTGACAGCCACCCAAGCACATCTGTTTGCGCTTTCAAAGTCTCTAGGAGCCTGTGTACGCTTTGGCGAAAATATTTGTTTGTTGATAAGACAGCAACACAAAGGGTTATTCTTACAAAAAAGATTAGGCTTATTATTGGCACCCTACGAGACTTCGCATGCTGTGAGCTGACTGCTAGAGAGCGGAATGTTTGGCAGCGAAACTGAACCATACCATTTCCGCGCTGGCTGCCGCAGGTGGGAGTATACCACTTCCGTCTGCCGAAGAGAGCACACCTGGTTATGATGTGCTCCGATGGGGCGGTGTTTGCGGCAACGAAGAGCCGCGGTAACAGGAATACGCCTGGTGAACAAGAAGATTACGAGGTCGTTTTACCTACATTGCCTACAAGTCGTACAGTTTTGAATACCATATTTTTACATACCGACATTCGGGCCAGGCCTTATCGAGTTGAAGACTTCAGGGATACGTTGGACCGTCTGACATTGCTGCTTTAGGTGTTGGCCTGGGGGAGTACCAGATGAGTCACGTATGGGCCGTCACCTTCAAGAGTGCGGAAAGCGTAAAGAAGGATTTAACCATCGATGAACAGAAGGTGAAGGGTCACCGCGGCGTTGTAGTTGACCCGGCGAGCAAGCCCTGCGCCCGAAGTTACATTGGCTGCTTTTAAATGTTCCCGATGAAGGTGTACGTGCTGCATTAGCAATGTTCGGGACGGTAACAGATGTCGAGAAAGAAAAGTGGCGTTTGAATGGCATCCACGAGAAAAGCACGATGACGCGGACGCAGAGCATTAAGCTCCATGCAGGCGTCAAGTTTGATGTCCTCCCACATCATCTTCGTGTTGGTGGGGAATTGGCGTTGCTGATTGCACCACGAAGAGCACCACAGTGTTTGAGGTGTCACACCGCGGGACATATACGACGCGACTGCCGTGACCCTCAATGTGCGTGGTGCCGTCGTTTTGGGCATGACGAGAGTTAGTGTGCGAAGACTTGTGCATGTATAACAGGACCAGTTGGAAAACCTGACGCTGCAGAGCTTGTCATGGACGAAGCCGACGCGGAAGAAGCTGCAGGAACGTCTAGTCAAGTGACTCAAAAGGAGATGCGACATGTAGACACGCCCTCGTATCCACAAGAAAATGAACAGCAAGGAGGCCATAGCCTTGTAGAAAAGCTCCGCGTGAGCGACGTGCCTGAAAAGACAAGTGTTGGCGCAGAATACAATGAACCTTCAAAGGAACCAACGAGTCAACGCACGGAAAGCATGGACCTCACGGTACAATCCACCGGAGGTGCAGTCGGGAAACGAGGACACGAAGTTACAACGGACGAGGCGGACATACAAGACGTCGCTGACGCTGTGGAACCACCAACGAAAACGGTGCTGACTCGACGCGCATCATTGAAGCCCAAGCCCAATATTCCACCAGACAGAAAAGTGGTGATGAAAACACCAGCGTAGCCGCGAGCTGTGATGCTCTGTGGTTCCTTAGGGACTATGCCAACGCACATCAAGTGTCGAACAAGGACAACGAGTGGAGCCTTTTGCTGCACAACCCAAGCCGAAGCTCGAGGAGTGCCGGCATCAGGAACAGGTTTGCTTCTGAGGAATAAGCTACGACCTTTCTGGTGTGCCTGTGCTCACGAGGTATGCACCATGGCGTACATGTAATTCGAATGTATGGCGAGAACTCTCAGCACAGCACTAAGAAATGCGACTATCAGTTTTCGAGGCCTGAATGCTACAAAGAAACAATACCAGCTCAATCGCCTTTTCTTGGAGAACGACTTGGACGTAGTAGCAGTGATGAGGCCAAAATAGATAGCGAGGAACAAAATGACCGCATGGTAGTGCCTTTCCGAGAAAGGTACAATGTTTGTTTCTCACGCTTTCGGCACGTCAAGAGGATGTGCCACTTTCATCAGAAACAATTCAGGAATAGTTGTTGAGAATGTGCTTGTGTGCCAAAGTGGTAGATTTGTTATAATGGATTTTCTTATGTGCGTAAAGCGCCAAGCAATCAATTATGCGTGGCGAATAATCTGCCTATAAGCGCTGAACGCGGAAAATGAACGACACGTGTTTTTTGAACGGCTCGAGCAGTGCCTGATATGTGAAAGAAAAATCATTATGTTCGGCGATTTTAATTGTGTTTGCTTAGCAGCTCATCGACTTAAAAATGTCCCATTGAGGGACAAGAGTGCCTCACGCTTGATTTCAATGGTGCAAGAGCATAATCTAGACGATATAGGAAACATATTATCTAATGGCACCCAGTCAGTGTTTACATACCACCACCGTGCTAGCCACGCGAGACTGGATAGGGCATACGTTTCGCTGCAGTTGGTAGCAGCGTACCATAGTTATGCCGTTAAAGATGTGTCATTCAGTGACCATTGTTTGGTGTCAGTCACACTTGGGACGCATTAAGAGGGCTCACACTTTAAGTGGATAATGTGGCTATTTAATGACAAGCTGCTGCATGACGAATCATTTGGAGAGTGCGTAACGGAAAAGCTTCAACAGCAATTTGCGAGAAATGATGACGTGATAGAACGGTGGGAGCCTTTTAAAGAAGAAATAATATTTGTGCAATAGAAAAGGTGAGTGTAATGAAATACGAAGGAAGAAAAACGGAGAAACAAATACAACGAGAATTGGACTTTATGTACAGAGTGGAATCTGATAGGCCTGGTACGCTCACAAAGCAGATCAATGAACTTAAAAGTCAACTGGAGCTAATTGATGAAGATAGGTACATAGGAGCGATTGTCCGAGCAACAGCCGGAAAGACATGGCTCGGCGAAACGCCCACAAATCGAGGCTATGCAGGCAAAAAGGCTTATGCTAGGCAAAAAGTAATTCGGAAACTAAATTATATTGCTACGGAACACTATTTGCGATCACGCAGAGGCGAACAGTGTCAAATAGACGACGACGATTAGAGGCTATCGCGGACTGCTGCCTCTTGGCCAAGTGCGGCGTATTTTCTAGTAAATATACTTGCCTATAGCTTTTCGTCTGTCTTCCTACGTGACGTATCTGGTGGAAGTGGACGTTCCCTGCACCTCGTCACGGAGCTTCGCAGTGGGCGCTATGTCGAGACTTCCTTCATGGCTCCCGGCGACGACAACTCGACTCCGCATCCAGGCTCCGACAGCTGCTGCAACTTCGACGACCTACATCACTCTCCCCGCTCCCCGTCACCTTGGCGTATTTTCGGGCAAAGTTGACGAAGACGTCGATGACTGGATCAGCCTGTACGAACACGTCAGCCGCAAAAACCAGTGGGACCCACTATCATGCTTGTCAACGTAGTGTTTTACCTCGGTCGCACACCTCGAGTTTGGTTTCTCATGCACAAAGATGAGCTCACCAGTTGGGATTCGCTTAAGCAAAAGCTCCGAGACTTGTTCGGCAACACCTACTGTCACCAACTTGCAGCGCAGAAGGCGCTTTCCGGCCGTATGAAGACGTCAACAGAGCCCAATGTCACGTACATTCAGGACGTCTTGGCTCTGTGCCGCAAAGTTGACGCACACATGACTGAGTCAGACAAGGTTTCCCACATCCTCAAAGGCATTCCCGATGACGTCTTCAACTTGCTCGTTTTCAACGACGTGGCGAAGGTGAATGCAGTTACGAAACAGTGCCACCGCCTGGAACTCGTTCAAAGCCGACGTATTGACCAGCAGTTGGCCGTCTGCCCAACACCCCAGCGACATCTCCCTGTGCCGACGCTCCTCCTCCCAACAACACTGGCGATGTTACCAGGATCGTCCGGCGTGAGATCGAAGCCGTCTATCCGGGTGCGTTCGACTGCAGCCCCACCAACGCACATGCAGAAACGGTTTCCCTGATCCAGGCAGTTGTTCAAAAACATGGGTCTTCACACCCATGTCACACCCATCCAGGAGTTCGAAAACATGGGTCTTCACACCATCTGCTTGGCCCATAGCCCTGATACCCACCCGGCTTCATCGATTCCGCCCCGTTGCGCATCATCTTACCCACCACGTTTCCGCAACCCGTCTGAATGGCACACTGCTGACGACAAGCCCATTTTTTTTCACTGCCGACGAATCGGGCCCATTTCTCGGCACTGTCGCAGTCGCGGGAGCTCGCCGAGCCGGTCTACTTATACTGCCTACTCTTGACCCCCAGGTGGCCCTTCTCGTCCCTGTGCCGCACGCTGCGATCATGCCGACACTGATTCTTCTGTGCCGAACCTCCCCTATTGTCGGTCGCATTCGCCTCAACTACGACAATCTCACTGTCCCCAACCCGGTCACCCCTATTCGCCGACTCCCTTCGGACGCCGCTACCAGCCAGGAAACTAGACGATGCAGTGCCTCCAGGTGACGCTGCATTGCACCCTACGCCGCCAAATCCTCTACTGACGTTGCCCACTCTGCTGAACCTTCTTGACGTGCAAGTCGATGGTGTTTCTGTGCCTGCTCTTATAGACACTGGGGCGCATTTGTCGGTAATGAGCGCTGACCTTCGTAACCCGCTCAAGAAAGTAATCACTCCCGCCACGAAGCCTATTGTCCGTGTCGCCGACGGCGGAACAGCCCCAATAATTGGTAAGTGTGCCGCCCGCCTCTCTTCGCCGATCGCTTCACTATCGTGCTATTCACAGTCATTGCCCACTGTTCCCGCGACAGGAAGTCTAAGCTGAGGGGCTTTGACTTCCTCTCCGCACATTCTGCTCTCATCGATTATTCCGCCAGTACTCTCCACCTTGACCTGCCTGTTCTGGATCCCGCTGAACCACACCCCAGTCGCCACAGTTCCGTCGTCTTCGTTCGATTGCCACCTTCGGCACTGTCTTACCTTGACTTAGTGTCATCCCCACCAGTCTCCGATGGTCACTACATCGCGGCTCGTATGCAAGACGTCCTCCATAAACACGGGATCACAGCACCTCATACAGTTTTATCTATTACGGCGAATTGCGTCTGCCTGTCAGTGGTCAATTTTGGCTTGAAGACACAAGTGCTGCCCCGCGGGACGTCTCTGGCTCAGCTTTTCTCATTCGATGATCACTCAGTACCATCTATTGCAGTAGAGGAGAATTCAGCCGATCCTCCTCTACCATCGCAGTCGGCAACTTGTACCACCGCCGACTTGCAGAAATGATTGCACCCGACATGCCGTCCGAGCAGGCTCGTGAACTCTACGCTGTTGTTTTCCTGCCACGAGATTTTTTACTTTACAGTTGTTCTTTGGCTCAAACTACAGCTGTTAAACATCGCATTAATACCGGCGATGCCCCTCCTTTTCATGGCCGCCCGTATCGAGTGTCACCGGCTGATCGTCAAGTTATTGATGCCGGAGTTCACAGAATGCTTGCCAACAACATTATTGAACCGTCATGTAGTCCATGGGCGTAACCTGTTGTACTGGTCGAAAAGAAGAATGGCTCATGCTCTTTTGCATGGATTATCGGCACCTTAACAGGGTTACCAAAAAGGACGTGTATCCCCTACCTCGGTTTGATCACGCCCTTGACTGCCTCCACGGTGCTCGCTATTTCTCCTCTATTGACTTTTGCTTCGGCTACTGGCAGATTGCCGCGGATGATCACGACCGCGAGAAGACTGCTTTCGTAACACCCATGATCCTTTATCAATTCAAAGTAATGCCATTCGGCCTATGTAGCGCTCCTGCCACTTTTGAACGCATGACGGACTCCCTTCTTCACGGTTTCAATTGGTCCTCGTGCCTGTGCTACTTGGACGCCGTTATAGGATTCTTCCGAACGTTTGCTACGCACCTCGAGCAACTCTCAGCAGTCCTGGACGTTTTTCGTCGAGTTGGTCTGCAGCTCAACGCATCGAAGTGCCAACTCGGCTGTCGCCAGATTACCGTCCTTGGACATCTCGTTGACGCGAATGGAGTGCAACCGTACCCAGGCAAGATCCATGCTGTTATGCACTTCGCCGTTTCGCAGGGTGTCATGGATGTGCGCAGCTTCCTCGGCCTTTGTTCGTACTTCCACCGTTTCGTGAAAACTTTCGCCGCCATAGCACGACTACTAACCGAGCTTTAACCGATAACGAGGCCTCTGCATTCTCGCATCTAATCAACCTTCTCACAACGCCTCGCCTTCTGGCCCATTTTTTGGCCCTTTTCGGTTGTCGCAGACCATCACGCGCTTTGCTGGTTATGCTCACTAAAATATCTTAGAGGAAGACTTGGTCGTTGGGCCTTACGCCTCCAGGAATATTCGTATTCTGTCATCTGCAAATCTGACCGACTACACAAGGACGCTAACTGCCTGTCTCGCTACCCGGTCGACAAGCCTGCCGACGCCGACAGTAGTACTGCCAGCGGCATTTTCTCTGTGTCTGCGTTCGCTAACGTCGCCGATGGCAGTACCAAGACCTATCGCTGCGAGCACTCATCGCGCGTCTGCGCTCTACACTTACCGACGCATTCGTTGCCGACATGTCCTCCAGGACAGCATTCTCTACCAAAGGAACTTCCTCCCTGAGGGCGCTGATGTTTTTGTCGTGCCAAAACATCTACGACAGACTGTGCTCATTGAGATGCATGACGCACCCACTGCAGGAAATATTGGGGCAACCAGCACGTACGACTGCGTCCGCCGCCGCTTGTATTGGCCTGGTCTCGCTCGCTCCGTCCGACGCTATGTTGCTGCCTGTGATCGCTGCCAGCGTCGGAAAATACCTCAGGTGCTACCTGCTGGTCATCTCCTGCCGATCACCGTCCCTGTGGAACCGTTCTTTCGTGTTGGATTAGACCTCCTTGGTTCCTTTCCCACGTCATCCTCTGGGAATGAATGGGTAGCCGTCACAAATGATTACGTCACCCGATACGCTATGATGCGGACTCTCCCTACCAGGTGCGCCACTGATGTCGCGGACTTTCTCTCGCGTGACATTATCGTGCACCGTGGCAGCCCGAGACAGCTGCTTACTGACCGTGATCGTAACTTCCACTCAAAAGTTGTTGCCAACATTGTGCGTTCCTGCTCCATTCGACACAAGCTGACTACCTCATATCATCCTCAAACCAATGGCCTGACAGAGCGGTTAAGCCGTGCTTTTACCGATATGCTGTCCACGTACATTTCCAAGCACCACGACGACTGTTACATTGGGCTTCCTTAAGTCACATTTGGGTACAATGCTTCCCGGCACGACACCGCCGGATTTTCTCCATTTTACGTACTCTACGGTCGCGAACCGACCTTGCCCCTATACACGGCACTTCCTTCTGCTGCGATCTCAACAAGTGAGTATGCGCGCGACGCCATCGCCCTAGCCGACCATGCACGCAAGCTTGCCCGTGCTCGACTGACGGCCTCACAAACCACTAAGCAGTGTCAGTACAACGTCCGCCATCGTGACGTACAGTTTTCGCCTGGTGCGTTCGTGCTCCTGTGGTCGCCCTCTCGTCAAGTCGGACTTTTATAGAAGCTCCATTCGCGATACAGAGGGCCCTACTGCATGCGGCGCCAGATGACGCCTGTAACGTACGAAATTGCTACTGTGAGTTCAACCTCGTCCTCTCCTCAGGCACCTAGTGATGTCGTGCACGCCAGTAGGCTCAAGGCCTAGTACACTGCTTCTGAGCCCGGCCTTTAGTCGCTCCTGGACGGCGCTTTTGCCGCCGAGGGTAGTGCTACGGAACAGTATTTGCGATCATGAAGAGGCGAACGACGATTAGAGGATAGCGCGGACTGTTGCCTCTTGGTTAAGTGCGGCGTATTTTTTTTGTAAATATACTTGTATATAGCTTTTCGTCTGCGTCTTCCTATATAACAATATGGATGAAGTCACTGACAAACAAGCAAAAATAGAGGGAGCGTTTTTAGAACACTATAGCGAATTATTTCGAAGAATTTGCCATGTCCCGGAAGAGTTCGAACGAGAGTTCCTGGTCAACATGACAAAACTAGATGATGTTGACCGCGAATGTCTTGAAGAACCGATCAGCCAGATAGTAGTTGAAGAGGCCATTGATTATTTAGCTCGAGGGAAGTCTCCTGGATTTGTCTGGTTGGGAGCGGCCTTCTATAAGGCTTTCAGAAAATATGTGTGCCTAATTTTGCATCAGGTAATTGCTGAAGCGTGTAAACGAAGATATGCACCCCCGTCCTTTGGCCGGTCGCATATAGTACTCATTTCCAAAACGGAAGGACCGGGGAAATTGCTGTCAGTAGGGTCTTACGGCGAATAGAGTTGACTAATGTAGATTATAAAATATTTACGAAAATCTTGGCAAAGAGGTTACAGCGAGTTATAACACGAATCGTAGGACCGCCTCAGACATGCAGATTTAAAGGTAGATCAATCTACACAAGTATTCACGTTGCACGAACCATTCTAGAATGTTGCGATGCGTGGTGCGAGCATGTAGCAATGCTACAGCTTGGCCTACAAAAAGTGTTTAATCGTGTGTCACACAAGATCCTTTTCTCAGTTCTTGAGTATGTAAATAATGGTTCGGTGCTTTCATGTGGAGTTAGGATGGGTTATGCTAAGTGTACCGCCAATCTGATAATAAATAAGTAGGTAGCTAAGAGCTTTCACGTACAATCAAGCGTACGCCAAGGGTGCCTTTTAGTCTATTATTATTTGCGTTTTACCTTGAGCCATTCTGCAGAAAACTTATTGATAACAATAGTATTATACGTTCTTGTGTACAGTCAGCGGAATTGAAACTTCTAACATATGCGGATCATATTACTTTGTTCTGTAGCGATAAGGAAAGTGTCGAGACCGCAGTAAGGGACGCTTTATCGTTTTGTAAAGCGATGGGTAGTGTCATAAACATTGATAATGGTCTGATAATATGGCACGGAACGTGGGAGAATACCCCCCCTTTTTTGTGAATGTGAAGTGGTTCGTTGCGCCGACAAATTTTCTTGGGGTGCCGCTTGAGCACTACGAAGAGACTGCGGAATTCTTGGAAGACGAAAGAAACAAAGTGCAAGAAAAAAAGTTTAATGGGCTGGCCGTAGTCTTTCAATGTTTGTCCGCTCGACGGTCTGCAACCTGTTCACCCTTGCAAAATTATGCTGTGTATTACACGCATTGTCCATGACTAGATTGCCCGCGCGACGTTTGCATAGGGTACTATTACATAGGGTACGTATGGGGGTCAAAGTGGGAGCGAACCAGTCGAACTAATTTATATGGATTCTTCAAAACAGGAGCGCTTGGACGAGCGCATCTGTTCTTGAAACAGATAGTGTTTCGTCTTGTGTTTCTTAGAGACCAAAAAGACCCTTCCCTGATTAATGTGATTCACCTGAGACTACGTTTTGCCCTTCCTGAATTCATTATATATAGTCGTGTGGCAAAGAGTGTCCCTCTGAGCGGGTTTGGACATTTCGGTTTCTGAAGGTAGGCTTTTCGATGGAATACCTCAGTCGCGTACCTAAAAAACGTCTCTATAAAGATTTATTGATGTAGTACTGCCAGTGCCGCCGCTGTACAGATCGATAGATCTTCAGTATAGCTACTGAAAGGAATGTGCTGAAAAGGGTAAAACGTATGCCTGTCAGGCCATGGGCAAAGTCTTTCTTTTTTTCAACTACATTCCAGTACACTACCACCAAAACCGCGGCTTCAGGAAAAAAGTTATTTTTTTTCCCTGTTCTGTAGACTGTTTACTATGCCATAAGCGAGAAACAATTGAACACATATTCATAGACTGCTGGGACGCCTTGTTTCACTGAGATGTCCTGCAGCGAACTATAGAGAAAGACTTCCCGATAACACCCTATGACATCCGTTTTCTCCCAACGGAAAACGAAGGAGCAGTGTCTTACGACATGTTTATGCTATTAACGTTGCACAGCCTGTGGCGCAGGTGCATGGTTGTTAGAGATGCGCATGTACATGCTCGAAGTACTTATGAGTATTTTGTTGAAAGTGTCTGTAAATAAAAGAAGTCTAAGATACACACAATGAAAAACCATAATGGATTGGATTATTAAACTAGCTTGTTAAACTTGGGCGTTTTTAAAGCCACGTGCACATGAAAGACTGGTAGGCACATTTATGGCTTGTAAAGTGTGTAAATATTGTATGTACCCTAAAAATGGTAATAAGGAAAACAACATAAGCTGTGGCAGGTGGACAGGGGCTCTGTGCACGCCCGGCCGCTGCGGTTTGACGTGGACCACGACGAAGGCGTTAGCAGCATGCACAGATCATCACCGTGTCTGCAGTGCAGCCGCCACCTATCCCAACAAGCTGTCGACGGCATGTGACAGGGCGCCAGACGTCCACTGACGCAAGAACGTCAGGGCAGATTAAACACATACGTCAGGAGTTGAAACCCCACAGATGCATCATTTTTTTAATTTTTTCTTCACTTTTTTGCGGTTCACCTTCTGTTTTTATCCCATTTATTTCTTTGCAATAGAATGTGTGCTCACGCGATCCCTGGCGCCAACCTTACAGCCGCCGGATATTTTGATAACATGAACGTACCCAGGATAATTAAGACAGCAACGCACAGGGCTATTCTTACAGAAAGGATTAGACTAATTAGTGACAACCAACCAGACTTCGTACGCAGTGCGCTGGCAGCTAGAGAGCGCAATGTTTGGCAGCGAACCTGAACCACACCGTTTGCGTGCCAGCTGTCTCGGCTGGACTAGGGCTCTGTGCACAACCGTCCGCTGCGGCTCGACGTGTACCGCGACGAAGGTGTTAGGGCCGATTTACGCTCTAAACGCCCATTGCCGCACGCCGCACCGCACGCAGGCGGTTCGTGAAAGGTGGGCGGTCGTTGCGATCGCTCACAACATTGAATTTACGCTGAAATCGCATAATGCGGTGCGGTTCGCATGCACCCTCAGGTTGTCCAGATAAGTACCCAGCAACTGGCAACATGCATCAGCGAGTTGGCAGCCTCGTGTGTTGGCGACCAAGAAAGTTCGCGCTGTACCAGGATTTTCTTATTGCGTTTGCTCTCTTATTAGTTAATTTTTTATTAGCTAGCTCGAGCGGTTCGCATGCGCCGGCATCCGCACTTCGGTTTGTGGAGGTGACATCCGTTGTAAGCTGGAAAGCGTTCGGCAGTGCGCAGAGCTACGCTGTTCGAAGTCGGCAACTATCGCCAACTGCAGACGCCACTGGCATATTTTTGTCGATGTAGGTTGAAACTTTCGCGTCATGGGGAAAACGCGACTCTTGCACTTTCACATTCTGTGCTTCATGTGTGGCGTTGACGTGCTGGCCCACCTTTGGAACATTGTGAAGTCGTCCTACCTGTGCCGCTTTTTTGTTTACTGCTACCGCATAATGTTGCGACAACATACGTCACTGTGTGCTCGGTTGTGTACGGCGCGGTGGCGCACTTTTTGTAGCTGGTTTCAAGACACTAGCAAGTCCAAGACACTAGCTGTGCTAGTGTCTTGGACAAGCGACGCACCACCGCTCCTTGTCTGGACGAAACACCAGCGCGGAAGAAACGGGAAGCGACCCCATTCTGATTCGAGTTCTCAGAATCCTCCGTCGCCCTCAGCGTCTCTACTACTGGGGAGGGACCGAGAGTTTGCCCCCTCGAACACAGGCAACTCTCGCTTGCGTCTTTTGTAGAAAATCAACGGTCTCTTTTCTGCCACCAACTGATGCGCACTCCTTTCACGGATAGGGCCAGACCGTACGTAACACTGGCGATGAGGCAGGAGTTGCGAAACGGACAAGTTTTCGAAGATTAGGCCATGGCGACAGGACGAATGCACGGCTCTGTCGAGGCTTTCTTGGGTAAATCATGGGAATCGGGGATCCAGCACCTCGACTTTTACTTCGTGGTGAGCGACGTCAGCGACGAATCGCCGACGCGGGCACTACTCACGCTTTCTGGAGCCTACACCTTCGAACACTGGGTGCAGGCTGATAACACCGAAGCTCTAGCGAGAAGTCAACTTCTCAGATTTAGTGACACTTCTCAGGCGGTACTTCGACACCAGGACATCCGATCTTTACATCCTATACGTGCTTCAATGACCCGACCCACGGCCAGACGAGTTGATCAGCCGCTAAGCTGCGGCCCTCACAACACTCACAGCTGACTGCAACTTTGGAGCCTGGCCTTCGTCTAGAATATCGACGACGTCACCTGACACCCAAACGACCGCTTCAGCAGCGCACCCAACTATGCTGCCCCAAATGTGATGCTCCGAGACAGGTTCGGCCGTGGCATCTGCGACGAGCATCTTCCCAAGTGACTGTTCACAGAAAAAGGCCTGACATTTCAACATGCTCTGCACTTAGACCTGACAGCGGAAAGTGCGTCAAGGCATCAGTGCGGAATCAAGGGAGTGGCAAACTCAGGGGAAATTAGAAGGCCGGTGCAAATCATGACAGGAGGTAAGCATACGTCAGCACGACATTGCTATCGATGCGACGGCTTGCACCACCCTGAAACATGCAAAGTCAAGACAGCCCAGTCCCGTTTCTGCTCCAAGAAATGTCACATTGAGGGCGCTTGAATCTCATAGAAAAAAGAAATACACTGAACCACGCTCCGACTACAAGCAGCAACGGGCACGGAGTGTCAACCCACTACCTCTCAGTGAGTCCTGCTGCAAGCTGCACACAGTGAGTGTACGTACACACTGCGCCAAGTTACTCGTCGACTTGAGAATGGAGGGAAAGCCAGTCCAGTTTGAAGTGAACACGCATGCGGCATGCACCCTGATAAGCGACGACACGGATAACAGAATGTGGAAGAAAAACATTGTGTAGATTTCATGCGATCCGCTCGATTTGCGCGCATGGTGAGGTGTAGAATTGCACGTCCTGGGCTCCGCACAAGTTCGTGTGAGGTTGAGATCAAAGGACTATCTGCTGCCGTTGTTGGTTATGAAGGGCACCGGGTGCATCCTCCTAGGAAGAGATTGGTTTTGTAACTTCACGCTCAGGTGAAAGGGGTCAACCACGTTGGAGAGCCAGCACTAGAAATTACAGGGGTCCTGGGATGACATGCAGATGTCTTCAAGGAAGACATTGGAAGCTATACAGGTCATTTAGTTCACCTGGAACTCGAAGACGGTGTGACAACAAAGTTTTGCAAGGCTCGTCCGATTTCAGGGGCACTCCACACGCCTATGGAACATAAGCTTGATCGTCTACAGCGCCAAGGCATCCTAAAACCAACGCAGCATCCCAAATGGGCAACCCCATTGGTACTCGTTCGGCAGACCGACGGTACACTCAGTGTCTGTGGCGACTACATGAGTACAGTTAATGCAGCAGCGAAGAAGGCATGGTATCCATTCCCAGCTGCAGATGAAGTGTTCAGAAACCTACAAGGTGGAACTCACTTCTTAATGTTGGATCTTTATCAAGCATATCAACAACTGAAAGTTGACGAAGAAACAGTAGGACTGCTGCTCACAGTGAACACCACAAAACGACTATTTATCGCGGAATGCCGCCCGTCCAGAAATTCCGCTGCACCAGCTGTCTTGCAGTGGATGAGGGAGAAAGAGATACCTGGAATCCCAGGGGTGAGTGTTCACCTTGACATCATTGTCAATGGAAATAGTGCAAATGAGCACGCACGTGGTCTGAATGAGGTTCTGTCGAGCCTAAATGAGAAAGGCTTACGCCTCAAGAGAAAAGTGCAGGTTCGGAATTACGTCAGTTGAGTTTCTGGGACATTGAATTGACGCCAATGGCTTTGGCAACACCGAGAAAAAGGTTGAGGCTATACTTCAAGCACCCAAAACATGTCAAAAGATATCCCTAAGGGGTTTTCTGCGCCTTCTTTCATTTGACGACTGCTATCCGGAGAACACAGCGATGGTCGTTGTGGAATTGTACAGGCTCCAAGATAAAAACGCGCCTGGAAGTGGAAGAGCAAGCATCAAGCCGATTTCGAGGCACTTAAAGACATAATCCGAGCATCTACACTGATCGCTCAATACGACGGGACGAAGCTCCCTGGTTTGTCCCTGTACATCTCAACGTACGGCGTTGATGCCGTACTCACACGGAAAGATGCTATTTGCCGAGAGGCGCCCATTTCATTCGGTTCATAAACTCTGGGAAGTGCCGAAACGAACTACTTCAGGCTCAACAGAGAAAGTGTAGCAGCAATGTACGGCATCATTCACTTTCATAAGTACATAGCTGGCCGGCATGTGACCATAATATCAGATCGCCAGCATTGATTGGAATCGTGAGTGAAACATAGCAAGTACCCTGGATCTCATTTTGGTGCTATACTGCACCAAAATGCGGACACTCTAAGCTGACTTCCAATACCGGCATAAGTTGATGAGCCTTATCTCCCGGTAGACGCGTTCATGTTGGCTACTATGCCCAGCTTCGAGCTTTCACCGCGTAAACTAGAACGTATGACTCGAGAGGACTCAGTTTTGTCCGAAGTGATGGAAGCTGTCTCCAACGGTGAAGTTCATAAACTGCCAAAAGAACAGTTTTCATCGTGCCGGAAACTGGAGACTGAGCTTTCAGTGTAGGAAGGGTGCTTTGTTAGAGGGTCCAGGATAGTAACTCCAACCAAGACGAGAAATTACCTTCCTAAACTAATATTACCTAATAATTAGGCACCTTATTATTACCTAATATTTACTTAATAATTACTTTCCTAATATAAGTACTTAGGTGTCACCCTAACAAGCAACTTAACTTGGTCACCCCGCATTCCTGATATGTGCACATCTGCACTACGTAAGTTATGGTTCCTTAAAAGAAAGCTGAAATGTGCACCATCGCAAACAAAGCTTTTAGCCTATAATGCATGTGTTCGTTATAAGCTTGAGTATGCTTTTATCATTTGGGATCCTTATTTAAAGAAAGATATCATGCAACTTGAATGTATTAACAGAAAGGCTGTTACGTTTATATTTGGCAAATATCTTAGACTTGATTCCCCATCCAACTTAATGCAATGAAACTGTATTTCTACTCTATAAGCCAGCAGAAAGTTCAGTCGCCTTTCATTTCTTTATAATTGTATGTTTGGTAACATAAAAATATATCTGCCTTACAGTATAAAACCCCTAACAACACTACGCACACGCAATGGCCATGAATTTGCACTAACGCCAATCTTTGCCCGATTAAAATATTTCAAACTAAGTTATTTTCCTAGAACTGTGGAAGATATGAATTCATTGCCGTCTGATATTTTTGGTTCCAATAATTTTCTCGCTGAGTTGGAGTGTCACTTTCTTAAACTTTCTTTTTCCTTTTTGATGTCTCTTGTATTGTACATTCATGTTGGATGTAACCCACACCTGCTTGGGCCACCACATTGGCCTGCAGTATTTGAAATAAATAAATAAATAAATAAATAAATAAGCCCGCACCTGCAAACCACCACATAATTGCAGCCACGAAGGCATGCGAACGAAGGTACTTTTGGTGACCAGGCATTGACGCAGATATCGAACGGCTCACTAGAAACTGCGCAACTTGTCGTCAACATCAAAGGGCACTAGCCGGGGCACCAGTGCCCAAATGGGAACGCACAAGAACGCCTTGAGACACAGTTCACGCAGAGTTTGTTGGTCCCATAGAATCCAGAATGCCGTCTAATTGTTGTGTATGAATACAGCAAATGGTTGGAAGGGTGCTCAATGCGTAATACACAGTCTGCCACATTGATTGAGGAACTCCGGAACCTTTTCGCAGCTTTTGCACTCCCCAAAAAGTTTGTGACTGATAATGGATCATCCTTCGTTTCAGTAGAAGTTGAGAGCTTCTAAAGAAGAATGGGGTGATCCATGTAACAAGCGCACCGTATAATCCTTCAACGAATGGCCAAGCAGAAAGGACGGTTTTTGAAACAAAAGGAGCATTAGCTGAAAACAAAGAGGGAACATTAGCGTGTAGGCTGGCCCAGTTTTTGCTAAAGCAACACACCACATCTGCACATCAACGGACGAAATGCCAGCTTCACTTGTGTTCGGGCGTGAGCTGGATACAGCTCTCACGTACATTGAGCCCCAAGCAAAAGCGAACAAAATCAATGCCGACTGCAACAGGGACACAAAGTTGAGAGTACTCGCTGTCGGACAAGCAGCTTTCTTCAGAATCTTTCGAGGGAATCCGATCTGGACGGAGGGAACAGTTTTCGAAAAACTAGACCACACATCGTGGCTCAATAAAGACCCTAACAGGCTAATGCGATGACAATGTGACCACATCAAGCCCGGTGTTTTGAGACACCCCAGAAAAGATTCGGCGACCCCGGATAAGGGCTGTACGCTAACCACGAGCAGTGCCCCACTCCCATTTATGCTAGGGATAAAAGCAGATAACTCCACGTCATCAGACGCCACTCTCACAGGAACGCTAGAGCCTTCGCAATCTTCGGTAACCAAACCAGAGATGGGCACAGCCCCTGAGACTGTGCCAAACACGATTGGAGAGTCATGCCCGTAGCGGGAACGACGCCCTCCGGATAACTACGGCGACTCCATCTGAGAAGGGAGGAAAGTGTTGTGTACAAGCGATGCACCACCGCTCCTGGCTGGAGAAAGCACCAGTACTGACGAAATAGGATGCGACCGCACCCCGAGTCGAGCTCTAAGAATCCTCCATCACCCCCAGCGTCTCGGCCACTGGACAAGGCGAGAGTTTGCCCCCTCGAACACATGCGGCTCTTGCCTGCGTCTTTTGCACAAAATAAACTCGGTCTGTTTTCTGCCACCAATCAATGCGCATTCCTTTCACTAATAGGGCCAGACCCTGTACGTAACAGCTTGCAAGAACGCGTATACGCGAACACACAGGTGTATCTAAAACAACGAGCAAGGTATCTGTCGCAGCAACGTCGTAGCACGCTGAAGCGCCGCAGCGTTATCTATTAACATGCTCCTATACAGATGGTTCGCTTATCACTGAATACAGCTGTGTTGAATGATAAGCCTCTTCATCACAGAGCACGTATGTGAATCATCAACAATGGCTTGTTTATTTAGTTCCACTTGCCTGCTGACGTTTCTTTATTAGCTGTCAAGTTAATAGTGAACCTACAATTGACAACATAAGGTAATGTGGCTTCGCACTTCGGAACAATGATGTAACACCGCATGAACCTACAGGAGCGCTGTGCGACAGACACAGAGCTAGTATTTATTCATTCAATGTTACGTTATTCTATCAAAGTGCACTGCCATATTAAGGCATGATTAACCAACTAGCCCACCAGTACGTCCTAGGCAATTGATTACAATTATGACAGACATAAAAGTGATATGTACATATCATAGTTACTTCTTCAGGCAGAGATGCTTGTCAGATATGTTTTCTAGAGAAGAATGTTCGCATGAAAAGAAATATTATCTCATATTGCTGGAAATTTCTTTTTATTTCAGCATTCCAATATAACCTGTACGGCCATGATTCTGCACGACTAACAATCACAGAAGCTTCGATGCTGTCCTGTCGCCCTTTTGCGTTATCGTTATTCAGGACGCTGGAAAAGAAGAATTGGAGATATATTTCTTTCATAGGGTCGCACTTTCAACGAAACCACATGCAATTCCATTGGATAATCTTTCCAGATTAATGACCCGTCCAAGGAGCCATGTTGTAGGGTGGCGGGGCGAAGAAGGGGTGCGGAAGGTGGGACTGCAGGAGGAGAGGCTGTTAAGAATCCAGGAACAAGATGAGCCAAATGCTCCTCTACTTTAGTCGTGGTGCCAGAGATAACGGTATCCAATATACGGGTAATTGTAGCCTCAGTCATAATCTGGCGCTCTTCAGTGACCTGCGCAATAATTGGCTCGGTGAACCTGGCTTCTAGGTTTTGTGTGAGGTCTTGAAATTTTGCTTCGCGGTCTATGGGTTTTGACTGAGCTCTCATCAGGCCTCCTATTTTTCTGGGGATGTTGATCAGATAGAGTGGTTCAAGTAGATGGGAGTTGTGATGTGGGGTTAAGAACAGGGGTGGAGTTATGAAGGACTGCCTTGAGCTCCTTCACCTCATCCCGCATAGGCTTTACATCCGGTTACTGGGAGGTCATGATGTTCGTCTTGGCAGCCTTGGAATCCCATATAGTGGTAGACGGGAGGGTCATGCGGAGTAGGGGAAAGTCCTCTTTGGTAGGGTGCTATATCTTCTGGGGCCTTGGGCTGCATGATTTTGCGGTGTTATTTCTTGCCTTTCACGAGCCGGTGCCTGTGATGTGCTGGCCCCCACAGAGAATGCAGATCTAGATGCAAGAGTGAATATCTTGCAGGTAATGCTTGTCTCCCCAGTGTGAGCAACGAACACTCTTGGGGTAGGGGCACACGTCCCATACGTGGCCCGGTCGACGACAGGTTGTACACGTGTGTGGACTTCCCTTGTACGGCATGTATCTATCTATACACAACACTCGTGTAGCGCAAGGTGTGAGGCACTGGTCTGTGCGCAAAGGTTATCAATATGAAGAAGGTTTGAAACATTCTGCGAATTGTGTGATAACAGCGTCCGGGTTGCGGGTGTGGAGGTCCCGTAGCATCTTCTCCGGCGTTTCCGCCCAGTAGGCTTGCGAGATGACTCCGCGCACAGCAGCGGGCGTGGCCGTGCGATGCAGGCAGCCACAGGGTAACTGCTCTCTTGGCGGATCAGTTTCTTGCGTTCAAAAAGGTGAAGGGCGGCTGTCTCATGAGGGGTAGCGAACGCCCATGTGTTATATCCGGAGGGAAAAATGCCCTAGGCCCCATCCAGCGGCGGTGCATTGCAGAGCTTGGATGGGTAGGGGAACGTCGGGTGTATGAGGGAGTCCAACCTGCGTTTCCGGTCTTGAATCTCCACCTTTGTACGTGTGGTGTATCGCGCTCCACTCACTGGGTCTGAACGTAGTCGGGTCGACCTCATCACCCTGTGCTTGCACCTTCATCGATGTTGGGAGTGGGCGCGCTGCCGGTGATAGGCCTAGCTTCTAGCAAGACAAGGTGCAGCGCGGCAGCTGGCGAGGAGCAGACATGCAGACGTTGATACAATCTGAAAAAAGGTTGCATTGAATAATGGCCGTAACAGTTGTAAAGAGGTCACCTTTAGGAAGCGTTTCACATAATGGGTTAGGCACTAGGCCATGTGGTTCGCACGAAAAGATTTCACCCGAAGCCGATGCGCGGCATGTTTGCTTCTGGAACGCGGCGCGCATCCCTTTTAGAGTGCAGCTCATAATCGGCCTTTCCTTCTTTGAGCGTCGACGACGATGTAACCGTGCAAACGCGAATGTGCCACTCTCGCGCGTTCGTCACTGTCTTCATCCACAGCTCACTCGGATGCCGCTCATCATGCCAGCGTTGCCATACTGCCCCTCTGTCTACGAAGGCGCTGACGGCATTGGCCCACAGCGAGACGGTGCGGTGCTTTGGGCCTCAAATTGTTTACCTCAGTGTATCACGAAATGAAAACACTTATAAGGCTGCGTTCATATTTCGTATTAGGAAATGCAGACGCCTATAAATGAATCGCAGAAAGAACGGCTCTTCGATTTGCTTCAGTATGTGACTGGGTATCCTTTAACGCGAGAGCTAGGCTCACTTTGGATGATTTCGTGGAGAAGTGCAGGGACAGATGTGTTTTCAAGGAAACGGTACGAGTGATCATGTCCTCGTGAGCTTAGCACAGGCAGCTGGTAGTTATGCCGATCAATCTTTTAAAATAATGGGGTGTATTCGAATATCTAAGGATAGCCTTCAATACTAGTGCTGTTCTTATCAAGACTAAAGCCGCGTTCACACTGGAAAATCCTGCATTAACGGAACCGCGAAATCTAATTCCGTGATGGCGATATCCGCGAAGAAAGCCGTTTCGGCGCAGATCGGTTCCAGAGTTATTTTCGTCTTTGCTACCAGAATTAAATGTAAGCCCTGGCCAATCAAACCTCGTTTGAGAAAAGCAGGGGGGCTATAATTGCCATGCTACCAAATTTAGCTACACAGTCCCGACTTCTGTGTAAATGTCCCGAGTTTTGGCTTGACTGAGGGATGACCAAATGTCGAGGTTTTATTTTTTTGAGGCGTAGCTTTCACTGCCTCTGCTTTCCACGTTTCCGCTGCTGCTGCTCCTATCTCGCACATGGGAGGCTAGTTCTGTACGTTTATATCCATGCAAGGAGCGTGGCGCCGAGGAAGAGTACGCGAGAAACTCATTTCGTACTTTCCATTGCGTGCTAAGTGTACAATGCCTTCAAGAGCTGCACGGGTGTCGCTGCATTAGCATCTTGACAGCTATATTTATTTGTAACCCCTGCAAAACATTGCAGAATCTGCAGCGCTTATGCGTCCATTAACCTACAAGTCCAGGGGGAGGATAGATAAAATGACGGAGAGGACGAGGTAGCGGAGAATGGCTGGACCTAAATTCAGCAGGTCTTGTGTGCTTTTTATGAAGTAGTGACAAGCTTTGAAGCGCCGCTGACTAATCTAATTGGTCGGCACTCATTTCCGGCAGCAATGTTCTTTCTAACGCTGTTCCGCCCGCAGTAACTTGCTCGCTGCTCCGAGTGAACTTCAGGGCAGGCTGAAGACGCATTATAGTCAGCAGTGGTCCTGTGCGCGTTTTTTAGTCATTTTCTTGTGCGAATGATTTATGCAGTCCGCGCGACCTGTCTCGAAAACGCCGTGTTGAAGCGTCTGGAGCCTGGTGCGTTGCATCCCGCTTTTACTCTTTCAGCCGTTCACACTGCGTACTAAGCGCCTGTTTTGACACATATACGATTTTATTGGTACATATATGTCGCGGCCGCCCTTTACCACGTTGTATTCATGTGGAGGACAGTTTCCACCTTCAGCAGACAGCTTCCTAATTGCCTATAACGCGCGTGTTCTATTCGGGCAGCGGTGGCAGCGTTTCGGTAGAAGCGGTGGGGACACCGCTTAAGGAGGTTACAAAGAACTCGCAGCCGACGCCAGCTGCGTGTGGCAGGTGGTTGGGAGAAGAAGTCAATGTCGCTACTTGAAGGGAAACAGAAAATCTCTTGACATTAGCTAGCTCCCACGCAGTCGCGAAACCAATCAACGACAACATTGACATCCCTTATTCGCAGTTCCTATAGAGAAGGGGGGGGGGCAGCACAGGAGAGGAAGAAGGCGCCCTGGGAAGGCAGAGAAACTAAACGTATGGCACGGAACATTTCTGGTGATTCTGAAAAAATTGCGCAGTTTCACCCAAAAGGCGAAGCACCGATTGTGATAGCAAATTAGTGGAAATCTGTGCGAAGTAAGGATAGTAGTTTTAGTTGCCGTAGCAACTTATAAACATTCGCTTGCTAACTCAATTATCAATGTCATAATGAGTAAGCGGGCCTGAATGAGGACGTAGGAAGAAACAGAGACACAGGGACAGCGCTCGGTTTTGTGTGTCTACATCTTTTTATGTCTGTGTTCAGTCACGCCTACACGTTCTATCGTAGATTCAATCTAAGTAGCCCTACAACGTTTTTACACTAAATTGAAAAGCACGGTCTCACGCGCGCACAAGTAAACATGAACACATCTCCATCGACAAGCGCGGTAAAATTGTTCGCAAAATGCTGGAGTGAGGAATCGCGGCAGCAGCAAGCGAATTAACCTTTGTGCCTCTCTCGCTTCAACTCGAACGAGACGTCGAAAGCAGAGCGTATACGCAGCTATCGGCACTAAGCTCAGTCTGCAAACATCGCAGATCGCTCTCAAGATGAAGCCCGCGCGGACACGCGCTTTGGCCACGTCGCAGATTGCTTTCAAGATACACGAGTGGCGATAACGCGTACCTACGGCGTCCGTCAAGCACGTGCCCAGCGCCATAGTAGACACCACGGTTGAGTCCACTTTGCGCGGATGGCGGGCGAGAACATCGACTCACCCTAGCAACCGCCCGAGAAAAACGTCCCAGCTCCCTCGTCTGACCACCCTGCCTGTGCGCAACAGGAGAGGGCGCACTCCTGGCTCGCGTTCCTCGATCGCACACGTGAGATTGAACCACGCTCGCCGGCGCGCCTTCGCACCCCGTCACCAGCACACACTGCGCATGCCGTACGAACGACGAATTTTTGATCGCCCTTGGACTTTACACGGAACCTCACGGCGACGCCCACGGCAGAAATGCGCCCGAAACAACATGAAAATTTGTCAAGCGGAAGACGCAATGCCACGTTAAAGCACCGTAGGGTCTAGGCGCCACTATTGAAGTGATCGCACGTCAAATCAACACTGTTGTGCCTGCCGCGGTAGCTTTGCGGCTTTGAGATTGGTTGAGGTCATGAGTTCAATCCAGACTATGGTAGCCGCACTTCGACGGGAGTGAGTTACACAAATGCTGTTTCACTTATATTTAGGGACACATTAAAGAACACCACGATATCCAAACTAATCTGGAGTCCGCCACTACGGCAGACCTCATAATCTGATTGTGGTTTTGGAACGCACCGTCCCGTAATTCAATTAAAGCTTAACACTTGTTCCAGGATGCGATGTGTCATGTGAGGCAATGATAATGCTCAACCCTCTCAGATATTGTGAACAATAGTGAGCAATAATACCTGATAGCCTGTGTGTTTTGTGTATTACGCAGACAATCAGCAGTGATGCACATAAGTTAGTGTTTCATATGAACTCGCCATACATGTATTGTACTAAATGCTAAAGAAATTATATATTCGCAGTCAACGTCACCGCTATGCATTGTAAATAAACGCAAACAGCACGGAAAGCTTCGCTTACATCGATTGCCACAGAGCGTGGGATCCCCATAATTTTGCTTGTGTATAACAATCAATAACTTCGATTCCCTGATGCTTGATTGCAAATAATCGTTTGTCTTCGGCTATATGCTCATAAACACAAAGTCAGTTTTGTTTTTACTTTGTGCTAGTTATGTACTTTAAGTTCACAGTACATCTATTGATATTGCGCGGTGTGAGTCAAGCGCCGACTGCATCTTTCCTGTCGTAAATCGCAATACAGCAGGAACTAAAGAAATGTTTCCAACTTTGTTGATTATGTTGACTGTCGGCTCCTGGGTCCGACGGTAGAGAGACAGGGTCCATCATCAACAGCCGATGGAGGGAGTTGTGGTGGCACCGCGGGCGGGCAATGCCAGTGGTTTGGTATTTCAGAAGCAAGACATTTGCGGTTGACATAAACGCCGAATTCCCTGGTGTGAATGTTCCATAACAGTTTCCATGAGCACTCAGCTTTCTCCAGTGTAGAGACTTAACGAGAGACTATTGCGAGTACTGCATACGTTATGCTACCTAATGGCATTTCAATGCAGCTTGTCGTATCCCACTAAGTCTAAACGTGTTGGCTGAGGGGTGATCCTTTGATGTATGCTAGCTGAACGTTAGCGAAAGTAGTGACGAGAGGAGTACGGTGGATTCGCACTACTTTAATTTGAAGTAGTGATATGGTCACAACGCGCTACCAGCGAGGATACTGAGGACGGTCGTTAAGCTGGGGACGAATACTTATGTGCGCCAACGTGCGCACTGTCTTGTATTCTGCCGAACTGATTGTACATAGCTGGTAAGCGCATTTCACCTTTCTCTAGTGATCCACCGGAAGGATATATCGACACAGGGTTTTTCCTGAAATTCTTCGAAGTATATAGCTTAGATTTCGTGGCCTGTACTTTCTTGGTCTCTCGTGCATAACAACATAAATCAAAGTAGGACCACATGTGAGCAATTAGGAACAGCCTTCATGCTTTTGCAATTGATGAAGCTGCCATACAAGTTATACCAGCAACTTGGTCGAGGACTTATAGATACTGTGGGTCTTAGCTATCACAAGAACAAAGCTATAAGGTAGGACAGAATATTCTACGCGAATAAGACAAAGCTTACATTTCTAGAGCCTTGTTGAGATACCACAAATCCTCTTCGTCCCTGGCATTCAATTAGGCATTTTTGTTATAAATCTAAAGTTACATATCTATTCATAAAAGTTTTAACTCTCCACTTAGGTTTTCTAATCGTGAACGGTCAGTGACGTTCTTGACATAAATAACTAGAAACATCGAAAATGAGATGTCTCTAATAAGCTGCACATAGCGTCATTACTTTTATCGGCGAAAACACAAAACTCACGAAATATGAAAAATACTAGCCACCAACCACACTTAGCGGGATAGCGAGCTGTTCAGACACTACGAGGCTGAATGACGTCAAAAACTGCAGGCGTGTTCGTTCAGCGCCACTATATCAGATGCGCGCCACAACTGTTTATTGTAATAAAATGATTCGTTGTGCTAAGGTACGAACCCAAGCTTAGGTGCGTAGTCAGATGGTATTTCTCATATTTATCGCGCTTTATCTCTCCACTGAGAAAAGCAAACGTGCGGTATAAAGTGTGCTAGAGACGTCTTATATTGACGTTTCTTACAAATCTTTACAACCACACATTTATTTAACATTTTACAATTAAAAAAATTCGCATGTTAGCTAATTTTACATACCTACTCGTATACAAAAACAATTACTGGTTCTTTTTTAATAATAATATGGATTATATAGACCTTGTCTGATGCTCCTACTATATTTCCCCTTCTTTTAACGGTTGGCGTATGATAGATGGGATACCTTATAAGTGTGTGTACACATACACTTAAAAGTCTCAGCTAACTTGGACCAAGATGTTGAAAAAACGTTTGCGTTCTTCAGAACCGTAATTACCTGGATATTGTTAGCGTTTATCTAAACTTAAAGTACACTTTTTTTTTGCTCGTCCTTTTC
Organism: Dermacentor variabilis; assembly: GCF_050947875.1. Taxonomy (NCBI): domain Eukaryota; kingdom Metazoa; phylum Arthropoda; class Arachnida; order Ixodida; family Ixodidae; genus Dermacentor; species Dermacentor variabilis. The sequence goes on from NC_134574.1 coordinate 46,748,699, forward strand.
GAGTAATTGGCCGATATAAAGTATTTAACTTTTTAAATAAAGCTTCAAGCGTTCAGGCATCAATAGGAAAGTTCTGGAGCTTCATAAATATTGCCCAACCCAGGTACATCCAACGAGATAGACTTAGCATGGCCGCTTTTATTCGTGAAAAACAAAAGCTTGCGTAATTTGAAAAAGACCACGTGACAGCGCGCTCTGTGCGCCCGAATGCGCCGCGATTACAGCGCTCTCAGGGGTGATTTCTAAACACATCGCCATAGCCGGGCCTTTCCTTCCCTTACAAGAAAGGGATTCAAACTTTGCTCGGTTCTGATATTACCGGCAGCGGCTGGCGACGGGGCTTTGAAAAAGCGCTTCATCAGTAGCCGCTCGCGCCTGCCGCCGAAGAACGAGCCGTCATTAGCCGTTTATTCCGATATGACGTAAAGAGCAATTTTCTTTCCAGCATTGAAGTCGCTTCAGAATAGAAGAAAATACATACAAAACATCCATCATACATCTAAAACATGTGCGAGAGAGAGCATCATTTGTTACAATGTCGTTTTTCTTCTTAGCTGTGCCAGCGGGTAGATGCATGTGAGCTCGACTGTGTATTGCTCTCATGCTGCGTAACCGTTTCGAAGAATTTGTTTGCAGTGCCTAAAGCATGCCGTACTCAAGCTAGCAGAAGGCCAACATGGTCTTATCCTTGGGAGCGGCACGGGTCGACAACGGGAAAGCCGCCAAGGTATACCGGATTTGGCAATGGGGGGAAGACGTAGCGCGAACACAGTTATGAGGAATTACTTGATGCTGAAGCACGTAGCTGCAAGACGCGGCACAGAAAGGGGACCATCAGTGAAGAGGCTGAAGGAGACATTTTGGCTTTCATAACTGCAAACCCTCACTCCAGCGTGCGTGGTGTGAGTTGGGAGGTAGGCATTTCAAAGTCTTCAGTGTCAAGAGCTCTTAGTAAGGCAGAAATCCATCCGTATCACCTCGAACTGCATCAAAAGCTGCAAAAAATAGAGTTTCAATGGTGGCTTGACTTCTCAAATTGGATCCTTGTGAACAGTGACGAAATACCGGATTTTGTTGACAAAATGCTTTGGACAAATGAGGCAATCTTTTGCAGAAATTCCCAAGTCAACATCCATAATTCGCTGTACTAGAGCGATACGAACCCGCATTGGGAGGCGCAGACCCGGCACCGGTACCAATGGTGATTCAGTGTGCGGTGTGGCATCTTTGACGGAAGAATTGTCCCCATATTTTTACCACATGCTCACTGTTAAGCTGTACCTGAACGGCATCTTATAAAGCCCCCTCGAAGATTTTCGCTGTGATCTTCCTCTTGCGCTTTTAAAGCGAACTTGGTATCAGCACGATAGTGCACCAGCTGACAGCAGCAGCCTTGCTCGAGCCTCACTTGACGAAGTTTTCAAACGCCAGTGGGTCGGGCGGCATGGATCAGTGGCGTGGCCTACAAGGTTACCAGACTTGACACCTCTTGACTTCTTCGTGTGGGGACATGTGAAAGTCCAAGTGTACCACAAGCCTACCATTACACAGGAAGCGATGAGATTTCTGAGGCCTACAGCGAGATACCGGGTTGCGTCATCAAAAAAGCTGCATGGGACGTGTTGAAAAGGTGCCAATACTGCATTATGGGAGAGGGGACTTGTTTGAACACATTCTTTAGACAGACATCACAGCGAATAAATCGCGACTGCCCTTATCCATGAAAAGAGCCAGTTGTGCGAAGCTTTTGTACGACGAGGAAAAGGCACGTAAGTAATATGAAATTACAAATTCTCTGCCCACAAGGAATAGAAAGGAAGCTAAAAAGCAACCTTCTGTGTGAGTTTACAATTCTTCCTTTTGTGACAACCAGCGTGATTCACACGACCTTATGAAGCTTGTTATAATGCGCGTGTGTTTCTTGGGGTCCTGCTCCCAAATTCGAACTTACGAGCTTGTCATTTTTCTTACGCATGCATTCTGCTAGCGTGAGAGTGCAATTTCAACTGCCTCCCGAATCCACTGGGGTTTAGCCTGGAGCTAAGCGCAACGGGAAGCTGTGTCGTGGGCAGCACAAAAGGCGCGACGCGAGCGATGTTTTTTTACAAAGCACGCTTGAGAGCGCTGTAATCGTGGCGCATTCGAGTGCACAAAGCGCTCTGTCACGTTTTATTTTTAAACTCCGCGGGCTTTCGTTTTTCCCGAATAAAAATGGCCACGCTAAGTCTATCTTTTTGTCAGTGCCTGGGTTGGCCAGTATTTGTGGAGCTCCACAACTTTGCTATTGAGGCCTGAATGTTTAAAGCTTTATTTAAAAACTTAAGTTGTCTTGGCTAATTACTCAAAAAGAAAGGAGCAACGAAATGCTACCGTAAGTTTAGATAAACCCTAACAACCAACAAGGAATTTCTGTTCTGAAGAACGCATAGGTCTTCTTCAAGATCTTCGTCCAGATTAGCTGGTACACCCTGTACGTGACCGGCAGGGCTCACATTTATTGCTTACCACTCATGACTAGGACAAAGTAAAGAAAGCGAAACACATTCCTCGCCTACTTCATTAGTTTACTATATATCTTTTTGTGGTTATTTCTTGAGTCAACTTTGCGTTCCGTATGTCTGTGTATTGAAGAGGCGTGCTGAAAGTTTAGCTGAAACATAAGGTTTAGCTATTTTCTTTATAAGACAATGAAAGGACAATTACCCGAGAACACACATGTGGATTGCACCGCAATTGAGAGCCTACCCGTGCGCTATGATAAACGGCCGCGGGCTCCAGCAACTTCCTCTTTTTTTTTCTTAATTCGCGTCCGCTTTGCCTGTGACTGAGCTAAACAGAAGAGGCTGCAGCAGGAGAGAAACGATGTCAAGGGAGCAGAGACCGGCGTCATTGCAACCTGCACTCAACAGCGGACGTTCTAAAGTGCACAGTGAAGGCAATTTGGCTCAGGCCTACAATGTTCATACGTTGGATTTCTGCACAGGCGCATTGCTATTACTCAAGTGTGATACTATTATTAAATTATGGGGTTTAACGTGCCAGAACAATGCCATTGATTCGTCGGCGTGTGGCGTGATGCATTTCCTATAGACTGCTTCGAACAAGAGGTTTATTTTATTTAAAAATCAGTTTACCTCACTGTTGGCGAGCATTATGTGCAGTCATGTGTTACGTCTCAGTCTGAATTTCACTGGTCGAAGTAGAGCAGTGTGCCGAATTCAGGAATGGTCACTAAATCCTGACACGGGGTGGCGCAATCCCGATGGACCTCAGGAAAATGAACTTGTTCCAGCAGGCACTGCAGCGGAAGATGCCCTCTCCGCAGTCCTTCCTTGTGCTTGCGGCAAGACGCCCAGTATCAACCACAATCCTTGTCAGTTCACACTCATAAGCTCCCCCACCCCCAACACTCCATACAGCATACAGTGCATGAGCGTGGTGTTATTGTACTTGGGCTTCACATGGACCCTCTGGCGACGCCGACGACAAGTGTCGGTATATCTGCTATTGTAATAAAAAATATCCTTTGAGCGTATACCTCTTCTGAACCGATCATGAAGTTCGTCTAGCGAAAAGTTTTTCAGCTACTTCGAAAACTTGCAGCGCTTATTTATTGATTTGATTGCTTTTTTATATCCCCTACGTTAACCTGCTTGGTGTGTACGAGCTCGTCTTATCCTTATAATCTTTGCTTTTATAGACTTTCTGTACGGCTCTAGTCAGCTGCGTCTTGCTCCTTCAAACGTGCTGTTATATTAGTCACATTGGGATTTCGTGTGTACATATCGCATGTTTTCCTTGTGAAGAATAGTTGCAAAAGCCTTTTCAAGGTGCTAACAAGCCGCTGTTAGTTCTTGTCCCCACGTTCACAACCGTAAACGTATGTATGAGAAATGAACACAAATTGATTGATCGATTTATTGCGTGGCTGACTGACCGATTGCTTAATATGTTCCTGCTGCTTTGCTGTTAGTGCCACTTACTACTGATTTTTACGATTAAGCATTTTCGAAGGTAAATTTCAATCCCTCAGGCTTCTCTGTGGCAGGCTCGGCTTCAGTCAAGAGTACACCCTTTTTCTTGCTCAATTGTTTGCCATTGAAAGCTCATGTAATACGACGCGCCAGCTCCTTCGAAGTTGTCATTGTTTTTATCTCTTCTGGCGCATGCATAACTTCAATTATTCTTCTTAGTGCCCAGAAGTGGTTTGCAGAATATTTTAGTGCAATGTTAACTCTTGTTTGCAAATGTCAAGTGCGCACCTTTTACTTCTACATTTAATTTGTTTTTGAACAAATTGCTTCACCACCATTTTATTTCTCTGTTCTTGTTCCACCTGAAGGGTACATATTCTATGTGTAATCTCAACTTTTCGGCTTCTCTGTAATCTCTAGATGCATTCTTTCGCTCTTTCATAGCTCGAGGATCCCACCTAAAGTATAGAACCGCTCAGATTTTGCTTAAAAAACAATGTGTGCTTACTGCAGTGTTGAACGAGAGAAGGGGAATGCAGGTGCTAAATATGTGTTAGTTATTTATTTATTTCAAGATACCTTACAGGCCCCATGAGGAGCATTGAGTAAGGGGCATGAAAACAAGAATGTTGTACACTTAAATACCACAAAGATCAGTAGAAGTAACCGCTGGAAAACAGGGTTTCAAATGCAGAGATGCACAGCAGATGAACTTTATTCGGCACATTGCTCGCCACATGACAGATTTCTAGGACAGAAATTGAATGTTCAGGAGTCGCGTAATTTATCTCTATCGATTTGCATTACAGTGCTCCCAGGGAGGTAGTTAATTCTACAAACGGATGGTTTGTGGCGAAGCCGACAAATTAAATCAATCCGTCTTTCAATAGATACGGCTGAAATATTACTGATTATTCAGTTGTCGTGGTATGCAACTTGTGCGTTCCGGCAGCAAAGATGATGACCATATTTGAGTAACCTAATATCATGGAGCAACGAAAAGTGGCGGCAGTCAGTAGGAGACTGACAGTGTAGAGATGGAATCGGTCTCGACAGGCATCTTGTTTACACATAGTTGTCAATATTGTAAATACATCTTTATATGCAACTTCTGTAATGTGACAAATTCACGGAGGTGCAGGGTACCTACGAGAAACAACAACAGAGCTCTGCAGGGCTCCTCACATTCGAGTAGACAACACGACCAACAAAGCAGGACCCACATAAACGGCTACAACCCCAACGGTTGTGCTTCCTCAACCACGTGGTCCAAGAACGTTCTACGGCTCCGATCGTCTCGACGTAGAAGACTGGATCACTACGTCTGAAAGTATAGGTCGCCCACAACAAACGCGATCCGGCAATTATGTTAGTTAACTTTGTCTTCCAGTTACAACGCACGGTGAAAGTGTGGTATGACAACCACGAGGAAGAGCCTAACGGCTGGGGCACGTGCAAACAGAAACTGATGGACTTGTTCGGCAGTACCGCCGGACCAAAGAGCACTGCTAAGAAAGAACCAGCGACTCGCGCCCAGACGTCCAAAAAACCATGTGTCTGACATTGAGGACGTGTTGGCTCTGTCCTATAAGGCCGACAGCGATAAGGGTGAGCCAGACAAGGTTCGGCATGTCCTGAAGAGGATAACTGACGATGCCTTCGACCTAACTATGCGGAAAAATGGTGAAATCGTACAGGACATCATAAACGAGTGTCAACGGTTTGAACAGGCCAAGAGCCACCGCATTGCACCGCCGCTCGCAGCCTGCTGAACACAGCCCCGACATTTTTCACTTTGACGGCCTCTCTTTAGCCCAGACATTGGTGATCGCACATATAATTTACACTGGATACACCAATGCGATAAGCCGCCATCCGTAGCGTGTGCTACATGCTGAACAACAAATGGTACAACTAGAAGTCAATAAGATGTTCACTAAAGGCCATCTTACAGTCTTTGGGCATCCCCTGTTTTCCTTGTCAAGAAGGATGGCAGTTGGGGCTTTCGTGTGGATTAGAGACACCTCACAATATCACAGACAAGAATATCTATCTCTTGCCTTGTAATAATGATGCCTTGGACTCCTTGCACAGCGCCAAATGCTTTTCATAGATAGACCTCCGGTCAGGCTATTGCCAAATATCGGTAGATGGCTTGGACCATGACAAAACTGCTTTCATAACACTTGACGGCCTCTACCCATTCGAGGTTATGCCGTTCTGCCTTTGTAATGACCCGGCAACCTTCGAAAGAATGATGGAATCCTTACTTCGCGGCTATAAGTGGCCCACTTGTCTGAGTTATCTGGACGATGTCGTTGAGACGACATCGTCTTGAGACGTCGTTGTGACGCGACTATGCACTGAAAGTCCACGAGTTTCCTTTCAGGGGTGACGTCTTTAAGTATTTCTTTTTGTTCGATCCATAAAAGAATGGAATGCTCTTTCGCCTGACATTGTTAATATTGAAAAGAATGATGCGTTTTATCGTGCTTTGTGCATGTGATCAGTTGTTTCTTGCTTTAAAATGCAATCCCCCTTGCTGTAATGCCCGCGTGGGCGATGCAGGTCTGCAATAAATAAATAAATAAATAATCTTTTCATCAACTTTCACGGGTCATTTAACGCGTCTATCGGCTATTCTTGCTGTTTTCCGATGCGCTGGCCGGCAATTGAACTCATCCAAGTGCACTTTTGAACGTCGTCAAGTTACCGTTGAAATCACCTTTTTACCTACTGCTCGGCCATGGCCCTTCTTTGTCCATTGACGCACTGCTTCCTTCCTCGCCATACAGACCCACTGAATATGCTCAAGATGTCTTCGCCCGTGCTCACACGGCTCGCCAGATTGCCGACTCCCGGCTCACTGAGCCTCAGGCCACGCGGGAGGTCCGGTACGACAGCCAACATGGGGACGTTCGTTTTCCTCCTGGCTCCGTAGTCCTCCTAGAGATACCACGTCGCCGCGTCGGCTTGTCTGAAAAGCTGCTGCAGTGCTACGCAGCGCCCTACACAATATTGCATCTGCTTGGCGATGTGAACTACGAGACCGCCCCGCTGTGCTTGCGTGTCCCCATGGACGTTGTGCATGTGTCCCGGCCGAAGCCTTAGTTTGCGGCGAGTTCACGTCCCTTATAGTCAGCGCCGAGAGGGTGACTTTACAGCCGGTGATTACGTTACGGAGTAACCAAGAGTGACGCCAGTAAGAAGACGATTTGAAGTGTACAGGTGGAATTGGTCTCGACAGCCATCTTGGTTACGCATCGTTGTCTGTCTTGTAAATATTGTAAATACAACCTTGTATGTGACTTCTACAACTAAACAATATTTATGTAACAAGGCCAGCAATGCCACGTCGCACCGACTACTTAGTGAATGAAGCAAAGCATTGCACAAGGTTGCAGCAACACGAGTACTTTCTTTCATCTCTGCTTGCTCTTTGTGCAATGCCTCACCTGTTTTGATGATCGCAACCTCCGGGGCGTCACATCGCCTGGATTAGCTTCGTCTGACCTTGCTCCGTCGTTTCTGGCCAGGCACTTGAATGCCACCGAGTGTGTGCTCTGGGGCTACCATATCACTGTAATAAATGATAGGTCCGGCGTTTCCCTCTTCAAACTTCTGCATATAAATTTTCACGGCGATTTGCTGCTTGATCAGCAAATTAGCAACAACTGCCGATCTAGGACGACAGCCACCATGAGTATATATGTCCTGCGCATCGACCTATGCTTCAGGGGCCAGGTTGCAGCAGCACCGGTACGGTGTTTAATCGTTGCTTGCTCTACGCGCAGTGTTTCGCTTCTTTTGCTGATGAAAACTTACGGGACGTCACAGGGCCAAGATTAGCTTCGTCTGAGCTTGCTCCATCGTTTCTGGCCGTGCACGTGAATTCCACTGAGTGCTTGCTCTGGGAATACCCTATCACTGCAATAAGTGACAGTCCCGGCGGGTTCCTCTTCAAACTGCTGCATGTCAGTCATGCCGGCGACCTCCCTCTTCATCAGCCAATTACACACAACTGCCGATCTGTGACGTCAGACACTAGGAGTATAAATGTCCTCCGAATCGATCCCTTCTTCAATGGGCTAGGTTGCAGCACCAGCAGCAGTACGATGTTTAATCGCTGCTTGCTATTCGTACAGGTACGTTACTACTCCAACGATGTCTGTATCCGATACGATTCTGTGTCCTTGCTGCTGCTTCCTTGGCCACATAATCTTGTGTCCTGGCGTTTGCAGATTTCATATTGCGCAAGTCATCTTATCCTGAGCGATGATATGGAAATCAGTCCACAGCCCCAGTCAGTCAGCGAGTACCATTGGAAGCAAACAGTCTGGTATATGACTGGTGCCAGGAGTGAAATGGTTCCAAGTCCGCTCTCGACGCGGTAGCTAATGCCTCCTATATGTCATGACACTCATATTTGTGCAACAATTCTTTAAACTTCTGATTGGTCAAAATAAGTTGGTTCGGCCCATTGCTGACAGCGTCATTTGAAAAGACAGTCGCCTGCCGTTGGGATGCTTTAGAGCGAGGTGTTCGTGCATTCGAATGCTCGCATAATCATCATCATCATCATCATCATCATCATCATCAGCCTGCTAACGCCCACTGCAGGGCAATGGCCACTCCCATACTTCTCTAACTACCCCGGTCATTTACTAATTGTGGCAATGTTGTCCCTGCAAACTTCTGATTCTCATCCGCCCACCTAACATTCTGCCGCCCTCTGCTACACTTCCCTTCCCTCGGAATCCTTTCCGCAAATCTTAATGACCATCGGTTATCTTCCCTCCTCATTACGTGTCCTGCCCATGCCCATTTCATTTTTTTATTTCAACTAAGATATCATTAACTCGCGATTGTTCCCTCACCCAATCTGCTTTTATCTGTTAACTTTACACCTATCATTCTTCTTTCCATAGCTCGTTGCGTCGTCTTCAATTTAAGTAGAACCCTTTTCGTAAGCCTCCAGGTTTCTGTCCCGTACGTGAGCACTGGTAAGACGCAACTGTTATAAACATTTCTCTTGAGACATAATTGCAACCTGCTGTTCACGATCTGAGAATACCTGCCAAAGGCACCCCAGCCCATTCATATTCTTCTGATTATTTCAGTCTCATGATCCGGATCCGCAGTCACTACCTCACCTAAGTAGATGTATTCCCTTACCAATTCTAGTGCCTCACTACCTATGCTAAACTGCTGTTCTCTTCCGAGATTGTTAAACAATCCTTTAGTTTTCTGCAGATTAATTCTTAGACCCACCCTTCGGCTTTGCCGCTCCAGGTCAGTGAGCGTGCATTGCAGTTCACTGAGTTCCTGAGTTACTAAGAAAGGCAATATATTCAGTGAATCGCAAGTTACTAAGGTATTCTCCATTAACTCTTATCCCCAATTCTTCCCATTCCAGGTCTCTGAATACCTGCTGTAAAGACGCTGTGAATTGTATTGGAGAGGTCGTATCTCCCTGTCTGACGAATTTCTTTATTAGGATTTTGTTGCTTTCTTTTTGGAGGACTACGGTGGCTGTGGAGCCGCTATAAATATCTTTCAGTATTTTTTACATACGTCTCGTCAACACCCTGATTGCGTAAGGCCTCCATGACTGCTGAGGTTTCCACAGAATCAAACGCTTTCGCGTAATCAATGAAAGCTATATATAAATGCTGATTATATTACGCACATTTTTCTATCACCTGAGTGATAGTGGGAATATGATGCATTGTTGAGTAGCCTTTACGGAATCCTGCCTGGTCCTTTGGTTGACGGAACTGCAAGGTATTCCTGATTCTATTTGCAATTACCTTAGTAAGTACTTTGTAGGCAATGGACAGTAAGCTGATCGGTCTATAATTATTCAAATCTTTGTCGTCCCCTTTCTTATAGATTAGAATTATGTTAGCGTTTTTCCAAGATTCCGGTAAGCTCGAAGTCATGAGCCATTGCGTATAGAGGATGGCCAGTTTCCCTAGAACAATCTTCCCACCATCCTTCAACAAATCTGCAGTTACCTGATTGTCCCCAGCTGCCTTCCCCCTTTGCATCGCTCCCAAGGCTTTCTTTACTTCTTCCGGCGTGACTTGTGGGATTTCAAGTTCCTCTAGACTATTCTCTCTTCCACAGTCGCCGTGGGTGCCACTGGTACTGTATAAATCTCTATAGAACTCCTCAGACACTTGAACTATCTCATCCATATTAGTAACGATATTGCCAGCTTTCTCTCTTAACGCATGTATCTGATTCTTGCCCATTCCTAGTTTCTTCTTAACTGATTTTAGGCTTCCTCCGTTCCCCAGAGCATGTTCAATTCTATCGATACTATACTTGCTTATGTCAGCTGTCTTACGCTTGTTGATTAACTTCGAAAGTTTTTCCAGTTCTATTCTAGCTCTAGGGTGGGGTAGAGGCTTTCATACATTGGCGTTTCTGGATCAGATCTTTCGTCTCCTGCGAAAGCTTACTTGTATCCTGCCTAACCGAGTTACCACCGACTTCCATTGCACATTCCTTAATGATGCCCACATGATTGTCGTTCGTTGCTTCAACACTAAGGTCCTCTTCCTGAGTTAAAGCCGAATACTTGTTCTATTTTCCCTCTTACCGCTAACTGATTGATTGGTTTCTTATGTACCAGTTTCTTCCGTTCCCTCCTCAGGTCTAGGCTAATTCGAGTACTTACCATCCTATGGTCACTGCAGGGCAGCTTGCTCAGCACGTCCACATCTTGTATGACGCCAAGGTTAGCGCAGAGTATGAAGTCTATTTGATTTGTCGTCTCGTAGTTCGGGATCCTCCACGTCCACTTTCGGCTATGCCGCTTGCGGAAGAAGGTATTCGTTATCCGCAGGTTATTCTGTTCCGCAAACTCTACTAAATACTCTCGCTTGCTATCCCTAGTGCCTATGCCATATTACCCCACTGCCTTGTCTCCAGCCTGCTTCTTGCCTACCTTGGCATTCAAGTCGCCCATCAGTATAGTGTAATTTGTTTTCGCTTTACCCATCGCCGATTCCACGTCTTCATAGAAGCTTTCGACTTCCTGGTCATCATGACTAGATGTAGCAGCGTAGACCTGTACAACCTTCATTTTTCAGCTCTTAATAACTTTCACAAGACCTGCTACCCTCTCGTTAAGGCTATAGAATTCCTGTATGCTACCAGCTATATTCTTATTAATAAGGAATCCGACTCCTAGTTCTCGTCTCTCCGCTAAGCCCCGGTTGCACAGGACGTTCCCCCTTTTTAGCACTTTATATGCTTCTTTTGGCCTCCTAACTTCACTGCGCCCTATTATATCCCATTTACTGCCCTCTAATTCCTCCAATAGCACTCCTAGGCTCGCCTAACCAGATAACGTTCTAGCGTTAAACGTTGTGAGGATCACATTCCAATGGCGGCCTGTCCGGAGCCAGGGATTCTTAGCACCCTCTGCTGCGTCGCAGGTCTGACCACCGCCATGGTCAGTTGCTTCCCAGCTGCTGGGGACTGAGGGCCGGGGTTTGATTGTTGTGTTCATATAAGAGGTTGCGGCCAAGTACTGCACCAGGGTGGCCAATCCTGCTCTGGTGAGGGAGTGTGTTACCGGTTCTGGTCACAGGGATCAGGCCACACTCCAGGCCTGTTTATGCAATTTTATCAACACGCGGCTTTTTCTATTCTTTAATCCGGTGGAAAATTGCGCGGCACCGGGATTCGAACCACGGACCTCTTGTATGCGAGGCGGGTGATCTACATCTACGCCACCGCTGCACCTCGCTCGTATAATGACTCTAGTTAAATTTCTGAATTATGTGCACAAAGGAACTCCTTATCTTCGAAGTTTGAAGTTTATTTACTACATATGTGCATTGTTTTATGGAAGCGGTCGTGATGGAAGGATAAGAACTTGTTAATGGCACCTTGACTGGTCCAACCTCTCCGCGAACACGAGGCATCCACATGGCAACATATTTGTGTACATACTTGTGGCAAGGTATATACCCAGTTGAAAATGACAACACAGGTTGTGTTCAGTACTACAGAAATTTCTGTTGTACAACAGGATTTTTCTGTAGTAACTACAGATTCCTGATGGAGCGACAGACTTTTCTGATGTACAACAGACATTTCTTGTTGTGACTACAGAAGTGCAGTCTGTCGTATGTCTGTTGTTACAACAGAAAGCTGAAGCTCTAGAACAGATTTTTGTAGTACTACAGAAAAATTTGTAATCACTACAGACACCCTGTTGTCCCAACAGAAATGTTCCTGAAGTAACCCAAAAAACTTCTGTATGCTACAGAGAGCTGTTGAAATACTACAGAAACTTATTGTGGCAACTGGCCCCGAATTGTCACAACAGAAGTGTTCCTGAAGTAAAGCGACCAACTTCTGTTGTACTACAGAAAAATGTTGTTGTACGACAGAAACCTATCATTGGAACAGGCCCCCAGTTGTCATAACAGAAGTGTTCCTGAAGTAAAGGACCAACTTCTGTTGTACTACAGAGAACTGTTCCACAACGGAAAGCTATCGTCGCAACATGTACCCAATGATGACAACAGAAGTGCACTGAAATTGTGCGATGCGACAAGCTTCTATAGTGCCCAGTTGAAAAAGACAAGAGGAATTCCTGTCGCAACTACAGAAATTCTGTTGTACGACAAAGTTCTTGACATTTCTTAATTGAGAGAAATTTCTGACGTTACGACAGAAATTCTGATGTCGCAACAGAAGCATTCTGTCGCTAAGGCCAATAGTTATGAAGTCGCAACGGAAACGTTCTGTCGCGACAACAAGAGTTCTGAAGTCGGAACAACAGCTTTATATCCTGACAGCGACTCCGACGTTACGACACCAATTCTGACGTCGCAGCAGAAACATTCGGTCGCGAACGCCAAGAGTTCCAAAGTCGCAACAGAAGCGCTTTCCGTCGCGGCCCTTTAAAATTGTATGTTAGTTTCGCATCAGTGGTGTACACTGTACTTTTCTCTTGCGCGCTATTCAATCGCGCTTCTCTGAAGCCGGCAATGCTGATGCCACCGACACCGGTATTAAAGTCGACGTGGCGAATAGTTATAATTCTGCCATGATGACGCGGCACCAGCAACGCCCTACCGGCCTCCTCAAAATCGGCCGCTGATCAAAATCATACCATCTGCGGGAATGGCTGCGTATCCGTTTTTTTTTTTGGTAAGATGTGGCACACAGGCCTGTGGACTTACATGTGCTGTTACACTGACACATTAGTTAATTTTCCAGGAATATTTCAGAAGCTTATGCGAAGCGGAAAAGAAGATTTGGGTTGTTCCACAAAGTTGCGTGAAAAGCTGTCTCACTCGGGTCTCATTAATCTGGTACAGTGCTGCCGTGAGAAGCCAGTATGCTGTCAGAAAGAACCGTCATCCACGAATGTTTATGTAGCTATTTTGCATTGAACACACGAATTATATGCGCGCTCAAAAGTGTAAAGAACGAGAGACAACTGTCGAAACTAGCAGTAATAACCCTAAAAGTCAACGTTGTCTATTCCTGAATTTCTTAATTAATATGGATATCGTACATCGAAATCGATGTTCTAGCACTCCACGATGTACCTGTCGATGGTACGAACACTCTTGCTCTTCTGGAGATGCGGCACTTGACGCGGTGGAGTGATAGCGGAACTTGGCTCTTAAAATGCAAATGTAAACATCAGCGCATCAGCACGTCGTACTATTGACATGGCCAAAATGTACACTCATAGTGAGGTCGCAAGTTCAAATCCTTAGCAGAGACGGTTTTTATTTAAATTTTTTTTACGTTTATATTTTTCTTTTTTGTACTAACAAATTTACATAGCCTTAAGGATGTCTCTGTCAATTTTTAATTAAATATTGGTGAAGAACTACAGAACTTTCCTACTACAGGACGTAACACTACAAACAACAGAACTACAGAAACAACGTCCCAAAATACGACAGACTGTGAAAATTTCCTGTTGTGTTTTTCAACTGGGTATATATATATATATATATATATATATATAGCAGAAGCAGAAATCACAAATTTAAAACGGTAAAGAAGTACTTTTCAAGTGAGAAAATAAAAAAAAACGCAATCTTTTCAGTAATAGTTTCTTGTATATATGACGTATTTATTCATTTCAAGGTACCTTACGAGCCCCAAAAGGATCATTGAGTAAGCGGAGCGTCGTTGAAGAAACGACAACAGAAAACCGATACATGTGAGAGCTGAACTTGTTTGCAATGATAACGTGCTTGCAATACAGTGTTATGAATAAAAACGTTAAAGCAATACAAATAGTGGCCAAGGAAGGAATGAAAAGTACAGTTCACGGTAACATAAGAAGTGCCGTATCCCTCGCGAGAAATAACGCACATAGCGCGAGCACATAAAACAAACAAAATTGAAACAACAAATTGAACCACAAAAAGAAGAAGGAGAGAGACATGACACATATATGACACGTAATATATGACATGGCATATGTACGGATGAATATATTTGTTATGATGAAGACTGCGGGTTCGGTAGTTGTCTTAATTTATGATTGCTATTTTACGCGACAGTGGCGTTAGGAAGCGAATACCATAACCGAATTGCTCGTGGTAGAGCCGGGAAGTTAAATCCGTTAGTGTTCCCATACATACCAAGGAGGCTTAAATCATTATAAAGTGGTCGTGTTGTGCCAGATGCGTGTTCCAGTGGCAAGTTTGATGACTTCATTTCGTGAACATATCTATGAAGCAAGCACTCGAATGCTATGTCACGCCTGCAACTTAGTGATTGAAACGAAAGGTCAAGTCTTATTTGAGCAATGCTTGACTGGTAGTTCTAATTGTGGGAAATGAATCAACCGTTCTCATACTCCCTAGAATAAAAGATATTTGATTTACCTAGGCGAAATGGGCGGCTTTATAGAACCTTGCGTTCGCAGGGGTTTAGGAAAGAACTGCAGATATTTTTTTCTGTCAATACAGATTTTGATATAAAATACTTTCTGGGAAACGGAATAATGCTGGCTCAATGAATATTTTTGTGTGTGATCGTCGTTATTGTAACGTTGCCTTGTCGTCACTGCAAAAGGTGCCTAAAAGCTCCGTAAAACTACCATTATTAATACGTTGATTGTTCAATATTCCGACGTCTAAGCATCTACCTGTGGGAGGTGCCGGGGCCGTGACTCTAGTGTTTAGGACTGTACGGAACTTTTGCTAGTGCGCAGTGATACGGAAGAAAGACAGAGTCGTTTGCAAAATTTTTTCATTTGTGAAATTGAAATAAATTAAAAGAACAATAAAAGAATATAAGGAAAGTTAACGAGCTGAGCCCGTACGTCCACAGAGGAGCGCACCAAGAAAACAGCTTGAAGCATTCCTGTGCTGAGAGGCATACAGTTCCGTCATCGCGGCACTGTGGAGTCCCCCTGCTTGTCTCGGCTGCGAGGGTGACACGTCCAGGCCCCGTCTAGCACGGTTCTCGGAACACACGCCCCGCTCAGCATCACAAGTGGCAGCGTGGATACGACAGGTCCAGCAGCCACCGCTGTGCCAGACGGGAACGCTCCTTCGCGCAGCTTTGGTGCGGCAGCTCACGACATGACGGCCCTCCGGTCAGCCAGTGTCTCGGAACAGTGGCACCTGGAGCCCTGACACGTTGGAGGCCCTCGTCCGCACTCGCGTCCGCAGTCAATGGCACCTCGTCACGGACGTCTCGCCCGGCAGGACCTCGTTCACCCCAAAAGCTTGTAACTGGCGCCCGCCTGGTCCAAACACTGCAAGATCACGCCTGGTGAAGCCGCTCTTGTGCACCTGTTCCCTTCTTCCTTCACGGAGCTTGGGTGTCCGCTCCGATGTTCGCGGGACACTTACATATGACAGCGACATTTGGGAGGACGACTAAATGGGCAGTTTCTTCCCACGAGTTCCTAAATTCATGGCTTTTTTTGCGAAACAGTGCCCAACACGTTCTGCTTAAACAGTTCCTCCTTTCTCTTCATGTTCCATGGTTTGTCTCAAAGTCATAGGTCCCCATTTTGTTACTCTTAGGCCAAGACGTATTTCACACCTCACCGCACAAGCGAAATCACGCCCTTATTTGATCGAAATATCTTTTTGTGTCCTTTTTCAGCGCAGATACACCCAGCACGTGACGGCGTCCAATTGTGTGCAGCATTTATTATTCATGTAGAGTTACGTGGCGTGGTAGCTACAACGTCGTTGTACGCAGTGTCGATGCCTTCGACGTTGTTTTCTAGCACCTACCGCAGCTTTCAATTGGGGTATGTTGCTTTTTTCCTCTGCAGAAGGGCTACATATCCATCGAGTGGTTTGGCCCAGAATAGAGCAGTTCGCATAAATCGAGTAATTCATTGTGGAAGAAATTAACAGTATTACCGGAAAAAGAGCACATTCAATGGTGTTCACAGTGAAATGATCACGATTCAGTATTCAATTAAAAATGTTGTAAAATAAGAAGAATAATCTTAGTTTCTTAGGAAAGAAGGCGGTGAGAGACTTTAGCGAAGTCTTGCATTAGGCTGCAAACATTCTTTGTTAGGTACCTCAACTTCAAAGACCCAAATAAAGCGCGACGGCAATAACCATCTTGAGGTTAAGATTATTTATATCGACCTCGAAAAAGCTTCATCTTCGTCAGGAAACTCACCGGCAGGCAAGATGAGTGTGGCCAATTGTTTCCAGTTTGCTGCAATGTATGTATAAAAACAGGAAACAGTGCCAAACCCGACGTGCGCAAGTAAAAAAAAAATATGCGGCTACACTCCCCGTGTGAGTGTGAACGTTATTGCCATTCATGCATATTTTGTGCCGTCAACGCTGTTTTCACGAGCATGACCATGAAGAAGAGAGCGTGAACACACTGCCATCTTAACTAGAACAATTTATGTGCGATCGCAACGTTGTTGTCCTGGTCGCCTACAACAGCGCAAGCACTCATAGAGGCAAGCACTCACAGACTCAAACAAAGTCGGAGTCTGTGCTGAGCTGAATGGCTTGGTGTATTTTCCCGTCATTGTTGTATGCGACAAATCATGAAAAAAATTGCCTATTACCTTTACGTTTCATCCCGTTCAAAAAGGCAATCAGCGGTGCGCCACATTATTTATTTACTTACTAGGGACTATATTCTTTATAGAGGAGCGGTAGGATTGACAGCCACCATGAGCCATTTCTCTCAATAAGGTCGGTCTTCTGAGAATAAGCGCGCAAGTAGTGGTGGTCGACACTTTAGAACTCGTTCCGAAAAGGTTTGTGCTACTGGATGCTTCTCTTTCCTTTTTTGGCCCTATTTAGTTTCATTTTAATTTCGACTATTTGGGATGGTGTACTTCTTGTAGGCGTATGTTGGGCCCAACTGCAGTTTCAATAATGTTTACCCTAATTTGCTTGCAGTATTCGTGCGCAATGAAGAAAAACAATCTCACTCTTTCTTACGATAACACTCAAAGTTGATGCGGTTAAGGTCCCGGCAGTGTAGCCACATACCGTGTTCCTGAAGACACCTTCGGTTAGAGCATAGAGTTGTCATTCTGGGTTTTCCCATAATTCAGGTATATACGGTGGACCCTAAGACTTGGATTGGCCGAATATTGCCATGGATATTATCGGCTAAGTTTGGCCATGACCGCGATTGCTTGACGACATTACGACGATGGTGCAATGACAAAGAAGTAATAACGCCGTATGGTGACGTAGGCGACATGGCGATGGCGACATGGCGACAATCGGATGAACATTCAGAGATGATGACTCTTGTATAATGAAGCGGCGCGGCAACCTGGACATGAGGATAATAGGATGACAGCCAGTGAATGCGAGTGTGACGATGACTGTATGACGACGATGGTGTGGCAACTACGGCGTGCATGGTGACTACGGCGACTAAAACGAATGCATGACAACGATGCTGGCGTGACAGCGGCGGCCTAATTACGACTGATTGATGACAGTATTTTTACGATGCAATCAAGAAGTACTGAAGATGAGGTACAACGATAGCATGACGAAGGCATTATAACAGAGTCAAGATGACTGTTTGACGACAATGGCATAGCAACGATGACACCATAAAAAGCGGATGACATTGCTAGAATGATGACATCTAACGACAAGGACGGTATCACAACCTCATAAAGTTACCTAATGCCTCAATCTAGGAAATTTATGTGAGTCCGCGTACGAGGCATGTGCAGAGAACATGTTGGCTATTGCACCTGTACCGTCATCCGCAGTTGTCTCTATGTCTCATTTTCCGCCCTATACATAATTTCGCCTACCCAGAGTGCAATGCTCTGCCAGCGGAACGCTTTGCCTTATTTACGTTAAAATGTTCTCTCTCTCTCTCAATATGACTAAAGTCGCCATATATGACTAATTGTAATAAAACGAAAAGCTTCACATTCGCACATTGGTTAGCGCACCTGACTGTGGAATTCAAAGGAGGGATACCGAAACTGGCTGATTTACCTTGACACATTATGTATACGCTTTTCTGGTGCATGTGTATACCGCAAATACCGAAATTCTTTCATATTATGTGAGGCAGTTTTTCACTATGCTCCGGTACAAGCCAACTAAGCATGTTGTGCAAAGGCTGGGTATTCTCGCCCCATTGCCAACCCAAAAACGCCAACCCAGAACGGTAGGCGGAGCGCCTAGGTAGATATTCACTGGCCATTAGCAGTAAATAGTATCAGTAGACAGTCCTAATAGAGCTCCTGCATATGGACATACAGAGGAAGCTATCATTTCGCTATTTTCAACGCTATTGTAACCTTCTTTGGGCTATACCGAAGCATTTTTCAATGCGCAATGCGCAGCAGAATTTAGACTGAGGCTGCAGTACTCGAGAGCTATATGAGGCCAATGCCATGTTCCACCTATTTGAAAAGTACCGGAAGAACATTTCCGTTTTCCACACCTACTTCATTCCTCTACATGACATTCTACACTAGTCACATTACTGCCAGATATTTTCAGGGCTCTGTGCCACGTCGTTATTAATGCTCTCTCATGAGGCCACAAGAAAAAAAAATACTATATAGCTTATTACTTGCGTTCCCGTATTTGTGCAGCAGTACCGCGCCGCGACCTATTCCCAAATGTCTACAGAGCTCTCAATTGCATGTTATTGGCGTTTTACTGCAGGATCATATGCAGTGAACTGTTAATCCTACTCCGGTGAAGTGCTATGAAGGATTATCTTTATTGTAAGATATATTTTGTTCCCTACATGTAAGAGTACTAAAGCATGTACAGTTGTCGGGCGCAGTATAGAAATTTTTCCCTTTTATTTAAAATAAAAACACAAGTGCAACAATTTTGTTTCAGCTCTTGTTTTCTTTCATTGCCACCCATATCCGCTTGTACATGCCATCACAAAACAAAGCAAAGGCAGCCAAGGTTTCGTTTCCGTTTCGCAGCAGCGCCTGGCAGATGTGCCTAGTCAGACCTTTCGCCCAGAAATTCAGTGTTTTTCGCTCGCAGCAACCTCAGAGCTGAGTCTACACACAAGCGCGCCTGGTAAGTGGAAGCGCCTAGCCTATCGCAAACTTCAATTTTGTTTTACCGCGACCTACAGGAGAACTTTCACGTGCCAAGAAATTTTTAATTGAACGCAGCAGCTCAAGTTTAAAAGAATGCTAAAATTTGCTCAAACTAGAAGCGAAAAATATGGCACATGTGCGCTTTCACGACGGAAGCTCCTTGAGAATATAATCGCATCAAGCAAAGAGCGTACGTTTTGTACAGCCGTAGCAACATTAGCAGATTTATATGGAGGCGACATATTGCAGCGCCACCTAAAAGCGATCATGCATACGAAGAAAAGAGTGCACGCGATCTATTACCTTCACTGTTGAGCGAAGCTAACGCTGCCCGTCTAGCTACAGTAACCTAAACTAAGGTTTGATGGATATGTGATAACAGCCCGAAATAGTAGGGGCTCGATCTGTTAGAGAAGCTGAGTTTTTAAGCTACCTTTTGCTGACAGCGTACCGCTGTGCACCACCGTTTTCACTTATCCACAGGTGACCGAAGTGGGCTGAAGTTGCCTAATGTGAGTATTGTAAATTTCAAATGTGAATCGAATTGTCTTGCTGTGTGATTCACATTAGATTCGAGAATGAGCGTTTTCGAACTCGTCGGATATTTTGTCCTCTTTAAATGTATCGCACACCAGCACTCGCTGTAGTCTCGTGAAGGATAGATTTATGGAAGCAATGACTGTCGGGAATGATTTAGATGCGGAGAACCACAAACATTTTGCAGAGGTATCAACTCTTCTGCTGAAGTATTTCAAGATATTGCGTATCTGGAGATATGCAGTAGCGTGCCTTCCAGTAACTTCTGCGCAATTGGCATCGCGAATACATGCAATCAGATTACTCAAGGTTCGGAGACAACAGACAGCAGATAGAGCCATCGACAACACTTCAGAAACTTCCGATACATACATGCACGTCCTGCGGTGAGCGATAACATTTGTTAGATGGTGAAAAGCGCTAACCAGTAAAAGATAAGCTAGTTCACATGTAAATATTAGCTCCATCATCATTTCTTCACTGACTAAGTTTAGAAATACATTCAATATTTTGCATGTAGTGCAAAAGCGGATCACTGCTCACATACAAACGGACGCTAGCGGCACGCAAATGCCGATCACCGCAGACCGAGGCGTCTGGCCTTTTACAACTTCGCTACTGTGCTCTCTATGCAAGAAGCCCCGTGTACCGATTCCTGTCATTGGTTCAAGTAAACATACGCAAACAAAAAGTCAATAAAAGTACCATGCAATATTTCTATTTATGTAGTATCTGTTGTAAAAACCAGCATTTTGAAAAACCCAAAAAAGAAGCGAAACATCTGCGAGACTGCAGTACTAGCAATACCTTTGCTGCAGAGGCCTCAAATTCTTAAGTTAGCTAAGACGCTGCGTTGTTTTCACTAAAACCTACCACCACTTGGACGAATGGGCGTCTAACTAGTCCTCTACGCAGTCTTCACCCAAGATCTTGCTTCTCTATCGAGTACTTCTTCGCCAATCACATGATGATTCGTTAGAGCATACAAATTATGTCTTTCTCAGCGTTCGAGTCTCAGGAGTTGCTGAAATGAACTTGGAGAAGTGACAAATGACAAGCTGTGACAGGTTTCAGCAGCTGAGGATGTTCACCATTTTTTGAGAGGTTGGAGCAGATGATTCTTCTCAATCGTAGCGTCCCCTATACTCAGGTGAAATGTTTGCGTTATACTTACAAGTCACCTAATTGTATGTAAATGCATTAAAATCAGCGATATCTCACATGTGGAGCAACATCTTTAAGTGACAACTTTCTGGTAGCACCGATGGTTAGTAGGTGAAGTTCTGATTCATATTGTCGTGACCCCCCATTATGTCGTTGCATTCGACGAACACCTGGCTCCTGCACAAGAAGGTACTGCTCTTCAAAGTAGGTTTATTTGTCGAAACACTATTTTTTGTGGCGTCAGCTGTCGCGCAACCGAGGGAAAATGCATACAGTGAAGGCGAACTAATGTGTGCGCGTTAAAGGCGAACTTGTGTTTGCAAGTGTAAGCACGGATGAACTCAGCTTGTCCTCCGTAGGAGCAGTATGCACTTCAACGGCTAGGGCGGCTTCTTTTCCGTAGGAAAAATGGCTCAAGTCTTTGAAGTAAAGCGATTGGTATCACTCCATTGGCAGGATCAATCGAATTAAGATGCAAGTGCCAAGTCTTTCAGTTTTCATTTATATCCCGGTGATGGTACTGAAATACGCGCTCTGATAACTATAGTGTAGGAAATAGAAGTCATAATCCCTGTTCGATTTTGGTCACAGTGATGTAGGTAACGCATTTTGATTTTTTTTTCATTTCAGCGACTGAACGCGCTCTCCCCAGTCAAAAATGTTGCGCAACATGTGCAAGACAGTAGACGGCTTCCTCGTCAACGACTTCCTCCACGACGACAACGTGCGATCGGCTCTTACCTACAGTGCCAGGCCAGACGATATCTTCGTGGTGAGCTACCCTAAGTGCGGCACAACTTGGACGCAGTACATCGCTTTCTGCGTACTCAACAAGGGCCAGCCACCCGATGACTACACAGATTTCATGCTGCGCTCCCCGTTCCTCGAGCTCCTGGGTGCTGAGTCGGCACATCGTATGCGACGGCCGGGTGCCATCAAGACGCACTTCCCATTCGACAGGCAGCCGTATCACCCGCAGAGCAAGTAAGAAGCATGTTCGTGTTTTTTGAAGTCCTTTGAGTACTAGGCGCTGATGGGTTCGCACGCACGCATCCTCGCATCATTGGGCTTTCCTTCCTCTCTGTCTCTCTCTAACAAACCAAACAATCTTTCTTCGTTGTTGAGTGTTCTCACTGTGGTGAAAATCCTCATTCATGTGGTCAGAAATAATCTATTCAATTATATTCTGGAAAGCATGTCACCGATGATTTGAGTACGGACGGTTTGCTCCAGAGGGCTTCAGAGTCTATGTCGAAGAAATGCGGCGTTTAGCGTTTAGCTACTAAGCTTACGTCTTAAACTTTATCAACCGGGTCTTTTCCCACAGCATGGGGTAGCCAATCAGACGCTTTCCTTTTAGTGTTGCCGCCTCTATGTCGTAGAAATGTCGCGTTTAGCGCTGCTAATATTAAATCTTAAATTTTATCAACCGGGTATCTATCGGCAGCATGGTGTAACCAAGCAGAAGGTTTTCGGTTAATGATGTCGCCTAAATCATTTCTTTCCTGTTAGTGTCAACATTCGCCGACAACCTTTTATTTAAATGTAGTTTTATAAACTGAGTTTTACTGTTTTTCTTCAAAACTGCCTTATATATAATTTACGGTTAATACCAGCTGATAATTTGTGCTATTACGCGCTGTACTAATTTGAGCTACCTTCTACAAAGGTTCATCGAAAAGTTCGGCTCATGTATCCTCGTTTTAAGGGCAGCCACTGGGCGTTAAGCCTGGACAGCAACTGTTGATACTCAGTGATAAGTTGTTGCTCAATCAAAAAAAAATTGGGCGACAAAAACTGTTTTTCTCCAGATAATTGCATTTAGAGTGGGCACTTCTAGCTTACTATCCCTAAAATATGTCTTTCTCACGGGGCCAATGTTCTCAGGACACTATTGTAATGACACCAAGAACAACTTGTCATACGGTCGACATTCCATGTTTATTCTCTCTTCTTCCTCGACTCCTAAACGTCATCCGCTCGCGTCATCTATCTCATCACCCTTACACACCCTGGTTTCCTTGTTCACCCTTCCTGTGGTGATAGCGGAGAACACTGCTTATGGTCGCGAATTCTAGCTGTCCAGTAATGAGGTGCCCAGTAGTCTTAAGCACAACCTGTTGTGTCGATGTATGCAAGATTTTGAAAAGACCCAGTGTTCTTGTATCGCTGACGGGTAGCCCCTTCCATAGAAGCACAAGGTCGTTCAGTGAAATATCATATTGGGGCCGTTGGGGTCACTTGGCAAGTTGCAACTTCAGCGCTTTTCGATATCTAGTTTGCTCCTCGTTGATCTTACGGCACTCAGACAGGCGCATATGGTCTTTAATTCCAAGTTCTTTGTGAGCTGGGAGCGTCGGCACTTTACCAAAAGCAGCAAAATGAGGGCTCGACCTAAGACTAGCAGTGTTCGTCCAGTTGTTGGGCGCCGCAGCCGCTTCTAGACAGTATTTCCACGCTCCTTTACACATTGGTTACGTGAAAATGAACTGCCTTAGCTCACGGATCGCTCCCGCGGCCACTCCATTTGACTGCGGATGATATGGTGCACAACGACATAGCGCAACACCCCGGCTATCTGTCCAGTGCTGAAGTTTCTTGCTTAGGAATGCGGGTTCATTGTCTGATATCACAACTTTCAGCTGTGAACACATTGTGCATTCATGAAGGGTCATAACGCTGTTAGCGTCTTCTCCTCCAGAGCACGTTGCTACCATTTAAGTGCACTGATCTATTGCAATCAGAAACAATTGCCTCTTGCGAACTCCAGGACTCGCCTTCAGTTCAGCAAAGTCTACGTGCAAAACTTCAAATTGTTTATCGGAATGATATAGCGAAACTAGTTCACTGGGTCGCGGCCAGTACTAGGCCTTGTTTACTTGGCGCAAGTGACACGTCTCTACGTAGTCTTCGATTTTCTTTTTCATATTTTTCCATATGAACCTGTCAAGAAACTTACTATACGTCCGCCAAAAGCCGTCATCACCACCAGGTACAGGGCTGTCATGATATAAGTAAAGTATTTTTGGTATCAGCGTCTCAGCATGGTACAGTGAACCTTCTATCCTCGAAGTGCAGGGGCTCATTCCCTTCCCATAATTTTGTCTAGTTGACCATTCCATGTGGAACCTCAACTGCCGATCGAGAGAAGGCATCTGCTTCTTTAAGACGACTGCCTGCACGGTGAAAGACCTGAAAGTCGTATTGCTGAAGTTCATTGACCCATTGGGTCAGCTTCCCGGCGGGCTTTGACTTACATAAAAGATGGGCTAGTGCTGCGTGATCACTGTACAATTTAAACTTCCTTCCACCGATCAATAAACACAGAGCCCATAAAACTCCTAGTGCCTCTTTCTCAGTTAAAAATATGGTGTTTTCCGTGCCAAAACCACTTTCTGATTATGAGGCACGCTGTAGTGGAGGACTCTTGAAATTTTGACCACCTTGGGTTCTTTAACGTGAACCTAATGTAAGCACATGGGCGTTCTCGCATTTCGCCCCGATCGATATGCGGCCGCCGTGTCCGGGACACGATCCCGCGACCTCGTGCTCAGCAACCCAACACCATAGCCACTGAGCAACCACGGTGGGTTTAATGTATAGGAGTAGTGTCGTATAAATAGGAGATGCTGATTTGGACAACATTTGAATTCTCTTAGGTAGAGAACATCCTCTGCAGCAAAATTTGATGCGTCTGTGTTAATCTCTAGAGATTAATTATGGACCGGCAATGTAAGAACAGGGTCCGAGGATATACTGTGTACTAGTTCTTGATAAGTCGTTTCGCATTCTTCGGTCCAGACAAAAGGTGAAACATCCTTTGTGAGCTCCGTCAAGCACTTGGTTACCTTGGCCAAACTTTAGTAAAGCTCTTGCAGTAGCCAGCGAGCCAAGAAACACTCTGAGGGAGCGAATATGATGGGAATTTTTAAGCTTCGTGATCTTTTGGGTGGACTCCTGTTTGGTGCTCTTGGTAGCTCCGTCGAACACTCTTCCAAGAAAAACTACCTGTGACTTCCAGAACTCGCTTTTCTTTTTATTTAACTTGAGGTCCGGCGCCACTGAGCCGTTGCAAAACTTTCGCCAGATGTTCGGAGTGTTCCCCTTCTGACCGTGAGCACATTAGGATACCGTCAATGTAAACGTTTCAGAAGAGTCCCAACTATGACTTCAAAACAACGTTAATCATATTTTAAAACCAGGCTGGAGAATTTTTCCGTCCCATCTGGAGTCCGTTGTGTTCCCAATCATCAAACGATGTGATGAATGCTGAGAACTCCTTCGTCTCTACTCGCAAAACACTTGCCAGACGCCCTTGCAAAGGTGGAGACAAGAAAAAAACCTTGCAGTCTCCGTATAATTAATTATATCGTCCATATGTGGCATAGGCCATAGGAAGAAGTCGGTCTACTTGCTTATCTGCTTGTAGTCGGTGCCGAGACAAAATTTTCCATGCTCTTTAGGCGCAATCGTGATAGAAGAAGCAAAAGAATATGTAGAGGGGCGTATGTCAACAGCGTCAAGCATTTTCTGCAGCTTTTCTTTCAGTGAAACCTTGTTATCTCTCGACATACTATAGGCACTCTTCTTCACTGCTGCTGTACCTGAAAGTTCATTTGGAACTTGAAACTTTGACGTCCCTCTTGGGAAGCCACCGACACAAGGTGGCTCTGGGTACTTCGGAGTGACATCTTTTGCTGCAGTGGGCTTGGGAGGATTTTCATACAGGACATTGAAGGACGGCATCCGGCGATCGTCTTGCTTTGTGACTTGGCCCTCCCAGTATAAGTGCAAACCAAGTTCTGCCATTACCGAGTGGAAAAAAACCTCTTCGTGCTTCACACCGCTGAGAACTAACGCTTTTGCGGAAGTGCTCTTGCCCTGGCACATAGTGAGCACATCTGCCCATGCATTGTGCACTTGTTTGTTTCCAGCATATCCATAGACAATTAGCGGATAAGCTGTGGTTATATTTAGTTCTGGGATCTACTTCTGGTTTACCACAGCGATTGACGCTTTGCTGGGCACAAGTGCCTTCACATCCTTTCCATTGATTTGTGCAGGAACATCTATCTGCTTGGCACGATCAGTGAGGAAAATGTTTTCCTGTGGAGGTGGCGAGAGGTTGTCAGGCATCATTAAATATTTTGTTTTCTTCATTTTAGAAAATGCTTCCATAAATTATCTAGATTTGCCACCTGCCTTCCAAAAACTGTCACCGTAACACCCCGGTTCGAGGGATATTTCATTGACGTTAACTTGTGTCGCCGCATGCTGTCACTCCTGAATAAATTGCTCCATAATTTGCAGTAGGTCTTCTAGTATTTGTGGTGCCTCAAGTTGAATTTGATGCGGTATCCGCTTTGGAAGTCCCAGTATGATGAGGGGCACGAGCGATGAGTCTCACAGTGCAGAATCTGTTGCATGCAATAGCCTTCACTCTTCAAAGAAATAGTTATGAACAGGGCTAGAAACGTACTTGAAACCTATTGCCTTGTCGCAACTCTCGAGCCTACTTACAGATAATGTCGTCTAAACGCTTTTCCTCCGGTGCGCCCAAGTATATCTTGCCTATTCGCTCACTCGGATCTCATACCAAGTCCTTGCGGCACCTCTGAGGTGCAACTGAATGTTCATAACGTTGTAAGCAGCATCCCAGCAATTATGGTCACATACGCATTCATGGAAAGCAATCCAAGCCGGAGCACGCTTTGTCAACGACCCGTCGAAGATGTCCGGTTTAATAAATTCTATTGATGTCCTCGCAGACCGTTGGAGGTCCGTTTACCTTATCAGTGCCAACAGCTGTTGTTGGCATGGGCTGTTTTTTTCCTGCAAATCAGTCACTTCTCGCAAAATAAATATTGCTCTGGAGACACCCTTCTTCTAGGGATCTCCTTTTGCCATTGTGAACCCATTTTTCGCCTCTTTCGCGTCGCGATGCTTCCTATTAATATCGCGGTCACCACTTCATGTTCGTAGTCGTTGAGAGTTCTCTTCGCCGCTTGGTCACCGAGAGCAAGTGTGGACGTTTTAGGAAAAGAAATAGTCAAAGTTGACGCTAACAGGCCGTTAAGCAGCTGGACACCATCCATATCGGTGGCCATGGCGTTGATTTATAATGTCCTCAGGAAATCGTAGTTGTCTATCAGGCAGTTATTACAGCATCATAAAGTAGACTGCGCCAACTTTGTAATCATACCGAGAACAACTAGTCATACAGTTGGCGTTACGTGTTTATTCTCTGTTTTTTCTCGACTCCTCGAGGCCGTCTGCTCAGGTCATCTTTCTCTTCAACCTTACATTTTACAGCGGAGTTATTGACAGGTATGGGTTGAGCAAATTCTCAGAAAGTGACTTTACGACGTCATTTATCACGCACGTTTGATTTCACGATTGCTGGGTGCAATCACTTCTCGTCATTAATGATCAGCAATCGTGATTGGCTCCTCTAACGCCATCCTGAGCGAACGCCCACGTGAAATATAAGGAGCCAGCTAATTGCGACAAAGTTAACATGAAAATTATTGCTAAGTACACATACTTACAACATAAACTGAACTGTTAGCGATGCGAGTGAAACCGAACATGTGTCGTATGCTTCGCCAATAAAAAGGATGAGTGACCTAGCTGTGATGCGCAGCTCGAGTTGCGCAATGCGCAATGTATACTACGTGACAGGGCGTTTCGCCCTCCTTGCTCTTTGTCACAAGCGTCGCCTAGTTTATACCAATGTTTGAGATTTGGATGCGTCCTTCAAGTTTTACTAGATGAGTGACCGTCGGTATTTCACTGATAGCATTGCGGCAGAAGCAAACATGTGCGCCTAGTAGACGTCACAAGCCACGCCCTTAAGAGTATAGAAGCGCACAGTGAGGGGCTAGTTGGTATGACATTATGAGAACAAAGAAAAACTGCGCAAAAAAGAACAAGGCAGAGAAAGAACCACACGACACAGGCGCAGACTAACAACTGTTGGAGTTGTTAGTCTGCGCCTGTGTCGTGTGGTTCTTTCTCTGTCTTGTTCTTTTTTGCGCAGTTTTTCTTTGTTCCCTTAAGAGTACTTGACTTTTCTGGGGGTAGTGGCACCACTTTGGTGCGATAGTTTGTTTCGCTATCAAGTAAACCCACGCGACCTATATCGTCGAGCACACTACTTTTCCTATTGCGTGAATAAGTCACCATGACTGAAACGGATACCACAACTGCTGTTACAATTGCAGTCTCCGGACCAAGACCTTGCCAGGAACATGTTCACACAAGAGTGCTGCATAAAATATTATTTCATTGCTACTTGACACGTATTTTTCCGCACAATAAACAACACAACTGCCCATATCCTGACTTAGTAAGAAGGCTGATTTTGCGAAATTGGATGCATACATTTAATGTATAGGCTGCTTGCCCGGTGCGGGCAACCATATCTTTAACTGTATGATTTTTCTGCAGGTATATATACGTCGCTCGGAATCCTTACGACTGCTGTGTTTCCTACTTCCACCATGTCCGCGACTCGCCTGTCTACAACTATACAGAGGCAACGTTTGACGAGTTTGTCGATGTCTTCGTCGAAGGAAAGGTTAGCTGTGGTGACTACTTTGACCACCTCACATCGTGGTACGAGCACAGGAATGACGACAATGTACTGCTCATCACCTACGAGAAGCTCAAGGAAGACATTGCGGGGGCAGTGTTGGAAATCGCCGACTTCCTGGGTAACCAGTACGGGGAACAGCTGCGCCGCGACGCCGCACTTTTCGCTAAAATCACCAATATGGTGAGTGCCACCAGCATGCGCCAATCATTCAGCTCAGGCATCAAGGCCATCATACCGAACCTCCTTAGCCTGCCACCCGAGAGGGCTCTCAAGTCCGTCGAAGTGTACAGGAGCGTATTGAGCAAGAAGCGCATGTCTACCGCCAAGAGTGAATTTATCCGAAGAGGCGTTGTCGGCGACTGGAGGAACTATTTCAAGGAGAAGCACATTGAAAAGATGAAAAATTGGATAGCATTGAAAACGCACAGCACTGACGTAATGAAGCTATGGGAAAACACTGGATTACCGTGACTGGCCTCTTGGGAATAAAAGAAATTGCACTTTTTGTAGACTACATGTAATTAATGTATGCCGCTGTAGGTTGACACCCTATCTATTGTTCCTCTAATAAATGTCCAAGGGGATCATATACTTTCACCATCCTGCCTCTCTTTCAAGGAGTCACCGTATAGCTGTTAACGTAAAGTTTGCATATTCACCTACACCAGCGCAAAGTGGCACATAACTTAATTTTTTTAGCTATGCATTGAAAATATACTGAAAAGGATGACGTACAAAACATGCTGGCACGCGGAAGGAATAGGGCTCATATCCCAATTAAGGAAATCTAGGAAGGCATGAAGGTAGTTTCAATTAAGGAATGCATGATCGCAGCTGAAAAGTCTGTTGGCCAACCACTTGTATTATACAAGATACTTGTGTAGAATAAATATGACCCTTTCCACTGTTATATACTGTCGCTATTATCTTATTGAATTTGGTAATGTTTTGTTTCATCGTTTATATGCCAGTTCCCCTCATATAGCTGAGGCTGAGCGCCATGTTGTGGTAGCTAGTCCATACTCTTGCTTTACGGTGAGGAATAGTGTAGGTGCCCATCTACAGCTTGGAATTTGCGGTGTGTCTTCCATAGTTGCATAACATTCTTTCTTCACTCAAGAAAGCAGGGCAATAAGCGCCATTTCCGCCAGTTACTTGAAGCCCTGCAAGGAATCCAGAAGAGCAGAAGATTGCCTTCATCGCTGAAAATAAAGTATTGTTTTCTAGAGAAGCTGTCAGCCTCTTCTTTGTCGGCATTTTTGGTGTCCGTCACCGTGGGGCGAAAATGTGAGCCGATCCGGAGGTTGTGCGATACCGGACCCATTCGCGGGGGTGGTGAAGCACTCATTCAATCAATCAATCAATCAATCAATCAATCAATCAATCAATCAATCAATCAATCAATATAAGAATTTTATTCCATCCAGAAATCTGTTCTTTTGTGGCAGACGAGGGCTCGAAAAAAGTTGATCTATCCACTTGAGAAGCATCAAGCGCCCGTTTACATGGCATACAGTTAAAGCGTGGAAACACAAAATGTGTGTACACGTTGTACGATGATAATTCCCTAAGGCATTCATGACAATATATTCATCGATGCTTTATGCAGTTTTAACGCTGCAAAAAACAATTCGAAAATCTGGAATAAAATTGTACATATTCTGTAGCTTCCACACAAAAGAAATTCATCAATTTTTCCCAACAGAAATGCCTTGATTGCACAGTTCCCAGTGGTTTCTAATTTCATCTCGTATTCATGAAGTTCGTTTAACAGTTTCCGAAGCGTGTGACAAAGCATTTGTTTATAGGGTATTTTCCAGATATTATCACTGCGTGAATTATAAGACCTTGTGAGTGGCGTCAAATCTGAAAGTGTACGTAGAAGACCGTCTGAGTCGTATTTATATTTTCTGGCTAGATTTAAAAGGTACAAGTTATGCAGAGTTACAAGATTGTATTTCATAAATAGAGGTTTTGTGTGCGCAGTTTTTCCGCGCTTGCAATGTGCTTTCTTTTGTAATATAAGCAGCTGGTTGAGGTTAATTAGCGTGGTTGTGCCCTACACTAGACAGCTATATCTTAAATGTGAAAAATAGTGCGCTTCAAATATGAAGTTTTACAGCTGCTGGTAAGTCAAACTTGAATTTCGCCAGAATCCCTACTGCCTTCGCAATCTGCTTAGCAACATGGTTAACATGGGTCTCCCAAGAAAGATGCTTTTTGAAAACTGAACCAAGTGACTTTACCGAATCACCAATTTTTATACGTGAATTCCCAAACATTAGATTCAAAGTGGGTGCTGTAGGGGACTGTTGAGGTGTGAAGATAATAGGCTTTGTTTTAGCTATGTTAATTTTAAGCGAATTTATTATGCTGCACATGTGTAAATCGCGGAGAGTTTCATTATTATTACTTTAAAGAGCTTCATAAAGATGACTGCAAAAAAATTGTTGTATCATCTGCATAATTATGCAGGTACATTCTGCGCCATGGTTACATTGTCTATTGACATTTATATAGAAATTAAATAGAAGCGTTCCAAGATGACACCTGAGGTGACTGCTTTGCACGGAGATAAGTTTCCCAGAATGCAAGCACATTAAATTCTATGTTGCAGGTAGGATGTTATAAGCGCGAGCGGTGTGCCTCAAACTCCAAATAATTCAAGTTTTTAGTCAGTGTTAAGTGCTTTAGACGGTCGAACGTCTTCGAGAAGTCTATTTATATACCAGCTATCAGGCGCATTTCATCGAAGGCATTTAGGATGATTTTTTGTTGCTTGACAAGGCCAAGTTCGGTAGACCCGACTTTTCTGAATCCGGATTGAGGGGGGCTAATAAAATTGTAATTGTTGGCAAACCCCTTTCTTCTAGCGTACATTATTTTTTCAAAACCTTTGGAGAACACGGGCATCTTAAATATCGGCCTGCAATTTGATAAGTTGTTTTTTTCTCCGCCTTTGAATATCGTAATAACTGTTGCTATTGGCATTTTTATCGGAGAAACAGCTGTCGAGAGAGATATATTATAAATATGTATTAGCTGTGGCAGTATGGGATGTCAAGAACATACTTTACTGGCCAGATTTGAATGTTGTGAATATCACACATTAAGCTGTTCTTAGGAGATTTGTACATGTTATTTATTTCACTCTCAGTTGCAGGATTCCTATATATGCTCGTAGAATTTCTCGCGATCCCGCTGCTTGCGGACAATGAGAGCTGATGACTAGATTTATGAAGTGGTGATTAAATTCTTCCGCTAATTCAGCTCCTTTCTTAAGTTGATTGTTCAGGGTTATTTCACGAACCTCTGCATTCTTTAGTACCCGATTGAATAGTTCATTAATTTTCCTTCTCATTAAGTCCAATTTCTCTTTTATCCCGATAGCGAAGTAACTGCAGAAATATTTTCGCTTCGTATTGCGTAATAAGGAATTAGTTTTGTTTCTGTGTGTGCGAAATATGTCTCAGTAATCAGTGTTTTGCCATCTGTCACTCAGCTAAGCGATGCGCCAACTGCATACACTGTTTAGAATCATGCATTCAATCTAAAGAGCACAATTTGTTCCAATAAAGAACAAGCACAAAGCAAACATGCGAACTACATTATTGATAGGACGCTCAGCGCATACCTTTGCCGGTAAAGATTACCGTTGTGCTAGCTGCCGCGGCGACGGAACGTTGTGACGTGGGGAGTGACGTCACTAACCTTTCGTATGTAAAACAACTAGCCTGACCACTGATTTCATTGGTGTTGCAATGCCGCTATGTGTAGGCAACTCATATTTAGGATTCCTGAGGAAAAGGGTGAATAGGAGAGGCAAAGGGAATAAGAAACGCCAGTACGACCAGCGGTGGCGTGCTGTAAAAATTACCATTAATCCCATTATCACCATTCCTCTGAATTATCAATATGACCATTACTCTAAAGCAAACAGCATAGCATACACCCTTCAACAGTTGTAGTGGTTGTTTTCAAGAGCTTCGCTGGACATCCAATTCCGAAGGATCGTGATGGCGAGTCATTTTTTTACTGTACTCACAAGGGCTTGCGATGTTGGAGCGCCGGGGTCATACCGTGAATGTGAGCCATGTATCGCGAACATTAGGTTAGTTCCGGGAAAGAAACAGTAGTCTGGCATCCTCATGGAGCACCTCTCCCCACATGAGGATTCCTAGCAATCATACTGAACTCCCGCACATGAGGTGGAGGTGATTGTTTTTCGAAAGGGTATGCAAAAGCTTTGTTGAACGGCCCAATTGGTGTGCGTAAAATCATACCAGGTACTAAAAATTAGTTACGAGGCCTGCACCTCAGTAAGATTAGTTAGGCAAGATTCCGTCAATATTTACCAAGGCTCGATAAAAACACGTGCTCGGTAGTTAAATGAAAGAATTTCGGCACTGAATTGAATATGAGCATATAGGCACCGGTGGATACTGACGGGAGGCGGGGTGGGAAGGGTGCCTCAGGTGCCAAGGTTTTCACCTGCGACATGCTAGCACTTTTGCGGCTACCGTATAGAGCGTCCAGCGAGCCTCTCTGCTGACCCTGCTCCTTGTATGGCAAACACACATGTTCGCGACAATGTGAGGCACATGTTGGATGATAGTAATCGCTTGCATTCTATCCGTCACATGGCATTTTAAGACCGTAATATCCTGGTTTATGTTCGATTTTCCTTATACCTACTCTGCAAGCATGTACTAATGTTCAGTAATAGTCAACCTCGTAAATTTGCGCATCGTATCATTTGGGCGCTATCCTTCGACCTTGAGCACAACTTACAAAAATCATTGGGTGGCTGCATGCAGCACGATACTTTAAATAGTTCCCACGGGTAAAATTCCTCAACAAATCAGTAAATTTTTACAAAACAATTAACTACGGGGTTTTCTGTCATAAGTTTGCTATTCATATAAGCAGAAATTCCCTGAAGAACATCATTTTCATCACTGAAGCATGCGCATTAAATTTACTTGCGTTTACTGGGCGGTCTCCCCGTTAATAAGAAACACGTGAACAAGTCATGACAATTGACGCTCATTTGGAGACAGTGAGTATTTAATGTTCGCATAGGACAGAGTCGATACGACGAACTGTTCCTACTGGGTTGAAGTAGAAGACCGCGATGCAAAGGTTGTTTGCCTGCAAGAAGCATCATATGACATTGGGTTGTTTATTTCAAAGCAGGGGTAATAAACATATTTGGATCAAATGCTTCACTTACATATTCATATATTGCAATATGTTTTAGGATAATCAAAATGCTCCAAGGATCTCTAGTGTGGCGCTTGCACAGGTGTTCCTTCTTTACTAACAGAAATGGCCGTATAGTCAATGACATCTATTAATTTCCATTCGTTTCCAATATAGTACTTAGCTTGGACGCTTGCGTGCAGTCGTTATAGCTGCCTATGGCCCCGCGGATAAGAAAGCGTCATTATATAAGTATGTGCATAGCTACAAAATATTATGCCAAGATGGTTTTCGAGACACTGCGGACATTATAGCCAGTAGAATCACCTAGCAGAAGAACTCCTGGTGCAGTGCGCACGACTGTCGAGATGAGTCTGATACTCAGCGTGCGCCATATACCCTGAGCAGGCATGTTTGCTAGCTGAATACTATGCTCAACATATTGTGGTTTATGTACTTTGCAAAGTATGTTTGTGTTTTTAAATTATTTCGCAGATGCGGGTATCTGCAGTAAGACGTCGTGCACAGATGGACGGTGCCGCAGGTTCCGTTTGCCTCATGATCGTTTGCGCCCGCGCACTTAAAAGCGAACAAAAAAGTGGGGCTGTCAACATTGACAAGACACAGTAAGGGAATCTACCACTCCTTTCTCGCAGCATTCTTGCAGCTTGAGTGGTTCGCATTAGAATTATAACGGAGAATGTTGCAAACGTTCATCAATCTAAGCACGAACCACGTTATCACAAAATGGTATATAACAAGATAATTGAATTACCTATGTAAATTGAATTCATCTTGAAATCTCCATAGAGTTAGATGTATTGGACAACCTCTTTTAAAGAAGTCAAATTGTCCTGCCAATAGCAATAACGAAGTGGATTGGTCTTCGAAACAAGAAAAAGAAAATATCCGACCGTAGCGTGCCAATTACATCGTTTTCCGCAAGGTTCGGCATTCCTTCGCCGCAGCGGTTCAAATCCCTGCGTCCCCGCGACGAATGCGTCGCCGAGCAACACTGGTCTTTCTCATTCACGCGCGGAGCTGCGCACCTGCGCGGATG
Source organism: Dermacentor variabilis (assembly GCF_050947875.1). Lineage (NCBI taxonomy): Eukaryota > Metazoa > Arthropoda > Arachnida > Ixodida > Ixodidae > Dermacentor > Dermacentor variabilis. The sequence continues at coordinate 46,783,786 of NC_134574.1, forward strand.
CAGCTCCTCACTACGGCACTTCTCTACAGACCTCTCTCTCTCTCTCTTGCGGGTGCCTGGCTACGCGCGGCGGTGCGAAAGGTTAGAGCAGGAATTTCTGCGCGGTGCGCAACACAGGCAGGCTCAATTGGGGTTACGCGCAAGCCTTCGTGAGTCAGGCCACGCTGCGGGACTACCTGACGTGGTACTAAATATAACGCATTCACTTCTATTTAGAACTGAGGTTGAGCAGCGCGAATAAAACAAGCACACGAGGAAACAAATACCACAGACAAGCACTTCTATATTCCCCTACGCAGATGTGCAAGCTGCCGCAAGAAGACCTGGCCGCAGCGCAATATCGCAACTCATGCCCCACGCCGTGCAATCAATTCTTCACCTCCCTATGGCACACCGCACGGGCTGACAGCTGGACCTCTGATGTTACATGGGCATCGGTGCAATTTAGGAGGCCACAAGCCAGCCGAGCCAAGCCGGAGCAGCGAAGTTCGCTTGTCTCCTCAGTCAAACAGCGGATCGCTGCTTTGTGTACCACGCGATGATGGACCGCGAAGAGCCAAATGGAAAGCGTCAGATGCTAAGAGGCGTATTGAACACGCCGAAGAAAATTTTGTTGTTTTCTTCAAATTTCATCGCATGCGTTGCCGTGCAGTGGTTCCGCAGGCCGCAAAGCCATGTTCTTATTTTCACGTTTACAATTGTGCACCCCATTGGGCATGTACTGCAGTAAATAAAAATACAGGATATAACGAAAACGAATATAACGAAATATTTAGGCTCCCTTTCAACGTTCTAATAACGAGTTCGAATGTATATCAGCAACACTGAACTTAATTGCACCACTGCATCCATGTACAACAAGGTCCGAGAAACAACGTAGGGTGAATGACGTACGTGTAGTGCATAGTACGTAGTTACTGCTTTTGCACATTTTTGTTGCAATGTATAGTACCACTTAACGCTTGATGATGTAGTTTAGGTGTTTGGTCACTTCTTGTGTATTTTAGAAAAGTAGGGGGCAGCCTGCCAGATGATAACTTTGAAAACAAGCTCCTACTGCGAGCCAATAAAGTTTTCTTATAAAACGCGTTTGTCTTACTTTCTTATGCACTACGGAATTAAAGCTATCTTGTATTTTTTTATTAGCGAAAAGGTTTTTAGCGTATATAATATCATATTTCTAGTGTGTTTCCGAACTCTTACTCACATACGTTTTCGCGTGGTACTCAGCAACTTCTTTATCTTTTCCTAGTATTTACACGGGTAATTACGGGTATTTACACGGGATAAGAAAAGAGCAGATTGGGTGAGGGAACAAACGCGAGTTAATGACATCTTAGTTGAAATCAAGAAAAAGAAATGGGCATGGGCAGGACATGTAATGAGGAGGGAAGATAACCGATCGTCATTAAGGGTTACGGACTGGATCCCAAGGGAAGGGAAGCGTAGCAGGGGGCGGCAGAAAGTTAGGTGGGCGGATGAGATTAAGAAGTTTGCAGGGACGGCATGGCCACAATTAGTACATGACCGGGGTTGTTGGAGAAGTATGGGAGAGGCTTTTGCCCTGCAGTGGGCGTAACCAGGCTGATGATGATGATGATGATGATGATGACACGGGTAATTATTTTAAAGTTTGGGGGGACTGGATTTTATCCGCTAGCAACATTAAAGTTATCGCTCGGCGCAAGAGATATCTGCATAATTTAGAACTTAGGCGAGAGTTATCGTTCATTTGATCTGTCGGGTATGTCATCGCGGTAGCTTGTAAAATTAGATTGCATACGCGATATGAATTGTGGAACAGTTTCTCGAAGCGGGCACTTTTGATTGCTTCGAAACCTTCGTCAACTCATGTATAAAACCCGGTGCGCTTGACTCACTGATCAGACTCCGACGATCGCCGACTTTCTTTACCGCTCTCATGGCGCCCGGACAGTAACTTCCTTTTATGGGTACACGTTTGTCAAATACCCGTTTAGTCAAGTTGCCCGAGTTTCACCCCTGTGTTTTTCCCCGGCACTACTATGTGCAGTATCTTGCATATTTTGCCCGCTATGTAATCTGTATCTCGACGATGTATACAAGTGGCTGGTTTTAAGCATGAGATGCTGTTATCTCCCGTTATTGGTGAGCTTCGAGTGACCTTGAGCAAAACGCGAGACCCGTTATGCAGGCAAGTTGCTGACAAGGAAATTTATTCACCCGTAGGCACGCTTACAACTGTGGTATTAACGAAAAGTACAATATAAGGTACAGCACATCATACATTTTGTTTGCATCATACTTGATGCAAACAAAACAGATTAGAAAATTAAATAATAAATGGTGTCTGCTTGACACTGGCTTTGCTACACACAACAACAACTACTACAAAACTCATTACAGCGTCCACACAAAAGCATTATTGTCAGCCTCGAATTTATGAAAGGTACCCGGGGCATATACAGAGACAGTGTCAACTCAGGCAACAGAATTGAGCATTATTCTGGCTGCAGAATGACATTGCCTATGGAGGCGGTTATGTACCGCGTAGACCAGCGGCGAAGAAACTCGGCTTCACCGAGTTTGAACAACTGTTCTTCAAGGTGACCCCATACTATCACCCGTAGTTTTCGCATTCTGGGGTACATTGCTCTATTTGACTGCCGAGATTGTTCTGCGATGTTGCGGAAGCACCACAAAACGTAGCTAGCGCTGTAGTAGACAAGACTCGCAAACCGATCTCGGTACTGCGGTGGCCGCACGATGGATATTTCAAACATCCTTGGAACTAGCTTCCAGAAGGTGCGCGCTACAACGCAGTCCTTTACTACATGCGCGTTGGTTTCTGTTTGTGCGCAATATATGCACTTATCATTCGCTACGATATGCCAGCGTTCAAGCCTGTCTCTTGTCGGTAGAACGCCCCACTGGTATTGCCAATGAAAATCCTTCACTTGAAAGGGCAAATCAGGTGAAAGCATGGCTGTCCAAGTTTGTGCAGTAGCTGTCCGTGGAGGTACAGCTGTCTCAGACAACATTTCACAAAGCCTGGAAACTGGTGTCGCACGCCACTTTGTAATTCTTAGTTGTACAAGCTGGCTTTGCAAGCGTGCAGCCGCCGCATACTGCGGTGCTGGCGTTACCGCCGTCGGAATCAAGTTCAACGGGCCATTACCGTCGAACGCTTATGCCGCAGAGTACAGGCTCTGCGGTATAAGCGTTCGACGGTAATGGCCCAGCCAATAAAGGAGCAGCGGCCTACCAGGGTACTCCTCATCATCAAGTAGATCACATGTACTCTTAGTGCACAACAGCCTACCGAATGTAACTATGCACGGCAAGCTCCATCCTCCGCTTGATTTCGGCAGACGCAAAAATTGCTGCGCTACGTATTGCGACTTGTTTAGCCAGAACCATGAGCAAATAAGTGAGTTTACTAATCGTACTGTTGGTGACGGCGGAGAAGCTACCCTTGCAGCAAACCAAAGTTTACTGCACAATACGTTCTTAATGACGAAAGCCCTTTCTGCCAGCGGCGGTGGCGACGCGGTCACTGCTTCCAACTGTTCTTTAATGGAGCTCACAATGTCTCGCCACGTGTGAGGTAAAACACCACTTGTACAAAATTTAATACCTAGTATTTGCATATGCTCGGTCTGTTTAATTTCCGCTGGTAGCGTCATTTCCGTTCGACCTAAATTTAAAGCTCCACATTTTCTCATATTTATTTTGCCCCCTGACATTAAAGCATATTGATTATAAATACGAAATACCTCGACGAAACTGTCCCATTCGGTAAAAACAAAATGATGTCATCCGCATATGCTGATACTTTTATGCACCCGGTTCCCGGCATAAGAAGACCTCTTACGAGCCGGCTCTCGCTAAACCGCCTTAACAACGGGTCAATCGCAAGCACAAACAATATCGGTGACAAAGGACAACCCTGCCGCACTCCCCTTGTCACATCAAATGTAGGTGTTAAAATACTGTTAAGCAGTAGCTCAGCTGTTGTTCGCGAATACAACTTCCGCAGGATGTCTACAAACCCTTCAGGGAAGTTATAACATCGTAAAACCTCAAATAAGTACTGGTGTTCTAAGCGGTCGAAGGCTTTGGCTTGGCCCAAGCTTACTAATACTCCTGAAGCTTCACGCGCTGTTGTGTATTGTATGATATCACGTGTTAAGTTGAGAGACGAAAATATACTCCGACCCGGCACGGAACATGTTTGATGTACACTGACTATTTTTGGCAATAATATCTTCATCCGATTTACAAGAAGGGTTGTCAATATTTTAGAGTCTGTGTCGAGCAGCGTTATAGGCCTCCAGGATGAAGGTTCTGCAAGGTTGGAGTCTGGCTTTGGCAAGAGCATCATGCGGCCCCGATTAAACAATTTAGGAATACCTTCCCGTGCAAGAATGCTGTTAAGGAGCGATACTAAGGCGGTGCCTACTTCCTCCTAGCAAGACCGGTAAAATTCGACTGGTAAGCCATCTGGACCGGGTGTTGATCCGCTGATCATAGATCGTATAACATTAAAACCTTCTTGCAGATTTGTTGGAGACAATAAATTCTGGCCTTCTGTATCTTCCACTTGAGGTAGGTTAGCGCAAAAGTCCGAAATTTCTTCACTCAAGAGCTCTGCATTGTAAATCTTTTCCGATGAAAATGCGTCTGAGAACCAGTTCCAAAAAATTATTTCGATATCTCGCCTCGCACCACTCTCTGTGCCATCGTATAACATAACCCTTTCAATAAAGGCGCTGTCATTTTGCCTCTTGCTGGACGCACGAGCCAGCCGCAGTACCTCAGGGTCAGAAATTGGCCTGTTTGTCATCCACGCCTTTGCAGAGGTGCGAGAATAGCAGCTCATAAGTCTATGGTAGCGTTCACGCTGCTGATCTAGGTATTCGCGCATTAACTGTGTGTGGGAGTCACTATATCGTACTATTCTTATCCTTCTTAGGCACACACAAAGCTGTTCGGTCTCATTCCTTTTCCGTTTCTTTCTAGCTGCTATGCATACTGACCTCCACCTTTCCTTTAATGTATCCCACGCTTCGATAATGTAGTCTTAATCGCAAACTGTTGTAGCTACTGACGCTTTTAGTTCGGTTAGAGTCGCCTGGTCACGCAATGAAGCAATATCTAGTCTCCACATATCAGTGCGTTCACCTGACCTTCCTTCGAGGTTCAATATGACAGCGAAAGGGCGATGCTCTGAAATGTACCCGGCGTACGCGGGGAGATCGAGGATGCTGCACTGGACAATTTGCGTTGTTAATTCAGGGGGAAAATACATTCGATCTAGACGACATTGCGATTGCCTTTGCTGCCATGTGGCGCCAAAACATTCGCCATGGATATGGACCCGGGCATCCGATAAATTGTTTTCTTTCACCATACGAGATAATTGAGTTGCGTGCGTATTGGAAGCGTTTTGTCTTGGCCCTCGTGAGTCGCGCATGGGGTCGAGCACACAGTTAACATCGCCAACGATAAAGAACGGGTGGTTGTCTAACAAAAAAGGGGAGAGTCTCGCAAAGAAGTCATTGCGGTCTGACCGTACGGCGGGTCCATAGACATTCAATGCCCGAACTTTCCTCTCACCCCAGAAAAAATCAAAAGCTATTACAAGACCTTCCAAGTCAAAAAGGCGGTGACTTCCATGTAGAAGCACCCTACGAAAAACCACCACTCCTACACCACGACATCTCCCGGGGCTAAATTAAAGATAAGCTTTAACCGTAAATTCATCACAAAATCCTTTAACTTCCTCCTTGTTTTTCAAGTTGCACTCCTGAAGAAAGAGGAGGTCGACTTTTTTCTCGCGAGCGAAATGAATTACTTCCCTCTGCTTATCTCTGCTACGAAATCCTTCTGCGTTAAGTGGCATTATGTGCAAATACATGGTGAGTTAGTTGCGTACAAAAACAGACTAAAACAAATGGCTTACCGCAAGCTAGTTGCGAACTGACTCGGCGTCCTACATCAGTGCAACAGCCAGAACGCAGCAAAGTCAGCAATGAAATAGCACTAACGCCGCAGCGAACGCGAACTCTTCATGTTCTTCACACAAGTTAGCCGGATGCAAGCTGATTACTAAAATACCGAGGCTGCAGACGTTCCCACAGGGACGGGAACGCGATGTCTGCGCCAAATACCGTTCCGTCAACGCTGCCTGAGCTTCGTAACTAGGAGTAGAGGAAAAGCAGCCCTTACGGGCAGCAGAAGCAGTATAAGGTGCCATTGTTAGTACGTCTCCGAATCAGAGGCAACGCCCATGGTAGTGGTGTCTTGCGGCATTTTCTTGCATTTCTTGGAGGGTGTCGCCATTGGTTGTGATGACGTAGAGCTCTCTGAAGAGAGCATTCTCTTGGCTTCTTCAGACGCTGTTTGCGAGCGCGCGCGTGTCATTCGCCGCTGTGCTAGTACCACTCGCAAGCACGGTCGTTGTCTTAGCAACCGGCGTAATGCTCGACGGACCGGCCGAGACTTCGTGGAGGCCGCGATGGCGTCCTTGAGCGTCATCGCTAGCGTTCGGTGTTGTATCACATGCAAGGAGCCGTTCCCGCTGTGAGAGCGTAGACTGGGCGTCTAACGTAGGCCCCTCGTCATCTTCCGTGGCAGACGACGCCATTGTGGCTCGTGGCGTCTCGTTGCTCTCTTCGTCAATAGAGGGAGAACACGCAGCGTCGCTGTCATCGGCGGACGCTGGCGTCGGCTCCTCTGGGGCACTTTCTTTTCCTGGTTGATCTGTGGCTTGCGTCTGTGCTGCCTCTTCAGATGTATTCTCTCCCAGTCGTGGCTGGGCGGGCGTCAGTGGTGTCACTGCAGCAGCATACGAACGTAGCAACTCACAGTCAACAGTGGCGTGCTCGCCATTACAAAGTGTGCATGACGCGTTGCACGTTGCAGTCGCATGGCCGCAAATGGCATATCGGGCGCATCGAGCTGATGTGCAGGTGGCCCCAAAATAGCCTCCTGCTCCGCACTTGGAGCACACTCTCTTCATTCCTTTGTATTCCAGCATTACCCGAAAGCCAGTCACCATGATGAAATTCGGTGGGGGTTTTACCATCTCGAGCTTGACCAGTCGGCTGCCATTGCTCATGTGCGTCATGTCCTTCAAAACAACGTCGGAAATGCCTCGGCCCTTCCCATACGGTGCAAGTGCTGCCATCAGGGCGTCGTCACTGACACAGAGTGAAAGACGATAGACCGTCACATAAACCGCTGGAGTGCCCTTGCGTTCCAGCGGTACGGCCTTGTTGGCGAGCAGCAGAGAGCCTTTTGCCGCCATCTTGGCTGCCTGAGCCGCTGAGCGGACAGCTGCCAAGAACTTGTTTCCGCCATGATGTTGCAGATACTGCAATCCTCCGGCGCCTACGACTTCTTCGATGTAGTCGATGATGGCGTCAACCGGCGTCGAAACCGGTACACGCTGCGTGACAAAGCCGGCAGTGTCTGGCGCGCTGTGGATGGCTGTTTCGTCGAAACGACCACTGCAATGAGGTTCATTTCAAAACGGCTTCGTGTGCTGTGGTGTTGTGTGGTTGGGTGAGCCGTTGTGAGCATGCACTATACCTATTTCAAGATTGTGGCTAGTATCATCTCCAAGCAACCTGGTTTGCCGGTAGCCATTGCACGCTTACGTCTTATCTCGATTAAGGCAGAGCGATATTTTTTCTGTAGAAGCAGGATATTTTCTAGTCAACCTAGCAGTCGCGCTGTGGTCAAAATTGGATGGCGCTGCAGCATTGTTAGTGAATCAAATCTTGCGCAAATTGGAGAAAAATATATTATAGTAACGTGCACAGTCAGCTGCACACGACTGCATACAGATTTTAATATGATTACCTATAAACGCTTTTCTTTCTGAGAGTCGAAGACATTATATTTACCAGCATCTGCTGTTTCCAATCTCAACGGGCGCTGGACGTGACATAGACTCTGTGGTCGAACTTCTCAGGTTGCAAGCGCGGTCTACAGGTGCCTTTTACATCGTATGCCTCGTTCAGCTATGCTTTGTTGCCAGTGGGCCTCTCTAGGGAGAGCGCAGAACACGGCCTCAGAGGCTTTGAGACGTTTCAAGAGCGAAGATGTGCCTTGAAGTGAAGAAATAATTGCCGTTCCCATCGTCATTTCAGTGTTGACAAGTTGTTCGATGGTGAGGTAAGGTGTCAATACAACCGTCAGGGCGAACTTCCGGGAAAGCAGATATACCAAACTGCACGTATTTATGAATCAAGAAGAAAGCGTTCAAAAAGCCTCAGCTTGATCATGTTCCATACAAAATGTGACATATCTTTTGAGGTTATCGGTGAGAGAGTGAGTGAATTGTGCAAGTTTCTTGATAGAGTGTCGAGATCGAGTGTTGCGGGAGAGCAGCAAGCCCGGTGACAGCAAGAAACTTTTCATGGTCTGACAATATACCGGAAGCGGCAGACGAGTGGCCGAGTACTCCTTCTGGCGGCGGTCGAAATGACATTGGGCTAAAATTAGCTGTACGCTGGTGTACGCTAATTTGTCCACGTCCATGTACGCTTTGTGTCCACGAAAGACACCAAGAAGCGCGCAAAGCCGTTTGAAGTGGCTCTTAAACGTGTGTTGAAAACAATAACTGGAACCTAACATGTATGCGAACTGTTTAAAGCCAAGTAGAAGGGAGGCCGTCATTCGTTCAAAGGCAGCAGGGGCGTCACATAGTGCGAAGGCCACGACTTCAAACTGGTAAAGTCCATGTGTAATTTCACTCCACTCCATTTTAAACATGATAAACATGGTCTTCTCGCTATCATTCTTGTAGTAATTTGTCAACAGGCGAAATATATATCGATAAAAGGGAAATAGCTGTCACATTTTAAGCAATCGAGCACGTCAAGAATAGGTGGTAGATGATGCACATCCGTTTTCATAATCGTGTTCCAATGACAATTGTGGGAGCAGAAACTCCAAGTATCCTTCTTCGTTTCAACTAGAATGACGGTTGATGCCCAAAGACTGCAAGATGACTCACTGCCGTCTTTAGAGCCCATTTTATTCACCTCGGTTTGTGTTATATAGTGTCAACCTGCTTAATAATGGGAGGACCTTTAGAAAATAGGACAGGCGTCACCACTGTAGATTAGAGAGGTGACTTTAGTACAACCCTGCGAGGTAAGAGGTGATTCTCCTATAATGAGCTATGTGGTGCGCCGGTGTAGGTAGGGCGCACTTTGTTATGGTAGAAACCACGAAGTCTTTCGAAATAGACAACAGGCTGAGTGATAAACCTTGAGAAAACCTTCCATAGGCGACCCACACTTCCGAAGGGGAGGCCACGGAAGTTAGCTGGTTATTGCAACAATGACACTGGGACGTGCTATGTCGCGCATCAGGGGAGCGTGGAAAAGTGCGGATATCATGCAATGATACGGCCCAGACGACGAAAAGACATCTGAACGCAAGCTGCAGCATAAGCTTGGATGTGAACATATGTGGCGCAAGGAAGTGTTGATTGGTCAAAGGCAGCTTTGATGGAGTAATGAGGCTCGAGGCGGAGTGAAATGATTTATTATTCTTATTTAGAGTGCAGATGCACATACGCGCACATTCGTTGAAGCTTAAGCAGCTTGCCCAAATTTCAGTTGTCTTAATTTAGTTGGACATTTGATGAGCGCCGAATGCAATGTCAATGTGCTTGTCCGAAGAATAACTTCCTCAGTGCAATGGGTGAGTAGACAGAAGAGAACTGATGCCGGGCAACCAGTGATTATAGCACGAGCGGCACATATTTCATTCACCGCTGAAGTGCGGTCTTTGGGTACTCGGATGACAGGTAACTTGACATGAGTCAGTACTTTACGCACTAGAGTACGATGGTCTGAGCGCGTTACGTGCACCTCAGCTGCAGTATTAATAAAATGTCTAGCATGAACCTCCTCAACGCAAACTTCAATTTGCGCCTAGGCGTAAGGGTCAACACAACTATTTCCGTCGGAATTACCAATCCAACGCCGGAATGGTGGGGACAGGGACCATCGAAATGGATTCGAACTAGACTGGTGGCACTGCGGTGAGAGCTGATGGCTGTTGGTGTTCATCCGAGTAAGAGCTTTGAAATTAAACGGCTGAACAAGAGGAACCAGCTGATGTGGTTCCACTTTGAAACGACGGCCGCCTCTTGACTGAGGTGAAAGGTACCCTCCAGGTGCTGCGGTATTAGCGGGAGACGTGGCCTAGGCAAGACCCCATGCCGTAAATAGGTCTGTCGTGCGGTGTTCACCACTGGCATGGGTTCTTGTAACGACGTTAGAGACTTTGTCTGGGTGCAGCCGCAGCAGAAACTGCAGTGGTATAGGCATGGGACGCGGACCAATGGCAGAAAGTATTGGCGGACGACGACTCCAATGAGCAGGTAACCTGCTTATATGCTATCAGTGCTTGGAGCCATGGCCTACAGTTAACGACGGGTCTGCGGGAAACTCGGTGATACTGGAGTTGAATGTGAAATTGGTAGGCCATCGAAGATGGAGCTCGCAGCTATGTTAAGAAGCTTATTGGGGTGTTGTGTAATGCGGTAGTAATTAGCTTGCTCAAAACGTCGGGACTGCTTTATTATGCGTCAAAGCGTTGCGCACATCCTCGCAAAATAGTGGGCAGATTGTATTGTCTTCGATAGACTTTAAATTGTAGCCCACTTTATCTCCGACAATCACTTGTCCTGTTTTCGGCAGCAAGCAAGGACGTCTAGAATTTACGAGACATAAGATTGCACGGACGTCTGCACATTAGATGCAAGCTCCTTTTAGGCTGCTAATTGGCGTCGAACAAGTCTTCCAAGATAACACAGCTTCGCTTTGCATGTATCCCTGGTCGAAAGGCTGTTTTTATGCGTCAAAGCGACAGTTTAACAGTTCATCGCCTGTAAAATATAACGTTGGCAAGCAGACTTGTCACACGGCACGTGTTTTCATTGCTGACGCGGTGGTATCAAGCAAGCCATTGTTCGATATCGACGCCGTCGGTACCACTGAAGGTTCCTGGGTCACGTGGGTTAGACAGTACAACTCGAATAGGCGTTCAGAATGACGGGGCAACGTTGATAGCCTTGGCAGCGGACCAAGTAAAAAACCTGTTGCAAAAATCCAGCTCTAGCTCTTGGGGAACCTACCCCGCACTTTCACCCAATCTTACACTGAGATTATTTACTGGCGGTTTATTCTCAAAACATGCGTAGGGATATAACACTGGAGTCCGGATGAATTCATAGACTGAAGCATGCGTCGCTTCATCTGCCCCTTCTTCTGACAATATATTTTCGTCTCACCACAAACAAGTACCTAGCATAGCACTTACCATTACAAGTTTTTTTGTAATATGTGTATAAATGTGGAGACCCTATAATTGTGCCTAAGATAGACATGAAACCACGAACGTACTGCTCCACGGTGCCTGCTTCGGTAATACTAGCAACAGTATTCTACTGGTCTTATCTTCGGCGTTAAATTAGCGTTGCATCAAGTTTTCTGCTAAACGTGTCTCTCGTAATTCAAATTTTAAAGCTTGCCAATTGATTTAGTTCCGCTGACAACATTTTGATTGTGGCACTCTTGACTGAATCCCGCAATATTCTGCGCGCATTGGCTTTAAGAATCGTATTACTGTCCTGCGTGGAAACACAGATTTAGACAAAATTCTCAAGTCGTTGGCTCTGCTGGTGAGTAAATTTCTCACAGCATCTGCTGCCATATCAAATTGTCACGCGTTAACGCCCTACGAACCAACACAACGCATATATGGAAAAATTATTGGCGCTCTATACCCAATTATAAGCGATAGCTTTTATCTAGCCAAATTTTGGACTACCGTCAACACTACGCAGCATCTATAGAAGAGAGGATAATAGCGCATATTAAGAGGTTATTTAACTAAGAGATATAGATTTTTTGGTAAAAATAGTGCAAAGTAAATTCAAAAGCTGTCAATAAGAAGAAGGAATCAAATTACATAAAATAAAAATGTTTACACAAAAAAAGATGGTAAGCTAAATTAAATTGTCGGGTTTTATGTGCCAAAACCACTTTCTCATTACGAAGTACGCCGTAGTGGACGACTCCGCAAATTTCGACCCCCTGGGCTTCTTTCCCGTGCACCTAAATCTATTTACACGGGTTTTTTCGCATTTCGCCCCCATCGAAATGCTGCCGCCGTGGCCGGGATTCTATCCCGCGACCTCGTGATCAGCAGCCCAACACCATAGCCACTGAGCAACCACGGCAGGTTCGGTATGCTAAATTGCCGCTGCACAACCATTCTAAAGTTAAAGGCAACCTTAACCGAACACCATGTAAATGCGTCAACCGACGTGGTCTAACTGCAGAGCCAGACAGAAGTCCACTGTTTTCATTAATAAGCAAGAAGGACTAATTCGTCGCAGGTTCAATGCAAAGTGCAAATCACAGAGTCTCTGATAAATGACGACACCCACATATTTATGATTCACCAAAATTTTGTTAGTCCACCTCATAAAAACAAAAGCAGTAAGTGCTTCTTGAATAATGTTTATTATTTAGAATTCAGTTTCAGACTTCTATCCTTTCAGTTCAAAATACAAGAGCATGGCTGAAAAAAATTATTCTCTTTATCTGAAGTTGTCTTGCATCAAATATATGACTGTTATAAGCGAGACTGCAATCTCATAATAGCAATTTGTTAACGTATGAGTCTAATTCAAGCCATCGTTTTTTCCAACGGCATTAACGACAAAGTTCAAATGCTGCTAGTGACAGCCGGAAAGGTACATGTTTTGTATGTGCCGCTTCAGTCAGTGTGCGTTCAGCTCGCATGTTTCCGGTGTTTCGACTGTGGCAACAGGCGGCAAAAGCTTGCTGCTCGAACACTACCTGTATGGTGCAGATGTGAGGTAGAGGTAGGCGGCTGGTAATAAGTTTTTCATTGCACGCTCATTTTACAACATTTCTTTTAAATTCACTTGTAGTCAGCATTTCACTCGGAACTTTTTCCTTGAATTCTTTGTACTAACACGTCCCAACAAACTTCCACTTCTTTCTTGTTTTGTTTCTGTTTTCTAGATTGACGTATGTTAATATAACTCCAAACTGTGGTGTCATACATACTGAGATAACAGTCCATTATCCAATATTCCAAGCTCTTGAAAACTCTTGTTCCATCTTTCTAGAAGCCGTTCGCGCTAACACAACTGCCGTCAGATGCAGGCAACATTTTTAATTTCCAGTTAATCCATGGGTCATTAAAGGGCTACTGACCAGTATGAGAAAAAAGAAAACCTACACAAAAATAATCAAAAAGAAACGTTCAATTGTACGCTTAGCAGCACGCTATAAAATTATTGTAGCATTCTGAATAACTTTATAAAGAAGTCTGGACGACAGTATTACAAAAATTACTTTGCTAAACACAAGAACAATTGCAAAGCACAATGGCAACTCCCTAATGCGTTCATGAACTTACCTAAGTTCGGTAATACTGCTGATAAATAAATTACAACGGTAAACTCTTACAGATTCTTCTCGCATAACAAATAGTTTCCGTTACTACTTATGTAACATATGCAGCAGTCATATCATAAGAAGCCAACAAACACTGACACCAAGGACAACATAGGGGAAATTACTTGTGCTGAATAAATGAAATAAAGAAACGATACATTAGTGGAAATTAACGTGGATGAAAAAACAACTTGCCGCAGGTGGGAACCGAACCCACAACCTTCGCATTTCGCGTGCGATGCTCTACCAATTGAGCTACCGCGGCGCTGTTTCCCCATCCACTTTCTTGGGTATTTATGTGTCCTAGTAGAACCCTGGGAGTGTTAGCCAGCGCCACCACTCACAGACCTTGGCGGCGGACATGGAACGTCCTTCTTGCCGCCGGCGTCACGAGAACGAGATCTCGAATCCGGCTACATTGACGCCTTCAGGTAGCATATGTAGGTTTATTGACCAGTTGCCTTCACCTAAAAAAAAAAAAGATCTCGTTCTCGTGACGCCGGCGGCAAGAAGGACGTTCCACGTCCGCCGCCAAGGTCTGTGAGTGGTGGCGCTGGCTAACACTCCCAGGGTTCTACTAGGACACATAAATACCCAAGAAAGTGGATGGGGAAACAGCGCCGCGGTAGCTCAATTGGTAGAGCATCGCACGCGAAATGCGAAGGTTGTGGGTTCGGTTCCCACCTGCGGCAAGTTGTTTTTTCATCCACTTTAATTTCCACTAATGTATCGTTTCTTCATTTCATTTATTCAGCAAAAGTAATTTCCCCTACGTTGTCCTTGGTGTCAGTGTTTGTTGGCTTCTTATGATATGACTAATAAAAATCGGGCGCCTCGGTTAACCCCCTTTCTTCATATGCAGCAGTCGTCATATAACCGTTATTTATCCCATTCATTGCTGCAATTATTATTATTTTTCTGTTTCTCGTAACTGCAGATGAGGTATGTTCCGTGGTATTACCTCTAAGTAATAGTAGCCGTGGCTTAGCAAACAGTTCTGTTTTTTATCTAGAACTTCTTGCACCACCTATTTTGATACACTTTGTATTACAATACTATTTTTAAATGTATTTTTCCTAATTCCCCTAAAAGGGCTAAGGTTATTACTGTATATAAGAAAGGTGATAAGACAGAGGTGTTTAGCTATCATCCTATATCTATTCTGTCGTCGATTAGTAAAGTTGTTTAGAACTTATTTTGTAAGCACCTAAATATTTATTTAAAAAGTTTAATTTGTTGCAATCTTCTCAATTTGGTTTTCATGCTGGCAGTTCCACTAACTTAGCTTTAACATCCCTAAACGACTACATTCGTCCCTCGTTTGATACGGGTAGCTTCGCTGCTTCGGTATGTTTGAACTTCATTAAAGCTTTTGACACGATTAATCACAAAACATTTTTACTAAATTAGAAGCCCTGGGAATTAGCGGTTCACTGAAGTTCCTAAAAAGTTACCTACATAATACAGAAAAAACAGTTTTTTCTAGAAGTGCTTATGGAAATACTAAAATTGTTAGCCAAGGTGTACCACAAGGCTCCATACTAGGCCCTTACTATTCTACATTTATAGTAATGATATACCAAGGTGTCTTAAATTGGCACATTGTGTACTATACGCAGACGATACTACTATGACGTTCCATGACAATTTTTTAACATCCTTAATCCTTAAGCCATACAATGAGCTTGACCATATTGCTGGATGGCGTTCTTCCAAACATTTAGTTATCAATCCTTTCAAAACTCAATTCATGTTTTGCAGATCTAGCCAAAAAATACCTTGCCTCAGATAACTCTAGATGGTCATAACATTCCCGCCTCCGGCTGTGTATCATTTTTGGGCATCAAATTAGATTGAAATTAGATGTTTTCTCAACACATGGCCTTCATTAAGGGGGTCTCTGTGGTAACCATACACTCAATTTATTTTGAGGCTACCATATGAATATCTAACGTTTGGAAAAACTCCCTTATTAACAAACCTAACTTCTCAATCTTTTGAGGGTGATAACAGAGCATCTCAACCTGCCCTTGTGGCAACGGTGCTTCGTCAACATTTCTTAGGCGGGAAATAGATATTCTATAATTGGGTAACACTTCTTTTGTAATTACCCTAATTCGCCAATCTTTTGAGGCCGGCCATCAAACGTATCCACCATTGGTAACACTGACTTTTTTCAAGCCTACTTCAAGTATTTCAGAGTGTCCACCAAATACGCAATAGGTTCACTTTCTTTAGGTCAACCACAAGGCACACAGATAATCTATTGAAGTACAATACAAACAAATTTCTCGGGACGATCTCTTGTGCCGATTATTCAATGCTTTAGAACTATAGCTGCCCTTTTTCCCAATTAGTATTTTTATCTCAACGGAGATTACGATTAAGATAAGAAAGTCCTCATATATGGTGATTTTCGGTAAATTTATGCATTACTATCTATTTTGGAGCAATAAATCAAGCGGACCATCATTTTTTTAGCAACGTTGCAGTTACTCACAGGTACAGCGAGTCAGCTTCCACCGAAAATTAGAAAATATAGATGGAACCATTGCGGTATAGCTGGTGCATAGGGGGCCGAATTGGGTATTTCCAACAAATGAAGCTATCCGTACGCGAGTGGAGGGCTTCTCAATTACGGATTCTCGCGGTGGTTTCAGATGCCATTAGCCAGCTGGTCGGTGGCGACTGCGACAGGCGAGAAGACGTGCTCGATTGCCAGATAACATGACTGAGGTTGACTGACGTGCGGATATCATATGCTTCGCCATGTAGCTGTGATTAATGAATTGCTGGCTAAATCTCCATGTGACAGCGACATTTTTATGCGGTTGCCATTCTCAAATTTCGGGGGCCTCTCTATCTATATAGCTGTGTCCTAGCCTTTTGTACTCCAACTTTAGTCGCTGGAAAGTCCTTCGTATAATGTATAGAGAACTGGGTGGTTGTGCGGTCGGAAATGGTTTAAAAACCAACCATTGAAGAAACTGGGTTCAATTACTATGTAGTAATTGGTACGTGACGCTCATGTGTTAGTACAGTTCATGCCAGCTTGTGGTAGTGGGTGTGTACCTTTGCTTGTGCTGTCACTCTTCAAAGATCCTCCTTGAGGAACTTGGGTCACTGATTATGTTTCTCGACATGTGCCACTCTTTAATGAGCCTCTTTAAAGCCAACTTGGGTAGTTGTGTGCCCCTACGAACGTGTCACTCTTTAGGGGCATAACAATTATTTAGAATTAATCGGGTGCATGGGCGGACTACAACACGCGTCATATGCATCAGTCGACAAAAGGATATGGCATTTTCAATATTGTTTCCTGCGCAGCCCGAACGTTGATGCTGTGTTATGGCAGACCGCTAGTCTAAGGCATACTTTCGTAATGCCGCAGGGGATATCCACTATGTACACATTTTGCATATTCCAAGAGCGTATCACAAGGAAACTGATATATGAACCATTAGTGAAAATGCGTCGCTGCTGGTGAGATAAATTTCGATGATCTATGGGGAGGTTCACCGAAGAAAACGTTTGGCATGGTATTACTGCTTAATTATATAGCCACGGATCAAAGTACAAGAGAAAAGAAAGATCCCAGACCTACCTACTCGCACAAGGACTCGGAAACGGGCTGCAGTGTGCACTAAACCCCCCTGCGACTAAAACACCTGTTTTCATACGCATGTGTGAGAGTTAAAACTACAGAGAAAAGTTATTTTAGGTGTTAAATAGGTTACGATTGTGCAATGCCATAAAGAAAAGAAACTTCAGCAGTGACAAGGGGTTGATAAGTAAAAAAGAGGATGCAGAAACAGACGGATGGTGACGCCGCCTTGAACTTTCCGCACAAGCTTGGCGTGGTGTCGCGGATATACGCGCACCTGGTCAGGCCTCGAAAAGTTAAGATTAACTAGATTCTATTCTAAGGGAGCCAAGAACTGCACGTGCGATGTTTCAAGAACTTTTACTCTGCCACAGTAATTACGAGAAAATACTCCTTGAAATCCGCATTGTCACACTGGCGTATGGATCCTAGCATTACGGCAATAAATTGCTGAATTCGACTTTTACCTTCATTTTTTCCTTTATCAATACGCACAATACGAAGATAATAGCGAATGCATAGTTTTATATAATGCGTTGACACTCTAAGCTAATTAATGGTTCCTTTCACTGCGTACTGTAATTCTTGCCAGCATTGTAGACAGTTTACGTTGACAGCTAAAGGCAACTTCGCGCCTAAGTAATGGAACGCGTCTGAAACCATCTGAAAGAAAATACGAAGGGGCCTCTGCCGCGTGAGGCCACTTCGCATCGAAAAGAAAATTTTGAGAAAGACACAGAATACATCTCTTTTGTAAATAACGGCGAGTGCAAAACTATGAACAACATAGCGGCATTCAATGCTCAGCTTACAACTTTCTTCTTGGGTGAACAGCGCTTCTTGGTGAACTTCATTTGAGAGGATGGGCACCTCGTCTTAGCCGTCGTGAACTGTACCCTAAACTTGGTTCCTGGGCCCACCTACAAGTTACACACTGGTCTGAGTGCACATGGCGTGGGCATAAAAGCATTGTATAACGGGAAATCAACTATCCAGAGCCAATATTCTTATGAATTTAACCTAGTGGCAGCGTCAGAAACAGACATGGCCTGAATTTGTGAAGTTTTTTTTTTATCATATGGCAGCGCGGTAAATCACA
Source organism: Dermacentor variabilis (assembly GCF_050947875.1). Lineage (NCBI taxonomy): Eukaryota > Metazoa > Arthropoda > Arachnida > Ixodida > Ixodidae > Dermacentor > Dermacentor variabilis. The sequence continues at coordinate 46,801,991 of NC_134574.1, forward strand.
CTAAGAAGGCGCTGCATTGTATGCATGCATGTTGCCAAACGAATTCTTAAATACTCACGGCGTAAATCTTTGCAGGTGTTGGATGACTCATGCGACTTGGAGATCCTTTCGATGAGGTTTAAAGCGCACGGCAGGACGAGGACACAAAAGGTGGTACACACAGGCGCTAACTTACAACAGTTTGCTTGGAATAAGAGAACCACATTATACACAACATCAAGAATCGTCACAAGTGCGCAGATTGCAATGCTCTCCTCTCTTTACGCAGATAGGATAACTCTTTAGACGAAAGCGCGATTGATGGTTTTAGAAATGTAGTTAAGCCTTAACTTCTCTATCATTTCGGCTGCCATTTTTTCGCAAGTTAGCTGACACTCCACTGCTGCAAACAATGGAGCAGTCTTGACATATTGGAACGCTCGTAGTACGTTCATCATCACTTGCACTTACACTGTAAAGCCTACGGTGTTTGAAGAGCGCATTCAGGAACCTTTTCGTTTACATTATATCGGTGTTCCCTAAATGCTCGTCAAGGCACCTTCCGTTTGTCCCACATAATTCTTACCTCATGCTAATGGTAGGTTGTACAGTACTGCCTTAGCTGAATCGACGAACTTGTTTGATGCTTCTTATTGCACATTGGCTTTTCAGGTAGTTGAGGCCTGGTTTGGCTGCACAGATATCGCAATTTTCTCGGAGCGGCAAACACTACCTTGACATTCGCACCTTCTCCTATTCGTGTTTTTTTTTAATCGGTGCGATAAGCAGTGCATGTATGGGATGACCACAACTTTACTGGAATTGGTTGGAGACACGCTGGTAAAAGCCTTTCTCGACAAATATGAATTCAGAAGACTCTGAGCAACGCTGACAAGTACATGCATGGGCTAACGCGCCTACCGAATACCGATGACCTGGTCATTAAAGCATACAGTCATCTGCAGAGGCCTTGACTTAAATAGTGCGTTGGACAGGTATGCTTCCGCAAGTCCCAACTTGAGCAAACTTGAGTTCGGAGATTGATAAGGGAGCAGTGGCTTGTTGGCGCGCGGCTCGTACTTGAAGTAGATATGCAGATATGCTTCACCTTCACTGAGCGAGAATTTTATAATGTCGGGACCGTGGTCTACATTAAGCTATTCAAACGCGTGGTGCCCAATGGAAATGGGATCAACTACCACAGGCCTCATGCGTGTTTGCAAAAGGGCCCTAACGACAATGAGGCAGTATGCAAGAAGACATCAAAAAAGGCCACGTAGGGGGCACATTCGAAAATGCTGAGACATCGCATCTAAGTCAATCGGCTACCCATTAAGGACAGACGGCTTCTAGTTGCAGAAAGTTTTCATTATCTCAATGTAATCATCATCAGCAGCAGCAGCCTGGTTACGCCCACTGCAGGGCAACAAGCTCTCCCATACTTTTAGACCAACCCCGGTTATGTACTAATTGTGGCCATGTTGACCCTGCAAACTTCTTGATCTCATCCGCCCACCTAACTTTCTGCCGCCCTCTGCTACGCTTCTCTTCCCTTGGAATCCATTCCGTAACTCTTAATGACCATCGGTTATCTTCCCTCCTCATTACGTGTCCTTCCCATGCCACCCCCCGCTTTTCTTTTTCTTGATTTCAACTAAGATATCATTAACTCGCGTTTGTTCCCTCACCCAATCTACTCTTTTCTTATCCCCTAATGTTACACCTACCATTCTTCTTTCCATAGCCCGTTGCGTCGTCCTCAATTTAAGTAGAACCCTTTTCGTAAGCCTCCAGGTTTCTGCCCCGTACGTGAGTACTGGTAAGACACAGCAGTTATAAACTTTTCTCTTGAGGGATAATGGCAACCTGCTGTTCATGATCTGAGAATGCCTGCCAAACGCACCCCAGACCATTCTTATTCTTCTGATTATTTCAGTGTCATGATCCGGATCCGCAGTCACTACCTGTCCTAAGTAGATGTATTCCCTTACCACTTCCAGTGCCTCACTACCTATTGTAAACTGCTGTTCTCTTCCGAGACTGTTAAACATTACTTTAGTTTTCTGCAGATTAATTTTTAGACCCACCCTTCGCCTTTGCCTCTCCAGGTCAGTGAGCATGCATTGCAGTTGGTCCCCTGAGTTACTCAGCACGGCAATATCATCAACGAATCGCATATTACGAATATATTGTCCCATTAACTCTTATCCACAATTCTTCACAATCCAGGTCTCTGAATACCTCCTGTAAACACGCTGTGAATAGCATTGGAGAGATCGTATCTCCCTGCCTGACGCCTTTCTTTATTGGGAATTTGTTGCTTTCTTTATGGAGGACTACGCTGGCTGCAAAGCAGCTATAGATATCTTTCAGTATTTTTACATACGGCTCGTCTACACCCTGATTCCGCAATGCATCCATGACTGATGAGGTTTCGACTGAATCAAACGCTTTCTCGTAATCAATGAAAGCTATATATAAAGGTTGGTTATATTCCGCACATTTTTCTATCACCAGATTGATAGTGTGAATATGGTCTATTGTTGAGTAGCCTTTACAGAATCTTGCCTGGTCCTTTGGTTGAAGGAAGTCTAAGGTGTTCCTGATTCTATGAGCAATTACCTTAGTAAATAGTTTGTAGGCAACGGACAGTAAGCTGATTGGTCTATATTTTTTAAGTCTTTGGCGTCCCCTTTCTGATAGATTAGGATTATGTTCGCGTTCTTCCAAGATTACGGTACGGTCGAAGTCATAGGGCATTGCGCATACCGAGTGGCCAGTTTCTCTAGAACAATCTGCCCACCATCCCACAACAAATCTGCTGTCACCTCATCCTCCCCAGCTGCCTTCCCCCTTTGCATAGCTACCAAGGCTTTTTTTTTCTTCTTCCGGCGTTACCTGTGGGATATGTGGGTTTATTTAAAGAACTTAAGCGTCTCACACAATGATGTGGTCGTTCCTTTGTGTAGAGCCGCGGTGTAGGTGTTTGAAATATTCTAACGGTGATTACTGGCCCTTACAAAGAGAACATTTGTAGCAGCAGTCACCGCTTCTGGGCCTTTTTAGAGGAAAGATGAGTTAACTGCCCATGTATTACATTGCAGCCTGTACAACAATAGATAACACTCAGAGTTGTTAGGTTTATGATTTATGTTTTGTTTTCATCGCAGTCAGAAATACATTCAAAATGTACATCTAAGAGCGTAATGCGAAGGCTCCTGCCTTTGAATGTGTAGGATCAAATTGTAGGAAGAAATTTCGAAAATTAGGACAATTTTTATACTATAATGCGCTGCATGGAAAATGGGCAGTTTCGCCCAGGCGACCTGCATTTACTCGCATGAAGCGCCGTACCATGGCGGTCGCAGGACGAGCTCGCAGCTGGCAGAACGAACGTCGTCCGAGTCTTTCGCAAGCTCTGTTAACAAAGGCTGCCTGAGAGTAAGAGAAGTGCACCCTCTCACTTTTACCCTCAGCGCAAGCGAGCGCTAGCACGCGGCCGTGGTGGTAGCGCTGCGATGGCGGAGCGCAGCCGTTCCCCGCAGCGTTCATAGCCACGTTAAGATTTTGACCAAGGCTGTACTTCTTTTTTACTACACTGCAATATTAGGCGAACTTGTGAAATTATGTTCTCCAATAACGTTGTACTCTAGCTATCACTGTGGCATGTAATCTACACGGAGTACTCAAGCACCCTCTAATGAAACGCTTTCAATTTCTGCCAGATTACGCCCGCTCTGATGCAGAAAAATATAACTTGAACTCAGTTTCTCAGAAATAAACGCTGGATAAAACGCTGACGTTATCCTAAACAAGATTAACAAGCGCCGTAGTGCTCGATCTTCTGATGCCCCTACTGACAAGCTCTTTTTTCTTTCGGGGGAGAGGGGGGGTATCTGATCTTGTACCGTAGCAACCTCCCTCGGACGTCTCGGACGTGCATGTGCTTGTTTTTAATCTCAAGCATCCGATGTGTACGATCCTCGCCGCAATTCCATGATGTCCTAGTGGCAGGCCACCATGGCGTGTCGCACAAGTTTGACCACGCTGATTCCTTTGCGTTCGCATATACTATTTTGTGCGTTACACTTTGCCACACCCTTTTTTCAAACTAAGCCAGAGCTCGAAAAGGCCGTCCAACTCACTGGGCTCCTCTCCTCTGTTTATTTCCGCAAGTAGTGTATTACCAAATACGCCCAACGGTATGCTACCACTTAAGCCTTTCAGGCGAGCCAAGCAACTGACGTCGCTGGCTCTCTTCAAGACGGCATTGACGTTCATTATGGTTATCCTCAATTACTTTTCGCCGAATGCGCTCACCGCTTTCTCTCCAGTGTCATTTCTTACGCAATTCCTTCGTGCTGTACACAACACAAACACGCATCGCCCATAATGAATCATCAATTACACGCTAGTTGACATGCTGTCGATGTACATTTCCGCTGATCACCGGGATAGGAGCGTGGTCCCGTCCTTGGTGACATTATCGATTTACAGCCTCGCTCGACAACACCGCTCGTTATTCATAATTTTTTTTTGTCGACAGGAGCATGCTGTATTTCCTCCAAATATACTTTCGGCTTATGTGTGGCCTGGCACGCCCGCTTATTCTGTTACGCTGACGGTGACCGTTCTCGTCAGGCTGCCGCCTCATCTACAGCAGTGAAAGCTGTTTTCACAAACAAGCTACCGTGATTGGAGCCCATGTATACGCAGCATTCTGCATGTGAGTGCTGGGCACGTTAACCTTTACGCTACCACATCCGCTACCACAAGGAATGCGCGGCTAGGTGTGGCCATTCAATAGGTAATTGAGAAGATGAGTAACCAGGAAACGTTTCACAGCGAAAGCTGCATATTACTAGCCTACCTTGGTTTTTTGGGCGTCCGGCTACAGAAATGGACTGCTATAACGTCATGAAGCCGAACGGACGTCATAAAGCTGAATTCGCGCGATTACCTTTCATTTCATCACTGTAACGCACAATCAGTTGATCGCACTTCTCGGTGACTTCCCGTTTCGATTTGAAAATGTAATGATTATGGAAACATGGTATAGATCAGATGAGAAAGTGTTCCGAATGCCTGTTTTCCAAACGTTTTATTTGAACCGTTCTGATAGGTGTAGGGGGGGGGGGGGGGTGTGTATAGATTCTTGTATCGGAGTAGATTTCATGTAGCATGCTTCCATAGTGCTCTGAATTCACAACAGATTACGAAGTGTTAAGTCTAGAATCACACAAGTGTTTTTTCACTGTTGTGTGTCGACGCCCTAGCGGGCGACATTGAGAGTTTTTTCACATTTCTTGAAAGATCGTTGTGTTTTATCACCACAAATCACATGCAACTTCTCATAGCCGGGAATTTCAATATTATCCTTTTAGTAAATACACTAAAGTCGCGAAGTTTTCAGGTTATTCTTGATTCTTTCTCCTACATAAACGTAATTGCGGCACCCACACGAACTTGTACCAACTCCCAAATCTTGGTTCATTTGTTTACCACAAATAGATCGGAGGGCTATGTGCAGTCTGGTGCACTTGAACGAAAGATAGGAGATCACTGGCCCGTATATATAATATATAAGGTGAATCGCGCATTTTGTAAGTCTCATAGTTCTGTGCTATTTCAGATTCAAACAATTAATAAGGAAACTCTAAAAAAATTTCGCATGGAAAGCAAAGATATAAATTTTAGCCCTTTAGTTGACAGCACAGACGCAGATGAAGCGCATAATATATTTCTGCATGCAATTTCAAACGTTTACTGAGCTTGTAAGACTGCTTGACAGGCCATTGCTCATGGCCAATCCATTGTCGGCAACTAAATCTAGACGTTAAAATCCACTGTATTTTTCCCGTTAAGATTAGAATATTGATTTGAGAGAGCTGCGCCTTTGGTTGAAGAGCAAGATGGTCTAAAAATTATTGTGTTCTCACTAATGAAGGACCAAATCAAAATAAATTAGCGAAAGCAGACACACTTTCAAAAGACAGCCGATTTAGTGACGGCCGCAATTTCTGTTTAATTGCGCAAGTTGCATGCTGCAGAGCACAGAAAGTATTATCAGAAAGTACTACAGAAGAGTTCTCAAATAGAGCTGAGTAACTGTCTTAGAATGTAACGCAAGAAAAAGAATGTTTGCTGTTCGAGCCTGAGAACATTTCTTTTCACATTGTCGTATGCTGATCATATTGACACGTGTACTTATCTTTATCGGGCGATCACGTTTCGCCGCTTAACAAATGTAATCGCACAGCTAGGGACGCGCCTGCATGTATCCGACGTTTCTGGAAAGTTATCGAAGCTTCTACCCGGCAGTCTGTTGTCGCCGAACCTTGTGTTATCTGATTCCATCGCGTAACGCGAATGGTGTAGAACATTGTGGAAGGCACGCGGGTCCGAGCGATTAGTCTGGAACATTCGACGACTGCTCTATAAAAGCCGACGCGCTTGACCCGCTGATCAGATTTCCGACGATCGCCGACCGTGTTCGCCGCTATCGTTGTGCTATAAGTGTAGCATGTTTTGTGTGCACAGGTTCGCCCAATAAAAGCTAGTTTTGTATTCCACCGTACTGCTTCTTTCTTCACCGTCACTACCACGTGACAGCTGGTGGAGGTGCTTTTCTTTCATGTACGGGACGCCCCCGACAAGCCGTGATCCCAGCCCAGACCGCAAACAGAACACCAACGTAGTCCCGGACCACCGAGCAAGCCACAGTCTTCAACAGCTGCCCCCGGAGCACGGACTTCTACCTGAGAAGACCAAGAAGATTGTGGCCAAGGCAACCGCAATGGCAGCCCCAGCGTCCACCATCGTGCTGCAGCAGCCCAGGGAACCACCGATGTACCGCGGTTCCACATTTGAGGACCCGGAAACCTGGCTGGGAACGTATGAGAGGGTTGCTACGTTTAACAACTGGGCAAGTGACGACAAGCTACGACATGTCTATTTCGCATTGGAGGACGCCGCCAAGACGTGGTTCGAGAATAGAGAAGCCCTCTTGACGACGTGGGACCTCTTCCGAAGCGGCTTCCTGCAAACATTTAAAAGCGTCGTGCGAAAAGAGCGAGCCCAAGCTCTACTGGAGACAAGAGCGCAGCTGCCGAATGAGACGATCGCGATCTTCACTGAGGAAATGAGCCGTCTGTTCCGCCACGCCGACCCCGAAATGTCCGAGGAGAAGAAAGTACGTGTACTGATGCGTGGTGTAAAAGAGGAACTTTTCGCCGGTATGGTAAGAAGCACACTGAAGACCGTCGACGAGTTTCTTCGTGAGGCGATGAGCATCGAGAAGACACTGGAATTGCGGAACCGGCAATTCGACCGACGCACCAAGCCAACAAGCTACTCCGGAATTCAATCACTGCCCGCGGACGATCTATGCGAGACCATCAGGGCCATTGTGCGCGAAGAACTGCGCAAGGTCTTGCCATCGTCGCAGCCTCATGTGGCCTCGATTGCCGACATCGTGAAAGAAGAGGTGCACCGATCGCTAGGAGTTCCTGAACTGCAACCACAATTACCGCAGCCCCAGCCAGAAGCGATGACATACGCCGCCGTCGCACGCCGTCCAGGTCCCCCTCCACGACCACGCCAGGGCCCTGCAACGACGCAATTCCGTCGTCCACCGCCGCCGCCGCCAGCACACACACCCGTCGCCCAGCGCACCTACGCGAGGAAGACGGACATTTGGCGCGCCCCCGACCACCGCCCACTCTGCTACCACTGCGGCGAAGCCGGCCATGTGTACCGCCGATGCCCATACCGCGACCTGGGATTGCGAGGCTTCGCCGTCAACGCACAACGCCCGAGGGAAGGTGAACGACCTCGTGACATCGCCGACTACCTCGCCGCTACTTAGTGGAGCAATCGACGACCATCGCCTTCGCCATCACCAGGCCGCTAACTGTCGCCGCAGCGCCGACCATACACTGGCCCAGCCCGGGGCCAGTCAGCGAGCCCATATCCGGAAAACTAAAAGCAGCAACCGATGGAGGTGCGGTTGCTACTCGTCGAACCGACGAAGATCCTCCGCCGCCGACGAAGACGACGAAGAAACGATCTCGACGACATAACAACGACACGCCGCCGTCCCGACGAAGTCGGGAAGGCAAGACTACGCCGACGAACGACGACTTGACGACGCGACGTTGCAACTTCAGTTCAACACGACGCAGCCGTGATCCGACGCCACGACCTAACTGCAACGCCAGACAAAGAACCACCGACCTCGACGTGCTTCTCGACGGCCACTCAGTCACTGCCTTAGTCGACACAGGGGCCGATTACTCCGTAATGAGTGGACACATCGCCGCCCAGTTGAAGAAGGTTAAGACTGCATGGGAGGGCCCCCAAATTCGGACCGCTGGAGGACACCTCATTACGCCGACTGGAATCTGCACGGCAAGAATTACCATTCATGACCAGACTTACCCTGCCCCCTTCGTTATCTTCCAACAGTGTTCACGAGACGTCATTCTCGGCATCGACTTCCTGAATACATGGCGCAGTCATCGACCTGAAGTCGAAATCGATAACGCTGTCACAAGATCAAGCGATACCGCCGGAGAGCTGTCGTAGTCATCACGCCTTGAGTGTGCTCGAAGATGAAGTGAGCATCCCGCCGCATCCCAGCGTTATTATTTCCGTCGGCACTGAAACACCCGCTGACGTAGAAGGCGTCATCGAGGGCGACCAAAATTTACTGCTCGACAGTGCAATTTGCGTAGCAAGAGGGATAGCTCGACTCCACGGAGGGCAAGTGGAAGTTATGCTAACCAACTTCAGCCAAGAGTTCAAGCACATCAACAAGTGCACGACAATCGCATACATCGAGGAAATTGTGGAAACCAGCCATGCCTTTGTCCTCTCGGATTCAGCCGCATCTACCCTGATGAGCATTATCCCCGAACCAGACTTCGACGTGAATCCAAGTCTTCCTATGAGTAAGCAGCAACAGATCAGAAGTCTTCTCAGGCGATACAAAGACTGCTTTTCGACGTCATCGAGGATTCGACAAACACCAGTTGCAAAGCATCGCATGTACACGTGTACTTATCTTTATCGGGCGACCACGTTTCGCCGCTTAACAAATGTAATCGCACAGCGAGGGACGCGCCTGCATGTATCCGACGTTTCTGGAAAGTTATCGATGTTTCTACCCGGCTGTTTGTTGTCGCCGAACCTTGTGTTATCCGATTCCATCGCGTAACGCGAATGGTGTAGACCATTGTGGAAGGCACGCGGGTCCGAACGATTAGTCTGGAACATTCGACGACTGCTCTATAAAAGCCGATGCGCTTGACCCACCGATCAGATTTCCGACGATCGCCGACCGTGTTCGCCGCTATCGTTGTGCTATAAGTGTAGCCTGTTTTGTGGGCACAGGTTCGCCCAATAAAAGCTAGTTTTGTATTCCACCGTACTGCTTCTTTCTTCACCGTCACTACCACGTGACAATGTTTTGTTCTTCTGTCGGCTTTGCTATGCTGTACACGTGATGTCTTTCGCTGGCATTTTTCCACGTAGCTTATTGGTGCACACACTTAGTTTATTCTCGTTCTCATTCAACAATTACTTTCTTCTAATTTCTAGTGAACGAGTAGTTCGTCGACTTACAAAGAATTGATTATTTTTCTTATATAGGGTGTTTTATGTTTTCAGTTCATTGACTTTCTTTTTTATTCTTCTTCCATACACACCAGCTGCATTGATCTACAGATGCGGCAGGCACCGTAGTTCGTGAAAAAATAGTCTTATGTGGGTCATTCCATTTCAAAGGCGATCGGTGTTTTTTCGACCCTCTCAGTTTCTGCTGGTAAATATCATGCTAATTCACGTGAATGTCGGAATTTGTTATTTTAGTGGGTTTTTCTGGGAAAAAAATATAATATTGTCAGGACGCTTAACAAATATGCAAATAAGTGACACGTTGTTGGGAGAAAAATTTCCGCTAAAACATTGCTTTCACCTATTACTGTGACTGTTTTATTTATATAATGCAGACGGTACTCCTCCATCACCGTGGTAGTGTAGTAATTTTTAATTTTCTTTTTAGACATGAGAAAATATCTACAATTGGCGCATATTCATTATTTCTTAGAAAGAAAGGCCGTCGTGCCATTAGGAATATATTCACAATGTGGGTTTGGCACGTGTAGGTACTAAAACGACGAAGTGTCCCTGCAAAGGTGGCTGCTCACCGCTCCTGTGAAAAACCTCGCCTTACGCGTAAATACGTTCCATACACCAAGAGATTGTACCCCAAGACATCTGAAGACGCTACGGACGCTCACGTGCAGTCTGGTTTTCTGACATTCAGCGAATGTCACGCTATCGGCCCTGCAGCTGAATTGTACACCGGGATTAGGCCTAGTGCCTCCAGTGACGCGCTCGAAAGAAAAGCCCCGCAGTTGAAGAAAAATTCGTCATGGTCCGAAACTCAAACCCAGAACCCGAGACCACCGGCGGTGGTCCCGGGTTCGAGTCCTGGACCAGGACGAAATTTTCTTCAACTGCGAGGCTTTTTTTTGTGTGTGTGTAACCCGTATGGGTTTTTTTTTTGTAGCAATTGTTACGATTGGGTGGACGTCTCATTTCCCTTCTTTAATTACTTCCCTCCACCTTGCGGGTTTCCGCAGAAAATTGTGTTAGCTAAACACAGCATAAACGAGTAGAGGGGGTTAACCAAGGGTCCCGATTTTTATTAGTCATATTATAAGAAGCCAACAAACACTGACACCATGGACAACATATAAGAAGCCAACAAACACTGATGCTGACTAAATACAGCTTGTAGTTTTAATATATCCTCAATCAGGATGTATATCCATGCGCCTGAACTCTCAGAAAGATAAGACTCACCAGAATTGTCGAGCACACCATCGACTTGATACACTTTCGTCACTTATGAACGATCAGAAAGAAACTGCCAACGTGGACGCTTGTTTGCTTCTGTGCCGGGTTTAAATCTCCCCAGACGATTGAAGACTAGTAGCAGACGTTACGCTTGTCGTCTGCTCGTAGTGTTCGTTACTGTCGCCGTCTTGTCGCTTGTCAAACCAAGGTGCGGGATTCTGCGGGACGCTTTTGCCGATTTGAAGACGTGTCCCAACCCCACTTCAGAAACTCCTTCGAGGACATTCTCGGTATTCAGCAGGCCACGGGCACTTTTCATTGTTTTACACTTACAAAACGACACAGACGGCATTTCACTGAATAAAATCATACTTCCAGTGCCGGTTTTATGGCCGCGCTGTGTGAAAGGCCACATGTACATTTATTTTGGCCCTTTTTGTATTAAAAGAGCATCATAACTTTGTCTTCGATAGATCAACTTCACATGTCTTAAATAGCTCTAGGGTAACTTCACGCATCTTTTTTTCCTTCCAGACAACATTTTCGGCTGGTTTCGTTGTCCTAGGTGCTCTAGAATGCCTCAAACTGTCCAACTTACGAGACAAAAGTCGCCAGACACCCATACCCCACGAACCCCAGATTAATCTGACGTTTCCAAAGAACACCTTGCCTTCAAAAATAAAAGAAAAGGAACACGTAATACGAGCCGGGCTATATGTGACGTGCTCTGCAGTGAAGGCGAAACAAAGACATGCTCCGCGCAACATGGTGATTGTGCAGTTCTTTTTTTTTTTTCGTCGTAAAAAAATTTACTCTTTTACAGCTGTGTGAATAATTTGGCAACAAAACGTACTATACAATGCGTAATAGGCCACATTTTTACTTGCAACGCTACATTGTGAAAACGAAGTCACAATGTGAATCCGAGCGTCATTTTATTCCGTTTTTGATTGACATGATCTTAACCTAAAGTTGAGGCTTCATTTCTTCTCAGAGTACTTTTTGCATCTAGTAGACACACATACCAAACCCATATTGTGAATATCTTCCTCAAGTTACGATTTGATTTTTTCTCTAAAAAATAATACATACGGCAAATGTCGGCTTTTTCTCATGTCTAAAAGCAATGTCAGTTATAACGCAATGTAATAAGTTTTAATGTCATGAAAGAGCAACGCGTGGAGAACACAGAAAAAAAGATTTCGCATTATTAAAACGAAGAAATATTTCTGTTAAAATTTCTCGGCCAGACATAGTTGCACTTGCATGTGCAACCTCCGAAGTGCGGCAAAAGAGGACGTTATTAAGACAGAAATCGCTTGAACAATTGCCTCCCACACTGAGGTAAAGTAATGTATACCTTGCAGCACAGTTGCGATTAGTTAAAAGAACACAATAACTTGTAGAAACGATATATATATATATATATATATATATATATATATATATATATATATATATATATATATATATATATATCATAGCTCGCTTTCGACTACAACGCTAGATTTCTAGAAATTCGCGAATCCTTAAACCATGTTGAATAAATTCAATGACTTGTCGTAGTTCATGATATACTGCTGCATTTGGAACTTTGGAGTGTCTGAACAATGGTTAGAAATCGCATCGGTTGAATACTGCAATAAAAAACATTGTACAATAATATGTCGAAAAATTTTCCTTGTTCTGCACAAGCGCAGATTTTGTGACAATGATACCGACTATACATTTAAGTCGAGGAATTAGATGGCTATGAAATTGCTCGAATGAACTACTGAGACGTGTACGTACATGCTTGAAACATACCGACATTTGTTATCACAGACATGTACCACCATACGCATCCGAATGTAGTTTCTGTTACAAAAGGCGCGCTCTCAACGTAGTGAAACATATTTATTTTCAGGGATCGATTCGATGCCTATAAAAGGACAGAGGAATATATCTCACGTGTTATACAAGGGAGTGTCAATTGACTTCCTGTATGTATGAGAGCATCAGCAGATATGTTGTAGCATATATCCATTTTGCATGCCATTTTACACTCAAGTGCTCCTATAGGCCGGGCCGACGTGGCGACCCCTCTTGAATGTGGTCGCCTGGGAAATCAATAGCAACTGATTTGCGCATAGCAGTTCATCACTCCTCTACCGAATAAGGGAAGAGCTGGCAGGATGCTTTGATTCATCTCGCTCACTTCACAGCCTGCATATGCCAGTGATGTGAGGCGTTAGTGCTACAACCCATTGAAGCCTGCACGAAATCACACCCTCTTTCCTCGTCAAGCGACTACAAATGGCCACAGGGCACCACTAAATTGAGGCACCGTGTCAAAACACAAAGGTGGTCCTTGCATGTTAAAATACGTTGTTTGGGGTCATCAGGCACGAAAGATCACGCAGCCTGCCTGGCAGTCCATCACCAAGTGTTGCAGTGATCCAGTACTTTGACTACTCTGGTCTGTCTGTGAGGCCTCAATATGCTAACCACGTAAAAACTCTGAAGACAGTCGTGCCACAACGATGAATCAAATCCAGGCTTTAAACATAATAGAGAAGCACGTATGCTTAGAGTTACGCCAACGGTTGAGGAAAGGGGTACAATACTTGAGACAGGTGCAGCGGAATTTCACTGCCACCGTCGTGCTGTCGTGATAGCGACGAGCATGCGTGACTCGCCGCTAGCCCGTTAGAAGTGCGGGTCGGTGACAATACGAAGGTCCGAATGCGAATAGAATGTTGGACATCAACTGTACGAAAAGTATCTATTTGTTTCGTTTTTTGAATATCAAAACATAACTACACATTTTTCAACTTAGATAATCATCGTAGTCGCATCCTGGCTGAATTATCGTTTTTTTTTCATTTTTTGTGTCTGTGGGGTACGGGCTCTAATAGGCGATATGGGCATGAAATTGGCCGTAAATAAACGGGGAAGACGACATCGTGTTATTGCTCACCATCTGGGCGCAAATGGATTCTTTCTGTTGCTGTGTAAATACTCCGTATTTCATACAATTTCCTTCTGCACATTTATTGCTTAGGTTGTTCAGGCGGAACACATCCGTCGCTCACTGGTGCAATTTGCCTGTCAAGCCGTCCTCGCAAAGGCGACGTACGCATGGCTGCATCGAGTGAGCGGCATGCTTTCTGAACATAGCAATAAATACAAACCACGGTGAGTGTAGATCTTATCACACGTGCTGTGGAATAACAACTGCAGATTTCTGGGAATGACATTACCGTCACCACATCCGGCTTATTTTCATAGGCCTCTAGCGCTGTGCGTCCCGGGTATACATGATCACGCGGCTTAGAACGACTTTTATTACCCTATCCGAGCTCCCCAGTCAAGCAAGTGCTGTGTCACCGGAAAATATTTGCTAGAGTGTTCCTGCCTACGCGCTCCTAACAGATCAATAACTCTTCGTTATTCGCCTCAGCTCTGAATAAAGCAAGACAGCCTTGCGGAGCATTTGGAACTGTTTCGTGCGTTAGCATGCCATAATAATTGGGGTCATAACTCTAAACTGCTAATTTAAACGTATTCATCGGCTTACAGGCACGCTGAAGGCCTCTTGAAGCGATCTCCATGCATTCATGCTCTATTATTGAAAAAGACACTGAACAGCAAGGTAAATTAAAGCCTAGCGGTGTTATTGCATTGCATCCTACAATAACAAAAAAACTACCCTTCACCTGAAACGGCGCTTGGAAGGCCAGAAAAAACAAAATATGGGAGCCGTCGCAACACCTCATCGAGATTCCACACATGCTCGCAATGAAAACACCACATTTAAGGGCGTTAGCGCGAGACCAGCAAAGTTTTTATCGACAATAATTTACTTGATTGTATTGTAAAGAAGTTAGCAACTGCAATAAAATTTTACAGAGGCAATACTGACTAACTGCTAGAAGATACTTGAAAATTCGCCGGCACTGCGGTTTAGGCAAGAAGCTTATTAACCTTCAATTATTGCTCGAATTACCACCTTATTACGCCGAAGGTCAGAAAAGAACTCTTTGCTAGTATAAATTGCTTCTGTGCTGATTTATTTAAATAAATAAATATAAATACATGTGCGTGCGTGCGTGCGTGTGTGTGTGTGTGTGTGTGTATGTGTGTGTGTGTGTGTGTGTGTGTGTGTGTGTGTGTGGGCGTGCGTGTGTGTGCGTGTGTGTGCTAACGACAAGAAAGGGCACCGAGGGGCCTGATATTGGTTAATCATACTAGAAGACGCCAACAAAGAAAGGCATCAAGGAAAACATACGGGAAATTACTTCTACCTAATCAATGAATCAAAGACCTGAAAACTACACACACAAACAGATATATATATATATATATATATATATATATATATATATATATATATATATATATATATATACAGGAGCGAAAGTGCCAGCATACGCTAGTTGAACAGGCCCATTTGTTAGCGGACGCACGTACGAAAAATCGATGCATTTTTTCCTTGTTACGGCCAGGGTCCCGCCCCAACGAAAGGCGGACCACAGCCCACGCGTGTCCTCAACCTACAAGTATATATATATATATATATATATATATATATATATATATATATATATATATATATATATATATATATATATATATATATTTATATATATATAAATCACAAACCTTGGCGGCGGATGTTCCACGTCCGCCGCCAAGGTTTGCGAGTGGTGGCGCTGGCTAAAACTCCCAGGGTTCTACTAGGGGGGCACATTAGGCCCAACGCAGGATATCAGCAAACTATCGCAGGAGATGAAAGATCTGATCAAGAAACGCCAATGTATGCAAGCATCTAACCCTATAGATAGAATAGTACTGGCAGAACTATCGAAGTTAATCAACAAGCGTAAGACAGCTGACATAAGGAAATATAATATGGATAGAATTGAACATGCTCTCAGGAACGGAGGAAGCCTAAAAACAGTGAAGAAGAAACTAGGAATTGGCAAGAATCAGATGTATGCGTTAAGAGACAAAGCCGGCAATACCATTACTAATATGGATGAGATAGTTCAAGTGGCTGAGGATTTCTATAGAGATTTATACAGTACCAGTGGCACCCTCGACGATAATGGAAGAGAAATTAGTCCAGAGGAATTCGAAATCCCAAAGGTAACGCCGGAAGAAGTAAAGAAAGCCTTGGGAGATATGCAAAGGGGGAAGGCAGCTGGGGAGGATCAGGTAACTACAGATTTGTTGAAGGATGGTGGACAGATTGTTCTAGAGAAACTGGCCACCCTGTATACGCAATGACTCATGACCTCGAGCGTACCGGAATCTTGGAAGAACGCTAACATAATCCTAATCCATAAGAAAGGGGACGCCAAAGACTTGTAAAATTATAGACCGATCAGCTTACTGTCCGTTGCCTACAAACTATTTACTAAGGTAATCGCAAATAGAATCAGGAACACCTTAGACTTCTGTCAAGCAAAGGACCAGGCAGGATTCCGTAAAGGCTACTCAACAATAGATCATATTCACACTATCAGTCAGGTGATAGAGAAATGTGCGGAATGTAACCAACCCTTATATATAGCTTTCATTGATTACGAGAAGGCGTTTGATTCTGTCGAAACCTCAGCAGTCATAGAGGCATTACGGAATCAGGGTGTAGACGAGCCGTATGTAAAAATACTGAAAGACATCTATAGCGGCTCCACAGACACCGTAGTCCTCCATAAAGCAAGCAACAAAATCCCAATAAGGAAAGGCGTCAGGCAGGAAGATACGATATCTCCAATCCTATTCACAGCGTGTTTACAGGAGGTATTCAGAGACCTGGATTGGGAAGAATTGGGGATAAAAGTTAACGGAGAATACCTTAGTAACTTGCGATTCGCTGATGATATTGCCTTGCTTAGTAACTCAGGGGACCAATTGCAATGCACGCTCACTGACCTTGAGAGGCAAGGCAGAAGAGTGGGTCTAAAACTTAATCTGCAGAAAAGTAAAGTAATGCTTAACAGTCTCGGAAGAGAACAGCAATTTACAATAGGCAGCGAGGCACTGGAAGTCGTAAGGGAATACATCTACTTAGGGCAGGTAGTGACGGCGGATCCGGATCATGAGATGGAAATAATCGGAAGAATAAGAATGGGCTGGCGTGCGTTTGGCAGGCATTCTCAGATCATGAACAGCAGGTTGCCATTATCCCTCAAGAGAAAAGTATATTGTCACGTGGTAGTGACGGTGAAGAAAGAAGCAATACGGTGGAATACAAAACTAGCTTTTATTGGGCGAACCTGTGCCCACAAAAACAGGCTACACTTATAGCACAACGATATCGGCGAACACGGTCGGCGATCGTCGGAAAACTGATCAGCGGGTCAAGCGCGTCGGCTTTTATAGATCAGTCGTCGAATGTTCCAGATTTACTGATGGGACCCGCGTGTCTTCCACAAAGTTCTACACCATTCGTGTCGCGCGATGAAATCTGATAACACAAGGTTCGGCGACAACAGACACGCGGATAGAAGATTCGATAACTTTCCAGAAAACCCGCTGTCGTTGCTCAGTGGCTATGGTGTTGGGCTGCTGAGCACGAGGTCGCGGGATCGAATCCCGGCCACGGCGGCCGCATTTCGATGGGGGCGAAATGCGAAAACACCCGTGTGCTTAGATTTAGGTGCACGTTAAAGAACCCCAGGTGGTCAAAATTTCCGGAGTCCTCCACTACGGCGTGCCTCATAATCAGAAAGTGGTTTTGGCACGTAAAACCCCAAATATTATTATAACTTTCCAGAAACGCCGGATACATGCAGGCGCGTCCCTCGCTGTGGGATTACAGTTGTTAAGCGGCGAAACGTAGTTGCCCGATAAAGATAAGTACACGTGTCATTACCCCCCTCTTAAAAAGCATCGACCCGATGCTGTAAACAAACGAAAGTAACAAAGTAAAGCACTCGTAGCAAAGAAAACAACAAACTAAAGGAAGTTCATCAGCGTCCGTAAAATGGTTTAAGGCGCACCACGTGGACCACTTCAGATCGTGCGCGGCGCCGCTGTGAGTGCGAAATGCCGTCTGGCACGACCTCATAGTCTAGTGCGCCAATACGTCGGATGACCTTCTAGGGTCCGAAATAGCGTCGCAGCAGCTTCTCACTGAGTCCTCGCCGGCGTATCGGGGTCCATACCCAAACACCGTCGCCGGGCTGGTACTCGACGAAGCGTCGTCGGAGGTTGTAGTGTCGGCTGTCGGTACGCTGCTGGGTTTTGATCCGTAGGCGGGCGAGCTGTCGGGCTTCTTCGGCGCGCTGGAGATAGGTAGCGACGTCAAGATTCTCCTCGTCAGTGACGTGCGGCAGCATGGCGTCGAGCGTCGTCGTCGGGTTCCTGCCGTAAACCAACTTGAATGGCGTGATCTGCGTTGTTTCTTGCGCCGCCGTGTTGTAGGCGAAGGTGACATACGGCAGGACCGCGTCCCACGTCTTGTGCTCGACGTCGACGTACATTGCTAGCCTGTCGGCGAGGGTCTTGTTCAGGCGCTCCGTGAGACCATTCGTCTGCGGATGGTAGGCAGTTGTCCTCCTGTGGCTCGTCTGGCTGTACTGCAGAATGGCTTGGGTGAGCTCCGCTGTAAAAGCCGTTCCCCTGTCGGTGATGAGGACTTCTGGCGCACCATGTCGCAGCAGGATGTTCTCGACGAAAAATTTCGCCACTTCGGCTGCGCTGCCTTTTGGCAGAGCTTTGGTTTCAGCAAAGCGGGTGAGATAGTCCGTCGCCACGATGATCCACTTATTCCTGGATGTTGACATCGGAAACGGCCCCAGCAAATCCATCCCAATCTGCTGGAATGGTCGTCGAGGAGGTTCGATCGGCTGTAGTAATCCTGCTGGCCTTGTCGGTGGTGTCTTGCGTCGTTGACAGTCTCTGCATGTCTTGACGTAACGGGCGACGTCGGCGGTCACACGCGGCCAGTAATATTTTTCCTGTATCCTCGACAGCGTCCGGGAGAATCCGAGGTGCCCAGCGGTTGGATCGTCGTGTAGGGCATGCAGTATTTCTGGACGGAGCGCTGACGGCACCACAAGAAGGTAGCTGGCGTGGACTGGTGAGAAGTTCTTCTTCACGAGCAGGTTGTTTCGTAGCGTGAACGAAGACAACACGCGCTTAAATGCCCTAGGGACAACGTCGGTGTTCCCTTTCAAAAACTCGACGAGGCCTTTTAGCTCCGGGTCTGCTCGTTGCTGTTTAGTGAAGTCTTCCGCGCTTATTATCCCAAGGAAGGCGTCGTCGTCCACGTCGTCTTGCGGCGGGGGATCGATTGGGGCGCGTGATAAGCAGTCGGCGTCGGAGTGTTTTCTTCCGGACTTGTATATTACCGTTACGTCACATTCTTGTAGTCTGAGGCTCCACCGCGCCAGCCGTCCTGAAGGGTCCTTTAAGTTAGCTAGCCAACACAACGCGTGGTGGTCGCTGACAACTTTGAATGGCCTGCCATAGAGGTAAGGGCGGAATTTAGCTGTAGCCCAAATGATGGCGAGGCATTCCTTTTCAGTCATAGAATAATTGCTTTCCGCTTTTGACAGCGACCGGCTAGCATACGATATCACCCGTTCAAGTCCTTCTTTCCTCTGGACTATGACGGCACCGAGGCCTAGGCTACTGGCGTCAGTGTGGATTTCAGTATCGGCGTCCTCGTCGAAGTGTGCAAGTACCGGCGGCGACTGCATGCGTCGTTTGAGTTCTTGAAATGCGTCGGCCTGCGGCGTTTCCCAATTGAACTCGACATCAGATTTCGTTAGATGTATTAGCGGCTCCGCGATGCGCGAAAAGTCCTTGACAAAGCTCCTATAGTAGGCACACATGCCAAGGAATCTGCGCACTGCCTTCTTGTCGATTGGCTGCGGTAACTTTGCGATGGCAGCTGTCTTCTGCGGATCGGGGCGCACTGCAGATTTGCTGATGACATGCCCTAGGAATAGAAGCTCATCGTAAGCAAAGCGACACTTTTCCGGCTTCAGGGTGAGCCCTGATGACTTGATGGCCTCTAATACTGTCGCAAGCCGCTTAAGGTGATCGTCGAAATTTCCGGCGAAGACGACGACGTCATCCAAGTAAACAAGACAGGTCTGCCACTTCAATCCTGCTAAAACCGTGTCCATCACACGCTGGAACGTTGCAGGCGCCGAGCACAGTCCAAATGGCATAACCTTGAATTCATAGAGGCCGTCTGGCGCGATGAAGGCGGTCTTTTCGCGATCCCTTTCGTCGACTTCTATTTGCCAGTAGCCAGACTTGAGGTCTATCGATGAGAAGTATTTAGCATTGCAGAGCCGATCTAATGCGTCGTCTATCCGTGGGAGTGGGTCTACGTCTTTCTTCGTGATTTTGTTCATTCGACGATAATCGACGCAGAAACGTAGGGTTCCGTCCTTTTTCTTCACTAAAACAACTGGAGACGCCCACGGGCTTTTCGACGGCTGGATGATGTCGTCGCGCAGCATTTCGTCGACTTGTTGTCTTATAGCTTCGCGTTCTCGCGTCGAAACTCGGGAAGGGCTCTGGCGTAGTGGTCGAACGCTCTCTTCGGTGATTATGCGATGCTTTGCGACTGGTGTTTGTCGAATCCTTGATGACGTCGAAAAGCAGTCTTTGTATCGTCGAAGCAGACTTCTGAGCTGTTGCTGCTTAATCAGGGGGAGACTTGGATTTATGTTGAAGTCTGGCTCGGGAACTACGGTCGTCGGGGTAGATGCAACAGAATCCCAGAGGCCAAAGGCATCGCTGGTTTCCTGTATTTCCTCGATGAATGCGATCGTCGTGCCCTTGTTGATGTGCTTGAACTCCTGGCTGAAGTTTGTCAGCAACACTCTCGTGTTTCCTCCGTGCAGTCGACCGATCCCTCTTGCGACGCAAATTTCACGGTCGAGTAGTAGACGTTGGTCGCCTTCGATGACGCCTTCTACGTCAGCGGGTGTTTCGGTGCCGACCGAAATAACGATGCTGGAGCGAGGCGGGATGCTCACTTGATCTTCGAGCACACTCAAGGCGTGGTGACTACAAGGGCTCTCCGATGGTATCGCTTGATCTTCCGACAGCGTTATTGACTGCGACTTCAGGTCGATGATTGCGCCGTGTTGGTTCAGGAAGTCCATGCCGAGAATGACGTCTCGTGAACACTGTTGCAGGATAACGAAAGTGGCAGGGTAAGTCCGGTGATGAATGGTAATTCTTGCCGTGCCGATTCCAGTCGGCGTAATGAGGTGCCCTCCAGCGGTCCGAATTTGGGGGCCCTCCCATGCAGTCTTAACCTTCTTCAACTGTGCGGCGATGTGTCCACTCATTACGGAATAATCGGCCCCTGTGTCGACTAAGGCAGTGACTGCGTGGCCGTCGAGAAGCACGTCAAGGTCGGCGGTTTTTTGTCTGGCGTTGCAGTTAGGTCGTGGCTTCGGATCACGGCTGCGTCGTGTTGAATTGAAGCTGGAACGTCGCCTTTTCAAGTCGTCTTTCGTCGGTGTAGTCTTGGCTTCTTGACTTCGTCGGGACGGCAGCGTGTCGTCATTAGGTCGTCGAGATGGTTTCTTCCAGGCAGCGAGGCACTGGAAGTCGTAAGGGAATACATCTACTTAGGGCAGGTAGTGACGGCGGATCCGGATCATGAGACGGAAATAATCAGAAGAATAAGAATGGGCTGGGGTGCGTTTGGCAGGCATTCCCAAATCATGAACAGCAGGTTGCCATTATCCCTCAAGAGAAAAGTATATAATAGCTGTGTCTTACCAGTACTCACCTACGGGGCAGAAACCTGGAGGCTTACTAAAAGGGTTCTACTCAAATTGAGGACGACACAACGAGCTATGGAAAGAAGAATGATAGGTGTAACGTTAAGGGATAAGAAAAGAGCAGATTGGGTGAGGGAACAAACGCGAGTTAATGACATCTTAGTTGAAATCAAGAAAAAGAAATGGGCATGGGCAGGACATGTAATGAGGAGGGAAGATAACCGATGGTCATTAAGGGTTACGGACTGGATCCCAAGGGAAGGGAAGCGTAGCAGGGGGCGGCAGAAAGTTAGGTGGGCGGATGAGATTAAGAAGTTTGCAGGGACGGCATGGCCACAATTAGTACATGACCGGGGTTGTTGGAGAAGCATGGGAGAGGCCTTTGCCCTGCAGTGGGCGTAACCAGGCTGATGATGATGATGATGATGATGATGGTTTCTTCGTCGTCTTCGTCGGCGGCGGAGGATCTTCGTCAGTTCGACTAACAGCAACCGCACCTCCATCGGTTGCTGCTTTTAGTTTTCTGGATATGGGCTCGCAGAGCGGCCCCGGGCTGGGCCGGTGTATGGTCGGTGCTGCGGCGACAGGTAGCGGCCTGGTGACGGCGAACGGGACGGTCGCCGAGGGCTCCACAGAGTAGCGGCGAGATAGTCGGCGATGTCACGGGGGCGTTCACCTTCCCTCGGGCGCTGTGCGTTCACGGCGAAGCCTCGCAATCCCAGGTCGCGGTATGGGCATCGGCGGTACACGTGGCCGGCTTCGCCGCAGTGGTAGCAGAGCGGGCGGTGGTCGGGAGCGCGCCAAATGTCCGTCTTCCTCGCGTAGGTGCGCTGGGCGACGGGTGGGCGTGCTGGCGGCGGCGGCGGTAGACGACGGAATTGCGGCGTTACAGGGCCCTGGCGTTGTCGTGGAGGGGGCGCTTGACGGCGTGCGATGGCGGCGTAAGTCATCGCTTCTGGCTGGGGCTGCGGTAATTGTGGTTGCACATCAGGAACTCCTAGCGATCGGTGCACCTCTTCTTTCACGATGTCGGCGATCGAGGCCACTTGAGGCTGCGACAATGGCAAGACCTTGCGCAGTTCTTCGCGCACGATGGCCCTGATGGTCTCGCATAAATCGTCCCTGGCCAGTGATTGAATTCCGGAGTAGCTTGTTGGCTTGGTGTGTCGGTCAAATAGCCGGTTCCGCAATTCCAGTGTCTTCTCGATGCTCGTCGCCTCACGAAGAAACTCGTCGACGGTCTTCGGTTTGCTTCTTACCATACCGGCGAAAAGTTCCTCCTTGACATCACGCATCAGTAGACGTACTTTCTTCTCCTCGGATATTTCTGGGTTGGCGTGGCGGAACAGACGGCTCATTTCCTCAGTGAAAATCGCGATCGTCTCTTTCGGCAGCTGCGCTCTTGTCTCCAGTAGAGCTTGGGCTCGCTCTTTTCGCAGGACGCTTTGAAATGTTTGCAGGAAGCCGCTTCGGAAGAGGTCCCACGTCGTCAAGGTGGCTTCTCGATTCTCGAACCACGTCTTGGCGGCGTCCTCCAGTGCGAAATAGACATGACGTAGCTTGTCGTCGCTTGCCCAGTTGTTAAACGTAGCGACCCTCTCATACGTTTCCAGCCAGGTTTCCGGGTCCTCAAATGTGGAACCGCGGAACGTCGGTGGTTCCCTCGGCTGCTGCAGCACGATGGTGGACGCTGGGGCTGCCATTGCGGTTGCCTTGGCCACAATCTTCTTGGTCTTCTCAGGTAAAAGTCCGTGCTCCGGGGGCAGCTGTTGAAGACGGCGGCTTGCTCGGTGGTCCGGGACTACGTTGGTGTTCTGTTTGCGGTCTGGGCTGGGATCACGGCTTGTCATGGGCGTCCCGTACATGGACGAAAAGCACCTCCACCAGATGTCACGTGGTAGTGACGGTGAAGAAAGAAGCAATACGGTGGAATACAAAACTAGCTTTTATTGGGCGAACCTGTGCCCACAAAAACAGGCTACACTTATAGCACAACGATAGCGGCGAACACGGTCGGCGATTGTCGGAAAACTGATCAGCGGGTCAAGCGCGTCGGCTTTTATAGATCAGTCTTCGAATGTTCCAGATTAACTGATGGGACCCGCGTGTCTTCCACAAAGTTCTACACCATTCGTGTCACGCGATGAAATCTGATAACACAAGGTTCGGCGACAACAGACACGCGGATAGAAGCGTCGATAACTTTCCAAAAACGTCGGATACATGCAGGCGCGTCCCTCGCTGTGGGATTACAGTTGTTAAGCGGCGAAACGTAGTTGCCCGATAAAGATAAGTACACGCGTCAATATAATAGCTGTGTCTCACCAGTACTCACCTACGGGGCAGAAACCTGGAGGCTTACGAAAAGGGTTCTACTAAAATTGAGGACGACGCAACGAGCTATGGAAAGAAGAATGATAGGTGTAACGTGAAGGGATAAGAAAGAGCAGATTGGGTGAGGGAACAAACGCGAGTTAATGACATCTTAGTTGAAATCAAGAAAAAGAAATGGGCATAGGCAAGACATGTAATGAGGAGGGAAGATAACCGATGGTCATTAAGGGTTACGGACTAGATCCCAAGGGAAGGGAAGCGTTGCAGGGGGCGGCAGAAAGTTAGGTGGGCGGATGAGATTAAGATGTTTGCAGACATGGCATGGTCACAATTAGTACATGACAGGGGTTGTTGGAGAAGTATGGAAGAGGCCTTTGCCCTGCAGTGGGCGTAACCAGGCTGATGATGATGATGATGATGATGACATAAATACACAAGAGAGTGGATGGGGGAACGGCGCCGCTGTAGCTCAATTAGTAGAGCATCGCACGCGAAATGCGAAGGTTGTGGGTTCGGTTCCCACCTGCGGCAAGTTGTTTTTTCATCCACTTTAATTTCCATTAATTTATCGTTTCTTTCTTTCATTTATTAAGCATAAGGAATTTCCCCTATGTTTTCCTTGGTTTCAGTGTTTGTGGGCTTCTTATGAAATGACTATATATATATATATATATATTTATATATTATGACGTCTATGTTGGAGCGACGTTTATTTGGACCAACTACTGGGCATCGAACCGGCAAAGGCAAACGCCTGATGATCATGATCCCACGGCTGTGAAGATGAGGATCGATAAATGTAGGATGATGAAGCTAATATACAGATGAAGAAGACACGCGTAATACACGCCGACACTAATTTACCCTCCCCCCCCAGGGGGAAGGCTACGGAGAACGTCACGTGCAGGATTTTACGCGTGAAGTGTGAACGACCTCAGTTCTGCGACAATGGCGGTCGGTTGCAGCGACAACAGAAGTCAGGCGATAACAGACAGGCGACGTATTTTCCAAGGCTAAGGATGGTCCGATCAATTTGGGTTGGAACTTGTCACACAAGACAGTTCGAAGGTGCGTCAATAGCAAGCAGTACTTCGTCACCAGGTCGGAAGGACACAACGCGATGGAATGTGTCCTAAATGATCTTCTGGTCCTGTTGTCTGGCCACTGTGATAGCGCGAGCCCGCTGGCGACAATGGCGAATAGTGAAACAAGTTCTTCGCTAGACGATGTAGATGGGCTGACAGGGGAATCGAAGAACGAAACCTCGAGAAGGGAAGTAGGCTGGCGTCCGTAAACCAGGTAGAATGGCGCGTAGCCGGTCGTGCGCTTGACGGCAGTGTTGTAGGTGAAAGTGACGAATAGTAGAAGCTTATACCAATCATCAGGGTCAAGTTGAATACATAGGCTGATCATGTCGGCAACCGTACGATGAAATCGCTGTGGATGGTAGCTCGAACTTGTTTCGTAGTTGGTACCAGAGGCGCGAAGGACTTCGTTTAAAATTTGCGAGACAAAGGCCGTTCCACGCTCGCTCAGCAGTACCATGACGAAGAATGACGGGTTGAACGATGAAGTCGGCAACATCCGAAGTTGAGCCAGTCATCACTGATGTCTCATCACAGCGCGTCAGGTGGTGGATGGTTGTCACGCTCTGGCGAATGCCTTCCTGAGTAATAAAGAGGGGTCCGTAAATATCGATACGAACAACCTCAAATGGTGTGGTGGGACACGGAATGGGCAGTAGTTCGCCGGCAGAAGCGGAGGTTGGGACTTTGCGACGATGTCACAGGAAACGGGAACCGACGTACCTCGCTATGCTAGTAGAAAGTACAGGCCAATAGTGACGGCTTGGAATGCTTTTTTGGGTTTTATGGGAACCGTGGTTGCCAGTTATCCTGTCGTCGTCGAATGCTTTGAGGACACAGGCCCAAAGAGAGCGCGGTAGAACGAACACAGCGCTCGCCGTCTGGGTGGCAAATGCACCGATGCAGCACGTGATCGTGCAGCTTGAATTGGGCGAGTTCGCGTGGAAGCCGTCCGTTAGGCGTGCGAGAAACGTCCGAGAAGTAGTTTCTCACACGCTCACAATATGGGTCACCGCTTTGGCGAGATACAAATTTCAGATCGGCGTCCGGAGAAAGGCGGTCTATCGAGGCTAGGGAGGGGAGCGGCAAAACAGTGACATCCAAAGGGTTGCTGTGCGACGTAGTTGCCGAGGTGTCCAGCGGGTGCGCAGGAGGCGGATAGCAAGAAAGAGTGACATCGTCTTGGTGTTTTTTACCAGACTTATGACGAATGTCAAAGTTATACTGTTGCAAGCGGAGAGCCCATGGGGAGCCGGGCCTGTGGTCAAGTTCTTGAGCGTGAAAAGTGAAGGACTTGGTGAGCCCTTAACGCGTGATGGTTCATAGCAATTATAAAATGACGCTGTGCAGATAGCGACGAAACTTCTTTATGGACCAAACAGCAGCCATGTACTCCTGCTCAATGATCGTATTGCTCTTCTTG
Source organism: Dermacentor variabilis (assembly GCF_050947875.1). NCBI lineage: Eukaryota > Metazoa > Arthropoda > Arachnida > Ixodida > Ixodidae > Dermacentor > Dermacentor variabilis. The sequence continues at coordinate 46,828,423 of NC_134574.1, forward strand.
GCATCGGTGAGTGCGCGGCAGGCGTATGCAACGAGCCACTCTCGCGAAGAGTTGTCGCGCTGTAAAGGTATTGTACCTTTAATAATATATGGGGTTTTACGTGCCAAAACCACTTTTTGATTATGAGGCACGCCGTAGTGGGGGACGCCGGAAATTTTGACCACCTGGGGTTCTTTAACGTGCACCTAAATCTAAGTACACGGGTGCTTTCGCACTTCGCCCCCATCGAAATGCGGCCGCCGTGGCCGGGATTCGATCCCGCGACCTCGTGCTCAGCAGCCTAACACCATAGCCACTGAGCAACCACGGCGGGTTATTGTACCTTTGCCGTAGCGATTAGCGTCTATGTGCAAGAAAGTCAGTGCAGTCTCATCAAAATTGCAAAGCAGAGGTTATGACTTGGAGTGCCTCTGAACATGTTTTAAAGTCTGCTTCGCATTCTTGAGACCAGAATAAGGGTACACCAAAAAAAAACATTTCTGTGTTGGCCCAGCGATGGAGGCAAATATCCGTATAAAGCGATGGCCATACCTGGCCATTCCACGATTAAACCTCAAACATCTGAAAGCGATGGCAATAAGACGCGAGGGCAAGGAAGCTTCGTAAATATTCAGGCCTTTCTGAGCGAGTGAAGCGAAGGACCACAGCAATTTTGTGAGGGTCAAGACGTATGCCATCCTTGCTCACAACATTCCCCAGGACCTTAATGGATCTGCTGGCGAAATGCATTTCTTAGTGTTCAGTTGAGGAGCAGCTTCGTCAACGCACGTTAGTACTTCATCCAAGCGTGGTGAGGGCTGAGGAATTGTTGATGAAAATGCGACAAAATCCTCCAGGTATCAGAGGCAAGTTTTCTATTGCAGGGCACGCAGCACGGTATCATCATCATCATCGTCATCATCATCAGCCTGGTTACGCCCACTGCAGGGCAAAGGCCTCTCCCGTACTTCTCCAGCTACCCCGGCCATCTACTAATAGTAGCCATCTCGTCCCTGCAAACTCCTTAATCTCATCCACCCTTCCCTTGGATTCCCTTCCCTTGGAACCCATTCCGTAACCTTTAATGACAATCGGTTATCTTCCCTTCTCATTACATGTCTTGCCAATGCCCCCCCCCCATTTCTTTTTGTTGATTTCAACTAAGATGTCATTAACTCGCGTTGGTTCCCTCACCCCAATCTGCTCTTTTCTTGTCCCTTAACGTTGCACCCATCATCATTCTTTCCATAGCTCGTTGCATCTTCCTCAATTTAACTAGAACCCTTTCGTAAGCCTCCAGGTTTCTGCCTCGTAGGTGCGTACAGGTAAGACAAAGCTGTTATACACTTTTCTCTTGAGGGATAGTGGCTACCTGCTGTTCATGATTTGAAACGCATCTCAGCTCATTCTTATTCTTCTAGTTATTTCAGTCTCATGATCCTGATCCGTGGTCACTACCTGCCCTAAGTAAATTTCTTCCCTTACCACTTCCAGTGCCTCGATACCTATCGTAAACTGCTGTTCTCTTCCGAGACTGTTAAACATCACTTTAGTTTTCTGCAGATCAATTTTCAGACCCACCCTTCTGCTTTGCCTCTCCAGGTCAGTGAGCATGCATTGCAATTGGTCTCCTCAGTTACTAAGCAGGGCAATATCTTCAGCGAATCGCAAGTTACTAAGGTATTCTTCATTAAGTCTTATCCCCAATTCTTGACAATCCAGATCTCGGTATACCTCCTGTAAACACGCTGTCAATAGCATTCGAAAGATCGTACCTTCCTGCCTGACGCCTTTCTTTAGTGGGATTTTGTTCCTTTCCTTATGGAGGACTACGTTGGCTGTGGAGCCGCCATAGATATCTTTCAGTATTTTTACATACGGCTCGTCTTCACCCTGGTTCGGTAATGACTCTATGACTGCTGATGATTCGACTGAATCAAACGCTTTCTCGTAATTAATGAACTCTATATATAAGGGTTGGTTAAATTCCGCACCTTTCTCTATCACCTAATTGGCAGTCTAAATATGGTCTATTGTTGAGTAGCCTTTACGAAATCCTGCCTGGTGCTTTGGTAGATGGAGGTCTAAGGTGCTTCCTGAGTCTATTTGCAATTACCTTAGTAAATACTTTCTAGGCAACGGACAGTAATCTGATTGGTCTATTATTTTTCCAGTCTTTGACGTCTCCTTTCTTATGAATTCGCAATATGTTAGCGTTCTCCCGAGATTGCGGTACGCTCGAAGTCATGAGGCATTGCGTATACAGGGTGGCCAGTCTTTCTAGAACAATCTGCCCACCATCCTTCAACAAATCTGTTACGTGATCCTCCCCAGCTGCCTTAACCGTTTGCATAGCTCCCAAGGCTTTCTTTACTTCTTCCAGCCTTACTTGTGGGATTTCAAATTCCTCCAGTCTATGCTATCTTTCATTATCGTTGTATAAATCTCTATAAGCTCCTCAGCCACTTGAACGATCTCATCCATATTAGTAATTATATTGCCGGCTTTGTCTCTTAGCGCATACATCTGATTATTGGCTACTCCTAGTTTCTTCTTCACTGCTTTTAGGCTTCCTCCGTTCCCAAGAGCATGTTCAATTCTTTCCATATTATACTTTCTTATGTCAGCTGTCTTACGCTTGTTGATTAACTTGTAAAATTCCGCCAGTTCAATTCTAGCTGTAGGGTTAGAGGCTTTCATACATTGGCGTTTCTTGATCAGACCTTTCGTCTCCTGCGATAGCTTACTGGCATCCTGTCTAACGGAGTTACCATCGACTTCTATTTCACACTCCTTAATGATGCCCATGAGAGTGTCGTTCACTGCTTCAATACTAAGGTCCTCTCCCTGAGTAAAAGCGGAATACCTGTTCTGTAGCTTGATCCGGAATTCCTATATTTTCCCTCTTACCGCTAACTCATTGATCGGCTTCTTATGTATGAGTTTCTTCCGTTCCCTCCTGAAGTCTAGGATAATTCGAGTTCTTACCATCCTATGGTCACTGCAGCGCTCCTAGCCGAGCACGTCCACATCTTGTATGATGCCAGGGTTAGCACAGAGTATGAAGTTTATTTCATTTCTAGTCTCGCAATTCGGGCTCTTCCACGTCTACTTTCGGCTATCCCGCTTGCGGAAGAAGGCAATCATTATCCGCATATTACTCTGTTCTGCAAACTCTAATAATAACTAACCCCTGCTATTCCTAGAGCCCATGTCATTATCCCCCACTGCCTTGTCTCCAGCGTGCTTCTTGCCCACCCTGGCATTGAAGTCACCCATCAGTATAGCGTATTTTGTTTTTACTTTACGCATCGCCCATTCTGCGTCTTCATAGAAGCTTTCGACTTCCTGGTCATCATGACTGGATGTAGGGGCGTAGACTTCTAGGACCTTCAATTGCACGGTGTCAATCATGCGCTCAGAAGTCACAGGTGCATTGCAGAGCTCGAAAGGCATGACGTTGAATTCGTAAAGTCCATCTAAGTGCTATTTTTTCTTTATCGTCTTCGTGCATAGGAATTTGGCAGTAGCCAGAACGCAGATCGAGGCTTGAGGAGCAGTCTGCGCGTTGTAGCGAATCAAGAGCTTCGTCAATGCGTGGCATAGCATATGCGTCATTTCACATGAGGTTATTGGGGGCCCGGTAATCTACACAAAAGCACACGGAACAATCTTTTTTCTGGACCAAAACAACAGGAGATGACGAAGGGCTAGTTGGGGGTCGGATGACTTTCTGCTGTAGCACGTCCGTTACATTTTATTCTATGATTTTTTTGCTCAGCTAGAGACACGCGAAACGGGCGTCGGCGCTCTGTTGATGTACGATGTTTCTGAATACCATGTGCTGCAATTATGGTTTGGCCGAGAGTCGACGAACGGACATCGAAAGAATTTGCATGTTTTTTCAGCAAAGCAATCATCTGCTGCATCTGTAAAGGAGGCAACTCACTGCCGATGGCTGCAGTAAAGGTAGACGGAGAAGCAGTTGCACGAGTAGAAGGGTCGGCCGAGGCACAGCTTTAAGGGGCATGACGCATACAGTCCTTGGGTCGGTCGCGCCAGCCACTGTGGTGTGTTGCGGAAAGAGAATTTTCTCCGTTGTAGCGTTCGTTGCGGTGCAAAACCAATGCCTTGCGGCGCAAAACCAATGCGTTGCGGTGCAAACCGACACCAGCATGGTCAATATCTTTGCACAGAATGGAAAGAATTCGCTGTCGGTTGGGACATAGTTTGGTATCTTTCACAGGCGCAAGGGCGTGTGTGTTTCTTCCCCAAGCGAGTAGTCGGTGTCGGTAAAATTCACAAAGCGTTGCCGAATACAAAAGCCCCCAGAAGGAAGAAAGAGAACATCCCACCCTAAAATAAGTTGATGAGCGCATGGGGGCAACACAGCTGATTGTATATGATGTAAGGTATTAGGAATTAGAACACGAACATTACAATGCGCGGTAAGGCAAGCAGTGTCCCTTTCGGCTGCAATTAGTGTCGGTCCATCGCAAGGCGTCGTGACTCGCCTGAGGCCGGAACATAAATCAGCATGAATAACGGAGACTGTCGCACCTGTGCCCAGCAAAGAAGCTACGGACACCCCTTGAACAAATATCGAAAACATATTGAACGGGTGCGCTGAAGGAATTTCAATTATGTTGACGTGCACAGTTCTTCCTACAAAACCTCTATCGGTTAGTTGTCCGGAGGATTGGTGCAGTTAAGCGAGACGAGCCGTAGTGGTGTGTGAAGCCGCGGAACGACGAAGGGGAGCGGCGTCTGGCTGAACGGTAAGTGCTTCAGTCTTCCGTCGAAGTGGGTGGAGATGTAGAGCGGAGCGGAGGTGAAGAGAAACGCCTACTTTGGGAAGAGGAGAAATTGCGTTCCGACATGTCGTAGCCCCGACGCTCGTCCTGCTGGCGCTTGCGGCAGAAACGTGTATATGGTCGCGTTAGCCGCCCTAATAGCACGTGGGACGTGACGGACGCGAAGACGTGTAGTACATAGTGCTAGGTGCTCCGGGAGCCACTGCACTGAGATGGGCCGATGAATGCTCAGTCGGCATGACAGGTTGTTCCGTGGACGCACGGCATCAACGAACGCGTACGTTGCTAGCGGCACAGTAGAGTAGAGGTTCCCTAGATGCGAGGCAGCAACTTGCGTGTATGTTGGGAGGGGAGCAGAGACGGAGGTTTGCACATGCGGGGTGGATCAAGGGCACCAGTTCATCCATGTTGCCGTCACGCAAGGCCGGGCGAGAAAACAGACTGGTTCACACCCAGTAACTATTACAAGCCCATTACTTGTAATTCTTCGCGTATCATTGTTCTTATCGTGATACGCCGTTGCGGGACCGCCGTCGAGGCATATTTTCCAACGTCCGGTTCAAGGCCAACAGACTCAAGTTGGTCCAGGTGATGACAAGTTGTGACGATGTCAGCGGTTGTAGCACGGTTTTTGATGGCAAGGGCCTTCAAGGTCACTCTTCTAATGGCTTTTATAATGTGGCATACTTTGACTCTGACATAGATGAACTCATACGGTGGCAGAGCTCAAGAACATCCTCGAAATGCGATGCGTAAGACTCGCGTGGCTGTTGGTGCCGAGTATCGAGGGTTTTCTTTGCAATGCCAGAAGGAACTGCCGGTATACTAAACACTTTGCGAAGCTTCTGCTTAAAGGCAGTCAAGTCAGTAATGTCTATCTTCTGGTTGAAGAACCAAGTCTTCGCCACCCCCGTCAAGTAGAAGGAGACATGACGGAGCTTGAGAGGGTCGTCCCAACGATTAGCGGAACTTACTCGCTGGTAGTCGTCCAGCCGGACCTCTACATGTTCCTCACAAGGACCAGCGAAGATATGGGGGTCACGCTGGTTGCTGCTTAGAATACATGGGGTGGCTTGCAGTGTCGGAGCGGTAGCGTTAGAAGTGCAGGGTGGGTCGACAGTGGCAACAGTAAACAGTGGCCGCAAGCGGCGGCCTCAACGAAGCTCCGGGAGGTCGGCTGAGAGGGTAGAGGACTAAGGATCGAAGAGTCACCTCCACCACGTATGACGTTTCTGTTGGAGCGACGTCTATTTGGCACGAGTACTCGGCATAGAACCAGCAAACGCACACGCCCGATGATGATGACGATGATCCTACGTCACTGAAGATGAGGATCGATCAATGTAGGAACGACTAAATACAGGTATCGGTGCTTTCAGCTTTGCGGGATTCGGAGGACGCGCCTTTGAATACTGCGCATAAGCACAGTGTACACCACCGGTGTTAAACTGATAGAAAATTTTAAATGGGCAACGAGCATTACAGCGGAAAGCGCCTCTGTCGCGGCTTCACAGCTTATGTCGTTGCCGGTGAAACTGGCACATCTTTAACGGAATGGCAAAGATCGTCTGTCACCACATCGTCGTCACGGCAGAGAGTTCCTATTGCAACGTCAGAATCGTTGTCGCCACAGAAAGTTTCTGTCGCGACTGTAGAACTTTTGGTCGTCGCGACAGAATGGTTCGGCTGCGGTGTCGCTTCCGTCATAAGGTCAGAATGAAGTGTCTGTAGCAACGACAGAAACTGATGCTCTACGCCACGAATGGCTCTTGTACGACAGCAATTTCTTTGTTTTGTTCAAATGTTCGCGCGCACTATTTTGGAGGTAATCTGCGTTGCTTCCAATAATTAGGTGAGGTGCGACGGCTGGTCCCTTCACGTGCGATGTCTTAGTGCACGCGTAGTGTTTCTGGATCATGTCACTTTCGAAAATGTGTTAAAGTGAGAGGCAGCCAGAACGGTTCACTTCCCGAAGCCCGCGCCCTACATCATGCGAGCATTAGGAAACCAACGCTTCGCGGTCATCGAATGAGAGAGAGAAAATAAAGGGATACGATAGGCTGAGGAGTTGACCAGATTAACTGTTCGGTTGGCTACTCTGCACACGAAGATGGGGGAAAAGCAGAAAAAAATTAGGAAACTAGTGAAGGTGAAAATTTCACCGACGATTACGATACTCCCTAATGCAAAATTTCAGAGGAGCTCTATATGACTTTTAATTTCGCGATGTAATGAATGGCTGGCGCAGACACCCTTTCTCGTGCGGTACGTTGTAAACGGAGCGAAGTGTGGCGCGACTCCCTCGCTATCTGGGAGATCGCGAGATAGAGCGCGTGGGTGACGCGTGGGCGCGATTCATAGCAGGCGCTGCATAGACCTTCACTCACGCAGCGCTTTGTTTCCATATATGGGTAAACAGACGACGCACGTCACTCTGGCACCATCTGGTAACCATCGTCGCCGGAGAGCCCGACTTGCTTCTCACTTACTACGCTCCTCACACTTTCGCCCTTCCTTCCTCCTCCACTTTCTGCCTCATGGCACCACAGCATCGTCCTCCTCCACTTCTCTTATCGTGCTATCTTTTCTATCACCGTATAGTATCCCCCGCTGCGTTCCACATTCGCTCTTTCATCCTTCGCTGTTCGCTTTCGCTCGATTACGCTGAGGGCACCGACGCTCGCTGCAGGAACGGGCGCCTAAGGGCGGCGCTCCAACGAATAGCGGATCCGTTCGCACATGCTACAGTTTTTATCAATCTTTTTTTTTTGGATAGCACCCTAGCTCTTTTAAAACGGTTTAGCCCGACGTTGGCTGTGACTAGGATTCAAGAATTGTGGCTTCCGTAAGCAGACGGTTGTCGATGTTCTCAAGCATGGGGCTGATGACATTTCTTTGTGCATTGAAACGATCCCGGTCTTACAGAAGTTGTACCTGCGCATTTATGCACGAAAAAAAATCACATTCTTGACCTATGGTCATTCAGATGAGGTAGGAGTAGACATTAGTAAAACCCACGCAAGGACACAGACAACAATGGCGAGTCACCTCCGTCGTCCCGTGAATGTTTTCATGTTTGCTGTTTCGCGTGTGAGAGTGTTTGGTAATTTGATGAGCAAGCGAATGTTCGCTGTAATTTACACGGTAGATAAAAACTGCAAACCTTACTTCGTGTAGTTGTCTAATACTTTGCTATAGCTATCGAAGCTTCGCTTTCTGGGTAAAACTGTGACGTTTTTTATGTATAGAAAACTTGCCCTGGCGCTGCTTACAATTTGCTGATATCTCCCCTCATAAATATCTTGAAACGCTCTGGAAACCACAAAGGTACATTAACAAACTGTCTATGAACGTATTTGAATATGGCCATAACGAGGCTATTAGTGGCGTAGAAAGTACGTCCGTGTATTTTTAGCTTTCTCTCACATCCACAGATATACTACACAACTAAGTACGCGCAAATGTTTTTTCACACAAAACAAGGTTAAGGTTTCAATAATTTGCCCTCATTAACGCCTTATTTTATGCTCGGACTTTATTACTTAGCAGAAGCGGACACCTTATCTGTTAAGCTCTCTGCCTTTCACCTCTTGTCTTCCTTCGTTATGAGGAAGCTCGCGGGTTCCATTATAAATACATGGGAACAGTGAAATTGCTTTTCACGCAAGCCACTGCCCTAAGTTTGATAAAGCTTGTTGAATTTGAAAAAGAAAGCTAAATTCTATTGCATTTTGTAAGCGAAGTTTTTATTAATGCCCGGAGTATTTTACTAAGAATTATTGAATAAGGAGCTTTCGACAAACCAAAGCTGCTGGTTTACAAGTCTATCAGTGAGCAAGGAAAAACGAGATGAGAATTCTGCAAACTGCAACTAATAGTACACATAATACGGACAAAACGAATGTGTAATACGTGGCTTTGTTACACCACTATTATGTGACATAATTTTGCAGTATCTTTGCAAAAATTGTAAGAACTTCACGTAAAATATAGTTTGAAATTTATATTCCCAATTGTCCACTTTAGATTATCTAGGTGATGCAGGTAAAAAGAAAGTTAAATAATTACGTCTTACGTGCCAGGACCACTTTATCATTGTGAGGCACGCCGCAGTGGAGGGCTCCAGAAATTTCGGGGGTTCTTTAACGTGCGCCTAAATCTAAGTACACGAGTGTTTTCACACTTCACCCCCAACCAAATGTGGCCGCCTTGGCCAGGATTCAATTCCGCGATCTTCTTCTCAGCGGCCCAACACCATAGCCACTGAGCAACCACGGCGGGTCGTGATGCAGGTACAGGACTACGATATATTTTTTCTGCCACCGAGTTAGCGATTTGTAAGTACTTGCTTATATTCGATTTAAGCTTAAATATTTGTGCTAAATTTGTAAATACTTTCACGCCCTAAACCAAAATTTCGTTTCAAACAGTCATTATATTTTAAGTTTCTTTCTTAAATGAGAGCAAATGGATTTACATAGGTCCAGTTTGCCGCATAAAAGCGTTTCTGAGTTTGACATGTATTTGATTCCACACAGGTGAAATTAGGCCCGAACTTAGTTTGATCTGAAGCATTAGAAAAGAAAGCGTTGCGGGCACAGAAGTGCCCATTACAGAAAATCTCTGTAGACACCAGATACCGCAACAATACTCACACCCCAAAACCAACAAGAACTACCAGTACGCCAATCAGCACGAACCAATAAGAAGAAAAGGCAGGGGGGGGGGGGGGTTATGCATCAGTATTCGTGGGGAGCTCCCCCGGACCTGTCACGCAAAAAATATGCCTTGTATTTGTACAAAAATGCGTAACCTGCAAAACATTTGTTTTTAGTACAGTGTTCATGTAGATAGAAGGTGGCTTTCAGCGGTAGCGAACAATTTAAAGCAAAGATTTCAAATGAAATGAGCACACCTATAGACATACATAGTGCACCTTAGAGAGTGCATCAGGAAACTTATATTTGTGGTGGACCAACTTTAATTTGGGGTTTGGTAAAGGTGAAGTTTGGGGCCAGATGAATATGAAATTTAGAAATTGGCTAAACTAAATTTGGGGGTGCGCCAACTTAAAATCTGAACGGGGGTCAAATAATATTTGGGGGTGGGCCAAGTCGAAATCTGGGGTTGGGCAAACTGAAATTCGGGGATGTGCCAACTTAAGTTTATGGGTGGGCCAACATGAAATTTCAGGTGAGCCAACTTAACACTTCGGGATAGGTCATCATAACTTTTGGGGCGGGCCAATATGAAATCTGGGGGTGAGCCAAGGTAAATGTGGCGGTGGGCAAAACTGGAAACTTGGGGTCGGGCCAAACTAACTTTGGACGTAGGCCAACTTGAAATTTCGAGGTGGACCAGCCTCATTTCGGGCACGCGCCAAGTTGAAATCTATGGATGGACCAAGCTAACTTTGCGGTTGGGCCAACTTGAGATTTTAGGGTAGCCTAATGTCCAACTGAACAATGCTGAGCGTCGTGTGAGTGAGGAGCACCTCGCGGGCAAGCAAGCGCGTTGAGACGCTTGGAGCTGTTCATTGGGCCTTACCAAAGCGCACTTAGAAGGCATGTGTGAGCTTGGGCGCACAAGGAACGCGCGCGTAACACGGGCTTCCCAGCTTGACAGCGAGGGTGACACGGCATAGCGGTTGTGCACTCTGCCCTCACGCAACGGCTCACGCGTTACTGCGGCCGCTCGTGTTCCTATTCGACCGCTCTGCTCCGTCAAGGCGCTCTCGTGCCCGGTGTTCAGGCTAAATTGGTACGATTGTACTGAAAAGGCCAAGTGCGGCGAGAAATGCGCATAGAAAGATTAAGCATTCGTTTCGAGTGGAAGTGGCAGACGCGATAAGCTAGGGAAAGAACAAGCAAGCATAACAAAGCAAAAGCTAAGTCACAGCCGAGCCAAACAATGCTTACGCATTAGTTGATAGTGCACACGATTTTTGTAGCTTCCTGTAATTGTCCTCCTAGTGGACAGTCCACTTCAGCCGCTGTTAATTGGCAGGAGCCGTACAAGGGTGAAGAGTGGCTGAGATCGGCTATCTTCTTCTGGCTGGTACGCCAGCCAGCCAATCAGCACTTCACCAGGATCCCAAATGAATTTGTTCACAAGGTGGATGCAGTATAACCCTCCTCCCCCCGTATCTTATACATGAGAACGCAGTACGGCGAAACACCGTGAAATGTGCTCAAAAACTAACCTCCAAATACAAAGAAGGCTCACCGCTCACTCGAAACATTGTCTCGCTGCACATTATATTTACAGGAAGCGCGACTCGCAATTTCCTGCATAAAAATTTGGATGACTGCGCAATATTTGTTTATGCAGGCTGGTCGTTGGTACCTAAAGTTAGGCCATTATAGCTGCGCTGACCAGACATTATACTCTTACTACAAGTGCGCTTAATCATAGCAGATGGAAGTCATTTTTGTTCTTTTAACGCAAAACATGGCACATATTCTGTTATGGTAAAGCTTTTCAATGGCGCTCTTCTCGCGGGTGCAGTGTATACAATCATGCAAAAAGAGCTGCTAGAAGTTTCTCACTCGCTTATGCACGTCGATGACGTCAAGCACAGCATCATAGTAGCGGCCGGCAGTACGGTTGTTGAGGGCGATGTTAGCCAGCTCTTGAAAGAGCGCGCTAGAATTGGCATTCAAGGGTGTCCAGGCCTTCCATGATGCTGGTGCTCCACCAATATACGTGAGAACTATTAGAGACGCCCTGACTACTGCAATGCAGCCGTCTTTCATATCGGGCACTCTATAAAAGAGAAAAAGGAAGATAAAATTCACAAGCGTTCCCACAACATGTACAGGATTTCTTTCTATTCACTCAATGCAACATAAAATCCTTCTCATCGGGCATTTCATATTTGTTTTTAAAAAATACTGTTGGTATGGCTCCTTAACACGCAAATAGAAATAAAACGGATGATATGCTTCGACGTTAGGTATGCAACGTAAACTTTCCGCATACACCCGTGTAGGAACCGCACATTTTTTTTTTTTGTCGCGACATTTAGCAGGTGCAGATCATACTCAAGAGATCCCTTCCGTGCTAATTTTGCAACGGCATTTATACTTCTGATATCGTTTCAATTAATAGGGTTAACGGTACTGTTCTCTTAGCACATTTATTTTTCATGATGAAACTGTACAACACGAAATAAGGAGGACACACGAGACGACTTAACGCGATGAGCGTAAACTTCATGATGCTGTACAAGCTTGTGCAAGCTTGCGCGGTTCTAAATATGCCTCTTCAGAAATGCAAGTCACGCACCTTCTGTTTGTCTTGTTCTCACCAATATCGCTGTCGCTCTCTCTCAGGCTCGGCATCACAGCACACTCGTAAGTACAGCTCTCCTCTGTTTAATCAATTGCGTTAGATATACGGAGTGACCAGTTTAAGGGCTTAGAGAATGGTAAAATTCGACTGTGGGGCGGCAGATAGATTATTTGGAGTCCTTCAGCAGGAATATTCAGAGGGGGCCGTTATTTGCATGGGAAATGGAAACACCTTATAAAAATTTGAGAATTCCATACTTGTAAATAATTACTTTATGGTAATTTATCCAATTTATTAATTGTAGCCGATTAGTGTGCAAGCATATTCAATTATGACAAATTTTGAGGATGGCGTGGGTTTACGATCATCCTGATCATCACTTCTGTCAACCAAAGGACCAGGCAGGATTCCGTAAAGGCTACTCAACAATAGACCATATTCACACTATCAATCAAGTGATAGAGAAATGTGCAGAATATAACCAACCCTTATATATAGCTTTCATTGATTACGAGAAAGCGTTTGATTCAGTCGAAACCTCAGCAGTCATGGAGGCATTACGGAATCAGGGTGTAGATGAGCCATATGTAAAAATACTGGAAGATATCTATAGCGGCTCCACAGCCACCGTAGTCCCCCATAAAGCAAGCAACAAAATCCCAATAAAGAAAGGCGTCAGGCAGGGAGATACGATATCTCCAATGCTATTCACAGCGTGTTTACAGGAGGTATTCAGAGACCTGGATTTGGGAAGAATTGGGGATAAAAGTTAATGGAGAATACCTTAGTAACTTGCGATTCGCTGATGATATTGCCTTGCTTAGTAACTCAGGGGACCAATTGCAATGCATGCTCACTGACCTGGAGAGGCAAAGCAGAAGAGTGGGTCTAAAAATTAATCTGCAGAAAACTAAAGTAATGCTTAACAGTCTCGGGAGAGAACAGCAATTTACAATAGGCAGCGAGGCACTGGAAGTCGTAAGGGAATACATCTACTTAGGGCAGGTAGTGACGGCGGATCCGGATCATGAGACGGAAATAATCCGAAGAATAAGAATGGGCTGGGGTGCGTTTGGCAGGCATTCCCAAATCATGAACAGCAGGTTGCCATTATCCCTCAAGAGAAAAGTATATAATAGCTGTGTCTTACCAGTACTCACCTACGGGGCAGAAACCTGGAGGCTTACTAAAAGGGTTCTACTCAAATTGAGGACGACACAACGAGCTATGGAAAGAAGAATGATAGGTGTAACGTTAAGGGATAAGAAAAGAGCAGATTGGGTGAGGGAACAAACGCGAGTTAATGACATCTTAGTTGAAATCAAGAAAAAGAAATGGGCATGGGCAGGACATGTAATGAGGAGGGAAGATAACCGATGGTCATTAAGGGTTACGGACTGGATCCCAAGGGAAGGGAAGCGTAGCAGGGGGCGGCAGAAAGTTAGGTGGGCGAATGAGATTAAGAAGTTTGCAGGGACGGCATGGCCACGATTGGTACATGACCGGGGTTGTTGGAGAAGTATGGGAGAGGCCTTTGCCCTGCAGTGGGCGTAACCAGGCTGATGATGATAATGATGATCATCATCACCAGCCCATCTTTAAGCCCACTGCCAAGACAATTACCTCTCTCAGCGATAGTCTGTTCCCCTTCTATGCGCTAGCTCATTCAAACTTCCGCCGGCAAATTTCCTAATTTCATCACTACTTATATTTGCATGTTCTCGAGGGTGGCCCCCGTCCATTGTCTTTAAGTATAATGGTTCAGCGGTTATCTGCCCTATCCATTACAAGGCCTGCCCAGAAAAAAATTTTTGATGTCCATTACAATATCGGCCATTCCCATTTGCTCTGTGATCCATAACGCTGTCTTGTGGTCTCTTAAGGCTGCGCTTAATATTTTTCGTTCCATCGCTCTTTACTCGTTGTTCTCGATCTCCTTAGTTAACCGCCAAGTTTGTGCCTGATGTGTTAGCACCACTAGAGGGTAAAGATCGCAAACTTTTCTTTTTCAGATAATGGTAAGCTCTCAGTCAGAATTTGGGAATGCCAGCTGTATGTACTACAAATCATTTTCATTGTTGTGTAAGTTTCCTTCTCATGGTCAGGATTCCCTGTGAGTAACTCACCCAGACAAACGTACCCCTGCACAGACTCTAGAGACTGACGTCAGTGATGAATTCTTGTTCCCTTGCCAGGCTATTGAATGTTACTTTCGTCTCCTGCATACCTATCTTCAACCCTACTCTTACACTCTCTCAGGTAAAGTCCTCATTCATTTGTTGCACTTGATCCACAGTGTTGCTGAACGGGACAATGCCGTTTGCAAACAGAAGCTTGCAGATGTATTCGCCGTTGACCCTCACTTTTAAGCGTTCCCAAGGATTTCGAGGCATATGCCATCGAACCAGAGGTAAAAAATTAACTGTTCTAGTAATTTTTTAAGAAAGCGTTTTTTCAGGGATTGAAACACAGAAGTGACTAGAACAGCAATGTATTTCATCACAAACTTTGTGAATGCCTAGCAAGAAACTTGTTTTATTCCGAAATCATTTCCAAGCGGATGCCCCTAGCAATTTAACCCACTACAATTCGTGAAATGCAATATTCCTTATAATGTAACTTATTATGGAGTTCTTCTTTTAATTTATCTCTCTGAATTACGTGGCTTTTTTTTTTCTTGGGCAAAGTCGGCCTCTTTGAAGTAGCTAGAGCAATGACTAGAATTATAACCAAACTTCATTTTAGGTTAGTTGGTACAAGGCATTTCGAAAGTGAAAAATTCAGCGCAAAACCCAGGAGAACCCACAAACAAGATACGAGACAAGCACTGCGCGAGTGCTTGTATTGTCGCTTCTTTGTGGGTTGTCCTTAATATAGCGCTGAATTTTTCACCTTCAAGACAAGAATTATGCCACCTAGCTGCACAGACAATTCTTAATGTTCCTGTAAAACTTAAAAAAAATGATCACTCGGTATCTTTGGCTAAATATTGACACGCGTACTTATCCTTATAGGGGGACACGTTTCGCCGCCTAACAAATGTTATCGCACAGCGCGGGACGCGCCTGCATGTATCCGAAGTTTCTGGAAAGCTATCGATGCTTCTATCCGCTGTATGTTGTCGCCGAACCTTATGTTATCTGATTTCATCGCGTGACGCGAATGGTGTAGAACTTTGTGGAAGACACGTGGGTCCAAGCGATTAGTCTGGAACATTCGACGACTGCTGTACACAAGCCGACACGTTCGACTCGCTGATCAGATTTTGACGATCGCCGACTGTGTTCGCCGTTGTCGCCATTCTTTAAGTGTAGCCTGCTTTTGTGGGCACAGGTTCGCCCAATAAAAGTTAGTTTGGTTTTACACCGTATTCCTACTGTGTTCTTCAGTCGTCACTCCACGTGACAATATCTTTACAACAAATTTCGAAGACTATGCAATCCACGTGCGTTGTTTGTGCGATGCAGTTTCCTCCTGTTTCTATTGTTTTCTAATTTGATGCTGCTATGTTGCGTGCACTACTCTTGCTCGAGTAGGGCGTGTGGCCGAGTACCTACGGTAGCTCATTTATACAATGTCTTCTTTTGTGCCGACAAAAACATAAAGTCTAGGGTTTTAGATGCCAAAACTACGATATCGTACTCCTTACACTCCGGAATAATTTATACAACCTGCGGTTTCTTCAATTCTTGCCCAGTCTAAGTACGTGGGTGCTTTTTTGCATTTTGTTTCCATCGAAATGTGGCCACTGCTTCCATGGTCGCACCAACAACCTCACGCGTTCCCATGACCACTGGACTGCCGCGGTGGTTTGATTTTCTCTTGAATGTTGAAATGAATGAAAAGGAATAAGGAGTTCAGCATGTGGAATACATTACAGCAGAAAGAGAGCCACATACGCAGTGTTTGCTGCAACGAACATTTTCTGAGCCTAACGTCCAGAATGATGATGATTTTCAAGGATACCGTACTCGAAAGATGAACTATGGATCTTGCTCATGGTGGTTCTGGCAGTTATGGTCACGTATGTTGTGAGATAAGGTTTACTAATTCTATCAAATGAAAATTATTTTCCTTGGAGCCTTTCCTTTATATTGTCTTGCTCTGAACGAAAAAAGAAATGTTTATAATGAACAGGATGCTTTCAATAAATACAGTTCTCTGGAAATGAAACGAGAATAGGTGCAACAGAACTTTGCCTTTTGAGCTGTCGAAAGCAATGTAAAAAGAATCTGTCAGAGATATAGATAAGGTCCCTAGGTTACACAGCCTGGTTTCGTGTGTTGGATATAGTGGGTTCCTCATTTGAACAAAACAGGCTGTAAGGTTATTCGGTGTACGGACGAGAGCGAATCTTATAGGAGTATATGACATTCCAACACAATTTTTAATCACCCCTGCGTAAGGGTACCCTACGCAAAACAATATTTTTACGTGTTTGTGCGATCTGTAAATGCAGCCGTGATGAATAGCAAAATATTACGATAATATAAAAGTACGAAAACAGCCATGTCTTATTTCAATGTTTCATTATT
Organism: Dermacentor variabilis; assembly: GCF_050947875.1. Lineage (NCBI taxonomy): Eukaryota > Metazoa > Arthropoda > Arachnida > Ixodida > Ixodidae > Dermacentor > Dermacentor variabilis. The sequence goes on from NC_134574.1 coordinate 46,845,044, forward strand.
TTTATGATGCTCGATACGTTATGGTTATATAGCAATTTATTTACGGTGCATGGACACGGCACCATCGCCAGATACATTTTTAAATTTGCGGCGTTAGGGAATGCGTGAAGCTTACGTAAGTATAAAGTCAGTAGCAGTGCGACTACTGCTGTGTCCTTACTGCGGCCACTATGCGCACGCAGAACTCTTGGCGCTAGAAAAGCATTGAACCTTCAAGAACATTGCAGGCTTTGCAAATTGCCGTAGAATGAACGGAATAAGCTGCAGAGAATCCCAAAATCAGGACTGTTTGTTTTCTTTTTCAATACAATTAGACTTGTTGCGTTCTTAAGACACTTTCCGGTATTATGACTGTTTCCAATGTTATTCCCATCAAATTGAGTCGCTGGGTATCTGGCACTGTTTCATGCCAACTTGTGTAAATTAATACGTGCCACTGGGTGTATTCCACGGTTAAATGGCTAGGTATATGCCAATGAGTACGTGACTCATCAAGCCTTTTGGTACACACTGTGCACTGGTATATATACAGTACTTGCCATCTGTGTAATTACATCGTTCATGAAAATATTCATCCATTGTTTATGATCACAATATTTCTGATAACTCATAAAACATGTGATGACCAATTACATATCGATCAAATTAATTCTCGTTAATCAGACCAAGGTAACAAATATTCTCCAATCATGGAGGTGTCGTGCGTTATTGAACCATGTAGATGAGATCGCTTCACCGTCAAAATTGTAACTTAAGATCCGACCTATCAGCATTGTATGGTGCACGGCTTGGTATTTCGCAGCTTCATAGCAGTTAGACTTTGTGTGCTTCAGCGTTTTAAAACGCGTAAACAAGGTCGCAGCCAAGCCAACCATCGCTCCCGCAGCCGAGTGCAACGAAAACCTTCCGTTTCCTACTAGTTTCCTTAATTTGCAAAATGAGGACGGACAAAGAAGCTCGTGAACAAATATTCCACATCTCGATGAAATTGGAGGACATGGGTCAAGGGTAAGACGGCTTTGTCGCACAGCGACAAGCAATTATCTGCCACCGACCTCATTGTTTATAGAATAATTGTTGTGATAGATGTCTAAATTATGATCTAGCTATTGAACGCTCTTAGTTCGAGAGCGTGACATTATCCACACTCATCCAGAAGAATGTTTTTCGGTAAGTTGGCACGAAGAAAAATACATAAAATTCTGCAGTAGCGATTTTGCCAACGTTGGTAAATTGCGTAATTTCATGCATAGGAATACACATGACAACCACCTGGATGGATTGAAACCAGAATAAGAAGTACTAAATTACAAAATAAATAAAAATACGATTACCTGCAGGGGCGATAACGCGCGAAAATTAGGCGCCCTCGTTTATAAATTGTTTTATCTCACTATCAGTTAGTATTGTGACACTTCATTTTGTGCATACTCTGGAACGTGGACAAATCTAGTGTCAATATTCTCACTATTTATGCTACAAATCAATAATCTATAAGGTACACAGAGGCTGCGACCGTCGCGTTTTAAAACCAAATATATAGAATGACACAAAGCGCTCGTAAATATAGGTCATCCTATAAGGCCTCAACACGAACTACAAACAACGCAGCTAAACCACGAGCTCATCGCGCCCAATTTCCTCGACTACATTTTGTTGCCTATCGGTTTCGTCTTACATTTCACGCTATACAGTAGGCTAAAGTGCATTTATTGCTTGTTGGAGTTTTTGCCTCCAAAATGTCGAAACTTCAGCATGCTCCTAGCTTAAAATGAACTGCCCTTTAATAGAAACAGCGAACCAGAGTCGACTATTGCGATTGCTTGGTCACAGTTTCCACTAATTGTGTCCAGAGCCATCCGCACGCAAGGACCATGCCATGGCTGTCGTAGTGGTTGTGTCCGTCAGAAAAAACAGGAGATATAAAAATTTCAGATTCAGAAGAGTAATGAGTTAGCCGAAGTACTAATTACCCTGAAGCATTGTAACATGTTTTTAATTATTATGAAGACTAATCTCGTTTTCAGTACAATAATTCCGCATGTTAAGCATCTCAACAGCATATCCTGTTGGTTACAAGTCAATAACAAAATTATAACAATAAAATGAGCCACTCCTGAATGAAAGGTTTCGAAAAGGAAAAATTTGCAGCATTCGCGTAGAAGGCCTGAGTTGAAGCAACCTTTGCACTCTTTTGTACAAAAGCGAGCAACGATCGAGTTCACTGCCTTCGATAAGAGAATTCAAGTTTGCTCTGTCTACAAGAGAGGCAATGTCTCGCGCTCACCCAAACGTGCTCCTCGTTTCACGCAGGGCTGGCTCGTCAAGACGAACTTAAATCCGGTCTCCAGCGCAACCGTCTGAAACGAGACAACTCCTCGTGTTCGGTCAACGACACGCAAGTGTCACCTTTCGAAGCACGCCACCTTCCAGCTCGGGAGACACATTGCGCAACAGTGCCACGACCCCACTCCAGCCTACTGCATGCTTCTTCACTTTTGTGTATAGATTAGATAAACTGTACAACATGTCGGCAAATTTCAAACGTTCAGGCAAGAAAAGCCTAGCGATCAGGGCGAAAGGCCGTCATCGCTCAGTGGCCTGAACACATGGCGGCTGCTATGATGCCGATTTATATGCCATTTCTACACTATTTTGTTACTGCTCTCTGCCATTACGCCACAGATGCACAACGCCACAATGACACTTAGAAGTAGACCTTGAATCAGCCCTACAGGCCTCCTTTTCGAGAAAAAAAAATACACTTCATTTCGAGAGAAATAGCAGCGAGCGCGAGAACTGTATGAAAATACAATGTAAGTGATAGTATATAGGCAATGTTCACAACTTGCCTCGATAGCTAGCAAAGCTCTTTTGGGCGGTCCTTTAGGGTTCTTCGTCATCTGTTACTGAATGCTTTCCTTGAACACGCCAATTTTATTGCGCTCGGCATTCTTCGGTAACTTGCCCAGTTTTCAGAACCTCTTTCCATTTGCCCACGCCCAACCTGTTTCATATATACCGGGGTCACTGGGTATGGCATTCTCTAAACCAAGGACTATAGCACCACTCTATCCAGAGAATAGTGTTTACAACCAACCGTCTAACCATCTTGAATCACCGAGTATGTACTGCTCATAAATGAAACTCGTTGAAGCCAAATAGGGTTACTAGGTATCTTCTACGGGGCATATGACACCCTTCGATCACAAAAAGAATTCTTCAATATTTTTCAGTGGTGAACAGACTTTAATTCTCGTCCTATATATTCGGACAATGTTTTCAAACTATATATTCATGCAATTTTCGTCGCAATTTTCTTTGGGTGAATAGCATACAAAAACACCGCGTACGGAGCAGTTTACATAATTGCAACCTCGGCAAGGGCAAATGACAAGACAGCAAAGTACCCTAAGTCCCAACGTTGCGCTGAACGCGGGACCCTTTAGTTTCATTCTCTAATTACTGATTTTTGAGCGTGCATTTCCCGATGCTCATTGAAGGGTTATCTTACTTCACCTACTTAATAAATTTGACATGCCAAATGTGCAGGCTGTCATAATGAATTCTGTATGATAATAAACAACGTAGTCGATTTGTTTTCGAATATTTCATAACCGTTAAGTTGCACCTTTTCTCGAATGGTGAATATTTTTCCTCTGCAGAGAAACGAATAGACCTTGAATGAGTTGCGAACTTTGTATCTTTACTGCACCTTTATTAGCCCTTGCTTTGAACGGTAATTAAATATCTTATCAGTAAATTATTGGTTTGCTATTGTGACACAATGAGGACGAACCCTCCTGTGCCAACATGTAAAACTCGCGTAACGATTCGAAATGCAGCCTTACAGGCTTTTCTTATATAGATGAAAGAGTACAAGACGACACGCTAAAGAAAAGTTACTTAAAACTGCGCACTGAAGTCAGCCAGTTGCATCCTTACCTGTGAATCTTTGCATCATTTCAGTAGAAACGGTTTTTGCGCGTCCGCAGCTAACCAAGTGAGCAGAAACAGGCATGCCTTACATGTTTCTGATAACAGTTTATAATAAGTTCTTGATCACATTTATTAGCGTGTGAACCCCTATATTATCTGTGATTGCTCGCTTTATAAGTAATGAAGTACCATGCTAGATGCAAGAATATTTCACGCGAGATTTTAAGAGAAATTTATGCATTTCAACTGAACACAATGTGCAGTTTATTCAATAAAGGCCCACAAACAGCTTTTTTTGCACTGACTCGCTCAAATATTGCTACGTTTACTGACACACAGGCAAGAAAAAGAAATCTGTCAACAACAAATTGTTCTTCAATTTATTCACCTGCCACAGTGGCCACGGAATTCTGCTGCTAGCACAAGGTGAGCGGTTGAATTGCCAGTCATGGGAGTCGCATTTCGATGAGAATCATAGGTAAAAAAGATGTTGCACTTAGATTTAATTCATCATCATTTATTGAACGCTTAAACTTCCTGAGGTTATTGCATAAGGTGGACATGCATATGCAAAATCGAGCTATCAATACCAACACAGTTGTAAAGCAAGCGCCTTACTTGATACTTCGCATTTGTAAACATTCATTGCATCAATATGTATATATATATATATATATATATATATATATATATATATATATATATATATCGTCAGCATCATCCCTCTGATCAGGCACAATAAGCACTATTACATGGCTGATACTACAGATGCGTGACTCTCATAAGACATGAATGCTCATACTACACCATGCACACAGACCAAAGTAACCACTTTTCAATTGAAAAGTTGCCACTGCTGGCCGATAGGAGTGGGCCATAAGCAGTAGAAATTTTATTAGAGGGAATTGTGTAAAACAGCTTGTGAAAGAATACAAACAGTGGAGAGGCTTTTAATGCTGTGCCTCGTGCAACTCCAATAGGAGGAAAGACAAGCAAGAAAATTTGTGGTAGAGCACCTAAGCTCAACCGTAACATTTTGAAACAGAGAAAATTCCAGGTGTGAGTTGGAAGTATAATGGTCCCACTCACACCAACAATAGAGTCATACTACAAGAAGTACTACAATCTATGGAGTGCTACAGTCTATGGGAAAGCAACCTTATGCAGAATTCAATAACGATGCAACATGTTGTCCAAAACATTGCAAAATTTCGTACCCAGTCTGCCTTCTCTCTTCCTGATAAGACAGCTCACACTGGCATCGGAAAGAAGACTAGAATGAACTACCCTAGTTTGCACGTTGTCCTTCATAGCTGGACAAATATTCCTGCACGTCAACCTCTCCGAATGCTCGGCTAGTTTAAGACCAAGGTGGTAGAGCCAGCATCCGGGTGAAACAATTATACCACGCCTGTACACAAATTCTAAACCTAGCTAAAATAATAATCTCGAAATCATGGAGCGTGGACGAGCGGATACTATAGGAATTCGTAAATGCTCTACTGGTGTCCAAGGGACTGTACGGTGTGTATTATCAGGAGCGCACCACAAATACAAATCATCAAACACAGGCATACCCATACTGAGAGGACTTTCCAAGTTTGCCAAGCCTGAAGACCTCTACGAGAAAGAGCAAAAAAATACCTACACAGGGTGGAGGTGCATCCTGCAGCATGAATTCCTTGCCTCACGATATCAGGACCTGGTCGCAAGATACTATGCCAGCTAGTATATTAGGTGCAACAACGACTACCCATCCCTTCAAAAACACACCAGGAGCACCTGAACTCGACACACAACTGGTCCATACCATGCAACATGACGGTAAACAATTAGTTTTGGAGACTGTATGCAAATTCCAAACATACAGAGGAAGTTCCTAATCATGAATAGAGAAATCTGACGTATACAATGCAGTGATGTGTCAATAACACTGTAATAGTAATATGTCACTACACAAAATTAAATACCATATCAGTGGGGACCAATCCAGGACATCGACAATCAGTGGGGACCAATCCGACTACGACATCCCACATGCCTGCATGGATTCACCTAAAACTGTCACGGCGTGAGCATCACACTATATTGTCAGGAATATTGGGAGGCTGACACACAACTTGCAAGAACATGGCGAAGAAGTGAAATTACAGTGTGCGTAGTGATGCACATATTTCAGGACAAAAGCGAGCTCATGAGACTGACATAAGCAAAAACTGGGTAAATTTAAGGCGTATTCATCATTAAATACAGCCCAGCAGCAAATACAAAATGGGCAAGAGCGAAATACTCTGCGTTCCCTTCGTTCTTCTCTGTTGTCTTTCTGTTGAGTTGTAGGTAATGAATTCATGAGGTTCCAGAGAAGAACAGTGCCCCTCAGAAGGCCCCGATTTCATGTCCAAATCAATGCAGAGCCAAATAAATATTTGTTGCAAGAGCGCATAGCATGAAGCAGTATCAACTGGATGACGCCAGACAAGAATGACGGCTAACATTTAACTACGGTTTATTATGAAAATTTGGCGATTTATACAGTTACCCACAAAAAATATACGTCAAGATGGCCAGGTACATATTGGTGCTTGATGCAACCGAATATAAATAAAAGAATTAGAGAAATTAAATGTAGATAAAAAATAAACATAAAAGAAAAAAAACCATCAATGAGATCGCCAATCATGCATGACAGCATGTTTCAACAAATATGGATCTTTTTTCCAATAAATAGACGGGCAGTGTGCTTATGCAAGCACACTCTTGCCGTTCCATGCCATTGGAAAACTAAATTTTATGGAATGTAGTGGTATGCGCACTTGATGATCATACTGTTCTTTCCCCTGTACTTGTGTATTTATTTGAGTTTTCTCTCGTTCCTGTTTCTGATTCATTGGTTTCATAATGATTTGAGCTTTTTATCATGCTCTCTTGCTGTAGCGCTTTCTAGTAACTTTTATAAATCACTACAATGAACGTTTTATTCATAAGAAGCTAGGACACCCTGTTCTTACTGCTCTCCAATACACGTTCTTGCAAGAGTGCCCAAATAAAAAGAATTGCAACGCCCACAGAAACATCATAGGGGCCCTTAAAGTGACTAGCTCCAGTATTAAAAAAATATCCTGGCTTTAACTGTCACTAGAGAGCACATAGGACGAAAAACAAAGCCGAGATGGTCTAAAACCAAAAAAATTTATTGAACATACTGAGTAAACGTCGCTGACGAGTAATAAACCGAGTATACACAAAAAGGAAAAGCAAAAAATAATGTCTTTTCCTATACAGCTGCATGATATCTCTAGGCAGCTGATCAGCAGATCTGCAGAAAATCTTCCTCCACAACAGCGCGAGACGCAGGACAACAATGTGGGTGACAGGCGTGTCGTTTAGAATGCTATGATCCCACGCACATGCGCGGCCACTGCTAGCTGCGAATAAACATATATATATATATATATATATATATATATATATATATATATATATATATATATATACATATACACCCCATGCGCCCCAATGTGCCGCGACTGACGAACCAGGCTAGCGCTAAGGTTGACTTGCTCAGCTCAATTTTCATTTCACGTTCAGTAATCCCACACAGATCATTTGCAGCTTCATTCAGGGATAGACGTAGTCTTTCGGGTTGGTGCTTGTCGCTCTGTTTGATGCAAGAATGTGGTGAGGAGGAGGCACCGCTTATGGGCCATCACGAACAATATGCACACATAGTTTATCCAGAAGCCGACTGTAACCACGGGTAAAACGAAAATCTAGTTGGTTTGACACGACGACTTCGCTGTAGTCACACTCCGAATACTCCATATGCGTTAGGGTAGCTATATGGACTTGTTCATACGTCGTTATGTAAGTTTTTGTAGCGCAGGCAGAATGACATGGATATGGAAGGCACAAGCAACGACACACAGCGCTGAACACGCAGAAATGGAAAAGTTAGGAGGGAGCATTACGCCACGCAGCGAGCCTTTTCAAGCGAACGCTCCGTGTAGCCCGTACATTTCCTCAGTGGTGGCCCAACACGTGACATTTCGTGTCGATATCAGGGAGCAAGAATTGAGATTTGCCGACATGTTTGTTTCCCAGTGGCTATGCCAGCAGTTTTCATTCGATGTGCGCTCCTTCAGCTGCCCTGCCGTGGCTTTGCCTGCAGAGCGGGAACACTACAGCCAAGCGAGCACTTTGACGTGCAATGCCGTGCTGCGCCACTAGGTTTGGCTTCAATGGCACTGCGTGATGTTTTTCTTCATCCATAGCGCTGAACAACCAGCTGCGAACCACTGTTGTTTAGGTACGCCATGTCTCTTGGCACTGAACTTCCGAAATCGCCATTGCGCACTGCAAAAACAAAGACAGGCCGATATTATTATAATTCTCTAGTTTTCTTCATTACATTAAAGGAATTATGCGGTATGTGCCTCAAAACTTGACAGCAAGTACCCGTTGGCGTCGCACAAGTCACATTACTGAAATCGCAATCATGTGAAATTGCCCCTCTAAAAATCGCACTGTGACGCGTGTGACTGCACCAATTTTCTTCGCTCCCGTCACAGCATGTGAAACCGCATCTAGGCGCACGTTCCTTCGCGCACTGAACTTCCGAAATCGCCATTGCGCACTGCAAAAACAAAGACAGGCCGATATTATTATAATTCTCTAGTTTTCTTCATTACATTAAAGGAATTATGCGGTATGTGCCTCAAAACTTGACAGCAAGTACCCGTTGGCGTCGCACAAGTCACATTACTGAAATCGCAATCATGTGAAATTGCCCCTCTAAAAATCGCACTGTGGCGCGTGTGACTGCACCAATTTTCTTCGCTCCCGTCACAGCATGTGAAACCGCATCTAGGCGCACGTTCCTTCGCGCACTGAACTTCCGAAATCGCCATTGCGCACTGCAAAAGCAAAGACAGGCCGATATTATTATAATTCTCTAGTTTTCTTCATTACATTAAAGGAATTATGCGGTATGTGCCTCAAAACTTGACAGCAAGTACCCGTTGGCGTCGCACAAGTCACATTACTGAAATCGCAATCATGTGAAATTGCCCCTCTAAAAATCGCACTGTGACGCGTGTGACTGCACCAATTTTCTTCGCTCCCGTCACAGCATGTGAAACCGCATCTAGGCGCACGTTCCTTCGCGCACTGAACTTCCGAAATCGCCATTGCGCACTGCAAAAACAAAGACAGGCCGATATTATTATAATTCTCTAGTTTTCTTCATTACATTAAAGGAATTATGCGGTATGTGCCTCAAAACTTGACAGCAAGTACCCGTTGGCGTCGCACAAGTCACATTACTGAAATCGCAATCATGTGAAATTGCCCCTCTAAAAATCGCACTGTGACGCGTGTGACTGCACCAATTTTCTTCGCTCCCGTCACAGCATGTGAAACCGCATCTAGGCGCACGTTCCTTCGCGCACTGAACTTCCGAAATCGCCATTGCGCACTGCAAAAACAAAGACAGGCCGATATTATTATAATTCTCTAGTTTTCTTCATTACATTAAAGGAATTATGCGGTATGTGCCTCAAAACTTGACAGCAAGTACCCGTTGGCGTCGCACAAGTCACATTACTGAAATCGCAATCATGTGAAATTGCCCCTCTAAAAATCGCACTGTGACGCGTGTGACTGCACCAATTTTCTTCGCTCCCGTCACAGCATGTGAAACCGCATCTAGGCGCACGTTCCTGCGGCGAGCGTCGACATCGGCCTCGGCGTAACCGAGTGAACCAGCATAACAGCAAAGGATGAAAGAGCGAATGCGTAGCTGCTTATGAAAGACGCAAGCCGTGAATCGGGGAGATCGATGTGAGCGGCCCCTCGAGAAAGTGGTCTCATACGGACACTTCCTCCCTCCCGCTGCCTCGACCACTTGATGCGTACTCGCATCTCATCTCAGCGTTTCGTACTATCGTCTGCTGATGTCAGCCCTCGCTTGCGCTTGTTCGGTTTGCTTTGTTTGGCCTCGTTCGCGCTTGTTGCGATTGGCATGGTTTGAGATTGTTTTTCACAATGGTGAATCTAAGTGCAGACGTCCCTGTGGAAGGGTTTTCGGAGACAGTGCGCCATATCCGACTCTGTACAAGGCGTACTCTGTGTACAGGACGCGGAGGTGACACCCAGTACCTCATTCTGCTTGACCTCAGAACGCGGCGACGCCGCAACAGAAGAGCGCACGTCGGCATTATTATGATCATTGACTACGACGTCATCGTCATAAAACATGACTCGCGTTAACAACGAAGGACGACGAGCGTAAACACAGCGCTGACCAGCCAGCAGACGAAGAAAAAGCACGGGACATCTTGCACCAACGTTGAGCGGGCGATATTTTCATGCTGTCAGCTAAATGCCGCAGCGGCTCGTTGTCAGTTGGTGTGGCGGCTGTGCCGTAGGTGCGTTTTATCGCCACTGGCCGCGTCCCGCTCGTTTTGTCGCTAGTAGGTATGGGGCTCTATGCGGCGACGATCGCTCCGATATGCCACTAGAGTAGTGCGCATCGCCTGTTCGCCAATCGCGTCGTCTACTTTTCTATGCCAGCGCAATCGCCCACTCAGCAATGGTACGCCTTAGTTCAATGAGTTACGATGACGTACGACCATAGAGTTTCATGCATTAATTACTTCAGAGAACTATGGCGCTAGTGTTTGTCGGAGCTGCAATGGCAGCGGTTGAGCCAGCGTGGGAACTATGGGAAGTACATGGATTTCCTTAAGCTTCGTCCTTCTGGCTTCAAACGGCTTCGCGACTTCGTAAAATCGTCATTTTTGAAAAGTAAGGGGTAATAAATATTTCCATAAACGATAATAAAGTTCTCCGATGGCAGGATCTGGGCACAGGAGCCCTTGAATTTATCCCGGGCAAACCAGTGCCTTGAGACGCTTGGGGCCTTTTGAATTAGCCACCTCGACAAGCGTAATCGAAGCAATAACTAGCGATTGTGTGTGTTCGCAGCGTCTTCTGCACTTATAAAATTATAGCTTGCTCTGATATTTAAGGCATTCAAGGCAACCAAAGAGTAGTAAGCGAATTGACAAGAACATCTGTATCCACAAGCACGAAGAACAGACAAATCTAATGAACACTTTGCACATGGTGACTCAACAATAGCAGCGCCAGAGCTTCCTAGGGCATATTGTTGCGAACTCGAAGGTACGACTGTTTCTGTCATTCGTGCGACATGTGTGCATCTGAGCGCGTGACGCAGCCGTTCATGTGAAGGAGCGGTAAAGCCTCCATCCCTGTGACTGTCAGGTTATCAGGCGTTTGTCAGTCTTCCACCGATTTCCGTCCTGAGGCGTCACCCACATGGTACTCCCTCCTCCTGGACCGGAAAGCACGCGGGAATCCTAGCAGTCGCGAAAGAGTGGGAATAGACGATAGGAGAGGGGGATACTCTGGTTAGATCGGCCGCATCTAGCTGGTATTGAAAAAAAATTACGGCCTTTCCCGTAATTGAGAGTACCTTTAAGCATGAAATGGCAACTGGCAAATCAGATTGGGTGGACATGATACTAGCCACAAACTTAAAATAGTTGTAGTAGATGTTCGCAACGGCACACCCCACCAGACCACACCACACCACGCCATACTGTGCATTGGTCCATATGGGCCCATTAGTTTCCTCCCACAGACCGAACCTCATTGCAAGTGTCGTCTCGGTCAAACAGCCATCTGCGTTGCACCGGACGCTGCCGGTGCTGCCAGTATGACGGGCGAAGTGCTGTCCTCGCAGACCGCTGGCGTTGAACACCGCGCAGGCAGCCCTGCCTCAGAATCAAAAGATGAAAGAAAGTGCATGGTTCACTGTATTTGCCTTTTGAAACGTCGGAATTGGAAATGACAATTAATACTTCAGCGTAGTAGGAGTTACAGCTAGAGTGATATTGTGAACAAACATTTGGAATAACTCGGAAGAAATATTTTCAGAAAGTTGTTTGGTTGCAACCCGAGCATGTAATGCGTTTCTGTACAAAAGGAGGGGGGATCTCGTGATGTTCTTGCAGCTTGCCCGGATGGTCTCGTTTGAACGCCCGGATCACGGCTCTGGCTTTTGCCTGAAGGTCACTTGAAGGTGGCTGACAACGGGAGCTAAATACATTTGATGCTTAATAAAGAAGACGATGGCTCAGCGACGACGCCATTGATAAGGCATGTAGCGAGCGCGTTAAGACAAAAACGCTGCATGTGCGGAGGTCTGTCCGCAGTCCCCATGAGCGCGATTCTGTGCGCGACAGCGACGAGGGACGGCTTCGAGTGACGGATCGGGCCGTCGCGTGAACAGATCGCTCGGTCTTGTGGCGCAATCGCCCGGTTCTGCGAATTTAGAATTCGTCGGTCGTCGCCCGGAAGTGTTATGAGCGACTAGCCAATAGCGCGAAGCCGGACCTGGATGTACATAATAACTCAAGTACTTCCGATTGCCGCGCAGAACAAGCAAACGATTGAATTTTTGTACGTCCAAGGATAAGAACCTACTGATTGACTTTCAGAAATACTTTATGCTGCTTTTCACAGTAAAAAACATCAACTTATGGTAACAAAGCACGCGTCACGCTAGTTGCGGCGCCTATACTGCTGCCCTCATACCGGCAACACTGGGGACACGTCGCTCGAAGTCATCACTCGTATGGGGTACGGCTTATAGGCGACGAGCGAACGCAACAGCCATGTCCATCGCGTCGCTTGTCGCTGTCACATGCAAGATCGCTTGCATATGGTTTGTACTTGAATCGCACCCTCGCGTCACCTACTTGCTACGTGTCGCGTTCTCCCGATTAGCGAGGCAGTCGCGCCACAATTCGCAAGTTTTCGACGTCCAGCTCGAACAAGGTTGCCCACGCCATGCAATATATCGCAAAATGAAAACACGGGGGGAGCTGCGCTAGAATTTTGCATTAGTGGATAGCGTATTGGTCGTTGAATTTTTTTTTTCATGTCAAACGTTAACATAATCCTTGAGGAAAGAGCGACATGACACTTCAGGGACTCCTAGCAAACACATGTGTGGCTAGAAATAAAAAAGCAGAAATGGAATTCGCCGAAGGCAACCGCAGTGACAGTGGTAGGATATGGGCCGTCTCTACCGACTCGTGTTCTGATTGCTTTGCGGTGAGGCATTGTGGGTGACGCCAGCGACAAAAAGAATCGAGAACAGACCGGCACGTAAAAGAACTTTTCGCCAGATCTCGCCGTCGCCGAATTATATTTCGTGTCGCTGTAGACACCTTATTCCCCCGTTGAAACCTCACCATAGGCTTCTATTCGCCCGCTTTACAAGAGCGAAGGACTCTGCAATCGCCACTCACATTCCCAAGCTTCTGAAGTGTGTAATTGAAGGGGATTATGATGGTTGTGACATAGCTCAGTGCACTCTGGCTATTGTTGAATTGTTCAAGATTGTTGAATGACAGTTTCTTGTTCGTCGTTTGCTCGGGTTATCGGAAGCCAACCGCAGTGCACCCAAATTTTCCACAAGGCTCTTTGCTTCACATTTATCGTCTGGCTGCTTTATCAGCCTTTGACTTGCGCAGTCGCTTTCTCTCCAATCAGTGTTGCGCAACTTTTGACTTGCCCGCCGTGGTTGCTCGGTGGCTATGGTGCTGGGCTGCTGAGCACGAGGTCCCGGGATCAAATCCCGGACAAGGGGGCCGCATTTCTGTGGGGGCGAAAACACCCGTGTATTTAGATTTAGGTGCACGGTAAAAAACGGTAGAAATTTCCGGAGTCGTCCACTACGGTATGCCGCATAACCACAAAGTGGTTTCGGCACATGAAATCCTATAATTCTTTTTTACTTTTGACTTATCGCATTAGTTCAGAATCTTGCTTTAATCGAGTTGGGTGCACACAATTGAGGGATTGAACTGCTCAATGCAGTTGTCGACAAGTGCAGAAGAGATATGAAGCAAGATCTTACACAGGCCTGTCTTTAGGTCTCTTTTAAACGAGTATATTTTGTGCTCTGAAATTCTTGACGTACACCCATGAGCAAAAGTATACGGATGAGTGGAGCCTGAGGTAAACTGCAATGACGTGCCTTCTTGCGCTGCGGCGCTTACTGTGGGTAGCCGTGCCAAAGCTACTCTGCGCATGCGCTTCCCATCAGACCTACCGACGCGTCGTATTGTTTTCACTGGCGTAGTTACGGCACTCACCGATTTTCTTTTCTTCGTTCCGTGAGACCTGCGCCGTTGTTTCAGTGAGTGGATTTGGCTACAAAGTTTCATACAATAATTACTAGAGGAAACTAAGGGCTCTAGTGTCGACCGGAGCTGCAATGCAGGTGGTTCAGACAGCATGCGAACGTATTGAAATAACATAGACTTTCTTTAACTTTGTTCTTCCGCTTTCAAACGGCGTTGTGGGTTTGCATACTCGCCATTTTCGCAAAGTAATGCGTAATAAATAATAAAATAAACTATAATAAAATTGTCTGATTACAGCATTCCAACACCGAACCTCTATCACAGGAGCCTCATATTGAAACCATTAAGCTGCGGATGCATGCATTGACAAACGACATAAAACGCCCTTATGAGTCTATCGCAGGCAAGCCAGTGCTTTGAGATGCTTGGCGAATTTCAATTGGCCATCCCGACGAGCTGAACTGTTGCAACTATAGTACGATTGTGAGCGTTCGCTGCCTCTTCTGCGCTTCGAAAAGTATAGATTGCCCTAAAATTTACGAGAGTTAAGGCATATCAAGCCTAATAAACAAACTCACAAGAACGTTTCAATCCACAAACACGAAGATCAGACAAATTCATCTATTTCCCATCATTCTCATAGTGGCTGGACGTTTGCATCACCAGAGCGGTCGATTTGTTTCTTTAGTATTCTTAAGGCTTTAGCTGGCGTGCTACTGTTGTTTTCTGATACTGTGTTGATACTCGGACCCACTCCACCAGCGCCACAAAGGAAAGCATGCTTCAATACGGGGCAGTGATTATTAGAAGCGTTTCCGACAATATAAACCTGAATAAGAAGCAGCGCATTCCGCGTTATTCATCAGAAGCCCTGACAGATGGCAGTAGGCCCCGCGATTAGCAAAGAATTGTGATGCGCGATGGTCGCGCTACTCACCTCTGCCAAGCCCACTTGGTGAAAACCGGCCACAAGGTGCCGAAGCAGAACAAGTACGTTTAGTCGATGCGCAGCGTAATCTCACCAGGAAATGAAATGACAGGCTCGCAGATATGGTGGGATGCGCATCAGCACTGTCGCATTGGCACCATTCTCGACTGCACGTGCCACACCAGTATAGAAGCCGCGTAGACGCAGTCTGGCACGGCCTCCCGTGGTCCATATAGGTTGACTTACAGGTGTACGTCCGTTCACTTTCGCGTGTGAGCCTGCAGCAAGGAGACACGCGCGCACAACAGAGAAGGATGCCGCTGCCTATTTTTAATGTGCCGCATTATCAGGCTAACTCCAATCCTTTTTTGTAGGTGGATAGCTACTTTCTGTGTCGCCATACTTCAAAGCTAACTGATGTGCATGACCGGCAGTGGAACCGAGAATCTGCCTTCGAGCCCAGCGACCCAACCTTATTTGTCACCACTGGCCAACGATGGCACGCACACTCCTTTCGCACTAAACCCAAATAACTCTTTAGGACGCTTCATGCGCGACACAACCGCCTTTGTAGTGTGCTTTCCTCCTGATATGTCTCGCTTTCAGACCCTGCGTTATACTTAAGCCACGCTGCAGCGTCGCCGCGACGGGTCCACATTCGTCAGTAGTTTGCACGTTGAAACTAATGCTTCATTGAAGCTGTGAGACACTTTTCCGCCTTCATAATCAGCCCATGTCAAACAGGCTTTAGCTTTTGATGAGAAATTGGCGATAAAAATTTAGAGATTAATAAAGGGAAAATTAGACGTCCACCCGTTCGTAACAATTGCTACAAAGAAAACCCATACGGGTTCCTCTAAAGAAAAACCTCAGAGTTGAATAAAAATTCGTGCTGGTCCGGGAATCAAACCCGGGACCACCGCCTATCCGGGGCAGCCGCTCTACCATCTGAGCTAACCAGGCGGCCAGCAGATGGCAGGGCAAAAGTCGAATTTGTCGACAACACACGAAGCAAAGCAAGTGTTTGACGTAGTACTTCTGCGGAAACCCGCAAATCGGAGAGATGTAATAATTAAAGGGAAAATCAGACATCCACTCGTTCGTAGCAATTGCTACAAAGGAAACTCATAAGGGTTCCTCGAAAGAAAAGCTCAGAGTTGAAGAAAAATTTGTCATGGTCCGGGTCTCGAATCCTTTATTACTTCTTACTACTTCAGCGAAACCTTTATTAATTACTTCTCATTAATTCTTCTTAATTACTTAAGTACAACTGGTAAACACCTCCAATACAGCTTTCTTTTGCAGAATACGTGCAACAAAAAAGTGTTTTTTTTTTCTAGCGCGAAAGAATCCCGCGAATATTGGCAAAGTGACTCGAGTGGCGGGTCCCGCGGAAATTTTGGGTGTATATGTAGTGAACATCGGCCACTTCCTCGTCCCCGCCGAGCGTGTCAAACCCCCTTGCTCAGGAAATCCAGTTTGCCTCGCTGTTGGGTTCATTGCCCCTGCTCTTTCTTGGAACTGAAGAGTGGCTGCCCAACTGGAGCGCCACCACTGCGACTCGGCAAAGCTGCTTTTACTTTTGAATAAAGCAAGTAGCCTCTCCTTTCTTAAGCAGTAAAAATGTGTATTTTGTGCCACCGGTCACCCAGGACACTCACGTGTTTTAATCAAAGACTAGCCATGGACGACACTGTCCTACTCCCGCTGACAGAGACGACGCCACGATTACGTCTCCTGTCATCGACGCCGAGCTTCAGTTCCCCGGCATTTGGCCTAAGAATCTTCGAGCTTGTTTTATAGAAGTAGAGAACCGTTTTCCACCCCGGTGCATCACTTCACAGATAGCAAAGTACCTGCACGACATCACCGAGCTGCCCTCCGACATCGTCGATGTCATAGACGACATTCTATCAGGTACACCTTCAGCAACAGCATACTATCTCCTTAAACGCACCGTCCTGCAGCGCATCAAACCATCGTAAGATAATAGGCTTCGACAGGTCCACTCCGAGGAACTCGGCGCCCAATGACTGCCACAACTCCTGCACCGGTTGCGTCAGTTGCTGGGTGGCCATTCCGCAAACGAGACCCAGCTTCCAATTTTGCGCGAGCTGTTCTAGTAGCACCTCCCACCATTCGAACGGAGGGTGCAGGTGGGTTGCGATGAGATGAGTCTCGATCGGCTAGCTGTACTCGCTGACCTCATATACGGCATCTCGTCTACGGCACAGCTACCTATCGCCGCTGCGAGAGTCTCAGAGCCAGGAGACCGACTCTAGGGCCTGGAGGAAATAGTCAACCACCTTCCACTGGAAAAACTAACGACGGGTGGCAACACTGGCGACGTACTTCAGCGCAACCATTCGCCTTCACAGTCTCGCAGCGCACCTAGACACTCGTCGCGGCAGTCGTGCTGGTACCATCGTCGCTTTCGCGAACAAGTGAGATGCCAGCACCCAGCTATATTAGTGGACGGGAAACGCACCGGCCAGCACATAATTGCAGCCTGCGACATTGGCCCTCGCGAAAGCCACCTATTCTTTGTAGCCTCTCCTACTCGACGGCACCGAAGCCGAGCTTTCTACCTTTACCGCGACTGCCGCAGATCGCGAATATTGAAGGTATACACGCTGTCTTATTTTCTGCAGCAAGCAACACGAGGTGCTGCACTCATAACTTCTAATAAGCAGATTTGTACATGTGGTGTCAGACCGCTTGGCAGCCAATACAGATACGGCATCGTGAAAAATATGGCTCAAAAGTAACACAAATATTTTAATAAAGTTTAATTAGCGATTTTAGAGGCAAGTCTGCGTTTGTAAAATTGAAGCCCGACGGTCATATGTTGCCCCACAACAACTTTACAAAAATTGTCGTAGGTACTGCAGCGTGCAGTGTTTTGGGTGTGGGTAGCCCTGAACCCAAACGAAAATTAGATAACGTGTCAAAGACGCTGACCTGCTCACTTTATTAGAAAACGCCACCTGCTTCCCTGCTGCGCGGGCGCCAATGCGATTACAATTATGGGTTCTCTTCATTATGATCCGTGATGCTGAGGTACCACCAAAAGGTTGGGAATGGTTTACAGCACGGTTCGCGCCGATTCCTGGCGTCAGCATGCAAAAATACGAGAAGGCCATGATGAAGTTCATGCCAGCAAAGCTCACGCTACTGTTGGTCTGTACTCGCGATGGAGATGAAAGAGAGATTGACGTCACTGGTGCACTATTTCATATCTCTTTCGGTACTGCCTACTGCGTGAACAAAGTAGTGCAGAGTCTAGCACCCAAGACGATTTTGTTGAGTTAATAATATGACTTTGGTTCCTGAATTCCCGAATTGCAATTATTCCTCTATTATTGCTAATTAAACATTTATTAAGGATTTATTTATTGATTCTCTGTCATCTGCATGATGCCGAGTTCCTAGTGGTCACAAAGACACACAACCCGATAGAATATGAGGAAATATCCTTACAAAACTTACATTCTTTAAAGAATTTCGTGCAGCTGAAACAAGACACTGTGTTTGTAACATGGTCATACAACAGCAACAAAATTATATACAGACGGTTACCTAGGACTTGAAGACACTGTTTTTATTCAACACCGCGAAACTGATACAAACATTTGGAGGACGCTTAAGCTTCGCCTCTAAGAGTGGAATTTGATAGCCTTCAAAGATCCCCGAATGATTCTTACGCTTCCCGGCCACTGCAGCGTATTTGATCCTAATGTTTACCGCGAAATGCTCGCAGCGAGCGCTATGCACCAAGCGGGCTTTCTAGCAGAAACGCGTCCTCTTGTCGGAGTCGCTATGCGGCGGAGGCGAGTGCCATCTGGAAATGTTTCAAGAAAGCGAGCGCGCCGCTCCATTGCCTCCGAGACATTCACGCGTCGAGGCACGCAATGCGGATGCCGTTGCCGGTCTATGAATGATAAGGGCCGATTTACGCTCGAGCCGCCGATCGCCTCAAGCCGCAACGCACACGTGCGATTCGTAAAAAGCAGGCGGTCGTCGCGATCGGTCACAAAATTGCACCTACGCTGAAATTGCATGGCGCGGTGTGGTTCGCATGCACACTCCGGTTGTCCAAATAGGCAACTAGCAACAGGCAACATTCATCAGCGAGTTGGTAGCCTCGTGTGCTGGCGACCAGCAAAATTTCGCGCCGTGCTAGGATTTTCTTTTTACGCTTGTTCTCTTATTAGCTATTTTTATTATTTAGCTGGAGCGGTTTGCATGCGCCGGCATCCGCACTTCGATTTCGGGAAGCGGTGTCTGCTGAAAGGTGGCAAGCGTTCGGTAGTGCGCAGAGCAAAGCTGTGCAAAGTTGGCAACTATCGCCAAGAGCAGACGACACTGGCATATTTTCTTCGATGTAGGTTGAAGCTTCCGCGTCATGGCGAAAACGCGACTCTTGCACTGTCACATTCTGTCTTGCATGTGTGGCGTTGATGGGGTGGGCCTCCTTTGGAACATTGTGCTGTCGTCTTAACAGCGCCGCTTTTTTTATTGCTTCCGGATAACGTTGAGACAATATACATCACTCCGTGCTCGGATGTGTCCGGCGCGGTGGCGCCCTTTTTGTATCTGTGCAAGGACACGCTTGTTTTGCGGACAAGCGACACACTACCGCTCCTAGGCTTGACGAAGCACCAGCGTGGAAAAAACAGGAAGCGACCCCATCCCGAATCGAGTTCTGAGAATCCTTTCTGGCCCCTAAACATTTAAGCTACCAGATCGCGACCGAGAGTTTGCCCCCTCACGCACATGCTGGTCTAGCCTGCATGTGTTCTAGAAAAAAAAATCACTGTTTTCTGCCTACAAGCGATGCACATTCCTTTCACGGACGGGGCCAGACTCGGTACGTAACACTGGCGATGAGGCAGGAGTTGCAAAGCGGACAAGTTTTCAAAGTTAAGGTCATGGCTACAGGACTAATACACGGCGCTGTCGAGTCTTTCTCGGGTAAATCTTGGGAGTCGTTTATCCAGTGCCTCGACCTTTACTTCATGGCGAGCGACGTCAGTGACGAAACGAAGAAGCAGGTACATCTCACGCGTTGTGGAGACGACAATTTCGAACAAGGTGTGCGCGCTGATAGCGCTGAAGGTCCCGGTAGAAGTCAACTTCAATGATATTGTGACACCTCTCCGGCGGCACCTTCGACACAAGGACATCCGAGGTTTACACGCGGTACGTGTTTCAAAGACCCTACCAACGGCCAGACGAGTCGCTCAGAAGCTACGTTGCGGCCGTCAGAACCTTGACAGCCGACTGCAACTTTGGAGCGCTGCCTTCGGCTGCAATATCGACGGCATCGCCTGACACCCAAACGACCGCTTCAGCAGCGAACCGAACTATGCCGCCCCTAGAGGTGAGCTCCGGGAGAGGTTCGTCCACGGCGCCTGCGACGAACATCTTCCGCAGAGACTGTTCGTAGAATAAGGCCTGACATTTCAACATGCTCTGGACTTAGCCGTGTCAGCTGAAAGTGCGTCAAGGCATCAGCGAGGAATCAAGGGAGTGGCAAACTCAAGTATATTAAGAGAACATCGCAAATCAAGCCAGGGGGCAAGCATATGTCAGGACGACATTGCTATCGATGCGACGGCTCGCGTGACCCTAAAACAGGCAAAGTCAAGACATCCGATTGCCGTTTCTGCTCCAAGAAAGGTCACATCGAGCGTGCCTGCATCTCAAAGGAAAAAAGCACGGAACCACGTTCCGACAACAAGCAGCAACGGGCACACAGTTTCAACCCACTACCTGTTAGGGAGTCCTGTTGCAAGCTGCACACAGTGAGTGTACGTACACAATGCCCCAAGTTCCTCGTGGACTATAGAGTGGAGTGAAAGCCAGTCCAGTTTGAGGTGGACGCAGAAAACACTCCGTGGGTTTCAAGTGAGTCGCTCAATTTGCGCACAAGGTCAGGTGAAGAATTACGCATCCTGGGCTCTGCACAAGTTCCTGCAAGGTTGAGATCAAAGGACTATCTGCTGCCGTTGTTGGTTATGAAAGGCACCGAGTGCAACCTTCTAGGCAGAGATTGGTTTTCGGCACTCCGCATACAGGTGAAGGGGATCAACCAAATCGGAGAACCAGCACCAGAGATTACAGGGGTCTTAGGATCACACCCAGACGTCTTCAGCGAAGACATTGGCAGCTATACGGGTCCTTTAGTTCACCTGGAACTCGAAGACGGTGCGACAGCGAAGTTTTGCAAGGCTCGTTCGATTTAAGTGGCGCTGCAAGCGCCTATGGAACACGAGTTTGATCGTCTACAGCGCCAAGGCATCCTAAAACCAACGCCGCATACCGAACAGCCAACGCCCTTGGTACTTGTTCGCAAGACCGACGGTACACTCAGTGTCTGTGGTGACTACAGGAGTAATGGTAATGCAGCAGCGAAGGCATCGTACCCGCTACCAACTACAGATGAAGTGTTCGCAAATCTACATGGCGGAACGCTCTTCTCTTGTATATGAAGCTTGATCTGTATAAAACATATTGACACGGGTACTTATATTTATCGAGCGACCACGTTTCGCCGCCTAACAAATGTTATCGCACAGCGCGGGACGCTCCTACATGTATCCGAAGTTTCTGGAAAGTTATCGATGCTTCTATCCACTGTCTGTTGTCGCCGAACCTTGTGTTATCTGATTTCATCGCGTGACACGAATGGTGTAGAACTTTGTGGAAGGCACGCGGGTCCCAACGATTAGTCTGGAACATTCGATGACTGCTGTATAAAAGCTGACGCGCTGGACCCGCTGATGAGATTTTCGACAATCGCCGACCGTGTTTGCCGCTATCGTTGTGCTGTAAGTGTAGCCTGTTTTGGGGGCACAGGTTCGCGCAATAAAAGTTTTGTCGTTCACAGTATTGCTACTGTGTTATTCAAAGTCACCACCACGTGACAATATCAACAACTGAAAGTTGACGAAGAAACAGCAGCACTGCTCACCGTGAACACCACAAAACGACTATTCAGGGTGGAACGCCTCCCGTTCTGAATTTCTGCTGCACCAACTATCTTCGAGACAATGTTACCTGGACTTACAGTGGTGAATGTTTTGCCTTGACACCATCGTCAACGGGATTGGTGCAAAGGAGCACGCACAGCGTTTAAATCAGGTTCTGTCGAGGCTAACTGAGAAGGGCCTACGCCTCAAGAAAGAAAAGTGCACATTCGGAATTACGTCAATTGAGTTTCTGGGACATCGAATTGACGCCAATGGTGTTTGAACCAGCGAGGAAAAGGTTAAGGCTATACTTCAAGCACCCAAACTATCCGGCAAGACATCCCTAAGGGCTTTCTGGGCCTTATTTCGTTTGAAGACTGCATTTTTGAGAACAGAGCGATGGTTCCGGTGGAATTGTATAGGTCCCTAGAGGAAGACACGCCCTGGAAGTGAAAGAGCAAGCATCAAGCCGCCTTCTAGGCGCTTAAGGAGATGATCCGTGCATCTACAGTGCTCGCTCAATACGATGAGACGAAACCCCTTCTTTTGTCCGTAGAGGCATCGCCGTACGGCATTGGTGCGAGCCTCGCTCAGGAAGATGCTATTTGCCGAGAGGTGCCCATTGCATTCGGTTCATGAACAGCGAGAAGCGCCGAAAAGAACTACTTCCAGCTCAGCAAAGAAAATGTAGCAGTAATCTATGGCATCAGTCATTTTCATATGTACCTAGCTGACCGGCATGTGACCGTAATAACAGATTACCAGCCATTAATTGGAATCGTGAGTGAAACAAAGCAAGTACTCCGGGTCCTTTCATCAAGGATGACGCGATGGTACCTTAAACTAGCAGTACGATTACAAGTTGGTGTACAGGCCTGGCCTACTGCCCTAAAATGCGGACGCTCTAAGCGGACTTCCACTACCGGCACAAGTTGATGAGCCTTATCCCCCGGGAGACGTGCTCACATTGGCTACCAAGCCCAGCTTCAAACTATCACCTCTTCAACTATCACGAATGACTCAAGAGGACTCAGTTTTGTCCCAAGTGCTGGAGGCTGTCTCTAACGGCGATGTTCGTAAACTGCCAAAATAACAGTTTTCATCGTGCCGGAAACTGAAAACGGAGACTTCAATGCTGGAAGGAGGCCTTTTTAGAGGCTTCTGGATTCCAACAAAGGCGTGAATTCACCTTCTATGAATTGCGCCTGCCAACCGCCGCGTAATTGTGGGCGTGAAGGCATGCGCATGAAGGTACTTTTGGGGAAAAGGTTTTGACGTAGATATCGAGCGGCTAGCTAAAAGCTGTGGAGCTTGTTGTCACACAAGTGCACCAGCCAGGACACCAGAGCCCAAATGGGAACACACAAGAACGCATTGGGACACAGTTCACACAGACTTCGTTGGTCCCCTGGAAGGCAAAATGCTGCTTAATGTTGTGGACACATACAGCAAATGGTTGGCAGTGTGTTCCATGCGCAATAAACAGTGTGCCACATTGAGTGAGGAACTCCGAAAATTTTCGCAGCTTTTTGACTCCCCAAAAAGCTTGTGACTGATAATGGACCACCCTTCATTTCAGTGGAAGTTGAGAGCTTCCTAGAAAAGAATGGGGTGGCCCAGGTAACAAGAACACCGTATCATCGTACAACGAATGTCCAAGCAGAAAGAATGGTTTTTGAATCGAAACACGCATTAACTGAAAACAAGGACGGAAAATTTATGTGTAGGCTGGTCCAATCCTTGCTAAAGCAACACACCACCATCTGCACATCAACGGGTGAAATGCCAGCTGCACTTATTTCGGGAGTGAGCTCGATACAGCTCTCACACGCATTCATCCCCAAGCGAAAGCGAACAAAACTCATACCAATGCAACAAGGACACAAAGTCGAGAGTACTCGCTCTCACACAAGCAATTTTCTTTCGAGACTTTGGAGCGAACGCGATCTTGACGGAGCGAACAGTTTTGGAAAGGCTAGGCCACAGATCGCGGCTCATTAAAGGCACTGATGGGTCTGTGCGATGACAATGTGACCACATCATGCCCGGCGCTTTGAGACACTCCATGGAAGATTCGGCGGCACAAGATAAGGGCTGTACGCTAA
Source organism: Dermacentor variabilis (assembly GCF_050947875.1). Classification (NCBI taxonomy): domain Eukaryota; kingdom Metazoa; phylum Arthropoda; class Arachnida; order Ixodida; family Ixodidae; genus Dermacentor; species Dermacentor variabilis. Next base: position 46,869,168 of record NC_134574.1, read on the forward strand.
CCGCGTACACTGTCCCGCTCACATTTATGCTTGGGATAAAAGCAGATAACCCCACGTCGTCGGAGACCACTCTCTCAGGAATGCTGGAGCCTTCGTGATCATCAGTGGCCAAAGCAGAGATTGGTACTGCCCCTGAGACCGAGCCAAACACGACTGCTGAGTCATGCCCGCAGTAGGAATGAAGCCTTCCGCATCACTACGGCGACTCCATTTAAGAAGGGAGGAAAGCGTTGTGTACAAGCGACGCACTACCGCTCCTTGGCTGGACGAAGCACCAGTGCGGAAGAAACAGGAAGCCACCCCATCCCGAGTCGACTTCCAGGTATTCTCCATCGCGCCCAGCGCATCGGCCACCAGACAGGGACCGAGAGTTTGCCCCCTCGAACACATGCGGCTCTCATCTGCGTCTTTTGTTGAAAATGCTCAGTCTGTTTTCTGCCATCAACCGATCCGCATTCCTTTCACGGACGGGGCCCGACCCCGTGTATAACAGCTTGCATTAACGCACGTAGACGAACCCACAGGTGTATCTAAGCCAATGAGCAAGGCATCTGTCACAGCAACAGCGTAGCACGCTGAAGCGCCACAGCATTATCTATCCACATACTCCTTGCAGATGGTTCTATTATGGTGGGTTCATTGACAAGTCAGTTCATCACCGAGCACGCGTGTCAATCTTCAACAATGTTTTTTTGATTTAGTTGCACTTTGCTGCGGAGGTCTCTTTAGTAGCTGTCAAGTTAATGGTGAGCGTACAATAGATTACATGATGTAATGTGGCAGCGCATTTCGCAAAGTTTGCAGTGCAAGGCCAGATTGCTGCCAGGGGCCCCTGAAATTGATAATGCGTGTTCGATCATTAAGGTATGTTCCTGTTTGCCCTATGTATTGTTTTCCACCGGGCAGGGGGATGGCAAACATCACTCATTTGTCGCAATCGCAGTAAAACCGAAATGAACAAGAAGGGACAAGGTAGCCAAGTAAGCATGTGCACCCCTCAATTCCATGAAGTGCAAGCCCTGCAAAGGAGCGATGATAGGCTAACTCGGGAGATTCATGAGGCATTTGAGATAAGGGAAACAGGAGCGTAATCTGTAAGCACACCGTCAGTGGCCTTGACAAGAAATAAAATTACCTTTTTGAGACTGCCTCAGATATTTAAGAGAAAATATGGCAATGAAAAAAAAATCAGTTGACAGTGCAGCAGTGTCCTCGCCTTGTTGTTCTTTCTGTGTTCGTTGTCCTTAAGTTCTGCTCCTACAATGCCCGAAGAATGAACCAGCTAGCCCAGTTAAACACCCTCTTAACATTCATTTTCCGAACTCTGAGCGTTTCTAATTGTTTTCCGCATTTGCTTGACTTGCCACAACTATGGTCCAAACAATGAAACGTTCCTTTCCTTCGAGCGCTACCTAACCTTACGTGAGGCCTCCTTACACCGAAGGACCGATGGAGGAAGCAAGCGTACTCTGAAAGGTCCCTTCATCCGTGCTCACGTAAGGAGCGGTTGCCTCATACCTGTGTTCGAGATTATCTCTTAAAAGCTTCACGCCAACACAATTATTGAATAAAAATATGTTGTATTGTCGCACAATCTTTAAATTGAAAAGCTAATATGTAGAAGCGTGGACGCTTTCTTCTAGTTTTGTTTACTAAACTTAAAAAAGTAGCGCATTACAGTGCAAAACTTGATGTGCTCCAGCAACGCTGGCACGCCAGCGTCGTGCAACGCGTAGCAACGCTTCCATGCCGCACGCGTGACTGAAACGAACATGCCTGGCAAGCCGTACCGTGCTCGCGCTTCTCCGCAGGTGGGCGACAGCGCGCATGCGCAAGCAACCGTCACGAAGTTAAGCAGTGAGGTGAAGCGCTCATTCAGGGCCAGGAGCGGCGTAACGACGCATGAAGGTAGCTTTGGAGCTACCTACTGCTGAGGAAGCACCAAGGAAGCCTTCACCGAGGGCCCCTCAGTAAGGAAGCTATCAGAGTGACATAAGGTAGCCTCACCCCAATGAAGGCTTGCTTACTGAGGTAAGGAAGATTTCATTGTTTGGCCCTATGTCTTCACAGTGCGTTCTTTCCTTGCCGGGCCTGGTTATTGTCATGTTTCATCAACAAGAACGTTTTGGTGGAAGACGGATTGCTACTCGGGATGTTGTCACCTTTCCAAGGGCATGCAAAAAAAATTGTGAAGATACTGCGAGCTGAAATGCGGAAACAGATTCGCCTACTCACCGACTTCCTCCATGTGAGATCCTCTGACAAAAAATTCAGTCGTCTTCACTCGGCCATCTGCAGTTTTAGCACTGAACACATGTGAAATGAGCGGTTCCTGCCAATTCTGAAGTCAACAATACAAGGTCAAAAAGAGTAAGAGAAGATAAGTAAGAGCCGTGTGGTCACAGTCGGACAGGTGCAGCTCTTACAACTTTCTAAAGAAGTATTGGAACTCAGTCCAAACTTCGCTCTTCCGTCGAGACCAGACGCAGCACAGAATCTTGCCATTATCATATGAGTCGCAGCAAAGGCGAATGAGCCGGACACTAGCAGAGTTGTGGTTGAACACTGGCTCTTCAAAAGAACGCGAAAGTCATGTGTACAGTTTGGTTAAAACTGTAAAGAAATTGAAAAAAGGAAACTTGAGATTGTGCCTTTCACACAAAGAAGGTGGATTTGTAGTATTCGATTCGAAAACGAAGAGAAAGCTAAAGATGTTTCTAGGAGAAATAAGTTATGATAGGCAGCTGTGCAAGAAGGTTAAAGCAGCAAAAACCAGGACGTTGTCGGTGTTCTTGAATGGAAAAAGCCATAAAATTGGTACAAATTGGTACAAAAAAGCCACAAATTGGTACAAATCGGAAGCAAACTCTTGGCAATCCCTGCTTTAGGCACACCTTTTCTGGCAACTTTCCCAAGTTGGGTAGAAGATCCATTCATGATTAGAAACTCTGAACTAATCTCGTTAAGAATGTATGAAATGAATGATTGGTACTGGTTCTCCATTGACATCGAAGAAATGTATTATTCAATACCACACGTGGATTTGATGAATGTACTGAGAGAAACCATCGAGGAGCAAGGATCCATTCCATTTCAAAACTCGGTGGGAATGTCTATGGACACCTTCTTGGAGATGTTGACCGCCTATCTCACTTCCACAATCCCTGTACAAGATGGTACCTAATTTGCCCCAAAAAGAGGGGTCTGCATTAGATGAAATATAGCACCAATCCTGAGTGTCTTGTACTTGGCAGCATGCGACAAGAAACCTCAAGGATCCACCAAGGAAAGGCGCGTCACACGGATCTATCGATACGTCGACGACTTTCTTTATACTGTGCCAAATAGAGAATGCAACCGATTACCAACAATTTAAGGACACTGTACTGCAGTCCTTTCAATCAACGTACCCAGATCTGAACTTCACTTATGAGCAACCAAACCACAGTTCTGTGCAGTTCCTCGACATTTTACTAGAATTCATACCGGGACATCTATGCTAGAGGTACGAGCCCAGATCACAGAAACAATTTCTTCCCTTCACGTCAAGCCAATCTAAACCTATAAAAATGGCATTAGCGAGTGTGGCGTTTAGTTCAGCACTAAAGAAATCATGCCAGCATCAAAATGAACAAAGTTTTCGGCGGCAGTTGAGTGGGCTGAAAAATGCAGGGTACCCGGTGTGAATGCTTTGCAGCATAGTCGAAGCCTCGTAGAGAAGAATAAAAGAAAATAAGAAAGCAAAAGTGGACCTGAAGTAGTGGATGCCAAAATTAATTGTGCGAAAATTCCATGTGTGCGTGGGCTGACCCACAATTTTATCAAGATTGGTAAAAGACAGGGCGTCGGAGTAGTGTGGTCAGCACCAAACAAAGGAAAATGTATGTGCGCACGAGTGAACCAGGAACCAAAAGGAACCACAATGCCAGATCACGCACCAAAGCAGATACTGCGATTGCGTCATAGGAGTCGTGTACACCATCTCGCTGTCCTGTCGAAAACAATACATAGGGCAAACAGGAAGATGCCTTAATGATCGAACAAGAAAGCACGCACCATCATATCCAGGGACCCTGGCAGCAATCTGACCTTGCACTGCAAATGTTGCGAAATGAACAAAGGACAAGATAGTCAAGTAGGCACGTGCACCTCCAAATTTCATGAAGTGCAAGTCCTGAAAAGAAACAACAATAGGCAAACTAGGTAGATTCTTGAGCAATTTGCGATAACTAAAACACGACCGCAATGGGTAAGCACACCGTCAGTCGCCTTGACAGGAAAGGAAGTCACTTTTCTGAGAAAGCCTCAGACAGATAAGGAAGAAGATATGGCAATAAAATAAATAAGAGTCGGAATTTCAATTAAGAGGTCAGTTGACAGTGCAGCTATGTCATCGCCTAGTCATCCCTTCTGTGTCCGTGTTCCTTAAGTTCTGTTGCTACAATCCTCGAATCATATATTGACCATACTTGTTGTTTTGTCGTTTTCATATTTTGTTACGTGCAGATGGCTTTCTCTTAAAAATGCAAATTTGTTAAGGATGAAAAGAAAGTGGCTAGTTTTCACACATTATATGCCCATCATGCTGTGCCACCGGTGTTTACACAAACAGTGTGTACTCGCACACCAGCAACAAGCAGCTGAATTTCTTGCACATGGAAGGCGCTCACATCCCTCAGTATAAAACTGTATACGTTGCCTAATCTAGAAATACGCCTCAGGATTTCTGCTGTTCTCACCAATGTCCACATGACAAAAATGAAGAGTGCCCAAAATTTGCGTTCATAACAACAGTGCATAAGCGCGTCCACATTTCACATCAGCGCGCATGTACGCTTGTAACTTTGAAGCTGTTCCCTTATTGCCCTCGCCGATTATAAACACCTTCATAGCACAGAAATAACTTCTGCAAAAGAAAGAAAATAGGTAAACGAGGCAGAAAGGGCCGGAACAAAACTCGCCCACAAAGCTTATGCCCGGTTCACTTCAGAGCATAAGCATATTGCATAAAACGAACACTTATACGCCATGCAACACTGTGACATATTGCACGTAGACATCACAGTACACTTACACTTCGTAAGAGTAAGAACGCTGGTGCTCGAACGTTCTGTACATGTTCGCGGTCACCAATTCGCATCGCAGCCCGCAAGACAGCTGACACTAAGCACGACACAAACACGACAATGAAGCTCATCGCTATACATCGTATTATCACTTCTTAAACACAAACCAGCACTGCACAAACATAAAATCTTCGTATCGATGAAGCGCGCACACACTACACCTACGAACACCATACGCTGAGGCGGGCGGTCGCAATCTTTTCATTTTGGCGCGTACCGAACATGTGTCACGCTTAGAGTGCAGGTGTGTGCGGTTGCCTTCGCGTCTGTAAAGCACACGCAAAAAACGGCATAAAAGACACGAAATCGGCGGCGTCATTCTTTCCGACCCTCGCGTATGCACAACACACATCTGTCTGTTTTCTTTGGCGATCGCACCTACTGAAGAGGTCAGGAAGGGTAGAGCGGCTTGCTCTGCTTGACAAATAGCCTTGCAGGTGCTGAATAGCTCTTGCAATGATCCCAATAAACCACATAAAATACTAATTGCCGCTGCTGCCTAGGGTCCTAGGCCTCGGGCTCCGCTTCCCTTCGAGCCAGCGCCATGTTTGTGCGGTCGCCGCAGGGAGGCAAAAGCTCACGACCGCCTCTCGTGACGTCAGTTCGGCCATTACTGGCGGACCACCCGCTTGTGGTGCGGCTTGCCGCGATGGACAGCTCGAGCGTCAATCGGCCCTAAAAAAGCTGGAAAAGGGGCTTGTTTGAGCGTTCGCGTAACATAATTATGTTTTCTCGCATATTGAAACTGCAGTCCGACGCTATCATGTCTGTAGATTGTGTGTAAATTGTACTTTAAACTTTTTTACGCATTTACGCTTGAGAAATTCAATTAGTTCAGTGACTCTCTTGAACCGCATGGAGGGCCTGGGCATGGGTGATTTGAAAATATTTTTGCTGTCTGACGCCGGATTTTCTGCGACACGCGGCCCTTAGCGCTATTGCGTTAAAACTAATAAAGAAATAATCATGAGGGCGACTTTCCCTGTGCCTTCTTGGAGCGAGCGGGAAAGACAAAGTAAAAGCTTTAAGCCCAACATCTCTCTAGCAGCGCGCGCGACTACAGCCTGTGGAATCGTTATACATCGCCAAACTCTACGGCCCCACGGAGTTTGAAGACGATTCCGAGAATCCCGTTCCCGCCGGAAGACGGCCGGACTTGTGAGCTTTGCACCGTCGCTTTCGAGCCATGCTTCATCGCAAACGCGAGCGCCTGACGAGCTCGTTCAGCGCCCACACGGGGGACCTCCTCTTGCTGCTCTTTTTGCTCGCCTTCGCAACGCGGACTGAACGGAAGAGGGACTCAAGAGCCACATCGCCAGACTGTATGTTTAGCGTGGCCCGCTCTGAGCATGAAGAGTAGTTTAGTGACTACGTACCAAATTAATGTTTTTAGGCCTATGATTTGCCCAATTACTATTTAGGATGTTGATAAACCTGCAACCGACAAAACTGTGGCACTTCGCATCTGGTACATCCGGTGCATGAGCAAGGACAGCTGGTTACCGGAGCAATCCTTACCATTCAGTCTCATTCAAAACGGCGGAAATAGGTATATGACAATCCCCTCCCTCAACTGTCACCTGGCACCCGGAGCTCACGGGCCCCCGTGCATCCCCCCCCCCCCATCCCATCCTGTTACTACGCCACTGGATCTGGAAGTCGAGCGCGCCTGGAGAGGGGTAAATTCTGGAAAGTATTCGCATGCGCGCGGTAGTTGTAGAGCTGCAGGCGAAAAGAGGTCTCTGTCCGATATGTTCTTGCTTATACACCTCGCATCGAATCTTGCGCACGACGTTACTGAGATCGCCGTCAAGATTTTAAGTTAATGAACTATACAAAGAACGCGTTCGATGCTACAGCTATGTCAGTTGCGTTCGACAGACCTTGCAGCTTGGTTTCCCACATGGTCGACAACCTTTGGTCTGGTTGGGCTTCTGTGTGCTTTCCCTGACTAGTAAATCGCTTAAATCATGGACACCTGGTGAGCAACGCGACAAATATTTGGAGATTTACACTTTTGCGATTCACAGTACATTATAAATAAGCATCGGATGCGTCGAGCGATAGAAAGCTGAGCTAGTTGGTAAGGATTCATTATGCAAAATAGAAGTGAGGCGTGCAGACAGGACACAAGAGTAGATAAGTGGACAACACGAACGCCGACTATCAACTGAAGGGAGCATTGAGGCGAAAAAAGAAAGAAGACACAAAACTCATCTGCGCATGCTCAGGAATGGTAACACAACGTGTCAATCGGGTGCACGTGCCGGTCTACGTGAGGGATAACTGTTAGGGCACTTAATCTCTTCCTTATGTAAAGTAATCTAAGGCTGACTCGCGCACGCACTTCTACCTTTGTAGATATGTCATGCCTCTACCATAAGACGCGTATGTTCATTCTTGTGCCTGTACAATATCGCGCATTCATTTAGCTCTGGCGTGCAGTTACAATTTTGGCAATGTAGCGAAAGCGAAAGATTTGAAGGCGATCCACCGGTTAACGACCTTTTATGTTCCATTAGCCTCTGACTGATACACCGTCCCGTTTGCCCTATGTAGAACTGGCCACAGCTAAGGGGAATTTTATAAACCACATCCATACGACAGTCAGTAAAACTGTTGTTGTTATTGTGCTTCACTGGACAAATATCTGTTCGTTTTGTGCCTTTTATCCGCTCCTTTTTATTCTGTACTGCAGCGCATATCTTAGGTAGCTTATTGGGAGCAGTGAAAGCAACATTAACATCATATCTACTAGCAACGTCTTTAAAGCCTGTGCGACACTGAATGAATATACGGAATAGCCACTACTCTTTTTTTGCTATTACCGCTTTCTGTAATCACGTCCGTTCCTCTCGAAACCGACTTCTTTAGGCGCCTTAAGTCTTCCCTCACCAGATCCTGCATGCACAAAATGAGCGCCAGTTTTAATGCGCAGGTCCGGCGCCTATTAGAAGCAGGTTATCCTAGTGTAGCGGTGGTCACTGTGGCTGAGTGCCTAAAGAAGTCTGTTTCGAGAGGGGCGGACGTGATTACAGAAAGCGGTAATAGCAAAAAAAGAGTAGTGGCTATTCCGTATATTCATTCAGTGTCGCACAGGCTTAAAAAAGTTGTTAGTAGATGTGATGTTAATGTTACTTTCACTGCTCCCAATAATCTTGGTAAGATATGCGCTGCCGTACAAAATAAACAGGAGCGGGTAAAAGGCACAAAACGAACAGATATTTGTCCAGTGAAGCACAATAAGAACAACAGTTTTACTGACTGTCGTATGGGTGTGGTTTATAAACTTCTCCTTAGCTGTGGCCAGTTCTACGTAGGGCAAACGGGACGGTGTATCAATCAGAGGCTAATGGAACATAAAAGGTCGTTAACCGGTGGATCGCCTTCTAATCTTTCGCTACATTGCCGAGAGTGTAACTGCACGCCAGAGTTAGATGAATGCGCGATATTGTACAGGCATAAGAATGAAGATACGCGTCTTATCCTAGAGGCATGGCATATCTATAATGGTGGAAGTGCGTGCGTGAGTCAGCCTTCGACTACTTTACATAAGGAAGAGATTAAGTGCCTTAACAGTTATCTCTCACGTAGACCGGCACGTGTACCCGATTGACACGTTGTGTTACTATTCCTGAGCATGCGCAGAAGAGTTTTGTGTCTTCTTTCTCTTTTCGCCTCAGTGCTCCCTTCAGTTGATAGTCGGCGTTCGTGTTGTCCACTTCTCTACTCTTGTGTCCTGTCTGCACGCCTCACTTCTATTTTGCATAATGAACCGGAGGCATCGCTCAGTCCGCAGTAGCCTCTAAACTAAGGAAGAGAAGGCGTTGCGAGCCTTTCCTGACCATCAAACATTTGTCATTAGGTTAGCGGACAACGGTGGTGTAGTAGTGGCACTTGACCGGAGCGATTACATAGCAGAAGGTTTCCCTCAATTGTGCAACATTAATTTTTATACAGCGCACCCTAATAACCTATAGAGAAATTTGAAAGGTAAATAAAGGACATCCTCGCTATTCCGATCAAGGCAGGGAAGATAACCGATGCGACATTCAAAGATTTCATACCCAGAAACTCTGGTCTCGGCCGTTTTTACTTACTACCCAAAATTCACAAGATAAACAATCAAGGCCGGCCTATGGTTTCCAGCGATGGAACAACGACTGAGAAAACATCCGGCTGTATTGATATTCTAATTGGGGATATTCAATCTTAATTCCGCTCAACCAATATTGATACTAAATAATGAAATTTGAAAGCTAGGAACGCATAGGCAAAGTAATTTGCAGCGATTGTAGGAATGCAGAAATAATAACTAAAGCCAAATAAAACGAACAAAAAAACTTGCTGCCGGTCGGATCATAAAACAAACCCATCTACCACGGCAAGTAGGTATCTGATCAATTTTTATGTTCCTTTAATTACCCAATTGTACACTTCAATTAAAGCTACAAATAGCCTTCCTTTACTTTCCCTAACTTCTTTGTCGGTTGTCTGCACATGGTCAATATCAACAGCACTCTAATCCCACGGTGTTTTTTATTCGAGTATATTTATACATACTGAAATTGCGATACCATAGACACAACGGAACAACAATACCGTTCACTGCAGAACACTCATATGATTCTTAAATGTCAATCTCTTGCAAACCAAGCAAGCTTCCCATTATGTAGGTGTCCATTAGGGTTCAATATGTTTATTTTCTTTTATTTCTGAGGCCTAGAAGTCAACTCTGTGTAACACAAACCGGTGGGCAAATTGTTGGCAAAGGCTATAGATCAAAGTAAGCATAGTATGGCGCGTGTTTTCATCTCAAGTGCTGCTGTTAGAAAAGTGTTGGGAGATGCCCGCTTAAAAAAATCTGCATCCTTTGGGGCGTATCTTGACCCCCAACAATAATCAACTGCCTTGCCCGCAATTCCTTTCTTTGACGCTGCTATTCCGGTACTTCAAAGTAACGAACTGTTTGCGCATAATCGGCGTGACACCGCGTTGTCGACAGGATATGAGCGACTTTTGAAGAAAGGAAACACAAGGAAGACTGAAGATGTTTTTTGTTGTGGGACAAATATACACTCCAAGGGGTACAACTGTTTTAAGAGTGCACAGCGAAACTTTTGCTTAGGAGCCTATCACAGTCTTGCTTTCGATGAGTCAAGAAAAAAATTAGTCACCGCGTGCTGTTTTTTGCCACGGTTTTGTCAAGTCATGGTTTTCCCAACATAGCATAATGTAGCGATTCCAGATTTATACGGCAAATTGCTATAGGAAGGCGCATGAAATTGTTATTGCGACAAAGCTGTGCAAAGTAATTCTTTAGATAAGAGAATTGCCTTGTAATTCAAGGCACATTATAGCACATCGTAATGTCAGAGAAGACGCAACCAGCACATGTGTAGGCATAATTTGCATAGAAAGGGCCACACGGATATCTGGAATACTTTTGAGACGATGTCATCTAGAGTGCAAATGTCGAGTCAAATTTATGCACTATTGGTCACGCCATCTGAATGAGATAAATACTGAGACAGCATACTGTGAATCAACACTTCTGAATTAGGCTTATTGCATTATAAGACAATAGCCATGGCCTGTATTTCTGTAACGTGGAAAAAATTTAATCATATTTTGATTTTGAAACGCTGCACTGCTTTGTGCGTAACATGTGGTTGTGCTAGTATATAATTTATTTCGCTAGTATAATCATCATCATCATTAGCCTTGCTAAGCCCAATGCAGGCCGAAGGCCTCTCCCATACTTCTCCAACTACCCCAGTCACGTGCTAATTCTGGCCATGTTGTTCCTGCAAACTTCCTAATCTCATCCGTCCACCTAACTTTCTGGCGCCCCCTGCTACGCTTCCCTTCTCTTGGAATCCAGTCCGTAACCGTTAACGACCGTCGGTTATCTTCCCTCCTCATTACATGCCCTGCCCCTGCATATGTCTTTTTCTTGATTGCAAGTAAGATGTCATTAACTCGCGTTTGTTACCTCACCCAATAAGCTATCTTCTTATCCCCCTCAACGTTACACTGATCATTCTTCTTTCCATAGCTCGTTGCGTCGTCCTAAACTTAAGTAGGACCCTTTTCGTAAGCCTCCAGGTTTCTACTCCGTTGGTGAGGACTGGTAAGACACAGCTGGTTGTACACTTCTCTCTTGAGGGGTAATGGCAACCTGCTGTTCATGACCTGAGAATGCCGGCATAACGCACCCCAGCCCATTCGTATTCTTCTTATTATTTCAGTTTTATGACCCTGATCCGCGGTCACAATCTGCCCTAAGTGCATGTATTTCCTTACTACTTCCAATGCCTCACTACCTTTCGTAAACTGCTGTTCTCTTCCGAGGCTGGCAAATGTTTTCTATGTGCTACTGTAAAAGCTGACTAACTTCTATTCCCACTTGCCACCGTTTCTCAAGTTGCGGCCAAGTATAAAATGATGTGATTATGCGCATTTCCGTTATTACTACAATGTTATTTTTGCTCTTACATGTATTTTTCCTTTTGTTCAGTAGTAATGAACATGCCACGCATATCATTCACTTTTGTGCTGATTAATAAGTTCTTGTTCCTTTTTTTGCTAGGGCTGTCGATAATACAATCTTAGCATTTTATTCTATTCTTCGGGTATTGTGCGTGTCATTTTCTTGTAATTAGCAGTGAATTTTCGCTTTCTTTAGTTTTCATAACTATGTCATGCACGTCATCCAGTTTCGTGCACTGTCTCAGTGAGTACATTGTATATCAGAAGCTCTCACTGCGCATATCAGCAGCTCTTCTACGCTTTGGCCTTTAGGGAATTGTGACGTGGTGGTGACGTTGAAGAACACAGTGGCAATACTGTGAACGATAAAACTAACTTTTATTGGGCGAACCTGTGCACACAAGAAAGGCTACACTTATAGCACAACGATAGCGGCGAACACGGTCGGCGATCGTCGAAAATCTGATCAGCGGGTCAAGCGCGTCGGCTTTTATAGATCAGTCGTCGAATGTTCCAGATTAACCGCTGGGACCCGCGTGTCTTCCACAAAGTTCTACACTATTCGCGTCGCGCATACATGCAATCAGATTACGCAAGTTGCGGTGACAGACAGTGGACGGAACCATCGATAACATTCCAGAAACTTATTTTACATGCAGGCGCGTCCGGCGCTGTGCGATAACATTTGTTAGGCGACGAAACGTGGCCGCCCGGTAATGATAAGTACACGTGTCAATATTATCTAAGTTTTCTTCAGATTAATTTTTAGACCCACCCTTCAGCTTTGACTGTCCAGGTCAGTGAGCGTGCATCGCAATTTGTCCCCTGAGTTACTAGGCAAGGCAATATCATCAGCTAATCGCAAGTTGCTAAGGTACTCTCCATTAACTCTTATCGCCAATTCTTATCCCCAAGCGTGCAGCAAATTTTACGTAGAAAAAGTGTACAGCGACTATTTCTTTGTAACAATATCTAGAGCTACCCATTTTTCCTATCAAGAAATTTTCGCCCACTATAAGGGCACTGAACGATGTTTTTACTAGCAATCATGCTTAACTGTCGTCTGCTGTGCCCGCAAAATGGTCAAGATGTCGGGAAAGAATGTAATTAGTGCTGCTAGGCTAGGAAGATGGGAAACATAGGACAACAGCTCCTAGCTCTTACTGTGGCGTTGATTTGTTTGGGTTTGAGCTACTCGGTTTACTCGGGTTTGAGTTAGTCGAAGCAGAACAAAGTACCAGTTGGCGAGCAAGGAATGTCGGTGGATTGAACGTTTCGATAAAGAAAATTATCTTGATCAGGTCACTGACGCTGAAATTTCAGCTTGTTGAAACATTGAATTTATAACGACACCCTCTGCTAGATCACTGCTGACAGCTTCAAGTCAACCCTTGCTGTGAACATCTGTCGTGTTTGAAAAAACTGAAGAAGTTGTCATTATTCAACGTAGAAAGCATTTTGCTTGGTGTTGAAAGTGACACGTAGCTCGTTGTGAAAGCTAAGACGAATGAGGTGCCAGTACCAACGTTGAGACTGCAGAAAACGTCAGCATTTTCCATGTGGAGAATGAGCCCCTCCGCTATAATTAGTGTTGCCACTTAACCATGCTTACCACACTCATTGAAAACTTGTGAAGCATCAAGGCGTCGTACTCCTTTATCAAAAAATAAAACAATAAATGCCTCGGCAGCGCCTGCATGCGCAGCTACGAACTTTCCGGAAAATTTTGGAAAAAGAGAAAGTCTTATGTAGCTGCAGTGGCTGCATTAAAAGAGGAAATGTTCTTGCTCTGCATAAAGAAAGCCGGCAGGGTAAAAGTTCCCCACTGCAGTTCGCGTACTACGAACCGTACTGCGAGATTCTTTGTTTGTCAAGTAGACATTATTGCACCACATGGCTGTGCTTCATCACGCAATAGAGGTGGTCGAAATTTCCGGAGTCCTCCACTACTGCGTGCATCCTAATCAGAAAGTTGTTTTGGCGCGTAAAACCCCATAATTTTTTATCATGCAATACTGTCTACTACTTAGTTATTGTACGTCACATTATAGGCAACAGTGTGTGTGTTTACTAGCTGACAATTACACAGATCCTCTGTGTGCGAACTATGGAGGTGAGTGCTTGAGATGTTGTGCCACAATAAGGTGAAACAGGACTGTCAGGCTACATTTGGCCTATCGCCTCACCGGGCAGGATGAACAGTCGTAAGGTCGCCGGTTCGATACCCTGCCCCGGCGGCCATAGTATGGTGCTGGCGGAACGCAAGAACGCCAAGTTCCCGTGTCTTGGTCGCATATCTTCAAGCATCCCAGTTCACCGAAATTATTCCGGATTCCATTGTTACGACGTCTGTCATGACCAACTGTGCAGGTTTTGACATTAGGCCACAGGAGTACTTTTCATTACTGTTTGGTTCAGGCATGAGACAGCATCCAGAACATGAGCGTAGTGCCGAATGATACTGCCCGATCTGGGAATAAGCTAACCATTTTTTTTCCTTTTGAAGGACAACATTACGCCTTCGTTTTTATTTATTGCCTCGCAAGCAGCACTTACGGTCAGAGACTCAAAATTCCTACAGAAGATGGCGACCTAACGGGACATTTAACGGAAATATTAAGTCATCTTAGACTTCCAAAATACCATTAACGCAATCTCACACTGCTTGTTTCGCAGTAACAAAGCAGGAAGCTTCACAGAAATTCCAATCTTAACCGACCGCATACCTCTAATGCAATACAATCCAGCCGCACTCGAGCTTATAGTCATGATGTTGCATAAGCCATCACCACCCTTTACTCCGTTTCTAAGGAAAATGGCGCCCAACAGCTGGTGCAATGATTTCGAAAGCTCAGTAGCGCGGCGGAAAACCGCGCCAAGAAAAGGCCAAGAATGCGAAAGACGAAGGGAAAGCGTGTGCTGCTTCATAAATATAATCGCCGATGCTTGTTGCATGCGCCTTGTTCACGCCTATTTGCAGTTTGTGTGAGTTTCGCAAGTCATCAAAACCAGCGTAGCACTACGCGATAACAGAGCTACTGAGGCGTGAAAACGCGGGTAGCACTGACTCGAGTGAAAACCAAGGCTTCCGACCACCCGTGTCGTTGTCGAGGGCAACGTCGAAAAGTTCTTTTGAATCGAATAAAAGCCGATACGCAGCATTTAATACCGTCTTATAATTGAATGCGGTTATCTTTTTTATTAAACGCGTACCCGTTTCTATGCCTACCCAACTAGCAAACCCGTCTGTCCGTCAAGGAAGACGATCGCTTTTAAGATGGGGTCCGCAGCAGCGACCGAATTGTCCCTCGCGTTCTCTATCTATTCAGTGCGAACAAAGTGGCGAGAACATAGCGCAAACGAAGCTATCAGTATTCCGCGCACACTGTCCTCGTCGTAGATCGCTTTCAAGAAAGGACACGCGTGGCCGAACCATGCGCAGCCGCCACCGGCGTGGGTTAGATGATAATGATACGACGCGGATGATTAAGGCGCCAAACAGCGATTACGGCTTATAATGGCCGAAACGCGATCAGCGCACCTGACGCTGTCAGCTGCAGTATTCTGTGATCAATTCATCGTGCGCCGCCGTAAGCAGCAGTTTGTCCCCGCAGCGCTTTCGTTTATAGTGGTCGGATCAAGTTTCACAACATTGATACCGACACCTGGCTGTGTGGAGACGAGCAAGTGGACCATGCTTGCGCGTACTTAGAAATCGCCTAGAGGAGCTGGCGCTTGAATTTTTCTTATCAGTAGTTGGGTACTACTAACAAAATTGTATTGAGGAGTCGCTACTTCATTGGGCTAAGTACAAGAATGTCCCGGTAGTGTAGGAAATCGTGTCCAGTATTTACCTCAATTTCTCAATTACTTAAGATCTGTACTCAGTAACACTGGTACCTAATCAGTTTTCGAGCAAAACTCTGACTTGAGTTAGACTTAATAGTTGCATTAAGTGTCCTTCTGGAATAGTGGACATTACGCGAATGACCCTGTCAAATCTTTTCATCTCAAGAAACTAAATTCTCTGAAGAGTTATTGGAAGTGCTCTCTTGTAGGGGTCACCGTAACTTATCATTATGCGAAGGCATCATGAGAAGCAACGAACGCTTCTTTCACATTTTCAGGCTCTTTACATAATGAGCTACTTGTCATCAAAGTTACGGACATACCAGTTTTGGTGATAAGGGCATATGGCTAGATTTTAGCAAACAAACTTGTCTGTGTAACGGAAAATTCTCGTGGGGAAATGTGGCGCCCAATTTGCGTAATCAGAAAGGAAAAGAGCTGGTGAAACTGACTAGTTATAAAGAAAGTGTTTTATATTTTGTAGCAGCTTTTGTCAAAAATACTAACTTCTGTAGCGATTTTCCCAACAGACATGTGCACAAGTTACCCAATTGGATAAATAGTCCATAACTTGATCAAATACTGCAAGAAAAGGAATCAAGGGACCTCATCTTTAGTAGTCATGAAATACGAAGCCAGCAGACTAAGATACCCAGGACAACAATGGGGAAATCACTTGTACTTACTAATTCAAATAAATAAATGATAAATAATGAAACTATGAATGGATGAAAACATTGTTTGCATAATGCAAAGCATGTTCACATCATGGTGCTGTGACATACATTCGCGCATCATGTCAAACACATTCCTCTTAATGGGAAAGCCCTGTGTTACATAAACCACTTTTCGTTGTAGCTTTTGATGCTTAGGTACAATGACAATGATGTCTTGAGGGTTTCAGAGGTAAGTGCTTATATAACAAACTTACGGTTGACGCGCTAACATTTACCATTCTGCAGTTTCAGTTTGAGTATACTGAACGTCACGGGGGTAACATACGAAGAAAAGCATACAGAAAGAGGTCTCTTAGGCTGAACACTGCAATGGGATTTTGGGTAAAAAAATGCACAAAAATAACACAAATAACAGAAGCAATTTGCGATATGCAGGCATACAAAAGAAGCAAACAGAATCAATTCCGAAATACAAGCAAACAATACATACAAGTAGAGGGAGTTAGTCATAAGAAGTAACGAAGAGCTAAACAAAACTGAATAACATATGCAAAAAAAAGGGCATAAATGAGCGAAGGCATAACAAAGTGTCACATAGGCAATCAATATAAATTGAACACTTACGTATCACACAACATGAAGTAACTTAATGAAAATAAATAAGAACACGTGAAATGCACGGGTGAGGAGAAAGCAGTAACGACAGTGATTGTCATATCAACCTACTGCTCATGAGCAGGCGAACTGACGGTTTGAAAATAATTAATGAGGACGAGGTTTTAGCCTCCAATGGTAGACAATTCCACACGCTGATGGCAGCGAAGCTTGCGATATTTTGTCCGTAGTTAGTCTGAGTTCTAGGAAATCAAATAATGTAATTTTGGGGAAAACGTGCATTACTAGAGTTATTCGTAAATTTCTTTCGTATAATATAAAGAAGACTTGGGTTAGACAGGATGCGGCAGGCCTTAATAGATAAGTTATATTTGAAGTAGGAAGGATATTTAAAAAGGTCAATACTGGAGCCGAATGAGCGCGATATGCGCTGTTGATAATACGGAGTGATCGTTTATAGACATGTTCTAGCGGGCATAAGTTAGTGTTATATGTAAGGCCCCGTGACTCGATACAACAGGACAAATAACTATGAATGAACGCAGAATATAGAGAAGTTAGACTAGGCAGCTCGAAATATTGACGAGCATTCAGAAAAAAGATGTGCTAGGCGGTTTTCCTTTTTTATTTGATTTATGCGCAATTACAGTTTAAAAAAAAAGTCAAGTTCGAAACCGGGAATTATGCACTGATTATATGAATAAACTGCATATATATTGACATAGGCCGGGAGTAAGCTCAACCGCTTTTTTAGACCTAGAACTGAAAATAACAAACTATGCCTTCGATGGATTAATGATAATGATGGATTAATTTTTTATGGCACCAAATAGTAACCCTCTGCCGATCACTGTTTTGCGGCGAGGTTGCCCCTTGCACCTTTGTAAACCCTACGGAAGCATCAAAAGGAACGTAGTTGATATCTGATCGTCAGTGAATCATGTGCCAGAAAAGCACGAATCCTAGTTTGAACGAAATAATGTAGCAGAGCGCCAACCTGTAAATACATGCCCGAATTCACTGCGGCCTACATATCTAGTTCGGGCACACTTGATAAGTGAGAAACCTGCCTGTGTGGTTGTAGACACTGACTCCGTTTTGATACTTAAGAAGAAGCGCCCAGTGCAATGTGCTAAGGCATGAAACATAGCTTAAGCGTTAAGAGCGGTCCGATGAGCACTGTCGTGTGGACAAAATTACTCGTCCGCGCATGCGGTGCTATCGCGCGTCCCTCGCACAGCGAGCATCGCCTTTTCCGGTGCACCGCGGCGCCCAGCGAGCCAAGGGCCGCTTCGAAGTCTGGCGTGCCTAGTAGCCATCCGGTTTTGTTACCACGTCCCCCTTTCCTGTCCCTCTCGCGCACAACCTCCTTGCGGCTGCACATAAGGAGGTTGTAAGCAAAACAAAAGCAGACGGGAACCCGTCGTGTGTATCTGCCATTTCACTTGAAGGTCACGCAGTTGCCTGCCTTTCCTTCTCCCTCACAGCCTGTTTCTGGCGCCGAGGAAAACGCTCCGCTGTAACGCCTCCTGCGTTGAGTGATTCAGAAGCCCACCGGGAGCATCATTTTCACGCCATTCCAGTGTACAGGGTGAGCTGTAATTGACTTACTCGAGCGGCGAACAGAATGTGTTTTAGCAGTCCTGGTGAGTCTTAATTAGAGGCTCCGTGTCACCCTCCTAGTGCCCCCAAATTAGCCGCGAAATCTAGCTTCCAACTACAGAAATTTCTGCGCGCTTGCGCAGGTTCTGCAGTGCTTCATTAGTTAAACTCTATGACGCCTGCTTGCGTCATGCATTTTCGAAGTGGATGCGTTGTTTAAGCACGCGTGTACCTGAGTCTTTTCGCAGCAGAACATATTTCTATATGACACACAGTAAGAATTGCGTAGAAGTAATTATAAAACAAGTACAAATTAGCATAGCGTATGCGTAGTCCTATGAAATGTCGTATGTTAGATCTGATTCTGCCCTAGGCTATCCCATGTGTGGGTTACTCAAAGGGGGCTGTGTTAACGAAGACCGAAGACGCTAGTACTTCTGATGCATGTTAGCTGCTTCATTAACATCATGACTGCGTCAAACATTATGACGTATAACGCATATTTTTTTTCAGTTGCATTATCATCTCTCTACATGCCCCTATGCTAAATTCCACGCAGATGTGTCTGCATGTTTTTTTTTTTTAGCTCGTATCGCATAGGCTTCTCAAACAGAAGATGCTATAGCCAAGGCTTATTGTTTTGTCCCCTGCGGCATTAGACAAGTTGTGTGCCAATGTATTTATATGAAGGATCATTTCTTTATAAAATTCGAACCTTTACAATAATGAAACCCTGACAGTTTCCGCAGTTTATTATGCGCTATTTTCGTATACGGGGGTAATTATTCCCGCAGTATTGGCGCAAAACTGAACTTTATTGAGGGGATACAAGATAGAAATTTAAATTAGTTGAGGCTGATGATTTGTTCTCTCAAAACAATATTTTTGGTAACCTGTCGATAAGATGTTATTGGTAAAAGAAGATATGAAGGTCAACGTTCTATTTATAAAATTTAGATCCGTAACCCCTGCGCCATTACATCGATTGTGATGTGTCATCGCTTTTGATGTGAATGTGTCTTTCTGTATTTGAGTCCTTGTCGTACAGCACATTTTTTTTTTAATCAGACAGTTCAGTATTTCTTTTTTTATTTACAGTCTAAAGCAGTCGATTTTTACCGATAAATGTAGACTACACCACATCATAGTGCCGGCAAAATGTATGACGCCAGAGTGACCTGCTGCAAGAATTTGAAGGCGTGCCTCCACCTGTCTTTTATTTTTACGTCTTTTCTAGACAATCACGTTTCTTGTCATATTAACAGAGTCAATTTTCACTGTTGTGGAAAGGAGCATAATCAGTGCAGTCGAACCTACGTTCCATTAACCGTGCCTTTCAGAAAATGTGCGTTTGGGAAAGAAAACAGAAGATAATTAATGTCACTGAGGTGAAATGAGATTTACGAAACGATGCATCATTAATTATTGAAGTACAGCAATTTCGCAGCTACTAATGCTGTAATATGAGTTAGTTGCACAAAAATTACTTGACAAAAATTACTGAGCGCAGAGCTCAGTCACATGGATTCACTTAAGTAGCAGTGATTCACCAACGGCTTGCTAATGCCTTTTACACATGCGACACATAGCGAAGGCATACGTCAGTGAATAAGAAATGTAGTTTGCTATCCAAGGGTTTACCGCAATAGTAGAAAATGGTTGCTATAACATAATAATCTTGCGCAGCCACTGTAAAATATAGCAGCCTTAGGCGTTGCATAAGCTTTGCTAAACTGGATTCTTGTCTTTCGCTAGATTCAATCACCACAGGTTACTACATTTATTCGCAGTCAAGACACCTGCGGAAGTGAAGTTTTCTGCTAACGTAACACTAGATATTAGCGAGTTGAACGAAATTATTAAGAGGAGCAAGTCAGTCGTCCGCACAAATTTCAAGTCTGGTGCATGCTCCAGCCGATTAAAAGATAAGCCGACTGCTCACTTCGAAGTCTTTCAGAATTTACCTAAATTTGATGCGTTCCTATCACTTGGCATTCTGGGCATACGTCGATCCTTGACCCATCGTGACGAAAAACGACGCACGTGACACCGACCAATGTTTATCGACGCCAATTCTAAGGCGCAATATCTCACCGGTTGCTGTGAAGCATGCCCGCGGTGTGACTGGCAGCCACTGAGAAAACTCTCCCACGTAAGAGGAAATTTATAAACAAATACGTGCTTACATGCTGCTTCGTATGCGCACTTTTCATAGTTACAAATTGAGACACAAATTGCAAGGACTGCAGAAAAATATTTTTTTTTGTTTTAAATTATGGGGTTTTAGAAGCCAAAACCACTTTCTGAGTACGCAGCACGCCGTAGTGGATGAATCCGGAAATTTTGACCACCTGAGGTTCTTTAACGTGCACCTTAATCTATGTAAACGGGTGGTTTCGCATTTCGCCCCCATCGCGATGATGCTTCCGTGGCCGCGAGGGCAGGAATACCTGAAGTGGGGTTTACATAACTTTTGTAGGTAAATCTTTCGGAACCCAAACATCGTGAACGGTAGGAGGTGCTCATTCATAACGTTTATCTTCATTTGGTGCTTTACAGTAATGGACCGAGATAGAGAGCAGAAAAAAATGTAAAAAGAAAATAATACACACCCACACACACACACACACACCCACACACACACACACACACACACACACACACACACACACACACACACACACACACACACACACACACACATATATATATATATATATATATATATATATATATATATAGACAAATGATTCCGTGTCTCTAAACTGATGCACAGGTTCCAGTTTCAATGCCAAAGCATTACACACTCCCATTACGCGAAACGCAGACGTCATCGGTGGCGGCGAGGCCAAGCGATGATAGCAAAATGGACGGCGGCCGAAAGCGTAGAACCACGTGAACAATGATCGGATTCATATTGGCCTGGGTGGGAGCATATAACCTTGGCCTATGGGGTGCGCGACGAGCATGCTTCCCGCGCACCACAGCGGCGCCCCTGGTTTGGATAGCTAAAGGTGTGCCTAGTGCGTGCGTCACTACATATGTCACATAACAGCAAATGGGGAGGAGGCGGCGCCACGTCATGAGTTTATAAAATGAGTGCGCTCATGATGTTGCGTGCACTACAAACTGTATAATGCTTTCACATTGCTACACATATGCCCTCTTAGGTCTGCCTGCCGAATTCTTTTATCATTTCAAATGTTAACATAGCTAGATTGCGTAATTGTTTTTTTACAGATCATATAACAAGTGGCAAACATTTCTCAGTGAAATATACCATGTTTTGGTGAAGCTATCGACCTTCAGCTCTCTGTCATAAAGTAAAGGCAGGCTATACAATTCACGTGATGTCATCGGGGTTGCGTTGGCTCCACGCTGGATTTGCAACAAATGGCAGCGAAACACGAGAATACTGCGCGGAGCACAAAAGTGCGAGGCAATGTCTTACAGGCGTACGCATTCCATACCAACCCATTGCTGCATGCAAACATTGTCACAGGAATTCGTTCTTGTTTAATTCGCTTGCCACGAAACCAAACATGTGGCTGGCTAAAGTTTTGTCTTTAAACAAACGCAGGCAACCATGGCTTTTTCGAGCGTTGCAGTGTATGGAATTCCAGCCGTCCTGCTCGCCGCCGTCGCTTGCTGCACAGCCGGTCCTGCAGGATTGGTGGGCGGATGGAAAAAGCACAGCGTTAGAGAGAAACCGGAGTTCGAGGAGTTGGCGCACTACGCCATTTCCCAACAGGTCGGCGGCCGAGAGTACTTTGACACCGTGCTCGAACTTGTCGACGTCGACACGCAGGTAACGAAGCAGTGACTGCGACTGTGGCAATACCTCTAGTAATCGTCATTTTTACCTATTTAATTGCATCTTGCAATCGCTTCTCCATCTGGCCGTCTATAGAATGTGCACAGCGTCGGTAGCGTGTTTTTTTTAATTACACAAGAAAAGAGTTATACTTGCCTATACGGGCGATAGTGGAGTTTGCGGAGCACCTGCTACTAATACTCATATAATATGAAGGCAACAGCGCACGACATTCTTAAATGTGATATCCAAAGTGCAAAATGCAGGTGCCATTGGTGCTGCGAAAATAACTATGTATGTTTAGGTGCCGCAGGACTTGATCAATTCTTTCCATTAGAATAGTTTATATTATAACGTGACTTCGGCGGGGGCAGGAAGGGGGCTCATGAATCACAAACGGTTTTCACCTTCTGGCCACTACTGCTCTGCGACTTCCGCATCAGATTATTTCGGGTCACACACGTATCGCAGTACGCAGCACGCAGCTTGCCTGAACCCACAATAACACACCTTATTTTCGGAAAATCGCGTTTGTTGGACTGATATTCGTTTCTTTGCCACACTGCTCTGCTAATGTTAATGTTATGCGCCTTATTGCCTACGACTGAAGTTACAAGATAGTTAATTCTAGCGGGAAGCAGTTATTGTAACCTGCAGCTTTTTCATTAGAGGGGCCATCAAATGGTCCATCGCTGGATAGCAGCTTTACTTTGATATTTAATTACTGCAGCATGTGCACCTAAGAAGTGTGAGAGCTCTCTCAGCTCTGATAACTCTAAAATTAGTGATTTGCATTGCGACCTACCATCTCCTGTCTGTGGCTGAGACAGCCATGTGTACGTGATCCGTGATAATGCAGGATGATTGATTGGTGATATGCTCCAACATATTATGTTCAATATATTTGGATACAATATTACCCATATATTTGAGAAATATATGATATCGCTACTAAATATATATTCGCCACTTAACTTAATTTTCTTTCGACTGGTGTTACCACCTGTATTACCGCCTCTAAAGTCCCACCTTAATCACACGCGATTTTCACGTTTAGGCATCGCATCGCTCTAAAATTCTGCCAAACGCATAAAACCTTTTAGGGCCCGGAGTAGTGGGAAAGAACTTTCGTGGACAGGCCGGCGTGGTGGCAAGGGGTCCAAAGAAGGACCAAGGAGCCTGGCTCGATGTGAACAATTCTGTGGTGGCTATCGTAACGGGCCTTTTGAGCCAGCTGCGAGTCAGAGAGACAGTCCCGTGCGATGTTACAAGCCGTTCGAGCACGATGAACAGCCTCGCAAGCATATTTTGTAGCAACGCTTGCGTGTGGAGCTGGTGGAAGCAGTGTTTCAAAGGGCAACGTGGGGTGGCTGCAGAGCAAGAGATGAAATGGGGAAAGCGGGCAGTGTCGTGGCGGGACGAGTTTCATGCGAATGTCACATAAAGCAAACTTTTGTACCAATCATGGTGATGTGCTGAAACATACATGGATAGCATCGTGATGAGCGTGCTGTTGAGGCGTTCTGCAAGTGAGTTAGTGTGCGTGTGGTAGGCGGTGGCTATCTTGTGCCCTGTGGAAGAAGAGCGAAAAATATCGATGACAACGTGTGACAGCAAACAGCGACCGCGATCTGTGAGCAGCTGCCGTACAGAGCCGTGGTGCAGGATGACCTCATGAAGCAGGAACTCAGAAACGTGCGTGGCGCAACTGGTCGGCAGTGTCCGCGTGCTGGCGTTTAGTGTCGCGTAGTCAGTAGCTACGGTGGTCAACTTGTTCCCCGAAAGAGAAGTCAGAAATGGCCCAACGATATCAAGTGCGATGCAGTAGAATGGAGCAGCTGGAATGTCGTTAGGCTTAAGTGGGCCGGCAGGCTGCAAGGGCGAGCGCTTGCAGCGTTGGCAGGACTCGCAACCAGAAACGTAGCGGCACTGAGAACCGTAAAGGCCCGCTCAATAGAATCGACACTGCACGCGGTCCTATGTAATGAATTATCCGAGATGGCCGGCTGTTGGCGTATCGTGGAGCTGGCGGAGAAGAGTACAACGGAGGGTCGTAGGTAATACGAGCAGGTGCCATCGCAGTTGGCATTTCGACGGCAGAGAATATTGTTGTGGAGCAAGAATAGCTGAATGGACGTGTCGGAGGATTAGAGCATGGACAATCAATAATAAACCGCAAGTTTGCATCACTGAGCTCTTGATTTCAACTATCGCTCAAGTTGGATATGGCGAGGACGCAGGTGTCGGAATGATGGACGCCGGAATCGGGAAGGTTCGTGGGAGGACGTCATAGGTAATCGGCGTCCAAGTGCATGACGCCGGACATACATCAAAGCTGTATTTTTGAAGCTTTAGCGCCCAGCGATCAAGCCGTGCAGTCGGTGGTCTGTGATGACCGAAAAGGTGCGGCCAAAGAAGTACGATCGAAATTTTGCGACTGCCCAAAATAGAGCAAGGCATTCGCGTTCACTGATGGAAGACTTGCGATCTGAAGGGGACAGCACGCGACTGGCATATGCGATGACATGGACTTGGCCTTGTTGCTGCTGTGCGACGATAGCGCCGATGCCGTGTCTTTTGGCGTCCGCTTGTAACTGTGTGAGCCCTAAGGGTTGAAAATGCTCCAAGATGGGAGGAGTAGTACGCAATTGCACCTTGGTGAGCGTTTGGAATCCATCGCCTAGTTGAGGACCCCATGAAAATATGCATTCCTTCTTCGACAGCTGCGTTAGTGGACGGGGAATGTCGGCGAAGTTTTTGACAAAACGTAGGAAGTAAGAACACAAGCCAACAAAGCTCCGGATGTCTTTGGCAGAGCGAAGCCCAACTACCTCTTTCCTAACACGAATTTTGTCGGGGTCAGGCTGAACGCCGCGAGAGCTGACACGGTGGGCTAGGAAAGTAATTTCACAACGGCCGAAGCTGTCCTTCGAAGATTCCAACTTAAGGCCAGCGCAACGAACAACAATGAGCACTGCCGATAGGCGAGTCAGGTGGCTTTGAAATATTGGCGTAGAAATGATCACATCATCTAAGTAACAGAGGCATGTCGGCCATTTGTAGCCGCGGAACTTCTTTCGAACATAGCTGGCGTATTACATAAGTCAAAAGGCATAACATTAAACTGAAGAATACTGTCGTGTGCAACAAATGCAGCCTCTGGCGGTCCATGTCGTCGACAGAAATCAGCCAATATCCTGAATGGAGGCCGATGGATGATAAATAAGTGGACCCGTCAATACAGTCGAAAGCGTTATCAATATGAGGTAGTGGGTAAACGTCCGTTTGTGTGACTTTGTTCAAGTACCGCCAGTCGACGCAAAAGCGCCAGCTGCCATGCTTCTTTACTAGAACGACCGGTGATGTCTAGGGACTACAGGAAGGTTCAATGATGTTTTGGGTAAGCATCTTGTAGACCTCGCACTGAATCCTGTGGCGCTTAGCATGGGACACGCGATAGGGACGTCGTCGGATGGGGCTGGCGTCTTCGTTATGAATCCGATGCCTTACGACGGATGTCTGACCCAACAGGTGGTCATCAAAGTTAAAGATGTCGCTATAGGACATCAAGAGGTGGCGGGGAACGGCAGCGTATGCTGGGGCGAGGTCATGCCTGAAGCGGTGCGGCGATGGAGCTGCGCACCACCCCTGCAGACAAACAACTCCGCGGGGCCCCCCGCGGGCCCCCCGTAAGCAGACCTTCGCGAGTGTTGACACCAGGCACACGGACACATGATCCGACTCACTGTGCCGAACGTCGTGCGCGAGCTCCCTTTTCTGATTACTTTGTTTACTGCTTTTCTTTCGCACTAGGTCCGCGCACCGCACATCTCTATGCTCCTCTTCCCTCTTTTCCCCTCTCTTTCTCTAAAGCCCTCTCCATTTCCGGCGCGCTGCACTCGCCGGCTCAATTCTCTCTTCTGACAGAATAAACTAGACCTTGATACCGAAAAGGCGTGTGTCCGTCTCATTTACCACGGCTCTACAAAATGGTGAACCGTAGTTTTCTTCGCGGCACTGCCGAAGTTATTGTGGAGCCATGCACAGAAACTAGACGCAATAGGACCCTGAACCTACGGGCACGACCGAGCAACTCCCGCCATACTGCGACCTCAACCCTGCGTTTGGTTTCTGCAAGCGGAATCGCAATATATTCTCTCTGGCGTTCGCACGGAACAACGCAAGTACCACCTAGTTGTTTCGGCACTGTCGCCTACTGCTGCAGAAAGTTGCCGACCTGGTTTCTGGACCGCCTCCCGCCATTCCATACAGCGATCTTAAGGCTGCACTTCTCCAGCGCACAACATCGCAGCGAGCACGCATGCAGCAGTTGCTCTCTGCAGAGGACTTGGGAGACCGTCGGCCAAGCCAGCTCCTTCGCCGTATGCGACAGCTCATGAGCGGCAACACAACAGTAAACGATGACCGCTTCCTGCGGGAACTGTTCATGCAGCGCCTTCCAGTAAACGTTCAGGTGCTACTCGCTACAACCACGGTAATGGACCTCAATAGTGTGGCCAGCTTGGCGGACAAAGTCATGGAGGTGGTGACGCCAGCGGTGTGCAACGTAACACCATCAAGCACCACTGCGAGTTCAGTGCAGCAAACATCATCCTTCGCCGCTTCTCCCATCGACGCGCTCTGCAATCGCCTTGAACAATTAGTTTGTGCTGCGGAGCTTCATCGCACTTCACCCCGTCACGGAAGGCACCGCAGCTCGAGTAGACCACGGCATACAACAGAAGAACGCTCCCGGTGTCAAACACCACCACGGGTATGCTTTTATCACCGCCGCTTCGGGCAGGAGGCGCGCCGCTGCCTCCGTCCTTGTGCATGGCAGGGAAACCAGGCGGCCGACCTTTAATGGCGACAACCGGTCAGG
Organism: Dermacentor variabilis; assembly: GCF_050947875.1. Lineage (NCBI taxonomy): Eukaryota > Metazoa > Arthropoda > Arachnida > Ixodida > Ixodidae > Dermacentor > Dermacentor variabilis. Next base: position 46,896,225 of record NC_134574.1, read on the forward strand.
GCCAAAGTAAAAGTCGCCTATTTCGTGTTATGGACAGAACCACAGGCCAGCAATACCTGGTGGGCACCGGGGCGGAGGTCAGCATTATTCCCGCGCAACGTTCCGACCGAACGACACCGCCGACCTATCTTCAAGCTGTCAACGGTAGCAGTGGCCTTATAACGCAAAACTATTCCAATATGTTTTTAATCCAATCTCCTGACGTCAAACTTGCGTATGCACTGACGCAAGCATCGGGCGGTCACCCGCAGCGTTGTCTGAACAGACCAATCAAACGCTCTCCTCATTCATATGAGGTCACTTTTATTTGCTTCAAAAACGAATCACATGCCTACACTGAGCGGCTTGTCTTACCTAATGGGCTCACGAGAGGTGAGGAGCACGCTCAAATGGAGAGGGATTCGACAGGGCCGAGCCACCGCAGTGAAAATCGATAACCGGACGAAGAGGGTGGTACCGGCGTCTGCGATAGGTCCGTATTCGCTTTCCTAGCTTGCGGTGGCTCGTCGACAATCGCGGCGGCATGCAACTGAAGCTTAAAGGGAAGCTGAAACGGTTTTCAATTTCTATGAATTGCTGGGATTGGGAAGAACAGACCTAATAATTTACGGTTCCGAAATTTTTCTTTCGTTTTATTAATATAACGGGCGGAAATCGCTTTCTAAATCTCCCGCGCGGACACGCCCCCATCGCTTCCCGGAGCGCCGGGTGAGGACGTTGGCAGAGGAGAGAACCGGCGAGACTGACGTCATGGGCGGAGACCGAGCCAACCGAGCTGCGGACCGGCGTGCTGACATGTGCTGGCATGCCTCTTTCCGTCCTGCGCTTTACTGAACGACGCTACGAGAGATCTGCCGCCGCCGCCGCCACTGCTCACGTTTGTTTTGCGATTTTTGTAAACTGTTCTTTCCTTCTGTGCTGCGTGAGTGCCTACAGCCAAGGGCGCCCAACATGCCCTCGTTCTGTGCAGCACTCGGCTGCGCGAACACAGGCGGGCGAGACGATGTGGTGTTTCACAAATTCCCGAAGGAAAAGAAGCTTTCAGCGCAGTGGGTACGTGCGGTGAGGAGAGATAAGTTCGTGCCGACGAAATCAACTGTGCTGTGCTCGGACCATTTCCGCGACAGTGGCTATCATCGGAGCTTGACAACGATGCGGGCAATCGGTATTCCAATTAAATCGGCGCGACTGAAGCCCGGCGTTGTTCCGCGCTGTTCCGCATCACTCTTTTTCCATTGGCTATAACATTTTCACACCTGTGTGTAAACTTCTTGCCTTGTCCAGCCGGTTCGACTCCTTTCTGGGCAAGTGCCACTTCCAGTACTGCCCTGCTGAGGCACACAGTCCTGAATTGTCTTGAACTTGTTACGCACTGCGTGCGCTTCTGTTTTTTCCTAATCTCTTGCACCTCCTGGCAGCACAAGCAGTTCTCTTCATCTTCCATCAATACGCAGCACATGCAGGTGCACCTAGTTTAATGAGAGCGTGATTAGGCCCACATTGATGCACTGGAGAAATACGAACATTTGCAGCCATTAACGTCTGGTAACACAGTTTTAGCGTAGCCGGATAGCCTTACGACAAATGCGAAAACGCGTTGTTGCTAGCGTTGCTATACTCCGTTTCATACATCAAGTGCAACGCTGTGGAGGCTTGAGATACTTCTTGCAGTGGCTGCGTTCGCACTTAGAAAAAGTTCGGCGTTTCTTGACCCGATTTTTCAGAAAGCTTTCCATATATAAGCTCAGTTCGGAATGAAAATAAAAAAAGAATTTACCCATAGAAACCATCCGTGTACTTATACGGCTGCTAACACGTTCTTTTAAAAAAATTTTCTTTTCGGTATTTTTTAATCGCTGCCCGTCACGGCAGCTTCACGTGCATGCTCCATGCGCGAGCAAACGCCGCTGGCATGTAGCGAAGCATAGACGGAAACGCGCGCAGTAATAAATTTTGGTGACCGGACTTCGAGCGTAGCTTCCACAGCGATGCACATGAGGTATCAAATGGAGTGTAGGCTTGCCTAGTGACATTCGACGTACGGTGCAGTTATCGTGTTTACCACACGGCGGTGCTAAAACTGCCTAATATCTTTATGTCAACACTAGCATGGAGCACGCATACCGATTCTTGATCGAGCCACACTCGCAAAGTCGTCGAACCATAGTATGAATATTGCACATATAATACCTCTGGTCATCTCTGGATGTGTATGATAAGCAACTTCCATGACTGTACCTCACAGCACTGCATGTGCGCGGTTTGAAACGCGGCACTTATGTTCGCGATCGTGTATCAACGCTGAAAAAACCACGGGACTTTAGACAAGCAGCGGCAAGGTGCTTGACATCGCGGAATTGCACCCGTGTAAATCTAATGAGAAGTTAGTGCTTCGGCATTCTTCCAGCAGCATGTTCCCAGTGACACTTTAGTGCATTTTTTCTCCCGTCATTGCAACGTGCAGCTACATTAAAAAAAAAACATACGTACCAGCTAAGATTTCCAGCGCGCGAGAAGGTGCACACATCGCTCTCGCTGTTCGCACACTCAATATCGTCGTTGACTCTGTTGCCGCCATCGTTTTTCGTATCGGCTGTGGGTTCAAACATGTACGGGGACAACACAAGCTGTCGGAGACAGCGAGAACGTTCCATCTTGCAACTCAGCTATGAAGCCAGAACAGCAGAACCGCGTGCTACCAGAGAGAAAGGAATGGTGCTACGCTCTGAAACGGAGACATGTGGCGGCGCCGACCGGCGACTACCGCCAACGACGTCACAGCGGCCCCGACCAATCACGGGCAACAGCGGCGTTCGCGCGATGCCCTGAGGCGCTGGTGCGCGTTTTCTTGGAAAAACAGCCGCTTGCGTTTGTTTCCGCCCTTTTTGAACCAGATATTCGTGTTCAGGGGACTCAAAACGGTAGAATGCCGCAGAGAACTCATTTTTTTCGAAAAGTGTTTCAGCTTCCCTTTAAGAATGACGCTAAAACGGATCCTCAGCAAGGAAGTGTGGGCAGAACGAGGTCGTAAACGTGCTGAAAGTGCTCTAAAACCTTACACGGCCACGCAAAAAGCTTTGTTACACGCCAACAAACCCATGCTCTCCGACAGGTGCGAGTGGCCAGTGACTGAGCGATCGGCGGCAGCCATCTATTATTCCTTTCGGAAGAGGCAGCCTGCGGTTATTCAGAAGAAAATTCAGTTTTTTACGGCATATTAATGCCTTTTTATCCCGTACACGTCACTTTGACGCGGTGAGCTTTTGCAGTTTTGTGACGTCGCGTGAGAGGCAGGGGAAGTGGGCGCAGTCCGAAAACTTTTGACCAATAGCCGAGTGCTAATGGCGAAGAGGCGTCGAATAAGAAATAACTATTTTTCTTTGCTTCGGTCAAATCATGCATAGTCCGTGTGTACACGTTATATCAGATGGGGAGCTATCGTGGTTTTCGTGACGTCGCGTGACAGACAGGTGAAATGGGGGTGGTCCAAAAAAGTTTTTGACCAATCGCGGAGGGCTGATTGCAGAATTGGAATAGAAAAGTTTGGAATAGTTTTACGTTACAGCGCTCCAGAATACCTGTTTACAAGTCGCGGTCCCTCACCCTGAATCTTGGCCTGCACCGCGTTTTCCTTTGGGTTTTCCTCGTCGCTGATGTTCGCCGTGCTTTTATTGGTGTTGATTTCCTGGACCACCATGGACGGCTGGTCGATGTGAAACGCCAACGCCTGCTGGACACTGCTACGTTGCTCTCTGTTCATGGCTTCGTTTCCTGTGACTCGCATATAGTCGCCCCAACCACAACAATTGCTGGTGATCATTTTGCTTGCCTTCTTCAAAAGTTCCCCAACCTCACGTGACCACCAGACTGGACAAAGCTCGTACAGCATGATTTACGTCATCACATCCTAACAACTGGCCCACCTGTATTTGCTCGCCCACGACGACTCACCCCGGACAAACTCAATATTACCCGAGCAGAGTTCGAACACATGTTGGAACTTGTAATCGTACGACCATCGTCCAGCAGCTGGGCGTCTCCGCTCCATCTGGTGCCCAAGAAATCAGGTGACTGAAGGCCGTGTGGGGACTACCGATCCCTGAATGCAAAAACCATTCCGGACCGGTACCCACTGCCTAACATCCAAGATTTCACGTCGGCACTGGATGGCACTACAGTATTTTCCAAAATTGACCTGGTGCGAGCCTTTCACCAAATTCCTGTCGCACAAGAAGACATTCCAAAAACAGCAATTAACACCCCATTTGGCCTCTTTGAATTTTTGAGAATGCCATTCCGTCTCCGAAATTCTACACAGACATCACAGCAGTTCATCGACACAGTCACACGTGGTCTGCCGTTCGTGTTCGCCTACGTTGACGACTTGCTTGTGGCAAGCTCATCCCACGAAGAGCAACTCCAACATCTCTATCAGCTTTTTGAGCGCCTATCAGCAAATGGTATCGTCTTCAACACTGCCAAGAGCGAGTTCGGAGTACCATCACTTGATTTTCTCGGCCATCGCTTGGATAACAACGGCATCCATCCTCCTCCTCACAAAGTGCGAGCCATCATGGAGTTCCCCAAATCAGCTTCAGTAACTAAGCTGCGCCAGTTTCTAGGCTTGGTAAACTTTTACCGCCGAATCATTAGAAACTGTGCTATGCTGCTGGAACCCCTCGAGCGTTTGCTCTGCGGCAAACAACTGTCGATTTCACTGCCCTGGGACAGCACAACAGATGAAGCTTTCAATTCTATCAAGCACGCTTTAGCCGATGCCACACTGCTAGCTCAATCGAACCCGAGCTATACGTTGTCGCTCATGACGAATGCCTCCAGCTCTGTGGTCGGAGCCGTACTGCAACAAAAAGTAAATGGTGGGTGGCAGCCCCTTGCCTTTTTTCAAAACGCATGACCTCCGCACAAACACGCTACAGTGTTTTCGGCCGTGAGTTGCTCGCCATATTTCTGGCCGTGAGGCATTTCCGACACCTACTTGAAGGCCGCTTGTTCACAATCTTCATCGACCACAATCCTTTCTCCTACTCAATCGGCCGCTCTGAAACATTATACACTCCACGTGAGGTGCGCCAGCTCGCCTTCATCTTATAGTTTTCAACTGACATAGGCCACTTCAGCGGCGTTGACAACTCACCAGCTGACGCCCTCAGTCGCGTGCATGCTATCACACGTAGTCGCTCCTAGAGCTCTATGTCAACATCATTTCCTTTCAACCTCCAAGAATTGGCTACAGACCAAGCTAATGATTCTGTGCTCCGTCACCTACGTGACGCGTCAACATCTCTTCAGCTTCAATCAGTTACCTTTGAAGATGTGCCAATTGTCTGCGACACATCCACGGGCACACCTCGGTCTTACCTAACCACCTCTCTCCGCAAGCAAATGTTCGACTCATATCACACTCTTGCACACCCAGGCACTCGCGCATCTCAAAAGCTTGTCTCATCATGCTTCGTCTGGCCGGGCCTGAACGCAAATATCATGAACTGGGTCCGCTCCTGCGCACCTTGTCAGCGCGCGAAAGTTCAGCGGTACCCTGTCCCCCTCGTCGAGAGATTTCATCGCCATCTCAAGACAGCACTCACAGCGCACGGCTGTCCGAACAAGTGGGTTGACAGATTTCCGCTCACGTTTCTCGGAATTCGATCTGCCTTCAAAGAGGACCTCCCCTGCGCTACTGCGGAGCTTGTTTACGGCTCCTCGCTTCGCCTTCCAGCCGACTTCTTCGAAGAAAACACCCTCACTTCCTCTCTAACAGCAAGCGCGTACGTCGACCAGCTTCGCGATGTGTTCCGAAACCTCCGTGCGCAGTCTACACGTTTTAATAAACCCCGTGCAGTGTACATCACTTCGGACTTGCAGACAGCCAGACATGTTTTGGTGCGTTACGGCCTTGTGCGCGGCTCGCTTCAGCCCCACTAGCTCGGACCACTCCCCGTTTTAGAACGTTTTCCTTCTAACTTCGTCGTCGACGTAAACGTGACACGAGATACGATCGCGCTTGAGCGACTCAAGCCAGCATTCAGCGAGGCACCCGCGCTTAATTATCTCGCCTTCCCGGGACATGCGGACTCTGCCTTGCAAGTGCGCGGTCCGTCACCTCTTCGTCGCGTTCACTGGGCTGCTACTTGTGCATTGTGAGCATCGTTCGTCGCTTCAGCTTCCTCTCTAAGGGCGGAGCAATCTGTAGCGGCGCTGCGATGGAGCTGCGCACCACCCCTGCAGCGATAAACAACTCCGCGGGGCGTTCCGCGGGCCTCCCGTAAGCGGACCTTCGCGAGTGTTGGACACCAGTCACACAGAAACATGGTCCGACTCACTGTGCCGAACGTCGTGCGCGAGCTCCCTTTTTTGATTACTTTGTTAACTGCTTTCCTTTCGCACTAGGTCCGCGCACCGCACTCCTCTATGCTCCTCTTCCCTCTTTTCTCCTCTCTCTCTCTAAAGCCCTCGCCATTTCCGGCGCGCTGCGCGCGCCCGCTCAATTCTTTCTTTTGACAGAATAAACTAGACCTTGTTACCGAAAAGACGTGTGTCCGTCTTGTTTACCACGACACTACAGGCGCTATCATTTTTTTTTTTGAAAACTGACATCGGTTGAATGGAATGGGACGAGGAGGGGGTCATAGCGGAAGACGAAGAATCCCCTGCAACGAATGCTGAAAAGCCACGCTCATCGACAGAAGAGACGTTGAACAGAGCCGTGCTTACCACGATAATTTACGTGCGCCAGCTAAAGTTCAATATGGGCAGTGACACAGCGCTCTTAGTGATGGTAACGAGTGTGTGGAGATCAGTAATATTTCTGGCCAATAGAACATCGCCTATTGAAGTCAACAAGTAATCGCCATCGGAAATGGAAGGTAGGGAAGTCAAGTTCACGTACATAACAGCTTGAGATGGTAGTCGAACGTGATCGACGGAGCACAAACGCCCTTGTCCTGCGTGCGGAGCGCCAGAGTGAAGTGGCAGGTCGAGTTGGAGCACATCGCTTCCACAATCAAACAGGGCTGAACGGGCTGACAGAAAGTCCATGCCCAGGATGAGGTCATGGTAGCACTGTTTGAGCACAGCAAGTAGTACAGTCTTGGAGTGGTTGGCGACACTGGTGCGTACTGAGCACATCCCAACGACAGGAAGCATTCCACCATCGCCGACACGGATTGTTGACAACTAGGGTGGTGTGAGGACCTTCTTCAAGCGATGACGAAACTCTCAGCATTCTAATGCACATCGTCCGAACTCGGCGCTTATACTCCGAGCTGCCAACTCGGAGCTTGGCGCACTGCCCACTACCCCAACGGCAGCTCGGAGTATAAGCGCCGAGTTCGGACGATGTGCATTAGAATGGTTAAATTCTCAGCACGTCACAGATATTTCCGCGTCTGTGTCAAGGAGAGCAGCGATGCGCACAATGTTAACTGTACCATCTCTTAGGGTACGGCTAGTCGGCAGCGTGGTCAGAGAATTTTGTGGACAGGTCATTAATGCAGCGTCACCTTCGGGCGCTGAATCATGTAGTTTTGGAAGGCAGGCGTCCGATCGGCGACGAGGGGCGGCGGAACGGAGGCGAGCGAGATGACGGAAGGAGAGAGAGCGGCGAAAGGGGCTGGTGTCCACGTAGCGATGGTGACCGTCTATATGAATTGGCGGGAGCATCGTTGCTGGCGACATGGCATTGTGCAAAGTGAGTTTCTAAAGGGTCCGGATTTCTTTCAGGGCGAGGGTTATGAGCATAGGGTGCATGAGGAGGCCAAGACCAACAGCTGTTGCATTAGCGTGCGACGTGACCTATAGCATGGCAGATAAAGAAAATAGGCCAGTCATCGGCAGTCCTCCACTCGGCTGGATTGCGACGAAGTAGCGGCGGCCTCGGGCCTCGTGCATAGGAGACTTGGAGACAGTCAGTTGGGCATAAAGAAGCGATGGTACACACAGAGTTCAAGACAACACTGGACAGCTCCTGACAAACAATGTTTTGGACAAGTGGCATCATTGGGGACATCGACTCAACGGTGCGAGAACATGTGGAAGCAGGAGACATGGCGTCAATTTCGCGTGGGATAATCTTGGTTACATGCTCCGCATTAAGCGGTACCTGTGGTGCAGGTACGTATTGGCACGACGACGTTGCTGTCGTGTTAGGCAGTCGCATGAAGCGGTGAGCGATGCGTCGGCTTTTGGTGTTCTCAAGACGCTTGCACTTCCTTATGATGGAGTCGACCGTAACGCGTCTTTGCAAATGAGCACATTGAATGCGTCGTCTGCTGTCCATTTTCAAACAGACCCCCTTTGTCTGACTCCATCATTTCATCTTCCGCCTTGCGACAAAGGGCTAGCGCATCCTGTATAAAAGAAAGAACAGACTCCGTAGATGTTTGGGCGCGTGACGCCAGACACTTCTTCGCCACGGCCGTACGACTAATGGAATATTTTCATTGCAGGAGCCCCAACTTCCGATTTCAGCTTCATGATTCCTGAATCAGACTTTGCTGTTCCTTGTAAGTAAAATATAACGTTCGCCCCATGACCGTATTGTCCCATCGGCTAATTTTAATTACACGGTCGGATAGGGTCGACCAGTTGTCAATATCGACGTCATCAGTTCCGGGAAACGTGCCCGGATCTCTTTGCTCCGCAAGAACAACTATTGACGTTGCCTCCGCTGTGGAAGAGGCCACCTCTTCTGCCATTGCGGAAAATTGCAAGCAGCGGCCGCTGCGGAGCTCCATTGTAACAGGTTTTCGCCCTGCATATCCACCAATGATTTGACGTAGATAAAGATTAGCTAAAATTATATTTATAATATATATACAAAGATGATACAGCAAGGATGGCAGAATAACCACAAAACGTCAACTGGCTCTTTCAATTGTCCTCTTCATCATCTTACTGAGCCCATTCACAATGATAGAATGGCGTATAACAATATCATCTGCATCGAAACCATAAATATTCCTTATGTTCTACTTTAGCTGCGCCAGCCTAAGGGCGTTTATTGTTCATGAGCATTATGTTTTAGAGCGCAGCTCTCGGAGCTTCCAAGGAGTCGTCACTTGCACTTCATTTAGGGCGTGGTAATATTCGTGGCGTATTCTGAATATAGCAATTATGCCAAGTTTTAATTTCACAAACACTCTTATTTAAGTAATAAAATTTTTGTGAATAGGCGATTCCATACATGGAAAATTGCGTCTGTGATGATACAGTAGCCCAGATCTTTAATTATGGTGACATCCATATGGCGTACACCCTCATCGGATGAAACTGCGATTTATGTCCAGAAGGATGTCCGGTATAACAATACACGATAATATTATTGTGGCAACCTCAGGTTTCACTAACACCAAGGAAATTTGCAGAAGTAATTCCACATCTCCAACCTTTCTGTCGCAATGTTCTTTAGATAAAAACCAGCCGAAATCATCGGGTGAAACTATGTCTTGTGTCCGGAAGGATGTCCTGTATGATAGACGATAATATTCTGATGGCAACCTCATTTTTCACCAACACCCAGAAGAATAGCAGGAAGAATTACAAATGTCCGACTGTTGTCAAGCAATATTCTTTAGATAAAGAACCAGCCGAAGAGCTTCACGAGTTTGCCTTTATCCATACTGGTTTGACCTTACTTGTTACGCTAATGCAAGAAATAGCAAGTCAGTGCATTCAAAAGTGCTCAGCTTCATGCCATATATTTTTTAATTATGCTTTCCACTGAAATTATGCTGCTGTCCTACTTTACCATAGGTGATTCGTGACAACTTTCATAATGAGAAATTTTAAAACTGGTATACGTCTGCTGTCTGCTCACAAGTTGGAAACATACGTTGCTTGATGTTTTCAGGGTCCGGTAGGTGTCAGTCTAATGCACGGAACTCTACATGTACGTCTGCATGAGGTGCTGCAATAAACATTACAGCAATAGGGCGCTCACATTGTTTTTCATTCTATACGGTGCTTTTTTGAAGTGCTCTAAGTTTTTCGATAATTGCTTGTGGCAAGAAGCACAATTCTATCCCTTCATACTAACTCCTATGAGAAATGAAAGTGCTTCATTTCACAGTAGCCGTAATCGAGCTAACTACCTTTCCAATAATTTATATTACAGCGTATATTTCTATCTACCGAGTATGGCTAGTGGGTGTGCAAGGCTTGTAGACTTTGTAGAAATTATGAGGAAGGCACCGGTTTAAACGGCATCAAATAAGCCGTCGAAATTGCGGAAAGAACGCAATGTTGTTATAGTCAGCTTTTTTAAGAAAGTGCTCTTTCATGCACTCAAGCATAAAAGTGAGCGTACCGCCATGGCATTTCGTTTACTGGCGCAGTCCTGAGAATTCTTTCCATGTGGGCAGACCTTGTGAACTCGACGGTTACAATGCGCATATTGAAATACGTACCGCAAATAAATTAATGAATAGGTTATTACCTTGATTATGTTATATGTTCAATTAATCATGTTGAATTATACTCGCATTGATCGCTGCCTCTTGAGTGATTTAAAGGAAGAATTAGAATTGTACTGACACAGGTAATTTTTCAAAAATAGTGCAGCTAAAACAACATAGTCTTGATATAAGAAATGGGATGTTCAAAGTAATCCCGTAGCGTAGAATTCAGGCGCCAAAATTTCACTCCAATAGGCTTCACCTGCATTCCTTATTCACAGGTCGTGGCAGGAACAAACTACCGAATCAAGTTTAAGGTAGCTGAGTCGACTTGCAGAGTGACAGAATCTTACAGCCGGGAGGTCTGCCTTCCAAAGTCTCGAGAGGTAAGTACTGTGCAAATATGCACGTAGGTTTGCAAAAGTGAAAACACGAACAGAAACCTTTGAATTACTGTTAAAATCTCTTCAAGACAAATTTGAAAAGTCAGCAGCCGGTAACTGACAGACTGGTTAAAAAGTTGATACTTTTTCTAATGCAGCTAAATTCGCAAGTATGTCTCCTGCAAGAGCACATAGACAATCTGCTTGAAATAAGTTTAGCCTTTTTTACGTATGAGTAACAAGTTGCGCAACCGTTCATCGGGCAAGCTGTGTTAGTGCAGACAATAATGTGTTATCTGCCTATGCAGGTTTGCAAACTTCATATTTGAAGATTTTATGTACAGACTTGAATAATTTTTGCATACCTGTGCATTCAATGTTTCGGCAAAATATCGCTTCGTCGATCAGCGCTTATTTGTAACAGGTTTTTTAGTATTCTAAATGCACATTATTTTCATGATGCCCAGTCCAAAGGTGGCAGGTGAGGCGACAAATGAATAGGGCCCCAGAATCACGTGTCACCTGTTTTCTAGCACATATTCTCGTGCAATAATCTATGTGTCCGGAAATATTTTTGTCGCTACCTTGTCTTATGCCATTATATCTGTCAGGCGTTTCTAAGAAGAAGTAAAAGTACTTACTTTTTGGTTAGTGGGAGTAAAGGTACGAGGTTCTAGAGCCAGGAGTGTTTTCTTTCTTTTATGCTGGTTTTAGTTTACTTTTTCCACACAAGAACAAAAACATATCAGTAGAATTAGGGAACTCAGACTCATTTTTTTTTCATCCAATGTTCTTGACATAAGATAAATCATAAGTTGGATTGTGCAACTTCTATTAACCTTTTATTAATGTTTTGCAGTCGGTGAAGGACGTGTGTACCGCGGTCATCTACTACGTACCTTGGCTCAACGAGCGCTCGGTCACTTCATTCACGTGCGAAGGAACAACCACTTCCAAGTAGAGAATAAAATGCGTCGGGGATTTCCCCGTTCAACTAATACGCAATTTTTTTATTTATTTTATATTGTTTACATTGAAGCCAGAAATAAAACTAGTAACTACTTGAAATAATTTTACCGCGGTATCTTCTCGTGTTATTCTCTTTCTGTTTGCAGCGAATTAGCTGAAAATTTCCCTATTGCACTTACTGTGTGATGGAACAATTGACACCAGATTCGGGATGGCGGTATTAAAGTCTTTTTTTTTTTACGGAGGAGTTTAGTAGAGACACATTTAGGGGCTTCCTTTTTCTTAGTCATCCTAATTATTTTTACATATCAGTGCTTCAACTCGCTATGTTCAGGTTGCGGTGGTAATTTGTCGCACTTTCTTCTTTAAGAACACAAAATCACAAAGAGACCAAGGACAGCATACGGGAAATAGTTGCGCACATTAAATGAATTAAACATATAAATTCACGAATAGGAAAGTTCATTATATCTCGTTCATTACCTAGCGAGGCTTCGAATCCGTCGGCACTGATGCCTTCAGGTAGCGCATGGGGGTTTATCAATCTGTTGCCGTCACCCTAATAGATAACGTGCACGTGACTGGTGCGACAAGAAAGGAGGTTCCACATCCACTGTGAAGGCCGTGAGGTGTGGCGCTGGCTAACACTCCCAGATTTAGTTCTAGTAGATAAACATAAATATCGCAGAAAGGGGAATGGAAAAACGGCACCGCGGTAGCTCAATTGATGAGAGCACCGCATGCGTACTGGGAAGACGTGGGTTCACGCCACAACTACGGCCAGTTGTTTCTCATTCACTGTCATCTTTATTATTTTATAATTTCTTTATTTAAATCAATAAATACATGCAATTTCCCCTATGCTGTGCATGGGCATATGTTGAGTTCTTATGATATGACCAATAAAAGTGGGGCCCGCGGTTTCGCCTATTCTCTTCCATATATATATATATATATATATATATATATATATTATGCTTGCAGTCTGCTGCAGTAACCCACCCCCGTTACACCTTTCTACACTACCAACAAATCAACACTGCTGTGGCAGTCATCGTATACACATCATAAATATTAACAGTTTCAATGAACGTCAAGGCCCTCCAAACTCCTTCAATTGTCAAGCCATACCTTTCACAAATTTATCGGAGGACGCCGATTGCCCCCGAATAGATGCACGCTTTCGCTTCTGCGGGCTGGATATGAACACGCATTGCGTAATTTTATCGTACGGCCGGGCTGTTTGAATCACCAACGACTGGAACTGCGGGGCGCCACTCATAATGAACTCCAATTGACTGATCAGGGCTGCAGAATAGTCAACCACAAATGCATCAACCATATTGTTTTTGTTGCGGTCGCCTGACTGCCCAGTTGAGTAAAAAGAAATCGCTCCCCGAATTGCTAAGTTAGAGTGCATTACTGCCGCTCGCCTTTAGCACTGAAAACGTTCAAGGAAATGAAATAAAGCTATTAATTGTCTGTACTAACGAAACAGTTGCACTCGCCTTGGGCAATGGAATATTCAATGTTGGTTTCGAAGCGGCCATCCATTATTACATCATTACTTAGCTCGAGTGTAACAGCAAGTTCACAATATACATCGCCATACACCTTAGAATCTTTGGTAAAACTTGTGTTTCTCTATGCCCACGTAACTACAGCTTTCGACAAGTATTTTGATGTGAAAGTTGACTTAAGTTTAGATTCAGGAAGTCCATGCATCGCCATACACCTCAGAATCTTTGGTAAAAGTTGTGTATCTGTATGGCCACATAATGGTAGCTTTCGACAAGTATTTTGATGTGAAAATTGATTAAAATCTAGATTCAGCATGTACATACACCGCCATACCCCTGATAATCTTTGGCAAAAGTCGTTTCTGTTAGCCGCCAAGTAAGCACTAAAAGCAAATGTTAAGTCAAGCTAAAGTGATAGATTAGTGCTCCACAATCTCTAAGGCGTCAATACTATTTTGGACAGAGCCTTTATCATCGCGAAATTGAGGAAAAAGCAGGACATTATTAGAGACTCCTGCAGGACATTCAAGCACTTGTCCGGTGACGAAAGCACTCCTAATTTAAAATATGTCAGTAATACTGAACCTCTCATTACAAAAACATCATTTCATTGCATTATAGACAAAACAAAATGTTGCTTGTTTAGTTCTATTGTATATACACAAAAAAAAAGATTACCCTTGACAACCACGCTGGCTGTAGAAATGATTCTTTTTCGCTGGACTCTGCGCCGCCCGCGCTTTCGTTATCGCGTACTGCCGCGCTGGCCTCGCTGGCTCGCGACACTCGCACTGTATAGAAGTAGCAGACAATTCAACTTCCATGTGACGTCGTGGGATGCCCGAAGGGTCCACTTCACTTGACCGAAAAGCAGCTGCAGCGAAGAATCCACCCATTTGTCATAGCTCCGTTTCTCCATGGCCTCGCACTCGTGTTCCGGGCAAAAGAAGAAAAGCGTACCGCCGACTGTCGGGTGCCATTTTACTCATCGATAGCAACAAAGGGTGGTGATGGCGTAAGTAATGTCAACCCTCCCCCAGTAGGGTGGCCGCAGATTTGAATTTCTAAAAATGTATTCGGACCCTTTAGATGAAATGTTCTCGTGAAGTAAGTCTTTTCCTCGCACGAAGGAAATGCTGCGAGGTTTCCGGAATGGGATTTGAATAGTACACGTCGACTTAGAATTTGCCTTTATATTTGCTTTAACGGCAGCTTTCGAGAACTACTTCGACGTCTAAACTGATTTGACTCTAGATTTCCTGGAATATTGTTTTGTTAATAATGTTGACCGTCGCTACACCGAGAATTAATTTTGCAAATTACTCTTGGAATTTGTTCAGTCGCCATTATTTACAGAAATACAGCTGGACGGTCAATCACCATGCGTCATTTGTCGTTGCTGAAGTTTTTTTAATGAACCTAGTCGAATGGTTGTGCTGATAAAAATGTTCTAGAGCAAAATATTTATGCTTTCTTGTAAGAAAACTTATGTAAGCTATACTGGGTATTTCATACGGGACGATAAAATAGGATCAAATCAGTGTCCCCCTGCAGTGCATCGGAGCTATCATGATCGAAGCATAGAGAAAGAAAAATACTAAGAGCGGACACTCCGAGAAATCCGACCTCAGGAACTACGTCACTGCTACGTAACGAACTAGTGCTCTCACCAAATGCCAGAGGACGCTCACGCAAAAAAAAAGAAAATGTAGCAATGAATTATGCTCAATAGTTTTACAAAAAAATTCTTGTACGCCAAAATTTGGCGTGTTTTTTATACATAAAAACAGAATTTATCCAAGACACCTACCGTGCTTATTGTTCTTCATCCGTACTGCCATCAACACCAATCACCATTCCTTCATCGAGAAAAATCAACGATTCGTGTACCAGCGGCGTGCCAGCGGGAAGGCTTCGTGAACGTCGCCTGCGGCGGTGTTTTCGTGTGTGAGACAGCTGAGTCACGTTTTCAAGCGAAGCGTGGAGTAACTGACTTGTGAGGGCAATGGGGTTCGTTAAAAACAGTTTGCGCCTCTATATGAGGTGGCTAGACGCGAACAATGCGAAAAGCATGCCCCCTCAATAAACGCGTAGCGAGAGGGTTGTACCATGTACTTTCTTGCTACCCCCGCCGAGAACGGAATAATTTTTGTTGCTTGCGTTCCGTGAAAATCATAACGCGAAGCTGCCATTAACATGCACCGGTTCACGGCTGTGCACTGCACTGCGACTCAGCTTGTCAGACGCCGTCGAGACGCTGCGTCTCCGCTTGCGAGGGTAAACCGTCCTTGCCCAGCGCCGTTTGCGATAACCACGGTATCGGCATTGCATTGAAATAGTTCATGTTGGCGGACTAAAAACGATCTACTGGACAACGCTTAAGGTCAATATCATCAATTGCACATTTCAGGAAAATTCCAGTTTTGAGAAAATTGAATTCCTAACGCGCGTTTACATGATCGTGTCACGCTTGACGGTCCTTTCGTTGGCCCGTTCTAGAGGCTGACGAACGCTGGAAAGAACACAAAAGACGCCACGCCGATTCAGACCGAAAACGGCGTTCCGGGCACGGGCGCTACCTAAATAAAGAAAATCAGGACATTAGGCATGCTATAGTCAAGCTTTGCTTGCTCGTTTCCCCTATAGAGTAAGGGCTCCTGAATATTTAAATGATATTGCTTGCAAACAATGGCAGGTGACATAAACAGCGAACATAGCTTATTGCGTTTTGTACTGCAGCGTGGTGTGTATCTACGGCGTACAGACGGACGCTGCTGTATACGTCCGTGCGGATTGTTTATACAGAAAAATAACTTTGGGGAAAAGTCACCAATGACTACTGCATGTACTTATTGCGGCGGCCGTGTAGGGAAGTACTCAGCATTCTAGTAACTTTCGATTCCTTATCATTTTTTCGTGTCGGAATACATTGCACAACGTATTGTCGCGTAGGCGTGGCGTGGAGTGCATTTTAACAAAGACCTGGTATTTGGAAGTTTCGAATATATCTTTACCACGCTTATGTGAACTGCTATTTTGCCTACCAATTTACTCCGTATACTGAGTACGTGCAGAGGTGTCCAACAGTTCACAGGCCGCGATGCCATGGGATTACATAGGATGGAGGCCTGGGAACTTTTGAACACCCCGGTACGGGGTCTTAACATTTATCCTTGCAAGTCCGAGTTTTATGGGTCAGAGGTCAGGATGTGTCGGTGGTTTTATATTGCGCATCGCTTCGCTATTCATTCAAAGCAGTTTCCTGGTACAGTTATTACGTGTACATATGTTTCTGGTAATTAACGAAGCGTGCACTTATTGAAATTTTCAGACCGTGCTGATGACATGCCTTCCGACGGTCCAAGCTACGGCAGCTACTGCTGTGTGTCGTGGTGCTTTAACACGACAGAACCCAGAAGAAGGCTATCTTGCCTTGGAATAAAAACATTGCGGAAACTCTCTCTTTGGTAGATATGAGCGCTTGTACCAAAACACAGAAGACAAGCGCGATGGATAAAGCCGTAGTGAATTATTATTACCTCTATCTCCATGTGTTATAACTTAACCGAAATAAAAATTGCGTCACGACCTCAATTCACACCAAGTATTGAACTAGACAAAATAGTCAATCGCTAAATCAAAACTACAAATAAAATCGTTGCTATTTGGGTGACTAACAGTGGTCTGAAATGACAAGCTTCCGCTACAGCCCAACGTTAGTTACGCGGGGTAGTCCAAATTTCGCGCCAGCGAAACCGAAACAGGAAGTGCAGCCCAGTTGCTCTCACCAACCTTCAGGCGCGCTAGGGTCGATTGGGCTACTGGGGTTTACTGGAGTGTCCAGTCTTAACTTTTTTTTCTTTCTCTATGATCGAAGTAATTGTTCTTTTTTTCTTAGGACGAAGTCGGGAGGCGCTGCGGTTGCCGACATGTGCGGACGTGCTCATATCGGCTCCGTACTATTCAATGTCCGGTAGCAGTTTCTGAATTTGAATCGCCGAACATTTATCATCGTCGTATCCGCCTAGTCATCCCCTTTTTCGAGGTGGGCGCCCTTTTTTCATCATTTTTTCGAGGACTTCCAGCGTCGATCGACTGCTCAGCTAAGCCTGGAATCTCGCACCAACAACTGGGCGCAGGCGTTCGCGACAGCTGCAGAGACGCATCGCGCGTTCCCGCGTGTCGCCGTCCTGCGGCCGCGTGAGCCATGTATATGCCAGTTTCGCTAGACGGAGATGATGTCTCTCCTGAGCAATTTCAATCTCATGATTGGACCATGGCTGTTAACCGACGGAAAACCAAAACAGTGCCCGACGGGCCGGGCGAGGTGCCGAGCACGAAGCCCGGCGGGGCGATGTTGTCGCAGCCTCGCCAGTCCCTCACGATGTGAAAAAGAAAATGAGAGCTGCGTCAAGACTGCCACGATTTCCGAAGGATCATCTAAGGGCGATTATCCATCCACGCAGGGGCCTCGACATGAGGTGTCTTAGCCAAATCAAGTTCGCCTTCGCCCTGGCCAGGGTGTCGGGTCTGGGTGTGGAAGATATCGTCGAGGACGTACTTTGCCCTAACGTCATGCACAACATTGCGGCGGTGAGCACCCCGGCCGGGAAGAACGCTACAGCGTTTACCGGGATATCCAGTATTGTCATGGGCAGTGCGGAGTACGATGTCAACGCATATATGGCTGCCCTGGACGACCCATGCAAGAAGACCATACGAGGGGTTGACCTCGACATCGATTCAGTGAGACTTCAGTTGCTTACTCTTCATGACAGGAACCCAAGAGCCCTTCAAGCAAGGCGAATCAAGAAGTCAACAAGGCTGGTGATTCCTTTAGACGGCCTCTAGGTTCCAAATGACGTTATCTGCGACGCAAGCATGTTTCGTTGCACACTATTCAGAAAGCATACAGACGTTTGCTATGCTTGTGGTAAGGTAAGGTAAGGGCATCACGTTTATGTATGCCCAACGTCAGACGACATCTTGTGCAGGCAGAGCTTGCAGTCATTCGACTTGGACGATCATCGCATCTTTTTCGCTGTTCTTGGACTTCTACCCGTGCGCTAGAAGAGGCTCTCGCCGCACAAGATGGTCTTCACCTCGCCCGGAGAGCGCCCGCCGCTCGTTCGCCGTCGTCCCCACGCCAGTTTGAGCCTAGTGGCATTCGCCCCCGCGTCCCTCGACGAACTCCGGGCAAGGGAGGACTTGGAACTCCGTGCCACTCGCATGCTGCCGAGTAGCTCAGTCAACGGGCCACCACCGTCGATCTGCCTGTGGTCCCCCCCGCCTGCGGATACACTAGGAGACGCCACGAATCCGGCAGCTACTGAGGTAGCCTCGGAGCCCCCCAAGGAAGGTTCCCTAGCACACGAGGAGCCAATGCTTCAATAGCGTTCCCTCAATTTGACGACGAGGACATGGACCTGTCCAGTTGCAGAAAACGCGCTCGCGAAACAGAGTGACGACGAGGAGGCTGCCGGGCGTCGCAAGCAGTCGCCGAGCGCTGCCCTCAGCTCGGAGCAGCATGTGGTAGCAAGCGACCACGCGGAGCAAGCCCTTCCGGAAAGTGCGACAGCCACCTCCTTCGCGCCTCCTCCCGAGGAAGGGCATGCCTGGCACCACCCCCGACGCGCCGCCTGCTCCCGATGGCGGCGCGCCACCTGCAGCGTCATCTGCCAGCGGTCCGACTGCACACGAGAACGCTACCGACGCGATGGAGCTGACAGACCAGACAGCCACTGTTTCCTCACCGCAGGGCCCGGTACACTCCGCGGCGCGGTTCCGGCACATCCTGGAGTCCTGTCAGTGGCCGACCCGCTGCATCTCCTGTGGCAAAAGCCGCGCGGCCAACGTCTCCTGCCAGACCGTACGCTGCAGGAAGTGCGGGGGCTCCCACAGGGCGGACACTCCTGCTTGCTCCAAACGGCAGAAAGAACGCAAATTGTCAACAATAATGGCTTCTTCCGCCATTGTCGCCATTGTCGAGGCGCGCTGTCATAGCAGCAGGGTATCAGCCTTACCATCTCGGCCAGGAAGACCGAGGCCCCGCTGCTGCATCCCAGAGCAGCAACCCACCACTCAGCTGCCCGGCTGCACTTGGAGGGCGTCCAGATCCCATGGAGCAAGGCAGTCACCTACCTAGGGCTGCGCATTGACCATCGGCTGACCTGGCTGCCGGCTACCAAGGCCCCGTGCGCCCATACACTTCGAGACTGCAAGGCGATCTCACAGCTCCTTTCCTGTGGACAAGGCTGTACCACCAGGTGGGCCCTGCAGCCATTTGAAGCTGCAACCACTTCACGGCTACCGTATGCCCTCCTTCTTGTGGCGCTGTCACCACCCCGCCTGCGGAAACTGGAGCTGCAGCACCGGTCAGCAATACGGCTCTGTGTTGGCGTTCCCAGAACCTCACAAGTAGCCGCCACTCTTGCTGAGGCAGGTGGCTGCACCACTCATGGTGCCTGGCCTCTGTCGCTACTCTTCCTGCATAAGGGGCTACGACACATTGATCGCCTACACCACGCCGCAGATGGTCAAGCACTTCTAACCCACCTACGCTCCCGGCCAGCATCACACATGGAACGGTTGTGTGGCCTCTATAAGGAAGTCATAGGAGACACGCCTGCAAACGCTGTACAGCCTCGCCCACCACAGCGACCACCAGCCCCTGTCTCGATGGAGATGCCAGGTGTCTCAAAGAACCGTTCCCCGACATGTGCCCTACAGCAGATGGCAGCCTCTCTAACCCAAGAGAGACTTGGGAACCACCTTCACATCTTCGTCGATGGATCCGTGATACCGAAGACGGGCTAATCCACAGCAGCCTGCGTTGCACCGGCGCTACAAAAGAGCAAGCTGTGCCGTCTCCCGGGACATGCAAGCTCTACCGCAGCAGA
The DNA here is from genome assembly GCF_050947875.1 of Dermacentor variabilis. Lineage (NCBI taxonomy): Eukaryota > Metazoa > Arthropoda > Arachnida > Ixodida > Ixodidae > Dermacentor > Dermacentor variabilis. The sequence continues at coordinate 46,916,408 of NC_134574.1, forward strand.
GCTAGCAGGACTCCATCTTACTGTGGACATACTGGCAGAGGAGATACCAGCGCCGACGGCAGCCATATCCTGCGATTCCAAGGTGGCGCTGCTCTGCCTGCAGAGCCATGCCAGGGCTAGCCCTCGCTTTGCGCTGCTCTATTCAAGACTGACGGCCCTTCAGAACGCAGGATGCTCGCTATCCCTGCATTGGCTTCCGGCACACGTAGGGATCCCGGGCAACGAAGAGGCGGACACTCTTGCAAAGGCTGCCCACCACTCATGCGTCCCCCTCAACCCTGCTGTAACGGCCGCAGACTTCTCCAGACACAGGTTGCGCCGGCACACCATCGCCTTCCACCCGGACAAATGGTATCCCTGGGCCGGCCTCCAAGGCATCTTCCACAGCGCGGCCTCCCGCGAAGGGATACCTCATTGCTGCTCCGACTGCGAGTTGGCTGCTACTGGACGGCAGCCCGCTGGTACCGCTTTGGGAAAGCCACGTCGCCAGCCTGTGCCTCCTGCGGTGAACCAGAGACTCTGGAGCACCTCCTGCTGGCCTGTCCTGCTCACCTGTAGCAGCGCGGCCGACTTCTGCAGGAGTTCCACCGCCTGTGGCTTCCATATTCACGACCGCAAGATGTCCTCTTCCCCTGTCGTAATTACCTACCAGCCATCCTAAGTGTCGTCGAGTACCTCGACTCGTCGGGGCTCTCGGCGAGACTATAGGAAATTTCTAGAAAGACGGATAGCCTAACGGCCATCCCACCACCTCGGGCTTCCTGATCCGCCACAACTTCGCTTCTTCTGAGCCACCTCCTATACAGTCTATCAGCAGCCTACTCCTCCCGTCGAACCCAGCGGACCTCCTGGCCGGGCCGGGCTGCTCTGATGCTGCTAGGACGACCCTCTACCTTTCTCCCTCCAACCCTCTCTCTCCTTTACTCCCAACTCTCTCACGCTACTGGCACTGAGCCGTTCTCGCACATGAGTTGCAGAAGATAGTGCTAGCCTTTCCTCCTTTCCGCACAAGAACCACTTCTCTCTCTTGTACAGGAGAAGCGGCAAGCAGTCCCCGTCGGAGGAGCACGAATGCAAGCGTACATGCAAGCTGTGTGGTGGCGCACACGTCAAAGCAGACAGCAACTGGAAGCAACGCTTCGAGATCCCATATGTTATTCGTCCCTGGAGAAATGAGAGGCAAAAGTAAGACTCTAATCCAGATTTCCAGCGAGGCCACGAGGTGGAAGATTTCCTGACGGTGCACACTGTCAAGCAAGGGGCTACCAGCGTGAACCAGTTCGGGCGCTTCCGATCCAGGGGGAGATCAGCCTCCATAACAAGATGTCGCTCTAGGACTCATGTGGCTCGCATCGCAAGGCAAAGGGTTGACCAAGGAACGTGGGCCACCAAGGTCAAGCAAATGGCACAACCACATGTATAGGGGGTGCTGCTTCAGAACACGTTAGCTTTGAGCTAGTTAGTGGAATCGAAAAGGAGAACGCTGCTCTTAGAAGCATCGTTGAATAACTCACGGCGGAGATAGCAGAAATGAAGGAAGCTAAGGCGCCGAAGGTTTTCCCTCCGTCGCGACCGAGCAGGTTCGTCGAGAATTTAGGGCAGTCGTCAACAGCTGAGGTCCCAATGGATACCCATTCTGACGTTAGGCCGGCAAAGAGAAACGCAACAAAAGAGCAAATCGGCCACGAGGACTTATATTTCCGCGGGAAAATCTCGGTGTGAAGAAGTACTCACAATGTACGGACCACCAGAGCAGACGACAGTGCGGCTGTCCTCAACAAGAGGAAAAAGAAGAAAGGCTTGTGCAGCGAATAAGAAAAGGGGCTCGCGCATGGGTGATCGTTGGAACGCCGTAATGACTAGGGCCGCAGGGCCTGCGGAACCCACATCTAAGAGTAAGGTTCACTTGACCGGGCGTCCGTCTTCGGGAAAGAGAACGCCTCGGGTCGTTGCACGGCGCGAGACCTCGGAACGGCCTGCTGCAGCCTCGAACCCGCATCTACGCGCGAGGTTCGGGAGAGCGAGCGTCCGTCATCGAGACGAGGAGCGCCTTGGACCGTCGTCTTGCACGCGGCTTTGGAGTGGCCTGTTCCCGTCTACGGAGCTGTGGGCCATCCACCTTTTACTGCCCTGTGCTGCTGCGTCGGCTTTTCCAGGCCGGTCATCCCTCTACCAGCGAGTCATCGTCATTATCAGCCTGGTTAGGCCCACTGCAGGACAAAGGCCTCTCCCATACTTCTCCAACAACCCCGGTCATGTACTAATTGTGGCCATGTCGTCCCTGCAAACTTCCTAATCACATCCGCCCACCTAACTTTCTGCCGCCCCTGCTACGCTTCCACTTCCCTTGGAATCCAGTCCATAACCCTTAATGACCATCGGTTATCTTCCCTCCTCATTACATGTTTTGCCCATGCCCCCCCCCATTTCTTTTTGTTGATTTCGACTAAGATGTCATTAACTCGCGTTGGTTCCCTCACCCCAATCTGCTCTTTTCTTATCCCTTAACGTTACACCGGTCATTCTTCTTTCCATAGCTCGTTGCGTCATCCTCAATTTAAGTAGAACCCTTTCCATAAGCCTCCAGGTTACTGCCCCATACGTGAGTACTGGTAAGACACAGCAGTTATAAACTTTTCTCTTGAGGGATAATAGCAACCTGTTCATGATCTGAGAATGCCTGCCAAACGCACCCCAGCCCATTCTCATTCTTCTGATTATTTCCATCCCATGATCCGGATCCGCCGTCACTACCTGCCCTAAGTAGATGTATTCCCATACCACTTCCAGTGCCTCGCTACCTATGGTAAATTGCTGTTCTCTTCCGAGACTGTTAAACATTACTTTAGTTTACTGCAGATTAATTTTAAACCCACTCTTCGGCTTTGCCTCTCGAGGTCAGTAAGCATCCATTGCAATTGGTCCCCTGAGTTACTCAGCAAGGCAATATCATCAGCGAATCGCAAGTTACTAAGGTATTCTCTATTAACTTGTATCCCCAATTCTTCCCAATGCAGGTCTCTGAATACTTCCTATAAACACACTCTGAATAGCATTGGAGAGATCGTGTCTCCCTGCCTGACGCCTTTCTTTATGGGGATTTTGTTGCTTTCTTTATGGAGGACTACGGTGGCTGTGGAGCCGCTATAGATATCTTTCAGTATATTTACATATGGCTCGTCTACACCCTCATTCCGTAATGCCTCGATGACTGCTCAGGTTTCGACCGAATCAAACGCGTTCTCGTAATCATTGAAAGCTATATATAAGGGTTGGATATATTCCGCACATTTCTTTATCACCCGACTGATAGTTTGAATATGTTCTATTGTTGAGTAGCCTTTACGGAATCCTGCCTGGTCCTTTGCTTGACAGATGTCTAAGGGGTTCCTGATTCTATTTGCGATTACCTTAGCAAATAGCTTGTAGGCAACTGACAGTAAGCTGATCGGTCTATAATTTTTCAAGTCTGTGGCGTCCCCTTTCTTATGGATTAGGATTACGTTGGCGTTCTTCCAAGATTCCGGGACGCTGGAGGTAAACAGGCATTGCGTATACAGGGTGGCCAGTTTCTCTAGAACAAATTGTAGACCATCCTTCAACAAATCTGCTGTTACCTGATCCTCCCCAGCTGTCTTCCCCCTTTGCATAGCCCCCAAGGCTTTGTTTACTTCTTCCGGCGTTGCCTGTGGGATTTCGAATTCGTCTAGACTATTTTGTTTTCCATTATCGTCGTGGCTGCCACTTGGACTGTATAAATCTCCATAGAACTCCTCAGCCACTTGAACTATCTCACCCATATTAGTAAAGGTATTGCCGGCTTTCTCTCTTAGCGCATACATCTGATTCTTGCCAATTCCTAGTTTCTTCTTCACTGCTTTTCGGCTTCCTCCGTTCCTGAGGGCATGTTCCATTCTATCCGTATTATACTTCCTTATGTCAGCGGTCTTACGCTTGTTGATTAACTTCGAAAGTTCTGCCAGTTCTATTCTAGCTTTAGGTTTAGAGGCGTTCATACATTGGCCTTTCTTGATCAGATCTTTTTTCTCCTGCGATAGCTTACTGGTATCCTGTCTAACGGAGTTACCACCGACTTCTATTGCAGACTCCTTAATGATGCGCACGAGATTGTCGTTCATTGCTTCAACACTAAGGTCCTCTTCTGGAATTAAAGCCGAATACCTGTTCTGTAGCTTGATCTGGAATTCCTCTATTTTCCCTCTTACCGCTAACTCATTGTTCGGCCTTCTATGTACCAGTTTCTTCCGTTCCCTCTTCAGGTCTAGGGTAATTCGAGTTCTTACCATCCTATGGTCACTGCAGCGCACCTTGCTGAGCACCTCCACATCTTGTATGATGCCAGGGTTAGCGCAGAGTATGAAGTCTATTTCATTTCTAGTCTCGCCGTTCGGGCTCCTCCACGTCCACTTTCGGCTATCCCGCTTGCGGAAGAAGGTATTCATTATCCTCATATTATTCTGTTCCGCAAACTCTACTAATAACTCTCGCCTGCTATTCCTAGTGCCTATGCCATATTCCCGCACTGCCTTGTCTCCAGCCTGCTTCTTGCCTACCTTGGCATTAAAGTCACCCATTAGTGTAGTGTATTTAACTTTTACTCTACCCATCGCCGATTCCACGTCTTCACAGAAGCTTTCGTCTTCCTGGTCATTATGACTGGATGTAGGGGCGTAGACCTGTACAATCTTCATTTTGCACCTCTTATTAAGTTTCACAGCAAGACCTGCCACCCTCTCGTTAATGCTATAGAATTCCTCTATGTTACCAGCTATATTCTTATTAATCAGGCATCCGACTCCTAGTTCTCATCTGTCCGCTAAGCCCCGGGAGCACAGGACGTGCCCGCTCTTTAGCAATGTATACGCTTCTTTTGGCCTCCTAACTTCACTGAGTCCTATTATATCCCATTTGCTGCCCTCTAATTCCTCCAAAAGCACTGCTAGACTCGCCTCACTAGATAAAGTTCTAGCGTTAAACGTTGCAAGGTTCATATTCTAATGGCGGCCTGATCGGAGCCATTAGAATATGTACCTGGCAACGCTGGCAACCTGGCAATCAGCGAGTGTTCCACCTCAAAGACTCTACGTCTCAGAACACTGAGAACTCAGAACAACCGGATATGCTTGGGTCTAGTTCAAGATATTCTTCGTGTTTACGTGCCGTCTAATATAATTGTCATGTGTTTCCTAATCATGCTCCGTCTTCTCCATGTTCCTCCGTCACGGGCCTTGCAACGTGACGATCCTAACCATCACATACGGATTCCTTGGCCGAGATGAAGGAGACAGGGAAATGGCGGAGGTGATGGCCTCTCTTAACGCAAGTACTTCCACGCTTGAGGCAGAGGTAGACAAACTGAGAGCCAAGAAGGGCGTCAAGCCACTGGTTAATAGTATGGCTGCTTCCTCGGGCGAGCCCCGTGGCAGTACACAGGCTGAATTGGCCGATATCTCCAATGATGCCTGCGGGTAATGGTGAATTGAATTTTACGATCTGACAATGGAACTGAAGGGCGGCCCTTCAGCAGTTTCTCAGTCCGAGATATGCGAGACCGCAGATTACCTTACTACAAGAGGTATTGTTGGACAGTGTTTCTCTGTCCTGCTACAAATCATTAGTAGAGCAAGGGCCGGAGGATCGGAGAGTCTCCACACTGGTCTCTACCAAACACACTTTTATCGAACAAGACTTAAACATGGAAATGTGCAAAATTGAGTGCCTTTTTGGCGATGTTATCCCGTGCTGCAAGCTCAGGAATAGCGTATTCATACCCAACGTGTACATTTACCCTAGAGGGGCCAAGCATCGCTTCACTTCATTGTTGGCCAAGGCGGTTTCTGTGGCAGGAACGGCCAGAGTCCCAATTGTTGTGGCCGGAGATTGTAATGCCCAGCATCAGGTGTGGAGTTACCCCCACATCACGCGCAAGGGCGAGAACTTCCGGCAGGCGGTGGCGGATCTTGACCTCACTTTAATCACTAATTCCAACTTCCCTAACAGGATTGACAACTCCGTGCCACAGGATATGACTCCGGGCCTCACATTCGTGGGTTCGGCCGGGGAATTTTCCTCGGCTAACTTCGGAATGGAATTGGGATGTGATCATTAAATTGTTAGCACCGTGTTGCAGGTAGGCAGAAAGCCTACCAGGACATTCAGATATATAGACTGGAATCATTTCCGCAAGATCAGGGAGGAAAGAAAGGGTGATTCTACGGAGAACTTCTAGGAATGGTTGGCTATACTCAAAAGGGACGTAGAAGAAGCGACCAAGGCGATACACGCGGAGCTAGACGTAGATAAAATGGATAGCACATCAACACACTTACTAGAGGCCAATGAATCTCTGCTTGCTACGTGGAAAACACAAAAGCTCAATCGGTGGCATAGAAAGAGGCTAGCCGAACTAAACAAGCAAATTACGACACTTTGCAAGTGCTTGAGGCACAGCAATGGCATGAGGTTTGTTACATGGTGGATAGGTACATGCTAATAGGTGCGAAATCGAACCTACTCAAGCACCTGCTCCACGAGGATCAGAGCGAAACCAATAAGAATCGGGGGGGTGGATAAATTTATCCATGCGAAATGGCAGCAGTATGGGGAAGACGAAATCGCCATGCGCTTGGCGCGGAGTTTTTCCCCTGGCAGACGCGGCTGGGACAACGGGGTCGATATGACCACGATATGTGGGCAAATTGGTCGAGCGCCTAGACAGACTATTTGGGGAGACGGACGTTCGTGAGACACTGCAGAATCTCAATGGCAGGTCAGCCCCGGGACCGGACGACGTAACTAACAAAATGCTGCGCAATTTAGAGGGCAGTTCCCTTAAGGTCATAACGGCAGAGATTAAGCGCCTTTGTGAATGGGCTGTATTTCCAGATGAGTGGAAGGTCACGCTCGTGGTTACAATACAACATAATTTATTAACTCTCTTAAGGTTACATCTGCAACAAAGTAGAGAGGACGCCAGGCAAAAAGCTGCGTTGTTGCAGCTCGAGAGCCACCCTGCGCCCTCTGCCGGGGTGCATAGCCCAGCAGCTGATCACAACAGTGGAAGAGCGCACTCACAAAGACATGCAGCCACAAAATATCTACATGTGATATTTGCATCAAGTTACGCCTCTACTATCAGTGGACGTTATTTGACGAAAGCTACTCCACACATCCTTGCACAGGAAACTCATTTACAATCAACCGAGATACAATGCAAGTGAAATGAAGGTACGCGAAGGCATATATATATATATATATATTCTAATTATGAACTATATACATTCAAACATTGGAATAAGTTCGACTAATTTATGCCGTGATGTCTCTTCAAGCATGATGTCTTTTTTTCACAATATTGCGCTAACGGGATAAATTATATGTCAGTGACTGCTTACCGTATTTTGTGCGGCAGATAAGCACACACCATGAGATTTTGTTCCGAGTATTGTAGGATAGAATGGAAAGAGTCCGGTTGAGACTTGATAAAAGGAACTCATTCTTATTGCAAACAGCGTTTTTATACATAGAAATTAACTTGAATGGGAGAAACTCTGATATTGTCCTAATATTAAACCTTGCAAAGTAGTGACCCGTATGAGTACACAACGGTATATTAGCTATTAGTCTAATTGCTAGATTTTGAGCAATTAGAATTTTCATTTGGTCCTGCTTGGTTGTTGTCCCGCATACCATGAGACAAAAAGTTATACGTGGCAATATAAATGCATTGTAAAGTAATATTTTCATTTTAGGGGGAAGTGTGTGCCTCTGGTGACATAGGATACCACTCATCCTGATTATCTTAGCGCAGATAGTCTCACTATGCTTATACCAATTAAGAGACTCGGTCAAAACAACACCAAAATATTTCACAACTGGCACGACCTCAATTTTTTTTTGTTTGCTAACCAAAGGTTGAGATTTGCACGCACCGTTAAGTTTCTAGGTTGGAATAATATTGCTTTACTCTGGGTAATGTTTACTTTTGGGAAATTCTAAAAGGACGATTGACGCAGGAATTCTAAGACGCAAATCGCGCCAACTTGTTTCATATAGCATTGAACAAAAACCGTCAAGTGTGGTGATATGAATGCGTCTAAAATGTGGAGAGGGTGCTGCAGGAACTCGATAAGGGCGTTCAGCTGGGACAAAGGCAAAAAGAGGGAGATGGTCACTTAAGTCGGACAGTACAGTGCCAGCTTTGTTTCGCGTTTTTCGCGTTCGTGATTACAATATCAATGGAGGAAGATGTAGAACACGTGACGCGTGTGGGTACTTCAATAAGATTGAAAAAGCAATAGGCATCTAGTAAGCTTATGAATTCTCGTTGTGGTGCTGAATCACATCGCGTATCAATATTCAAATCACCCGATAAATATAAGGCTTCCTGGTTTGCTGTTACATAATCAAATAGGCTTTCGAGAACTTCTAGGCAGCCTCTGAAATTTCCATCAAGAGGTCAGTATAGAACGGTGAAAGAGTTATTTCCATCTCCTACTGTCAGTATTTGAATATCTAGTGTAGAAACTGTGAATATTGTTTTTTTTTCTACTGAAGCAAGTGTGTTCAATATCTGTAACGACACTCCGCCACCTCGGCTCGGCGCCCGTGTCTATGGAGAACAAAATGTCTCTAGTTACTTAGAACTAGATGGTTTGCGTCATCTTGATACCAGATCTCGGTAAACATAATTACACCAAAAGAAAATTTGAAAACAGAAAAAAGTGCTTGAATTTCATTTGAACGGCAGTTCAAGGGAAAAAGTTTTACGGCAGTTGTGCTGACTAGCTTGTATAACTGTGCTGGAGCAAGCAGACCATAGCAATCCGTGATGAAGGATAACTTCTTAGATCATCTTGGCCGCGTCACTATTATTCGTTATCTTTAGCAGCGTGCTGTTTTAGGATTTCCATGCATATATCTGGCCTCCACGCACCCAGACAAACTTCCAGTTTGATTCGCACTTCTTACTGACAGCCAGCCCCAGCAAGCGCTTGCGATCTGGGCACTGGTGCTCATTCACATACACTGAACTCGTTTCCTCAAACCCAAGGTCTGTACATGACAGCCTCATTTTTGGCGCCTTTTCAAGAAAAGCGTCTCACTTATTTCGATTCACAAATTGTGCGACTATGTACTTCCCTGTTTTGCTTCCATAAACGGCCACCTTATGACATACGTCAATGTCGAAGACGCAACACTTTCGCCCACTTTTCCGCCAAGTTTATTCATGATATCGAGCAAGTTTTCATCTGCGCTCACGGGTATCCCTGTTATTCCTACCTTTGCATTCCCCGAATACTGTTCACAATGTACCAGCCGTGCCTCACACAATTTGACCTGGACAGGAAGAGAATCAGAGGGACCTCTTAAAGTAAGTTCTCATTTCCAAGCCTGGGCGCTGCCCCAGAGGACAGAATCTCAGGCCCATTTCACTCACGTCTGCTTTTGGCAAGGCGTTCGAGCATGTGATAAATGATGAGGTCTCTAAGCACATTGAGGAAGAGGGTTAAATGATAGGACCACATGATAGGCTTCAGGCTTCACCTATCCACGCAGGACGTCATGCTACTCACCAAGCACAATATGTTAGATAAAGGCTGCAGGGACTCGAGGGCCATTCTCGGTCTCGATTTGAAAAAAAAGGCATTCGACAACGTATCGCATAGGGATATTCTAGACTCGATCTTGCGCCTTGACTTACGGGGAGAGATTTTATAGACTCGTGCAAGTTGTTTCTCGGAAGTAGTTGGGTCACAATGGAAGTGGGTGACTTGAGATCGGAGGCTTACGATCTCGGACAAAACTGTACGCCACAGGCGTCCATTATCTGGCCGCTTTTGTTTAGCATAGCGATGCCAGCTTGGCCGACGAGCTTGAGCAAATGGAAGGTATTGGATCCGCAATCTATGCGGACGACATTACCCTCTGGTGTCTGGCGGGTCGGACAGCCACGTTGAAGACGCAATGCAAGAAGCGGTGCATTGCATAGAAAAACGCGTCAGTCGGATGGGTCTCTGGATCTCACCTTCTAAATCAGAGTTACTTCTATTTCGTCCCACTAGAAGAGGACCGAAGCGTCGAGGGTGGAGGCCTCCCTAGGAGATTGATAATTGGGTGCAAACGTCGTCCGGGCGGTTATCCCCAGGGTTCGTTCTCTCCGGCTTCTAGGCATGATCATTGAAGCTAACGGTCAGCATGCGCGTTGCAGCAAATGCTGAAGGAGTAATCAGACTCAGTGAAGGGTTTAGATCAGACGAGGAGGGCTTGAGGAAAATAATCTCCTCAGGCTTTTCAACACGTTTCTCATGAGCCTCGTGAATTTTGTCACTCCTGTGCACAGATGGCAGAAACACAAAATGAACAAGTCGAATAGCCTCATCAGGAAGAGCTTAAAGACCTAGGACTCACAATGCGCACAAACACACACAACCTAGCAAGCCTAGGCGTTCACAACACATTAGATGAAGTGATCGAAGCGCAGCAGTCCGCACAGATTGCCCGACTCTCGTCTTCGGCGGCGGGAAGGAGGACCCTGTCTCAGGTCGGGATCAATTCACAGACGTTAAGGGATAGGAACGTTTAGTTTACAGACAGGGTGAGGCAGGCAATTAAGGCCTCCCCCATTCCGAGGACGAATATTTGACTTTTAACACTGGCAGGAGGATAGCTCGCAGCTCTGCGATTCTGCAGAATGTGCATGCGCACAAGGCAGTGTCATGGTTTGTATATGCTGTCCTGTACGAAAGCGACTCCAGTCGTTTTGTTGCTATCGTCGTGGACATGAAGGGGCGAGTGTTATCGGCCACGTCAATCAGGACGTGGTCGGTTTGGAAAGCGGAGCAGCTGCTCATTGTGCTGGCGCTCCTTGAGCCGTACAGCGAAGGGGTCTATACAGACACTAGGTCATCCCTTCGAGCTTTCTCCATTGTGGCTGTTTGTGAAGAGGTTGTTAGGGCACTTAAGGGTAAGGTGCTTACTCATCACGTCATCAAATGGTTTCCGGCACACGAGGGCACCGAAGTAGGGAGGCTAAGGAAGTTATCAGTACCTCAATGAGTTCGCGCATGCCCAGGCGCAAGGTCCTCCTTGCCGCGCCCTGCACCAAGCCCGCCGCCGGTGTGCCGGGTGGGAACGGCGGCGCGTTTGGTCCGACCTTTTCGGAGGCAGATCGCCCCACTTCAGGGACAATCTGTCCACCTTCAACGAGATGACTAGCCACTCTCGGATGAGTCGCAGGATTTTGCCTTGCCATAACGAAATCTCAGGAGGCCTCACGTCGTCACTCTCAGGCTAATCCAAACGAATTCGTATCCCCTTCTCCGTCTTCAGTAGGTACACGGAGGTCTCCCCTCTGTGTCCCGACTGCGGTGGCGTTAGCGACTTTAATCAAATGCTCTGGGAGTGTTCCTCTTTACAGGACAAAACAGACCACGGATTGGTGGAGGAAATGTTTTAGTCATTGGTCAAGAGCCACGATTGAATTGTTTCGGCGTGGACTAGTGGCTAGGATACCTGGCTCTCACCCAGGAGGCCCGGGTTCAATTCCAGGCGTCGGAATATTTCCTTGAGGTCTCATGGTGTAACGATTGGATTGATAAACTCCGCACTGTCCGGAAGGCCAACGATGCAGCTGTCAGGCTTGGCCTTACCCCTCCAACGTGAAAGCGGCCCGCAGTCGCGCCCCTATAACAACGGAGTGAAGCCAGTCATAGATTTGAAACAAACAGTACGATGTTTCCAGCGCACCTGAAGAAATGTCCAGTATTTTTGTTCTGTGCACATTTATTTGGTTTTAATGAATAATTTGGTCTAGCTAACGCTTTATAACATATAAGGCATATACGTGATTCCGACTGCTCGAATCACATTGAAAATATCTTTAGCACATGCCATGTCTTGCGTGGTATTTCCTCCGCAATTAAAAAAGACCCCACAAAATATCTGAGTATATGAAAACGGCAAGAGACATGTTAACCAAAACTCAATTTTCAGGGAAGCTGTTTATTTAGCAGTTGCAATGAGAATTTAGTTTTTATGTAATTGAATCACATATCTCAAAATGTTGCCAACATCTGAGTGCTCCATTTGAAACATTGTCGGCGTATAACTTTTTCGAGCACTACATAAGAAAATAAATAATGGCGCTGATTCATTCACTTATATTCAACTCCTTGAATACGTTAGCCATTATCTTTCCTTGATTGTTGCCTTAATTTTATATTGGTAGCGTTTACAGTTCTCCTAGAACCAAAGGAGGAAAGCAGAATTGTTTATAAAACTCGCTTATTGCTGCGGATAGCTTGTATACGCAAGTTTTAGCTACGGCAGTGATTTGTCCACGGACTTTCATGTTCGCCCACACATTACACCATTACCCATAACCTGCCCTATTACTTATTAAATGTAAGCAAGGTGCCTTGATTAGTTCACCGATGACAGCGGGAATACGGATACCTGCTACGAACCTTGCATAACGCAATGCAAGATATTGAACAAGGGCCCAGTAATAATTTACAACAAGTTTATTCAGGACGGGAACGCTTCAATTTGGTCAGGCATTGCACTTAAGATCACAGATCACCCCCGTTTCCATCAATGCAAAACGTGTCCGTCTTGACACCATGGGCAGCATAGCAGATAATGGCGACATGGCACCTCCGCATACATGCTTGTTTTTTTTATATCCAACGATAATTTAAAACAGATTAAACTCCGTAAACAGATATCACATAACCCTCCCCCCCCCCCCCCGCTGTTCTCATTAAATTTGAACTCGGTGTTTTTTGTAGTCATGTTAGGGAAATGAGCTAAATTTCGCATCCTCGCCAAGCATACACAACGCTGTGGAGCGCTTGCATACGCCGTTTACTTCAAAGACCGCAGTGTAACCACCCAACTGAACTTTGTCTACATGTTACCCTCAACTTGGCCCTTGCTTTCACCAAATATTAACAAGGTGCTTTGTGTTTTGGACTGAGGTGACGCGGCAAACCTCGTACAACGCACAGATATTGTGGAAACAAATAATCACAGAATCAATCTTCTCAACGCCTGTAAGTAAGAAAGGAAGGTAAAAAGTGCCAAGAAGAATGCCTCTAGATTTTTTTTCTTATTTCTAATAAATATACAATCTCTCTATCCCATTGTTACCTCGGTACATTGGAAAACGTACGTGATAACTTCGCGCCACACTTTGAAGCACTTGCTTGAGTAATTATTTCGTTTTTGTTCGAAAGCTGTAATAAACTGACGCGAGCCGCAGCCGCGCTTGAAGAACAAAAGCGTTTATGCAGATAATGCCACGGATTAAACAGTTTTAGTGGTGTAGGGTACCATCACACTTGGTGCTAACAAAAAGTGAACACAAGAAAAACTGGTACGTGCTTTCTTTCTGCACAAATGGGTCACTTCGCGTGATTACATAACTTATAACGGAAACCATAACATAAATTCAGTATAAAAAGCTTCTGAGCACTAGCTAAGAAGTTTTTGACAATGTTTTCCGTTCAACCGCATGCCTTTGACTTCGCGCATAAGTTTGCTATCGCGTTCATTCTCCCTTTGCAATATTTAGTCTTGGTGGCATTTGCAATGTGAGGGAGATCGGAAAAATTTTACGCTGTTTGTAAGGACACTGATAACGCTCTGGAGCACTCGCATACACCTAATCGATTGAAAAAGCTGCTTTCACGCCCACACTTTTGGTTTTCCCTGCACGTAACCCAAACGTGCCCCTTATTTTCGCCACATAAATTTTTCGTAACGTAGAGTTCCCTCGGGATATCGGCAAACAGAGTAAGATGGCCACATAGCGTTTTCAAACAGTGGTTAGACGAAGGTAATACGAGGGCCCTATTTGCCGTGCGCGCTTTTAGCGTCAGACACAATTTTGCCATTGCGTGCTCCCATGTTTGTTAAATGTGATCTTCGTGGCATTTTCACTTATTTCAGAGCAGCACGTGATGTGTTGCGCCACTCATAGAACACTTACAAGGATCCGGAACAATTCAATACATAATTTATTCCAAAAGACCAAATCTAACGTGCGCACTGCAAACTTTGCCACTAATATGCATAATTCTTGCTTTAATTTTTCGTCTTCCTTAGTCCACCAATGACACTAAAGAAACCAACAACGCACATTGTATGACGCATCAAGATAAAAAAGTGAGGGTTCAGTAAGTATTTGCAACGCTTGTAATAAATCAAATAACATGAAACATTCACTAGGCATTACGCTGATCGTTTTACTTACTTGCACTAAATTGGAAATTGTTGTCTAGCACAACTGCTTTGGGAATATAGAAAAAATGGTGTCACGCCATAGCATGACACACAAGGACGTTTGAATAAATAAGTTTCCACAACTTTCTCGTATTGAACATTTGCATTCGTCATTCACAACGAGTTTCGTATTTAAGCGAAGCATGAACATGGTTTCTAGCATAGTCCACTGAGGAGACGGCAAAGAAACCAACTGCACGCGTGGTATACATGGCATAAAACTTGAGAACATAAGAATATTCATAATTGTGATGAAAACACATGATTACCAGGCACACTCCAAATTCTCTGCACTGGTCAAACATTAAGTGGTCTCCGTTTTCTCTAAACATGACATCTATGCCATTTCTCCTCCTCTCAGGAATGCGGGAAAGGTTCCTAATCAGGCGAAAAACAAGGGTTTAGCAACTTTCTCTAATTCTTAGTGGACGCAAGCACTCCAAAATTTTACCTAACGTTCCCACATTTCTCTCATTGCTAAGTTTCCCACATTTTCTCAAATATAAGCTTTCTCAGTTGTCTAGTTGCTTAAGAAAACCCAGAGAACAAGCATATAACGCTCTTGAACGCTTCTGATCGCATTACAAACCACACTAAACGCGTCCACCACCCAAAGTGAAGGATGCAGCGCCCTAACAGGACGTTTATATTCGTGTCACCGTGAAAGTCCCCATAGCAGCAAGCCTCCCATCAGAGTACACTAGCGTTCGTGAAGGCGGTAGCCGCACTTCCACAGCTAAGTTAGCAAAAAGGCAACGTAAGCAATAAGTTAGCCATTTGAGAAAAAGAAAAAAGAATAACTCTTGCAGGCAGTTTCCATCATTTCATATGTAATATTTGTGGTTGATAGTGTACATTACATGGCTGCAATTCGTTCATGACGTGTTTGTGAGCTAGGCTGCTGTGGCTGCAAAGGAAAATTCACATCGGCTTCCTCTGTATATTTTGCGGGCTTCCTTTTTAATGACATAAAAGGAGGAACGAAAATTTCCAGCGCAATAAGAAATGGAAATTGATGATTTCGAATGTATTCGAAAACATATTGCTGACGTACCCGTTTAAGTGTAATAAATAAAAAAGCACCATTACAAAATGCTGATTAGCAATAATACAGAAGACAGCAAATGCTTCGTCATGCTGTTGATAACACCGAATAGTTCCTTTCATTCGAATAGAGAAGTTCGCTTTAAAAGTTGTCCGCGATAGAGGGTAAATATGAAAAAGCAACCTGTTAGAAGTGCGGTTATCTGGCCCAATCTCTGATTGCGAGTTTTAAATAATTTAGGTGCACGTAAACATGGAGCTTCGGAACACGAAATAAGGCGGATTTCTATTTCATGGTGATCTTTTGTAGAAAGCAATGTCTGTCTTATGAAAGTAATGAGCTGAATACAATGTTTTTATTCATGTGCACATAACGAATGTTCAATGAATGGCAAAACATCAAAACATACAATTCACAGTCCTGCTTGCCGTGTCTTTCTTTGATTACCGTCCTATAAACATACATATTCAGGAAGAAAGTCCAGGATAAGGTTTTCATTTGAAACGCCACACATAGTTGTTCAAAAACCATTCAGTATTTCACTGATGGTCATCCATGTTTGAAAACTTTCCCCGCTGTTGTAAACCAAGGAGTGAGTAAGTGAGGGAGTGAAAACTTTTATTGAGTCTTTCAAGAGTTTCGCGGTTACGAGGTCTCCGTCGTCTTCATCTTCTTGGCGCTGGCGACTTGAGACTTCTCTGCAGTAAGGGTGGCCCCAATTCCAAGGCTCCACTGATCGTGCTGCATCGCTCGCGTGCTGCACTAGGGCCCTTTGGGCCGTGAGCTCGCTGCTGGTGAGCCGACTCTCCCATTTCTCCGCACTCGGGTGTTCGTGTTTGTGGAATGCTTTGTTGCGTTCGCACTCCCAGGTGATGTGGCAGAGTGTAGGTGTGGCACCGCACCATGGGCAGGTGGCCCTGTATTGTGTCGGAAACATCATATTGAGCACGTGTAAGTTGGCGAAGAAGTTTGTTTGTAGTCTGCGCCAACTGGTCGCTTCCTCCTTTGTGAGGGCTTTGTGTGGTGGCGGATATCTAATTCTAGTTCCTCTATGTAAGTTCAGGGTCTCTGCGTATCCCCCTCGCAAGCCTGTAGGTGGGTCTCCGGGGCAGTCGACCGCCCTGCTCGGAACGCTTCGCCTCGAGCTAGGCTGTCTGCCCTTTCGTTCCCCCCTTTGCTTACGTGACCCGGGATCCAGATTAGGTTGTGCCTGGGCTTTTCTTTCTCGGCGCAGGTGGCTCCGCTGAGTATTCTGAGGGCAGTTTTGCTGATTCTGCCCCTCGTGTAGTTCCTGCACACCTCTTTTGAGTCCGTCAGTATGTTGAGAAATCGGCCTGTTCTATAACCTTCCGCTGCCGCCAGCGCTACGGCAATCTCCTCGGCCTCCTCTGGGCCAGCGACCTTTACCGTGGCATACGTCATCGGGATTCCTTTTTTGTTAACCACTACTGTCGCGGCCACGCGTTCTATTCCGTGTGGATATACGGCGGCGTGCGTGTATACTGTATAATTTTCTGCATTGTTGTGTGGCAGTCTGTGCATTGCAAGTACACAGTGAAAATTTTGAAATATTAAGAATAGAGACTTACTACCGCGGAAACCAAGATCACAGCCTCCGATGAAAGTGCAAGGCGCTCAGTCTAACTGATTCGCTAGGAATTTGTTGATTCGCAAGCGAGACTGTTGATGACGGCCAACCTGCCTGGAGCACCGATATCGATGGATAGAGAATGTTGTCGGAAATACGTCTATTCGATCGTTTGTTAGACGGACAAGCACTGTTTCAAGCGGCAGTGGGATATTCCAGTAGAACTCAGCAGATATATGCGTATCTTTATAGTTCCTCGATATTGGACTTTCTGTACCAGGGTGTGGAGGCTGCGCTTAGTAGTAAATTCTGTGTCTGGGAAGAAAAAAAATTACGGGGTTTTAAGTGCCAAAAGCATTTTCTGATTATGAGGCACGCCGTAGTGGAGGACTCCGGAAATTTAGACCACCTGGGGTTCTTTAACGTGCACCTAAATCTAAGTACACGGGTGTTTTCGCATTTCGCCCCCATTGAAACGCAGCCGCCGTGGCCGGGATTCGATCCCGCGACCTCGTGCTCAGCAGCCTAACACCATAGCCACTGAGCAACCACGGCTGGGAAGAAGGTGAGCCTCGAATTAAAACTGATTCCATAGTCGGCAACATGTCTGGTATGCGTTTTACATTGCTATGATCTTTTGATTGTTTAGCACAAATTTTTATTTTGAACACACCAATTGGCATGGGCGATAATGTCTTGTTGAAGTATAATGCAGTCAAGAAGGCTGCGAATCGCTTTCAGCATCTTTATGTATTGTACATAAACCAAGAAAGACGATTTTATCATGACTTTTGATACACCATGTACCAAGAGGCAGTGTATCAGTGGTCCAAGGGCACAGCCACCTGTTGTGAGCTGTCTACGAGCAAGAAGATTGTCCGGTGAATGTAACATAGCCTTGTCCTTCTCCAAGATGCGAATCTGAATCGGTCTTGCTTAGCGAAGGCAATAAAATTGTGGAAACACAAGTTTCGTAGAGTTTTCAGAAGAACAGAGTATCACTAATGACATCAAGCGCCTAGGTCGGAGTAATCAGCTTTAAGTGGACTCCTGTTCTCGTCCGCTTCCGATGGGTGGGCAGTATCAGGGACGAGGTTTGTTGTTTTTGAACAGCATGGTATAAACCCGTGTTGATTAGGCGTAAGGTTGTTCTGTGCGCTCCATGCGAATAATATGTGTAGAAAATGTTTAAAACATTTAGGAGCAGAGCAAACGACAGATGTAGGTCTGTAGTTCTATTCATCTGTTTTCAAGCGATGTTTGTGGACGATGACACCAGAGATTTGCCACGGTATAGGAAGTGTTCGTTTTATGAGGCAGATGTAGTGCATTGTCACGTTGTATTGATGGTGAAGGACACAGTAGCAAAAAATGTGAATCACAAAACTAATCCTTATACGGACGAATCCGTGCCAAGGAAAAAAGAAAACAAGCGACAGTCAAGCGCAGTGGTAGCTACGGCCACCAGTCGGCGATCCTTGAAAATTTCAACAGAGGGTCAAACTCTCGGCTTTATGTATGACTTCTCGAATGTCCAGCGTCATCGGTGGTGCCCACGTGCATCCCAGAAAGTATTGCACAATTAACATCGCGCATACAATCAGATTGCAGAATGCTTCGTGGCAAGAGACGAGCGATCAAATATACAATCAAATATACAAATATATCAGATCAAGTATACAAACAAATTCTGGGGTTTTATGTGCCAAAACCACGATACGATGTCAGTCGCGCGGTAGTAGGAGACTCCGCAATAATTTTGACCACCTGGGGTTCTTCAACCTGTCCCCAATGCACGACACACGGGAGTTTTTGTATTTATCCCCTTTATATATGCGGCCGCCCCGGCCAGGTACTGAGCCCACAAACTCATGCTTAAGCAATGCGACGCCAAAACCGCTAAGTCAGTTCAAAGGGCTACGCGTAGAATCATTGATTACATTACAGAAACTTCTGAGCATGCAGAGGCTTCCTTGCACTCAGCGATGACACTGAACATTTGTTAGAGTGTAAAAGATGGTCACACGAGAAAGATAAGTACAGGAGTCGATGTGCAAGCAACGATTTGACTAAGTATATCACTGTCTTACTTAAATAAATGCAAGAGAGTGTCAATCAGGCCCACATGAAAGCGACGGTTTTAGCGCTGCGAATGGCATTGTCGATAATTTCCTATTTAATAGAAGCAGTGCTTCGGGGAATCATCATTGAGCAGCGGAAGATGAGATAAAGCTAGGCGCTTGTCCCGCCTGAAAATGATTTTTTAAATTTATTTATTTATTACACCTTACATGCCCATTTAAGGGCATTGGGTAAGGGGGGACACAATATAAGTGTTTCAAGAGGAGTAAACAATATAAATATAAATACAGGCAGTCACAAGTTAAGTAAAGCAAAGTTCAAGAATTGTTTGTCTAGGCTAAGGTTTAGACAACGTAAACACAGTAATATACTCATACACAGAAAATACAAAAATACAAGTGTACAAAACAGGAAAACAAAGCAGATCAATAAAATCTTTATACAATGTTTCTACAGGAAGCTTTGCAATTCGCGAAAGGCGTCACGATTTGTTAAGCACCCAATGTTATCAGGAAGTCTCTTCCATACGGTTATGACACGTGGCAGTGCTGATGCATTAAATGACAGTGTATTGCCGAATATGCGCATAAAACTATGGCTATTGTTAAGGCGACGTGAAGTGCGCGCTGGTACTTCAAGTGGCAACACATGATGTCGATTACCATGAACATATCTATGGAAAAGACGAAGACTTATCGTGCGACGACTTTAAAATGGCTGGAGTGAAATATCTGCTTTAATCTTAGTTACGCTGCAAGTTCTGTCGTAGTTACTTGTGACGAAGAGTGATGCTCTGTTTTGAATTGATTCTAGCATATCCACAAAATAATTCTGAAGTGGTGACTATACTGCTGACGAAAATTCTGACTGTGGGCGAAAAAAAGTTTGATAAGCTAATTTACGAACTGTAGCAGGGGATTTACGCAAGTTCCGTCGAAGATAACCCAGAGTTTTTGAAGCTCTTGCGCAGATAGCTGTTATGTGTGTACTCCTGGAAAGATGAGTTGTAACTTCAATGCCAAGGTACTTGCAGGACGATGTCGGAGGTACGGCGGTGTCATTTAGGACGTAAGAAAAGCCAGAGTTTGAATGTTTTCGCTATAAGGACATAACTTTACATTTGTTTGAGTTCAGGGTCATCTGCCATGCACTGCACCAGTAACTGAAAAGGTTAAGGTCATTCTGCAATACTAAATGGTCATCAGATGTTTTTATCGTACGGTATCAAGTGCAGTCGTCTGCCAAATGCCTTATGTGCGATGATATGTTTTGTGGAAGGTCATTAATGAAAATTAAGAAAAGAAGAAGACCAAGGACACTGCCTTGCGGTACGCCAGAAGTATCGTCAGAAATAAGCGATGAGTGGTTATTAACAAAAGTCAACTGTTGCCGCAAGGAGAGATAATTTCGGAGCCAAGATAAACTTAATGAATCCAGTCGGAGCACGGATATTTTTGAGATGAGGCGACAATGAGTGACACGATCAAATGCTTTCGAAAAATCTAAGAATACGCAGTGAGTCATTTCTTTGTTATCCATGCTGAAATGTAATTCTGTTGTAAATTCGAGCACCGGAGTTTCACAAGATAAGTTTTTTCTGAAACCATGCTGGTTAAAATTAATAAAGTCGTTTGATTCTAGATGGCGGTAGATATGCGATGCTAAGATCTGTTCCAGTAGTTTACAGCAGATGCACGTTAATGAGATGGGGCGGTAATTTCGTGGGGAGTACTTATTATGCCCCTTGAATACAGGGAAAGCCTTTGCAATTTTTCCAGTCCAGGGTAGTTCGCCAGATGATAAGGATTTCCTAAAAATATCACTCAAAATTTGACTTGAAATTGTAACGGTAATTTTTGATATATTTGAGTTGATATTGAATATACCGGAAGATGTGGATAATTTCAGATGATTTATTGAAGGCGAAATCCCATCTGCTGTATTACCCATTGGCTCCATAAAAAGGATATTCAAAGTCGGGAACTATGGAAACAATGGAACAGTCTTTCTGTGTAAAAACAGGTGTGCAAAAATTGTTAAACGCAGCTGGAGATTCAGCGTCAGACAAAAAGCCTTCACCATCATCATGTAGCACAATAGTGTTGACAGTGTTACCTGGCAATATGACTTGCCTCAATTTCCTGATGTTATTGTTTAAAAGAGATGGCAGATCAAGTGAGAAATATTTTTCTTTGGCTGCGCGTAGCTCTCTGCAGTAAAATTTTAGAAAATCACTGTATGCTGCCCAAGATGAGGCTTGATTGTCCCGTCTGGCCGCCCGATACAGACGCTTCTTCTTGTTTGTTTTAATATTCGAAGTTGCTTAGTAAACCAAGGATTATATCTGTCATTTGCTAGAACGTTTTTGCAGCAAATTTGCTACCAGAGCTGGTAATATTTGCTTAAAATGTTCCCAGCTGTCCTTTACCGATCTGGAATTAAAGAATAGCAGAAACACTTCACTAAGAAAGATAGCCAATTCAGTATAATTCTTGTTATAGTTCGCCCTATTGTAATCTCTAACAATTTTTGTCTGAACCTTGCAGGGTAGCCAACCAGACTACTGTCTGGTTAACATCCCTGCCTTCCTGTATTCTTCTCTCTCTCTCTCTTTCTCTCTCTCTCTCTCTTTAGTCTGAAGGCGATAGAAAATTTTTTGAATAAAAATGTCGAGTTGAAGAATTTTATGATCGCTCAAGCCATGATTTAAGCAATAGGCCTGGTAATATCAGATGCGGTAGTTATTACTAAATCTAGGATGCTGGGACCACGGGTCTGTTCATCGACTGTTTGGGTTAGATTGTAATCTAGTGTTAAGCTAATAAATTCAGAAGAGGAGCTGCACGATGAAGATAGGTTTGGCCAATCAAATTTGAAGTGTACAAATACATCTGAGACGTGCTAGATAGTCTCATGATTGCTAGCTTGCTAACAGAGACACAGTATCGGTTTTACTTGATGTCGACCTCAGTTTCACATGTTTCCAGAAATGCCTAGGTTTCTTAGAAAGGTCATTTTCGACTGAGCTAATGTAGTGATGAAATCAATGTTGTACAATTTCTTGCTGAGATATCGGTACTCCTTCAATTCAGCTTGCGATTTTTTGATTCGCTCCTTGCTGTTTTGTGGGCGTGCTATTTGCATTACAGGGACATGATGAGCTCAGTCGAAATTCGAAATTAGCAGCGCCCATGTCGGCTAAATTCTAGGGGAACGTACATACCCTATTACCTCCTGCAGAGCGCCATTGAAAAGTTCAGCTTGGTCAATTTACGTTATGTGAGTTCACTATAGAGGACCTCTCCGCATTACAAGTACAGTTATAAAAATTAACGTAATCACCAGCGGCGAAAGTGTATTCTGTAGGGTCTGACGCTTTCGACGTAGTTTCTTTAAAGCCTTGTCTGAGCGTCGTTATAATTAAAAGACAATGATATTACTTGCTTACTCGAACCAGTTTTAACCAGATAGCTTTAAAGGCCCCGTGTCGGCATAAATCCGGTGTCGCTGCCGGCATTACAGTCGGCACAGTTGTCCGCGAGCGAAAATTTCTGTATATATTTACGTATATGTTGTGGGAACTGCACGGTCCCTCAGTACACGCCAGCAGGCCCCAGTCCTGGTCAGCCACGCTCAAGAGCGCCCAGCCGGGCCCAGAACCACCACTCCCGTCCACGAGTAATTTTTTTCTCCACTTCGGTTCTGGCTCCGTTGCCCCAGTCCCCATACTGCCCCACCCTCTACGAAGGTGGTGATGACACGCACCCATGGCGGCTTCCAGCGACGGCACCACACCCCCAGCGGAGGGCAAACCTTGCAAGCTACTGCACCGAACGAGGATCGGCGGAGCAGGGAACGTCCCAGTCGATCGAGGCCTCCTCGACCTGGATCCGACGAGTGCACGCAGCAGGTCACCGGAAGTAGCCGCCGCCCGTTCGCTGCCATACACCGCACAGAGAAAACACGGCACTGCACCACGCAGGTAACAGGAGGGGAAGATGGCAAAGGATGATCGTCGCTCGAACAGTGCCGCTTCCACTACCGTTGGCAACTGACCTCAAGCACCCATGAGTTTCTCGTCGTAGCCGGCCTTGAACTCCTCTTCTACGGAATCCTCGTCATCGACATCTTCGCTGCCGACGCCGCCGGCAGACGCCGAGGAGCCGCCGTCATACTCTGAAACTTCGACTTCCTTGGTCTCGGACCGGGACGACGCGCCGCTCTCGTTCTCGGCTTCTCTACGCAACGACAGGTCTTCCGAACCGGTTTCTTCAACAGGTTGCCTTTGCGTGCCTTGGCGGCCCCCTTACCGCAAGCATCCAGTCTTCGTCGGTCTCAGATGTCTCCGAGTCGCTGGAAGCAGCAGCAATACCGGATTTGGTGCCACGCGTATTCTCCGTGCTTTGGCAACTTGTCGCGTTGATGTAGTACTGCGGCGTCTTTATGTAGTAACCGCGCCAGCAGGTCCCGTCTCCAACGGTGGCGCGGGAGCTTCAGCAGTGTAGGAGACCACTCCACCCCCATGTCCCATGCCCATAAGATAAGATAGGGGGAGCTGGAGGAAACGCTCCCTGGCGAACGCAAGAGCTGCAGCTGGCACCGCGGAGATGGTCACACACCATGCCAGGCAGGCGTCATTACTGGCCGTGGAGCGGGCGCCACCCACCTTCCCCACAATCATGGCTTCTCACTGAACGCAGCCAGGGCCGCGCGTTATGGGCGCCAATTTGGGAACGGCGCAGTCCCTCACCTCGCGCTAGCAGGCCCCATTCCTAGACGGCCGCGCCAAAGAGCACCGAGCCGAGGCCCCAAACCACCGCTCGCGCTCACGAGTCACTTTTCCATTCCCTTCTTCGACTGCTGGATTTGATGCTCGAGTTTCGATAATGTATATGCCACGCCTTGCTATAGGACATGTGACAAATGTGGCATATGCGGTTTTTTTCGCCACATCATTCTGTCACTAGCGTTGCTTGTACCTTGTCTTACATTCTTCACCAAGGTATTGCTAGGGATTTTGAGAATGACTGCCTCCAGACTGATGCCACGAAACAAAATACTGACACTGCTTGCCTATTGTATTAAATCTCAGACTTCACTACTAAAACCGCAGAACAGTAGCAGAAACGTTGAAATGAACGAAATATTTGGCACGTCTGTACACAACTTCAGGAATCAGACCACGCAAGAGGCCTCCTTTCAACCGGAAAACTCGCCTTCTTGCGTAGCGTTCGCCACCAGCGTTTCGCGGTAAACATAACCATTACATCAACAGCAGTTGCCCGGAAGCAAGGCAAGCAGTAAAGGATCTTTGCTATCGTGTTCTGTTCTTAAAGTCGAAGCATAGCGAGCTCCAATTTTTTTTTATTATGGGAGTCGCGCAGGCTTTCCATATTCGACAAACACTAGTTCAATCTGTTATTATGCGACTTAAGCACGCATTTTAACTGTCAAAAGTTGTTGAAAGTGTAAAGAGGTTTATTGGCTTTGGCCTGAGAGCGGCCAACCTGGAGGTAAAACACCACCAAAAGTCACGGCGCGATAACTGTGGCAGGTACGAGATATATCCGTTGTCGTAATGGAGGTTCGGAGCCGGTGTCAATGTCATGCATAACGATGGACGTGCGGCCCAAAGAAGTTTTCGCTACAAAGAAAGAAGAACGATATTCATTTAAGACTCATAAAATCTGTGAACATTGAACCGGTGTAAGGTCTTCGGAGATGGAGCGACCAAACAGAGCTGTGGACGATCCTTCAGACCTAGTTAAAGCACTGAGGGTAGGGTGGCTGGAAGAAGCTTCGCCCTCCGACACATTAATGACTTATACGTCCGCAATGGATTCCACATTGCCCAGCCATTCTCCTCGAAACAGTGTCTCAGGATAGGGAGTAGGATTCGAAACAAGAGATTTCTGCAGCCCTGTGTTGTCAATAGCAGCAAAATGTAGTTCAACAGCTTCTCTTGTAAGACACAGGCCAGATGGAGAGAACAGTGTGACAGTGCCGGAGAGGGTGCTGCACACATGGGCAGAAGCGCTGAGGTCTTGGTGGGAATTTTCCTATTTTTCTTCGCGAGTAGTTTACAAGGAATTGGCGAAACCTCAGCTATGGTCCCAATTACTATCGGTGATAGTGCAACTTCAGCATTTGCACAATGAATGGCGACGTTATGACACGAAAGAAAGTGCCAACCGAGGATAGCGCCATGAGAGCCCGAAAAAATAACAATAAACTCAATGGTATACAGGATATCCTCAATGACCATACGCTCCGCGCACGCAGCAAGAGGGTGAATATGCTCAGCACTTGCTGTGCAAAAGGTCAACCCCAAAGCGGTGTCGTTACTTTTTGATGCGAGCGACAGAGTGTTGCAGCCACAACAAAGACTGCAGCGTCAGTGTCCATGAAAGCAAACGCGCGCCCACCTTGAACACACATTTCTATAATCTTTAATGTTCGATTGTGAGGATTTTTGCAGTCCGACGGCGCCGCAGTCCCTGCCCCGTTGTCGCCGACAGTTAATTTTTCTCTTCTCGAGCCACAGACAGAGGTCACGTCGCTGATGGAGTCGGGACGCTGAGAAGGTGACCGTTGGGTAACGGGCATTGGTCTAAGAGCTTATGGCGCCGAAACAGAGCGGTAAGGACTGCAAAATGGCCTTGGCACGCCTGTATCATGGAAGATCATGGGTGATGCGGCCCCAAATGATTGAGCGCGACGACAAAAGTGGCCGATGTGACCGGCGTAGTCAAAGGAAGAGCATATTGGGCGATGGTCGGACGTACGCCATGAGTTTGCGACGGCAGGTCCAGTCCAGTTCACAGGACGCGGTCGACATGGCGTCTGGCGAAACAACGTGATGGCGAATTGTGTTCAGGGTCTAGGCACCACGTCGGCGTTATGGAGGAGTGCAGCTGCAGCTCAAGAATATGGTCCGGACCTGGAGGTGACTTCAGCATAACTAAGAGGCTAAAGGGCAGGATCTTTTGGTGGTGGGGAGGCAATCGCGTGGTGGAATGAGGGCCCTAAATTCGGAGTTCGGAGGAGACTGCTGAATATGCCGCAGCTTAGCGAAAAGCACCCAGCAGAGCTGGCAGGCAACTTCATCACGCACAAGCCTCTTTATCTCAGCGAGGAGCGTAGACTAGTCGGAAACGGCAACCAATCCAGACAGATGTTGACGACTTCCTTCGCAGGTCCTTGTAACTTTGGCACAAAGTAATTATTTCTGCCATAATGCGTGCGTTTTTCCCAAGCAGCGCGTGGACGCGTCTCTTCGCGCAGCTTTCGAACGCCAGGGTCGCCAAACACGTCTACGCAAAAGATCTTAAACGCAGACTGCGTCTGGAAATTCCTGTCATGGTTCTTGTACCAGAGACTGGCCACATCCGCGAGGTGCGAAATCATGTTGTTGATTTCAGGGGCGTCGTACCATTTGTTCTGCTGTTTACCCTCTCGTACGATGACAGCCAATCCTTCACGTCGTTGTCGTCCTCACCGCTGTAGATAGCAGGATCCATTTGGCGAATTACACGAGAATGCACAACCGTTGGAAGAGGCGACGCCTGTGGGAATGCGTCGTTGGGCGTGTTTGACGGTGGCGTGTGGAATGGAAGCTGTAGGGTGGACGCTTTGAAATTACCCAGCATCTGGTATAAATTGTAAGGAGGTTTATTGGTTGTGGACTAAGAGCGGCTAACAAGGCGGTGAAACAACAGCAAAAGACCCAGCAGGAGCTGCGAGCCGGGGGCCTAGCGCTGCTGATGAATATTGGCCAGCATTCGTCGTCTTCACTACAAAACAGATAAAATCGTAGAGAGTGCGTCTTTATGTGTAATATTGTTAGTAATGTGAGATACCGACACGTTGCCCTATGGTATTCTAGGTAAGTCAAGATCTATATCTATGCTTATAGTGAGTTACCCGCCCGCCGCACGCACGTAAGTGCACTACGAAAAGCGTGCCCCACTCCTCCTCCGATGCTATTACCACCACCGCTCCCATGCCAGCTGCAGTAAACATTTTAGCTAAGCGGAAAATAGTCCAATGAGGATATATCGGAAGAAATCCACGTATCTGTCAAAACTAACACAGAAGCGGATGAACAGGAATCTTACCGAAGTTCATTAGCTGCTGTCCTCAGACCACGAACGTTTTAATAGTAAAAAATTTAAATATTTTATTCATAATCATCGTTGGTAAGGCTTTCTAATTCAATTGCGCGAAGCAGACTTTCATGGTGAGGTCCTTTTTGTGGCTTAAATAAGCTTTCTTTTTGGCCGCACACCAGGGTCTTGGATGTACTGAAATGTTTCGTTAGCGGCTAAGGCATAGAACGAGGCAAAAGAAACAAGCTTGGTCTTGAACAGTTTAGAGGCAATGGATGGTGCTCCCACGCTTGAGGGGTGCGCCGTCAGTTCAGCAGCCGAACTTTCAGGACAGAGCCTCAGGACAAAAATGGCTTTAGGTCGCTCATCGCTTTTAATTACCGATATCCCCTTACTCGATTTAACTCCAAAGCAGGCAAGCCGACTTCACCTCGCATCCTGAATTCAAGATGACGCAAGTTGACGCAGGCAAGTCGGTTAAGGGTGGGAGGCTTCTGCGAAGCAGTTCACACGGTCTCAGCATTCGCTATCTTGGACAGCCGGACCGGCATCACCGCAGGAGAAATAGACGAAGACGGTTTGCTCTCATTGCTAAGCACATCACGTAGGGAACGCACCTCATATAGGCCCATAGGGCAGCTATAACCTCAGACTGCTTCGCGCATGCGACCGCATTTACTATGCGCAAACGCTCGTTGTCATTCCGCAGTCGCGCCACTTCATCGCTGAGGAAGGTTATTCCCTAGAGCGCCTAAAGAAGGCCACAGAGGGCAGCCATGTCACCGGCTGCATAGGAACAGGTTCCGACGTGAGGAATGCCATGTGCAAGGGTCGCCGATGAGTAAGCAGCGTGCATGGTAGCATCGCTATGCTTGACCGCAGGAATGTAGGCATTCTGGCACAGTATACACGTGAAAGTGCTCTCGCCTGCAATCTCACCAGACAATAGTATTTTGCATAATATTACCAATATTTCAATTGTGTCGGTATTGTTAAAGTAAGCTGTAGCCGAACGCTTCTAGAAAGTTATTCGTTCTATTAAAGAAATTACGAGCTTCAAGGCGTATAATGACAGGTGTACGTTGTTTGTATCTTTCCGGTGACCTGTTTTCACCGGCTAACGAATGTTAAGCGTTATCGCTGAGCGCAAGACGTGCTAGAAAATATCAAAATTTTTCAATTATTGCAGTTAATTCTGTTGCCTGTGTTGTTGCCAAACATCGTAACCAATCTGTACGCGTGACGAAGGTATTGTTCTACAATATGGAAGGCTTAGAAGTACCAGCAACTAAGCCAGAACATTTGTCGAGTCATGTATGAAAGCGGACGCGCTTGGCCAGTTGATCAGATTTCCACAATCGACGAGCGGTCTCACCGCTGTTCATACGTTCAGTGTTACTTGTTTTGCTAGGCAGCTTCGCGCAATAACAGGTTCTGACCACCACTACAACGCGATAATATATCTTGCAGTAAGGATACTTACCTAGCACTTGTTGTTTATGGTGTAGTTTTATGTATAACAGAGCCATTAAAAAGCACATCTATAGCAGTGGTATAGTTGGCTGTATATGTCCATTCAATGTATTTACGCTGGGCGTTGGCGGGGAAGGCAACAGTTATCCTCTGCTGTTGCTTTCGCTACAAGAGAAGACAACAGGGTGAGCTGCGCTGGCCTCTTAGAGCACTCGACTACAGTAATAGCTGAGGCTTTTGGAGTGGTCGTTTCACAATGTTTGCACTTCTAGCTCAGGAAGTGGATATGCGTAGTGCCTTAAACAAAAATAGAATTAGTAAGGGACATTTGTACAGAGTTATCTTGTACAGAGTTTGACCATCTGAATTACTTAATTACACTAAATAATTTAGAAATTCGCGGAGTAGGCAGTTAAACCTTAGGTCCAATAACTTGATATAATATCGGAACGAGCACACGAAAGGCAGGAAAGAAAAGAGGATGAAGCGAACGAAGAGCTTTGGAGGTCGGACTTCGCTACCTCCATCATCCATCTCCTGTGAAAAAGCACAGACTTGAAATGCGGACGCACTAAAGGTGAGCTGACACAACATTCTCATTTCAACTTGTGTAGCGTATCATTGATTATACAAAAATATTGGATAACGTTGGTATAAATATACCCTAAAACATAAAAGTGGTGTTTACATCTTTTTATGTATCTACTTCTGGCGTCTCAAAAGATATCTTGGCCGGGATTCTGCGAGACTGCAAAGACCGCTCAGACAGAATTGAAATGTTTCACAGACAGATGTCCACTTTCCAAGCAGCATTCGAATGCATTGCATGGCCTTTTTCCGAAAATGCTGATTTTCTTTTGGCATGTTATGCGGTGGACGGTTGGAATACGTCATGCGTACTCTTCATTCTTGTATGACAACGTGGAATGCCTCGCTTTACAGGACCTCAATCAGCTGGAATTGTTTCATCAGTCTACGCAAGGGCATCGTATATGTCGCGGCACACTAGCGTATACAGAAAACGCTGGCGGGTTCTCTTGGTTACGGCCCTTGCAAGGCGCCACCATATCCGCCGTATCAAGTGAAGTATCCATCGCCAAGTTCGAAGTAACTGTGCGATCTATATGTCGGGCCGACCATCGGCTGCTACTGGCACGTCAAGAATTTTCACGTAGGATTCGGTCACTGGGTGGATTCTGTACCGGTGAAATATAAGGTCACGTTGTGCCGGCGTTAGCCGGAACCACCAATGCTAACATGCGATGTCTTTTCAGAGGAGGGACTCACCCCTGTGTTTTATATTATTGTTGTAGTCATGTCTGGAGCTGTTTGCTGTGCCGGCATTTGATCGGTGACTTCTTCACAATTGAAGCACAGCGTAATGCCGTCCGCGTATATCTTTAAATGCAGTTCATCCATTTTCTTGAGCTGCCAGGCCAGGTGGGGCATTACAATTGTGAAGAGCATCGGGGAAAGAATGGCTCCTTGCGGCAAGCCTACTTCATTACTGCAGCATGGTGTCGCTGGACTCAGCACATTCACTGCCACACTACACACGCCTGGACGATTTGCGACGCTATGAGCAATTGTCACAGCTACAACACATTATCGAATATCGGCAAAAGGCAGACCAGCTCCAACGCCTCTAGACCAACTAGGGCAACACTCTCCTACACGATCTTGGCGAAACCCCGGGGTCGTAGATTGATACCGCACCACTGACACCACCGTGGGAGAGACATCTGCAACTGGTCGACTCACGACCTCTGCCTGGGCGCATCGGACGACTACCGCACGACTCGCCCCCAAGGCACTTTGCATGTGTTCCCGGGCTTCTTTCATGCTCGGGACAACACTTTTATCTAGCACGTATCGAGCAACCGAAAACTGTATCCGGAGTTTTTCACGTTGTTCTACAAATTTCACATTGACACTTTTCATCTACTTATAGAATTTCAGACGTTGAATAATTATATCAGGGTAATTATCTTATTACGCAGAATGAAAAATAATAATCCGAGTATCTCCAAGAGACGGCAAACAACATTACCTTGGTTGTGTCCAGCTACGTGGCATTTGCATATTTAGAATTCCTGGCTCAAGTTACCTGGGACATGCTGTATACATATATACATATATACATATATATAGCTTATGCATTACGAGAGGAATGAGCCATTTCTGATGATGATAGCTTTTGGTGACGTAGAACAAAAATGCACGGAAGCCTAGCCACAAACAGTTCTGTCGTAAAAAATACCTCCAGTGTTCCAGATACTCGCACACAAGCTATGTATTTCCGCTATTAGTGAAGCTTTAGCCATGGTTTCAACTAGCTTTCTTTATTTGCCACAGGCAACTAACTGTTGCTTTCTCAACTTCAGATAGAGATATCTTGATCGGGTGGTCGAAAAAAGGCACTCCGACTACATTCGGTTGGCTGTTTCAGATTGCTTAAAATCTGATTTGGAGCTTCCCGAGAAACTTTCGCCTTCGAAGTCTGAGAATTAGGAAGATCCAGTTGATTTTTCCCTACGTGAGCGCTATGCTGCTTCGGTCATTCTGTATTGTTGGCATCCGCTACTCTGCGTGGTGTTTTCGCAAGTGCGCTGTAACGACGCATAATCGTGCTTTGTGTGCCACACAGACAATAACAAAAGGCAATGTTTGCATTGGTTAGCGGCACCTTCATTTCTTTCGCGTCGACAGCAAGGAATGGCAGCCCCTTCATCAGCGTGCTGAAAACTTATTTTGCTGGCGTAGGACCGTCTTGCAATCGACAGCAACTGCAGTAGTTGATCTGATTACAATCCATTTTTTCCTCGGTTGCACACAATGATGCAACGTGATGTGGTGGCGTTCAGTGAAGTGTCACCGAAAGTAGACCTTAGCTCTCACTCGTTCTCTATACTTGCTCCAAGATGTGACGTGCCGTTCAGATGGCGCATGCTTTTTCTGACTCGGATCTGGAATATCTGGCCACTCCGTAACGGCAAACCAGATCGACCACATTAGTTTACCATTACGATTCACATATCACAATGCCTCATTAGTATACGTGATGTGGTAGCCCATGCTGATAGAGCGAACGTCTGAAAACCTGTCTTGATTCGCTTTCACACTAGAATGGACAAACCATCCCACTACGCTGATTCAATACTTGAGCCTTTCATTATGGGCCTGCAGTAAAGGCTATAGCTTAACTGGAACATTTTGGCTAACAATGTAAAGAAAAACTACAACTCACATATTGCGAGATTCAAAGACACGAAAATGCAGGTCACGACGCTTCGGCACAGTAAGCCTTAAATGTACACTAAAATTCTCAAAAGGCAATTTCAATAGTTTCGCTCAGTCATCGTCATCAGCTTATCTTATGGTCACTGCAGGACGAAGGCCTCTCCCGGCGATCGCCATTTACCCTTGTCCTTGCGCCAACCGACTCCAAGTTGCGCTTGCAAATTTCCTCATTTCAATTCCTCTCACTGGCACTTTATTACCCAGCCGACTGTTTTGGGCATAGCAATGTACCAAGTCCGCGTGTGCCCATGGCTTGTTATTTTATTACGGCTATGTTGCTGAGCTAATTTTCGTTCACTCGTTATCCTTCGCATGGAGCGTGATGATTAAATAGCTAGCACTTACACCCTGCGACGATTTGTTATGCACACGTTTCTATTGAGGTCCGAGAGCTTACATGCTCTCGGATACGTTTTCTTGCGTAGAGCGAGGGAGATATCTTTATTGGCAGAAACTTGTAGTCAGCCTGAGTGAAGTTCTTCTAGCCTGCTCCTCCAGGCTAGAGAAAGGGATCGGGGCAGCAGCAGAGATAGGATGCGAAAAGAAAGTTGCTGCAGGAGGATTGATGTGACGGCGGAACTGTGACGGATGTACGGACGAATGTCCATTGCGGCTTGCGTCTGTGCGTGCGTTGGGGTAGGGCGGGCTCTATTAGTCGCACGTGGAATTGCGGATGAGGTCACCCTGGCACTGACTGAGACACTCAGCAGCAGAGAAGAGATAAGCTATACCTGTTTGGCCTCTTGTGCCGTCCTCGTCTCGATCTGCTGTTCGGGCTGTCTTTGCGAGGACGATGCTCTCTGACGTCTAAGATAATATAGAAGTGTGCCTTACTCCTTTTTGTTATAGTTCTTTTCCTTTCCTTTTTTTCTTCAGAGCGCGTTTTCTAAACTTTAGCTCTTGGAGAAAGGGTTCGTTTATAATAAAAATAAAAGGTGATTGCAGTTCAGCTCCTACTTTCGCCGCTCTCTCGTTTGTGTCATCGTATTCTGAATCACTAGCTATGACGAGGAATAGAATATTCTCCTTCTTCAGTTTTGCATTTTACCGACCGCGGCATCTTAGCGGCTGTGATTTTACGCTGTTAAGCACGAGGTCGCTGGATCGAATTCTGGCTGCGGCGGCATTTTGATGGACGCGAAATTCAAAAACACCCGTATCCCGTGCATTCGGGGCAGGTTAATAATCCTCTGTGGGTCAAAATTTATACGGAGTCTCCAACTACGACCTGCCTCATAATCCAATCATGGTAGAAGACCATAAATAATTCATCTAGCCTTACACTTTCCTCCAATAATATTATAACGTTGATTTGTTAATGTAGGAGCGAACGTGAGGTCCACTTTCTGTATCAAATTGAGTTTTATGCAAGTGTGAGCAAGTGAAGGAACGCACTGCACACGCTTAGAACCGCTTGAAGCTTCGCGCATATTTCCATCATGCACATACACAATAATTTCGCGTGCGCCGCCATGTTGACTAGACAGTGGCGCCATCTACGACCTGTCTCCTTTTGCTGCCACGCAAACTTGGACGAAGGCTCTGTAATGTTGCAAGGGATATGCCCAGAGGCAGTTGCTGGTGGTAAGAGATAATGAACGACACTATGCGGGAGAAGAAAGAAAGGACACGTGATTTTGCCGCACGTCGCACCTGCGTAGTGGGGGAGTGCGCCGGCGCTGGCCGCCATTCCTGCCGGCTGCGCCTGCTGTCGTCTTCCCTCCATAGAACGGCGTGGAAGTTGTGACAGGAATACACGGGGATGTGTGCCGCGGTAGCCGTCCCTCTGTGTAAGAACCGGATTGCGCGTTGCAGATGTAGACCCTTGCAACATTTGCGACTCTAACAAAAACGGGGAAAGTGGTAAGCGCACGCATTGTGCGCATGGCATAAGAACAAGCCGAGTACGAGGAGAGGATTCGACAGTAAAGATGCGACGATAACCAACGGCAACGTGCCCGTGCGAAAGCGAAAAATGCGGCCAGTGGCCTTGCCTCCGAAGAACATGAGTGAGAGCAGATGCAAGGGTCTAATCGTAAGCGTCATGCGCAAGCTACCAACGAAGATCGCGCACTGGAGGGCGCTCATAAGCGTCAAGCTAGGTCGTTCGAGTCTGCGACCAAGCAGCTGCATTGTGCGTTGCCACCTCCATCGAGTTTCAGCAGGGCGAACTCCAAATTCAAACGATTGTCTTTGAACGCGGAGTTTGCCATAGTTGCTCGCTCTGCAGTCGACAGCTTCATTGGCTAATCAGCCACCATATGAATTGTTCGGTCCGACTATTTTTTTATTATCTTTCCGTCCCACCACATACGACAGTGCCGGATTTTTGAGTAATGGTGGATATAATGCTGTCTCATTAAAACAAAGCAGGGAAAAATCGGGGTGCAGCGTGGTAAGTTGTATCTGGTAGTATTTACTCTGGTTTTGAACACGCTGTTCTAGACCTGCATAGTGACAGCAATCGTATAAGCCCCACAGTGAAATGGGTGGGTTGGTAAGTTCATAGCCTTGGCGCGTCTTTGCAGCGCGACACAGTCACATAGTTCATTATTTGTCTCGCGTCTTTGTCGCGCTGCATGCATCTCAACGTTAACAGGGGGGTTACTCGAGGTAAATATTGCTTTATTGGAAAGATGGCGAACGGACCTCGGAAACACTGCACCCTTTCGGAGTCGGCCGGTCTCCGCCCATAAGCAGTAGCCATACCAGTCGCCGCCGCAGGCCTTTCCGTCCCCACGGCACCACGTAAAAAGCTTTGACATCTTCCGTGCGGTCTGTGCTGCTTGATGCGCGGCATCCCGCCCTACTGGAGTACAAGTGTCAATACGATGTGTTTCGTGTCGCTTCACGAAGGTCTTTGACTTGATATCGCCGAATACGGCACCTGCTGCCCGGAGCCGATGAATTCAATGCACGTTCGGCAGTCAGCTGATTGCAATCTTGATGGCACTGACGGAAACGATGAGTCGCCGTCACGCCAGTAAAATTGGCTACGGCGCCATTGAACATTTGACCTCACTTTGCAACACGTGATAGCGCTCGGCGGATAGCAGTGCGATCATCGCCGGAAAAGCTATAGCAGTGTCCTTCAATAGAAAAAATTTTCATCTGGTCGTGAAACTTGCCCGAAAGTGTCACACAGGGACAGAAGGAGGCACAAAATGCACTGTAAATGGTGAGCAAGGTGCCGCGCCAGATCACTGGGCTGCACCATCATGCAACTGTTTCGCAAGGAAAGGCACCACTCAGACATTTATTTCCGCATGTTTGTAGAGCGAACATGCAATAGCAACATTTGTCAATAGATTTATTGTGCGAGGCGTTTCTGTTGAAATCATAAGCGGCACCGTTTTATCATTGACGTAGTAGTTTTATTATTCCCCGTATTAAACTTCCTTGCACAAAGTGTTTCGTTTCGGCTGTCTCTATTTGTGATTTGTTTAGTTAGTCGTATTAGTCATTTATACTTGGTCAGCTATTTGAGTGTGGTAGTTAGTTAGTTGATTAGTAACTAAGTTAATGTGAATTCCTTGGGTATAATAGATAGCTAGCTTATTATGGAACAGTTTTGTTGTTTCAGTTGGAAAACTTGGTTAATCAGTTGGTTAAATTTGTTAGCTTGATTAATGTTTCTTATTTACCTTATATATTCATAGGTCAGTGGGTGTATTAGTCATTATTTTTTAATAACCTATTGGTTGAGTTGTTTTTGTTCCTGTAGTTTAGTTAATCTTGCTACAATAGTCAATTAGGTTACTTAGTTATTATATTAATAATTAGTTTAGTAATTACACCTTTTCTGGTTATTTAATGAGCTAGATAGCCTTCATAGCTTAGTAATTACTTGGTAATTAGCTTAGTAATAGTCATCGACAAGTTTCGTAATTTGGTAATATATTCAGTGATTAGTAATCATTTAGTAATCTGCTGGTTAGCTTTGTAAATTTAGACGCAGGTTATTTTTACGCAATTACATAAAAGTGCTGCGTGAACATGCTCTGTACTCGGTTTGTAACGATGTGGCAGTCCACGCGTGCAATGTGAATTGCGAATTAAGGCGCTCTTGCAAACGCACTTGAGCCTGGAAATCAAACAAGGCTTCGAAGTTGCTTAGAAATTTAACGCGTTTAAGATTCTCAACATGGTACGGAAACAGGGTGGTGATTTGCAGGTTGTGTCGACAACACTCACACGCCCATACCGGGGATCGGCCCTTGCGCAATAGCTAGCGTGCGAACATGTAATGCCTGTAGGGTCCGTTCGGCGTCTGGTCCAGTCCACCTTCTACTTGCGCGAGCGTCGCGGTGAGTCCACAGAGGGGGCTATATGAAGCTCTGTCATAGCCTAACGCAGAAGTTTCATAACGAGATGAAAAGTGTTAAAAGACCATTGTCCTTATTATGCGCAGCTTTGCTTTCTGCGGGAGCATATACAGGAAAACTACTCCGCTCGCCCAAGTGCGGGATCGCTGAGCTTAAACTCTTCATCTCGTGCGGCGCTCCGCAGACGTCTCCGCTCGCCCGCTGATTCGCTGGCCGCTAAACCCGCTGTGCTATAACTCTCTATAATCCGTAGATCGATTGCATGACTACCTCGTTCGTTGAACGCGGTTTTGCTTACCAATAAAATTGTTTTTGTTGGTAAAAATACGATGTCGTACAGTAGGCATCACACTTGTCGGGAGTAGTCGACAGGCTGGTTAAGCACTGCGCGAGCGTTCGAAACTGCTACTTAATAGTGGTTGCTGGGTTATTAATTTCTTTGCTCTATAACGTAAGGAGTGAGCATGCGTTATGACCAAGCCTGGTCTCATGGCGGCAATAGCCCAAGGATTCTTCTTATTGATGCGGAAGCATCAATTGGCTCATTGAGCGTAAAAACCGACCTGTATGGTTTCGACAAGTGATAGGCAGCACCTAAATTCCCATTGGCTGCGACGCCACGTCCCGAGCGTGCCTCGACGGAGAACAGCAGATGATGGTAGGGATATAACGAAAGGAAAGATGCTCAAAACGGCACACCTGCTTATTAATATTGACCGCAAAAAAGACGGGGACAGAGGGAGAGAACACATAAACAGCACGGGCGGTAACTAGGCCAAAGTGAAGTTCATCTGAGGCACACCTGCTGCTGTAGTAGCGGTCCAGGTGTTGCG
This sequence comes from Dermacentor variabilis, assembly GCF_050947875.1. Classification (NCBI taxonomy): domain Eukaryota; kingdom Metazoa; phylum Arthropoda; class Arachnida; order Ixodida; family Ixodidae; genus Dermacentor; species Dermacentor variabilis. Next base: position 46,953,469 of record NC_134574.1, read on the forward strand.
TAAGAGGAGAGGTATCGCCGGGACACCACTTCATCTTCTCTCTTTGTTCGCGCCTGTGTTATCCGCGCGTTCCTTGTCCGCGCAAGCTGTTCCCTGCGTTGCCACTCTGTCTAGGTAAAGCCAAATTAAAACGCGCCAAGCATAGGTTTCAGGGGTGGTATTCCGTAGGAGTCCACCTAGTGGACTGTCCCTTTCGGCAGCTGCTGATTGGATGCAGCTGTACGAGCGAGGAGCAGAGGAGCGGTTCCAGCCAATCAGCAACGGCTGAAATGGACAGTCCACTAGGTGGGACTGTGCAATCTGCACTCCTGTGCAGGGCACTCCTCTGTGCACTCCTGTGCACTCCTCTGCAGGCCTGTGCACTCTGCTTGATGGCGTCATGCTACTTGGGCCGACATTTTGATCGCCCAGCCTGGTGTGGCGGAAGCAGTAACGTCAAAATCGGCTTACCCAGGAGCGTGCCCCTTAGACTCTGTGGCAGTCAGGCGAGGTAGCGTGACGCCACGGATTAAAGTGCACCGAGCGTCTCAACGCGCTCGCCTGTCCGCGAGGAGTTCGCAACTCAATGCACCGCTCAGTGGCGTTCAAACAGGCATTACTGTTTTCCCATTCACAAATTAGAAGCAGTGCTTAGGTGTCCTTCTTTCTTTGTTTTTGTGCGTGTTGTTTGCGACAAAATGCGACCAAACCTGTCGACCCACTATTCTAGACAAAGGCGATTCCCACTGTAGAAGGCGCAAGGTTATAAAAAAAAACATTTCTGAAGCTTTACGCACCGAAGTCACAATTTGATTAGTAGGCATGCCATAGTGTGCTTACTAATTCACGGCCATAGCGGGGGCTTCGTATTATTTTGTCCACCTGGAATCATTTACCGAGCGCCAAAATGTACATAAAAACGACGTTCATAACTTATTTTTTGTGTAGTCTTGTTCGTCTCGTCCTTTACGACGTGCGCTCCCATGTAGTGAATATTGTGTCCTCAACAATAGCAATTGTGTTCTTTTGATGCCATCGCCGTTAGATATTGCCGCTTTTCAGGGCAAAAGGCAATGTCGAAGCATAATGCGCGTGTATCATTATGGTTTACCAACCACAGTATTCAATGTTTTGAGCCACATCATTGTCCTGATACAGGATGCTAACGTACGTATGGCACGTTAGCGTCCTGGCGTTGAAAGAAGCTTAGATCGGTGGCTTCTATCATTATGATTCGTGGAGCTTCCCCTCCAAAGAGAGAAAACAAAAGATTTTGTTTTCAAGTAAGTCAAACAGATCAATAGGAGCAGGCGCACTCCAAGGCGAGGTGAGTAAAATAACACCCCACCCCTCGCCAAAGGGATACAATACTGTGATACAGCACTGAAGGATTTAGGATTCATTTTGACCCATTGGATTTCTTTAATGTTGACCTGAAGACAGATAGACACTTTAGCCTTGTCAATTTTTCTGTCATCGAAATGCTGCTGCCTTTGCAGTGAATTGAAACCAGGTCCTCGAGCTCAGGAGCCGAAGGCTAGTGCTACTGGACCGCCTGAGTATTTCTAAAAATGTGAACAATAGTTATTAATGCGCATGTTGTGTTAAAATGTTACCGTGCATGAAATTCTGCCGTATACTTATCAAAAATTGATAGCATCAAATTTATGTTAGTCGAGAAATTTCCGAAATCATTGCTGCATTATTGTGTTGAAGCTATTTCTAACATTATTGAATGGTAACGACTAAGTAGCTTTGTACATGGCTGATTCGTGTGTTCCTAATTGGTTCCGCATGGTCGTAATAATTTTTTGAAATGTTGAACATGTTATTGTTCTCTGCGAGACACGATCTCCATGATTTGACGAGAATCTCTAGGAATGAACAAAAAAGGGAAAGATCTTACCTCTTTGAAATAGTCGTCCCCTATAAAGAAATTTTGTCGCATCTAAGCTCCATTTGGCAGCTCCTGAATAGCTATATAAGAACAATGCCCCTTTATGTAACAGTCCTAGTGTTAATTAAAACAAATACAAATAAATGATGGGGATTTACGTGCCAAAACCACGATCCGATCATGAGGCGCGTCATAACGGTGCGCTCCGGAAATTTCGACCACCCGGCGTTTTTTAACGTGCACGTGAATATATGTACACGGGTGTTTTCGCATTTCGCCCCAATCGATATGCAGCCGACGTGGCCGGGATTCGATCCCGCGACCTCGCGCTTAGAAGGCTAACGCCATACCCAGTGAGCAACCACGGCGGGTCCTTAGTGTGAACTGAGTGTAATGAGTACCACGCTGGTGGCCTACATTGGGCGAAAGGTTGCGTTTTCTCTGTTTGCTGTTCAAGAGATATCGCATTTCGATGGGGGCTAAATGCGAAAAAACTCGTATAATTAGATTTAGGTGCACGTTAGAGAAACCCAGGTAGTCGAAATTTGCGGAGTCCTCCACTGCGGCGTGCCTCATAATCAGAAAGTGGTTTGGCACGTAAAACCCCATAATTTAATTATATTAAGTGTTCAAGAGATATGAAACGCTTAACGCGGGTTCCTGTCAACTGGTGCCGGTTGATTACTCGTACCAGTTATAGTTTGCCACAAGCCAGTCAATCAAGAACATGCGCCGCGTCTGACTTCGCACATTCTTCTATCGATTCAGCATACGACTGTACCGCCAGAATTTAAAAATAAATTAAAACGTGAAAACAAAGTTGATTGCCTATATAGATAGCATAAAGACAAGTAATACAGCCTCTTTCTCGGCACTGTCTAATACAAATACTGGTTCCATAGCCAACATTATTAACGGAAATTGTTCTTAGCTCCATTTCTAAGGCATATTTCGTGCCACCTCTGTCGACTAGTCTGTTGCCACTGCCTTGGGCCCGTTGTCAGACGCCGCACGCAACAGCCGGGTCACCACTTTGCGCTAATCCTAACTGTCTTGCATGCGCAATCATGCGAACAACAATTAAAATTCGAAGTAGGATATCTCGGAGCACTGACACGCTAGAAGAATTCTTCCAACTGATACGGTGTAGAAACATGACTGCCTCTAACTTTTCAATACGAATATACCCACTTAATGCAGTCAACAAGAAAGGTAACTATTCGATTTTAGTTTATTGGGCTGCTGACAGCGATAATTCTCATCTCACTTTGTGTCCCACTGGCCACATACCTTATTTGCACATGTGGTCTTCGCGTGCCTCCCAATGCCTAATTTTAAGAAGACCATAAAGCTTAATTTTGAACACGCTCTATAGTGCTTGAATAGTGCCTAAATTTGTGCCTTAATCTGACCACCACTAAAGCGAATTCAGCCATGGGTAACTGTGGCATTCGACTAAATCTTGCATGCTACAAGGGTTTTATTATATTCGCTTGATTTATGACGCATGCAATTACCGACTGACTCAAATGAGCAGAAATTGTCAGCATAGGTGCGCTTTGCAGTAGCCTGTGCAGGTGTGATTGAAAAAATTCTGCTCGTATGGAAAGTGATATCGGAAAAGGTATTCTGACCTATTAGCAAACCAGCAAGACATCATTGACTTGATCAGACATGTATTAAATGGACTGCAAAAAGCTCTTTCGGCCACTTTTCAATGGTGCCTGCTCGGGAGATCCAGATAGCTGCAGATACTCACATCGTACATAACATAGTACAATGCGCGTGTACGCATCCCTCTCAAGAACTAAGAATGTTTCGCATACATTGACGAGCATCAAGAAATGTTATGCCTGCTTCATTTTCATTATTTGTGAGTGTGATACGACAAACTGTCTATTGGGAAATGCTGTTTATAAGGAGTCTCGATGTAGCATAACATTAAACGCTGAGGCAGAGCGCACTGCGAGCAACGAAAAGCATTGCAGGTTTCGCAGCAAAGCGATGATGCCAATTGGTATCGCGCCACAACGCAGTGCAATACTGACATATTTATCTGCGTTGTAGCGCGTCACACCAATTCGAGCAGGAGCACAGAAAATGCAGTGGCGATTAGTGGAAGCATCTAATCAAGTGTTTCAAAAATATCGCTACGCCAATCAGACGCTCACGGCAATCAGCCAAAGCGCCACTCCACCGCCGTTCCACGTGTAGAGAGTGGCCCTTAAGCACTCTGCTTACGAGACCTCTCGTCCTTGGAACGTAACAATCTATATACAGAAGTGTCGTCTTCCCCGAAGATAACGAATGTTCTCAAATTCGTACGCAACTAGAAACCTACCATCTAAGCCTAAGGGCTTCTCTCGGAGTCTCCTGTCCATTCCCCAACAAGTACGTCAAAGAAAAAAACAGGCGCAGTGTCGCATATATATATATATATATCTTCCACGCAGACTCGAAGGTCGTGTTATTTTCTGAAGAAGTTTTCTCGGTGTACTGCGCAGACGTCTCGCCACATCACTCCAACGCCAGCGGCGTCCGCATTATCTGACTTGCTGCCGTTTCACTGCCTTTCTCAAGCTGCGGTGAGTGTTAAAATCCAGGGGATCATTCCTTGAAAGCGAGCCACCTGAGCAAGTGCTCATAATGTAATTTAGGCACACATTACCGCTCTGTTGGTCCGTGAACATCAATTAATCTCACCGGGTTTCGCTCGCATATGTAGATATACTCTATTTCACGGAATGACCCAGAGTATGTTCACCCATGAAATCATTTACTGTGCACTAAGCCTTTAGAAGACGATCCACTAAGAGCGCCGCCCACGATGTAGCCGTAGGATACGCAACATACTGCATATCGCCTGTGGATACTTCAGTATTATTGGCGAGGCTAGACTTTCTAAGACGTTTTCGGAAATTTTTAGTTTGGATGAATAACTTTGGTTACCTATTTAAGCTCCCGAAATATGAAGCAGGTGGAAATAACTAGAAATACATTGCTGGTCATAGAGATTGCTCCATTGTTGCTCGAATATGGACTACTGGGCTATAGCTAAGCCGTGATATGACAACAACAATCAGGCAACTGTGGCTGACGTATTATAACACTTTTCCAATAATGATACGATGTTTCTGAAGATACTATAAGCATGAGCGCGCTCCATATTGACTACGCGCAAAGAGCATGTGTCATGGAAAATATGCCCAGGAGTGTGACCTTATTTCAGAGAGTAAACACGCGTTGGTCGCGTTGGTCGCGGGTCGCGGTCACGTGCTGCCACGGCGGACTACATCAAACATTTCCGGTTGCTTACGATTACGCTTCTGAATTTCCACAGGATAAGTAGCTGTTATCACGGTTGCGTTTTCCACAGCGGGGACTTTTTATTGCCGCTGTGTAGCGTTTATTTGTTAAAGGAAACACGCGGAGAAAGAGTCTACGGCTGAGGTAGATCGTGGTGCACGCACAACTTTGGCTTGTTGGTACAGTAAGTTACATATGTTGCCGATGGCAAGAGCACGTACATATAGAGGTGGGTTTTTTGTGCCTGTCTTGTTTTCACTCGATTTTTTTGTAATGTTTTATCCATAAACACGTAACGTTGCGAGGCCAGCGGCGAGCGTTCGCTACGCCACCCCATTGCTCCCCTATTTTTTCGTGTTTTTCTTGTGTTGACTAGGTTATGCTAAACGGCTCCATAATCCATATCGAAAAAAAAGCAAGTGAGAGTGCATTTATTTATTTATTTATTTATTTTCTTTCTTACTCATCTATTTTGCTGGAGAAGGAATACAGAGGCCGCCATGGTTCCTGGTTTCACCGGCCCATTTGGGATGGCGGTGGTCCTATTCGCCGCCTTCCTGTGCTGCGCATCTGAGACGCCCACGATCAAGGGTGGCTGGAGCAGGAAACGCGTGGGTGAAAATGCGATATTTGAGGAGGTGGCGCATTACGCTATATCCCAGCAAGTCGGCGGTCGAGAATTCTTCGACACCGTGCTCGAGCTCCTCGAAGTTGACACCCAGGTAGGTTCAGTTTGCCGCTTGAAGAGGGGCACGAACTTAGAGCAATGAAAACCCCGTAAAGTGCAGTCTTGCAGTCGCTCATATTTGAACACTTGTAAAGGCACAGTTGCCGGCCTCTACATCGGTCAGTGCCCTAATTAACCGGCCATCGACGTTTCAAATTCTCCCACATATAACAAAGCGCTTTATATTTGGTTTCGCAAATTTCGCGTCCTGCTTCATTGAAATGCGATAAAAAAGACGGCAGTTTATTGATCTTGATGTTAATATACGGCCACTTACTTTGCTTTGACAATGTGAGCAACAAAGTATGATGAAGTACGACCACACGTCCGCTGCATGAAACAGCAAGTATTCCTAAGGAAAGAAGAACCTAAGCTTCAAGATGTACTGATGCAAGGTGTAATAACGTCAAGAAAACGTGAAAGGCAGAGACTGTCATGATGTGTTGTGACATGTGCCGACAAATGAACAAGATTTTATGTGCTGACACCATTACTTCTTTCCGCAAGCGTCGTCTAGGTCATTTATTTATTTATTTATTTATTTATTTATTTATTTATTTATTTATTTATTTATTTATTTATTTATTGTTACCTCAAAGGCCCCTGTGTGGGGTATTACATGAGGGATGGGTGACCACTTCAGTGGAATGTAGACTCAGTGGCAGCCTTGAAATGATGTGGATTGGAGTGGGGCACGGCGTCGGCGGAAAGGTCATTCCAGTCTCGGGCAGTCTTCACAAAGAAAGAATGTAGGTGCGCAGTGATCCGGGCAGGTGGAGCGTACACTGATTTTTCGTGTGGTAATCGGCAAGATTGATGGTGTGCTAGAATGATGGCTGAAGTACTAGGAGAAGAATGATAAAATTTGTGATAAAGACACAGTCTGAAAACATGATACCTTAAATCTAGATTAGAAATTCCTGCTTTCAATTTTAGCTGAGAGGCACTAGTGTGGTAAGAGTAATGAGAACAAATATAACGGGCTGCACGATTCTAAAGAGCTTCTAGAGGGTTAGAAAGGGTGGTTTGTTGTGGGTCCCAACCAGAGCATGTGCATTCTAGCTTAGGTCTGACAAAAGTTAGATAAGTTAGTGTCTTTAAGGATTGCGTTACGAAGCGCAAGTTACGGCGGAAGTGACCAAGCATGCGATTGGCTTCGTCAGTAGTGTTCGTAATATGAGAGGACCAAGAAAGGTTATTTGAGAGTGTAAAGCCAAGGACCAATTTTCAGTCTTTTGTGTTCGGAAAATTTATTTCTTTTGTTTGGTGATAATTGGATTCCTTTATAGCAGTTGACTGTCAGCGTTATTTCGTTTTATTTATATAATTTCATCAGCGCTACTTTCATGAACAAATAAAAATCCCTAATTGCTCTGTGTCTAAATTAGGCGCGAAATATGTTCCCTCGTTGTCAACGCCTATTTGAAAGTACCTGCACATACCGTTTATTGTATCTGTAAATACCCTACAGCAGCCATCCGGTCGTTTCCGTTTCCATTTCTTGCGCTGAACATAAGGTGTAGCATATCCAACTTGCCCAAATGTTAGTTCAGCCTATATTGTCTTGTGCAGCATCACGTCGTCCGCAGATATTAGCCCACCAACCTGCTGTATTACGAGCTGCTCGTTACTTTGTATCTTAATGTGTACGTCAGTGTGCATGCCGATACTCGGTCCTCCGATATTACCGATATGTCGTCAGGCTACAGGGAATGCTACTCGAAAACTCCTTTTTTGTTCCTACCGAAGATACGAGCCCACGTTCCCCGCCCACATGCTGTTGCTTATTCGCCATATTCATCGTCATCGCACCCACTATAGTGTCTAGGGAGGAACTGATGTTTCTGGATCGGGTCAGTTGCGAAGCCCAAAGCGACCCTTAGTCGTATGCGTCATGGCTCTGGTTGGATATTAGCGCTATCGGCCCCGTGCCCGAGCGGTGGCGGTGCTGCAAACGGCGCTTCGATGATGTCAGCCGAGAGCATCACCTTTGTCCTCTGCTTCATTACAGCTGGAGTGCCCCTATTTTCAAGCGTTTGCTGGTGTTCTTGCTTCGTGCTCACGTGGCAAGGCGCTCTGCAATTACTATCTGAATATTTGTCTATTATTTTTGTTTTATACATACCGGCATTAGAAAGACAACAAATCCTACATATTTCGCGTACCTTCATATGTGTTACCCGATGTGTTAGCACAGTGGCTGTGGCGTTGTCCTGCTATACTCGACGTGGCTGATGCGGTCCCGGTGGACGCGTTTCGCTGGGGGAGGAATGCAAATACGCTCGTGTTTACTTAGTTTTATACGCGCATCAAGGAGCACCTATTCGTCAAAATTTATCCAAGGTCATCCACTGCGGGGCGCGCGCCCAATATTCATGGGGTTTGTGGGCACGTGTAGTAAACTTTTTTTTAAATTATAACCCGAGATCTCGCGGGAAGAGACATAATATCATGACTCACTCATAAAACATCGGGCAGAGCTAGTAAATGAGAGTCTGCGCAGCTTTGGAAATGAAGCACCATCGCAGAGCTCATTCGCAAAATTACGCGTCGAGTATGCGGCGTTGTAGTCGAATAAACATTTTACATTTAACTGATCACTTCATTCACATGGTGTTGAAATCATATAATCTTTCTGAGACGAAAATCCTGTTATTTCAAATGAGTGGTTCATCAAATAATACTGCCGCCGCGCTCTATAGCGTTTCCCCATCGTCAAGCCTGCTTTACGTCACCTTCTCGCGAATAAATCTAATTATCCCCTTTTAATGCAAAAATTACTGGTTTGCTTAAGTTAGCATTAGACTCTTCTGTTCAACTCACTTTCAGAATACTGGAAAGCACTCAGAAAACATAATATTATCAGCATAATACAAATACTAAATTGCAAAAAGAAAAGTAAAAGAAACGCACAGGAGCCTGAGAACACTCCATTGCGCATTTGCACGTTTCTCCATCCCGGCGCTACCTTTTTTTTATTTTCTCATGTGTTTAACGCTTCAGATACTTATTCTCAAGTACCAGTAACGCTAAACGTCTTAATTTTTTGGCTTTTAAATTTAAACACTGATGAAGCGCTTAGAGAGCTAAATATATTGAAAACAGGGATCTAGGCAAAGGTGATCACCTATTCGTTTTATGCGGTAGCAGTAGCTCTCATCACTAGACGAACCTCGCGAGCGAAATGTGGTCGCTATAGCCATGGTAGGAGCCAATAAAGAAAGGGTACGCAGAGCCAACTAAAGTGCATGTTCCAGCTGTGTCACAGTGGAATTATTAAAATTTGAATAAAATTGTCTCGCGAAGGTCAGCACTGCAGAACGAGACTACGTAATTTCATTTTGACCCCGAATATTTTTGTATCCTTGTATCCTACATTCCAGGCCGCATTTTGCGTTAAATTAATTGCCTACATTAACGCATCGAAGCGACTATCTAGATATTCTTTAGAATGGCATCAAATGTCCTTCGTGAAATGTTTAACGCACTGAGCTGCAATCAAATTGGAATGTAAGTAGCCAAATGAGCGGTCGACGATGCAACACGCCGCAGGCACTAGACAAACTCGCTATTGGAGTGCAGGCACAGAACGTGAAAGCAAAATGCTGCAGTTAAACAGCAACGACGAGAAACCAACGCCGCACGTGCACAGATTGATGGATAGCAGACGACACCGGGAGCGTTTCACACTAAGCGTGGTGACGATGGTGACTCGGTTCGATTTCGCAGGAAACAGTGTCTTGGAACATTTCATATGCAGTGTGTTCTTCGAGCCTGCAGACTCGAATTTCGAAAATTCGAGCACAGCCGGTCTGCCAACATCGTCAAGTTGCCGTCACGCAGCGAGACCGCGCTTGCCGCGGCAGCAGAGTCCGCCCGCTGAATTTATACGCGAGAGGGCGCCACTCAGAAATAGTGGGACTAACAGCGGTGCTCAGTTCATTTCGTAAACGTGTTGCTGTTTAGCGCTTTACTTTTACTTGTGGTACTGGTTAACAAGGAGATTCTATGCCGTCGTTGAGTGGGAACGCGTGCTGCGACGATCAACTGGAGAAAGAAATGTTTTCTTCTTTGTTGCTCTTGTGCAGACTGTGGCGGGCACAAACTACCGAATCAAGTTCAAGATAGCAGAATCAACCTGCAGGGTGACTGAAGTTTACAGCAAGGAGGCCTGCCTTCCCAAGTCTAGAACGGTAAACTATCCTTTTTACTAGATTGCCTTGGTTCCTAAGATTAAACAATTATTTCTCACATCAAAGTAATCTTTGTAGAAACAAAGCCAGCGAACGCGGCATAATCCATAGAAATACCTATACAATACATTCGACTGCTGCGTAGTGAAGAATACAGACGTAAAAATTTTTAGATATAAAACAGAAACAAAAGTGCTTATGGAAATGGGCACATTATTAAAAGCAATGCTTGATGTCGAAATGCACTTGCTTTCAGGAAGTTTCAGTGGAACGTTTATTGCATTTATCTTTACTCGTTCGTTTCAACTCGCCCTGCTTGTTAAGTGGCTTTGGTGTTGGGCTGCTGAGCACGAGGTCACCAGATCAAATCCCTGCCACGGCGGTCGCATTTCGATGGGCGTGAAATGCAGACACTCGTGTGTTTTGATTCAGGTGCACGTCAATAAACCCCAAGTGGTCAAAACTAATCGGCACTTCCCAAATATACGGCGTGCCTTATGGTGAGATCATTGTCGTGGTACCTAAAGCCCCATATATATATATATATATATACATATAGAAGCCATTCATTGCATGGCGTTGCCTTTCTTACCATTTATATTATCATGTCTACTGTCAACATTTCAGCGAACAGAAACTGAGAAATAGACAATTATGATGTTACACAGTATATTACCATACGTAAGTCAAATATAGGAATCGTTCGGCCATGGTGGCTTAGCAGCTATGGCATGGGCTGCTAAGCACGACGTCGCGGGATCAAATTCCGGCCGCGGTGGCCCCATTTCGGGAAGGCGAAATGCAAAAACGCCCCTTTGCCGTGCATTTAGTTCACGTTAAAGAATATCAGGGGGTTAGAATTATTCATGAGTCCCTGATTACGGGCACGCCTCATAATGAGATCGCTGTTTAGCACGTAAAGCCACGGATGTTTTTGGACATGACGCCTACCGCATTCATTGTTATCAAAAAACCTAGCCACCCTTCGTCTCGTCACCCATGTTCACCGTAAACCATGTGCGGTATGCAAGAACAAATTGCTTGGGTATATTATTGACATATCCGCTCCCATCTCGAATTGTATTTGTGTTGCCACACTTACGTAGTTGCGGATTACATCAGGTAATAGTTCACGTCTTCTACACGCGCCTACGTTCAAACTAAGGGCAATTTCGCTTCTCACCCCCCCCCCCCCAAAAAAAAAGAGAAGAAACTCGCTGCAGAGGGAGTGCTTTGCGCACCGAACCCGACGTATTGGCATCGTGCAAACTGCTGTTAATCTCCATTGCCCTTAGTATGTAAGCATTCAGACTAGATCTCCACAGCAAAAGGTCAAGTCCATAAAATAAAAACAGAGTGAGGCCCGAGAAAGCATAGGAGAAATTAATTCTTATGCTTATTTGGCTTGTTTCCCGCTCGAGAGCAAGCGCCCAACGCGATGCCTACGCATGAAAGAATGCTGCACATTTGCCGCCTTGGCCGTGGGTTGCGCCGGTTAACACTTCCAGGCTTATCTTCTAAACCTACAATAATACCGATAAAATTGTGTGGGAGGAGGTAGACTAATTATTAAAAGATGAAACTGATAACGCAGAAATGACGCAAACTGATGAAACTGATTTGCAGAAATGCCAGTGACCAGTTATGTCTTCGTCCACATTCATAGGCTTTGATCTCATTATTCCGGCAGTTCAATTGAGCATAACAGTCAGTTACCTACAAGCACACTATGGTTCCGTTGGTGCTTTCTCTAGCTGAAACTAATGGTCAACACTCTTTTATTCCCGCATCATTCTTATTCAGTTCATAAAATAGTAGAAAGTAGTCATAAAACAAGGAAACAGTGACCGTGGGTGTCACGGAGGAAACGGCAAACGTTTTTGCTACAATAGCAGGAAACCGGAAGGTGGCTCTTTATGTCAGTGAAAAAAAAAAATATGACACGGTTTCTCAGACACGTGGCGTTCGTTGCTTTCACAGCGACCACAGTCGTGCAGAAGGCGAACCTAGAAATACAGCTAAGACAAATATATTTTTTGAGGCTATAGTGTGCACGCGCAGATGAGAGAAGGCGTGGCTAACAGTTCAGGGTGTTTCTTTTGGCGCAGGTGGTCAAGGACACTTGCACTGCGGTCGTCTACGATGTGCCTTGGCTGAACGAGCGCTCGGTGTCCTCTTTCAACTGCGAAGGAACTACCACGTCAACATAGGGCAACACAGACTATGCCGAATCTTGAAGTTATGCCAGCCCTCCCTCTTTAACACCCTCTTTGACCACCTATTCCCAGCAGAGTAGAAAATAAAGGTGGTACACCAATTGGACAAAGTAGTTCTTTCGAATTCTATCTTTTACTTCGTCAAAAGGTCCTAGATGTTTCTTAAAACGAATGTTTTAGTACGCGTCAAAAGAGCAAACCTCAATCATATGTTATGTGCATCTCACCAGTCATCTACATTACTAATTTTGTTTCGCATGTTTATTATTGTGAACCAAAATACGTACTTTCGCCATTGTTGTGTAAGAATAGCTTAAAACACAGCCGTTAAGTGTGTCCTGTGCTACTCATCCCAATACACAAGCAAATGCCTTCCGTGGTATCACACTGCTGCGAACACAACGCGAAAAACTCGGGCAATATTTTGCTCTTGAGACAGACTTATTGCCTTCCTTTTTCTCAATATAGGCTATCTGTTTTGTACAAAAATATGCCGAGAGCAGGACTGGCAGCTTCAGACCTAATGGTATGCCCATAGACACGGATTTTGCAACCGACAGAACAATACTTGTGGAGTTGTTTGAGAAAGTCGTAGCATCTAGGAAAGCATTTCTGTAAACGCGTCCCTGAACAGCCGGTGTAGTCTGCGAACTGATATGCGCCCTTATCTTAGTGGTAAACTCAAAACGTGGAATTTTGAAGCTCTGGGTTGCGTGCCTGAACTTTCCTCTCGTTTTAATAAATACGAGTAACTTTATTAACTTAAGAAAATGCGACACATACCAAAGAGGCTAGTAAATTTAAACAAGAATTTTATTTTTTTGCAAACAGAGGAAGTTTTCATCGATCAACCAGCGGCCGCTGGAGACAATATCGGGTAGCTATTGTTTCAAATGCATGTAAATTTGATTTGACAAATACACCCTCAGTGCTATCCGTTGCAAACTGAAGTGGAGTTAATAAGACATTTCGTTTGAAAGAAACCTATAATAGATCTTTGTGTAATAACCTATGTGTAACTTGATATAAAATCTACAATCAGCTTGTTATCTTAAATGCAACAAACTACATTCAAGTCTGTTCAGCGGTTGTTTATGGTGAATGTGTGTGTGTGTGTGTGTTTTTTTTTTTTGTGGCCTATATAGTAAGGTAATCGAAGTTGCGCCCTGTGTAAAGTGTGCTCTCGACGTAAAAACGGCAGCGAAAAAGTAGATTCTATGCCTTATAACTGAACCGTAGAAAATATGGTTTTGAGGCTTTAGAAAACAGCCGGTTCTCACTTTACCAGTCGCTATGGAATTCGGGTCACATCATACACAGAAATACAATGTTAGCACCATAAGGATACTGAAAAACTTTTATCGTTCGCGAATAAGTTACATTTATAGTTAGAGAGACACTGGTATAAGTATTTGCCATAAGTCAAGAAAAATATGGGTCGTAAAATTTAATCCTGGGGAACAACTTTTATAGTATCCGATAGCCTATTGGAAATTCCATTATTACATGCAAGATAACGTTCAACAATTCACGCAATACTCATTAGTAAAAAGAAAGCTGACTCAATAATGGCCTATCCTTAAATTTAATAAAGAGGATACTTTGCTCAGTAGTATCAGACGCTTTTGAGAAGTCTGACCACACAAGCAGTTCTGTCGGAACCGTCAATGTATGATTTATTCATGTGATTGAAACCCACTTTGTAATATCTGTAGAGCACTCAGACTGGGATGCAGAGTGACAAGGTAACGTGCAAAGCGCTACAATTAGTGTACTATAATAAAATTCGTAATTCAAGAAGATCTCTAAAGAATGTATATGAAAAGGAAACGCGACACTCAAGGAAGGTTTTCAACTTAGTTTCTTTTTTTCTCTTTTCTCCTTCAGTGAATTCAGATGTGAAGGAATGTAAGGCAAAATGTAAAGGAGGGAAAGAGATAAGTAGAAGGCAGGGAAGTTAACCAGAATAACATCCGGTCGGCTACCCTACACCGTGGGAATGGGAAAGGGGAGAACAAAGATAACAGGGAGAGAGAGGAGGAAAGGAAAGAAGGAAATTGCGGTGAGTTCGCTGATGTGTGTGGTCTTACAGAAATTGCATTAATAGACACAGATGGTCGCACAAGCCCGTCGAAGGGAAACAAAAAATAATCTGGTGTAAAAATGACAACAATAGCACTCGAATCGAGTGGTATTTAACTGAGACATTGCCTGTTACATAACATGCACTGTATCAGCGACATGGACACATCCAGTCAAATAGTGCCATATCAGAACAATCATTGTTTGCCTAGTCAGGGCAATAAAATAACACTAAAGATCAGAAGCAGCCTTGCACAGAACGGGAAATGAAGCTTTTCGATGAAAACGTTACTGGAAGTTCATATAGACGTGTACGTTGTCAGATGCTGAACACATTCATGATCGGTCGCCTTTTAACTAGCCGCATATACCCGAAATCTGAGCCTATTCTTGGCATTGGAACCTCACCTGAAACCGTGTGCTGCGTGGTCACATACCATACCGGCGAACGTATGGGGCAATACGAACTGTATATTATGAAGCTTTTGTTTTCATTTTCGTAATTAGTATAAAAATAAAGTCACCAGTTTGCTCTGTAATACGGTTGTGGTGGTGATGGTGCGGATGGATACAGGCGTTGTTAGCCTGGCAGACTTGGATACTGATTGCTCCGACTGAATGACTCTTTCTGCGCCAAATACGCCGCCATGTGACCATCAGTCCTGTTACTGAAGTTCTAAAGCTCCAAACAGACGACACAAAAAGAGACATCGACGATCATCAGCCCTGTCTCTCATAGAAATTTGAGAAGAATGCGTAGCACTTCCACTGCAATTATTTCGACGGCGGTGTGATGAACAGTTGGGCGCTGTTGCGCTTGTTCGCGCTGCAGAAGACGTCCGCAGAAGGAAATTGTCGAATAGGCGTGTGCACTGGTTTGCCGTAAGAATATAGCCTCAACTACATACGCATGATGTGCGATCAAGCTATCAATTGACCCTACATCTTTTCTTTCCTCTCCTTTCTTCCGAGCGTTGCTTCCTTCGTGCTCTCATGTGACGCTGTTAGTTAGCTTGGTTGCACCCTTATCTCAGCGTAAGAAATTTTTCGCTAAGATATTGCGTACGAATAACGCAGCCCAGTGAATTCCGCCCCATAACTTCTGGGCGCTGAAAATACACACGGGAGGGAGAAACGCACACAGACACACGGAGCGTCAACAACTCGATTCAGGAGTTTTACACACGCGTCAGCTACCAACTGACTTATTGAAATGCAAGATGAGAAATGGTGCAATTCCTGCACAAGCACAACGCAAGAGATATAATGTGACTTTGAATGATTATCTGTGCCGTTAGATCTGTGCTTTTACCTGTGCATCTAAGCATCACACTACGTGACTGAAGTATTACTCACTGACGGGCTACTTTTCTTTATAATGTTGCGTGCCTCCAATAATAGACAGCCAGTTTTATTCCCGCTACTAATCAGTGTGTAGATGCTCGTATAGTATTGATTACACGCACAGGCATTGCAATACGCGCTAACATAGATTTCATTGAATTTATTTTAGTTGACACAATGCTCCCTCAGTTTGTCATTCATGCGTCTGCCCGTTTTGCCTTTCCACAGCTGAGAGGAATCTCGTAGAGTACCCTAACATCGCTGCACTCAAATTACTCGGCGTGCTTCTTCCTGCACCCTTGTATCTCAGTACTCGTCGTACGAAGGAATAGCTGGACAAAATGGTTATGGGCAGAAGAAACCACACGGATATCTTACCAAGCAGCCACCTTCTTGAGGTCGTGGCTAATTCTGTGCATGTATGACCCAGCCTCAGGTCTAGCTGCGTCTTTTCCGGTAACGTCAGACTAAGAACGGGACATGCTCTTATTCATTTTACGGTCAACAGAAACGGCCACACTATGGACGACCTACTGAAGGAATCCAGCTTTGAAAAGCCTGGTGATCTGAGGTGGAAAATTTGCCTGCATTGTATGAACACATAATTTACAGAGCGCCGGCCCAAGGCATAGAGAGTCAATACCACGTTTTACAACCTTTGATTGGGCCGAGTCGTGTGGTAGCAGTTCTTTCTTAAAGCGTGGATTATAAGCAACGCAAACATGACGAGGTAAAACGTTATTCTGACAACTAAAAAACTGCCATGCGTTAGCTTTCACAGGCAATTCACAGTTGAAAGCCAGTCCTTGTGCACATAGCTTGAAACCGGCTAAACTTCGATCGTTAACCTCCTGAAAAGCCACTAGATAGACGCGTCCTAAAAAAACGGACGTCATCGGCATACCTGAGCCCTTCAAAAAATTAGAGGGGAAATGTTTAAATAAATTTGATGGTGCAGACCAGAGTGCCGACCTTAGGGTGCATGGTGCAGACCTTAGGGTGCAGACCTTATGGTGCATTGCCTGCGCATGTGAGTCATACTTTACGCGCGTTGACATACTGGCTAGGAGCACTAATAAAACGGCCCGTTAATTCTTTGAAACACGCTACACCAAAAATAAAAGTACCAAGTCTATGAGAGATACCCCAGTCACGTTGTGTGATACTGAGATGCGCTTGTTTGAAGCACAGTTGCAACGGCACAGGTAACCCTTCGATGCTACGCCATATGTCTTGTGTTGCGCGTGCGGAGAAATGACACCGGGCCCCACCTTGAATATTAATAAATTAGTTGGCAGTTGCTAGGCTGTGTGTCTGTGTGTGTCTAAGCTTTGCGTGTTTCTTTCTACCGCTGAAAAATCATGTTCCCTAAATTGCAGAAACTTCTCCCAGAACCGATTTCATTACATCACAACACGTTTACCGACTAATTAGCGCGCTATTCGATGACGTGTTACCACCCACAGACGGTTTTTATTCTAAAATAATTTCTAGAAACACATGAGATTGCATAAGTACAACAATCTCATGTAGACTGCAAGCAAGCCGTAATGATTGCTGCCTGTTTGTAGTGAATTCAAATTACACTAGTTGTCCGCTCAAAACGGCTTTCTGGTTCGTCCACTTCCTGCAAATTGTTGTCTCCAACTTTGTTTAGAAACTACAGGTATTCGCATTCGTGCATAAGGCAGGCCTGCAAATCAAAAGTCAGTATGCAACAGCAATCAATTTGAATTGTAAAATGTCGTTCCGTCTGTGAAACTATGACATCAACAATAAAATGCAAAATATAAATGTTTCTTTTTCTATATATATATATATATCTATATATATATATATATATATATATATTATGTTTACTGTCAGCCTAAGCAGAAAGCGCTTGTTCGCTGAACCTGCAGATGGCGAGGCTTCGCCTGTTTTAAAGGCAAATGAGGAGCTACTACTGCATTAACGCTACGTGAAATACACGATCTTTAAAGACGACACATGGAACTTCGACTGCTAAAACAAAAGATTTTAGAACGGCAGATTTATTTTAGCAAGTTATATAAAACAACATTCAACTGAAGAAATATGTCATCAGAAGCATACATTGTCCTAACTGTTACGTCTGTGAGCTATCATAATACTCGTGAAGAATCTTACCCGAAAGACCATTAAAACTATTTGTTGAAATAACAGCATTGGTTACCTATAGCATATTGTTCAAACATTCCCTCATGACCAGTCCACTTACGTGTCTTTTATTTAAGTGCAGCTCCTTTTTTTCATTGCTATTTAACACGACTTCCTTTGCATGCCCTAGAGCCGAAATTCTCCTCGAGAAGGAATCTGTAATTAACATTCAGAGCATTCAGTAACGTCGCTGCAGTGATTTATACCTGGCGCAATGCCCTCGGAAGATTTGCAACGGTGAAAAAAAGTCTCAGTTGCTTGTGAACGAACTCGGACGATAAAGAGGGAGGGGAGAGTCGCACGGACGACACGTGGCTTCGTCATTGAGATCTCCTTGAACTCCGCTGCCGTGTGTATACACGCTGATTTGAAAAAAGAAACTCGTCTTGTAACGCAAGCGACTCGGTTGTGTCCTTGTGCTCCTTATCGCTACGAGATTCAGTAGCTGCCGCCGCGAGGCCCTTGTAGTCAGGAGTGTATGTGTACACACTGGCTGTATTTTGGGGATTATTTTACGATTATCGCTGTCGGAGAGATATGAGATTGGTCCTTCGGCAATCGGAAGCACGTGCAACCAACGTGATAGGCCGCGTGATTGTATATACTTTGGACCGGTTGGTAAGTAGGGGAACTCCCAAGGCACGACCTAGCCGCGTGTTAAATTAGGCTGGGTACACTCTAAAAACAAAGAGAGTTCCGGGCACTCTCTTCGAGGGAGTAGCGGCTTGTCCCATATTTCACTCTCTCTTCGAGAGTAGATCGACCCTCTTTGAGAGAGAGTAGGTCGACTCCTGTTTACAGAGTTTTGTTACTCCACCGCAAGGGATTGCTAGTACTCTTCCACAGAGTGATAGTACTCTTCCCACAGGGAGTGCTAGTACTCTTCCGCAGAGTGCTAATACTCTCACTGCAGGGGTAATGGCACTCCACCAGACCGAGTACTTCTACTCCCCCAAACAGAGCGCTAGTACTCTTACCAATACCGTCTTAGCGAAGTCCTGGCCACGCATGCAGGCAGGAAATCAGATCAAATTAGGGTCGCTGATACGCCGTTCCCTAGGCGGCTCCTCAGAGTCAGTGGCCCAATTCCAAGCGGCCTTCAGAATAGGCGTGAGCAATGTTATGCAGGATTTTAAAGTCTGGGTTGTGTCCCTTCGAAGTAGTGAATACTTAAAAATCATTAGTAACAAACGTGTCTCTTGTGTACAGTGTTGTTAACGTGGCAAACATCGGAAAACCAACCAAACCATTTTCAGATGTCTGTTACAACCAAGTGTATCTTGTAAAGAGATTCTACTGTACTGAATATTTTTCATCTATGGATCATCTGCATGTACATATGGTCACAAAGACATGTTGTGTGGAATGGCGAATCAGCAAAAAGCTCGTACTCTTACTTTTTCCCTAACATAAGCAGCTGATAACAATATGATAAAAAGCAAGTAATGAGGCTAGCATGTAACACAATCCTTCAGCTCTAAACAGTTTTTTGGGCCCACATGATTCCCTCATATGACATAAGGAAACAACTTGATTGCAGTAATGGCTGCATGTGATCTGAGTTGATTAAGACAAACAATACGTAAGGTTGCCCTGCATGTAATTTTATCAGAGTGCTTTTTAGACGTCCTGCTGGCGATCCTGGGTGCACGATGTTTCTCATGCTTTTTCGCACGATTCCTTTCTTTTCCACTCCACTCTTTTTTCTGGTTTTCTCCTCTTCCCCTTCCCCCTTGCATAAAATAGCACACCTGAAGTATCAAATGTTTTGAATTATTGTGTGTATCAAACCTGTTAACATGCGGGCTTCTCTGTGGTCTGTGTTGTATTTGTGCGCTGTGCAAGTCAATTCAAGATGGAAGATGGAGTGTCCCTGCCTTTAGTTTAATTGTGTATATATATGTATATATATATATATATATATATATATATATATATATATATATATATATATAAATAAATAAATATATATATATATATATATATATATATATATATATATATATATATATATATATATATATGTCTCTCTCATGTTTTGAAATATATGTAGATTCTGGAGTGCCTGCGTGCTCTTCTCCCCTGCTCCAGTGAAGAAAAGGAAAGCCTTTTTTGTACCATAGTAAAACATTCCCAGGTTTTCGCTGTGCCCATTACATCACTTATCATATGGATCTGTCACAATACAGAATAGCTGTGGTCCATAATACTAGCCCATCCCAACGTAACTATAAATTAGAACATACCGACATGCTGTGAAACAGCTGTTGCAAAGCCGCTGGTGCTGGCAATTTCCGCAGCACTGCAGTGGTACAGCCGAGTGCCACCTGTATAGTGACAAATGCATATGCATGTTAGCAACTCAGTAGTTGCTGATGGTTTCATAAGCTTTACACAACACAATAAAGTAATCTAGACAACTTTGTTGGAACAAATACGCATAATTAGGACACCATTTCAACACTAACACGATTTATTGCCCCCAATCTCTCGCTCACTAAGGGATAATACTACTGAAACGTCGGTGGAGAGCTCAGATTAATACAGCCCATAAAGGACAAGCTTTCTTTGAGGAAAACAGCTATAACAGAGGTTAGTTTTCTTGATTACTTTATGTGCTAGCTTTGATTTAAATGTCATGCAGTACTATAAAATATGAAGTGCCGCATTTCTAGCAGCAGAAGGCGACGTCAGCCTCATGGTACAACTGATTTTTGCACTGTTTGTGTCGGTGAGCCGACACATACAAAGAAAACCGAATTCGCACATACATATACAGTGCCAAGTGCACTCCTCCTTCTGAAAACGCAGCCACCAGTTCCAATGCTGCTGAAAGGACAGGTTCTATAGAGTGCGAGACTGCATGGAACTACCACTTATGACTGTAAGTGTGTGATCTGCTGATTGGAGAGGTAGTCACATGCTATTTCTAGTCTCTTTTAAAAGCATTACTAAAGGATGAATTAAAATCTATTCATAAGTCACAAATTTCACGCATCCACAGTTTGGTTAAATAACTTGTGAGAAAAAGACATGTTTACCTTGAATAGCAACCTTTTTTCCTGCTGCAAAACTTTCCTTCGAATAATGAAATAACTTTACAGCGTCATAATCTATTCTGTTTCTCGCAACTACTTGCCAGCAATGGCGAGTTACAGTGTTTATATCTGTCTCATTGGGCGACAATGCTGCCAAACACAAATGCTTCACGAACACGAGAACACGTCCCTCGCAGAGAATAGCAACCATATATGCCTCTGTGAGACATGATCGCACCTTTGTGGTCAAAATGTACATTACAACGACACCATCATCTCATTAAAAAAAAGCCTCAGTACAAGGCAGCAGCCAACTGCATAATGTGAAATTGCGACTGATGTCCACTTACTGGTGGCCTGTGTTTGAGTCACTTCTGGCAGTTGACTGGTGAGAAATGCACGTCCTGGGTTGTCCCTACAAAACATACAGGGTTATGGTCAAATGTTGAAAATATATATACACTGGTATTTCATATGTTGCAAAACAAATGAGTAAACTAATAACAAGTGTAATGTAAAGAGAGTACACAGGATAAGATAGGCTGTCAACTGGTAATGCATTACGTGAAAAACCTAATGCATAGGAAAGACTATACGTATACACACGAAGCTGACACACAATTTAATTCGCTCTAGGTTTTTTCGTGCAGTATATTCAAATTATTGTGTCTCGTGGTTAGAGCAAAATTAGTGTAAATTACGCACTAAATTATGTACCCTGGAAAACTTTTCTTCAGTATGCACCTGTGCGCGCTTTGAATGAGTAGCGTTGTAAAATTTACGTACATGGCATTTAACATAGTTGCTGAACACGGATTTCCTTTGCCCTGTGTCGTGTACAGTGAGCTACATATATCTGCCCCCCCCCCTTTTCGTACTAGGCATACTGCGTGCCATTGCACCTATACGCACGTCAATAAACCTCACGACACAGAAATAAAAAAAAGCGCCAATCACCCATGCCTGCATATTTTTGTGGGCCTAACCTAACCAAGCGTGGGCTGTTGCTTTTTATAGTAAACACAAGCCCCGTGCTCGTTGCAAGTATGTATCATGTCACTAAGCAAATTTGCAATTTCATTGTACCACTATTTTTTTACCACTTGGATATATATGTTGAGAGGCAATACAAAAAGCAGTCACTTCTCAGAACTAATCAGCTTTTTTAAAACACATTTCTAACTTTTCGACGACACTTGCTGCTATGTGTTTGTCTCCAGAGAGCATACATGATTTGACTTTCCAATCAGAGACATTACATAAATATACCATGTTAAGATGACTGCCTGGAGCACGTGAGAATTTTCATCTTGGTGTAACATAATCTATCTTGATTTTGTTGACATTTGGTCAAATGGTACACCCAATATACCCACATACTAGTTTTCTTGTCCAAATTGCATGCCAATGTATTTTGATTTTTTGGCATCGGCTCCTCTGCACTATGTGAATTCGCGCTGCACTAGCTCTTTCACATCGTCGTGTCCTTGCAGCTGCCTTCTTGCGTTATATAAAGCGGGTGCCTGAAAAATATCGTATGCAAAAGTCAACACAAGGGCATGGTGCAAAACAGCATCAAGACAGTCAAGGCCATGGCAACAAAAGAAAGTCTTAGCTCTTAGTCTTCCTAGTGAAATGCATGCAAAACATCCAAATGACTGCAACAGTCAACTGCTAAACTAAGTTCAATTTTTAGATTGAAGCAAAAAAACAAATAACCAACAGTCCATCCTTGTTTGTCACAAATGTTAGAATACTCCTGCTAATGAATAGAATATTCGTCATTTTCAGACGTCATAGGTCTGTTATGAGTCTGGTGTATCGCAAACACCACTTGTGACACATCCTAAGCACGTGCCCAGTGTGCCCCCCGCACCATCCCTGGTTGTGCCACTGCTGAAGCCGTAATTTGAGGATTATAGCTGCAAACATGATGCTCAGTAGGGATGGAAATATTGTGCTTCAGTTCAATGGATATATGGATGTGCCTATAAAAAAGGGCAACAAGGCTTGTTATGGCAAGCTTACCCACATTTCAACACTAACAAGAAAGTTCACTGCGGCCTGCATCTAAGCTTACTAAAAGGCATGAACTTATTTTCATGCATGAGGTGCGCAATGGAGTTCATTTTTGACAGACCCGACTACTGCTGCAGTTTGAAATCTAGCATTTTAGATTCTTGAAGGCATGTAAAAGTTGCAGTTAAACCGCAGTTATTAGTTTATCACACCAACCTATTGTTCTGTGTACGACAGACTGCTAACACGGAATTAAAGCAACATTTTATTTTGATATTTTATTTCTCTACTAAAAATATTCAAGCGATAAACACATTTTAATCTGCCATGCAATAGCCAAATGCACACATTACACTTGTAACCCCCAGAGGAAGGCTGATTTAGCTCTTCATATGACATAACTCTGACACGCCAACTCATATTAGCAAATGCACAGGAATGTCCAAAACAATAAGCGTATGCAAAGCGCCCCTGCAATTGTAATTCCACACAGCAGCCGTTATATTCGATGCCAATGCATAACTAGCTGCTCGACAATTTACCGAGTTCGTAGACATAAGCATTCATCCTTTCAGTTTCGCACCGTGCACGAAAACCGCAACAGGAGACAAAACCAGACCTACCTATAATCACACCATTTTAATACAAGAGCAAAAACAGTTCAATCTTAGGGATAAACACTGTGAGAGCGATTTAGAGCGTGACGGCGACGAGCGACGGCTTCGAGCGATAAAACGGGCCGTCGCTTGAACAGATGGCTCGGTTCTGGAAATCTAGAAATCGTCGCTCGTCGCCCGGAAGTGCTATGAGCGACTAGCCAATAGCGCGAAGCCGGAACTGGATGTGCATCGCTAAAATACTACCGATTGTCCCGCGGAACGAGGAAATGATTCAATTTTTATACGTGCAAGGATAAGAACCTACTGCAAGACCTCCGGAAATATTTTATGCTACTTTTTATAGTAAAATACATCAACGTAAATTACTAAAGCACGCGTCACGCGTGATTGCAGCCCTCATGCCGGCAACACCGGGGAGGCGTCGCTCAAAATCGTCGCTCGCACGGAGTACGACTTGTAGGCGACGAGCGAACGCGACAGCCTCCATCGCGTCGCTTGTAAGTGCCGCGCGCAGGATCGCTTATATGGAGTTTATACTTTTTTCAGCATAAAACATGGATTCCTCATGCGTTTTCAGTAAGTTCAAGATAACGCGCCCAACTGACCCCTTGTGCATGCAGCTGATTGCCTGCGGCAAAGTTTCTAACTAGCAGTGGTGCTGCACGTAATTTCACTGGTCGCAGATTCCCCCTGAGCGAGGTATGGTCAAGCGCGCGGTTTATTTATAAAAAAAGCATGCTGCCAGCAAAATGACGCCTTGTGTTATGTGATTCCTTAGTTCAACAGCATTCCGTACACAGTAGACTGCCAAACTGAATAAATTCAAACACACAAAACGCACGCTAATCACGCTCCGCGTAGGCTCGGAATCACGGGCTGGTGAACGGACCATTTTAAGCGTCCTCTCGCCGGGCGTCTTATTGAACATACCATAGTTCTGGCAGCGTTTGCGATTTTTAAAGATCTTACGGACAACGGCAAAGTGATAAAATCACATGCAGTTATCGCGACGACTGGCTTTTTCGATTGACATCGAGAGACAGCGCGTATGCCTAGTCCTTTGTCAATCGCGTCGGCTAAGCGCAGCGACGACTTCCTGGCGATAGCATTACATATACGGAGAATGTGCACCTAAGTTAGAATTCACTTACCGTGGAGGATTTGTTGTTATATCCAAGGCATGACGAACGACTGTCGTGTTTTCGTGGCGACGCGAGATGGCTGACACACGATCTCCCTTGGCTGGCCTTTGCAGCTGCTCGCTGGACGGATCACCTTTCTCCGGTGCTGTGTTGTTCCGCGACCTTTAGCGCGCGCGCGCGCACGCGGTGGAGCAACTCCGAGTGAAAAAGTAGAGCGCTCGCTACGCGTTCCTTTGAACTGCGGCGGCCTGTTCTCGTAGAAGCAAAACGATGTGTTCTTTGCTCAGCGTGCATGAATGATACATTGCCATGTTCGGGGCAGCTTCCTACAGATGAAGCAGAAGATTACGCTACGTTTTGTTCTCTATTGCCGCAAGAGTAGAACGGGCATTCTACTCTCTCTCTGAAGGGGAGAGTGAAAAGCACATTTCACTCTCTCCTTTGTGACAGAGTGAACAATGCATTTCACTCTCCTCGACATTTTGCGAGAGTAAAACGACGCTTTGAAGAGTGAACCGGCCGCTTCACTCCTGCGATACCCTTCCTAGTTTTTAGAGTGTAGCTCATTTCGGAACTTGACGGTAAGAGCTCTATACTATAAGTGGCACCATGACGACAGGAGGCGAATGCTGTGCTTGGCCTTATTAGCATGCGTCATGGTGTATTTTCAGTGGTGTATTCTAGTCTGTGTATTGTCGTCACAACGAAGGTAGATTTGGAAGTGCAATAAGTTGCCAATAAAGTTGGCAAGCGCTCGCGTACTAGCACTAATTGCTCTCCACCTTGAATTTTCACCGAAGCGCACAGCAATATAAACACTGTCCGGTGCCGCAAATAGTATCTGCAATGCCACAAGCCGTGAGCGTTGCGCACGTCTAAAATGATAGGTTGCGGCAAAATATGTCTGAATACCTGCATCTGGATAACCATAATTCGCTCCTTTTTCACTGGTTTACATGATTTCATATAGGCCTATTTTCCTGTTCCCAAAGTGTTACTGTCAAATAATTTTTTTCCTGCACGGGTTTTCAAAATACGCAACGCTTGGTATCTTCTAATAGGCGTCTTTGGGGCAAACTGACATAACAATTTTCATAATCTTCCTTGTTAGCCTGTAAAATTACAGCTTCATGGTGAATAGTATTTTTGCAACGACGCTGTTGATTGCAATTCCGCTTGTAATGGTGGTGGTTCGAGTGAACAGTAGCGTGTGGTCTTGAGTGGTCCGTATAAATTGCCGATCGATAAACATCAAGCTGCAAACCCTGTGTCGCTGTCGCAAATATCTAATTTGAAACGTAATTAATGATGAATAATTAATGCAAGGTAATAAACTGTGCCTATGTTGAATAGGTGTCTCTATTGCGTGGTTTATTTAACCAGTAATTCCGCATTTTTGTTTCTCGGGTCTCGCTTACTTTCCGCAGGCCAGCTAGGAGTTCGTACAGTTCAGGTGGTGAGAGCTCATGGGGCTGTTCAGCACCGCAGCCTGCGTGGAAGTCCCAAAGCGGCCGTATGACAATTGCGTCAGTGGTGATCATCACTAAAAGCTTCCTGCAGACAGACCCCTAGCACTTCGGAAGAAATGTGGGACAAATCGCTCCTGCAGCTTCGCTGTCGATGTGCCAGATGATCCGCTTGGCCTGCAACTGCCAAGTTCCTTTCTCTTTTTGTATGTGTGCATCGATAAGTCTGAGTAACAAAGGGTAGTCAGAAATGAACAAAACCTGATGAGAAGCGCATTTTACGTCGGTATCATTGCACCGATAACAAAATGTTAAGTGGTGGATGAAGTGAGGAATGAAGAAATGTAGTCCTTCCGAGGAACTTTTTCACAATAGGATCGTATTGCGGGGTGAAAACTTCCATGTAAGGAGATGCGCTGAAGAAAGTGTGGGATTTCGTCAATGATGGCATGCGGGAGACTCAGAGCATAACGAAAAACATTTTTGCATCACACCAGGAGGGATGAACCTTCTAAGAGGAGAAGTGTACGCGCGGCTCTTCCGAAGAAGTTAAGCGCAGAAATAAGAAAGACGGTGAAGTGGTCTAGGGAACAGTCAGAATAAACACAAGATGGTTTACACTATAGCAAAGCCATATTGTACTGGGATTGAGCACCGGTGATAAGCGCAGAAATCTTATACTAATAGAAATACTGGGCATACCAAGACCGGAGAACAAGCTACAATTTCTGGAAGCCTTCGTTTAGAGAAAGCTATTATCCTTGTAACGAGTATATATATATATATATATATATATATATATATATATATATATATATATATATATATATTGTCACGTGGTCGTGACGTCAAAGAATGCAGTGAAACAATAGCATTTGCTGAAGTAGCACTTGATTGCATAAAATTTTATTCTACATATGAAACTGAACGATGAGCACTGCTATCTGTCAAGATGTCATTCATTTCTTTCTTTACGTGGAAACGGCATCTCCTTCACAGGTGAAAGAGGACACGGATCGTTCAGTCAGCCACGGCACGTCGTAGATGACAGCGGTGCAGGTATCCTTGACCGTCTGGGCAAACACAAACAAGATTTGAAAGGAATAGCGGCAGCAGAGTACAGCACTCATGCATCAAATAGAGGTTTAAGCAAGCTAGACGTTTATAGACTAATATATTAGTCACGGCAGCTAAATGCTTGGTAAGAATGCAAGCTGGAATTCAAAAATTAGGAATCGGCAAGTCATCCTTATTAACTACAAAATGTAGCTGGCGAAGGCGGGTTAAAGAAGGGCACGGACTTTCTAATGAATGCATTTTTCGCTCATGTTCTTAACTTAAAAAGGACACACAACGTGGACGACATATTTTTTTATTTCTTGTATTCAATGCAGAAAGAATGGTAAGGCAATTAGTAGCAGCGAAAATTCTCTCTTCCTCCAAATAAAAGAATACCTAATTTTCTGTCAAACTCTTGGCCAAAACGGCATTTCTAGAGTCAAGAGACGCTGGGGAACTCTGTCAATACAGAACATGTGTTGATGCGTGCAAGCCAGCACAGTGCCCATGCGTCATGCACCCTGTTTGTGGCTTCCGGTGGCTGCGTGCTTCTTGGGTTATAAGGGTACGTCTTTTGTTCCGTTTATGAGGGGCATCTAAATTGATTATATTTGCTTATAGTACTGGCAATGGTTATTGGTCTCAATGACCTGAAAATGTGAAGGAGAGATCTAGTATATGTACGTGTAATGGAGAGAACATGTGCAAACTGCACAGGCCTCCACAAAATAAATCCTTCGTGGATCGTCAGTCTAGCTATGCGCCTTATGCACATTGCTTCGCAAGCCCAGGACCAGATTGCACAATTATTGTGCAGACGTCGCGGTAATCACATGGTCTTAGTCTGAAGAGATATTTAAAGGAATTAGGAATCTTTTTTTTCAAGAAAGCGGCATTGTGCCTTTTCGGGTGGATGGCCTAAGAGGCCATCCACACGAAAGCCGGACAGGTCGCCATTGGAATATGGACCTGGCAACATTTAACTTTAGAATGTTATCTAGTGAGGCGAGTGTAGCAGTGCTATTGGAAGAATTAGAGGGCAGTAAATAGGATATAATATGGCTCAGTGAAGTTAAGAGGACAAATCAAGCATATACATTGATAAAAAGCGGGCACGTCCTGTGCTACTGGGGCTTAGCGGAGAGACGAGAACTAGAAGTCGGATTCCTCATTAATGAGAATATAGCTGGTTACATACAGAAATTCTATAGCATTACCAAGAGGGTGGCAGGTCTTGTTGTGAAACTTAATAAGAGGTATAACATGAAGGTTGTACAGGTCTACGCCCCTACACCCAGTCATGTTGACCAGGAAGTCGAAAGCTTCTATGAAGACGTGGAATAAGCGATGGTTAAAGTTAAAAGAAAATACACAATACTGATGGGCGACGTCAATGCCAAGGTAGGCAAGAAGCAGGTTGGACACAAGGCTGTGGGGAAATATGGCATAGGCACTAGGAATAGGAGGGGAGAGTTAATAGTAGACCTTGCAGAACAGAATAATATGCGGATAATGAATACCTTCTTCCGCAAGCGGGATAGCCGAAAGTGGATGTGGAGGAGCCCGAATGACGAGACTAGAAATGAAACACTGGCATCATACAAGCTATGGACGTGCTCGGCAAGGTGTGCTGCAGAGACCAAGGATGGTAAGAATTTGAATTAGCCTAGACTTGAGAAGGG
Source organism: Dermacentor variabilis (assembly GCF_050947875.1). Taxonomy (NCBI): domain Eukaryota; kingdom Metazoa; phylum Arthropoda; class Arachnida; order Ixodida; family Ixodidae; genus Dermacentor; species Dermacentor variabilis. The sequence goes on from NC_134574.1 coordinate 46,982,417, forward strand.
AACAGAAGAAACGAGCACATAAGAAGCCGATCAATGAGTCGGTGCTAAGAGGGAAAATAGGGGAATTCCGGATCAAGCTACAGAGCAGGTATTCGGCTTGAACTCAGGAAAAGCACCATAGTGTTGAAACAATGAACGACAATCCCACGTGCATCATTAAGGAGTGTGCAATAGAAGTCGGTGGTACTTCCGTTACAAGGGATACCACTAAGCAATCGCAGGAGACGAAACAACTGATCAAGAAACACCAATGTATGAAAGCCTCTGACCCTACAGCTAGAATAGAACTCGCAGAACTTTCGAAGGTAGTCAACAAGCGTAAGACAGCTGACATAAGAAACTATATTATGGATAGAATTGAACATGCTCTCAGGAACGGGGGAAGCCTAAAAGCAGTGAAGAAGAAACTAGAAATTGGCGAGAATCAGATGTATGCGTTAAGAGACAAAGCCGGCAATATCATTGCAAATATGGATGAGATAGTTCAAGTGGCTGAGAATTTCTATAGAGATTTATACAGTACCAGTGGCATCCACGAAGATGATGGAGGAGAGAATAGTCTAAAGAAATTTGCAATCCCGCAACTAACACCGGAAGAACTAAAGAAAGCTTCGGGAGCTTTGCTAAGGGGGAGACACTTGGAGAGGATCAGATAACAGCAGATTTGTTGAAGGATGCTGGGGAGATTGTTCTACAAAAACTGGCACCCTGTATACGCAACGCCTCATGACCTCGAGCGTACCGAAATCTTGGAAGAACGCTAACATAATCCTAATCTACAGGAAACGGGACGCCAAAAACTTGAGAAAAGATAGACCGATCAGCTTACTGTCAGTTGCCTACAAAGTATTTACTTAGGTAATTGCAAAGGAACCAGGAACATATATACATATATATAATGGGCACGGCACCTCAAGAAGGCGCAACCTCATGCTCATAATGCATGTCTGTGACATTTTCCGCTAAACCACCACTGAATCATAGGTTAGGTATTTTGACATACAATTTGTCGTCCATTGGTGTGTCCTCATCAAGTAATCAACACGAACACGCTCAATTGCCTAATATGCTCTTCACAATATTTAAAGAGTCTGTTTGAAGTAAAAAAAAGAATATTTTGGTCGAAACATATGTGAATATGTTTTTACGTAATTTACTTGATGACTTTCACCACGTTGTCATTCTCGTCCAATAAGGCTGCTATCTTCAATTGATCAATAATAAACGATTCCAACATTTACTTCATCTTAAATCATGCCACCCTTGAAAATAATAAAGAACGCTTACCTCGCTGGACTTAGGAAGGCAAAGTTCTTTGCTGTAAGTGTCCGTTACTCTGCATGTTGATTCGGCGGTCTTGAACTTTATTCGGTAGTTTGTACCAGCCACAACCTGCGCCGCATGAGGAGAGAAGAAAGAAAAAAAAAGTTTTACCAAATATTTGGCTAGATCCAAAATGCTTTCATGCTACCCAAGCAAAGAGAAGACCCGTGCTCTTACCCAGAGTACCAATTAAGCACAGACGACTTTTCATCTATATAAGGAAACTGCAGTGGGCTCGACCCTACAAACTATCAAACTACAAATTATCAAACTAGTGTTTGATAATTCATACGCAGAATTACGATTTATTGTAAAACACTACCTTACGTTTTGGCAGTTACCTTAACATTATTTTCTTATCCAACTATGGGCAGGCCAACGGGCCCGCGATGTGGCCGAAAGGCTTCGCCTTTCTGTCCTGACATGGGAGCTGCCCTCTACGTGCACGTTCCGGTGGACCTCAATAAAATTGTTCTACCCATACATCCACCAAACCATGCAGCTACAGTTAGGCTGCCAGCGCCGCTGACGCTGCGTGCGAAATGAGCGTTTCCTTCGTTAACCCGATTCCTCGCGTTCTAGCTCAGAGGGAGGCGCCATATTTAACATTGTAATAATTATTCAAGATAACGTAACTACCTCTTGTTCACTGCTGCCTAATATCATAAGCACTAAACGCCCTGCCCGGTAAAAAAAAAAAGGTAATTTGAAGAGTCTACCCAATTGCGCAGCAGAGTAACCGACTAGACAACAATGAGCCTGCGGCATCATTACATTTGGCAACAGCATAATGTGACCAACGCTTCATTATGGTTTGCAATATTGTGGGTGGATACGGACGGTTTATGTATAATGCGCGGGGTTTCTGCGATCTCTTGCGGATGCTATTGGATTTCGATGCGCTTATCTCAAATAACATCTGCTTGCAGGATACATTTTTTTAAATTCAGATATTGGCACCACCCATCTTGTTTTTGTACGACATGGTACACCGCATGGTAGATAGCCCACACGCAACCGCCTTAGTGTGCCTATCGACCCTTAAGGGGGAAGTAATAGCTGCGTGCCGTCACATTATTCGTCCACCGAAAACATTTGAACGCAATTTTTTGCGCTTTTGCACTAGCAAAGCGCATGCGTACACGCAACTCCTTCAGGTGAAGGTGGAAAATAAAGAAATATTTTGGTATAAGTTTGTATGGAAGGGTCCATATGAAAAACAGTAACCCTTCATAAAACCACGAGCAGCTTTCACCGAAGTCTAAAGATGACTTCCAATTTTATCATGTCCATAAGAAAATAAATACGGAACAAATAACCAAACCAACATCAAACTTGAAATCTTTCTTTGATGAAGCTTGTTCAGATTTCAGAATATAGCTTTCGCATAGCTCTATGAATTACAGGGCTAGTGTGTTTACCCTCACACATTTCACTATTGCATGCATTTTCCCCTCGGGGAACTCATAAAGCTTTCGCTGTAATCCTATTCACGCAGTCCGCATTCACCATAATGCGGAATAAAAAAAATTGCTCGTTAACTATGTTTATGGTGCAAGTTAAAGTATCCCAGGAAGCCATATTAAGCCCACCATGGCAATGCATATCACAGTGCAGGAGCACTTTCGGGTCGTTGAGCACCATATTTTAATCTAAAAAACTGACACTCGTTATTTATCGTAGCGCTTGAGTTAACGTATGAATGCAAAATTGCATGGATACTAATAGCCACAGACGCTGCTCTGAGAGCGTTTCTAGTGTTTGATCCTTTCTTAACCCTATATTTAGGCCCGTTACCTTTACCACGAATACGTCAACGTTCGGCCAGCATTGCATCACGCCGCATCAAATAATGACGTACCCTAAATATACCGTAACTGTTCAGGAACCTTATTTGAAGCTACAGGTGCCATGTAGGCGTACCATTTTTGGGGGTTGCGCTGCACAGCCACAGGGATCGCAGTCAAATCCCGGCCACGGTGGCGCCAATGCGATGGGAGAAAATGTAAGAAAAATGCCCATGTAGCGAGCACATGAGCCGAGCAGGTGCTAAAAATTAATTCGGAGTCCCTCACAACGGCATACCTGCTAATCACATCGCCATTCTCGCATGTAAATCATCCCAATTTATTTTAATTTATTTGAAGCACAACGTCGAAATATAAGCTTAATTATGCAAGCGGCACTTATTAAAACTACCCTTTTATCCCAGTTACGGAAAAGTACTTGTTACAATTGAATCTGTAACTGCAAATCACCCTACCTGTATTCTGAAATTCTAGCTGGCTTCACCGGACACGAGCTGCCCTGCCTGAGCACAGCCGCGAGTGAACCAACAGATTTGCACTATTTATGTTTAGTTGCAAGAGAAAAGTGGCGACGAAGAATCACTGTCCATACCAGACTTCTACAGCCAGAATAGTTTCTGTACGGTGAACTAGAGCACCAATTAATAGATCTTTTTGTTCGTTAATTGCCATGTTCCAGATTCACTAATGAAATAATGAGGCATTTGGCTTCGCATAAATTTCTTAGGTGTAGGTTAGGGCGCGTCCTTGCCGGTACGAAGGCAGTCCTAATTTTCCATGATGATAAATGAAAATAGGGAGCGCGTTTCGTGCACGGATGCGAAGTTACCTCGCATAGTTCTCCCTGGATACATACGCAACAGCATGATCACACTATCAAAAAAATTATGCGTTTTCTGCAAGGATTATAGCGACGAAAGCTTATGTTGTATCTTTACAAAAACTATTCCTACCTGAGTCTGAACATCCACCAGTTCGAGCACCGTGTCGAAGAACTCCCGGTCGCCAACCTGTCGTGATACGGCGAAGTGAGCTAGTTCCTCGAACAGCGCGTTGTCACCAACGCTTTGCCTCGTCCAACCGCCAACCAGCACGGGATCAGCGGCGCAGCATTGAAAGACAGCAAACAAGGCGACGATACTACACGAAGCGATGGTCCAAGAAGCCATGGTCACCTGTATTTCATTAGGACAAGTTAGCAAGCTTTCAGGCTGCACCTTTCTGTAGAGATGAACAGGCGTTTCAAAAACGCAATTCACAGTTCGCATAATCAATAATCGAATTCCCAGCCTTTCATGAACAGTTATGTGGTGACTATTCCTCTTCCGTACTTGTTGTAACGCTGTTCGTTGTAGCAGTACTCCTATTATGGGTCACACATGTGTCACCATCGAATATGTCATAGAAGTCAAGTGCTCACGTCACTGGCGCTTTAGCTTTATGTGCATGAGGAGTTTCTGCCGCAATACGGTCGTTTTCGGATTGGTATTTTACCCAGTCATTTAGTGATGCCCGAAGCCAAGCGGTATTCTTTACGGACTGCACTGTTTATACGAAGCACAATCTCTCAGCAGCGCGAGAGCACTGCCAGGTTGGTAATTCTGAAATATAGAAGAATTAACAGAAACAAATTATCGACGTACAGTTTTATTCTGTATGACAACAACTTCTCTAAAATTCAAGTTTTTCTCAGGCCCCGCGCTCCGAACTTTTTAGCTGTTGACTCTTCGTATGATGGTCACAGGGGCCCTGCGCATATTACGAATCAATGGTTCCTGGGACCATCTAATTCAAGCGTCGAGCACTTTTTGTCATGCTATGTCATTTTATTTCTTTTACAGGCATGGTTTTAGATTTAGCTTCCGTCAAATTGTGTCAGTTTTTGACATAGCATCGATCTTGTTGATTTCACTGGAGATCATCTGATGTGGGCAGCAGCGTCTTGCTAAGAATATATTTAACTTGTCTCTTATTATCAACAATCCCTTGCCTATGTTTTCTAAAATAAAATTGTTGTAGCTCCCATGTTCTGAAAACTGGTTTTAACGGCTTTCAATGATGCGCGGTTTTCGAATAGGGGATAACCGAAAACGGCAAGTAGGCGTTTTCATACTATTAGGCTGCTCTCTTCAAGTTGGCTGACCTGCAGCTAAGTGCTGCACTGAGCCGAAGGTATGACCTACAACAATGTATTAAGGACTGGATGACAGCTAGGCATCAGGTCGTGATACCCGCTTTATCCCCAATTCGAGGCTGACGTCTGCCATCATGTGTCAGTCAAAGAAGATGTGTGAAGAAGCGTGCTTGCGGATTTTCGCATGTCAGCTATTGTATTGAACCATGCCTGCACCGTCGATTTCTGACGATATACATTTGCCATAACTTTGTTCAAAGCGAAGATTTCATTGCCTCTTCCTTTGACTTTAGCTGACGTGGTTGCTTAGCGGCTTTGGTGAGGGGCTGCGAAGCACGAGCTCGGGCGATCGAATCCCGGCCACGGCGGCCGCGTTTCGATGGCGGCGATATGCGAAAGCACCCATGTACTTAGACTTAGGTGCACGTTAAAGAACCCCAGGTGGTCCAAATTTCTGGAGTCCTCCACTACGACAGGCCTCATAATGAGAAAGTGGTTTTGCATCGTAGAACCCCATAACTTCATTTTTTGTTTCCTTTGAAGTTCTGGCAGCTGCTGGGTGCTTCTGGCTGCGGTATTGCGCATTGCCTCTTCCCAAACACGTTGGTGATACTGAAAGTAACGACGTAGCCATGAGCCATGGTCGTAGAACTGCCATTACTGTTGGTTCCTGGCCGTAGTGCTTGGAGACTGGCCGACCCTGGACGTAATGCGAACAACCAGCGGATATGGTGCGAATTGCGGGTCGTCTCAACGAATGCTTGGGTCAAGCTGGAAGTAATGTCGTCAATACACCGCAGTCGTCGTACCATTGCCACTCCTCCTTTCTGCAGGTTACAGTCTTGCACGATTGACCGGCACAAGACATAGAGAGAAGAAACATCGGATATTCTGCGTATTAAGGCAGCCAGATTGGCTGGTATCTAGCATAGTGTTAACATATAAAGGATGCAGGGCGATATAAAGTGGTCCTATGATACCGGACGTAGTGAAAGAAACGCCGGATGAAATGTGAATTAGGGCGGCCCACTGACTGGCACATGGTATGGTGCAAACTAGGACCAAATATAGCAATAATGAAGGCGGTGCGCGGCGGCAAGTGACGCAGGTGAGCGCGGACGTGAGCTCTAACAACAATACGCCCTAGTTGTTATTCTGACGTCGTCATTTCATCGCATTAATTCCATTGTGATCACCACGATTTTTTAGTGCCTGTGTATTTCCCCATCAGTCATGTTCGTCTCAAGGTCTCTTTCTTTTTTGGAGTGTGTCCTGATTCACCAAAATGATAGTTTTCGTACCATGTGACCACGTTTCCGTTGCTGTGTCTTCGGCAGTTCTCGTTTACTGTGTCAATGAATTCGTTTCGATTTCTGTGGTTTCCAACCTCCACGAAAATGTCTACGAATGTATGCACAAAGTACAAGCTGGACAGATGTTTCAGTATCATTCACTGCTTTTAAAAAAATCAAGTTCAATTAGATTTCTTCCGCGAGGAACAGTGCCTGCGTGTAAGGTATGCTTCGCGACTAATAAAATATCTGCAACCTGACGCGATTGCTGCTGTGGCATGGAACCTGATGCCATTATGCCGCATACTAGGCTCCATTGCTCTCAGTGCATCATTGCGATTTTGTGCAACTGCCTACTGATATTTTGCCAAGTCGGCTGCGCCAACGCATTTATTCTTCAAGGGTAGTGTTGGAAAAATGCCTGCAATATTGCTCACTGTTGGAAAATAATGATATGCCTTAAAGGGGCCCTGAACACCCCGCACGTTTGGTGAAATAGCGTAGTCTGCGGGTAGCATGCGCTGCTGTGAAGATCTCAGTTAAGGTTTGCTGTCGTACGGGGTGCGAGGAGCTTCCATGTCGATCGCGAAGTAACCTTTCTCTCAAACGCTCTCCTTTCAACAAAAGGCTCTGTCTACACTCTCTTCAGCACGCTTTATTTCGTCATCGGACGCTTTAATTTGTCATTTCCTTAGACGGCTGTTATTGGCCGACACCTGGCATAAAGCTGCAGGTCGGCTACATGGAGCAGATACCGCGGCCACCGCGGAGTGCCGCCACGAGTCCATTGGCCAAGCGCAATGGGGCTCGCTGTGGACAACCGCGTTTGGCTTATGTCTAGTTCGTCGCAGGCACAAACGTGGGATGTCGTGGCGTCTGCTTTAACATCCAGAATTATATATGAACTGAGCGCCACGGTGACATTTAGAAGGCGGAGCGATGTGGACACACCCTACTGCGCCGTAGCTTTCGCAGTGCAAGGTACTGAGGAAGGAACGGGGGCACAGCGGAGTCTGTGTTTGATTGCCAATAAATGCGCTTCTGCTGAACGCATTGAAGCACTATTTGCGGCAAAGTATTTTGGAAATAGCCCATTTTCACTTCATATGTCTTTCTCCACATCGATAAAAAGTGGTTTGGGCCCCTTTATGCGCTTGCAAACAGGTATTTCAATAAAGGAATCCATTCCCGGTACTCTTTCGCAAGCTTTTCAAAGATGTAAGCGGCAGTTTTTTTCAAAACACACACTTTGTAACAGCGCTGTACAATGCGAAATTTATTACGATACTCCTTGGTTCAGTGGATACTCCTGGGTTCCGGAGGGGAGCGAGAAGTAGATAGGCTGGCAACCCCAACTGAGCATAGTTACTGCCAACAGCGCCACTGCATACTGCCTACATACACTGCTTTCTATGTGTAAGCGCATGCCTTGATATCAAGGAAGTGTCCAAGCCATGAATAATAGAGTGCATGGAATGCCACAACAACGTTCCACACGTAGTCTTTTCGGTCGGCTATATCACGTTTGCCAGGGTGCCAATCAAGATGGTAAAGCACATAGTCCCTTTACGTTTACGCATATTGGACGCTGATTTCAACTCAGTAAGCTCGCAATGTTGTCCTTACGAGTTAACCTTTTTATTGCAACGTTTTTTTTTATTTCTATTAATCATTGTCCTGACTATTTCGTGCATTTGCAGGTTAGAATGAGCCAGGGCCGCTCACTTCAAAGCCTTACTACAAAGGGTTTCTCATTAATTTTTTAATCTCGCTCTTATGCACAGCCTTTCGCCAAATGTCGTTTTGAAACACGCTCTTTGATGAAAAGAAGCTCATTGTTTGCGTAGGTGTCCCAATACTTTAGTAAAATCTGAGACTGATGAAGTTTATCGTGGCTGCACAATATGATTATGCTGGTACTTTGCTTCCGACATCTTAGCTAACGCCTATACTGACAGCTACGAAGCGGCGTTTTTTGCAAACTTATGCCTTGGGCGTTGTTAGGATGTGAAACAACTCGTTGTAGAAATTGAGTATCTTTCCTGAAATACTAATTTAATTGATAGAATGAGGCAACTATACAGATTTATAGCAGTATCGAGAACCAGATGAGCATGTTCAAAAAGCATAGTTTGTTTTTGGGGTTATCTCCGAAATATTAGGACGTGGATGACCGCATGCGGAATATTTTGCTGGTTACGTGAGGCTTTTTGTCTAAGTTTATAGAAGTGTACGAACAAGTTGTTGCTATTCCATGAATATCACCACTGTCAGCTACTTATGGGAGATATTACAGCATCGTAAGAGGCAGCCAGCGTGCTTAATGGGAGTGAAAATGTCTTTTTATAGGACTTCGCATTTGTTACACGATCAAGTCGAGTACAGCTTACCTTGGAAACTTCTGGGGTACAGGCAGACAGCGACACTGTTCTAATCGAGGTTACGGAGCAAGTGCCAGAGGCTAGAATGCTACGCCGACCGCCGAAACTTGAAGTGGCAGGAGTGGCGACGGAGCTGTTGTCGACAGCCCGACAATGCTTCCGAGAATAGCGTAGTTTTCGAGTGCCGTGCGTAGATATACCCTGGTGTCGCATCTTATTTTCTCTTGCGAACTTGCCGAAAAGGGACAGAAAAGAAAAATAACAGAAAGGGCAGGGACACGTAGCAGGATAATCAGAGCGCACAGTGCTTTGAAGTACTAGGTCGTACGATCGGTGTCTTCTAGACTGCCGCTAAAGATTAGCAATCACGAGAGTGGAAAGCGCCTTGATAGTATCATATATGAGTTCAACAAGACGCCAACACAAAGCTAGTTTCTCGAACACGATAGTTACAAGATCAATTGCTTCTAAACGAGATTGAATTGACGTGCAAAACGGTTGTATGTGGCCTTTTTTCAGGCTTACTTGTGAGAACCCTACATGGGGAGAGTGGCGTAGGGACAGATTGGGATCGTTGTCACTACAACGACACCTTATTACACTGGCAATTCTCTATAGCTAAAACCTTACACATGGCGCACTGTACTAAGTGTTTTCTGAATCGTAGCCATTTACAGTGAGAAAGTGAAATGTTACAGGAAATAAATTACTGAAACATCTCTGATGTGTAAAATGTGCTGCGGCAACCCAGAGGAAACAACGTGTTTGCGTGTGTATGAGTAGGCTGTCACTACCTTGCCCTCTTTAGATTCACGTGTGATAGGTGCTTCCCAAATTTCAAGTAGTTGTAATGTCCTGATGGGTGTATTTTTGCACGCGTCATACAAATAAATTGGAAACGTGCTACTTTGCTAAATATTTTTCGACCCACCGTGGTTGCTTGAGGCTATAGTTTTGGGATGCTAAGCGCAAGATCTCAGGATTGAATGCCGGCCACAGCAGCGGCATTTCGATGGGGGCGAAATGCGAAACCGCCAGAGCACTTAGATTCAGGTGCACGTCAAAGAATCCCAGTTAGTCCAGATTTCCGGAGTCGCTCACTACGACGTGCCTCATTATCGGATGGGGATTTTGGCACGTAAAACCTTGAAACTTTTTAAAAATATTTTCGTTAGCGAAACCTGAACAATCACATTGACAATAACAATGTACGTGAGCTTACGACGCAGCGCTCCATAAGGCCTTTTGAAAACCTGCGCCGTGCAGCATAGCTCATTATGAGAGTTGCGCATCGCAATAAGCGGATATGAAGAAACACTACCATCGTTAGGTGTTGCTCATCTTGATTAGAGGAATTTTTCATTACGTGCACACATAATTACATACATGAAGGATAAAATTAGCAAAGTCACCCCGACTTTCTTCCTGTGTAGCATTGTATTCGACAGAGTGACTGTTCTTAGCGTGAAGTAACCTGCAGCGAAGGACATGCAAGCAGAACTAATATGTCCGAAATATGCACAGTGCGCACTATACGCAGGTGATAGTACCAACCTCTTGTGTGACAAATATTTAACATCCTTAATAACCCCGACCATGCGCCAAATCTTACGAATAGAAAGCCCGATGCACAAATGTATTTACAACTATTTGCAGAGCAGAAAATTTTCGGTAATCGTGCGGGCTGGTCACAGCTACAGGGTACAGTCTGCCACTTCCTCTTAGTCTTCCTCTTGAATGCAGGCGATTGTTCAAATGTACCGTAAGACTATATCAGCTAAACAATCGCGTTCAACTGGTTACTGCATTTATTCTTCAAAAAATATAATTATCAAGCCTAGAAAAACTTAATTAATTAGTTTTCGAACAAGCCAAATAATACTACCCAGCATGCCCGAGATAAATGTAGATGCTCGTCACGCTATCGTCTCCGACTGTATAACATACTTGGGTGCAAACTTAGATTCTTACCTAATGTTTTCGCAACATATTGCCTTCATTAAAGGGCCATGAACTACTTTTGATCAAAGTAGAGAAATGCGCTTGAAGTGAAAATAGGCTATTTAAGGAATACTATGCCGGAAAAGGTACTTCACTGGGTTCAGCAGAAGTTGAGTTTTTGGCAATCAAGCATGGCCTCCGCTCTACCGCCGTTACTTCTTCACTGTTTTTAAAGGCGACGGCTACGTCGCAGTGGGGCCTACCCACAACGCTCGGTCTTCTAAATGTCGCCTTGACGCGGAGTTAGAATTTGAAAATGACGCCAGAACTTCCTCCTTTGGTGCCTACGACGCGCTAAACATACGCCAAACGTGGTTAAGGGGAAGCTTTAACTCGGGCGCTCCTATCTAAATACATGTAAAAGGAAAATTAGTTTTTCTCGGCAACCACTACACTAAGCTTGACGAGGTTCTTTGTATTTAAATGAAAACTTAAAATCTAAGGAAAGTTGGTTTCGACTTTTCGATTTAGGTCATGAATTTTTTAAAAAGAAAGGCAAATATTGAAAATTTCGAGAACGAAACTATCAAGTTTACAACTCTGTAACTCAGCAACGAAAATTGATAATACAATTCTGTGAACTGAATCTATAGTACATTTAAAGCGGACAAAAGTTATGTGTTACACATGAAGCTAAAAAAAAATACTTTAGTAATACGTAAATACAGCTTTTTCAGACCTTTAAACCACGTACAAATTTCACTTAATATATAAAATCACATATGCAATTTGTCCGCTTTCAATTATCTAATGGATGCTGTTTACAAAACCGCCATATATGCTCTTGATGCGTGGCTATTAATATGTAAACTTCGTGGTTCTATTTTTTCAAACTTCCGAATTTTTGAAAATTTTGTAACAAAATTCAGGACCTATATCGAAATTCCACTTCCAACAGTCAATAGAATTGAACTTTCTCTTTCAAATGCAACAAATTTATTTGAAATCGCTCTCGGCGTTATCTAAAACGTTCTTGCGGTTTACATGTATTTGGATAGGCCGCGTCGGAGTTGGACACGAGCTAAAGCTTCCTCTTGAGAAAGCAGCAGTGCGCTTAGCCAGTGGCCTCGTGGCGGCACCCAGCGGCGGCCGCGTTATCTACGCCATGTAGCCGAGCGCAGCTTGACCTTAGCTGCCAGCCAATAGCAGCAGTCTGAGGGAATGACAATATAAAGCGTCCACTGACGAAAAAAAGCGCCGAGAAAAGGATGGACAACAGGGCCTTCTGTTCAAAAGAGAGCGTTTGAGAGAAAGGTGACTTCGCGACCAGGGGGGGGGGGGGGGGGGGGGGGCTTGCGAGCTCCACGCACCACGTACGACAGCAAAACTTGGCTGAGATGTTCACAACAGCCTATGCTACCCGGGGTCTGTCTTATTCCACGGAGCCCGAGGGGGGATTTAGGGTCCCTTTAAGCACAATCGGACCATCCGTATTAGAGCATTCAGGAAAACAGGATCATTTTTCTCGAAACGCGTTATTAGCATGAAACGTTACTTTCATCCTCAGCCACAAAAATTACGCGTTAATATAAATCACTGTCATAGTGTCAAAGACGTTTTACCTCGCTCTCTCATGCGCGGCTTATCATGGTATTTTCTGCGCAACAACATCCTTTCCAGGAAGAACTGCGGAAGCGCTCCAGAAATGTACATTCTATTCTTACCATCGGCGCTGCGCCAAGCCATTTTGCATGTCTGTCATAATGATCCATGTGTAGGACACCTTCGCTTCACTTAGACGTTGGTAAGGATACGATAGAAATAGAAGAAAGTCGGGGTGACTTTGCTAATTTTATCCCTCATGTATGTAATTATGTGTACACGTAATGAAAAATTCCTCTAATCAAGATGAGCAATACCTAACGATGGTAGTGTTTCTTCATATCCGCTTATTGCGACGCGCAACTCTCATAATGAGCTATGCTGCACGGCGCAGGTTTTCAATAGGCCTTATGGAGCGCTGCGCCGTAAGCTCACGTATATTGTTATTGTCAATGTGATTGTTCAGGTTTCGCTAACGAAAATATTTTTAAAAAGTTACAAGGTTTTACGTGCCAAAGTCCCCATCTGATAATGAGGCACGTCGTAGTGAGCGTCTCCGGAAATCTGGACTAACTGGGATTCTTTGACGTGAACCTGAATCTAAGTGCTCTGGCGGTTTCGCATTTCGCCCCCATCGAAATGCCGCTGCTGTGGCCGGGATTCAATCCTGAGATCTCGCGCTTAGCATCTCAAAACTATAGCCTCAAGTAACCACGGTGGGTCGAAAAATATTTAGCAAAGTAGCACGTTTCCAATTTATTTGTATGACGCGTGCAAAAATACACCCATCAGGACATTACAACTACTTGAAATTTGGGAAGCACCTATCACACGTGAATCTAAAGAGGGCAAGGTAGTGACAGCCTACTCATACACACGCAAACACGTTGTTTCCTCTGGGTTGCCGCAGCACATTTTACACATCAGAGATGTTTCAGTAATTTATTTCCTGTAACATTTCACTTTCTCACTGTAAATGGCTACGATTCAGAAAACACTTAGTACAGTGCGCCATGTGTAAGGTTTTAGCTATAGAGAATTGCCAGTGTAATAATGTGTCGTTGTAGTGACAACGATCCCAATCTGTCCCTACGCCCCTCTCCCCATGTAGTGTTCTCACAAGTAAGCCTGAAAAAAGGCCACATACAACCGTTTTGCACGTCAATTCAATCTCGTTTAGAAGCAATTGATCTTGTAACTATCGTGTTCGAGAAACTAGCTTTGTGTTGGCGTCTTGTTGAACTCATATATGATACTATCAAGGCGCTTTCCACTCTCGTGATTGCTCATCTTTAGCGGCAGTCTAGAAGACACCGATCGTACGACCTAGTACATCAAAGCACTGTGCGCTCTGATTATCCTGCTACGTGTCCCTGCCCTTTCTGTTATTTTTCTTTTCTGTCCCTTTTCGGCAAGTTCGCAAGAGAAAATAAGATGCGACACCAGGGTATATCTACGCAAGGCACTCGAAAACTACGCTATTCTCGGAAGCATTGTCGGGCTGTCGACAACAGCTCCGTCGCCACTCCTGCCACTTCAAGTTTCGGCGGTCGGCGTAGCATTCTAGCCTCTGGCACTTGCTCCGTAACCTCGATTAGAACAGTCTCGCTGTCTGCCTGTACCCCAGAAGTTTCCAAGGTAAGCTGTACTCGAGTTGATCGTGTAACAAATGCGAAGTCCTATAAAAGACATTTTCACTCCCATTAAGCACGCTGGCTGCCTCTTACGATGCTGTAATATCTCCCATAAGTAGCTGACAGTGGTCATATTCATGGAATAGCAACAACTTGTTCGTACACTTCTATAAACTTAGACAAAAAGCCTCACGTAACCAGCAAAATATTCCGCATGCGGTCATCCACGTCCTAATATTTCGGAGATAACCCCAAAAACAAACTATGCTTTTTGAACATGCTCATCTGGTTCTCGATACTGCTATAAATCTGTATAATTGCCTCATTCTATCAATTAAATTAGTATTTCAGGAAAGATACTCAATTTCTACAACGAGTTGTTTCCCATACTAACGTCCAAAGCATAAGTTTGCAAAAAACGCCGCTTCGTAGCTGTCAGTATAGGCGTTAGCTAATTTGTCGGAAACAAAGTACCAGCATAATCTTATTGTGCAGCCACGAGAAACTTCATCAGTCTCAGATTTTACTAAAGTATTGGGACACCTACGCAAACAATGAGCTTCTTTTCATCAAAGAGCGTGTTTCAAAACGACATTTGGCGAAAGGCTGTGCATAAGAGCGAGATTAAAAAATTAATGAGAAACCCTTTGTAATAAGGCTTTGAAGTGAGCGGCCCGGGCTCATTCTGACCTAGAACTGCACAAAATAATCAGGACAATGATTATCAGAAATAAAATAAAACGTTGCAATAAAAAGGTTAACTCGTAAAGACAACATTGCGAGCTTACTGAGTTGAAATCAGTGTCCAATATGCGTAAACGTAAAGGGACTATGTGCTTTACAATCTTGATGGGCCCCCTGGCAAACGTGATATAGCCGACCAACAAGACTACGTGTGGAACGTTGTTGTGGCATTCCGTGCACTCTAGTAGTGATGGCTTGGATACTTCATTGATATCAAGGCATGCGTTTACACAGAGAAAGCGGTGTATGTAGGCAATATGCAATGGCGCAGTTGGCGGTAACTATGCTCAGTTGGGGTTGCCAGCCTATCTACTTCTCGCTGCCCTCCTGTATAGGAATAGACTGAACCAAGGAGTATCGTAATAAATTTCGCATTGCACAGCCCTGTTACGCAGTGTGTGTTTTGTAAAAAAGTGCTGCTTACATCTTCGAAAAGCTTGCAAAGGAGTACCCGGAATGGATTCCTTTATTGAAATACCTGTTTGCAAGCGCATCATCATCATCATCATCATCAGCCTGGTTACGCCCACTGCAGGGCAAAGGCCTCTCCCATACTTCTCCAACAACCCCGGTCATGTACTAATTGTGGCCATGCCGTCCCTGCAAACTTCTTAATCTCATCCGCCCACCTAACTTTCTGCCGCCCCCTGCTACGCTTCCCTTCCCTTGGGATCCAGTCCGTAACCCTTAATGACCATCGGTTATCTTCCCTCCTCATTACATGTCCTGCCCATGCCCATTTCTTTTTCTTGATTTCAACTAAGATGTCATTAACTCGCGTTTCTTCCCTCACCCAATCTGCTCTTTTCTTATCCCTTAACGTTACACCTATCATTCTTCTTTCCATAGCTCGTTGTGTCGTCCTCAATTTGACTACAACCCTTTTCGTAAGCCTCCAGGTTTCTGCCCGTAGGTGAGTACTGGTAAGACACAGCTATTATATACTTTTCTCTTGAGGGATAACGGCAACCTGCTGTTCATGATTTGGGAATGCCTGCCAAACGCACTCCAGCCCATTCTTATTCTTCTGATTATTTCCGTCTCATGATCCGGATCCGCCGTCACTACCTGCCCTAAGTAGATGTATTCCCTTACGACTTCCAGTGCCTCGCTGCCTATTGTAAATTGCTGTTCTCTCCTGAGACTGTTAAGCATTGCTTTAGTTTTCTGCATATTAATTTTTAGACCCACTCTTCTGCTTTGCCTCTCCAGGTCAGTGAGCATGCATTGCAATTGGTCCCCTGAGTTACTAAGGAAGGCAATATCAACAGCGAATCGCAAGTTACTAAGGTATTCTCCATTAACTTTTATCCCCAATTCTTCCAAATCCAGGTCTCTGAATACCTCCTGCAAACACGCTGTGAATAGCATTGGAGATATCGTATCTCCCTGCCTGACGCCTTTCTTTATTGAGATTTTGTTGCTTGCTTTATGGAGGACTACGGTGGCTGTGGCGCCGCTATAGATATCTTCCAGTATTTTTACATATTGCTCATCTACACCCTGATTCCGTAATGCCTCCATGACTGCTGAGGTTTCGACTGAATCAAACGCTTTCTCGTAATCAATGAAAGCTATATATAAGGGTTGGTTATATTCTGCACATTTCTCTATCACTTGATTGATAGTGTGAATATGGTCTATTGTTGAGTAGCCTTTACGGAATCCTGCCTGGTCCTTTGGTTGACAGAAGTCTAAGCACATAAAGGGGCCCAAACCACATTTTATCGAAGTGGAGAAAGGCATTTGAAGTGAAAATGGGCTATTTCAAAAATACATTGCCGCAAAAAGTGCTTCAATGTGTTCAGCAGAAGCGCATTTATTGGCAATCAAACACAGACTCCGCTGTGCCCCCGTTCCTTCCTCAATACCTTGCACTGCGAAAGCTACGGCGCAGTAGGGTGTGCCCACATCGCTCCGCCTTCTAAATGTCACCGTGGCGCGCAGTTCAGATATAATTTTGGATGTTAAAGCAGACGCCACGACATCCCACTTTTGTGCCTACGACGGACTAGATATAAGCCAAACGCGGTTGCCCACAGCGAGCCCCAGTGCGCTTGGCCAGTGGACTCGTGGCGGCAACCAGCGGTGGCCGCGGTATCTGCTCCATGTAGCCGACCCGCAGCTTGATGCCAGCTATCGGCCAATAACAGCCGTCTAAGGAAATGACAAATTAAAGCGTCCGATGACGAAATAAAGTGCCCTGAAGAGAGTGTAGACAGGGCCTTCTGTTGAAAGGAGAGCATTTGAGAGAAAGGTTACTTCGCGATCTACTTGTAAGATCCTCGCAGCCCGTACGACAGCAAACCGCATGCTACCCGCCGATTACGTTATTTCACCAAACGTGCGGGGTGGTTCAGGGCCTCTTTAAGGCGTATCACTATTTTCCAACAATGAGCAATATTGCAGGCATTTTTCCAACACTGCCCTTGAAGAATACATACGTTGGTGCAGCTGACTTGTCAAAATATCAGTAGGCAGTTGCACAAAATCGTAATGACGCACTGAGAGCAATGGAGCCTAGTATGCGACATAATGGCATCAGGTTCCATGCCACAGCAGCAATCTCGTCAGGTTGCAGATATTTTATTAGTCGCGAAGCATACCTTACACGCAGGCACTGTTCCTGGCGAAAGAAATCTAATTGAACCTGATTTTTTTAAAAGTAGTTAATGTCACTGGAACATCTGTCCAGCTTGTACTTTGTGCATGCATTCGTAGACATTTTTGTGGAGGATGGAAACTACGCAAATCAAAACGAATTCATTGACGCAGTAAACGGGAACTGCCCCAGACACAGCAACGGAAACGTGGTCACACGGTACGAAAACTATCATTTTGGTGAATCAGGACACACTCTAAAAAAGAAAGAGACCTTAAGACGAACATGACTGATGAGGAAATACGCAGGCCTAAAAAATCGTGGTAATCGCAATGGAATTAATGCGATGAAATTACGAGGACAGAATTACAACTAGGGCATATTGTTGTTAGGGCTCACGTCCGCGTTCACCTGCGTCACTTGCCGCCGCGGACCGCCTTAATTACTCTTCGTATGATTGTCCCAGGAACCATTGATTCGTAATATGCGCAGGGTCCCTGTGACCATCATACGAAGAGTCAACTGCTAAAAAGTTCGGAGCGCGGGGCCTGAGAAAAACTTGAAATTTAAAGAAGGTATTGTCAAACAGAATAAAACTGTACATCGATAATTTGTTTCCATATACTCCTGTTTATTCCAGAATTGCCAACCGGGCAGTGTTCTAACGCTGCTGAGAGATTGTGCTTCGTATAGACAATGCAGTCCGTAAAGAATACCGCCTGGCTTGGGGCATCACTAAAAGACTGGGCAAAATACCACTCTGAAAACGACCGTATTGCGGCAGAAACTCTTCATGCACATAAAGCTAAAGCGCGAGTGATGTGACCACTAGACTTCTATGACATATTCGATGGTGACACATGTATAACCAATAATAGGAGCACTGCTACAACGAACAGCGTTAGAACAAGTATGGAAGAGGCATAGTCACCATATAACTCTACATGAAAGGCTGGGAATTCGATTATTGATTATGCGAACTGTGAATTGCGTTTTTGAAACGCGGTTTCATCTCTACAGAAAGGTGCAGCCTGAAAGCTTGCTAACTTGTCCTAATGAAATGCAGGTGACCATGGCTTCTTGGACCATCGCCGCGTGTAGTATCGTCGCCTTGTTTGCTGTCTTCCAATGCTGCGCCGCTGATCCTGTGCTGGTTGGCGGTTGGACGAGGCAAAGCGTTGGTGACAACGCGCTGTTCGAGGAACTAGCTCACTTCGCCGTATCACGACAGGTTGGCGACCGGGAGTTCTTCGACACGGTGCTCGAACTGGTGGATGTTCAGACTCAGGTAGGAATAGTTTTTGTAAAGATACAACATAAGCTTTCGTCGCTATAATCCTTGCAGAAAACGCATAATTTTTTTGATAGTGTGATCATGCTGTTGCGTATGTATCCAGGGAGAACTATGCGAGGTAACTTCGCATCCGTGCACGAAACATGCTCCCTATTTTCATTTATCATCATGGAAAATTAGGACTGCCTTCGTACCGGCAAGGACGCGCCCTAACCTACACCTAAGAAATTTATGCGAAGCCAAATGCCTCATTATTTCATTAGTGAATCTGGAACATGGCAATTAACGAACAAAAAGATCTATTAATTGGTGCTCTAGTTCACCGTACAGAAACTATTCTGGCTGTAGAAGTCTGGTATGGACAGTGATTCTTCGTCGCCACTTTTCTCTTGCAACTAAGCATAAATAGTGCAAATATGTTGGTTCACTCACGGCTGTGCTCAGATAGGGCAGCTCGTGTCCGGTGAAGCCAGCTAGAATTTCCGAATACAGGTAGGGGGATTTGCATTTACAGATTGAATTGTAACAAACACTATTAACTGGGATAAAAGGGTAGTTTTAATAAGTGCCACTTGCATAATTTGGCTTATATATCGATGTTGTGATTCAAATACATTTAAATTAAATTGGGAATATTTACATTCGAGAATGGCGATGTGATTAGCAGGTATGTCGTTGTGGGGGACTCCGAATTAATTTTTAGCATCTGCTCGGCCCATGTGCTCGTTACATGTGCATTTTTCTTGCATTTTTCTCCCATCGAATTGGGGCCACCGTGGCCGGGATTTGACTGCGATCCCTGCTGCTTTGCAGCACAACCCCCCAAAATACTACGCCGACATGGCACATGTAGCTTCAAATAAGGTTTATGAACAATTACGGCATATTTAGGGTACGTCATTATTTGATGCGGCGTGATGCAATGCTGGCCGAACGTTTACGTATTCGTGGTAAAGGTAACGGGCCTAAATATAGGGTTAAGAAAGGATTAAACACTACAAGTGCTGTCAGCGCAGCGTCTGTGGCTATTAGTATCCATAAAATTTTGCATTCATACGTTAACTGAAGCGCTACGATAAATAACGAGTGTCAGTTTTCTACATTAAAATATTGTGCTCAACGACCCAAAAGAGGTCCTGCGCTGTGATATGCATCGCCATGGTGGGCTAAATTTGGCTACCTGGGATACATTAACTTGCACCCTAAGCATAGTTCACGAGCATTTTTTTTTATTCGGCATTATGGTGAATGCGGACTGCGCGAATAGGATTACAGCGACAGCTTTATGAGTTGCCCTAGGGGAAAATGCCGGCAATAGTGAAATGCGTGAGGGTAAACACACTAGCCCTGTAATTCATTGAGCTATGCGAAAGCTATATTCTGAAATCTAAACAAGATTCATCAAAGAAAGTTTTCAAATTTGGTGTGGCTTTGGTTTATTGTTCTTTCTTTATTTTCTTATGGACATGATAAAATGGGAAGTCAGCTTTAGACTTCGGTGAAAGCTGCTCGTGGTTTTATGAAGTGTTACTGTTTTTCACATGGACCCTTCTATACAACCTTATACCAAAATATTTCTTTATTTTCAACTGTCACCTGAGGGAGTTGTGTGTACGCATGCGCTGTGCTAGTGCAAAAGCGCAGAAAATTGCTTTCGAATGTTTTCGGTGAATCGAATAATGTGACGGCACGCAGCTATTACTTCCTCCTTAAGGGTCGATAGGCACACTAAGGCGGTTGCGCGTAGACTATCTACCATGCAGTGTACCATGCCGTCCAAAAACAAAATGGGTGGTGCCAATATCTGAATAAAAAAAATACATCCTGCAAGCAGATTGTATTTGAGATAAGCGCATCGAAATACAATAGCGTCCGCAAGAATTCTCAGAAAACCCCCGCCTTATTCATAAACCGTCCATATCCACCCTCAAAATTGCAAATCCTAATGAAGCGTTGGTCATATTATGCTGTTGCCAAATGTAATGATGCCGCAGGCTCATTGTTGTCTAGTCGGTTACTCTGCTGCGCAATTGGGTAGACTCTTCAAATTACATTTTTTTTACCGCGCAGGGCGTTTAGTGGTTATGATATTAGGCAGCAGTGAACAAGAGGTAGTTTCGTTATCTTGAATAATTATTACAATGTTAAATATGGCGCCTCCCTCTGAGCGAGAACGCGAGGAATCGGGTTGACGAAGGAAACACTCATTTCGCACGCAGCGTCAGCGGCGCTGGCAGCCTAACTGTAGCTGCATGGTTTGGTGGATGTATGGGTAGAACAATTTTGTTGAGGTCCACCGGAACGTGCACGTAGAGGGCAGCTCCCAGGTCGGGACAGAAATGCCAAGCCTTTCGGCCACATCGCGGGCCCGTTCGACTGCCCATAGTTGGATAAGGAAATAATGTTACGTTAACTGCCAAAAGGTGAGGTAGTGTTTTACAATAAATCGTAATTCTGCGTATGAATTATCAAACACTAGTTTGTAGTGTCGAGCCCACTGCAGTTTGCTCATATAGATGAGAAGTCGTCTGTGCTTAATTGGTACTCTTGGTAAGAGCACGGGTTTTCTCTTTGGTTGGGTAGCATGAAAGCATTTTGGATCTAGCCAAATATTTGATAAAACTTTTTTTTTCTTTCTTCTCTCCTCATGCGGCGCAGGTTGTGGCCGGTACAAACTACCGAATAAAGTTCAAGACCGCCGAATCAACATGCAGAGTAACGGACACTTACAGCAAAGAACTTTGCCTTCCTAAGTCCAGAGAGGTAAGCGTTCTTTATTATTTTCAAGGGTGGCATGATTTAAGATGAAGTAAATATTGGAATCGTTTATTATCGATCAATTGAAGAAAGCAGCCTTATTGGACGAGAATGACAACGGGGTGAAAGTCATCAAGTAAATTACTTAAAAACATATTCACATATGTTTCGACCAAAATATTCTTTTTTTTTTTCACTTCAAACAGACTCTTGAAATATTGTGCAGAGCCTATTAGGCAATTGAGCGTGTTCGTGTTGATTACGTGATGAGGACACACCAATGGACGACAAATTGTATGTCAAGGTACCTAACTTATGATTCAGTGGCGGTATAGCGGAAAATGCCACTGACATGCATTATGAGCATTAGGTGGCGCCTTCTTGAGGTGCCATACCCATTGTATATATATATATATATATATATATATATATATATATATATATATATATATATATATACCTCGGTTGGTCCCGTCACCGACTGTACACGTATCATACATATACATATATTTCCGCTTTGTCAAGCCTCATGTTAACGCATTCTGAGATTGTGTGACCGCTCTTTTTAATAATTTATTTCGGGACCATGTTGGTTGTAGTTCAAAATTTAAAGCCAATTGGTTTTATTGGAGTCGCATCAATCATGACACTACGACCACTTTAAATATTACGAGCCTAAAATAGGCAGTCTTAGTTTCAAATGCGTAAAGCCTTTGCGCGCGTAAACCTGCCGACGCATTTAGGAGACTCCAGACAAACACATGCCCACACCCAAAGTACATTAACAAAATCAAAGGGGGCGAGGAAAGCGACATATGTAGGCATTGTTCGCGGGCAGGGACACTCACACATATAATGTGGGAATGTACCTCGCTCCGTTTTCTCATCCCCCGGTCCGCAGCGAGATTGACTTGACCGCCTGGTTCAGGGCAGGGGACATTGACCGACAGCTTGTACTAGTGGGTTGGGCGGAGTAGGCCTAGCAGGCCCAAGGCCTTACTTGAGCCCGATGCATCAGCCACCAGCCCCCTTCCAACATCCCCCCTTTTTATAAGGTTTATCACCACCACCACCATCTTACGTATATATACCATAGGTTCGAGACAGCTATAGTTTTCATCCTCAACCATTTTTTTACTTGAGTTTCACAACGCACTAGTGCATGATTATCAAAGTGCTGATGGTGAAAGCTGATGATATGAGTCACCTGACTAGGGCTAACTCTGGCTTCATGTGTCCCTTGAACACTTGCAGAGTAAATTTTGCAGGGTATTGACAAGGAAGAGAGAAACAGCATCTACAGGACAGATGTAAATTTACTAAAGAGAAAATATAAATATCATGATGGGTTGTAGAATTGCACAATAATATCAGATACTGATGTGCTCGAATCAGTCGACATCACAAAGAGATCGCACGAAAATGTCCTCAAATTCATTATGCGCATTTTCGTCATCAATTTCCTTTATATATATAAAATGTGAACGCGACCTTTTATGAAAAGCAACTAACAGCAAACAAAAAATAAGGACAAGTATCAAAGAAAAAATGTGGATTGTATCCCAAACACATGAATCAAGGATGATTGTGGCAATTTATTGAAATGGAGTGGCCACATAGCAGTTTTAGGCATCGCCTGTTCGTGCGGGGAGGCCTCATAAAATACCCCTAAATACACCATAAAATGTTACTTCTAAATGCCAATTCGCACCATCGGTCAACTCTACCGCAACCAAGGTATTGCAGTAGATGCCGGAATTACAGCAATAAATTTGTCACACAAGCGCCAATCGCTAAACACCCCCGTGTGTCAGTGCCGACGCTGCGTGGCTTGAGGCTCAGAATGTACCGCACCGTTTATTGTGATCCACATCTCCCACCAATGCTCTTCTGGGGACGAAGTCGCCGCCCCCTTAGAGAATAAAGCCTAAATCCTGGGAAGTAAGGACGCTTTCATTAGTTAATACCAGGCTGCCTTACGTCACTTGTGAAATATTCTCTACTGAAGCGCCTTTATTGGAGGATTCCTCGCCGCTACTTCACCAAAACGCAGCCGCGAAGCTACCTCGAGCTTCTTTCAACGCTCGTTTCACTGAACGGGGGCTTCTCAGCCATGATGTTCTACGTGATGCTTGCCTCTGAACGAGCTATAACTTTCTGTTGGCAAGCAGGCCGGGCTGTACCGGGTCGCCTGGCAGGCGCAAAAAAGAAATGGCGGTCTTGAATCGGGGCAGACGGTAGTGCCCTCTGTACAAAGTTTAACGTATAAGCGAACGTCATAGTTTATGGCCTACAAAATAGTGAAGTTTGCGTTGCAAGTCCCACGTGCCCCAAACCTGGTAGGCCACCTTTAGATGGACAGACTCATGTGCCCTTTCGTTAAGCCTACAGCAACGAAAACAAAAAAAATATAGAATTGGTCAGATGAGCAACGGCAGAGGGTCCGTAATTCCACGCAGTCCAAGCATCACGACAGCAATAGCAAGCGCAACTAAATGTTGAGAGCGAAAGGGAGAAGGGGGGGGGGGGGGGGGGGGCAGTGCCGATCGACAGCTTGGTATCCGAACGAGCAAGCACACCTTTCAAGTGGTGCCGCCGGCGATGTTGCTCTTCGCAAGGAGTCCTTACGTGCGGTAACATTGAATGTAA
Organism: Dermacentor variabilis; assembly: GCF_050947875.1. NCBI lineage: Eukaryota > Metazoa > Arthropoda > Arachnida > Ixodida > Ixodidae > Dermacentor > Dermacentor variabilis. The sequence continues at coordinate 47,006,578 of NC_134574.1, forward strand.
ATCAGAGATAAGCGAACCCGTTTATATTATAATACTATTTGTAGAGACTAACGGATGAACGAACTTTTCTTTTTAATAAAGTCATTTCGGTGAGACTTACAACCAATTCCTTCGAGCCTGGAATGGTGGAATTCTTTTCTAACCTTACGAAAGGGTCCTTTTAGGCGGGAACAGGTGAAGGCAGCTTCCAGGACACTTTTTCTCCCTACATTCTTTCTTTCCGGCGAGGAGGCCTGAAATCCACCTCCCTCCCCCCCCCCTCATCACCAAGAAAAAAAAAGAAAGGCTGAAAGGCATTAAAATAGCACAGCCTATGTGCGCCTGCTATTAAAATTAAATGTGTTAGAGGAATTCGACGTGCAAAGCTGTACTAATATAACTTTTTGTTTAATTAATAGCACGATCTTATTTTTTTTCTCCCTGAACGTAGAGCACGGCAACCAAGCGCAAAGATTTACCTTGAGCAGGTGAAATGTAGGAAGGTACTTGCATCCTGCGCAAATGCATTTCAGACCCGCGCCTATGATGTTTACACAAACACAACACATATGCACCTGCAAATAAAAATACCCAATATGCTAAAATACACTTTTAGCACGCCTGTCAACAATTTCATTAAGCCTCCCTCTAACAGTACAAGATGATCTAGAGTACTATTGTGCTACCAAGTATCTATGTTTGGCAAACAAACCTCACTGCCGCTCCTCATTTATTAAGGAAATATCAAGCGCATAATAATGGTTACAATGTAACAATGTTAAGTGTCACTGTTAATTATCTCCACGGATTTTACCATTTCTACTGCAGATACTGTCCGCCTCTTATCATCAGCAGCCTGGTTAAGCCCACTGCAGGGCAAAGGCCTCTCCCACACTTCTCCAACTACCGCGGTCATGTACAAATTGTGGCTATGTTGTCCGTGCACACTTCTTGATCTCATCCGCCCACCTAACTTTCGGCCGTCCGGTGCTACGCTTCCCTTCCCATGGAATCCAGTCCGTAATCCTTAATGACCATCGGTTATCTTCCCCCCTCATTACATGTCCTGCCCATGCCCATTTCTTCTTCTTGATTTCAAGTAAGATGTCATTAACTAGCATTTGTTCCCTCACCCAGTCTGCCCTTATCCCTTAACGTTACACCCATCATTCTTCTTTCCATAGCTCGTTGCGTCGTCCTCAATTTAAGCACAACCTTTTTCGTAAGCCTCCAGGTTTCTGCTCCCTACGCGAGTACTGGTAAGACACAGCTGTTATACACTTTTCTCTTGAGGGATAATGGCAACCTGCTCTTCATGATCTGAGAAATTCTGCCAAACGCACCCTAACCCATTCTTATTCTTCTGATTATTTCAGTCTCATTATCTGGATCCGCGGTCACTACCTGCCCTAAGTAGATATATTCCCTTACCACTTCCAGTGCCTGGCTACCTATCGTAAACTGCTGTTCTCTTCCGAGACTGTTGAACATTACTTTAGATTTCTGCAGATTAATTTTTAGACCTACCCTTCAGCTTTGCCTCTCCAGGTCAGTTTGCATGCCTTGTAATTGGTCCCTTGATTTACTAAGCAAGGCAATATCATCAGCGAATCGCAAGTTACTAAGGTATTCTCCATTAACCCTTGTCCCCAATTCTTCCCAATCCAGGCCTTTTATTACCTCCTCTAAACACGTAATGAATAGCATTGGAGAGATCGTATCGCCCAGCCTGACTCCTTTCTTTCTTGGGATTTTGTTGCTTTCTTTGTCGAGGACTACGGCGGCTGTGCAGCCGCTATAGATATCTTTCAGTATTTTTACATACGGCTCGTCTACACCCTGATTCTGTAATGCCTCCATGACTGCTGAAGTTTCGACTGAATCAAACGCTTTCTCGTAATCAATGAAAGCTATATATAACGGTTAGTTATGTTCGACACATTTTTCTATCACTTGATTGATAGTGTGAATATGGTCTATTGTTGAGTAGCCTTTACGGAATCCTACCTGGTCCTTTGGTTGATGGAAGTCTAAGGTGTTCTTGATTCTATTTGCAATTACCTTAGTAAATACTTTGTAGGCAACGGACAGTAAGCTGATCGGTCTATAATTTTTCAAATTTTTGGCGTCCCCTTTCCTATAGATTAGGAATATGTTAGCGTTCTTCCAAGATTTTGGTACGCTAGAGGTCATGAGGCATTGCGTATACAGGGTGGCCAGTTTTTGTAGAACAATCTCCCCGCCATCCTTCAACAAATCTGCTGTTATCTTATCCTCACCAACTGTCTTCCCCCTTTGCATAGCTTTCTTTAGTTTTCCGGTGTTTGTTACAGGATTACAAATTTCTCTAGACTATTCTCTCTTCCATTATATTTGTGGGTGCCACTGGTACTGCATAAATCTCTATAGAAATCCTGAGCCACTTGAACTATCTCATCCATATTTGCAATGATATTGCCGGGTTTGTCTCTTAACGCATCCATCTGATTCTCGCCAATTTCTAGTTTCTTTTTCACTACTTTTAGGCTTCCTCCGTTCCTGAGAGCATGTTTAATTCTATCCATAATATAGTTTCTTATGTCGGCTGTCTTACGCTTGTTGATTACCTTCGAAAGTTCTGCGAGTTCTATTCTAGCTGTAAGGTCAGAGGCTTTCATACATTGGTGTTTCTTGATCAGTTCTTTCGTCTCCTGCGATAGCTTAGTGGTATCCTGTCTAACGGAGTTACCACCGACTTCTATTGCACACTCCCTAATGAGACACGTATAATTGTCGTTCATTGTTTCAACACTAAGGTGCTTTTCCTGAGTTAAACCCGAATACCTGTTCTGTAGCTTGATCCGGAATTCCCCTATTTTCCCTCTTAGCACTAACTGATTCATCGGCTTCTTATGTGCCAGTTTCTTCTGTTCCCTTCTCAAGTCTAGGCTAATTCGAGTTCTTACAATCCTATGATCTCTTCAGCACACCTTCACGAGCACGTCCACATCTTGTATGATGTCAGTGTTTTATTTCTAGTCTCGTCATTCGGGCTCCTCCACGTCCACTTTCGGCTATCCCGCTTTCGGAAGAAGGTATTCATTATCTGCATATTATTCTGTTCTGCAAAGTCTACTAATAACTCCCCCCTGCTATTCCTAGTGCCTAAGCCATATTTCCCCACAGCCTTGTGTCCAGCCTGCTTCTTGCCTACCTTGGCATTGAAGTCGCCCATCAGTATAGTGTATTTTCTTTTGACTTTAACCATCACCGATTCGACGTCTTCATAGAAGCTTTCGACTTCCTGGTCAACATGACTGGATGTAGGGGCGTTCATGTTGTACCTCTTATTAAGTTTCACAACAAGACCTGCCACCGTCTCGTTAATGCTATAGAATTTCTGTATGTAACCAGCTATATTCTTATTAATCAGGAATCCGGCTTCTAGTTCTCGTCTCTACGCTAAGCCCCAGTAGCACAGGACGTGCCCGCTTTTTAGCACTGTATATGCTTGATTTGTCCTCCTAACTTTACTAAGCCCTATTATATCCTATTTACTGCCCTCTAATTCTTCCAATAGCACTGCTACACTCGCCTCACTAGATAACGCTCTAGCGTTAAATGTTGCCAGGTTCAGATTCCAATGGCGGCCTGTCCGGCTTTCATGTGGATGGCCTCTTAGGCCATCCACCCGTAAATGCACAATTCCGCTTTCTTGAAAAAAAAGATTGCCAATTCCTTTAAATATCTCTTCAGACTAAGACCAGTTGATAACCGCGACGTCTGCGCAATAATTGTGCAATCTGATCCGGGGCTTGCGAAGCAATGTGCATAGGGCGCATAGCTAGACTGACGATCCACGAAGCATTTATTTTAAGGAGGCCCGTGCAGTTTGCACATGTTCTCTGCATTACACATAAATATACTAGATCTCTCCTTCACATTTTCATGTCATTGACACCAATAACCATTGCCAGTACTATAAGCAGTTATAATCAGTTTAGATGCCCCTCATAAAAGGAACAAATGACGTACCCTTATAACCCAAGAAGCACGCATCTACCGGAAGCCACAAACACGGTGCAGGACGCATGAGCACTGTGCTGGCTTGCACGCATCAACACATGTTCTGTATTGACCGAGTTCCCCAGCGTCTCTTGACTCTAGAAATGCCGTTTTGGCCTAGAGTTTGACAGAAAATTAGATATTCTTTGATTTAGTGTGAAAGAGATTTTTCGCTTCCACTAATTGCCTTAACATTCTTTCTGCACTGAATTCAAGAAATAAAAAAGATGACATCCACGTTGTGTGTCCTTTTTAAGTTAAGAACATGAGCGAAAAATGCATTCATTAGAAAGTATGTGCACATCTTTAACCCGCCTTCGCCATCTACATTTTGTAGTTAATAAAGATGACTTGCCGATTCCTAATCTTTGAATTCCAGCTTGCATTCTTAGGAAGAGTTTAGCTGCCGTGACTAATATATTAGTCTATAAACGTCTAGTTTGCTTAAACCTCTATTTGATGCATGAGTGCTGCACTCTGCTGCACCTATTCATTTCAAATCTTTTTTGTGTTTGCCCAGACGGTCAAGGATACCTGCACCGCTGTCATCTACGACGTGCCGTGGCTGACTGAACGATCGGTGTCCTCTTTCACCTGTGAAGGAGATGCCGTTTCCACGTAAAGAAAGAAATGAATGACATCTTGACAGATAGCAGTGCTCATCGTTCAATTTCATATGTAGAATAAAATTTTATGCAATCAAGTGCCACTTCAGCAAATTCTATTGTTTCACTGCGACAGCAGTGCGTATCCTTAAACTAGTGTCGCTATTTCCGTTCAGTCAACCCTGTTACTGGGCTATGGGCCGTTGTCAATACAGAGTTTTACCTTGTCGATTAATCTGTGCGTATTGTCGAAAGTCATCGGAGGCGTTCGCGCACGTCCGTGTGCTGGTCGTTCCATATTTTGTTCCATTTTTCCTACATTTAAAGAAAAGATAGTAATTATTCCCACTATGCTTCCTCTTGCTTAAACGTTTGTTAGATAGTATGGATATGGTTAAGACATAGAGCTCCTCGCACCCTCCTATTATTCTCGTCATGCATCTGTTCGGCAAGATAGTGCAGTTGCAATGTTGCTTTAGTCAATCCGATAAGATCTATAGACGTGGGGAATGGAAAGAGTGTCTTTTTAAACCGGATTATCAAATAAATTGGTGAAAGAAGCATAGACGCGTAGATTCAGGGTGATACGAATGATGCCGTAGATGAGGGTGGGATTCATGGGCGTGACGCAGGAGGGACGGGATTCTTTCAGCAGAATTAAACAAGTGGAAGGAATCTGAACGGCTTCGAGGGCGATGCTAACAAAAACTTCATCTCTGTCCCATTGTGGTGCATGCATATTCAATTTCAAATCATTCACACATATTATAGCGAGCCAGCTTTCAATAATGTGGGTGTGAACACAAAATGAAGGCGCAAGTATTCTATGATATCCCATGAACGCGTATTTTTCATGAAAAATGTGCAGGAATGGGGAGAAAGAAACTTTAATGTGCTGACAGATGCAGTAAAGTGTTGTTTGCAGTTTTCCATGTTCTATATAAACCGACATGTCCAGGAAGTTGATTTGACTAGAAGACTAGTGAGCAATAAAGTTAATAGTCAGGTAAAACAAGCTGAAATTGTTAATTATTTCAATTATCGCGTTTGTGCCGTGTCCCAACATCATGAATATGTCGTCAGTGTAATGCGGCTAGGTGCGGGGTTTAGAATAAGTTTTTATCAGGTTTCCTTGAACCTGTTTCATGTACATGTTGGCATACGTGGGAGTCAATGGTGTTCCCATGCTTGTGCCGAAAGTTTGTAGGTAGTGAATAAAATTAAATTCGAAATCATCATCTTCATCAGCCTATTCTATGTTCACTGCGGTATGAATTCGAAATAGCTGAGTGTAAAAACTAACTTAACTAGTGACAAGTAAACTTCAGGAACGCACGCTTGAGGACTGACTGCGTAGGACTTCGGCAAACACTAACACTAACATAGCCATTCATGGCTATGTTAGTGTAAAGACCAGAAACAACTTGAGTTACTAGAAAGTGCGGTCGGAGAGAATCTGGTTGTCGCTAACCGAGTCGAAAATTCGGAGGAAGTCGGGCGTATCTTGAACAAAAGTGGTATGGTGGTCGGAATGTCTGACAGATGGTTATTCTAGAAGGAGTGATTATGTAGGTATGTTGTTTGAGACAGTACAGGCTTGCCTAGGATTTATGCTGTATATATTTCTTCTACGGGCAGCTTATATATGCATCTTTGTTATCAGCTTCTTTGTTATCATAAAACGATATTTGGACTGGGTGATTAGTTCCTTGGACCGGAGCTCTGTTATTGTACTATGCACAAGTTTGATGTAGTCCGAAGTGGGGTTTCAAAAAGTAACAACGCTGAACATACAAGGACAAAGGCAAAGGAGAACACGACACTTGCACAAGTTTTCGCATTGATTGAAGAAGGTGGCTAGTAGGTTTGAGGTGCGTGTGGTCATGTCTGCTTCCAACAAATTTGCTACAATTTGTTCCCTTTTGCAGGGAAAAATTTTTGGGCCATGGCAAGGTACGCAGTTCCTACTCCGAGAAGTTAAAAATAGATATATTCTATGTGGATTTTCTATTGGGTACAGGTTGCCACTGTCATGCGGGAAGGTTTATGTGGGCCAGACCTGCCACTTTGTGAACATCAGATTAAAGAAGCACTTGTCATCATTAAAATGTATGGGGGTTTTGAACTTGTCTTTCTATTGTAGCGAGTGTCGGTGCCGACTGATACAGGGAAAAAAACGGTTTGTTTGTTCTGGCGTAAGGATCAAACCACAAAGGAGGTTATGGAAAACTCTTCATATTGATAGAGAACGGAAAAGGTGTGTTAGTAAGTCGTCTGTCACCCTAACTAATAAAGAGTTCAGATATTTCCAAGAAGGTTTATCACGTACCTTCTGGTTAAGTTTAATGGGGATGTGTTCTATTAGCTCCATTGGTTTTTACTTATGTTAGGACGTACTCCTGTTTTCCACGTATAGTTCGACAAGTCACAAGGATGGCTACTGCGGCGCATAATACAGTCGCTTAGCTGTTGCCCTGAGGGTCCGTGTTTCTAAATGTGACATTCCTCAGAATAACCTTCAGCTGTGAGTCAGCGTCAGTGTCATGCTCTTCTTACCACGTCTCCTTGTCTGTTTAGCGCTCTTACTTGTCGAAACTTGAATTAGCACCAACTCGGCCAAATTTTCCTTCTAGTCCGATGTTGGGTTTCAGTCGAGTTTTCTGTAATGGGTTTGGTTGGTCAATTTCATGAAGGCCTCATTTTTGTAGTCTTTTATTGGCCAGATTACGATACTGCTGCCTGTGTCTGCTGGTTTTATCACGATATCGTTTCTTACATCAAGTTTTTTAAGCATTTAGTGCTGAGCGGGCGGCAGCTTTCTTTGCGCTGGCGACAATGCCTTGTTGACTCTAGAATTTCCTTTCAGATTAGCTTGATGCATAAATCAAGGATTCTGGGCACTATTCGCCTTCCGGTGTCCACGTGCTAGGTGGTCTAAGAGAGTCTATATCCTGCTTACCTACGTCTGGCCTATCGAAAAATAATTCCCTTTTGTGCATGCGTGTGGAAACCCCTGTTATATGTTTGTGGAATTTATGTTTACTACGTGGTTCGTGGGACAAAACGTTAAATTAGGCTTGAGGAGATTGAATTCATCGGGATTTGAACGCTGTGATACGTCTATACGTTGCTGTTGTGCCCTGTATGTTCGCTGGTAGCACTATCGGTGAAACTATGTGCAGCAGGGGTCATAGTAGATTTGTCGGGTGGGTTGGCCACCTTTGTAGTGCTAGTAGGTTTTTCCCCTTAGTTTAGACGAATTGTTCAAGTTCTCATTTTTACGGTTCACATAAATTTATGCTGTCAAGTTTATTAGTAATTATTGTAAGTGGTTCCTAGCAGTGTTTTCGGTAATATCAATAAAGAATGAGATGAATTCTTCAGGTCATGATTCCAATTTAAAAATAGCCTGGAGGCTAAAGAGCCGAAGGCACGTGTAACACTTATCCTAATGCATTTTGGGATTTTTCGGTGTTTCTTGCAGCTAGTGTCAATATTTGTGTGAAATCTTTTTTTTTATTGTTTGTCGACGACAATGCGGCATTGGAGGCGAGGGCGAAATTTGTAGTTGCGTGTGCTATTCGGAGCGCCTGGTAGCCATTTCTGTTTGGTTCGGGCACACCTCCGGTGTGAAACATCTCTGGGTGGCGTCTTTTTGCGTTTTATTTGGTTGTCGAGGCCTGCACCGATGTCCTTCTGTGTATCTGTCTGTCTATTAGTGTATGTAGTTGTTTGGGCGAAGGGTTCGTGGGTGGCTGTGGGCTTCCGCATGTCGGGCTGGTGCTGCTTCCTCGTCCACCGTTTGTGTAGATGTTTCTCGTGTTCTAGCTTCGACGAAACGTGCGTGCCAGCGTGTACAGATGATTTCAGGCGTGTGTTCTTTTGTTGTAGCTAACTGGCACGGGGGCTTTAATGGTGTTGTTGCTTGCCTTGGCCTAAATAAGTTTCTGAGCATAAAATTTATGTTGTTAGCAATTACGGTGACGGCATAAAAATTGGGGTGTAGTACGTCCTGGGCGAGCAGAAGTCGGAGTCCTGGTATATTTCAGCATGCTGGATGACATCGACGTTATCGTGTTGGTTCCCAATGTCCAGGAAAAAATCGCTGAGTTTGCGTGTGCATTGTGTTTGAACTAGGAATGTATCTGATTGCTAAATACATGGCATGTGCTTGTTTGTGATCCGGAAAAGTACCGTTATCAGGCTTGTTTCCGCGTTTTGTGCTGTCAGTGTGCAAGTCGTTCATGATTCGTTCGCGGTTCAGGTCAATAGCCCCACAGCGAATCATGAGTCGCAGTTGCACACAATTATTTAGGTTAGCATCAACTATGTTTGTTGAACAGCCGTACATACCCCATGGCATGCACTCACTAACATAAATTGGAGTATAAAATATTCATTGAGAAGTGGCGCATACGCAACTCCGCATACTCAGTGACACGAATTGGCATCAAGGAGATTTACTGAAGAGCAGCGTATACGTACTGCCACATAACCAGAGAACCAAGAGATTCTAACGGCTTGTTTCGAGCCCGGTTCCATTAGCACCGCAGCCCGATCGGCTACCCATTAGGACAAGGATCAGGGACCCACTTCAAATAACACAGGTTGGTGCGAAACGAGTAAACTGGTCAGCAGCACTTACATAAGGTCACATACATGGAACCTAAGTTCACGCGACGATTGCTTTTGAACACGCTTGCCTTACCAAAGCAGCGCGGCACTCTAACCGCTAACTCATTAACTACACAGTCAACAAAGCTGGCGCGAAAGCTGTCAGAGGCATCGCCAGATCGACAGCATCTGAAAATCATGGGGCACCCTGACATTGCCAATCGCATTATCATGAATATATCATGTATAAGTCATAAATCATTCGCTGATCCCGGGGTGACAGGAGTTGGAAAGGAAAAATAATAAAAACAGCAGATCCCACGCACTATGCAAATCGACGTAAACGAAGCTTTGTCTGCTGGTGGCGTTCATTGACGTTATTTGCCGGTGATATATTGATGACAGACACCAGTCATGACATCATGTGCAATGTTACCTCGACTACCCCGCTCGAAGCTTGATGCGATATTCGTCACCTCAGCACTTTGGTGCCAAAGCACCAAGAATAGTGCTTTGGAGCCATTCCTGGTTGCAGCGTTGTCGCTAACAAAACTGCCTCCTCTCTCTATCGCCTCTCTCTCTCTCTGTCTCTAAATATATATATATATATATATATATATATATATATATATATATATATATATATATATATATATATATATATATATATATATATATATATATATATATATATATATATAAGTATTATCTCCTTAACATTCGCCCCACCTCCTCTCTCTAGTGTCGTTGATGTTGCGGGTGAGCACAAAGACAAGCGCGGCATCACCTGCACTGCATTTGTGGGGTATCAAGCCTGCTTACGGCCTCAAGAGGGCAGTGTGCACATGTTATGCGGCATGAATATTGACATGGGCTTCTAGGGTTATGTTTCATTTTTGCCACGCTTTTGTCGTGTACTAACGGGATAGCACTCAAGTACTAAAGCGCCAAACAGACGACACAAGAAGGGGCTCCGTGTCACAGAAAATCCGTTGTGAACGCCGCGGGCGTCGCTTGGCGAATAAATATTCAGAACCACAACCGCGCAGGCCCTCCACGTGGCGCGTACCTTGTCTTACATTCTTTACAAAGCTACTCCTCAGAATTTTGAGGATAATAGCTCATAAATAAATGTCGTGAAGAGAAACCCCGACAGTACATGCCTTTTATCTTTTTGTCACATGGCCACGTTTCAATCACGTCCTGACGCAGCCGGCGTTAGTGTCGGCCTCTCTACTACTCCGGACCTGGCCATCGCTAGCGGCGTGCAAGACCACGGCAGCAGCAGCAGCGGAAAGTCGAAGAGGCACAGAAAGCTTCGCTTTAAAATCAGCAGCATGTTACGCGCCTGTAACACGCGAAGGCGTAGGCATACTACACACGTGGTGATGTATTAAGTTATCGGATCGAGCTGTCAGAATTGTGGCAAGACATAACGAGCTGCAATGTTAAGTAAGCGTATTTCTCTGTAGGGCGATCTTAGGAACCACACATGCGAGAACCTAACGCACAATGTAAAGGTTATTTGGTTGATCGTTTCATTCTCGGTTTCTTTCCATCTTTCTTCTTTTTTTTTTCCTTCCTGTATCCTTTCTTTCGGTATTTCATTCATTGTTTTCAATTTTGTTCTTTCTTTCGTTTTTTTCTTTCGCTTGTTCTTTCGTATTCAGCCATTGCATCTTTGCTTGCTTACGAGGTGAGCTGCTCCCGACGTGGCCGCGGCCCACTTCGGACTATGAAGCTAGTGAAACCTGAAAGACCTGAATAAAGTTTTTATAAAATACCCTACTGGACGAGACGCCGCTATTTTTGGGTAAGAGCCATTGCAACGAACCACTTCAGGCTTTCCCCTTAAATAGTTGCAATTTCACTAAAAGGCGAATCATCCATTGCCATAGCAAATCAGCTGATAGCCATACGAAGTAAGGACGGCATTTTTATCAGCCGTATCAACTTCTAAAGACTAGCTTGCTAACGAAATTAATACGCATGCTGTCAGCGCGCACATCAAACATGAACACATCACACTCGATGACCGCGGACACTGGTTGCCGAAACTCTGGTGCGCAAAAGCATGCGAGAAGACACCTAGACTCTGCCCCGAATTCAGTTCGCTCTCAAGATGCGGCTGCGCTACCTCGCTGAGCCAACACATAGCAGCTACAGCCGGAGTATAACGCCATGCCCCCTCTCTCCCTTGTCCCCGGTGCCTTGAAATTTCGGATGCCTCGCGCACGACGGAAAACGGCGCGTTTCCTCCCCACTGGCCTCCCTTTCGCGCAGGCGGGCCGCGGTTCGTCGGCTCCCCTCGCAAGCTTTTACGTGCGCATACAGTGTAGGGCGTGCGGCGACCAAGTTATCGCCCTCTGCCTTTACACGGAACATCACTGCGACGCCGACGCCAGAAATTCGCCTAGAGTTTCCATAATTGTTATCGCAAGGAAAGAGGAATCATTCGCGTCGCTACATTAATAACTAAGGAATAAATTCTCATTAAAATAATTATTGAGTCTACCGATTTCATTTAACCCTTCAATTCCGACAATTCCGACAATTCCATTCTCGTATTCGTGTTTTTAGGGAATCTGCGTGCTGGCTCTGCACCATGGCCTCGTGACAGACCGCAGCCGGATTTAACCCTGTCAACTGTGGACTTGTTTAGCCGAAGTAGGGAAGGAAATGAAGAATTTCTCAACAGTACACCAGCTTCAATGTACAAAATGTTCTATTTTATGATATTATGGTATTAGATATTTATGAGTCAATAAAAACTTTGAAAATGTATGCTTTGCGCACCCGGCATATATAAAGATTTCTTACATTCTAAAAGTCTCTTCCTGCCCATGTTTATCACCGAATAAAGTCATTGAGTAGTAAGCCCCATCACGTGTGGATACCACCTTTTATTTTTCATTTGTTTGTATATATAGCCATAGGACTCAAAAAGTCAAAGACACATTCCTAGGAGTCAGGAAAGCTCGAAACGCGAATTTTGTTGCGCCTGGCTTTGTGCCAGGTGACCATTCGTTTTCGTTCTTCTGTCCAACCCGTGTGTCAAGGCTCTGCGGGAAATGAGGTAATGGCACGTAGTCTTTCACATTCTGCGCAAGATGTCACTAAAGGGCCAGATGGGATTAGTATATGCTGCTGACGCCTCGATCAAAGTTCGCACCTAGCGAACGCCAGAAGGTAAGTTTGAGAATGCCATCTCGAGCCCAGTTTGGAATAAGGTAAGCGGTATTAGGATGAGTTGGTATCCACAATGGCCGACGCGTGTTCTTGCTAAAGAATTCCCGATCGTGCTACTCTTAGTTTGCGTACCTGTCTGCGACGGAAAAGAAACTGCGGGCAGGTAACGAGAGACAAATGAGCGTGACCTGCTCGCGTGTTTGGGGTGCTATGTCTTCCGGCTATCACATCATGACATAAGAGGCCTGATTCTCACCGTGTACGCGTTTCGAACGGCTAATTTCTTTCCCAGTTATTTTCGATTGCTCCCTAGGTAAATGCGGCGGGTTTACCGTCACCATTTTCTTCGTGACCCGGGCTCACATCACCGTTCTTATAATTGTTGTAAATTGTTGGTGTTTGCGAGCGGACGTCAAAGCCTTCATTGATATTGCAAATGTGTTCAACCCGGCGTTTCTTTTCTGCTTTACCGCTCAGTGGCCGCCATAGTCGTGTCCATACGGCAATGTTGTAAAGTAAAATGAAGCGATGACGTAGCATGAAGTGTAAGTGGACGAAAAACCCCTACTATAGTGCCTAGTGTGGCCCTACTATGTGCAGAATATAAGCAACCGTTATATATAGCTTTCATTGATTACGAGAAAGCGTTTGATTCAGTCGAAACCTCAGCAGTCATGGAGGCATTACGGAATCAGGGTGTAGATGAGCCATATGTAAAAATACTGGAAGATATCTATAGCGGCTCCACAGCCACCGTAGTCCACCATAAAGCAAGCAACAAAATCCCTATAAAGAAAGGCGTCAGGCAGGGAGATACGATATCTCCAATGCTATTCACAGCGTGTTTACAGGAGGTATTCAGAGACCTGGATTGGGAAGAATTGGGGATAAAAGTTAATGGAGAATACCTTAGTAACTTGCGATTCGCTGATGATATTGCCTTGCTTAGTAACTCAGGGGACCAATTGCAATGCATGCTCACTGACCTGGAGAGGCAAAGCAGAAGAGTGGGTCTAAAAATTAATATGCAGAAAACTAAAGTAATGCTTAACTGTCTCGGGAGAGAACAGCAATTTACAATAGGTAGCGAGGCACTGGAAGTCGTAAGGGAATACATCTACTTAGGGCAGGTAGTGACGGCGGATCCGGATCATGAGACGGAAATAATCAGAAGAATAAGAATGGGCTGGAGTGCGTTTGGCAGGCATTCCCAAATCATGAACAGCAGGTTGCCGTTATCCCTCAAGAGAAAAGTATATAATAGCTGTGTCTTACCAGTACTCACCTACGGGGCAGAAACCTGGAGGCTTACGAAAAGGGTTCTGCTCAAATTGAGGACGACACAACGAGCTATGGAAAGAAGAATGATAGGTGTAACGTTAAGCGATAAGAAAAGAGCTGATTGGGTGAGGGAACAAACGCGAGTTAATGACATCTTAGTTGAAATCAAGAAAAAGAAAGTGGCATGGGCAGGACATGTAATGAGGAGGGAAGATAACCGATGGTCATTAAGGGTTACGGACTGGATCCCAAGGGAAGGGAAGCGTAGCAGGGGGCGGCAGAAAGTTAGGTGGGCGGATGAGATTAAGAAGTTTGCAGGGACGGCATGGCCACAATTAGTACATGACCGGGGTTGTTGGAGAAGTATGGGAGAGGCCTTTGCCCTGCAGTGGGCGTAACCAGGATGATGATGATGATAATGATGATGATGATGATGATAGTGCCTAGAATGGCTAGCAAGTGTGCCGTGCACCCGCTCTTTTCAATGGAGGAGCGTGGCGCCGCCTGCAATGAATGCCCATGGTGACTAGCAGAGGTCGCTGCCATACGGGTGGGTGCAGACTGCGCGTGTCATCTGCTTCGCACATCAGTTTCGCAGCGGTTGCGTCGGCTTATATGTTTGCGTTTTCTGTTTTATTACAGCGTTGCATGTTTGTTCTTGGTGCTGTAAAAGAGTGAGTGCGCGGCTGCTGTGTTTGTGTGCTTGTCATTACGAGAACTATGCGGCGGCGGTGAAAAAATGCCCAAGCTAAAGAGAGAGTGCAAGGAGAGGACCTGCTTTGTGCCGTTGTGTAGAAGCGGCTACCGCATGAACAAAGGGCGTGTATCCTTGTTCACTCCACCATCTGATACGAAGCGGCAGCAGAATGGGCAAGAATGACCAGGAGAATGGACTGGAGAACGGGTGGCACCAACTGCTGTGATTTGTGAAAAACATTTAGAAAACAGTTAAGTTCAGCGTGCGTTTTCTATCACCGTGAACGGCGTTGTCCAAGGTATTCCCCGCGATAAAACACGCCTGAAACCCTACGCCATACCAACGATATTTCCTGAGTATCCTAACCATGCACCTTAATTGTGAGTGCCAGAAGAAAGAAAAACAAGAAGTAGCAGTAGTGCTTTGAACTGCAGGTTATATTGCCCGAAAGATCACTGCCAAAAGTTCTTCACCACAGTGTGCAGGCTTGATTCCTTTGCGTAAGTAAAGCTGAAGCTAGTGCCGACGCTGCTTCTTATTGCACTACCCATTTTGATAATGGATCGAGGCCTTGTCTATCTTAGTCAGACTTTGTCAACCACTGTGAAGGCCATGGAAGATGCTTTTACTGTGTTTGTTAGCAAAATCAAGTTACATGTAGGGAGTCTAGGTGATTTTTCCGGTCAGCTCCAGACACTGGCGTTTCCACGGCTAGGGTGCCCAGAGCATGAAAAACCAGTTTTGACAACATATGTAAAGTTCTATGTTTTCTTGAGGTTTGGGTTTTTGTAAAAGGCATCAACAAAGAGGGGGACGCGCAAAGACAACGGCAGAAGCTCCTTAAACTGGTCACTGCCATTAAATCTATCTTCTTCATGTATGTGTACATTATCTCATAGCTAGTGCTGTCTTGTGCCTGCGTTTGACTGTTGTTACGCTTTAATAAAATATTTGTTACGCTCAAATAAAAGATGATTATTATTTTTGTTCACGTATATCAGAAATAAAAAGAAATCTGCACGCATTTGCGTAGTATAAGAAATGTATATTACACAGAAAACCCCAGTTCATTCTAAAGGCTAATTTATTTACTCATTATCATACTCTCGGGGCCCAATGAGCCTTATGAGGGGATAGGAACCTGGTTTACAAACAATCAGCAACATTCAAACCTATGAGGAGAAGAGTAAGATGAACAGGCCCAAACAGCAGCAAATAAAGTAAAAAGAAAGAACAGCGAAATTCGAGTCATTTCAAAAGATGATCGGTTACAGCGGTCTTGAATGGTTATGCATTAATATAACATTAGTATAACAATACCGTAACCTTAGAATTCTTTTGCTTTATTAGAGTAAAAAATGTAACCTAATGCATACTCTTAAAAAAGTTACGCTGTCATCATCGATAGAATAAAAAACAAGTGTCCTTACTATCGCCTAAGAGACACGAAGGCCAACGCCTCGTAAAGCCTACTGTAATCCACCCTTATCCTCCTTCATCCGCTCTAATCCTCCTTAATCCCCCTAATTCAATCTAATTCGATCACCTTAATCCAATGGCTAATAGAAAATTAAATTTGCACATCATTTCTCATCTCTTATACACGGCTGGACATGCTTTGGTTCGCTTCTGTCCTTCCTTGGATCGTGTGATATGTTCTGTACCTCAGAACACGACCTTGAAACATGGAGATTTAAGGCATCTGTCTTAAAGATTACGTTTCGTCTTCGCCAGCATAGAAACACATAAGGTTTCCCGCTCGAAGCCGAGCTGAGGTAGCACTAGCTTTTCAAGCAAGCGACAAGCGCTAAAGAAGCCTGTTGTAATCAAGACAAACCCTAAACAGTAATTAGCTGCCCACATTTGAACTATGCTGCTGCTACGGTTTAATAAAAACAAAGAGCGATGCATCTCGCTTGCCGATGCTGTGGAAACACGGCGGGTTACGAAGACCGGTTGGTGCCGCGGCACCCACCTGCACTGCAGCGCTCCTAGCGGCAGCTGCCGGCATTCATTGCATCCGGTGCCACCTGGGAGGCCGCGGACGGCACACTAGCCTGTATATTCTAGGCACTATACCCCTACCGAAGCCTCATGCTAAGCGCCTCAAGTGCGTTGCTCTTCCAATTTAGCTGTGGCAGTGACTGTTGCTTTCGTACAACAATTCATTCGTGTGTGCATGCTTTGACATTGGGAGAGTTAGCTAGCGGCGCTCAAGGCCATGTTGGCAGATGTGGCACATCCTTTTGGCACGCGGCGCCAAGCAGTACGTGAGCTTTTGGTGTAGGCGTCGAGCCAATAAAAAATAGAAGGAGAAATTGGTGTCGACATTTGCTGGCGGTGGCTTTCTTTTACATTTAATTGATAATATAGGACAAAGGTAAAGTACGTGTAAATGAATGCATTGGGTGATCCAAGGACCCGCACTAATTTGCAGGCGGCAGCATCTGTTTTGCGCTGGATTGATGATATGGCATACAAAAGTTACGTAACTGCAAACGCGTGCAGTGTCTCAATAAAAAGTAAGAACATCTAACACACTAAGAGTGAAAGTCACTTTTAAGAAGTTCTCATTTAAAACGAATTCCCTGTTTGTCTGAGCATACACATGTTTTAGATGCGCGAATGAGGCAAAGGGCATTAAGACAAAATTTCTGACAAACGTTGGCGTCTTTACAAAAACGTTGAAATGTTTTCATAACTTGAAGATAAACTCTTGATGCCCCCAGGCCTAATCTCTTAGCAAGTGAAAAACGCCGATGTGAACCAATTAAACGCGGTTCTTGTTCAAGGCCCTGTCTGTGTGTTGCGCTTGGGAAAGTCGAGTAGTAGAATGCAATCCTCACCATTTTGGTGACCCTGACATGTCGGAGAAGACACTTGCTTAATTCGAAATAAAAGAAACTTATTCAGATTCCAATCGAATCGATGTAAGAAAAGCTAGTTGCTTTGACTGACTATATTTAGCCGTGTGGTTAGCGGTGAAAACTTAATTTCCGCAACGCTTAATATAACGCGAGAGTGGCGAGCTGTTGTTAAACGTTACCATACGTGCGCCACTACTGCTTGTCTGCGTAGTTTAAAGAGCACACAGGGAGGGGTGTTTGCTTGAGGTTTTTTCGTGTGCCGCATTTCATATACTCGGTGAGGGTTGAGCATCATCGTTACCTCACAGGGCACAACGCATCGTTGCAGAAAACCACAGTCGTTTTATGAGGTACGCCGTGGTGGCGGACTCTGGATTACTTTTGACACCACGGTGTTCTCTAACCGGTGCTAAAATACAAGTTCACGTGCGTTTTCAATATACCCCCGTCGAAATGAGGCTGCCGTGATCAGGATCAAATCCGCAACCTCAAGAAATGCCATAGCCGCAAATCTACCGCGGCAGGCACACAAGTGTTGATTTGACGTGCGACCATTTCCCTAGCGCAGCCTTCAGCTTGCGGTGCGCTTTAATTAGTCTGGCTCTGGTTCTGCACGCCGTGCGTTAGTTGTCCCCTTGACATATTTGCATGGTGTTTACTTTCTCAGAAATAGATGAAATGTACTGTAGAGTGCCTTGAAATAACGTTTATCCAGTTTCCCCGCCACCACTGTCGTGTCTATACCAGTAGCGCTTCCTTGCCTTCACAGGTCACCCTTTCCCTTTCGCAACTGCCTTTTCTCCCCCTCCTCTCTACAGTTCTGTCTACGTCCCCTCTGGACTCATACATTATTAGAATATCAAGCGCTGTACGTTCTGCAACGCTGTTCAGAGGTGTCACGGTTAATTACAGCTGTCAAGACACTAATGTGACGACGCCCAATGACCTCCATAACACATTGTGCCCATTCGACGCGGCGGTGTCCAAACGAGCTTTTCGCCTCGTTTTTCGTTTTGTGCCTCACTCATGTCATGTATACGCACGCTCTGAACCACCCCCCGATGCGGTGTCCCAGACATCAGCGGCAACAACAGCAGCAGCAGCAGCAGTATGAAAGTCGAAGGAAGAGGCAAAGAAAGCTTCACTTTAAAAACGTTTAAGAATCTGTTGCTCCTTTAATTAGCGAATCCTTCTGGCTCTTTGCCTTAAAGTGGCATTCCCCTTTTTATCGCGGCTCTTTCATTGGTTGCCATGCGCATGCGTTTTCAATAGATATATGTATACGTGCAGCGCGAATATCTTCGTGAGATGGCCCTTCGATTTCGGCATCGCCCTCTTGCTTGCATTCGTAACGTTACCGCTGTGGAAAACTGATCATGAGTCATTATTACGTTTTACCGCCAGAAAGAGACAGCATAATGCAAGACTGTTTAGGTTCTGTCAACGTGCTGCTTAGTTGTGCATGCTTGCATCTTCTATAGTGTCCTCATAATATTGTGGCGGCTGCAGTCGTAAACACATTAGGCCATCATGTGTTCCGCAGTTGAGCGCTGTTGTTGGCAGGCTCCTAATATAGGGAAAAAAATGCCAACCATTTGAGCGCAGCTTTGTACGTGTTTTCATTTCAAGTGTCAACATTTTGTATCATGATTGTATTGGTACACGGTATATGTTATAAAGAGAACGCTGTGAGTGGCGCGCTTTGTTCCAATACAGACGACGGGCGCTACTCGGGCCTACATCATAGCCATCGTTCCCTGTCTTGCGCGACACAATGCTCTTCACATGCTTTCCTTCCACCAACTATGAGAGCGGCACTTCTTTGCGTGAAAATCCTGCCAGCAGTGTCAGAGGCAACAACACCTAAAAGGGCGTCACATCGAGCCTTACTGAGAGCCGCTCACCGTCACCTCTTGCAGTAGCAGGGATCCGTCACACAAGCTGGTGCCGCGGAGTGAGGAGGCCGCGGACGAGCGTAGTCCTGCCTTGCTTATGCTACATTGCACTTCGCCCCCCCCTCCCCGCCCCCCGCTCCCGGAATGCTTGTCGGAAGGACGGCTGAGATCGCGCCTGTGGCGGCTTTGGCCTTTGAAAACTCAGCGCATGTGCATGCCGTCTGTTTTCCGCTTCTTCTCCGCTTCATGCTTTCACTTTCTCCACTTTCCTCATCGTGCATTATTCTTTCTCGCTCTGTTCCGAGTTCAGGTTTTCTTCAAGATGATATCAATCTTCAGCTTCTCAGAATGCGAGAGGCATAGGAAGGGGGCAGCATATACGATGCGACTGCGCATGAAGGCCTGGACTAGCCCAAGAATGTTGTCATCTTTTGTACCAGTATGTCGGGCAGCGATAGGTGAAATAAGGCGAACTATACTTGTGTAGCGTGAGTGCTTAGATGATGTAGAGTCGCAGTATTCTTGCAATTTTGCATTATGAGGAGCCCATGGACTCGGAGGACAGGAACGCGAGGAATAGGCACTCCGTGGGCTGACAGGTCGTGTATGGTGGCTTCGGATTTAGCCGCAGAGCAGAAAAAAAAACGCGCGGTTCAATATATGTCAAAACTGCAACTATGGCTGTTTGTAGGGTTGCATGAATTTAGCCATCACTACCTTCTGCAGTCGAGAGCTCGATGTCGTCTGCATAGAGACTGCGATGGAGGCGGGGAATGACAGAGAGGGGTTCCAATAGTCTGACGAGGGCAACATTTAAGAGCATGGGTGAGAGTACTGACCCTTGCGGTGTACTCTAAATCCCTAGCGAGATGACGTCCGATTTGAGCTCCCCAATGGATAGAATGTCTCTACGACATTGGTACAATACAGTGGTCCCCGAGGGCGGAGTTCGGCTTAAGATGCGAAATACGGCCTGTACTTGCGCAGGGTTAAAGGGGACATCCATTTCAGCGTTCTCTTGTCCTGTGTAGGCCTTTGCTGTTGAGGTGTTTGCGCGCCAATGTACTTGGCGGTTAGATCCCGTAATAATTGATTATCGGAGCCTGGTGCCATATGTAGTGGTTTCTGAAGATTCTGCCGTTCTGTAGTTTGCTGGTGTGATCATTGCAGAGATACCGGAGGAAATTACAGGCTATATGGAAGTTAGGTTGTCCTTCCATACCATGCATAAAGCATGTCATTGCTGATTGGTAGCTGATGCGCAGTGTGCTCGATTGAGTAGCGCGATGCGTTTGCGCAGCTTACAGTTGAGTTTCTGATTCTGGTATATCCCCTTTGAAGTACCTCGAGGCCCTCTAACATATGCCGGAGTTGGTTGTGGAGTAGGTTCCAGGTATATGGTATGTCAGAGTGGTACGTCGAGTAGCTATAGCGTCGCTCGTCATTGGACAATCCTAAAGCCTGTTTCACACGCAAGCGACAGCGCGGCGGTGGTCGCGGCGCCTGAGCGGCGCGCAGACGCAGCTTCATTTCACGTGCGTTTTGGCGCGACGCGTGCCGATGTGAGGACCAGTGTTGCTTGCAGAAAGCGCCCGTGAGCCGCGGGTTTCAGCGGCCTTCAAGAGCTGCGCCTTGCTCCACATTTCCATGTATTGGCGCGCTTCAGCTGCGCGTCTACTTGGTGTATTAAGTTTGTGCCCCAATTTCGCGCTTGTAAACATTGCAACAAAAAAAGAAAGATTGTGTATTGAACGGTTATTACAACATTTAATTCACATTAATGTCTCTTTTAGCTCTTTATGGGCGACACCTTAAAAGTTTTCCTAACGACACAACCACACACAGGGAATTAAACACACGGACGCAAATAAATGGATTGCTTCGTATTTCTGCGATCTGGGCTTTAAGCACGCGCACGTCTTTCAACGGCTCTTGTTTTCGTCATTGAACAATCCTCAAGTCTGTTTCACATGCAAGTGACCGCGCGGCGGTGGGCGCAATCTCGTCCACCCGGATGCAGGAGCCCTATGGACGGCTTTCAATGAAGCTCGCGTAATTTTCGCCTCTTTATTTTATCATGCAAAACAAGTGGACACTGCATAACTTGAGTGATGAACACCTCGTCGAAGACCACGCGAGATATTGCAAACTAGCAGCGGACGTGGTCTGCTACAGATGTCGTCTGCTCGAACCTTCTCGAGCGGGCGAATTCCCCGATTCCCCGCACCGCCCGCGCTTCGGCCACGCCCCTGCCACGTGATCCCATCGTCACTGCTCAAGGCGATCCGCCATTGGTTGCCACTCTCACGTTTCGCGATTTTTTTCGGAATGATTCGATCATGAATGCAGCGACGCGCACCACGCGGAAAACTGTTATTGGGAAAGGAGGCTTCCTCACGCGACGGGCGCCGCGCCATTGCTGGCCCAAAATCGCTTGCATGTAGAACAGGCTTAAGAATGTCGCCCATACGAGCTCGTTACACTGGAAGCCTTTCTCTTCTGCGGCAGTTTTATATTCCTTCGGAAGTATGTCAAAGCGAATCCCAAATAGATGTCGTTGTGAAGCAGTGCAGCGACTCTATTTGCACTGAAAAAGCAATGTTATGCCTTGTCCCAATCACGATGGATGCGATATTTCTACCGTCAGCGAACGTTGCGCTATAAGCAAAGTAGTACTACGGGCGAGGGAGCCCAGTAACTCCAACATAAACAAGCAAGAAGTTTCTCCGTTGTCTAACTTCATTCATCCCTTGGCTATAAGGATCAAAATACGCATGAACTACGGATGAAGTAAAGCAATAAATTAAAAGCTCTCGCAAAGGTACCGCATTTCGCGCCAATTCTGGCAATATAGAATGTTGCCTGCCGTGGTAACTACGCATCTTTGCAAATGGTATTGTGGGCATGTCACGGACAGGCTTACTGACAAAGCAGGTGCGACGCGCGCTATCTCTCCCGTTCTTCGACTCATGAGCCCTTAAGAAAGCCATAGAGCTAGAAAGAGGCTATAAAACGTTGTTAGAACATCGCAATAGCTACGCTAAGCATTACAAAAATTATTACTTGTATTGCTTAGCTCAGTTTTTCACAAGGGCTTCGGAATTTTTCCTGTTCTGCCTTTTCTGTTTTAAACACATCCTCAAACATGACTAGGCAGTTCTGCGACACCATGGTCCATGCAAAGCGTGGCGCTTAATACAAAGAAAGAATAACTGGAAGGATAATACATACACGTGAGAAGTGTAATATACTGTATCTAATTCCTTACCATGTGTCTCAAGATTATTCTATGCTGCATGCGCATTGCTCCGAAGGATGGCACACAGGCAAGGGAGAACATGCGTCCAGCTCATAAGGTGTTGCCTGTGTACAGAATCCCAAAGTCACTGATCACAACAGCAGTCAATAGTTCAGAAGTGTCTCACTTTTCTTTGTATTTTTACTACTTTCGCCGTATGAGATCGCAGTCTGTCTGCCGTATTATTCTTTACCTGACGTTATATGCCACATGGCTGGGCAGTATCTTGGAGCGGAAAATTGAAAAGCACCACTATACCGGTTACCTTGTTTTATGCAAGAAAATATTTCTGATATTTGAAAAACAGTCTATAATTTTTTAAATGTGTAATTTCCAAATGCAGAGGAATATGTATTTGAGTTAATTGCGCTACATGTACGTTATTGCATCAGGAATAACCAGCGCGATAGGAGCTTGATTGAGTCCGGTGACAGCCCTTTAGACGATTGCCTGGGTACGCCGAAAGAAAGGTTCTTGAAGTCCATGACCAATACGGCACGCTGACATAATGAGCAAATTTCGTTCCAAACAGTTATTTGCACCAGAGCCTTATTTTAAGCCGTACTACCAGATTCTACAAGGCGCTGGCTTGTTTAAGGCAGCGTGAGGCAAACCTCCATGTCAAGAAGAAGCTCGAAACTTTTCTGAGCATTGGTAGAAAATTTTTATTGTCGAAGTACCATATCGCCTTCACTTATTTATCTCGTTTTTCGGTGTATGCTTCTGGTAGCTAAGTCATGAGGCATCCTGCTTCTCAGCCAGCGGTCGCGCATTCCACTCATTACGTTGAAATTAAATTATGACCTGAAGGGAATCAAGAACGCTCGTTGAAATAGCTATATGGAAAGTATAGAAAAGTTAGTTACTAATGCGACGTAGAGCTCTTGATTTGTGCTTGGCAATCAGCCAACGGCTATAAAGCAATGTGAGTACGTGTATGTACAGCTATTACGTATACGTGTCTCTTTGCGAAACACCTTTCCTGTTCGTTTTATACCCCACCCTTATCTAATACGCCTTAAAGGGTCATCAATAAAAGAGAAACAAAAGGGAAATACGCTGTTTTACACAAGTTAATAAATTTGTTTTATTTCAAGGCGTGAATACAGTGCAACACACCGAAGCACGCAGAGATGTGTGTGTTGTTAACCCGAACATTTTTACTAGCCTTTACATTCTTTTTTTTCGCTTTCGAGAGTGATGAGAGAAGCAAATATACATTTCCGCTGGGCATATTTCTTTCTGCAACTGAGAAGCTCCCTGGGCTAGTCCTGTGGCCTCCCTTCCTTCCGTTGAAATTGTGCGCTAAGCAGCGCTTTTCCGCAACGATGCATCTATTTATCTCGTTTATCTGTACACTTCGTATGATTAGCGTACTTGTGGAGCAGCATCGTTGTTCCGCAAACCATTTAGCACAATCTTACTCTGGCAACATTTCACACCCGAACTCTTCCGAGTGAAGCTAACTTACCAAGCCTCTTTGAGGAACAATCGGGCATTGTTTGGGATATAAGTGGCCTTAACTAGGCTAAAGGAACCGGTGAGGCTGATGCAGTACGGACTACTGGCCACGCCCTCCTCTACAGAGGAATTCAAGACAAGAAGCAGTACGGAGTAGGACTCCTAATATGTAAGGACATAGAGGACAACATTGACGGATTCTAGAGCAATAATGAAAGAGAACCAGTAGTCGCAATAAAAATTAATAAGATATATAGACTAGAGGTAGTACAAGCCTAAGCTCAGACCCCCATTCATGATGATGACGCAGATCAGTTTTATGAAGATTTTGAATTAGCGATGAGAAAGGTGCAAACTTAGTATACTGTAATAATACGCGACCTTAATGCAAAAAGGTGATAAAGCAGGCTGGTAAACAAGAAATTGGTAACTATGGCGTCGATTCTAGAAAAACCAGAGGAGTGATGTTGGTGGAATTCGCGGAATGGATTAAGCTGCGGGTAATTAGCGCCTTCTTCAGGAAGCGGAGCAAGAAAATCTGCACTGGAAAAGCCCTAATTGAGATACACGAATTGAGATTGATTTCATACGTTCTGCCAATCCCGGCATAGTGCAGGATGTAGAAGTGTTACGTAGGGTAAAGCGCAGTTATCCTAGGGTATTGAGGGCTAGGATTCGCCGCAATTTGAAGAGCGAAAGACTAAAATTGGTCAAGAAGAAACATGCCAACTTAGACGCAGTAATGGTAAAAGCTAAAAAATTCAGGTTGGTACTTGCAAACGGATATGCAGCGTTTAACAATATGGCATAGAGGTAATGAATGTAACCGCAACTAGGCTGGCTTCAGAAGCAGCCATTGAAGTGGGAGGCAAACACCAAGGTAACCAATAGGTAAGCAACAAAGGGCCTAATAAAGAAATTACCGCGAATGAAAGTCTCCGACTCAAGAGATCCAGTCAAATTCCCGGAATTGTCAAAACTGATCAACAAGGACAAAATTAGGGATATTGTAAATTATATTGTAAGAAAGACTAACGGAGCAGCAAAAATGGACGCAGCATGAAATCAGTGAAAAGAAAACTTCGCTTAGGACAAGCCAAGATGTATGCACGAAAACATAAGCAGGGTAACATCACCAGCCATTTCGAAGCTATAGCAGAAGCAGCGGAAGAATTCTGTACTGAACTGTGCAGTACCTAGGGCATCCGCAATACCTCTACCAAATAATAATGAACAGGCTATAGAGGCTCCTCCTATACCTAGCGATGAAATTAGAAGGGCTTTGCAAGACATTAAACGGGAAAAAGTGGCAGTAGAAGATGGAATAACAGTTGACTTTATCAAAAATAGAAGAGACATCATGCTTGAAACGCTTGCGGAACTTTATACAACATGTCTCACGACTTCAAAGGCCCCATAGAACCGGAAGAATGCCAACATTATACTAATCCACGAAAAGGGAGACTCTAAACAATTGAACAATTCTAGCCCCTTTGGGTTACTGCCAGTATTGTAAAAAATGTTCTCCAAGATAATTTCCAATAGAATAAGGGCAACACTTGACATCAGTCAACCGAGACTACAGGCTGGCTTCAGGAAGGAGATACTGTACATTAGATTACATTCAGGTGCTCAATCAGCTAATCGAGAAATCTACAGAGTACAATCAGCCTCTCTACAAGGCTTTCATAGATTACGAAAGGGCATTTGATTCAGTAGAGATACCAGCAGTCATAGAGGCACTGATTACGCGATGACGTAATCAAGGAGTAGAGGACGCTTAGGTAAATATCTTTAAAAATATATACAAAGATTTCACAGCTTCCCTAATTTTCAACAAGAAAGTAGGAAGATACCTATAAAGAAAATGGTCAGACAAGGAGACACAATTTCTACAATGTTATTCACTTCGTGCTTGGAAGAAGTATTCAAGCTGCTAAATAGGCACGGCTTATGATTAAGGATGAAAGGCGAATATCTCGGCAACCTTCGGATTGGAGGTGACATTGTCCTCTTCATCAACACTTTAGACGAGTTACAACAAATGCTTGATGAACCTTAAAAGAGAGAGTGTAACAATGGGGATAAACAATAATATGCAGAAGACAAAGATAATCATTGATAGCAGGGCAAGGAAACAAAAATTCAAGATTTCCAGTCAGCCTCTTGAATCTGTGAAGGACACTCTAAACATGAGAAGGAAGTTTACAGAATACGAATGGGTTGGAGCGCATACTTCAGACATTTTCAGATCCTCACTGCAAAAACTTTCATAATTTCTAAAAATAAAGGTGTACAATCAATGCATTCTACCTTTGCTAACATACGGGGGAAAAACTTGGGGACGGGCGAAGAAGCTCGGCAACAAATTAAGGATCGCTCAAAGAGGGATGGAACGAAGAATGTTAGGTATAGCCTCAAGAAACAGGAGGAGAATGAAGTGCATCAGGGAACAAACTTTGATAGACGACATTCTAATTGGCATTAGGAGAAAAAAATGGAGATCGGCTGGTTATGTAATGCGTAGGTTAGATAACCGGTGGACCATTAGGATTAGAGAATGGGTACCAAGAGAAGGAAAGCGCAGTTGATGACGGCACAAAATAAGGAGGGGGGGGGGGGGGTATGAAATCAAGAAAACTCGCAGGCGCTAGTTGGAATGGGTTGGCACAGAACAGGTTTAATTGGAGATGGCAGGGACACGCCTTCGTCCCGCAGCGAAAATTACATAGGCTGATGATAATGATAATAATGGCAGGCGTTCTGTTTACAAGTATGTTGTCGCAGGTTAAAATCACTGCGTAGACAATGAACCATGATTAGGGAGGAAAGCAAAGAGGCTCGCTCGCGTAGAAATATAGGAATACGAAGTAAGCCCTGTTATAGGAACGCCAAATCAGGCACTCTAATTCTGCACCACGCGTAGTCGTTAACCCTGATACAGTGCAAATTTGTAGTAAATGTATTATTGCCCATATGAATCGTTATTCGAAGTTCGTTTTACAGGTAGTAGATGACTTTCTCTAGGAATGTATATGCCCATTATATAAAACGGATATAAGCACTCTTGAAGAAGATAATTGAAGTGATTTACATTCCATTAAA
Organism: Dermacentor variabilis; assembly: GCF_050947875.1. Classification (NCBI taxonomy): domain Eukaryota; kingdom Metazoa; phylum Arthropoda; class Arachnida; order Ixodida; family Ixodidae; genus Dermacentor; species Dermacentor variabilis. Next base: position 47,033,613 of record NC_134574.1, read on the forward strand.
CAAAATGAAAACAAACTTTTCGAGCATGTACCTACTTCTGAAGAGGGACGTCTACCAGGTGATTGAAATAACAGAATGCCTGGCGTTGATTTCATAGGAAAAAAAAAAAAACTTCGGCCACCCAAGTATATATCCCAATTATGAACGCGAATAGCTGCTGATTGCTCAATAGCACAGTTTCGACATATACATTGCCACCGTATGGTAGAAATACGCCTCTTCTTATGTGTCTTAAAGATGTAATGAATGCTAGATGAGTCGTTGCGCCAACGTGTAACGAATGAAAGCAAGTTTTGAAACACAAGCCACAACCACTTGACCTTGCGGATATGTTCATCAGGCCGCTCCCTTCGAAACTCTCCTATTTACGATGTCAGCCAAGCACCAAGCTGGCCGTTGTACTATGTTGTTTGAAGCGAAGACAGGGCAAAAAGAAAAAAAAATGAATGGAGTTTGTAAAGAGGCGCATAAACTCTGGCGTCGCCTCCTATCCGGTTTTGCAGGCAGTTTCCTCCCCGTTTCTTTCTCTTCCACAATCAAAGAAAAAAAAGAAAACAGACATGGCGCCATTGTATATTAGCTGCGCGAACTCAAAGGCTGCGGTGTACCTCTGAGGACCATTCTCGAAGACACTTCTCTGTCGCTTGCACCTACTGCGTCCTCTCACTAGAAACCCTTCTGCTCCCAGTCACTCTAGAACGCACGGTGAGTGGAGAATATCCATATTCTGCCATTGATGAATGGTTTTTATCAGATTTTCACAATTCGAGGTGACTCTGGCTACCGCCATACCATCACATCACATCTCGACAACTCCAACGAAGGTTTATGTCTGCTAAGTTTCAAGCGCACTTCCAGACTTTCATTGCCCTGTCAATGTTCAGACTCCCCTTGTGTTACGCGGTTAAAGCAGGGGGAGGGGGCGTCAAGCGATATATGCAGACTAGCATACGCGTAACTAAGCTGTTTCAAAAGTAATAAATAAGAAAGAGGAAGCTTTGCTTTACCCTGACAGCTAGAATCAAAGTAAATGCCAAGAAGACAATGGTTTGCTCGATATACAGCAATGCAAGTTTTGCGACGTGTATTAAATTTTGAACAATAAAACCTATTACTGTAGGAATCATATTTCTTAATTCTGCCATAATATATCTTACAAACAGCCTGAATATTTAAAAACATTGCTCAAGTGTGACGTTTGCTGCTCTGTAATTCAGTAATAAATACAGATATCACACTCTTCTAAACGTTCCCAAAAAGAAGACACGAATGAGGGTCAAACTGATGTGATTTTATTTATAACAGATCATATTTCTGCCAATATTTTTTGTGAGTAGGGCTGGTGAAAACTGTCTTATGTATTCTGAAAAGTTGACGTAAGCCTTAAACTTACATAACAAATTGTTCAGTATTTCTACCACAAGCCGTTCACTGAAGTATGATATCTATTTTTACTCCAGAGATACATATTTGCAAACGTCCTGATTGATTTCCTAATGCTAAACAAATTCTGGTGCTTACTGTAGGAAATAATAAGTTGTAAATGTAAAACTAGCTTTGTAATGCTGCTTTATAATATTCTTCCCCAAATGCTTCAACAATTTTTCAAATCAGAAGAGCGATTGCCTTTTGAGAGACTTTCTATGTTTTACATGTACTTGAATAGGAAATTGAAGTTCGCTAAGAGAAAGATTTTCCTTTTTATAGAAACATCAAAGGAAAAATGTTTCTTCATACAGCAATGCAACTACATTTCTAACTTTGCCTCACACCCGAAATTCTGGCATCATTCTCAAATATCTGTAGTCTTCCCTCCAAGAAAGATGATTTTCTTTGCCTAAAATTGGCTATTTAATAGAAAATTTTAATGTACAAAAACACCGCACCACTTGGTACCGTAACCCGTAATATAGATAATAATACAATAATACAGATAATACAATAATACAGATAATAATACTTGTTTATATGTTGGCAGTAAAATCCAACAGAGCAAACGCTCCTAAATATTTCCTTATGACGGGCAACATGCACATACTTTTGCGACTTAATTGGCAGCCTAGAAAATTAGCTACAAAACCTACGGTTAGCGCCAACCTTGGAAGCTATTAGTAAAAATTCAATGATACGGACAAGTGCTTCGTAGTGAAGATACGGCGTGGCATAAAGAAAAGTATGTACGACTATGGTCACTGTTTACTGCAGTATATCACTGTATATTACAACACTTTATCTGAATGTACAGTAGAAAAGATAAACCAACCGTGGTCTTAATTCGGCACACTAATGTTGCTTTACATCTTCCCTTGCAAGAAATGTCCGTGAATGACATTTCTTTTTTCAGTATCGTTCGAACTCCAGAAATTAGCGTCATTGAGGTGTTTTAGCCGATCACAGGGTTACCACACATATTGATAGATGCCAGTATGAATGGTTATAAGGCCGAGCTGTGTTAAGAATACCCGGCTTGCATTCACCCATGTATATTGACGCTAAACGAGAAATGGCATGAACAAAAATTCCCAGCAGTGTGATGATATCATGTTCTTTGTTAGCCTGTACAAAAACCCTCGTCGGTAGTGGACTATATTTACATAAGGTAAGTTGGCGGTGACGCGGTAATGCATCATCACAAGATGTGTCTGTGATGGAATCGAAGGTTTTTACATGGTGGAAATTCGGTACAACACAATCAGAGAGCAAATCAATAATTAAAGTTACTCATCATAGTTAATGCGCGATGTGTTAGACAGTTACTACGTGAAAGTTTCCATCATAATATGCGAGAGATTCGAAATTGAACAGGAAAATCTGTAGCAAGATCTGCATCAAAAATTCAGGGCAACGAAAACTAAACGTAAAAATTATCTTTCTCTCGATGAACCATAACCTTGGCATTCAGCGCTTTGTCACTTTCCCCAAACGTCCAATTAGTAGCAACAACTTGCATCCCAAGTAAGGATTATTATCGCTTTGCAAAAGAGACATCACCTCTGCCCCATTCCAAAGCTTCACCAACAGTCTTACTCCGTCTTAACAGGTTCATTTCTGGAGGCAGGAAGTTGATCGCATTTTGAACGCTAAAGGCTTGGCGGTTCATGACTATCTCTGAAAAAACAAAACAAAAACCAATATGTTTACATTATCATGCTTAAATATTTTCGCGAAAGAATGCGGCTGCGACTTCATGATTTGTCTTCATTGAAATAGGTTGCCTTGTTGCGTAACAACTTGAAGCGCGCACGGTTGTATCAGTCCAGGCATTTCAGACCAAACAAAATAATCGTGCTGTACCGCATCGCCCACGTTCACCGTTCCAAGGGCCGTTTCAAACCGTCTTGTTTTCATGTGTAAAATTGCTGCCGAGGGCGTTATTAAGAAATTGCAGCAATTTAAACTGCTTGGTTGGACAAAGGGGCTGACGAGCATCCCACATGAATTTTCTTCAACATGTATCCAAGACATCCACAAATATTCGGCTGTCTGGGGGTCGCCGAAGGGGTTATCTCAATACTGCCCAGGGTCTTTAGTTTATGAGATGAATCTTTTGTCATTGTTCTCTTTTGTCACTATTTCTAGGTGTTAAAAGAAAACATATTCGACAATAGCTCCTGAGAAGCTTGTGTGACAACATAAAGGTTTTGCGCACTTGATATTTACGACGCTAACAAAGCACGTGGAGTTCATTCACTCGTTCGCTAAACATAAGATAGGATGTTAGGAAAAAATGTGTTGCTACATAAGCGTGAGTTTGTTATTGCAAAGGATTCTATCTGAGGAAACACTTTGTATAAAAAATTTAGCATTCAGTGGCCTCATTATTTTTGAATACTTCAGACTGATGGTGCACCATTATTACAGAGCTACTAAAGTCACCCATTTAGCGAATGGCCAGTTCGGAGCATTTCAAGGTCGCAACGAAGCGTCTGCTGCATAAAAGTTTTACAAGCGCCACGTCGCATAGATTGAACCGAAACGCTAATGGGCTAATGACTCGTAAACCGCACTGCTTTATTTCACTAGATTCAGTTTTTCTTTCTGATATTCCAGCGTTCACGTCCGGCCTATCCTGGTGGCAACTACGGTGGAGAGCGGCTCCATGTCGTGAGGAAGCGCGATCAGACAAACAATTTGCCGATAGTTGTTGCAATATCACAAACGAGATTGTGTTTCGCCACTTTGTTTTCTCGGATCGTGGCGGCGTTCGGTCGGCGGATTCTACTGGCTTTCGGACAAGATCTCTGCTAGCGGACTTCCGGAAGCCAGCTGTAAGGTTCAGAATCGGAGGTCGACTGACGTTTTTGCAGAGTAACGCAAAATGCTGCATGCGCACACATCACGCACGCACGGTGCACGCGTGCTGTGGCTCCGAAGCAGACAGGCCGCGCGCCATTCCGCCGCTGCCTTGTACGAAACTGCGTGCTCGATTCATAACGCGTCACATGTGACGGAACCAATTTGCCACCGTTGGGTTTGCACCATCCCCATGCCACGATAGGTGCAGGTTCCTCATTATGTTGAAGAATTGTACGGATGCAGGCTGCACAATAAATGCGTATTGCTGAGTACATAATTGCACACTCTGCGGAAAGCGAATTACATTGTAAAAATGTGATTGCAACAAAAGTTAACGTGTTTGAAGCGATTGACTACTAAAAAACCAAATGCAGGAAACCATGACCTCGTCAACCGTCGCTTTGTGTGGGCTCCTGATGGCTCTGTCGGCCATCATTGCGTGCAGCGAAGGGCAGATACCCGTGTATGGTGGCTGGCAGAAGCACAACGTCGGCGATGACGCGATCTACGAGGAGTTGGCACACTTTGCTATCTCCAAGCAAGTTGGAAACCGGCAGTTTTACGACACCGTGCTTGGGCTTGTCGACGTCGAGAGCCAGGTATGTATTCTGCACCCTAATGAACTAAGCTACACGATGCAGAACGTAGTTCCACCTGCTTTTAGAAAGACCTAAATGGAGGTATAATTGTTGAACTTGACATAGAGTAAATAACTATGATAGCCGAGTATTGCTGGCGCAGTGCCACAGATAAGTTTATTGGCATGTAGGAAAGCATCAGCAGTTCTCAAGTCTCTACATTTACCTGTTCTACGTGTGTGACACATATTTCTCCATTTTTAGCATCTTGATATTGGTCTTCGTTAAAAAAAAACTATATAACAAACTCAATTACGTGCTAACTAAAACCTCTAAATCCCAGTCGACACAAAAATATTTTGAGCAATGATAACCAGTACACCTTTCTCACACAGTCCTAATATATTACCAAGCAAAAAGTAAAGGTACAGCGATAGCGCTTCCTACCAATGAAATATATCGCGCTGGTAAAGGAAGAACTTAGAAAAGCCTGCACTTGTGGCGCTAAGACAATGAAAAACTTGCAACTATCACCTACAATGGTCTCGAGAAATAGGCATGATAAGTCTTTATTACAGAGGATAATTAGACAGTCGATTGGACACTGCGACTACAATAACTAATACGACACGTCTCGATAACGACAAGCACGTCCTCTATCTTTAGAGTCAGTAAAAGTTGACTACCGGCTTTCCCTTACAAGAGATTTCTTCTTACACAATATCTTTACAACAATAATGCTAAAAATTGGTATAAATATCGTTTGTGGTTTACAAACTTCAATAAACATATTATGCAGCTATTTTGCCCACAACAACCCTTTATGAACACGTAGCCTAAAGATTACCACACAATGAAAGAAAGTGATAAGGGTGGTAAATGGGTGCTGGGCACATTTTTACTATCCTATAAACAAGAGGTCTTGTATCCTAAGGATATACCGCTGGCACTTAAGGTATTCTAACCAAATGGAATCGTAATTGATGATTCTTTGTTACAATGGAGGATCCGACATTATGCAATATTCCTAATAGAATAAAGCAACGTGATGATATAAATGCTGTATTTTTATGAATAATGGTATTTCATAAAAGTAACAATATACCGAATATTTCTGGCGGTAGTAGGTTAAAATATTTCAGGCGGGTTTCCTTTTTTAATAGCCGCTGTAAGGTTTCCTCTGTGTTTTACTACTCGAGGAAGAGCGACTATATACCAACAACAGTAATATGTGCAGGTCGTATGAACGACTTATCCCACTGCATGGAAGAAACAAGATATTAGTCGCCCTGAGGTCGTGTTTCTGAGGCCGCAAAGCAGACACGTTGGTGTGCCATCTCCCTTCGCGCCTCCAATCTGCTCGCCGGAGCAGATAGGCGAGAGTTTGAACTTGCATTTCTGCGAGCCGCCGGAAGTGTGTGCTCCTGACGCACGTCGGAACAAAGCCTATGAGTGATTGAGGCAGTAAAAACTTTATTGAATGGAAACAAAATAAGGCACGATAGTTGGGGCCCCTGTTCCAGGGCGCCACAGGCACGAGCGGGTCGCTGGACTTGGTCCAGAAGAGCCAATTGTCTCTCTCGCCCCTCGTCCACAAGGCATGCCTCCCAAACTTCTGTAATCCATTTAGTGAAGCAGACGCGTTCCTGTGTTTTTTCGGCGGAGCGTTGAAGAAGACGACGAAAAGCCGCGCCGTGAATCCTTGAGTGTCTCCGTTGGTGGCTGAGATACACTCATAGTCCCTTACACAATCTTCAAACTTGCACACCCTGCTCCAAAGTCCTCTTGTGCCCCGAGCAGAATATGCTGCTAGAAAGGTACGGGCTGAATAAAAATTACCTCGCTTTTAGAAAGCCAAAAAAAGCAGCAAGAGCGTCACCAGCGCGGTTGCTATGGCAACGTCGACGTTTGGGGAACCCGTGCCAGTGCTCCTTTGCGAAAAACAGCACGTGACTTCTCCAACAGCTCCGTAGCGGCCGGGGCCTCTCCTCAGCTTTGCTTCCTCCACGTCCAACAGGCATCGTCCTCACGAATTTTAGTAGTGTTCCTGTGGACTTACTACCAACCCTGCTAATATGAAAAGATTTGCAGTGATTGGATTGTGCACGGTGTGCAAGTGAACATGAAGTGCATTTATTATCGCATAGTATAGATAGGCGTAGATATCTGAATCACTCGAACGTGGCAGTCGTGTGGCTAAATGGATTGAATGTCCACCTTTCGGCTGAACTTTTAAGGCGAAAGACTTAAAGGGCAACTTCGGCGATTTCTCGATGTCCACTGATGTAAAGGACTACTGAATAAAATTTTCAAGTCGAGTTAACCTTTGAGGTCAATTTATGTTGGGACACACACATCTACTCCAAATATCAATGGCGAATAGAGCTTAGAACATATTTAAAATCTATTTTAAAGTAGGCGCGCGCAGCCAACCACAAAACGCAACACCTCGCGACATCGACAACAAGAAAGGAAGGTAACAACCTAGATTGTGCTGCGTCGGGGCGGGCCCTGCGGGTAAGTTTCTCGTCTTTCCAATCGTCCTGTTCTTTTATTTTTTTTTCCTGGTCGCGATGCTGAACTTTCTCGCCGCTGAAGGCAGCACAGAAATTGGCTAAAATTTGTTTCTGACATAAACAACTCATAAAGTGACCTAGCAAGTGTGCATGTTATAAAATGTCGTGCGATATAGTAAATCGTTGCCGTGATTTTGACTCCCAAGCAGTCAACGCAGTCGCCGCTGCAATCATCTCTGCAAAACGGCTCGCCTTGCTAACTTGTTTTCTCATCGCTACCAACGGCGTCGGGAAGACAAATTGTATTGTCACTTATGGGCGACATAAATGTGCAGACGGTTATTGTGTTGACGAATATGCTTCATTACCAGCTGCTGACGGTTCGCAAGGGCCATTGGCCTCGGATCCGACGGCTAGTGAGGTAGGCCTATAAACCGTTTCCCAGCGAACGCCAGCTCACTTGGCTTGCTCGGCGTCGAAGTGGTCCGAGTTCGTGCGCGAAGTTTTACGCTTAGAATGGACCCCGCTGAAGAGCAGCCAGATATGCTCGTTTCATTTCGAGCGTGCCTGGTATAATCAAAATCGGCCGAGTTTAGAGCATTCCGATGATCTTCCACCAAGACTACGTACCCCCAAGCCTGATGCTGTGTCGACATTTACCTCGCCTTGTGTCCTGCTGCGGAATGGGCTTCGTTCCCAAAGCGCCCTCGACGAATGGCTCGTACTACTTGTACCGGTGCGTACGCATATTGATAGCTGTCGCTAGTCGCACCTTCAGTCGCCGCTTTGTAGTGGATCCAATCAAATGTGGTTTCTCATGTCTAATTCGGAAGTAGCAGGAAATAGTCGCCGCTGGACGACGAAAACAAGGACGACGATGATGGCCAGGACATCGAAAAGTACGTGCAGGCGTAGCAGACGAATTTGCACGACGAAGCTGTCGCGCCTGGGAGCGTGCTGGCGTGGGCACGTCACAGTTTTGCGCGATAACGTATTCAGCTGTGTTTACGTTCCTTCTTTGACATATCTCGTTGTTCTTCAAACCAAAACTTTACCTGATTGCGACAGACAAGACTCCGAAGACAAGACAAGACCTTTCGTGCTCTGAAGCCAATGCTGTTTCGTGCGGTAATGACTGGGTCATTAGCTACTTATTGCAGCAGAAAGAACAAGATCGTAAAACTTTTGTTTCAGTATTCCTTTGATAAAATTGTTTATATAGGTTCTCTTTTGCATTCTGAGTATTTGTGCCAAAGCATTTGGCGGTAAGTCATTTAGACTTCCTGAATATGCATATTGAAGATTGGTTGCGGTCCGGACACATGACTCTCCACTGTGCACTCTCTGTGTACGATGACAGAGTCTACACTCCACTGTCACAGAAATAGTCGCTTAAATCACCATTGTCTAGTTGGGAAATGCTCTAAAAGCTCCCTGTGTCGTCAGCAGACATCATCAGCTTCGCTTCTTTACTGTTAGCGCCATGTGTTTAGCACGCGTCTGCGTGTTTACATTATGGTAATGTAGGACCTGCCGTCATTCACTCACCGCGGCGTTACAAGAAACAGCTACCTGTTTCAGTTTCGGTATCTCGTTTATTGGTTACATAAAATTATTGATGAAGTTATAAGCAAAGTGAACCACCCTACAGGTGACGGGACCGTCAATACAAGTTGCAGATGAAAATATCCTAATATGGCTAAGAAAACGCCGGAGTTGCCCATTAAGTCGCTGATTGCGTGGTGACTTTGGCGAAAAACGGTAGGCGCAAGAAGCCGTGGAAAAGCCCACGTGACATTCTGCGAGCAAGGAGCGTGTGGAGAAGGAAAGAGCGGCACGCCTTTACTGAAAAACATGTGACCTTCCTCGGCCGACTGTCGTGTCAAGAGGGCAACGGGCAGCGCGCGCAGAGTGATAAGCAGGTGGAGATGTCACGTGGCGACAGCGGCGGTTATGCCGACAGTAGTCTGGGACGCGAGAGAGGAGGGGACAAAGGACACTTGCCTAGGCGCTCGCGTATTCCGCGGTAGCTCTCAGAAGTACACTACGGGCGAGGATGCCCGCCAAACGAGAAAGGAGGTACGACGTGCGAAGCGGCGGGAGCAAGGCGTTCGACCGCGACTGCTGTTTTCCCATGCAGAGAGCATGCAACGCAATTGTATTCGGCTTGTGTTACTTACTTGTAAAACTTAGTGGCCGCAAACGTGCTGCCTCTTTAGGTAGCTTATTAAGTGCTAGAATGTGTCGTTCAGAAGGTCGACCTAAAAGCGCCACACGTTTACTTCATCCTGCGACTCGTTATGTCATGCAAGAAGCCTGGTCCCCGTTTGTATAAGTTTATGCATTATCAACCGCGGAGAAGACTTTCACATTCACGTGTTACAGAGAGGGCAGCAGGCTGCCGAACTTGTTTGTGTTCAAATCCGCCTTTGCGCATTTCTTACGCATCCTATTTCCAAAAGAAGTATTTGTCTTTTATTCCGCTATGCATCGTATCCAAACAAAAAAAAGGACCGATTAAAGCGCGCTTAGGAAGACGCTTTATTTTCGCTCAGCAATATTTCAACCAAATACCGCTCACATGGGCATAGTTCCAATATACGGAGGACGTCCGGAAAGTAGGATGCCTCATTTATTTTCACACGGAAGGTGTATTGCCCCCGCCAAAAATACATCATGGCGTCATAAGCTATACACCATGCACAATTTTTTAACACTGTCGCCACATTTGGCGTTGCGAGCAATCAGTTTGATGAAACCACTCTGATGAAACTCGGTGCCCTGCAATGCAACGCCTGAGACATGAGCTCTTCACCATACGCGATCAGATGGCGTTTGTGAACGATGGGCACACAAGCCCCACGCACCTCTCCTTACCAGATATCAGCATGCATTTACCTTGGCGACCACGTTGTCCCCACACATCTGTCTGCCATCGTTATTTGCACTCGAATAACCACGGGCACGCCGGTCTGCTGCTGCACCCTCTCTTACGGCGCTCGCTCTGCGCGTGCATCATTCCTTTTCCGCACACGCTGCTTTCCTCGTTGAACGAGCAACGAGCGTGAATACTAAAAAAATAATGAAATTTACTTTCTAAATGTCCCTCTTACTAGCCTATTGGTAAACGCTGAGGAATTTATCAGTCAGACTACCTACTTACCCCCATTTGGGCATAAAATTGTTGTGTGTATCAAACGCCGCTCAAGAGTACTTACTCAGATTGCTTTCCGCTCTATCAGAGAACACTGCTTGCAGTTCTTTCGTAACCAGTAAAATCAATATACTTTTTACGTGTGCTTTCGTAGTTCGGATATGAGCGTCTGCATGCTGGCGGGAACCTTGCGTTTGCGTGCCATGCCTCAATCTACGGAGTCGCCGCAGATTCCTTGTCTGCATCTTCAAAGCGTTAAGCATAAAAGCCCAAGTTGCCTAATCTTATTTTTCATGCTGGCAATTTTTGCCTACTCTGGGTCCTTCAATTGTTTACGCAGCAGTCACACTGCGGCACGCGATCGTGTGCACGAATGTTCAAAAACCAAATGGCATGAAATGCAGTTTTCTGCATGAATCACTGCATTTACTCTTGCATTGCCGTAAAGTTGGCTTTCGAATCCCAAGCTCTGTCACATTATTATATGCGTTCGCTTACAGACAGTGGCTGGTACGAACTACCGCATCAAGTTCAATATAACTGAATCGACCTGCAGAGTTACGGATGCTTACAGCAAGACGACATGTGTACCCAAGTCCCGAGAGGTGAGTGCTTTACCTGCTTGACAAAGGTAACGCCAAATATCCACAGTGGCACTAACGCAATTAAATAAAAAGTTTCGCGAAACAACTTTGCTTGAGTCAACAAAAATAGTGCCTTAGCAGGAATTTTCCATATTAGCGTAGACGAAGAGGCATGCAAGGAAGACAAGAGTAACGCTTTTAAAACAGTGATTATTTGCGTTCCTTGATTTTTTTATTTCCAGGTTGCACACTTTCATTCAGCTATTAGCCAATTTAGGATTGTCAACAGCTCAGTAACCAGTTGAAGAAGGACACACATGTCATAACTGCATTACCCACCAAATTGTTTGCCGACGACTGTGTGATATAAAGAGAATAATTGCTGAAAGGGAAATGGGTACCCCCCCATTCTAAACTGATTTCAACAAAAAAGAACACTGGTGTAAAAATGGAACATGAGTTTAAAAATTAAGAAGCCCATTTGCGCAGGTTTCGCAGAATATTATCCAAATTACCGCACCGATATAAAATCACCGGCACGCTTATCCACATACAGTGTAAATACAAGTACTTAGGAGTCTATTTCACTGATTAATTTACAAGGAATAAACAGAATAACAATCTGATGGCAAATACTGGTAGGGCGCTACATTTTATTCGGGGAAACTCCCAACAGACAAGGTGCGAAGTTAAGGACACTTTTTACTTTTTACATGCCAGGACAGAACTTGATTACGCCTGTGCAATATAAAATCCTTAGCAAGATTACCTCATTCATACACTGGAAAAACTGACGAACCAAGCACTAACGTTTCTCTGTAATAATTATAGCCCGTAGACTAGCGTTTTAGAAATGAAGGCCAGTTTATATTGGGATATGCTACGTGTGCGCGGACAGAAACATAGTCTCAGGCAAATGCAGGCTATAGGTAATTTTAAACTACCATAGTCAAATAAATAGACTAATAAATAAATGACTAATAACTATAATAACTAAACTATATAGAGGAAAATTCAGCCTTTAACTGCAGCAGAAGCACTTATTATCACGCCTTTTTCTCAAAATAAGCGGGACAATCGGAAATTAAGGAAATAAATCGGATAAATGTACCAACGAATTATTCTTTTCGGTGCGTTGATATCGCTCCTCAATAACAACTGTACATTTCTAATTATTTTAACCACTATTTGTTCACATCTTTATCTACATTTTTATGAGCAACATTACAGTGTTTAATATGTATATGAGTAAATCAGCAAAATACATTTAGATATTATTAGTCATGCTCAATTGCCCCCTACATAACGCCTTTATGGAGATGTAGGTATGCTGCTAATAAAAAAAAAAAGAACAATAGCTGAAGTGGGGACCATCATTCAAGAACTACATTTATTAACGCAGCCTTTTCTAAATACTCTCTAAAGTGAAATCTTCACCAGCAGAGCAACAGGAAAAGAATACATTTCTCGCTAATTTACACTGCGCACCGTCATCATTAAGCTTAGCCCGATGTGACACGGAGCACATTTGAATTATTCCTAAAGAGTGCCAATGCAGCCTACTCTTTTAGGCAGTTGTGGTAAGTCAATCACTTGAACAGACAACCTGTTTATTTCCGGTATACCACGGATGATGTGTTCATCATCACAAACACGTCGTTCATTGTCATTTATGAAAGTATCAGAACCCCAGCCCATAACACGACAGGCATTGGGTTTTATGTCTTCTCTATTCTAGATTTACTCCCTAAACCGCTCTATGGCAAACTAAACAACTTTTATACGTTTGTCAAATCGACTTGAAAAAGAGGGTACTAGCGAAACACAAAGGACGCGCACACAAGCAAAAGGCCTTAGACACGGACGGACGCTGGACTTTCAACTGTACTTCTTTGAAATTTCCATTGCCGCACATAACCTCCAATGCATGCGCATCTTCAACTCCTCCCAAGATATGTGCACAGATAACACCTCGAAGATACATTACCATGTGAAATTAGCCGACGCACGCGCAACCTCTACTCCTCCCGAAACCTTTGCATGAATGCCAGTATTTTATTAATCATATTTTATTAATAATAATAATATTTGGGGTTTTACGTGCCAAAACCACTTTCTGATTATGAGGCATGCCGTAGTGGAGGACTCCGGAAATTTTGACCACCTGGGGTTCTTTAACGTGCACCTAAATCTAAGCACACAGGTGTTTTCGCATTTTCGCCCCCATCGAAATGCGGCCGCCGTGGCCGGGATTCGATAGCGCGACCTCGTGCTCAGCAGCCCAATATTAATCATATTTTATCTACTCAATAGGTAAGCACGTTCATTGTTTGTTCAACATAAAGACGTATTACTGACACAAATTTCTTTCTCATCTCTAATGGAAAAAGCTTCTAAGATTTCGCGTTCGTATCTGGTCTTGCCCTTCCCTAAAATGGTCACACGACCGAACAATGGCGCACTTTTCTTGCACTTATTGCAGCCGCGGTAATGAACCACCAAATTGGTTGCCTGGTCCCCGCTTAAGGATAGGTTATGTTCTTGCAAACGCTTGTTAACACGCCTACCTGTCTGGCCTATATAGACTTTACCACAAGGCGACAGAATGCGGTTAACAACCCCAGTGTTGCACTTGATGAAGGATGTCACGTGTTTAACTTTGCAAGCCCCTCTCTACTTCTCCTTGTTTCCAATCCTCCCGCACAAGCTAGCCAATTTGCAAGCACCTAGGCAGATACACTTAGGATGAAGCCGTCTATACGTTTCGAAGTCTTGTTGGCAAATGCAATGCACATCCGCTACACAATTACTTTCTTATTCTGAAGGTCATGTTTCAAGTAAAATAAAGTTTGCCTTGTGTCCTATTGTACGTTTATCTTTTCTTTCCAGACTATCAAGGACGTCTGCACTGCGCATATCAGTGTTTCCTTGAGGAACGAGCGCTCACTGACCTCATTTACCTGCGAGGGCTCTACTGCTACCCCATAAAAACTGACACGCGTTGCCTGTTCTTCATGTATTGCGAGTATACTCAATTTTACGAAAGACTTCATTCAAACTTACCACGTGAGCTTGAAATAAATGTTTCAAAAAATGCTCCTGGTATGCGTGGATTTTTGCACATAGCATTCACCTAATCATGCAACTGCATCTATATTGCTTAGAGCAGCGATATTTTCGGAGGTTTCTGTAATGCCTCCGGGCCTTTAAGGCTTCAATAAATGAAATGAAAAGTGAAATGTAGTATTTTTGTGCTTTGAAATATTTAAGAATCGAGTGCTTGCTGAAGTTGTTGATTTTTCGACCAATTGAATAGTCAACAACAGCACTACATATATCGTAGGCACCCCAGCTTCTCACCTAAGGGACTCAAACTCTTTATACCCTATTCCTACCGAAGATGAGACGGCCTCATCGCTGAGGATTCTTTCTTTCCTAAGCAGCAAAGATGGGCTAGGCGAAAGTGAAACTTTAAAATATAAGCACTGGTTTGCACTTAAAAATTTGGACACCGAAAATCACTGAGGTAAATATCGGCAACTATATATATATATATATATATATATAGGGATAGGGATAGTTCTGCAGCACTAGAGAAGCAGCAAGAAACACCTAATTTTGGAATTTCAGCAGGCGTCCGGCCTTTATCAAGCCAGCGATTTAAATTTTACCCTTGCGAATGATGTCGATCGATATGCAAGGCGATAGGGAAGGAAATCGCATGTCATGATCGCAACACAAGTCGCCTAATATCCGTCACGATTCGGCCTCGCTCATGTCTCTTGTCACTCGGAAATGCGACTCGAAAAGGAGGAAATGAGCGAGCGGTATAACACACGGGAGTGTTTTTGAAGCAGCCATGACGACACCAGTAGCGTGGCAACTTTGCTCCTATAGTGCTGACGCCAATATGGTGATCACATGAATGAATAGACGGCATTCATGACGCCTGTTATGACCTCTTCTGCAAGAATTATTTGTTTCTCAATGAATTTCCAACAGGATTAAAGTGACTGGAACTGGGATTAAAATGTGTGGCATTTGGATGAAAATGGCTGGCGCAAGGATTAAATGAGTTGGCACGCGGATTATTTCGGATGGCGCTGGGATTAAATGTGGTGGCGTCTGGATTAAATTATTGGCACTTGGATTAAAAATGCTGGCGCTCAGATTAAATTGGCTGGCACCTGGATTATTTTCAGTGACCTTTATATTAAACTGAGCGGGAAAGCCTGTAGTGGATAGCATTTGCGTTGGTTGCAATGTGCAGCCAAGTTGCAAGGCGCTGTCAGAAGCTGGCACGTGTATTTGTGCTCCCGTAACCTATCATTTACACAACGTCCAGTTTGCCCAATGTACACTTTTCCGCAATCCAGTGCTACCTCAGTAGTTTACCAAATTCCACTAGATTGCGGCAAAGTGTACATTGGGAAAACTGGACGTCGTCTAAATGATAGGTTGCGGAGCACAAATAGACGTGCCCGCTTCTGACAGCACCTAGCAACTTGGTTGCAGACAGCAAACAATCCAAATGCTCTCCGCTACTTGAAAGAACCACAGTCACTGGCACATCCAAAACAAAAACGGAGCGAGATATATGGGAGACACTTGCGATATCTAAAGAAAAAGAGATTTGAGTAAGCACTCCGTCCCTCGCGCATATCGATGCTGAAGTCGAGTTTGCCAGGGCGAAAGGGCGCAATTGAACGGTGTATGCCTGGCGAAAAGTAAGATCACTTGTCGTCACCTTCTCATATCTTTTTATATCCCCCTCCCCGTGCCATAGCTCCTTGTATATAAGCGCGTTCTTTAACAGTATTAAAGAGTTGGTAGTCTGCGCTACGTGCGTCCGCATCCTGTCCTTCACGTTCCTCAGTGTAACACTAAACGCAATATAATCATGACCATACACGTGTGGTAAAGAGACAACAAAATAACAAAGTTTATCAGCGAGCGTAAAAGGGCTTAACACACTCCATTGGGAGCATTTCAGTTCGTTGGCAGTGCCGCAGTGATTGTGAATCGCCCTGTCGCACGACTTCACAGTCCAGTGCGCCAATACATCGGATGATCTTGTAGGGCCCGAAATAGCATCGCTACAGTTTCTCGCTGAGTCCACGTAGGCGTATTGCAGTCCAGACACTAACACGGTCGCGGGGCTAGTATTCCACATAGCGTCGTCGAAGATTGTAGCTTCCCGCCGTGGTTGCTCAGTGGCTATGGTGTTGGGCTGCTGAGCACGAGGTCGCGGGATCGAATCCCGGCCACGGCGGCCGCATTTCGATGGGGGCGAAATGCGAAAACACCCGTGTGCTTAGATTTAGGTGCACGTTAAAGAACCCCAGGTGGTCAAAATTTCCGGAGTCCTCCACTACGGCGTGCCTCATAATCAGAAAGTGGTTTTGGCACGTAAAACCCCAAATATTATTATTATTAAGATTGTAGCTCCGGCTGTCGGTCTTTGCTGGTTTTGATGCGCAGACGTGCGAGCTGTTGGGATTTTTCGGCGCGATGGAGATAGGCGGTGACGTCGACATTTTCGTCGTCAGTGGCGTACGGAAGGATGACGTCAAGTCATCGTCGGGTTCCTTCCGTGAACCAGTTTGAATTGCGTGATCTGGTGATCTGCGTTGCTTGCACTACCGTGTTGTAAGCAAATATGACAAACGGGGGCACAGCATTGCGTGTCTTTTGTTCGACGTCGACGTACTATCGGCCAAAAAAGTAAACGGACCACGGCACCGCTGGCCGGAGCGGCTGCGGGGCCGCACCGGGGCGCTGCTATCTCGCTCCGCGCGCTGACGGCGAGAGTGCACCGAGTGACGCCAGACTTCGCCCTCTCTCTCTTACGGATCCTTGTCACGCTTGACAAATTTCTAGTGCGCCGTTCGGTTGCTCTGCTGCTGACGATCGCGACGAAGGGGACTGTGCATCGCCGGTAGTTTAGCACATGGCGCTGTCGAGCAGTAGTGGACGGTCGCGGGGCGTCAAACCGCGCCACTGAGAAGGAACGAAGACTCGTTCTTCATGTTGTTTTGCTTATATTCACCATACCTCTCATATGAGTGCATTTCGCTGGCGTCCACCGCTGCTCGATTTTAGACAATACAACGAAAGCAGCCGCAGCGGCGGCTACGGTGACGCGCGCTTGCAGGTGCCAAGCTTTACTGCCGGCGCGGGTTCTCTGTCGATATTACTTTTCCGGCATTGTCTCCAGCAGTGGGTTTATTAACTATAGCAGTGCGCCTCTTCACACTGCTTTAATTCGCTACTACAATACACAGTCCGTTATGAAACTTTCCTTATAAAAGTACCGTCAGAAAGAGATGATTGGAAAGACTAATCGGAAAGACAAGTCGCTCGTGAAAGTTTATTCACGGAAGAAAATAAAAATTGGGGTTCCATGCGTTGAAGAGGTCCTCAATGGGATGAAAATTCGCTGTCGACTGCGATGACTTGGCCTACTCGCCTTGGCATCGAGTCATAGAGCGCGGCCACTAGCTCCGGACGTCCGCGTAGTGCTTCCCACTCTTCCTTCACGGCATGCCAAAGCTGATCCGGTGTGCCACCACACAGGCGCCGTGAGGCAAGAGTCTTCTTCAACATTGCCCAAATGTTCTCGATGGGGTTAAGATCAGCCCTGTTAGGCGGCCACGGAAGCTGACGCACGGCGTAGCTCTCCAGAAGTGCACTCACAGCGCGGGCTTTGTGCACAGGGCTGCGATCGTGCTGGAACATGTAGCACCCGTCCCGGAATGGCCCGTCCAGAACGTATGGAATCAAGTGCTTGACGAGGAGTTCGCAGTACTTCGACCCAGTGAACGAGCCCTCAATCCGCACGAGTGGGCCAAGGCCGTCCTTACTGATGGCGCCCCAAACAGTAACCGAGCAGCGGCCGCAGCTGAGAACGCTGTGGATGTGGCCGGGGTCATATCTGGGCATAGGAGAGAGCAGTCATTAACACATGTCGGGTACAAAACTTAACGCGCAGCCACCTCACTCTGCTGTAGAAAAGAAAATAATGAAGGCTTAAATCATACCCTGTCTAACATTCAGCTCGCTGATATGCAATGACGCAAAAGAAACACTTCGTAGTCAATACTGCGCCTACGTGTAGTCATGCAGTAAGACGAGAAATGAGGCTGTACAGCATTCTTAAGGCTAGTATGCGTTGCAAACAATCCCTATTTTTTAGCACTGACTAGCTATGCTAACTTTACCCGCAACTTCCCTCAGCTGCAAGGATGACAGGTCGTACCTGCTGTTCAGCGGACGCCACAGACGCTGCTGTTGGTGCCAGCATGTGCTGAACGTTGACTCATCCGTGAAGATGACCTCCCGCCACTCCTCTGCAGTCCATTGCTCGAACGCTCGGGCAAAATTCAGTCGCTCTTCCCTCTGCTTCGTCGTCAGGTGCGGCTTCTGAGCGGCAACGCAGTTCATGAGACCTGCCTCTCGCAGTCTGCTCCTGATAGTCTCGCTGCAGCAACTGAGGTCCAGTGCGTCGCGAATTTCCCTGGCGTTCACAAAGGGGTCAACAACAGCGGCAGCAACTATCTGTTGGTCCTCTTCCAACGTTGTAAGCCTTGGCCGCCCACTGCGCTGAGCATCAGCAATTCTGCCGTATTCATCCCTATAGGCTTGACTAATGCGGTTCACCGATGTTCTGCTCCTCCTAGTGCGGCGGCAGATTTCACGCTGAGGGACACGTTCTATGCTAAGCCGCACGATGCGCATTCTCTCCTCGATCGGCACCCGGGATGGCATTTTTGCGACGAAACGAATGCGAATCAGTAAGACGGCCTTGGCCCACTCGTGCGGATTGAGGGCTCGTTCACTGGGTCGAAGTACTGCGAACTCCTCGTCAAGCACTTGATTCCATACGTTCTGGACGGGCCATTCCGGGACGGGTGCGACATGTTCCAGCACGATCGCAGCCCTGTGCACAAAGCCCGCGCTGTGCGTGCACTTCTGGAGAGCTACGCCGTGAGTCAGCTTCCGTGGCCGCCTAACAAGGCTGATCTTAACCCCATCGAGAACATTTGGGCAATGTTGAAGAGGACTCTTGCCTCACGGCGCCTGTGTGGTGGCACACCGGATCAGCTTTGGCATGCCGTGAAGGAAGAGTGGGAAGCACTACGCGGACGTCCGGAGCTAGTGGCCGCGCTCTATGACTCGATGCCAAGGCGAGTAGGCCAAGTCATCGCAGTCGACAGCGAATTTTCATCCCATTGAGGACCTCTTCAACGCATGGAACCCCAATTTTTATTTTCTTCCGTGAATAAACTTTCACGAGCGACTTGTCTTTCCGATTAGACTTTCCAATCATCTCTTTCTGACGGTACTTTTATAAGGAAAGTTTCATAACGGACTGTGTATTGTAGTAGCGAATTAAAGCAGTGTGAAGAGGCGCACTGCTATAGTTAATAAACCCACTGCTGGAGACAATGCCGGAAAAGTAATATCGACAGAGAACCCGCGCCGGCAGTAAAGCTTGGAACCTGCAAGCGCGCGTCACCGTAGCCGCCGCTGCGGCTGCTTTCGTTGTATTGTCTAAAATCGAGCAGCGGTGGACGCCAGCGAAATGCACTCATATGAGAGGTATGGTGAATATAAGCAAAACAACATGAAGAACGAGTCTTCGTTCCTTCTTAGTGGCGCGGTTTGACGCCCCGCGGCCGTCCACTACTGTTCGACAGCGCCATGTGCTAAACTACCGGCGATGCACAGTCCCCTTCGTCGCGACCGTCAGCAGCAGAGCAACCGAACGGCGCACTAGAAATTTATCAAGCGTGACAAGGATCCGTAAGAGAGAGAGGGCGAAGTCTGGCGTCACTCGGGGCACTCTCGCCGTCAGCGCGCGGAGCGAGATAGCAGCGCCCCGGTGCGGCCCCGCAGCCGCTCCGGCCAGCGGTGCCGTGGTCCGTTTACTTTTTTGACCGATAGTACATCGCTAACAGATCGTCGAGCGTCTCTTTCAGTCGTTCCCTTAGGCCTTTCGTCTCCGGGTGCTAGGCAGTGGTCCTGCGGTGCCCTGTCTGGCTATACTGCAGGATGGTTTCAGTAAGCTCAGCTCTAAAAGCTGTTCCGCTATCAGTAATAAGGACTCCTGGCGCACCATGTCGCATGCGGATGTTCTCGACGAAAAATTTCGCTACTTCCACTGCACCATCTCTGGCCAGGCCTTTCTTTTCGGCGTAGTGAGGAGCGTAGTCAGTGGTCACTAGGATCGACTTGTTTCCAAATGTTGACATAGGAAAGGGTCCCAACAAATCCATACCGATCTGCTGAAACTCTCGGCCAGGAGGGTCTATCGGCCGAAGTAATACCGCCACCCTTCTCGGTGGTGTCTTGCGTCCCTGGCAGTCTCGACATGTCTTCACGTAAAGGACGATGTCGGTGGTGACGTGCGGCCAGTAGTACTTCTCTTGCAATGTGGCGAACATATGCGTACTCTCTAAGTAGCCGTTTGTCTTACCATTGGGCAGGGCGTGCGGGACTTCTGAATGGAGCGCCGCGAGCACGATGAGAAGGTAGTCTGGGTAGGCTGACGAAAAGTTATTCACCAGGGCGTCGTTTTGTAAGAATTATATATGAAGGAAATCCGAGCCTAAATACCCTCGGGACAAAGTCAGTGTAGCCTCGTAAGTACTCAGCAAGGCTTCTTAGCTCCTGATCTGATCGGTGCTGCTCGGCAAAATTGTCTGCACTTAGTGTACCTAAAAATTCGTCTTCCTCTTGGTCATCTTGGAACAGAAGGCCCACGGGAGCACGAGATAGGCAATCGGAATCAGAGTGCTTTCGTCCGGACTTGTAGATTACAGTGATGCTTTATTCTTGCTGTCTGAGAGTCCACCGCGCCAGGTGCCCTGAAGGGTCCTTCAAATTCGCTGGCCAACGCAACGCGTGATGGACGCTGGCGACTTTGAATGGCCTGCCATTTAAGCAAGGACAGAATTTTGCTGTAGCCCAAATGACGGCGAGGCATTCCTTTTCGGTTGTAGAATAATTGCCTTCCGCTTTTGCCAGCGACCGGCTAGCGTAAGCTACAACCCGTTCAACTCCGTCTTTCCTCTGAACAAGGACGGCACCAAGGCCTACATAAGCTACTGGCGTAATTGTGTATTACTGAATTGGCGTCCCCGTCGAGGTGCGCAAATCCCGGTGGTGACTACATACGTCTTTTGAGTTCTTGAAACGCGTCTGCCGGCGGAGTTTCCCACTTCCACTCCACATTATATTTAGTTAGCTGTGTAAGCCGCTGAGCGACGCGTAAAAATTCAAGACAAAGAGCCTTTATTAGGCACACATGCCAAGAGAACTACGCACTGCCTTTTTGTCGATCGGCTGCTGGAACTTTGCGATGGCAGCTGTCTTCTGCGGGTCAGGGCAGACTTCAGATTTTCTGATGACGTGGGCTAGGAACAGAAGCTCATTTCAAGCGAAACGGCGCTTTTCCGGTTTCAGAGTGAGCCCTGATGATTGATGGCTTCTAGTACTGCCGCACGCCGCCTAAGGTGATCGTGGAAATTTCCGGCGAAGGCGACGACGTGATACAAGCAAACAAGACAGTTCTTCCACTTCAATCCTACTTATACTGGATCCATCACGCGCTGCTTCGTTGAATGCACCGAGCACAGTCCTAATGGCATGAGCTTGAACAAATAGAGGATGTCCGGCGTGATGAAGGCAATTATTTAGCGATCCCTCTCGTCGACTTCTATTTGCCAGTAGCCTGTCTCGAGATCTATCAACGAGAAGTATTCAGCGTTGCAGAGCCCATCCAAAAGTCGTCTATCAGTGGGTAGGGGTATACGTACTTCTTCCTGATCTTGTTCATTCGATGATAAACGACGGAGAAACGTAGGCTTTCGTCCTTTTTCTTCACCAAGACGTCAGTACATGCCCACATGCCTTTAGATGGCTGGATGACTTCGTGTCCTAGCAATTTGTGACTTGTTTTATAGCGCTGTGTTCTCGGGTCGACACTAGGTAAGGGCTCCGGCAGAGTGGTCGAGCAGACTCTTCGGGTATTATGCGATGCTTTCGAACTGGTGTTTTTCGAATCCTTCATGACGTCGAAGTCTTTGTATTAGCGAAAAAGATATCTGAGCTGTTACTGCTTACGCAAAGGGAGACTTATGTCGAAGTCTGGTTCGCCAACTGTGGCCGTCGGGGTAGATGTGGAAGGATATGAGAGGACAAACAGATTGCTCGTTTTCACAATGGAAGTGCTAGTGTGTTCATGTACCGAACGCACGCGCAAAGCCGTGAGCCTAGCCCGAGCCACGAATACAACATCAACATGACCAAAGACAAGTGAGATAGCCGCATACTGCACGGACTGCCCCTGGAGCATGCACTTTTGCCTGGGGAGACGAGGAATTGCACGGCCACGACAGCCGCTACCATGGCAGCCTGAGTGTCGCCAACACCAATCGTGCTGCGGCAGCCCAAAGAGCCACGGACGTTCCGTCCACCAACTTTTCAGGAGCCCGAATGGTGGCTGGAGAGTTATGAAAGGGTCGCTAGATTTAAGAACTAGAACAGCGACGACAAGCTGCGCCATGTCATTTTCGTATTGGAAGAAGCCGCTAGGATGTGTTTCGAGAATACAGAAACCACCTTAAGAAAGTTGGACTTTTTCCGCAGTGGCTTCCTCCAGATATTCACAAGCGTCATGCCGAAAGAGTGCAGCTGCCCGAGTGCAGCTGCCCAATGAGGCCATCGCGGCCATCACGGAAGAGAAGACCTCACTTTACCGGCACGCCGACCCAGAAATGTCGGAGTAGGAAAAAGTCCGCTTTCTGACTTGGGCTGTCAAGAAGAACTTTTCGCCGGACTGACTCGCAATCCGCCGAAGAACACAGCCGTGTTCTTGACAGAGCCAAGGACGATTGGGAAGGCTTTGGAAATGCACCCTAGGCAATATAAACGGCAAGTACTCACGCGGCGGTGCACCATGGAAGCACTGGGCTCCGACGGCCTTCAAGAGACCATCAGGCCATTGTGCGCAACGAACTGCGAAAGATGTTCCCTTCGTCGCAAACTCATGTGGCCCCGGCCACTACCATGCGCATGGAGGAACTAAAGCGATCACTTGGATTTCCCCAGGTGCGGCCTCAATCGTGGCAACCACATGCCGAAGGGATGACATATGGCGCCGTCGCACGCTGCCATCGTTTCCCTAAGCTCCCGTGCAAGGTATCTACATTGCGGGAATTCTGTCGTCCACCGCCGCCGCTGCGACCATGCCCGACCGTCGCCCGGCGCAGCATTCCAAGGAAGATCAGTGATTGGCACGCCCCGGGTTACCGCCCGCTCTGCTATCACTAGGGTGAAGCGGAAGACGTCTACCATGGGTGCCCATAAAGTGCAATGGGACTACCAGGATTCGCTGTCAACGCTTCGTGGTTGCAGCAAGGCGAACACGCTCGCGATGTCGCCGCCTGCCTCACTGCCACTTAGTCAAGCCCTCGACAACCACCTCGTACGCCGTCACGACACCGCTACCTGTTGCCGTAGCGCCGACCATACACTGGCCCAGCCCGGGGCCGCTCCATCAGCCCATGTCCGGAAGGCAGCAACCGATGGTGCAACGGTTTTAGAGAAGTACAGGCCCGTGGAGCCGACCCCAAGCAGCACCTGCGTATTGAGGATCGGGTAGCCTGCCAAGCCGTCGTTTTATGAACGATCGACATTATACGAGTGATAAATACCTGGCCCTCAAGTTTCAGCTTCATTGGTTAACCAGCTGCACGGAGCGCTTGGGCGGTGATTTTTTTACAATAAATCTGGTGGTGTACCAAGGCACTCGGGTCCTGCACCGCATCTGGCTATACCCTCTATTTATTCACGGGTACATTTACTCCATAGTAGCTGATTACACTGCTCTGTGAAACAAAGCGCTGAACTACCAAAGTCTTTGTAATGCGTTTACAAATGCAACTTTTTCTTTTGGTTTTCTTAACCTATCATTTACACATCAGTCTCTCTGATCGGTGTAGTTTCCGCCACATGGCAGTGGTTTTGCATGGACCACTTCTTCACGGCCTTCATATACGTAAGGTGCTGATGCTCTCTTTGGCACCCTATCGGCTTTGGATAGTCTGCATCATCCAACATAGACGGTATAGGTCTTTCGGTGCATTGACCTTATTGGCCACCTTCTCCAGTCTTGGGGGATCTTATGCAGACACGGAATGACCACCAGCTCCTGTTCGTTACTATTGATAATACAGTTCATAATGATGGTGTTTAGTGACATCTTCATTGAAATGGGACGGTGACAAATAGTCGCCAAACCTGCTTCACCGATCGGGTTTCAATGCGCCTGTCGCTATGTAACATTTTGCCAATATGATCTCGGTATGAACTAAAATATATAGATATATCCATATTGTACGATAAGATACGCTTGCAAAGCCATTGAGTCTACAAATATCTTCTCTGTATTTTTCGGTAATCACTGTTCACTGGATGCGTACGCCGCGATGCCATCTGGGTTCCGCGCTTTATTTAGCACGCTGCTTGCGACTCAGACGAGAACTGTCGTTCGGTACTGGCCGAGATTAAACGCCCTGCTTGTTACGGCAGACCGGCTTCGGTCGTATGCGAACAGGATTTTGGAACGGAGTACCTAAAGCATAGGTTAACAATACCACGCATAACCAACTTTCAGTATAAAGAATTGTAAGCTAGCAGGCGTTTGATTCCCTGTAGAATAAAAGCCTCACCTGCATATTCTTTTTAAATCATATGCCGAATATTGAGAAACTGCAAGGTGTTATGAAGTGGTGATTCATGGGTTAAATGAGAGGGGCCCTAGAATTTCGGAAGATTTGCGAAATATTGGCTTCCTGGTCAACGCTTCCCCGTGAATTTTCCAGGATGATTATTGCGGTTAGCGTTTTTCTTAATCATTAGCATTGCCCTTGATCAATTTACAACCATGAATATGTCACGCTGTATATTTTGCCTGTGTAGGCTCGTAACATGTTCAACAGAGACCAGTTTAGAAAAAAAAGGAAGCGTATGCTCTCTGTCGCACGCCCACATCGATGCTTTATAGCAGTTCAACAACACATATATTGCAAAAAAAAACGTGAAATCAGGAAACCTCAAAGTATCGAGTCAATAACGTATCTGTGAGCTACATAATTAGTTCATCGAAATTCACCCATCACTATATAGGGCAGTGTGGAGTGTGAGAATAGGTCCTGGCCTGAATGTTGCATGCAGTAACCGATGTAAATGCCATTATACGAGTTATATCCATCGCCTTCCCACTAAGCAAATATAGAACACAAGTACGCCGAGAGAAGCTGTATAAGCCGGGGCGCTACAACGTTAAGCTAGTCCAAATGCTTCTATTCTAATTCTGCAATCAACCCTCCGTCATTGGCCAAAATCATTTTTGCACGACCTCCACTTCGCCTGTCATGCGACGTCACGAAAAGCGCGATAGCTCTCCATATGATATGACGCATACACAATTATTATGGATGATTTCATCAAACAAAAAAAACAATAAATAATTCTCATTCTACGACTTTTCGACATTAGAGCTCGGCTATTGGTCAAAATTTTTCCAGCTGCAGCCACTTCACCTGTCTGTTACTGTACGTCACAAAACCGCGATAACCGACCTTCTCAAGGTGACTTGAATGCGTAAAGATGCATTAATATGCCGAAAAAGACTGAATTTCTTTATTCTGAATAGCCGCAGGCAGCCCCGTTCCGAAAGGAATAAAACATGGCTTTTATCTGCTCATTTAAATAAGATATCAGTTTTTTTCAAGTTTTTTAAGCAATCTGTGCTGAGCGGGCGAAAAATTCTTTTTTTTTTTGCGCTTGCGGCAGTGCCTCGTTGACTCTAGAATTTCCTTTCAGATTAGCTTTATGTATAAATCAAGGTCTGGACACTCTTCGGCTTCCATTGTCCACGTGCTAGGTGGTCTCAGAGCGTCCATATCTGGTTTACCTACGTCTGGCCTATTGAAAAATATTTCCTTGTTGCGCATGCGTGTTGAAAACCCTGTTATATCATTGTGGAGTTCATATTGATTTACTGCGTTGTTCTTCGGACAAAACGTTCAACTAGGTTTGATAGGATCGACTTTATAGAGATTTTAACTCTTCGATACATCTACTACGTTGCTGTGGGGCCCTGGACGTTTGTTGGTAGCAATATCGGTGGAGCTGTGTGCTGCAGGGGTCATAGTAGTTTTCTTGTGTGGACCGGCCACTCCGATACCTTCGTACTCCTATTAGATTCTCCTCCACATTTTCGATAGTTCAAGTTCTCTTTTTTCCGGTTCAGATAAATTTATTTTGTCAAGCTGATTAGTGTTTCTCATAAGTTGTTCCTAGAAATGTTTGTCGAGAATGTCAATTAAGGAATGCGATACATTTTACAGGGCAGCTATCTAATGTTATAGTAGCCTGGAGGGTAGAGCCAAGGGCATATCTACGATTTATTCTGAGGCCTTTTAGGATTTTCCTGTGTTTCTAGCAGGTAGTATCAATTTTTATGTGAAATCTGCAATTTGTTTGTTTTGCGGCGACACTATGGGATAGGAGGAAATTGCGAAATTTGTTCTTGCGTGTGCTACCCGAAGCGCCTTGTAGCCATTTATGTTTGGTTCGGGCACACCTCCGGGTTGAAACATCTTTGGGTGGCGTCTTGTCACGTTTTATTTGATTGTCGAGGCCTGCATCGATGGCCTTCTGTGTATCTGTCTGCTATTAGTGTACGTAGATGTTTGGGCGAAGGCCTCGTGGGTGGCTGTGGGCTTCCGCATGCTAGGGTGCTGTTCCGGTGGTGTTGCTTCCTCGTCCAGACTCTGTGTAGATGCTTCTCGTGCTCTAGCTTCGGCGGAATGTGCGTACGAGCTGGTAAAGATGATTGCAGGCGTGTGTTTCTGTGTTGTAGCTAAGCGGGACGGAGGCTTTGCTGCTGTTGGTTGCTTTGGCGTAAATGAGTTTCTGAGCATGTACTGTGTTGCAAGAAATTACGTAGAGGACATAAAAATTTGTGTGTCTTCCATCCAGGGCGAGCAGAATATCGGAGTCCTGGCGTATTTCAGCGGTGTAGATCAAATCGCTGAGTTTGCGTGTCTGTTATGTTTGAATTAGGAATGTATCCGATTGCTCCATACATGGCCTATGCTTGTTTGTGATCCAGGCCAGTACCGTTATCGGGCTGATTTCCGCGTTTTGTGCTGTTCGTGTGCCAGACGTTCATAAGCGTTTTCATGGCTTCACTCGTGTCGTAACCAGTGTCGCAGTTCAAGTCAATAGCCCCGCAGTGAATGATGAGTAACAGTTGCAGATAATCATTTAGGTTAACGTCAACTACGTTCGTTGAGCAGCAGTAAATACCCAATGACTTGTACCCACTAACGCAAATTGGCGTAGGAAATATTCGTTGAGATGTGGCGCATACGCACCGGCGCACACCCAGTGACCCAATTTGGCATCAAAGATATTCACCGAAGAGCTGCGTATACCTACCGCCACATACCCAGAGAACCAAGTTATTCTAACTGTTTATTTGAACCTGGTTCCAATAGCACTGCAGCCCGATCGGCTACCCGTTAGGACAAGGATCATGGACCCACTTCAAGTAACACAGGTCGGTGCGAAACGAGTAAACTGATCAGCAGTACTTACGCAAGGTCACATACCCGGAACCCAAGACCATCTAACGATTGATTATGGACACGCTCGCCTCACCATAGCAGTGAAATACTGTAACCGCTAAATCATGGACTACCCAGTGAACAAAGTTGGCGCAAAAACTGTCAGAGGCATCGCCAGATCGACCGCATCTGAAAATCATGGGGCACCCTGACATTGCCAATCGCATTATCATGAATATATCGTGTATAAGTCATAAACCATTTGCTGAGACCGGGATCACAGAAGTTGTAAAGAAAAAAATGTAAAGAAAAAATAAATTCCAAGCACTATGGGAATCGATGTACGCGTATCTTTGTCTGACGTTTGCGTTCATTGATGTTATTTGCCTGCGCCGCTCGACGCTTTATGTGATATTAGTCTCGTCAGCACTAAGTGCACGATTTGGCGCCATTCTTGGTTTTAGCATTGTGGCTCACTAAAACTGCCTTCTCTCTCTCCCTCTTCCTATTCCCTCCTTAACATTATCCCCACCTATTCTCTCTACAGTCGTTGATGTGGCGGGTGAGCACAGAGACAAGCGCGGCAACGCCTGCACTGCATTTGTGGGGGAGCACGCCTGATTACGGCATCAAGATGTTATTGTGCTCATGTTATGCGGCACAAATATTGACACGGGCTTCTCGGGTCTTCTTTCCTTTGTGCCACACTCCTGTCATGTACTAACGGGATAGCGTTAGGGCCCAGTGTCGCAGAAAATCCGTTGTAAACGCCGCGGGCGTCACTTGGCGAATGACCATTCTGAACCACAACCGCGGAGGCCCTAAACGTGGCGAGTCCCATGTCTTACATTTTTTAGAAAGCTATTCCTCTGAATTTTCAGAACAACAGCTCATAAACAAATGTCACGAAACAAAACACCGACAGTGCTTTTATGTTTTTCAGACATGGCCACGTCTCAACCACGTCACGACGCGGCTGGCGTTAGTGCCGTGCGTCTCTATTACTCTCGACGTGGCCATCGTTAGCGGCGCGCAAGAGCACAGCAGCAGGAGCAGCAGCAGCAGCGGAAAACCGAAAAGGCAAATAAAGCTTCGCTTTAAAATCGGCAGCATGTTACACGCCTGTAACACGTGAAGGCGGAGGCCTAGTACACACGTGGTGATGCAATAGGTTTTCCGGTTGGAGCTGTATGAATTCTTGCAAGACATAACGAGCTGCAGTGTGAAGTAGGCGCATTGCTCTGTAGGTCGATCTTATGAACCACACATGAGAGCGCCTAATGTACCATCTAAAGGTTATTTGATTGTTCGTTGCATTAACGCTTTCTTCCCGTCTATTTTCCCTTCCTTTTCCTAGTTCATTTCATTGTTGGTTTTCTGTTTCGTTCTTTCTTTCATTTCCTCTTTCATATTCAGCCATTGTATTTTTGCTTGCTTAAGGGGATGTGAGCCGCTCCCAAACTGGGACGGCCCGCTTCGGTCTAGGAAAATAGTGCGACCTGAAGGAACTGAATAAAGTTTTGCATGCCTACCACACGGGACAACAAGCCGCTTTCCAAGCGACAGCGTTAAGGAGCTCGTGTCGCAGAAAAGCCGGTGTCGTCCACATTGGCGGCGGCTTGGGTGTCATTGGGTAGTATTCACAATGACGAAGAGCCGAGTAGGAAGAAGACGAAGACGACGATTGGAAGCTAGCGCGGGCTGTTGCCTCTTGGTCAACTGCGGCTTATTGCCTTGTAAATATACTTGTAAATAGCTTTTCGTCGGCGTCTTCCTACGTAACAATATTATGACATTAACTATTTATGAATCATTCAGAACTTTGAAAATATATGATTTGCGGACCCGGCATATATAAAGCTTTATAGCATGCTAAAAGCGCTCTCCTGCCTACGGTTATCGCCGAATGAAGTCAGTGAGTAGTAAGCACCATCACGTATGGATGCCCCCTTTTATTTGTAATTTCTTCGTATCTGCAGCTGCAGCGCTCAAACAATCACAGATACATCGCTAGGAGGCAGGGAAGCTCGAAACACAAATTTAGTTGCACCTGGCTGCATGCCAGTTTCGCACTCGTTTTTGTTATTCTGTTCAACCCGCCTGTCAATTCTCTGCGGACAATGACGTAATAGCATGTAGCCCTTCGCGTTCTACGCAAGCTGTCACTAAAGGGCCAAATCGGATTAGTACATGCTGCTTACGCCTACATCAATGCTTGCACCTGGCGAAGGCCACAAGGAAAGTTTCACAATGCCAGTTGGAGCCGAGCGGGAAAGAAGGCCGGCGCTATTAGGAGGAGGTGGTTTCCACTATGGGCGCCACGTGGCCTGCTAAAGAATTCCCGCTTGTTTGCGTACCTGTCTGCGACGGAAAAGAAACTGCGGGCAGGAAAAGAGAGAGACATATGAGCGCGACCTCCTCTCGCGTTTGGGGTGCTATGTCTTCCGGCTATCGCATCATACATAGGAAGCCCGATTCTGACTGCGTAGGCCTTTCGAACGGCTCATTTCCTTCCCAGTTATTCTTCATTGCTCGCTGGGTAAATGCGGCGGGTCTACCGTCACCATTTTCTTCGTGACCCGGGCTTACATCATCGTTCTTACTATTCTTGTAAACTATCGGTGTTCGAGAGCGGACGACAAAGCCTTCAATGGCATTCCAACTGTGTCCAGCCCGGCTTTTCTCTTTAGCGCCCAGTTGCCGCCATATTAGTGTCCATAAGGACAATGCTGTCAATTGGAATGAAGCGAGGACGAAGCATGAATGAAAGTGGACGAAAAACCACTTTTCGAAGCCTCATCCTACGCAGCACACGTGCGATGCTCTGCCTACTTAGCTGTGGCAGTGACTGTTCTTTTTCTGCAAAATTTAATGCGTGTGTGCATGGTTTGACAATGGGAGTGTTAGCTAGTGGCGCTCAAGGCCATGTTGGCATATGATCCTTTTGGCACGCGGCGCCAAACAGTACGTGACCTTTTGGCGCAGGCGTCGGGCCAATAAAAAATAAACAGAGAAATTGGTGTCGACATTTTCTGGCGGTGGCTTTCTTTTACATTTGATTGATAATATAGGACAAAGATAAAGTACGTGTAAATGCATGCATTGGGTGATCCAAGGACCCGCACTAATTTGCAAGCGGCAGCATCTGTTTCGCGCTGGATTTATGATACGGCATACAGAAGTTAAATACCTGCAAGCGCCTGCAATGTCTGAATAAAAAGTAAGAACATCTAACACACTAAGCGTGAAAGTCACTTTTAAAGAATTCTCATTTAAAACGAACTCCATGATTGTCTTATCATACGTATGTTTTAAATGCACGAACGAGGCAAAAGACATCAAGAAATAATTTGTGACGAATGTTGGCGTCTTCACAAAAGCGTTCAAATCTTTTCATAAAATGGTGATAAACTTTTCATGCCCACGCACGTAACACCTTAGCACGTGAAAAAGACAGATGCGAACCAATTAAACGCCGCTCATGTTAAAGGCCCTGAATGTGTGTGTTGCGCTTGGGAAAGTCGAGTAGTGGAGTGCTCTGCCTTCTCGTCGCTGTGGTGACCATAACGTGTAGGAAAGGCAGTTGCTTAATTCGAATAAAAAAAGTTATGCAGATTCCACGCGAATCGATGTAAGCGGAGCTTTCTCTTCTGAGTTTCTTGACTGACGATACTTAGCCGTATTTTTCGCGGCGAAAGCTTAGTTTCTTCAACGTTTGTTACAATACGAGAGTGGTGAATTGATGTTAAACGTCACCATGCGTGCACCACTACTGCTTGTCTGCGTAGTACAGAGAGCACAGAGCGAGAGGTGTTTGCTTGAGGCGTTGTTGTGCGCCATATTTCATAACCTTTGACAGGATTGAGCATTGCCGTTACCACACAGGGCACAACGGCTCTTGACAGAAGTATCAAACATGAATTAGATTATGGGGCTGTACGTGCCAAACCATAATCGGATTATGAGGCACGCCGTAGTGTGTGTGCGAAGTGATTTTAGAAAAGGAAACGGAAGAGATGAGTGTAGCGCCGTAACTGTCTCTCACAGGAGGGCACCTCAACAGCACTGCACGGGGAAGGGGGGAATGGGAAGAAAAAGTTGAAGGAGAGAAAGACAGGACGAACGTGGCAAGGGGAAAAAAAGTGAGTGCGGGAGTCAGAGCCGCGCTCTCAAGTGCGTCGCATTGCAGTAGTCTAGCAGTGCCGAAATAGCGTGCTTCACGATGGACGAGTGGGCTGCAGGGAATAGCAGCGCGGTCGCCGTATCGCAAGTCAGTCCCAGTCGCCGATAGCCTGTACACAAGTCCGTGCGCTCCACATGGAAGGCAGGGCAGTGAAGTAGCAAGTGGCCGAGCGTCTCCAAATCGGCGCAGTTGCTGCACGCGGGGTCGCCAATTCCCTGTAGCCTGTGTGTTCTAGCAGCCGTCTTGTAGCAGCCGACGCGCAGGCGAAGCAGGAAAGAGCGGTCCGCCCGGGAGAAGCCCACGCGGGGGAGGAGTCGAAGTGACGTGCCTGCGGCGACGCGCTGGTCCGGGTGCTGCGCACGGAGCAGCACCCGGAGCAGGATAGCACGCCACTACGCCGTGCTATCCTGCTGCATAGCACGCCGTAGTGGCGCACTCCAGATTACTTTTGTCACCGTGGTGTTCATTAAAGGAGTACTGCCACAAAAATTTTTCATCTTGGTTTTTCCGCTGCAATATGTAGCTAATGACCCAGTAATCAGGCCACGAAACATCATTTGTTTCAGAGCACGACAGGTAATTATTTGTAGTCTTGTTTGTAGCTACCAGTCCAAGTTTCGCTTTCAGAGAGCAACGGGATGGCCAAAGAACGAACGTCAACACACTTGGATACGTTATCGCACAAAACTGTGACGTCCGCACGCCAGCGCGCTCCCCGACGCGACAGCTTCGTCTTGCTAATTCGTCTGGTACGCCTGCGCGTGCTTTGCGATGTATACGAACTAAGATACATAGCGCAAGAAAGACACAGGGACAAGCAGAAACACGGGACGGGCGCTAACTTTCAACAACTGAATTATTGCAGCTGGTGAGCATATATATACTCACTGGGACGCCACTGCAATAGACACACTGAAGGGAATGAGGAAAAGCAGTCATGTGACTAATATACCCAAAAATTCAAGCTCTTTCTTTGATAAAAGTATAGACAGCGTGCTAACGCAATTGTCACCGGCTCAATGGCTCGTACAAGTAGTACGAGCCATTCGTCGAGGGCACTTTGGGAATGAAGCATATTCCGAAGCAGGACACAAGGCGAGGTAAGTGTCGACGCAGCATCAGGCTTAGGGGTAAGTAGTCTTGGTGGAAGATCATCGGAAGGCCTTAAGCTCGGCCGGTTTTCTTTGTACCAGGCACGCTCGAAATGAATAAAACTGGCTGTTCGTGAACGGGGTCTATTGTAAGCGTTCAGCGGCGCGCACGAACTCGGACCACTTCAGCCGCTCATCGACGCCGACGGTAGCGAACGAGCGAGCCAGGCGAGCTAGTGATCGCTGAGAAACTGCATATAGGCCTAGCTCATTGGCCGTCAGATTCGAGGCCGACGGAAACCTGCGATCCGTCCTCAGCTCGTAATACAACACCTATATTCGCCAACCCAATCATCGTCTGCACATTTACGTCGCTTATAAGGCACAATACATTTAGTTTTCCCGACGTGGTTGGTAGCGATGCGAAAACACGTTAGCCGGGCGAGCCGCTTCGCGGAGACGACTCCTGCGCTGACCGCTTGCGAGTCAAAATCACGCCAATCAATTACTATTTCGCGCAACGTTTTAGGACATGCATGCTTTCGATGGCACCTTACTCTGAGGGATTTCGTGTCGGAAACAAATTTTACCTGATTTTCCGCGCTACCTTCACCGGCGAAAAAAAGAAACAATAAACATCGGGGCTATCGGAGCGGCGAGAAACTTGCTGGCACGGCCAGCCCCGACGGCAGCGCAAACTGGTGACGTAGTGCTTTCTCGCTTGTTTACGTTCCTTCCTTAATGTCAATGTCGCGAGGTGCTACGTTTTGTGGCTGGCTTGAGCACGCGCACTTTAAGATTGACTTTCATTACGTTCTAAGCCACATTCACCGTTTATATTTCGCAGACCATGTGTTTGTGCTCACATAAATCGATATCACACGTTAAGGCGACTTCCAGTTTTTGCGCCAGCACTCCTGTAACTGTGCTAAAATACAAGTTCACGTGCGTTTTCTATTGGACCCCCGTCGAAATGTGGCTGCCGCGATCGGGATCACAGCCGCGAGCTCGAGCAATGCACAGCCGCAATGCTACCGCGGCGGGCACAGAAATGTTGATTTGACGTGCGACTACTTCCGTAGCGCCCTCTGTACCCTGCGGTGCGCTTTCATTAATGCGGCTCTGGATCTGCACGCCATACGTAAGTTGTCCGCTTTACATATTTGCATGGTGTTTACTTCTCAGAAATTGTGAAGAAATGTGCTGTACCGTGCCTTGAACTAAATTTGAACCCCGCAACCACTGCCGTGTCTGTACCAGTAGTGCTTGCTTGCTTTTTCTGGTCACCTTTGCCCGATCCCCCTTTCTCCTAGCATAGCAAGTGCCTTTTCTCCCCCCTCCCCTCTACAGTTTTGTCTAAGTTCCCTCTGGACTCTTACGGTAGTAGAAAGTCAAGAAATGCAGTTCCTGCAACGCTTTTGAAAAGTGTCACGGATAATTAAAGACGCCAAGAATCTAACGTGGCGACGCCCAGTGACCTCCAGAACATATTATGCACATACAACTTGGGGGCGACCAAACGAGATTTTCGACTCGCATTTCGTGTGCTGCCTTGCTCCTGTCATGTATACACAGGCTCTGAGTCACCCACCGACCTGGTACGCCAGACAGCAACTGCCGCAACAGCAGCAGTGGGAAAGTCGAAGGAAGAAACAAAGAAACTTTCACTTTAAAAACGCTTATGAATCTGTTGCTCCTTATATTAGCGAATTGTGCTCGCTGCTTGCTTTGAAGTGTCGTTCCACTTTTTATTGCAGCTCTTTCATTGGTTCCCATTCGCATGTGTATTCAATAGATATATGTACGCATGTAGCGCGAATAATACCTTCCTAGAGAGATGGCTCTTCGATTTCAGCATTACCCTCTTGCTTGCATTCGTTACGTTACTACTGTGGATTACTGATCATGAGTCATTGTTATGTTTTACTGCCAGAAAAATGGACACCATAATAAAAGACTATTTCGGTTCTCTTAACGTGTTGCTTAGTTGTGCACGCACGCATGTTCCATAGAGTCCTCATTGTATTGCGGCGGCTGAAGTCTTAAATAAAACAGGCCATCATGGGCACCGCAGCCGAGCGCTGATGTTGGCAGGCTCAGACTATACGGTAAAAAATCACTAACCATTTGAGCGCAGCTTTATACGAGTTTTCATTTCTAGTGTCAACATATGGTATTACGATTGTATGGTTACATAGTATATGTTATGGAGAGGACGCTGTGAGTAGATTGCCTTGCTTCCATACAGACGACGCTCTACTAGGGCTCCATATCCTAGCCATCGATCTCTGTCTTGCGCGTCACTACGCTCTTCTTCACATGCTTTCGTTCCTGCAACGACGAGACTGGCGCATCTTCGCGTGGTAATCGTGCCAGCAGTGTCAGAGGCAACAATACCTGAAAGAGCATCACATCAAGCCTTTACTTGCAGCAGCTCGCCATCACCCCTTGCGGGAGCTGCTGTCCCCGTCATACGAGCTGGTGCCCCGAAGTCCGGCCTCGGAAATTCAGCCGCTCCGGTGGCAGAAGTAACTGGCGCCATTCCTCAGGAGGGCGGGAAAGCAAGTCCGCTTCTCCTGTACGACCTCTTAAATTGGTGCGCGCTGGCGCGGGCCAATCCAGGCAGCCGCACCCTTTCACCCTTCCTCTGAACTCCTCCCCCCTCGCCCTCCCGCGGAGCTCCCTCACCTTCGACTGTCACCGCACGCGCCCTCCGGCTCGGCGCCAGCTTAGCCCGCTGCATGACGTGTTATGTTTCGTTAGCTGCTGTTATCGGGAAGCGTGCTCTGCTGTGCGTTGACCGCCATGGGCAGTTTCGCGATCCTCGATAGCTGTGTGCTGCGCTCCGCGATGTTTCACCCGTTTCACGACTCGCACCGCCCGTGCATAGTGCAGTAGTGCGCGAATACCTCAAAAGCAAGCCCTTCAAGGTTGTTCCGGGTGCCTAAAGACATGTGAGCGCGCAAACCCCAGACACCAGAAGGCGCATGTACACGAATACGGCCCTGTCCATGTGTGGTGTGCTCCATGAGTCTCCGGGGGTAGTTGAGCCTTGACTTTGCTACATTTCTTTCTTACCGGTAGAGAAAGTTGACAAATCGATGTTCGTCCTCATTGTCACCTGGTCTATGACTTGTGTTTTTCTGTACCAAGTCTCATTCTTCAGCTTCAGTAACTTTTTTTTTAATTGTGATAAAGACTTGCCCTTAAGGCATAATTCTTGGAGCGTATATGTGTATTACATGTGTGCTGTGAGGCCTGTGTTGTGTATGAATTGAAGCAGTGTTTTGTGGAATCTGTTGTCATGTATCCAGCGGTTATAGCTGGTTGTCACACTATAGCGGAGGCCGGCTTGAGCTTCAGTAACTTGCCCAACTTTCCATTTCGCCATCAGTGCTTTTTCTGCGTGTCATGTTTTAGAAACGTACTAACAGCTGAAAAATTACTATTCGTGTTTATGTATTATCCGACTAGTCGCCGATGGGAAAACTTCGCGAACAACCTTCATGTGTAGGCGTGATAGGCTTTTTTTTCTTCTGTAAGCTTGATCATTGCAAATGTCCTCAATGCACGTTTTTTGCAGTTCTTGTTTATTACACAAAACAGTGCCAAGTAGGTACGACTTACCCCCGTATTCACAAACGCTCCTCGACTCGACCCTCCACTTGAAACGCTCATTGAGGGTCGTTTTTCCTTTCACTATTCGCCCTCGACTTGAAACGCTCCTCAATTGATGGAAATTCCGAGCGCTTTCCTCGAGAATCTCAAGGTAGCGTCGATGCTACCTTGGGCATCTGCTTCGCTCGAGTGCTATGGCGGACTACGCTTCGTTTGTCAGTTATGTTCTCCGCGTCGACGAGCTATTCGGCGGCGTCATGGACCACAGTGACATTACAGACGTACCGCGACAGAGGCTGAGGGACTGCCTGAATCCCATAGAACACTTCACCAACAGCGAATTTCTCGCACGCTATCGGTCCACGAAGTGTACCGTGAAGAAGCTGCTGGACTGCCTGCCACTTGAGCAGAACGACAGCAACCATGGCCACCCTCTGCCACCAATGCTTCAAGTTCGCGCTTTACGTTTTTATGGAGCGGGTACATTTCAAGATGTGACAGGTGACCTAGTGAACGTGGCGCAACCGACAATGAGCAGCGTCGTCGAACGTGTGTCACGACTAATTGCTGCGCGCATGTTCGCGGTCATCGCCAAGTTCCCTAGCACCGATAGAGAGTTCCGTGCGACGATGGTGGATTTCTACCACGTTGCCAAGTTTCACGAGGTGACGGGGTGCATAGACTGCACCCACATCCGCATCAAGGCACCGGGTGGGCCGAATGGCGAAGTTTATCGCAATAGGAAGGATTGCTGCTCCATTAATGTACAGGTAAATTGCAATCTCTTTTCTTTTCTCTATATTAGTGCACCATTAATTCTTAAAAAGGCAGTCATGCGTTAATGTCTACGAGCTTCGATAAACAGTATACTGGCTAAGCGGATCAGTCATGGTAGAAATCAATTAACTCCAGTCCCATCCTTTTCCTGC
Source organism: Dermacentor variabilis (assembly GCF_050947875.1). Classification (NCBI taxonomy): domain Eukaryota; kingdom Metazoa; phylum Arthropoda; class Arachnida; order Ixodida; family Ixodidae; genus Dermacentor; species Dermacentor variabilis. The sequence goes on from NC_134574.1 coordinate 47,071,205, forward strand.
TCCAGATAACCACATAGCGCATTTCGTGACAATGCGCGGTGATATGGCCGAGTAAATGAAGATTGGCAAACCAATTAAAAAGTGCTAGACGTTTTTATTTCAGGAGACTGTCGTACACATTGGGGCTCTTCGTATCTTTGAATTTCTTTAAATCACCAAAAGTGAAGTATGGCCTTGCAAATCTAAAAAGCAGCGAATGCTTCTGCTCAGAAACAGACCAGCGTTCATGTATAAATTACGTTGCTTACATTTACTTCAGCTGAACTAAGGTATCATAACAATCGACTATCTTTTATTTTAATTAGGTGATCGCAGGGCCGCAGCTTCAATTTTACGACGTCGAGTCTAGCTGGCCCTGATCTATGAATGACAGTCGAATCTTCGTCAACAGCCGTGCACGTGTTCTTTACGAAACAAAACGAGTGCCTGGACTCCTACTTGGCGATGCTGGCTATGCATGCATGTCCTTCCTCATGAACCCGCTAGCTGGCTCCGGCTACGGACGACCGAACAGCCCCGAGGACAAGTGAGTACCACTGTATAAACCAAACAGCGTGTGGCTTTCAGAATAATAATTATGTAATTACGTACAGTTTCCTGTGTTTGAAAGCGTAATTAGAGTACGTGTGATACATATTTTAGTAGTAATGACGCAATTTTTGGAAAATATGGCTTTGTGCTATTACCTTCATGTATTTGATGCAATCTGTTTTCGCTGCACCGAATTTAATTCACAATACATTTGAGATATTAGCTCCAAGAACTCTGACGGCTAACCTGCTTATGATGCCGAGGTATAAAGTGCACCTCAAAGTACTTAGCATAAGTGAAAACTAACATTGTCTGTTTTGCACACGTATCAAGCCACTCACATCCGCACCCTTATCAATCTAGAGAGCGCTTTCGTTGTGTGGAAGCGTTGCTTCCCATATTTGTACATGGGGCTTCAGCATTTGGTCGAGCGTTTTGCGGTCATCACAAAAGCCTGTGCTGCCCTGCATAGCCTGGCAGTCGTAAGGCAGGACCCCGAACCTCCAAATGTGGTGATCCCACAAAACTTGAGGCGGCAGCAGCCTGATGTGGCGAGGCAAACTAACACACTGCATGAATCACAATGACACACTGCAGGATCGAGCCTTATTGCCCGAGCATTTAACTAAAACATCATAAAAGTAAATTTGCATCTACTTTCATCCAGATTACAAAATGATTACATCTTGGAAACTCCAATTAAGGGCAAGTTAAGGAAAGCAGGAACGCCATCAAAGTTCAAGCACACTTTACTGTTCGGGACGCTCCTTTAGTATTTCCTTCACATGTATATTTTGGGGCTTTTTTCATGTGTTGTGAATATTATTGTTTATTCGCACCAGTACTTACAATCACTAACCAGAGCAGCAGCTGTATCATACTTCTTGCACATTAAATCATAGGCTTGTGTGAACATACAATGAAACATTTATTTTTATGCAAGTTGCTGCTTCTTGCCCTCTAATTCAAGAAATAGCATCTGGCGCTGCACGTAGTCGTGCCACTTTTGCTGCTCCAGATTCTATTCCCACAACTAGACTTCAATTTGCTGTAGCTCCTGCTTCCGCTCCTCGTCCATCATAGGACATTGTCGTTGCTGGAGGAGCTGCTGCCGACACAAGCGCATCTCTACAGATTGCAGTTATGCTTTGCGCTCTTCACCTTTCTGAAGCCCCTTCAGTCGGGCAGCTCTTTAAGGTGCGAGCACGCGCTCTATCGCTGTTATGCAGCTTCTTGCTGGTCTCAGTTGCTGAGGTGTGTCAATGACAGCTGCACTGTCTGAAGCTGCCACTCAAACAGGTATTGTCACTGCATGTGACGTGGTCTCGGTCGTTGACAGCGGCACGGTACTGGGACATGCCAAGACAGCACCGTCCTCAGCCGGCAGTGGTGCCTGAATTGCATTATCCACACAGATAAAACAAACATTACATTAGAGCCTAGGAGGCACTGCAGTTGAAAACTTACATTTGTAAGCAGTGTCGATCCATGATGAACACAAATACACATACGTGCTGGCACACTATTCAGACAGCCACAACAGATCAGTCGCACACCGAAATGGAAGGTGCTAGTGGCTCTAAATTATAACGCAGGCCCGCAAGGGAAAACAAAAAGTAAGCAGCTTATCCGTACGATGCCTTCCAAGTGTGTTAGTCACAAAAATAAATAGGAAAAGTGTGTTCCAGTCTAGACTCAGTGCTGCCGTAACAACAGACTAAATTTTCACTAGTGGATGGTGGTACCTGAGTAGCACGTAATTTGAAATAACAGTAGATACAACTTCTCTCTATATTGTTTGTGACAGATGTTAGTTACACAAATATGCTGTCAAAGGATGCTCAATTCCACAGATTCCACTGCTTCTGGATAAGCAAGCTATTTGGTTTTACTGCTGACTGCAGGCGTCTCAGCTGCAGCATGAAGCTTCAAATAACAAGAGAAACAACTTATCTGATGATACCTGCCACGTGTAAGCCACAGAAATTAGCTACAAAGAAGACATGTCGCCAGGAGCCATTGCTGCTGGAGCAGCATGCGGATGAGCTTTATGACCGAACGAGCACGAGCCGTAGATGGCGGCATGCCCGTTGCTCCTCATAGAGCGCCGACTTCCGAAGCTCGCTGTCATACCGCACGAGTAGTGCCTGAAAATACAATAGACGCAGAGTTTACTATAGCGGCACTTTACTATAGAGGCACTTTTCTTTGCCTGCTTGCACAGTCATTTTTGCACATGTACACACAGGAACCACAAGCCGAGGTGAAGGGCCAAGTGAAGGCGCGTTTAAGAATACGGGGGTTACTGCCTTAAGGGACGTAATTTTACTACTAAGCATTGCATTCGTGGTTAAAGAAAAGTCGTATTGTTGGCTTATTTTACCTGGTCTTTTGATTGAGGAATAGGCCTTTCTGCGAATGTTCTCGATGTGCTGCTGCAAAAGCTGTCTGCCTTCTGTTCCCCCTTTTCACCGTTACTCAAGTTGTGGCCAAGTGCAAAATAATGTGATAATGTGTTTTTCCATTTCAGTATAACGTTATTTTTGTACCGCCATTTCCTTTTCGTATTGTTCAGTAGTATTGAACACGTCACACATTTGATATACTTTTGCGCAAATTCACAAATAAGCACTTGTTTTTTTTGGTATGGCTGTCAATCAAACGATCTTAGCATTTAATTCTATTTTTTGTATTTTGCATGTCATTGTTTTTGCCATTACCAGTGATTTTCCCTTTCTTTGTGATGACTATGTCATACACGTCGTCCAATTTTGTGCAGTATCTCAGTGAGTATATCAGAAGATCTTCGACCCTTTGGTCTTTAGGCATTAAATAAAAATCTTTTATATGTGTGTACATGAAACGGCCTTCGCGTTCCTTTAGCTCAATTTTCTTTTCACTCTCTGTGGACTTTTGTGTAGTTTACCAATCATGTGCATGTCAGTTTATTTTCTGAGCGTGTATCATACCAACTTATACAGAAATATTTGTTTTCGATAACAGAAGTCAATAAAACGATGCCAAAGATATGTTATGTTGGAAGTGGAACTTACGTTATGGCACATGCTGGCATACTCAAAGTATGGACAAGTCTGTGTGCGTGCTAACTCACAAAGAACACAGGGCGCACCACTCGCCAATTCGCAAACAATGCCTGGGGTAGCGCACACTCCCGATAAAGAAGCGCCGCGGATAGGCAAAAAGAAAGCAAGTGGCGCGCGGGGCATGGACAATGGTGGAGAGAGAGCAGACCGGGTCATCATCATCAGTCAGTCAGTAAAGAGCTTTCTTGAAGTCCTTAGGAGTTTCAAGCCGCTGGAGATCCCACGCGGGAAACTCCTCCGGCCGAAACCGTTGGCGACGCCCAAGTCGGGACGGGAACGTGGTGACGCTCCGCCAGTTCTTGGGCCCTCTGGACGGCCTTGAGTTGGTATTTGAGATCCGGGCTTTTGAGGGCTTCTTCCCAATCGGGCTCACTGGAGAGAGGGCCCTTTGGTAACGCGGTACATTGCCATAGCATGCCATCATAATAAAAAAAAAAGAAAAAAGCGCTAGGGTGAGCAGGCGCTGCTCTCCTGCTCTTTCTGTTGCCATGACAACGTAAACAATCGTGTGCGCAGCCATTTTTCTAAAGTATCGCCCTCATGCTAGGGCGGTAACTGAAGGGGACCTTGCTGCCAGGGTCGAAAGAATGTCGGCTCAAAAACAACCAATGGCAGCCATGCCAAAATTCACCCCTGGGAGTGACGATGCCGCGGACGAGCGTTTCACTCCCCTAATCATGCCTCCCTGCCCCCTCCCACCCCCTCCCCCTACTCTCTTCGGATGGATGGATGGAAGGATGTTATGAGCGTGCCCTTTGGAAAGGGGCAGTGGGTTACGCCACCAAGCTCTTGCGATTATACTGCCTAATATTGTACCTAGGTTAAACAATAAAAAAAAGCGCTACGAACTCCCACAACCTAATTTCCTGATCCCCTAGTGAACTGTGCTTTTGTGCGTCTCCATTTTTTGTGTTTTTCCCTACATTTCTTTCACCAATTCTCCAATCGCCTCTTACAAATCACTATTGCGCACATGTTTACTCTTCCACTGCTCTCGCTGAACCCAAGGGCTTCAAGGAGCGAGTGGTGCCTAAATCGACCGCTGGGTAGATGTCTTCACATTCTAATAAAACATGCTCCATAGCTTCCCTAGCTTTAGCGCAGCAAGCACATGCTGCTTGTTCATTCTTATATCTCGCTTTATAGGTGCGTGTTCTAAGGCATCTCGATCTCGCTTCGAAAAGTAATGAGCTTCCGCTTGAGTCATCAAAAATTGTGGATTTCCTGATTCCGGTTTTCCCTCTCAAGTAGGTACTCATGGCAGGTTTCTTGTCCATTGCCGCCACCAATGAGATTATTTTGGCCTCTCTGACTTTCCGCTTGATGTTCTTTGTTGCTGTGTTGCCCACCCTACAGGCCGCATACTTGCTGGTAAGCTTCCTAGTTCTTTTCCCCCGCTGTGAATCAATGTTTTCCTCTACAGATATCTCAACACTCTCCCAGCCCATTTACATTCTTCCATATTCCTCAGTAGTTCTTCATACTCAGTTTTACTGCGAGCTTCCCTCACTTCAAAACTAGTCCAGCCCATATCACCCTGCACAGCTTTATTTGTAGTCTTCCCGTGAGCGCCCAATGCGAGGCGACCCACTGACCTTTAGTTCCCATCGAGTCCTGATGGTACCCCTGATTGAAAACAAACAACCGCATTTCCAAAAGTAAGTCTTGCAACCATTACACTTTTCCACATGCCTCGGAGTACCTTGTACCTATTGTATCCCCATAGCGCTCTGTGCTTCATTATGGCTGCATTTCCCTTCCCCTTCACTGCTGTTGTTTCTTCCTGTGTTTCCATAGATCTGTTGCCTTCGTTTATCCATATACCAAGGTTTTTATATTCTGTTAGCCGAGGTATTTCCTGGCCCTGCATGTCCACTGTCTGTTCACTGTTTTCATTGAGTACCATACCATTTGATTTTTCTAACACTAAATTTCAAGCATAAATTGTTGCCTTCCTGTCCACAGATATAAGCCAGACTTTGCAAATCACTTTGCTTGTTAGCTAGCAACACAATGTCGTCCGCATCAGATAAACCTGGAAGCTGCTGCTCTACTACTGTAAACACCTGTTTGTATGAGATATTAAAGCCGATATTACTTCCTTCTAGCGCCTTCTCTATCCTAACCATGTACATCATAAACAGCAGTGGGGATAAAGGGCACCCCTGTCTCAGTCCCTTGTTGACATGAACTTTCTCCTCGATCCTCATCCCTACCCATTCAACGCAAACGGTATTTTCTAGGTAATACTATCTCAAAAGCTGTAGACAATCGTCACCTAAGCCTTCACCGTCCAGAATATCCCACAAAATGTTGCCATCTACGTTGCCATAGGCTCCTGTAATGTCTAAAAAGGTCACACATAACGGTCTGCTTTCTACTTTTGATATTTCAATAAACTCAGTGAGAACTATTAAGTTATCATCTAAACGCCTACCTGTTCTGACGCCATCCTGAAGTTCTCCAACTATGCCATTATTCTCCGCCCATGCTTGAAGCTTTAATTTGATTGCCTGCATCGCTAGCCTGTATATTACCCATGTAATGGTCAACGGTCTATACGAGTGAATTCTATTTTATCCCCCTTACCTTTACAAATTAAGTTCATTCTACTCTGTCGCCAACTGTCCGGTATTCGCCTATCTTTTAAAGTTCTATTCCACTCCTTTAACCAGAGCTTCCTTACTTGTTCGTCCTAGTTCATTGATCACCCTAACTGGAACCTCGTCTAGCCCTGTGGCTGTGCGCTTAAGAATTTTCTCTCTGGCTTTCTTCCAGTTGAAATTTGTCAGCAACAGCTCCTTTCCCACCTTGGACTCTTTCATGCTCTTTTTTTTTAAAGTACAACCTCGTCATTGCCTTGCAAAGATTCGGCTGTTATTTTTCGGAAGTAATTTATTGCGGCTTCTCCTTCCAGTCTGTTTTCAGAAGCGCAGATGAGATTGCCCCCGCGGCTGCGGTGGTTGTGGCCACCGACAACTCAGCGCATGCGCATACCGTCTGCCCTCCGCTCCTTTTCCGCCTCATGCTTTCACTCTATCCTCTTCCTCCACTTTCCTCCTTACGCTTTGTTATTTCTCGCTGTGCTCGGCATCCGCTTTCATCGTTTGCTGTGCTCGTTCGCTCGGTTCCACCGTCGAGGTATGACGCCCACACTCACCGCAGTAACGAGCGCCTAACATATGCCCTCTAAGGTGACCCTTGGCTTCAATAAATCCGCTTCTAATTATTTCATTCTCATGATCCGGATCCGCAGTCAGTACCTGTCCTAAGTAGATGTATTCCCTTACCACTTCCAGTGCCTCTCTACCTATCGTAAACTTCTGTTCTTTTCCGAGACGGTTAAACATAATTTTAGTTTTCTGCAGATTAATTTTTAGACCCACCCTTCGGCTTTGCCTCTCCTGGTCAGTGAGCATGCATTGCAATTGGTCCCCTGAGTTACTAAGCAAGGTAATATCATCAGCGAATCGCAAGTTACTAAGGTATTCTCCATTAACTCTTATCCCCAATTCTTCCGAATCCAGGTCCCTGAATACCTACTGTAAACAGGCTGTGAATAGCATTGGAGAAATCGTATCTCCCTGCCTGACGCCTTTCTTTATTTGGATTTTGTTGCTTTCTTTATGGAGGACTACGGTGGCTGTGGAGCCGCTATAGATATCTTTCAATATTTTTACATACGGCTCGTCTACCCCCTGATTCTGCAATGCCTCTATGACTGCTGAGGTTTCGACTGAATCAAACGCTTTCTCGTAATCAATGAAAGCTATATATAAAGGTTGGTCATATTCCGCACATTTTTCTATCATCTGATTGACAGTGTCAATATGGTCGATTGTTGAGTAGCCTTTACGGAATCTTGCCTGGTCCTTTGGTTGACGGAAGTCTAAGGTGTTCCTGATTCTATTTCAATTACCTTAGTAAATACTTTGTAGGCAACGGATAGTAAGCTGATTGGTCTATAATTTTTCAAGTCTTTGGCGTCCCCTTTCTTATGGATTAGGATTATGTTAGTGTTTTTCCAAGATTCCGGTACGCTCGAAGTCATGAGGCATTGCGTATACAGGGTGACCAGTTTCTCTAGAACAATCTGCCCACCATCCTTTAACAAATCTGCTGTTACCTGATCCTCCCCAGCTGTCTACCCCCTCTGAATAGCTTCCAAGGCTTTCTTTACTTCTTCCGGCGTTACCTGCGGGATTTCGAATTCCTCTAGACTATTCTCTCTTCCATTATCGTCGTGGGTGCCACTGGTACTGTATAAATCTCTATAGAACTCCTCAGCCACTTGAACGATCTCATGCATATTAGTAATGATAATACCGGCTTTGCCTTTTAACGCATACATCTGATTATTGCCAATTCCTATTTTCTTCACTGCTTTTAGGCTTCCTCCGTTCCTGAGAGCATGTTCAATTCTATCCATATTGTTACGGGAACCCGTAACAATACATTTACATACATACATACATACATACATACATACATACATACATACATACATACATACATACATACATACATACATACATACATACATACATACATACATACATACATACATACATACATACATACATACATACATACATACATACATACATACATACATACATACATACATACATACATGTACCCCGCACCTCCACCAAAGATGTTACGGGAAGGAAGAAGCGTGCATCTATTTACAGATGGCTTTTAATGGCGGAGACAGCAAGCGTAGAGCAGCTATAATGCTACACTCTTCTTCGTCGTCTCCAAGGCGACCATCATCGTCCTCCTTTTCCCACATTACCGACTGTGACAATATTATACTTTCTTATGTCAGCTGTCTTACGCTTGTTGATTAACTTCGAAAGTTCTGCCAGTTCTATTCTAGCTGTAGGGTTAGAGGATTTCATACATTGGCGTTTCTTGATCAGATCTTTCGTCTCCTGAAATAGCTTATTGGTATCCTGTATAACGGAGTTACCAGCGACTTCTATTGCACACTCCTTAATGATGCCCACGAGATTGTCGTTCATTTCCCGCCAGGAATGAGGCCGTAACTTTACGCTTGCTCCAGACACACACCTACCCTAGCCCCGACGTCCTACATCACTGCAACCCGGGCTTATATCCAACAGACACTTGTAAAGCTTGCGGACAGAGTGCAACGCTGTGACACATGCCCTGGGCATGTGCCGGCAACCACGGTAATGAGACTACCTCCGTTCGCGACGCGTCTGTAATCGTGGCTGTTGCCACAGTACGGGAAGCCTCGAGCTCTCTTTTTCCCAACGCCGCCCCGGCTGCGGGGGCCACCGGGGACCTTCTCCATCGGCGTCGCCGCCGCTGCGAGGCTGCTCTCTGAAAACTTCACAGTTGGCAGACCAGCTCTGGGCGGTCCGGCAAGCCGAAGATGCCACCTGAGTCCAAGGAATTCGAGCCGCCACCTGAGGCCACAACAAAACTGCCGGACCATTCATTAATTAAGTTTCTTCTCTCTTTCTTTTAACAGCAGGTGGTCGTGATTTTATTCTTTGCCGCAGACCTCGCATGCTGCAATGTCGATCAGTCCAATTAATGTACAGTATGCTTTTGTGAAGGCAACTCCTAATCAAAGGCGACAGAGAAGCGTAGCTTCACGTCGGGGAAATCCGAATGGAGGTAACCGACACATTAGCATACGGTTTGTACCAGTTCTGCTTTATGCCTTTTGGAATAAAGGCGGCCCCGGTGGTGTTTGCAAAATTGATGCGCAAAGTTGCGGAAGGCGTACCCGGTGTGGAACACGACAACGACGATGTCTTGGTGGCAACTGACACGGGGGAAAAACATCTGAGGTCACTGGAGTTACATTACGAAAGCATGGAGGCGGCCGGCCTAACAGTGCGCCCCAGCAAGTGTGAGTTTGGCATGGAGGAGGTCGATTTCCTGTTTCATCGAGTTAGACAAGGCAAATGGCAACCATTGGTAAAGACGATGGAGAAGATTGAAGAAGCACTACGGGCATCAAAAAAGTGCCAGGCACGTCCCTTCTTCGGATCGACCGGTGCTATCGGGTATTCATCCCGAAATACGCTGAAATCAGCGCTACCCTCACGGAATCAACCCGGAAGGGAGAGAGCAACTCTGCAAATGGACACCAGCATGCGAAGAAGGATTTCTGGAACTAAAACACCAGATCTTCAAAGACCCAATATTGCAAATCCTGAATTTAAACCAGCCCTTCGTCCTCCCTACAGACGCATTGGACACGAGTGTAGGATCCGTGCTGATACAAACCCACGAGCACAAATTCCACCCGATAGCTTATGCCAGCCGAAAGCTACTTCCTCGGGAGGCCGCCTACAGCACAGGGGAGCGCGAGTGTCTGGCGTTGGTCTCGGCGATACAAAAATTATCCAACTACTTGTGCGGTGTTCATTTGTTCGTCCGAACCAACCACTCAGCTACATCGGACAGGTAAAACAACTGAACAATCGGGTACATCGAGGAAGTTTACTACTTCAGGAGTATCAGTTCACAGTCACACACATTAAGGGAAGTGAGAATGTGGAAGCCGATTATTTGAGTCGACTATAGGGTTAATACGCACTTCGAGATGTTTGTGTTGTATACATAGGCGTGTCGTTTTCCGTTCGATTAAACTTCTTTTGCTAATGCACATTGTATATTGTTTGTATAGGGTTTTCTATATGTGGAAAAGCGTTTCTCCTTTTTTCTCGAAAATGCCACTCGTCCAAGCAAATCTTATTTTACAATATTCTGAAAGTGGGAGGAAGTTGCCACGGTGCGGCATTATTCGACTCGGCGAAGCACCCATCAACGGGTACCAAAAGGTCGTGAAAAATAGGGACCGGCCAGCAAGACGGTTATTGCCGGTCAATCGGGCAAGCGGCCGAAAGAAGTAGAAGGCAGGGTTTAGACCGAGCGAAGCAGTCTAGAAGCTCAGCCTACAATCTGCTGAAATGCGTCAAGGAGCTAGTGCCGTCCAGTATCGCCTGGGCCGCCTAGCCGCGTCTGAACTGCGAGTTACTAATTGGAGTGACAGACGACAAACCAACGTCTGCAACGAAACTCACGGTATTTCCTCTCAAGTTAGCCCAACGTGCTCAATTAAGGACGCCAGGAATAGACTCCTAAGAAACCCAGCCCAGGAATCGCATCTACCGCAACGAGATCGGCTTGCCAGCGTTGTTCGGGAAAGCTCTGTCGTCGACTTCACGCTTTATGGACTTACTGCAGTTGCCCAGCCATGCGTATACCATCACTTGTTTCTTTTTAAGTCTGTTCAGTTCACCACCATTAAGCGTATTTTGTGTAGTGGTAATTTCTATAATTACTGTTAGCTCTTCGTTGTATTTCTTTTGTATTCATAATTGATCTAGATTAAATGCATATGTGTTAGTGTTCTCGTGTTTTTTATGTTTCTTTTAATCTGTATATCGTGTCAGTAGATAAATATTTTTTTTTCTCCCGGCTCTGACTGCTTCACTGTGTTCTCTTGAGTACGGAATGACCAACAGGCTTGTATACCCCGCCGAGGACTTCGCACCGACGGCGAACTGGTGACAAGCCGTGTCATTAAACAGGCGTCCGCATACAGGGCGTTCTGTACAAAAGCAGCACAGTGAACGAAGAACGAGAATGGTGGAGATTGATCGATTAGCGCTACTGATGCATTGTTGTCCAATGTCGAATGCACGTGCATGCGAATTCTAAGCGCGCAAGTTTTGGAGGTGTAGTGTAGACACGGCGGACGCGTGACCAGCCGTGACAGAAGCATAAGAAGGGTGCAGCATATACGATGCGACTGCGCATGAAGGCCAGGATTAGCCGAACAATGTTGTCATCTTTTACACCAGTATGTCGGGCAGCGATACGTGAATTAAGGCGACCTACTTGTGCAACGTGAGTGCTAAGATGATGTGCAGTTGCAATATTCTTGCAATTTTGCTTTATGAGGAGCCCAAGGGCTCGTACGAGAGCGACGCGAGGGATAGGCGCGCCATGGGCTGCCAGGCCAAAGGAGGGAGAGTTAGGTTCTGGCCGGTGGTGCCGATGAGCAAGCTCGAGTATGATGAGCTTGGATTTAGCCGGAGACCAGGAGAGACCGCATAGTTCAATGTATGTTATCGCTATACCAGTGCCTGCTTGTAGGGTTGCTTGAATTTCGCCATCATTACCTCTTGCGGTCCGGAGCCCGATGTCGTCTGCATAGAGACTGTGGTCGAGGTGGGGAAAGGCAGGGAGCCGTTGGGGCTTAGGATGCGAGCCACTGCCTGCAGTGCCACAAGGGTAAAGGAGGCATCCATCTCAGCGTTGTTCTCACCTGTCTAGGGCAGTTCCTGTTGAGGTGTTTGGGCGCCAATGTACTTGGCGGATAGGTACCGTAGTAATTGATTATCGGAGCCCGGGGCCATATGTAGCAGTTTCTGAAGATTCTGTCGTTCTGTAGTTTTACTGGTGTGATCATGGAGGAGATGGCGGAAGATATTCCAGGTTTTGTGGAAGTTAGGTTGTCGTTCCATACTATCGCGTACAGCATGTCATTGCTGATTGGTGAGCTGATGCGCAATGTGCTCGATATCCCGGTTGAGTAGCGCGATGAGTTTGCGCAGCTTACGGTTGAAGTCCCTCAAGGCCCTCTAATATATGCCGGAGGCGGTTGTTGAGTAGGTGCCATGTATATGGTACGTCACAATGCAAGGTCGGGTAGCTATATCATCGCTCGTCATTGACCATCCTAAAGCCTGTTTCACATGCGAGCTATGGCGCGGCGGCTGAGCGGCGCGCCGGCGCAGCTTCGTTTCACACGCGTTTTGGAGCGACGCGTGTCGATGTGATGAAGAGTGTTGGTTGCGGAAACGCCCGAGAGCCGCGGGTTTCAGCGGTCTTCAAGAGCTGAGCCTTGCGCCACATATACTTGTTTTGGCGCGCTTCAGCTGCGGGTTTGATTGGTGTATTAAAGTTTGCGCTTGTAAGCCTTGAAAAAAAATAAAAGCATTGTGTTTTTAATGGTTATTAGAACTTTTATTTCACATTAATGTCTCTTTTAGCTCTTTATAGGCGACACCTTAAATGTTTTCTAACTGCACACACACAGATAATTATAAACATGGAAGCAAATGAATGGGTTGGTTCGTATTTCCGCGATCTGGGCTTGAAGCACGTGCACGTCTGCCAACGGGTTTTGTTTTCGAATGCCGCAACGCCTTCCGCCGCAATCTCGGCCACCCGAATTCAAGAGGCCTATGGACGGTTTTCAAAGAAGCTCGCTTACTTTTTCGCCTCTACGCATTCGAGTAGAAAGGCGGCGGCTCTTGTAGAGCTCGAGGTCCTTGACCTTTTAACTGAAGAAATGCTATGAATACAGTAGGTCGGAGTTGTAAAGAAAGAAAAAAAAACGCCTACATGCGCTGCGAACAAAACGTTTCAACTGCCGTTTCGCTCCGTCTTTCCGGCCCTGTTTGCGGTCACAATCGGGGAAATGAAGAGGCCTGAAGAAAACCGCACGGGGGGACAATTTGGCTCCAAAGAATGGAACTCGAAAACGACAGATGGAAACAAGCGGCAATCCTGAGGCACCAATGGACATGGCCTATTCGAGCGACGCCGACATTTACATCACGTAAATATGCATCACTTGCGACGTACAGTATTTTCGGCTTCAGTACATAATTTCTTCCCAAAGAACCCGCTCCTTGTTGAAAAAATCCTTCACTTTGGCACGCCAAAGAAGTGGACACGGCACAACTTGAGTGATGAAGAGTTCGTTGAAGACCCCGAGAGATGATATTGTAAACTAGCAGCGGACCTGTTCTGCTACAGATGTCTCCTGCTAGAACCGTCTGCTGGACCGCGCCAATTCCCCGGTTCCGTATTTACAATTGCTAGTAGGTACAGCGGGACGTGGCACTTGTGGAGAAGCCGGACGTGTGGGCTCATGCGCGAGTAAGAGCAGGTGCGGTCACCTAAGCTTCCCCTATCAGAATATCCCACAAAATGTTGCGGTCTACGTTGTCATAGGCTCCTGTAATGTCTAAAAAGCCCACATATAACGGTCTGCTTTCTACTTTTGATATTTCAATACACTGAGTAAGAACAAATAAGTTATCATCCGAACACCTACCTATACTGAAGCCATTCTGAAGGTTCTCCCACAGTGGTATTATTCTCTGCCTAAGCTAGAAGCTTTAATTTGATTGCCTGCATTGCTAGCCTGTATATTAACGATGTAATGGTGAATGGTCTAACGAGTGAATTCTATTTTTCTCCCCCTTGCCTTTATAAATTAGTCATTCTGCTTTGTCGCCAACTCTCTGGCATTAGTCTATCTTTTAAAGTTTGTTCCACTGCTTTCACCATAGCTTCCTTACGTTTTGGTCCTAGTTCATTAATGAGCCTGACGGGAACCTCGTTTAGCCCTGTGGCTGCGTGATTAGGAATTTTGTCTTCCGCTTTCTTCCAGTTGAAATTTTTCAGCACGAGGTCCTTTTCCGCTTGGGTCTCTTTCATGCTCTTTTTTTCTTCGAATACAACCTCGTCATTGCCTTGGAAAGATTCGGCTGTTATTTTTCGGATGTAATTTATTGCTGCTTCTCCTGCCAGTCTGCTTTCATCTTCGTCTAGTATATGTTTTTGTATTGTTGTTGACTTCCTGCCTAATAATTTTATGTGGTTCCAAAATATTCTAAGTGCGGCCTTCTTTTTCTCATGTATTTCTGACAACCAATGTTCACTTTCTGCTTTTAATTTTGCTTGCACCAGTATTTGAACCATAGACTTTTTCTCCCGGTGAAACCAGAAAGATGGCTACCCATACCCCATCCCGAAAAGAAGTCAAGGCAGCGTCCGTCATGCAGTGGAATGCCAGAGGGCTAAAATCACGAATTTCAGATTTCCATCAGTATGTGTACACCAATGTGTTTCCACTCATCGTAATTTGTGAGCCCGACATGTCGAAACCGATCAGAGTGTCAGGGTACAAATGTATCATGTCATCAACAAATGGTGCATGCAGCAAAATCATCGTTTTTGTTCGTCGTAAACTCACCTATGTTTTGCAACCAATTGCGCCCCACGACGACAATCAGTACATATGCATTACAGTTAAAAAGAACAAACCCTTGCTTACGCTCATAGGCGTGTATATATCGCCTTCCAGCAATTTCGGTACAAAAACATTAGCGGATATCTTGAGTGTTTGTCCCGCCCCATGCGTCATCATAGGAGATTTCAATTCACACCATCCAGCATGCGGAAGTACAAAGACAAATGCAAGAGGACGAATATTATCAAGTATCGCCTAGAACTATGCCCTTACTCTCTTGAACGATGGTAGCCCCACCTTTCTTCGAGGCGTGACATACGGCAGCTGCCTCGACCTTGCTTTCCTCTCCAACTCTCTCGCCAGATGTGTGAAGTGGTTTTGAGATATTGATACACATGGGAGTGATCACATTCCCACCTATCTGAACATCAAAGACTTGTCTAGATCTGGCCCACGGAATACCATTCAGACGATTCAATGGGCCAACTTCAAATCTGATATGGAAGATGCCAGCCGCGAGGGCCCACCCTCTGGGTTAGAACAAGCAATTAAAAATACGATGCAAAACGGTACTCGCACGCTGATGATATCTTACACGCGAAACGACTTCGAAATAGAGTTAGAGCGACTTCGAGCACTTCGTCGCCGGGCGGAACGTCGATGTCGGCGCACAATATCAATCCATGACCTTAGGGCAGCCAGGAGGATGCAAAAGAAGATTCAACGTCGAATGTACAGATTAGCGGCCGAGCGCTGGGCAACGTTTTGCCAGACACTTTGCCCGCAAGCCACTGTCTCCCATTTGGAAAACAGTGCGAGGTCTGCGTTGCCTTCCGGAACAGCGTTTTCCATTCAAGGCGCTCGCGCTTTTCCAAGGGCGGCAAGACATCAATGTCGCAGAAGACTTTTGTGCGTGGATGGCAGACCAAGCGACTCGTCCAGATCATCCAACCCGAGATGACCTCCACCATTCCCGTGATTGCCGCATGGACCTTCCTTTTACAACGGAGGAGCTCGAAGCGGCACTAGCTCTCTGCAGGCGCTCATCATCTCCGGGTCCAGATGGTATATCATACGGACCCTTGTGCTATCTCGGAGAATCCGCACGGATAGCATTGTTGAGTCTCTACAACACCTCATGGCAGGAGGGAAATGTTACAGACGAATGTAAAGTGAGCCGCCTGGTGCCAATCTTGAAGCAGAGCAAATCCCCGCTAGAGCTCACCTCTTATCGCCCAATAGCGTTGGCCAGCTGTGTAGGAAAGATAATGGAACGGATGATCCTTGGCCGCCTAAATTGTGCCTTGAACACTAAAAGATTTAGCCGAATTCCATGGCTGGTTTGCGACGTGACCGCTCTTCCATCGACAATATAGTTGATCTCGTTTCATATGTCCAGCACGAAACGTTTATCTGCAGCTTTATTCTTTGATGTGAAAGGGGCATACGATAACGTATTACATGAGGCCATTCTCGACGCTCTCGTGACGGTTGGCCTCGGTGGTCGAGTATTTTTGTTGATTGCAAGTTACCTATCTGCAAGATCATTCTATGTATTAACTGACGATGGCCCGACTACGCGACGCTATGCCAGCAGGGCGTTCCTCAAGGCGGTGCTCTCAGCCCGACGCTATTCAACCTCGGTCTTCTTGGGCTTGCTGAATACTTGCCACCTACCACCAAAATTTCAATATGCGCAGACGACATCTGTGTCTGGACTTCGGCAGTTACACGTCCTCAGATACGTGCACGGCTTCAAAGAGCGGCTACTTTGACAGCGAGCTACTTGTGTGAACAAGGTCTCAGCATATCACCAGAAAAATGCGCCCTAGTGGCATTTACTCGCAAACCAATGACGCCTTATGTCATCTCAATCAACGGGCGGACCATTTCCTATGTCAGAACCCACAGATTTCTTGGCGTAATTATCGACCGAGACCTCTGTTGGAGCCCGCACGTGGCCTACGTGAAACGTCGCCCGACAGCAACCTCCCAGTTGTTTAAATACTTGACAGGAAAGACGTGGGGGATGTCAGTAGACGCAATGCTGAGACTAGTCTACAGAGAGCTCTCTTTCTCGGTTTTTAAGATATAGTCTACCTGTACTGAACACCTGCAAGACAAATATTCGTGTTCTGCAGGCAGCACAAGCTCAAACACTCAGAGTTTGCCTTGGTTTGCCCAGATGCACGTCAACAGAGGCAACTATTGCGATTGCTGGGGACCATCCAATGCAAACTCACCTCACTGTGGAAGCCCTGAGAACGCACATCACATATTTTGCACGTGCCCCCTATCACCACCTTGCAACGCTACCTTCAGGCAGGCACCAAGCATCATTCTCTAAAACTATCGTCAAGTACAACGACAAACTTCCCTCTGGCTTCACCGCTGCATCTAAACCATCGATACCCCGTTGGTGTCTTGTCAGCCCCACAGTCCATCTCAGCGTACCAGGAATCGGGAAAAAGTCTGAGCTGTCGTCGCCTGTGCTGAAAAAACTGTCTCTGCTTCTTCTGCACGAGAGGTAGGCGGACAGTGCACATATTTATATTGATGGTTCCACAAACATCCAGTGTTCGTCCGGTGCTGTGGTCGTCCCAGCAAGAAGTATTACCATCAGCTTTAGGACTGACCACCCAACGACATCTACAGCTGCGGAACTAGCTGCTCTTCGCGCTGAACTTTTTTCGTCAATCGGGAACCACCTCGAGAATGGTCAATTTTCAGTGACTCAAAGGCAGCCCTACAATCTGTGCTATCAGCTCTCTGTCGCGGGCCATTCGAACAGCTGGTGCTCGATATTACATGCCTACTCCATACATCACATGAGAAAGGACATCACGTCACGTTTCAGTGGCTGCCAAGTCACTGCGGCGTCATAGGAAATGGAGACTCCGATAAAGCCGCTCGGGCAGCTCTTGAAGACACAGAGGACGAGGCCATACCACTTTCACGGTCCGACGCAGCCAGCAGACTTCGAGTGCTTGCACGGGAGATCACGCTCTCTCTATGGTGCACACCAAGCAGCCAGATCAACCGGAGCAATCGTCAACACGACCTGCTCTCCTTGACGCATCTCTGTATGCCAACTGGACTCGGCCAAAGTGAGGCCACCCTGCTTTATCGCTTATGGCTAGGGGTGACCTGCACGAAATCTTACTCGTTTCGCATTGGAATGGCCGACAACGCTCTCTGCAATGCCTGTCTTTGCGAGTAGACGCTGGAACACATTCTGTGCGACTGTCACTGGCGTCCGTTCTAGCGCACCTGGACAATAGACCATTGTCAGTTGCAACTATTTTCAGCTATCACCG
This sequence comes from Dermacentor variabilis, assembly GCF_050947875.1. Classification (NCBI taxonomy): domain Eukaryota; kingdom Metazoa; phylum Arthropoda; class Arachnida; order Ixodida; family Ixodidae; genus Dermacentor; species Dermacentor variabilis. Next base: position 47,089,198 of record NC_134574.1, read on the forward strand.
ACAGAAGACATCGCAGCTGAAGGCGACGAAGGGACTACTTCGGTTTATGAAGGAGACGGGCTTGTACAAGCGGCTGTGACAGCGATATCACGTACCGCGCAAGGGTGACAGACTGTAACTAACGATGTGTGTGCCGTGTTATGTGCTCCCTATCTCTTCTCAACATCTTTCATCCCCCCCAATCCCGCTCCCATGTGTAGCGTAGCAAACCGGTTAAGCTAAACTGGTTAACCTCCCTGCCTTCCCTCTCCAGTGTTTCCTTCCTTCCTTCTCCCGCTATATTTCCCATTTACTGGATACTTCATCCTGCGGCAACTGCGTCTTCTTTGCCTGCCTGTGCTTTCCGGATGCTTTTTGTCGTTCTGCGATCGCTTCTCGTATCTCCCTGTTCCACCAGTTTTTCGGTTTCTTTGTTCTTTTCCAGCGAACAGTTTGTTTCTCTTTCCGTATTTCTGTCGTTATTACACTTAGAAGCTCACCATATTCCCACTCTTGGCCATTTGCCAATTTCTTCCTCGACTCTAGTGATTATATTTGCTATTTGTTCAGCCTTCAAATTTGTACTGGCCATTTTGCGCTCCTTGCTCTCTTTCCCAACTACATATCCCATTTTAACATGATGCGTTTATGGTCACTCCCTATGCTGCTATAGCTTTCCTCATCAATGACCCTTTCGCTCAACTTATCATGAATTCCTTCTGTCATCAGAGAGTAATCAATGGTTGATTGCCCGTTTCTCACTTACCACGTGATCTGCCCTTCACACTTAGGCCCCGTATTCACGATAACGAGGTTATGTTGCTCACAAAGGTCTAGCACTGACTTCCCGTAGTGTTCGGTATAGTCATCTAAATCCTGTATCTGGCCATTTGTGTCACCTAATAAGATAATTTCAGCACCATTCCCGAAACCCTTAATATCAGCGCTTATGCATTCCACTACCTCTTTATTCTTCTCTGTGAAATTATTTCCGGTCCACAAATACGTGACGCCCAGCCAAGTTTTTTTCCCACTCATTGTACCTGATACTCGAAGATGCTCTTGACATTTTGAATTTATTCTTTTCCATTTGGCTCCCTGATGGATGAGCATGCTGACCCCCCCCCCTTTCTTTCCGACTTAGTTCTGTTGCAGCCTTCCCAAACATAATTCTCAATAACTAGCGGCTCTTTCGAGTCTCTAAGGTTAGTTTCTGTAACGGCATACACCCCTATTTGTTTTCTATTTAACTGCTCCTCAATCTCTGCCCACTTTTCCTTTCTACTGCCGCCCTGCATGTTTATGTAGCCTATTGCATGGCGAACACTCTTTCTTGCTTTTCTCCTTTTCTTGCTATCGACGGCTATGCTCTTCTGAGGTTCCCCTAGGGGACTTTCTTCATTACTATCTACTCTGGCCTCTTGAGCGCACGCGGTCCTCCAAAGAAGCAACAGCGCGACCACCAAGTTGCCAGCCCACTTTACGTGCCAGCCTGTAATTGAAGTGGATCCCGTCTCGTTTAAAACCACGACACCTTCTTACTTCCCTGTTTTACTTCGACAACCTCGAAGCTTTTCTCTCGGCTGATTTTCCATGTTGCCTCATTAGCAGCCATTATGGCCCTTTGTATGTGACTGCCACATACAGGCACCTCCGGCGCCGTGTACACCACGATCTGCACCTGAGGGGATAACTCGCGCAAGTCGTCTACCCCCTTCGCGAAGCGCTGGGCTAGTCCTATCACTTTCCTTTTCAGGACTTCATTTAGCCGACCTGCTACTATGACAAGGTTGCGCACGCGGGCATTTTCCGCGAGCTTTTCTTTTGCTCTCTCCTACCGCCACTATATTATCGCCTTTCACCCTCTAAACAATTGCTTCTGAGCACCCAGCCAGGTTTGAGTCGCCGACAATAATCACACTGTCACTCTCTCCTACCTCTCCCTGCTACCCTTTGTCCTTTTCTGCGTGATTAGAAATCGACAAGGGGTATTGTCCCCTGGGCTCCTGCTTTTTCCGCGCGGCGGCCTCGAGGTAGTTGCCGCTCTTTCCAGCTAACCCTTCATCAGCAGGCACGAATTCCACGTACCCTGGTGACACTCCCTCTCATGTCGCGTCGGAGGTCTGCGTTCCATTCTCACGTACATTCTGGTTCAGCATGACGGCCCTGTTCAGATTTTGCTCGGCTGCTTCAAGTCTCTTTTCAACTTCCTTCGTGCATCAGGCTCCCTGTTTAGCTCATTTTTGAGCTTTTGCACCTGTTTGACAACTCTTCCTAGAAAGCCTCTATTTTCTGCAGCCTATTATCGAATTCACATTGTGTGCTGGTTGCTTCGATACCCTCTCCATTCTCATCCGTATCCTCATCTGCCTTGAGTGACCCCCTGCGAATCGCCTGCTTTCCCTGCTTTCTCGCCATGTATTGCACCGCTTTTTTGCAAATACTATAGTACTAAAATAATGCTGCTACTAATGCAAGTACTACAATACCATACCACTATATCAATGCAGAGCACGTGCCTTTTAGCAAGAACCGATAAGCACAGGATCCAAATCCTTATAATGTCGCAAAGCAACTCTCAGCACTGTTTCAAAAGCAGTCAATGCCACGGAGACCGAAGGTATGACACGCTGTCGCACGCGCTCAACCACGCAGCCACACTCTCGCTTTCCTACCAAAAACACGCACAGTAATCCGACCTAACAGTTATTAATCTCGCCCCCTCCAAGATACCATTTCAAGACTACAAACACTCAACGTCCCAACCGGCTGAACGTGTTGAAGCACGTGGCGCGAAAGGACGCTCTAATAATCCTGCAAAACTATATGTGCACGAAGCACACCAGCGCACCCGAAATACGAGAGACAAAAGAAGAAAGGAAAAGAAAAACCGCCCAATTACTATTTAAAGGCAAGAAATCAGCAAAACGAGAAGCAAGAACAGAGGCAAGTTCAAAGCATGCAAAAGAACTTATGATTTCATCGCCGCCACGTTGCCCCGAAAAACACGTTCATTCGCCACAATTTCTATGTCCATTTCCATTACATATTGCTACGCAGTGGCGCCATCTATGGGCACTCGGCATGCTGGCTTGGGCAAGCGATCCCTTTTGCATGGCAGGTTTACGGTCAGCGGTAGTCTCTCGCCTTTGTCGTCGCGCTCGTGCGGTCTATTTAGTATGGCGTGGCGTCTTCTACATGGAAAACGGTTCTGTGAGACGTGCTGAAGTGGTTTAAGTGGCCGGACTTTCTGCTGGCGTTGGGGCAGACGGAACACGCAGCGCGATGTGTGCGGGCAAGTTTGAGCGTGCAATCAGCTTCGAGATCAATTGTGTATTTCTGAAGGTTCCAGTCACTAATGTGAGCTTAGTGCAGTGTTATCCTTTTGTTCGAAGCTGCGGTTTAGGAGCAATGAAACATACGCGGTGGTGGTAACAGTGCGGGTATTGTTCTGCAACGATAGGTAATGGGCTGTTATGCTTTGACAAGCGTTCAAACTGTTAGCTGCAGATTACATTGCGTGACTACTTGGTTCGGTGGATCACATTTCCACCCGTGAATAAGATAGTTTTGGTTAGTAATAATAACATACCTCACAGTGCGAAATATACTTGTCACGCAAAGCGACCGTATACGAACTGCGCGAGCATCCTAAGCAGCGGTACATGCTGGATTACATATATCTTTGTTCTATATAGCGCATGGTCGAAGCGTGCGGCATTATCGTTTACAGATCTATAAACGTTCGGCGGCGTGACTATGCGAGGTCGTACTCCGGCGTTAGCCCGTTCTCTTTCTTTTCAGAGAAAGAGTATGATAACCGTTCTTTTTTCAGTTGTGTTCGTTCGGTTCTCTATGACGTACTCACACGTATTACGGAAATTTTGTCCTGAAAATAGACATCGTATTCTTCTTATGCGATCCATCTCGGATATTATGGCTTTATAGCGCATAAAGCAATGCTGTAGCACGTAGCTTATTCATACGTGTCATGCTGGTCCACCAACCGCAGTGATCGCTGTGTTGAGCAGTGTCATAGGCCTTATGCAGGAGGCTAGCGTTGACATATAGTGGTTTGAAGCCTACTAGGCTTTAAATGCGTGAGAAAGACGCCGGTGTATCCCTAATCAATGCCTCCTTTACTAGATGCCAGCCGCGTTGTCCGTAAACTCGGTTCCTGGCCCTCTCCCTTTTTTCTCCTCCGTGAAAAGCAACGAGCGCCACTTGTGGCGGACGTCTGCAACCTAGATCACGTGCTGCGGCCTCTGAGATTACCATGGAGCCTGTTGCCATCTCGGAGGCCCGCGATAACGCTCGCTAACAGACGCCCGCGCATATAAAGCGCCGGCGGAGCATTCAGCCGCCGCTGCCACATCCGCCGGAAGTTGAAAAGGCAACGAGCGCCGCCTCACGGAATTTATGCTGAACTAACTTCAACTAAGGGAACCGCCGCCGCAATGGGAAAGCGAGCAACGCGGCTGGCATCTAGTAAAGGAGGCATTGCCCTAATATTTGATAGCGTCTGCCGCATAGATATATCGTGGTTGCCTAGGTTGGTCGTACACGAGCATGCGCTCTTATGTTTTAGTCTCTACGCCAAGCGATGAGATAGTGACTACATTTACCATTTCATGCTGGTTGTACAGATACGCCGGTTCTCTTCGTTGAATTAAAACCGATGTACGCAAGATAGTTCACAACATATACACACACCGCGGCTGATAATGCGCGTCGCATGTTTGCTCCCCCAAGAGATATTTCGGCGTACTGTGGTTACCGGTGCCCCTAAAGACTTCCCTGAGGACTTTATATGAACTGACATTGCGTAAATTTTGCAAAGTACGATCTAAAACATCTCGAAATCGTTCTGCAGCACGCGACAGCAATACTTTCAAGCAGCGCCGCGGCGGATCTCACAAGCAAGAGAGGGGCAAAGGCTCTCCACCGGTCCTTTCCTTCTCCCCGATGGAAAGATCTATATGCGTAGTGCGCGCCGGTGGACGCGCCACTGGTGGCAGCCTTGCGCAGAACACACGGAGAGGAGCCAGCCGCGCGCCGTAGCTTGATGTATCGTCGATAGTGCTTATCCGTCTTATTCACGTTTTCAGAGCAAAATAGGCAACACCCTTCGCATGTGTTAAGTGGCCAAAGTTTCAAGGAATGTCGAAGAAGAATTGCTGCAGGGTGGGGGGCTCAAATACCGGCGAAAACGTGCCGGTGATACGGTTCTAATCATTCCTCGCAAAGCATCATCAGCGGGAACGGCAGCAATGGATCTTCGCTTCGGCAGGAAGTTTCTTGTTCTCACCCTTTCCTTTGTCGCGTAGGTGTTCTTTTCCACTCGATCATAGTTATACCCGTAAGCGACGAAGTTCGTCTGCAGTGTAGCGTAAGGTTTAAAGGCATTTGGCTAAAGTTCGGAATGCCGTTTTCCGCTTATATTGTTTTTCGCTGCTTTATCGCGTTGCGCTACCTAGGCAGTACGACTGTACTAGCGCATTGTGTTGTATGGTAAAGCTACTGAAGTTTGCAAGAACTGAAATTGTTGGTTTTACCTGGCCTGGTAAATCCTTGCACCAGCTGTCGCGCACTTCGTGTTTTTACATCTATTTTATGCGTGCCTTCGCACATGTTTAACTGTTGCTAGTTGCTTCATGCATAACTCTTGTTGATTCTTTGGAGCTCCGAGGTTTTCACCCTGCCTCATTTGTAAAGGGTAGAAATCACGCTGTGTCTTATCGGAATGATACCAAGGAAGTGCTTCTTTAACTGCTTTATCCTTTTCGCCCGAGGGAATCTTAGATGTGGTGGTTCTTGGGAAATGTGTTTAGAAAATTGTTAGTTCAGGGCGAGAATTGCTAATGGTGGCTGCGTGTGGTATTTTTGTTCCATTTCTCGCTGAAAAGTTAACGTCCCATTTGGGGAAGTCATCACACCTCGACGCCGTTTGAGCAGACTTAACATGCCGAGCGATTTGTGTGTTTCACAACGTAGTCCCTTCTTGTATGGAATTTTGTACTAAACTGAATTATAGTTATTATGCTTACGCCACAGAGTACTAAACCCGGCTTGGCCGCCAGCGCTCATCTACTTTGACTGGCGCTGCTCTGCCCTTAAATATATCATGTGGCACCTCTCTCGAGTAACACTGAAAAAAAGTACCGAAAAGTTAGACTTTAGCTTTGTACGTTTCCAAGCAGCTCCCTTGGGGAATTTAAAATTGCAAAAACTGCAGCGGGAACGGCAGTTCATACGCGTATGCAGCAGAATTGCATCGGTGGTACAGTTCATGGCATTTGTATGCGGGACGCACATGGCGCGTATCTTGACCATGTTGTCCGAAACACCGGTAACATCGCGTTTATACCCTCTCCCACAGAGGTCAGCGTCTTCCCTACAGCTGTCACCGCAGAAAAAGCAGTATGGCACCCGAACAAAGCAGAAATCGTCACCGCGAACTTCAGCCATCCTTGCTGCAAAGGGTTGTCGTCTGCTACTGCTCCAGCGCGTACTGTTGGAAGTGCCCGCTAGCTGGCTATCAGTGGCGCCTCTATAGGCGGTGCAGTAGCCGTATAAGCAAAGTAATTCTACCGCTGCGGGAGCCTGGTAATTGCCCCCAAAACACGCAACAAGTGGCTCCCTTGTCTCTCTTCATTCATCCTTTGACTATAAGGATCAAAATACGCATGAATTACAGCATAAAATTAAAAGGTCTCGCAGAGGTGTGGCATTTTTCAGCAATTGTGATAATACAATATGTTGCCTGCCGTGGTAATTAGGCATCTTTGCAAAGGGTATTGTAGGCATGTGACGGACAGGCTTACTGACAAAGCTGGTGCGACGCGCGCTATCTCTCCCGTTCTTCGACTCATGAGCCCTTAAGAAAGCCATAAAGCAAGAAAGAGGCTATAAAATGTTAGGATATCGCAATGGCTGCGCTAGACATTAAAAAAATATTTGTTGTATTGCTTACCTCATTTTACACAAGGCCTTGGGAATTTCTTTGTGCTCTGCCTTTTCTGTTTTGAACACCTCCTCAAACGTGGCTAGTTAATTTCCTTTCCCTTTGTCCTCTTGTAGCTTCAATGCTAGTCAAGGAGGGAAGGTGTTGAAGGTCCGAAGTGGCGCCCCTCGATGATTCGAGTGCACGGTGGCAGCGCGAAGGAAGAGCCGTTGTCCGACGAAGTGACGTTTTATTCAAACGCCGAGGCGTCTGTCCGAGACCAAGCCCGAAGCTCCGCTCCTTTTTTTTCTTCACACAACCAAACATCACTTTTCCAGCCCTCAGTTGTACAAACGATTCGCAAACCAGCCAATCACACATGCGAGTTCACATCATTGTAACCAATAGCACAACCACCTTCGTGGTTGTGCTATTGGTTACAATAGCATTGGTGGAAACAGTGACACTCTTTTGAACACGCCAGGGGATAGGACTTCTCAAAGACACGTGCCACCTCCCTCTCCCCTACGTTGGGCTGCGAGTATCGGCCCCTGATGTCTTCCCTCTTTTCACCTGCAAACGGCCTTCATGCAAGCTGCCGAGAATGTTCCGTGAAATCGCGGATTATTGACTGCATATCCGCCGGACAGCGGGCTACCCTGCCAGTACTGAGAAATCTCTCTGCCGTGCAGCTGTGTGCCGGTTCGCTTGAAATACAAACACCATAATTTGGACCCGATGGCAATCGCACACAAAAGCATTCCTCGGCCATAGCCGGCTAAGTGGTTTCAAGCTACCGCCATCTTCACGGGCATTCTTAGCAGGCGCACGCGGATGCCAAACATCAAACCTGCTGGGCAGCATCGCGTCGCCCAGTTTCCGTGACCGAGACCGTCGACGGGACATTTGAAAAGCACATGGGCATTAGCGGTGGCGGTGACCTCAAGCACCCCCAACTTTCATCTTCACGCTTGAGTGTTGCCCGCGTCCCCTCTTCGCGGAACCCACAAGCGTGCCTCATTTCCGGTTATTGGCCGATACAGCAGTTGTGAGCTCGCCCTGCGATTTGCTGTAGTCACCTAAACTGGGCCACAAAATAACAACAAGGTCAAGTCCCTAATCTCAAATTGACTTGGCTAGGCAGTTCTGCGACACCATGGTCAATGCAAGGCCTTGGCCCTGAATGCAAATACGGAATACCTGAACTGTAGATGTATATGCACCTGAAGAATGTAACATACCGTTGCCAATTTCTTACCGTGTGTCTCAAGGTTATCTTTTGCTGCATGCGCATTTCTGTGAAGGGTCGCACACAGGCGAGGGAGAACATGTGCCCAGCTTATAAGCTGTTGCCTATGTACAGCTTGCCAAAGTCACTGATCATAACAGCAAGGCAAGGACAGGACATCAGCCGATAGTTCGGAGGTGCCTCACTTTGTAGTTTTACAAGTTTAGCCGTATGATATTGCAGTCTACCTGCTGCGTTGTTCTTTAGATTATGTTAAATGCCACATGGCTGGGCAGTATCTGGGAGCGGAAACTTGAAAAGCATCACTATGCAGGCTAGCATGTTTTATGCAAGACTATATTTGTGATATATTAAAGACAGTTTATACTATTTAAACAAGTAATTTTGAAACTTAGACGAATAAATGTTTGAGTTGATGGCGCTACGTGTTCCTTATTGCATCAGGAATAACCAGCGCGATAGCAACTAGATTGAGTCCCGTGACAGCCGTTGACGCGATTGCTTGGGTACGCCGAAAGAAAAACGTTTAAAGTTCATGGCCAATACGGTACGCTGAAATAATGAGCACATTTAGTTCCGAAGAGTGATTTGCACCAGTGCCTTATTTTCAGCCGTACTACCAGATTCTACGGAAGCGTTGGGCAAACCATGCCGGTATGTGACATCCCCTGTTAAGAAGAAGCCCGAAACTTTTCTGGGCATTGGTACAAATCTTTTATAATCGAAGTACCATATCGCCTTCACCTATTTATCTCATATTGCGGTGTATGCTTCCCATAGCTCAGTCATGAGGCATCCTGCTTCTCAGCAGCGGTCGCGCATTCCACATTCCAATGATTGCATTGGAATTGAATTATGACTTAAAGGGACGCAAGAGCGCTCGTCCAGATAGCTATATGGGAAGTCTAGAAAAGTCGATTACTAATGCGACATATAGCTCTTGGTTTGTGCTTGGCAATTAGCCAACTGCTATAAAGCAATGCGAGAACGTGCATGTACCAGCTAATACGCATACGTATATCCTTTGTGAAACACATTTCGTGTTCATTTTATACACCGTCCATATGTAATACGCCTTAAGGGACAATCAAGATAAAGAAACTGACGGGAAATACATTGTTTTACACAAGGTAAAAAATGTGTTTGATTTCATGGCGTGAATGCAGCGAAACGTACCGAAGCGCGGAAAGATAGGTGTGTTGTTAACACGATGAGTTTTACTAGCCTATACCTTATTTCTTTTATTACTTCCGAGACGGATTACTGCGATAGCATTCATACAGCGGAATCGCTTTGAATCCTTTCGATTGACAAAACAAATATACATCTCCCCTGGGCATAGTTTTCTCTGCAACTGAGAAGCTGCCTGGGCTAGTCCTGTAGGCACCCTTCCTTCCGTTTGAATTGTTCACTAAGTGACGCTTTTCCTCAACGATGCACCTATTTATCTTGTCTATCTGTACACTTCGTATGATTAGCGTACCTGTGGTGTCGCATCGTTGTTCCAAAACCCATTTAGCCCAATTTCGCCCTGGCAACATTTAACACCGAAACTCTTTCGAGTGAAGATAGCTTAACGGGTGTCTTTGAGAAACTATTAGACATTGCTTGGGATATCAGTGGCCTTAGTGAGGTTAAAGTACTGGTGAGGCTGATGCAGTGCCGACTAATGGCCACGCCCTCCCCTACAGAGGAATTCCATACAAGCAGCAGTACGGAGTAGGACTCGTAATGTATAAGGACATAAAGGGCAACATTGACGAATTCTGGAGCATTAATGAGAGTGAAGCAGTAGCCACGATAACGCTTAATAAGAGGCCTAGATTAAAGGTAGTACAAGCCTATGTTCCGACATCCATTCATGGTGATTACGTAAACCACTTTTACGAAGATGTTCAATTAGCGATTACACATGTGCAAACTAACTATACTGTGCTAATGGGTGACTTTATTGCAAAAACGGTGATAAAGCAGGCGGGTGAACAAGAAATTGACAACTACGGCATCGATCCTAGAAACACCAGAGGAGAGATGTTGGTGGAATTCGCGGAAAGCATAAGTTGTGGATAATTAAGCCCCTTCTTCAGGAAGCGCAGCAAGAAAATCTGGGCCTGAAAAAGCCCTAGTGGATAAACATGAATTGAAATTGATTTCATACGTTTTGCCAATCCCAGCGTAGAGCAGGATGTAGAAGTGTTAGGCAGGGTAAAGAGCAGGGATCATATGTTAGTAAGGGCTAGGAATTGCCTCAATTAGAAGAAAAAAGCAAAATTGGTCAAGAAGAAACAGCTCAACCTAGACGCAGTAAGGATAAAAGTAGACCAATTCAGACTGGTACTTACAAACAGATATGCAGCGTTTGACAGTATGACATATATGTAATAAATGAAACAGCAACTAGGCTGGCTTCGGAATCAGCAATTGAAGTCGTAGGGAGCGCGCGAAGGCAACCAATAGGTATGCTTTCCCAAGCAAAATGGACATAAAAAGAAATAACAGTGAATGAAATACTCCAACTCGAGAGATCAGATCGAATTCCCGGAACTGTCCAAACTGATCAACAAGAAGGTAAAGTATATTCTAAATATAGTGTAAGAAAGACTAATGGGGGGAGCAGCAATAATGGACGCAGCATGAAATAAGTGAAAACTTTGCATAGGACTAACCAAGATTTATGCACGAAAAGATAAGCAGGGTAACATCATCAGCCATTACGAAGATATAGCAGAAGCAGCGGAAGAATTCTGTACTGGCCTGTACAGTACCCAGAGCATCCGCTATACCTCCATTCGAAGTAGTAATGAACAGGCTACAGAGGCTCCTTCTATAACTAGCAATGAAGTTCGAAGGGCTTTGCAAGACATGAAACGGGGAAAATGGGCAGTATAAGATGAAATAACAGTTGACTTTATCAAAGATAGAAGAAACATCATGCTCGAAAAGCTTGTGGAACTTTACACGAAATGTCTCACGACTACCAAGGTCCCATAGAACAGGTGCACCAACATTATACTAATCCACAGAAAGGGAGACTATAAACAACTGAAAAATTATAGCACAATTCGCTTACTTCCAGTATTGTAAAAAATGTTCCCCAAGGTAATTTCTAATAGAATAACGGCAACACTTGACTTAAGTCAACCAACAGAACGGGCTGGCTTCAGGAAGGAGATACTGTACAACGGATTACATGCATGTCAGCAATCAGGTAATCGAGAAATCTGCATAGAACATTAATATACTCTGTATGGTTTTCATTGATTACTAAAGGCGTTTGATTCAGTAGAGATACCAGCAGTCACAGAGGCATTACGTGCAAAAGGAGTACAGGAAGAATACGTAAAATCTTGGAAAATATCTGCGGAGATTTCACAGCTACCCTAATTCTCCACTAGAAAAGTAGAAAGGAACCTTCAAAGAAAGGGTCCAGACAAAGAGACACAATCTCTCCAAAGCTACCCACTTCGTGCTTCCACGAAGTATTGAAGCATATTACCTGGGAAGGCCTAGGAGTGAGGATCAATGGCGAATTAGCAACGTTCGATTGACTGATGACGTTGCCCTATTCATAAACGCAACAGACGAGTTATAAAAAATGATGGAGGACCTTAGAAGAGACAGTGTAAGAGTGGGGTTAAACTTTATTATACAGAAGACAATGATAATGATCAATAGCAGGGCAAGGAAACAAACGTTCAGGATTGCCAGTCAGCCGCTCTAATCTGTGAAACAGTACTTTTACCTAGGCCAACTACTCACAGGGGACCCTGATCATGAGAAGGAAGTTCACAGAATATGAATGGGCTGGAGTGCATACTTCACACATTTTCAGATCCTCACTGAAAAACTTTTAATAATTTGTAAAAAGAAAGATGTAAAATCAATGTATTCTACCTTTGCTAACATACGGGGGGAAAACTTGAGGACCGGCAGAGAAGCTCGGCAACAAGTGAAGGATCGCTCAAAGAGCGATGGAACGAAGAATGTTAGGTGTAGCCTCAAGAAACAGGAGGAGAGTGGTGTGGATCAGGGAGCAAACTGTGATGGACGACATTCTAATTGGCATTAGGAGAAAAAAATGGAGATCGGCTGGTTATGTAATGCGTAGGTTAGATAACCGGTGGACCATTAGGATTAAAGAATGGGTACCAAGAGACGGAAAGCGCAGTCGATGACGGCACAACATAAGGGGGGGGGGGGAGGTTATGAAATCAAGAAAACTCGCAGGCGCTAGTTGGAATGGGTTGGCACAGAACAGGTTTAATTGGAGATGGCAGGGAGACGCCTTCGTCCAGCAGCGAAAATAACATAGGATGATGATAATGATAATAATGACAGGCGGTCTGTTTCCAAGTATGTTGTCGCAGGTTAAAATCAATGCGCCGACAATGAACCATGATTAGGGAGGAAAGCAAGGAGGCTCGCTCGCGTAGAAATATAGGAATACGAAGTAGGCCCTGATATAGGAACACCAAATCAGGCACTCTAATTCTGCACCACGCGTGGTCGTTATCCCTGATGCAGTGCAAATTTCTCGTAAATGTATTGCTCTTATAAATCGTTATTCGAAGTACGTTTTACAGCTACTAGATAATTTTCTCTGTGTAATATATATGCCCGTTATGCAATACACATATAAGCACTCTTGAAGAAGATAATTGAAGTGAATCACATTGCTTTAAACATAATTAAAACGAGCTTTTCGAGTCTGTACTTCCTTATGAATACAGACGTCTACCAGGTGTTTGATATAACAGAATGCCTGGCGTTGATTTCATAGGAAAAAAAAATTCGGCCTTCCAAGAATACATCCCAATTATGAACGCGAATAACTGCTGATTGCTTAGTACCACGGTTTCGACATATACATTGCCACCGTATGGTAGAAATACGCCTCTTCTTATATGTCTTATAGATGTAATGAAGGGTGGATGAGTCGTTGCGCCAACGTGTAACGAAATAAAGCAAGTTACATCGGGCTGTTTGAAACACAAGCCGTGGCAACTTGACCTTGCGGATATGTTCATCAGGCCGCTCCCTTCGAAACTCTCCTATTTACGATGTCAGCCAAGCACCATGCTGGCCGTGGTACTATGTCGTTTGAAGCGAAGAAAGTGCAAAAAGAAAAAAAAATGAATTGAGTTTGTAAAAAGGCGCATAACCTCTGGCGTCGCCTCCTATCCGGTTTTGCAGGCAGTTTCCTCACCCTTTCTTTCGCCTTCCACAACCAAAGAAAAAAAAAAGAATACAGACATGGCGCCATAGTATATTAGCTGCGCGAACTCAAAGGCTGCGGTGTACCTCTGAGGACCATTCTCGAAGACACTTCTCTGTCGCTTGCACCTACTGCGTCCTCTCACTAGAAACCCTTCTGCTCCCAGTCACTCTAGAACGCACGGTGAGTGGAGAATATCCATATTCTGCCATTGATGAATGGTTTTTATCAGATTTTCACAATTCGAGGTGACTCTGGCTACCGCCATACCATCACATCACATCTCGACAACTCCAACGAAGGTTTCTGTCTGCTATGTTTCAAGCGCACTTCCAGACTTTCATTGCCCTGTCAATGTTCAGACTCCCCTTGCGTTACGCGACTAAAGCAGGGAGATGGAGCGTCGAGCGATATATGCAGACTACCATACGCGTAACTAAGCTGTTTCAAAAGTAAGAAATAAGAAAGAGGAGGTTCTAGCTCACCTTAACCGCTACTATCTAAATAAATAAAAAAAACTGGTTTCCTCAATATACAACAATGCAGGTTTGGTGATGTTTTGAATTTTGAACAATAATACCTATTGATGTAGGAATCATATTTCTTAATTGTGCCATAATATGGTTTTAGAAACAACCTCAATGTTGAAAAACATTACTCAAGTGGGGCGTTTGCAGCTGTGTAACTCAGTAATAAATACACATATCACACTCCTCTAAACATTGCCTACAAAAGACACGTAAGGGGACCGAAGTGATGTGATTTTTTTTATACCAGATCAGATTTCTGCCAATAATTTGTGAGTAAGACGCGTCCAGAATATTGTTATGCATTCTTACAAGCTGACGTAAGCCGCAAACTTACATAACAAATGTGTGTCGTTCAATATATATACTACAAGCAGTTCACTTCACGAAGTAAGATCTATTTTTACTGCGGAGATATAAATTTGCAAACACCCTGCTTTAATTCCTAATACTGAACAAATTCCGGTACCTACTCTCGGAAATAATAAGCTGTAAATGTAAAACATGCTTTATAATTTTGCTTTATAATGCTCTATCTTGCCCAAATGCTTCAGATATTTTTCAAATCAGTAGAGCAATTGTTTTGGAAAGACTTTCTATGTTTTGCATGTACTTGAATAGAAAATTGAAGTTGGCTAAGAGAAAACTCTTCCTTTTTATAGATATATGAAAGGAAATACATTTGCCTACGTACTAGTGCAACTAGAGTGTTCACTTTTTTTCACATACACCTGAAATTCTGGCTTCATCCTCAAATGTCTGTGGTTTTCCTTCCAAGAAAGATAATTTTGTTTGCGCAAAATCGGCTACCTAATAGAAAATTTCACACTACAGAAACATTGCGCCACTTCATATAATAACGCATTATATCCATGATAATACACTTCTTCATTTTGTTTGTTCGTGTGTTGAGAATAAAAACCAGCAGAGCAAACACTCCTACATATTTCCCTATGACGGGCAATATGCACATACTTTTGCGACCTAAAGGGTAGCATGGAAATTGAGCTAAAGAACCTACGGTTCGCGCCAACCTTGGAAGCTAATAGTAAAGATTCAATGCTGCCAACAAGTGCTTCGTCGTGGATATACGACTTGGCATAAAGAAAAGTGTGTACCACTATTGTCGCTACTTTATGCCGTAATTCATTCCATAGTACAACAAGTTACTTGAACGTACAGTAAAAAGATAAGCCTACCGCAGTATAATTTGGCACTATAATGTTGCTTTATATTTTGCCTTGGTCAAAGAATTCCATCATTGATATTTTTTTTTTCAGTATCATTTGAACTCCAGAAATTAGCGTCATTGAGGCGTTGTAGCCGAGCACGGAGTTAGCACACATTTTGATAGATGCCACTATGAATGATTAGGAGGCCACGCTCTGTTTAAAAATACGCGGCTTTGATTCACTCATGTATATTGACGCTAGACGAGAGATAGTTTGAACGAAAATTCTCAGCACAGCGATGGTATCAGGTTCTTTGTTAGGCTGTACAAAAACCCTCGTCGGTAGTGGACTCGATTTACATAAGGCAACTTGGCAGTGACGCGGTAATGCATCATCATCGACAAGACGTGTCTTTGAATGGAATCAAGGTTTTTGAAAGGCGGAAATTCTGTACAACACAATCAGAGACGAAATCAGCAGTTAAAGTTAGTCATCAAAGTTAATGTGCGATGTTTGAGACAGTTACTGCATGAAAGTCGCCATCATATTATGCGAAAGATTCGAAATTGAAGAGGGAAGTCTGTAACAAGGTCTGTATAAAAAATTCAGTGCAATGGAAACTAAATATTAAAATTATCTTTCCATTGATTAACCATAACCTTCGTATTCAACACTTTGTCACTTTCTCTAAACATCCCACTGGTAGCAACAACTTGCATCTCACGTAAGGATTGTTATCGCATTGCAAAAGTAACATAACCTTTTGCCCTTTCCAAAAATTCAGCAACAATCTTTCATTTGGATTATTTCTGTTGGTTGTTTAGGGCCCTTCTTATAAGTAATGTTACAGCCATAGAAAAATAAACTAAAACAAAATAGAAGTAAAGCCAACACGTTTACACTTGCGGTTACACTTGCTTAATCATTTTTGCGAAAGAATGCGGCTTCGACTTCGTGATTTGTCTTCATTGAAATGGGATGACTTGTTGCATAACAACTTGAAGCACACACGGTTGTATCAGTCCAGCCATTTCAGACCAAACACCAAAATCATGCTGTACCGCATCGCCCATGTTCACTGTACCTGGGGCCATTAGAAATCTTCTAGATTTCGTGTGTAAAATTGCCGCCGAGATTGTTATTAAAATAGTGCAGCATTTTAAACTGCATGATTGGACATATGGGTGAAGAGCATCCCACATGAATTTTCGTAAACATGTGTCGAAGGCCTCCACAAATAGTGGGCTGTATGTGGGTAACCGTAGGGGTTATCTCAATACTGCCCAGGGCCTTTAGTTTTTATGATGACTGAAGAATTGGGGTGGGCTTAGTCTTTCAATGTTCCTCGCAAACATTGTAGAGGCATTCTTTCGTTAATATTTTGTGCCACTGAAAAACTTCTGTAAACCTCGCTTTTGCTTAGTAACAGTAAAAATATAAAGAAAACTAATTATGGGGTTTTAAGTATAACAAAACCCGCGATCTGATTATGATGCACGCTATAGTAGGGGACTCCCCAAACTTGGGCCACCTGGGGTTCCTTAACGTGCACCTAAATCTAAATACACGGCTGTTTTCGCCTCATCGAAATGCACTCACCGGGATTTGATCCTGCGACCTCTTCCTTAGTAGTCCAACACCATAGCCACTAAGCAAAGACGACGTGTTTCTTAATCAGAGCAGAGACTAAACCTTGTGCTTCCCTATTGTCATTGTTTCTTGGTTTCATAACAAAACATAGGCGACAACAGCTTCGGAGAAGCTTGGGTGACAACACAAAGGATTTGAGCACTTGATATGTACCACCCTATTAAAGGACGTGGAGTTCATTCACTCGTTTGCTAAAGACAAAATAAAGCGTTAAAAATTTATTTCTACATAAGCGTTAGTTTCTTATCGCAAAGGATGCTATCTGAGGAAATACTTTGTATAAAAAATTTAGCATTCAGTGGTCTCATTTTTTTTTTATTTGATACTGTCAACCCCGTTGTTGGGGTCATTACAGGGAGGGTGATGTGTCAAGAATACATGATACATAATTTTCTTATTTTTCTTATTTTTCATAATTTTCTTATTTTTCAATGCTTCAGACCGGTGGTGCACCATCATTCCAGAGCTACTACAGTCACCGATTTCGAGAATGGCCAGTTCGGAGCATTTCAAGGTGGCAACGAAGCGTCTGCTGCATAAAAGTTTTACAAGCGCCACTTCGCATAGATTGAACCGAAACGCTAATGGGCTAATGACTCGTAAACCGCACTGCTTTATTTCACTAGATTCAGTTTTTCTTTCTGATATTCCAGCGTTCACGTCCGGCCTATCCTCGTGGCAACTACGGTGGAGAGCTGCTTCATGTCGTGAGGAAGCGCGAGCTGACAAATAATTGGTCGATAGATGTTGTAATATAACAAACGAGATTGCGTTTCGTCACTTTGTTTTCTCGGATCGCGTGGCGTTCGGTCGGCGGATTCTACTGGCTTTCGGACAAGATCTCTGCTAGCGGACTTCCGGAAGCCAGCCGTAAGGTTCAGAAGCGGAGGTCGACTGACGTTTTTGCAGAGTAACGCAAACTGCTGCACTGCGCACACATCACGCACGCACGGTGCACGCGTGCTGTGGCTCCGAAGCAGACAGGCCGCGCGCCATTCCGCCGCTGCCTTGTACGAAACTGCGTGCTCGATTCATACCGCGTCACATGTGACGGAACCAATTTGCCACCGTTGGGTTTGCACCATCCCCATGCCACGATAGGTGCAGGTTCCTCATTATGTTGAAGGATTGTACGGATGCAGGCTGCACAATAAATGAGTATTGCTGAATACATAATTGCACACGCTTCGGAAAGCGGATATACATTGTAAAAATGTGATTGCCACAAAAGTTAATATGTTTAAAGCAATTGACTACTAAAAACCAAATGCAGGAAACCATGACTTCGTCAACCGTCGCTTTGTGTGGGCTCCTGATGGCTCTGTCGGCCATCATTGCGTGCAGCGGAGGGCAGATACCCGTGCTTGGTGGCTGGCAGAAGCATAACGTCGGCGATGACGCCATCTACGATGAGTTGGCACACTTTGCTGTCTCTAAGCAAGTTGGAAACCGACAGTTTTACGACACCGTGCTCGAGCTTGTCGACGTCGAGAGCCAGGTATGTATTCTGCACCTCAATGAGCATAAGCTGCACGATGCTTAACGTCGTTCCACCTGCTTTTAGAAACGCCCAGATCGAGGTGTAAGTGTTGACATAGCGTAAATAACGGTGAAAGTCATGTATTGCTGATTTATTGCCTTACATAACTTTTTTTGTAGGTCACAACTCATCAGCTGTCCTCAACTATGTACATTTACCCGTTTTACCTTTACGACACACATTTCTCCATTGTTAGCATCTTTATGTTGGTCTTCGTCACAAAAAAAAAGCATATGAAGCTCAACTATCAGCTGAGTAAAACCTCTAATTCGTAGTAAACGTGAGAAATATATTGAGCAATGATAACCAGTACACCTTTCTCAGAATATATCACATATATTACCAAGTGAAAGAAAAACCTAGAGCAATGAAAACAAGCAACATAAAGGCACCCTATCAATTAAATATGCCACGCCTCTGACGGAACACTAAAAATTTCTGCACTTCTGCTGGGTAAGACAACGCAAAACCTGCAACCATCACCTATACCGTTGTCTAGGAACAGGCATGAAAAGCCTTTCCTACGGAGGATAAGGAGACTATCGTTTAGACATTGGGAGTACAATAGCTAACCCGGCACATCCCGATCACGAGGCGCACATCCTCTACCATTAGTCTTAGGAGAACTTGACAACCTGCCTTACCTTACAAGCGAAGCCTTCCTACACAGTGCCTATTCACAACAATAATGCTGAGTATTGGTATAAATATTCTTTGTGGTTTACACCCTTTATTAAACATAATTATTTACCCATTTTGCCCACTATGCCCAAAATAAATACGCAGGCTGAAAAATCACCGCACAATAAAAAGTACAATGATAAGGGTGGTGCATGTGTGCTAAGCATGCTTTGACATGTTACAAACATGTGTTCTTGTATCCTAAAGATATAGCGCTTACACTTTGGGGTATTCGAACGAGATGGAATCGTCAGTTATAACTGGCGATTTTTTTTTTAGTAACGGAGTATGCGACATCATGCAAGATTCCTAATAAAATAAAGCAACTCTCTCATATCAGAACTGTATATTATGAAAAATCTTATTGCATAAAAATAACTATCACTTCATCGAATATGTTAGGTGTCAGTGCAACCAATTTTTTTTGCGGGTCCTTACATTTTTATAGCCGCAATAATGTTTCCTCGGCAGTTTACTACTCCAAGAAAATCGACTAAATATCAACAGCAATGATACGTCTAGTTCGTATGGACGACTTATCCAAGTGCATGCAAAAAAGAAATAAAGAAGTAGAGCACATGAGGTCGCGTTTTTGAAGCCGGAAACGCAGCCACTTCGGTGGACCATTTTCCTTAGTCCTTCATTTAGCTCGCCTAAGCTGATAGGCGCGAGCTTTGAAATTGCATCGCTGCGAGCCACCTGAAGTGCATGCTGCTGACTCGCGTGAGCACAAAGCTAACAATTTTAGTGAAGCAGACACGTTCCTTTGCTTTTTTCGTGGCACGATGAAGAAGACGACCAAGAGCCGTGCCGTGATCGTTTGAGCGTCTCCATTGCTGGCTCACATACACTCATAGATCCTGCCACAGTTTTCAAGCTTCCACACCATGCTTCAAAGCCAGCGTGTTTCGCGAACAGAATCTGCGGCGAGAAAGGTACATTCCGAAAGAAAAAAAAAAGCTTAGTGCTTTTGAGGGGCCTAGAGCAGCAGCGACAGCTTCAGGAGCACGGTTGCTATGGCAACGTCGACGTTTGGAGTACCAGTACCAGTTCTCCTTTGCGAAAAACAGCACGTGACTACTTCCACGCTTTCTACACCTTCGTAGTAGCGGGGCCACTCCTGCGCTTTCTTTCATGTCCCACTGGCATCGCCCACAGAAATTTTATGCTGTGTTGCTACAGACTTACCACGAACTCTGCTATTATCAAAAGATTTGCAGGGCTTGTTTTATGCACGTAGTGCAAGAGAAAATCAAGCACATTTCTGTACGCGTAGCTTACACAGGCGCAAATATATGAATCACTCCAACGTGGCTGTCGTGTGGCTAACTGGATTGATTGTCCGGCTTTCACCTGAAGGTTTAAGGCGAGAACCTTAGGTGCATCGGTGCGCGGTGACCTTGGCGATAAAGGGGACACTCTAAAGCAAAATTGCACCCTTTGGGTGGTATCTTGCCATACAAAAATAATCGTCATCTGTGTTACCCGCGCTTTCTTTCTTTAGCGCTACGATCTTGGTACTTCCAAGTCTCGAATGGCATGCGCTTTGTCAGCATGACAGAGCATTCTCAACAGAAAATAGCGAGTCCAGCGTTTTCAAGAAAGGAAACGCAAGCAAGAGTAATGATGATTATCGTTGTGGGTCAAGATACGACCCAAAGAGTGTACACTTGTCGAGGAGTGTAGGCGCGAAAAGTGGTACACAAACCCACGTGACCTTGTCCGAGCGAGAAGCGTGGGGGAGGGAAAAAGCGGTCCGCGCTGACTGAAAAACACGTGACCTTCCTCTAGCGAGGACCGGGTGAAAAGGGGAACGCGCAGAGCGCGGCTTGTTGCGTCGCTGACGTCACACGGTGGAAACGGCGGTTGCGCCGACAGTCGACTGTGGCGCGAGAGAAGCGGCTACGAAGGACGCTCGGGGGGCGCTCGCGGATTGCGCCTTACAGAAGTACGCTACGGCCGAGGATGCTCGCCAGGCGAGAAAGGTACGACGCCCGAAGCGGTGGGAGCAAGGCGTTCGACCGCGGGTGCTGCTTTCACATGCAGAGAGCATGCAACGTTATTGTATTCGGCTGGCGTTATTCATTTGTAACATTTAGTGGTGCCACCGTGCTGCACGTTTAGGTAGTTCATTAACTGCTCGCTTGTGTAGTTGAGGTCAACCTAAAAGTGCCACATGTGTGCTTCATCCTGCGACTCGTTATGTCATGCAAGAAGTCTGGACCACGATTGCATAAATTCAGGCGTTCACCTTCAATTGTCACAAAGAGTGTAACATGCTGTCGAACTTATTTGTGCTCAAACCCGCCTTTGTGCGTTTCTTACACATCCTATTTGCAAAGGAATCGTATGTATTTTAATTCGCTATGCATCGTAGCCAAACAAAGAAACAGTGCCGGATAGAACGCGTTGAGGAAGGCGCTTTATTTTCGCTAAGCAGTATTTCAACTGAACACCGTTCACTATGGGCATAGGTCGTATATAAGAGGGATGTTCCGCAAGCAGGATACGTCATTTATTTTCACACGGAAACCTTATTGCCCCCCCACCAGAAAAAAAAAAGAAACAAGATGCTCCATGGCGTCATACACCACACACCATGCGCTATTTTTCCAGATAGTCGCCCCCAACATAGAGACAATTGTCGTAGCGAGCAATAAGTTTGATGAAACCCCTCTGGTGAAACTCGGTGCCCTGCACTGCAACGCCTGAGACATGACCTCTTAGCCATGCACGATCTGTAAGCGTTCGTGAATAATGGACACACAGCCGCACGCACCCACTGATTCCGGATAGCAGCACGCATTTACCTTGGCGACCACCATGTCCCCACACATCTGTCTGCCATCGTTATTCGTACTCGAGTAACCACGGGCACGCCGGTCTGCTGCTCCACCCTCTTTTTCGGCGCTCGCTCTGCGCATGCGTCATTTCTTTTCCGCTCGCGCTGCTTTCCTCGTTGAACGAGCAACGAGCGTGGATACTTATAGCGATTGTTCCACTTGGTGTACCATCATCTGTTTCAAAAAAAATGATCAAATTTACTTTCTAAATGTCCCTCTTACTAGCCTATTGGTAAACCCTGAGGAATTTATCAGTCAGACTATCTACTTACCCCCATTTGGGGATAAAATTGCAGTGTGTATCAAATCCCGCTCCAGAGTACTGACTCAGATTGCTATCCATTCTGTCAGAGAACACTGCCTGCAGTTCTCTCTTGACTACTAAAATCATTATACTATCGACGGGTGCTTTCGTATTTAGGCTGTGAGCTTCTGCATACTAGCGGGAACTTTGTCTAGTGGTGCCACAGTTCAATCTATGGAGTCCCCGTAAATTTTTTGTCTGCATCTTCAGAGCGTTAAGAATAAATTCCCAAGTTGGTTAATCCTTTCTTTTTGTGAAGGCAAATTTTTGCCTAGCATGGGCCCTTCAGGTATTTACGCAGCAGTCACAATGCGGCACGCGATCCTGTACGCGAATGTTCAAAAATCACATGATTCGGAGATATGTTTTCTGCATGAATCACTGCATTTCCTCTTGCATTACCTTAAAATGTGCTTTGGTAGCCTGAGCTCCGTTGCATTTTTTCTTATTTATCTTACAGGTAGTAGCTGGTACGAACTACCGAATCAAGTTCAAGATAACTGAATCGACCTGCAGAGTTACGGAGACTTACAGCAAGACGACATGCGTACCTAAATCCCGAGAGGTAAGCGCTTAACCCGCTTGACACAGATAACGCGAAATAAGCACAGTTTCGCTCACGCAATTAAACAAAAACTTTATCGAAAGAACTTTGCCTGAGTCAGCAATAACAATGCCTTAGCAGGAATTTTCTATATTCGCCTAACCGAAGAGGCATTCAAGGCAGACAAGAACAACGCATTTGAAACAGTCATTATTTGCGTTCTTGATTTTTTTATTTCCAGGTTGCTTGCTTCCGTTGAGCTAATGGCCTATCCTTAGAACTGTCAATAGCCCTGTCGCCAGTTTAAGAAACACGGATACGTCATAACTACATTACATACCAAAATGTTTGCCGACGACTGTGTGATATGAAGAGCAATTATCGCTGAGAGTTAAATGGGTACCCCATTGCAAATTGACCTAAACAAAGAATGGAAACTCTTGTAAAAAATGGAACACAATTTCGAATATTAAGAAGGCCCGTTATGCAAATATTTTCCAGAATATTATCCAAATTACCGCACCTACATAACATAAGTGGCACGTTTATCGTCTTATAGTCTGACTACAAGCACGTAAATGTATATTAATTCACCGAATCATTTACTTGGGATAAACAGATTGAGAATAGCACAGCAAAAACTGGTAGGAAGCTGCGTTTTATTAAAAAAGATAGCAAAAAAGCACGGAGCGAAGTTCAAGAAAGTCATACTTTTTTATGTCAGAACTGTAGATTATGCCTGTGCAATATGAGATCCCTATCAAGATTATCTCATTAGTGGACTGGATAGGCTACTGAAGTAAGCACTAAGGTTTCTTTGTAATAAATACAGCCCCTAGACTAGCGTTTTAGAACTGAAGGCTACCTTATATTGGGTTCAGCTACGTGTTTATGGCATAAACGGTCTCAAAGGAATGCATGGAATACATACCAGTATTCCAGTACATACCAGTACTTTTGACCAATAGCAGAGGGCTAATGGCGAAAAGCCGCAGAATCAGAAATATCTATTTCTTTTTTCGATTACATCACGCATAATGAGAGTGGGCACGTCATATCAGATGGGGAGCTATCGCGGTTTGCGTGACGTCGCCTCACTGACAAGCGAAGTGGGGAGTGGGCCAAAAAAGTATTTTAGCCAATCGCCGAGGAAAATCGCAGAATTGGAATAGAAAAGTTTGGAACAGATTTACGTTATAGCGCTCCTGCTACACGAGTGTTCTGAAAGCATGAAGGCCATGTTTAAAGTAAAACAAGACTTGCCTAATATTCTGTTGTGTGTTTATCTTTTCCTTCTAGACTGTCAAGGACATCTGCACTGCGCAGGTCATTGTTCCTTTGAACAACGAGCGCTCACTGACCTCCTTTACCTGCGAAGGCTCTACTGCTACCGCGTAGTAATTGATACACTTTGCCAATTGTGCATATATTGCAAGTATACTCACTTTCATGAAACTCGGTATTCAAGCTTGCCGCAGGTCCTCGAAATAAACGTTTTAGAAGGTGTTGGTGCTGCTCGTGCGTTCTTCCATATAACATTTGTCCGTTCATGCAACTACTTCTCTACTGCCTAGACCACTGCAGTGATATGTTCAGATGTTTCTGAAACTAAACTAAAATAATCTTATGTGGTAGTTTTCTGCTCGGAAAAATTGAAATATGTAATGCTTAAGGGCCTGGTGAACTTGTTGATTTCACAACAAATTTAAGGAACACTCAACTACAGCAGTGCATCCGTGCTTCCCACCTAAAATCAGTAGAGCTCTTTATACCTATTCCTACCGCAGATGAGATTGGCTCGCCACTGAGGAATGTATCGTTCCTATGGAGAACAGATGGGCTAAATAGTGAAAACTTAAAATGCAAACAGCGCTGGTTTTCGCTTTAGGACCTAGACACTGCAAAGCATTTAGGAAAAGATACTGAATTGTATACATAACGAGAAGAAAGGCCGTTAACAAAGGGGGCCGATTTTTTTATTAGCCATTTCTTAAGAAGCCAACAAACACTGACACCAAGGACAACATAGGGGAAATTACTTGTGCTTAATCAATGAAATGGAGAAATGATAAATTAAAGGGAGTGAAAGTGGATGAAAGTGAAAGTTGTCTTTTCATCAACTTTCATTTGTATTCCCGTTTTTCATTTCCTTATTAAGCAAAAGCAATGTCCGCTATGGTGTCCGTGCTGTCAGTGTTTGTTGGCTTTTTCTGACATCGCTAATATATATATATATATATATATATATATATATATATATATATATATATATATATATATATATATTGTCACGTGGTCGTGAAGTCAAAGAACACAGTAGCAATACTGTGAAAGGCAAAACTAGCCTATATTGGGCGAACCTGTGCCCACAAAACAGGCTACACTTAAAGCACAACGAGAACGGCGAACACAGTCGTTGATCGTCGAAAATCCGATCAGCGGGTCAGGCGCGTCGGCTTTTATACAGCAGTCGTCGAATGTTCCAGACTAATCGTTTGGACACGCGTGCCTTCCACAAAGTTTTACACCATTCGCGTCACGCGATCAAATCAGATAAAACAAGGTTCGGCGACAACCGGCAGCCGGATAGAAGCATCGATAACTTTCCAGAAACTTCGGATACATGCAGGCGCGGCCCGTGCCGTGCGATTACATTTGTCAGGCGGCGAAACGTGGTCGCCCGATAAAGATAAGTACACGTGTCAATACCCCCCTCTTAAAAAGCATCCACCCGATGCTGCATACAAGTGAAATATAATAAGAAAAACACCCGTAGCAAAGAAAACGAAAATAAGGAAGTTCATCACCGTCCGTAAAAGTGTTTCAGACGCACCACGTGGACCACTTCAGATCGTGTGTGGCGCCGCTGTGAATGCGAAATTCCGTCTGGCACGACCTCATAGTCCAGTGCGCCAATACGTTGAATGACCTTGTAGGGTCCGAAATAGCGGCGCAATAGTTTCTCACACAGTCCTCGTCGGCGTATCGGTGTCCAAACCCAAACACGGTCACCGGGATTGTACTCGACGAAGCATCGTCGGAGGTTGTAGTGTCGGCTGTCGGTCCTCTGTTGGTTCTTGATCCGTAGGCGGACGAGCTGTCGGGCTTCTTCGGCGCGCTGGAGATAGCTAGCGACTTCAACATTCTCTTCGTCAGTGACGTGGGACAGCATGGCGTCGAGCGTCGTCGTCGGGTTCCTGCCGTAAACCAGCTTAAACGGCATGATCTGTGTTGTTTCTTGCACCGCCGTGTTGTAAGCGAAGGTTACATACGGCAGGACCGCATCCTAAGTCTTGTGCTCGACGTCCACGTACATTGCTAGCATGTCGGCGAGGGCCTTGTTCAGGCGCTCCGTGAGACCATTCGTCTGCGGATGGTAGGCAGTTGTCCTCCTGTGACTTGTCTGGCTGTACTGCAGAATGGCTTGGGTGAGCTCAGCTGTAAATGCCGTTCCTCTGTCGGTGATGAGGACTTCTGGAGCACCATGTCGCAGCAGGATGTTCTCGACGAAAAATTTCGCCACTTCGGCTGCGCTGCCTTTTGGTAGAGCTTTAGTTTTAGCAAAGTGGGTGAGATAGTCCGTCGCCACGACGATCCACTTATTCCCGGATGTTGACATCGGAAACGGCCCCAACAAATCCATCCCAATCTGCTGGAATGGTCGGCAAGGAGGTTCGATCGGCTGTAGTAATCCTACTGGCCTTCTCGGTGGTGTCTTGCGTCGTTGACAGTCTCGGCATGTCTTGACGTAACGGGCGACGTCGGCGGTCAGACGCGGCCAGTAATACCTTTCCTGTATTCTCGACTGCGTCCGAGAGAATCCGAGGTGCCCAGCGGTTGGATCGTCGTGTAGGGCGTGCAGTATTTCTTGACGCAGCGCTGACGGTACAACAAGAAGGTAGCTGGCGCGGACTGGTGAGAAGTTCTTCTTCACGAGCAGGTTGTCTTGTAGCGTGAACGAAGGCAACCCGCGCTTAAATGCCCTAGGGACAACGTCGGTGTTCCCTTCCAAATACTTGACGAGGCCTTTTAGCTCCGGGTCTGCTCGGTGCTGTTTAGTGAAGTCTTCCGCGCTTATTATCCCAAGGAAGGCGTCGTCATTCTCGTCGTCTTGCGGCGGGGGATCGATGGGGGCGCGCGATAAGCAGTCGGCGTCGGAGTGTTTTCTTCCGGACTTGTATATTACCGTGACGTCATATTCTTGCTGTCTGAGGCTCCCCCGCGCCAGCCGTCCTGAAGGGTCATTTAATTTAGCTAACCAACACAACGCGTGATGGTCACTGACAACCTTGAATGGCCTCCCAAAGAGGTAAGGGTGGAATTTAGCTGCAGCCCAAATGATGGCGAGGCATTCCTTTTCAGTCGTAGAATAATTCCTTTCCGCTTTTGACAGCGACTGGCTAGCATACGATATCACCCGTTCAAGTCCTTCTTTCCTCTGGACTAGGACGGCACCGAGGCCTAGGCTACTGGCGTCAGTGTGGATTTTGGTATCGGCGTCCTCGTCGAAGTGTGCAAGTACCGGCGGCGATTGCATGCGCCGTTTGAGTTCTTGAAATGCCTTGGCCTACGGTGTTTCCCACTTGAACTCGACATCACATTTAGTTAGAAGTGTTAGCTGCTACCCGATGCGTGAAAAGTCTTTGACAAAGCGCCTATAGTAGGCACACATGCCAAGGAATCTGCGCACTGCCTTCTTGACGGTTGGCTGCGGGAATTTTGCGATGGCAGCTGTCTTCTGTGGGTCGGGGCGTACTCCTGATTTGCTGATGGCGTGGCCTAGGAACAAAAGCTCATCGTAAGCGAAGCGGCACTTTTCCGGCTTCAGAGTGAGCCCTGATGACTTAATGGCCTCTAACACTGTCGCAAGCCGCCTAAGGTGATCGTCGAAATTTCCGGCGACAGGTGATCGTCGAAGACAACGACGTCATCCAAGTAAACAAGGCAGGTCTGCTACTTCAGTCCGGCCAACACCGTGTCCATGACGCGCTGAAACGTTGCAGGTGCCGAGCACAGTCCGAATGGCATGACCTTGCACTCGTAGAGGCCATCTGATGTGATGAAAGCAGTCTTGTCGCGATCTCTCTCGTCGACTTCTATTTGCCAGTAGCCAGATTTGAGGTCCATCGACGAGAAGCATTTAGCGTTGCAGAGCCGATCCAATGCCTCGTCTATCCGTGGAAGGGGGTACACATCCTTCTTCGTGATCTTGTTCAGTCGACGATAATCGACGCAGAAGCGTAGGGATCCGTCCTTTTAGAGCGCAGCTCTTTGGCGTCCGTTCCTGGGTTTCGCGTCGGCGTCGTCGTCAGCCTCGTAACCAGCTCCGCCCCCCTTTCATCCCCCCAGCGCTAGCAGCGATCGACTGATACCGCTGGATGCCGCTGACGCCGCTAGAGAGTCAAGATAACGTGACTGCATAGAACACCGTCGCCGCCATGCAGAAAGAGGAGGAAAGGGTCCCCCCCCCCCCTCTGTTCTTGTGTGGCGGATAGGGTGCTCTTCAGTTGCCGACGCGCCGGTTATTCGTTGTCCCTGAAACCAACTCCGCAGCTGGGGTTGACTCACTATCGGCGTCAGCGGCATCAGTCAGTCGCTGCTATCTCTTTCCTCCTCCCTTTATCGTGTTGTCCGCTTGCTGCGCGCGCTTCTGCCCCCATCGTTTGCCGCTGGGTGTACACGCCGCCCCCCTCCCCCCTCTTCCTGCGAGTCTCCGGTTGTCAAAGCGCCGGCTAGAACTTAGTTCCTTTCTTCGCTCCTCCTCCAATGCAACCCCTGTGCGGTGGCAATCAGAGAGCCAGATCGGTGGCGGCGGATCTGTATATGCGCACCGCCCGAGCCGAAATTGCCGCTGCCGTTCGCCCTGTGCGGTGGCAATCAGAGAGCCAGATCGGTGGCGGCTTGACATAAAGACAAACAGCAATTTCCTAACACTTATGCGGGAGAACATCCCGTTCCTCTCGCTCGTAACGCGTCCCATGGCTGTGACAACCTCGCGAGGCACTTGTATACATCTCGTCTTTGAGAATCAAGCATTGGTGTACCAAGTCGAACATATATCAGTCTATTTCTCCGACCACAAAGCTTCCTTCATGACTGTCAAGAACTGTTAGTGGAGTCTTTGTTAAAGGAATACGTGTGAAAAATAAAAAAAAAATTCTGTGATAGCGCATACATGTGTTGCTAGATTTCTTTGCCTCAATCTATCGAAAAGGTGAAACAGCTTATTTGCTGCGCTCAAATTTCGCATTAGGAAGTAACGTAATCGTCGGCAATTTTTTTTCTTCACCAGCACTACAGGAGAGGCCCACGGGCTTTTCGACGGCTGGATGATGTCGTCGTGCAGCATCTCGTCAACTTGTTGCCTAATAGCTTCACGTTCTCGCGTCGAAACTCGGTAAGGGATCTGGCGAAGTGGTCGAGCGCTCTCTTCAGTTAATATGCGATGCTTTGCAACTGGTGTTTGTCGAATCCTCGATGACGTCGAAAAGCAGTCTTTGTATCGTCGGAGAAGACTTCTGATCTGATGCTGCTTACTCAGAGGAAGACTTGGATTCACGTCGAAGTCTGGTTCGGGGACTATGTTCATCGGGGTAGATGCGGCTGAATCCGAGAGGACAAAGGCATTGCTTGTTTCCACAATTTCCTCGATATATGCGATTGTCGTGCCCTTGTTGATGCGCTTGAGCTCTTGGCTGAAGTTGGTTAGCATAACTTCGACTTGCCCTCCGTGGAGTCGAGCGATCCCTCTTGCGACGCAAATTTCACGGTCGAGCAGTAGATCTTGGTCGCCCTCGATGACGCCTTCTACGTCAGCGGGTGTTTCGGTGCCGACGGAAATAATAATGCTGGAGCGCGGCGGGATGCTCACTTGATCTTCGAGCACACTCAAGGCGTGGTGACATTAGACAGCTCTCCGGAGGTATCGCTTGATCTTGCGACAGCGTTATCGATTTCGACTTCAGGTCGATGACTGCGCCATGTTGATTCAGGAAGTCCATGCCGAGAATGACGTCTCGTGAACACTGTTGGAGGATAACGAAGGTGGCAGGGTAAGTCCGGTCATGAACGGTAATTCTTGCCGTGCAGATCCCAGTCGGCGTAATCAGGTGTCCTCCAGTGGTCCGAATTTGAGGGCCTTCCCATGCAGTCTTAACTTTCCTCAACTGGGCGGCGATGTGTCCACTCATGACGGAGTAATCGGCTCCTGTGTCTACTAAGGCGGTGACTGCGGGGCCGCCGAGGAGCACGTCGAGGTCGGTGGTTCTTTGTCTTGCGTTACAGTTAGGTCTTGGTGTCGGATCACGGCTGCGTCGTGTTGAACTGCAGTTGGAACGTCGCGTCGTCAAGTCGTCTTTCGTCGGTGTAGTCTTGGCTTCCTGATTTCGTCGGGACGGCGGTGTGTCGTTATGTCGTCGAGGTAGTTTCTTCGGTGTCTTCGTCGGCGGCGGAGGATCTTCGTCAGTTCGACGAACAGCAACCGCACCTCCATCGGTTGCTGCCTTTAATTTTCCGGATATGGGCTCGGCGACTGGCTCCGGGCTGGGCGAGTGTATGGTCGGCGCTGCGGCGACAGGTAGCGGCCTGGTGATGGCGAACGCGACGGTCGTCGAGAGCTCCACTGGGTAGCGGCGAGGTAGTCGGCGATATCGCGGGGGCGTTCACCTTGCTGCGGGTGCGGAGCGTTCACGGCGAAACCTCGCAGTCCCATCTCCCGGTATGGACATCGTCGGTAGACGTGACCCGCTTCTCCGCAGTGGTAGCAGAGCCGGCGGTGGTCAAGAGCTCGCCAAATGTCCGTCTTCTTCGCGTAGGTGCGCTGGGCGACGGGTGGTCGTGCTGGCGTCGGCGGCGGCTAACGGCGGAACTGCGGCGTGACAGGGCCCTGGCGCGGTCGCGCAGGGGCACCTTGACGGCGTGCGACGGCGGCGTAGGTCATCGCTTGCGGCTCAGGCTGCGGCGATTCAGGGGCTACTCCAAGTTGTTGTTGGAGCTCCTCACGCACGGCGTCGGCAATCGAAGCCACTTGACGCTGTGATGATGGGAACAGCTTTTGTAGCTCCTCCCGCACGGTAGCTCGGATAGTCTCGCGTTGGTCGTCGGTGGCCAGTGACTGAACTCCGGCGTAGTATGTCGAGTTCGTGCGGCGGTCGAATTGCCGGTTTCTCATCTCGAGTTTCTTCTCGATGCTGGTGCCCTCGCGAAGAAACTCGTCGACGGTCTTCGGTGGGCTTCGTACCATTGCGGCAAAAAGTTCCTCCTTCACATCACGCATCAGCAGGTGGACTTTCTTTTCCTCGGACATTTCTGGGTCGGCGTGGCGGAACAGACGGCTCATTTCCTCAGTGAAGATCGCAATCGTCTCATTCGGCAGCTGCGCTCTGGTCTCCAGTAGAGCTTGGGCTCGCTCTTTTCGCACGACGCTTGTAAATGTTTGCAGGAAGCCGCTACGGAAAAGTTCCCAGGTCGTTAAGGTGGCTTCTCGGTTCTCGAAAGACGTCCTGGCGCGTCTTCCAATGCGAAGAAGACATATCGCAGTTTGTCGTCGCTGTTCGAGTTGTTAAACGTAGCGACTCTCGCGTACGTCTGAAGCCAGCTTTCCGGGTCTTCGAAAGTTGAACAGCGGAACGTCGGAGGCTCCCTGGGCTGCTGCAGCACGACGGGGGACGCTGGGACTGCCATTGGGGTGGACTTGGTGGCCATCTTCCTAGTCGTCTCAAGCAAAAGTCTGGGCTCCGGGGGCAGTCCTTGCAGCCCGCGGCTACCTCGCTGGCTCTTGTCGACGTTGGTGTCTTCCGCGTGAAGGCTTGGGTCACGGCTTTGTGGGGGCGTCTGGTACATGAACGCAAAGCACCTCCACCAGATGTCACGTGGTCGTGACGTCAAGGAACACAGTAGCAATACTGTGAAAGGCGAAACTAGCTTTTATTGGGCGAACCTGTACCCACAAAACAGGCTACACTTAAAGCACAACGAGAGCGGCGAACACAGTCGTCGATCGTCGAAAATCCGATCAGCGGGTCAAGCGCGTCGGCTTTTATACAGCAGTCGTCGAGTGTTCCAGACTAATCGTTCGGACCTGCGCGCCTTCCACAAAGTTCTACACTATTCGCGTCACGCGATGAAATCAGATTACACAAGGTTCGGCGACAACAGACAGCCAAGTAGAAGCACAGATAACTTTCCAGAAACATCGAATACATGCAGGCGCGTCCCGCGCTGTGCGATTACATTTGTTAGGCGGCGAAACGTGGTCGCCCGATAAAGATAAGTACACGTGTCAATATATATATATATATATATATATATATATATATATATATATATATATATATATATATATATATATATATATATATATATATGCGTTGTTACGTCGCAAAAGTCGCATACAACTATGTATATGCAATATTTACAAGAGAGACAGCGATGCATCAACATCATGGCTGTCGAGACCTATTCCACCTATACATGTTAAATTGTCTTCTAACTGGCAGCACCCTTGGTTGAGCCGTAACATAGCCCCCGTCTACAAAGGTGCCGTCTCGGTGCTAAATATCATCATCATCATCATCAGCCTGGTTACGCCCACTGCAGGGCAAAGGCCTCTCCCATACTTCTCCAACAACCCCGGTCATGTACTAATTGTGGCCATGCCGTCCCTGCAAACTTCTTAATCTCATCCGCCCACCTAACTTTCTGCCGCCCCCTGCTACGCTTCCCTTCCCTTGGGATCCAGTCCGTAACCCTTAATGACCATCGGTTATCTTCCCTCCTCATTACATGTCCTGCCCATGCCCATTTCTTTTTCTTGATTTCAACTAAGATGTCATGTGCTAAATATAAGGGTGGTGAACTCAGAACGAAAGAAGCTTTCAGCCGGGACACATGCACAGCGTCCGTGGGGACATGCGATTTCAGCAGAGGGAACTCGTAGTTCAGATCGCCAAGCTGACGCAATATCGTGTAGAGCGCTTTGTAGCGCTGCAGCGGCTTTTCAGTCAAACCAACACGACGACAATATGTCGATAGGAGGAAAACGGAGCCACGAGTAAATAGAACGTCCCAATGTCCGCTGTCGTACCAGATCTCATGCGCGGCCTGATACTCAGCGGGCCGGGAGCCGGCAATCTGACATGCCGTGTGAGCCCAGGCGAAGACGTCTTCAGTATACTCAGTCGAAGTTTTTGTAGAGGAAGTAAGGAGTGTGTCAAAGGGCAAAGAAGGGTGGCGGCCGAACAGGAGGTGAAATGCTGAAAAGCGAGCGGTCTCGTGAAGTCACGAAATATAGGCGAAGGTGACGAAGCGTAACGTGCTGTCCCAATCACTGCGGACGACAAAAACGTACAGAGACAGCGCTTATCTCAACGTGCGATTGAACCGCTCTGTCAATCTGTTTGTGTGCGGATGGTAGGCGGTGGAAAGATTGTGCTCGGTAGAACAACAGCACTGTAAGTCAACTAATCACGGGACAAGATTGTGCGGCTGCGATCAGTGGGGAGGTGCTGGCGTGCGCCGCGATGGAGTAGGACGTCGTATCAAAGCAAATCTCCCACCGGAATTGCACAGCTTGTACGCAAAGCTCGTGTGATTGCGTACTGGGTCGCGTAATCAGTCACGAAAACGACACAGGTATTCGCAGATTTCGGAGTCGGAATAGGGCCGAACAGATCGAGACCGACGCGGAAGAATGGTTCTGAAAGCACATCAATGGGGTGAAGGCGTCCAGGGGGCAGGAAAGCAGGTTTTTTTGCGGCGATGACAGCGCGCATAGGCTGCAACGTAGCGGTTCAGAACGGTACAGGCATGGTCAATAGAAGCGGCGCCGTGCGCCGTCGTAAGTACGCGAAATACTGAAACACGTGTCGTGCGGGCGTCATGGAACTGCTCGAGAACTGATGTCGAGAGATGGCATCTTACGAGTAAAAGTTCTGGTCCATCAGGGCGCAAGCTGCGACGGTAGATATCTTCGTTGAGCAGCAAGAACATGCGCAGCGTCAGCTGCAAGTGTCTAGAATTGCGACGATCAAATAGAGCAGGCAAGCAGTCATCCCGCCGTTGGTCGGTGCGGATGTCGCAAAGATCAAAAATGGCCAGGACGCAAGAGTATGTGTCACGTGCACCATATTCAGGACGGTCGACAGAACAAACGGAGAGGCAGTCGGCGTCCTTGTGCAAAAAGCCTGACTAGTATAAAACAGCAAATGAATATTCTTGGAGCCGCAGCGCACCCATCTACCCAATCGTCCAGTGCGGTATTTAAGCGAGGAGAGACAGCACAAGGCGTGGTGATCGGTAACCGGGGGAAATGTGCGGCCGTACAAGCAGGGGCGGAATTTCACAACTGCCCAAACTAACGCCAGGCACCAATGTTCGGTAATTGACAAATTCCTGTGCGAGTGACAGGAGTCGGCTGGCGTATGCAATTAAGCGCTCTTCGTTACACTGCCATCGAACAAATGCAGACCCAATTTCATGGCCTCTGACATCCGTGCGAAGTTCAGTGGCGGCAGATGGATCATAATGAGCGAGCAATGGGGGAGCCATGAGCGAGCGTACAATGGCAGAGAAAGCTTTGGTTTGAGCAAGGCCCCATGTGAAAGAAACTCCCTCCTTCCGTAAGTCGGTAAATGGGCGAGAGGTCCCAGCGAAATGGCTGATAAAACCACGGAAATACGAGCACAACCAAACAAAGCTGCTTACGTCTGCAGCGGAAGACGGAACACGAAAATTTCTGGACAGCATGAATCTTGTCAGTGTGGGGTTGAGCACCAGCGGCACTCACGAGATGGCCAAGAACGCTAATTTGCCTTCCTCCAAATGGCATTTGGATGAGTTCAATTGAAAGCCAGCGCGTCGTAAAGCAGCCTAAATAGCTTATATATATGCCAGTTGATTCTTGAATGTTTGTGAGAAGACTATGACATCGTCTAGATAACGCCGGCATGTCGACAATTTATAGCCGCGAAAGATGAAGTTCATCATTCTTTCGAATTTAGTCTGGGCACTACAAAGGCCGAACGAAATAACCTTGAATTGGTAGAGTCCGCCAGGTGTTAGGGAGGCAGTTTTCTCACGGTCCATGTCATCTGCCGAGATTTGCCAATAGCCTGATCGGAGGTCTATCAATGAAAATTACTTGGCTCCGTGGAAGTAGTCCAAGGCGTCATCAATACGCGGCAAGGACTAGACATCATTGCGTCTGATTTTTTTAGGTGTCTGTAATCAACAAAAAAGGACCAGCTACCCCCTTTCGTGATAGGGGCAACAGGGGACGCCCAAGGAGTGCATGATGGCTCGATAACGCCTTTACTGAATATTTTCTCGACCTCTCCTTGTATCAGTTGTCGCTCAGCAAGTGAAACACGGTATTGCCGGCGGCACATTGAATTGCCGTCTTCGGTGCAAATACAGTGGGTGGCACCGATTTCTGGGCTAAAGGTCCAACAAGGTCCTTCAAGGTCCAACAAATGGCCATAAGTTTACAAGAGACGGCGGGGGTCCACGGCTTGTGCCGGAAGAGAATCAGGTGCAATCATCTTGCTAAGTTTGTTTCTGAGGGTCGGTGGATCGGAGGTTCCTGTAGAGGCGACTCAATTTCAGCGTCAAGAGCTGATATGTCGCCTAAAGACATGCCTCTGTCAAGAATTTGATTTGCGCAGTTAAAATTAAGGAGATGGCGCGAAGTCTGATTGCCTGTAACAGTGAGCACGGTAAGAGGAACGGCGAAATTTCTTTCCAGCAGTATGTCAGTGGTGGGAAATAGTACATAGACGCCGTCAGAAACAGATGGGAACGACAGCAAAGTTACGTGCGAGTGGCTTGAGGCGACTGGTGGGTGTCTTCTGGAGAGCATAATCGTGTTTATGTGACAGGTGGACTATAGCAGTCGTGGTGTAGTTCAAGCAGAATGGCACTAGACGCGCAATCAAGGAGGGTTAAATGAAACGATAAAGCCGAGTATAACGTCATAAAAGAATTGCTGCAATATGGCAAAGAAAACAGTCCTTACGCGGCCCGCGATACCAGTGCGAGCGGTGCACATACCAAGCACGGTAGGCGTCCCTGCGTCGGCGACGCGGAGGGCGCGTGATGTACCGGGTGTTAGAACTTCGTTCAGGCGTCGGCGCAATTCGGCACTTAACGCGGATACGTGGCGCGCTAGTGTCAATGAGGGCTGGGACCAGACACCATCGACTAAAATGTCCGTCAAGTTCTGTTTGGTCGGCAAAGTGATCAGAGGGTGTTGCGGTCGAGTCGTCAATGCAGCGTCACTTCCGGGAGCTGCATCACTTAGTTTTCCTGTGACGGCCGTCATGGCTGCTTCGGGGATGGTGGGCGACGAGTCTGCGGCGATAGGGACAATGGTGGACAAGCCGGTGGCTAATGGGACTAGTGACGTCGTATTGACGAAGAGGCACTGTTCAAAGGCGCACGAGTGTCTTTTTTTCGGCTGTTATCGATCACCGTCACCGATACGCCGGCACGCAAACAGATTGGCCGATCGTATGCGGTTCGTCACTGGGCTCGATTTCGGTGGCGTGCAGGGAACCGCTCACCAGTCGATGCACCTGGAGCAAGAGACAGCTGTGAAGCGGCAACGGCACATGCACAATGAACTCGAAGATTAGCTAGTTCTTCCTGGGCTATCGCCTGCGAAATGATGCTGTAGTCAAGTTATTTGACTTAATGGGTCGGGAAAAAGGGCTGCAGGAGCTATGGCTCCAAGTTCTCGCCCCACTTTTATGGTGATGGTTGCTGCACTCCTAGCCTTTCGTCACAAGAGGGTGTCGCAAATGCATTCGGCATACGTGTGAATGGCGTTGCAATGCGGCGACTCTGCGGCGGTATTGAAGCCGGGAAACCATGACGGCGCACTTAGGACTGTAATTTTTCGCATTCGTCTTGTAATGTAGATAGGCGCGCCCTGAACGTATATTCCTTTTGTTCCCTTAAACAACTGAAACAAACATTGCGCAGGCTATGTCCATCTAATGCGTTTTGATGGATCTGTACAGCCAGCATATGCTGTTGTCGATTACGTAAATCATTTTTGCTTGATGTGTCAGTGCGTACATAATAGACAGTTTTAGAATAGCATTTTTCGCTTTACGTACGTTAAACGTAAGCACCGTGGCGGGATGTTACGGTGCGCTTCCTTTAATAATTAATAATATTTGGAGTTTTACGTGCCAAAACCACTTTCGGATTATGAGGCACGCCGTAGTGGAGGACTCCGGAAATTTTGACCACCTGGGGTTCTTTAACGTGCACCTAAATCTAAGCACACGGGTGTTTTCGCATTTCGCCCCCATCGAAATGCGGCCGCCGTTGCCGGGATTCGATCCCGCGACCTCGTGCTCAGCAGCCCAACACCATAGCCACTGAGCAACCACGGCGGGTGGTGCGCTTCCTTTCAAGGGAGCTATTCTGGACATTCCGCAATTTTTTTCGAGGCGTGACGTAGGCGCGACGCATTCAAAATCGTGCTGATGGCCCCGTTTTGCTTTCGTAACGTGACGCAAGCTTGACGTTTCGCCTAAGAAACTGAAATGCAGGCATCGAACCTAACGTTTTTCGTAAAGCAAAACGGAACGAGTCATCGTACGTTAGCGCCAACGCAGTTCTTTTCTACCTTGAGACAACATATAGGTAACCTACCAGTGGTGATGAGCGCACGTTCTAGGCCACGTTATCGCTATCTCGCGAAACGCAAGTGACTCAGCCCGATTCGGTTGGCAGAGAAACGGTCGTATATCACGGATAGCGTTGAGCGCGCCAGTGGTATCCGCTTGCGCGACGCAAGCTCCGGCGCTGCCATGTCTTGTTCAGTTCGCTGGTTACTCCCACAGCGTGAGGAAACTCCAAGGCGGCACTTACGTACAGGGTCCTCCACTCTTAAGCAAGAGACACACAGTACGATTCGGCGTCCGATCCAACGTGCGGCCCTGAATGCTCCGGCATGCGGCATACGACGATTTGGGGCACACGGTGCGTGCATCCGAACGATCGAGCGGCGCGTATGCTCCGCCCAGATACAGCCCCCAGCTTGACTTCATATCCACGTCGAGAAACCCAATGCAAACAGCTCTGCACAACACTGCTTCGCTTTACGCGTACACTGTCAATAAAATTATGCCCCTGCGAGTGACGGAACACTTCACGACGGCGCGTTGTCCACTGACGGCTCCGCCAACAGCCAGCGGTAGGGCCGGTAGGCCTAGCTCGACGGACACTGCGGCCGACGGTGCTTGCGATCCAACCCCAGCTCGTCGAAGTGCGCTTTTTGCCAAAGCAATTAACACTGTACACTTACGTCGCCCGTAATTAAATACAATTGGTTTACTCGACGCAGTCGATACGAAGGGAAACGTGCAAGCGAAGCGAGCAGCCTCGCTCGGACGGTCGGTGTGTGCTGTATGCCCGTGAAATGCCCTCGCGTCACGGTTCCCGATCTCGCCAGTAGCTTGGTGCTACTGTATCAGGCGCTGCTTGCCATAACAGGCGCACGTTCCCTATAGTTTTACTGAACTGGGGCGCTATGCAGGATGCGCCGTGTTTGGCGAAACTCGGCATCTTCACGAGCTCTGGCGACACCCCAAGATGAAAGCGCAAATGGTACCGAGACACAGTTTATCTTTCGACAAGCCTCCAGTTTCATTGGTTTATCTAGATTCAATATGGGTGGCAATGATTACTTGGGCGTTGCCTTCAGGGCGGTCGGCAAATTGAGGCTCACGTGATCATACCGTCGGTGCATGGTCGTGCCTTCTTTCACTTGTTTGTCGTTCCACCGAGAGCATTAGATGCACAAGCAAGCTATAAAACAAATGCATTTAGTACAATATTATTAGTTACGTTAACGTGGTTTAGAAACATATTAAAGCTTACAAGATGAAAACTGAATGTGTGTTAGATTAATTTGTAATTTAGTACGCTTCGCATTATACCACGGGGGAACGCTGTGGTGGCGTCATCACATTCGTTCACCGGGCGAGCATGGCGGCTAGACATCGAAGAGGCCCAGTGTAAACAAACTCGTTCAACGAGCTTGCAGTGCGCGAGGTAGTGATCAAGCTCGACAATGACCACTATTTCTTGGATGATTCTGTTCCTCCGTGAGCAATGTTTCCGTGCACGCGGCCGTAAGGCTGCCAATAGCTTCGGCGATCTTACAGATCGCAACGCGCACCTACTGTTCACGGCACAATGCTGAAGAAATGACTTGTCCGGTGATGCTTCTGCGAGTGCGCTGAGTTACTCCACTCTGCGTGACTGCGAGCGTCACGAGTATTACATAGTGTGTGCCAAAGGAAGACTGCCTATATAGCTACGATACGACAAGGTGGTGCTGACGATGGATCTCGCTACCAACACAGTGAAGGAGACATCGACAAGCTGCAGATAAGTATAGTTATACTGTTTCATACTTAGCGTAATAATAATGCACGGATTAAGTCACTTTTAAAAAATTCATTCAGAACCAATGAGTGTTCGTGCTTTTACACGCGCGTGGGCCCGCGAAAATATGAAAAAGATGGAGGTAACCTTCACTAACTTGGTGAGATAACAGAAATTCATAAGTGACATTAAGCCCGCAGAATCTATGGAAGAGTATATTTATCCAGGTGAAATATCAATAGCAGGCACTGATATAAAGCAGTAAACTTACACAAAAATTTCATGGTTTGAACAGCTCACGGAAGGCATTACCGAATCGTGATCGCCACGTTTCCGATATCCTTGAAAAAAGTTTAGAATCATTGCATTCTACCGGTTATGCAATATGGGACATAAACCTGGATGTTAACAAAGAAACTTGAGAAGTCGAGGACTGTTCAGAAAGCGAAGTAACAAAAATTGTTGGAGATAGCATTAAGGCGGGAAGACAGTGGCGTGGTAAACCGTGGCAACTGATATGCTAGTTGACATTAGGAAAAAAAATGGGATCGGTAGGCAGGCCATGCACGTCTTCAACAACTTGTTGCCAATTCATAACAGGTGATTACATAAGCGTGACAGAATGGATGTCAAGGAGAGAGAACTGCAGCCGAGGATGGTAGAAAATTGCGTAATGGGACAAAAATA
This sequence comes from Dermacentor variabilis, assembly GCF_050947875.1. NCBI lineage: Eukaryota > Metazoa > Arthropoda > Arachnida > Ixodida > Ixodidae > Dermacentor > Dermacentor variabilis. The sequence goes on from NC_134574.1 coordinate 47,128,933, forward strand.
TGTTTGTAAGCATAGGATGTAATCAGCTCGTATAAGACGACATTGTAGGGAGAGGCATTTGTTTTGCAGTGAACAAACATAGGTTTGCGATGCTGACAGTAGAGACTCGTGAAGGTGCGGGGACACCTCAGCTGCTGGCACACTAATCAACATGACAATTGGCTCTGAAAAAGACAACCCCAGTTATGAAAAATAAAGCAACATTGTCCCAACACATTGTTTTATTATGCATACTACACTAAAGGCTTCCACAGTTAAGGGCACTTAGTACCAATACTGCAACAAGCATTTTTCTTTGCAAATAATGGTTTATGTGCGGTTGATTCATTCCAAATATCCACTTTTTTTGCAGCAAGACATTCTGCTGCTGGAGGCACTCAACCGCCTGGTGGCAGAACGCGAGCGCCAGGCATGTGCTCTTGAGAATGTGGCAGAAGTCTAGACGGCTGCTCTGCAACAGTAGTATCGGTGCCCTCACTGCTCTCCAGTCGAGCCCCCAGAAGACACCTCATAAAGGAGCTTTCAGTTTATTATTTTGCTTATTATTCAGGAAAATGAATAAAATTATTGCAGTAAACAATGCGCTGTCCATATTAGGACACTTGAAGCACGCACTTGCTGTGTGTTCAAAATAGGCAAAAATGTAAGACAACCTGTGCCACTCTAGGGCCATGTAATTGAAAAATACCCTCATGCAACATACACATCATTGTGCTGTTTGTTCTATGCGCAAGAATACAGTGCGTGTTGATTAGCCATATGAACGGTGTGTGTAATTCACAATGAAAAGTCAAGAAACAGCAGGAGCCTAACAATGCTGTCACCTATAGACTGTGCATATGACTGCAACACTCCCCGATTCAAACGTTCCATTACATGCACGTTCGATACCACATATTTTTTAACAATGTAATATATTTGCATGTACTAATTTTCACACAGCTTAAGACCTTGCATAGCTCACTTCTGATGTATCTATTTCATAGGCCAAATAATTGCACTTTATCCTTTTGTGTTGTATGAAAACGGCATTCTCTACAGTCGCATACAACTTCAGAAGACAGGACAGGCCCCGCCCAGATGTCCAAAGCGCAGCAGCCGATTTCCTGCACGTTTAAAGAAGTAGTCCCTCTCCAACAAGCGGTTATTACTGCGTCCGGCGGTACGACGTCAGTCTAGAGTGCGTGCCCATTGGTGCAGCCTTGTGTTTACCTGCCTTTAATGTGCAGATTCCCCGGCCTCCTAAAGTTGTATCCAACTATAGACTCACGTAATGCCTTGCACCCGTGCATACACTTTAGCAACCTGATAGCACACAATGACCAGGAACAGAAATCTATAAAGGCATCCAAGCAAAGCTGGCTAGCCACACTTCCATTATGAGGGGCTGTAAAAAGGTCTCGCCAAATATACCCATGACGTCCTTCAAAACAGATTACAGAATAAAAAACAAATTACAATCATTAGAATCAAATACAGATTACAGTGAATGCTGTCTACCACGTCAAAACAAACTGAGCTTGGTTATCTACACAGCCTGTAAAGGAAGCTTCTGTTTCACATAGGAAAGAAACTGCTCTGTCCATTACAATTTTGAGGCTGGTATGGCACCTATTAGGCCAACAGTGTCAATATGCAAATAACGCTTTTCACAGGCCATTGATTTCACAATTATTTTTGTATGATGGTTCTTTCAATCAGTGCTTGTATTACATGAGCAGGTGCATTTGGAAGCAAAGCTTTGTTAGCAAACCTTCAGACTTCCATAATTGTGTGGCAAGGCACTGGTATGTTGTTGAATAGCTCACGCTTCCTCGATCCAGCACCAAAGAAGCCCAATGCTCTATTTGAAGTTGGATCGCGCAGCAATTCGACAGCACACAAATAAGAGTAACACACACAGCAGAGCGTTCTGCTGTGTGTATTTCACTTTGTGTCCCATCGAGTTGTTGTGCAATTCAACTTCAAGCTTCTATACCAATACACCCAGTCTGCATCCTTACCAATGCTCTATTTATCAGGCCACAATGGCGCACATCTTTGATATGACCCAATAAAAATTAGCTCTCCAAAAAATCACAAGTGTTAAGTTTTGCAGCACAGGTGTATGTACATGCCATATTCTTTACCACTAAACTCACAGCAATCAAAGTGGCAAGCATTAACCAGCCTTACTGCTGCCGTTACCATCATCATCACGACACCAATGGAAAGACAGTGCCACGTTTCAGTAAAGGGGATGCCGGAGGGAAAGGTGTGACAGCGAGGCTTACAATAAAAATAGCCGTTACAAGACGTGTTCAATGTCAAAATATGCTGCATGTCGCTCATCCTACTTGGCATAGTGGCAAGCTTTTACTCCTTTAAGTATATCGCGTCTTGTGTAAACATGGTTCTAAAGCTTTACAAAAGGGCTATTTGCTCTGCAATTATTATGTCTATCATGGCGAGTTTAAGACCCACTTTTCATTAGCATCAGCACCACATTTCTCCCGATATGTTATTTTGCCTTCGTGGTTCATGACATCTTCCCGCACACTGAGTTCTACAGAGCATTTGATCTGCATTGTTCTAATGCTTAAGAATTAGAGCGCCATTATGAGACGACAATATATGATTTATCTATCCAGAATAACGCTGCCCCCCCTCACAAAAAAAAAGAAATATACACTGAACTTCTGGCACATGCATCAACAGTGAACAAAGCAAACAATCTGAAGTATTTTCTTCATGCAAGCCAGATTCACACTAAGATTCTCAAAGCATTTTCATTTCGCCACAAATGCATAGGCACAACCGGCTTGGCGCCACATCCACATCTCGCACTGCAACAAATTGTGCAATGCCTCTCTGATTCATAGTGCGGCCGATAGATGACGCATGAGCAAAATTCACCATTATGCACAGTTGTGGTCGCGCCGCTGGCACGAGTTGTTGGGAACTCGGCGCTGACGCCCGTTGTTGCACCTGGGTCGCAAGCCCCAAGGGTAGCGTTGGCCTGGCGGCCTGGGGTACAACTGGAAGCATCCGAAGGTCCCGGCAAAGCATGAGTCGACTGGTAACAACAAAACAACTTGTTTATTCTAACATCGCAAAGAGTTGGCGGTCAGGTTGACCGAAGTAGAGAGACGGGAGTGCACTTTACTCAACAGAAGAAATCGGAGCCCTCCTTTGGCGTCCGGGGGCAGCTGCTTTTATACTCTCGCAGTTGAGGGCAAGAAGGAACCCCTCTATAGACGAGCACGTGACTGTGCCGCTCGGGCACAATGGGATAAGGTGACGCATACTGTCGTGTCGCCGCCGGTCGGGCACAATGGGGAGGAGAAGGTGGCTCACACTGTCGTGTCGCCGCCGGTCGGGCACAATGGGGAAGAGAAGGTGGCTCACACTGTCGTGTCGCCGCCGGTCGGGCACAATGGGGAGGAGAAGGTGGCTCACACTGTCGTGTCGCCGCCGGTCGGGCACAATGGGGAGGAGAAGGTGGCTCACACTGTCGTGTCGCCGCCGGTCGGGCACAATGGGGAGGAGAAGGTGGCTCATACTGTCGTGTCGCCGCCTGTCAGACCCCCTCGCTTCACAGTTGTTGGGAGCTCCTCTCCCCGGCTGCCGCGCTTCGACAAGCGTGGGCACCAATATGCACATACACTCACACACGCACATGAAGACACGTGGCATCGGAACATGCCTGGACGCGCTTGGCGGGGAGGCGTAGCGGCGACGCCGAACGGGCCAAAATGTCTGCCGCTTTGTTGCAGCCGCGCCGGCTAAACCGCGCGCCGTAGGCGAAACGTAACAGACCGCCCCGCCGGGGGAAGGAGATACCGATGGACCGGGGACTGCATCCGCTGTCCGGAGGGATGTCGCTCGATGATGCTCATAACCGAAGTCGGGCGTCCCGCGACGTTTCTTGAGCGCAGCGCACAGAGAAGGCCTCGTTCTCTCGTTCAGGTTCGCACAGGACACTGCAAAGTGACTTCGGGAGAGTTCACATTTTTGTTCTCGTTCCCGGCAAGCGTTAGAACTACGCTGAAACTCAACCGCTCAGTCAGCAAGCACGCCACAACCCTCACTAAGCCCTGCCAGGCTCTTTCCCCTTCTATACCACTGCCTAGTTCCTTACAGTAGTCTAGCAGCACTTAGAACGCGTCCACAAATTGGAAAATTGCACTAGAAAGCATGTCATCACTTTGAAACACTAAACAAAAGCAATATGTTAAAAATCCTGCCTCAGGAAGAAAAACATAAGTAACAAACAATTTTGAGGCTGATTCCTAGGTTAGGGGCTTCGACTTAAGCCATCGGCGTTACCGTTGAGACTCCCCTTTTTGTAACGCACCTCAAAGGAATATTGTTGCAAAGCGAGGCTCCAGCGCAGGAGGCGGCCATTTTTGGGAGAGATGGTCTGCAGCCATTGGAGAGGGCAGTGATCCGTCTCAATGATAAACCTCGAGCCGGCTAGATAGCATGACAATTTCTGAACGGCCCACACGAGACATGCACACTCTTTCTCGGTGGCGCTATACGCCTGCTCACGACTGGTCAGCTTACGACTAGCATACACGACGGGGTGTTCTACTTCTCCATTTTCCAGTTGGCACAGTACAACGCCCATGCCTCGCTCACTAGCATCGCACTGAACAACGAACCCTTTTGTATAGTCTGGCGATCGTAGCACAGGCTGGCTTGTTAGGGCACTCTTTAGGGCGCTAAAAGCTCTTTCCTTTGTCTCGTCCCAGACGACTGTTTGAGGCTCTGTTTTTCTTAGAGCATCCGTCAGGGGAGCCGCGATATCAGAGTACCTGGGGATGTACCTCTGATAGTAGCCGGCGACACCTAAGAACGACCGAATATCGGTCTTCGTGCGCGGTTGCGGGAAGTCTCGCACAGCGGCCACCTTTATTTCAGAGGGGCGGCGACGACCCTGACCAATCACGTGACCGAGGTAGACAACCTCGGCCTGTGCTAACTGGCACTTAGGAGCCTTTACTGTCAAGCCCGCTTCGCGCAGGCGGGTTAGCACTGCCCGCAAGTGTGCCATATGCTCAGACCAGGATGCGGAGAATATCGCTACGTCGTCTAGATACGGTAAAGCGAATTCTTGCTGTCCCCGCAACACTTTATCCATGAGGCTTGAAAAGCAGTATGGCGCGTTCTTCAAACCAAAACTCAACACTTTAGGACGGAATGTTCCCATTGGGGAAATGAACGCCGCATACCTACTAGCCTCTTCTGTAAGTGGAACCTGCCAATAACCCCTGACAAGATCTAGGGTGGAAATAAACTGAGCGCTACTAACTTTCTCAAGGCGCTCCTCGATGTTAGGGATCGGATAAATTTGATCCTTAGTGATGGAATTAAGCCTGCGGTAGTCGACGCAAGGACGAGGTTCCTTGCCCGGTACCTCAACTAAAATCAAAGGGGAGGTATAATCACTCTCACCTGCCTCAATAACACCGAGCTGTAGCATTTTCTTTACCTCAGCCTCCATAATATCGCTCTGGCGGGGTGACACCCGGTACGCCTTGGATCGTACTGGCTCTGGGGAGGTAAGTTCTATGTCATGAGTAAGGACAGAAGTCCTACCAGGCCTCTCAGAGAACAGACCTTGAAACTCTTGTAAGAGCTGGTGTAGTTCGGTTTTCTGCTCAGGCGACAGCGGTGATCCACTGACTAAGTCACTAATGACTTGATCGGTGCCTTCCCTGTTCGTCACTGAGCCTAGTCCCGGAAGCTCGACCGGAAGCTGTTCAGGAACGTTTACCATCATGCACACCACTGCTTCCCTTTGTTTATAAGGTTTGAGCAGATTACAGTGCTAAACTTGCTGTGCTTTCCGCTTTCCTGGCAGACTCACCACGTAGTTAACGTCCGACAGTTTCTGAACAATTCGTGCTGGGCCCTCCCACTGCACGTCTAGTTTGTTGTTTAGCGATGTGCGCAATATCATGACCTCATTGCCCACCTCAAAACGACGGGCCCTGGCGGTCCGATCATAATAAACCTTGGCCCTCTGCTGGGCCTTTGCCATTGCTTCACCTGACAACTCCTGTGCCCTTCTTAAGCGTTCGAGGAGCTTAAGCACGTACTCTACCACGACTGGGTCGTCGCCCCTGCCTTCCCACGATTCTCGAAGCATGCGAAGCGGAGATCGCAGCGAGCGACCGTACACCAGTTCGGCTGGCGAAAACCCCGTAGCTGCATGCGGCGCGGTTATTTATGCAAACATCACCCCAGGCAGACACAGCTCCCAGTCAGTTCGATGTTCAAAACACAATGCTCTCAATACGCGCTTCATGACGGAGTAGAGCTTCTCAACGGAATTCGACTGTGGGTGGTACACTGAGCTGTGTAGCAGCTTTACCCCACACCTTTCGAGAAAAGTTGTCGTCAAAGCGCTAGTAAACACTGTGCCCTGATCTGAATGGAGTTCCGCAGGAAAACCAACTCGCGCAAATATGGACAGTAGTGCATTGACTATCTCAACTGAGCTGAGTTCTTTAAGCGGCACTGCTTCAGGGAACTTTGTCGCTGGGCAGATCACAGTCAAAATGTGTCTGCACCCCGTGGCTGTTACCGGCAGAGGTCCCACTGTATCAATAACGAGCCGTCTAAAAGTCTCCGTAATGATAGGTACCAACTTCAACGGCGCCCTCGATTTGTCCCCTGGTTTGCCCACCCGCTGACAGGTGTCACATGTCCTCACGAAATGGTCTGCGTCCCGAAAACACCCTGGCCAATAGTACTCTTGCAAGAGACGGTCCTTAGTTTTCTTAACTCCAAGGTGTCCGGACCACGAACCCCCATGCATCAAGCGCAACAGATCCTGACGATAGCATTGAGGAACGATCAGCTGATCGAACTCCACTCCTCTGCGGTCTAGATACTTCCGGTACAGGACTCCACCTCTTTCCACAAAACGCGCATTTTTCCTGGCGATACCTTCCTTGACATTGCAGCGTATGTTTTCTAGGCTACCATCCTTCTTTTGCTCGGCTATCAAAGCCGACCGGCTGACTTTTAGCAACCTATCAAGTCCGTCTGACGTAGGCGCGATGAGCAAATCTGCAGATAGCTCTTCTAACTTTCCCTTATCGGACATTTCCTCTCCAGTATCTGGCGCCTTCAACGCTACAGGCTCAATTTTATTCAGTTCGGGCGTGCTCTGAATATCAGCTTGCTGCGCCTCTGACCCTTTTTCATTGTTTGATAACGTCGGCCCCGCAACTACCGCCTTTGCAGCGAGCTCCCGAACCTTCGATCTGGTTAAGGCCTGAACGCTAGCCTCACCAAACAAAAGCCCCTTCTCGCGCAGGAGGAGATCGGACCTGTTCGAAAATAGGTACGGGTACTGGGGTGGCAGCATAGATGACACTGCCGCCTCCGTCTCAAGCGCTCCGAAAGGTCCTTCAATAAGCACTTTTGCTACCGGCAGACACACGCTATGAGCTTCCACGGCTTGCTTGATCCATGCGCACTCGCCCGTGAACATATGGGGTTCTACGTAAGACGGGTGAACTACATCCATTGTAGCTGCGGAATCGCGAAGCACTCGGCACTCTTTCCCGTTCACGAGGAGGTCTCGCATGTAAGGCTCGAGAAGCTTCATGTTCTCGTCAGTGCTGCATATTGACAAAAACACAACTTTTGGTTTTGTTTCCGGACACTGCGCCGAAAAGTGACCCGGCTTCTGGCACGTATAACAAATGCGCGCTTGCCTCGTCTCGAACCGCTTTCTGCGTTCGGCTTCGGCTGCCGCCGTCTCCTTAGGTTCGGTCGCACTGCTTTCACTCGCATCCGCACTACGTGTGTTCCCCTTTGCTCTCATGGGTGTGAACTTCGGCCTCTCAAACTTCGAGCCAAATTCACCCTTTTGACCGTCCTTAGCTCCGCGAGCCCGACGCGTCACAAACTCCTCGGCTAGCTCAGCGGCTTTAGCCACCGTACAAACGTCTGGCCTATCCAAGACCCAGTACCGCACGTTCTCAGGTAACCGACTATAAAACTGTTCCAGCCCGAAGCACTGCAGAACTTTATCGTGGTCACCAAACGCTTTCTCTTCTTTGAGCCACTCCTGCATGTTTGACATTAGCCTGTACGCAAACTCTGTGTATGACTCACTTCTGCCTTTCTCATTTTCCCGAAACTTCCGACGGAACGCCTCCACTGACAGCCTGTACTTTTTTAGCAGACTCGATTTCACTTTGTCGAAATCCTCTGCCTCCTCTCTATCCAAGCGAGCGACTACGTCGGCCGCCTCGCCGGGTAACAAAGTGAGCAAGCGCTGTGGCCACGTTTCCCGAGAGAACCCCTGCTTCTCGCACGTTCGCTCAAAGTTAACCAGGAACAAACCAATGTCCTCTCCAAGCTTAAACGGCCGCATCAGGTCAGTCATTTTGAACAATACTCGTTCTCCTGCACCGTGTGCCTGACTTCCATTACGAGCGCGTTCCATCTCTACCTCGAGACGCTTCATTTCCAAAGCGTGGTCGCGCTCTTCTTTTTCTTTCTCTTTTTGTTCTTTACGTTCTCGCTCCTGTTTTTTTTTTGCAGTCTCCCTCTCCTCAATGGTCTCAAGGCATTCCGACAGCTCGTCATCCTCAGCTTCTAACTCAAGAATAGCCCTTAGCAGTTCAGGTTTTCTGAGTTTGTCTGAGACATCCAGACCCAACTCTCTTGCAAGCTCCAGCAATTTCGGTTTGCGCAACGACTTCAAATCCATGGCTGCTCTGAATGCTGCTTTCTCTACTGCCTATTATTGTCTTGCCGCAATCTAACCCGGCAGCAACAACAACCACAATTACCAGCTCTGTTTCTGACACTAACAAAAGCCTGGCAAAGCTCAGAAGAAGAAAGTCCCGCACTCACCAAACCTCGCAGCCAAGAGTTCAGCGCAGTCGTTCCGCTGCAGGCAACCAGTCATCACACAGGGCTCGTTGCACTGCTCCCGGATCGTTGTTGAGCTGCTCAGCATACAGTCAACTGCATCTCTTCGCTGCTGGCCTCCGTTGTCGCGATCTCACCGCTGGCAGACAGTTGTTGTGGTCGCGCCGCTGGCACGAGTTGTTGGGAACTCGGCGCTGACGCCCGTTGTTGCACCTGGGTCGCAAGCCCCAAGGGTAGCGTTGGCCTGGCGGCCTGGGGTACAACTGGAAGCATCCGAAGGTCCCGGCAAAGCATGAGTCGACTGGTAACAACAAAACAACTTGTTTATTCCAACATCGCAAAGAGTTGGCGGTCAGGTTGACCGAAGTAGAGAGACGGGAGTGCACTTTACTCAACAGAAGAAATCGGAGCCCTCCTTTGGCGTCCGGGGGCAGCTGCTTTTATACTCTCGCAGTTGAGGGCAAGAAGGAACCCTTCTATAGACGAGCACGTGACTGTGCCGCTCGGGCACAATGGGATAAGGTGACGCATACTGTCGTGTCGCCGCCGGTCGGGCACAATGGGGAGGAGAAGGTGGCTCACACTGTCGTGTCGCCGCCGGTCGGGCACAATGGGGAGGAGAAGGTGGCTCACACTGTCGTGTCGCCGCCGGTCGGGCACAATGGGGAGGAGAAGGTGGCTCACACTGTCGTGTCGCCGCCGGTCGGGCACAATGGGGAGGAGAAGGTGGCTCACACTGTCGTGTCGCCGCCGGTCGGGCACAATGGGGAGGAGAAGGTGGCTCGCACTGTCGTGTCGCCGCCGGTCGGGCACAATGGGGAGGAGAAGGTGGCTCACACTGTCGTGTCGCCGCCGGTCGGGCACAATGGGGAGGAGAAGGTGGCTCACACTGTCGTGTCGCCGCCGGTCGGGCACAATGGGGAGGAGAAGGTGGCTCACACTGTCGTGTCGCCGCCGGTCGGGCACAATGGGGAGGAGAAGGTGGCTCACACTGTCGTGTCGCCGCCGGTCGGGCACAATGGGGAGGAGAAGGTGGCTCACACTGTCGTGTCGCCGCCGGTCGGGCACAATGGGGAGGAGAAGGTGGCTCACACTGTCGTGTCGCCGCCGGTCGGGCACAATGGGGAGGAGAAGGTGGCTCATACTGTCGTGTCGCCGCCTGTCAGACCCCCTCGCTTCACAGTTGTTGGGAACTCCTCTCCCCGGCTGCCGCGCTTCGACAAGCGTGGGCACCAATATGCACATACACTCACACACGCACATGAAGACAGGTGGCATCGGAACATGCCTGGACGCGCTTGGCGGGGAGGCGTAGCGGCGACGCCGAACGGCCCAAATGTCTGCCGCTTTGTTGGAGCCGCGCCGGCTAAACCGCGCGTCGTAGGCGAAACGTAACAGCACACTAACTTCACCAATGAAGTAGCCCAAGTTCTTTATGAGATTAGCATTCATAGGTTACTTCACACAACTTGTGATATCCATTTATCTATTTATACATCATTCACCTCTTTCCCAAGAAAGTGAGCCATTTGGAAGGCACCCTGACAGACAAGTAGAACAATCGGCAAAAAGTCATTAACCAGCGACAAAGTCAGTATCATAGGCAGTCGCATGCGAGGTGTCGGTAACACAAAATTTATGTCGGCTACACAGAAGTGACAAATTTGGCAATATCGCGTGTCTAGACATTGCGTCAATGCTAATCACAGTAACGCTGACATTGAAAGCGCCTTAATTCCTACCTACTTTCCGTCGCCACACCCGACTACGTTCGTAATCTTCCCGCGAAGTAGGAAGCATTCTTTTATATATGCCCCCTCAGCCACACTATTCCGGAAAGCTAGCCACAGCTTACGCACTGCCGCATCGATAAGCGCGTCAGACACATCTCTCATGCAGCGGCTAACAGTAGTTTGATGACGTTCAATGTAACGCTCAGCGCTGACGCTTCCCTGAAAGCTCCCAGTCCCGTAGAAACGGAGGGCGCAGAGGACTTGCTCTACGACGGTGAGCGAGTGAAGCCCGCCACGCTGTCTCCGCAGACGAGAGTCTTCGCCTAGCTCGTCACACAGCCAGCGCAGTGATGTCTTCGACAGGCGAAAATGACGCTGAAACTCCATGTTGGTCAAGTAGGTGAACGGGTCCAGACGGTCATACTGACGCTTGCTGCCGCTGGATGCAACGACACAGGCTGCTGCTCCGCCGCCATGTTCCCGAGTTGAACTCGGAGGGGGTTTCGCGATGTACGAGTTTAGCACGAGTTCACCTGTCAATCAAAACCAGAGGTCACGCCCCGCGCGAGGCATGTAACTCTTGGGCGCGCACCCACCACGGTTGGGTCACGCCCAACTTATCTTTCGGCAACAGCGACGCGGTGTCGAGTTGAGAGGCATCCACAATCTTGACCGCCGACATAAAACACGCGCAATGCACTGTCATCGGTGATGTACTGAGCACCACTATAAAAAACAAAGCGTTGACGGTCGCTGGCTTATGGAGACGCCTTCTCGGGCCGAGATGGCCCCACAACACGGTTTCATTGCCTGCATTGTGGCGACGTAGCGCACAGTAAATAATTATCGGCACGTTACTGTAGCTGCTTGCAAGGCGTCGATGCGCCGAGGGGGACGACGATGGTGAGGAGTGCGTGTCGCAGCAGTCGTTTGAGATGGCTGCTCTGTCATCCGTGATGCGTAGGAGCCACAGGGTCGTAAACACGATCAGCGTCCGAGAATCGCTCGCTCTTCTAGACCCAGTGCAATGACATTTCTTCATCCAAAGCACTGCGCACTCAACAGTTCCAACACCTTTCTCCGTTCGAAGTCTCATTTCATAACTGCACGCAAGAGCCTTCACCTGCCAAAATGCGATCGCTGCGGTGTGGTTACGATATCCATCTGCGATCACTGCTGGCTCCAGCAGAGGTAATCCGCAAGCACCTAGAATTGCACGACACACTCAAATACTGCGTACATGCGTTCAGAGGCCAACTTTACTGCGCAAGCGATGAAAAGCGATGAAATGTGTCGCTGGGAAGCACGCACTCTTGGCAACGTATCGCAGAGGCTTCGGGCACAAAGATAAACTGGTACATTTTCACTGAACTGCGTCACTATGGACCCTAAAATAACGTACCGCCATTGTGCAGAGACAGCATAGAATAAAGAACAACTTTAGAGAAGGGAAACTTTACCTTCCGCAGTGGTTCGAAAATAAGCAGCGGCAGCGCATGGAACTTACCTAGGTGGACGCCAGATAGCGCTACTAAAACAGGAAGCGGTAATGCGCATTTTTTTTAAAGCGTTATCCAATATGGCCGCTTTTCGCCGGTCGTGTACGCTTTTATCCGCTCATACGCGCCGTACTCGCCCCGCCGGCTATGCGGCATGCCTCAATGCCTCGCCTGCCGCGTAGCCGGTGCGTTCTAATTGCCAGAAGACCAAAGAGCCTCTACTGACGCCCATACAAACAAACCACAAGTTAGTGAACAGAACGTGCGACTTTATTGGCAGAAGACAAGCAGTGTACATTCTCGTACAATAACAGAAATAAAATTTGTATGTCGAGATACGCTGGAATCTTTGACGCGAGCTCGTAAACGGCTTGCCGTCGTCGTCGCACATGGCGATCTAGTAACGAGCGACAACCAGCGGCGCAAGCAGATTGGACAGAGTGTCCCGCCTGTTTGCAGCGGCAGTCGCCGTTAAAGATGAGCAACTTGCATTGCGAAGCAATCGGGTGAACCAGGCATCTGCTGCCGCAGCCAACACAGCGACATGGACTACCCGACATTTTAGCGTTAGCTCCTTTCCAACCTGCACGTTACTTTCCTTTCGGGGGCCGCTAATGTGTGGCTCGCACTTGGTGTCCCACATTGTCTCAATATGGACAAGTCGCTTTCGCGGGCATCACCTTCATCAGCCACTTTTGCGGGCCTTTCCACCCAACTTCATACACGTCGGACCATGTAAGCACGTATGCCGGTCTCCGTTCGTGCTCAATCGCAGCCGAGAAAGGCCACATGCGCAATTTTACCATGGTTGCAGCAGGAAAGGGTGAACGGGGGGCACGAATCACGGTGTGTAAATTACGAGTCTGTGTCGCTGTGCAGACTGAAGGAGCAAATGCTTGCTTCGAGAGACTGCTTTCCGATGCAACTGATCAGGCCGCCACATCAGAGAAGCATAACACGGCGACCGTAATCAAGTGAGATAACAGCAAAAATAAACGGCAACCATTCACCACATAGTGTTCAGACAATACATTATACATTGGCTACAAACCATTTGCAACAGTGAGCATTCACATACACGGGTCTCTTAGGATACATTCAGCTGCCTACTTACAGGCATAATGCTTGCCTTCGTCGCATGTGCTGGTCTGGTAACGAGCGACAACCAGCAGCAGAAACAGATTGGACAGTGTGTCCCACCTGTTTGCAGCGACATTCGCCATTGAAGATGAACTTGCATTGCGAAGCAATCGGGTGACGCAGGCATCTGCTGCAGCCTACACAGCGACAAGGACCACCCGGCATTTTAGTGTTGACTCCTTTCCAACCTGCACGTTACTTTTGTTTCGAGGGCCGCTAATGTGTGGCTCGCACTTGGTGTCCTACATTGTCTCAATATGGACAGGTCGTTTTCGCGGGCATCCCCTTCATCAGCCACTTTTGTGGGCCTTTCCACCCAACTTCACACACGTCGGACCATGTAAGCACCTGTGCTGGTCTCCATTTGTGCTTAATTGCAGCCGGGAAAGGCCACAGGCACAATTTGTCCATGGCTGCAGCAGGAAAGGCTGAACGGGGAGCACGAATCACGGTGTGTGTAAATTGGGAGCCACTGTCGCTGTGTGGACTGGAGGAGCAAATGCTTACATTGAGAGACTGCTTCCCAATGCAACTGACCTGGCCGCCATATTCGAAAAACATAACACGGCGACCGTAACCAAGTAAGATAACAGCGATATTAAACAGCAATCAATCAATGCATGAGGTTCAGAGAATACGTTATACATTGGCTACGAACCATATGGCAACAGTCAGCATTCACATACACGGGTCTCTTAGGATACATTCAGCCGCCTACTTACAGGCATAATGCTTGCCTTCATCGCATATGGTGGTCTGGTAACGAGCGACAACCAGCAGTACCAACAGATTGGACAGAGCGTCGCACCTGTTTGAACCGACAGTTGCCGTTGAAGATGAGGACCTTCCATTGCGAAGCAATCAGGTGACACAGGCATCTGCTGCCGCAACCAACACAGTCAAATGGAATATCCGGCATTTTAGCGCTAACTCCTTTCCAATCTGCATGTTTCTTTTCTGTCGAGGGCCGCTAATGTGTGGCTCACATTTGTTGTCTCACTTTGTCTCGATATGAACAAGTCGCTTTCGTGGGCATCACCTTCGGCAGCCATCCTTGCGGGCCTTTCCACCCATGTGGCTATCAACTTCAAACACGTCGGACCATGTAAGCACGTATGCTGGTCTCCGTTCATGCTTAATTACGACCAAGAAAGGCCGCAGGCACAATTTACCCATGGCTTCAGCAGAAAAGAACGAACGGGAGCACCAGTTACGGTGCGTGTATACTGGGAGTCTATGTCGCTCTGCGGACCGCAGGAGCAAATGCTTACCTCGAGAGACTGCTTACCAATGCAACTGACCAGGCCCCCACATCCGAGAAAGGTAACACGGCGACCACAACCAAGTGGGGTAGAAAAACCAGATTCTACAATGAATCATTCAGTGTAGCTTGCGCAAAGACCCAGGCTATCGAGGAAGAACAATCATCAACGAGCCTAGGAATATGGAAAATGAGAAAGCTTGCATTCAAGAGAGAAGCCACTCTGCTCTGGAAGCATTGAAGGCCAAAAACATCAAGTAAAATGGTGCATAGCAAACGGTGCGTAGGTTAATGCAAGACACATGTCGATGTTGCATCAGCTATTTCAGGAGAGGAATTGTGCATGACAACATACACTAAAAGGCACTGCTACAGATATGTTATGCTACTAGACAGTGACTGGTATCAACTATCAACGAAGAATCGGTTGACCTTTAGGTTTGGATGAGGATGAATGATCTCTAACGAGAATGGGCAATGAAAAAGTTGCATTTTTAGAAGAAAAGTTACACTTGGCACAAATGGAATTGACATGGCCAGTAAGCTGATTAAGGGCAAACTGACGGAACTCTTTTGGCCAGCGACGTCCGTGCTTGATCAGAAGTTTCAGGTGCATCTAAAGATGAATAATTTCTGTAAAGTCCTTTCTGAGTTACCTAGACGACTCAGCCAATTTGTCCATGCTGGTGGAATGGTGGCTGAAGCTCTTTTCAGTCTTGGCACAGTGCTCTGTATACTTGATATCTCATGCAAATTCTTCTGCATGCGCTTCTTTGTTCGTGCTGTAAAAGCCTTTCAAATTCGGCTCCTGTCCCTTTCTGTTGGTGTGGATAGGAGCTCCTGTGATGACCAAGATATGCTTGGCATGGACTCTGTTGGGGCAGAACGGTGACACATGAGATACAGCACAGATTAGCCAAACTCATGTGTGTTTTCTTTTATGTTCGAGCCAATTATACTGAACCATAAACATGAACAAACATTCATTTCTGCTGCAAACAAATGACATATGCCTCAAGACTAGCTAGCCAATACAGCACATATCAGGCATATTTATTTCTGAACCACATGTTTACCTTGTAGTAGCAGCCAATGCCCACACAATGGCCTTGTTGTAGCAGGCAGCAGCTTCTGTTTAGTGTGTGGAATGTGTTGCTTTATACTGGTGCTATTTTCATTACTGCATGTCTGGAACAGAAATTTTCACTGAATCAGAAATTGAAAAAGCACAATTTTGCAATATGCAATGCAAAAAGGTGTGACATATATATTGTAATGGTTTACGACTACACAACACATGCAAATGTACCCTGTCTGTTCTAGGATGCTTAAGCAGCACGTTAAATAAATATTGTTGTTGTCCATAAATTTATGTCTGCCTAACTATACAATGCGTGTAAACAGCTTAAGTATTATTAAGATAACAAATGAGAACATTTGTGTGTTCCTTTATACACTAGAAGAGATCACACTGCAGGTTCCACAAGCAAATTCATGAAAGTCATGAAGCTATTAGAACTGATGCATTATTTTTATGCACGAACGTGATGCACTGCTTCACTACTGCAAAAATAAATGCCCTACGGCAAACCAAACTGAACAGCAAGGACACTTGGAACCAACAAATACGAAATATGAGTAAATTATCACGCTTGCAACTGTTTAATACATTAAATTCTGTACTTTCACATCATTTTACCAAAGGATTATTCGGTTTTGTGGACGAAAGTAGTTGCCGGCGGACTCGAAAAAAAGTTTTATATGTATATTGTTAAGGCTACCACCCAGTCACCTATGGCCACGGCTACAATAAGGTGAAAAATGAGACGCGCGTTCCGATATCGCTCTTTCTTTCCCGATGGTGTGTGTATAACGACAGCCTCGCAAGTAACGGTTTATTTAGGAAACAGCAACGGAGGATCCCGACTGCCATATGTTGTGCAGGATTTAGTTCGTTAACTTGTCTCCGCCTGTAAGCTAATGAGACGAATATTATATAACGATGCAAGCAGCGGTGTTAAACGACTCACCGTTATTGCGGTTGTCAGCCGCACCAGCATCCAGCTCCCGTTGCGATGCAGACGTGTTCTGAATGGCTCACGACCGATACCCAACTTTTGGGCTTACGTGTCCGCTTGCAAACACGTCACTTCACCCCAGGTTAAATAACGCGAGACATCGAAGCGCAATAAACTAGCTTTAGCAAAAAAGAAGCAACCAGTCTGAGTGCACGAACTAATGAATCCGTGCCGCTATGCACTCGAAAATACCGGTAAAAATTTTAAAAATGCTCCAATTAGTGAAGTGCGCTTTCCCGCAGCGCCGCCTCGGGCGCTCAGTAACCTGGGCCCAGAGAAGCGCACTTTACAGCAAAGCCAGAGCGGCACGCTCCAGCGCTGTAGCATACGACACAAAGCACCTCCCCGAGGTCCGTGTGCGCCTGCGCCGCTTCGCTTCGATGCGCCGCCGCGCGGACGCACTGGCGCCCCGCGGAGCGCGGCCACGGTGTGCCGAGTTCACTCTAAGAGTGGACGACCCTGTACCTTCCGTTTTATAAATTAAAAACACGCCGTTGTCTTCACTTTTGATTTGTGAAAAGGCATTAATCTTGATTACAATACAAACGCAGCAGTGAAAAGTGGGCAACGTTGCAGAAGGTTTGCTGTGTTCAACCAACATTATTTCATATAAACGCATTCATTTAAAGAATGATGGCCCAAAACACAAATGCCAACACCACCCGAGAGCGATGCAAATACTATGAGCACGCGTTATGAACAAAAGATTTTCATGGCGCCAAACGACGGGGAAAATGTGGCGATACGTATTCCTCGCGGTCACCGTTGCATTTGGCTGCTCATTAGCATAATTCGCGCGGATCGTCACACCAGCAATTATGGCGGAATATCTCTGCAATGGCGGCCCAGCGCCCCGTCACGCAACGTCAAATTGGTGTTTATGAAACGGCGCTTGCTGTGACGCTTCCCACAGCACATTCCTTCAGCTAATCAGCAAGCTGGCATGGCGGCTATCTTGGATGGCCACCACATATTCGCGAAATTGCAGATGCATTGCACTGGCTTCTGTATGCTACCGCTCACTATCTTTTTGAAGCGCTAACATCGTAATATAGCTGCCAAAGCCAAAAAAAATGTACTAGTTAATAAAATTTGCAGCTCCACGTCACGTCTCGTCATCTTGATGAAAACGCAAAATTTCGCTTTCCAAACTTCTGTTTCCCGACAAAAATTTCAAGGCACGTGAGCTCACCACAGCCAATTAGAGAATCAACATGGCGGATAATGGCGGCCGTGCAGCCGCCATGCGTGTCGAGAATAGCGCCCCAAGTCTTTTAGTTTACCGTACCAAAACGCAATCGTAAAGAAGGCCTGATAAAACGGGGGCCGTCTGGTGCCTCGTGCCAAACGTATCCAAGCCAAGACGATCCATTGGTAACCATTCTACTGTTGCTGTGTGGATGCATCTCGTGAGTCCTACGAAGGCCATAATCGCCGAACGATCTCAGAAAATGGAGGCGCTATGCGCTCATAACTAACCTTTCAGGAGAGTTTAGAGAAAGTGAAAGCTCATTACAATAATTACTGGCGACAACGCGAGTGAGAGCGTGGCCATCACGATAATTCCCGCTGAAGCGAGAGCCATGGGTGCCGCCATGTTCGACAACGCTATTTCTTAGCATCCGTAAACATTGCGAAAGTTAAACTCGCCAAATAACGTAAGTTATCACAGCGCACGTAAACCGCAGAAACCTAATAACGTTCCGAGCATGTGGATTGAGGACGACGATATTTTTTACATAAGTAATGCGTTTACTTTCGGTTACAAACGCTATTCCAAAACAGTCTACTGTCCCGGTGCGGCATTATTGGAGCGCCGTATGGGCGAGAAAGTCTGTCCGACACAGCGGTAGTCAAATCGGGCATCAGTGCCTACTGCTTCAACTACTTTAAGGCCGCCCCACATTCAGCGTGTTTACCTGCGTTTTCTGGCGTTGTGTCTCTCGGCGTCGTCGCATAAACGCTGCCAGAGAGAGCATCCAGCCACACAGCGGCATGCTAACCGGCGAGGATTGGGCGGCGCTCATCGAGCCGCTTCGGCGACGGCGGCGAGATCGGATGTCTCTTGAGCATGTCACCCTCGGCGTCGACGCTAAGCGACGCCGGGTGACGGAACGCCAGAAAACACCGGGAAAACGCTGAATGTGGGGCGGCCTTTACCGCGCAGAGAGTAAATAAACTCGACCCCACTCCGCAATGCCGCAACGCCTAGGGACAAACTCCTACAACACGTGCTAAGAAGTCTGCTTCGTAGTACCTAGGCAGAGTGAAGGAGCAAAAGCCCCCAGGTTTTTTTCTATCGCGCACGCTCTTACTCGCGCTTGCCCACAAACGACTGACGATCCCTCATATGAACGTCTCGTGACTGAGGTCACTTGCTCAGTATTCCACTGAGCGACAATTGGCGGCGAGGAGTCACGGAGTCGCCATCTATCGGAAGCGCCTCGCTGACGTAGTATGAGGGATCACGCGGCGCGCTCCTCATAGGTTTTGTTGTCAGCGCTCACTGAAAACACCACGCGCGAGCTCTCCCGGACATTTCGGTAAGTACTTTAGAAACGAGATAAGTTTTTTTTTACTGTCTAAATAATAAGCTTGGGCGAACTTAAAGCACATAATCGTTTACAGATGCTACCTCTTTACCGAATAAGTACAGTGAACGCCACTGCGTGCGGTCGCTGCGATGGAGTCTCCCGAACCGGCTTCTTGCGTGAAAGGTAGGTAAATGTTGAGAGGAAACTATGTGAAATATGTTCTTATATTGTTTGTATAACTAAATGGAGCGTAATAGAATGAAGCCTCAATGCGGCGATCGCACAGATTCGCAGCGATCGACAGCACGTTTGCATGCTTGTCGGCGCAGTTTCGCTTTCGCCGCGTGCGCGTTTTCGCACCGTGCCGTGAGCTTTAGGCCGCAGAATATGAACGTTTGACAGTATGCAAACAGCCATTGTTTCGTGGGCGCTATCAGAGCTGCTCAAAAATAACTTTGTTGTAGAGACTTCGACGCCTACGGGGACTGTGATGTGCCGTCGCGACGACTCAATCTTTTGTTTTTCTAAATTCTTGGACGTTGCAATATTATTTCTCGAGTTGCGTCGCACTATATGTTTATCGGTGTTCTCAGCGTGCGATTTCCCGCTGCTTCTTTTTTGTTATCCAGTGCATTAATTCATAACACAAACATGACCATATGCCGTACTTTTTTTAAATGTGCTTCTTACCGCTCCCTTTTCACTCCAGTAAACTTGCCAGTATCTATAGCATCGACAAGTTCATAGACCAAACCGTCATGACATAAAGCCTGTTTCACATGATGCGATTTCCGTCGCACCGGAAGTGCGATTTCCGTCGTTTGCGATGAAAATCGCAGTCGCAGTGCCGACCCCCCGATTTTCGGCTGCGACCAACCGGTTGGTCGCACAGTCGCACCGTCGCACCGATCGCTGCGATTTTCCGTCGAAATTGCGCGGAGAGCTGTCAACGAAGCTATTTCGCCGGTTTGTTTTGTAGAATGGCGTCTCGCACAAGTGCAATGCGCGGAGATGTGGATTGTCGAATTCGGTACGTACGCGAAGGGAGAATAAAAAACTTGTACCGCATATTCGATTCTCCCATTTATGTACATTTGTCGACACGGTACGCAGCAAATAAAGTGCATTTTCGCGTTTGCTTCGTACGCCTTTGTGAGTTGTCAGTGCTAGGAGGTGTTCTATCCCCAGCAGACGACGAGGTCGTCACAATTTTCTTTTGTTGAGTATGCAAAAAGCGCGCTTACGGAGCAGCTTGAATTATTTCAACCTCGGCAAGGGTAAATGACAAGACAGCAAAGTACCCGAAGTTTCAACGTTGCGCTGAACGCGGTACCGTTCAGTTGCATTTTCTTGTCGGTTTTCAAGCATGAATTTCCCGATGCATCTTGAAAGCTTATCTTGCCTCTTATCAAATTTGACAGAGCAAAAGTGTAAGCTATCGTAATGAATTTGCTACGATAGCATTAAATCCGTGGCTTGAATAAAATATTACATGCGCGTTAAGTTGCACCTCTTCTCTGGAGAATTTCTTTTTCTTGCACAGAAACCAATAAACATTGACTATGTTGCGGACTTTGTATCCTTACTGCATCTGCATGAACACTTGCTCTGCAACGTAATTAACTGTACAGCTAGTAGATTAAGTAAATTGCTTGCTATAGTGGCACAGTGACAACGTACCCTCCTGCACAATCATGTAGAACTCGTGCAACAATTCGAAAACCAGGCAAACGGCCTGTTCTTGTGGGGATAAAACAGTATAAAACGACACCCTGAAGAAAAGTAAATCAAAACTGTGCAGTGAAGTCAGCCAGTAGAAGCAGTTCTTGCACGTTCACAGCTGATCAACTGTGCAGAAACATTCATGCCTTACATGTTTCTAGTAAGTTTCTAATAAGTTTGTGATCACATATATTAGTGTGTAAACCCATGTAACGATATCCGCTGCGATTACTATCTTTATAAGTAATGAAATACCATGCTACTTGCAAGAACATATATCACCCGAGGATTTTAGAACAAACTTCTGCATTTCAACTATACACAATATGTGGTTTATTCAATAAAAGACCACAAACTGGGCTTTTTTGCAATGACAAACTTATTCCAAACTTTACTTACATACAGGCAAGAAAAAAAATTATAGACAGACATATCGTTCTTCAATTTGTTCACCTGCCACTGTTGCTATAGCATTCTGCTGCTAACACAAGGCGAGGGGTTGATTTGCCAGCCATGGAAGTCGCATTTCCATGGGAGTCATAGGTGAATAAAAACTCTTGCGCTTAGATTTAGTTCATCACCTTTTATTGAACCCTTACACATCAAAATACTATTGCATAGGGGGGCATGCTTATGCACCAATAGAAAGCAAAGGGCTGAATTGTAAAACAACCATCTTTCGTGATAATTCGAGTGTGTAAATATTCATTGGATCAATATGTATTGTTCAACAGCACTGCACAAATAAGCATGATCAGGTATAGTAAGTAGGAAGCTGGTTCTACAGATGTATAAATGTCAAGGCATGAATGCTCGCACTACGTCGCACACATGGCACAAAGAATACCTTTTTCAAGAGTTGTCCCTTCTGGCAGATATGAGTGGGCCATAAGCAGCAGAAACTTTATTGCAGGACATTGTGTAATACCGCTTATGAAAGAATGAAGAGAGTGAAGAGGCTTTTGACAGCAGTACCTCATGCTGCTCTAATAAGAGGAACGATGAGCAAAAACATTTCTGGTAAAGCACTTAAACAGTAACTTTCTGAAAGACAGAAAATTCCAGGTGAGAGTTGGAGGTACATTTGGCCCACACACACCAACAACACGGGCGTACTACAAGAAACACTACAGCCTATGGTGTATTACAGTCTATGGGAAAGCTATCTTATACAGAAATCAAGAATGATGCAACAAGCCCTCGACAACACTGCAGACTTTCTTGGCCAGTCTGGCCTCTCGCTTTTTGATAAGTCAGCTCATATCGACGTCGAAAAAAAAAAGAAAGACTAGAATCAAGGACTACCCCAGATTGCACATTGTGATCCACATAGCTGGGCAAATATGCCCGCAAGTCAACATCCACAAATCCTCAGCTAGAGTAAGCCCATGACAGCAGAGCCAGCACGTGGGTGAAACAATTATGCAATGCCTGGACGCAACTTCCATACCTGGTGAAAAGAATAATCTCGAAATAATGGGGGTGGACGAGTGGATACTATAGAAAATCGCAGATGCTGTGCTTGTGTACAAGGTATGGTACGGTATGAATTACCAGCAGCACACAAAAAAGACAACTCATCGAATACAGGCATCGGGTAGTAATAACAGGTCTTTCCAACTGTACCATGCTTGAATACTTCTATGAGAAAGAGCTAACGAACAAGCACCTAGACAGAGTAGAGTTGCAGCCTGCAGCACAAATTATTTGTCTCAAGAGCTCAGAACCTCGTCCCAAGATACTATGCCAGCTAGCATATGAGATGCAAAGACGACTACCCGTCCCTTCAAAACACAACCTCGGAGTACCTGAACTTGAAACACAACAGGCCCATACCGTGGAATACGGGGGCAAACAATTAGGCCAGGAGACTATACGCAACTGCCAAACGCACAGAGGAGGTTGCTAATCATGAAGATGCAAGCAAACATACGGCACATATAGTACACTGATCTGGCAATAGCAGTGTAACAGTAGTATGACACTACATAAAACTAAACCCCATATAAGTGAGTACCATTCCAGGTCATCCTACACCTAGAAAAGCTGAACTGAAAGCAATCAAAGCAGCACTTGTAGTGCATATTACACCCTGCACAACACCCTGCATGGATTCACCAGAAACTGTCTGGGCCTGCACATCACACAAGATTGTCAGGAAAATCAGGAGATTGACACGCGACTTGCAAGCACATGGCCAGAAATTAAATTACAGGATACATAGCCATGCAGATATTCCAGGACACAAGCGGGCTTATTATAAGCCTGACATAATATCTGAAAACTAGATGAGTTTGTGTGTATTCATTATTAACTAAAGTGCAACAGATAGACAACAGACACGAACGAAGCACTCTGTGTGTTCACTTCGTTCCTGTCCATCGGATTTCTGTTGCACTATAGTTCATAAATTCATAAGGCTGCACAAGAGAAGAACGATACCTCTGCCCAAGGGCCCGATGTCTCTCTCTCTCTCTCTCTCTCTCTCTCACACACACAAACACACACACACACACAAATGTTGCAAGAGTGCATAGCATGAAGCAGTATCAACAGGATGACACTAGATATGGATGAGGACTAACTTTCAACTCAGGTTCATTTGTACAAATGTGGCGAGTTATATAAATTACCAGGAAAAAAGGACGATGAGCAAAACGAGAACAAGGTGAAAGCAGGAGCCAACGTTTCGACAAGTGGACTTGTCTTCAAGGTCCACGTGTGGAAACATTTGCTCCTACTTTCACCTTGTTCTCATGTTGCTCATCGTCTTGAATTTCCATCTCCTGCCTTCCCCGAGTTTTCCCCAGAAAAAGAAAGACATTTTTGAAGGATAGATAAAAATTGGTACTTGATGCAGCCAAACATAAATAAATATGCTACAGAAAGAAAATACAGAAAAATTCCAAGAGCAGGAAAAGATCATTACAATTGCCAATCCTGCATGCCAGCACCTTTCAAGAAACACTGTTGTTATTCCAGTAGACAGACTGACAGCTTGCTTATACAAGCACATTCTTCCAGTTCCATGCCATTGGGAAAAAAATGAGTTTCCTGGAAGGTAGCCACATGCACACTTGGTGATCGCAATGTTTTTTTTCCTGGACTTGTACATATATATATATTTTCTCCCTTTCCTGCTTTTATGTTTGGTTTCATCAAGCACTAGTCTTTATCAGGTTGTATTGCTGTACTACTTTGTGGTAACCTTAATAGATCACTGCATTTTCACAATAAACCTTTTAATTAGAAGTTAGCGTACCCTGTTCTTACTGCTTCACACTGTACATTCTTGCTACATTGGCCAAATAAGATTTTATAAGGTATCATGAGGGCCACTAAAGTGACTTGTTGCAGTCTAAAAAAAAACGAATAGCCTGGCTGCAAATGGCACCAGAGAACACATAGGACAAACAAGGAAACCCGAGATGATCTAACAACCAAAAGGTTAATGTACACACCGAGTAAATGCTTGCTGACAAGCAATAGACTGAACATACACAAAAAAGAGAAGCAAAAATTCATGTGGGTTTCCTGACAAGAAATGCACCCATTTCTAATGGAGGCCGTGCTGACAAGATTAACCCTGCATTTTTAGATCTACAGCTTCCGTAATTTCTCTAGGCAGCCGATCTGCACAGAATGCTAGCTTCTTCCTCTACAATGCACGCTCAGATGTGGAGAGTGCATTGTAGAGGAAGAAGCTAGCATTCTGTGGAGATCGGCTCCCTAGAGCAATTATGGATGCTGTAGATGCAAATACACTGGGAGAATCTTGTGTCGGCATGGCCGCTGTTACACTTTCAGAGATGGATGCGTTTCCTGTTGGGATCTGTATGGACACGCATCAGATCTTGCTTCTGCTTTTTGTGTAAATTCGATTTATTGCTTGTCGACCAGCATTTACTCGGCATGTTCAATAAACTCATTTGTTAATACACCTCATGATTGTCTTGGTCTCTAGCAGAAAGGTGTTCATTCATTTTACAGTGAAGCTGTATATGCCTAGGCGAAACACTCATGGTCCGATCCCAAAAACCCTAGTGTAGGGGTATGAGCCATTGTTTAAGGGGGTGCGAGCCATTGCATTCGTCTTACATGATGGACGGAGACATTTCTTGTTGGGTAGACATTGAAATGCTTATGCATTTCAAACACACATTTATTTGCGTATTATTGCAGGGAAGGGACACAGAGGGGGATGGGGTTAAGACAAGATCATGATGTCATTATTATCTCACAGCAAAGGTGTGGTGGGCCATTGGCTAGACCGATAGTGACGTCGTTTCTCTCTAGCAGCAGAGCGTGCGTGCAGCATTCTCTCTCCGACTTCCCAATAGGTTCAAAATGTGTCCCTGTATTTAATTAAATGAAATGTGCAGCCCCAGTGTGCCACTTCGTAACTACAGTGCATAACTGAGTCATAAACATTATGATTAACGCATTACAAAACACAAGTGCGTAACATAAATCAGAAAGACTTTAATGGAATCGCTGGATTAACACAATGAACCACTCATTGCACTTTCCATGATGGTGACCTTGCAAAGTGCAATGCGTGGCATTCCAAATAAACAATGTGATAAACCCAAGCCAAACATGTGCATAACCTCATTAAGAAACACAGACATAACCACTAATATAGAAAGACTTGAATAAACCATTGGAATTAACCCAGTGATAAACACCGGGGCTGCACATTTCAGCTTCGCTGGTTTACCGTCTGTACAGGGTGCATAGGCACTAACTTTTTCTGTTATTGTTTGTTAAGTATTGTATAATGTTGTGCCAGTAAAACACATTGGGCTAGTTGGTGCAATGTATTGGTATTGCTTTTCTTGCTAGTTTTTTTCTTAATGCTGTGCCCTTCTTCCTTTTGTAACAACTTTTTTATTCCCCCTTGCATAATACTTCAACCTTGCAGCCTGCGAAATATATAAATAAATAAGCACATAAGCACGTCATTCATTCATCTGCATACACCTTGCACCATTCCTTGCTCAACAAACATCACTGCGTTGACATCTCGCAGCGTACATCTACATTAACTGCCGTTTTCGTTTCGGTATGGCTTGTGAACAGTGTAATGCATAAAGATTACATGACATTTAGGTTGTGACCTATGCGGTGCATGAGCAAACCTTGCAAAAGATGAGATGTTGGATTGTTGAAAATAAGACAAATTGTATATGTTGCAGTTAGTTTAACAGCATTTAATTGACCTCTTGACAAAAACTTCACTTTGCATAGATTCCAACACGTACACTGAATCTGCAGTTTGCTTTTTTTGCTTATTAATACAGTCGTTACTGCATGGCCACATTGTAGATTTGAAAACAAAGTGAAATACATTTGTTTGCTGCAATATAACAATATGTGTAGATCACTGCGATTGTAACACCAGAACTTGATAAAAACATGCACACTATAGGATGCAGACAAATGCTCAGGACAAACTCCAGAATGTTTGTATCCTGATACTTATGGATGTGAACGGTTTCATTCAATGGCTGTCAATGTGAGGGACAGAGAAAACTTAATTGTGTTCGTGGAACAAAAACGCATTGATAAGCTTAGACATATAGTCATTGCTTAGCACTTTCGAAATGAATAATTATAGCTTGCTATCGACATTGAAGCAGCCATTCGACAGCAAGAAAAGGAATCAGTTTTTCCAGCTCTGAACATTGAATTGCAGGAAATGCAAGCAGGCATAAAATTCTGCCAACATAATCTGTTTAGCAATACCAAATTGGAATAAACATTGAGGCTTGCATTTGTACTTTCTCTGGCTGAGCAATCTAGTTTCAAATGACTCCCATAAGCATGTCGTAACAATGTTGATCTAATACAGGTTAAGTGCATGACTAGCTTAAGAAATCTGGATGATTGCTATAAATTACACTGAAGAAACTATAATATAACATTAATAATTAATAATAATATTTATTTCCACAAAACAGGCTAACCGTGTGAGGCGTGCGAGGCTGAGCAGAAAGCTGCAAAATTCTGCGGCAAGTGCGCCTGCCGTGGGCCTACGATCCTGCATTATGAATAGCGCGTATTGATATGGTCCTCTTGTTAAAAGTTCCGAGTATACTACCAGCGCGAGACACGGGACAACAAAGTGGACGAGAAGCGTGTCTCTTAGAATGCTATGTTACAACGTACAGGTTTCTACAAAAGTGACGGTAACTGCTCGAAACATTTGATGCGTCGGCTTTTGCGCCTTTAGAATATTTAGAGAGGGCTCCGATATATATATTCGCCGCGCAAGCACGGCGATGGACGAACCAGGCTAGCGCTAAGGTTGAATTTCACAACACAATTTTCATTCCACGTCGTAATCACACAGATCGTTTGAGACTTCGTTCAGGGGCACACGCGGGCGTTCGGGTTGGTGCTTCTTGTTGCGTTTGGCGTAAGAATATGGCTAGGAGCAGGCACCACATATGCGCAATGACGGGCAATATACAAGCATCATTTCTCCAGAAGCTGACGCCGAGCACGGGTAGCGCGAGGATCTTGTTGGGCTGACACGACAACTTCGTGGCAGCCGAATTCCGAATACTGCATATGCGGTGAGGGTAGCTATATGAACTTGTCGATAGGTCATCTTGTAGATTGTTGTAGCGCAGGCAGAACGAAATGGTCATAGAAGGTAGATAAGACAACACAGCCCTGAATATAGAATAAAGAATCCCTGAACCACCTGCGAACAGCTGTTTACGTGCGCGATGTCGTACTGAACTACAGAAACCGCCGTCGCGCACTCCAAGACAAATCTTAACTAACGTTTTTAAATTAGTAAGCGTACATATTATTTGCTTATAATCAAGATAAGTCAATAGTATTATAGCGTAAACGTTTTATTCACTACAATAAAATAATTATGCAGCGTGTGCCACGAAACCTGGCAGTAAGCAACCCTGGGCGTCGCACCAGCCGCATTGTTGAAATCGCAATCATGTGAAATGAGCCCTCTAAAAATCGCATTGCGACGCGTGCGACAGCACCGATTTTCGTCGTTGCAGTCGCAGCATGTGAAACAGCCTTAAGTCGGGCAGCGGACTCGGGCGAGCGTCACAGTGCGCGTTTTCCGAACATCGCAGACACGGCGCCGTTGCAGAAATCTTCCTCGCGTCTGTGCTTACTGCATACCAGAGTTGTAGCCGACGACTGTTTGCCGGTTTTATTTTTCGCGGGCCAAGCTTCACGCAGCTTCTTGTCCTGCGGCTACGTGTGTATAAGGCTGACACCGTACTCCGTTGCGTACGTCCGGCACTGCGGCACCGAGCAGTAGCCTACCATGTTGCGCGCATTCAAAGGCAGCTACTACCTATTGTAGTGCTTCCAGTCGTTGTAAAGGAGACACTCGAAGCAGGAAAATCTCGCCACTAAATGAGGACCGCAGCGTACGAGGGAATTTAACCTCTCGTTTTCAGCTCGCTTCGGCGCTCCTGAAGCAGCCGACGCGGCCGCTATGTCCACGTGATCCCTAAAAGCACGTCACGGCGACGGTGGCGCCAGCTTTTCCAGTGGTGGAGCTCGAGGCCAATAAAGCTTTCTCTCTCTCTGGAACGTTGGCCGTCGTGAGGACGAGACGTTCATTTGAGCGATCACCAGCCTTTTGTGCGCAGATGCGAGTAAGAGCGGGCGCGAGAGAGATAATCTGGGGGCTTTTGCTCCTTCAATATATGACTCTGCCTAGGCGCTACGGAAGAGGTTTCCTAGCGCGTGTTTTAGGCGTTTATCCCTAGGCGTGCCGCCATTGCGCAGTGGGGTCGAGTTTGTTTACGCTAGGACGCTGCCGGCGCTGTCAAATAGGTGAAACAGCGGGCACTAACGCCCGTTTTGGCGAACGCTGTGTCGGACAGACTGTGTCGCCCCTGCGGCGCTCGTGCTAAGCCAGTCGTGGCGGATCATAGCTTTCTCGCGCCTTAGGGCGATGCAACTTGTAAATAAGTTCGCAGATGTTTCTGTGGGAGCAGTAGCGGCCGTAGTAGAGCCTGGGCCGCATATACTGAAGAAAGTCGCTGGACGCGGTAGTGCTGACTTGTGATGTCGCCGTAGCCGTCGCAAGTTGGCGGCTTGACCTAAGTATATTATTCAATCGTGTTTTTTACTCATTGTAACAACGTGTCATTATTTTCCTTTATTGGCGGCGCCTCCAGGACACCAAAGCTACAACCCAAACTGTTCCGTGGGTTGTAGCTCGCCGAGGCCTGCGCGTACCAGGAGTGTATAAGATTGGCTGTCCGCTATCGCGGATAGCCGATCTTATACACGGCTTATTATTACACGGCGCGATCTTATACACGGCTGTCCGCGATAGCGGACAGCCGATCTTATATACCGCAATGCCGCAACGCCTGGGGACAAACGAATACAACGCGCGCTAAGAAACCTAGGACAAGAACGGCACCTAGAGCGGCGCTGCTGCGCCGGTGTTGAGAGCGCCGCATGCGAAGCAAAATTCTATTAGCGGGTGGTACACCTCTCGTTCGCACCGCCTTGATTGCCTGCTGCACTGCGCGTGTTAGGGCACGTTTCGTGCCGCGCGCGGTGTGTGCCTACGCGTGTGCGCGTGGACATTTCATTCGAAGGGCGATGTACAGTCTGCTTCACATCTAGGGAAAGCTCGGAGCGCATTGCATCGCGATGCGGCGAGCGCTTGAGTCAGGCGGCGGCAGCAGCTCGCGCAGGTGCTCGAGGGGCGGATCTTGAAGGGCGTCGTCTGCTACGGCGGCGCGCGCTGGCCGCATGGTCGGGAAACGTTGTACTGTCAGTTGCAGGGCGCCGATCTCATCGTTACTGCGTGAAATGAGCCGGTATTCATTACTAAGCGTTGTGCGACATCCACCGATACACCTCAAAGCTAAGTTCATCGCTGCAGGGCAGTCATAGACGACGTACCGATTGCATACATTCTTGACGGCCAGTTTCTGGAAGGCGACTATATAATCTAACGCGATAGGTCGCCGATCCACACTGCTAGTGTTGTGCAAGAACTGCTGGAAGAGTGCGCAGTCACTCTCTTGGAGTGGCCGTCTCAATCCCCGGGCACCAACATCATTTAATATGTCTGGGGCACGTTGAAAGTATCGCTGGCGCACCATCCCCTCTATCAGTCGCCCGAGGATAGGCTTCGATCCACCCTCGTCAGCGACTGAGACGTGCTGCGAATGAACACGTCCCTGATCAAGTCATTCTACACTTCATCGCCTTCCAGGATGAGCGCTGTCATCGCTGCCGCTGGGGACATGACGAGATACAGTTCCGAGCGTGACGTGTCCAATTCCCCACCGGCGGGCAGGGTCTGTCTGGTGTAGTGAATGATTGTCGAGAAAAATCACTTCCAGCTCATTGTCTTAACCTAAAGCATTCCTTTAATCGTATCCCTTTGTTTCATCGTGTTCTACCCCCATAGTTATTGTTGAGTGCTTCGTTTTCCTTTCGAGTCAAACAAAGACTGATCACGTTGCGCGCACATCTTGGTGCGTCTTGTCGCTGCTTATTACGGTAGCACACACAGTGAAGAAATATACGTGCACGCGCTCAGTAGCCGGCCTTTCGAAAGAACAAACGCAGCATGCTGTCAAAAGAAGTTTGTGGGACTCCATTATCGCCAATGAAGGCTCAGAGTTTGGCGACGCACAACGTTTAGTAAAGAATATCAGCTCAGTTCCCGCAGTACCGATGAAATCGGTGCACTGCCCCTGACAGTAGCACGCTTCCCGACAATGCGGCCAGCGCGCGCCGCCGTAGCGGACGACGCAGATCACGACTCCGCCCCTCGAGCGTCTGCGCCTGCTCGAGCTGCTGCCGCCGCATGACTCCATTGCTTGCCGCATCGCGATGCGATACGTTCCGAGTTTTCCCCTAAGTGTGAAACAGACCGTACACGCTTCTATTTGCCTTTAAGAAGATCGGTACGCTTGCCGATTATTTTTGTGGTTGCAATGCTGCGAAAGGTCAGTGTCTGCTTTATTATGTAAGTGACGCTGAGCAGGTAATTGGAAACGACATCGTATGTGCCGCCGGAAAAATCGACAGATCATACGATGCGGCACATACATACTGCACATACGAGCTAAAGTCATTTTTTCAGTTTCTCACAATATGTTTGCTACAAATCCGTGTTGTCTCTGATGGCGACAACAGACTTCCATCGCCACTGTGCGGAAATGAACAAAATATATCGCTGCATAGCACAAGTACGACATGCGCACACAACTTTAACTAGTACGTCCCCTACAATATGGAATAGAGGCAGCAATGTAGACAGCTTGGCCATCTCTTAACAGTGCTCAAGAGACGGAAGTTGAAAGAATTAGTAATCATTCCTGCTTCAGGAATGCCGGCGCGACCAAGACGCGGGCGTGTATCGTCCAGTAACTCGATCGATCGGTACAGTGGTGAAGCGGGAATGAACTCCAGTCATGTTCAATGCACCGTGCACATATTCAATTTCTCGGCACGCGTGAACTTCGGCCACTGCTAGCTCATACAACAGAACTGTTTTCCATTCTTGGGCAGCGCACACATAAGCGAAACACGAGAAAGAAGACAGGACAAGCGCTCGTCGAACAACTTAGTTTTTAAATGAATAAAGGGATTATGTACCGAGTAATTATTAAATTCATGTGGGTTACATTTAAAAACCGCCATACACTCAGGAGTGATCAATGAATGAGCTCGCTTCGTATGCCAGTTGTTTACTTCGCTCGGCGCACCGCACTAGTCCATGTCTGTCGTCTGGTTTTTTCGTACCATTTTCTTGAGAATCGGTAGAATTTCACTGGTGGCATGAACCCTTTCGTGTTTACATTGCTGTCGTGACAGTCAACAACACAATAATAATTTCCCGTCATCCGAAAAGGCGCCGTCGCAAACAAGATACGTGTCGGTCGCAGCGCGAACTCACCGCGCGCGACCGCTAAGGGAAGCGGCTGCGGAAACCTACACCCGTTGGAGATGAAATCCTTCCGCCAGGAGAGAAATGAGCGCTGGCGTCTAGGATGAAACTTGGCGTGCGGTCGTCCGTGAAGGCGCCAATGGACAACCGCACGCCAAGTTTCATCCTAGACGCCAGCGCTCGTTTCTCCCCTGGCGGAACGATTTCATCTCCAATGGGTGTAGGTTTCCGCCTCCGCTCCTCTTAGCGGTAGCGCCCGCGTTCAGTTCGCGCTGCGCGCGAGACGTCTCTTGTTTGCGACAGCACCTCTTCGGATGACCGGAAATTATCATTGTGTTGTTAACTGTCACGACAGCAATGTAAACACGAAAGGGTTGATGCCACCAGTGAAATTCCGCCGATTCACAAGAAAATGGTACGAAAAGAGCAGACGACAGACATCGATTACTGCGGTGCGCCGAGCGAAGTAAACGACAAACGAAGGGAGCTCGTTCATTGATCACTCCTGAGTATGACGGTTTTTATATGTAACCCACATGAATTTAATAGTTACTCGGTACATAATCCTTCTATTCATATAAAAACTTCAAGTTGTTAGACGAGCGCTTGTCCTGTCTTCTTTCTCGTGTTTCGTTTGCGTGTGCGCTGCCCAAGAATGGAAACCACTTCTGTTGTATGCGCTAGCAGTGGCCGAAGTTCACGCGTGCCGAGAAATTGACTATGTGCACGATGCATTGAACATGACCGGAGTTCAATCCCGCTTCACCACTGCACCGATCGATCGAGTTACTGGACGATACACGCCCGCGTCTTGGTCGCGCCGGCATTGCTGAAGCAGGAATGATTACTAAGACTTCCAACTTCCGTCTCTTGAGCACTGTTAAATAAATGGCCAAGCTGTCTACATTGCTGCCTCTATTCCATATTGTAGGGGACGTACTAGTTAATGTTGATGTCGTACTTGTGCTATGCAGCGATATATTTTGTTTATTTCCGCACAGTGTCGATGGAAGTCCGTTGTCGCCATCAGAGACAACACGGATTTGTAGCAAACATATTGTGAGAAGCTGAAAAAAATGATTTTAGCTCGTATGTGCCGCATCGTATGTGCTGACAATTTTTCCGTCGGCACATACGATGTCGTTTCCCATTACCTGCTCAGCGTCAATTACATGGTCAAACAGACGCTGCGCTTTCGCCACATTGCAGCCATAAAAATAATCGTCAAGCGTACCTATCTTCTTAAAGGCAAATAGAAGCGTGTACACACACACTTAGGGGAAAACTCGGAACGTATTGCATCGCAATGCGGCAAGCAATGGAGTCGTGCGGCGGCAGCAGCTCGAGGAGGCGCAGACGCTCGAGGGGCGGAGTAGTGATCTGCGTCGTCTGCAACGGCGGCGCGCGCTGGCCGCATTGTCGGGAAGCGTGCTACTGTCAGGGGCAGTGCATCGATTTCATCGGTACTGCGGGAACTGAGCTGATATTCTTTACTAAACGTTGTGCGTCGCCAAACTCTCAGCCTTCATTGGCGATAATGGAGTTCCAGAAACTTCTTTTGACAGCATTCTTCGTTTGTTCTTTCGAAAGGCCGGGGTACTGAGCGCGTGCTCGTATATTTCTTCACTGTGTGTGCTACCGTAATAAGCAGCGACAAGACGCACCAAGATGCGCGCGCAACGTGCTCAGTCTTTGTTTGACTCGAAAGGAAAACAAAGCACTCAACAATGATGACTATGGGAGTCGAACACGATGAAACAAACGGATACGATTAAAGGAATGTTTTAGGTTAAGACAATGAGCTGGAAGTGATTTTTCTCGACAATCATTCACTACACCAACAGACCCTGCCCGCCGGCGGGGAATTGGACGCGTCACGCTCGGAACTTCAGTTAGTATCTCGTCATGGCCCCAGCGGCAGCGATGACAGCGCTCATCCTGGAAGGCAGTGAAGTGTAAAATGATTTGATCAGGGATGTGTTCATTCGCAGCACGTCTCAGTCGCTGACGATGGTGGATCGAAGCCTATCCTCGGGCGACCGATAGAGGGGATAGTGCGGCAGCGATACTTTCAACGAGCCCCAGACATCTTAAATGATGTTGGCGCCCGGGGATTGAGGCGACCACTTCAATAGAGTGACTGCGTGCTCTTCAAGCAGTTCTTGCACAACACGAGCAGTGTGGATCGGCGACCTATCGCGTTAGAATATATAGTCGCCTTCCAGAAACGGGCAGTGAAGAATGTATGGAATCAGTACGTCGTCTTTGACTGCCCTGCAGCAATGAACTTACCTTCGAGGCGTATCAGTGGACGTTGCACAACGCTTAGTAAATAATACCGGCTCATTTCACGCAGTAACGATGAGATCGACGCCCTGAAACTGACAGTAGAAGGTTTCCCGACAATGCGGCCAGCGCGCGCCGCCGTAGCAGACGACGCCGTTCAAGACCCCGCCCCTCGAGCACCTGCGCGAGCTGCTGCCGCCGGCTGACTCAAGCGCTCGCCGTATCGCGATGCAATGCGCCCCGAGTTTTCCTCTAAATGTGAAACAGACTGTACATCGCCCTTCGATTGAAATGTCCACGCGCGCACACGTAGGCACACACCGCGCGCGGCACGAAAGGTGCCCAAACACGCGCAGTGCAGGAGGCAATCAAGGCGGTGCGAACGAGAGGTGGGAGAGGAGTACCACCCGCTAATAGAATTTTGCTTCGAATGCGGCGCTCTCAATGCCGGCGCAGCAACGCCGCTCTCGGTGCCGTTCTTGTCCATACACTCCGAAGTAACGCGCACGCGCGCGCGCGCTCGTCATGGCGACGTTACGTTGGCGAAAACACGACCCTCTACAGTCCGCCGGCATCTGGCGCCGACGCGACCGGCGGCATTGGGCGCGCTCGGACGTCGTCCGGCGCCGAATGCAACCGACTGCATCACAGAACACCTATACAAACTTAGAGAAGGGAAACTGTACCTTCCACAGTGCTACGGAAATAAGCGTAGCGGTGGCGTCGTGAACTAAAGTATGCGACCACAGGTGGCGCTGTACAGCAGGAAACGGAAACGGGGTTTTGCACAGTATGGCCGTTGGCTTTACCAGGTGTTCTGTGGCTTTACTACTCTATGCTTTACTGGGTTTCTGGCTGCTGCGCCTCGATCGTGCACCCGCCAGTTTAGTTGCTGTGTGGCAGACGTAGCGCCTACATATATATGTAGGCGCTACGTTTGCCACACAGCAACCAAACTGGCGGTAGCACGATCGAGGCGCAGCAGAATACATGTAGCGCTGAGTCATAACGAGTTGAGGCACACTCTGAACTGACTTTTAAGGGCATCCCGAGCGGGTTTTCGTTTATTACGCCGCCGTCACCCCGAGTTGTGCCGCCGCGCTCCAGCTGTTGCATTTCGTGTAGGGCTACTGACAGAATGCGGTTTCCAGGTGGCACGATGGCCTCGACTGGAATAAACGCACACGACACCAAAGATTGAGTAAGCCTGAAAATATTTTATTTGCATTTTACAAGTACAACAAAGAGCACACGTCTACGCATCCACACAAACGCGGTTACATAGTCAAGAACATAGTCAAGAAATGGCTCATTAATAAGGGTAGCACAAGAAAGAAGACCTGAGCTACAAAACGTACGGTCGGCTGCTGAGTATAATAATTCCCCTGTCACCGCGTGTCACTTTTGTACAGCATCTTTACAGCACTAAAAGGCCGGGTAGTTTGGCGGAAAGAACGCAACAGCTTACGGCCGTCAGCTGCCTCTTCCTTACGGGTGTCATAATTATCCTAATCTCCGCATCAACGTCGTGCAAGTCCGCAAACAGGCATCTGTATCTGAACTATATGTGCCAGCTTAATACATGTGTAGTAAAATTATGATAACCACTGCGTCTTATCAAACGTAATGGTTTTGCAAATGCGCATTACAGCTGACGGAACGACATACTGTAAGTGAAGCACAAGAGAACAAGGACAAAAGGAGGGTACAACACTTGAATAAGAAATGAAGAATTAGTAGGCGTACAGCACACAAGCGATGACGGAGAACACACAATGATGCATCGGGTGTTCTGCGACATCGGTTTGCGTACTTACGGTGTTATGGAGATCAACGGCATAAAAACGTACCTTCAAGCGTACTCCCTCAACCTCCGCCGCATTCATTATGACAATGAACGCCCAAAACAAAATGAGGCACTATTTTTTGCCAAGAGTAGACCTCTTTACAGCAAGTCTATGTAATGACTCGCAGACGAAACCAGCATGCTTTCGAAAATGTTCTACCGCCGTAGTATTCGAACGCCAACGGCCAGGAAACATATCGATACCAATAGGCTGTCGGCTGTCGGTGGTTAATCAAGTACAAAAACCTTGACGCTATGACTAAAAAGCAGCTTCAACAATCGAATTAAAAAAAAAATCAACTGCCTATTTGTCTGAGGTAACAAAACATCCTTAGACACCTCGATTGTTTATGTCAATGGTTTGGGTAAAGTAAAAAATCCGGCATGTTCAGCGCCCCTAGCAGAGAAAGCACAAATCAAAGTATTCGACCACATTACAGTAGCTACACTTACGCGCTTACGCTGAAACGCGCCTCGATTGACTTTTCGCCCTCTGTGGCCATTTGTTGAACTTGAGAGTGTGCGGGGCATGACTGCATTTCGCACCGACCGCGGCGAGCAAGTTAGTGTTCCTGTATATGCTCCCGCAGGGAGCAGAGTTGCGCATACTTTTTCCGGCGCCGCTCGCGCTGCTATTCGCCGAGCGCGATCCCGTGGTGCAAAAGAACGTCAAATGATCAATCGCGCGCTCCGAAACCAACTTTATGGACACGGCGCCGACTCGTTTCTGTCAGTGCCATCGAAATTGCAATCAGCGGACCGTCGAGGGCGCGTAGCAAGGATCGGCTCCTGGTCGCAGGTACGGTCAGGCCCCGCACACTCTCAAGTTCAACAAATGGCCACAGAGGGCGAAAAATCAATCGAGGCGCGTTTCAGCGTAAGCGCGCAAGTGGAGCTACTGTAATTTGGTCAAATACTTTAATTTGTGCTTTTTCTGCAAGGGGCGCTGAACATGCTGAATTTTTTACTTTACACAACCCATTGACATAAACAATCGAGGTGTCTAAAGAT
This sequence comes from Dermacentor variabilis, assembly GCF_050947875.1. Lineage (NCBI taxonomy): Eukaryota > Metazoa > Arthropoda > Arachnida > Ixodida > Ixodidae > Dermacentor > Dermacentor variabilis. The sequence goes on from NC_134574.1 coordinate 47,165,844, forward strand.
GTTTTGTTACCTCAGGCAAATAGGCAGTTGATTTTTTTTTAAATTTGATTGCTGAAGCTGCTTTTTAGTTATAGCGTCAATGTTGTTGTACTTGATTAACCACCGACAGCCGACAGCCTATTGGTATCGATGTGTTTCCTGGCCGTTGGCGTTCAAATACAACGGCGGTAAAACATTTTCGAAAGCATGCTGGTTTCGTGTGCGAGTCATTACATAGACTTGCTGTAAAGAGGTCTACTCTTGGCAAAAAATAGTGCCTCATTTTGTTTTGGGCGTTCATTGTCATAATGAATGCGGCGGAGGTTGAGGGAGTACGCTTGAAGGTACGTTTCTATGCCGTTGATCTCCATAACGCCGTAAGTACGCAAACCGATGTCACAGAACACCCGATGCATCATTGTGTGTTCTCCGTCATCGCTTGTTTGCTTTACGCCTACTAATTCTTCATTTCTTCAAGTGTTGTATCCTCCTTTTGTCCTCGTTCTCTTGTGCTTCACTTACAGTATGTCGTTCCGTCAGCTGTAATGCGCATTTGCAAAACAAATACGTTTGATAAGACGCAGTGGTTATCATAATTTTACTTCACATGTATTAAGCTGGCACATATGGTTCAGATACAGATGCCTGTATGCGGACTTGCACGACGTTGATGCGGAGATTAGGATAATTATGACACCCGTAAGGAAGAGGCAGCTGACGGCCGTAAGCTGTTGCGTTCTTTCCGCGAAACTACCCGGCCTGGTAGTGCTGTAAAGATGCTGTTCAAAAGTGACACGCGGTGACAAGGAAATTAGTATGCTTAGCAGCCGACCGTACGTTTTGTAGCTTAGGTCTTCTTTCTTGTGCGCTTGTGCTACCCTTATTAATGAGCCATTTCTTGACTATGTTCTTGACTATGTAACCGCGTTTGTGTGGATGCGTAGACGTGTGCTTTTTGTTGTACTTGTAAAATGCAAATAAAATATTTTCAGGCTTACTCAATCTTTGGTGTCGTGTGCGTTTATTCCAGTCGAGGCCATCGTGCCACCTGGAAACCGCATTCTGTCAGTAGCCCTACACGAAATGCAACAGCTGGAGCGCGGCGGCACAACTCGTCGTAACGGCGGCGTAATAAACGAAAAACCGCACGGGATGCCCTTAAAAGTCAGTTCAGAGTGTGCCTTAACTCGATATGACTCAGCGCTACATGTATTCTGCTGCGCCTCGATCCTGCTCCCGCCAGTTTGGTTGCTGTGTGGCAAACGTAGCGCCTACATTATTACGTTTGCCACAGAGCAACTAAACTGGCGGGAGCACGATCGAGGCGCAGCAGCCAGAAACCCAGTAAAGCTACAGAACACCTGGTAAAGCGTGTGCAAAACCCCATTTCCGTTTCCTGTTGTACAGCGCCACCTGTGGCCCCATACTTTAGTTCACGACGCCACCGCTACGCTTATTTCCGTAGCACTGTGGAAGGTACAGTTTCCCTTCTGTAAGTTTGTATAGGTGTTCTGTGGTACGGTATTCGAGCACAATAAGTTAATGACTTCAGTGAAGTGCTGCGAAGCAGATCATTTTGACACTTGTATTGCAGTGTGACGGGTTGCAGCGCACCAAACTGCGCAAATCGCATGGAAGGTGGCAAAGCTTTTTACGCGGTGCCGTGCGGACGGACGAGACCGGCCGGCTCCGAAAGGGGCCAGGATATGCGAGGTCCGTTCGCCTTCTTTACAGAGGTGAGTTGGGCTTGTGTAAACTAAAGCGGCATTCATGTCGATTAACACTCCTGTAGACGCTGAAATGCGTACGCCTGGCATGAGAGATTGTTCAGTTGTGCAATTTTTGGTGTATATATGCAGCGCGACACAGACGCGGTACAAAGAAAGGACGACACGTCTGTATAGCGCTGCACATTTACGCCAAGAATGTTAACTTACCAACTCGCTCAATTCGCTTTGTTGCTTGTACGATTGTTCTGACTATACGGCTCCAGAAAAGTGTGTTCAGAACAGAGTAAATACTAGCCGGTGAAATTGGCCCGCTGCACCATGGCTTTTCTCTGCTCGGTTTCTTTCTTTTTTTTGTCGGCGTTCTGATATTCCATGTAAAGTCGATTGATGTGCTGGTAAAACACCGTGCGCTCCCGCTTATAGGACAGTTGGTTTAGCTTCAGCATTCAGCGCCCGCAATATCTTGCTTGTTCGATCAGCCTTAGCCGACGTGAGGAATGTGAAATTATTTTTGTACCCTTAATAAGCTCTGTTTTATAGTAAATTAACCTGAATAGTATGAAGAGATAGAGAAAAATGTGCTGTCATATGTGTCTGTAATGTGCGAATAATTACTTTGCCAGTTTGTCATCGTATGTGATTAGCTGGGCCAATAAAAATAACGTATTGTTACCCTTAATAACTTGTTGCCTTTCCAGTGGCTTTGAATTCAGCCCCCCCCCCCCCGCCCCCCAAGGCTCCAAGAACAGCACGCATCTCCTGCTGCCACTGGCCATTGCTCATCCATTCCCTTGTACGAAATAAATTTGATCTAGAAGCTCGTGCATCTTGCATCTTTTTCCACTTGCAGATTTGCTGCTACGAAGCAGCTGTTAAGTTTGCGGTATGAATCGTAAAAATAAGCTTTGCATAAGATGTGCGCATGTGAACATTTCAAATGCGTTTAAATTTACGTGTCTGCACCACATATATCGAAAACGTGCAGCTGCTGTGAACGACGTTTAGTGATGAGTGACGGTCAACGGTCACTGACATAATTGCAGGCACGATCATTCTGTTGGCAACATCCATTATTCGTCTCGTTCCAGCAGCCAAAATGTGCTCACAGAATTGTCTACGACACGTGCGTGACGTTTTCTCTAAACACCCTTTAAAACATTTCTTGTCTTCGGCCTCCGCGAGAAAACATCACATGCGTGCTCAAAAACAACGCCCCGCTTTTTGTTGCAAGGTAATGCGCTTTTGCACGCGACCTTTTGAGCTGTTCCAGCCACGGGCGTAGTGATGATTTTATTTCGAGGGATTGAGGGGGTCCTATACTTTATATGTGCATTCGTGCGTGCGTTCGTATATGTGCGTGTATATATGTACACACAAACTAAAAATTTCGGGAGGTTGGTACCTCTACGGCTACGTCAATCATTCGAGCTTGGCCTGCATTAAAAAGTGTAATCTTGCTCAGCGCTTGCGTACAGTTACCGCATGTAGCTCGCGACCAGCAGGCAAAAAAAGCAAATGGAACACCGCGCGGCATTTGCCTCCTGCGCGCGCGAGGAGTGGCTCCACTGCAGAGCTGGATCATAAACCGGACCTATGCGCAACTCTGCTCCCTGAGGGAGCATATACAGGAACACTAGAGCAAGTTAGCGCCTAGCGCCCTCTCTCGTCGAGGTAGAAACTCACTACTCGGCAAGCTGAGCCAGAACGAGATGGCCCCTTCGCAAGAAAGCGTGGGAGCAGATACGCATGTACTCCGGCCTCTCAACATGAGCGTCAATGCTACTACGCACGTGTGTGTATACGTCTCCGGACATGCTATGCACTCAGCGCCTGTTTGTTTGTCTTGTTTTCCCTGTTCCAGTCGAAGATTGCCTGAAACTATGGAAGCGGCTGAGGGACCGCCATACTCTTGAATTGAAAGCTATTGAAGCGACGAAAAGGACTGGCAGCGGCTACGTGTCTGTGTTATGTCGAAAGAGAGACCTGTTAAAGGGAAGCTGAAAGGTTTTCCAGAAAAAATGAGTGAACATCTGTAAATAATGGTTTTCAACCCTCCGAATTCGAATATCGTATCGAAATTGAGCGAAAGAAAGCGCAAATATATTTTATTTCGACGAAAAGTGCAGCAGCGGACACGCCCAGCTCGCGCGTCTCGTTGCCGCCTGTGATTGGTCGGTGCGCCTCGTGACGTCAACTCTGGCGCTGCCGACCGCTGCCGCTACCCATGAAGCGCGGTGCCAGGTAGTTTGGTGCTGTTTTAGAGCGCAGCTCTTTGGCGTCCGTTCCTGGGTTTCGCGTCGTCGTCGGCGTTGTCGTCGGCCTCGTAACCAGCTCCGCCCCCCTTTCATCCCCCCAGCGCTAGCAGCGACCGACTGATACCGCTGGATGCCGCTGACGCCGCTAGAGAGTCAAGATAACGTGACTGCATAGAACACCGTCGCCGCCATGCAGAAAGAGGAGGAAAGGGTCCCCCCCCTCCCCCCCCCCTGTTCTTGTGTGGTGGATAGGGTGCTCTTCAGTTGCCGACGCGCCGGTTATTTCACGTAGGCCCCGGCACGTCGACGAATACGTGACCACCTTCCCACGGCTAGACCTGGTTCTTAGCGCTGCGGAAGCGAGGGTATCATATTGTTTGTGTCGGCATCGGCGGCGTTGTCCCTGAAACCAACTCCGCAGCTGGGGTTGACTCACTATCGGCGTCAGCGGCATCAGTCAGTCGCTGCTATCTCTTCCCTCCTCCCTTTATCGTGTTGTCCGCTTGCTGCGCGCGCTTCTGCCCCCATCGTTTGCCGCTGGGTGTACACGCCGCCCCCCTCCCCCCTCTTCCTGCGAGTCTCCGGTTGTCAAAGCGCCGGCTCGAACTTAATTCCTTTCTTCGCTCCTCCTCCAATGCAACCCCTGTGCGGTGGCAATCAGAGAGCCAGATCGGTGGCGGCGGATCTGTATATGTGCACCGCCCGAGCCGAAATTGCCGCTGCCGTTCGCCCTGTGCGGTGGCAATCAGAGAGCCAGATCGGTGGCGGCTTGACATAAAGACAAACAGCAATTTCCTAACACTTATTCGGGAGAACATCCCGTTCCTCTCGCTCGTAACGCGTCCTACGGCTGTGACAACCTCGCGAGGCACTTGTATAGATCTCGTCTTTGAGAATCAAGCATTGGTGTACCAAGTCGAACATATATCAGTCTATTTCTCCGACCACAAAGCTTCCTTCATGACTGTCAAGAACTGTTAGTGGAGTCTTTGTTAAAGGAATACGTGTGAAAAATAAAAAAAAAAAATTCTGTGATAGCGCATACATGTGTTGCTCGATTTCTTTGCCTCAATCTATCGAAAAGGTGAAACAGCTTATTTGCTGCGCTCAAATTTCGCATTAGGAAGTAACGTAATCGTCGGTAATTTTTTCTGAGACGGTAAAGGAAAATTTAGAGAGACTGCGTTTTTCTGAGGAGTTCGGCGTTACTCCCTACATGTACGAGCCGATTGCGAAGAGCCGGCCTCTCGAAGAAGCAAACGATGCTGGTGCGAGCAGTGCTTTCGACGCGAACGAAAGCAAAGTCTTGGGATCTCCTCGTGTTGGAAATGCTCTTTGGTGAGTATGTTTTTTGCAAAGCGATCTAGTGATCTCGCCGATCTTTCGCCGATCTAGTGAGCTCGTTTCCGGTCAAACAACTGTAGTGTTGTGTTCCTGCATGCCTCCTCGTGGAACGTAAGCGGGGATGCGATCGTCGGCATTTGTGCGCTGTCCAAAGCTGTCGGCAATCTACAAATACGGTTTAAACGCGTTAAAAGCTTCCCGGTTCATGCAGTACGTGTAGTGACCTTCATCTGTTGACTACCACTCACGTTGACTACCACTCACGTTAATTACCACTCACGTTGACTACCACGCACGTTGACTACCATTCTACATACACGCAGACGCACCAACAAAGGAATGCAGGGTCGATCGAAGCAGATTACGATGGCACGCATGCAGAAACAAGAGCGGTCAGGCACGGTCGCGGACGCTGCGAAGGAACGAAGCAGAGTTGACGTCACAACACCGCGGTTTCCGGTCTCCGCTCCGTTCGCTCACTCGAAGGGGGGCGGAGCTGCAGCGCAATTTCAACCGACGATTACATCGCTCCTAATTGAAAAAAAACCCCAAATTTTACCTACATGGTTTATAAGGTTCCCGCATCCCTATATGAGCGTCTTATTGAATTCGACAGACTCTTCAGCTGCCCTTTAAAGCGGGAGACACACGGTCCGATTCGGTGTCCGATCCGGCGTCCGACGAGCCGGAACGGCAGCCGGAATCGAGGCGTTTTGCCGTGTCGAAGCGCTGGATCGGACGTCCGGCGTGCAGATTTTCCGGGCAGATTTTCATCGTCCGACGCGACCGGCGACCGCACCGTCGTCTGGCCACAGCCAATGACCGCGCGGCTGGCATGTGACGTTCTCCGACGTTCCCTCCACGGAGGCGGCGCTGGCTGGCCGGTTTTTCGCAGTGTTTTCTTTTTCCTTGCCTGCTGCAGTTTGTTTCCGACAAGAAATAGTTACCAGTTCAGTGAAATTATCTCGAACGTGTGCCTGTTATGCAAAGCAGCGCCTAGTACACTAGCACTAAGCTACTGGCGAGATCGGGAGCCGCGACGCGAGAGCATTTCGCGGGCAGACATCCCACACCGACCGTTTGAGCGACGCTGTTCGCTTCGCTTGCACGTTTGCCCTTCGCAACGACTGCGTCGAGTAAACCAATTGTATTTAATTACGCGCTACCTAAGTGTACAGTGTTAATTGTTTTGGCAAACATAAGCGCTCTTCGACGAGCTCGGGTTGGATCGTAAGCGTCGTCTGCCTAGCTAGGCCTACCGGCCCTATCGCTGGCGGTTAGCGGAGCCGTCAGTGGACAACGCGCCGTCGTGAAGTGTTCTGTCACTTGCAGGGGCATGATTTTGTTGACAGTGTTCGTGTAAAGCGAAGCAGTGTTGTGCAGAGTTGTTTATATTGCGTATCTCGACGTGGCTATGAAGTCGAGCTGGGGTGCTGGATCTGGGCGGAGCTTACGCGCCGCTCAATCTTTCGGATGCACGCACCGTGTGACCCGAATTGTCGTATGTCGCACGTCGGATCGGACGCCGAATCGTACCGTGTGTCTCCTGCTTAATGTTTCGTCTTTCGGAATGTGCCTGCGTCCGTGCCATCGCCGAGCAACAGTCCCGTCCGCGGAGGTAACCGCTACCGACAGAGAAAGCGCGCGAAAAGATTTGTTTCGATGTTCCACGACAGGCGGCAGGGAGCGGCGTGTTGTTCTGCGCAAGCGCTACTCCAGCTGCGGCATGTGCGCGGCGTTGTAGTGTAGGGGGACGGATCTACGCCTGAAGGCCAGAATACATGGAGCGAATATGCGACGAATAGTCGGCGTTTGACGCCCGGCGGCGTACGCGCGATGCGCGGGGGCGGAGAAAACGTCGTTCGCCGCCGATCTAGCTGGCGCAGAAAAGTTCGTCTGGCGTCGGCGATACCGGAAGCGGCAAACGAGCGGCGCCCCAAAGCGAGCCAATCAGGACTCACTATCCGCCCCGACTTCCGACGAGGCTTCCGCGCTTGTCCGTGTATCCCGATCCCGCTCTATCGTTCACGCCGGTCTCCCGCTTTTCGTAGTCATGGCTTCCAAAGCGGCGCGGCTGGAATTTAACGACAAGTTAATTTCGGCTGTTAAGAAGCGTGCCGCGCGCGCGTTGAGCCACAGAACAGAGCCGCGGAGTTGGAGGAGCCGAAAGTTGTTTACCCACCCAGTGTTGCCACAATGCATAGCATCGCCGCTTTCTTTAAACTACATCGGCACATGAATGTCTCAAACACATAAAAAACGCTAGAAATCATTTCTAAACAAAATTTTACGCGTTTTTAGAGTGTTCCACAATTCAAAAGCGGTAATAGTTGTCGTTAACGTTTTTTTTTTGTGTCATGTGTTTCACTACAGCGCATTTGCCTCGTCTAGCCACACTGATAACAACGCAGAGACTCGCCGGCGGCGGCCGCCGTATCTTCGCTCCATGTAGCGCAGCCCGACGAACATACGGCGTCGCGCCGCGGCAGATTTCCTGCCGCCCGAACTTCGCCGTGAAAGTTCGCTCCATGTATTCTGGCCTTGACGCGGCGTAGCCGACCAGGCGTAACGCAGCGCAACCACCGCGCGCGCGCGCGCCGGGTCACGTCGAAGTGTATTGGCGCCTTGAGAGTCATATATTCAACGAGCAAAAGCCCCCCCTTTTATCTCTCGCGGCCGCTCTTAAGGCCAGAATACATGGAGCGAACTTTCACGACGAAGTTCGGGCGGCAGAAAATCTGCCACGCCGCGACGCCGTATGTTCGTCGGGCTGCGCTACATGGAGCGAAGACACGGCGGCAGCCGCCGGTGAGTCGCTGCGTTGTTATCGGCGTGGCTAGGCAGTTTAATTCGCGCTAAGCCACTACTTCAAATATAGACGAGGCAAATGCGCTGTAGTGAAACACATAAAACAAAAAAAAAACAACTTTAACGACAACTATTATCGCTTTTGAATTGCGGAACACCCTAAAAACGCGAAAATTTTGTTTAGAAATGATTTCTAATGTTTTTTATGTGTTTGAGACATTCATGTGCCGATGTAGTTTAAAGAAAGCGGCGATGCTATGCGTTGTGTCAACACTGTGCGGTTAAACAACTTTCGCCTTTCTAACTCCGCGGCTCTGTTCTGTGGCTCAACGCGCGCGCGGCCGAAGCAAGCAGACCCGAAAGTAGCGCACGTGAGCTTGTCTAACCATGGCTGTTATTAACTTAGTAACCGCTTTGGATGCCATGAATACGAAAAGCGGGAGACCGGCGTGAACGATAGAGCGGGATCGGGATACATGGACAAGCGGGGAAGCCTAGCCGGAAGTCGGGGCGGATAGTGAGACCTGATTGGCTCGCTTTGGGGCGCCGCTCGTTTGCCGCTTCCGGTAGCGTCGCCGCCCGACGAACTTTTCTGCGCCAGCTGGATCGGCGGCGAACGACGTTTTCTTCGCCGCCGCGCGTCGCGCGTACGCCGCCGGGCGTCAAACGCCGACTATTCGTCGCATATTCGCTCCATGTATTCTGGCCTTTACCCGTGCCTGCGCACAAACGGCTGGCCATCCCTCAAATGAACGTCTCGTGGCGTGAGGGCAACGCGCCGTCTCGCAATTCGTTCGGGGTTTTATGTTTGCTTGTACTCTTTTTCTTTTGTGCAGGTGCTTTTGCGATCGGTCGCTGGTAAAATCCCTCAATAATTTCAAAGTATCGACAGGCTTTCATTCAGCCGACGACAGCAGTGATAGGCTGAACGGTGACATGTGACCTTGCTCCGCCTCTTTGCCGCCACCAAAGTTCCTGCGCGCCGGGCGAAGTGCGCGCGTTTCGCCTGTTGTGCTATGCGCATTGCTGCGATAATTTCGTTCCGGGAGGCCCGAAATGCCTTGTTTCTGTGCGGTTGGGTGCCGAAACCGGACGAAGGATGGCAAGAAGTTATTTTGCATCCCGCGCGGCAACCAGAACCTAACCAAAAGAAAAGTATGGTTGCACAGAATTTAACGGAAGGACTTTGAACCGTCGCTAACTGCACGACTACGCGAGGCAAGTAACCTAGAGCGATACGAAGGTGCGATAGAAAGTATACTGTGATGTTATTGGGGCCGGATCACTCCAGAAAAAGGGAGAAGCAGCACGCGAAAGCACAAACACACATCAGACTTGTATTGACGTACACAACACAGATAACGGCACACACACGGGGCAGTTTCCCAAAATGCCTCATAGACGACATGCACTATATCTGTGGATCGGTGGATTATGATTGGCCTACAGTTCCGGCGGAAGCGTGTGTCGTCGTGTCTGAGACCTCGTGGAACCAATGTTGGCCAGCGGGGTCGGATAGCAGTGTCGGCCGGCGGGTCGGACAGCCGTGTAGGACGGCCGGGTTGGACGGCTGGGTCAGACCGCCGGGTCGGACCGCCTCGCGGGGCTCAGGTGGCCGGCCGCAGTCACCGGGTCGCGTCCACAGCTGGCGGGGTAGCCCTGTGGCCGCTCACCCGAACGCTCGACCGCCCCGGTTCAGAACCGCCAGCCCTCCTGGGCCAGTTGCCCAGCGGAAGAGCGGGGCGTGGTAACCTCTTAGCGGGCGACAGCGTTGACTCGGGTGTGGCGTAGTGGCACGGGCGGTGATAGCTCCTATGGGCCAGACGCCCAGCGAGGAAGCCGTTTTCCGCCGAACGCCGAACCTCGCGCACAGCTCACGCCACGGGACCACGGGCCACTTTCTCGCGCCACGCTTTTTGAGGCGCCACTGCCGACGCTCCCAAATTGGCGTCGATGATGATGATGACTCTCTTGCGGGTATTTGCAAAGAGTCGCTGTCATCTTCGCCACCCCACGGCGCACTGTCTTCATATATTTATACTTTCCACTCCCGCGTACCATATATTATCACATATACACGTGCGTGTGTCGAGCTGTGATAGTATTTCACTCACGTGCATGAATGTTGACGGCCGAAGTGTGTGGTGAATATTAATTTTAGTTCGTTATGGAGCCCGCTGAATAGCTCAGTATGACCAGGATGCGAAGGACCGAAATGCCGTGTTGCTGTGCGGGTGGGTGCCGAGATGAGACGGAGGACGGCAAGAAGTTATTTTGCATCCCGCACGGCAAACAAAGCCTAACTAGAAGATAAATGTGGTCGCATATAATTGGACGGAAAGACTGAACCGTCGGTAACGGCACGACTATGCGAGGAAAGTAACGTTGAGCGATACGAAGGTGCGAGAGAAACTATACACGTGTGTGTGCAGAGCTGCGATAGTATTTCATTTGCGCGCATAAATGTTTACGGCCAAAGTTTGTAGAGATTATTGTTTTTAGTGCATAATGAGCCCCTTGACTTAGCAAGTGCCGTATGACCTAGCATGCAAGTAAATAGTGTGGCAGAAGCGCATTAACTCCCTGACAAATATCCGCATTGCGCTACGTGCGCAACTTCAGCAAATTTCAACAGCGAATTCTACTTTTATATTTTCCTGTGTTTGTGCGCTCGTTATTAACTGCGCTTCACAATATGTCCTAAAAGTCATCCAAGTCTGCATATCCTAATCGTATTTGGTGCATTGCATATGTGAATAAATATATTCCTAAGTGCCTGCATTACTCTGCTTTTGAAAACAAATTCTGCATAGCCACTGCTATTGGCCATCAAATAATAAACAACATATCAAAGTACATTACATACAGCTGGGAGCTTGTATCTTCCAAGCTTCCCTTACACTCGAAGATGTTTCAATAATCGGCGAAGCCATTAATTTTACTGATGAAAAACACACAACTGCAAATTAACATAAGAAAAACGCCTGAACCGATACACGGATTGCCAGCAAAACACAGTGCAGTAATAGCTAGGCCAATCCGCGTGCGTTCCGTATAAGGGCCCTCTAATTCTTACGGGGCTTTAGCGATGCACGGAGGCGAAATGCATAAACGCAACAATGCGCGTCATGATTCAAGTTTACGTGTCGACGTCGCACGGTTCACGAGAACAGTCAACCGCATTCACACACGCGCACACACTGCGCTCGATGTTGGTGTGCCGCGAGATTAGATAGCTCTGGCAGCCCGAACATGATCGAGGAGACTCGCTGACACGATACCGCCGCTTCAGAATGTCACGACAGTTGCACTGCCTCGTAGCATTGAACCGCCAGACACAACAGTTGTCGTGTAATCGCTACACGACAAACACACGCAGCGTCAAGAAGGCTGTTGGCGCACTCATTCCCACACACACACACACACACACACATGCACAAGATGTTTAGTTACCGTGAGGGCCGCACGTTTCAGCGACGTTATGTCGAAAGTTTTTCGGTCCAAGCGACTGTCAGCCTTCTTTATTACACGAATTCTTCGTTCAAACTAACTGCTATGTGTACGGAGCACGCTTACAAGCAAAATAATTAACAGAGCAAACGGGATTAAGCGCAAGCAATCACCAAGGCCTGCGCGGTGATTGAGCGCAAACGAACGAAATGTAAAGATGCGGAAACGAGGCGATCAAGCACTCATTCCGGTGTCTTGAGCGTTTTTCTTTCAGCGCTCATTTGAAATTAAAGGACTAGCTTTAGCAGTTCGGGCCCTTGTTTCGTTTTTCACCAAAGTCACGAACCAGTAGGTTTTATTTCCGCGCGTGTGCGGATATTTTTTCACCTCACGAATGCCGCGGCGCCGCAGTTTAGCGTGGGCGCCGTCTGCTACAGGAACTTCCTAGGTGGCGCGAGCGGCAGATGCCGCTACCTTGAAAATTATAGAGGGACCTTAGTCGCTGGTAAAACCCCTTGATAATTTGAAAGTAGCGACACTCTCCTCCTCACGGCGCTTTCCTCCTCGATTCTCCTCACCCGCCGGCTGCGCACGGCACGCTATTCCTCCTGGGCTCCCGCGGACGGGCCGCAGGATTCTATGGATGCGTGTTCTTTTGGGCCAGTTGCGCGCCCCACTGGGGTTCAAAATTTTGAGAAATGCTAATAACAGCATCGATAATGCTGAAGGCAACGTTTATGAGCAGTTTTTTTTTTCTTAAAGCCGTATGAACGGGGTATACCGATGTAAAGGGAGCTTTGGGGCGAGTTCTATGCTCCAGACTATTTTTCTGCCACATGATCAGATGCTTTACTTCGTGCGTCTGATCTATTTTTGCTTGTGACACATCCCTTTGTGCGTGGTTTATTAAGCGAAAGCCTTAGACCTCTATTTCAAGGTCAGGTTGTGAGCTACAGAAAATATCACGTGACCGAAGAAAGGCGGGAAGCGAACCAAAGCATGTGCAGCCGCGCATAGGAGATGATTAATCATTAGCACAATAATGATGATTAGTGATTGGATTAAGATGAATTCGGGTGTATTAAGGAGCGTTAAGGTGGATTAAAGTTGATGTAAGTGGATTAAGGTGCATAAAGGAGGACAAGGTTGGATTAAGATCGATGAAGGTAAATGAAGGTGCGTTGAGGTGCATTAAGGACGATTATAGTGGATTAGGGTGGATTAAAATGCATGAAGGAGGTTGAGGGTGGATTAAGAAGGATGAAGGTGCATTAAGGATTACGGTGGGCTAAAGTGAATTAAAGTGAATGAAGGAGGATATGGGTGGATTAAGGAGCGTTAGGGTGGACTAAGGTAAATGAATGTGGATTAAGGTGAATTAAGGACGATTATAGTGGACTAAGGTGGATTAAAGTGAATGAGGTAGCAGTAGGGTTGATTAAGGAGGATTAAAGTGCATTAAAGAGGGTTAGAGTAGATTAAGGTCGATGAAGGTGGATTAGGGTGCATTAAGGAGGACTCTCGTTGATTATGGTGGATTAAAGTGAATGAAGGAGGACTAAGGTCGATGAATGTGGATTAATGTGCATTAGGAGGATTGTGGTAGTCTAATCGGTCTTAATACTCAATGAACCCTAATTCACCTTAGTCCACCCTAATCCACCTTAATGCTCCTTCATCCACCTTAATCGAGCTTAGTACACCCAATCCGCCTTAATACAACCTAATCAACGTACATCGCCCCTAGTGCACCTTAGCCTACCATATACGGTCTTAATTCTCTTTATCAATCCGCATCCATCATAATACGCCTTAATCCTCCATCCACCTTAATCCAACGTTATCCTGCCTAATAGTCCCAATCTACCTTAATACACCCTAATCCACCTCTATCAAGCCTAATCCAGCTCCATGGTCCCTAATCCACCATAATCTACACTAATCCAACCTAATCGGTCTTAATCCCACTTTATCAACCCCAATTCACCTTAATTCACATTAATGCACCTTAATCTTACTTTATCCACCTTAATCCTCCCCAATCCTAGTTCATGCACCCTATTCCACCCTAATCGGTCCTAATACCCTTTCATCAACCATTCACCGTAATCCACCATAATCCGCCTTAATCCTCCTCCACGCACCTTATTCTTTATTTATGCATCTTAATCCTTCGTAACGCACTCTAATCAACCATAATCTTCTTTAATACACTCTAATCAACCTTAATTATCCCTAATCCACCTTATGTCAACCACTAACGATTCATTAATTAACTTGGGTAATCATTCTCTTATACAGGGTGGACATGCTTTGGGTCCCCTCTGGCCTTCCTTGGGTCACGTGGTACTTCCAGTTTACCAACGCGACCTTGAAACATAAAGATCTAAAGGCTTTCGCCTTAAAACTAAAAAAAGCTCAATTTTGACTTGTTAACGCTCATCACCTGCAATACCACCGGTATACTTGCCACAAATATTTTCAGGACGCAAAGCAGAATCTATAATGCTGCACTTCCGACTGAATAACAACAGTCAGTGACGTGCAAGGTGATGGAGGCGCCGCAGAATATTAAGCATACTGAGGACAACCCCAACAAAAACGCTGGTGAGCAGGCCGGAAGAATGAAAAAACAAATGCAGCATTGCGGGATGCTGTGCTACGAGCTCTGAGAAAGACGCCTCAGCTCGCAAACAACGCTGTTCTTTGTCGGAATAAAGTTCTTTCGGCCAATGTCACGCAGCCACTGCTTCCTGCGCAAGCGGTCACGCTTTCCTTGTGGTATCATAAAAACGGCATAGCCATCTTGAGGCTTCTTGCTGCAGTTATATGCGCAACAGCCCGGCATAGCACTAGCACAGAGAACAGGAAACACGGCGTACAACGTTCGCTACGCCGAGCTAAAGCGCCGAGCCAGCCGTGCTCAGGAGGAAAATGGCGCGAACGAAAAAGAAAAACACAAGCAAAACCCAAGATACGCGCGTTTCCAAGGGCAACGGCAGGGAGACCAATCGGCGTGCAGAAAAAAACGGGGGCAAAACTGGTTACCGCAGGGGGGACGCACAAGGGGCGAGGAGGTCGCGCGGCGGCGGCAGAGTTCAAAGAGTGTCGTTACTTTCAAATTATCAAGGGATTTTAGTCGCTGGCTGGCTTTAGTTCCGCCTACTGGTTGCGGGCCGGGTTGAGTTACGCTCGTTTTGCGCTCGCCTCGACAGATGACACTGTGTTCATCGGCGGCGTAAAACCCCTCAATTTTTCAACAGTAGCGCCATTCTTAGATCTTTCCGCCACCCCGCTCACCCTGGCGCGTCCTCCTCGACGCTTCCTGTCGCCCCAGACTCCTCCGCTCCCCTATTGGCCAATCTGTGTCACATGGAAGCAGGCGCCGCGCTTTTGTATATTTTTTCTTTCCAGCGCGGAGCAGGCGCCGCGCTTTTGTATGTTTTTTCTTTCCAGCTCGCGCCGACCTCCATTATTGGGCCTGCGCGACGAAAGTACGGCAGGCGGACTGACGGAGTGCGTTAGCGTAATACAATGTGTAAGGCCGAGAACTTAAATGCCGTGCTGCTGCGCCTTCAGTTGCCGCAACTGACGCAGCGAGGGCAAAAAGCCTTTTGCTTTGCCATCCCGCGGGCGCAACGCAAAAAGAAGTGTGGATTTACAGGATCGGGCGGGCTGACTTCGAGGAATTGGCAAAGAACGCACGGCTCTGTGAAGTAAGGGCCACGGCTACTCACAACCTCTTCTTTTGAGCCTAATTCACGTCTTCCGCTTCGAAAAAGTGTGTGTGTTCATGCTGTGCGTGGTTTTTTGGCGCGTTGGTTGACTTTCTTTTTTCAAATGAGCTCTCCTTGTTTCATGTATTTTCGTCTTGCGGTGAAATGCACGCATCTGCAGCTGGCCTGTGACATATAAGCGACTTTGATCATGGTGTGCTTGGAGCTCCACCAGACGTTAGCACATTCTCGACGCTTTTGCAAGGCTTACTATGACTTACTATGCACTCTTTTAGCTTCGATGTACGCCCGCGTGTATTCATTTGGTTTGTGGTGATTAACGTTTTTAACGTTCCGAAGCGACTAAAGCTAGGATGGAGGTCGTAGTGGATGGCTCCGGATAACTTTATCTAGCTTGCCTGGGGATATTTAACGTGCACTTTGATCGTAGAGTCGTACGTGGGCCGGTAAATTCCTCGTTGGCGTTTCATAATACTCGCGCGGGCGCGCTAGCGCTGCTATAGAAGTTGGCGCCTCGGTGCGATTGTATTTTTTCAATAAATTTTATTTACTAATTGTAACAACTTGTCATTATTTCGTATTATTGACCTCGCCTCCAGGGCACCAAAGCCCCAACGGGAACACCGAAGCTAGAACCGGGGCTGGGTGGGGTTCGCCGAAGCCTGTGCATGCCAAGGGGGTATAAGATTGCGGACAGCCAATTTTGTATGCGAACACTCCCTGCGCCGCCTGCTTTATTGTTATGTCACGTGCTCTTCAGAGGCCTCCGTTAGCCATTACATCTGCCCTCCTGGAGCAGTACTTCTAAAAAAAAAAACAATATACCGTCACGATTACCAAATCAACCCGCAATGAAAAAAACGGCCCTGTTGCCAGGCGTTGCTGACCGCACACAGCCGGAATCTCTCACGCGCCGGCCGAACAAAAGTGTCCTGCAGGTACGTGAATGAACCTACGAAACCACGTCCACATGCTTTCACGCTGTCAACACCTGAAAGTTTGGTAATTACGCGCGTGTTTGAGTACACCGCGTGCTTGCGTCGTGTTTCAGCGACATGAACTCTCAACGTCGCGCGCTTTACGCCTTAAATACGCCTTGAATAATGCTCTTTTTCTCTATTCCTTCGGCAATTTCAACACGAAATACTAAAGGCCAGTTACCGACTGACAAAGGAAGATCTCGATTGAAAAAAACTGCTCTGCAGGACTTGAACAAACTTTTCTGCGGATTTCTTCCCGTAGCGTGTTAGCCGTCGTCTGCTACGGCAGGCCCAGCACCGGCGGCGCCACCGTCGAGGCCGCGCCGAACGGAGGAGTAGGGAAGTGAACGGCGCTACTTCGGGAGATTGAGGGGCTTTACGCCAGCGGCTGCTTCGATCTAGCTGTGCGGCCCTTGCTTGGGTCCTTGCCGGTATGGTTGCTGTTCTGCCGGCGGTTCGGCGCACAGCCGATAAAACCCCTGAATTTCCCAAAAGTAGCACCATTCTTAGTTCTTTCCGTCACCCCCCTCACCCCGACATTTCCTCCTCCACGCCTCTTGTCGGCCCAGGCTCCTCCGCTCCCCCATTGCCAATCTGCGTCACGTGGAACCAGGCGACGCGCTTTTGTATATTTTTTTCTTTCCACCGCGCTCCGGCCGCCATTGTTGCCTATGCGCGACGAAAGTACGCGCAAACGGACTGATCGAGTGTGTTAGCGGAACAAATTGAGTGTGTTAGCAACGTGAACTTAATTGTGATGCCTTGGTGCTGCGCTTTCGTTTGCCGCAATCGACGAAGCGACGGCAAAAGGCTTCTTTCTTTACCGTCCGGAGAGCGCAACGCACAATAAAGAAAAGTGTGGATACATAGGATCGGGCGGGGTAACTTCGAGGAAGTGGTAGAAAACGCATGGTTTTGTAATGTGCCACGGTTCCTCACAACCTCTTCTTTAGAGCCTAGTTCACGCCTGCCGCTTCGAAAACGTGTATGTGTTCGTGCTGTGCGTCGCGTTTAAGTTCACTTTCTTTCGAATGCGCTCTTTTTGTTTCATGGAGTTTCGTCTTGTGGCGAAAGTGTACGCATCTGCAGCTAGCTTGTGACATAAAAGCGACTTTATTCATGCTATGTTTTGAGTTACACCAGATGTTAGCACATTCTTGACGCTTTTACAAGGCTCACTATGACTTACGGATGCACTCGTTTAGCCTCGAATGTACGCCTGCATGTATTGATTTGGTTTGTCGTGATTAAGGTTTTTGTCATCCCGAAGCGACTAAAGATTTGAGAGAGGTCGTAGTAGATGGCTCTGGATAGCTTTATTTAGATCGCCTGGCGATTTTTAACGTGCACTTGGATCGTCATTGTACGTGGGCCAGTAGATTCCTCGTTGGCGTTTCGTAATTCTC